>NC_141669.1:94359363-96859363 GCF_028749965.1 Puma concolor
ATATTTACCCCTCAATAAACTCTGGGATTTTAGAGATAATTCTATTTAATTTCTGTTTTCTCTTGAGCACTTTCATTAAAACTCAAACTTGCTCACTAAGATGTTTTAATTTTCCAAACTTTATGTAGAAAATATAAGCTAATAATTTATGTCAATCTAACCCATTTTTCTTCCTACTGGAGATGCTAGGGCATCACTGCCCATGCATATAGAAATATAATGTGAGCTACATATGTAATTAAAATTTTTTATACACATTCAAAAAACATTTTTAAAACAAGTAAAATAATATTAATAATATATTGTATTTAATTCTATATATCCAAACTGTTGTGATTTATACAAGTAGCATAAAAACTATTGTGATTTATACAAGTAGTGAAATACATATATATTTATATTAAGTCTTTGAAATCTTGTATTTATGTTATAGCTACAACACAACTCAATTCCTGTGAGCCAAGCTTCAAATGCTCAGTAATAGCATGTGCCTCATCATTGAACAGCATGATCTAAAATTTAAGGCTAGCTGAAGATGGAAGACAATCACTCTTAAAATCACCTATGGAATAAATAGTTGAGCAACAATAATGCTAGTCCCATCTTACAGAGAAAATCCTGGGATTGTTTATGACAAAGCTAGACCCAATATTCTTGACAAATTCATCGTCACCTCAAATACTTGAGTCTACTGGTCAACCCACTCTTCTGAAAGGCTGCTGCTCTAGGAGTCCAGAATGTAGACACTAGCATTGAGCCATCTGAGCTCGAACCCTGGTAATTATTGTTCATCTTTGGCAAGTATATCTCATTTCCTTGTCTATAAAATATGCATAATAATACCAACCTCATATGGTGGTTTAGAGGATTCACTGAGGTTATATTATAAAGCAATTAGGATAGTGATTGGACATACTTTGAAAGGAAGAGCTATTATTATCTAGAATTCAAATAAAAGCTGTCTATGGTAGTTCTAAAAAGCCATTCACCAAGCATTTCCATTTTTCTTCCTTCCAAGCACAAGGTAGGATTGTGTTTCTTTGCCCTGATAAAGTTAGAGGTGGTTATTGACTTATTTTAGCCAATGAAATGTGAGTGGAAGTTATAACGTGTCACTCCCAGGTGAAAACTTTAAGAGCAAGTACTTGATTGGCAACAAGCTCTGCCACAGCTACCAGCCATGCTCCAGATGATACCTTCTCCATCCAGTCTGTGTCCCAGAGAAAAAGCCCCAGCACATCGGTGATGGACACATAGCATCAGAAAGAATTAGAATTTATTATTGCAAACCATGAAGTTTGGGGAAGTATTTCTTACTCTAGAATTATTTAGCCCATTGTATTCCATCTTAACCACTACTTTCTTGAGGGATTCACCAAGTTAATGCTCCCCATTTTCTCTAAATATACTGACTGATGCCCATAGATACCAAATACTCAATCCTATCAAGCATAGCTTATCACCCAACATCCCATATACCCATCAATATATTCCTATGCCTCATAAGTATTGGTTGTATTTATTTCCAAATAGTTTATGCCAATTGTAGTCATTATTAAATTTAAGTAAGAATTGTACACTCCAATAAAATTTGAGTATGTAAAGAGAGGACTATAACTATAAATACTCAATTAACTGCTTTGAAAAGACTGTGAGTTGTTAAAATGTTTTCAATTAAGCATGTCTGAAACAATTAATGCTGGGGTAGGTTATGCACTATACAAAATATGAAATGGTCCTGCATATCTCTTTTAATTCTTCATTCCTTTTTAGGGAAATCCAAACCAGAAATTATAAAAGATATATTTATGGGTGTGGTTTTTGCAAAAAAGGCAAAGCGGAACTCTAACTTAAACTACCATATTCTCACAGTATAGTTTGGCCCTACATCAAAAAAAAAAAAAAAAACCTGGTAAATGAGTACATGGTTGTATGCTTTAAGTTAAACAAAATGCTAAAGATATGTATGTATTATTTTTATGACCACCCCCCCCGAAATAAAATATTTGGATTAACCAACTAACTGATTCATTATGTGAAATGGGTTTTCTCCCTGAGTGTTACTTAGGTTTTTATGGAATTCAACAACAGTAGTCTCTCACATAGGCACAGTACAGTATTTCTCTTTCATTTTGAATGACCTTTTGCATGATATTATATGTTTGGAAAGACCTAATCTGAAAAAACAATTGCTGAGTACCTAAATAGTTCAGTCGGTTAAGTGTCCGACCCTTAGTTTCAGCTCAGGTCATGATCTCATGGCTTCGTGGGTTCGAGCCCCATGTCAGGCTCTGTGCTGGCAGCATGGAGCCTGCTTGAGATTCTCTCTCTCTCTCTCTCTCTCTCTCTCTCTCTCTCCTCTCTCTCTCCTTTATCTGCCCCTCCCCTCTAGTGCTATCTTTGTCTCTGTCCCAAAATAAATAAAAACAATTGCTGATGCATGATGCTTTAGGTAATAAAGGGACCCTTGGAAAACCACAATGGTATAGGATGGCCCCATGAAAATTGTATCTGTCTTCACCATCCATCCCAAGCCTTACTTTTTGGGAATAAAATTACCTGGAGCTTAACAATTACAATCATGCAACCAAGCTCAAAAATAAGAGGAGGTGCAAGCATATCTCCTCACGGTCCCATAAGCCCCAGACACATGTTCCTCTTCTGACCATACTTACAACACCTAACATGGATCACACAAAGCACAATCAACTACTTTCAGCTGTTCCCCAGTGATGAAATGTTTCAGACATATGGTCACAGAGATTAATATCTGTGCAGACCACTTTGAAACAGCCCAGGAATCATTTGGGAACATGTGGCATTAAACAAATATAAATTCCAAGCCTAGCTCTTTCCTCCCTGTGCCTTTCCCTTCCACACCTGGACTGCAGAATGAGTCACACAGTAGTCTCTGAGAATGAGGACAAAGCACCAGGTATTAGCACATGTTTAAATTCAGAGCCACCAGACAAAATTCTCTGGAGGGGTTGTTAATCTTAGAAAATCTCAAAAATGATGTGGGCTCCAGAAGAGAGTTCTGCTTTTGGTGGTCTCCTCAAAATGAAAACCCTCCTAGACAGTCTGGGGGTCTGGGTTTTAGAGGTTGTCTCATGGAATTGGAGTAATATAAAAGCTTTTTCCAGTTTCTTCCACCCTCAGAAGACTGCACCATATGAGTTGGTGTCTGGCATTTCTCTTAGCTATTTCACTATCTCTCAAGTGATGAATTGTCCCAATCTTCTATGACATAATCCTAAGGTGATCCTTGTGAAGAAAGCAGACAGAACCTAATACATATAATGTTGAGAGTTTTCATGGCTGTTTCTACAAATAGCTTGGAGAAGTTTCCCACAGATTAACTGCTCCAAAAATGCTATTTTGAAATGGTTTCAGTTGTGGGTAGAAGATACGTGCTTTGTATTTTGTTGAAGCACAGGCCAGAAACAATTGATAAGTCAGGCGTGGCATTTCCAGTTAGGCTTGGAAGTTAAATATTTATTACCTTGAGTTACAAGTTACAGAAGGGACATATGGTCTTCAGGCAGAATGTGAAGACAGACAAGCACGCATAGTCTCTCTCTCTCTCTCTCTCTCTCTCTCTCTCTCTCTCCCCTCTCTTCACACACACACACACACACACACACACACACACACAAATACACACTATACAAATGGCTTGAACTGAAGAGAAAATTATAAATAAATGATAATTTATAATAAAATATACTTACTACTGGGGCGCCTGGGTGGCGCAGTCGGTTGAGCGTCCGACTTCAGCCAGGTCACGATCTTGCGGTCCGTGAGTTCGAGCCCCGCGTCAGGCTCCGGGCTGATGGCTCAGAGCCTGGAGCCTGTTTCCGATTCTGTGTCTCCCTCTCTCTCTGCCCCTCCCCCGTTCATGCTGTGTCTCTCTCTGTCCCAAAAATAAATAAATGTTGAAAAAAAAATTTAAAAAAAAAAATATATACTTACTACTGCTGATTTAACAAAAAAAAACTTTAACTACTTCATATAGTTTTTGCAAGACTAGAACTGTAGTATTATGTGCTTTAAGCTGTACAAAGTAGAGAATTTTAGTAAATTGAAGTTCCAATGTCCCAAAACAAAC
The DNA here is from genome assembly GCF_028749965.1 of Puma concolor. Classification (NCBI taxonomy): domain Eukaryota; kingdom Metazoa; phylum Chordata; class Mammalia; order Carnivora; family Felidae; genus Puma; species Puma concolor. The sequence continues at coordinate 94,363,472 of NC_141669.1, forward strand.
ATGAGGATTTATATCCAGAAAAAGGAACAGCAAAGAAGGTGTCCTCCCAACCATTTTCTCAACCACGATGAGTTATTTAAACGATTCACCCTTGCTAGGATGATTGCAATATGTCCTTAGTCCATCACTGTATAAAAGGTTGTAATGCACGCTAAGTTAAGAGTGTCAGGAGAAGAAAGCAGTGGAATTGGATCACATGTAGTCTCTGGAGTAGGAAATTGATAGCTTTCTCCACTTCAGTCCTCAGATACTTCTAGTCTTTTTTAAGAGGAGTGACATACAAGGAAAGGAGTCCTTTTCCTTTTTGCTTGAATTCTTCCAACAAATGGTGAATTTCTCAAGATACACTTTTTTATTCACCTTGCAATGGTGCAAGGACTCAGCTGGATGGGCAACCAGAAACCTAATCGATGAAGCATAAGGTAAAGTTCTTCAATTTCCTTAGAAAAGATTTGTAACAGAAGTGACTCCAAACCTAAGAGTATCCATAAATATTATTAACTCACGTTAATTATCCAGATTCTCTCATTTGCCAAATTCCACACCCAGGGTATAGAAAATACTGTCCTGCTCTCAGGCAACTAACCCAAATTTTTTATTTAGAAAGTAGACTTTAAGGTAATACCTTTTGAGGAAATCACATGGGTCTTTATAATCTCAAGAAGCAACTTTTGGCTAGAACACAGGAATTGACATGAGTCAACAAAGAGCAGCAAGTGAGATGGTGCTTGATGGTGAGTAGGATTTCTTATTTAAGTCTTTCTGCTTTTTCATTCATAACAGAACACCCAGAAGGACGAGAAAGATTTAAGGTTTGGAGCAATGTTGGTCACAGTCCTTTGAAAATAGTTTATTCATAAATGTTTTCCGAACAAGCTTGACCAAGTCTATTCCCTTATGGTTTTTATTTATCCTTTATAATCACATCAGTATTATTGGTTTTATTCAACAAAAGGAAAATTTGGATTTTTTAAAGACTTGATCTTTACCAAGAAATTCATCAGATTGTTTCAGAAAAATAATTCACTTAACTGGAAAACAAATCAGCTGCTCTGACAATTAGATTTATCTATTGTGTTTATTATGTGATATTTCACAGACTGAATCTAACCCCAGAGAACTTGGAATCTCTGAATGAAATAATAAAATATTCTTGCTAGTCTCTTTTGTTTAAAAAAAAAAGCACCATTCTTTTCCCATCTTGCCAAAAGTATATGTTTATCGTAGAAAACTTAAAAAAAATAGATAAGTCAGAAAAAACCATTAACATCATAAACTCATATTCAGTCTTACCAGAAAATATGATCAATATATAAATTTAAAATTGGAAAGTGTAAAGCTGTTTTGTAACCTGTCCTACATTTTCCTTCACATTTCATACAGTTTCCATTCTTCTATAGCACAATTTTAATTATTTTACAATATCTGTTGCACGTCTGTAATTCCCTACTGTTAGACACATAACTTGTTTGAGAGGTTTTTTTCCCTATTTACACACAGAACTATGATAAACATCCTATAGCAACATCGTCCTGCAGATTATTTCCACACACCAAATTTCCAAAAGAGAATGACTGGCACCCAGAACTTCTTCTAAGATTTTGATATTTGTTGTCAAATTGCTTTCCAAAAAGTGATGTGAGAAATGCCCCCTCAGCAGCATGTGAGAAGTGTCATTTTCTTGGACTTTGTTGATACTGGATGCTACACACGTAGTCTGACCTTTACCAAGTCAATAGGAAGAGAGACCCTTTATTGTTGTTCTGCTTGGTCACTTTTAATTTTTTTTCTTTCGTAATTGCTCCTTCAGGCTACCCACATCTTTCCTGTGGTCGATATCCACAAAAGCTTTTGAATACCATTGTGAAAATTAGTGATGCAAAAATACACCCTGATGACACAGATACAGCTTACTTGCTAGACCACCCACATGATTTCAAGGTACTTAATTTAATTGCCATCTTAAGAATGTCAGGAGGGTGTTATAAGAACAGCGGTCAGAAAACTATGGTATGGCATCAGTGTCTATACCTGCTTCTGCAGTGGAGAAGAATTGAAGCTTATTGGTATAATAGATACTTTAAAACTCCATTAGTTACTCTCCCTCATTGATCGCTGGGTTCCAAATTGGGCAACCCAAACAGTTTTCCCCAGAACTTTGTGAAATAGGAAGTTATCAGGAGAGACTAGCAGTGCTAAAGAAAAATTCACACTTACAACCCAGCATTAATAGTTTTTAGTTTAAGTCCATCACCTCAGGATGCTCTGGAGATGTACCTTGGAATCAGGAAAAAGAGTGACTCCTCTTTCTCCAGGCTTTGTATCCATCCTGGAGCTGCTTCTAACTATAATGGGACAAGCACAACCTTTAAGCATGTAAATATCCCTACAGCCTCCATTTCTTCTGAATTGTATATACTGGATAAATAAAGTCATACAGAGAGAGAGGAAGATAGACCCAGAAACAGACAGAGACATGCATACATTTAAGAAAAATTAAGAGAAGGATGAAAAATACCCTAATTTCTTAAAATCAGAAAAAAAAACTATTTTAGCATCATTAGAACCATACAGTTGGTAATGTGCGCTCTACAGACAAAAGATTATTCTTTACTGCAACATATGAGCATTACGTGAGTCTTAAAAGTTATTTTTATTCAAGTGATATGGCACACTGGAGATAACCAATTTTGTGTACATTAAGATAATGAACACAATCAAGTGGTAATTATATGTCCACTGCTTTACATTATTAGAGGAAAATCTTCACAATAACCTTATTAGAAAAGTGCCTTTATTATTTTTCTCATTTATAGATTTTTAAAACAAACAAACAAACAAAATGGAGACTGGAAAGGGAAATTCAGTAGATCCAGACCTTGGGACTACATTCAGCTGTTCCATATTCCTCAGTGCTCAAGTTAGTGGTGTCAACAGAGAGAAAACACAATGTCAAGAAGCTCTTATACCTTTATAAGCTGATCTTCAAAATGAAAAACAGCTGAGCAATAAAGAACTGGATGTCTGAAAAATAATCTCAATTGCAAATAATGAAGTATGTGTACCTGTGTAAGAGCCATTCTTCCTCTTCATCTCTTGCGTTGGACTCTAAAATATCACCTAAAAGATGTACAAATCCTGCAAATACTGTACCTCTAAATCTCTGAAGTCAGCAAGACAGGAAAAATATTAGAAGGTGATCAGGATTATCCATCTTGCTTCCTCTCTGCTAAATCAGTCATTGGGCTATTATGAGTAGGATGGAAAAAACTTTGTAATCCTCAGGTGTGCCATTAAACTCGTAAATTGCAAGACTTCTAGGACATTTTATATTACAGTTGACACTGCTCCATGGTATGTTCAAGGATGTTTTCCAAGAGAAGCCACTCTATGAAAACATTAAAATGGCCTTTTCACGCTCTTATATAGAAAAAGAAACATTCAGCTTCTTAGTTATGAAGCTAAGTTGTATGCAAGTTTCAGTCAACACTATTGCTTTCCACAAAACTACCATTATCTCTTCAAAGAACCAGAGGTCAGTAACCTACAATGGCCAGTTATTTCTATTCGGGCTGTCCAACTTTTATACCTTATAGACCATGAAAGTCAAACTTCAGTTTTTCTATTCTATTAAGCTGAATAAAAACAGGAAGGGAAAAAGTATGGTTTGAATTTGCAAGGTTTATCAACCTAGAAATCATAGAGGTTTTTTTTTTTTTAATTGAGCAATTAGGGGTGCCTGGGTGGCTCAGTCGGTTGAGTGACTGACTCTTCATTTGGCTCAGATCATGATCTCACAGCTTGTGGATTGGAGCCCCACATCAGGCTCTGCACTGATGGCACAGAGCCTGCTGAGGATTCCATCTCTCCTTCTCTCTGCCCTTCACCTTCTTGTGCTGTCTCTCTCTCTCTCTCTCTCTCTTTTTCTATCTCTCAAATAAACTTTAAAAAAAATAAAAAAAATAAAATAGAGCAATGAAATTCAAAATGTATTTTTTAAGTGAGGCAAAATATGACATTTATTAGTCCTGGTACACAATACCTAAAGATAATCCTTTAATATATCTTGAAATTAAAATGAAGGCTATTTTTCAGTGTACAAATCAAAATTCTCTGAATTATTAGAATTTCAGATGCTTCTTTCTTCTGGGGATTCTCATGTTGTATTTAGACAATGACATATCCAACAGGTCCTGTTTAAATACAGCTGGATAATTTTTCTAAGCAATAGGGATTTTCTCTCTCCAACTAGACTACATGTACTCCTAAAATTAAAGATTATGTTTCCTAGTGTTGTAATATACCCAGAGTGCCTACCTCCCTTTCCAGCACACAGGGTGTTCCCCATACTTGTGGACTATCAAATGAGGTAGGGCAGAGAAGTTGCACATACAGGCATGCTTCACTTTATTGCACTTCACAGATAATGTTTGTTTGTTTTTTTTAACAAATTAAATGCTTACAGCTATCCTGAGTCGAGCAAGTCTATCAACACAATTTTTCCAAAAGCATTTGCTTACTTCATATCTTTATGCCACATTTTGGTGATTCTCATGATAGTTCAAACTTTCTCAGTGTTACTAGTATATTTGTTATGGTGATTTGTGATCAGTGATTATGACTGGCTGAAAGCTCACATGATAGCATTTTTTTAGTAATAAAACATTTTTTTTAATTAAGGGATGTACATTTTTTAGACATAATGCTATTGCACACTTAGTACACTATGGTATAGTATAAACATAACTATTATATGCACTGGGAAACCAAAAATTTCATTGATTCACTTTATTATGATTTTCACTTTATTGCAATGGTCTGGAATGAAATCTGCAATATCTCCAAAGTATACCTATATCAAATCTGCAACTGTTTTGCAGTATGATCATCTCCCACCTTCCTGGCAAAAGTAATCATTACTATATATGCGGTTTTTACTGGATTTTAGATAGAAATCTGCTAATTAAAAGCTTCTTAAAGCAAAGGTCAGCAAACTTCCTCTATAAAGAGCTGAACAGTAACTCTTTTAAGCTTTGGAAGCCACACAGTCTGGATGGCAACTACTCAACTCTGCTGTTATAGCAGGAAATAGGATTCTATGAAGGGAACAACATAGAACGTCATGTATTGATAAAAAGATGGAATTTACAAGATGTTACAATCATGAATCATATACTTAATCACATGTCAATAAAATATATAAGGCAAAGTGGACATAAATAAAAAAATTGACAATTTCACAATCACAGAAGAAAACTTTTAAATACTATTTTATGTATCAACAATTTAAAAACTCCCAGAATTGTGTAAAGCTAAAGCCTATATGAATTAAATATTATATGAAGATGTACACAGCACCTTGAATGTGGCAAAGAAAGGACATGCATTATTTTAAAACACACAAGAAATTGTCACAAATTTGAGCTTCTGTTAGGGCATAAATAAAATTTCAATGAATTCCCCCCAAAATAGGAGTTACAAGTTTCACATCTACTGAACATTGTGCCATCAAGTAAAAAATACACAATACAAAAACTTTTTAAAAATCAAACTTGAGAGGGTCAATTGAAATTATCCAGCCTGAGTAAGAGAGAGAAAAAAGAATGAAAAATAAATTAACAGGCCTCAGAGAACTGTGGGACATCATCCATCATGATAGCATCATGTAACAGGAATCTCAGAAGAAAAGAAAGTGTTAGAAAGATTGTCTGAAGAAGGGCACCTGTCTGGCTCAGTCAATAGAGCATGAGACTCTTGATCTAGGGGTTGTAGGTTCAAACCCCACATTGGATTGTAAGAGATTACTTAAAAATAAAAACCATAAATAACTAAATAAACAAATATAGGAAAGATTATCTGAAGAAATAATGGTACAATCTTCTCAAATTTCATGAAAACATTCATCTATACATCTGAAAAGCCCAGTGAAATTCAAGTAGGATGAATCAAACAGATTCAACCTAGGCAAGCCAAAGTAGACTGTTGAAAGCTAAACATGAAGAAAAAAACCTTGAAAGCAGCAAAAAGAGAAGGATTCTCCCCATGTACAATGGGTCTTCAATAACAGCCAACTTCTCACAGCAACTATGGAGACCAGAAGGTAGTCAGATGACACAGTCAAAATGCTGAAAGACAAATATTGTCAGTTAAGAATTTCATATCAGGTGAGGTAGGCAAACCATAAGAGACTCTTAAGTATAAAGAACAATCTGAGGGTTTCTGGAAGGGAGGTGAGTGGGGGGACAGGTTAAGGGGTGATGACCATTAAAGAGGGCACTTATTGGGATGAACACTGGGTGTTATATATAAGTGATGAATCACTAAATTCTACTGAACCAAATACCACACTATATGTTAACTAACTTGAATCTAAATTTAAAAAAAACAAAAACAAGAATTTTGTATCTGTCAAAACTGTCCTTCAAAAGTGAAGGAGAAATCAAAGCTTTCCCAGGTTGAAAACAAACAAAAACAATCTAAGACAGTTTGTCACTAGTAGGCCTACCCTAAAAGTCCCTCAGGTTGAAAAGAAAGATCACTAAGGGTGCCTGGGTGGCTCAGATGGTTAAGCCTCTGACTTTAGATCAAGTCATGATCTCACAGTTTGTGAGTTCGAGCCCTACATCAGGCTAAGTGCAGAGCCTGCTTTGGATCCTCTGTCTCCATCTCTCTGCCTCTCCATCTCTCTTTCTAAATAAATAAATAAATAAATAAATAAAGTCACTAGACTATAATTCAAATCTTCATGAAAAAATAAAGAACCCCCTCTCTGTCCTCTCTCTTTCTCTCTGAAATAAACATTTTAAAAGATCTTTAAAAAATAAAATAATGAAAACTATTTTTGTTTTTAATCCATTTTTCCCATATGATTTAAAATACAATTTCATAAAAAATAATATAAATGTATAATAATGGGCACAAATGTATAAAAATGGCATTTGTGATACTAGATATATAAAGGAGGGGGAATGGATCTATATGGGAAAAAGGTTTTTGCACAGTATAAAATTAAGTTGGTATTAACATGAAATAAATTTTTAAACATTTTTTAATGTTTTATTCTTGAGAGAGACAGACAGACAGATCATGAGTGGGGGAGGGGTGGAGAGAGAGAGAGGGAGACACAGAATCTGAAGCAGGGTCCAGGCTCTGAGCTGTCAGCACAGAGCACAATGTGGGGCCCAAACTCATGAACAATGAGATCGTGACCTGAGCTGAAGTCAGACGCTTAACTGACTGAGCTACCCAGATGCCCCATGAAATAAATTTTTATAAATTAATATGTTCATTGTAATCACAATGAAAATAACTTTAAAAATTGTGGTAAGTTACAATGATACACTAGAAAATACCTAATGTATAGGAAAATGCAGGAGTGGAATAATTGAGGAACAAAAAATATAAGACATATAGAAAACAAACAGTAAAATAGAAAAAAATAAATCCTTCTTTATCAGTAATTATATTAAGTATAGATGGACTAAATTCCCACATAAAAGAGATTGGCAGAATGGATTTTTTTAAATGATCCAACTACATACTGTCTATAAGAAATACATTTTAGATTCAAAGGCACAAATATATTGAAAGTAAAAGAATAGAAAAAGATATTCTATGCAAATAGTAACCAAAAGAAGCTGAAGTGACCATACTAATATCAGACAGATGGAATTTAAAACAAGAAAGGATTACTAGAAACAAAGAAGGAATTTTTATAATGATAAAAGTGTTAATATTTTAAGAAGGTATGACAATGATGACATATGCACCTTACAGCAGAGCCCCAAAACACATAAAGCAAAAACAGACAGAATCAAAGAAAGAAATAGACAATTGAGTAAGAATAGCTAGTGATCCCAATATTGCATAATCAATAATGGATAGAACAACTAGACAAGATAAGCAAGAAATAGTGGGTTTGAATAATACTATAAACCCACTAAACCTAACAGACATCTATAGAACACTCCACACAAACACCAAAATACACATTTTTCTCAAGTGTATATGGAATGTTCTCAAAGATAGACCATATGTTAGGCCACGAACAAGTCTCAATAAATTTAAAATGACTGAAATCATACAAAGTATATTCATCAGCTGCAATGGAATGAAATTATAAACCAACAGGAGACAGAAATTTGGAAAATTCACAAATATATGGAAATTAGAATTACTGCTAAGCAAATAATGGGTCAAAAAAGAAGTTAGTATATAGTTTTATAGGAACAAAAACAAAAACATAATACAACAAAACTGATGGGTGCAGTGAAAACCATGCTGAGAGAAAATCATAGCTATAAACACATTGAAATAGAAAAAAAAATCAAATTAATAACCCAATCTTCCTACAGAAAGAACTAGAAAAAGAATAGCAACCTATACCTAAAGCAAACAGAAGGAAGGGAAAACCAAAGATTATAACAGAAATAAATAAAGACAGAAAAACAGCAGAGAAAATCAACAAAACCAACAGTGGGTTCTTTGAAAAGTTCAACAAAATTGACAAAACTTTAGCTATACTGACCAAGTAAAAAAGAGAAAAGACTCTAGTTACTAACTTCAGGAATGAATGAAGGGACTTATATAGAAATAAAAAAGGACTATAAGGGAACACTATGAATTGTATGCCAACAAATTCAATAACCTAGATGAGATGGAAAAATTACCAGAAAGACACAAACTACCAAAAGGGAATCAAGAAGAAATAAAAAATCTGAATAAACCTATAACAAGTAAAATACAGAAAAAACATTTGACAAAATCTCTTTCAAGATAAAAACTTTCAGGGCACCTGGGTGGCTTAGTCAGTTGAGCGGCCAGCTTGGGCTCAGGTCATGATCTCACAGCTCATGAGTTCAAGCCCCACATCAGGCTCTGTGCTGACAGCTCAGAGCCTAGATCCTGTCTTGGATTCTGTGTCTCCCTCTCTCTCTGCCCCTCCCCCACTCATGCTCTGTCTGTCACTCAAAAAGTAAATAAACATTAAAAAAATTAAAAAGATAAAAACTCTCAACAAACTAGAAATTAAAAGGATTGATGGGATATAAATTTTTTTTTCTTGCCTATTTTTTTTATTTATATATGAAATTTATTGTCAAATTGGTTTCCATACAACACCCAGTGCTCATCCCAAAAGGTGCCCTCCTCAATACCCATCACCCACCCTCTCCTCCCTCCCACCCCCCATCAACCCTTAGTTTGTTCTCAGTTCTCAACAGTCTCTTATGCTTTGGCTCTCTCCCACTCTAACCTCTTTTTTTTTTTTTTTTTCCTTCCCCTCCCCCATGGGTTCCTGTTAAGTTTATCAGGATCCACATAAGAGTGAAACCATATGGTATCTGTCTTTCTCTGTATGGCTTATTTCACTTAGCATCACACTCTCCAGTTCCATCCACGTTGCTACAAAAGGCCATATTTCATTTTCTCATTGCCACGTAGTATTCCATTGTGTATATAAACCACAATTTCTTTATCCATTCATCAGTTGATGGACATTTAGGCTCTTTCCATAATTTGGCTATTGTTGAGAGTGCTGCTATGAACATTGGGGTACAAGTGCCCCTATGCATCAGTACTCCTGTGTCCCTTGGATAAATTCCTAGCAGTGCTATTGCTGGGTCATGGGGTAGGTCTATTTTTAATTTTCTGAGGAACATCCACACTGCTTTCCAGAGCGGCTGCACCAATTTGCATTCCCACCAACAGTGCAAGAGGGTTCCCGTTTCTCCACATCCTCTCCAGCATCTATAGTCTCCTGATTTGTTCATTTTGGCCACTCTGACTGGCGTGAGGTGATACATGAGTGTGGTTTTGATTTGTATTTCCCTGATAAGGAGCGACACTGAACATCTTTTCATGTGCCTGTTGGCCATCCGGATGTCTTCTTTAGAGAAGTGTCTATTCATGTTTTCTGCCCATTTCTTCACTGGGTTATTTGCTTTTCGGGTGGGGAGTTTGGTGAGCTCTTTATAGATTTTGGATACTAGCCCTTTGTCCGATATGTCATTTGCAAATATCTTTTCCCATTCCGTTGGTTGCCTTTTAGTTTTGTTGGTTGTTTCCTTTGCTGTGCAGAAGCTTTTTATCTTCATAAGGTCCCAGTAATTCACTTTTGCTTTTAATTCCCTTGATGGCATATAAAATCAATGGCATATAAAAAACCCACAGCTAATATCATACCTAATAGTGAAAGTGTTCCCCCTAAGATAAAGAAAAACACAAGGATGTTCACACTTTCCCACTTCTATTCAACACTGTATTGAAATTCTATCCAGTTAGTCAAGAAAAAGAAATTTTAAAAATCCAGATTAAAAGATTAAAGATTAAAATATTAAAAGAAAGAATTAAAATGATCTCTATTTGCGATGACATGACCTTACACATATAAAATCCTGAAGAATACACACACACACACACACACACACACACACCTGTCAGAGGTAATACACAATTTCTACAAGTTTGCAAGATACAAGATCAATATATAAAATCTGTTGTATTCTTATACATTATTAGTGATCTGAAAATGTAATAAACAAACAATATCATTTACAATAACATCAAAAATAATACAATATTTGAGAATATATTTAACAAACATTTACAAGGCATGTATGCTGAAAACTACAAAATGTCATTAAAAAGGATTAAAGAAGACCTAAATCAATGGAAAGATATCCATATTCATGGATTGGAAAACTTAATATTGTTAAGATGGTAATATTCCCAAAATTGATTTATAGATTCAATGAAATTCCTGTAAAATTTCCACTTCCTTTTTCTGCAGAAATGGATAAGCTGATTCTAAATCTCATTTGTAAATGTAAGAATAGTAAAACAATCTTTAAGATGAACAAAGTTGAAGAATTCACACTTCCTGATTTTAAAACTTACTAAAAACTACAGGAATTGAAAGTGTAGTACTAGCATAAGCATAGACATATAGATGAGTGAGGAATAAAATTAAATAAACTCTTACATCTTTAGTCAATTAATTTTTACTAGGGTGCCAAAACAATTAGAATTATCTTTTCAACAGATAGTGCTGGTATACCTGGATATCCACATGTAAAAGAATGAATTTGAGCCCCTTACACCATATACAAAAAATATTTCAAAATTGATCAAGATCTAAATGTAAGAGCTAAAAATAACATTCTCAGAAGGAAACTTCTGTGTAAATCCTCATGACCTTGAATTAGGCAGTGGTTTCTTAGCTATAATAACAAAAACTCAAGCAACCAAAGGTAAAATAAATAAATTAGACCTCATCAGAATTTTGAATTCTTGTGTGTTGAGACAATATTACAAATGTGAACATACAACCACAGAATGAGAAAAAATAGTTGCAAATCATATCTCAGACAAGGGCCTAATATCCAGAGTATCCAGAATTCTTATCACTCAGCAATAAAAAGAAAAATAACCCAATAAAAAGTTGACAAAGAATTTAGACAGTTCTCCAAAGAAGATGTAGAAATGTCTAATAGCATATGAAAAGATGTTCCATATCAGTACTTACAGAAATAAAAATCAAAACCAAATGAGATGTCATTTCACACCCATTAGGATGGTTATAATATTTTTTAAAAACCCATAAAATAACAGGTTTTGGGGGAAATGTGGAAAAATTAGAGCCCTTGTACATTGCTGGTGAGAATATAAAGTGCTTCATCCCCCTTGGAAAAGTGTCTGGCAGTTCCTCCAATGATTAAATAGGGAGTTGCCATATGACCTGGCAATCCCACTCCTAGATATATACCTAACAGAAGTGAAAACATATGTTCATACAAAAATCTGTACACAAATGTTCATAGCAACAGAATTAACAGCAGCCAAAAAGTCAGAACAACTCATATGTCCACTAACTAATGAATGGATAAACAAAATGTGGTATGTCCACACAATGGAATATTATTCAGCAATTCTGGATATTATTAAGAATGAAGAGTACTAATACAGGCTACAACATGATGAACTTTAAAAACCTTGCTAAGTGAAAGAAGCCAGACGCAAAAGGCAACATATTATATGACTCCATTTGTACGACAACCAGAATGGGAAAATCGTAGATACAGAAAGTAGACTAATTGCCAGGAGCTGGAGGTAGAGGGTAATAGGGAGTGAATGAGTATAAGATTTCTTTTTCGCAGTGATGGAAATATTCTGGAACTGGATAGTGGGGATGGTTGCACATATTTTGAACTTTATAAAGTGCACTTAAAACTATGTACTCTAAAATTATGAATTTTACTTTATATGAAATTTTATATGAATTGTAGATCAACACAAAATGGAAATGAGAAACTATGTAGAAACTTTAAAATGATAATAATGAGGGGTGCCTGGGTGGCTCAGTTGGTTGAGCGACCAACTTTGGCTCAGGTTATGATCTCACAGTTTGTGAGTTCGAGCCCCACATAGGGCTTTGTGCTGACAGCTCAGAGCCTGGAGCCTGCTTTTGATTCTGTGTCTCCCTCTCGCTCTGCCCCTTCCCCACTCATGCTCTGTCTCTTTGTCTCAGAAATAAATAATCATAAATTTTTTTTAAAAAATGATAATAATGAGCATGCTCTTAATGAACAACTGTGAAGTTTGCCTGAAGAAGCAAGCAATGGAAATTGATGGTCTTAAATGTATTTAATCAGAGTACAAGAAAGATTGAAAATAAATGCATACACCAAATAGAGAAGCAAGGAATATAATACACAATAAATGCAATGAAACTACAAGGTCAGAACCAGTGAATATAAAATCCTAAAATATGAATTTGAAAATTAAGTTTCAATAAAACCAAAACCATGGTAACAGCAATATAGTAAATAACCTTTTGCAAGTCTATCCAAGATAAAAAGAGAGAAAATACAAATAAAGACCATTAGGAAAATGAAAGGGGCAAATAATAAATATGACAATTTTTCACTTGCAGATATACTATGAGGGCCTTATATCAATGCATTTTGAAATGTAGAAGTGATAGATTTTTTTCTTAGGAAAATTATAATTACCAAAATCCATGATTTAAGTTCCTCATCATCATTTTGTGCTTTAAGAACAGAGGAAAGAAAGGCACCTGGGTGGCTCATTTGGTTAAGTGCTTGACTTTCGGCCCAGATCATGATCTCACATTTCATGAGTTCAAGCTCCACATTGGGCTCTGCACTGACAGTGTGGAGTCTGCTTGGGATTCTCTCTCTCTCTCTCTCTCTCTCTCTCTCTCTCTCTCTCTCTCACTTTCTCTCCCCCTCCCCCACCCTCTCACAATAAACTTTAAAAAAAAGAACAGAGGAAAAGTAAGTCATATATACTTTTAAATCACTTCTCTCTTGGGGCACCTGGGTGGCTCAGTTGGTTGAGCATCCGACTTCAGCTTAGGTCATCATCTCACAGTTTGTGGGTTCAAGCCCCGCATCAGGCTCTGTGCTGACAGCTTGCTCAGAGCCTGGAGCCTGCTTCAGATTCTGTGCTTCCTTCTCTCTCTGCCCCTCCCCTGCTCATGCTTTGTCTCACTCTGTTTCTCAAAAATAAATAAATGTAAAAAAAATCACTTCTTTCTTGTTCTACCTCTTTAGTACATGAGATTAATAAAGTAACTTATAAAACCGTTTTCCCCCCAAAGCCTCATTATCTTATTCACAACCAAATATAGCCTTTTTCTATAACTAAATAAAATCTGCATATTTAAATGCATAATTTTATAATCACATTATCATCTGAAATTGTGTTGAAACATACACTTCAATGCAGTTTTCTATCATAACTAAATCTTCATACAAAAGTAAAGGAGTGACATCCTAAAGTTCAGATACAGTTGGCATCATAGGACTTTTCCAGTTACAATTCCGGGTACAATTTTGGGTATGCTTTGCACAGATGACTAAGTATAGATGGGCACATGTCTGTCTAGGAAGGAAGGGAGGGAGGAAAAAATGGAGGGAGGAAGAAAAGGAAGGAAGGAGGCTTTTGCTTCTCAAATGACTGTTAACACAAAAGTAAAATGTTATATTTTGAAGTTGGGAAAAGAAATTCAGCATAAAAGAAAAAAAAATATCAAGGCCAAATATCAAGAAACCAGTTAATCGTGCATCAACATTAATTTATAAAGTTCAAATTTTAAGTAAGAACGATCATAATATGTGAAAGAAAATGCTAACATACACTCATGCTCTCTCATTTCATTAAATAGTAAAGTAGCAAATGGGGAAGCTAATCTGAAATCTCCCAAATAAAATGTACTTGAATATTCATATCTCTTTCATTTGTGACTACTCTCTGGCATGCCGATAACAGATTATCATGCTCCCCACTGTTTTTTGGTTTTTTTTTTTTTTTTTTTTTTTTTTTGAAGCTTGGAAATCAAAATAGCTTTCAGGAACAAAAGGAATCTCATTCTTCCATCTGGTGACTTTCCTTAGATATGGAGACAAGGGGCTTGGAAATAATTATTTCCCAAGAAAATAAAGGTTTTAAAACTCAACCTTTCCCCACAAATGGTGACTTTCACATCTACAGATTTAATAACAATAAAAATTGTCATTTTCATTTTACAGATGAATGAATAAAGTCAGAAATCAAATAGGGAGGCATAATTACCATCCAATCCCCTTGCCATAATGGACAAGTAGGAAGAGAAGGAGGCATATTTGACCAGCCCAGTGTCTGTGTGGGGAGCTCGTTGGTCTACAGCCTTCTATGGACTCTCATCTCAAAGTCTTTCCTGCCCTCTTACCTCTGCTCTCATCCCCTGTCCCCAGGTCTCACCCTTGCAACCATATGCCACACAGGCTCCAGTCTCAAGGCCTGTGCCCTGCCTCCCCCACTCCTGGGAACTCTCTTCACCATGCATCTTTTGGGTCAACTCATTCACCTTTCATTCTTTGTTCAAATGTCACTTGACTCGGTAGGTCTTTCCTGACCACTCTATTTAAAATCTCAACCAGCCATCTTCCACTCCAACCTTGTACCCCCAGTCTCCCTGCCCTGCTCAATTCTTTCACATAGCCTATATTCCTTCTCATATACTATCTAGTGATTTTTAATTGTGTTGTTTGTCTTGGTTAGTGTTTCTCTGAAAGTAGAACCTTGGGCAAAGTTTTGGGCACCAGTAATTTATCTAGAAAGTGATTCTGGGAGTCACGAAATCCAGGGACTCCAGTTTCAGGGAGCCAATGGTTTGGAGATTGAAAACCTCTGGAGCTGAAACTGGTCTGACTCCTGCCTTGCTGTGGGGTAAGAGGGAGGGAGCTTTGTCAACTACAGACTGGGGAAAAAAATGATGCTGTTGGTAGTTATTAGTTCATCTATAGATCAGTTACCTTTTAAACCATACTGACTTTAGCCTTTAACTAAGCATCTTTAAAACTGCCTTTGAACCTTTTTTTTCCAGACAATAAGGCTTCCATAATGACACAATAAGTTGCAAGAAAGAAATGTCACACATTGAACCATGCTTGTCTTTGATCATTGCTATTTTAATCTTCCACTCAATGATATTAACATATGCGTTTATTATTTTGCCATTTTGGTTGTCTCCCAGTACCACTTTAAATCTTACTTTCACTCAAACACAAAAATGTTCTTTTCAGTGTTTCCAATGTTAGCGAAGAAAAGAAAGAAAGAAAAAACCCTTAAGCCTCTGTACAGCCAATACATTACAAGGGGGATTTGATTCATTTTCGAAGGAGAGGTTTTGTAGTAGGGAAATGTGACCATCTAAGTTGGCAAATGTTTTCACTGAATTATAGACATCTTCAAAGACAGAGGAATTCCCTCAAACTATTTAAAATCTTCATAACGGACCTCCCACAAATGATAACTTCTTTAAAGTAGAAATTCCCCTGAAGATGTACAAATCTTCAAAAAAAAGAATACCCCTCAAATGATTAGAACCTTACCAAACTCCATCTGGATTTGAGTTCCAATAATAAGGGTCAGAACCTTGTCCATACCTAGTAAAAAAAAAATACTGTAAGAAAGCACATTTTTTAGTATTTCCAGATGTAGACGGAACATTTTTCGTTTTGAAATACAATGAGAAAACTTTTTCATGCTATTTTGGAAACGATATATAGGCCAAAGCAGGCAGAGAAAATTATTTGAAAGTGGTCAGGCCAAAGGCACTTTAAAGCAGGTGAGTTTGAATTCAGGATTAGAAACCAGTGGTGTGTCCTCTACCCTCTACTCACATCATTTTTTTAAGCCTGTTTCCATTGGTCAGAATATTAGTATCATGTAAACGTTGTTTTTTGAAGTTGGGTTTAACTACAACACAAGAGTAAAATGTAATTGTGAGAATGAGAATAAAAAAGCAACAGTTTGACATAAACAAAAGAAAACAAAAGGATTAAAGCCCTTATTTGTACCTAGGCACACAGGCAAAGCCACAAACACACAGACCCACACCTCCATTGGCTTTTAGTAAATTGGTCATCCTTGTTTATTCAGTGATGTACACGTTTTGCAAAGATATCAACCAAAACAGTAGCTCTATCTTGCTGCCTCTCGGTACATAGGATTTTCTGTCCCCATGGAACTCCTGATCATCTGTGAGAAAGTGTATGGAGGTCTCATTCCCCACTGAACACCCACTCCTGCCAGATACTGCCCCTCCCCCCCCCCCCGATAAACACACCTCAAAGACTCATCCTATGCTGGCATCGTTTTCCTCCAAAACACTCCTCGAACAAACACAACTGGAAGTAAGCAGGAGAAAAATGTGCTGTGTACAAACATTCCCACTTTCGCCCCCATGAAAATAATCGTTTAGCATCTACATCACTATCATGCTTTGGTGCTGTTTTTAGTGGGTTTTCTTGTTAGAGTTTGGAGTTTTAGGATTCTTTTTTTCCTCATTGCTATTCATTTTTTTTTTTAGGGCTACATCTACTTTCTTCAAGATTGTCATTTTGCAAGCCATTCTAAAGGCAGTAGTTGTGCTGAGAACTCAGTAGAAAAATTGGTGGCTGGGTAAAAATTGCAGGGATTTAAAACCCACCACTCAATCCATGTTAATCTGAAGCTCATATTAAGATGTCCCAAGGCGGGAACTTACTGATGCAAATTAATAAAATAGGAGCAAAATTTATCAGTCCTCCTCCCTGGACAAAACCACTTACGTGAACTAGACATCAAATTTCCTAGGGGCAATTTCTCTGTCTCTTACTTTTTCCCTTCAGGACTCTTATGCACTCAGGTCTATTTGGTGAACACAAACACCAGTCTAAGGCAGTCAGAAAACACTCCTAGAAGGGAACAAAGCCAAATTCTAGAACCTCAGTGGACCTTCTCCAGACCAGAGGATTGGGTGTATGATGGAGGTGGCGCACCTTCAGCATATCTATAATTATTTCCACCACTCCTCAGCATAAACCTTCACTCATTAAATGGGAATAACAATAGTGAAAATTTCATATAATTGTTTTGGGATCAAATTAATCAATAGCAGTATAGTATTCAGGATTATGCAGGGCACATGGTAAATGCTTAAAAACATTAGTTATTTTTACATGACTGTATCCTTCATCCTAGTGTTCTGTCTCTTTGCACCTCCTTGGCTCTTCCATCTTTCAGTCTAGCTCTAATTTGCCCCTATTTTACAGAGTTTTCCCAACAGCCCACAAAGGGGACACTGTTCTCTCTGTTCCATGGTATGGAAAAAACTCAAAACTCATTTTGGAATGATTTTGAATTGTGTTTTTTTATGTTTTGTTCACTTTAGACTTGGCATCCTTCCATTTGGAATATTCTTAATGCTGTGCTTAGAGCAAAGTTGAGTCCACGAGTACTTGGATACTGAAACCAATGAAAATGGTTCTTCCCAGTACAGAGGAACCAAGTACTAAGTACTTGGGAATTTTGTAAACCAATGTTAAACCATTGGTAGCCTGAAATGGGCCATGGTGCCATAGTAGGAGTATTTACACCATAGAAATTGGCAAATGCTACAAATAAGGATTTTGTTGTTGGTATTGTTTTCTGGGGTTTTTTGGGAAGCTATTAACCAACACACCATTGGTCCTGACACTGACTTATATGGCTTCCACCTTGTTCTTCACCTAGTGACATTCTCTGTTCACCAGCTCTGAAACTTGCCACCAGCCCAGCTCCTAAGCTTTGGAAGATATCTCTAACATTGACTTTCCAGGTCTTGCTGCATTCCCTGGGAAATCTGGAGTAAGGTCTCTAGTGTTTTGCCTAGAAGCCAAACAGCAGCTCATCTCCAGCCAAGACCAGCCCCTACTAGCATAACTAGGAAGAATGGGAAGGAAATGGAAGTGAGAATTGAGAGGTGCTAGGAAAGGTGTACACTCCACCATGGAAGAAAGAGATCTCTGGAAGTAAGCTTGGGAGAGATGTCCTGACAACCAGACCAGTGCCCAGCTCTGCACCCAAAGCTTGAGTCAAGAAGGGTCCCATAAGCATAAATAAGGGAGATATTTTCTTATATCAGACATTTCCCCAATGGTGTGTTTTTTGGGACCCCCATCTCTAGATGGGGACCCTGTTTTCAAGGAACCCATAGAAGGAAGCCAAACTCGGTCTGATAAATATAATGGAAGTTTTCTCTGCTGTTCTCTCTGCTCAGTGGGCCCTCAGATTAATTCATTGGGCCCTCCACTCCTGAGTCTCATTCTTTCCATTCCCACCCTCTGAATAAGCCAGTGCCTGGAAAAATCAGTGCTTCCAGACACTTCCTTTTCCTCCATTCCTACAAGAAACTCAAGAGTGTTGACGAAGATGACTGGCTCCGTCCTGCAGTTGTGGCTTAGGCTCTCCAAATATTAGAACAAAATGTTATCAAGGCACTTCCACTGTCTATTTGTCTACTCTCGATTTTTTTGTTTATCTCCAGTTTGGATCAATTATTTGCACAGTTCAAAATATGTGATTTGCTGCCTGTCCAAAATATTGCCGAAGGAAATTTTTAAAATACGAATTGGTGAAGGAACCCAGCCAACTCATCAGTGAAGACTTGTCCTCAATTTTCACATGGGAGATTAATAGTAGAAAATGGGTTTTGGAAGGGGAATAACCAATTGTTAAGTTTCACTGTGGTTGTTTTATTTTATTTTATTTTTACCTATTTTAATTCTTTAACTGAATTGGTCATACCACTGAGTCCAACTTCTCTTTCTTTGTGCAACTCCCCTATAAATTACAAATTTAATCCATGGAGTGCAGGCCTTTCCTGGTTGATTTGTGGCAGACAATGGAGCGAGGCAGGTTTGTTATTTGTCTCAGCATCAGATCATTTGTCCGTTGCCACCCTGCTGACTGCCACACGTGCTCCATCAGGAGGGCCAGTTGGGTCCTGTTTGCAGTGAAGACTCTAGTGTTTTCCCTGGCAGAGCCTCCGTGGTTACAGCAGTCCTGGTTCTCATTCAGATGTGGGATTTTCCAAAACTATGTGAGCAGGTACATTTTTAGTTCCAGAGGTCTATGTGGCTTTGCAGTTTCCTCAGTGTATTTTGGGGCCCTCTGCCAAGAGGACCAAAGGAGAAACAGGGTCTCTTTTCCCCCAACCAGTCTCACAAAGATAACTGTCCTGATTCTGAGGCTGAGGTAGACTAGCACCATGGAGGACTCCTGTCCAGTGAGAAAGGATTGTTTGGCCTCCTGGAGGATTTCTTCGGTCTGTTCTCTAAGACAGACATGCCCTAATTTCTTCCCCGTACCCCACAGTCCATCCTTCACCCCCCACAGGTGCCTCCAGCTGACCCTATCCCAAAGAGAATAATTTCAATTGTGTTTCGACTCTTCCAGATTAAGCATAGCATTCTCCTATTCTCACCTCCATTCAGCCAGGAAGTCAAACTAGCAAGCGATCATCAGATGCTTCCTTGTTTCCAGGCTTGCACTGCAAAAGGAAGGCACACTGAAACATGACTCTTGAATTTGATTTAAAAACTGAATGATTGGGGCGCCTGGGTGGCGCAGTCGGTTAAGCGTCCGACTTCAGCCAGGTCACGATCTCGCGGTCCGTGAGTTCGAGCCCCGCGTCGGGCTCTGGGCTGATGGCTCAGAGTCTGGAGCCTGTTTCCGATTCTGTGTCTCCCTCTCTCTCTGCCCCTCCCCCGTTCATGCTCTGTCTCTCTCTGTCCCAAAAATAAATAAACGTTGAAAAAAAAAAAAAAGAAAAGAAAGAAAGAAAGAAAGAAAGAAAGAAAGAAAGAAAGAAAAAAAAAAAAAAAAAACAACTGAATGATTTCCCCAAAATATTCATGTCCTCAAATGCTATGTGGGATCTTGGAAGGAATTCAAAGAAAAATAGCCCTTATCACACTTATACTTCCACTCCAACACACTGATATGAGAAATTTGTTTTGAGGGGGAAAAGCTAAAACCTTGGCCAATTTTGAGATTTCTGTTACTTATCAAATCAATCATAGAGCAAAGTATATATTAGTGTTTGGTTGTATATTTTATAGCAGAAAACAATCACATCTAATTTATGTCTAAGAGGAAAGCAGGAATTAATTGAAGAGATACCATGTAGCTGCTGCCTGGGTGGAAGAATACAGAATTAAGTGGAAGCAAGACAGAATCCAGACTAAGATGTAGGAACACTCTGGAATTGGGACCGCAGGAATTAATTGATACCCTCATCTGTATTCCTTTGGAATGAATACGTTCCAGAATTGTTTTTCCTGGGTATGTGTTTGTTAGAGTCATCAGGCTAGAAGTCGTAATCTGGCTCAAATCATGTTCTCGGCCAGCTCCTTGATTTGTTCTGACCAGAACAATGACCAATGAGAAGAGCTGGATGAAGGGACTATAAGGACCACACCTGCTTCCATGGAAGGAGGAAGGGGCCTGGATTTTCCCACATTCCAAAAAGACACACCATGAAAGAAGATTAATTCCCCCAGAAAGAATTCAGTCGGTGATTTGTTAAGAAGGGGATACGTGGTAGGAAATCATGACCAAAGCTATCATATGTCCACCAAAACTGGACACTAGGCTTTCCAGATGTTCTAGCCCATAGTTATATGGAGGGTTATCTACTTTATGAAGCATGAGCATCCAATTGCTAGAGCCTTAGGAGAGAAGGCCTACTCTTTCTGTCCAACGCTGTCTGAGAGAGTTCTTTTGCATCAGCTGGATATTGAGTACTGCACTGACCACTTGACCAGCATATTGGGAGACAAAAATCTGGAAGGGTGCTTATACATCAAACAGAAGAGACACACAGAAAAATGAAAAAGAGAAAGCAAGTCAAAAAGCATTAAGAGGCAAGTTCAGAGCAGGGATTAGACTGCCCATGAGGCATGGTGGGGCATTCTAAAAAGACTTTTTGGAAGATACAGAATTAGTGCTATGATTTTTAGACAAGAAAGAAGTTCAAGTTTGTAACTGGCCACAGTGAAGGGAGAGTACACCATAGCTTGGGCTAAGTATCAAAGGTAGGAATATGACACTGGGGCTATGTCACAACTACAAGAAGAGTGGCTTGGCAGAAAGGTAGGATTTAGGTTGACCCAATGCTGTGCTCTCAACAGGCTACTGGGAAAATCGACCATGGGGCGAGTTACCAGAAATTCAAGCCCAGTTGAATCAGACAGGAGGCTCAAGTTCATCTCATCAACCTAGGCAAATTAAGGGAGCCCTTTTGCTTTACAACTTCATAAGATTCTCAGCCACAGGAATATAACAGTTTCTTGCCCTGAAACTTGCCATTTAGGGCAGCTACAATAAAATCATAGTGTGCATCATCATCCCACCCCAACCTCTGCCAAAAAGAAAAAAAAACATAATTGCTGATATTACCATTTTGTGCACTGGATGAGAGTTTCCAAAAACAATAACAATTAATTTTCTTTGGTGGTGTTAGCCAAAAAAGCCGTGAGGTGCCAGGTTTCCATGATCTTCTTAGATCATCTGGCATCTGTGAACAATGGCTATGAGGAACAAGCCCTTGGAGGCTTGTAAAGTTGTGTTATAACCCCGATGTTAGAGGTTTCATATCTTGGCCATTCCACATCACAGCAGGTAGAAAACCCAGAGTGGAAAATGTCAGCCTGGATACAAGTTTCCTCCACAGAAATATTGCCTCAACATAGCTGAAATCCTTAGAGATCTTTTCTGTGTAAAGCTTCAAAAACACCCTAGCCTTGGCTTCAGATGCCTTTTTGACGCTACTCCAGACATATTTAAGAAATGGGTCTAATTTTGAAGGATATATTTAGGCAGCCAACCAAGGCCTAAAAGTGGAATAAGCTATCCTGATTTTATGTAAAAAGAATTTTAAAAAAATAAATGTGGCCAAATGTCAGAAATTTCTGAAGGCATTTATACTGATCTTCCATCAGTTAAAGAAGTTTAAGGTGGAATGAGAGAGATGAGTGTGCCATATGACTTGGGGTGTGAACTCTTCTCAGTTATTTCGAGACCATTGCTATAAAGAGGATCTTCAGTGTGATAGACACAGCTTATCCTTCCTTCCAAGATTTTTTAAACCCCATGAAAAAGTCTCTTTAAAAAGTAGCTTTAACACTCAAATTTGCCAGCAAAGAGTAAGATAGCCTTGTCCTGCTTCCTGAAATGAGAAGCTAATGTCACATTTTTTTTCTAAGCTTATTTTTTCCCAGTTATCTTTTCTAAACAGGGTGCTGACAAGATAAGAGAGCTAACTTGTTTTGGATGATAGTCAAGCATTAAAAATGGAAAATGAAATGAAAATGAAAGTGGAAAATGAAAAAAATAACTGCAACAACCACTACAAGTGAGAAATGAAAGTCACTCCATTGAGGACCTGCTATGGAAAAGAACAATGTGGGATATTATAAAGAATTTTAAAAGCGATACTTGAAAGGAATTTATTTTTTTATTTTTTTTTTTTAATTTTTTTTTTCAACGTTTATTTATTTTGGGGACAGAGAGAGACAGAGCATGAACGGGGGAGGGGCAGAGAGAGAGGGAGACACAGAATCAGAAACAGGCTCCAGGCTCCGAGCCATCAGCCCAGAGCCCGACGCGGGGCTCGAACTCACGGACCGCGAGATCGTGACCTGGCTGAAGTCGGACGCTTAACCGACTGCGCCACCCAGGCGCCCCTTGAAAGGAATTTAAATATGGATTGTAAAACAAAGGATATGTGTGTGCATGTGTGTGTGCAAAAACATGTTTGACAAGTACCAAATGCAAGGCAATGATTGCTACCATTTGCAGAGTGTCTGTTAAGGGGCAGGTTCTACTTCACCTGGTTCTATACATTAGCTAGTTATAGAATTTTCTGGTTTCCAATGCTCCATCCACACTCTCCCAGCACTAGGTCCCCATGCATGTCAACCCACCTTACTAAGAGCACCTACAGTCCTCCACCGACGGCTTTCTCCTGGTGCTGGAACATGGTCAGCCCCTCATTGGGCAATTTATCTGGGCGGAGAGTTAACACCCCTGGGAGCAGCCCTCAGTCAATAATCAACAAGAATTGGTGCATAAAATTTAAAATAAAAAAAAAAAAAAACCTTGCCTTGAGGGTGCCTGGGTGGCTCAATTGGTTAAGCGTCCAACTCTTGGTTTCAGCTAGGGTCATGATCTCACAGTTCACTGGTTCAAGCCCCAAGTTGGGTTCTGCACTGGCAGTGTGGAACCTGCTTAGGATTCTCTCTCTCTCTCTCTCTCTCTCTCTCTCTCTCTCTCTCCCTCTCCCCTGCTCCCTCAAAATAAATAAATAAATAAATAAATAAATAAATAAATAAGCAAACTAAAAAAAAAAAAAAAACTTGCTTAGCTTTTGTTTTCTGTCTCCAAGAGGAAGATCACCCCATAATGGAATGATCCAAGAGATGAAATTTATTGAAGTAGATCCCTCTTAGTTACCTTCTATCACAATTATTTCTTCCTAGGATTTGTCCACTGCAGTCAGATAGGAGTCACTTCTGCAGTTATTTATTATCTGTTTCCCCCACTTGATGATGCCATCAAAGGTCCAGACTCGAGTCCTTCCACTCTGACACTCTCTATCAGCAGTGATCCTACACCCACATATCATGACCTTACCTCCCATGCCAGCTTCCCAAGGAGGCAGGCAAGAGAGAGGGAACAAAAAAGTCTTTCTCTGCCCACACTTCTGTTTCTTCGAGGAAAGCAGTGTTTCCCAGAATCTTCCAGAAGACTTTCTTTTACATGCCATTAGCCAGAATTAGATGCCATGGTCATCCTACAGACAGTATCCTAACAAAGTAGAATAAGGTACCATGATTGTTTTAGACCAGCCTTATGACTTCAAAGTTTTTATGATAATGAAATTAGTTCATATCTTCATGTCCCAATATGGTAGCCACTAACCGTGTGTGTCGTCAGTTAGGCACTTGAAATATGCTATTGACTAAGAACTGAATTTTTAATTTTGTTCACCTTTCATTTGTTTAAATTAAAATGTGGTTGTGTGTTGAACACTGTTAGGTTTAGATAAATCACAATTCATCCCCTCTCCCATTGAGATTACATTAGCAAAAAAGCAGGTGAGGAGAACATGGCCAGTAGATAGACAACCAATTGTGTCTGCCCTAATTTACCATTATTAGGTTTATGTCTTAAATCTTATTTTGTCACTTTTATTTGTAACAAAAACAACAAAGAAGGCAACACTTTAAATACCTTAAGTTCTAGAACACTGTACTCTACTGTATTCCCAGAAACAGCCGAGCTAAGCCACAGTACCACAGGAAAGAGGTGATGAGGGGCTTGCTTTTCCATCCCACCTCCAGCTGAATCATAGGCAATCTGTTAAATGTTGACTGGGGAGAAATACCTGATCTGTGTGCAACCAAACAGTCATTCTCAACATGAGAACATAGGTATGGTAGGATGTTGGAGAGCTCAAAACAATCATGAATTAGAGGATTATAACTTCTTTTAACAGTATTTGTTTCAGTGAAACTTGTACATGTGTGAGGCTCTGATTGTTTAGTGAGTGTTGGCTTCATCTTTGTCTCTCTTGCCTATCGGGATCACCGATTCGTGCTATGGATCGTGTGTGACCATTTCTAGCAGTGATACCAATGAGGGATGAGGATGAGCACTCCCCCGATACCCATAAGGACAAACTACCAGCTTTCATTGTTACCACCTTGTCAGAATCTCTGTGTGGGCCATCAAGGTTCAGTAATAGCTGGAATTACTCCTCCAGTCTAGAAGAATAGCATGTGAGGCAGGTTGGGCTCCTGAAAACAGGTACTGAGACAGAGTTTTGAAAGTAAATTGTTAACAGGGGTCAACACTTGTGAAGGAAAGGGAGCAAAAACAAGATGGGGCAGAGGAAACAGTCAAACTGTGGTACAGGCATGACAAATCTTGATCATCATGATGGGGACCACCCGTTGTCATGCATAAAGCAGAAATTGCCAGACTTGTATTCTCTTTTTTCACTTTGAGAGGGACTGGAGTTCCAGCAAGTCTGCCATCTGCAGCTGAGGCAAAGCCTGAAGGTGCTGGCAGCTGGGTGCCGCCACCATGCCCATAACTCCACAACTGGAAACAAGTTCTGCTTTGAAGGTGAGTCTGGGCAGCACATCAGTGTGTCTGCAACACATGGCTAGATAAGTCCTTGTAGGCATCTCAGGAATCTGTAAGCACAAAACATCAATTTTCTGAATAGTTAATGAAGTTATATTATTGGTTGATTTTCACACATTTGACCAAAGTGCCCACTCTTCTAGGTAGGTCTGGAGTCCACTGTATATTAGCATAGACAGCAGTCAAGTCTGAGGCTCGATTTGTTGTTGTTGTTGTTGTTGTTGTTGTTGTTGTTGTTTTAATTTCTGATGTGATTTTTTTGGCTGCATTCATGTTCCATGTTGTAAATTTGAACACTGAATGGACAAAATGGCATATTGAATTAACTGTTTTTGTCCATTCTACTTTCAGGAACCCTTTGAGGACCTGTGACCCAAATTTTGAAGGTCTTTTTTTCAATTATACTTTTCCCTGGGCTGTTTTTTTGTATGCACATACCATATTCTCTCAGCTGAGAGCAACTGTCTTCTTTGAAAGCCATATTAATTATAATAAGTGTATGATGATTTTCCAAATGCACAGTAAAATAGCTTTTTATTCACCAAAATGTTGTGAGAAAAATTTACTGGTAGCTATGCCCTTATAAAGAAGCATTCAATCAATAAGAACACCTCACGAATGCTCACTGGGAAGAAGTGTAGCTCTAATGTCTCCCCTTGACTTCCGCTGTGCAAAGCTCTCTTGTGTTTTATTACATTTTAATCCTGCAGCAGCTTACAGGGTTGGAAAACTAGAAAGAACAACCTCATCTTACAGATTAGATGTCTCCCTCAAAGCAATTGAGTGGCTATCAAAGACCACCCCACCCAAAAATTACACAGCAGTCTCTCATTTCAAGTTGTCCTAATAAATCAAAGACTGCATATGTGCATTTGTAGGACACATTCATCCATATTAAAATCTGTGCCTGCTGGCCCCAGTGGATTTGTTTGCCAGGAACTATGATCATAAACAATAAAAAAGAATTGGGAAATGAGGAAATCTGGGGAAGCATTGTTTATGGAGTGCCCAATGCAAAATGTAGTGGATTCTCTGCATGTCTCATATAACTAAGTCTTCCTTCACCAGGACCAAGAGATGGAGAACCACTATACCCATTCCACAGATGAAGAGATCAGAACTTCAATCAGTTATCAAAAGTGGTGGAACCAGCAGTTCAACTCCTTAATGTCTGACTTCAAACTTCTGGCATTCTCCTGATCCCTCTCCCCCTCCCTGCCCATCTCTCCCCCTCTCCTGTCCTCACCACTGCAACTGCTTTTGTCCTTGGAAGAATAAGTGTTATTATCTCAAAGAATTCTAGTATTCTGCAACTCCCCTGAGTGTTGTTGTTATTATTATTAATAAATAAAGAGATATAAGAGAACATAAGGGAAATTGTCTTGGATGCACTAAACTCAAAATTAGAAGTTTTCCCCCAATATTCCATTTCAGAAGAAAAGAAAATAAACTTTCCAAATGGGTTCCAGTTGTAACTAAAAGTCATCTAGAATTTTATCCCAAACTTTTGAACTATTTCAGACCTTGGTACCCTTCAAAGCCCTCAGGTTTGTGATGTGCCCATTAATTCCCTATGAGGTAGTTATGTCCTCAAGTTGGGGGGGTAGTGTGGCAAGAATCCCACTGTAACTTTGACAAATCTGATCTCATTCATCATCATCTCTGCTTCAGCTACCATCTGACAACTCACCGGTCTCTAGGCACAGATACATGCTCTAGATCTGGAACCCTTCACTGTATTCACTGTAATGAGAAAATGCGCCAATATTTCGATGATGGTAGGATCTGGGTTTCTCAATGTTAAAGGTTAGTTCACCCGTTTCAGAAACTCAGAGTCTGTCCAAATAAAAAGAAAAAATGTAACATCAGCTGGTGGCTTCTTGCAACTTTTATTTTATCTAGAAAGAATTAATAGTAGTAGAAAGGAAGGGTGCCTGGGTGGCTTCAGTTGGTTGAGCATCTGACTTCAACTCAGGTCATAATCTCATGGTTTTTGAGTTTGAGTCCCACATCAGGCTCTGTGCTAACAACTTGGAGCCTGGAGCCTGATTTGGATTATGTGTCTCCCTCTCTCTGCCCCTCACCTGCTCTCTCTCTGCCTCTCTCTCTCTCTCTAAAAATAATTTAAAAAAAAAAATTTTCAAAAATTAGAAAAATAGCAGAATTTGGGAGGTCCAGGCTAAGGTGGGATCCAGAAGCATGGACTCTGCAGCCAGACTGGATTCATCCCCATCTCCCACCCACACTAGCTGGACCATGGATATGTTACTTAACCTCTCTTGGCCTCAGTTTTTTTTAAGCTTTAAAATAGGGGTAGCTCCTACATCAGAGTCTTATCATGAGGAGCCAGAACTTGAATCTATGTCAGGCTATATAAAATGTTTGTTAAACTATTATAGATGATAGATAGATAGATAGATAGATAGATATACAGTTATAGATATAAGGAGAGAGAGAAATAGAAAATATATTGGGGGGGAAGAAAGGAGTACACAACTTACAAATGCAAGTTATGACCTTGATAAAGGCAAAGATTTCTTAACAGGACACAAAGAGCAGTAAGCATGAAGAAAACTTGTAAAAACTGGACTACGTCAAAATTAAGAACTTCTGTTTTCTGGAAAGCATCACTATGAGATTGAAAAGGCAAGTCATAAAGCAGGAGAGGTTATTATAGTATATATGCCTGACAGAGGACTTGCCAGAATATATAAAGAATACCTACAAATCAATAAGAAAAAGCTGCAAAACCCAATAGAAAAATGGTCAAGAGACTTGAACTGACATTTCACAAAAGAAAACTCCCAAATGGTTAACAAGCATATGAAAAGATTCTCAACATAATTATTCATGAGGTAAATGCAAATTAAAACCACAACATGATAGCAATGGATATCAACCAGGATGGTTTGAATGACTAACTGAAAAAGGCAGAGCATACCGACGTGTTGGCAAGTATGAAGAGTAACTGAAACACCAATGTTTTTTGAGAACTGTAGGTAGAGAGACACCATTCAGAAAATAATGAGGCATTTACGACCCAAAAAAAGAGTTAAAATGGCTACTGTCTGACCACCCACTGGATAGAACCAAGTTTCTTTTTTTCTTTTCTCTTGCTTTTTTTTTTTTTTTTTAAGAGAGCGTGCAAGCACACACACAAGCAAGAGAAGGGTAGAAAGAAGGAGAGACAGAATTCCAAGCAGGCTCTACACCATCAGCACAGAGCTCAATGCAAGGCTCAAATTCAAAATTGTGAAATCATGACCTGAACTGAGATCAAGAGTCAAACACTTAACCAACTGTGTCATCCAGGCATCCCAAAGCAAGTTTATATTTGAAATGTGAATATAATAATTATCAGGGCCTATAAAATAACTACATGGTGAGTCATGCAAAAATCTACAATGTCTACACAATATGAATAATGATTCTCTCACCCCATTCCTGTGCTAGAATAACCAGTTGCTTACCTCCTGCTTCATCTTCAACCCTTTTGAAAATGCACAGAAATAGCAGGTTGGTATTTCATTAAGATGTAAAAGGAATAGAAAGGCTGGATGCAATATAGTGGTTGTAAAGTAGAGATTTCTGATTGACCTTCAGTGAGCAGGCAGTTATCTAAGAAAAGTGACCTCAGATCCCTATCAGATGATTCTTCTATGTAGAGGCCATCTTGTACGGTGCTCCATTTTTGTGTTACCAGTTCCACTCAAGAAACAAGATCCTGCATGATAAAGTGCTTTTGAAACTTTGAGAAACTAAGCTGTTTTTAGAGGCATTCAAGATAGACTTGTGTTAGACTGAATTGTGTTTTGTGGGCTCATGGTGCTTTCTTGCTCTGTGTAGTTTGGGTCCTCTGAGAAAGAATATGAGATTGGACATGAAGGAGATTCGTTGGAGAATTTCTTATGAGATTAGATGCGAGGTAGTCAGGGAGATAGGGACTGGGGAGATGGGGCTTCAGACTGAAATTCTGTGAAAGTCTTAGCTGGGGTAACTGGGAGTCCCCAAGCAGAGGTTACTAATACAGAGCCCCACATTGGCAAGAAGGGGCTGGTTCTAGCAGCCTTGCTATGTTCAGCCATTGGTTGTGACCAATGTGGGGAAAGCACAGCCTCAGCATAACTATGATGGTGGATCTGAAGGTGTGGCACCTTGCACTTCAATCAACTGCTTCTTAGAGCAGATTCCTTCCAACGAAGAACTCGGTGGTGCCCCTCCATGGCTGACACACTTTTTGTTTCCTAATGAAAGCTGAATAATGTAGCAATAATAACAGTAATAGGAACTAATATTTTGAATACTTATCATATGCCAGATACTTTTCTAAGTACCTTACATATTGACAACTCATAAACTAGGAATGGAGGGGAAGGGGAAAGTGGGTGATGGGCATTTAGGAGGGCACCTGTTGGGATGAGCACTGGGTGTTGTATGGAAATCAATTTGACAATAAATTCCATATTTAAAAAAAAAGGAATGGAGGGGAAGGAGTTAACTATTCTGATGACCTTACATATGCAAAACAATGTTCCAGGTACTTTATCTGTGCACTCTTGTTGTAAGGTTCAAGAAATGTTGGTTTAAACACCAGTCTTACCATTAATTTACTGTTTCATCTTGAATGTGCCCTCAGAGACCTCTAGATCTCTGTTAAAAAATATCTTAGAGATTCTTATTGCATGCTTTTCAGTTCCTTTGCAATTTGTAATTGTATCTTCGCTTATTTATCTGTGATGCCTATCTAATGAGGATGAAGAATTTGCCTGTTTTACTTATCAGAATAAGGGTTTGCACAGTGAATATCCGTAAGTCATAAATAAATATGAGTTAAATCAGTGAATAAATTTTCATAGTCTACTCTCTGTCAGTTACCCAGAGAATCTCATTTCCATCACCCTACAAATAAAATATCTATGGGTTTTTTTTGTGTGTGTTATAAACATTTGTATGTCTATAAGTACTTAATTATTTAATTTGTGGTAAAAGTTCAAAAAAACAAAATTATGGCATCAATGTAATGAATAAGCTTTGTTGTAAAATCTCAATAAATCTGAATATTCTAATTTCCACTTTTGATCTTATTCCCCCTGCTCCCCCCGCACAAGATAACACACACAGTCTGCTGAGACACTAAATCACACGACCCCTGAGTATGGTGACCACAAATCTCAGAATTTCTGGAGCAGGATCAATTCCCAATATTCTTTCTATTGTCTTTTTTCTGGGCAGATATACTCACAAATCATAAACAAAACATTCTTTAGCAGACCGGTTCCCAATTTTTGATTCAGAAAATATGGTCACCAGATTCTCAAAACTTCTGGAAGCTTTTCTTAGGAATTGTTTAGGGGAACTTTGGGTTTGTGGTGAACAGTTTTCCTGAAAATAAATCTAAGTGTCACAATACCTATTTCCATGTGTCAACAGCCTATTCTCTTAAACCTTTGAGGGTCTCTGTGCCTCCTGCTTGACCCTTTCCTACTTTCCTACCTGCTCACCTCCTTGACCCACCAGGCTCCCATCCTTCACCTTGCTTTGAGGAGTTAGTCTTCCCTAACCCTCCTCTGTGGCACCAGTAATCAAAAGAGTGTTCTATGACTTCACATGGTTTGAAACTCTTTTTCATAGAACTAGTGGGAGAAAGGTTTATGCTAGATTTTAAAGGCTGTCTTAAATTATATTCTCCGAGACGCAGACCTTGAGACAAAAGGCTTTCTTTGGGAGATAATCCCAAGCAGTATTGGACAGAATGTGGGATTAAAGAAATGAGACAGGAGAGGGATGGAAGCCAATAGGTGGAGATGGTAAATAAGCAGATTACCTCTATGGGCAACTGGGGCTCCGTACCCTGGAAGAGGGTATGGAATCCTCTGGAAGAGGGTGTAGAACATGCTTCTGTGTCATCCCACTGAGGGGCAAAGGAGTTACATCTTTAATCCACCAATTCCTATCTGAGATGGGTTGTGAGTTGGTCCTGGGGTTTTTTTTCACCCCCTAAATGCCAGTCTGCACCAACCCCAGGCAAGCAAAGTATGCTCCTGTGGGTCAATAAAGTCCTTGAACAATGAACCCAGTGTGCTTTCAGTAAGAAGCCCTTGGAATACATGAACAGGGAACCATCAGGGTCTGCCACAAAGACTAGAGGCACCTGAGAGCTGGGTGTGATGAACTTCTGTCTGAACTAATTCTCAGACTGAAAACTTATGTCTCAGGCTCATCCAGTTTGATCTTAACTAATGTAGCCCCTTAGCCCACACTAGCTATTCCTCACAGAGCTTTTTCTCTGATCTAGAAAGCAACTCCTTGCCTTGGTTCATTCACGGAGCCTTATGCTAATAAGGAAGAGCTCAGGAAACAGAGCACATAAGCAAAGAGTGGATTTCCATTGTGACTGGACCATATGTGTCTGCTATGGTAGAGGTGGTCTGGGATGTCACCACAACTGTGTATCATGTGCTGGACAATTGCTTTTCAACATTTATTGGATGTGACAATGTACTAGGTGTGGTCCTAGCCCAGGGGACTTAAAATCTAAATAAACCTCTAACTGTCTTTGATGTATGGTATTTTCCTTTCCTTTCATTCGGTGGTTCTTGGCAGCAGGTGCTGACATTTTTATTATTCACACATATGTCTCCAGGATACCATCTCACCAGAACACTTCAAATTTATGCAGGAACTTTCTTCCAAGGAGGCCAAAGCTCTTCTAAATAAACCATCTCTATCATCACGGGATTTTAAATGCAAGAAAATCTCCATGTGAAGGAAAAGAGGGGAAAACATGTTTCCCTCATGTCATACCTAGAGAAAGCAAGGACCACCGTGGGATGTGGCTTTCACAAAGGCTCTTTGCTACATGGGAGCAAGAAGCCTCAGTCTTTACATCTATAAAATAGGGAAGATAACAATAAGACCAACCATATATACGTCTGTGAGAGGAATAAATAAGACAGCTCATGTGCCTGATACAAGACCAGGACATACTGCATGTGAATCATAATCATAACACCACAGAGATTCAAGTCTTAACATGCAGCCTCTCCTTAATGTGCAACTCGCCATAACATCTGGGTAAAATAGGAAAAATGAATTCAAGGACTGGTCCCAGTGTCTGCCATAATGGGAACCACAACATGTACCCTGAGCCTCATTTTTATCATGATGATGATGTCCCCCTTACATCCTTTTTTCAGAGTACTTTGATGAAGCTTGGAGAAAATGGTACCTTTTGTGGTAGATGGGGTTGCGGTTTACAATCCTTCACTCCCCCATTTGCCATACAATTTGGTGGCCCATCCATCAATAATGGGATTGGCCATGTAACTAGATTTGTCCAGCAGGATCCTGGCAGAAGTAACACATGCCAAGGCCATAACATGCTGCATAGTTTGATTCGGACTCTTGTGGGATAGACCCAAGTAGAGAGGAGTACCACCTCTTACCACCACCTACCCTCCCATCTGGAGCACACTAGGGTTAACAGTGGAGTTACAAAAACAACCATAGTTCACATTCATTAAGCTCTTACTGTGTACCCAGGCACTGCTGTCAGCTTTTGACACCGTTTAACTCATATAATTAACAACAACCTTAGGAGCAGGTACTATTGTTACCCCAATTTTCATATACAGCAACAAAAGCCCATGGAGGACAAGTTACTTACCCAAGTTCTTCCAAAAGCAATGAGGTTGCAGCTTAAAACTATGTGATCTGACTGCAGGGCCCAACTGTTGACCATTACACAGTACACAGAACATGGAAGTTAGGAAAACAAAGGACAGAGAACTCTAGAGCACAAACTCATCTGGGTGCCATGTGCCATTATGATAGGGTGCTTCAGCTGCAAAGTGAATGCAGATCTGAGCTCAAATCCTGACTCAGCTTTTCATCAGCCGTGTGGTCTTGGGCAGATGTAAATGTCTCTGGGCCTCTATTTCCTCACCTCTAAAATGGGATAGTATCAGTCCCTGACTGCTAGAGCTACTGTAAAGATTGAATGAGTCCGAGCCTATCCAGGGCTAACACTGAGCATTGAGCAATGTTAGTGTCCCTTACAGCAGCCAGGCTTGATCACTGTAGAACCCTGAGCATCTCTTTTGTAAGAGTGAAGTGGTTAGGAAAAGTGACAGAAGCCCTGATGACAAATTTTCCCACGTCTGTGCTTAGCCCTGGAGCAGGTCTGACAAAGACAGAGCAGTCTTTCGCCCTGTTGCTGAAAAAACAGATTCTTCCTCAGATGGGAATGTATAGAGCTCAGGTGTTAGATTTTGGTTTATGTTTTTAGATCAGCATCCAAAGGTCTGGGCAACTGATGTCATTCCCCTCTCACTTACCCAGGAGTCTAGAAAACCCAAGGATTCCAGGTAGGGGAGAGTGGCACAGGGCCAAGGGCACATCAGCATTGCTGCCAGAGACAGAATGGGTGGCCTCAGCTCTGAGACCAGCTGCTGCCTGATGACACCAGCTTTCTGAAAAGTTAAAAAATATCGTCAACTTTAGTGCCAACTTCCAAAGGGGCACATCCATCCTCTCTCAATCTTCTAACCATCTCCTTATCTTTGCTGGCAAGATCCATTTAACACATCTCCATACATCCATTTAACACACTGTTTATTATAAGAATGAATTTGTGTCAGTACTCCAGGCACTTAAAAGCTTTAAACATGGACTTGGAGTCTCTGAAAGTATCTGAAAGTCTTTCCAATGACTTAGAAGGCTGAAGGGCTTCTCCACAAGGCACCAAGGAATACGAGATGCTGAGTTCAGATTTTAAACGGCTTGTAAATTAGGCCATAACTGCACAGCCAACTTTGAAATATTGTACGTCACCCCTGTGCCCTTCCTGAGGTCGCTAACTAGAGGTGACATGGGAAAGCAGGGCAGAGTCTATAAATTATTATTAACTCTTTGATTTTACTGTGAGTTTCTAAGACAACAAAGTGGAAGCTCAATATCTAGAAAGAGGGCTTTGACTTGCTTGCCAGTGTGTGAACCCTTTGGCTCTAGTTCATCAAAAAGCCTATAAAAAACCTCCATGAACACACTTCAACCATTGCCTTGTACTCCTCTAATGAACACAGAAACATTCATGGCAAAGTATGATTTATAGGGGAAGGAATTCCAGTAACTGTCATTCCATCTTTTCTGTAATAAGGCCTCATGGCTGACAACTTTAGAAAACACTGTAGGGGTAGGGTGCACCAGCAAGGCAGACCACTTCTGAGGGAGAGCCGCCTCAAGATTGTCCAGTCCATCTACAGAGATTTTATTTACAAAAACAACCCACAGAAGACCAGGAGATATGTACAACATCACACGGCTCCTGCTTTTTAATATGCCATTCTTTCAAATCAATAAAGCCAGTTTTATTGAGTGGGGTCTAATGACCCACACATTTTTTAAGTGAAGAGATCTTTTTTATAAAAAAAAATGAAAAAGAAAGAAAAAAAACACACAAACTAACTTCAGATGGTGAGTTTGACCTCAACTGGTCTTAAACTACAAAAAAAAAAATAGAAAAGAAAAGAAAAGCTTAATTTTTTTCCATCTAAAGTTTAATAAAAATCATCTTTCCATTATTTCTGTGGCAGTGTCTAAGTAAACTCTCAATGCTCGTTTCTCGGTGTTGGAAAGAAATCACCCTCTAAGGTTATAAACTAACAGTTATCACTACTATAAATAAAGTATTGAACATCCCGGAGTTTATTCTGTGATGAAAATTGCAACGTGCCAGAATGAAATTATTCTTGCAGCAAACAGAATCTACACATTAAGGACCAACACATCCCTGGTTCTCCAGCCTAAAATTCCACTGACGACCACTTTGGTTTTTATTTTTAGTGCTAAAAGGATGAAAGTTGAGGGAGGTACTTTTTTCTCCAACAGCTATGGTGAAGGGAAGTGGTATAAAATCTGCACTGATGTGCCATAGAGAATTACATGGGAGCCTGATTAGCAAACAATATACCTCACTTTGCTGCCACAGCCCGAATATTCCTTGTATTCATAAGCTGTAAAGTTTTGCCCCAGCTCCCCAGTGACCCCTCCCTCATCCAATCACAGTCTCTCCCAAAGTGCCCTGGCTTCCTGTCTTGGCTCTCCACTCATCTACACCTCAAAAGACCACATCCTCTCTGCCAACACTGCCATTTTCATGATGGGCAGCACCACCCCAGGTGGGGCAGGAGGCAATCAATCATGGAACAGAAAGAAACCACAAGAACTTCTGTTGGTGTTTGTTTTCCCTACATGAATAGGAAACCTGGCTTTAATCTTTTTTGATATGCAAATGGAAGCTGCACCCTTAGTGGTTCCCATGGCAGGATGCAGAGGGCAGAGGCAGGAGGTGGTGCCTTCATTCATGGGTTAGTTTTCTGTGTCTTGTGACATTGCAGGTCACATGCGCCCAATTTGGTGGATTTATGGATTGTATTATCTGGTTTTAACTACACTCATCCTTGAAAAATAGCTAGGTGACTAAAAAAAAAATCTAAAAAGCATCATGGGACAAAATTAACATTAGGCATATCAAAGAGCAAGAGGAAAGCAGAGCTAGCATGCTTCCTCCTCCCAATAACATCCACAACTCACAAGTCACAGGCCGGTGGTGTTTAATTATGGAGGGATCTGCTCTCACTCCACAGAAAGTGTCCCTTGACTCACATGTCAATGTTGAACCATCACAAAACTTGTTTAAAAATATATTTACTTTCCTAGGGGTGCCTAAGTGACTCAGTCAGTTAAGCATCTGACTCTTGATTTCAGCTTAGGTCATGATCTCACAGTGGCCTTGTGGGATCGAGCCCTGTATTGGGCTCCACACTGGGCATGGAGCCTGCTTAAATTATCTTTCTCCCTCTGCCCTTCTCCCCACTCACACACTCTCTTTCTCTCAAAATAAAATGTATTTACTTTCCTCATGGTTTTTTTTAATTCTCCTTTTTCTGTATATTTAAAGTCCAAATTTTTTTTTAATGTTTATTTATTTTTGAGAGAGACAGAACATGTGCAAGTGGGAGAGGGGCAGAAAGAGAAGGAGAAACAGAGAATCCCAAGCAGGTTCAGCATTGTCAGGGCAGAGCCCCATATGGGGCTCAAACTCACAAACCATGAGATCATGACCTGAGCTGAAATCAAGAGTTGGATGCTTAACTGACTGAGGCACCGAGGCACCCCTCATGTTCATAGACTCTTAAAGGAGTGGAACTTATATCATTAATAAATAAAACATACTGGATACACACTCAAAATTGGTTGACAAATAAGGGTGTGTGTTAAAAATAATAAAATAAGAATGAAACCAAAAGTGTAGTTCGTGTTTTTGGGTTCCCCCAGAAACAGATAATGAGACATGGATTCATATGCAAGTTGTTTATCTGCAATCCCAGGATGTACTAGCAGTGAGGGAGACAGAGAGACAGGGAAGAAAGCAGTCACAACGTGGTGCACAATCAAGCAAGTTAGTCTGAGGATAACAGGAGCTTGATTTTCCTGGGGAATTCTGAGAGCCACTGTAGAACACAACTCAGTGCCATACCACTTCAGATGAGAGATAGGAGACCTGGGGTATTTATGCACCAACTTTCCTCAGTCATCTCCAGAGGGCTACTCCCAGAGAGGCCTTAATTTTCTAATCCTCCTGGCCTGTGCAGGCTCTAATAGCCAAAGAAATTCTCAGGTAAAGAAATGAAGGTAATGGCCAAAAAGAGGCCAACAGGCATTGAAAAGTGCATGTTTGGGGATAGAAATGGAGCTACACCACCTCTCTGATAGGAACTTAACAACACACAGGTCGTTTCTACTTTCATAGCTACTTTCAATGTGATAGCTTTCTTGCCTTGCCCTTCAGGCTTACCACACCCATTTGGTCTCTCCAAACACAAGACAAGTTCCTTTGAGGTAGATCCCACACACATCTTTTTCTCCCTCAGTACCTTGCACAGGGACCAGCAATTTTTAACATCTGGGGCATGTTTATTGAAGATCTACAATACATCAGGCAATCCTCCAGATACCGGGAATAAAACAATGAACCACATAAATTCATCCCCCATGGAGGTTACATTTTGTTCACAGATGCTTAGATACTTTATTTGTCTCTATTGGCCCTTGCATAAGATAGCTTTTGTGGCATAATAAACTCTTAGTAGCATACAACCATAAGAATGTATCCTGCTCATGAGTCTGTTGGGTTTGGGGCAGCTCTCTTCAGCCTGTAGCAATGGGCCAACTTCATTCCAAGGTCTCTCATTTTCCTCCCTTCCACTCCTACCAGGATCTGGAGGCCAGCAGAGCACTTTCTTCTCACGAGATGGCAAAGGGTCAAGAGCAACAACAGAATTGTGTGATGCATCTTAAGGTCTAAACTCAGAACTTGGGCATTGTCACTGGTGGCCAAAGCAAATCACAAGGCCATGCCCAACATCAAGAGGATAAGACATGTACTTATCCTCTAGATGTGAGGGGACAAATCACTTGACAAAAGATACCAATATATGGAGGAGTGAAGAATCAAGGTAATAGTGCTCCTATTTGCAATTCAAAAATACATAAGCAGGGCGCCTGGGTGGCGCAGTCGGTTAAGCGTCCGACTTCAGCCAGGTCACGATCTCGCGGTCCGGGAGTTCGAGCCCCGCGTCAGGCTCTGGGCTGATGGCTCAGAGCCTGGAGCCTGTTTCCGATTCTGTGTCTCCCTCTCTCTCTGCCCCTCCCCCATTCATGCTCTGTCTCTCTCTGTCCCAAAAAAAATAAATAAAAACGTTGAAAAAAAAATTAAAAAAAAAAATACATAAGCAGAAACATTTTTATTATCATCATCATCATCATCATCACTATTTCTGTGCCCCTCTCAGAGCTAATGCAATGAACCTTCATTAACTTCTGCCCCTCCTTCATCCCATGTGTTTTCAGGTGAGTGATCACTCTTCCTCCAGTAAGCAGGTAGGTATCTCTCTT
Source organism: Puma concolor (assembly GCF_028749965.1). Classification (NCBI taxonomy): domain Eukaryota; kingdom Metazoa; phylum Chordata; class Mammalia; order Carnivora; family Felidae; genus Puma; species Puma concolor. Next base: position 94,401,950 of record NC_141669.1, read on the forward strand.
GGCCTACCCAATTCAAGCTCACCTCCAAGACACAATGATTAGTCCACAGATGGATGTGTGACCACCACCACCACCCCGAAACAGATTAGGCAAAAAGCTTTGCTCAAGAGGGCTGGTTGACAAAACTATATTTCTTTCTGAAGCCCACATTGAGTTGGAGCTGCTGGGACCACCTTTCCCGCTGAAGCTGGGGAATGGAGACAACACAGGAGAAATCAGAGTGCAGATGCATAACATGCCAGAATCCCAATGTCAGCTGGAGCCCCTGGATCCTCCATGCCAGTGTCTGCCTGAATTCTGGTGATTCCTGGATGGTCCAAGAGTGAGGGCATTACCAAAGTTGGTTCTTTAGCTGCCTATGTTAAAAATAGTAACAATGGGGTACCTGGGTGGCTCAGCCTATTGAGCGTCTAACTCTTGACTTCAGCTCAGGTTATCATCTCAAGGTTTGTGAGCTCAAGCCCCACATCAGGCTCTGTGCTGACAGCATGGAGCCTGCTTGGGATTCTCTCTCTCTCTCCCTCTCTTTCTGCCCCTCCCCTGCTGGTGAGCTCTCTCTCTAAAAATAAATAAATAAACATTTTTTAAAAGTAGTAATAATAATATTGACCGTGCTAAGTAGATTAACCTGTCATCTATACATATAATATATATGTATATATATACATAATTTTGGATGAATGGGTTTGAATGGTGTCCAGGCCTGAGTAAATCTATTCAACTTCTCTCAACCAGGTTCTTTTTCCTAAAATGAGCTTTGTGACTCACACAGCATTCACATACCCACTCTTTTTGTTTTGTATTTTGTGTTTTTGACTTTGAGTAGATAACTGTGCATATTTAGGAGGAGTCACTGAGAGAAATTCCATCTTCAAACATGCTGTCTGTCTTATTTAATATGAATTAGAGGTACAACACAAGAAACGAAACATTCACTTTAAAAATTATTTTTTCTGCATGTCATTCAAGCTAAAAGGTTTCTGAGGGCAGAGAATATTTTTTTCTGTAATAATTCTTTGTAAAAGGACCAGGGTAGCAGAACCACAATGAGTCATGTTTAATAATTATCAGCTTTGAGGGGCATCTGGTAGCTCAGTTGATTAAGTGTCTGACTCTTGATTTCAGCCTAGGTCATGATCTCATGGTTGTGAGATCGAGCTCCATGTCAAGCTCTGTGCTGACAGTGTGAAGCCTGCTTAGAATTCTCTCTTGCTCTCTCTCTGCCCCACCCCCATGCTCTCTCACACTCTCAAAATAAATAAATATATAAACATTTAAAAATTATTATTGTAGTTTGAGATCTTAAAAGAGTTACAGGAAATTCTTCCAGAGTTTCAGGGAAAACACCCAGTTAAAAAAGGGGATGGGAGGGGCGCCTGGGTGGCGCAGTCGGTTAAGCGTCCGACTTCAGCCAGGTCACGATCTCGCGGTCCGTGAGTTCGAGCCCCGCGTCGGGCTCTGGGCTGATGGCTCAGAACCTGGAGCCTGTCTCCGATTCTGTGTCTCCCTCTCTCTCTCTGCCCCTCCCCCGTTCATGCTCTGTCTCTCTCTGTCCCAAAAATAAAATAAGCGTTGAAAAAAAAAATTAAAAAAAAAAAAAAAAAAAAAAAAAAGGTGATGGGAGGGCAGCACCTGGGTGACTCAGTCAGTTGAATGTCTGACTCTGAGTCTTAACTCAGGTCATGATCTCACAAACCATGAGATAGAGCTCCATGACCAGCTCTGCACTGACAGTGCAGAGCCTGCTTGGGATTCTCTCTCTCTCTCTCTCTCTCTCTCTTTCTCTCTCTCTAGCCCCCTCCCCTGCTCATGCTCTCTCTCTCTCTCTCAAAATAAGTAAATAAATATTTTTTTAAAAAGGTAATGGTAATAACATTCACTAAGAGTCCATTAGGTGCTAAACACTTCACAGATAATTGACACACATTATTAATATACAGCTGTAGGACTCATATTACATGATTTCAAGCCTTATTATAAAGCTACAAAAACAACACAGAGTGATATTGCTGGAAAGGTAGACATATAGATATTTGGAACAGAGTAAAGAATACAGGAATAGAACCACACATATATGGGCAATTGAGTTTCAACAAAGATGAAAAGTTAATTCAGTGGGGAAAGGACAGTCTTTTCAATAAATATGCTGTAAAATCATGGATATCCAGATGTAAAAGAATTTAACTTCTTTTCATACTTACATCATATTAAAAATTAATGCAAATGGATCATAGACATAAATATATAATCAATAACTACCAAGCCTCTAGAAGAAAAGAGAAAAATTTTTGACATAGCACTAGGCAAAGATTTATTAGACGTGACACTAAAAGTATGATCCATAAAAGAAGATATTAATTAATTGGACTTCATTAAAGTGTTCTGCTCTTCAAAGTACACTGTTGGGAAAATGGAAAAGACATAGACTGGGGGAAAGTATTTGTAACTCATATATTTCATAAAGGACTTTTGTCCAGAATATGCAATGAACTCTCAAAATTCAATAATAAAAAAATGAACTATTCAGGATAAAAATGAGCAAAATATTTGAACAGATACTTCAAACACATGTGCACACACACACACACACACACACACCATGGTTAATAATTACATTAATAGATGCTTAACATCAGTCATCATTAAGAAAATGCAAATTGGGGATGCCTGGGTGGCTCAGTTAAACGTCCAAATTCAGTTCAGGTCATGATCTTATGTTTTGTGGGTTCAAACCCTACATTGGGATCTGTGTTGAAAGCTCAGAGCCTGGAACCTGCTTCAGATTCTGTGTCTCCCTCTCTCTCTCTGACCCTCCCTGCTCACACTCTGTCTCTCTCTCTCAAAAATAAATAAATATTTTAAAAAATTAGAAAAACAAAGAAACTGCAAATGAAAACTACAATGAGATGACAGTGCCCACCTGTTAGAATGTCTAAAATTAAAAAGATTGACCATACCAAGTATTGGTGAGGATACAGAAGAACTAGAGGTATTATACTGCTGGTGAAAATATAAAAAGGCGTGACCACTTTGGAAAGCAATTTGTCAGTTTTTTTTTTCAACGTTTATTTATTTTTGGGACAGAGAGAGACAGAGCATGAACTGGGGAGGGGCAGAGAGAGAGGGAGACACAGAATCGGAAACAGGCTCCAGGCTCTGAGCCATCAGACCAGAGCCTGACGCGGGGCTCGAACTCACGGACCACAAGATCGTGAACTGGCTGAAGTCGGATGCTTAACCGACTGCGCCACCCAGGCGCCCCTGTCAGGTTCTTTCAAAACTAAAAATACATCCACCATACAATGCAGTCATTTTGTTCCTAGATTTTTACCAGAGAGAAATGAAATCGCATGGCCATGCAAAATCTTGTACATGAATGTTCATAAAGCTTTATTCATAATAGCCCCAAACTTAAACAACCCAAATGCTCACCAACAGATGAATGAATAAGCAAATCGTGGTATATCCATGCCTTAAAATCTTACTCAGCAAAAAAGGAGAGGGAGAAGGAAAAGGAGAAGGAGAAGACAAAGATGAAGATGATGAAGAAGAAAATATTATGAATGAACCTGCAAATAATTATGCTGAGTGAAAGAAGCCATACAAGAAAGAATGCCATCTGTAGGATTCCATTTATATAAAACTCTAGAAAATGCAGACTTAGCAGACCAGTGATTGCTGGAGAGGGAGGGCAGGGAAGATTTGCAGAAGGGCACAAGGAGCCTTTCTAGGACAATGGATGAGTTTGCTATCCTTTTTTTTAATGTTTATTTATTTTTGAGAGAGAGAGCATGAGCAGGGGAAGGGCAGAGAGACAGCGGGAAAGAGGACCCTAAGCAGGCACTGACAGCAGCAAGCCCGATATGGAGCTCGAACTCAGGAACTATGTGATCATGACCTGAGCCAAAATCGGCACTCAACCAACTGAGCCACCCAGGAGCCCCCATACTATCTTGATGGTAGTGCGAGTCTCACAGGTGTAGACATATGTAAAAGCCTATGAAATTGGCAGTTTAAATAGATGTGATTCATTTTATTTCAATTATAAGTTAATAAAGCATTGTTTTTAAATACCAGTTTACTTTTGCATGACAAACCTGCAAGAGGTATGCTATTATGAATTATTTGCAAATGAAGAAGTGGGGATTCAGAAAGTTAAGTCCCAGCATGCACACACAGGGATAATGAGGTTCTGAAACAGCCAGGTTTTTCCAGTTAGTTGTCTTGGGTAAATCCTTTCATTTTTCTGCAGTTTCCACATCCATAAGGTAAGGGGCCATGTTATGTAATCTGGAACTGAAAGGTGACTAATTTTTAATGAGTAAATTTCAAATGATTTCTTCATTTGAAGATCTTATTTTTAATACCTCAGTTTTGAAGGGAAAGTTCACCTATAAAAGAGTTCTTCTCTCCAGCCAGAATATAGGGGTAGGGAAAGCATCCTTTCCATATGATTCATAGTAAGACCACAGCAGATGACAAGACCATCCCCAGAAGCCCCTGAGATTGCCCTTTGCCAACTTGCTACAGAGATGCCTGTAAGCAGGATGAATCTCAAGGAAAAAGGCATATTGTAGCCTCACATCATAAATTTTGTGAAACTGCTTCATGAAAAATAACTTTGGGTCCAGAAACTCCACAAGAAAAATGTCCAATCTGTCTTCAAATTTAGGAACTTTGAAAAGTTTGCATACCAGCAGGTCAAGATTCACTTCGTACATCTTAGTGCTTCAGTGTACTATATTTGGCTAGAAAATTGAATGCCCGCCTTCTGGCAAACCATACAGTATTCATAGGTGTGAGCTCTTAACTGAGCTTTGTCAAGTTGCCATCAAACATATGGGCTGGGTTTCTCTAGTTCTCTTAATAAATAATAAGTAGTTCAGCTTATTAGATGAGTGTTAATATTCCACATCCGGAAAACCAAGAATTTAAAGAGCAATAAGCACTTTGCAGGAAATTAACCCAAAACCCAGCAGTCTGGAATAGGCCAGGTGAAGTTAAGTAAGGCATATGGCTTTTAGTCTACTTCTATTATATTGCTTTGATTTACTTTCAAAAGGTCAAGGCTGGTGTTTTCATTGTGTTTGAATGTAAGTCCTTTGTCTTTGTTTGCATTCCTCCCCAGAGCAGACCCCAGGACAAGTGTTCAATGTCCCTAGTTCCTGTAAGTGGGGGGAGGGGGGTGTTTGAAGAGATGTGAGAAGGGAAAGAAGTATCCAAGGGTATGAAAGTGAGCAGGTGACCAACACGGGCATGTGAGGTTCAGTCCTACGGAGGACCCTCCACCAGACTGTGCAGAGCATGCCTCAGAATTGGCCCTGAGTGGGCAAACTGGGTATGTGCCATCCATGTCCAGTAGTTGAGGAGCACGCTGGGTGCTTTCACTGCTAAACACTTCTGGCCTGCCCAGTGTGGGGGCCCTGAGTGCTCCCTCATTCAGCCAGTAGACCCCTCTGGAAAAAGAGATGAGGGATTCCTTTGTTCAGGTGCCCTTCAGTGTGGGCTGGGGGCATATGTGCAAGGCACAAACAGCATCAATTCACCCCCAAAATTTGTGTTTGTGTTTATTGGCTTGCCTTGACTTATCTATACTTTTTAAGATGTCAATTTCTACTAAATCACCTTTCTTTTTCTCTTTGTCCCATTGTATCACTGTATCACATTGAAATGTGACAGCAACCCACTCTTGGATGGAACTCCTTCAGTTTCAGGACACCCCCAGAGCCATGTAATCCCACATCACTAGCCCAGAATAAGACTCTAACAGACACACACACACACACACACACACACACACACACACACACCAATAAAGTGAGCAAGGCTACAAAGGGAGAGACCCCTCCTCCACAAAAAAAGACTTGGCTTCATTCAAGGAAGTCTGTTGCATTGGACTTAACTGGGGAACTCTGGCCAGCTCCACAACAGGTTCACCCCAAGATAGCCAGTGCCTCTCTTGATCTGAAAGGTATGAAGTCCAACTTCTGTTGTCCACACGTCACTCCCATGGAACGGGCTGCACATGTGGATGCACATGAGACCACAGTTCAGAAACACTCAAGATACCTTGATGCTGGACCCAAAGGGGATCCAGTCACGTTGGAGGCTTCACATGAAACAGAGGTGACCCTTTAAAAGTGGGGACCAGCCCCAGAACCTAGAAAAGTGCTAACCATCTGTATGTGGATTTGGAAACATCAGACATGGGAGTCAGTGACTGCACAGCTCTCCAAGCCCCAGAGGAACCAGTCATCATTCTTGGGACCACAAAGTCATCTACCCAGGTGTACAGGGGCCAAAACAACATCGTGGGCCTGCTGTCAAAGGTCTCATGGTCTAACGAGGGAATAGGTGGAACAGTAAACCGCTCGGATGCAGGGGCAACAGGAAATCTCTGTGAGGGGGTAGAAAATTCAGGAGATCAGAGCAGGAGGGAGAGAGCAAGCAGAGGGCTTCCCAGGCAGGTGAGGGCTTATGGGTATTTATGAACTGTGTGTAGGAGGATTTGACCAGATTAGGGAAGTGGGGAAGAACATTCCAGGCATTTGTACACATGAGCAAAGGCACAGGGTACTGGAAGTGTAAAGCAGTTTTTGGAAGACAGATCCAGTGTCTGCCTGAGAAAGTAACCATGGGATAATAGAAGAACTTGCAACAGATAAACACATCACTATTTTCTGAGTATTTAAAAAGTATTCATTTATTATACATTGAATAATATATAATTCACATATATCATTCAATATAGTATGTCATTGTATTAAAATTACTGAGTGATGTGTCATTTTATCATTCAATAATGAATGTCTAAGCCCTTAGTGACTCTTAATCATTCCCCCAGTTAATTTTCTCCTCCTTCCATAGCACCCCCCGGGTTTTAGTAAGACACAGGGACACTCAGAATAAATACTGGATTTTCCAGCCTTCTCTGTAGCTAAGTGTGGGCAGAGAAGTAAGCCCTAGCCCTGAGGTTCGCACATTCCAGGAATGCTTCTAAAACATTAGCTGGAGCACACCCTTTGCTTCTTCTTCCTGATTGAGAACTCAGGAATCAGAGCCATTATCCCAACTGGAGGGCTTCCCTCTCCAGTCCCTCCTTCTACTGAATCCCAGACTCTCCAGAGGAGCAGTGTGCTGCTGGATTTCATTGTCAAGTCCCTTGTGAGGTGATGACCATGCTGACACACAGGAATAAATATCCTCTGCATGCCAACATACATACTCTAATGCCGGGTTCTCAGGGTGCCATGGGAAACTCACTCTGCTAGTGGAAATTATGGAAGGATTCACAGAGAAGTGACCTCTGAGCTGGGAAATAAATGATGGAAAGCTTCATAAAGGAAGTGGAGAAAAGCATGTTTGGGTAAGGGGTACACCCTTACAAATAGCAGAGGGGTAGAAAAAACCAGGGTCCGGCTCAGGAAATGGGATGTCTGTATTACCTCCTTCCTCCATGTGCAGGAGTGCACATGGAAGATACCGCGTCAAGCTCATGCCTAATATGCATGTGGCCCAGGGCAGGAGTGCAAACACAGACCTCACTACTACACCTCTAAATATGCCAGGGACAATATCAACCAAGGAAAGAAGCTGTTGAAAGGAGTTATCTCTTCCTGTCTATGTCTATAAGAGGATGCACTCATAATGATCTGGAAGGCCAGGATTGAGCTTAGAGTTCTTAGACTCCTCAGAGTTCTGAACCCAAAAGGGCCAGGCAGGAAGAACCCGATCATGGCCCAGAGAAGGCCCTTCTCATCCCTCTCTTTTCACCCCTGATTGTGTCCTGGACCACAAGGGGCCTTGTACTCCTTCATATGAACACCCAAGGCCACATTTACCAATTCCATCCACACAAACTGCAACCACCACTGGCAGTCAGACCCCAGATCTATACTGCATACCCCAGTGATACAGTTCACCCTCAGAATTCAGAAAGACCCATGTAAGCCCTGGAGGCAAAGTTGGAGCTTTTGAACAGAGAATTGTAGGATCCTGATGCCCTGAGCTAGTCCAGAATTGGGGCAAGGCTCTCAACAGACAAGGTATGTGCTTTGGACTCCTGGGCAGACACCTCACCCTGGAGAAGGGGCATAGTTGGAGGAGGCCCAAGGTGGGGCTTCTAAAGCACAGAACCCAGGCAGGACTCTTGCCCTGGTCTGAGAGCAATAACTTTATCCTGCTGTAAGAATCCATTTGTTCCTTCTGTTTTTAATGGTTGTCTCCCCTGTTAAAAATGGAACCAGGAGAGTGAGATTGTGCTCACAATTATATTCCAAGTACGAAGCAGTGGGCCTACATATCTCATATTCAATGACCAGTGTTTGACTAAGGGCCAGGTGACTTACAACTCTGTGTGCTGGTTCAGCTGGTCCTCATGACAAATCTTGAAGATGAACAATATCATCCATAGCTGACTGATTGTCTTAGCCCATTCAGGTGGCTATAATAAAATACCAGAGACTGGGTGGCCTATAAACAACAGAAATTTATTCCTTACAGATCTGGAAGCTGGAGGTCCGAGATCAGGGTATCAGCATTGTCAGATGAAGGCATTTCACTTCACACACTTCTCCTATCTTCACATGGCAGAAGGGACTGAGCAAGCTCTCAGATCTCTTCTAAAAGGGCACTAATCCCATTCATGAGGGCTCCACCTTCATGACCAAATCATCTCTCAAAGGTCCCACCTTTGAGTACCATCATTTCGAGCATTAGGTTTTCAACATATGAATTGGGGTAAACACAAACATTCAGACCACGGCCCTGATGAAGAGGCTGAGGTTCCAAGAAGCTCAACTTGTGGAAAGTCACACAGGCAATAAGTGGTAATACTCAGATACAAATCCATGTTGTCCACTTCCAAATCCCCAGTTCCTTCCACTACAGCCCACATAGAGCATTACATAGAGCCATAATTAAATAATGACTGGGCAATTTTGCTTGCAAATGGCTGCCATTGTTTTGTTTGTTTTACCATAAAGAGGGACTGAGTTCCAATTTCCTCTCATCTCTAAAACCTTTTGACTTATTTTTTTAGGTCCTGGAGCTAATGAAAAATTAAACTGAGTAGTTGCTGGTTTCTGGCCTTGGTTACCAGTGTCCACTCCACCCCCTTTCCTGGCAGCCCTCAGCAGGAGGGCCGGCACCCAGCCACCAACACCTAGAGTTCCAGAGTCAACACTGAGGATGCTCACACGCAAAGAGGGATGAAAGCCCTTTTTTCCCCCTTAGGAAAATTGCAAACTTTTCTTCAGGCAGAAAAGCATGTTGGTTTGCCTTGAGTGTGGTAACCCACTGGTTATTAAGAGTGTGTAAAGATAGGGTGCTAGGCATCATAAACAAAATTATTCAGTTACATAATTTTTAAATAACTATTGTGAGACAACTTAGAATTAGTAGCCATCAATAGGTGCTTTCTGCTAAACATTTATCAAACAAAACTAAAACTCCAAATTATTTCCAGTTTAGGAAAAAACAATGAGGAACATCAGGAGAAAAAAAAAAACTGAGGAGATATAGTTTGTATTTTTTTTTTGGTAGACTTTTTTTTTAATATAATTTATTGTCAAATTGGTTTCCATACAACACCCAGTGCTCATCCTAACAGGTGCCCTCCTCAATGCCCATCACCCACTTTCCCCTCACCCCCAACCCCCATAAACCCTCAGTTTTTCTCAGTATTTAAGAGTCTTTTATGGTTTGCTTCCCTCCCTCTCTGTAACTTTTCTTTTTTCCCCTTCCCTTCTCTCATGGTCTTCTGTTAAGTTTCTCAGGATCCACATAAGAGTGAAAACATGTGGTATCTGTCTTTCTCTGCCTGATTTATTTCGCTTAGCATAATACCCTCCAGTTCTATCCACGTTGCTGCAAATGGCCAGATTTCATTCTTTCTCATTGCCAAGTAGTAGTCCATTGTATATATAAACCACATCTTCTTTATCCATTCGTGTATTTGTGGGGGTTTTTTTAAGGATAAAATCATCTGGGTGAAAAACCTTTCTGCCATCTTTGGCTCCTCTGCCCACCTTATTCTGTGCACTTACACTGTTTGTTTCAATGGAGCCTCAGTGCAAAATGCCTCTCAATTTTTGTCCCTCATTTTATTTTCCACTGTCTCAGCCTAGTTCATACTTCAACTGCAGGCATCAGCTCAAGATCTGTCTCTGTCTCTGCCCCAAGGCCACCAATGTTCTATTTTCCTTAATCAGAGAGCTCACTATGTCAGTCACCCCAAATATGTAATGGCTCCCCATTGCCTGCATTCTAATGTCTTATCATGGCATATGGAAGTCTCCTTGACTTGGTCTCAAATCACTTCCTGTCCTTGTCCACCAGAGCAGTCCAGTCAGCCATGCCCGCACCACATGCAAGTCCTGCGGGTCCTCAAACTCACTCTCCATGCTCTCCAACTTTAATGTGCCAGTTTCCTCACCCACCCTACTCATGCCTGTTGAAAGCCTTCCTCTTGTTAGAAGGTCAACTCAAATGCCATCTTCTATTCCAGCCTCCAAACCTCCTTATAATATACTTCTTCCTTCTGACTCCATAGAATTCTGGTTCTACCTCCGCCTTAAACCATATTTACTATCATCTTTGTGTCTGTTTCCCCTTCTTAACTCTCTGTACTTAGAGGTGGGGGGGGAGTCATACCCTATTCACAAGACAGGTGCTCAATAAAAATTTATCTGGGTAAATGTATTATATGGATACTGACTGAAATTCTCACTAATGTGTAAGTGATCGACAATCTTCTCTCAGGAATAAAGCTAGTTTCAGATACAAAGAAGCAAGAGTCCAAGAGATTCAGTTGCCCAAATCAAATTAAAGAGATTGGGTGGAGCCAAGAAGAAACACTTCCCCAACTTTGGGGTTCAGCTTGCCTACGGAAATGGTAGCATTTGGGTAACCCCAACAAAAAGACTGGTTTCCTCCAACTCTGGTAACTCAGAGATGAGAACAAAGTTATTTTTTTTCCTATTGGAGATGTTTGCCAAGGTTGTGATTTTAAGAACTTTCTAAACCTTTTATTTGCAATTCAGTTTAACTGCTTTCTAGGGCCTGAGATTTGCTTGCTGGTTTTCCCAGTCCCCAAAGGGTTTTGAAACAAAGAGTCCATAATAAAAATTAATGTGTCACTCTTTAGAGGCAAGGGAGAAGGTCAGCTAGTGTGGAACTGGCTATGATACTCTAGCTTAGTAATGGGGCCAGTCAGTGATTAATGAGCAGATCTGAGCTGGCAGGAAGAGATACAGTGTCCCCTCTGATTCAGTTTTGTTTTTGCAAATGTGGGACGCGTGAAAACAAGACCAAGAGTGACTCTGTGTGCCAGCCATAATGTGGGAGAAGTGTCCTTGCGCAGCTCTGCCTGGGCCACCTCATTTCTGGGTTGGAGGCCCCCCTCCTGGGTTTCTCCCTCCCTAGTGCCTGCCAATGTTTTTGAATTGTGTGGTGGTTTCATGTTGTGGATAAAAGTCCAGTATTTACTTGGACGAAGACACCCGATTCATTTTGGTCAGAATCCTGGTTTAGTTTACAACCTACCTCTTCAGAGGCAGAAAGCATATGAACTCACTTTTCCCACCACCTTGTCCCGAGCATCTTTTCAGGTTGTGGTTGGAAAATCCAGTGCCCTCCCAAGTCTGGACACAGGCACTTGTTATGACTAATGCACCCAGACCTATTGAGACTCAACTGGAGAAAGAGCATGGGGCTCAACCAGCTGTACCGGGGCTCCTGGAGCAAAGCGACGATAGTTTGGGTCAGGGCTGAAATGCGGAATTCTGGAAATTGCTGGATCAGTGAAGAAGCAGGAAAAATGGACGTTCTTTTCCGTGACGTAGCATTTCTCTAAAGAAATTTAAATAATATCATCTTCTCAAGAGGGGAAATTAAGAAAAATACCAAGGTAAAGGGGACATACCTCAATGACTTAGTTTTTCCATTTTCTTTCATGATGCAATGTAGCCTTGTCCCCATACTAGAAAAAAAGTTTTGAATTAGCACAAGTTATGGCCTTGTGTGTAAATTCATAACCGAATTACAAAGGACAAAATCCGTCCAGAAATCTTAGGTTGGTTACTCAAACCACCAGATTTGCAGAAGATGGAAAATAACCAAGCAAGAAGGGATTATGTTTCCAACACCATGAAGAAGAAATTTGTGACATTGTGCTTTGAGTTTATTTTTATGTTTGACAAAATATATCTTTTAGTGGTCATAGCATAGTACCTAACCTCCTGCACTATATGTGAAATTTAATCCATTTCTTGCTTTGGTATATTTTTAAATTGTGTTTTTATTTTTCATTTTAAATACCTGTGCATGAGGGTGTGTGAGCCTGTCAATCAATGTTCTTTTTTAGAGGAAAAGTTACCCACAACATCTTGCTCAGTTTCTGACTTGGGAAAGGCTGTCTATTGACTGCATCAGAGCAGTCACATGACCAAGAGGCATCTGTGCATAGGCTAGCCAGTGACAAATGAGATGATCTAGCTCAAAAGTCTCAGCCAATATGGTTGATAGTAATTACCTCAGCCAATCACATGAGAGTAAAAAGACCAGAGAATAGAAAGAACTTTGGCAAGGAAGAATTTTCAAGTCACTGTTGCTTCATAACAACACCCAGAATGTACTGACATAACAGCACCATTTTATTATATTTATAGGTGATGTGAGTCATAAATTTGGAAAAGATACAGCAATAAATGGATTTTCTCTGCTTCACAGCATCTGACTCTTTAGTTGAGAAGACACAAAAGCTGGGGTTACCACAGATGGTAGCCAGAATAACATAGAAGCCTCTCAATGTCTGGCAGTTGATTTTAGCTATCTGTTGCGACCTCTCTGGAGCTGTCAGCCAAAACACCTAAATATGTGGTCTGTGTGTGTGGGCTAACTTGAGCTTCCTCACAGTATGGCAGCTGGGTTTCTGAATCAATGTCCCAAGAAAACAAGATGCAAATCCTTAACATTTTTATGACCTGGTCTCATAAATCATATAATGCCACTTCCACTGAGCTCTGTTGGTCAATGAAGACACAGAGTTCTGCCCAGTTTCAAGAGAAAAGGGCAGGGACACCACATCTCAATGAGTGGATTTTCAAGGTCACAGTGTCAGAAGAGTCTGTGGGATGGGAGCTATAGTTTAAAAAAAATCACAACATGCAAAGAATGAAAAGAAATATTTCAGGGGGCTCACATCTGGTTTTGGCACCATTAGAAATATATCTGTTATCTCTTTTTCTAACTTTTTACAAGCAATGACACATTGCTTTTGTGATAAAAAAAAATGGTTACCATGAATTTCTTAAAAACTCTACATACTAAGAGTGGCAAAGATATGCGAAGTTTGTAAATAAGAAAAGTCTAAATGGCAAGGTTATTCCTGCTCTGAATCTTAATTGTTTCCAATGTACATAAATATACTGATGCTGCATGGTTGGGGTTTTCCAAAAATTGAACAAACAAACAAACTTACTCTAATCCTTATTTGGGTGAAAGTGGTTTATTTTGAGAGGTGATCCCAGGAAACACTGCAGGTGGGTAGGGGAAGTGAAATAGAGAAGGAGAGGGACCAGTACCAGTGCATTATGTGTAAGTTACCACCGAGAGCACCCAAGGCTCGATCCCAGTCAAGGCATCTGAAAGACTGTGTAGACTGTGAGGCGCGAGGAAACTATCTGCTAGCTCCCCTATGATCATCTGTTGAGAGGTGCTCCCAGGACATGACTCCCAGTGCCTGTGCATATACGCTGAATATCTTTCTGCAGCCAGGACAGTCTTCACACAGTGGTGCTCGCTGTGAGAATACATAGGAACACGGAGGGCCCTGGCAGCATCTGTCCTCAGTGTGCACACAATAAGTTCACAACTGAGTATTTTCATCATGGATGCTTTTACACTCATTAGCACGGATTACAGGCGAATGTCATTGGGGCGCCTGGGTGGTCAGTCGGTTAAGTGTCCAACTTCAGCTCAGGTCATGACCTCATGGTTCACAGGTCCAAGCCCCACTTTGGGCTTTGTGCTGACATTTAAGAGCCTGGAGCCTGCTTTGGATTCTCTGTCTCTCCCTTGCACTGCCCTTCCCCCACCCCTCAAAAATAAATAAACATTAAAAAAAAAGTGAATGTCATCAAGCAGCTATTTCACAATACATTAAGGAGAGGTGGGTCAATATCTGAAACCATAGGGGATAAGGTTATGGTTAAATTATAATAATATTACATCCTTTAATCTTTTTAATGTTTATTTATTTTTGAGGGACAGAACACAAGCAAGAGAAGGGCACAGAGAAAAGGGGAAGGAGGATCTGAGGTGGGCTCTTCTCTGACAGCAGTGAGCTCGATGTGGGGCTCAAACTCACAAACTGTGAGATCATGACCTGAGCCAAAGTAGGATGGTCAATCCACTGAGCCACCCAGGTGTCCCAGTAACATTACATCCTTTAAAGAAGACAAATGCATCTTTGGTTCTAGCAAAGAACGTCTCACTTTAGCACACAGGAACAGAGCTTGGATACCCATCCTGACTTGTTCCCACCCAGTTTACTACATTCACAGGCTGGCACAAAGAAGTCCACCCAAGCTCAACCGTCAGAAGGTCAATGACAGAAGCATACCTCCTGATGCCAATTCTGTGCTGAAAAAAACAATAGCAAAATGTTTTAATATGAACAAATCATGGCATGGATGTAAATCCAATTTATACACTAAAGTGGATGGACTGTCAAAGGAAAAGGTGACTGCATAACTTTGTAAAATGAGTAATAAGATATTTAATTTTTTCATCATGGTCCTGATAATACTTTATCAGTAATTCCATGAGACTCACCTCAGTGGGACATGTCAGCTGTATACTCATTGTCATGAATGTCCCAAATCTTTCACTTGAGGCTGAAATGCCATGCTGATGAATGCCGAGAATGATGGACTGCCTGGACTTCCTCAGAAAATGACCTGAGGAGAAATAGCTTCATCAACACAAATGTGACTCTTTTCCAACCCTTGCTTTTCTGCACCTGGAAGAAAAGGAAGTATATGACCTACTGTGAAAGATATTTTTTTTAAGTTTATTTATTTATTTTGAGAGAAAGAGAGAGCACGAGCAGGGGAAAGGCAGAGACAGAGAGGGAGAGAGAGAATCCCAAGCAGGCTTTGCGCTAATAGCATGGGGCTCAAACTCATGAACTGTGGGATCATGACTTGATCTGAAACCAAGAGTCAGACATTTAACCGACTGAGCCACCCAGGTGCCCCTGTGAAAGATATTTTTTTTTTAAACTACATCCAAATGGTACAACAGAATACTAAGAAATATGCAGCCATGTCACTGACTTTGACCAATGGGATGTGAGGAAACATAGTACAGCAGAAGGTTGAAATGCAGTTGTGTGATTTGGCTTATCCTCTTTAGGTTCTGCTATCACCATGAGAAGAATGAAAAGATCAGTCCTATCGCCCTGGAAAGAAGAGGAGGAGCATGTGGGGAGGCACAGCCACTAAGCTAAACCCGATTTACAACAGCCAACCTTCAGTCAACTCACAGATATGGCAGCTAGATAAATACTTATTCGTGCATGCCACTGAGATTTTGCAGTTGTTATGCAGAATTTTTCTGGCACAGTTAACCAACCCAGTGCCTAAGAAGGCACATCACAAAATAGAAATGCCAAATATAGAATCATTAAGTAATTTTGCCATGGTGTCTGTGATATAAATGCTTCCCAATTTCCCATACAACAGTTTATATAATGTATACTGTCTAGAAATTTTCCATTTTTCACTAATGCTTCTGTAAGGGAAAGATGTGTTGAGTTTCACATCTGAGGACACAGATTTAGGTACTGGGACACTAGGGTAGAAGGACTCTTGAGTAAATACATTCCAAGAGTGTGCAGGGTTCTTAGGGTGGCCCACCATTTCCTTAGACCACAGAACCAGGGATCTGTGACATTTTTAATTCCAAGCATTACAGATTCCCCAAGTGATAGCAGCTGCTCCACAAATGTGTTCAGTTTCAAGTCTTACCAGAGATGAACAAGGAAATTAGAGAAGATATATAGCCTCATGGTTAGGAATAGAGGCATAAGAACAACCCTGCTAGGGTTCATATCCAGCTCCATCAACTACTACATTGAACCAGTTATAATCTTGCTTAGTTTCTTCAACTATAAAATATGGGTAATAATGATTTCTTCTTTCACATCTTTTGGGAGGATTAAGCCAATGTAGATATGTTAACCACTTACATATATAAGCATTTGTATATTTACATATAGTTGAGGAAGGCACAGATACCTTTCCTGCCAGATGGCAATAGGGCATGGATGATCTATGGCACCAGTAACATAAAGATTAGTTACTCATGGTGGCTTGGAGAGAAAGTGCATGTGGAAGTAAAAGCAGTGAGAATCCAAGAAACTGTACAATTAATTATGAAAAATAAGGTGCTTTTAAAGAGTTAGAGGAGGGTGCCTGGGTGGCTCAGTGGCTTAAGCATCCAAATCTTGGTTTCAGGTCAGGTCGTGATCTCACAGGTTTGTGAGTTCAAGCCCCACATCAGGTTCTCTGCTGTCAGCACAGACCCCACTTTAGATTCTTTGTCCTCCTCTCTCTAAGTCCCTCCCCTGCTTGCATGCACTCTCTCTCTCTCTCTGTCTCTCTCAAAATAAACAAATAAACCTTAAAAAAATAGTTAGAGGCTATTTCTGATGGCAACACAGAGCATGTACAGGAAAAGGGAGACATTAAAAGCTAAAAATAAGTACTTTAAAGCATGCATAGTGCTATAGACTGAATTGTATTCCCCACAAAATTCATACACTGAAGCTCCAACCTCCACTGTGACTGTATTTAGAGACAAAACTTTTAGGAGCTAAACTTAAATAAGGTCATAAGACTGGAGCCCTGATCTGATGGGATTTTTTAACGTTTATTTATTTTGAGAGAAAGAGAGACAGAGCTAGATCAGGGGAGGGGCAGAGAGAGAGGGAGACACAGAATCCAAAGCAGACTCCAGGCTCTGAGCTATCAGCACAAAGCCCGATATGTGGCTTGAACACACGAGCTGTGAGATCATGACTTGAGCTGAAGTTGGACCCTCAACCAACTGAGCCACCTAGGCACCCCGGGATTAGTGTCCTTATAAAAAGAGACACCAGAGCTCTCTCTCTCTCCAGCTCTCCCTCTCTGATTATGACATAATTTGCCACGGGAAAAGTTTGGCCTCTGACCCCATCCAAGAGGCATGAGCTCTTAATATGTCCACAGCCCCTGATCATGTAACTTTAACTCTAACTTGAAGAAACAAAACCAGTAAGATCATCATTATCATCAACCTTAGCTACAGTGTCCAGACATGCACAGTCCAATATGCTAGCCACAAGTAGCTCTTTAAATTAAATTAGATAAAAGTAAATAAGATTTAAAATGCATTTCCTGGGACACTTGTGTGGCTCAGTGGGCTAAGTGCCCAACTCTTGATGTCAGCTCAGGTCATGATCTAGCAATTCCTGAGTTCAAGCCTTGAGTCGCTCTCTGCGCTCTCAGTGCAGAGTCTGCTTGGGATTCTCTGTCTCCCTCTCTCTCTGTCTCTCCCCTACTCTCTCTCTCAAAAATAAATAAACTCTTTTTTTGAATTATAAAATGCAATTTCCTTGGAAGCACTAGTCACAGCTGATGGCTGTTCTATTGGACAGCACAGAATATAAAACGCTCCTATCATCACAGAAAGTTCTATCAGACAGTGTCAGTCCAGGTGTCTACTGCATGCAGCCACTTCCCATGTGTTATGTCACTTAAGTCTCACTAGAGACCCTTGAGGAAGGGTCCACTGGCACCATGTTATATATGCAGAAACTGAGTTCAGAGGCCAGCAGGAGGTCCTCAGTGTCCCGGCCATGTTTTCCTAAATGCAATCCATGCCTCGTTGAAGGGAATGCACTGATAGGGTAAGGCAGACTTTCCCCCACACTGAAGTCTGGGAAAGAAATTAAGGACTGAATACCCCTCCTCCCCTGCTACGATTGCCAAAGGCAATGGTTAAAGCTACAGTCCATTTTCAAATTCTTCAACATGAAGAAAAAGGAAGGGAGCGTTATCATTTTTCTCTAAAGTAAGTCGTCCTTCCCCAACATTCCCACCAGAACCGTTCTGGTGTTGTTACTGTTATTGTTTTTGTTTTTGTTTTTTTAATATGTGGGGTCAATCTGGTCAAACCCCAGACACACTTTTCCATATGCTTCTCTTTTCCCTTTTTTATATTTCCTTTAAGTACAAGTGCTAAATCAGTGCCATATCTTTATTAGTTTTACACTGATGTTGTTGACATTTTTGAGAGCTGTTTGATGTCTGAGAGACTCGTGAACCTTTTATTTGCTCATCTGAAACTTTAAAAAAGTCATTAGAATGTTTTTAAAAATCTTTAATACAACCAGAGAAGGAATATGTCTGTATACAAGTAAGCCACTTGTACCCAAATATATTGCAACTTAGTCTGAGGATTCCAGCCTCCTATTCATTATTTATTAAGCTGCTATTAGTCCATGTAGGAAAATATTCTGCCTTATTCTCTCCCTGATAGCTTCTCACTCCTCAGAGTTGTTGGAAAGAGTGATTGGAGGCAGCACCATGATCAAGCTCATCCCTATAGTTAAGTCCGTGGGCTCTTTCCTCTCCTGACCCCACTCCATCCTCATTGCAAATTCTCCAGGACATCTGAGGTGGGCAGCAGAGGGGGTCACGTGAGCTACAGCTGAGCTCACAGGAATGATTTGTGAGCCTTGGTATTTGCACATGTGTGGTCATGTGGGACCTCTCTGGCCGGGCCAGCCATTTTCCCCCCACATCTGCTGGTTAATCAGAAATCCAAATGTACAAGACAGCACTGGGGACAAGAGAGAGGAATGTGTGACCCACTCTGGAGAACTTCTCATGCTGGAAACAAAGAGTATGTGACACTGATCTTAGCTCTTTCCAGATAAATGTACATTAATGAAGTTTATGATGCATCTTTTGAGTAAAAACTACGGCACTCACTCAGCATGGTCTAGCAGATGGCAGGTGAGTGAGCAGTCCTGTCTGCAATGCTGAGTCCCATTTGCAGCCATTGTCATGGCAATCTGTCCCCCTCTGTCTGCTTCACAACCCTCACCTTTGTGTATCAATTTTTTACTTTATTCCTCTTTCTTCTCTCTTTCTTTCTTCCCAGTTTCTGCTTTCCTGTGTCTCTGATCCCCAGGAGAAGCTTCAAAATCAAATTCTGGTCAGGCAGACTTGTCTGAGGCCTCTACCCAGGCTCTAGACCCCATTTATCTGACTACAGGCAGGTCTTTTCCTTCGGGCCCTCTTAAAAAATATATAAAAACACTTTCCTCTAAAAGAGGTTAAAGTTAAAGTTCCCAAAATTTTACTTTTTTAACTTTACTTATCTATCTATTTTGAGAGAGACAGCATGAGTGGGGGAGGGATAGAGACAGAGAGAGAGAGAGAGAGAGAGAGAGAGAGAGAGAGAATCCCAAGCAGGCTCTGCACTGTCAGCACAGAACCTGAAGTGGGGCTCCAACTCATGAACCGTGAAATCATGACCTGAGTCAAAATCAAGAGTCGACGCTTAACTGACTGAGCCACACAGGCAACCCAAACTCCCAAAACTTCAGTATGCATTCTTCTCTGGGGAGACAGAATTCTGAGTAAGAGCAAGAAATAGCAAGAAGACCGAAAATAAACCTAGCCCACCCCCAGTTTTGATCTGGGGTTGCTGGTGGTGGTGAAAAGCCATACGTTTTTTTTAGATGCTTTTGCCCCTATGACCAAGATTTCATCACACCCATTCTTGCCAGGATCCTTAAGTTCAGAAGGAAAACATAAGGGCCTAACAAAGAAGAGAAGGCATTAAAAATGTCTTGTAGGGGCACCTGGGTGGCTCAGTCAGTTAAGTGTGCTCAGGTCATGATCTCACAGTTTGTGAGTTCAAGCCACACGTCGGGCTCCATGCTGACAGCTCAGAGCCTGGAACCTGCTTCAAATTCTGTGTCTCCCTTTCTCTCTGCCCCTTCCCAATCACACTCTCTGTCTTTCTCAAAAATAAATAAATATTGAAAACATTTTTTTAAAAAAATGTCTTTGAGAGGGGTACCCAGGTGGCTCAGTTGGTTAAGCAACTGACTCTTGATTTCAGCTCAAGTCATGATCTCAGAGTTTGTGAGTTTGAGCCCCATGGGGGGGCTCTGCACTAAATGCAGAGTCTACTTGGGATTCTCTCCCTCTTTCTCTGCCTCTCCCACATGCTCTCCCCCCCTCTCTCTCTCAAACTATATAAATAAACTGGAAAAAAATGTCTTGGAGAATCCTAGCGTCTTGTTAGAGTAAGAGGGTCAGAACAGGCAGCAATCCAGATGCACATGAGCTATTGCTATTCTAGGGAGGAGAAATAAAAACTGTTGGCAATGATTTCAAATGGTACTGCATTGCGGGCAAGACAGGCATTTCACCTGTCTAGCCATCCGTGCTTTGCATCCTGGCTACACTTGCTAAGGATTTTTAACATCATCCCTGGCTCAGGCATATTTAAAAACAAAAATACCATTCTGTTTGGCCTTAAGGACAACTCTGTACAGTGGTTGGAATATTCAGGCTGCAGAGAAGAGAAAACACAACCAAAGTTGGTAGAAACCAAGAGGAAAGTGTCAGTTCACATGCCTGGAGGGCTTTGGGGCTAATCCATAATGTTATCAAGAGCTCACTTCTTTTCTTCTCTCCACTTTGCCATCAAGAATCAACTCCAGCTTAAGCCCATTCTTCTCATGGTCCAGCCATCTGGACTTTGTGCCTCCTGGCTATGTACAGTCAAGGAGAGATGTAGGATTGTTTCTGGAGGCTCTCTCAAAAGAACAAAGGGAACCTTCCCAGACACTCATAGCAAAGCTTGCCTTGCAGATCATTAGACTTGACCCCACCAGATGCCTCCTCTTCCACCACTAGAAGGTAAGGGCTATGGAATTACTCTTAGCCCAGTTTGGCTTGCCACAGACCTGCAGGTGGGGCCAGCTCCCAAGGCAAGGGGAGGAGAGTGCATCACTGAGTTGGAAGGGGGGGAAGGATCTGCTAGGAAGGAGGGGAAACCTCCCAGTAAGCCCCCAGCAACATCCACTGCCTGCTGTAACTCCATTACATCCACTTCCTGGGGTCAAGGTAGTATTACTCTACTAGACCATGATTCTCAGGGTAGTCCTTGAACCTCCGGCTATCCCTTGTCTTCAAGATGAGTACAGAAATTGAGAGGAAGCATTTTAGCTACTTTGACAAAGTAATTTCATGCTTATAGAATCTAATAATAACAAAGGTTGGGCTTGTATTCTGCATGTCTTTGTTTTTTTATTTAATTTTTTTAGTAATTTGATTTTATTGTACTTTAAAAAGTATTAGTCCATGATGGATTATTTTTTAACTTTTTATAATGTTTATTCTCGACAGAAAGGGAAAGACAGAATGCAAGCAGGGGAGGTGCAGAGAGAGAGGGAGACACAGAATCCAAAACAGGCTCCAGGCTCTGAGCTGTCAGCACAAGGGCTGACACAGGACTCAAACTCACGGACCATGAGATCATGACCTGAGCCAAAGGTGGATGCTTAACTGACTGAGCTACCCAGGCACCTCTGTGGATTTTTGGATTTTTTTTTTAATTTAAAAACTTGTCCTCTTTTATGGACTGTTGCATCTCCAGTATAGAAAGCACTGCGTTAGACAGAAGCTCCAAGGTCAGGAGCCATGCCTGAATCCCCACGGTGGCCTGAGTAGCTAGGACAGTGCCTGACACATAGTAGGCTCTCAGTATCTATTAACTAAATAAGTCACAGCTGGGACAGAAGACCAGATTTTCAAATTCCAAATCCAAAGCTGCCTCAATAGTGCCATATGTGGGCTGAGAAGGTAAATATGTCACCTGATCCCAGGAGTCTTTCTCACATACAAAGTAGCAGATGACCTAATCTGGAGACAGAGTCAAAAATGCCTATAAAAGTGGTTTGAATCTCTCTTGGGTAGGAGGTTATGAACACAAATGCTTCACAACTGTGGATGCGCTGGAAGTGCTGCCAACCCCAGCCTCTGGAAAAACCCTGATTCTCCTAAAAGGAGCTCCCTGGGAATTACTAAACAACTTTTGGGCCGGGGGAAGGGATATTCTGTTTCCCTACCCAAATGAAGCCAGTTGCTCCAGAATTCAGGAGAGCCAGGTAAACTTCTTTAAAAGTCACATTTTCAGGGCACCTGGATGGATCAGTTGGTTAAGCATCCAACTTTGGCTCAGGTCGTGATCTCACGGTTGGTGCATTCCAGCCCTGCATCAGGCTCTCTGCTTGTCAGCCCATTAAGGATCCTCTGTGCCCCTCTCTCTCTCTCAGCCTCTCTCTCTCTCTCTCCCCCTACAAAAAAATAAACATTTTTAAAAAGTCACATTTGCATTTGCGAAACGTGTGTGGTAGGGGAAGGGAGAGATGTCTTCACTGCTCCACTGAGAAGTATGAAAATGGCCTTTATTAAGTTTGAGACCATCCTCTTGACTCCTGTGCAGGACATGAGAATCACCTTCTAGAGCCCACTAGTTTACATTTAAGCACCAACATGATGTTAGAAAATCCAATGATGCATTGTCTTTTATTTTATAAAATAATGTTTTTTAAATAAATCTCTTTACAGAAAAAGAAAGAAAAGAAAAGCATCCTGGCCAGCTCTGAGGTGTACTCCACACAAACCTGCCCAAGTGACCAAGGCCAATTCACAGCCAGGCCAGGATTTGTCTATTTTTCTCTTTCTTCTTTAAAAAAAATTTTTAATGTTTATTTATTTTTTAGAGAGACAGAGCATGAGCAGGGGATGGTCAGAGAGAAAGAGAGAGGGAGAGACGGAATCTGAAGCAGGCTTCAGGCTCTAAGCTGTCAGCACAGAGCCTGACGCATGGCTCGAACCCACAGTCCCTGAGATCATGACCTGAGCTGACTTGGACGCTTACCCAGCTGAGCCACCTAGGCGCCTTTCTTTCTTCTTTTTAAATGGAAACCATAAACCAATCTGACAATAACTTATATTTAATATAAAATAATCAATCAATCAATCAATAAATATGCTGAAAATTTTAAAAAGATAAAATAAAAAAATAAATGGAAACCGTACCATCACTGCCTATTGCAAAAGCTCGCTGATCAGAAAATAAAATGTTTTTCTCTCTCTGGTCTTTAAAAAACCCATAGAGGGGCACCTAGGTGGCTCAGTCAGTTAACATCCAATTCAGCTCAGGTCATGATCTCAGGGTCCGGAGTTTTAGCCCTGTGTTGGGCTCTGTGCTGACAGCCCAGGGCCTGGAGCCTGCTTTAGATTCTGTGTCCCTTTCTCTGCCCCTCCCCCACTCATACTCTGTCTCTCTCTCAAAACTGAAAAAAAAAAAAAAAGAAAATTTAAAAATATTTTTTTTAACCCATAGAAAGGCTAGATGAGGCAGCGAGAGGGATGCAATAGGGGGAAAATGGGAATTTCCACACTCTCCTTACCGAAGCCTCTTTAAGACTCTCAGTGTCCTTTAATCTATTTGCCCTTAAACATGGGGAGTGGGGGTTGGGGGGAGGGATACAATGCATTTACATGAGTAAACAGCTACTTTCATTTCAAATAGTTTAATCTGTTTACTTTAAGTATTTAAAGCAAATAATTCAAAAAGCCTTCAAAGATGCTGGCTATCATTTTTTTCCCTTTAATGAAAAGACTGACCAACTTTTGGAGTACACATTAAATTTGTTTATAGATAATTAAAGAGCAGACATTTCAGGATGTGAATATTTAATCACAGCACCAGACTAGGTCCATTCCCACTGGGTGGATGGGTGTTCATTATGCATATTCAAAATGCTTCTCCCCTACACACACACACACACACACACACACACACACACAAACGTCATACGTTAGATAGGAAAGTAACTATAATACTTGCAGTGCTTAGCTTTTTTTTACTTTGATGTAAATTAAGTTTGTGGATCCAGAGAAGGATATAGGAAGTACTTTGGGTGAGCAGGGTGTCTCCTGTGATTACTTTCATGACCAAATTCACCGAGTCAAATCATGTGGAGGAGTATTGGCATCTCTCTGAGTTATTTGCTTAATCAAGTGGTCAAGACAAACCCATACATATCATTATCATTTTTCATATTGGTATCATACCAATTACTTTTTTAACCTTTTTGAAATATTTTTTTCATAAGTGGAGTTGACATTTTCAGGACTTGTACAAATCACAAATATATGGCAAATTCAAGAAGGAAGGAAGAAGACAGGGTTTCTAACCTCTCCATAGATTGGGCTATTCTATTTGGGAGTTCATGTGGCATTGTATCCAACCAAGAGCCTGGCATAGACAAGATGCTGAGCAAACATTTACCAAGTTGATGTAACTGTGTTGGGCTCCAGCCACCATGTTGTCAGGAAGCCTAGATCATGTGAAAAGTTCACAATGTAGGTGTCCTGGCCACAACCCTAAGAGTCCAGTCACCAGCCAGCATCAACAGCTGGACACGTAAGTGAATGACTTTTCAGATGGTACCAGTTCCTGCCTTTGAACCATCTCAACTGATCCTACAGGGAGAAGAAATGATCACTGCCCAAACTGCACATTTCTGAGGGAAATAAGCCACTAAGGTTTGCATCATTTGTAACTCAGCAAAAGATAACAGATTTTATAACTCATGGACTTCTTGGTTGCACCTGTTTCTCCACTTAGAATGTAGCTGTGGGCAGCTGAGTCTGGCAGGATTTACTTTCCCTCCCACCAAAGGAAAACAAGTATCGTAGGATGCTTTATCTTAAACGTGTCATAGAGATTTTCCCATCACAAAATGTTAAGTTCAATGGAATCCATAGGAAAAGCATGCTTCTTATTGGCAGCTTTTGCTAATAGACTGGTTGGTAGTTTTCAGAAAGCCAACTATATTTCCTTACCCCCAGTTATTCCCTTCTTGGATGGTGCAAACCAGAAGGATAAGTAGGATAAGGGAAAACCGATCTTGTGCCAATATCCCTAATTTAGCAAAGGCTAGCCCTTGACAAATCTGCTGCAGGGTTTTGTCCCTGATCTCATCCCACATCCCTGGAAGAATCCTATAGAAGCCTCCTTTCTCCCACCCAGGAGACAGTGGGAAGCAGCGAAGTTACCTAGTTCCCACTACCATTGTGCTCCTAACTCATAGACACACCCATCCCACCCTATACTCCATCAGACAGTTCAGAACTATCTGATGCCAGTTCGTTCCATGGCCCCTATTATCTAATGCCCTGACTCTGGGGAACAGAAGAAAGTAGGTGTAGAGTGGCTGAAAGCTTTGAAATGAAGGTAGTTTTCTATAGTAAGAGCTAAATAAGGCTAAATGGGATCCCAAGTACCAGGTGTGTCACTGGAACTCAGGACACACTTCCCTATGGAAACAAAGAAGTTGTTTGTAAGTAAACTTTGGGAGCATAATGCAGTCACACACTGGGGCTGTCCAGCAATCCTCACCCTCTCCTGGGAAGGTGAGTGATATCAAGCTTTTACATCAGATCATATTAGAGGATATGTTATTGGTTATGTCAGTGTAAGGTACTTGAGGGAAAGCTCCATGTGATAGCCATCTCTTTGACCCATAGATGCTAACATGGTCCTGGGACATAGTAGATGCTCAGCTAAAGAAAGAAGATGTCACTAATAGTGGCAGAGACCCAATAGAATCTGTTAAATCATTCCTGCACAGGACAACCCTACTGTAAAAGCTTCCAAACTATAAACAAGTGATGCATTTGTCAGCTTGCAAAGTGGCATCTTGCAAGATGGTGAATCAGAGAGGTCCTATCAATCACACGTTTCTTTCATCATCTCCATCTGCTTTCCTCTGGCCAGCAGAGGTGAGCTTGTGCAGGGCCTAACCACTGCAGCAGTGAGGCTAGCACTTAGCCACATAACAGGCATTGAAGCTTTCATATGGACTCAACTATTAAACCAATTTACAGTATCCAACAATTATGTATTAAATTACATGTAAGCTCATAACCTCCAGGAGAGCAAAATTATCTTACTTATCGTGTATGTGTGTGTGTGGTTGAAATGAAGGGGCAGAGGGTAGTGGCAGCTTGGGAAAAGAGATAGAATTCAGAATTAAACTTAGACAATTTCACAATCCAGACTTCTCACAATCTAGATGTTTCCCTCTGCACTATTAGCCTCAGTAGCAGAGGCCTTTGGTCAGGTCACACCCCTCTGCCTGCCACTGATTCCAGCCACAAGAGTACAGAGGCACGTGCCCTCTGCTCAGGGCTCGCTGCTCACTGGATCCATTCTTCTAGAAGTGGAACAGGATAAGGCCTCTGGGCAACCTTCAGCCAATGGAACCTCTAGCCTCTTGTCCTTAAAGAGACAGAAAACCAGAGGCTCTGGTGCGGTGGAGCCCCTGTCACAGACAGCAGCAATATCAACAATGCACACTTACTTGGCTATTCCTCTTTCCCTGCCACGGTCTCCCCGTCCCTTTCCTCCTGCTTCCCAGGGTCACTGCCCAAATAACTCCCTGCACCCAAGTCCCTCTGTCAGGTTCTACTTTCAGTAAACCAAGCCAAGATAAGCCTGAAATCTCAGTAGGTCAGAAAATGGCACCAATGAGAAACCATAACATAAACAAATATGTGCAAGAAAAATTATGAGTCTGTGTCTAGTTCAATCAGCAAATACTCTTGTACAGAAATATCCAAAGTATGTGGCATGATAATGAAGACCAAAATTTTTAGTCACATTATTGAGCACTTACTATGCACTAGGCCTTGGTGTAAGACCACACATATGGACTACCTCATTTTAGTCCTCAAAACAACCCTAAAGATGTTACATTATAATTCTCTTGACAGGTATTGACCTTCAGTTCTTTGTTGATAAAATCTGGGTCTTTTTAAAAATGTCTCTTCAGGTCTGGCACTGTGGTAGGCTCTAATAGGCACTCCATCAATATTTTTTTCATTGTTTATTGAAAATATCTGAATAACTAAATAGAAAAAATCCAAGAAGATTTCATTTCTCCTAAAAAATAACTGTGATAAAACACAAAACAACTCAAAATAAAGGGATTTGTAAAACATTTCCCGTTGAGGTACTTTATTGAGAATAATAAAAAAAAAAGCAAAGACATGGGAAAGAAGCCATAAAAGATGAATAGATGGACAGGTGAACTGGAGAGAGGTCAAGGAAGGGCAGCCAAAAGCCAGGAGGAGGCAGATTCCTGTAAAATGTTCCAACACTAAGTGCCTTGCACCCACTCACCACTCACCCACTGCTTTGTGGCCTTGAGCAAGTCATTGAGTTACACTTGGCCTCAGTTTCCTAATCTGAAAATGGGAATTTTGGATTAATCATGTCAAAGATTCCTCCATGCTTTACAAATTATTAGGAAAATCTTTTTCCTTGCTGTGAAGGACATCATTACTTTAAGTAACTATTACTATTCAACACGTTACAGTTTTCAAGAGCACCCACACTAAGCAATGTTGAGAAATAGCATGTTGGCATTTTGTTGCAACAAATGCAAAACTCTATTCTACCAAACATATGGGGAAGCCATTTTCTTTCCTGGCTACCATGTTAACAGAGTAATTAAATAAGATTATTTCCTCTTAAACAAAAGTGACCAAATCTGAGTGCAACTTGGTGTTCTGACACAGTCATTAATGTTCAAGAAAATGTTGCGGCTATTATCAGAATATGTGCAAAGGGTGCACCCTAATCCAGGCAAATGAAATAGATATGGATATTAATACAGAATGCTACCAGAGATTAACATATCACACAAGCTTGAAGCACTGGCATTTTTTTTAATGCTTATTTATTTTTGAGAGCTAGAGAGTGATCAGGTGAGGGACAAAAAGAGAGGGAGACACAGAATCTGAGGCAGCCTACAGGCTCTGAACTGTCAACACAGAGCCTGACAGAGGGCTCGAATTCACAGAACACGAGATCATGACCTGAGCCAAAGTCAGAGGCTTAATTGACTGAGCCACCCAGGCACCCCAAAACACTGGCATTTTTAAATTAATTATAATATATACACTTAGAACTGCCTTGAATATTAGGATTGTCAATTGAGTATGAAAAAAATAAAGCCAATCTATTAAAACTCACTTCAATGAGTGTCCGGTAATAGAGATTATAAACCACTGGGAATATGATGGAATATTTGAAAATGTGTAGCATATGGTGAGTACCTGATATCATATAACTTAACATGGAGATATATGGAATATCCACAGACTATACAAATTAAACAACAAGTATATATCTTTGCTTTGGGTTGTTTTTTTTTTAATTGCACTTTCTATCTTGTTATAGTAACTCTGAAAGTTATCAGCAAAATAAATTATATAGATTTGGGCAGTTAGAGTATTAATACTATTATTTTAAAAAGTGATATTGGATCAATTTGATGATACGTCCAGATGGTTCAGGACAACCTGCTCTAACAATTGCTTCCCTTGAAGACTGCACAGCAGCCCACCCCAGGTGACTATCCTCTGTGGAGTCAGGAGGGAACCAAGATGCTTCTTGGAGAAGAGGCAGACACCTCCTGAAGGGAGCCAGCCACAGGCCCACCTCTGAACTGCATGGGTTCCACCATCTCAATGAATAAAAAACCAGTATCATGATGCTTGGTTTTGACCAACACAAACCAGAATCAGAGGCAGTAGCCCCACCATCTGCTCAGCCCTTCTCAACAGACAAGACAATAGCTTGTGAGTCTATATCATGGAGGGTTATTTCTTAGCTGTGTCAATGACCCTGTCTCTATTTGTCTCTCATTTCTGGATTACTTTCATCTTGGCCTCCGCTCTAGCCTAGCATTCCCCAGAGCCTGCATCCAATCAGTAGGGCATTTACTCCTAACCCTACTTCTCCTTGCCTGCCTCATGGTCAGCTCCATCATGTGAACCATAAACCTGTTCTTCTCATTGTCTGTCTGAGCAGATCCACCCACTCACTGTGTGTCTCGGGGGAGCCTAAGTACTCTGGAGTCCTGCCAAATGGGAAGAGTAAGCCCAGGACTCAGGATGCAGTATTTCTAACTCAAAAGGACCACCTGCTCATACTGCAGCAGATAGTGCACTGCCCTTGGGTTCAGATCCCAGCTCTGTATTCACTACACATCCTCAGGCAAGTTCTTTAGCCTCTCTCTTCAATTCCCTTATAATAAAATGGGGACAATAATTGTGTTTCTCACTAGGATGCTATGGGGATTAAATGAGTGAATGCATGAGAAGTTCCTACCAGATTTACCAGGTGGAAAGAAGGCATTTTCTTAATTGTGTCATTTGGATCAAGATAACCTCTAATGCCCTTACAGTAATGAGATTCATATCAGAGTGACTTGAGGTCAAGCAATAGCAAAAATCCTGCTGCTAGTTCTATGGGAGCACCTCTTAGATAACCTTGAGGAGGCAGCCCCACTTATAACTTCTCTGGAAACTGCCTCTCTCAGTCTCTACAGAAAACACATGTCTAGTGAGTTATGTTTATATCATGTTCCTTCCTCCCTCCTCCACCAAAAAGAACATGGTGGGTTACAAGAAGTCTGCAATTCAAAGACTAATCACCAATGAGTTAGAAATTAGTTGTTCCCATTTGATGACAAGATCCAAAAGACACTGGCACTATAAGAGACAGGGGTGAGCTATAATATATATTATATATAATATTATATAATAGACCAGGGTGGCCAAGTCCAGCTATGATCTCTCATAGACAGGCAGAGAAGATGTGTCTGTGGAGAGAAACAGGGAACATGAGCAGACATAGAGAGAGGAGATGCCATTGGGTTCCAGAAAAAAAGAGGCAGAGAGCCCAGACTGAGACAAAGATATAAAAACAGGAGAGACTGCAAAGGAAACAATCAACAAAACTAAAAGGAAACTGACAGAATGGGAAAAGATATTTGCAAATGACATATTAGACAAAGGGCTAGTATCCAAAATCTATAAAGACCTCACCAAACTCCACACCTGAAAAACAAATAATCCAGTGAAGAAATGGGCAAAAGACATGAATAGACCCTTTTCTAAAGAAGACATCCAGATGGCCAACAGGCACATGAAAAGATGCTCAATGTCACTCCTCATCAGGGAAATACAAATAAAAACCACACTGAGATACCACCTCACCTCAGTCAGAGTGGCTAAAATGAACAAATCAGGAGACTATATGCCCACCCCCACCCCCCCGACGGCTGCTGGAGAGGATGTAGAGAAACAGGAACCCTCTTGCACTGTTGGTGGGAATGCAAACTGGTGCAGCCACTCTGGAAAACCGTGTGGAGGTTCCTCAAAAAATTAAAAATAGACCTACCCTATGACCCAGCAGTAGCACTGCTAGGAATTTACCCAAGGGATACAGGAGTGCTGACGCATAGGGGCACTTACACCCCAATGTTTATAGCAGCACTCTCAACAATAGCTAAATTATGGAAAGAGCCTAAATGTCCATCAACTGACGAATGGATAAAGAAGATGTGGTTTATATATATAATGGAATACTACGTGGCAATGAGAAAGAATGAAATTTGGCCATTTGTAGCAACATGGATGGAACTGGAGAGTTTTATACCAAGTGAAATAAATCAGGCAAAGAAAGGCAGATACCATATGTGGATCCTGAGAAACTTAACAGAAGACCAGGGGGAAGGGGAAGGGGGGAAAAAGTTACAGAGAGGGAAGAAGGCAAACCATAAGAGACTCTTAAACACTGAGAACAAACTGAAGGTTGATAGGGGGTGGGGGAGAAGGTAAAGTGGGTGATGAGCATTGAGGAGGGCACCTGTTAGGATGAGCACTGGGTGTTGTATGGAAACCAATACGACAATAAATTATATATTAAAAAAAAGAACTTAAAGAAAATGAAAATAAAAACACTAATTCAAAAAGAAAAAAAATAAAAATAAAAAATAAATAAAAACAAGAGAGTAGTGGTTGGGGATCCTAATGATTTCCTAGTTCCTAGAAGAAGTTCCCAGCTGGCTCTGCTGTTTCATTTTTTCCCTGAGCTGTCACCATGTCCCTTCAATAAACTGAGCTTGATACCTGAGTACACTTGAGTAGTGTTGGGTTCCTTAAAACCAAAGAGTATGACAAGAACACTGTTTTATAACCAATGTTTATCTCAGGGCCTAACATGTAGCAGGACCTAAACAAATATTTCTAGACTAGATGGACCAAGTAAACACACATGGTGTCCATACTTACTGACCAATCTACTGTCTTCTTCAAGCTACTAGAAATAAGGACATTGTCGTTGGCTGCTTTCAGTCTTCCTCACTTTATTAGTCACTTTTCAGTACTAGGATGACAAAACAAAATATTGTAATGCTAAAGGAGGTAACATTTGATCCTAATTCATAAAGATGCATGTGGTAAAGAACCGACCAGATCATTAGCTATATTCAGTCCTCCTTTATCCCACTGAAATTTTGTTTTGAACCAATTTGCCAAATATTTGACTCTCCAGTATTATGTACAAAAATTCACTAATGATACCTTCAAAGTGAAGAAACTACTTCCCTTCAAGAAAATTCACTCCCATGTGATCACTGCTTTCAGACAGGTAAATTCTTCTGACGCTTTCAGAAGCTGGAGAAGTTTCCAAAAAGTGCCAAAGGAAAGTGGAAATCGACAGCAGAGCCATCTTTCAGGAAAATATTTGGGCTATAAAGTGGTCTGGAGACACAGTTAAAACCAAGTTTAATTTATGTTCAATTGTGGTTTATATAAAATGGGAAGAAGATCTCAAGTGACCAGGAATTTGTGAATTTTAGTTACTTCCTGATTCCAGCCAATGAAAAGACTCTCTTCTCACAACTAAGCCCTGGATCCACTTCCTTTCTGGACAAAGCAACTTATCTCAGGCTATGGAGCTTTTTTGTAAAGGGGAGGTGCTCAGCATCTCTGGACTGGCCACTCAGTTGATTTCAAGAGCAATCTCAACATTGAAAGCCTAATGACAATCAACAGCCATAAAAATGGCACCTATAACTCTCACTCTCTTGTTTTGTGCCAATGTCAGTCTATTCTTAGTGCTGTCATCCTCCAGGGCTCATTCTACTTGTAGTGAGCCCCCACAGACATTTCCTAACAGGAGCCAATGTTATGGCTGTGCCAGCCCTTGTGGTTCTTATTACGAAAACAAGATGCACCATCAGGGAACTTGATAAAAATAAGACTTATTACTTACAGTTTCTGGAGGGTACACTGCACACCCATGGCCACACGGTAAGGTGTGGCAGGGAGTGGTGAGCACAGACCTTGGGCTCTGCCTTTATTGGAGTTGAGGGTGGGGTGCTAAGGATTTTGTGGGTTTACTCTTAATTGGTAGATTTAAAGCCTAAGAGTAGGACTTGGGGTGTAAGAAGGGAGAAGGGGGGTCACGCACATATTCATCTATGTCACCCAAGGCTTTCTGAAAGAGGAACTTCATGGGAAGGGCAGCCTGGTTCATTATCTTATATAGCTGACGTTGTGTTTATTCTAGATGGATATATGGAAGTGGATGTCTCAGCAATCAAAAGCTTAATGCCAGGCACTTACACTGTGGTCAGAAAAGCTAGCTGTCAGGCACTCACACTTAATACCTGCCAGACAGACTACTCTTGTATAATCATCAAATCTGTATAAAAAAACCATATGAAATTTCCCCGTTCGTGGAGCACTACAAGGAGAACCTTTTAGTTTAAGAAATGGAAAGAGAATTGGACTAGTTTAAATACTCCTGCTTAATTTTTAGATGGCAGACATCTCAAAACACAATTTGTACCAGCACTTCAGGTTTTTAATTAACCGCTACTTTGCATCCCCTCGTCCCCTGTGCCGCAGATAATTCAGTTCAACAATGTTTAGACAGGGATGCTAAAGGGACTCCATGAAAAACTGCTTTTTTTTTGCTCTTTTTCCCACTCCTATTCTTGCTAGGACTTGCACCCCTGCCCTAACATGCATTATAGAACAGGTAATATATGTCCTTCTTGTAAAGGTCAAGGATTTAATGATTTCTTTGCAGTCTTCTAGCACAACAGATAACATCTAAGGAGGGGCCAGTCTGGGTCACCATGAACATTTTCCAAGACCACTGGCCCATCAAGACCCTTGGCTTCCAGGTATAAGTGACTTACAGAGGACCCCTAAATATTCGTCTTTGTTTCTGGATTACTGAGAAGACACATGCACCAGACCACCATCTTAAATAAAAACCCTGGGGTCCCAAAGATGAGACATACTCATCCTTCCTTTCTCAGTCTCTGGTATGCTCTGTCCACATCTACACCCTCTCTAAATCTTTAATAAACTCTGTTCTTGCTTCCTCTCAGATCATGTTTGATTTCTTTTTTTTTTTCTTTTTTTTTTTAATTTTTTTTTCAACTTTTTTTTTTTTATTTATTTTTGGGACAGAGAGAGACAGAGCATGAACGGGGGAGGGGCAGAGAGAGAGGGAGACACAGAATCGGAAACAGGCTCCAGGCTCTGAGCCATCAGCCCAGAGCCTGATGCGGGGCTCGAACCCACGGACCGCGAGATCGTGACCTGGCTGAAGTCGGACGCTTAACCGACTGCGCCACCCAGGCGCCCCTCATGTTTGATTTCTATACTGCACAAAACCAAGGACTCTCTTGGCTGGTCCTGTGGGACCCCCCCCCCCCCCCCCCGGGTCCTCAAACTCACCCAGCCTGCATCAACTGTCACTTGAGGATCTACCTTCTACAAGTGACAGCTCTGTGTACAGATAACTCTAAGAGGCAATTGCAAGAAGCTAGACTATGTTCTATCAACATGTGTTTCCAAGGTCCTCCCATTTGGGCCTAAATTTCATGGAGACTGACATGGAAACTTCTGGAAAATAAGACAGCTCTTTTGGGGAGTTTAGGTCAGCCTTGGGTGATTAGCTCCAAGGGCCATGGTGGTCTGTTGAGCGTTGACTCCTTCAACAAAGTAGAGTGGTCCAAGTGCTAGTGGAAACAAACTGTAGCCTGGTCTAGAACCAACTGGAAGCCACTCATGCTGAGCAACTTAGCTTTGTGCTTGTTAAAAAAAAAACCAACACAGCGAATTTGAAGATCTAATTGTCTTTATTAAGTTATTCATGAATCAGGCAGCCTCCATCTAGCAAATAGTTGTTCTATTTGTACAAAATGGGAGGTTTTTGTAAGGAGGGTAGGGAAAGGAAGTTATTAGCAAAAGAAAAGAAAGATTTATTTCCCCCTCAGGAGGAAAGGCAGGGGTCTTATCATGGAAATTATGTCAGCTTCTTTTGAAGGGAGGGATGGAGAGTGACCTTGTGACAGATTACATCATTGGTGCTAATTGAAAAACCCCGATTTAGGGGCGCCTGGGTGGCGCAGTCGGTTAAGCGTCCGACTTCAGCCAGGTCACGATCTCTCGGTCCGTGAGTTCGAGCCCCGCGTCGGGCTCTGGGCTGATGGCTCAGAGCCTGGAGCCTGTTTCCGATTCTGTGTCTCCCTCTCTCTCTGCCCCTCCCCCGTTCATGCTCTGTCTCTCTCTGTCCCAAAAGTAAATAAACGTTGAAAAAAAAATAAAAAAAAAAAAGAAAAACCCCGATTTATCAGTTAAGACTACATTTTGGAAGGAGGTTGAAACTGCAGATTAGGTACTAAGACCTGGTTTGGCGATTTGGCCTAGCATCAGTGACTCCATGTTGGGCTTATGGGTTTTCTTTTAACAGGCTCCATTTGTGGGGTTCAGCCACCTTATTATCCTTAAATTTATCCAAATTTAAGTGAAATTTGGGGAAAGAAAAACTGATATTTGCATCAAGAGAAGGCAGCATAAAAGGGCCTACCTTTACTTTCTTGTCTGGGCTGTTTATGTCATCCATCTTGCCAGCCCTTAATCTTGTCTTTGAGCCACATTCATATCAGGCCTTGAACAAACCTGTAAACTTAATGAGAAAAACTCTGGAAAGCAGCAAACACAGGGGAAGTAGAGGCAAATGGCCATGACACAAAACCTCAAATATAGCAAGAGCCCAGATGACAAGCACCAACCGGCATGTAAATGTCACTTGCTGACGTCAAACTGAGACAGGGAAAAGAAAGGGACCCTATGAAAGAAAAAGCTGGAGTTTTTTTCCCTTTGCTTTTTTTCCACTTCTATTCTAGATAGGACCTGCACCCCTGCCTTACACATATTTTAATGAATGTCCCACTTATAAGGGACAAAGAGTTAATGATGTCTTTGGGGTCTTCCAACACAATAGGTAATATCTAAACCATTGGCACTAGACATCTCGATGCCGAGACCCATGGCTTCGAGAAATAAGTAACTTATGGTGGACACCTAGAACTTGTCCTTGTTCAAATTGGCTCTTGGATCCATGAGAGGACATGTACACCAGACCACCATCCTCAGTAAAAACCCTAGACCACAAACAGATGAGACTCATGCTCCTTTCCTTTCCGAGTCTCTCAGTCTGTCTGTATCTGGTCTCTCTAGATCTTAAATAAGCTCTGCTTTCACCTCCAGCTGGCTCACATTTGATTTCCATCTTGCGCGAAGCCAAGGACCCTCTTTGCTTGTCCTTCAGCACCTCCTCTGGGTCCTCAGAACCCACCTGCCAGCATCAAAACTGGGCACTAAGTTCAGTGCAAGGTGTTGAACTAAACTCCCATGCATTTAAAGCTTAAGAGAACCTCACGCCTGGAGTTTTCTAGACTAATAAATTGTATCCTGGAGAATTAACCAATGGTGCTCTTTCCCTCCTTCCCTTTCCCTGATGTGGCATCCACCACAGCCTCCTGCATGCTTTGCTTCTCCCTATCATGTTTTCTCACTTGCAAGAGTTCGTTTTTAAAATCCCAGCCAAGGCAGGGTTTTTTTGTTTTTTGTTTTATCATTTAATATCTCCCCTTTGCTCCATTCTCCTCTCCTCCTTCTCTACCCGTAAAGCATCAAAAAGGGTGAGAGGTGGGCCTGCATCCAGGATAGGGGGACCCCAGCTTCCTGGAACCCCCAACCTTGGGGTTTAATAGAGTCATTTACTAGGAAGTCTTGGCACCCAGTGCTGCCTCTGGTCTCCCCTTTGTCAGCCAGGCCTTTTAAAACCCCTCCCCAACTGGAATGGAAGAAAAGGGAAGGAGGGAATATTTACTCCCCCAGGACACCCCACAGTCACCAAGGAGGCCCCTGCCAGCTTTGTGCTGCAACAGGCTTCTTCTAGTATTTCCGGTTTCTTCCTCAAACTCATGGTTATGGGCTGAAGAGTATGTCCCCAAATTCATATGGTGAAGCCCTACCCCCCAATACCTCAGAATGTGACCTTATTTAAGGATAGGACTTTTAAACAGGTAATTAAGGTAGAATGAGATCACTAGGGTGGGCCCTAAGGCAGTGTGACTGATGTTGGAACAAGAAGAGGAGATCAAGACACAGACACAAAGAGGGAAGGCCACATGGAGTCACAGGCAGAAGATAGCCATTGACAAGCCAAGAAGAGAGGCCTCTGGAGAAACCAACCCTGCCAACACCTTGATCTCGGCTTCCAGCTTCTAGAACTGTGAGAAAATAAAATTTTGTTGTTTAAGACCTTTGGTCTGTAAATACTTTGTTATTGCAGCCCCAGAAAACACATACACTCATAATTCTGACCTTGGAGAGCTGAGGAGGAAATGGAGTCTTCTGAGGAGACAACTTATTGCAAGATGGTGAACAGTCCTCATAGCCCTTTCTAGGTCTAAAACATGGTGGAAACTGTGAGTTAAAAATAGGGGCCTCCGGGACATTCTGAGGTGTGGAACCCAGTGAAGGAGCCCATCTCTTGCTCTTCCCCCTGATTTATTCCACTCGGGATCAGGTGGGATGCCGCCCCAGCCTCTACACTAGAAATCATTTACCCTGGAGAGCAACAGGATCAGAATCGCCTTTCAGAATCGAATCCACCCTGCCACTACTGTCAAAGCCCCAAATAAGTGGGACCTTGTAGCAAAACAGCCTTTCTTTGGGGATCTTCCACAAACTTAGGAAGAAATGTGAAGAATCGGTCAAATGATTTGCATGCCTGTCCTCCCAGAGTGCATCTGACTCCTACCTTCCTGCTAGCCTTCTCGCTCATGTCCAGAAATAAACCTAGGAGTCTCTTGAATTCATTTGTGTACTTTGCCTCAATCACTTTTCTTGGTAACTCATTCCATATGTACGCTACCCTGGGCGAGGAGGAGTTCTGTCTGAGTCCCCTGTTTACTTTGAGTTTCCTAATTTTATGAACAATTTCCTAACAATAAGGTCAATTAGACCACGGGATCCTGTTCCAAGGAGAGTGGCAGAGTCCCCATCAGGGGTCCAGCCCAACCTTGCCCAGACAAAGCACAGGGACGCTCTGTACAAATCCACGGGTGTGGGCAGCCCCAGCCGGCTGCATGATCTAATTCTGCAGATATTTTTCCATCACCAAGTCCTATGACGCCGAGTGGATTCTCTGACAATAAAATAACTATTTTGCCATCTTCAACAAAAGCAACATAAGCCGCTTCTTTTTCTGTTGTGAGAACCTCACAAAGGAATAAGTCACAGCTGATTACCAAGACTTGTTGTAACAATGGCTGAGGGTCTTTCTTTCATTATTGGAGCAGTACCTAGCAAGTGCTTACTTCGTGCTTCAAACTGATGGATTTCAGGAAAAACCAACATGAAGAATAAACCAATACAATTTTAATGGATCAAATGCCTGCTTACTAAAAACCACAATTCTCAGATCCATATTTTTATTAAAACAGACTTTCATTCGGTGTTACAGATTTTACTAAATCCAGCATTTTTCTAAACCAAAGAAATCTTATGAGCAACAATAAATTTTCTCCAAGAGATCATTTTCCAATCAGTTCCATTACAGCAAACCTATGCCATTCTACTTACCTCCAAAATATACAATTACATATATTAGCATATACCAATGGATTTTTAATTTTTTGCCTGTTAGTTCAAACCACATGAAATATTTCTGCAACCGGATATTTTTATTGAGACCAAAGCATACATATTCCAAACAATGCATTTCTATTCTGATTCTTCTGAAGCCTAATCAAAAAAGTTTGTATTATCTGTTATCAATATGTTATTATTCAAACCATTCTTTTACTTGATTCTACTCACTCCTAAATCCATTTGTGCACATTTTTCAGCCAACTTCTATACTACCTTGCATATATTTCCTATTGCTATTTCAGGGCACAGCAAACAACATATTATTGATATTGTCACTGTTTTTAGACTGTACAATGTGTGGATCTCAGAATTTTGGAACTGAGAAAATGCTTAGGAGAATTTCACTTTCAAAGACCACAAACTTAGGGTTTTCTTTTAGTTTTCTTTGATGTACCTCTTACATGGCCAATGTCTCAATACCACATGGTGAGCTCTTTAGGATAAAAAGCGACTTAACTAGAGTGAATGGAAATACTAACACACAAAGAGGCAAATTAGAGAATTAGAGATAACCAGATTATCCTCTGGACCAGCTTGACCTGACCAAGCTTTTAGAATCATCTCTCAGCTCTCTGCAATACTATAGCTCTTTAAAACTAGTCCTTGGAAGTAACCTTCCCTAGCTGTATTTTTCTTTTACCTCCTGGCCAACACAGAATTCTCATTCACAAATTCCCTGGCCATGGATAAATCCAAGTCTTTCCATGCTGGTTTCCCAGTTATGGCCATCATCACACAAAGACACATGCATATGTGTACATGAACACACACAGAGGCACACACGGATTCCAAGTTGACAACCCCATCAGGTGGCTTCTCATTCTTATACCTCCTATTCCAACAGCATCGTTGAACTTGTTATTTTTGCTGCGACTGAAGTCAATACCTAGAAGATTGTTTTGAGTTCCTAACTTCCCCCTCTTGGCTTGAAGCTGAAATGGAGGTCCCTACATTCCTTGTAACCTCCATCCCATTATCTCAGCCCTCTTGCTTCAGTTCCAATGGGAAGCATGCCCAGCTGTTGGCCTCTTACTTTCCAACCAGACTCAGACCCTTCCCTGAATGCACCTGAAACCTGGATTTCTCCTCCTCAGACTCTGGTTCTGTCCCAAGCTAGAAGTAGAAAAAAAAAAAATCTAGATCAACTTTTTCTTTTGTTTTGTGGTCTTGGGTTTTCTTCCCCCAGCATCTTTCCCTTTAGGTATTTTTTTCCAGCTACTTGTCAAGATTTGTGAGATCTAACTGCAGACATATACTGATTTTGCATGATTTCCTGATCTTTGATCTATGTCACCTAGACCTGCAGAGTCCTGAGGTTTCAATTGGCCTGCCCTACCAACCCAACTGCTAGATGGCCTGTCCAGTACCAGACCCTGCCTAGACACCCTTTCCCAGGTGACAGCTCTTAACTGCTGGTACCTTCAGCGCTCAAACCACCGCCTGGCCACACTCACCTCTGACTGGATGCCCCCCTGCATGGCCCCACAGCAATTCGAAACTGATATTTTTCAGTTTGCCATTCTCAAAGATTACACTTTAGTACATTAGATCTCTCCCTTGGGAGAGAATCCAAAAATGTGGGGTTACTAGAAAAATCACCTCAAATTATGCCAATAGGGATTTTGGAGGGAAGAATGTTTTCATAACATAGCAGGTATAAATTTCTGTGCATAAGCTCAGATGTGCTACAAATAACTTTCCTGAAAGGAAATAAAGGAAATTCTGCCACAAGGAGGGATGGGGCAGTGTATTTGTATCTATTTTTTTCTTCATAGAGATATAATGTACCTGCAGTAAAATGCACACATCTGAAATGGACAGCATGATGAAGTTGCATACATGTCTACACCCTGTATCCACACCCAGGTCAACATGCAGGCAGTTTCCAGCCTCCCAGAAGGCATCTTGTGCCCCTGGTCAACACCTGCCCCAAAGATAGCCACCATTCTAACATCTGTTAACATATACTGATTTTGCCTGTCCTTGAATTTCATACGAATGAAATCACACAATACGTACTCTCTCTGTCTATAAGTGCTGTTCTAAAATGTTGTACTTAATTCTTAATGCCCAATAATTATGCAATAATGCTTACTTAATACTTAATAATTCTTACTACTGATCATATCAGACACATGGCTTTCATTATTGGTCTACTATTAGAGTCAAGATCTGAATGCATTATCTTAAGGCTCCCATTATTACCTTATTTGCCACAAATGTTACAAATATATCAATAACACATTTTAATTAGTAGGTTATCACTCTTGTCCATGATGAAAATTTCAAATTGAAGCATTTTCTGACAGAGCAGATATGTAAGCTGGCACTAATTGTAGACATTTTCTCCTGAAATGGAAACCAAAATTGAAAAGTTTCCCTCTGTGAAACAAGCAGATGTAATTTCCATTTCAGGTTAAACTAGATATGCGGTACTAGGAAAAAATGCTTTTAGTCGTGCTATTCATTTTAAATAAATAAAAATCTTTAAATATATCACCAACTTAACTAGCAAGTAAATTACTGTCAAGTCTGGATACATCTCAGGCTCCACCAGAGCCATCCTCTTGTAGAAAAAAACAGACACTTGTTGAAAAGGTCTATTGAAGGAGACAAAGAAATGACACAAAAGTTTTGAATGATGCCATTTTGATAAAATCTAGTTAGTGCTGTAGGTCATTCAGCAAAATATTTGAAGCAGATTTGCTGGAATAATTTGCCACCAGTAATGATTATTATAATAATCATAATCTCATTTTGTCCACTGTGAACTCATGAACAGTAATGTCAGGAATGCACTTACTTTAGATCTACCTTTTTCAGTTCAGGGAACTTCACTAAATTTGCCACCTCAGGTTTTTAAACAGCAGAAATGGGGCTGCTGTTAAATCTGGGGAAATCACCATTTCAGTTATGGCAGATAACCACAGGAGGATGAGGTACTCGGTAGGAACAGGTTTTAGAGGCAGGCCCAGCCATCAAGGGGGGTCCACACTGGCAAGACAAGTGGGGCTGGAGGATATTTATTCCATTATCAGAATACAATAACAAATGGTTATGAGAAGTTTAAAATCATATCCCCCTCCCTGCAAAAAATCGTATTGAAATTAAAAATTTAAACATTGAGCTGTGTCACCCAATGAAGGCATCCAACACGTAAGGAAATGTGGAATTTACAAATAGATGTATCTATTTCTCCCTGCCCTTTGTTTTAAAAGCTTATTTTATGTTCTTCCAGCAAGGCCTCAGCACTGTTGTATAAGTTGATACCGGGGAAAGGCCAACTCACCCAGCACCCCCACCAGCCCCCAACAATCCCCACTGCTCCCCACCCCCCCCACCCCTGCTTTCAGGCCTACCCAATAGCAGTAAACAATAAGTTTATGGTGAGCTTTCCTGACCCAGGGGGAACCTTCCTCCTAGAAAGTCTTATATCCCTATTCCTTATCTTCAGGAAGCTCATCTTCTAACAAAAGCAAGGAGCTGTCTGAGCACTGACTTATAGCAAACCAATATAGGATCAAGAGAAATGTTTGTAAAATTGAAACATAAATATAGAGAAATGTGTAATTGCCAAATGTTATATTTACTTGTCTTGTTTATTATAGTTTCTCTCTAGAATGTAAGTTTTATGAGGTCAACTTATTTACCTGCTATACTCCCAGTTCCCACATAATAGATATTCAATAAATGTTTGCTGAATGAAAATAAAATAAAATATAAAATAAAATAAAATAAGTCATGGGGATAGCCTCAATTTTATTTCAAGAGGACACAAGACCGGAAAGCTAGATGGCACTGGGGGACACCAAACACAATAAGGTGGTAACCACTTCACACTCTGCTTTATCAGAGAGACAACTGAGAAATCCAAGCAGGCAGATAATTAGCATTAGAAGAGTCTTTCTGAGACTAAAATCGGGACAAACAGTAGAGGAAAATTAACAAAGATAAAAGTCAGTTCCTTTGAAAAGATTAACATAATTGACATATCTCTACCATTAGCCAGTCTAATCAGGAAAAGAGAATGAGAACACAAATTACCAAGATCAAGAATGAAAAATGGATTATCAGGGTGCCTGGATGGCTCAGTTGGTTAACCCACCGACTTCGGCTCAGGTCATGATCTCACAGTTTGTGAGTTCGAGCCCCACATCGGGCTCTGTGCCTACAGCTCAGAGCCTGGAGCCTACTTCAGATTCTGTGTCTCCCCCTCTCTCTACCCCTCCCCTGCTCATGCTCTGTGTCACTCTGTCTCTCAATAATAAATAAATGTGAGAAGAAAAGACAAGAAAAGGAAAGAAACGAAAAGAAGAAAAGAAAAGAAAAGAAAAGAAAAGAAAAGAAAAGAAAAGAAAAGAAAAATGGATTATCACTACAGACCCTACATTCATTAAAGGAATAAAAAACATGAACACCTTTATGCTATCAAATTGGGCAACCTAGTTGATATGGACAAATTCCTTAAAAAAATACAACTTACCAAAATGGACAAAGATGAAAGAAAAATCTGAAGAGCCCTGTTATTAGAAAGCTCAAGAACAGACTGAAAGTCCAAGAGTGAGGGCAAGGCCAAGGTGACTAGGTGCCAGGCAGGTCATGGGGTCTCAGGCACAGAAAGGAAACAGGGTATTACGTAGGCACTGTGTGTCATTGAGCAGGGTCCTGTCACCAGAAACACAGCACAAAGTTAGGGCCAGTCTCTTGAGTTTGCACTGAGATCTAGAAGATGAGGCAGGAGCTTCTCAAATTCTCAATTTCTACATGCTTAATTTTTTTTTTTTTTTTTAACACCCAGGCTGACACTGCTAGGAAGTCTGTATGTTATGGGGTAAGAAGGTCTCCAGCAGTCTCAGTTAAAGGGTTAGCAGACTCTGGAGACAGGAACAACCATAGACTTGTGTTTAACTTCTCAGGAAGATGACATGGAATAGGGAACTGAATTTGTCAGTCTTTTTATCTATTCATTTTTTTTAACCATCTGCGTATTTACTGAATTTGCATGCTAACCTTTATATTGGCCATTTATTTATCCTTCTAGTTTCTCTGACTCAAATCTCATAGACATCTTTGCCTCTGCTCTTTCTCTCACAGGCCTCTCCAGAAATTCTGGAGTTGCTTAATTCACAACAGCAAGCACCTGACAACGTCTTACCACCCCACTTTTCAGCCACCTGAACTAAAGCCCCATCATCTTTCCTGGATTACTGCTATAGATTCCTACGCAATCTACCTGTTTTCACCCTAAATCTTCCCAAATATCTTGACAAAAAAGCCAGAGG
The DNA here is from genome assembly GCF_028749965.1 of Puma concolor. NCBI lineage: Eukaryota > Metazoa > Chordata > Mammalia > Carnivora > Felidae > Puma > Puma concolor. Next base: position 94,445,262 of record NC_141669.1, read on the forward strand.
GATTATCTGAAAGTGTAGGTCAGTTCATGCCACTCTGCTTAAAACTTCCTAATAACTTCCCATTCCCTTCCAAAATAATCTCAAATCCTTACTGTACTGGTTAATTTTATGTGTCAACTTGACTGGAGCACCTGGTGCCCAGATACTTGACTAGACATTATCTCTGGATGTGTCTGTGAGGGTGTTTTTAGATGAGATTAGCATTTGAATTGGTAGACAAGACAAAAGCAAGTTGCCCTCTCCAGGGTGGATGGACACTGTCCAATTTGTTGAGGGTCTGAATAGAACAAAAATACTCAGGAAGGAAAATTTGCTCTTTCTCTACCTGACCACTTCAGCTGGGACATAGGTCTTTTCCTGCACTCAGACCAGGATTTAAACCATTGGCTCTCTTGGTTCTCAGACCTTCAAAATTGGACTGGAATTACACTCCCAGCTTTCCTGAGCCTCCAGTTAGCAGACAGCAAGCAGTTCATGGGACTTCTCAGCTTCCAAAATCATGTGAGTCAATTCCTTACTTTATATATATTCTTTTGGTTCTGCTTCTGTGGAGAATACTTACCTTATAAGGCCCACCATGATCTGGCCCCACAGACCTCTCTGGCATCGTCTCTTACTGCTCACTGCACTCTAGTCACACAGACATCCATGCCATCTGAATATGCTTAGCACGCAAGAACCTCAGGGCCTTTGCACTTGCTATTACTTCTTCCGAGAATGCTTGCCACATAGAGAGACACCTGTTTACCGCCCCCCCAACACACACACACCATTCTTTAGATCTACACTCAAATGTCCCCTTCTTTTATATATATATTTATTTTTGAGAGAGAGAGAAAACACATGTGACTGGGGGAGGGGCAGGGAGAGAAAAGGAGAGAAAGAATCCCAAGCAGACTCTACGTTGTCAGCACAGAACCTAATGCAGGCTCAAACCCACAACCATGAGATCATGACCTGAGCTGAAATCAACACTTGGATACTTAACCGACTGAGCCACATGGGCACCCCCCCAAATGTCTCCCAAATATCCTCTTCTTCATGAAGCTTCCCACGACCAGCCTGTGTTACTAGTGCCTAGAGCCAGAGTATGGAGAGTAGGTTCTCAAAAACTATTTTTAAATAAATGAATAAATAGAATGAATGAATGAATGAATGAATGCCTCGGGACTGCTGAGAAGAAGGTAACCAGTGGCACATGGATCCCATAAAGACCACAAATATGTTTTACTTGGTTCATCCAGTATTTAAAAATTTTTGAAATCACTGGCAAATTTTAAAGCTCAAGAGAATTGTCACTTCTCTTAAAAATGAGAAGATCCAGGGGTGCCTGGGTTGAGCATCCGACTTTGGCTCAGGTCATGATCTCGCCATTTGTGAGTTTGAGCCCACTTCGGGCTCTGGGCTGACAGCTCAGAGCCTAGAGCCTGCTTTGGATTCTGTGTCTCCCTCTGTCTCTCTCTGTTCCTCCCCTGCTTATGCTCTGTCTCTCCCTCTCTCTAAAAAATAAATAAACATTAAAAAAATTTTTTTTAATGAGAAGATCTGGAGCACCTGGGTGGCTAAGCCAGTTAAGCATCCGACTCTTGGTTTTGGCTCAGGTCATGATCTCATGGTACATGAGTTTGAGCCCCACATCAAACTCTGTGCTGACAGTGTAGAGCCTGTTTGGGATTCTCACTCTCTCTCTCTCTCTCTCTCTCTCTCTGCCCCTCACACACAGTCTCTCTCTCTCTTTCTCTCTCTCTCTCTCTCTCTCTCACTCAAAATAAATAAATAAACTTTAAAAAAATGAAAAAAAAATGAGATCTAATAATACCGAGCATGTATTGTCACATGACAGCCATCAACTGAAGTTGAGTATGACTGGTTACAATGAGCTCCTGAGCCCACTGTCCTGCTGGAAATTCTTATGCACAGTCCTGTGCATCTTTTTGTAACCCAATTAATGTGAGTTTGCTCCTTGGTGAGTTACAAGTAGACACTACACCAGATGGGTTGCCACACAAATGAAGTTTTATTTGCAGCAAATAAAGAGATCACGGGGAATAACTTACAAAGCCATGACTCCCTGAGTGTGGGTGAGTGGGTTCCCTTTATTTCGGATTAAGATTAATATCCAGAAAGGGGAGTTTTGTCATTGTATGTAGAAGGAGATGTAAGGTCATACATGCATCCTAAGAAAACATGCTTATACATGCATTGTATGTTATGTTAATGAGGCTTGTGCTCTTCCTTGGGTGGAGATTTTGATGTTATAATGAGATAGAGGTAACCGTTGGTCAATCCACACTCCATCTGCACAGGCATGAGTTGGTGGTTGAGTTCTAGACCAGCTGGAGCACTTCCTGTTGTTTGCCTCTTAAAGATAAGGTTAACATTCTTGTGAAGATGAAGGGGTAGGTGTTGGTGGGAGTCTTGCTGGAGACAAAATTATATTGCCTACTGGGCCTTGTAAGTAATCAGTGAAGAAGGTAGCATATCTCATGGTGCCATGGTTGCTAATTTTCACTGAAAGTCACGAATCAACGTTTACCAAATAGACCTGTCATGGACAGAATTCTAAGGTGAACCTAAAGATTAAATCCTTTGGTATACACACAGCTTCTCCCAATTACTCAATCAAACACTATCCTAGGTGCTGCTGTGAAGCACCTATTTTGAAATGTAGTTTGAAATGAAAATGTAGTTTAAAGTCCCAAATCAATTGACTCTAAGATGGAGGGATTATTCTCAATGAGTCTGATGTAAGCATTTAAAAGGGATTGAGCTTTTATAGGATAAACAGATTTGAAGTGTGAAATGGCTACAAAATGTGGGAGATTGTTGCTGGTTTGAAGATGGAGGGAACCAGGTGACAAGGAATTGAAGGGTGACATCTAAGAGCTAAGAGTGACCTTGCTGACAGCCAGCGAGGAACTAGAGACCTCAGTTCTACAACTGCAAGGAATTGAGTTCAGCCAATGCCTGAATGAGCCTGCAAATAGATTCTTCCCAGAACCTCCAGAAAGGAACACAGCTTGGCCTTCACTTTAATTTCAGCTTTGTAAGACCCTAAGCAGAGACTGCAGCCACCCCAGTCCTGGATGTCTGTCTTAAGAACTATGAGATAATCATCAGGTATGATTTTGAGCCTCTAAGTTTATGGTAATATGTTAAACAGCAATAGAAGTCTAATTAAGGTCTTAATTTTTATGAAAGGATAAGTGATTAAAATTTTTTTAAAAATTTATAAAAATTAAAAAAATTACCTTCTCTCCCCCACCATCATTTTATTTCTTACACAAATAAAAGAGGCACTTCTATTTAAAAAAAAATTCAATCTTAATTGAGTTTAGTTTTCCATAGAGACTTCGCCATGAACATTCACTTTTTATTTAATAGAGTCCGTTGGTTTTTGGAAGTACATGTGTTTTGACCAAAGTAATATAGAAATAAAAGTAGACATTCTGCTATGTTTTTGCATGATTTTCTAAGCTTGTAATATAAAGTGAAGGGTAGCATTTGTATAAAGCTGCCTGATACAACCCAGAGTAAAGTACAGAATATTTTAAATGACCAGCCTATAGGAATGATTCTTCCACTTCTACCGATCTGTCCTCACAGGGCATACCAGTTCAGAATTTTGTGGCATCTCATATTTTAAATGCATAAATCTCTGTTGAAATGACAGCCCAATCTATTCGGGAAGGGATGTTCAGACCACAGCATGCATTCCGTCTAATGCTCTACAGGATCCTGAATTAGAGAGCTCCATGACCCGTCCATTTTGGTGAGGAGCATAGAAAACAGAAGAGAAATGTCCTGGCCTTGAATGCATGTGCTTTGAAGAATTCTTCACCCAGAAAGGCTGCTGGAGTGGGGATGACAGCTTCAACAACATGAGCCAGCTGCCTGTTTCCAGATGATCACTCTTGGTACACATTTCCACCAGCTGCTGATTGGTAGGTAGTTTTGAGCTACCCTGAAAGGCATCTCCCCCATGGTCTGAGAAGTATGTGTTGGGTTTCCTAGAATCTATATGTCATGCATATGGGAAGCAATATTGAATATATATTTATATTTATATTTATGTATGAAAAATGGCTTCCATATATCCAGAGCCAATTCTAAAGGCTAAGTCTTGGTTCTGCAATATAAGAGGAGGCAGCACAATAAACCAACATGTGTGGTAAATTCAATATAATCATTGATATTTATAAGAAAATGTCTTAAATAACTGAATGTCTCCTTTCATTTCTGGCTGCATGAGAGAGGAAGGAAGGAAGGAAGGAAGGAAGGAAGGAAGGAAGGAAGGAAGGAAATAGAGAGGGGTGGAAGTTCAAGGAGGGGAAGAGAAGGAAAGGAGGTACAATCAGGCCCAGATCTGCTTCTGTAACATTTCCTGGACTAGGCGGTGTCCCCTTCAGGGTCTGTGCTCTCTATCAGGCTGTGCTGTCCCCCGTCTGCCCTTGTCTCGTTTCATTTTAATGTTTCTTGAATGGTCTGTTCACCCTGACACACTGTATATTGTATGAGAGCCAGAAACTGGGTTTACATGATCATCTTTGTTGGTCCAGAAGGAAAGAGAAGCTTCACTTAGCTTGGGTTCTACCAAACACAGATCCTGGGACAAAGATGTGAGTGCAAAGAGTTTGTTTGGGGTGACTCCAGAAACAGGGGAGGGGGTGGGGGAAGGGGCAGAAATATAGGGAAGGGAAGCCAGTCAAAACAGGGCAAGTGAAAGATCTGGTTGTAACTGTTGGAAACTAGGACTCAATCCCCTGAAAGCCAATGCAGAAAGCCTCATGCTTCAGATTCATCCCTCTGAGGGAAAAGGAAGGAAGGTTCTCATCCTTCACCTCCCTCCCTCTTTAGCTGCTCCCACAGGGCATGGCTCTGGGCACATCCAGCCCCCTCTGCTGCTGGGGCAGAGCGTGGGGGCAGCTCTCTTGGAGCAAGACTCTGTCCACCTGCACGGGATGGGTGAATACTGAGGGCATATGGACGGGGTACCAAAAGCCTCAATAGATATTTGTGGAAAGCATACGTGTGTGAAAGAGAAAACTATTTCTTTTATAATGTTATGGTCTATTAGGTGCATTGCTCTGATCTTTTTTCTTCTTTTTCTCAACTGAGATATAATATCATAAAGAGCATAATGTGCTCCAATTTTAGATATACAGCTGAGTGACCTTTGTCCATATGAACATCTGTGTGCTCCCACCCAGTTCAAAATATCAGATGTTCCCACTGGCCAGCTAGGTACCCACTCATCTTTCCCTTGTCAATGCCAACATTCACCCAGAAATAACTACCATCCCAACGTTGACCATCCTAGATTAGTTTTACCTGTTCTTCAGCTTTCTATGCAGGGCTTTATACTACACATTGTCATTCATATCTGATTTCTTTCTCTCAACATAATCCATGGATATATCTACACTGTTGTGAGTACCAGTTAGTTTTTGTGTGTATTTATTCCTGTACAGTGTTCATACAACTCAATTTTGCAGCCTAAATTGCATAAATGAGTGAATTTCCTGAGTTACATCCAACCTTACCTTCTGATGATGCCATGTGGTACATCCAGGTCCAGGAAGATCTGCCACAGAGAATTCTCACTTTGTACAACCCCATGGCTCAATATCAGAGGGATTATAATGTCCCAGTCAAGGACAGCTTCATCCTTTTCACAGCATGAGTGGACAAAGGTTTTTATATGACCTATTAAAATGCTTGAGCACTGGGGAAGATTAGCTAACTTTTTTTTAAATGTCTATTTATTTTGAGAGAGACAGACAGAGAGAGAGAGAGAGAGAGAGAGAGAGAAAGCACACATGAGCAGGGAGGAGGGAGCAGAGAGAAAAGGAGAGAATCCCCAACACCCAGGCTCAATCTCATGAACTGTGAGATCATGACCTGAGCTGAAATCATGAGTCAGACGCTTAACCAACTAAGCCATCCAGTCATCCCTGTATGAGCTAACTTTTAACCCAACTCTGACACCAACTACTCAAGAGCCTGTGTACAGGCAGCCTTAGCTCTTCCATTTGTTCTTCTCATCTTTAAAAGGAAAATGCTGGGCTGAACATTTCTGTGGTCCCTCCTCCTCATGAACCACCATTGGAGCAGACCTCCTCTGTGCATGTGCTTCCCCAAGCAAATGGTGTACCTCCCTTACAGAAACGCCAGCTACCATTTGTCAATCCAGTTCAGTGGGTTTCCTTTGGATAACTACCACTACTTTCTCAATATGTGGTGTAAGTCTGCAGACTATACCCCAGGAGCTTTAGATGAGGCAAAGCTAGGGGAGAGGGGCAGCAGGCCAGGGATTGTACTACAGGCAGTTGTGGGTACTGCACGGCATCCTCAACCCTCTGGGAGCTGGCAAGAGAAATGGAGGTGCTTGCGAACAGCAACAACAAAGTGAGGAGCACAAGGGGACTTTTTGATACTTTCCATTGAGGGGCCGGGATGTTCATTTATGGTTTGGATGGCAATGAACACCTGTGTGGCTGTCCTCCCTTGAACATAAGCCTGCATATGTACTTTCATGAGAAAGGAGGCACTGAGGGGGTTTGCTTCTACGTCCATGCTGTCACTATTGTCCTTCTCCTCCCTTTCTGCCTTCCTGAGCTTCACTCTATCTGCCTAAGGACATAGTCTGAAATCACTGCTGAACCTGGAGGGCCCAAAGTTTCCATGAACTAACACTCCACAATAAATGGACATTGGTTACAGGTTCTTTAGATTTATTTCCCCTCTGTGCAGTGAGTCCCTGGCACATGTTTTACACCATTTCCCAGGGCTCCCTGGACCCAAGGAACAAGCTTCAATCACGAAGTTGCCAAGACAGGCACATGCAGTGTATTGTCTGCCTCCCCATCTCTGTCTCACTGCCCTACTTCTCCCAAATACACAACTTCCACTCAAACCCTGGCCTCAGGACTGGCCTCTGGGGCAACCCAGGTAAAGGTGATCCCCTTCTCTTTTAACAAAGTGCACATCAAAATAGCCCAATAAAAGATAAACACTGTAGTGCTTCCAGTGGAGATGATTTGCCCATCAGATTAAGAAAATGGTAAACCAAATGTTTAAAAGTTTATTATAAGGAGCTCTTACCTAGAGAGGTCCATAAGAAAACATTCCTGTTTCAAAGACAGTATCCTACCAACCATTATTTTTGGGGAAATCACCCCAGAGGCCTCCTTGGCATCTCCTGCCTTCAAGCCCACAGATGTCAACTCTGCTTCTCAGAGACAAGCCTCACCACCCACGAAGCTCCTTGCCTCACCCTAGGGCACTCTGTTTCAGTGTGACCTGGGGTGTGAGAGGGGACACCACCACAGAAACATTGCTTTTTAATTCCACTTCTTCAAAGTCAGGTCACACCCTTCTTGCTTCTTGATAAATTCTTCCAAGTGGATACATGGAGAATCTGTCTCCATTAGTGAAACTACCCAAGGGTGATGGGCACCATGGCAGGGATTGAGAAGTGAGTACCCTGGGCTTGTGACAAAGGGCGTCACAAGGAGTGTGGGCAAGGGGAACACAGTGGGCCACTCCATTCCTCTGGTCTTTCAGCCCCATGTCTTGATGAACTATAGACATGTCAGACCACATCTCCTTATCTGCCCTTTGTGATAAGACACACCATGTCAGGGGCATGAACACTGGAACAGGTTGACAACCAGATGAAAATCAAAGAACATGGGCTGGGAGACAATGTAACGTAGGGCATTCTGATTATAGAATTTAACCCTGAGTCATTTTAACAGACTGCCTTCAGTCTCTTTCTAACTCATCCTCTGCCAATTAGTGTTAAAGCTTGTCTGATTAACTGACAGGGTGCTTGTCAGCAGAGGGGATTAAGGACATGCCTGCCTTGTGGAAGTCAGCACTGGGTTGGCATAATCCTGGTGCTCCACACAGACCACGTGTCCCAGCATCATGGAGAGTGACAGCGATCATCTGGTCTGAGTCACTTGACATTTTATTGTTTCCTTATGACGATTCTTCAAGTCGTCCTACTTGAAAATATTAATGTTTTCTATTCTGTATGTATATTTTAATTCTTGCCTTTCATCTCTATATTTGGGTTTGTTTTAAAAGTGCAGTTTAAAAAATTAAATCAACCAAAAATTTGCCAGACCTTTTAAATGTGGTCCCCACTGAATTTTTGAAGTTGTGACTTTAAGGCTGAGAAATTTTTCCCGGGGAATGAGAGAGTTCATCTTGAAAGGGAACAAGGTGAGGCGCCATATGGCAATCCAGCAGGCAGGGGACGGATGGATCTGAGTCTGCGTTCAGATGGCGGAGCATCCCTCTTCTCCACTTCAGGAACAAGCTGCTCCTGGTTAACCCCTTACATATACAGACATCTGCTCACTTCTGTTTAGACAATCAGTGCCACCAGGCGCATTGACCAGGACTGCCTGTGTTACCACTGGACAGGAAGGATACTAAGGCTAAGAAGGGTTTAGGTGACTTGCTTGAGATCACATAGCAGAGAAAAAAGGAGGAAGTTTATGACCAGATCTTGAATCCAGAGCTGCTAATTTAGAGTTTGGTGATCCATCCACTGCTCCGAGAATATTAGTTCTCGGGAGTATTTGCACTAAGTGTGTGGACTTACTAAATGCAGAATGTATGGGCAGAATTCTTTTTTTTAATTTTTTAATGCTTATTTTTGATAGAGAGACAGACCGTGAGTGACGTAGAGAGGGAGACACAGAATCTGAAGCAGGCTCTAGGCTCTGAGCTGTCAGCACAGAACCTGATGCGGGCTTGAACCCACAGCTGGTGAGATCATGAGCTGAGCCAAAGTTGGACACTCAGCCAACTGAGCCACCCAGGTGCCCCCTGTATGGGCAGAATTCTAAGACATATGTCAATAACCTGCCTTTTCTCCAGAAGTAACTGACAATTTGCAGTGATCACTGATACTGTGTACAAAGACACATATCTATTGGACACACTTCCCACTTTTTCCACCATTTCATGCATATATTAATCTATTTTATAGTCAGTTATTCCTGAAAATTTCTTTAGTGCTAAAGCATCACCCTCTTCTATCAGATGGGAAGTTCCAATGTAATTCTTACCCCAACACCAGGGCTACTCAAAATATGGTCCAGACCAGCATCATCATTATTACAAGGAAGTTGTTAGATATGCAAGTTCCTGTATCCCATCCCAGTTCTACCAAATCAGAATTTCTGCAGGTGATATCTAGCCTTGTGTGTTTTAACCAGCTCTCTAGATGACCCTCACATTTGCTAAAGTTTGAATAGTACTTGGCACTTAGATGTTTTTACATGTTTTTACATGGATGGCTGAGTTCCTTAAAATCTGAAATAAGCTTCTCAGGTAATACGTGATAAGATATTGCCATGTTAGAATTCCCCTGTTATATTAACTTGGATTGGATATAAATGAAGAAATGGTATCAGAAAAAATGAAAAGCATACAGTTTAAAATAATCACTGGAATACTTGGGATTCTTAATAGAAATTACTGGGGGGGGGGAGAATGTTTGAAAAGCATATAGGAACATAACAGAAAGAGAATACTAAATTCTCAGGAAACATTGCAGAGAACTGATATTTAAAATAGCAAGCAAACTAACCTTAATTAGCACTCAGAGGGTCCATGCAGCTTTCTTCCACCACCTACCCCAACCTCCCCTTTTGGCCTGCTGGGGTCTCTCCACCTGTGTCCCCAGGACTGTTAACCCTTTCTGGTAAAAATCTTTGGGTAGACAAAAACCATCAGCCACCACACTGTGCTAAAATGCAATGTCTTTTTTTAAATATTTCATGTTTCATTAAAAAAAAATAATGTCAGAGGGTTAAGATAGAGCCTCCAGAATGTTCATGACTCTTGTTTGTTACTTTATAAATCTTAATATTTACACAGCTATATTTATAATTGTACCAATTTCTAGGTTAAAGTACATAATTTTCTTGCTTGTTTTAGCATTGGAGCTGATTTTGGAAACATTTGAGACTGAATTAATAAGATATAACCTATATGGCTGTTCTGGAATGTTCTATGTTCCATTTTCTCAATTTGCAGAGCTTCTCAAAACCATCTAGGAAGAAAACAATTGGATTTATCTTAGAATTGGCAGTCCTGCTCTTGGTTTGGCTCTGTCACGGGGAGTAGGGTAAAGAATATTTGAGCTGCAAACTGATTTCCCCAGACATTGACTCCAAAGTGGATAGGAAAATTTAATGATCTGTTAACTCAAAAATACTGATCCTAGACTCAGGAGAATTAGTGACCAATTCTGACTCTACCACTCATTAGCTAATTCTTTGTGCCCTGATGTCCTTAGGGCACAAAGGACACTCATGAAGTTCATGAGGTTCTTGTAAAGCTCAAATTATTTTTTAAATGATATAACATATATAAAAGCTTTATAAAATTATTTCATTTATTTCCATGGTTGTTATCACTACTCCATCATCATCATCATCATCATCATCATCATATCATCCAGCACATCCCTCTGGAAGATATTTTTCTAGATATTAATTTACTTCTTTTAAGAATGAGATCTTAATTTGGTAACTGACATCTGTGATCTAGGGCTTTCCTGGCCACCAGAACGCTAAGGTAGACTTGAAGTTCCAGAGACTTAATGATGCCCCCTGGAGTATCCTCACTTGATAACAGACAGGAATTGAAAGATAAATACCCTTATCCTCCTCACCCCTTCAGTTCAAGACAAATCAGGTATGTTCTACACAGTATCCCAAATAGTCCACAGTGGTGCCCATCATGGTCACCTGCTCATTAACACTCCTGTACTGCTGCCTTCCTGTCCTATCTCATTCCCCACTTCCCTCCTTGATACCACCTCCAGATAAACCACCTGCACCCAAACCTTTGTCTCAGGATTTGCTTTGGGGAATATCCAAACTAAAACAGAGGTTTTTGTGAGAGTTGAGGACAACTAAAGACAGAGATGAGTCTGGGAAGCAGGTAGATAAGTCTGGGAGGAACAGACAGTGTTTAACAAAGTAATGACACTTTGGAGTGCCCAAGATATCCAAAGAATTTGCATTTAATGGGACAAACCACTAACAAGTTGGCAATGTGCATGTGACAGAAGTAATATGATGCCTTAAGATCACTTATGGTGCATCCAAGACTAACTGAAATGAAAATCTAGAAAAACCTGGTAAGGGAGGCATAGTAGAAATTCAGAGTAAGAAAACCAGTTTTGAATGCAGGACCTCTTCTCGATAGTGTGGTGTGGGAAGGCAGGGAAGTAACTCATAGTGGAGGGAGCTGGCAAATACCACCAAGACAATGGAATCAAGGTCTTTCTCAGCACTAAGCTATGCTGATGGCATGCAACCTTGATATCATGTGATGAAAATAGTACTTTATCTCCACATTCTTTCTTCCTGAAATCCATAGACCCAACCTAACCATGAGACAAACAGAAATTAAGGGCATTCTACAAAATATCTGTTTATTACTACTCAAAATTGTCAGGTCATTAAAAAACAAGAAAAGTTGGAGCACTGTCACAGACCAGAGGAGTCTGAGGAGACCAGACAACTAAAAGTAATGTGGCACCTAGATGAGATCCTGGAACAGAAAAAGGACAATAGAGAAAAAAACTAAGACAACACAAATAAAGTACAGACTTTAGTTGAAAATAAAAATTATGTATTGGGGCACCTTGGTGGCTCAGTCAGTTGAGTGTTCAACTTTTGATTTCGGCTCAGGTCCTGATCCCAGAGTTGTGAGATCAAGCCCCACATCAGGGTCCATGCTGAGCATGGAACCTGCTTAAGATTCTCTCTCTCTCCTTCTTCCCTTCTCCCCGACTCGCTCTCTCTCACTCACTCTCAAAAAAAAAAAAAAAAAAAAAAAAAAGTATCGATATTGGTTCATTAGCTCTGACAAATGTACCATAGTAATGTAAGATGTTAGCAACAGGGGAAGCTGAGTACAGAGTATGCAGGAACTCTCTGTAGTGTATTTGCAACTTTTCTGTAAATTTAAAACTATTCTGAAAATAAAGTTTAGAAGAAAAATTAGAGTAAACCATTTCAAATCTAAATTTTTGTTTTCATTTTTAAAGATTTTATTCTTATGTAATCTCTACACCCAATGTGGGACTCAAACTCACGTCTCATGCTCTACAGACTGAGCCAGCCAAGTGCCCCTAAATGATAACCCTTTTTTTTTTTTTAAGTAGGCTCCACACCCAACATAGAGCTTGAACTCACCCAAATCTAATTTTTTTAAGTTCTATAATTAAGTAAATTTTATTTCAGGGACATTAAGCTAACCCTTTCTTTCCAAATGTGGAAAAGTATAAAGCTTTTCAAAGACTGTGTTCTGGTGGGAATATAAATTGGTACAGACACTGTGGAAAACAGTATGGAAGTTCCTCAAAAAATTGCAAATATAAGTACCATATGATCCAGCAATCCCACTTCTGGGTGTATATCCAAAGAAAACAAAATCATTATCTTGAAGAGTCATGTTCACTCTCATATTCTGTGCAACTTTATTTACAATTGTTAATTGACATGGAAACAGCCTTTGTCCATTGACAGGTGAATGGATAAAGTAAATGTATATATAATGTGAATAAGTAAATGTAAATACACACACACACACACACACACACACACTGGAAGATTGTTTATCTCTGAAAAAAGAAGAAAATATTGCCATTTGCAACAACGTGGATGAACCCTTGATGGTTTTATGCTAAGTGAAATAAGTCAAGCACAGAAAGACAAATACTGTATGATCTCTCTTGTATGTGGAATCTAAAAGACTTGAACTCATAGAAACAGACATCAGATTTGTGTTTGCCAGAGGTAGGGGGTAAGGATGGAATTGGGTGAAGGTGGTCAAGAGGCATAAATGTTCAGTGATAAGATAAATAAGTTCTAAAGATGTAATATACAACATGATGACTCTAGTTAACAATACTGCCTCATATATTTGAAAGTTGATAAGAGAATAAATCTTCAAAGTTCTCATCATGAGAGAAAAATAACTGTAACTGTGTGAGATTATAGAGGTTAACTAAAATTTTTGTGGTAATTATTTGCATTTATACATCTATCACCTCAAATACGTACACTCACACAAACATATACAATGTCATATGACAACTATATCTCAATAAAAGCTGAAGAAAGAAAAGAAATAAGACTCTGGCTTCTGCCAGCTCTAGTTTTCCTGTTGCTTATCCTCTTAGTATTTTCCAGCTTGAGTTCAGTCCCCTTCAGAAACCCTTGCTGGATACTTCCAATCATCACCAACCTATCCCTGTCCTTTGGAATCTGCTCTGATGGTAACCAACATCTCTTCCATGTTCAATGGCATTGTGTTGCTAGCTTGACCTCATCTTTGGTGGAAGTATTTATACCATATAAATTGGCAAACACTACAAATGAGGGTTTTTATTTCCCAGAAAGCTAGCTTACTAGCAGCACCTATGGCTCATAGTCGATGTCATTCTATTTAACATTTAATTTATTCTCTTTGCATTGTACATTGACATTTCAAGTCACTGCTTCTGGAATAGGTAATATGAGGTCCTCAAGAGTCAAATTTCACAGTTGAATATATTCCACTTGCCATCTGCCTGTGTACTGAGAGATCCAAAGTCCCCATTCTGGACATATGGTGTTGTAAGAGTGCAATGGGATCCATTCCCAGCTCTTGACATCTTTGGGCCTCTGTTCTCTCATCTAAAAAATAATAGAATTGAAGGGTATGGATAACAAGACTAAGCCTGGATTGAACATTCTTGAATTCTTCTGGGTCAGTGAATGACAAGGGCCAGTTCTTACAGCACCTTCATTCCAAAGGATTGCATGGTGACCCAGGGGATGTTCATAGCCAGTTCCATGATCAAGTAAGTGTGGGAAATGCAGATCCAACCAAGTTTAACAAAGTGCTCTGCAGGACTTCTCAGTCTTTAATCTACTTGACATATTGGGATATTAAAGATGGAAGGGCAGGCAGATACTGCAAACCCATGTTGGTGTCAGGTCTCAGGAACTGGAACACTTAGTTTATTTCAGGGCACTCTAGGGAAGATGCATTCATCAAATTTAGATCTTAAATTGGAAGACCTTCTCTTCTCTCCCTTATTCATCCTTTCCTTAGCCTTGGGGTTGAAAGAAAGATTCCAAGAAAAGGGGTGGGGTGGGGGGGACAGGAGGTGGGCAGCCTGGGCCTTCTGGCATTTGGACCATTGAGTAATTTTCAAATGGTTACACGGCCAAAACAGAATCCACAGGAGAAGCGATCTGTTCTTATCAGCACTGATGGCAAATATTTATGTTGCTTTTTTTCTGTGACACTGCCTTGTTTACCTTCACAATCCTCCACCCCTGTGAAGTTGAGGAGAGTGCCGTTCTTGATCTGTACACAGGCTATCAGATCTCCAGTTGCCGCCAGTGCTAGAAGAAGCCCAACCAGCTCTTGCTTTTTCCTTCAGCAATCCTGTTTTTTGCTATGTGAATTTTAGGCCTTCTCAAATATTTTCTAAATATTTGGTGTCTGTGACTGGCTGAGCTGAAAAATGATCATGATGGTTTATACTTTTATCACTAATGCTCTTATCTTTTGATAATCATTCACATTTTGCCATCTCAAAAACTTGCGAGATAGAACATTTTCACGTTACAGAAGGGGGAAAAATACAACCAGGGCATTCAAGAAGCCTCATAGCTCATCAGAACACAAGAGCAACTGTGGCTCTTGGCCTTACAGGGACAGTGGAAGGACCTGGGGAGGTTTTTGAAGTGTTATTGCTTGAGCTTGTCCCCCATAAATCCTGGTTTAAATGATTTGGGGTGTAGTCTGGGCATTGGGATATTTTAACAATCTTCAAGTGATTCTAATGTGCAATTCTGACTGTGAAACTCAGGTCACTTTCTGCAAAACAGCCCTGTCCTATTGACATAAATATTTACGCATTTTCCAAACTTCTGTCTCTATCCAGTTTGGATGAGGAAATGTGAAATGTGACATTTTTATCTAATATATTCTCCCTCCAGCCACACATCCCATTCTATATCAAACCATCTATAGACAGCATTCTGAAGACTTTAGCAAAGCAGCTAAAGAGGGGGCAATTCATGCTGCCAATTTTAGAGCCTCCTAAGTGAAATGACATTTATAGACAAATAACTATAAATACCCTCCAAGGTATCCTACCTCTTGACCTATCCTATAGAAATATTTCTTCAAATATATATACAAAAATAAATGCACAAAATATTCTTGATATGTTAAGTGAGAAAAGGAAGTTGCAGAAAAGTATTACAGAATGACCCAATATTTGTTTAAAATAAGTCCACCTGCATGATTACATCTGGGTTTCTATGCAGAAGAAAAAAAGTCTGAAAATACATACACTAAACTTTTGGTGGTAGTTTGCTCCAAGAATTAAAGACAGCAGAGTAGAGGGCGTGGAAAAGTTTCATTTTTTTTTTTTTTTGTTATTCTTTGAATTACTGTAATACACATGTATTACATTTAGATTTTTTCTAAAATTTATTTTGACAACAACAAAAATAGTTTGATCATTGTAAAATGGTGAATGCCATACAGGAAGAGATCGTATCTGCCTGGAAAAATAGGAACTGGCATCAAAGAGGGGCTGACATCTCTTCTGCATGGGCAAGCTGGAGGGAGCAGGAGCAGAAAAGAGGCTGGGGGTGGGGGCTGGGTGTCGTCTGGGTTGGCTAAGCATAGGACTCTTGGTTTGGGCGCAGGTCATCATCTGGTGGTTAGTGAGACCGTTCTGGCATCCGGCTCCAGCTCCCTGCTCACGGTGCCCATGAATCTGCTTGGCATTCTGTCTCCCTCCCTCTCTGCCCCTTCCCCACTCGTTCTCTATCTCTCTCTCTCAAAAATAAATAAAAAGAAAGAAAGAAAGAAAGAAAGAAAGAAAGAAAGAAAGAAAAAGAAGAGAAAAAAGAAAAGAAGAGAAATAAGGCCAGAGACACCTGCAGAAACCAAGGGGCATTCTCCTGCCTAGGAGCTTCCCTGGAGAGGAGTAAGGAGGTATGAAAAGGGTGCTGGGGGCAAAGGTAAGTAGGTTCAGGTCCCGAGTGAGGCCTTGAGTGCCAGGCCAGAGACAGTATAGGTAGAATTTGTAAAGCCATTGGTGTTTTGGACGCAGGAATGATGAAATCAGAGCTGATTCTGGAAGCTTCCCCTGGCAAGAGCGTGGAATAAAAGCAGAGACAGAGGCCGTTCTACCTGCCAGGACTAGCAATACCAAGCAGGAGGCAATGCAGGTCAGGGCGGGGTGCCGGGGGCGCCCAGTGCACAGCCTGTGCGTGGGGAGAGCTCGGACCCCCAAGCTATGGTGGCCAATGAGGAGGGGGAACGAGAAGAGAGTGGCGGCACCGCCACCTACACCCAGGAGCCAGATCACCAGTGATAGCTGCAGAAAGGGGGGCCAGGGTGGGAGGCCGTGGGCAGCGGGAGTAGGGGTAGGGGGTGCAGTGTCCCGGTTAACCGCGGGCTGCCCAGCCATGCAGCAGACAGTTTGGATCCTATTCCAGAGCGGTGTAAACCAAGGAGATATTTGAATCTCGAAAACATTCACAGCTTTGGGTCAGACCAAGACCACATTTTTTTTTTTTAATTCCACCAGCCCATTTCCTTTTTCCAGACAAGTTCTCTTTTCCTTTCTCTACCTGGAGCTTCAACAAGAAATATCCAAACACATGTACTCCGTTGTTGGAACCTGCTATCTCCGAGAGAACAGAAAACATTCAGGTCCACAGAGCGTGGGCGGCACTAGCTCGCGTGATTTTTATTCTTGTCCCCTCTCTTCAGGCCTCCCACCTGGTTGCTTCTGCTGTGATAGGATTTGAGGGACCGAGCAGAGAGGGGAGGGGAGGCAGGAAGAGAGGGGAAGAGACCTCCAGCCCCCAGAGGATGCAGGGATCCCCTCCCTGTGGAGGTGGCGCCTGGGGCCCTTGCAGAGCAGGGCCAGGACAGCATCAGCACAGCCGCTTTTCACGCCCTTCTGGAAGAAGTCTTCATGGCCAAGGACTTCACCTGCAGCTGGGAGTCCCCCCTGCCTTCGCCCAAAGCCTGGGACAGGCGGCTCCTCCACGCAAGTGCCTGCTCCCGGCTGGATTGCGCTGCCTGGGCAGCAGGTGTGGATGGCTCCTCGTGTGCGGTGTAGCCCGCCTTCTAACATCCACACAAAAACCAGGAACTGCAAAGAAGCTTCCTGGACACGGCTTTTTTAAAAGCTTGAGTTATCTGAACAGTTTGAACTATCTCCTGCACAATCTCTTTCTTCAAATTCTACAAAGATAGACCAAGTGTATTGAAAGGCAAGGTTCAGGGCTGGACCAAAAGCTCTCGAGAAGGACATGTTATGTCCCTCTGAAGCTTGTATTTCTCTGGAGAAGGGGATATGGAAATTATCTCTGAACTCTGCGTCCTGGAAAGACTCTAAGAAGTGTAAACCGTAGCTCCAGTTCCAACACTGGGTATTGCTTTCTGTAAGACTGTGGCAGACTTGCTTCGGAACCGTGCTATGTGGCTGAAATTATGGTCCAAAACAAATCTTACTTTTCCATGGAGTTACTATTTCCGTTCTCTTATCCCATTAAGAATACACATTTGATTAAGACTCTAGAATTTACAAAGTTCTTCCTCATAATTTATCCAAGTAAATTAACTTAGATATTGAAAGAAAAAGTTGCTGGAAGGGAAAATTCCTTTTAAAAAAGAAGAGTACTTCAGTTTTAACTCTTTACCCTCTCATTTATGCTTTCTGTCTGACAGTCTCAACTAAAACAAGACGCATCTGAACTAAGAGTCATTCTGCAGAATTTGACTATCTGCAGAATTTGAGAGTCTCTGCTCACTTCCATGTTTTAGACAGAATTATCAGTACACTTTTAGGGCAATCAAAATAATAGACAAATTAGGCAAACAATGCTTGACAAAACCAACTCCCTGATATCCTAATCCCAAAAGTGGAAAAACGCTTCAACTAAAATCTGACAGTCTTAACAGAAAATGAGGTAGGATCTACAGGAAGAAAACTTTTTTTTAATACTTATTCTGTTATTCTTATACTGTTTTCTACATAAAAAACAAAAAACTTTTATACGAGATAACAACACTATAAGTCACGATAAACTACAAAACGAGGAAAATATTGGCATCTAACAGTTAATCCTCCCATGTGCAGAGGTCTTTAAGGTGCTCAGAAAAAAGGGGGCACAACAGAGAATGTGGTCAAAGAAAATGATTGGACCACTCGCAAGTAACTACAAATAGTTGAGGGAGCTTAGGAAGACCATCAAGCAGGTATCCAAAAACAATCAAAGAAAAATAAAAATGATACATCTGAGCCTCCCAGAATGGCAAAGGTGGACTGGACTGAGCATGTTCATTTGGGGGGAAATATGCACTTGTATGCATTTTTATCAGGGCGATACATTGGTTAACTTTGGACCTGGCACACTTTGCTCCAGCGGACTGCTTCTGGAAATTTACGTAACAAGACACTGGATTCACATTTAATGTTTTCAAAAGGGACTTTATGGTCTCTGTAAAAGGAAGAGAGAAAAAGGAAAGGAGAGTCTTGAATTCCTGGCGATTCTTGCCCTCTGCCCCAGCCCCTTGACACAGCAGACAAGCGCCAGGAGAGAGGCAGGACCTGCTCTTTCTCCCACTGTCCTCATCTCCCCTCAAAAGACCTCAAATGGATAAGAACGCCTCACTGTGCTGGGCTGAGGTCCCATGTTTAACAGGTCCCCCCACACACTTGCACAACACGTGACCCCAACCCAAATTCAAGCCAGCTATTTCACCAGGTGCTTGTTTGAGGAAATAACTATCTGATAAGATGCAGGAGAACAGATTGAGTGCTGACTTTTTTCTCCACTATGGCACCAATCTAATTCATGGTGGTGATTTTGACTCCTTGAAAAGTTTACCATATACACATTACCTTTCCTGAAACCCCACGTGACCTGTGACACCACTGAATAAGGAAGTCTATCATGGTAGAAACTGAAAGTAGTGAAAATCTGGGCATAGCCCCTATATCCATCAGCAGACATTTGGAAAACATTGGGAGACATCCATTCAATGGGATACTCTGCAGAAACAGATGATGTCAAGTAGTGTGAATTCGTGTGAAAATATCTGCTACATTGAGAGACAAATAATGTTATATAACAACAGATATAATTTGACTCATATAAAGTTTAATAAGTTTTGAAAATAAGTACATGAAACTGAGCATTTTCTTTGAAGTTTATTTATTTTAAGAGAGAGACAGAGTGGAGGATGGGCAGAGAGAGAGGAAGAGAGAATCCCAAGCAGGCTGCACACTGTCAGCACAGAGCCTGGCGCTGAGTTCCATCTCAGTAACCTCAAGATCATGACCTAAGCCAAAATCAAGAGTTGATCGCCACCTGACTAAGCCACCCAGGCACCCCAAAACTGAGCATGTTTTTATATGTGTGTGCATATGCATAGAGAGCTATCTAAAAAGATTTTTACCAAAATGATAACTGTGTTATGTCTGTGTGATGGGATTCAGAGTAATTTTTACTTTTTGGGTTTTTATCTTACACTCTTCTTGGTTATTTGAATTTTTAGTAATGTGCATGTATATATTTTTAATCGGAAAAAAATCATAAAATTACCTATCCCCATTTAAAAAAAAAAAAAAGTAAACCGATACCAACAAGGAAAGTTCAAAAGGAGCTTCCCCGGGTTTGCCTGCTAGTGGATGAGCACCACATCTGGCAACAACCATAGGGAATGCCTGCAAATAACCCACTTGTACCTTTGTTTGTTCCAAGGTGCTCTAGCGTTGAGTATTTTATTTTATTCTCTTCCTACTTCGTTGCATGAGAAATCTTCTGTGTCTACTTCAACAAATACATCTTGATTGCCCAGCACGCTACTAGCAATTAAAGACATGGAGATGAGCAAAATGTGTTTCCCTGAAATCCTCAAGAAACGTTTTGGGGAGATAAGCATACAAACAAATAGTATCACTGATAATAATCTCCTTTAATGGGAGAGGCAATTAATGCTTCCTGGATGACTGGGGTAAAGCTATGTGGACAAGATGGCATCTGAGCTAGAAAGAGAGGCATTCCAGGAAAAGAGGACCGCATGGCCCAAGGCAAGATGCACATGTGCATTTCATATGTGATGAACAAGACAGAGAACAGAGGGAGAGGAGATCATGCAGGTTGGAAGGAAATGTGGGGATCAGAATCCTGCTAAGTGGTTTGGATCTTATGTAGAATATCAAGGTCTATAACAGGATACTGACATAATCAGGTTCATTCAGCTTGAGACAAGGATGGAAAGTCCCATTAGTGTGATCACCTCTGGCCTACGGACCCATACGCATGTCTCCCTGTCTGTTCCAGCACCCTAACCTCTGAGATTAGAAGTGGTCAGTAAACATGTATTATTTAAATGAAAATGAACCACCTAGATTCATAGAAGTTTCCACTGACTCGAAAGCACTGGTAAAAATGAAAAACCAGGCTAAACAGTAGAGCTTAGGTCCCTGCAGCAGAAAGACATTGGCATGTCTTATCCCCGGGACCAAGTTCAGCCTGTGATTGGGCTCAGCAGTCCTTGCTCTTACAGCTGAGGACACAGCAGAATTTGAACACGCCTTTCCTGCTCCAGCCCCACCTGTTCATCATCTTGTTCAGCGAAGCTGCTGTAATTTAAGTTCCTCTAAAAAGAAAATAGAATTCTTAAGCATCTGTCACCACAGCTCCTTGCGGTGAAAAATGGAAGGTGTGGCTTCTTTGAAAGAAAAATGACAAGATAGAGTATTGGGTGACCCCAAGGTGTTGGCATGTGGGAGATGAACTGATTCACCGAGATAGACAGAAAGCTCTGTCTGCCTTTCCAGCACTTTTATAGTACGTTTTAATCGCTGTTTATGCTTTCAGGATGTGGTGCTTGGCATGAAAACCAGTCCCCTTGCAGGCCACATAGGGGTGGAGGCGCTGGGCGACCCTGAGTAAACACAGAGACAATGGAATCCCAGCAGACTCACAGCCGGCCTTTCATCTGCTTTCGGGAATGACAAGTAGGGCTGGCTTCCCCAGACCTGGAGTGGAAGCACAATTACAAAGCTGAGGGTCTGTGGGCTTGTTTGCAGGGCTTACCTAGGAAACTGATACCCTCTGAAACTGCCCCTTCATTCCAATGTCACTTTAGATAGGGCAGGTAAAAGGATTACTCTGGTGTCCCTGGCCCCCACCCATTGTCTGCACAAGCCAACGTTGAATGGGGTAACTTAACCCCCAACGAGATAACCAACTGCTGTGTGTGTACTCACATTTACAACTGGCAATTCCCATGAAGCGAAGGGGTTGTTTTCCGGGGCCTTTTGCTTCCCTGACACGTCAGTAGCAGAATCAGAGACAGTTTTAGACCAAAGGCGTGAGGTTGTAGAAGAACAAGTCCGGAGACCTGGTCCTGATGCCCTCATACTAAACCCAATCCACCTGGGTACATGCATGGAGGGAGCCCATGTTAAGACAATGCTCACATCACTTAGATTTCTTCTTTAAATTGTGTACTTGACTTAAAAATCTCAACATATTTTCTTTAAACAAAAATGTATTAGAAACCCCAAAGAAGAGAGAAAGAAATTTTGAGGCTTCTGTTTTCATGAGACAGGCTGAAAAGACCAGTGTCTGACCCATGTCCTTCCCTGATTAGGACTTTGAGGGCCTCAGACATACACCCCCATTACCCCCAGCCAGCCCATATTCACCCCCACCACCTCCAGCCAGCCCCAAAGCCCAAAAGAATGAAGCACTCTGACTCTTATCCTGGACCTTCTCAGGCAGATTTTATACTAACTTGTCCTTTATTATTAGAAACCTCCTACAAAACAAATAACATTTATTATGTTTCTGAAATAGGGACATAGAGAAAAGGAAGCAAAGGTTATTTATAATCTCACCATCTAGATAGCCCTTGATTACAATTTAAAAAAAATTAAGTAACATACTGTACGGTGAGAAAATGCAAACAGTACAGAAGGTAACAACAATTTTCAATAAAATCCACCTTCACCCAAAGGTAACCACTGCTAAACATTGCGTTGAGTTTCCTTGCAAACCAAGAAAAGAAATGCATAAGGTACCAAAATATACATAGCTTTTACATGATTTATAAAAATAAAGATTACAGTAATAAATAAAAATTAAAAATAATTTTGAAAAAAGTGTAACATCCACACTATTCTACATCTTACTCTTTTCACTTAATTATATATCTTGGAGGGTTTATCAGACTATTGCCTATGGAGCAACCTCATTGTTCTTAATGGCTCATTTTATGGATGCAGCATAAATGACCTGTCCAGTAGCTCTTGAAATGCTTGAAAGGACCACACAAATTGTAGGCAAGAGACATAGCCCCTCCATGCCTCAGTTTCCTCATCTTCAAGGTGAGAAAAACAACAATAAATGAGTAGATACATGAGAAGCACCTAAAAGGGTATTTATTGCTATTGTTATTATTTCTATTACTATCAATATTAGTATTAGCTATAAGTATTACAGTGATTTTTTTATTAGAAACTTTTTAGATCAATATTAGCCATTATTGTTAGGGTACTCTCCAGTTGGAAACTTCTTAGGCAGAGCTCAAGGATGTCACTACCAAAAGTAGGCCAACAAGAGAGTTGCCATATATTTTTGAACCACACTCTTCAGAACACATGGCAAGACTGAAATGTCTGTGGCCCATGGTAGGGACAGAGTTACATTTCCTAAAACACAAGATTCCCCCCAAATGAAGCCACAGCTTGAATACTGCTTTATGAAACAGCAGACAACTGTATCAAGAGACAAGTTACTGAGGAGAAATACAGAAGAATACCGTGGCCAATTGACAATGCAAGGAAAATCGTGGTGGGCAGAATGTAATTACCTGCACTGGAACTTGGCCAGGGTGTCTATTTGCCCAGCAGAAGGAAATTAGACCAGATGTTTGGAGAAAAGGCTTAGTTTAGGCCAACATTTCCCAAGATAATCTTTCCATCAGTAGTAAGGTCATTATTTCCAGGCATGAAGAACCAGAGAAGGTTAGAGCTTAAAAGAACAAAAAGAAGAGAGAGACAGAGACAGAGAGAGAGACGGGTTAGTTCAGTCCCTTTTTCTACAAAGGAGAGATTAACTGACTTCCCCAAGTACAAAGCCAGCTCCTGGAAGAACCAGTGTCAGCTGAAAAGTCTCTTCACACCCAACCAGTGTTTAATCTACATTACACTGCCTTATTTATATAGAGTCTAGGATAACCATTAGTACTCAGAAATAAGGCAAGACATATGTGAATTGGGGAATGCTTAAAAGTTTTCAAATTAACTCTTGTAAGTGATACCATATAAATATTTAAGGATCCCAGGGATTAGGGCATTTTATTGTTCTCGCATGGGAGTGATTTAACTGCTTTATATCCTATGGGTCCTCTTCTGGGGCAAAGGCTAAATGATGGGGTTCTAGGCCTCCTTCCTTCCCTGCTCCCACTTCAACCTCAGCAATATTGCCTCTGCAACATTTTATATTGGATGGTTTTACATACCATCCACATGTTTTATTTAGAGCCAGCCAACAGGGATAACAGAAGGACAACAGGATAGAAATTGACAACCTTTTCCTGTGAAGATACAGATCTTATCCCCACAGTGTCATTGTACTTTTTTGTTCGTTATTTTTTTTAAGTTTGACAAAGTAAAAGATAGAAAAATTCTTGAGATCCAATGCACAACAATGTGACTATACATAACGCTACTGAACCATACATGTGAAAATGGTAAAAATGGTTTTATGTTATGTGAGGTTTTTTTACCATAAAAATTAATTTTTCAAAAATTTAAGGTAATAAGTGTACCCTTCTTCAGCTTTTACTCCTTCCTGTTGGCTGGAATGCAGATGTGATGGCTGGTGCCCCAGAAGCTGTGTTACACCATGCAGTGGAAGTCATATCCTGAAGATGGTGGAGTAACAAGATACTGCCTAAGTAACAACAGGATTCTGTATAAAGAAACCTAGTCCCTGACACTGAGGGCACATGCCAACTCTGCATGGCCTGCTTCTGGGTCTCTTTCACATAAGACAGAGAGAAATTTTCATTACATATCATTTAAAAAAAGATGGACAAAAATAAATAAAGATTGCCAAAGGAAATATTTGCATCACATGTGCCAAACATATCAAGAGAGCGAGGATGTAGTCCCCAGTCATTTTTATCTCATTTATTTTACTCAAATGTTCCAACAGGGCACGATATATAGCAGTGCTTCTTCATGTCTGGTTCCCTGGGCAACACCATCAGCATCACTGGGAACTTGTTAGAAATGTCTGCAAATCTCCTGCCTTAAGACATGCTAGGTGCTGGGCCTGGTAATTCTGTATTTTAGCCATTCGTCCCTGGAATTCTGATGCGTAAGTAAGAGAATCATTCATCCCAGAGGTAACACAACATAGTACTGTGTGTGTAGTGTTAGGGCTGGGGGGTAAGGGAGGGTCTACAGTCAAGAGTTTGAATCCCTTCTCTATCACTTAATAGCTCTTTAGCACTAGAAAAGTAGCCTTATCTCTTCAAGCCTTAATTTTCCCAACGATTAGATTAAGAAGAATTAACATTATCTACAGCCTAAGGTTGTTGAGAAGACCCAGTAGGATACTCCTGCGTCAAGCTCTTCGTTGCCAAATGTTTACTATTAAATGTAGGGCCAGTAATTACATCGTACTCGTGTTTCATGTTCTATGAAGCCTCATGGCTTGACAGAAAAACAAGTGTGATAAACAGGTTGGAGAACCACAGAGGAACATTGGGAATTTCTTGGGAGAAAAGGAATTAATAAAACTGAAATAGTGCTGAAATCACTTGTCAAGAAAAGACAACAAATTAAGAAAACAACAACAAGATTAAAATAATAGATAACATTTGTTAAATGCTTACCATGTGCCACACACTGTTCTAACCACTTCTTGCATATTGAACTTGTTAAATCCTCCTGACGACCCTCTGAGGTATGTGCAGTAATTATGCCTGTTTTACACACAGTTTTCTTGTAACAAGAAACTGACACAGAGAGGTTAAGCAATGAGCCTGACGTCACACAGCCAGCAAGAGGTAAAGCCAGATTCTATCAAAGGAACATGGCTCTGGGCCTATGTTCTTAACTTTGGCCCCTACATTCCTGGGCATATTTCTGCTTCTGTTCAGAGGTATCACAAACCAAATGATGGCCTCTTAACCTAGATTGGAATGAAGGGAAAGTTCAACTCTCTCATCCATTTTTATTGAGCACTTACAATATGTAAGTGTCTTACTTTGGAGTCTCCTAGAAGCCTTCTGAGGTGTAAATTTGAATGTAGTTTATTTGGGGTTACAGGGAACTCGTATAGAGAAAGGGGGAGCAATACAGGGAGGGAGAAGCAGCCTGCAAAGCTGGTTATAAGGGTGATAACTGGAGCTCAGTCCCACAGAGGCAGCTCTGCAAAACCCACTCTTGGAATTATCTCACCCAAGAGCTAGGAGCACCTGGGTGGCTCAGTCGGTTAAGTGTCCGACTTCGGCTCAGGCCATGATCTGGCAGTTCACAAGTTCAAGTCCCTCGTCGGGCTCTGTGCTGACAGCCTGGGGTCTGATCCAGATTCTGTGTCTCCCCTTTGCTCTGCCCTCCCCTGCTCATGCTCTCTCAAAAATAAATAAAACATTTTTTTTTAATTTTTAATTAAAAAAAAAAAAGGCAAGAGCTAGGGTATTTAAGTGCCAACTACTAGGAGATCCTGAATGAAGGCTGCCTTGGGGGTGTTGTTGCCTACCACTTCTGGCTTCTTACCATGCTGCCCAAAGCCTTCCAAGATCAGCCTTCCAAGATTAGGGGTGGGGGGAAGGCTCTAATTTAAATTTGCTCCTCTGTAAAGTAACATTGTCAAGGTTAGTAATTTTCACCCTTGAGTATGCCTAAGAATCCTCAAGACCCCTTAAAACACAGATTGTTGACCCCATCCCCGAAGTTCTGGATTGAATAAATCTGGGCAGGACCTGATAATTCACATTTCTAATAAATTTCAGCAGATGCTGTTGTTGCTGGTTGCTACCATACTGCCAGGCCATCTGCTGTTTCAGCCAGGAGAGATAGCCACAGTCTCCTGAAGAAGCCACTATACAAATCATATGTCTGTCTGTGTGTGTGCTTCACAGAAATATTTGAAAAAGAAATGATAAATCACTCCAAGGCATACTTTGATCCTGGAACTTCAAATTAAGTAACAGAAATAGGCATCCTCCTGCAGCCGATCACCCTCCCTCTCAAAGGTCTATCCTGGTCAGGCACACAGTGGTCAGAGAGACCTATCTTTTTCTGCATCCCAAGAAATACAGTAATTCCCTGGGCTCTTATAGATGTCTCCTACGGAACCTGAAATCAGGCAATGTCTAAGTAAGAAAACATGTTTGCATTTCAAAACTACATCCTTGTTTGTTTTCTTTTTTAAAAGTGAAATTGTAAACTGCTTGTTCACTCGCAGAGTCATCAAGAACTCATTCCTCTGTTAGGTGATCCTGAATGCCCCCGCATTTCTGAGAAACCAGCCCCTGGAGCCATGGTTTATGCAGACTCTGCTAAGATTACAGGGGACTTACACAGGATAATAATCTATATTTTGATGAAACTTGAAATTATCAAAAAACCATCTTATGGTTTGCTGAATACTATGCGGAGAAGCCATCTTAAATTACCAACTTCCAGAATCAACAATGTATCACTTTACTAATCCAAAAAAGCAAGTCGAGTTTTAGTAACTTAATAAGGGTACTGAGAGACGCGCCTAGTGAGTTGACTTTCCCGGCACTGAGATGAGGTTTGATTAATGACTAATTGTCTCTCATACAGCCCTACCATTTGACTCTGGATATCAGCCAAGGACTCAGACTTAGGAGGTTGCCACTCCTAAGTAAAAGATCACGATACAAAGCATTTTATTTCATCAGATGAATATTTTGAAACAACCGATGAAGATTTGAAACCAATTAGAAGAGTTCTCTTGCCTCTATATTATTTTTCGGCATGACTATGAGAAATTAAATTCCACAAATTGTCAGTTAGTAAACATCTAATACCAGCAGGGGCACCTGAGTGGCTCAGTCAGTTGAGCGTCCAACTCTTGATTTCAGCTCAGGTCATGATCTCACGGTTCATGGATTCAAGCCCTGCATCAGGCTCTGTGCTCACAGTGCAGAGCCTGCTTAGGATTCTCTGTCTCTGTCTCTCTTTGTCCCTCCCCTGCTCATGCTTTCTCTCTCTTAAAATAAATAATAAAATAAAATAAAAATCTAATACCAGCAATAAATATACTGAAGAAGGGAAAGAAATGTTTCATCTCTGTCCTCAGACTTTCTTGTGGGTTTATTTGAAGACCCCTGAGAACCACTGAATGATGATCTTTCTTTGAATAGACTGGCTTAGTTTAGCTACTATGATAATGTTAATGATTTTAAACTTCCATGGTTATTGGAAATATTGTGGCACATTATCCTTATGCCCTAAAGATTAATTATTTTTAATTTGAACAAAATTATATCTTTCTTAACTAAAAGGTAGGCTATGTTTTTAAACACTGAATCTTGGGGCGCCTGGGTGGCGCAGTCGGTTAAGCGTCCGACTTCAGCCAGGTCACGATCTCGCGGTCCGTGAGTTCGAGCCCCGCGTCAGGCTCTGGGCTGATGGCTCAGAGCCTGGAGCCTGTTTCTGATTCTGTGTCTCCCTCTCTCTCTGCCCCTCCCCCGTTCATGCTCTGTCTCTCTCTGTCCCAAAAATAAATAAACGTTTGAAAAAAAAAAAAATTTAAACACTGAATCTTTATTTTAAAGACAGAAAAATCATAGTGGTTCGCTAATTTAATTAATTTGATTTGAACCACTGTTCTTTAAAGCCAAATAGAAGGGGTTTTTCCCAAGTGAAAGTTTTTAACATGTATTAAATCAGTGCTATAATTTTACAAAACTACTCATATAGGTAACAGATTTCCCTTTTGCCAGATAAACCCAACAGTCCTGTATATTATTTGGTATCTGATTATCCTAAGATGTCTATAAAAATTAAAAACACTCTTTTTCGGGGCGCCTGGGTGGCGCAGTCGGTTGAGCGTCCGACTTCAGCCAGGTCACGATCTCGCGGTCCGTGAGTTCGAGCCCCGCGTCGGGCTCTGGGCTGATGGCTCAGAGCCTGGAGCCTGTTTCCGATTCTGTGTCTCCCTCTCTCTCTGCCCCTCCCCCATTCATGCTCTGTCTCTCTCTGTCCCAAAAATAAATAAACTTTGAAAAAAAAAATTTTAAAAACACTCTTTTTCTGAAAAGACTTTGTTGCCCCCACGTCCTTGCTTATTTTAGAAAGAAATGGATTTTGTTTCTAAACAATAAATCTAAGTAGCTATGTGAACAAAAGAAACTCATGGCCAACCTACCCATGGATCTGATCCAGACTGATGGGATGAACAATATGATATAATAAAAAATATTGTTAACTCTCAACAACGTTGCCTGTATAATGTTGTCCTATACCAGTGTTTATTTAGTGTCCTTCAGTGTTAGTTTTCTATGACTGGGAGAAGTCATCATGACAATGTACTGATTCTCTTTGAAACATGGTATTTCATGTGTGTCAGTTACTCCAGAACTCCCTGCAGGAGAATGAATGCTAAATAGGAAAGAACCAGAAAATTCCTTAGATGGAAGTTTTGCAATTAACATGAAAGCTTTTATGGTGGCTTTATAAGAGGTAAGTTTGCTTCCTTGTCATTCTTCTGCATAAATATCACCAAGGGAAGTTCTAGATACTTGCCACCTGGCTTCACAGACCAATTTTGTCTTTAAAAACACTTAAGAACTATGTGATGCTCCGAGCGCCTGGGTGGCTCAGTTGGTTAAGCATCTGACTTTGGTCATGATCTCACAGTCCATAAGTTCGACCCGCACACCGGGCTCTGTGCTGACAGCTCAGAGCCTGGAGCCTGCTTCAGATTCTGTGTCTCCCTCTCTCTCTGCCCCTCCCCACTCGCACTCTGTCTCTCTCTCAAAAATAAATAACATTAATTTTTTTTTTTGAAAGGGGAAAAACTGTGTGATGTTCATGACCCTCGCACCACCTGCTGTGGAAGGTAAAGGCAAATCGCTTTATGTGAAAAGTTAGACCTGGAACCTACTTCTAATCCAACATCACAGAGCAAATCAGGAATACAGACTTGGTATGTTCAAGAGTTGATTATCTTTTAAATTTTTCTATGTACATACCATGGAATGCAGCAATGCCACTCAGCAGTATTTACCCTAGTAAAATAAAATTGTTTTACAAAAATCTGTAAACCAATGTTTATAGCAGCTTTATTCATAATTGCCAAAAACTGGAAACATCCCAAGTGTCTTTCAGTGGATGAATGGATAAACAATCCGCGGGGAACATCTGTCTATACTACAGGATGCTACTCACCAGTTTAAAAAAAAAAAAAGAGGTATTGATTCATGCAATTGCATGACCAATAACAAGCATCTTTCACTAGGTGAAAAAAGTCAGACTGAAAAGGCTATTGATCATATGATTCCATTTATCTTTGCATTTTCCCTTTTAGAAAAAGTTAAAGTATGGGGCACCTGGGTGGCTCAGTCAGTTAAGTGGCTGACTTCGGCTCAGGTCATGATTTCATGGTTCACAAGTTCGAGCCCCACATTGGGCTCTGTGCTGACAGCTCAGAGCCTGGAGCCTGCTTCAGATTCTGTGCCTCCTCTCTCTCTACCCCTCCCCCGCTCATGCTCATGCTCTGTCTCTGTCTCTCTCTCTCTCAAAAATAAATAAAAACCTTTTTAAAATATTTAAGTTTTTTTTAAAAAGAAAAGGTTAAAGTACAGGGACAGAGAACGCATCAATGGTTGCCATGGGCTGCAGTGGAGGAAGGCATTGTCTACAAAGAAAGGAGCAAGGGGACTTGCCAGGACAGTGGCATAATCTGTACATTGATTGTGGTGATGGTTACATGCTTACGCAATTGCCAAAGTTCATAAAATATGCACTAAGAGCGTCAATGTTACTATGTGTAAATTTATATTTACATTTTAAGACTATTTTTCAGAGAAGTTTTAGGTTTATAGGAAAACTGAAAGGAAAGTATAGAGATTCCCCACATACCCCTTGCCCCCTTACATGCACAGCCTCCCTGACAACCATCTCCCCCATTAACAACAACCCCCACCAGACTGATAGGTTTGTTACAACTGATGAACCTGCATGGACACCCATTATCACCCCAAGTTCGTAGTTTACAATAGGGTTCACTCACAGTATTGTTCGTTCTGTGGGTTTGGAGGAATTTATAATGACATGTATCCACTATTACAGTGTCATACGAGGTAGTTCCTTTCACTGTCCTAAAATAGCCTCTGTGCTTTGCCTCCACTTTTTTTAAATGTTTGTTTATTTTTGGGAGAGAGAGAGAGAGAGAGATAGAACAAGCTGGGGGAGGGGCAGAGAGAGGGGGAGACACAGAATCCCAAGCAGCTCCAAGGCTCCGAGCTGTCAGCACTGGGCCCAATACGGGGCTTGAACCCATGAGCCACGAGATCTTGACCTAAGTCAAAGTCAGGTGCTTAATTGACTGAGCTACCCAGGTGCTCCACTGGCACTTTTTTTTTGAGAATATTATTCTTTAACAGTGAAAAAGATTGTTTTGCTTGCTCCAGTCATCACCCATCTGCTTTTCTGCTCCTCCTAACCTTGGAGAACATTGACAATCATAAAATTTCTAAGTTTTTTTAGTCAGTCATTTCCCCCATTCTAGAACCGTTGTAGATGTTCATTACAATGGAACGTGTTGTTCCTCTACAATATGTCCAAAAATATGTCCAGTCCTGCTCAACACCTTCGAAAAGAGGGAGCTTACCTCTCCTCAAAACTCACAGGGTGACCCAGGACTTCCTTATCTTGGACTCTTAACACTCTTATGTAAGCTAATTTAGGAACCTGATTCTAATTTTGCTGTGCATAGAACCCCACATTATTTCCTTGCACACTGCTGTTCAATTGCAATGCCTTCTCAAACTTGTCTTGCTGAACATTGAGCCCTACTTATGCAATTTTGTGCCATGCCCCACTAAATGCCATTTTGCTATGTTCTGCATTAGCCAACAAGTTGAGGCTTTGATCCAGCTTCCCAGATTTCTATTGGCAAACATGATCAGATGCCACCTGTATCTTCACCCACCTTGATAATGAAAACATTAATCCATCAAATCAAAGCCACAGTGAGATACCATTTCTTGTCCACCAGATTGGGGGGGGGGGGATGATTCATATCATCAGAGTAGATTCAGATAATATATATCCTTTACATTACATTGTTGGTAGAATTACAAATAGGTAAAAACTTTTGGAACGTACTTTAGTTGTAGCTGCCAAAGGCTAAGACTTTTGCTCCCGCAATTTTGTTTCTAGGAATCTGCCCTAGAACACTATTCACGTACATACAAAATCATATG
This sequence comes from Puma concolor, assembly GCF_028749965.1. Taxonomy (NCBI): domain Eukaryota; kingdom Metazoa; phylum Chordata; class Mammalia; order Carnivora; family Felidae; genus Puma; species Puma concolor. The sequence continues at coordinate 94,476,825 of NC_141669.1, forward strand.
TACAAGGATGTTCAGGGCAGCATTATTTCAAAGAGGAAGTAATTGAAAACAATTTAAGGGAGTTGTTAAATAAACGTTGTTAAATAAATTACACATTCATAATAAATACTAATAATATATACTTGGATAGATCTTACTATGTGCCAGACATTGTTCTTAGTTTTCCTTGATCCAAGTAGGTATTGTTATCTTCATTTCACAGATAAAATACTTGAGGCACAGGAGGTTAAATTACTTGCCGAAAGTTGTATAATTAGTCTGTGGAAACTCTGAGACTCAAAGTCAGTCTCCAACATATACACTTTTCACAACCACACTTTTCTGCCCCTCTGAGGATCAGAATACATAGGAGTCCTTAGGAAGAATAAGACAGACTCATATGAATGGGCATAGAAGAAACTCCAAGACTCATGACTTGGAACAAGAGGCTCCAAGGTTATATTTAAAAAGCAGGTCACTGAGCAATGTATATATAGTTCTGTTCCACTTGCACTGGGGAAAGATGGATATAAATACATTTGGAAGAGAAGTGAAGATTTCTGATGTTTTCTCTGCTGTTACCTAGGAAATGTTTTCTGATGAAAATATTTTTGTGTTTTACTAGCATCAAAGCCAATACTAATGTGGAGGAAAAGATGTTAAGCCCGATAGGATGTAGCATGATAACCTTGGCTGTAGGTTAAGCCTGGTGTGAGGTATGAGGATTAATTCTACACATCAGTCTTTTTTATCTTTAAATAAATTTCATGAAGCATAATTTACATATGGCAGAATTCACCAATTTTAAGTGTCCAGTTTGATGAGTATTGACAAATAAATGTATATGCTGTGTAACCACCACCACACCATGATGGAGTAAACTTCCTTCACCCCATAATGTCCCCTGTGCCTTTGAAAATCACCTGCCTCCATCCTCAACTCCAGCAACAAGCAATCCGCATTCCGTTGCTCTAACTTTAGCACTTCTAGATTATCTTAAAAGTTGAATCATACCACATATATTCATCTGCGTCTGCTGTGTCTCACTTCCTTCACTGAGTACACTGCTTTTAATATCCATCTATGTTGTTGCTTATATCAGTAGTTTATTCTTTTATATTGCTGAGTAGCTTTCCGTTTTAAGGATACACCAACAAATGGTTTTTAGAAAATTGGATATCTACACGCAAAAGAAGGAAACTGACCTCTTATCTTAAACCATATTCAAAAATCACCTTAAAATGGACTAAAGACTTAAACACAAGACCTGAAACTGTATAACTCCCAGAAGAAAATATAGGGAAAAATTTCTTCACGTTGGTCTTGGCAATGATTTCTTGGATATGACAACAAAAGCACTGGGAAAACAACCAAAAATAAACGAGGAGGGGTGCCTGCGTGGCTCAGTTGGTTTAGCATCTGACTTCGGCTCAGGTCATGATCTCAAGGTTCATGAGTTCAAGCCCCGCATCAGGGCACAGAGCCTGCTCTAGATCCTCTGTCCCCTTCTCTCTCCGCCTCCCCCAGATTGTTTTCTCTCTCTCTCTCTCAAAATAAACAAACTTTAAAAATATAAATAAATAAATAAATAAATAAATAAATAAATAAACAAACAAACAAGGACTATATCAAGCTAAAAAGGTTCTACACAGCCAAGGAAATGATCAACAGAATGAAAAGGCAACCTATAGAATGGGAGAAAATATTTACAAACCATCTATCCAACAAAGGGTTATTATCCAAAATATATAAGGAACTCCTACAACTCAACAGCCAAACAAAAATAGCTAAATTACAAAACGAGCAAAAGACTTCAATAGGTATTTCTCCAAAGAAGACCTATTCCCACAGGTAATGAAAAGGTGTTCAACACGACTCATCATCAGGAAAATGCAAATCCAAACCACAATATCACCTGTTAGGATAGCTATTATCAAAACACACATACACACACACAAAAGGTTAACAAGTTTTGGCAAGGACATGGAGAAATTGGAACTTTTGTGCACTGTTGATAGGAATGTAAAGTGATGTAGCTGCTTTGGAAAACAGTCTGTGGAGGTTCCTCAAAAAGTTAAAAACAGAAATGCCATGTGATCCAGCAATTCCATTTCTGGGTGTATACCTAAAAGAATTGATATCAGGATCTCAAAGGGATACCTGCACTCTCATGTTCCTTGCAGCATTATTCATAATCACCAAGATAGGGGAACAACTTAAATGCTCATTGAGGGATGAATGAATAAAATATACATGTTTGTATGTGTGCGTACACATTACAAGTACATACATGTGCAGACATAGTATATACATACAATGGAATATTATACATGCAGTGGAATATATGTGTGTACATACTATGTACCTGTATGTATGTACATATAATATACACACAATGGTATATTATTCAACAGACAATGGAATAATATTCTAATACATGTACATTCTATATACATGGAATATTATTCAGCCTTTAAAAACAAGAAAATGTCTCCAGATGAGACAACATGGAGGAACCCGGAGGATAATATAGTAAGTAAAATAAGCCAGTCACATCAGGACAAACTATATAATTCCACTTACATGAAGTATCTGAAATAGTCAAACTCATAAAAACAGAGAGTAATAGGCAAGACTGATCAATTTAAAATTTGTTCATTAATCTGGTCTTTCATTCAAGTAATTATGTGATCATACAGCCCATGTTTCTTCATGTTTTCTGCAGAAATATCTTGAAGTGTCTACAAATACCTTCTCAATCTACTGATGAAATGTAGATTCAAATCCTAGCTTCCCTTCTTCTAGTGGAGTGATTTAGGCGGGATGCCTAGCTTCTCTGTACCTCTATTTAATCATTGCTAAGTTAAAGATAAAAATAGTTCCTACTTCATAAGAATGTCATGACGTTTAATGAGAAAATCCAAGTAAAACACTTGGGACAAGGCCTGATGCATAGTAATGATTCATTAAGATCCTCCAGATCTTTTACAAAAGGAAATGAAGCCAGTTTAAAGGCAACTTGCTCACAGTGGCCTAGTGCTGACTCCTTGAAATCACCAAATTCTCTTCTAAGTGCTCAGGGACCATAAGTCAGCCATTTTCCTTTTTTTTCTTTCTTCCCTCACCTCTGTTGCTGTCTATGACCCCTCAACAGTGGCCCAAACCAGTGGTTTTGTTTTCAAGAGTCCTTGGCTCCAGAATGTAGATTGCTTCCAAGGAATGAAACACATTAGGGGGTTAAAGATTTGGACTCCACATGTCTCTGACCAATTTGTTCCACACTTTCCTGCCAAAGTCGTGAGTGAACACAAGCAATATTGGTTAGAAAATATCATGAAAAGAAAATATCTCCTTCTGAATAGAACAGATGAAAATACATTGAAAACCTCTCTGTTATTAGAACTAATAATTTCTTGAAAATATATTAAAGTATAAATATGATCTTTTTAAAACTGAACACTTGGGGCGCCTGGGTGGCTCAGTTGTTTAAGCCGCTGACTTCAGCTCAGGTCATGATCTCACACTCTCTGAGTTCAAGCCCCACATCGGGCTCTGTGCTGACAGCTCGGAGCCTGGAGCCTGCTTCAGATTCTGTGTCTCCTTCTCTCTCTGCCCCTCTGCCTCTTGTGCTGTCTCTCTGTCTCTCTCAAAAATAAATAAATATTTAAAAAATTAAAAAAAAACTGAACACTTATACATTTGTTTTTAAAAGCAGGGAGAGTGGGCAGAGTCAATTCTTGAGAATGAATGGGTTGATTGGAACTACATTTTTCCTTTTTTCCAGAAACCACACCTATAATGCATTCTTTATAATTCATTTAAAAAATTTCTTAAGTACCATGAGAGGGGCGCCTGGGTGGCGCAGTCGGTTGAGCGTCCGACTTCAGCCAGGTCACGATCTCGCGGTCCGGGAGTTCGAGCCCCGCGTCAGGCTCTGGGCTGATGGCTCAGAGCCTGGAGCCTGTTTCCGATTCTGTGTCTCCCTCTCTCTCTGCCCCTCCCCCGTTCATGCTCTGTCTCTCTCTGTCCCAAAAATAAATAAACGTTGAAAAAAAATTTTTTTAAAAAAATTTCTTAAGTACCATGAGAAATTGAAGACATTTGTTAAGTCATCTGAGTGCAAAAAAGTTGATAAATTTTTGTAATTTTCCCAAACTTGGAGTGTTATCTTACACATATCTAAATCAAAAATAATTCCTAAATCCACACATCTAAATCAACAACAATTCCCTGCCTTCATAAATTCTTTCATAAGTGTTCAGTTTGGTTTTATTTTATTTTCACATGGTTTAGCCAAAGTATACCAATATAATAAAAGTACGAAAATCCTAAAGAGATCTGGAAACAAACCCAAAAACTCGTGTTACGTATAGAACATAACCAAAGGAAGCAGAAATGTGCAGATGTTCTAGAACTATGCTTCCAATATGGCAGCCACAAGCACATGAAGCTATTTACATTAAAGTTAACTAAAAATTAAATAAAATGTAAAGTTCAGCTCCCCGGTGTGACTAGACATATTTCGAATACTCACTAGTCACATGAGACTAATGGCTTTCATAGTGTGCAACAAAGACGTAGAATATTTCCACCATCACAGAAAATTCTTTTGGACAAGAAAATGGTCTACCGGACATGTGCATTTGGCATTGTTCAATATGTATCTTCTGGAGGAAGGGAATAGCCAATTAAAACAGTGAATCAATTAAGAAGAAATAAGTTATAAAAGTTTTCTGTAAGACTAAGAATTAGGTATTGGAGAATGCACTCTGAGTTCTCGATTAGATTTGTCAAGAGGAGACAAGAATCAGGTTGAAAAAGGTTTGCTGCCTTATGACAGAACAGTTTAGACACTAAAAAGAGTAAGAGGATGTGTTAAATTGAAGCACATGAAAAGATGTTCAGCGTCGCTCCTTATCAGGGAAATACAAATCAAAACCACACTCAGGTATCACCTCACGCCAGTCAGAGTGGCCAAAATGAACAAATCAGGAGACTATAGATGCTGGAGAGGATGTGGAGAAACGGGAACCCTCTTGCACTGTTGGTGGGAATGCAAATTGGTGCAGCCGCTCTGGAAAGCAGTGTGGAGGTTCCTCAGAAAATTAAAAATAGACCTACCCTATGACCCAGCAATAGCACTGCTAGGAATTTATCCAAGGGACACAGGAGTACTGATGCATAGGGGCACTTGTACCCCAATGTTCATAGCAGCACTCTCAACAATAGCCAAATTATGGAAAGAGCCTAAATGTCCATCAACTGATGAATGGATAAAGAAATTGTGGTTTATATACACTATGGAATACTACGTGGCAATGAGAAAAAATGAAATATGGCCTTTTGTAGCAACGTGGATGGAACTGGAGAGTGTGATGCTAAGTGAAATAAGCCATACAGAGAAAGACAGATACCATATGGTTTCACTCTTATGTGGATCCTGAGAAACTTGACAGGAACCCATGGGGGAGGGGAAGGAAAAAAAAAAGAGGTTAGAGTGGGAGAGAGCCAAAGCATAAGAGACTGTTGAGAACTGAGAGCAAACTGAGGGTTGATGGGGGGTGGGAGGGAGGAGAGGGTAGGTGATGGGTACTGAGGAGGGCACCTTTTGGGATGAGCACTGGGTGTTGTATGGAAACCAATTTGACAATAAATTTCATATATAAATTAAAAAAATAAAATAAAATAAAATAAAAAAAAAATTGAAGCACATCAATTATAAGACATCAATGAGCATATAATGTTAAAACAAAAACCAACAAATCTCATTGGTTATGATTGGTAATTTGGTAATTGCCTAGGCAAGAGCTCATTACTCTGAAAATTAATAAAAGTTAAAACAAAAACAAGAATTTGTCTGTCTTTCCTGTCTTTTAAGGTAACCACATAGTTAATGAGAGAAAGTTCTCCTTTGTAGAAAAATTTTAGCTAATCAATTCAGACAGAATTAGAAAATAACTGTTTTGTAAGTCCTGAATGAAATAAATAATGGATCTAAGCAGTGCTGTGTTTATAAATGTTTAATACTGGACAGGGAGGAAGGGCCTAATTTGCAGCATTGGCCAATTTTTGTGCAAATACTCCACCATGGCTGATTGCAAACTGCCAACATGGTTTCACTCAGTCAGAGCTGGGAAGAAATGTGCCCAATTAGCTCTTAAGAACTGGTACAAGCTGGTGCAAACAGGTTTGAGCCACCTCCAGCATACCACTGATCCAAACAGCGAGCATCAGTGGATTTGGTAAAATTTGTATAAGGAACTTTATACTGAAGTATCAGGCTGACAACGCCTGAGAAACATTACGGTCCTCATCTTAGGCAGCAAGGTCACATATATAAATATCCTTGTGAGGAAAACACGCAGCACTTAATCTAATCTGCTTCCGGATCTACCTCCCGGTTTATAGGAACATCAGACAGAGAGACAACAGTTAAAGATCCCCACAAGAAAGCAAGCAGCCAAACCCAGGAAGTAAGACATCCGCCAGCTCAAAGCATTCAGTGTATCCAACAAATCATTAAAAATTAAAAGAAGAGAAGAGAAAAGACAGAGAAAGAGAAGCAAATTATTTTAAAAATAAAAGATACAGGGGTGCCTAGGTGTCTCAGTGGGTTAATTGTACAATTCTTGATTTCAGCTCAGGTCGTGATCTCATGGTTCGTGAGTTCAAGTCCCGCATCTGGCTCTGGACTGACAGCGTGGAGCCTGCCTGGGATTCTCTGTCTCTCTCTCTCTCTCTCTCTCTCTCTCTCTCTCTCTTCCCTTCCCCTGCTCAAGCTCTCTGTCTCTCTCTCTCTGTCTCAAAATAAATAAATAAGCATTAAAAAATAAAAAAATAAAAGATACTTGGGAAACTTGGCTGGTTCAGTCGGTAGAGCATGCTCTTGATCTCAGAGTCATGATTTTGAGCCCCACCTTGGGCATAGAGCTTACTTTAAAATAAATAAGTTAATTAACTAATTTATTTATTTAATTAAGGGCTATAATCAGATATAATACAATATGTGATTCAAAATAGCTGAGTAGCACTCCAGTAAATTTGAATATGAAATATTAGATGATGTTAAAAATTATTAACTTTTTTGATTTAATAATGGTACAATAGTTACATTTTTTAAAGTTCTTCAAGTTAAAGATTCATTTCTGCTAAAGTATGTATGGGTAAAACTATATGATGGCTGAGATATGCTTTAAAATAAACTAATAAAAATAAAATATAGAGGGGAAAATAAATATGAAATATACTGGCAAAATGGTGACAATTTTTAAAAGTCGGTTATGGGTACGTGTGAGTTCACTGTACTCTAATTTTGTGTATGTTTTTAGACCCCATTAGAAGATATTTTCAGCAGAATTTCATCTAAACATTCTAAAGATAAAATAAAAGATATTTTCAGAATAAAAGAAAAATTACAGGGGTTATAATTTTCTTTGTATTTTTTGCACTTTCCAAATTTTCCTTAACAAAGATATATTACTCATGAATTTGATATTTATAAATACATTCAATTTTTTGAGTCTAAGGGGAAAAAATCAGATCAGTGGATGAAACTTTTATGGAAAATGTCTCTTCAGGCTGAAAATGGATTAATGATGTTAATATCATAAATAGAAAAATTATTTAAATACTCCCAATTTTTCTTCTAAAAGATTTCATTATTTGATGAGGAAATCCATGATTTTAGTTTCTATCTTTCTAAAATATTGGGGGGAAATACAGTAAGAATCGTGGGGTGCCTGGGTGGCTCAGCTGGTTAAGCGACTGACTTTGGCTCAGGTCATCATCTCACAGTTGTGGGTCCAAGTCCCGTGTGCTGTCAGCACAGAGCCTGGAGCCTGCTTCAGAGTCTGTGTCTCCCTCTCTCTCTGCCCCTCCCCCACTCATGCTCTCCATCTCTCTCTCTCTCTCTCTCTCTCTCTCTCTCAAGAATAAACATTTAAAAAATCATAACATCCAACTTTCTTCCAATCCCCAATCTCTAGGTTTCCTTAAAAAAAAAGAATCAAAAGGCACAGTTCATTAATATATTTTTTTTTAATTTCAAGACCAACATGGTTCCCATCTGAGAGCAGTGGACAAGGCCATCGGGTCTGAAAGAAAGGGACTCTTTTTTGTTCTCTAGCATATTTCTCTCTGAAATCTGTCTTTCCCTCTCCATCATCCTCTTTTTTCCTCTGGTGTCTCCTCTTCCATTCTCAACCTGAATTTGTGGAACCCCTGGATTGGATTAGGAAACATGATTCAAATCCCAGCTTGACTGCTCACAAAACTTTGGGCTGCTCCAAAGTGATGCCAATACATTCTCCTATTGCTAACATTTGCTAAGGTACACAAATCCGGGTAGTGAATCATTTGCATTCTAATGGGAATGGAGACTTAGCTTTTCCCAGCCACAAAGGTACGATTTTTAAATGTTGAGGAATTAGGTAAGATTATACCATGAATGCATGCATAAATATATGTACACCAGGGAACCATTTGGTAATTTACAAATCATGTAAATTATGTCACACATGAATTATAAATTATGAAATGGTTTCCTGTTAACTGGAGATTTAGCATTGCTCCCAGAAAAACTTACCTTCCTCCGTAGGAATAATTTCCTCCCTGCAGACATTGGTTAATGACTTATTATTTGCTACCCACCTGCACATTCAGGGCATTTATTTGCACATTCACTAATGACTCTAGAAGAATTGCTTATGCCCAGCGACAAATATGGAATGAATTAAATAGCAGTTACTGGTTTTGCGGTGTAGCTAAGAGAAATTAAAACTTTAAAAATATGCCAAGGCAAACTTATTTTCATAAATGAATGCAGAACTCTGTGATCTTTGTAGTGGTGGAAATAGCATACAATAAATTAAAAGAATACTCATAAATCCAGTGAGCTGTTTCAGGATTTGATAATGGTGTTTAGTAAGCAGAAATTGCATTTGATTTAACTTATCTACCCATCACAATGAAGTATGGGGGGGGGGGGATGGGCATGAATCTTCATGTGCAAACAGGTGTGCAAGAAATAATGCATTTTGTGCCCAAGGGGCCAGAGTCTGGCTTCCTTTGTGGAACAGGAAAAATAAAAACACAAATTAATATCTCCGTAAATTACTCTTCCACATTTGCCTTCTCAAGTCCAAAGTAATTTTTCAACACCTTTGACTGTGCTGGATTTTACCTGCCAGATTCAACTTAACACCTCATGGCTGGAAGAGAGGGAGGGACTATTGCAACCATGCATCATCCCCATGCCTGGCTAGTAAAGGGCATTTTAGTAAGCCCATATTTTGAGTGATACCATTTTACATAAAATTCAATGGTTTTTTCAGCAAACACTTATGGGCATGCACATCATGCTCAGTAGTGTGTAACACTAGTCAACAAGACAGACCTATTCCCTGCCCTAATGGAGCCATTGACCTCATGGAGGAGGCAGACAATAGATGAGGAGACAAATATTTAACTTCAAATTGTGCTAAGTGCAAGTTGTTGGGGAAGGGAGTTGGGGGTGTTAGTGATAGAGCAAAAACAGGATAGGAAGGAGACATTTAAGCACAGACATGGTGAATGAGAGGAGGTAGCCAAGCCAAGCATAAAAGGAACAGCATTGGAGACAAAGGGGAACAGCATATGAGCTGGTAAAAAGCTGGGTGTGGGTGAGCCGCTGAGAAAAGACTGGTATAATTGAAGGGCAGGGAACAAAGCAGGACATGAAGTAGGAGGAGGCCACAGGGGTGGACAGAAGCCTCCTGACTGGGGCTTTAAGGGTAAAAGTTCGGGTTTTACTTTCAGGGAAAGTGCAGCCACTGATGTGTTCCAAACACAGCGACATAATCTCATCTGTGCTTTTACAAACCCACTCTGGTTGCCAGCTTGACAATAGATTGAAGAGGGGCAGGGTGCCAGTTGGGTGCCCAGGACAGAGCCAGCAAACCTGTCCAGGGACCACCCCAGCCCAGCCTGGAGAGGGGCAGCCATGACGGAGGAAGGGAGGCAAATCTGAGAAAAAGCAACAGAAGAATGACAGGACTTACCTATTAATTGGAAGCAGGGATGCGGGAGTGGGGGTGAATCAGGGCTTGCTTTTTACAAATTTACTTTACATATACTTTACAAATTTTCATGAACTTTGTATCTCAAACTTGGAAACAACTCAAATGCCCATCAATAGGAAAATGTATAGGGGCACCTGGGTGGCTCAGTCTTTTAAGTTAAGTGTCCGACTTAGGTTCAGGTCATGATTTCATGGTTCAAGGGTTCAAGCCCCGTGTGGGGCTCTGTGCTGACAGCTCAGAGCCTGGAGCCTGCTTTGGATTCTGTGTCTCCCTCTCTCTCTGCCTCTTCTCCACTCACACTGTCTATTTCCCTCTCAAAAAAAATAAACGTTAAAAAAATTTTTAAGAATACATATATTTATATGCTTTATACACAATAGGAAAATAGTATATTTATGCATTAGAGTACTACTCAACAATAAAAAGGAATGAACTTCTGGTAGACTCAGCACAGATGAGTCTCAAAACCATGACACTGAACAAAAGAAGCCAGGCACAATAGAGCACACATCTATGAAGTTCTAGAACAAACAAAATTAACATATGGCATAGAAATCAGAGAAGTGGTTGCTTCTTGGGCATGGATGGGAGAGAAGGGACACACGAGGACTTTCTGGGAGTATAGAATGTTCTGTATCTTGACAACAGGGGTGTGGGCTACACAGGTGTCTGCATTTGTCAATTTGATGGATATGTGCACTAAATACATTGCATTGCATGGCATGTAAATGATACCTCAATAAAAAAGACATTTTAAGAACAACAAATGGCAAATGTTTAGTATTAGGCTTTGCTGTGCAAAAGTTAAAAAAACATTCAAAATGAAAGGTACAGCTCTCATTGATATAGCTATTGTCATTTCTCCTACTTAGCAAAGTAACATTAGTAATGAAACATCAGTAGCTAAAACAACAAATTAATAAAATAATAATAAACCTTGTGCTTTCATACCATCAGTCTGACTTATTTCCATGAGGTGTGCAAGGTCCATCTTGGTATCTAAATTTTACAAGACTCAGGAATGGTGAATGGGGCACCCAGGACACTGGGACCTGCTCATGCCTGACCCACAGGTACTTGTCTATACCTATTCCATGCGCCAGGTGTTGCAGGCAAGGGAATGGATGGCTGGTGTGCGTCTGGTAAGTGAGCTTTAGATAAAGAAGGCTGAGGGGTGCCTTGAGACTCATTTTGATCCCTTTTAGAGGCCCTCAAGCCAGCCCACTGCTTTCTAATTACCCAAAGACACTCTAGAGCAGCATTCTTCAGGATGGATATGGACCATTTTGAGTTGGTAAAGTATGGGTATGCACCATTCGGAGAAGTGAGGAAAAGTGAAAGTCAACTGTTTGGATTTTTAAGAAGGAAGAGCTGTTTGAGGAAGAACTCCAGCAGCAGCAGGCTAGGAGGGGGATTAGTGGCTTTTTGTATTGTAACCATTTGGTGGCCCCACAACATCCAGTACAATCTGGTCAAGAGTCATAACCCGGACTCAGCTGAGCCCTGAGGATGTGAGAAGATGTGTGTGCAATGTCTGTTTTTCAGGGGCACCTGGGAGAGCAGCAGCCCCAGACCCACAGGGTAACTGACCTCAGGTGGGGAAGCCTCCAATAGCCACATCCTCATTCAATGTCCAGCCCAACCTGCTCTGAGGGCCACTGTCCCTGTCTGAACCCAAGAAGTCTATGTGAGCTCTCACTCTTCCCAAGGGAGAGAACAGCCAGAATTGATTTACATAAACTGTAAACAGTCCTCCTCCAGATGGGAAGGTGGACTCAAGGAAAGGACTGACTTCCTGCTCACCTCTTAATGAGAGAACCACTGTGATAGCATTTGTGTAACAATAGAGACTGTGAGTTAACATCTTGCATGTAATATTATGTCAAAGGCATAAAGATGACAGCTCTTGCTTCAACTACTGAAGTTCTTTTTATCTGCATTACAAACACTGTGTTAAGATGTTCAGAGAAATAGTGATTAAAAGGCATGATGCAAATAAAGGCATTTATGTAGCTCTTCTCGCTCTTCCAGAAGACTCATAGTCAACACCTCTGGATGTTCGACCTCCTTCCCAAAGATCCTCACCTTTAGGATACCACTCCCTGTTGCAAACACATGCAACTTCTGACCTGAAGGCCGTTTCAGGCTGCAGCAGCTGGTGTTGCCAGCACAGGGCAGACCCAAGTGCTAGGTGATTAATGCCCCCAGGAACAAATCTCAGCAATGAACAATGGGAGTTGGTGGACAAATACTCCAAATTTCCTACTCATTAGTGAAACAATTCTGAGGAATATTCTACCCACTCTCCCCAAGGTACCCAGCAGGACTGAGCTCTAACATCCCACAGGACCACAGCAGTCACCTGCTCAGGACCACACCTGCGTTGTTGTTTCCCTCCCCCCTCTGCCTCCCTTCCCCACTCTCCTACCAATGCTCCCCAGGGTCACTTGCCAAATCAATGACTGCCTTCAACTCTTGTCCCAGAGTCTGCCTCTTGGCAACTCAAACTTAGCTTTAAATCACCAAAATTCATTACAATTCCAAAGGCAATCTTGTACCTGTTCTAAACATAATAGTGTACATAATTCAATCAATTATTATATAAAGATGACAGAGTAAAGGAGAAGTGAAGGTAAGATAGTTCAATGAAGTCCCCCAAAATTTCTGCACATGGTGGATGGACCACAAATTTGGAGCTAAGCTTTATAGGCAGAGAAATGCTGTTATGACATGCCCAGTAGCCACAAAATTACAAAAAAAAAAAATAATAATAACAACTAACAGCTCAGAAGAAAAACATTTTTTGCTGCCAGGAACTACTACAAGGAGTTTCTCTTGCTGTGCCCCATAAAAGAGTGTCTGTGTGAACAGTACACAGGGTCTTCAGCAACACTCAGGAGCACAGCTATGTCCGCCAGCCATCCTCAACAAACCCAGATCAAAATAGAATGCAGAGCACACAGGCCAAAGCAAGGAAGTCTCGATGTGTAACTGTCTCATGATGATCCAAGCTAGGGGTAGTTTTAATTAATCAGAAGTGGTGGCTTTCAAACTGGCCACTTGGAGAGGCTGTGGTGTATCTGATGCTCAGAAACCATTGTCCCAGCAGCTCTGCCTGAATCTGTCCTTATATTAGGATTGATATAATGTTCCAGTGTCAGTTTAAAAAGTGCAAAAATGACAAATGTGCAAAAGGCCTTCTTGTTCTTCCCAGCCTAACTCTGGGTGAAATTACACAACACAGACTGGGGCTCATCTCTCTGGCGGGCACCTGGAGAAACTGCTTCAGAACACAGAAAACCAGCTCTGGCCATTCCCTGGGGCATGTTGGCCAGTGGCCTGAAACCAGAGTCCCATCCCACGGTCCTGCCAAAGAGAACACCTTCCTCCAGACACCTGGGGGTTGCTATTTCTAACAGGCTGTAAGACTCTTGGATCCATCCTTAGAGTCACTCAGAAACATGCTCTGAAGATGGTTCCTTCTGAGAAACCCTAATACTCCCAAAGACTTTAAAATATTTTTCACTTCAAAGCACCTATGAAGAGTCGTTTGTTTTTCCATACATAAGTAAGCTTAGGAACACTTTACTTCATTCTAGACTGCCTGCAGACAGAGACCCTTTTCTCTGCTGCCTCATTGCCAGGTACATTAAATACAGTGTATGACAAGAGTTTATTAATACTGTATGTAGTCAACATCCATCAGTGATAGTGAAAGTTGTCCTACACAATAACCTGCCTCTCTCTTGTCTCCCTCATACCAACCACAAAGGTTTTCAAAGGTAAGTGCAGGTTAATTTGTTTCTTTTTCTTTATATTTTGTTTTTTTCTTAATTATTTTATATTATATTACAGTATTGTAATCATTTTTATATTAATGTTTTGGGGTTGTGGAATGAATCATCTGAGTTTCCACTATTTCTTATGGGGAAATTTGCTTTGATATGCAAGTGCTTTGGATTACAAGCATGCTTCCAGAATGAATTATGCTCATAAATCAAAGTTTTAATGTATGTATAAATGAAGGTGGAAACATTACAACTGGTACCACAGAAATACAAAGGATCATAAGAGACTGGTATGAATGCCAACAAATTGGACAACCTACAAGAAGTGGATAAATTCCTACCAGCTATATTTGAGACTGAATCCTGAAGAAATAGAAAATCTAAACAGATGAACTATGAGTAAGGAGATTGAATCAATAGTCAAAAGCCTTCCAACAAAGAAAAGCCCAGGACAAGTTGGTTTCACTGGTAAATTCTAACAAAAAATTTAAAGAGGAATTAACACGACTTCTTCTCAAACCCTTTCAAAAAATCGAAGAGGATGGAACACTCCCAGACTCCATTTCTGTCAGTCATATCAACTCCCTGGCTTCACTCCCATTGTAAATATTCAGTGAAACCCCAGCTGTTAATCAACCCAACTTCTGCCATCTGGGAGTTGTCTTTGTCTTGGCTGACAAAGCCACACCACCTAGCAGGTTGGAACCACTATTAATTTACAGCATCCTACCTCACTCCAACCCATTGAGACTGCTCAAGGATCCTTTTATCTTTCTTTAGTTGACTCATTCCCTTTCAATAGTTGGCTAGTTCAGAACTTCTCCTCTCTGCACAATCTTAAAACACCATTACCCACTCCTCCCCTTCAGCAAATAACAACCCCATCAGAGAAAAAAGCCTTCTAATGCAAACTTATCAACTCCCTATCCCAACCCATGTGTCCACAACCAGCTCTCTCATCCTGTGCATTTCACAAATATCTGGTGAGCACCTGGAAGCAGGCAATGCGCCAGTCATTGCAGTCCCCAGAGCTTGGTGTCCAGATCCATCTCCCTGAGCCCTCCCTTTTGATTGTCACAGCACCACCTACTGGACAGCTCCACCCAGTTGGCCCGCATCACCTTCGACTCTGCAGACACAAAGTGAACTGATTACTTTCCCACTGAAACTTGACTCCATCTGCCCCATGGCCAAAACCAGAAACTTGGGAGTCCTCTTTGATCTCACTCCCCTTCCCTTCCCAGCCCACTCAACCAATACCACGTCCTGCTGATTGTACTTCCTGAAAAGTTTTGAGTTCATTTCTGTCTCCAACAGTCTTACCTGTATTATTTCTTCCATCTCCCAAACTGATCCCCTCTAACCCATCCCCTTTGGGTCACTTGGGATGATTTTTCTAAAACAAATGAACCTGGTAACAGGAGGGCTAGCAGAGTCTCTTCCAAAATTCCCTGCATAGGGAGAAGGGTGTCCCAAAGCATAAAAGAGGGAAAAGGGAGGAAGAATACCCTTCTGATCACCACAAAGGATCAATGTATTCCCAAGCTCTAAGCCATAAAGCATAATTTTGCCTGGAAGTATCTGTATATTGCCCCATCATCACCATTAAATCTTATGAGTAATTGGCTACCAAATGTTCTGGAAGTGCTTATACATGCCCAGAGATGTGGCTACAGTGTAATAGGTGTAACCACATGTATTTAGATTAAGGCAAACTTGAAAGAAAATCTTGCTTGTGCACTTTATTTGTTGAACCTGATTTCCAAGTTTAAGAAAAATGCTCCCTTACAACATCAGATGAGATAACACAAGAGAAGTGCCTCATACAGGACCTGCCATCAACTCTAACTAATCAGCAAATACCATCACCCTCTCCCTCCTCCCTCTACAATGCTGTTAAAACAATGTAGATTACATTTATAACTTATTTGACTGCTTTTCCATATATTTTCTTATGGTTTTATTCACTCTCAAGATCCTTCAATAAAACCAAAAGATACAAACTAAGCTGTTCCCATTTTAAAGGGGTGTGTAGTATATGTGTATATACATATATGATCATATGAACGTACATCTGGTTCCTTGATATTTTTTAAATTCCAGATGTGACACATATGCCTCCTCCCACACACACACATAAAAAATATAACACACTCATATTCTAGTATCACAAAAGGAATATGTCACCACATGGAACTAAGAAGTCAAATAATTTCCTACACCAGTGTGCCATGTTAAGGACATACCATCTGCCAAACAGTGGAAGTGTGTGCTAACAATATACATCATTATATTTACTTGGCAAACCAAGTGGTAAATATCTCCCAATTAACTAGCAGGAATGTCAATGGTATTCATTTATAGTCCACATTTAGATGGGATCCTAATTGTTCTATTTCCCCACCTGGACCAGGAGAAGACTGGAATACTGGTCTAAGGCTGGGCATGGGGTATGGTGAGTTCTGACCCTGTGGTGCTTAAAATTATGTCTCCACCTGGTTAGACCAAGGTACCCAGTTGCTTGGTCAAACACCAGCCTTGATGTTGCATGAAGGTGGTTTTTGTTCAGATTTAGATTTAAATCAGTAGACTTTGAGCAGATTAACCACCAGAATGTGAATGGACCTCATCTGATCAGTTGAAAGCCCTAAAAGAGAAGACTGAGACCCCCTGCCCAGAAAAGGAAGAAATTCTGCTTCCATGCAGATTCAAGCCTGCCAGCCCTCCCTGCAAACTTGGGATGCTAGCCTCTACAATAGTGTGAGCCAATATTTAAATAAATCTCTTTACATAGATGATAGATAGATAGATAGATAGATGATAGATAGATAGATAGATAGATAGATAGATAGATAGATAGATACAGATATCCTGAATGATAGACCCTGAAACTTCAAATTTGGTACTAAGTGTGGACTTGAGATGTAGAAAAATGAAAGTCAGGGAGTCAACCTAACCAAGGCATCAGTAGGAAAGAGCTGGAAGAAAGAAAGAGAGGCAAAGAGAGAGACAGAGAGACAGAGATAGAGATCATATCCAAGACATAATACCAGGAAATCCAAACCACTTCTTTCCTCCATGCAAATGTTTCTCTTACTTAGACAAACTAAGACAATAGGTGAATAAACAGAATAGTGTTTCTCTAATTGGATTGGCCAAGAAAGAATATTCAAGATAAGATCATCCATTTTCTCCAGCCTTTCTTTCAGAGTCCCCTTCCTTCCTAAAGATGACTGCCCAACAGTCATTAAACTTTGTTGTTAAGTTCACTTATTGGTTTGGGATGAAGCCAGAAGTCATTGGCTGTCCTAAGACCATTGTCTTTCTTTCTAGACTCAAAAAACCAATTACAAAATATATGCTAAACTTCTGCCCAAGACTTTTGTTTGAGACAATCCTATAGAATCATGGCTGTGCTTACAAGGGTCTTGTTATCCCTTGTGAAGACATCAACTTCCCATGCATACATCTAGACTCTGCCTTGAACTCTTGTCCTGGACTGTTCCTAAAAGCACTATCAACATTATTCTTGGAGTTATAGTGAAGGAGGTGGGAAGAAACCCCAGAGGTGAGGCTCAAGATTGTTGAGTCTACACTTGTGTTTTGACCCTTGGCCCTGACATACTTTTAACACTAAGAATCTTAGCAGAATAGCCTGGAATGATGAGGGAAGAGAATCTTTAGTCCCAGGTGCCCCCCTCAGAACATGCAAACACAGGCACATTGGCACACACACGTTACCCATCCATCACAGTTTCTACACATCTTCTCAATGAATGCCCAAAGGCATTGTGCACTGTTCTCAGGATACTGGGGTAGTTTTCTTGTGATAAAAATAAATTGCTTCTGCAGTTCACTCACAGAGTACTGTGTTACCCTGGTATCATTATCCATTGATTATCAATAATTTCTTATAGTCTCCAAGTAGGATCATGATCTTAGGAGAAGTTTATATCCTTCTATTAGAGCACCTGCCCATTCTCACTATCTCCAGGAATTCAAAAGCTTCCTTCTGAACTTATTTTCACTTTTTTTTTTTTTCTTTTTTTTTTTCAACGTTTTTATTTTTTATTTTTGGGACAGAGAGAGACAGAGCATGAACGGGGGAGGGGCAGAGAGAGAGAGGGAGACACAGAATCGGAAACAGGCTCCAGGCTCTGAGCCATCAGCCCAGAGCCCGACGCGGGGCTCGAACCCACGGACCGCGAGATCGTGACCTGGCTGAAGTCGGACGCTTAACCGACTGCGCCACCCAGGCGCCCCTTATTTTCACTTTTTTTAAGTTTATTTATTTATTTTGAGAGAGAGAGAAAAAGAGAGAGAGAGAGCATGTATGAATGGGGGAAGGGCAGAGAGAGAGGGAAAGAGAATCCCAAGCAGGCTCCACACTGGCAACACAGAGCCTGACTCAGGGCTCAATCTCACAAACTGCAAGATCATGACCTAAGCTGAGAATAAGAGTCAGACACTTAACCAAATGAGCCCCCCAGGTACCCCCTGAACTTATTTTCACTTTTTAATCACTGTCTACAGAGATGCATTAGCCAGGGTTCTGCTGCAACAATGTAACAATCATATTTGCTTATAAAAGCAAACATTTATTACACACACACACACACATACACACACACACACAGGTCTGCAGATCAGCTGGTCCCAGTTAGACTCCAGGCTTTGTTTATGGGTCCAGATTGCTCACATGTTTACATTCTAGAATCCAGACTGAAATAGCAATGGCTACATGGGGCATACTTTTTCACAGGGGAAGCTGAAGTTCAAAACGTGAAGCCAAACCATGCAAGTACATTTAAATCCTCTGCCCAGACACAACTCATGCTAATTCTGCCCTTCTTTCACTGGAAGAGGAAGTTCCACATGGGAACCGATATCAGAGAGTGGGATGGGGAGGCACCCACTGCCACTCTTGTGAGAGGTACCATTAAATCTCTGAACAAGGAACATGAATGGAGAACCCTTTTATGAGGAAGAAATGAGAGTCTGGAAGGATAATCCA
Source organism: Puma concolor (assembly GCF_028749965.1). Lineage (NCBI taxonomy): Eukaryota > Metazoa > Chordata > Mammalia > Carnivora > Felidae > Puma > Puma concolor. The sequence continues at coordinate 94,495,664 of NC_141669.1, forward strand.
ATCTACCACAAGGACAGATTATTGAAATGTGTTATTGAATTTACTCTGGACTTTAAAAAAATTTTGTTTAATGTTTATTTATTTTTGAAGGAGAGACAGAGACAGAGCATGAGCATGGGAGGGGCAGAGAGCGAGGGAGACACAGAATCAGAGGTGGCTCCAGGCTCCTAGTTGTCAGCACAGAGCCCAACGCGGGGCTTGAACTCACAAGCTGTGAGACCATGACCTGAGTCTAAGTGAGACATTTAACTGACTGAGCCACCCAGGTGCCCCACTCTGGGCTTTTTTTTAAAAGCCATTATTTACTATATCCTTCTCCATGAGGACCCATAGGAGAAACTTCTCTCCAGTCTTGAGTCCTGCATAGTTAGACTTCTGGAAAAGGATTGCTTTCATTTTATAGATACTCGGCAGTGTTTACATTGGCTGCTTTCCACTTAACCTCCAACAACTGTACGTGATGCAGTCTTATCCCTGGTTTTTACCTTTATTTTCCCTTCAGCCTAATTCTCACCTTCTTGTCATTCAGTTTGATCCCAATGTTTGTAGGTCATTTCCTTTGTGTGTGTGTGTGTGTGAACTTACAGTCATTTCTGTATGCAACATATATATATATATATATTTTAATTTCTTTCTGTGACTAAGTAACACATTTAAGTCATTTAAACAATACAAATGGCATGCAGAGCATAAATGAGTTTCTCTCCCACCCTTGTCTCTACCCCTACATTTCTTACCCCAGCCAGAGGTAGCCACTGTACCATGTTCAAATTGTGTGACCATGAGTCTTATCTGTCAGAAGTATTCTGTTAGAATTTCTGTAACGAGGAAATGCACGCATTTTAAATTTTGGAAGATACTGCCGATACAGCCTAATTAGCAATGTATCAGAATAAATTTTCCCACAACCTCACCAGCACCGTGTATTATCATAGATTACTCTCAGCATGTTTTCAAAGTTTTCATTTCTGCCCAGCTGATAAGCGAAAACATTTTAAAACCATTTCTATTTACCTTTCAGTTTATATCTTTTGGAAATATTTTTTTTCTTGCTGATTTGTAAGCACTCTTTGTATACTAAAGAAATTAGTTTAGAAAAATAGCATGTTATTTGAAAAATAGCAAGCTTTTTTGAAATGGGATAAAAAGACACATGCAGAGATAAATGAAATAAGTGGTTAGTGACCTCTTAAAACACATACTTGGAAAAGCACAGGCTAGTCCTTGGGTCCTACCAAGAAACCTTTATTTTCTCATGCTTCTGTCCTCCTCCCCACTCCTTGCTTTGAAGCTATGCATTTTGGTATCATGATCTCTCCCAGGCAGAATAAAACTCCTTATTCTGTTGGTTCAAATGGGGTTAAATGAGCTCTCCATGGGAAAAGCCTACTTCCTAGACAGCTTTCTGGCATAGTAGATATTTCTGAGCATTTGTCAAATATCCTGGACAAATGGTGAATTTTATACATAAGCACCTAAGCACGTATTAAGCTAAACAGCATGTTTCCAGGTTATGTGCATAATCAGTTTGTGTAGCTCAAGCAAGGCCCACCTCAATGTGCTAGCAAGAGAAAAGTTTGTGAATGCTGGCATGCCAATGACAAACTCACATCTGCCTGCAATCCCAGCCCTAGTCCCATCCAAGTGTTGGTGTGGTCATGGCCAATTCCCTTGAAAGCCAATGTTTCCAACCTCACATTAGTAAGAAAACAATGTTTCTATTCCTTCCTCGGTTTCAGTTTGGAGGCGTTTTGTTGTCATTATTATTCAAAAAAGAATAGCTCTTTTTTGCTGCCACACCAATTTGGCTTCCAGAGCACAACTGTCCTGAGGCTGGTCCTCAGTGGTGGTTTACATTTGTGGGAATCCAGAAATCTCCTCTGTTCTTCCAAAACTCTAAATCATCCTTGATGCTTTAAAATGAAGCAATATCTTCAGAACTAAAAAAGAGCATTCTTGCAATTGTTCTGGTATTTTTAACCATTTGCAAATAAGTTGGGTTTGTTTAAAACAGAATGAAAGAATCTAGAACTTCAAATATTTAAGTAAATTATGTATGGGCTATTAACAACATTAAACTCCACGTTCAAATTTATTTCAGTGGATTGAGTTTGGGGGCTTGTTTTTGCAGTATAAAAACTGAGGACGTATTTCTGACAAACTGCAATGATACCAAACAACCGTATCTCTTGCATTGTCTGCTTTCCAGCCATTTGCTTTGCTTTATATTATTCCTGTATTTACCTATCTATATGCAACTTGCTCAAGAAAAAAACAAGATTGGCATGGTAAAATAACCATGACCAGGATGAAAGGTTCTTGCCAGATGGACAACCTTTCTGATCACTTTTAATTGATATAATGACCTACTTTCTGGTTTCCTAGAACACATGAAATTATTTTAGTAAATTAAAACTTAGCAAATGTCAAACAGCATTTCACAGTATCCAGATAGAGTTCAGCCACCATGATAGGAGGAAACATACTGTGCCATCGTTCCATCCATAAGTGGAGGCAAGTAGCCCCTCTTCTGTCAAGTGCAGCATCTACCTGGAATTTGGGTTACAAGATCAATGAGTCATACCTCCTGTGTAATTTTTTTTTCAATAGAAACTAAAATTGCTTTGCGTTTCCCACCTACTTACCTCAAAGGGGTACCAGGAAAATAACATAGTGTTGTAATTGTTTCAGATAGTAGACTAAGAAAGCAAAATCACTTTTTTCTTCCTTGTGATTTGGAAATAGCAATTAAATCATTTTTCACAATGTTTTCAGTGCTTTAAAAATCAGATTTATGAAATTATATATATGAAATGCATAAAACTAAATTCAAAATATATAATTGATTCATGACTTCATATGAATATATGATTGAATGTATATATCCAAAGGCAAACTCTCCTGTATATTTCAGTCGTGTACTGGCAACAGAACAGCAACATTTTTTTTTCCCTTAACAGAGATTTAAAATGTGACTTCACCAGTCAGAAATTCAATGGCACATGTTATAAGTTCACAAGAAGCCATTAAGGCTGTTTGGTTCTGAAACAAATTCTCTAAGTTAAACTAGAAAATGGACTATTATGGTTAAGAAATATAGGGGCACCTTGGTGGCTCAGTCAGTTGAGCATCTGACTTCGGCTCAGGTCATGACCTCACAGTTCATGGGTTCGAGCACCACATTGGGCTCTGTGCTGACAGTTCAGAGCCTGGAGCCTGCTTCAGATTCTGTGTCTACCTCTCTCTGCCCCTCCCCTGTTCACTTTGTGTCTCTTTCTCTCAAAAATAAATAAGAACATATAGGGGCGCCTGGGTGGCACAGTCGGTTAAGCGTCGGACTTCAGCCAGGTCACGATCTCGCGGTCCGTGAGTTCGAGCCCCGCGTCGGGCTCTGGGCTGATGGCTCAGAGCCTGGGGCCTGTTTCCGATTCTGTGTCTCCCTCTCTCTCTGCCCCTCCCCCGTTCATGCTCTGTCTCTCTCTGTCCCAAAAATAAATAAACGTTGAAAAAAAAAATTAAATAAATAAATAAATAAATAAGAACATTTAAAAAAAAGAAATATATATCCAAGGGTGCTTGAGTGTCTCAGTCCATTAAGCATCTGACTCTTGATCTCAGCTCAGATCTTGATCTCAGGGTCGTAAGTTTGAGCCCCGCATTGGGCCCTGCATCAGGCATGGAGCCTACTTAATTTTTTTTTAACATTTATTTATTTTTGAGAGACAGAGAGACACAGAGCACGAGTTGGGGAGGGGCAGAGAGAAGGGGAGACACAGAATCTGAAGCAAGCTCCATGCTCTGAACTGACAGCACAGAGCCCAATGTGGGTCTCAAACCCAGGAGCTGTGAGATCATGATCGGAGCCAAAGTCAGATGCTCAACCAACTGAGTCACCCAGGTGCTCCTGCATGGAGCCTATTTTAAAAAGAAAAGAAAAGCATTGCTCTTGCTCTGGGTTTCCAATCATTAGAATTTCAGCGTTCAAAGGGACATTAAAAGGGGTGCCTTGCTGGCTCTGTTGGTGGAGCACAAAAACTCTTGATCTCAGGGTTATGAGTTCCTGCCCAACATTTAAAAAAAGAAGAAAAGGAAGAAGAGAAGAGAGGAGAGGAGAGGAAAGAGAAAAGAAAAGAAAGGAAAAGAAAAGAAAAGAAAAGAAAAGAAAAGAAAAGAAAAGAAAAAAAAGAAAAGATCTTCTCCCATTCTATTGGTTGCCTTTTAGTTTTGCTGACTATTTCCTTCTCTGTGCAGAAGCTTTTTGTTTTGATGAGGTCCCAGTAGTTCATTTTTGCTTTTGTTTCCCTTGCCTGTGGAGACATGTTGAGTAAGAAGTTGATGTGGGCAAGATCAAAGAGGTTTTTGCCTGCTTTCTCCTCGAGGATTTTGATGGCTTCCTGTCTTACATTGAGGTCTTTCATCCATTTTGAGTTTATTTTTGTGCATGGTGTAAGAAAGTGGTCCAGGTTCATTCTTCTGCATGTTGCTGTCCAGTTTTCACAGCACCTCTTGCTGAAGAGACTGTCTTTATTCCATTGGATATTCTTTCCTGCTTTGTCAAAGACACTAATACAATGGAGTATTACTCAGCAATCAAAAAGAATTAAATCTTGTCATTTGCAACTATTTGGATTGAACTGGAGGGTATTATGCTAAGTGAAATTAGTCAGTCAGAGAAAGACAAAAATCATATGACTTCACTCATATGAGGACTTTAAGAGACAAAACAGATGAGCATAAGGGAAGGGAAACAAAAATAATATAAAAACAGGGAGGGGGACAAAACAGAAGAAACGCATAAATATGGAGAACAAACTGAAGGTTGCTAGAGGGGTTGTGGGAGGGGGGATGGGCTAAATGGGTAAGGGGCATTAAAGAATCTACTCCTGAAATCATTGCTTCACTCTATGCTAACTGATTTGGATGTAAATTTTACAAAATAAAAAATAAAATTAAAAAAAAGAAAAGAAAAAAATGAAAAGAGCTTTAGAAGTCATCCTGAACAACTCTTTTCTGATGGTGAACCCACATATATTCGAAAATTCTGTGTTTAAAAACAAAGAATTTAATGTTTGGCCCTTAAAATCCTATATTCAGAAAGAAAGCCTGGGACCGTAGTTATTACAGCAGTGAGCCGGGGGTCAGATGACACACTGCACTTATTTATGTTTGTCACCTACTGGTCTGCAAGCGTCCCAGGAGACCCAAGCAAGACTGGGCCAAGGCCGCACCCTTCCACTACACTTCCTCCCCCTTCCTCTGCTTCATTTATCTTTCCTGTTACCACTGGGCACCCCCACCCCCCCAGGCTCATGGTATTTCTCTTTGCATCTGCTCAGCATCTGGTCCTGGCCATGTCCCTGTGACCCGGCTACTGTAGAGTTTCTGGTGGTCATTGACACACCTGCTATTCTACCCCACCATTTACTCAAGTCTGAACCCCAGGCCATACCTGGGTGTCTCCCCTCCCTCGACACACCCCCCCACACACACACACAGACTTAATCCACAAGTCTTTGTATGTCCAAAATGTTCTCCAATTTCATTATCCCCCTCCCCCACTGCAGCCACCCCAACTAGGCCACCAAAGTCTTGGGCCTACACTTGGACTGAGCACATCCTGGGCTCCTCACTTGTGGGTCCACTTTCCTTCCACCTGCCTCCCCTCCTCAGCAGCCACAGTCATCTTTTTATAACAAACCTGACTCCTTTGCCCAACCTCTGTAAAGGCTCCCCTCAAGAGGATAGTGAAATCCCAGCCCCTCCCCGGGGTCCACATAGCCCTTCATGGCCTGGGCCTTCTGGCCTCCCAGTGGCCTCCCTTCTACAGCCCTTCTGTCCACCCAGGAGTCTCCTTAAGGCTGTAAGCACCACTCCTTGGAAATTTCCTTGCCACCACTGACTGATGCCAGCAACTTTAGGAAAGGGAATAAAAGTGACTCATGTATGAGTCTGCTTGCCTGCCATCACAAAGTACCACAGACTGTGTGGCTTTAAACATGAGATATTTCTTTTCTTTCAGTTCTTAGGATCCCTCTGTAAGTACCAGAGACAGTCCCCAGGCATCAGCTGCTTGTTACAAGCCTGGGGCACAGTCACCACCTGCCCTTATTGTGTTTCTCCTGGGAAGACCTAGCCCATGCATGTGGCAAGGCCATCTTCAGCCTCCACCCAGTCTCCACACCTCTCTGGGTCAGCTATCTTGGGTTTTGTTGGTGTTTATCGTATTCTACTTGCAGATGGATCCATATGGGTTTTATAAGAGATTTTGTTATCTCTTGAATGTGAAATTCTGTAAGTACTATTAATGATAAATAAATCCTTGGATATGGAGAAAAAAGGAAAAAAGCAAGGGAGGGAGGGAGGGAAGGAGGAAGGGAGGAAAGGAAGAAGGAAGGAAAGGAAGAGGGAAGGAAGGAACAAATTAATGAATGAACGAAGGAACACAGAAAGATCTTTACTTTAAACAACAGAGATTTCTCTCAGCTCTGGAGGCTGGAAGTCCAAGGTCAGGATGTCTACACAATCAGTTCCTGGTGAGTGCCTTCTTCCTCACTTGCACAAGCCACCTCTTCCCTGTGTCCCCACCTGGCAGAGAGCCCTGGTGTCTCTTCCTCTTCTTATAATGACGTTAATCTCATCATAAAGTCTCCACCCTCAGGACCTCATTCAAACCTAATTATTTCCCAAATGTCCCATCTCCAAATACCATCACCTTGGGGGTTAGTACTTCAACACAGGAATTTGGAGGGGACACAATTCAGTTCTCGGCAGCTGGCAAAGGCAGAGCTAGAGGATTTTTTGGCACATGAGAGATAGGAACAAAATCAGCATAAAATCGTCTCTATAGCTTTATCCCTACTTCCCCCCAGCTTCACTTCCCCTGAGCTCCTGAGTGATGCTTTTCAAACCAAAATCAGGGAATGTCAGGTCTCTGCTTCCTGCATCACTCCAGGTGAGAGTCAAAATTCTCACCTGCACCACATGATTAACTGGCCCACCTCCCAGCACTCTGCCCTCATCTCCCCTGCTCAGTTCCACCCCTGGTTCTTATCCTGGCCTCCAGTTCTTTGCTTTTGTGTTTCCTGCCTGGGGCTCTGTCACCAGCAGTCTACCTGGTTCCTTCAAGCCCTTCCTTCTATCTCATGGGTCTGGTCTCAGAGGCATTTTATGCCAGCCTCTGGGTAAATCTCTTCTCCTAAACCTCTCCACTTTCCATCTACCTCTCCTGACTCATTTCTCTCCCTAACATTGTTCACCCCTGACACAGTGTTTATTTAGTTATTTATTTATTGTCTGTCTCTTCTCACCAAAAAGGAAGGTGAGGGTGAGAATTTATCAGTTTTCACTGCTGTTTCCCTAGTGCTGGAGCAAGACAGATTCTCAAGGTTTGTTGACTCAATGAATGAGTACAATTAACAAACTGAAAAACAGACGAAAGAAACTAGAAATCTGGGTCCATCTTTTCCCCACTCATTATTGGCAGGGACTTTCACTTATTAGGGATGCTTCTGACTTGAAGCAAATTTTCTATGCCTTAGAAGTTCCTTGAGTTGCCCAGAAGCACGGGAATCTACCTCAAGTCTCTTTGCTGGTGTCATCCAATCAGCTGTGCTCAGTACACACAATAGATGCCACTCCCATGAGCCACATTGCCCTGTGCTTGACACCCTCCCAGCACTTGGGGGTGGTGCATTCCCAGAGAACTATCTCATCGCGAGCCATTATTCTCTTGCTTGTGAAGGCACATCAGAATCCAAATGAGAATGACATCATGACAGCAAGACATGGTGACATGAAAGCATGAATTTATTAATATGAAAAGTAATTTGAACATGTATTGTTATGTCTTTACCAACAAGACTGTACATTAATAATGCCTGTGTTCTGTGACACACGGGGCAAAACCACCAGACCAAATGAGACTGTGCAATTATCACAAAGACACTGGTTGTGATTCTGCTGTGACTTTCACCTTGACTAGACAGAGTTGCCAGATGTCTACAAGACACAACTTACATGCAGATCTTGAGGGCAAATGTGTAGCAGGCACCACTGGTGCTCCACCCATGTCTCCACATCTCCACAACCTCCAGGGGCACTGCCTACCTTCCAACCATCAGCACCTGAATTTCTCAGCTGTAGGGATTTCTCCAGCATTTTCCACCATGTGGCAGGCCAGAAGTGCCCTCACCAATGACCGGTGGGACGTGGTGTGCAAATACCCCAGCTCCCTGCCTTCGAGGCATGTTCCATTCTGTTTTCCAAAGTTCTCCAGATAGATTGAGCCCAGTGGCCTACAAAGACAAATGAACTGATGACACACCCATTATGGGCTGTCTTCTCTATCTCACTTCCCTACACCCTTAACAGAGTTTCCTGAGATCACCTCCTGAATCAACTTTTCTCTCTGCTTCTTGGAGAACCCAAGTCAGAAAAAGAATTATTGGAACTTGAAGGAAATAGAGAGACCACTCATTCCCACCTTATTTTGCAAATGGGGAACTGAGACCCAGGATGTAACTGCTTCCCCAAGAATGCAATAATTCATGATTTATTCCAGCACACCCCCTATCTCCAGATTTAATCTGGGAATGAGATAATCAAATATCTTCTTAGTATCTCATATCCTAGAATCTTCCAGCCTCTGGATACAGTGTTATAATTAGATTTTATATTCACAGAAACATTTTATTTAAAATAATTTTAGGGGCGCCTAGGTGGCGCACTCGGTTAAGCGTCCGACTTCAGCCAGGTCACGATCTCGCGTGTCCGTGAGTTCGAGCCCGGCGTCAGGCTCTGGGCTGATGGCTCGGAGCCTGGAGCCTGTTTCCGATTCTGTGTCTCCCTCTCTCTCTGCCCCTCCCCCGTTCATGCTCTGTCTCTCTCTGTCCCAAAAATAAATTAAAAAAACGTTAAAAAAAATAAAATAATTTTAGCCTTTGACATATAAGAAATTCTTAAGGGGGCTGATTTCACCATTATAATAAATGCCAACTTCACACTTTTCAATAATCTCAACACACTTCTTTGGAGATTTAGAAGTAACGTCAAAACTTGAACTGAAGCACACAAATGCAATAGAAGGAGTCTTAGAAGTATAAGTACATGGCTAAGTTGTGAGGCTCCTGATTCCAGGAAGAGAGGCAATAAAGGAACCCCACTCAAGGCTGGCCCCCAGTCCCTACCCAACAGAGAGAGGGGGAAGGCTGGGGGGAGTGAGAGCTGCTAAAACTCTCATTCCAGAATCCCTGCCTCTGGCAGCCGTGTGCATTGCAAAAATCACTTCAGAAGTCAGACAGGAATATTGCTGCCACCAGAAATGAGCTGTGTAGAGAGAACTCTTTGGCGACTTGTCATCGATGGGAAGGCACTGCTAGCAGTCAGCCTGAGTCGCTTTGCAGGGATGAAAAGGCTTCCTTAGCATTCTAATTTATGGTAGGCTATATAGGTTGGGACTCTACTAATGGCTTCCTTGTGTGCGTGGCATTCTCCGTGACTTCAAAGGGTGACCACTGGGTGGAAAGAGAAGGTTAGGGAGTGAAGACTGCTATCTTGACCAGCACAGAGATTAAGTGGAAACTGGGAATTTAGGAAGGTCAGTGAGGCTTTAAATAGCATCAGGAAAAGGAAGAACATATTTTTTGTGAGCAGTTGAAATGACTGGACACTTCTCTTTTTTCTAATGTGATTTTGATGCTATTTGTTTCATCTGATCCTTTGTCCTGTGAGGTTCACTGACCAAGAAGAGAATGATAATATGGGCAATTCAGATGCCCTCAAAAAACAAGGCAGAAAATCATCTCAGGTCCACTTCTATTTGGCTTTGCAGAGCAGGGTGCTTTTTTGTCATCCTGTTAGTATTTCTGGGTTTTTTTTAATGTTAGTGATATATATCTATATATCTATATCTATATCTATATCTATATCTATCTATTTGAGTATCTACTACTATCCATGCCATTGCTTCAGGGGATTCAAATTCTTATAATACATAGTTTCTGCCTAAGCAGAGAGAGTAAAGAAATGAACTTATTAAATTAGAAATATGTTAGGTGAGGGGACTGCTAAAGATGAGATTTTGAGGGCACCACATTCCTCCAAAACAAGATGCTTCACTCTCTGTAAGCCAAGTGGCGAGAAGAGCAAGCAGTTGGGGGCCAAATTTTGGTCTGAGTTGGAATCTCGACTCAGCTGCCAAATTGCTGCAGACCCTTGCTCAAGTTCCTAGAAGTTTCTGAGTCGCAAGTTCATCTGTAAAATGAGATGACCACCTACCTTTAAGAATTGTTTGGAAGAGCCAATATTAAGTTGACAATCCACAGATCATGACCTCTTGATTGAGGAGGCATGAGCCATCCACATGGGGTTGGTCAGCAGGTAGCTAGCCCTTCAGCCTCTGAGACCCCACTTTGGGGAAGTGAAAATCATAAGGTATCTTGACTGAAGGTGTAGTTTCAATACACCCCACAAAGGAAGTAAAGTCACAGATGTATTACTTACAGATCCCACAGATGGGGGAAGGGCACACAATGAGCCAGAGAAAGGCAGTCCTCCATCTCAGGTCATAAGTAAGCAAGAGACAGAGAACAGGCAAGCAAGCACCTACTATTTCTAAGGTGTTTGGGGTGGAGGTCACTAACTTGCTGTGGGCTCAATTCTAAGAGGTCCTTTTCAATGGTGCCTCGGGAAAAGCAAAGCGAGAACTTTTGGCAAAAATCCTAAACTCAGGTCTTTATTTAAGTGTCCATACTTGGTGTGAATAGGGTTGCCATCCTGTAAAACACCTAGACAACAATTCAAAATAACTGCTCATCATACCTTGTCATATTCTTTTGAAATTATGTCTTCACACTTCAGTATGTTCTACTAGACTGCAGCTTCACAGGGACAGAAACCTCTTGTTTCTGTGTGTCCTGAGTGCCTGGCACAGTAAGTGCTCCAACCCTGTCCATGTCCTTACCGATCTCACACCGACACCTTAATGAGGATGTTTCTTCCTTGGAAATCCTGAAGCAGTGGGTTGCCCACAGTGCCCAAAGCCACCTGGACGACACGTGGCAGCCATGCACTGGACCCTAGCCCACACGTGACCTGCAGTCAGGTGTCCTGTCCACAGTTGTAGAGCCAAGTCAATGGTTGATGAGCCACGGAACAGCAGGGTGTTGGCCAATTACTGTCACTCTGGGAGGAAGTCATTTTAAACAAAATTTGTGAGGGAAAAGCCAAGAAGTTAATATCAAAATGCAAATGTCATTTGCATCTAAATCAAAAATGTCATTGCATTGTTATTACACCAAAATGATAAGATGAGAAAGGAAAAACCAGCTACCCATGCTGGTCATGCCCTGTGGCATCTCTCTTGCTGTCTGCCTACTCTGCTATAAATATTTGCTCCAGCTGATACACAGAGAGGAGGCGTGAAGTCTGGAGATGTAGACTTGCTTTCAAACTCTTCAGTGTTCCTCAAATTCAATTCTTTTTCATTTTCAATAACTAAGAAATCCAAGGGTAATTTCCCCTCACAAGCAGGCTTTACTTGTTATGTACATTACAATTCCAAACTGCCACCTGGTAAAATTCTTTATTATCTTGTAGTCAGAAAATTATAGTAGATTTGCATGCCATAAAGATACTTGGTTAGTGCAGTGTTTATACCTTGGATGGGGGATGGCAATAGCATTTCTTAAAGAAGTTTTTCAGAATTCATAAGCCTGGACTGCATCTCAGGCTACTTGGATTGGAATTTTTAATACACAATCTCGATCTCAGTTGTAGGTCATTTGCCTAGACTGTGTAATGCCATGCAAGGTATGAGGAAAGTAAGATTTATCTTGACACTTTTTAGGTTGACATTTCTTGACTTACCCTGTGGGGTGAACTGTATTCTCTGTTCATAACTCCTGCCTCCTTCCCACTCTTTCCATGAGTCATGGTGAATGGACTTTACTTCTTCACCCAACTGATGTTGGGCCTGACTATATGAGGTGCTTTGGCCAATGAAATGGGGCAGAAGTAACAAGAAGGCCAGGACAGAGCCTAGACCTTAAGAAATACGTTCTTTCTCATATTTCTTGAGCTTCTGCAACCTCCATGAACAGATTACATCCTGGGTCATCACTGGTGCCCAGATGAGAGACAGTTGCAGGAAACCTGAACCCACTGGCAGCTTGGAGCCAAGTTTCTCTCACTGATCTGCAGTCCTCTGATTAAGAAAAAATTAATAATTTTTGTTTTATATTGCTGAGAGTTTGATAATTTATTATATAGCAGTATTGCAGCCCCCATCTGACTAATACACCCTGTAGAGCTAAGAATAAAGTGAATCTTCTTAGTCTCTGATATAGTGAGTTTTGCTGCAGCTTCAGCTCCTTCAATAGCTTTATCAATTCATTTGGCTGGATGTTTTCTAAGAACAGAAGGATTTCAGGAACAGGGCAGGATTTGAAGAAAGATTGTTCCAAATCTATGGGGTCTAAAAATCTGGTGAGTAGATGCCAGTTTGACCAAATTACGTATAAATGAATGTGCAAAAAGGGAGGAGGCCTATTCTTTGTTACTATCCTGTCTTGGTGAGAGACTGGCATATCTCTCTATTATAGCCCCTATTGCTCCAGGATCTGGGACCCAAGTATGCTTCACTTCCCCTCAACAAGACTTCACGGAAAATAAAGACATCAGGCTCATACTATGCTTTTGTAACTCTGTGTGAAACCCAAATCATCCTAACAGCTTTTGGATAAACTGTTCCAGAGGCTGGATATAAATCTAGATAATATGGGCCAGAGAGAAATCTGGAAACGGGCCTGATGCCTCCCGCCTCTTTCACTCTGCCATGGACTCAAGTGTAGTTTCTGAAAAGCTCTTCCCTTCTCTCATGTATGCTATGGAAGGAAGTCTTTTTGGTTACAGCTGGGAGCAGAAAGAAAGCTTTTGAGAGTTGGATGGATATCTTGGTGTGTTGTTTCTTTGGGGTCACACTTAGTGACCTGATTGAGGAAGGCAGCTTTCTGGCAGAACATGGCCCTGGGCAATAGAGAGAAGAGTTTTTGAAAAGACAGTCTTTGGGGCTCTTGGGGGTTTGGCACGACCAAGTCCCAGCAGGAACCCCGCTGCTTCCATGAAATACTTGGAGGACATACAATGTTGTTGGCTCCCACAGATGTTTATATAGTGCTGACTTGAGATCTAAATACCTCCCCACTTTTCTAAATGGTCCTACATCATTTTATGATATGCTAGCTGCCATTTACAATCTTCTTCCAACATTTAAAGAGAAAAAAGAGGAAATTAAGACTTTGCGGATATGAATGACAAGAATAAAGAATATTTATTGAGAACCTATTAGGTACTTCATGCTGCTTTGTATTTTTATATCTCATTTAGTCCACACCAAAAACCCAGGAGGTAGACATGATCATTCGCTTTATTTTTCCAATAAGAAAAGTGAACTTAAGGAAATTAGACAACTTGGCTGAGTCTACAGGACTGGAAATGGTACGTTAAGGTCCCTGTCAATCTGACTTCAAGGTAGTTCACGTAACTGCTACTTTGTGTTAGAAAAGCATCCATGAATTGTGGAATTCTGGCCTTCAAAACCCATCTGTCATGAGATGAGTAAGAAGACATCAGCACAGACAGAGATAATAGCAACAAAAAACACAGTTTAGAATGAAAAATATAATATTTTTTTAATCACGCTAATTAACTCCATTTTGTGCATCAGTTCTTTCAGGAAACAATTTCATAACTCTGCCTGTGAAGAGAAATAAACTAGACGTGGGGTATTTTATTTTACCATATCTGTTTCTCATAAGCTGACATGTCACTAGCACTCCCATCACTGAACAAGAGAATGTTCTATTTGAATCCTACTTTTCTACACCATGTGGACTATCATTATTGAATCCTAGAAATCTGTTTATAATTTAATCAGGGTATAGATTACATTGAGATGAGACCAAAACTTCTTTAGCAACTATTGTCAACAAATTGATTCTTGTACTGATAGCTAGTGTACCAAAAAAAAAAAAAAAAAAAAAAAAAAAAAAAGAGTTACAATAGCACAGAATAAAAATCTCAGAAATAATGTCTTTCAGGCTTTCATTGTGAAAAAGGAAATATTTTTGAACTATGCCAGTCTGGCCTGTCTCGGTCACTATTTCTGTAAACCTAAAACCTCTGATCCACAGAAATTCAACTTCTCCTGATCCATTTATCTCTGGAAAGGAACCCACCATTCAGATCCTGTCTTCTACATTTTCTTGTGCTAGGACAGAAATGGCCTCACTTACTAGCTTTCTCACCACTGGTTTGCCTTTCAAACTTTGCTGTTGTTTGTAATACATGAAAATGAGCCCTGTACTGTTAGATGTACTTTCTGGCTTCCTTTCTACTCTCTGCCTCTCTCTGTCCTCAGGGCTGAGCGTAACACACACATATACACTCTCACACACTCTTAGGCACACATACACACCAGGGTACACATTCACTCACATACACATGTAAACATACACTCAGGCACATACACACATACACTCTCACACAAACCCATACGTACATACTTTCAGTTACATACAAACATACAGGCACACACACACATATGCTCTCTCACACAAATATACACTCACACACATACTTTCAGGAATATACACACACTCAGGTATACCCACACACATATACACACTCACAAACATACATATTCACATGCGAACATACATTCACACACACACTCACATACATTCACAGGTAAGTCTGTGAACTTCATCCCAATGAGAAATGCGCATTTCTGTCTCTGAGACTCTGTGCTCTTCTGTGCTCCCCCAGTTGCTTTTTTTGCCTATCTCATCTACTTTCTGCTCCTCCTCTTTCTCTTTAAAAACCTTGTGAAAACACGAGAAAGTTCGTGCTGCTTGGACTCAAGTCAGAGGTTTCTATGACCCCTGGACACCCTGTGTTCTCCTCCACCCACTTGTATTTCCCCCAAATGTGAGCTGGGCTGTACACATTGTTATATTTTATACATATGGTTAAAAATCATTAGAGATTCATTAAAATAACAAATGAAATATTTAATATAAAACAGAAATGAAATATGAAAATTACATAAATACATAAACTCCAAACCCACAGAGGAGGGAACAAATGTAATAAGAAAAATAAATCATGAAACTTTACTCAGTCTAATCAGTGGTAATAAAGGAGAAAAAAGAAGCATTAAAAAGTACTGGGTCAAATCAAATAAAAAAGTAGTATGAGAATAAGCAATTTCAGTATTTCAATAGTCACAAATTGTTTCAATAACCACAACATATAAGTATGGATGGAACTTACCAAACAAGTGGAGCTGGTCAGATTAAAATAAAACAAAACACAAAATCCAGCTCTGCACTATTGACAAGGCACACATACAATTTAAGCTAAAGGCTAAAAGAAATATGAAAAAAGAAAGCTGACAGCTGAGAAAAAGGATGGAAAAATAAATTCCAGGTACATATTACTCAAAAGGGAGCTGAACAAACAATGTTAAAATCAGACGAAACAGGTTGAAAGACAAAAATCATTAAGAAGGATAGAGAAGGCCAGATCATTATGGTAAAATATCCACTTCTTCAAAAAGATATAACAATTCTAAATTTGAATGTACCTGATAAAGTAGACTCAAAATCCATAAAGCAAAAATTGACAAAACCAAAACAAGACATTAATAATGGTATTATCTTATACAAGATTTCAAATTGCTGCTCTCAGTTATTGATGTGTTCAATATGACAACTAAAAAAACCATTACTATTTAGCAGTATCAATAAATTTGAAGAAATCATCTAGTCAATATGGTGACCATACTGTTATAAAATAAAAGTAGGGAGGAAAAGAAGATGAAAATAAGAATTACTTGAAACTTTAAAACACTGACCCAAATAACCACTAAATATCAAATTATAAACTCTATACTCTTTATTAATAAACCATGAAATATTTTATATCAAAATGCATGAGATGAAGACTAAGCTATGATCAGAGAAAAACTTATAGCATTACTGCATTTATCTAAAAATGAAAAAGACGAAAAATAAACAATCTAAACTTTTAACTAGAGAAGGTAGAAAAAGATCAAAATATACCTATAAGTAATAGATGAAAGGAATGAATAAAGATAAAAGAAACTTAGGAATAAAAAAGAAATATAGGATGATACAAGAGAGTTTTTTAATTATTAAAATTGGCTTAAATAAAAAAGCTGAGTAGGTATTAAACTTTGAAAGAAATTACAAAGGTGGTTAAATCTTTATTCCTAAGAGAAAAAAATAAAGAAAAAAGACAAGAAAAAGAAAGACCAATCCCAACATATTTGTGGGTAAAAATATTAAAGAAAGAGACCATATAGAACAGGAATTGTTGGGTAGAACAGAAAGAAATGAAGTTACTCAATTGATTTTACTAGCTAAAATAATGGTATCCAAATCAGGGGAAAACAATTCCAGAAAATAGAATAATAGACTCTACTCTCTTCTGAATATATAGGCAAAAACCTTCTTTATATGTTTATTCATTTATTTTGTGAGAGAGAGAGAGAGAGGGAGGAGCAGAGAGAGAGGAGAGAAAGAATCCAAGCAGGCTCTGCACTGTCAATACAGAGCCCCATGTGACAATCAGTCCCACAAACTGAACTGTGAGACCATGTCCTGAGCTGAATTCGAGAGTCAAACACTCAACCAACTGAGCCACCCAGGCAACCATTAATTTAATATTATCAAATCAAATTTAACAGTATGTGCTCAAATATGTTATGTCCAAATAAGCATTATATTAAGAATGCTTACTTACAATTAAATTAAAAATTACAAAAAAATCCATTTATGTTAATAATTGCTTTAATATATTATATTAGAAAAATGGTAATTTTTATTTTTAATTTTTTTTAATGTTTTTATTTATTTTTGAGACAGAGAGAGACAGAGCATAAGCAAGGGAGGAGCAGAGGGAGACAGAGACACAGAATCTGAACCAGGCTCCAGGCTCTGAGCTGTCAGCACAGAGCCCGACGCGGGGCCTGAACTCACAAAATGTGAGATCATGACCTGAGCTGAAGTTGGACGCTTAACCAACTGAGCCACCCAGACCCCCCAAATATGGTAATCTTAATAGAGGTCAGAATGATTTGATAAAATTCAACACCAATTTCTGATTTTAAAAAATGTTTAGTCATCGAGGCCATCAAAGAAAACATGCTAACTTCTATTCTCTAGTACTTCTCAACAAGCATTATGCTTAATGATGAAACATTAAAAGGACAGGCTAACTACACCCACCCTAACCATTCAATATCCTATTGGAAGTATTTGTCAACACACAAAAACAAATTTAAAAATAAGACAAAGAAAAGGGAAACTGTTGTTTCCCTGCACATGATATGATTATCTAGAAAATCCAAAATTAACTGACAAATTTTTGGATCTACGTGAAAATTAAATGAGCAAAGTGGCTGAAGATAAAAATCAGCATGCACAAATCAGTTAAGTTCCAACTACTACTCTCAAAAGAGAAAAGAAGGAAGGGAGGGAATGAGAAAGAAATAAAGGAAGGAAGGAAGGAAGGAAGGAAGGAAGGAAGGAAGAGAGGGAGAAAAGAGAGGGAGGAGATGAAATAAAATAAAGAACCCAATCCACAGGGGAAACACCAACTATTGTGTTTACAAATAGAAATGAACAAGAAAATTCAGAACCTACAGGAAGAAAATTATAGAATTTTACCAAAGGCCATAAAGGGAAGACCTGAATAGAGAAATGAACTGGAGTCTGACAAAGACAAATTAACTTTGAAGCTAATGAAGCCTAACCCTCAGATCTTCCACTTAGAGATAGCCCCAGTCTCAGTGGGAAGCTCCCACTGAGCCATTAGGGGATCCCAGGGTCACTAGCTTTGGCTCCACACCTACACAGGTGAAGATCTGCAGTTGCACCTGCTCTTGCACTGCAAGAGCTCAATGGGCTCAATTTTTTCCAAGTAGCTTTTGTCGTATGCTCCAGAGTTTTAAAAAGGGAGATTTTCTAAGCAAAGGGGGAAGAAAGAGACAGACAAATCAAGAAACCAGACTTTTAACTATAGAGAACCAACTGAGAAATGGTTACCAAGAGGGGAGGTGGGTGAGGGGAGGGGTGAAATAAGCAACTGGGATTAAGGAGTGCACCTGTGTGATGAGCACTGGGTGATGTATGGAGTCGGTAAATCACTATATTGTACACCTGAAACTAACATAACACTGTATGTTAACTACACTGGAATTCAAGTAAAAACTTTAAAAAACATAAAAGTTAATTAATTTTTAAAAATAAAGAAGGGAGGTTCTCTTGCTTGTTGTTTTTCAAAGGAAACTGGAATAAAGTTTTGTGGCTGAGTTAACCTTTCCCCTCCCTCAAGTGAAAAGATTACTGAAAGTTTATGTGCACTGCTTCTCATCAGCATAACCACAATGTGGCTGTTCTTCATCTGAGGTCATTCATCCTCTTGCATGAAGATAAAAACACACTAAGAATAACAGTGACATTAGCTTTCACTCATCAAAACCTCTCTGCCAGCCATGCACAGGGCTGAGTCCTTTGTGTATTTTGTCTCATTGCATTCTCTCTACCCAGTGAGGTAAAAATATCACTATTATCCCCACTTGACAGACAATGAACTGAGATTTTTTTTAAAAGATGACTTTGCCCCAGACCTCACGATTAGTAAGTGGTGGTGATAAATATCGGGTTCAACACCTAAGTCTCCTTCAATGCCACATCTTCTGGTATTCCTTTTTTCTGTTGGATTCTGCATCTCTTGCAATCTCTGTGAATAAAAATAACAACAACCAGTAAATATTTTTGTCATCTCAGTCTTTGGTATCATGTGGTGGTTCTATAGAGCCTAGGTTCCAGTATGAGACTAAAAAATCTCAGATTCCTGCCTTGATTTTGTCACCTGTGAAATGAGGAAAATAACACATACCCCATTGGATTGTTCTGAGGAATAAATTAAATTTTTTTAATGTTTATTTTTGAAAAAGAGAGAGAAACAGAGCATAAGCAGGAGAAGGACAGAGAGAGAGACATGGAATCCGAAGCAGGCTTCAGGCTCCAAGCTGTCAGCACAGAGCTTGACGTGGGGCTCGAACACTGCAAGATCACAACGTGAGCTGAAGTTGGACACCCAATCGACTAAACCACCCAGGCATCCCAAATTAATTAAGGCTTGGAATGTGCTTAACCTTTGGCATGGTGCCTGAAGACTGTTCAGTGTGCGTCATCCATTAATGTGGTTTTGAGCCTGATTGGACTCCGGGTACAGTGCTCAGCCCATTCACGTTGTCCCACCACAGTCCTATAAGAACAGCAGAACTCAGACAAGCTCCCTGGGTTGTCAAGGTCACCAGACAGTAAGCAACCATGCTGGGATTTGAACCAGATTTGACTGAGAACAAATCATGCTCCTCTGTTGCTTGGACGGACTTTACAAGGAATGGGAAATTAATTCAGAAAAAAGTTGCTTAGGAGCTGTTTGGAGTCAATGTACTTGCACAGTGCTGTAGGTAACACTTTAAAAAAAGGAAAATAAAACATCCTTGTTTTCAAAGACCTTGGCTTTAAATAGGAATTTAAGTTAATTATACTGTGAGGCTGGGGGCGTCTAGGTGGCTCACTCGGTTGGGCATCCGACTTCAGCTCAGGTCATGATCCCACATTCGTGAGTTCAAGCCCTGTGTTGGGCTCTGTGCTCACAGCTCAGAGCCTGGAACCTGCCTCAGATTCTCTCTCTCTCTCTCTCTCTCTCTCTCTCTCTCTGCCCCTGCCCTGCTCACACTCTGTCTCTCTCTCTCTCTGAAAAATAAGTAAACATTAAAAAAATTATACTGTGAGGCTGAAAGAAATCCCTACTATCACGGAAGTACTGAGAAGTCCTGGGACAGAGTGAGACAGGCAGGGATGCTGGTGGGCAGGTGGATGAGTTAGAACTTTGGGAAAGACACTGGAGTAAAATCATTTCAGGGTAAGAGAACAGCTTGAGAGCAAAAAACAAACAAAACTCTAATCCTGGAGTTTGACATGTGTCTCAGATGTCAAGTCTGGTGTGGTTACAAAAAGTGGCTTGTAGCCCAAGAACACTGGTCCTTCACAATATTAATAATAGTTGCTACTCTGTAAAGACGAGAAAGAGACACCATGGTCAAATTAGTTGGGGAACACCAGGTTAAGCAAAAGCAAACAGATTTCTTTATTGTAGACTTCTCAGAGTGTAGAGTGTGTGATGCACCTTTTGAACATCCAAGAGTGAGGAAGAATGGATAGTGTTATCCAGTTTCTTACCCTGAAATCCTTGTGCAGAGAGGAGCATCTCAAAGTATCCACGTTCCTTGGAATACACGTTGAAAATGGAGGTCTGGAGCACAAGGATCATAGGTCTACATGCAAAGTAGGAAAAAGGGTCAAGAGAAGAAGTGGAACAAGGACATGAAAAACCTCAAATCCCAAGCAAAATTATTGAAACTTTTATTTGTGGATAATGAAGAGTCATCGAAAGTTTTAGGGGTGAGGGTGACATGATCAGATGTGCCATTTAGGAAGACTGTCCTGGTTGCAGAATGAAAGAAGTAATGACTGAGGTGGTGGGGGGTGGGGAGAAAAGTCATGGGAGCATAGGATCAAAACACTGACATGAACAATAATGTGAGCATGAAGCAGGCAATGAGAAGCAGAAGACCCAACCAAGAGAATCCAGAGCACAGGGCCAAGCCATTTAGGCAAGAAGCCCAGACAAGGAAGACAGGGGACAAGGAATGGCACATAGTTCAGAAGTGGATAGCTTGCTTCTTTTTTTTTAACTTTTTTTTTTTTTTTTTTTTTTTTTTTTTTGGGACAGAGAGAGACAGAGCATGAACGGGGGAGGGGCAGAGAGAGGGAGACACAGAATCGGAAACAGGCTCCAGGCTCCGAGCCGTCAGCCCAGAGCCCGACGCGGGGCTCGAACTCACGGACCGCGAGATCGTGACCTGGCTGAAGTCAGACGCTTAACCGACTGCGCCACCCAGGCGCCCCATGGATAGCTTGCTTCTAATTGAAGGAAAGATGCTGAAGAAGAAGAAGGTCTGGGAGTTGGAAGATGAGGTGAAAGGGAGGTAAACAGAGAGAAAAGAATGGATTTGGTTCAGGACAGGCTACGTCTGAGGTACCCTTAGGTATCTGGGTGCAGCTAATCTTGTTAATTACTGTCAAAGAGTGCTGTAAAAATCCATCTGGAGCTTTGTAGAGGTAGGGCTCACCACCTGAGAGTTGTCAGCTCCCACATGGTGAGTAAGAGACAGAAAAGAATAAAGTACGTCATCAAGCTTCCAGAGAAAGAAGTTTCTAACAGTCCCCTTGCCAGTGTCCTGTGTGCCCCTTTACATGTCTGCTCCCAGCCATTAGAGGTCCTTCCTCCCCATCCCAGCCCCCTGCTGATGAGGACCAACCCTCCCCTCCCATCACAGCCCTGCCTCTCCAGAAGCTGGCCTTGTGACTCAGCTCACCCAGTTTCCCTGGCTGGCTCTTCTGCAGATGGTCCACCAGTTATGAGCTACTCATCTGCTCAGCACTAGACAGCTCACTTCTCAAGTTGAGCCCTTAAAGGCAACCCTGGCAGAACCAGACATAAAATTCACAGTCTTGGTTTGGGCTCCCCCAAAGCAGATCCTGAGACAAGGATTTACATGCATCAATTATTTGGGAGATGATCCCAGGAAACAGTTAAGGGAGTGGAGAACTGAGTTGGGGAAGGAAAGGCAAAGAGGTGTAAAAAATGAAAAAGTTACTTCTGTGGTCAAGTGGGCCTCAATCCCACTGGAAACTCTGGAGGACTATAGAGAACACACCTTATGGTTGTCCATTATGAGGGGCAGCTGTGTATTTCCCCACCAGGTCCCATCCATCATTGTCTAAGTGCTACTTCCTGATGCACTAACTCCCCAGAATTTACAGCTTGCATGTGTTCTGGCCTGCATGCCCCTAAGTCCAGGAAAAACTCAGGAAGAACCACAGAGTCCCCAGTAAGAAGACATTGGTACCTAAGGATATCAGAATTAAGCACAGGAGAGGTATGCATGGGACTCAGCATTTCCTCCAGTCACTAACAACTGGAGAACAGTCTGTTCAACTGGAGATAGAATCCTTGGGAAGAGCAAAGAAGTTTCTCTCCTGGGAAACTGGCCAATACTATTCCAAAGGAGAAACCCGAGTCAAATACACTTATTTCATGCAGTTAGCAGTATATTTTAATGATCCTAAGAGTTCAGCAGTCACCACTGGCACCAAATTTCTCTTGGCTCTCTCCCTCATTTTCTATACACAGGTCAAAGAACTCTCGGCCTTGAATGAAAGCATTATTGACCAAAATTGTTTCAAATGTCAAATACACATCCCAAAAATGAAAACCAATCAAACCAAGGCTTAGAGAAAGTATGTGTATGTCGGACTTACCCTATAAATTACTTTTAGCTTTGATTAAATTCCTTTCTCTCTAACAAGTTTCTGGACTATCAATTATTATAATGGACAGGGCTGCTGGACTTCTAAAGGAAGCTTAGTAATTGCATTCAAATGTATTCTTTCAAAACATGCTCAGGACCTGGCATTTGAATGCCAGCTTTAGTGAGCAAAAGACATGAGGAAGACTGAACACAAAGAAATGGTGAGCCAGCTGGTTAGCCAACCAGCCTGATTCATGACAGGCTATGATTAATACTCAAATACACAACCTGAGTAAACTAAGTTTTCATGGAAGTGATGTTTACCGAATTGAGCACCACACTTTTCTGAATTCTGGGAAACGAATTTACAGCTGTAGAATCTTACAACCCATGTGTCTTAAGCGCTTTGGGCACCCATTTGCTTTAGTGGAATAAATGGGCATGCAAAGAATTTGCAGCCACAGGTCTTAGAACAAGAAGAAAACCATCCCTGTTGATTTTTTTCCAGGTCACAAATTTAAGTAAAAATAAGTCAATGTTGCCTTTTCCCCCAATCTCAACAGGGTGCTGAAGTTTTTGGCTTGACTTCTGGCATTTACTGCTCTCAGAAAATTTGTCTCCAGAGTAATATTTTTACAACGACAGATTCTCCATAAAAAATAAATTTGGACATCGACTTGCCCTAAGGCAAAAACATATTATTTGTAGAACTAGCCCTAAGAAAAATTGAGCTGTCTCACCTATAAAATGATAATAATACCTGTTGTAAAGATTAAATGCATTAACAGCACTGAACCCAGGGCCAGGCACAAGATAGAAGTTGAATAAATTTTATTCACTTCTCCTAGGTTATACAGCTAAGTATAAGAAACATCTTCTCTCTGAGTCTGATGACTTCTAGAGCTTGAGTACCATGAGTGACATGGGATAAGGGATTAATTACAAGGACTGCATCTTGTGCAATATGAGAGCTGGTGGTAAAAAAGTCTAGATGAGCCATTGCTTCTGCATTTGGTGGTGGGCCTGAAGTCACTGAGTTTAGCAGGGTGGGGTATCTGGAAGAAAAGCTGAACATGAAGGACAAACCCCCAAGGACAGAGTGAAACCCACCTCCTTTCTCACCATCTCCAATCTTGAGGCCACAGGTGACCTTCAGAAGAAACCAGTGCCTTCACTGCTGAGCTACATCCATATAGCTCAGGACTTGGAGAACTGGAGGAGGATATGAATGGGAGCCCACACCCACCAGGTGAGCCTGCACACTGTGCATCACTCAAAGGTTGCAACTTCCCTTCTGCCTTCCAGTCTCACAAAACCAAAAACTAGAACCATGCACAGGAGAGAGTTCTGGGAAAGGTAGTTCCATGTAAGCTATACTGAGAGTAGAAAGCCATCAAGACTTCCCTGAATAATGAATTGATGCACCTGCCCCCAGTGGGCTACTGGGAAGATTAAACAAGATAATACACACAACAACCCCCTATACAGTCAACACACAAACAAGTTCCTTCATCATCTTCTCTACAGTATAAGTCCGCACAGAGGTTAATGGCATATGACTACCTTGCTTAACAACTTATTCTTGAAAACCTGTCCATAAGTAAAAAGTCATTAACTTCTAAACTTTTTCTTTCATATTAAGGGGGGGGGGGTATATAATGCATTCCATCGTGATCCAAGTTTTTAAAAATTCACAAACAGAAAAATACATCACTTGAATAACAAAAACAACTTAACCTAATTAATAAACAACAATGGGGAGATAACAAATAGAGATTACACACAAAATGTGAAGTAATAACGATTTATGACTTTCCTTCCCTTTCCTTTTTTTCCGAACATTTTTTTCACCAATTTTTCAACTTTGGGGGAGTTCATGGTTATCTTGCACACAGATCGCACTTAAAAATAAATGCATAGTGCAGAAAAACACAGGGCAAAATAAATGCTGAATATGAAAGTCCTTCAAAGTGCATGTGAACTGCACACGTATCCAAGAGATCCAAAATTCATTGAAGATGCTGCCTCTTCACTTCTTACTCAGATAAATGCATGAAGTAAAACTTTGTGAGCTCACCAAAGAGGGCACACAGCTCAGATTTAACCTATGTGATGTTCTTTGACTAGCAAATGTGGCATTAAGGAAAATGATGAGTATACATCTTTGCCTGAAGCTGTCGTGTCAAAAAAATATTTTTAGACTATATTCATTTAGTGCATTTTGGAGTAAGAAGCTTATTTTTAAGAGGAAAGTGGGGGAATAAACCTGGAAAGCGGGGTCATTTTTCAAGAGCTGCTATGGTGAAAAATTGACATCATTGTATTAGAGCAGCCTATATAAGCCCTTTTCCCTACATATTTCATTCAATTCTTAAAATCACTGTCAAAGTGATATTTTCACTTAAAAAATTAAACAAAGTATAATAAGTGCCTCAAACACTATTTGGATTGCCAGAAATGTTTTCTGTGTCCAGAAATCTTAACCCCAAGCATCTGCTGGCTGCCTCCCCAATACCATTTCTCCCCCTTTTCTTACTAAGAACTAGCTGATTGGACGTAGTACAACCATGTGTCTAATTAAAAAAAAATCCAGCCTTCCAGACTCTCTTGCAGCTAGTCTGTGCAACCCAGTTATGTCCGATTAGACATAAGCAGAAATATGCCAATCAGAGCTTCCGGGGAAGTATTGTTTTCCAGATAATTAAGTTCTGATCCAACTGAATTTTTACCATTTCTCCTTCCTACTCTCCCTTCCTGGAAAGCAATCTCAATGCCTGAAGATGTAGGACCCATCCTGTGATACTAAGGGCAAAGGTCCCAACTTAAGATACAGAAAATGAAGAGGAAGGGAGCCCAAGATGTTTATACTAGGAAGGCCTGCATAAGCCCTGAACCATCCACTGAACCATCTGGCCTTCCTACAACATGATAAAAAAGACCTGATGTTATTTAAATCTACTGTTCTGTGCAACTGAATGAAGTCCATAATTATTACGGGAAACAGATTATTTGAGTTTACAGTTTGCATTACCAATATTCTACATATTGCAAACAGGGTTTAATATTTTAAAAACATAAGCTGGCTCTATAATACATGAAAAAATGACTTGCTTCACCAAAAATATCCATTTTTTAAATACACATGCAATAAAAAAAGTGCTTAAGCTTGAATAAATAATTATTTTTATTGCCCTCCTCAAAATGCTTTGAAAATTTTTGTTTTAACCTGAGTGAAATTTACGTTTCAGGTGAATGATAATAAAATATGATAATGGACCTCCTAATGCAATGGGTCATGGCTATGGGATTTATTTGTTAGTTCATTTATGGATCCATTATCTACTTGTACTAGGAATCTTAAAAAAAAGAGACAGCAATGAAAGATCAACATACAGCAGTGACATTAAAATAGGGGTTAAAAATTAATAAAACACAGTTTGAAAGATAAATAATAGTTATAATTGAAAACTAACACAAGAATAGTAAGGATACTTAAACATGAGATTTTTCCCTGAACTTCCTGTAAGTCAAAGCAAGGAAACAAAGAGTCAAAGTGGTTCTGTTAGCTGACAGAAAGCAGCATCCAGGTTTGTCAAAAAATACAATCTGTTTGTCAGCACACACAAAAAAAAAAATCAAAAAAACCTCTAAGAGAAAACTATTATATGAGTTCTTAGATAAGGTGTCTCCAATAACAGAATAATAGCTTGCATTCCTATAGCACTCTGCAATTTGTAAAGCATTTTAATTCTACAAAACCCAATAAAATAGGCAAAACAAGTATTATAATTACCCTCATTTTACAGATTAAGAAACTGAGGCTGTGAGGCTGGTACTATCAGTGTAGCTCCATGAGACCATTGAAAGACTGGGAATCAGAAAGGTTAAAAAAAAATGAGCCTGAACAGCTGGGGGGCAAGGGGGGGCAGTATCAGTTAATGCAATGAAGGAATCCTGGTGGAGGCAAGAAGGAGGCCATGGGATGGACAAAAAAGCTCTATGAGTCTAGGTCAAGTCAGAGTTTCCTAGCAGACCTATTAAAGAAGTAGTTCCATGACTGAGGCTGGTGCTCAGGGGTGAGATTAGGGCTGAAGAAATTAATTAGGAATTCTAAAGTAGAAATGGTATTTAAAGCCATGGATTGGCTAACAGCATGCAGGGAGATGAAGACCAAGGACAGAGGTCTGAGATAAACTGACAGAAAACAAACTGCAGAGGAGGAGCCAGCACAGGAGATGGAACAGAGGCTGGGGACACAGGGGACAAACCTGAAGAGCGGGAGTAATGGCACTTGGAGGAGAAAGTGGTCACCTAGTCAATGTGTTGCCAAGAGCTTAGGTGAGATGCGAACATCGGCTTTGTAAATTATTGTCATTACTAACAAAATGCAGTGCTGATTGTGTATCATTTCCAGACCACATTATCTGGACCAGCCTTTCACTGTCCTCCCCAAAGAACTTCATAACAAAGTCATCCACTTCAAGCATTAAAGGTTGACCTAGAGGATCACAACACTCCTCTATTGGGCCAATCCCTTCCATTTGGGATCATCAGAAGAGGGTCTAATACTCGTTTGCACTGACCCACTTCACTCAATGGTCAGAAGGTCACATTCCAGGGGTGAGGAGCTCTGATTCAAAAGATAATGTAATCAGTGGTGGCCAGAGCACCAGCCCTTCCTAGAGCAAACCTGGACACCAGCTGCCCCCATGGTAAGCACTTTCTGTAACAAAGGAAATCCACAGCAATTATGTCCAGAGGGAAAGACTTGCATAACAGGTAGAAAAAAGTTTCTGTTTTAGTGTGGTTCTAATTCTGCACTTCTTTAAGAGGTCTAGGACAAATAGGCCACAGGACAGACACAACGGTCATTCATTCATGCACCTGCTCTGGACAAGTGATGGTCTGGAAGGAGGAGCTGCTCCATGGAGATCTGGCTCAGACATCCTGGAGCATCCCAACTTCCTCCCAACACCTGCCTCTCTCTGGGGGTATCCATTTATTATTACCAAATGAAGAAAATAAGTTTTTAAAAAAGCAAGACATTAAAAGTAAAAGCACAAAAATTGGGCAGCACACAGCGGTCCTGCTGGCAAAGCATGGCCTAGACACACACCTACAACCTATGCAGGCCTCTAATACCCTCCAAGATAATTGTGCCTAAAGCCAGGAGTCACAGCCTGTGCTGTAGGACACATGCAACCAGATGCCCACCATGCTGAAGCTTGTCATGGACATCAGAGGTAATACTTCCAGCCACCAATTATTAAGTACCCAGTATGTGCCAAGTATTTGCAAATGTTTCTTCATTTATTTCTCCCAACAAACATTCGAGGATGACACTGGTAAGCCATATTAAAGACGCTGACAGTGAGGTCTGAGTGACAAGATCTCATATTAGTAGATAGAGAAACCAGAATTCAAACCCAGCTTTGCTTGACTTCAAAACACATATTCCTTTTTTTTATGTTTATATATTTTTGAGAGAGAGAGAGAGAGAGAGACAAAGCGTGAGTGAGAGAGGGGCAGAGAGAGAGAGAAAGAGGGAGACACAGAATCTGAAGCAGGCTCCAGGCTCTGAGCTGTCAGCATGGAGCCCAAAGCAGTGCTCTAACTCACGTACTATGAGATCCTGACCTGAGTAGAAGTCGAACGCTTAACCAGTTGAGCCACTCAGGTGCAGATAAAACCCACCTTCCTTTTAAAGCCACATGCCAAACTGGTTCCAGGGTTTGGCATACTTCATTTTCTGTAACTTCCTCCTTACAAAGCAAAACCCAAATGGAGTTAAAGGTATTCAGTATTTTAAAAAATCTCAGTTCAGCTTGGACAAAAAGCTCTTTCAAAGTTAATTTTTCTTTCTTTTATACCAGAACAGGTTTCAAAATTAAAATTTTCCTATTCCATCAAATTATAATCATTTGTTTACCATCCTCACTATTTAGCTTCTAGTTAGTTAAAATGTGCCTTTAATCACTATCACCATAAGTGGAAGTCAACTTTGACAACTGGCACATAACTCTAAGAAGCAATATAAAAACACCCATTCTTGTGTATAGCAGCTTTATCCATAATTCCCAAAACTTGTAAACAACTATAATACCCTTGAGCAGATGAACAGATAAATAATCTATGATCCATCCAGACCATGTATTATTATTCAGCACTAAAAAGAAATGAGCTATGCAGCCATGAAAAGGCATGGGGAAACTTGAATTCATATTACTAAGTGGAAGAAAATCTGAAAGGGTTACATACTCTATGATTTCGACTATATGGCATTCTGGAAAAGGCAAAACTATGGAGACAGTAAAAAGATCAGTGTTTCCTAGGGGATGGAAGAGAAAGAGGTGTGAATCGAGGGAGCACAAGGGATTCTGGGCAGTGAAAACACTCTGTAGGATACTATAATGGAGGATACATGTCATTATACGTTTGTTCAAACCTATGGAATGTACAACACCACGAATGAACCCTGCTGTAAGCTATGGAGTCTGGGTGATAATGATGTGTTAATGTTGTTTCATCAATTGTAGCAACTGTACCGCTCTGGTGAGGGATATTGCTGGCGGGAAAGAGCTGTGCATATGTGTGGGTAGAGGACATATGGGAAATCTCTGGACTTCTGCTCAATTTTGCTGTAAACTGCTTTAAAAAAAAAGTCTATAAATATGGATAGATAGATAGATAGATAGATAGATAGATAGATAAATTACATATTATACACACACATATATTTAATATACTGATGCTCTGGCTGAAATCATCCTATAAGGACAAACAAATTGATGATAGAGAAATAACACCTCACTGACAAATAGAAAGCCCCCTAGATGTGGTGAGAAGTAATCCTGGCAAGGAATTTTTTTTGCTTATTGCCCAGAGGATGATACTGGCAATGAGTGTACATGCCACCAGGGTCTTAGGGGAGCTGGTTTTCTGGGACAAAACCGTTCAGCTGAAAGATGGATTATAGCACACCTGATTAAAAGCAGACCATCAGCCTCTACTCCTTGAGGCTGCCAATCAGAACTAGCCAGATCTAGGTAAAGTGGTGAGTTTGGTCTCTAATGACACTTGTCATCCCTTTTCAAAGCCCTATGAGCTCCTCACCCTCTGCCAGCCCTGATTCTTTGTTCAATCCCCCAAAAACCTTTCCTGAAGTAAACTGTCACCTAATCCCTATCAAGGAGTGGGTGATGAAGCCTACAGCTCTACTATGCAGCAATAGATGCACTTAAGAGGGAGATCTGGGACCTCCCATGCCCTCCAGATTCCATGGAGTTCCACCTCTAACGTTGGACATTCGTGCACCTTGTTGAGCAAGTGATGGGATATTTTAGGCCAGTGTGGTATCCCCTGGGCTCTCAGATCTTGCCAACTAACTTTTTATGAGATCTTTACACTTCACATACAGCCACTCATTGCCTTTTCTTCAAAAGCTTCGAGTCAAGCTCTAATTTAAACACCAAGAAATTTTCTTCCTTGCCAATACTGAAAAAAAAAAAATCTACAAGAGAAATCCCATATTTTAAACACCATAAAGCTTGGAATGGATAGTCCACAGCCTAAATTTGTTGAAACACAAAAAAATAGTGTGTGTGTTGTGTTTGTATTTATTCTTTTCAGTACTTTCTGCCTAGAGGTAGTACCATATTGGTACCTCTATTTTCACATTTCTCACATCGTAAGTCTGCCTTCTTGAGCTTGGGAGACACCAGAATCATTTCTTACTTGGATCCCCAGCACAGTGCCAGATCATAATATTTAATAAGTAAATGAACGAGTGAATAAATGTGCTTTCTATTTTGGAACTTATTCTTATATGAATACAGTGTTTTCACTCATATCATTTCTACTTTTGAATCCTAAAACTGATATATTTGAAGGAGCAAGTCCTAAAAGCTTTTGAATCGCTTTCCTTTAAACTTATAAACAAAAGTATATTTAGATTCTCAAAAAGAGCCAATGACAACTTTGGCCAGAAGTCAACTGCCCCGTTGGGTTCCTGACCTTGTCATGCATGAGCTGTAAGTCTGTGGACTTCTGAGCCTCCATGTATTAGTTTTCCATCTGCAATTTGGGAAGGCCCTGTAGATATAAACTCTACAATGTGGAGTATGGGAAACAGTCCTGGAAACCCAGGTGTCAGATTTATACTTGCCACTAATTAATTGCCAGACCATAGCCTAGTCACATTACCCTTCAGGACTCAGATTGTAAACCTAGATGTTTAGAGAATTTAAAAGATGTCTTTATTTTGAAAGTCACTGAGTTTCAACTGGTTGAGAGTTTATCCTGGGACATTAACATTCTGTCATTTCTAACCTGCCCCACACTCAGGCTGAGCGTGTTACTGCAGCCAGAGAACACACTTAGGCAGAGACAGGTAGGAATTTATCCATGTGTAGGCAGCTGTGTCAGAAGGACAACAGTGTTTCCCACAATTACCTTCCATCTAGACAACTATGGAACTATCTGCCCATCTCTTCTCTCTTTAGTAAGGTCCATCCTACCCACTGCTATATTCCATGAAGCTAAGGGACTAAGGGTTCCCATTGTGTGCTACAGGAAACATACACCAATGAATGCAGTCAGTGCATGCATGCATGGATAGATGGATGGATGGATGGATGGATAAATGAATGAAAACTACTATGTCCAAAGCAACACTATAAGGATGAGAACCATATTTATTATCTATTGCTGTGTAACAAATTGCCCCAAAAACTTACTGGCTTAAAACAACAAACATTAATTATGTCACAGAGTTTCTCAGGGTCAGGAATCCAAGAATAGCTTAACTGGGTGGTTTTGACTCAGGGTCTCTCATGCAGTTGCTGTCAAGCTATCACGTGCACCCACCATCATCTGAAGGCTTAACTGGGGCTATAGGATCTGCATACAGGATGGCTCCCTCTCATGGCTATTCTCAGAAGACGTCAGCTCCTTGCTGACTGTTAGCAAGGAGACTTGGGTTTTCAACACAAGGGACTCTCCATAGGGTTGCTTGAGGATCTTCAAGACAGGACACCTGACTTCCCCTAGAGCAAGCAATCCAAGAGAGAGCTGGAAGGAATCCACAGTGTCTTTGGTTACCTAATTTTGAAACTCATACACCATCACTCCCACCTTTCTCTATTTAGAAGTGACTCACCAAGGCCAATGTAGTCCACATGCAAGGGGAGAGACATTCAGCCCCATCTTTTGAAGGGAATGTCAAAGAATTTGTGAATATAACATAGACCACCATAATGACCATGTTTTCCTTCAACCCCCTTGAAGCCAACCACATAAAACACTCATTCTCAGACTGCATTCAAAACCCTCAGCCTTGTCATTCCAAACGTACCCTCAACACTCTTTCATAATCTTTCACACTAACCCAGTTCGTCTGTCTGCTGGTCATCACGCTTGCATTGCTGCTTCCTGATCTCTGAGCCTTTCTTACCACTGTTTTTCGAACAGGAATATTTTACAGATTTTGTCATAATTACATCCTACCTATCCATCAAGCGGAGCTCAAACTTCACCCTCTCCATGATGCCTTCCCCTAATTCCCCCCCACTGAAATCTTTAAAGTTACTTTGTACCATCTATAACACTGATCACTTTTTTTTTTTTTTTACTTCAAATTGTATTCATTCCCATGCCTTATCTTTCCAATGAGACTATAATTTCCTTGAAGTAAGGACTGGGCACATCATAATATGTTCAAGAGTGCTTCTCCAAATAACCTAATCTTTACACACTCTGCTGTACAGTGCCATGGTCTGTAAACACGTGGGTGTGGCTGTGTTCTGATAAAGACTTACATACAAAACAGATGCCTGGCTGGATTCAGCACATGGGCCACAGGTTGCCAATTCCTGAACTAAAATATTGCCTAGGTATCATCAAGTTCTAGAATTCTAAGATTCAGATATAGTAATTGCTGTAACTATTTTTATATACATTTTTTGGAATGTTTTTGTTGTGGAATTGTGTGTATATTTTCTGCTGTTTATACAATCTGGCCACATTTCCTTTATAATAAGAAAAAGAATATTTTAATTTTACAAATCTTTGACAGCTTTAGAACTCATTCTAAGGGAATAGAGGCTGGATGAGGTGTACACATATAATTATTTTTAACCATGTCCTTAACGTTCTTCTAATACAAAAGTCTCTATTTTATACTTTCTTATCTCATGTGAAAAACAACATATTTTATTCCCAAACAACAATTCTGTTGTCTACAATTCTGTGATGGCTAACCAGTAATTTCTACTCAAAGCTTTTAGACCACTGTTTTACAAAACAATCTTAATTTCACCTTTTGATTCATATATTTAAATTATTAACTTTTTTTATAAGAGAAGATATGCATTAATAGTAATAGTTTAAGAATCAGTGACCTACAATCCTATACATGAATTTAATGTGACTATTTAAGGAGCGAAGTTGAGCTTAATTAGCACATAATGCAAAAAGAAAGTGTCAGATTTTAGTGAGACAGCAAAAGAATGTGAGGGGATATACATTTGAAATGTCAAATGATGGGTTTTCATGGGGGAAGAATATTTTTCAACAAAACCGCTCTTAAAACCTCAACTCCTCTTTACAACATTGAATACGAAGCTTGAAAATTACCTTGGTGATAAATGAAACTTGCTGTTTTCAGGGAAATGTCAGGATGCAAACTGTACTCTTGTTTAAACAGAGCTAAGAGAGAGGCCACTGTGTGTGTTTGACAGTGACAAATGGCTTCCAGAGAAAATAAGGCAGCGTCTGCCCATCCCTGCCTTCAGCAAACCTGTTTTGCCGGCTGTCAAACCTTTGGCCTCCTATCTGTCTCAAGTAATCATGGGAAATGATTGTGAATCACTTACTGTCTTCACATTTACATGGACCCCTTCATTGCAAATATTTCACACCACTTCAAACTCTGTATGTGAGAAGAGTATGTTCCCTAAAATGTAATTAACAAATAAATGTTGAAGACATTCAACCAGCTTTAGATAATCTCCTTTATCTTTGCTGACCATAGCTCTTCCCTGGTCATCTGTGGAACTTTGAGGAAAGTATATTAAAACCTCAGTATCTCAAGGTCACCAGAATTTTTTTTTAAAAAGTGCTTATCTAACAAAGTGAGAAAATAAAGAGGTCAAATTCTGTGACCGTTGACTACAAAGGATAGGCCAAATTTGCTGAGTTAGCTCTGGAACATTATGGGAGAATCTAGCCTTTTTTTATAATACTGTGTGAAGATTTTTATTCTAATTATGGAACATTGTGGATAATAAAGTTTACTAAAATATTATTTTGAGAGTAGGACTGTCCCATCAACAAGAGAATGGATAAATAAATTGTGGTTTATTTTTATACTATAATATAGCACAGCAATAAAAAGAATAAACCCCTGGTACCTGTAAAACATGCATGAATCTCACAGGCATAATCTGAGCAGAAGAAACCAGACACAATCATACTAACAGTGTGATTCCATTTATGTGAACTTGGAAAACAAGCAGGCATGCTTGTGTTAACAGAAGCCTGGATGGTAGTTAATACTGGGTGGAGATGGGATTAGACAGGAAGGAGCATGGGAGAACCTTATGGATTCTCCACGTTGGTGGTAGTTACATGGGTCCATATGCAGTCATAAAAATTCATTAAGCTGTATGTCTAAGACTAGCATATCGTATGAACTTTACTGTACTTATGCTAGTCCTCAATTTTTAAAATCCTGAAAGTAAAACATTAATAGATTGTCAATAATTCTAAAATAAGAGACAGTAACTATAGACAAGATCCAACAGGACACCAGCAAGTCAATAACTGAGGAATACAAACTTGGGAATACAACTGGAGAACAGAGAAAGAGAGCATGAAAACAGAGGAGAGAAGAAACAAGAGTGGAAGCAGGAAAGAAAAGCATTAAGTGTAAGTGAAAGACGAAAAAGAATTAGCTGTATGCTTTACCTTCAGAGAATCCCATGCGACCTACAATTTCTTCATGCTTAGGTTTTAATCTGTTTTCTAATCAAGAGGAATAATTAGCAGAAAGAGCTAGAACATTTGGACCCCACCCCACCCCCACCAAATAAACTTAGGTAGAGGAAACTAGATTTATAATCACAAATCAAAAAATACTAGAGAAGCACAAAATTCAGTCCATGTGGTAATGGTACAAAAATGCCCAGGCAGACTGAGTGACTAAAATAGACAATCCAGGAACAAGCACCTTTAATTTAATTTAATACAGATGGTCCCCAACTTATGATGTTTTAACTTAGGATTTTTCTACTTCATGATGGTATGAAAGAGATACACTTTTAGTAGAAACTGAACTTGGACTTTTGAATTTTGATCTCTTCCTGGGCTAGCAATGTACAGTTTGATCATCTCTTGTGGTGCTGTTCAGTGGCAGCAGCTTTAGCTCCCAATCAGCCACATGATAACAAGGGTCAACAACCAATACACTTAGAACCACCTGTCCTCATACAGCCATTCTGTTTCTCACTTTCAGTACAGCGTTCAAAAAATTACTTGAAACAACACTGTATTTCAAAATAAGCTGTGTGTTAGATGATTTTGCCCAACTATAGGCTAACGTAAGTGTTCTGAGTATGTTTAAGGTAGGTGATACTAAGCCATGATGTTTGGCAGGTTAAGTGTATTACATGCATTTTTGACTTATTATTTTCCATTTATGATAGGTTTATAAGGATGTAACCCCATCATAAATTCAGGAAAATCTGTATATTGTAAAAAGGTTATCAAACATTTATGAGGATGGGGAAAAGTATTCACTACAATTGGTTAAGTCCTGGATGACCTTCCCAATGTAGAACCAGATACATTTCCCGGGGAGCCAAAATGCCCAAAAGTCTTAAGAGATCTGATTACCAAGAAAGATAAGCATTTGGAGAAAAGCTAAAGTAAATATTGACTATGAACATGGAGTTAACCAAGAACATGTCAGAAGAAGCACAGATGTTTGTATTTTGTCAGAAGCCCATACTGAAATACCCACAGGTCTTCCTCTCCTACGGGGTCAGAGGCTACTCAAGGAAGATGTTCCTGGTACTGTCCCTTTCCTATTTTGTGGCAAATTCATCTTTTTCTAGTCACTATTTGTGGAAATGAGGTCCCCACAAGGTCTGTTGAACTCACATACAACAACATGATTTCTTGCCCACTTTTCAATTTTTGATGATGGTACCCTGGTGAGATGAAGATGAGTATAAGGGGAAGCACCTATTCATATAGAGAATTTCATAACCTTCAATGAAACAATCTCTAGGGATGTCTGCATGGCTCAGTCAGTTGAGCAACTGACTCTTGATCAGATCTGGTCATGATCCCAGGGTAGTGGGATCAAGCCCCGAGATGGGTTCCGTACTGAGCATAGAGCCTGCTTAGGATTCTCTCTCTCTCTCTCTCTCTCTCTCTCTCTCTCTCTCTCTCTTCCCCTCTCCCCTGCTCACACACTTTCTCTGTCTTAAAAAAATTGAAAAATCTCTAAAGCCTTCAAGTGATCATGGTCAAATTAAATGTACCAAAAAGGAATGATTTAAGACCCAGACAAATATCTATGCTCTAGAATATCTATTGCAATGTGATTTATAAGAAGAGTAAAATTTGTAAACTACCTACTTGTCCACCCAAAAGGACATGATTAAATAAACTTTAATATGTCTGCATCATGAAGCATTATACAACCAGTAAGAGTTGCACTTGAAGAATGCATTGTTTCATCCTCATAAAACCTATGAGATGTGCACTATTTGCACTCATATTTTATGAGGGAGAGAAGCTAGGATGGCAGCATATTAGGAGGACTCTAGGCTTGCCTTGGCCCTCAAACACAGCTAGATACTATCAAATAATTCTGCATTCCCAAGAAATTGACCTGAGGACAGACAGACTGCACAACCACAGGGAGAAAAGAGGCCACATCAAGGAAGGTAGGAAGAGTGGATATGTGGTTTGGGGGAGCACACATATTTCACAAAGAAACTGAGGCTAAACATGATTGTTGGCAGGAGGCCTCAGTTCCTAACCACTCTTCCTAGGGTTGCTTGAGTGTCCCCATGACATGGAAGCTGGCTTCTCCCACAGCATTGAGCCAAAAGAAGCAAGGCAGAGTCACAATGTCTTTTATGACCTAACCTCAGAGGTCACATGCTATCATTCCTATAGAATCCCATCGGTAACACAGGTTAGCCCTTTACAGTGCAGGAGAGGACTACAGAATCAGTGGGGGCTGCCTTGGAGGCTGGCTGTCATGGGGATCTTTAGGAAGGGGGTTTCACTGGAATATTTTGAATATTTTCTGTTATATTTTGACAGAATGCTCTCCAAGCCGTCCTTGGAGTCACATCTTCAAAGACTAAAAAACAAATTATTTTCTTGCTTGAGGATGTTGGGAACCTGGTTGTTGATGAGCCGACAAGTATATATGTATATGTGTAAGGCCTGGAGACAAGATGGCAAGTTTGCGTGCCCTCAGATAAAGCCAGATCCTACAGAGGAGCACTCCACCCATGGCCTCTTTATCTCTTTCAGACTGTAAATTTCTCATCTTTTCCACATATTTCTTTCCAGATCAGCATAAATTGCATTGGGTAGGTTAATTGTAAGTGCCATCATTTAGCAAATAGAATTGAGTGCCTGTTACCTGCCAGATCTCCCTGTCAGGTGCTAGAAACTCAGTGTTGAGACAGACACACATGCTCAGGAAAACAGGTAGCAGGTGACACATGTAGGCAGAGTTCCAAAATCTCTTAACTTCACCAATGTAGAATTCCTGGGGACATCTACATTGGTGAAGTTAAAGGATTGCAGTTCAATTTTCCAACAGTAAGTAATTTCCACTGCCATGACTATAGACGTGTGTCCTGGGATACGGTAAGTAATGTTTCAAGCCACTGACCTGAATGAGGCCATTTGACAAGGATGCAATCTGGCACATAATTTTCAAGTTCCTGTTCCAAAAAGTCATAGATTTCACTCCCTGAGGTCTCA
Source organism: Puma concolor (assembly GCF_028749965.1). Lineage (NCBI taxonomy): Eukaryota > Metazoa > Chordata > Mammalia > Carnivora > Felidae > Puma > Puma concolor. The sequence continues at coordinate 94,533,150 of NC_141669.1, forward strand.
GGAACAGAACTGATATAAAAACAAGGTGGTCTTAGGAGATACCAGTGGATCAGCCCCCAAGTTCCCTAGAGGAACTGTTTTGAAGTCCCCCATAATATAATTTTGGTTGAACAGTAACCTGACACTCTGTACATTTTGTGACCAAGACTGGAAAAAGGATATGAAGAATGTGAGGAAAATATCTATATTATTTATATTTCAGGTAGCACCTTTCTCCAAGGAGCTCAGAAAGCTGCATGAACACTAGTCAGCATTATATATGGTGCTTCTGTTCTCACATGTTTGTTTGAATTTTTCAGTACTGCTTCCGCTGTGGTTTCTTTTTTAACTCTCTTTCTCCTGTTGCTATTCATAGTTATAATGTTCTGGTATATCCATTTACTAAAGAGATTCAAGACTTATGTTTTAGGAATCTAGAATACCAAGATGACATGGTTAAAAATAGAATATTTTTTTATGATTACAACCTGGTGATTCAGACTCTTATATATTACATGTTGAATAAATGCATGAGCACACTAAGAAATGTTCACAGCATGTCTTGCTTATGTCAAAGTGCCAGTAAATGTACATCCAGCCACTGGGAGCAAAAAAACGCCTGAAAACTAGGGACAGGTGTTCTTCACATGACCCAGGAGAGATCAAGATAATACCTTTAGTAGTGATTTGACAGTAGTTAGACAGAAAGATGTAAATTGGATTTGAAGTCACAAAACACCTCCTAGGTCTGGCCTGAAGTGGGAAAACCCACAACTTTATGGCTCCTGCATCCAGCCCCAGGGGGGGTGACTGGGTCTCCCTGCCCAGGGCTTCAGAATAGTGGGAGGAGGACAACCACGTGGCCTGGGCTGTTTCCAGAACAGAAATGGGGACGTCCTGGCACATTTTACTGATGATGAGAGAGGCAGCACAAGAAAGGAGAAGGTGGGGCCTAGGTTTTGGTTTTTTGTTGTTCTGTTTGCTTTTGCTGTTAAGGCCCAGTATCCCCATTCTTGGGCAATGCAGACCTAAAACAAAACAAAACAAAACAAAACAAAACAAAACAGCAAGCTTTCACAAATCATATTAACTCCTTCTTTTGGGAATGATTAAGCAAGGGAGAAGCTAAAAGTTTCCATTCCATGATTGCTCCCCCTTGAAAAGCAAGATAACATGTGATGAGGGAAATAAGTGTCCATTTTACTTGCATTTGACAGAAGATGGCGTCATGGAAGAGACTGTTTTAATTATGGACATTCTTAAGGATGTAGAGGGAGGAGTGTGGGCAAGAACATTGCTTCAGCCTCCATCTTAACAATCGCCATTAGTCAGCCACCATGACATTTTGAGGAGAAATGAGGAAAATAACCATTATCATGTTGTCATAAGCTGTTTGGTGGCCACTAAAAAGTAGTCTTATGGTTTGACCTCCTCCACGAAATAGCAGACTGGTTTCTCCCTTCATTCTACTCACTGCCTCCCCTTCCACATCCAGCCCTGAGACCACATTTTCTGTTCAGCCTCAAACTAAGGTCAAACTTCTAGCCACGTTGGTGATGTCTGTTGGTTCCTTTCCTACAGAGGGAAAATGGTAGCTGAGGAGTTTTGTGGCTTGTACTTCCTGGTGTTATGAATAAAGCACTTATGTGTTTAGGTCCTTTTAGGCCAAGCCAATTGTCTTTCAGGCTCAAGGTACAATTTGCCTCACTGAGTGCATGTCCCAAAGGCAATAAAGATCCTTGCCCAGTTTTCTAAATCAACTGACTGCTGGAGACCAAATCACCTGAGCAGCCTTCCTGTCACACGTATCTCTTCAGATCTGGGGGAGGAAGGTGGAGGGGTGGGAAATGGAGCTGGTAGCAAGAAGGGAGAGGCACAGTCACATGTGCAGCCACAAGTCTTGGGTCGTGAGGGTGAATGAATGATGAATGTCAATGCCTTCATCAGAACTGTGGCTTCAGCCAAGCTTAGCCAGCTGACCCCTGCCAGCACTGCAACCACCACTCAGCCGGCTCCTCCTCTCCCTGCTGACACATCCAAACACTCTCCTTGTTGCCTTGGCAGAGGTGTTCAGTCCTTAGATGTGGCTGCTACAGGGAACTGTGGAGTCCTGGATGAAGACCTGGTCCAGATTCTGGTTCTGCACATTAACTAGATATGTTAACTCAGGAAAATTATTCAGTCCTCCGAGTCTGAGACCTGTGACTTGCAAGATGAGGATAAGTGGGATTTGTTTCTAAAAAATGTATACATGATTCCAGTTATGGTGGACTAGTTTCTAATAAACCAAACCTCCCACATAGAACAACTACAAAAGTTGGATAGAATATTAAAAATACCACTCTGGAGGCAACAGAGAGTTGAGAAGGTAACAAGAATTTGAAGGGCCATGTTCCAAGGCAGAAGAAAAAACAGAGGTGAACCTATATTTGGTCTAGCCCTTCCCCTTGACAGATTTCTAGATTCCAAAGCAACAACCTAAGGGCCTAAACACTGAGTGGCAAAACAAACAAACAGACAAAACCAGCATAAAGTAATGGCCAGAAGTCTGAAATGTGCTATGTGTATGTTTATGTGCTCTCCCAAAGCTAGGTGGAAGGAACAAAAATTAGACCTCAGAGCAGACCAAAGACAAGCCCTAGACAATAACCACCAGCTCTTGGAGGCACCATTGCAGGGATACACCCTAGGAATAATGGCAAACCGTAAACACACCAGCCAGGACAAAGGCTGGGCTCAGTTCCTGACCAGAACTGATGATCTCCTGTTCTTTAGCAGCCTGCTTGAAGCACAAGTAAAGTCTACGAAGAGAAGAATGTCCAGAGCTTTAAGTTTTCGCTGACATTTCTGAAATACAATGTCAGGCATTTAATAAAAATTACTTAGCATTACCAGGAGACAAGACAACATGACAATATACAAGTTTAAAAAAAAATAGTCCCACAGAAAGTCCAGGTAACAGGGTTCCCAGAAAGGACTTTAAAAATAATTGTGATACATGAAAAGATGCTCAGCGTTGCTCCTTACCAGGGAAATACAAATCAAAACCACGCTCAGATATCACCTCACGCCAGTCAGAATGGCTAAAATGAACAAATCAGGAAACTATAGATGCTGGAAAGGATGTGGAGAAATAGGAACCCTCTTGCACTGTTGGTGGGAATGCAAACTGGTGCAGCCGCTCTGGAAAACAGTGTGGAGATTCCTCAAAAAATTAAAAATAGATCTACCCTATGACCCAGCAATAACACTGCTAGGAATTTACCCAAGGGAGACAGGAGTACTGATACATAGGGGCACTTGTACCCCAATGTTTATAGCAGCACTTTCAACAAGAGCCAAATTATGGAAAGAGCTTAAATGTCCATCAACTGATGAATGGATAAAGAAATTGTGGTTTATATACATAATGGAATACTACGTGGCAATGAGAAAGAATGAAATATGGCCTTTTGTAGCAACGTGGATGGAAATGGAAAGTGTAATGCTAAGTGAAGTAAGTCATACAGAGAAAGACAGATACCATATGTTTTCACTCTTATGTGGATCCTGAGAAACTTAGAAGACCATGGGGGAGGGGAAGGAAAAAAAAGAGGTTAGAGAGGGAGAGAGCCAGAGCATAAGAGACTCTTAAAAACTGAGAACAAACTGAGGGTTGATGGGGGGTGGGAGGGTGGGGAGGGTGGGTGATGGGTATTGAGGAGGGCACCTGTTGGGATGAGCACTGGACATCAATTGGACAATAAATTTCATGGAAACCAATTGGACAATAAATTTCATGTTAAAAAATAATAATAATTGTGATAAACATGCTCTAAGAAAACAGACGAGGGAGAATACAGCACATAATTAAAATCAATTTAAGAAAGAATTAAATGCAGATTCCATACTGAAAAATAAATGAACTGAAAAGAAATGGGTTCAAAAGTAGAAAAGAACTGATGAACTGGAAAAAAGATCAGTAGAATTTAATTAAACTGAGGCGCAAAGAGAAGAAAGATGGAAAACACGGAAAGAACATAAGAGAAGTATGGCGCACAGGGAAGTACAACATGCCTTTTAATAAATCTCAGAGGTAGGGGGAGGAGAGATTGTAGCAGAAGCATTTCTTATAGAAATAATGGCCAGGGTGCCTGGGTGACCATTTGGTTGTGTCTGACTCTTGATTTCAGCTCGGTCATGCTCTCATGGTTAATAAGGTAGAGCACCACATCGGGCTCTGAACTGACAGCACAGAGCCTGCTTGGGATTCGGTCTCCCTCTCTCTATCTCTGCTTCTCTCCCTCTTGCTCTCTATCTCTCTTTCAAAATAAATAAAAATAAACTGTAAAAAAAAAGGAACAATAGACAAAAACTTTCCAAAAGTGATATAAGCAGAAAAACATAATAAAGGAAACCACATCTAGCCTATCATAGTGCTGTTAGATAGGGCAAATGGGGAAAAAATATCGGTAAAGATATACAGGCTTAAATGAGACAATTAGCAAACTTGACTTATTGAACGTATATGGAATATTACAGAATATTCATGCTTTCTGAGCCCGTGTGGAAATTAGAATAGTAAGTGTCAAAGTAAAAGTGTGAGGTCATAAAACAAGTCTTAATGAATGTCAGAGGTTTTAAACCAAAGAGTATGTGTTTTCTGATCACAGTGGAATTAAGCGAGAAGTCAGTATAAAAAAAGATAACTAATAAAATCTCCAAATTTGCAAATTAAATAATACACTCTTAAAATCCCCAGAGACCAAAGTAGAAATCACAATGTAAATTAGAAATTATGTAGAACGAAGTGGTAGTTAAAAAATGTATCAAAAATCTGGGGCGCCTGGGTGGCGCAGTAGGTTAAGCGTCCGACTTCAGCCAGGTCACGATCTCATGGTCCGTGAGTTCCAGCCCCGCGTCGGGCTCTGGGCTGATGGCTCAGAGCCTGGAGCCTGTTTCCGATTCTGTGTCTCCCTCTCTCTCTGCCCCTCCCCCGTTCATGCTCTGTCTCTCTCTGTCCCAAAAATAAATAAACGTTGAAAAAAAAATTTTTAAAAAAATGTATCAAAAATCGTGAGATACAGGGACACCTGGCTGACTGAGAACACAGCTCTTCATCTCAGGGTTGTGAGTTTGAGCCCCAGGGTGGGTATAGAGATTATTTAAAAATAAAATCTTTTTTTAAAGCTTATTTATTTATTTTGGGAGAGAGGGAGTGTGTGCAAGTGCATGCACAACCTAAGGAGGACACAGAAGGAGGAAGAGAGAGAATACCAAGCAAGCTCTACATTGTCAGCTTGGAATCCAACTCAGGGCTTGAACTCACAAACCATGAGATCATGACCTCAGTCAAAATCAAGAGTTGGGAGCTTAACCTATTGAAGAAACCAGAACCCTCTTAAAAATAAAACCTTAAAAAAAAAGGTAGTGAGATACAGTAAAGACACTCAGAGAGGAAAATTTATGGCCTTAAATGGATATTTGAGAAAAAGAGTAAAGTAAAGTTAATGATCAACTACAGAAGTTAGGGGAAAAGAGTAAATTAAACCCAAAGAAAGGACACAGACAGGAATAATAAAAGTGATAGATACAGAAAACTAGTGTACAATACAAAAATCTAGAAATCCAAAAGTTGGTTCTAGAAAGGAACACAGGAGTAGAAGACACAAATGACCAATATCAGGAATGAAAAAAAGAACATCACTGAAGATTTTAGAAAATTAAAAAAACATGAAAAAATATTATGAACATTTTAAAACAATCTACCAATATAATACGTTTATATAATTTTTAATATAATTTAATATAATTTTCATATAATGTAATATAATTTTTCATATAATTTTTAATAATTTTCATCTTCCTGATGAAAATATGAATAGTTCCATAACATTTCGTAAAGACAACATTAAATAAATTGAATATGTAAGAACAAAACTCCCTTGAGGAAAGTACAGACCCAACTGGCTTCACTGGTGAAATCTACCAAATGCTGAATAAAGAGAGAATACCAATCTTACACAAACTGCCAGCATGCTGGAAAAGAGAAATTCTTCCTAAATCTTTTTATGAAGCCAGCATAACCTTGATACCAAAATCTGAAAAACCCATTGAAAAAAAGGAAATTTGAGGGCCAATGTCAGTTGTAAATGTTGGTGTAAAATGCTTAACAAAATACTAGAAAAACAAATCAAGTCATACATAGAGAATACTATGTCATTACCAGCTTGAGTTTGTTTCTAAAATGCAATGTTAACATTCAAAAATTAATAAATGTAATTCCCCACGTTGTTAGAATAAAGAGAAAATCATATGACTCTATTACAGATGCAGAAGGAGCATTTGAAAAACTTTGATATGCTTCAGGTTAAGCATCCGACTCTTGATTTCAGCTCAGGTTTAAAAAAAACATTGTAATTAATAAATAGTGATATATTCATACAATGGAATATTATAGAGTAATAAAAACAAATATTGACTGAGAGAAGCCAAACACAAAACAATCCACAATAAACTATTCCATTAATATCCAGCAAAGTTTTCATTTGGTTTTGGAAATCATGACTGAGCTTACCACTGAGGAGACGTGGGAGGTAGTTTGAGAAGAGAAATGAGGTTTCTGGGTGCTGATAATGTTCTATTTCTTGAGCCAGTGAGAAACCACAGGAATGTGTTCACTGTGTGAAAATTCATCGAGCCCTAATTGCTGATTTGTATACTTTCCTGTTGATGTTTTACTCTGACAAAACAGTTAACATACAATTGGCAGCCACCACAGTAATCACTATTTCAGACAAGAGTCATGAGTGGATGCTAAACTGAGTGTGGTGACACCATGATGAGGAATAGGATATTTGTCATCTCCAGGTGTCTCATCACAAGATATTTTTTTATATAAAGCCAAAGATCTGATTTATCCACCAAGTTTGACTATTTAATTTTTTTAATTTTTTTAAGTTTATTTATTTAGTTTGAGAGAGACAGAGACAGTGCAAGTGGGGAAGGGGTAGAGAGAGATGGAGAGAGAGAATCCCAAGCAGTCTCTGTGCTGGCAGCACAGAGCCCGATGCAGGACTTGAGCGCACGAAATTGTGGGATCATAACCTGAGTTGAAACCAGGAATCAGACACTTAACCAACAGAGCCACATCCTCCCAAGATATTATTAATTGCAAAGGGAAAAACAGTAATTTCGCAGTGGATAAAATTGATAGATACCACCTTACCGAGTGATCAAAGTTAACTTGTGAGTTAGTCTGAAAGGGCCACCATAACAAAGTGCCACAGACTGACTTAAACACCAGAAATGAATTTTCTCACAGTTCTGGAGGCTGGAAGTCCAAGATCAAGGTATCAATAGGGTTCATTTGTTGTGGGGGCCATGAAGGAAGAATCTGTTCTTCCAGGCCTCTCTCCTGAGCTTGTAGATGGTGGTTGTCTCCCTGTATGCTCACATCATCTTCCGTCTGTAAGTGTCTGTGTTCAAATTTCTCTTCTTATAAAGATACCAGGTCATAATGAATAGGGACCACCCCAATGACCTCATTTTAATTTAATTACCTCTGTAAAGATCCTATGTCCAAATACAGTCACATTCTGAGACACTGGGAGTTATGACTTTAACGTATGATGTGGAAGGACGCAATTCAGCCCATAACAACATATAGCAATAATGAGACAATTGGACAGCATCTGCCTCATGATATAATAAATTGAAATGAACACCGCATCATGTTTAGGACATTCTTGCCCAAAATCCATAACCTGAATCTCATCATGACAACGAAGTCAGAAATCAGAAAAACCCAAATTGGGACACTTCTAAAAAATCAGAAAAACCCTTGGGGTGCCTGGGTGGCTTAGTTGGGTAAGCATCCAACTTCGACTCAGGTCATGATCTCACGGTTCTTGAGTTCAAGTCCTGCCTCTGGTGAGATAGAGCCCTGCGTGGAGTGAGCACGAGCCCCACTCTCAGTTCCTCGCTGACAGTGCAGAGTTTGCATGGGATTCTCTCCCTCTGTCTCTCTGCCCCTTGTGGGATTCTTTCCTTCTCCCTCTGTCTCTGCCCCTCATTCACTCACACTCTTTCTCCCTCAAAAAAAGAAGAAAGAAAGAAAGAAAGAAAGAAAGAAAGAAAGAAAGAAAGAAAGAAAGAACCCATTAAAAAAAAATCAGAAAACCCCAATTTAGAGTATTTCTACAAAATAACCAAACCGTACTCAAAAGACTCAAGGTTATAAAAGACAAAGACCAAAGAATTTTTCTAGCTTAAAGGAACACAAACAAATACACAACCAAACACAGGATACAATGCCTGATTGGCTCCTAGGCCAGATAAAGGGAATAATCGGCAAAATTTGAATGAAGTCCATCAGTTAAATAATAGAATAATGTTAATTCCCTAATTTTACTAATTATGGTGTGGTTTCAGAGGAAAATGCCCTTACTTTAGGAAATACACGCTGATGTATTTGGACATAAATCTGAGGAATCTTGAAGAGTTTATAGAAATTTCTTGTATCATTTTTGCAACTTTTTTGTAAGCCTAGAATTATTTCGAACTTTAAAAATTAACAGAAAAAAGGAAAACAAAAAAGAAGGCAATTGGAAAAAAATACATAATTAACATATGTGAAAGCTGCTAATACTCATCAAAGTACCTGAGGAAACAAAAGCTGTTCCATTTACTCATTCATGCATTTTTTATCTTTTTGTTTGTTTGTTTTTTTCATTCATACATTTTTAAATGAATAGGAATGAGTGAAGGGATAAATTAAAACCAAAGGCAAATATGCATGAACTTGTACCATCTGGGAATCAGATTAACCTTCAGGGTAGTCCCTTAAAACAGGGGGTGGAATCTGGGGTTCCTCAACTGATGCCATAGCTTGCGCTCAAATTCTGGTTAAAAGCAAATTTTAAATAGTGTAAATCCTTATTAAAATGTTGTTGGTGCCACATAGATATAACTTCTATTAAACAAAGCCCCAGTATTAAAGAGGAACTTTCTATGACATTTTTTTTTTGTTTCTCCTCTGAAAACATACTTACTGTCACATAAGCCTCAAAATAGAGCAACTGACAGAAATTTCCTCTTTCTTTTTTAAAATTTTTTAATGTTTATTCATTTTTTGAGAGAGAGAGAGAGAGAGAGAGAGAGGAGAGAGATAGAACAGGCTCCTGGCTCTGAGCTGCCAGCACAGAGCCTGATGCGGGGCTCAAACTCAAAAGCCATGAGATTATGACCTGAGCCGAAGTTGGATGCTTAACTGACTGAGCCACCCAAGTGCCCCCAAAATTTCCCCTTTCAAGATGATGATTTTGTCATTACACAGATCAAAGTTGAAACTCTGGTTCAACCAGGATTCGACTCCATAATATTCCATTAAGTTCACTCATCATTTATTCATCCAGCAATTTTTGAGTGCCAATGTGTACCAGGCACAGTGCTACAAGCCACATGAATAGAAAGATAAATAAGGCATAGTATTTGTCTTTGAGAACCTCACCTTAAGATGCTAAGAATAAATGTTTTCCCTTCTTTTTGAAAATTATTATTAAAATATAAATTCTAGGGCACTTGGTTGGCTCACTTGGTGGAGCACATGTTCCTTGATCTCGGGATCATGAGTTCAAGCCCCACGTTGGATGGAGAGATTACTTAAATCTTGAGTGTTCGTTCCCTATAGCTGTCTGTGGTAAGAAATTACCACAAACTGAGTGGCACAAAACACCACAAATTAAATCTCTCATAGATCTGGAGTCTAGAAATCCAAAATCAAGATATCAGCAGGACCGTTTCCTCTGAGAGTCCGGATGGAACCCTTCTCTGCCTCGCTCTAGTTTCTGAGAGTGGCATTCAATTCCTTGGCTGGTGGTTGCATCACTGCAGCTCTGTCTCTGTCCTCCCTGTCTCTGTAGTCCCTGTGTGTCTCTGTCTTCACTTGGTGTTTTCCTCTTCTCTCAAGGACACCAGTCACACTGGATTAGAGTTCACTCTAATGACACCATCTTAACTCAATCACTTCTTTAAAGACTCCATGTCCAAATAAGATCACATTCACAGATACCAGGGGTTCAGATTTCAAAGAAGCTTTTTGGGTGACGCAATTGAACCTATAACACACACATTTCAGTAAGTCAATTTGATCATCTTTCTTGGAAATTTAAATCTTTAAGGAGAAGGGCAACACTGGTATGTTTTAGGTTTGTTTTCCATGACATAAATCAGACTTTTCATGATTTGAAGGGCATCTTTCTGGGCCTGTGGAGAAAGTTTAAGTGTATCACTGAGAGGGACTGTTCGAGAGGCATGCCAGGTAGAGGGTCTCAAGGGTGCTCAGATCTGTTGCTAAGTACTAATATCTATGCTTTGGGCCTAAAAGGGGGCATGTTGGAAGGAGACAAGGGAAGAATGGGGATTGTATAATGGCTAGGGTCCCCACCACCAGCCACGCTATCCATTGTTACCTCATCACCTGCTATACACATGGGATTTCTGTACAAAGATTCCCTGTGCAAAATAAAACACTTCTCCAACTGACAATATTTAAAAACCAATGGTTTATATGGCTGGCACATTTTTCAACACCACTAAGTTTCATTCCTGCTGGTGGTGGCTTTTTTCCCTCTGTCTTAATAAAATTAAGTTAGTCAGTTTATTTTCTACTTTAAATTATATTTTCCATTCCATTGCTTCTGCTCCTGTACTAATAAAATGCTATTGTCCTAAGTTTCTACTGATGGTAAAAATGTTTGAATAGTGGAAGACTAGAACATTTTGCCTGGAATTTTCTAAAAAAAATTCTAAAATACTTTTCTTTTAAAAATCAGTAATTCCCTTTTAATAATTCAAACTCCAGTATTGATTAAAATCTTATTACTACTGATATATGAAATTTGGGGAATTCATTTCCTCTGTCATTCTGAATGTTTTCTCAATGAACTCTGGCCTTTTAAGATAATGTCCTGTTTCACAGAAGAAAAACTGTATTCATTAATAGTTATTTTTTCTACATTTTGCTCACCATGTCTCTGTATAAACCTTTTTTCTTTTCTTGCTTTTTAAATATTCTCCCTACTTTATTCTTTTACTGTTTTATTATATCATGCTTAAGTTTTATTTATTTATTTATTTATTTATTTATTTATTTGAAACAGAGCATGAGCAGAGAAGAAGGAAAGAAGAGAGAGAGAACCCCAATCAGGCTCCACACTCAGCACAGAGCCGACTCAGGGCTCTATTCCACGACCCTGGGATCATGACCTGAGCCAAAATCAAGAGTCGGATGTTCAACCAACTGAGCCACCCAGGCACCCCTAATTTCTTTTTTGTTCTTAACTTTCTTCGACCCTAATGCCATAGCCCCACATTTTTAAATGTCATATACTTAAGTGATCCTGTTTGGACATTTTTCTTCATTGTTCTTACATCACTTTTAGTAAAAACTAAAAAGTATATTTTGTCTTATTAAATGAACATGACTTTTACTATAAAAAAATCACAAAATACAAATAAACAAAGATTTAAAGAAAAATAAAAAACCAAGCTACCACTTTGGGCAGCATTTTCACACTTTGATGTAGAGATTGACCATTGTGGGTAGGCCTGGCAAGGGGGAAAGAGATCCACCAGGGAAATCCACAACAGGAATTGGTCCTAAGGTGCCTGGTGAAGGGAGACACAGCTTTCCCCAGGGCATGGACAGAAAGGTTTGGGTGCCCCAAGCTGGCACTCCTTGAGTCGCCACAACTGCTGAAGCCCAGACTTGCCCTTGGGAACCTCAGGAAGACACCAGGGAGTCACATCTACACCCAAATGTCCTCCACCTTGTAGAGGCTCTGCTCACCACATCTGATGTGTAGAATGTGCTGGAATGCAGGAACCTCCATGTAGCTGCTGTGAGTGTCACCAGTGCACAGACCATGTCACTTTTATTTTTTTTTTTTTTTAATTTTTTTTTTTTCAACGTTTATTTATTTTTGGGACAGAGAGAGACAGAGCATGAACGGGGGAGGGGCAGAGAGAGAGGGAGACACAGAATCGGAAACAGGCTCCAGGCTCTGAGCCATCAGCCCAGAGCCCGACGCGGGGCTCGAACTCACGGACCGCGAGATCGTGACCTGGCTGAAGTCGGACGCTTAACCGACTGCGCCACCCAGGCGCCCCCCATGTCACTTTTAGGGGGTGCTTTAGCTGCAGAGAGCTGCCAGCACCCTTTCGCAGCAGTGATCCACTTCAGGGATGTGAGGTCCCCCGCTCTCGCCCCAGGATGGGACTGCCTTGGGGCGGGGGTAACTCATTCTGAACTATCTCCCAGGCGTCAGAGCCCTGTTGGCCCCCCAGCCACTCCTGCAGATCCCACAGCCTTCTTCACACTGGTTTCCACAGAAGTCCACTTGCTGAGGATCCCCACCCTGCCACATTGTCCCACTGGGCTCTAGAAACAACACCAAATTCTCCTTCCTCTGCCGACCATCAGGCCTGCTGCCCCAAGCCCCTCCAATGTTTAAAAAAAAAAAATCTTTGTATATTCAGTGAAGAGAGAAAAAAAATAGTAACAGGTTTTATTTGGCCTTTCTTTGATTACTACGAAAGTGTGGCTTTGTTTCACTGCTTCCTGGGCATTTGCTCTTACACTTCGTTACTGATATATAAATGATTTTTTTCCAGTTGTCCATTTCCTACAACAGTGATCATCTTTCCTCTACTGATAGGTATCTTCCCAAATGTATCCTTGGTCTTCAAACTAGATTTATAATACTTTTTTTTTTTTTTCAAGTAAGCTTCACGCCCAACAAGGAGCCCAGTATGGGGCTTGAACTCATGATCCTGAGATCAGGACCTGAGCTGAGACCAAGAGTCAGACGCTTAAATTACTGAGCCACACAAGTGTCCCTATTATATTTTTAAATATGCTGACATTTTCACTTGTATGTAGTCAGATGTCTCCAACTTCTCCTTTGTGATTTGTGTTTTTAATATCACATACCCAAAGTCCTTCATTACCCTACTGTTATAGAAATATTTGCTGAAGGAAAAGATTATTTAGAAACTGCCTAAAAGAGTATGAAATTGTCTATATAAATTGGGAAAGTTCTGTTGTGTTCTTGTTGTGTTGGTATTTTAAAAATTTATTATTTTGTCAAGGAAGAAAATAAAAGCTAACCACTATGACATCCAGGAAATTCTGTGCCCTCTGTCTTGTAGACTCTGGAGTCAAAGTCATTTCCACATGACAGGTGAATGTCTCAGTCAGGTTTCTCCAGGACCCTCTCAGCCTTCACTGCCTTTTAACATGGGATCGGAACAAGCTACGTATTTTAGGGTCCAATGCAAAAAGAAAATGTGGAGTTCCTTTCTCAAAAATTATAAAAATTTCAAGAGGGCAACAACAGAGCATTAAGCCAAGCTCCTTCTAAGCATAGGATCCTCTGTGACTGTACAAGTCTAAAGTCCATGAAGCTACCTGCCCAGAACATAGACAGACCAATCCTTCCAGGTCAATTCCTTTGAACAGGTAGACCAGTTAAGCCAGTCAAAAAATGTTTCATGAGGTTTTTGCTTGGTGAGTTTCTAAAAAGGATGTGACTGAATTCTTTTTGACCGAATTAGTTGAATGCAATGGTACCATGGGGGGAAAGTGAGGTGATTATCAGGTTGCAAGTTCTACAAGCAATTTGGGGGTAATATCTGAAGTGAAAACCTGAAATGTGGAATCTTTGAAGATCCCAAAGACAATTCCAAAATTCACCAATAACTGCCAATAATGATCATCCTCCAGGCCCTGGGCTGAGGGCATTAACAGGAAGGTTTGTTGACCACCCCACTCAGCAGGCACTGTACAGACCCATTTCACAGATGAGGAACTTGAGGCTTCAGGAGAAACAGAATAAATTCCCCATTTAACTTAGCCCATCAGCAGTGAACAGGGGTTAAAATTCATATCTGAATCCAGAACCTCCCTCTTGGCTTCCATGTTGTTCTGGAACCATGATCACAGGGCCTACCTTCCACAAACACAAGTGAAACTCTGGATTTGGGAGGACCATGGAGATTTCCAACTGGTGGTATCAGATTTCACACACCCTAAAATGGGCCTCTTGCTTGTGAAAGACCAGGAGGTCCTGAACAGTCCTGGACTTGCATGTCAAGGTTTCAGGGCTGAGGAAGGTGAAGCCACTGTGTTTTCTGCTAAAGACAAGGATTTTTTTCCCTCCTTCTCTGTATAAAGAGCAGGTTGTTTTCCTAGTTCTTAGCTGAATGCCAAGCCGCAATAAAAAATAAAAAAAGGAAATTTAAATTCTTGCATAGAACATTAAGGATCCAGCAGATGAACCTCAAAAACACAAGTGTTCAGGCTCCATGTGCACTACCAGCATTCCAGGTAACCTACTTAAGCCTTGCCTTCACCCAACAGTGTTTCAAAGCTGGCATTTACAGGCTTTTGCATGTGAATTGCCCTCTGCTTTTTGACCCTGCTGGAAACAAAGTTAAAATGACATGTTCATAGCACTGTGTGTTTCTGCTGTTCCTCCACAGCAGCCTCCAGATCCAGAGCAAAGTCCAAGAATTGAACTGTCTACAAGATTGAAGCCAAAATCATGGGGACATTTAGGACTTTCTCAGTTTCCCAGTTAACTATTTACACATAGATATCGAAATAAAACATCATACCTTTTCCTACTTCCCACGTCCCCTCAGGATTCAGACAACTGGACAGAAGTTTATTTTTTTTTTTTTTTTTTTTTATTTATATATGAAATTTATTGTCAAATTGGTTTCCATACAACACCCAGTGCTCATCCCAAAAGGTGCCCTCCTCAGTACCCATCACCCACCCTCTCCTCCCTCCCACCCCCCATCAAACCTTAGTTTGTTCTCAGTTCTCAACAGTCTCTTATGCTTTGGCTCTCTCCCACTCTAACCTCTTTTTTTTTTTTTTTTTTTTTGTTCCCCTCCCCCATGGGTTTCTCTTAAGTTTCTCAGGATCCACATAAGAGTGAAACCATATGGTATCTGTCTTTCTCTGTATGGCTTATTTCACTTAGCATCACACTCTCCAGTTCCATCCATGTTGCTACAAAAGGCCATATTTCATTTTTTCTCATTGCCACGTAGTACTCCATTGTGTATATAAACCACAATTTCTTTATCCATTCATCAGTTGATGGACATTTAGGCTCTTTCCATAATTTGGCTATTGTTGAGAGTGCTGCTATGAACATTGGGGTACAAGTGCCCCTATGCATCAGTACTCCTGTGTCCCTTGGATAAATTCCTAGCAGTGCTATTGCTGGGTCATAGGGTAGGTCTATTTTTAATTTTCTGAGGAACCTCCACACTGCTTTCCAGAGCGGCTGCACCAATTTGCATTCCCACCAACAGTGCAAGAGGGTTCCCGTTTCTCCACATCCTCTCCAGCATCTATAGTCTCCTGATTTGTTCATTTTGGCCACTCTGACTGGCGTGAGGTGATATCTGAGTGTGGTTTTGATTTGTATTTCCCTGATAAGGAGCGACGCTGAACATCTTTTCATGTGCCTGTTGGCCATCCGGATGTCTTCTTTAGAGAAGTGTCTATTCATGTTTTCTGCCCATTTCTTCACTGGGTTATTTGCTTTTCGGGTGTGGAGTTTGGTGAGCTCTTTATAGATTTTGGATACTAGCCCTTTGTCTGATATGTCATTTGCAAATATCTTTTCCCATTCCGTTGGTTGCCTTTTAGTTTTGTTGGTTGTTTCCTTTGCTGTGCAGAAGCTTTTTATCTTCATAAGGTCCCAGGAATTCACTTTTGCTTTTAATTCCCTTGCCTTTGGGGATGTGTCGAGTAAGAGATTGCTACGGCTGAGGTCAGAGAGGTCTTTTCCTGCTTTCTCCTCTAAGGTTTTGATGGTTTCCTGTCTCACATTCAGGTCCTTTATCCATTTGGAGTTTATTTTTGTGAATGGTGTGAGAAAGTGGTCTAGTTTCAACCTTCTGCATGTTGCTGTCCAGTTCTCCCAGCACCATTTGTTAAAGAGACTGTCTTTTTTCCATTGGATGTTCTTTCCTGCTTTGTCAAAGATGAGTTGGCCGTACGTTTGTGGGTCTAGTTCTGGGGTTTCTATTCTATTCCATTGGTCTATGTGTCTGTTTTTGTGCCAATACCATGCTGTCTTGATGATAACAGCTTTGTAGTAGAGGCTAAAGTCTGGGATTGTGATGCCTCCTGCTTTGGTCTTCTTCTTCAAAATTACTTTGGCTATTCGGGGCCTTTTGTGGTTCCATATGAATTTTAGGATTGCTTGTTCTAGTTTCGAGAAGAATGCTGGTGCAATTTTGATTGGGATTGCATTGAATGTGTAGATAGCTTTGGGTAGTATTGACATTTTGACAATATTTATTCTTCCAATCCATGAGCAGGGAATGTCTTTCCATTTCTTTAAATCTTCTTCAATTACCTTCATAAGCTTTCTATAGTTTTCAGCATACAGATCCTTTACATCTTTGGTTAGATTGATTCCTAGGTATTTTATGCTTCTTGGTGCAATTGTGAATGGGATCAGTTTCTTTATTTGTCTTTCTGTTGCTTCATTGTTAGTGTATAAGAATGCAACTGATTTCTGTACATTGATTTTGTATCCTGCAACTTTGCTGAATTCATGTATCAGTTCTAGCAGACTTTTGGTGGAGTCTATCGGATTTTCCATGTATAATATCATGTCATCTGCAAAGAGCGAAAGCTTGACTTCATCTTTGCCAATTTTGACGCCTTTGATTTCCTTTTGTTGTCTGATTGCTGTTGCTAGAACTTCCAGCACTATGTTAAATAACAACGGTGAGAGTGGGCATCCCTGTCGTGTTCCTGATCTCAGGGAAAAAGCTCTCAGTTTTTCCCCGTTGAGGATGATGTTAGCTGTGGGCTTTTCATAAATGGCTTTTATGATCTTTAAGTATGTTCCTTCTATCCCGACTTTCTCAAGAGTTTTTATTAAGAAAGGGTGCTGGATTTTGTCAAAGGCCTTTTCTGCATCGATTGACAGGATCATATGGTTTTTCTCTTTTTTTTGGTTAATGTGATGTATCACGTTGATTGATTTGCGAATGTTGAACCAGCCCTGCATCCCAGGAATGAATCCCACTTGATCATGGTGAATAATTCCTTTTATATGCCGTTGAATTCGATTTGCTAGTATCTTATTGAGAATTTTTGCATCCATATTCATCAGGGATATTGGCCTGTAGTTCTCTTTTTTTACTGGGTCTCTGTCTGGTTTAGGAATCAAAGTAATACTGGCTTCATAGAATGAGTCTGGAAGTTTTCCTTCCCTTTCTATTTCTTGGAATAGCTTGAGAAGGATAGGTATTATCTCTGCTTTAAACGTCTGGTAGAACTCCCCTGGGAAGCCATCTGGTCCTGGACTCTTATTTGTTGGGAGATTTTTGATAACCGATTCAATTTCTTCGCTGGTTATGGGTCTGTTCAAGCTTTCTATTTCCTCCTGATTGAGTTTTGGAAGAGTGTGGGTGTTCAGGAATTTGTCCATTTCTTCCAGGTTGTCCAATTTGTTGGCATATAATTTTTCATAGTATTCCCTGATAATTGTTTGTATCTCTGAGGGATTGGTTGTAATTTTTCCATTTTCATTCATGATTTTATCTATTTGGGTCATCTCCCTTTTCTTTTTGAGAAGCCTGGCTAGAGGTTTGTCAATTTTGTTTATTTTTTCAAAAAACCAACTCTTGGTTTCGTTGATCTGCTCTACAGTTTTTTTAGATTCTATATTGTTTATTTCTGCTCTGATCTTTATTATTTCTCTTCTTCTGCTGGGTTTAGGCTGCCTTTGCTGTTCTGCTTCTATTTCCTTTAGGTGTGTTGTTAGATTTTGTATTTGGGATTTTTCTTGTTTCTGGAGATAGGCCTGGATTGCAATGTATTTTCCTCTCAGGACTGCCTTTGCTGCGTCCCAAAGCGTTTGGATTGTTGTATTTTCATTTTCGTTTGTTTCCATATATTTTTTAATTTCTTCTCTAATTGCCTGGTTGACCCACTCATTCGTGAGTAGGGTGTTCTTTAACCTCCATGCTTTTGGAGGTTTTCCAGACTTTTTTCTGTGGTTGATTTCAAGCTTCATAGCGTTGTGGTCTGAAAGTATGCATGGTATGATTTCAATTCTTGTAAACTTATGAAGGGCTGTTTTGTGACCCAGTATATGATCTATCTTGGAGAATGTTCCATGTGCACTCGAGAAGAAAGTATATTCTGTTGCTTTGGGATGCAGAGTTCTAAATATATCTGTCAAGTCCATCTGATCCAATGTCTCATTCAGGGCCCTTGTTTCTTTATTGATCGTGTGTCTAGATGATCTATCCATTTCTGTAAGTGGGGTGTTAAAGTCCCCTGCAATTACCACATTCTTATCAATAAGGTTGCTTGTGTTTATGAGTAATTGTTTTATATATTTGGGGGCTCCGGTATTCGGCGCATAGACATTTATAATTGTTAGCTCTTCCTGATGGATAGACCCTGTCACTATTATATAATGTCCTTCTTCATCTCTTGTTACAGCCTTTAATTTAAAGTCTAGTTTGTCTGATATAAGTATGGCTACTCCAGCTTTCTTTTGGCTTCCAGTAGCATGATAAATAGTTCTCCATCCCCTCACTCTCAATCTAAAGGTGTCCTCAGGTCTAAAATGAGTCTCTTGTAGACAGCAAATAGATGGGTCTTGTTTTTTTATCCATTCTGATACCCTATGTCTTTTGGTTGGCGCATTTAATCCATTTACATTCAGTGTTATTATAGAAAGATATGGGTTTAGAGTCATTGTGATGTCTGTATGTTTTATGCTTGTAGTGATGTCTCTGGTACTTTGTCTCACAGGGTCCCCCTTAGGATCTCTTGGAGGGCTGGTTTAGTGGTGACAAATTCCTTCAGTTTTTGTTTGTTTGGGAAGACCTTTATCTCTCCTTCGATTCTAAATGACAGACTTGCTGGATAAAGGATTCTCGGCTGCATATTTTTTCTGTCTAGCACACTGAAAATCTCGTGCCAATTCTTTCTGGCCTGCCAAGTTTCAAAAGACAGATCAGTCACCAGTCTTATAGGTCTCCCTTTATATGTGAGGGCACGTTTACCCCTTGCTGCTTTCAGAATTTTCTCTTTATCCTTGTATTTTGCCAGTTTCACTATGATATGTCGTGCAGAAGATCGATTCAAGTTACGTCTGAAGGGAGTTCTCTGTGCCTCTTGGATTTCAATGCCTTTTTCCTTCCCTAGTTCAGGGAAGTTCTCAGCTATTATTTCTTCAAGTACCCCTTCAGCACCTTTCCCTCTCTCTTCCTCCTCTGGGATACCAATGATGCGTATATTATTTCTTTTTAGTGTATCACTTAGTTCTCTAATTTTCCCCTCATATTCCTGGATTTTTTTATCCCTCTTTTTCTCAGCTTCCTCTTTTTCCATAACTTTATCTTCTAGTTCACCTATTCTCTCCTCTGCCTCTTCAATCCGAGCCGTGGTGGTTTCCATTTTGTTATGCATTTCGTTTAAAGCGTTTTTCAGCTCCTCGTGACTCTTCCTTAGTCCCTTGATCTCTGTAGCAAGAGATTCTCTGCTGTCAGCTATACTGTTTTCAAGCCCAGCGATTAATTTTATGACTATTATTCTAAATTACTTTCTGTTATATTATTTAAGTCCTTTTTGATCAGCTCATTAGCTGTTGTTATTTCCTGGAGATTCTTCTGAGGGGAATTCTTCCGCTTGGTCATTTTGGATAGTCCCTGGCGTGGTGAGGACCTGCAGGGCACTTCCCCTGTGCTGTGGTGTATAACTGGAGTTGGTGGGCGGAGCCGCAGTCAGACCTGATGTCTGCTCCCAGCCCACCGCTGGGGCCACAGTCAGACTGGTGCGTGCCTTCTCTTCCCCTCTCCTAGGGGCGGGATTCACTGTGGGGTGGAGTGGTCTGTCTGGGCTACTTGCACACTGCCAGGCTTGTGATGCTGGGGATCTGGCGTCTTAGCTGGGGTGGGTAGGCAAGGTGCACAGGGGCAGGAGGGGCAGGCTTAGCTTGCTTCTCCTTAGGTGATCCACTTCAGGAGGGGCCCTGTGGCAGCAGGAGGGAGTCAGATCCGCTGCCGGAGGTTTGGCTCTGCAGAAGCGCAGAGTTGGGTGTTTGCGCGGAGCGAGCAAGTTCCCTGGCAGGAACTGGTTCTCTTTGGGATTTTGGCTGGGGGATGGGCGGGGAAGATGGCGCTGGCGAGCGCCTTTGTTCCCCACCAAACTGAGCTCTGTCGTCCGGGGGCTCAGCAGCTCTCCTTCCCTTTGTCCTCCAGCCTTCCCGCTTTCTGAGCAGAGCTGTTAACTTATGACCTCCCAGACGCTAAGTCGCGCTTGCTGTCGGAACACAGTCCGTCAGGCCCCTCCGCTTTTTGCAAGCCAGACTCGGGGCTCTGCTTGGCCGGCGAGCCGCCCCTCTGCCCCGGCTCCCTCCCGCCAGTCCGTGGAGCGCGCACCGCCTCGCCGCCCTTCCTACCCTCTTCCGTGGGCCTCTCGTCTGCGCTTGGCTCCGGCGACTCCGTTCTGGTAATCCTCTGGTGGTTTTCTGGGTTATTTAGGCAGGTGTAGGTGGAATCTAAGTGATCAGCAGGACGCGCGGTGAGCCCAGCGTCCTCCTACGCCGCCATCTTCCTCTTCCGAGACTCTGGACAGAAGTTTAAAAAAAATTTATTCACTTTTCTCATCCATGTTGGATTTGATAACAATCCAGAAGTGTCTCCTGATTCCATATCTAACGTTTGTTTGAAACTATTATCAATGTCTTAATGAGGAACTGGAAGTAGGAATGCTGAAATGACTTCCAAGCCATTAAAGAAAACATTGTAAATATTGTAAAAACATATTTTGCTGTGATTTTTTAAAAATTGATAACCCTGAGAAACTTGACGATATATTTCTCCCATCTGAGTATTCATGGCCCTTTGCAATGTGACTTTGATGTTCTCCCACAAGGAAGTGGAAACTATTTTATTATCTCTGGAGTCTGGGTTGGCCTTGTGACTTGCTTTGACCAACAGAAGTCTGTGGAAATGACATTATCCAACTTTTAAGACTATACCTGAAGAGATCCTGCAGCTTCTATTCTGGCCTTCTTGGACTGCTGCCCTGGGACTGCCAGGTAAAGAAGATGGTCTAGCTGACTGGATGAGAAGAGGCCATTTGAAGCAGACCCAAGGAGGGCCAACAGTCAGCACCAACTGCCAGCCATATGAGTGAGGCCACCTTGGACTTTTCAGCCTAGCCAACTTTCAGCCAAATAAAGCTGCATAAGTAAGTCCAGGGGGAATCAGCTGAGGAACCATCCAGCCAACCCACAGAAACAGGAGAAATAATAGAGCATTGTTATTTTAAGCCATTATGTTTTGGAGCCATTGTTTTAAGCCATTTGGTTTGTTACACAGCAGTGGCTACTTGATACATCTGCGGTAATGTTGCAAATGTCATGTAAAGATGATAGTTCTGCATTGCCTTGGAACCAATCTCAAAGTTAGGGACTTTCCAAATGTAACATATCAGTATCAGAAACAGGTAAGACCTGAAGGGCAGAGACCCTCCACTTGGAGTGAGGGAGAGGAGTAGATGAAACCACTGAGGTGCTTATCAGAATCTCTTGGTTTTGCAGGGATTAAGTATAGACTCTGAGGCCAAAGTGTATGGAGTCAAGTACTAGACCTGACAATATTAATTGAATAACCTCAGACAAGTCATGTTACCTCTCTGTTCCTTAATTTCTTCATCTACCAATGGGGATAGAAATGGTATCTCCCCCAAAGTCTGCAAGGAATGAATTAGAAAATATCCATAAACTACTTTGAAACATACATGGCACCTAGTAAAAGCATAATATTAGCCTTTATTATTTGGGGTGGACAGAGCCTATGCACTTTATAAGAGCAAATTTAATAATTTAAGATAATAGCCAATGTTCATGCACCCTGCTCTCCTGCACCCTGGCTCTAAAAACTGTAGACTCTACACTAGGTATCACTGATATGGGGTCAGATAGATAGATATAGACAGATATGGATATAGATATATAGTTTTGTTTATTTATTATTCTTGAGAGATACAGAGACAGTGTGAGTGGGAGAGGGGCAGAGAGAGAGGGAGAAAGAATCCCAAGCTGGCCACTGCCAGCACAGAGACTGACGCAGGGCTCAAACTCACGAACTGTGAGATCATGATCTGAGCCGAAACCAAGAGCCAGACACTTAACCAATTGAGCCACCCAGGCACCCCCATGTGGTATCTTTCTATCTCTGCTAGAAAAGGTTGGGACGTTGGGTGCCTGCGTGGCTTAGTAAATTGAGCATCTGACTCTTAATTTCAACCCAGGTCATGATTCCAGGGTCATGGGATTGAGCCCCACGTCAGCTCCATGCTGAGCTGAGCTCAGCTCAGCATGGAACTTGCTTAAGATTCTTTCTCTGTCTTCCTCTGCCCCTCTCCCCAACTTGTGTGTTCTCTCCCTCTCGAAAGAAAGAAAAAGAAAGAGAAGAAAGAAAGAATAAAGAAAGAAAGAAGAAAGAAAGAAAGAAAGAAAGAAAGAAAGGGAAAAAGAAAAAAGCTTCCAGCAAACAAGAGATTCCAATTTTCCATCTATAGGGCGGGGGAGGGGGAGGGGGAAGGAAGGGAAGAGTGAGATAGAGAATGTCTCTTTCACGATTAGAAATTTTTCTCCTATATTACTTTCTTTAAAGCCATAATACTTATTTTGAAACAATGTTTTACACATAGGAGGGTATGAAAATTTTATTTTTATCCAAAGAATCCTGAGTTTAAAGGCTCTACATTGATCAAAACAGATGAAAGTCAACTAGACCATTTATTATTTTCACGTGTATCAAACTCTCAAAAGAATCTCTTACTGAACCAATGGTTACCACTCTTGCAGCAATTGATAACATCACAGCTGAAAGTGAAGCTTGCAAGAAAATAATTTCTATGCTAATTTGTTTTCATTTAACTAAATGGAATGAAATGCTTGCAGCCAAAATTTCTTAATAATAATCCTCTGAGGTTATGTTATCACGGCAATTAAAAGTAACAACGTTGGCTACATTCTTGACTGGACTGTAGATCGTTTACTGATTCTGAGCAAACTTAGATACAAATGTTATTTTACATTCTTGACAGAATCCATTCCATGTGACCACAGGGGCTGAACATTGCTTCCCTTGTACTTTTTTTCCTCTCTCACGCGTCTTCCGCTTCAATGTAAATATTATGAAGCCTCAACTATTTGACTTGACTATGGTGTTATCCAAATTTAAATGACAGGGATAGTGTGCTGAGCACAGCAACTTAGAAGTTTGTTCAGGAAAAAAGAAGTCTGGCCATAAACTGTAGAATGTGCTTAAAAACAGAAATTCAAATTGCAAGTGCCACTCTGGAGCTTCCTTCAAAAAAGACTCTTGGGGGTAATATTAATCACTATTCCATGGTTCAAATGACATCATAGGATGAAGGAGTCTGCTCCTTTATGAATATATTAGGCACCTCTGATTATTTTTAAAGTCTAAATGTGAACTAAAAACACATTGTAGCCAGCATATTTCCTTTTAATTTTTAAATTCATGCATATCCTAAGAGAAATGAAATCCATATGCTTATAAAAATTCATTTACACTTTGCACTTCACAATGTGTGACAGTCTTTTTATAAATGTTTTAATGTCTTTGTTTACTTTTGAAAACATCCGTTCTGTGAGAATAAATTCCAAATAATTTAGAATCAGAATGCAACTGCCATATTCAATCACTATGCACCATTCACACACAACTGATAAGGCTACAAACATTTGGAAAAAACCCACGGACACCCTCTGGAGCAAAGAAACATTGTTAAATAAAAACACCTAGATGGATGCATATGAATGTTACCAAAATAGTAAATTCTAGAGCTATCCCTTAAATGTTACTTTGTCACACACATTTGAGCATGTGTGGATTTCCTGTAATTAAACTTCAGCAACATATGAAGATCCCACCTACACTTCAAACTCCAAAATGTACACCTGAGGGGGACAGGTCATTTCCTCTCCAGATGCGCCTAAAAGCCATTTATGGATCTTCCAAGGGGAAGACTTTAAATGTGACTCTTCCTGAAGATATTGAGTTGAAGGCTTCTGTGCTAACTTTTTGTGCCCCCAGTGGCAGCCAACCAGAGGGAGGAGGCAGGAATGGGGGTGGCTTCATCCTAACAAAACTCATGTTCTCAGTGAAGAACAGGAAGACAAAAGTCAAAGACCAACATGGCTGCCAATAATCAGTATGCTGTAGTCGGCAGGAAATGCAACAGGCTTTCCGGCCCCCTTGAGGTGAACAGAGTAGGATAAGGCCTCTGTATACCAGTTTCTGGTCTGCTGACTTGACAGGAAGCATGGTCACATGACATTGATCTAAGTGCACTTGGCACATAAAATCTACTTCAATGCAGTAATGATGGCCAACGGGCCAGTCATTAATCCTCACTGGTCTAGCCATAAAATCATCAAGTACTCTTAAGGTTTTGGTGAATGTCCCAGGGCTTACAAACTTTGATTAGTAGCTTACAGTGGCACTCCCTTTGATGCTGTTGAAAGTTTCAGGAAATTCCAAGCCTAGCATTAGCAGTCTTGACAGCCTCTGTATCTTTCACAAATCTGGTATACAGAAAATATGTTCTGCAGGGCTGTGACATGAATGAATGCACTATAAAATATTGATGAGGAATGCACAAAGCAAAGGAAGAAATCAACAATAACAACACAAATATTGACTAACTCTGACCCAAAATCCAGTCTCTACTTTTTACATATAATCACATTTAATCCTTGCAAGTGCCCTGAAAGGGAGATATTAGTCCCATTAAACAGACATGGAAACCGAGACTGCTAAGTTTTGTCTAAACTTGCCCAAAGCAACACAGCTGCCAAGTGGTAAAACAGAGATTTGAGCCTAGCTAGTTCTACCAACATTTAGCCACCACATACCCCATCTCTGCCCAGACTACTTCCTGCAGATGGGGTGATCCTCAGCTGGTAGTAGGAATTTAATACATGTAAAAGTCCAAGTTGAAAATGGTTTAAGAGGGGAAAACATAGTAAGAGAGTCTCCTTTTTTAAGGATTTTATCTTAAAATAAACAGAAAAGTGCGAAAGTAAAAGTCTTTTTCCTTGCTGCCTCTCTGTAATACATTGACACTTACTATAAGTATGAATTATGACTTTAAACAATTAAGAACTTCAAAAGTCATTGTTAAAAATATACATGTTGCTTAAAATTGAGGTTCAAATACAAATTAATCAAAAACAACAAAACTGCACAAATACAGATAAAATTCATTGTATTCCTTAAAATCGTCAGTTTCAATCAGGTGGTTTTTCAAACTCATATTTACTTGTTCTGCATTAAGAGAATTGGATGTATGTATCTACCAGGGTCAAAGTCAGAAGCGAAACTTATTTTAAAAGGGTTATTTACTTCTCAGCTAACTTATTTGATAATTCCCATGTGGATAAGCCTAAAAAATTCATTTTTCACCACATGCCCAGCTGGTCCTCTTTCTTCCAGAAATCAAAGCATCTGGTTATAAATTACAATAATAACATCAACAACAAAAGTGCTCTTCTTGTAAACAGATGTTGTTCACAACCTGGACAGGTCCACCAGAGTGATGAATTTTTTTGTGTGGATTGTTAGCTTTGTTTTCCTCTTTATCTGCACAGAACAATATGTGCTCCCCCTGGTGGCCAGAAGATCAAGAAGACTTTTCACTTCTTGATCAAGCTGATCTTTTTATACCTCTTTTGTCAAAGTGTTTTCTTTTTATTTTCTTTCTTTCTGTTTCTTTTGTTTGTTTGTTTCACAAATTTTAGGTTCCAATTAAACTCTTTAAAAAAATCAACTTCTTTCAATTCATTCAAATATCTCACTTATTTTTTCCTCCAAGAGATTTGTTGTTAAATCCAAACCATCTAGTTAAGGCATTTTCGTTTTGTTGTGTGTTGTTTTGGGTAAGAGAAAATCTTAGGAAGCTAAAACCGCATCCATCAGTAACCAGGAGAACTCCCAACAGTGAAAATTGTGCTGCTGGTAAGAAACTGGAGATAATCCATTGGTCAATATATCTCACCAGAGAAAAAGGAAATAAAATGCTACAAGATGGAAATGTAATTTAAGAACTGAATGAACACTCGATCAGCTTATTTCATCCTTAAGAAGAAAAAAGACAGTGGAGGCAGCCCAGGTGGTTCAACTGTAGTGCAGCTGAAATTCCATCACCCATGAAAACTGTAATTGGGATTCCTCTTTTGGATTTGTCCAGCCCAGAAACAGATGTGTGTTCCAACCAAGATCACAGACTGCTTCTCCTGGAGAAGAGCTCTTTAGAGTGAAACAGGGGTTTCAACCAGTTTCAACTCCAAAGAAGAAACTTGCCTAAATTGAGTATAATTGTTCCAACTTTATAGAATTCCCAAGTTGGATTCTGACTATGTGTGGTTCTCATTGTAATGCCTTGAAAAAGAGACAGTGTGATTCCTCCTTGCTCTGTGAAAGAAGAAGAAGGAGGAGAAGAAGAAGAAGAAGAAGAAGAAGAAGGGGGCAGGGAGAGGGGGAGGAGTCCAAAAACATGTTTTTTTCTTTTGTTTTGTTTCCTTCTTAAGTGGAGATTCAATCATTTGGCCAGAACTGTCTCAGCCATGGGACATTTCTTCAGTGAATGAGGCTATAGTTCAGACAGCAAGGTTAAGGTGAAGACCGAATACCATTTTGTGCATAATTCCTGCCCATTAAAAGAAGAAATCAAGTGTTTCTCATTACACAGCCTGTCTGGATGCACAGGCCTTTCAAATGAATTCCTCAGGCACATTTTGGCAAGATTCTAAATTCATATTACCCAGCATTAACATGGAGCAGGTAGGGTTTCTTTTGAAAAGAAACCCAGGCCAGTGTAATTCTAGCTAGGGAAGCTGATGCCAGGAAATCTACCGAGTGCTTTAACCGGAACCACCATTCAATTAAATGAATCCCATCCTCTTTAACAGGAGTCAAGAAACAAGCAAATGGGGAAACAGTTGTCCTTGAGCGAGGTTCATCTGTAAGGAGGCTAAGAGATTCCAAGTGGATTTGGGATGGGTAATAAGAAAGCCTGTGCCAGTATTGGATATTTACATTTTATTCCTATCCAATATTTCTACCCCACCCCACCTCAGTCTTTCTTTCCTGACCAAGAGAGACAGACAGCCTTCAAAGGAAAGGAAAATTGCATTTCTTAGTCACTTGCAGCTTTTTTTTTTTTTTTTTTTTTTTTAGTTTTCTTAACGTTTATTTATTTTTGAGACAGAGAGAGACAGAGCATGAATGGGGGAGGGACAGAGAGAGAGGGAGACACAGAATCGGAAGCAGGCTCCAGGCTCTGAGCCATCAGCCCAGAGCCCGACACGGGGCTCGAACTCACGGACCGAGATCGTGACCTGAGATCAGGACGCGAGATCGTGACCTGAGCTGAAGTGAGATGCTTAACCGACTGAGCCACCCAGGGGCCCCACCACTTGCAGCTTTGAATGCCCTTCAGTGATCTATAAAACAAATCAGAATGTCTTCGGGAAAGACAAAACTCTGTCTCTTGTCCCTGGGTCTCCTTATTGGTTTGCTTTCCTTCCTCCTTGCCAACAAGCAGCCACCTTTCCCAGAGAAGTTATTACAATCCATTCTAAGCACTTCCTCCAAAAATGAATGCAACAAAATCCTGCCTTTATTCATTCAAAGCACAGAGCTGGCCCTCTTTATAAATACTCTGTTTTTAATAAACCCTGATGATATGCATCCATTCAGGAGAATAAAGTGAATACTGTGGAGCTGAAGCAGCTGGTATGCAAAGATCAGATCTCCAGACCCTATCAGTATGTATAGAGCCCAGATCTTTGCACTGTCAAATAGCACACATACAGAAGCTGAGATATTCTGCTGTCTGCATTTTTGTTTCCTGGAAAGATTCATAACAGACAGGCACCTGGGTGGTTCGGTGGGTTAAGCGTCGGACTGTGGCTCAGGTCGTGATCTCATGGTTCATGGGTTCAAGCCCCACATCGGGCTCTGCACTGTCAGAATCTCCACTGGAGATTCTTTCTCTCTCCCTCCCTCTCTCTCTCTCTCTCTCTCTCTCTCTCTGTCCTTCCCCCACTTGTGCTTTCTCTCTCTCAAAAATAACTTTAAAAAAAGACTGTAACACTGTTCATCTTTAAGGACAGAGATGAGGATAAGAAGAAACTTACACTTTTCATTTCAGTGCTTCTGTACTGCTAGAGTTTTCTAACAATGTACATATGTTCTTTCAAAAAAACAAAGGGTTATTTGAATGATTATGTCTTTTTTGTTTGTTTCCTTTTTAGTGCTTCTCTGTATTAAAAAGGGACGTTATTCTTTAAAAAAAAAAAAGGCAGGTGCTAAAGGAAAGAAAAATTATTCTTGGGGAGTAATTGTTTCCTACATTCTTCTGCCTGACATGATACTACATGATTTTATCCAAAGTCTCCTGCACCTCCACAGATCCATATGCACAGAAACCAAAATTGCAATAGTCCAATGGGATCTTCTGGGGGAAAAAAAAAAGCTTAAATGCTGGGTCCCCCATCAACCATTAAAATGACTCCCCTCTGTTAACAGCAAAATCATCTCCAGGGAGATTAAGCAACACCGATGCTAGTCTTCCTCCAGGCCAGGTCGCCATGGGTGT
Source organism: Puma concolor (assembly GCF_028749965.1). NCBI lineage: Eukaryota > Metazoa > Chordata > Mammalia > Carnivora > Felidae > Puma > Puma concolor. Next base: position 94,561,870 of record NC_141669.1, read on the forward strand.
CACTGCACTGGACGGTGCATTTCAGAGATGAGAACACAAGAAGCTGAGAGGTCACAGGCCTCCGTCACACACACTACAGTGGAGCAGGGATTTAAGCCAAGCTCACTGGGACTTGCCAGGGCCTAAGGTGTCAAGAGAGAAGGGATGTCCCTGTATGTCCCACATCCAATGTCAAAGCCAGCGGCACTGTGACTGCATGCTGCCCATGCACCATGAAATCTCACCCCACAGCCAAGGAACTCTGAAAGGCCCACCTCCAGCCATGGGATATGGGGAGCCACTGGGGACAGATTTGGAAAGTGCCAAATGCAGGTGGCATTTATGACATAAGTGTCTTCCACCCTTCCTGTGTTGCTTTTCCCACCCTTAACTCTGATCAGCACAAACACAGAATGGAAAGTGTCAGGGAAATGGGGATGATGGCAATTCAGGACACAGGCTAGGTACATAGAATAGTGTTTCTTCGGAGATGCCTTCTTCCTGGGCCAGGTAAGCCCATCCTTCTCCTGGCAGCAAGCATGGACTCATGACAACCGCAAACATATAAAATACATCTAAGGACATGAAGACACGCGGAGAGGTCCAGTGACTTGAAAACATGCTTCTTTTTCATACTTTATTCCTATTATCATTTTGAGCAGCTTCTCTGCAGGGAATGCTGGCACAGAAGGCTAAGGACCCAAGGCTCAAAGTTCAAGCCTCAATCCTGGCTCTCTGAAGAGATGGTGTCACCTAGTTTTTGTCCCCAAGCCCCCAAGCTACAGTTTGCTGTATGGTCCAGAGAAAAGAAACCAAATAGCTAGTCCTCAGCATTCTTATCTATAAAATGGAACTTTTTTTTTTAAAGGCAAGACCCTTTGAAAACCTGGGAACAAAAGTTTCTGCATGAAAAATAGCAGATATTCTTTTGTGATTAATACCTTCAGCGGTATGATTGCAATAAGACGCAATGAAAACAATCTCCCCACTGGCTCCCTCTGTTAGTCCAAACAGGCAGCTCCACTTACAAGCAAAACCTTCAATTCAAAAATCTCTTCCATCCATTTGAGAAAGCCAAACACAGGAAAGAAAAACAAAACAATTAGCCAGAGACCCCTGTGTAGTTAGAAATCCTTAGATTGTTTGGTAGCCTGGGATAATTTTCTTTCACTTTCAAAGTGTTAGAAATGTTCTGGAAAAGTCCTCATTGTTGCTGTCTTTTACCCATTTTATTCCTCTAAGAATTAGCTTCATTTTAGCATGATTTCTGCATAGTGCCTCTCTGCCTGGACATTCCTGGGACAAATCCTTGAGAAAGCTCCTCCTTCACCTTCTTCTCCACCTCCGGCCCAACCCAGGATGTGAGTGTTAATGAATAAACCAGTAAAATAACTCATTCTTCATAGTGTTCATGCTGGAAATTGAGGGGCTAGAGCAGGTGACTACACAGCACTGCAGACTGGACACAGACTTGCTCACCCTTACAAAGCGGCCTTCAGATGCTCTCTTTTATTCAAAGGCAGCCACGTTTTACAGGTGATGCCACACCGTCACCAATGACATTTTAAGGACTACAACAATTGCAGTTTTGTGTCCAGGGTCCCGCCACCAGTGCGCCTGAGCCTGGAAGCAGCTAACAGCTCTTGCGTCCAGCTCTACGAGACATTTTCTGGGGTTTTCCGACCCTCGTCCCCTTGCAAACCAGAAGCCAGATTGCACCTTTGTACCCGGAAGCAGTCTGTGGTTTAAATTAACAAATGTGCTGACCCCTGAAAACAAAAAGGGTGCTGATGCATTTATATTGTGTCAGATTCCCTCCTGTTAGGTGTGGAGGGGTGGGAACGGGAACCTCCAGGGCACGCAGTTTTCTAACTAGAGAAAATGCCAATGGCCCCAGTGCCCCCTACTATACCCCAATCTCCTTTGGGGACACATCATCTCAGGGAAAGCAAAGAGAAGTTCAGCCAGTAGGCATAGAGAAAATATAGATTATCAGACAATACCCTGGGGTGAGAGAGGGGACAGGACAGTTCATCCGGGTTTTGCTTGGGTTCATTAATATTAAAATATAAAATAAAGGCTATGGCCTCTCTGTCCATTTCCTAAGTTCCGGACCCTTCCCTTTGCGCTGGGGGAGCTCCAAGAGGTGGAGACTAAAAAGTCCCAGCTGCTCTGGAGGACTGTCGAGGAGTCCAGTCTGGGGCTCACCTGCGAAGGGGTGTAGGTCAGGAATGAAAAGAAATGAAAAGAAATGGAGTCACCGTAAAAGACGCTGAGGGGACAAGGGGGAGAGGAGCACAGGAAAGAGGGCACAGTGGTGCAGAAACGGATGCAGAGAGGGAAGCAGGGAAAAGAGAGGGGAGAAAAAACTAAGAGGACAAAGGGGAGGCAGGGAAACGTGAGGAAGGAAAGAAGACTGGGTAGGAAGGAGAGGGGAAACAAAGGGAGAGAGGAAACAAAGACCGAAGGGACGGGACTGATTCGAGGGGGAGAGGGGAACGGAAGAGGGAGGAGGGAAGGAAAGAGGGAGGGGGAGGGGTGCCGAACAACCTCGGGAGAGGTATGAAAGGACACTTGAGGCTGGCCGGGGAGGGAGGCCACGTAGGCGCAAGGATCCGGAAGAGGGTGCCACAGTCTAAAGCCAAAGTTCAGAAAAGCCTAAAACTCCTGGGCGGCAAAGGAAATGTAGCCGCCGGGCCGGTGGGCAGGGCGAGATCTGGGGGCCAATGGGGCGGGCCCCCAGCAGGCCGGCTCCCGGCACCTCCTCGGTGTGTCCAGGGTCCTGCGCGCGTCGCCGGGACTGCAAGGCCGAGCTGCGCGCCCCGGTCCGCCCGCGGGTCCGCTGCTTGCTCCGGGCTCAGGGAAGCGCTGCCCCTAGGAGGTCGAGGCCGGGATGGGCAGTCCGTGTAAGCCACTCAGGCCGTCTGGGGCCTTGCCGCCGGGGCTGGGAGGCTTCCGGTCGGCCACTGCGGGAGGAAGCACAGGGACATCGGGTCACTGGTTGGCGCGGCTCAGAGCGAGACACCTGGAGGCCCGGGACCTCCGCAAATTCGGGTGACAGCGCGAGGATCCGGGGTCGACACTTTAGGGTGTTGGAAGAAGGAAGCAGGGACCTGCACTCTCCATGGGCCCCACGCGCGCGCTAGCGCGCCCACCCTTCCAGATTCCCCTTAAGGGAGCCACTCCAGGGCACAGACTTTGCCCTTTTGCAAACGCTCCCTGACCGCGGCCCGGGTGCACTTGCGTTTGCCCAGCACGCTCTCAATAAAGGAGACGATGGGCTCGGGGCTGCCCGGCCTAGTCGTGCACCCCGGGGCGAGGAGAGGTTCTCAGCTCCAAGACCGCAGGGAAGGAGACACGGAGCTGAGACCCGCGCGCCCCTCCTCCAATGGCCACCAGACACCAGCCACGCGCGCAAGTCGTGGGGAACGGGGTGGGGGGAGCTCCCAGCGGGTCAGGTCCGCTGTCCCTCAAGCTACTTGGGGCGCTCGCGGTGCGCAGGGGGCAACCTAGTGGAAAGCGGGTCACCAAAGCCGCCCCTAGTGGACGGCCCGCGGCCGCTTGGATCCCTACCACACAGGAGGCGGCCGTGCTTTAAGTGGGAGGCCGTCTTCGTTCTGCCCTGCGGCCTGGGGACCCAGCTGCGATCCCCCACTGCGGAAATAGCATGCCCCAGGGCCTACGGGCCTCCGGATTAAGTGACAGTGGATTTGCCAGATCAGACGGCATTCTGCGTGTTGCTCTATTATTTCGGGTTTTGGGAAGGGGCCCAAGCGCTGCCGCTGGAAACCAGCAAAGTGACGGCACGATTGCGCAACCTGTTTCTCCTTTCCCAGCCCCCGGCCGCTCAGCTTTTCCTGCTGGAGGCACAAATTGTTTATACCTAAAGGCTCCCATTTTCAACTTTCTTTCCCCCAGCCCCCTTGCAAGTGCTTTTTTAAAGGGGTAGCTCGAAGCGCCTCACTTTGGGATGAGGGGGAACAGTTTCCCCTGCAGCTGCCCGCACCCCAGTCCCAGGTGCCGCTTGCCGTGGCTGCGCGGAGCTGGGCCGGATGACCCTGTTGGAGGGACGGGGTCTCTCTCTCTCTCTCTCTCTCTCTCTCACACACACACACACACACACACACACGCACGCACATCTGGTTTCGCAGAGGTTTTGAAGCTATCTGAAGACCTTTTCAGGACACAGTGATCAGTCTGCTCTCCCTCGACTCTCAGCTCTTTCCTAAACACAGTTGTGTCCGCTCAGCCAGCGAGGTCTATAGACCCTCGCTTTCCACTCTGTGCGATCGCTTCAAGGTGAGGACCTGTTTAGAAAACATCAGAGGAGGAGGAGGTTTCTCAGCTTTGGGCCGGTTGCCTTAGACATAAGCGAGAAAATGAACTGGTAAAAAGTTAGCATCCAGGAGCCCAGAGATAGATTCCACCCCAGCCTAGTGGGGTGACTCCTGCAGCTGAGTTTTTAGTTCTGTCCACACCAGGCCCTTACCACAGGACCTTTCCTCCCCTCCTTTCCCACACGCAGGGCCCAGGGCAACGTGAGTGGCTGCATAGGGAAGGCCTGGGAGGCTTGAACGGCCTTAGGTGCCCTGCATGCTCATTTAATCTTAGTGGGCAGGAATGGGGACAAGCGTTTTCAAAATACTGGGACTGCGATTGCAGGGCCACTGGGAACTTAGTTGGGGCGGACACAGGAGGGATCTGGGAAGGGGTCTCCAGGCCAGGTCAAAGGAAAGCGGGCTGGCCGCTGCTGGTCTCTCCCACAAACGCCTGTACCCTGTGCGGCTCTCTGGCAAAGTTTGCTTTCTGGATTAATCCTTCAGGTGCTAATCCCAAGCAGAGATGACTGGAACGAAGCTTCAAGTTATGTTTGACAAATACAACATATTTTCTTGGAGAAAAGCAGTATCTTATAGATTCAATATTGAAAACTTTAGTCTTTCCAAAGACACTATGGGAGGGATTTTAGAACCACGAGATTTTGATGGTTCTGGAAAACACACTGTAAATTATAAATACTAGCTGTCCTGAGCGAACATCTGGTGGCCTCTGTCACTTGTCTGGAGGCAGGGAAGGTGTGTGTGGAGATGGTCCTGCTCTGGCTATTACAAGAAAGTGGATGGGTGTTGAGATTCCCAGAATATCATGTCCCCTCCAAATGTAGAGGAGGCGGAACTTTCTTATTCTCTCAGGCCCCAAGAATTAAACTTTCCTTTCACAGATGGAAAACATAAATCATATTTTCTCACTTACATAAGAGGGAGCCCAGCTTCACTACCCTTTACCAAGATAAAATTAATATGTTGCAATGTGTAATTTGACATTTGATTTGGTAACAGTTAATGTCCATTTGCACCTGATTTGGAGAATGCATTGAAACATATGTATGTGTAGATAAGTAGATACAGTATTGTGTGTGTTGTGCGTGTATGCACTAGATGACCAAAAGTATTTGCTTTTTACTGAGCATTCATGATATTCAGTTGCTTTCCATACAGAAATTGTTACTGAAAAAAATTCCTACTATTCTTCAAAACTGAACAATAATTAATGATAGTAACTTGTCTTATGGGATAAGTGTCTTTGAAGATAATTTAAGTAATGATTAGAGAAATTAAAGGCAGTGATTCTTATTACTTTGTAATTTTTCAAAGACCAGTTGGGGAGGGGGAGGGAAAGTGAAGGTCTTTGAAGTCAACTTTTCTGCCAGTGAGAAAAAGGGTGAAACTCCATGCCCCAAGTAGGCATGTAATTCTCATTATTTTTATGTTCCTGTTCAAACACTAACACTTGAAATGACAGCTTGAGAAATCGTTTTCGATGATGAGCCTGATTTATTCAATGATTCTTTACCTAGATCTCTAAAGAACTATGGGGGTCAGGAAATTAAGGTATTAGTAACTAAGGTAGCTAATTATTGCTGTGGATTTTGAAAATGGGTGGGATATTTCATAATAGAAAGCAAATATGCTGGTAAAAAAAGGGCCATGAATGCCAGTGTCATTCAACGGCTCTGCATTTCTGAAAGAAAAGTATCTTCTAAAGAAAATCAGCCACCAACGAATCCCCCCTCAGTCAGCTAGAATTAGTTTAGAATTCTGAACTGTATGTTTTACCTGTGAATTGTTACCTACTCATCATAATTTGTTTCTCATGTAGAGTTTGAAATTTCTCAGGACAAAGTTTGTTTGGTTAGCAAACCAAAGGCATTATTCTGGAGGTATGAGTCCCTTTTCTGAAGTCTTCCTTCTCCCTGAGATCAGCCCAGGGGAAATTATTTAAATTTGTGGGTATACTTTTCTATTTCAAATGAACCTGCCTCGTTAAATGATTTGTGTAATGAAGAAAATTCTGTTTCTATTTCTAATTTAGCAGATAACCTCTAGCTGCTGATAAAACAGGAAGATTTGAGGTCAAGAACAAGACCCTGAGTAAAGCAATCATCCTGAGACCCCCCACCCCCATTTGCCCTTACATATAAAGCTTAAAGGGATATTAATACTCAGTTTTTGTAATTTATACTCCAACATGTTTGTGCTCTAAAAGAAGTGGAAACAGCAATTTTTTTTTCCTCCACTTGACTGCTACTGTTGACATCTTAATCTTTTCTCTCTCTTTCAGATCATGCTGTTGATCTCACTGAAACTACATGCAAATACAGCTTTTTGCCTGGACGTCACAAAGAAGGACTTCTGCCTTGGCAGGTGTGAGGCAGATCAGACGGTAAAGATCCCTTTGTAATCTGGAACATCCCTCTGCCCCACACTGCCCTCCAAGTTTGTGCTCAGTCTCCTTCGCTGCTGGGAAGGGAACGCCTTCCTTTTCTAGGGTTGTAGAAGTTGCAAAATTCTGGTGATGAGAACCTCGATGCAGGAAGTTTTGAAATTAGCATATCCAGTCCTTCCGTTCACCAACAAAGAAAAGGAGACTCAAGAGCAGGTGAGCTTTTCCCAAGTTATAGGAAAAAATAGTACCCAGAAGGCAGTGTAAGAAGATGCCCCTCACTGTTGACCATCAATTAAATACCTCAAATCTGTTAAGTGGACTTCTTGGAGTGGATTTATGGAGGGAGAAGAGGAAGGAGAATTTCCAGCTGCATTTCCCATAGAAACAAGGATGCCAGATCACACAGAATTCAAGAGTCTAGACTTGGGGATACATGGTTGAAATGTTCTCTCCATTCCCAAAGCATGTGTTTAAGGAAATGAATCAGAGAAACCAAGAAAAAGAGAGACCAGGGGAAAGAAGGAAGGAAGGAAGGAAGGAAGGAAGGAAGGAAGGAAGGAAGGAAGGAAGGAAGGAAGGAAAGGAAGAAGGAAGGAAAAAGAAAAAGAATAGGTGGTGCCTGGAAGAATCCAGCTGTAGTCCACAAAGCTCTGCAAGCCACAGAAAGGTGAACCTGAAGGTGCTTCTGGACCCTTCAACAGATGGAAAAATTGAGAGCCAGAAAGGAACAATAACTTGGTCAAGGGCACAAAACAAGGTTGGAACCTAGGAGTCCTGTTTGCCAGCCTGACCCTCTTCCTCTCTCTCCCTACAATTCAGGAAAGACAGTCCTGAGGTCTCTTTCAAACTCTACCTGCCTTTCCAGGGACAGAGCATATACACCATACACACCTGTTAAAATCAATCTGCTCCAAGAAGCTACAAGTTTAGTAAAGATTTATGCCTGGGAACCACTCCAGCTCTCCTCTCTCTTCTCTCTCTCTGCCTCTCTCTCCGTCCCTCTCACCACGACCCAGCCCACACTCCAACACCCTTCCTAACCCTAGGGGCATTCATCCGACCCCTTCCCTGCCAGCACCCCTCACCTTCCCGGCTGGGATGCTTGAAGGTCATCGCTGCGGCCAGCTCCCCGCCGTGCACAGTGACGCCGGCCCCGGGGGGCGCCAGCGGGGGGCCCTGCGCGGGCGACCAAGGCGGGCCGGGGGCGAGGTAGCCGCCGGCCGGTGCGCTGTACACGCCGTGCTGGTTGGAGGCAGGGTAGGCGCAGGCCGGGAGGAAACCGCCTACCGCAGAGAGGCCAGAGGCCGACTGTGAAGATCGAGAGGGACAGACCATCAGCAGCAGGCAGTCCCCCCGTATTCTCCCTTAGGCGCAATTACTGAGCTGGGGGGATCCTCATTTCCCCCAGCTATCCCCTCGGATCCCCACGGTAAGCCTGGCCGCTAATTTTCCCAGTAAGGACTCTGGCAAAGTGATGTCCATGTAAATTGTTATAAATAATAGTGAGTGGTTAGGGGGTCATGGTATTTACCACCCAAGATTTAGAAGGGAGTCCTCTACCATCTGTGTTCCGGGTTCCAGCGTTTTAAAATAAATGTATCTTGGCAAAAAGCAAGGCAATCCCCTGGACAGGCAGCCTCCCCAAACTAGCGCGATTCAGAAAATGAGAGAAATCTGTGGCGCAGACTCTCGCCGGTGGGGTAGCCAGACACACCAACACGTTCGCCAGCCTGGGGAAGAGTTCTCTTCCCTTTCTCTCTGCCCCCACCCTCCGACCCTCCCGCTCCCCAGTTAAAGACAACTCCTTCCCCGGCGCGCGCCGCCTGGCTACCTGAGTGTATTTAATGTCTGCCTCCAAGGCAGGTTTCTCAAGACCATTCACTCCAGGGGTGGCCGGGAAGGCCGTGCGGTTCACGCCGGCCCAGTCTTCCATCTTGGGGGAGTAGGCGGCACCTTCGCTCCCAGCCAGGGCCCCTGCGGGGACACAGGACGGATTAGAAGGGGCATCCCAATCTGCGCTGGGCACACGCGCGGCCCTCGGGCCGGGACGTTTCCACACAAGCCTACAAGCACTTGGCCGAGGGTCCTCCGGAACACCTGAGATACTCAAAAGCTCAGAAAGCGATCGGAGGCAGAGGGGCGGCTGGGCACCGGGTTTCGCTTTCACTCCTAGCAGGGCATAGGGAAGAACGGCCTGCTCCGCGCTCCTCCCAGACTTCGACCCGCTTGCCGCGAAATGGGAAGTCTCTAGCGGGTACTCGGCCTGTAAGGCAGGGGCTGGGCGCACTCGGCCGAGGCGCCTTTCCGCTGTCCACAGATGGCACCCGGAATGGTCCAAGTTCACATCCACAGCAGGCTCATGACTATTATATGGATTCTTCAGTCTGAACAGGCGTCTGGAAGGCGACACAGAACTGCCTCCGGAGACCTACCAGATCTCCCAAAAGAGGCAACAACACAGCCACCACATGCTTCTCTGACGCATGTCTGCTCCCCCAGCACTTCGTGTGCATGGGGAACCAAGAGAAGACTCCAGATCTGAGCACAAGCCTGATGAGGTCACCTCCCAGCCAAACGCCCACTAATCCTACCAAGGGAGCTTTGGCCCTAGCAGGTGGCCCAGGCTGGGTTTGAATCGGGAGAAACAAAGCTGTGCTGGGCCTCGGAGGGACCCCAAGGCATCTGGGGCTAAGCTTTCAGTTTCCTTCCAGCTGTCCCTCCCTCCTCTCCCTTGGGATGAGGTGAGTTTTGCTTTTTACCCCCCTCCTGAGTCTGCTCACCTAAGAGCACGCCATTCCCTGGTCCGCTGTTGGGAGAAGAGGACAGTGTGAAGAGACTCACAAGTTCTTCCTGAGCCCCAACCATGACTGCCCCAAACCTCCCTCCCTCCTTCCGCTCCCTCCCACTCCTGTTGAGAATGAGGAGCAACACTTTGCTGTGTTATAATTGCAGACAACGAGCAAATCCTTGTGGCACTCCCCTGACCCCCGCGGCTGCAGCCCTGGGGCTCTTGTAAAGGAGACCCCAGCTCCAGGAGCTACAGGGCCACTGGGCCTGCTGGAGATCTGGGCCACTTGACAAGACCAGCTAGACAACCCCCCTTTGGCCTTTACTCAAAAGAGCCTTTGGGCCTGAGAAGAACAGAACCCTCTAGGGTACGGTAAGGGAACCCAAAATATCGGGATATAAGAAAGGGTCGCAGAATTGACTCTGCGGTTTGTTTAGCTTAGATCTGGTGATAGGAGTTTGCATACTTTTTGCAAGAATGAAAAAGCGCAATTTCAGGCCTCTGAATTTGTGGTCGGCGATTGCTCTTCCATTTGAGAAATACTTTCCATATTTGTCATAAAAAGTTCAAGATGTCCGAGCACTCCCACAGAAGGCGCAAGACCCTCAGTCTCCCTGGCCAGCCCTGAACCCTCCCTTGAGCCATAACCGGTCTGAGGAGGATGGCAAGTGTGATCCTTCACCCGCATGCCCGCCAGCCCACCCCACCCCCCAGTCTCCCAATTCTGCCCCTTCCAGGAACGCAACAGAGGGTCGCTGAGACTGACCTGTTTGCTCCATAAATGTTCGGATGCCCAGGATATTGCTGACCGAGTGCGCCGAGGGCCACGAACGGGGAATGCTGACGTGGCTTGCTGTGCCCGGGACCCCGTGGTGGCTGCCCATCTTGGCGCCCGTGGGCGACACAGGGCTGGGGTAGGGGTATTGGTAGATGTGGTTGTAGGGCAGGGCCGGCTGCGGCGGCGGCTGCTTGCTCGCCTCGTAAGGCCCCGGCTGACCCAGGCTGCCAATCTTATTGCGCAGGATTCGGCTGATGGAGCTCACAGAGGGCACGTTGTATTTGTCGCAAACGCCGTCGGCCAGCAGCCGGTCGCGGATCTCCCAGGCAAAGATGCCAGGGTCGCCCTGCTTGTAGTCCCGGATGTGCTTGACCACGTTGGGGGTAGTGACACGAGGTTTGCTGCCCCCGATGGCCCCGGGCAGGATGGACCCTGTCTCGTTGTAGCGCGCCAGAATCTTGCTCACGCAGCCGTGGGATACGCGAAGCTGCCGGCTGATGTCACAGGGTCGGATGCCCAGCTGCGCCAGCTCCACGATGCGCAAGCGGATGGCGTTGGGCAGGGGGCGGCCGTTGACGAACACGCCGCCCAGCTGGTTCACCTCGCCGTACGTCTGCTCTGCGGACGCGCCGGACGACAGTAAACGGGAGGGAGAGAAAACACCGGCGGGTTAGCCAAGAAGGGTGGCCACACCAGACGAGGGGCCGCACCAGGCGCGCCTCTGAAAGTGACCAGCGGGCGGATCCTCAGAATCTGCGAGCAAACGGACTGTGTCCGGGCTCCGGGAATGGGCACCCGCGTAGGGACCGCGGAGGGGGACGCCGCGCGCTTCAGCCCTGTAAGCCCTTTCTCGACTTTTCACGCATCTAATTGGAACATCCCCTCCTGCGACACGCCGAACTCCCCCACCCCCAACCCCCGAGGGTTGGGGGCGTGCGAAGAACGCGACTTCTCCGGGACCCAGGACCCGGGACCCGGGACCTGCTCTCCCAGGGAGTGCAGGAGAGAGGGAAGGGAGGCGCCGGGACGCAACCCGCCTCGTTTGCCCGCCCGCGCCCTGCCTGCTTCCCGCCCCTTACCCATAGCGCGCGGGCCAGCCAGCTGTCTGGCGCCGAGGCGGCCGGGGCTGGGCCCGGCGCAGTCCGGGAGAGCTCGGGCGCCGCCGCCGCGGGAGAGGCATAGAGGGAGGGCGCGCGCGAGTCGTGAGCCGCGGCGGACGGGCCGCGGGCTGGAAATGCGCCGTGCGCCGCCGCGGAGCGCGCAGCCGCCCTCCCCCGGGCGCTCCCAGGACACTCTCCACGCCCGCGACCCCAGGCCTAGAGTGAACTTCATCCGATTAGGAGAAATTCGTCTGATCGGGAGGCTGCAGAGTGCGGGGATCAATTTGACGTGTCCTCCACGTCAATCTCGGCAGTCACGCCGGAGACGCGCGAGTTGGCAGCTCATTGGTTCCCGTCACTGCACCCCAGCGCCCCCCTCCCGGGCCTGAAACTCTACCCCCCTCCTTCTGTCCTCCTCCCCCCTCGGCCCTCTTCCGGGACCCATCCCCCCCACACACACACATACACACACACACACACACACACACACACACACACCACATACACACAAGTCCTAACCCCAGCCGGGCCTGGGACCTTCCAGGGTCTTGACTCCCCTCGAAGCCCCTTACGCCTCCAGTTTCGAGAATTGTGGGGGTAGTCATTTCAAATTGGTGACTATTTATTAGTGCTAGCATTAGTCGTAGAACTAGTTTTGGGTTTAGTTTTATTGTCACTTCCACCAACATTGCAGCTAGGACATCAGAGGATGAGTTGATCCTAGGAAGGTCGTTGGTGTATGGCTGCCTCTACCTCCTCTTTCCCCTGGGGAAGGGGCCCGGAAAGAGTGGTGCCAGTGCCCAAGTTCCAGGCATGGGTGCGTCGTGGTGAGTGCTCAGCGTGGTGCTCAGTGCTTGCCGGGGAAGGAGGGGGAGGCTAGAGCCTAAGGCGATTTGTGCTTGAGCAGACTCCTCCGTGTTCCATTTCCAGACGACACCCCAAACCTGACCATAGGAAATCTTTACAATATTTAATTGCCATCCACTCCATTGGGATAGTGGCGAGATTTCAGTGATGTGAAAAGGGCACATTCTAGATTCTTTCTGCGGACAGGCCCACCCACCCGAACTCATTTCTGATAGATGGCACAAGCCGCAGGTCGGAAAGTAATTCCCACCTGCTGCCCCCCAAGAACAGGGATCCTTCATCCTCCGGACGCCAGGCTTGTCCTGACGACTTGTGGGAGGTCGCATGTCCTAGCTTCCTCTGTAGGCCTAAAGGGCAGTTCCTTTCTTCCAGGCCGGGAACCCCACATTCTTCCCCGCCCAGGCGGCCTAGCCTCATCTGTCACACAGCATCCGCGGCTTCCGGGGGTCCTCGTTCAGTCACTGAATAGTCCCTTCGCCTTTATTTGTTCTTGTGTTTACACAGCCCCGAACTCTTTGGCCTTAGCATTTCCCCGTCAACTCTTCTCCATTCGTATCTGGGTCAACGCCCAGTTCTGGACTTCCCACTCTGTGTCGACAACGATGGCAGTCCCAGAAGGAGCCATGCAGTGGGGTCCAAGAGATGGCAGGTGGAGGGAGAACGCTTCCGATTTTGCACTGAACTAACAAGAGGAGACCGGGACCTGGGAGTCCGGAGCTTGGGTTCAGTAAGTGCCAAGGGCATTCATTGGCTGACCTGGCCGGAGCAGGAAGGGGGACGTAGGAGGGAGTGCTCAGTGCTCAGGACTCCCAGCTCTCCCCCGAGGAGAAAGGGAAAGTTTCCCTTGTGCTCAGTCCCCTAAGATCCTAGTGCTTGGGAGCCTACGGAGAGCTGCCCACTGCGCCACCCCACCCCCTACCCGACAGGACGCTGCCGGAGGCACCCCCGACCAGCTCAGCCTGGGGAGCCGAGGCGATCCTCCCACCCTTCGCTACAGGGCCAAAGAGCAACCAACGGCTCCTAACCAACCTGTTGAAATATGTCAATTAGGAGGGTCTGAGCCCTATACCCTGGGCTGTCTGGACAGAGGGCGCGGGGCCCAGACAAAATTATCTTTGGAAAAAGAAAACCGGGGTTCGGAAGAGGTGAGGACTCTTCCCTCCCGCTGCACCGAGAAAATAGTGCAGTCTTGGTCTCTGGGATCCTCGGGGAGGCCACGGGGACCAGGAATGGGACAGTCAGAGCTCTGGTGAGAGGAGGGTGGGGTGAAACTATTTGGACTAAGCCTGTTCACGACCGTGCAGGATCGGGTTACCGACGGGGGGAAAGGGGGTGGTTTGGATTAAGGTGGGCACAACAGAGCCAGGAGCTCTGCTGCAGGCACGGAGCGGAGAACTGAGCACACACCGGATGTAGAGCGTTCTGAGGCCGGGCCGCAGGGGGTGGCATGCGCCGGCCCCCGCCCCCGCTCAGTTCTCTCCAGGTGGTTTGGAACCTCTTAGTCCCCGATGCAGACTTTCATTGCCTAAATTTCAGGTCGGGGGCTGGAGACCAAAAAGATTGGTCCCTAGACATGGGAACCACAGCACCCATAACCCAGTGCATCCCCCAAGGCTAGGTGAAACAGCTAAAGCCGTTTCTTTCTCCTGTAGCAGAGGAGTCAGCATGCACGTTCAGAGAAGAGCAAATAAAACCGGAGGTGCCATGGGGAGAGCTGGTTCGCAACTCTCTGTCAGGGGAACATCTTCCCACCTCTGCCAGTGGAGCGCTGGACGCTGGCAAAGACGTGCAGCCCAGACAGCATCTTCTTCTCCTCATTCCCCTGGGCCAAGGCCGTCGGGGCGGGGGTTGGACCCGAGAGTTCTTTATGGTGTCAGAGCCCGCAGCCCCGCACTTCATATCCCACATCCACCCTCCCACCCTACCCCTCTAGCAGCCAGCTGCTTGCTGCCCAGACCACACAGCGCTTGCTGTAGCCTCCTCAGAGCTGGCCCCCCAAAAAGCTTACAGTTTGTCGCCCCCTGTCGGCCTCCGACCCTACTCAGCGTGTTCCTGCGGTGGGCTGTACTGGCCTGGGGGCGAGGTGATTGATCCAAAGGTGGGATTGCGAAGAAAAGGAAACGTCTCTTCCACCTGTCTGGGATGCAGCTTGGTCCCCTGCATGACCAAAGGGACGGCGACATGGTCGGCGCTGAGCCCGCAGAGGTAAAAAAAAAAAAAAAAAAAAAAAAAAAAAAAAAAAAAAAAGTAGTTTCATATGTACGCTGGGCTAGGTTTGGCTTAGTTGTTTTGAGCGCCCATGGCGCAGCGGGCAACCGAGTGAAGAGCGCTTCCCAGGGGCGAGGGAGCCGCCAAGGTAAGGGAGCACTCCAGGACCTGTGACTGGATGGGTCCAGCTAGGAGGGCTGCACGCCCTGAGCGAAGGGCGGATTCGAGGGTCCCGGAATGGGACCCAGATTTCCCAAGGCAGAGAAAGGAGAGGCGGACACCGCCAAAATCTCGAGTTAAAGATGAGGCAGGAATAGAGTGCCTGCCTCCTTGGGGGACTGGGAGCTGGCGGCGGCTGGAAGGGTCGTCCAGGGTCATCCTTGGGCCGACAGTCGCCCCTGCTTCATGTTTCCTGCGTCGCTTTAATTTTTGGTAGGACTGTTTCTGGGAGCCGTTTGGGTGTAAACGAAACCGTGCCAATCGCAATAGGCCAGGGTGTTCTCGGGAACCTTATATTCCAGAGTCTATGGAAGAAATCTAAACAGGCTCATGAAAGCCTGACTGGGGTCCCGCTGGGTCGAAGGAGCAACCGCGGGTCCCGGTGCGCCCAGTCTTGCGTTTCGGTTCTGCAAGAAGGACCCGAGGGCAAGAAACACAGGCAGCCTCCTTAGCCAAGCCTGGGCCTAACGACCAACGGCCGGTAGCCACCGCCTTCCCTTCCTCCCGCGACGCAGGACCAGTGCAGGCACCAGAGTAAGCAAGGTCAGGAGCCAGGGTTTTTCTTCCGACAGCCGTACTTTAGGCCTGCCAAGCCGGCAATTGCTCCCGCTTGTGTCCCGGTTCAGTCCAGTCCCCAAATTGTTGCTATGAGTTTAAGAACACTGTACCATGCGTCGTGTGGATAGAAATCAAACTAACCGAGTCTTTTAATTTTCCTTGCTCAAAAAAAAAAAAAAAAGTCGTGCAGGCTTCAAACGCCTTTTATGCACTAGGTTATATTGTGTCCCCCTCCCCAGATTTGCAAAGGAAATTCCACGCACCACACTTGAAAAACAGTAATGGGTTAGAAGAGCTGACCCGGATCGGGCAATTGCAAACCCTCTGCGAACGTGCCAAAGGCTGACTAGCTCGTTGGAAACGGGAACTTGAG
This sequence comes from Puma concolor, assembly GCF_028749965.1. Taxonomy (NCBI): domain Eukaryota; kingdom Metazoa; phylum Chordata; class Mammalia; order Carnivora; family Felidae; genus Puma; species Puma concolor. The sequence continues at coordinate 94,577,466 of NC_141669.1, forward strand.
ATAAAGCAATGAAATTCCAACCCGAGTGTCTACTGTGGCGGCGGGAGTTGGGAGGAGGGCAAGAGGGAGGAAGACTCCAGGCTGAATTGGCCCTTTTGCCTGGGAGTGCTGGGCGGGTACCTCCTCCAAACCGAGTGGACTCACAGGGAAGCGCGGTGGGGAAGTTGCGCCCTGCACCTGCCGCTCCCCTTTAGGACACACACCTGGCAGATTTAAATGGACGGTGTTGAAAACGGTGCCAATCAGCATTAAAATAAGATCCACAAGAAGGAGAAATGCCGTCCTCAACCAGTCCCACGGCTTGTTTCCAGTTGGCCTGCTGGTGACCAAGGTGGGCTTGAAGTTCTTTGCCTAGCCTCGCATTTTATTTGCTAGCCTGGAAATGTTTATTATCGAAAGCAGGTCAAGTCGGCAGAGGTGGGGTGGAGAGCCATTTCTGCCTACACTGGCTGCTGTAAGGGGAGAGAAGCAAAGACATTTTTTGTCACTTTCCTAAAATGAAATGGTTAAACAAGAATAGATGTGTATTTTCCGCGTGAATAACAAAGCAGTCCCCTGATTCCGTTCAAAGAGTTGGCGGGAAAAATCGAAAAACAGCTGCGGAGAAACTCCCACAAGAAATAAACACGGATCAATTGAGCGTCTCAAATGAAGATCTAAGATACTTTGTATCCTGTGATTCAGTGATATGACTACTACATTTGTAACATTCCTTTTGGAGTAGAAACATTTTAAATGTCACATTTCGATGATAAAAATAAACAATAGAAAAACAATGCCATTTGCAGGAGCCAATGGTTTCTTTGAACCTTCTGAAGGAGCAGCGACCTTTCCATTCTTGCATGTATATTCAAATAGGCACCAAATCCAGCGTTTCCTTTATTGTTCTTAAATCTCCCTCCTTTTCTTGGCAGTGGGTATGTCAGATAAGCTTCAGTTTCCCCTTATATGTAATGATCTACACTATTGAATTAGATCTATTTCATTTCACTCCAGCAACATAAAATTTTGCACAGGGCTTCAGGCAATGGTCAAAATTCCACCTTTGCAGTGAGGTCTCCAAAATGTTTATGTGACAGTGCTAAAGTCTAAACAACAATATTAAAGTAGAAATATTTGGGAAACTTAAAATGTCCATGGGGCATATCTCCTGTACAGGGTCCGAGTACTTGGAAGAGGAGAGATCTGGGAGTAGCCACGTGTACTATCTAGTACACAAGATAGAAGTGGCAGTTTCAAGGGGCAGTGAGAGGATGATGGCATGCCTGCCTACAAGATGACTGGCAGTGGGCGAGGGTTTCCTGCTGCCTGGAGGATGCCCCTGTGAATCAGACTTGCTCTGTTGCAAATATTGACGCGTCTGAGACATTCACACTGCCCAGCCTAATTGGAAGCAGCTTGAAGTGAGCTGCCCTTGAATGCTTTGGAGGTTTTTCATCCTCCGTGGACATAGAACCTGGATGTGAACAGGCATATGGAAACTGAAGGACAAGAGGAGAGCCCCTTTTCTTGAATTAAAGACAATGCCCAGCCAGTCCTGGTTTACCTGGATTTGTCTGATTTCTTATTAAAGAACAGTCCTCTTCAGTCTTCAGTGCATGTGAGTGTGCACACACACGTAACCATAATTCAGGCGCTGGAAAGTGGGTAGGGAAGAGGTTTGCAGAATGATTGTTGTGATAATAAGTTGGACACAAAAGAGAAAAGAACACTGAAACCTGCCACTAGTTGATTTTCAACTTCCCCTCAGGCAGGTGGACAGGGAAGCAGGAGTCCCGTCCCCATTTTTGGTTACCTATTTCTTGCAAGCTTGAAATTATCATTCATAGTTAGATGTTACTGACTTTGTTTCTCAAATCCCCCACACTGTTTAGAAACGTTGCTATAAAGGCTTTGTTCCATGACTGTGGGTTTGTCTGTAGCATAAGCTCAGAAGTCTTGAAGGCCTCTGGTATTGCATATTCTCAAAGCAGGATCTCCTTCATATTCACTTAATTTTTTTTGTGCATATCCTGATGTCATTTCTCCCTGTGATGCCACTTAAATAATTTTCCTTGTCAGAAATCAAGTGTCCTTTATGATGAGCTTTCTTTCAGGCACAAACAGGATTTTTTACTTGTAACTTTTTACTGCCGGTCTAGTTGGTCACTTTTAGCTAATTAATAATTGCTTGATACCTTCTGTCTAATTGCTGCAATATCCTAATGCTGGCTACATATATATTCACATATATATACGTATGTATATGTGACATGTCTGCAGCTTGGTGATGGTTTTGATTTTCTCCCCCCCCCCCCCTTGTGTATGGGCTATGGAGTTTTATTGAAGACCCGTAATGCCTCCGGTTTTGATTTAGTGTTTTGGAGTTTGTGATCTCATTGCCCGGTATGGAAAATATTAGACAGGGTCTGCAGATTGTATGCAGGAAAAGACCCACATCACCACCATGAGCTGAGTGCTCGTCCCCAGTGCTACAATAAGCTGACTGCACAGCCATCTAGAATCATTATTCAGTTTTTATGCCTTTGGATAAAGACCACTTCAGCCAGTCCTGCTTATGCAAAGGGCTGTTAAAGACACTGCTTCTCTCCATGGCTGCACATTAGAACCACTGAGAGGCAGGGGGATCTTTAGGACACTGATGTCTGAGTCCCTCACCCCAGAGATTCTGGTTGATTGTCAGGGTGCAGCCTGGATGCCAGAATTTTGAAAAGCTGCCCAGGTGATTCTAATGTACATTAAAGTTTTGGAATCTCTGCCTTAGGGAAGGGACAATAAAATGTGATGCTTTTTGCTTTGCCACTGTCTTCAGGGACGCAGGACTGACTAGCCCTATTTACCTCTGTGAACATCTTAACACGACACATGAAAACATGTTTAAATCCACAACTAAAACATCCCTCCTGTTCGTTTTTACACGATGTCATCATTCTGGCTCTGGAACCGTCTGTAAAGGACAGCCACTGCCCTCTCAATCTGCTTGCTGTTTTTAAAACACGAACCTTCTGTCTCCCTGTCCCACACAGGAGAACACAGCCTCCTAAATTTAACCATCTGCACAGTGAGCTGAGGTGGCGGCCACTGTGGAGGTGGCAATTGGCAGCCATTTGCATTGAATAAGATTGACTTTGGGAAAGGTGGAAATGAATAAAAAACGCTGGCCCAAAAGGAGTCAGAATAATTGCATTGTCCAAGGAAGCGGGAGTCAAGCTAGACTTTTAACATTAAGTAACCGCTGAACCCTAGACTCCTAAGATAGCAGGGTAGGCAAAACCCTCAAACTTCTGGTCGCATCTAAGAAACACTGAATATTCGTTTGTTTTCATGATCATTGCTGTATGGTTAGCATTATTTGATTGCCATGCATTTGGGTAAGGACTTTTTTACAAAGGCTGTGGCAGTGTTGCATTATAGACCTGGTGTTGCTTTCCCACAGGATTGCTTGCTTGTGATAACAACAGCAGTGTCAATATCATGAGGGGGAGGGTAGAAAGAGGAGGAGCAAGAGAGGAAGGAGGTAAGAAAAAGAAGGAAAAATACTTCACCTGTCCTCTTTAAAAAGGTCTCAGAAATCAATTAAAAGAAAACGCCTTTTCATTTTTATTAGCCTCACCTTGGTAATAAATGGTAAGATTTAGTCCACTTTGATTTTATACTTATTGCTTTATAAGTTTATGTGTATTTCAAAATATAACCTGCATTTCATTTTTAAACAAGTTCCAAGAGGGTCTGAGAGTAAGTCCATTGCTGCAGGATGGATATTGACTTTAAAAGTGCATGTTTAAAAAATGTCTTTTAGAAGCACCTGTGTGGCTCAGTTCGTTCATCATCAGGCTTCAGCTCAGGTCATGATCTCACATTTCGTGGGTTCGAGCCCCACACTCAGCTCTGCACTGAGTGTGCAGCTCCAACTCGGACCTGGAGCCTGCTTCAGAGTCTGGGTCTCCCTCACTCTCTGCCCCTCCCCCACTTGTGCCCGCGCCCTCTCTCTCTCTCCCTCTCTCCCCCTCTCTCTCTCTCAAAAATAAACATTTTTTAAATAAATAAAAAAAAACCAAAAAGCCTTTTTAGCTATAAACATTTGTTTCTAAGTCACCACTACAACCAAGAGAACAAACACACTAATTTTTGTGGGGCTTTTAGGTCTTGTTTATTTTAAAAAATATTACATGGGCAGCTCTTGAGACCTAAAAATGTGTATTTTAGAAAGTACCGATCTTGTAAAAAATTCTTTATATTCATCTACTGTAATAAGATTATACCATTTGTACTATGTTCTAAGATAATGTTAAAATAATTTAAAGGCATGTGAAAGTTAATAACAGTAACAATCAAAACTAAAATGCCCTTAAAATGATCCAGCATTTCTCAGCAACAACCAGAAGCTGAAAGGTTACAGGGTTTAAAAAAGGCAGTAACAGATGCTGAACATGGACAGCCACGGGACTGTTGACCTTACAAACGGATATGCTGAGAAAATGAGTTTTGACAGGGTTTCTAAGCATCGAGATGTTGGCAAGGTGGATACCTGAATTAATAGCCGTCCGGCTGGGAAATACTCTGTTTGGAATATTGCCTTTTGACAGGCCAGCAGGCTAGAGATTTACTCCCCTGTAATGGGGCAGCGGCCGAGGTGCTGTCCATTTCTTTTTGGGTAGTAACACCTCTGGTTGAGCCAAGACTCTGCTTGGTTTCATGTCTCTTCTGTAATTACATTTCACAAAATACAACCCAGGTCATTTTGCGAGGAGCTGGTCTTTGCATGTGGGGGACATGTGTTCGTGTTTGCAATGTCAGCCAACTGATTTTGGGCAGAACGAATCTGGCACTTTCATATTCCTTTCTGTTTCAACTGGGCGTAGGTAACTCTGGAAGAGGGGCGGTGGAATTGGCTGGGCTTGGGGAACAGCACAGCTTTAATTTGGATGAATAGCCTTAGGTGCAGTTGGATGGCAGTTTAATCGCACTATAAGCTTGAGGTGCTTCTGGCATGTGAGGCTCTAGTCACGCTGCCCTTCATCACAGAGGGGATAGGGATTTGAGTTGATGGCTCTCTGTTCTCACTGTGCCTTTAGAGCTTTTATTTGTGTCTCTTATATTGAAGCTGATAGGAACGTTGGGGAAATTTATGATCAAATGTGATTAGAGCTACTAGTCATGGCAAGATCGTGTGTTTTGAATTGTGGAGTTGGCACACAGGGTCTATAAGCTCCTCTGTAAGCCTCACTATCTATTGGATCAAAAATGCACCGTGCACCTCAAACTCAGAAAGTAACCTGGTTACGGAAAGCACAATATTGATGAGTCCGGCCTTTTATTTGTTCTCAAGTCTCATGTTGGAATCCAGGCTCTCCCATTTACTGAGACCTAACCTCAGTGAGTCTCTGTGGGCTCACCTACAAGAGAGGGTCGCAGTAAGGTTTAACTACTCCCACCACAGAAAATGCTCAACAGCAGGAGGTGGTTAGGTTAATCAGTGGCCATTGTTCTCATTACATTATTTTTCCATATTTTTAAGAAACTAATACATTTTAATTTTTGTCTCTTTCATAGGACATCTGTTAGACATGCAGTAGATGATTTGCTAATAGAAATATTTATAAATCAAACTGTATTAAATTGTGTCTTCAGAAGAAAACAGCTTAAAGCATTTTCCTGAGTTTCTATTTGTTTGCCACATTCTTTTGTGGTTCTGAGGCACTGCACAGGACTGGCTTGAGGCGCTAAAGTGACACCCACCGGGGAGACAGGGTGTGCTGCCAAAGGAAGGCAAGTAACAGAGGTGTCGAGTGGCAGCTGTAAACTCTCCAGTTTGAGAAAAGTAAGGAAGAAGGGAAATGGGTAGTTGGCCCAGACTTTTCTGATAACATGGAAGAACGGTGGTTTTTATTGGAGCCAGTTCTTCTGGAAATGTTGGGCCCTGTACTAACAGGATCATGGGCCTGTTCTGGCTTTACCAGCTGTAACGTCATTCTCTTCTTTTGTCAGAGATAAGAAGATCTTTTACTTCTGTGTTTACTTTTTTGTTCTTTTGTCCCGAGTGGAGGGTTTTCCCTTGCTCGTCTGCCTCCTGGATGTGTTCTTTCTCCCAGAGGAAGCATGGGGCGAGGGGAGCTCTCTCACGGAATAGGCCCAGTGTCTTTTTTTTTTTTTAATTTTTTTTTCAACGTTTTTATTTATTTATGGGACAGACAGAGACAGAGCATGAACGGGGGAGGGGCAGAGGCCCAGTGTCTTGTAAACTGGGGCTTGGGCTTGTTTTTTTCAAGTTTTTTTTTTTAACGTTTATTTATTTTTGAGACAGAGAGAGACAGAGCATGAACGGGGGAGGGTCAGAGAGAGAGGGAGACACAGAATCGGAAACAGGCTCCAGGCTCTGAGCGGTCAGCACAGAGCCCGACGCGGGACTCGAACTCACGGACTGCGAGATCATGACCTGAGCCGAAGTCGGACACTTAACTGACTGAGCCACCCCAGCACCCCTTGGGCTTGGTTTTAAGTGGCTGTCTCCCCACGCAGAGACATGCTGTGATGGCATGCCCCTGGATGAATGAGAATAAGGCTTGAGTCTGCTACATTCCGCAAATTGCCATTTTTTTCCTAAAAAAACACATCTCTCTTGAGTTGCCCCACATTTTCCCCATTCCCTGAAGTGCTTCAAATCCAAGATTTTGGTAATGTGGCATCTTCTTAAAAAAGCCATACCCTGGGGATTACTGGGCTATTGGTTATTTACACCTCATTCACATAGGCAGCATGCTTTAGTGTTCTGATGACCTCTGTTTATTGTAGGACATTCACTTTATGCACTGTAGTGGACACCGTTGGGTGCTGCCCAGATCCCTCACCCACCCCGCCATCCAGGTCTCAGACACGCACCCCCACTGCTAGGGGTGCTGATGCTCACAGTTCCCAGCTGAGCCCCCCTCCCATTGCCCTGGGCTGATGACAGCCATCACACCCAAGCAGACACTCCCTTTCTGGGGGCAGCCCACATCTAATGGCTGCTCATGTGGAGGTTTGAAAGTCTCAGAGAAGAGCAACTGTGAAGTGCTGTCTCAGCGCCAGAGCTCAAGTGGGACCGTGAAGGCTTTTCTTGCAAAGGCTCATAGCCAAACTTTCCTCTCTCAGTTGTGGGCCCTCATCTCCCAGAGGTGCTGATCCCCAATAAACCTTCTGCCACAAATCCCGACTCAAGTCTGCTTCTTAGGGAACCCAGCTGCATGACGTATATGACCTCCTTTGCCAGTCACGTGGGTTTGTTCCAAAGATGAAAGGTTGAAGGCATGGAGTGAAAATCATTGCCACCCAACCACACAGGAATGGAAGCCAGGATGGCTGGCTCCCAGCTGCCCCACCATCCTCCTGCCCAACTGAGGGAGCTGCTCTAAGCAGGTGGCAGTTCTCAGAGAAAGGAAATTATTTAGCTTGTAGAGCCCCAGGCTAAGGAGAGAGCTGGGCGAACTATAGTAGGGCCATGTCAAATTAGCATCAGGGGTTTTAGAATCTGAGAAGCAAGAGAAAGGCAGTTAAGTATGAAGGCATGGAGGAGGGGGCTCTGGGACAGATGCAGTGATTTTAAAATGTGGTCTGGCTCTGTTTCCAATGCTATGTAAATTTCTGAAATGAAAATACAGCAGAACTCCTAGGGACTCCACAAATTAGAATTTGGGAATATGAGCTGTGTTCATGGGCTTGTACCAGCTCTGAAAAAGAGTCTCATTGAGCAAATTAATCAAGTAGCTTCTATTACAAGGGAAACCTATCTACTGAAAATTAAATGACTTTCAGACTCTTCAGAAGGGTTGTGTTAATGGGCACTTCATTTGTGAAATTATAAAGAAAATTCTTTCTACAATCAACACACAGATGGTGATTCAGGGCTTGGGATGTGGTTTTGCCCTTTATGGACTTTATGTTCTGGTCACTTGTTTCTTAAACTTAAGCATGCGTGTCTAGCTGGTGCTTGGCCATGGGATAGAGGGAGCTCCCAGCCATGAGAAAGCACATCCTCCTGAAATGCCAATCTCACCTAATGATTTTGGAAAATAACATTATTTTCATATCAGAACAAGCATGGACCCTATGTTTCTAGAAGCATTACTTACAATAACGAAATTATGGAAGCAGTCCAAGTGTCCATCAATAGATGAATAGATAAAGAAGATGTGGGATATATATGTATATATATATACATGCATATATATAAATATATATATATACACACACATACATATATATACATATATATATATATATATATATACACTCATACATACATATATACATACACACACGAGGGAATATTACTCAGCCATAAAAAAGAATGAAATCTTGCCATTTGCAATGACATGGATGGAGCTAGAGAGTATTTTGCTAAGTGAAATAAGTTGGTCATTGAAAGACAAATACCATATGATTTTACTCATGTGGAATTTAAGAAACAAATGAGCAAAGGAAAAAGAAAGAGACAAACCAATAAACAGATTCTTAACTAGAGAGAACAAACTGATGGTTACCAGAGAGGAAGTGGTGGGGGTGGGGGCGTTGGGAGGTATGGGTGAAATAGGTGATGGGGATTAAGGAGTGCCCCTGTCGTGATGAGAACCAGGTGATGTATGGAAGCGATGAGCCACTATATTGTACACCTGAAACTAAAAATACATTGTATGTTAACTATACTGGAATTAAAACTAAATATATATACAAAAAAATTTCCTTCCTTAAAAAAACACAAGTATGGATTTTTCATGGCATAGGAGCAACATGTTTGCCCATTTGAAGAACAAAATAGAAGCTGTCACCCTGGAACCTATAGATAGGCAGGGAGTTCCCCTTGAGCATCAGGAGTACTGTAGTGGAAACTTTGAGCCTCACTGCAAGCAGAGTGAATCAGAGGTAAAACCACAGTTCTGAGGTGAAAGAGGTCACGAGTGGCTAGGGGCCATGGGCGTTTGAGGAAGGAGTTGGCTTCTGAGATCAACCTTGAAGAGTGAGTAGACTTTGACAGGTAGAGGCCCAGAGGGTGAAGGAGGAGCAGGAAGGGGCTTTCCAGGAAAGACAGTGAGCAAAGGGAAGGGCATGGGAAAGCAGGGGTGCAGAGTAAATAATTTGGTTTGGGAGGGGAGCAGGGCCCCACATGGAAAGTGGTGGTAAGGACAGTAGGACAGAGAATTGAGGCCATGCAGTGGGCGCCTTGGAAGACAAGTTAAGGAGCAGCTATGGAATTAGGGGGCACCAAGGAGGGGAGGCTGATGAGATGAGACCCAAGTCCTGGGGAAAAGCATTGACTGCAGAACCCAGATTGTGCAGACTGAGGATGACTCCTGGCTCAAACACTTTCATTCTGTGGGCAAGGCATCAAACCTCTGAAGGTCAGTTTTTCCATCTGGAAAATGGGATCACAATATAAGTGATTTCTGGAGTTATGTACCTGAAGTAAAGAAGATAAAGCACTTAGTAAAATGCCAGCTGCATAGCAAGTGCTCAATAAATTTTATAACAATTATTGGTTATAATGATACATAATCCTTTTAATATAGTATAATATATACTGGCTGCTATGGTTCTCAAGACAAATTAGTGAGAAAGCAAAAGGAAGCCAGGTGAGCTGGGAGCTGGGAATCCCAGAGAGGATAGTCACCCAGGCAGGCATTTTGCTCTGCTAATTGTAAAACAGTCTAGTATTCACCAAGTCAGAATTTATGCAAGTGACAGCCTGCTGGCCTCCAACATATTTATCCCTCCCTGGAGAACAACAGGACCTCATTTTAAAACCCCTTCTGAGTTGCGGTATGCTTTCACAATATTCTCCTCCACCACAATACGCTCAGCATTGAGAGCAGTGGAACTTTGGGGATAACCTGGAGAGGCCAGGGGCCAAAAGGGAAGCAAAAGCATTATGTCCAGGGCCCCCCTGGAGATTGATGGGCCAGTCCCTTCCTTGAGGAAGTTATATGCCTTCAAGACCGTGAAACTAGTCATTCTTTAAAATTTGATTTTATTTTTTGTCAATAGGTGAAACGTTCATATGACTCAAGGGTCAGTTTCCCTTTGAGAAGCCTTGTTTGTACACACATCCTGCCCTGTTCCATCCTTGGAATGTACAAGGACACATTCTTATTATTTGCTTTTGTGGCCTCTTATGCAAATATATGCAAATGAGAATACATAGTCTTTCCCCCCACTTTCTTCCACAAAAGGCAACGTGCCAGACACACTGTTCTGCCCTTGGCTGTTTTCACTTATCCTGGAGATCTTCCCACATCAGCATATGAAGAACTTCACGTTCTTTTCTTAATAGCTGCATAGTGTTCCACTGCCCGAGTACCAGAGTTTATTCCGTGTTTGAATTATGTCCAATCTTTTGCTGTGTTGTGGGCACACAGGTATGCATCTGTGGGATAAATTCCAGAAGTGGAATTTCTGTGCTAAAGGATCTATGCATCGTAATCTTGATAAATACTGCCAAATGATCTTCCATGGGGGTTGTGCCATATCACACTCCCTAAAGCAACTTTTTTCAGCCTCTCTGTTAAGGGATAGATGGTGTATTATTGTGGTTATAGTTTGCATTTCTCTTTGTATGCATGAGATGGAACATCTTTTCATGTGTTGAAGGCATTTTGTAGTTCTTTTTCTGTGAAATGTCTTTGCCCATTTTTATATTGGGTTGTTGGCTCTTTTCTCTGTTTCTAGGAAATCCTCGTATAATAGAGAGAGTCATACTTTATCTGTAATTTAAGATGGAGATCCCCCTCCTCCAGTTTCTCACTTGTGTTTTGACTTTGCTTTTTTTTCCCCCAAGAGATTCTTGACTCTTAGGAATTGGATTACCCTTTTCTTCCTTTTTCTTTCTCTCTTTCTTTCTTTCTTTCTTTCTTTTTTTTTTTTTTTTGTAAATTTGATGGATTCTGGATTCTTCATCACCATTAGAAAAGCTTTCTTCCTTCCATAATACAAGAAGTCTTTCATGCTTGCATCTGGTACTTCCATGGCTTCATTTTTTACATTTAACCTGTGATCCATTGGAGTTAACCTGAGTGTGTAGTGTGAGGTGTGGGTCTGTCTTTCTCCAGTGGACCACCTGGGACAGGATCCACTCATAGAAGTGTCATTTTGAGCTGACAACCGTGCAGTTCCTGGTTTGAGGATTATCAAAGCTTCCTAACCTGTGCTCTTGGCCTCTGCTAATGTCATCCCATGCCATTCCTCCTGTGTGTTTGTGATTTCCTGGTGTCTCATTCCAAAACTCCTCTCTGACCATGTTGTTCATCAGTCTAAAACATCCAGTGACCCTCCAGCCCTCCTGGGAAGCACCTACACTAACACCATTTGTTCACTTCCACAGATGGCCTGACTCAATGTCTCCAAAGAAACACAGAAGTTCCTGTTTCACAGTCCTGACCAACCAAGTCATTGTGCTCAGGGGGCAGTCCCACAGTGATGTTTTTCCTTCCCTTGGATCACCATGCTATCTTAAGGACATAGCAGAATAAAATGGTTCAAACTTACAACAGCAATAATAGCATTTATTATTTAATCCTGTTAAGGCCCAAGACTCCGCTCCAAGTGCTTTACATACATACAAGGCATTTAACACAGGGCCTAGGCTATATGTGTTCAAATAAATTTTATTATCTGCATTTCTACCTTCATCTTGCCTTGTGTCCATATACGAGGTCTCTATGGCTGATACTAGTCTATTAACTATACCTGAAACATGTTAAACAGCTCAAAAATTGTCTTCAGGCCTTTTGCGGCACTGATGAAAAACTGTCCACCAATAAGACTGACAACACCTAAACCCAACAACCAGCCTTATCACAAAAAGAGGAGCAATCAGACCCTTTGTGCCTCCGTATGTTGCAGTGGGCATTCCAGGTATGAAGAGTGAAACTGAATCTGATCAAAACTCTGGATCAAATAACCAGCCTACAGGACATGAAAGATAAAGATTGTTATTAGATGACCTCATGAGGATGCAATTAGTCAAATCCAAAATGTGAGAAATTTGAGAGATGTGAGTGACCTTATTTATTCAATATGGCAATAATGGCAAGTTTTAAAAAGAGAGAACATATAATAGATAAAAATAAAATTAAGATCAATAAAAGCGCCTGAAGAGGTATATCAACCAATGGAAAGAGTTGATCTTGACAGAATCCTGATTCAGAGAAAACAACTGTAAAACTCATTTCTTGATTGATCATGGAAATGGGAATACTGACAACATTGCCAGATGTTAAAGTTATTGTTAGTTATTTAGGTGTATAATGGTGTTTTTGTTTTTAAAAAATCCTCATCTCTTTGCTATGCATACTGAAACATCTACTGATAAAATGGCATCAAGAGTGGACTTTAACACAATCCAGCAAACGTACATGATGTATTCTAGTACATTTCTTACCCATGCCTACTACCTCAGGAGCTGTTCAAGGTCATGAAACAGGTCCTATTTCCTTCCACTGGTCCTCAAGCATCAAGTTTCCAGGAAACATTTGCTAACTTTTCCCAGCATAGAGTCACATGAGCATAGGAGCATAGCTTGGTTTCCAAAAGCCCCTTCGTTTGAGTGTTGCCTCTAGGCAAATTGGAACATCACAGGAATCTGGTAATACTCCAGTAGTTTGGTGAGAGTTGACCTTCTTAGTTTTTAATTGCAGATATTGTCAAGCCCATTTTCAATACCTAGGCTCCCTCCCCACAGAAGCTTGGAAAATAGTGATACCAAGAGCCACCAACCCCCTCTTAAGGGTCTGAGGTACAAGAAAATTAAAAAAAAAAAAATCTATGTGGTCAATTTCAAATGGCTCTTAAAACTTGTGTTGTTTTGTTCCCAAACATGGTTGAGCTCAAATGGTTGTCCAAAAAATGGCCAGTCAGTTGTTCTGCTCCTCTTTATAAATGTCAACGTCTTGCTCACCTATAATTTAGATATTTACAATTCCTGCTCATGTACAATATATACATCTAAATTTTGAGGCTAAATGTATACATGTAATATGAAGCATACTTTTCTAGTATTGATTTAATCACCAAGTCACCATGGGGGATACTGAAAAACTTACCCATCAGTTTGCTCTGCATGATATCTCTGGGCAGATCTTTTTCCTAGACCCACTCCCCATTTGTCTTTCTTAAAGACACGGCCTGCTTTCTCTCCAATGCAGAACTGTATAACCCATCCTGCTTTCCCCAGATTTTAATGTTCATCTACCATAATTATATTGGATATCAGCAATGGAGCATTTATTTCCTTTAATTTTTTTATGCTTATTTATTTTTGAGACAGAGAGAGACAGAGCATGAACAGAGGAGGGTCAGAGAGAGAGGGAGACACAGAATCCAAAGCAGGCTCCAGGCTCCGAGCTGTTAGCACAGAGCCGGACGCGGAGCTCGAACTCACAGACCGTGAGATCATGACCTGAGCCGAAGTCCGACTCTCAACCAACTGAGCCACCCAGGCACCCTCGTCCTTTAATTCTTTTTAAGTAAGCTCTAGGCCCATGTGGGGCTTGAACTCATGACCCTGAAATCAAGAGTCACATGCTCTACCAATTGAGCCACCCAGGTACCCCTGGAGCATTTATTTCATCATCCTTTTGTGACCTTGCTATTTTTTTTGTCTTGTTGATATAGAACCTTATTGCATACTAACATAAAATAAAACCAAGATTTTAAATTTTCAAGAAAGCCTGACGTGTGTAGTAGCTGCCAGACCCTACTGTGTATGATGGTGACATACACCATCAGGTGTTGATGTGATAGAAGACAAAAATAAGTGATGGTCTGGTTTGGGCGGGGGCGAGGGGGAGTCTTCCCTCTATTGATAATGGTCTTGCATAAAACAACTCTGTGAGTACATGTTTATTCTCTGGAATGGGACATCAGCCATCCCATTTCATGTGCTTCCCTCATCTCTCAGCTCAAAAAAATTTTATGGGTCCTGACGCCTGGGTAGCTCAGTCGGTTGAGCAACCGACTTCGCTTCGCTCAGGTCATGATCTCACAGTTTGTGAGTTCGAGACCCTCATCGGGCTCTGTGCTGACAGCTCCGAGGCTGGAGCCTGCTTCGGATTCTGTGTCTCCCTCTCTGTGCCCCTCCTCCACTCATGCTCTGTCTCTCTCTGTCTCAGAAATAAAATAAACATTATTTTTTTTAATTTTATGGGTCATGGTAGATAGCCAAGACAGTACAAAATTATTCCTTATAACCACAAGCAGATTTTCCTACTACTCCATGATGTAGGTGGCAAACACAATGTGGTATGAAGCTCAGACACAGCAATGCAATTGTGCACCATGACCTTCAGGGTCATCAGCTGTCAGACTCCTTCTTTATGCCTTGCTTCACCTGCACATGAATTGTCCTGGGTCATCTCCACTCCCATGACAAATCTGCCCTAGCCAAGAGCACCCACTAAGAAAGAGCTGCCCAAGCTGGGTGTCTTGGGTGTCACCTGTGCCCAAAGAATGAAGTGTGCTCCTATAAGCCTGCTTTGCAACAGTCCAAGGAGCACTGGAGGAGTGGGGAGGGGCAGTGAAGACATCCTTTAATATTCCCTGTCAGGAATACCCTGGATTTCATTATACTGACAATTCAGATCATGAAAGTAGAATTGAAACTCTGAATTTCACAAGAGTTGAAAAGCTTCCTAAAGGTAAAAAAGGCTAATAAGAAATTTTAAAAAATGAAGATGAGATGCTTTTAAGCTAAAAGGTTGTTTATAGGGAACATTCCTTTTATCCATGTGCCTTCTTCGTGTCAGACATTACTTTAACCATTTGTACATATTATATGATGAGTCTCACAATAGCCCTTGGAGACTAAATTAATTTAGAATTATTCCCATTGTGCAGATGAGAAAATTGAGGAGCACAGAAGGCAATGTGCCCCTGGCCACAAAAAACAGGAAATGGCTGAGCCAGGATTTGAACCTGGCATCTTGGCTTCAGGGTGTACATTTATTTGCTATGCAGATCGAAACACTGAGGAAGGGACACTCTATTCTCAATCCAGGAAGCTTCAACTCTCACTACACTGTCCACTCAGAATTTCCCAGGACTGATTTCTGGCTAGCAGTCTATCCAGGTCTTGAATGTCTCCTTGCACACCCTCTAGCTTCCCAACTGGAGATGTGTTGACTGCTCACCAGCACCCCCACCAGGAGGTGGCTGGTGGGAAGCAAAGTGATGGTAGTCAATTGGGAAATTTGGCTAAGCCTGGTTTCAAAACTATTTGGTAGAGGAGATAATTGAAAGTGATTTATAAAGTGAAGACCTGGGATAATTTGAAGATTTCAATTATCCATCCATTACTTTTTTAATGTTTTTATTTATTTTGGAGAGAGCACAAGCTGGGGAGAGGCAGAGAGAAGGGGACAGGTGATCCAAAGCAGGCACTGTGCTGACAGCAGCAAGTCCAATGCAGGGCTCAGACTCACAAACCATGACATCATGACCTGAGCCGAAGTCAGATGCTCAACTGACTGAGCCACCCAGGCATTCATTCCTTTTAACTGGAGGTCTTGGGTCCTCTGGACAACAGGTCCACAAATCTCTAAAATTTACTCTGAAATTGTGTCTGTATATTTTCTCAGGAGAGTATCCTTTGTTCTCATTATATTGTCAAAGAGCTTGACTTAAAAATCTAAAATCAGTATTGTCTTTGTTATTCAAATTTGTGGATAAATGAAAGTTTGTTGTGAAATAGGCTTGGTGGCAAATAAAAAAATCATTTGGGGTAACACAGTAAGTTTTACTATTTTCTACCAGGACCCAACCTAGCATTTTTGAAAACATGCTGAACTTGGAATCAGAAGATCTTGGTTATTGTGCCAGCTCAGTCATCGAGAAGGATAGTTTTGTATTGCTCGAAGTCTCAGCCACCTTATCTGTGAAGGAGCAGAACAAGATCTGCCCTGCCTGCTAACTGTGGTGGTTCTGTTGTGGCCTTGAGAAAGTACTTTAACTTCAAAGAGTGTTCCCAGAGTTGATACACAGTGCTGCCGTAATAAGCTTTGGAGAGTGACAAAGGACAA
This sequence comes from Puma concolor, assembly GCF_028749965.1. Classification (NCBI taxonomy): domain Eukaryota; kingdom Metazoa; phylum Chordata; class Mammalia; order Carnivora; family Felidae; genus Puma; species Puma concolor. The sequence continues at coordinate 94,593,509 of NC_141669.1, forward strand.
GTAGGCATCCTGCCTGGCCAAATACCCCACAGCTCTTCACTTCTGGGAAAAGCAGGCATCAGAAAGACATGCAGTTGTCCTTCCTTAGGTTGGAAGTTGGGAAGCAACACTGTTTTCTCAGGTTGCAAGGATTCTGGACTCCAGAGTGGCTGGACAGCTGTGTTGTGGGGCTGTAGAGAGAGGAGACCCTGGATGCTGAGGGCATGACACAGAATATGAAATGCTCAGTCTCCTTCATCGTACAGAGTTGTTCGGCTTGGCCACAGCTCCATCTCAGCTGTTATGATTCACACCAACCATGTAAGGTGGGGTCAACAGTACTTGGGCTGGGCCTAACCTCACCCAGAAATTTTTCATCGAACATGGCCTCTGCTTACAAACTCAGGCTTCCCCAGCAAGAGCTGCAAGCCGGAGATGACCTGCCTGTGTTCAGTCATTTCGATGGCCCAGAAGTCCAGTGATCAATCAAGCCCCTGTTGAAGAACCCCCCCTTCGGCCCCATAATGCTTCAGGGGTCTCTATTTTAAAAAACTTGTATTCTTTGGTCTGGTGGCTTTGTATCGCTGAGCCTAATGACTGTTTCTATTTAATTTTCAGATGCTTAATTACAGTGGAACACTTTAACACCATTAAATTAAAACAAGCTACTAGCTCATACTTGATTGTGGCCTGGCACACTTCCAAATGACGTTTAGAGCAATATCAGATATTTAATTCATACCACACATTTTGCTAACTTCGGAACAAAATGGGAAAATGCCCTCCACAAGTCCGATGGTGAGCTAGGAACACTTCCTTTGGGAAGAGGGTTGAGGCAGCACGTCTCATCTTTTAATGACTTTTTAGTGTTTCAAGGGGACCAGAGCCCCTTTTCTTGTGGTATAATGATTTTCCAATTTGGTTTTCATAAGGACTGCTTATATTACATTTTGTGAAAAGTAATGAAATTACATATTTCTTGTAATCATGGTCTTCTTTACATGGTCATGGGACTGAGCCTATTATTTGGACTTGGCAAATGAGCAGACGTGCAATTAATCCCCAGCCTTTTGGTGCGGAAAGCAAGCTTTTTGGGTGCCACTAACCCCTGAAACACAGGTACGGATGTATGAAGGGAATTAACATAAGGGGGCAACACAGGCCCCTGTAAGATAATATTCTTTGGGAATGGATGTTAAGAGTTAGTTTGTGTCTTTACAACATCAGTCATATGGGTATTGTTTGCATCTGACAGTTTTTCTTTTAAGATTAATGTGCTTATGAAAACCTTGTGCGTTACTCTACCAGGCAAGCTTGAAATCCATCAGCATTACCATTGGAATGACACAATGCTGGGGGAGCAAACCAAATGACAAACAGAATCTGGTTTTCAGAGGCCAGTGTGTGTTGAAGAGAAATGATCTGAAGCCAAATTTGGCCTCCTTCCATAAATTCCTCCTGCTACACTGTTGGCACTGTCCACTAAGGGTGGGGGCTGGGGGAGGGCAGATGAACATGGAGGGGGAGACAGTACCTCAGGGAAAGGGGCGTCGGAAAGGAAGCATGATTGATTGAAAAACTGGGACTTTACAGCAAACAATAATCATATGTAAAACCAAGTTGGGGAGAAAAACTTTATGAAAAATGGGACTTTTTCTGGATCATTAGGGAAAGTCATTTCTAACATCACCATTTGACATGCAGTTGGTGATGTGCAGTTGAAGTACGTGATGGGAAAGTCCAACATCTGGTTGGATTTGAGGAATAGGAACAGAAAGGGGGGACAGTGGCTTAAACGGAGGAAGATCACAATGGACTTCAAGTGTGTAAAGAGCTTTTACATTCTGCAAAGGATATGTGAGCTCATGAGAAGAGGGTGTCTAGGGCACAGGGAAATCAAATAGATGTCCAGTTTGAGAAATCATGATGTCTGTGGAAGCAGATGTATCAGGCACTTGCAGGCCTCGGGACGGACCTGAGATGGACGATGGAGGCCAGGCCAGGCAGACAGAATGGCAGGAGGGGCTGGCAAGGACCCATCCCAGGTGTGTGAATTGACAGCCCGCTAAGCCAAGAAGGATGAAAATGTTACTCACCCACCCACACCCATCATGTTGGCTACCATCTTGCTTGATTTCAGACAGTTTCACTTCACCCCAGCTTGGCCAGATTCCACTTTCTCGACTCAGAAAGTGGGTGGCCAGAAGTGGAAGAGAGCAGCCATTCAGAGTTTCCTCATTGTGCAGCCTTTCTCATCCCCAAATCACTTCCAAATGTGGCAGCCTTGGTGGAATGCCAGGAGATCCGCTGCCTGCAGCCACCACACTTTGGAGATGTGATGAATTGCTGGGACCCCAGGGCATCCATGGCCAGCATAGAGGGCCAAGAGGCTGTCACTGCCTGGAGGAGTGAGAGCACTGTGCAGCAAGGCTGGGTTTTCACACCCTCATGGCCCAGGCCGGCCCTCTCTGGCAGGCAAGTCTTCAGATGGGCGTTGCCTAGCATTGGCTTGGGAGAAGCTGCAGAAGACCAACTGTCTGAACCAGACGGTAGATCCAAGAGTAAAGAAGATGGAAATGGCAGTAGGAGGAACTGGAGAGCACATTTCATAGGCTTCCTGGGACGTTCCTAGACATTCGCATCTGGGGAGCCCCTTCCCAGCTCCAGGCCTCAGAAGAGCTTGAGTGCAGTTCAGACTGGTTGCCCAAGAAGGGATTTCTCAACAGGTTGCTTGCACATCTCTGCAACTTTCAAGGAAAGGAGAAAGGCATGGTGCCCATGGGCTGCAGCCCTCTCTCTCCTCTCCCCAGCGGTCTCATCTGCAGGACACATGAGGGTCATCCTTCTGTGTGTTTGCTGGGTGGGCTACTTAGCATGTCCAGAGGGTTTTGAAAGCAGAAATTATTCTAATGCAAAAATGTCTTCACCTCGGCTTCTCATGAAGCTGGGGTGGATTCTTCTGACTCCGCTGACAATTTATTTCCCGTGGAGGTGGCTCTCATCAAAGCCAGCACTACAGGAAGAAGCAATGGTCCGGAACTGGGTGAAACCTCTGTCAGGCTCATTTTATTTTAATCTACACCTTCTGTGGGAAGGAGGCGTCTGGGCGAGGAGATATAATGTTCCAGATTCCCTTCTGTCACTCACTCCCAAGCTGTCCCTGAGCACATCATTAACATCCAGCACCTCTATCTTCATCTGCAAAATGGGAGCAACACAGTGACCATGGATGCAGAAGGATGGATGTGAGGAATCTACATGTCACTGAGTTTTAAACATTTTTTTAATGTTTATTTATTTTTGAGAGACAGATCATGACTGGGACATGGGCAGAGAGAGAGGAAGACACAGAATCTGAAGCAGGCTCCAGGCTCTGACCTGTCGGCACAGAGCCCAACGTGGGGCTCGAACCCATGAACTGTGAGATCATGACCTGAACCAAAGTCAGATGTTTGACCGACTGAGCCACCAAGGCACCCCAAACAGATCACTGAGTTTCAAAATCATCATCATAGACTTAGTCCATCAACAGAGCACAGGATGTTTTTCCCCACTTTTATGGAGGTATACTTGATATTTAACTTATTGTGTAAGTTAAGGTGTACAACATGTTGATTTGATACTTTTTACATTATAAAATGATTACCACCTCCATCCCCAGAACATGGGAATTTTTAAAGGGTAAAGCTCAAACTCTTGAAAAATAAATAAATTGAAAGCATTGAAATGTATTTTAATGGAGCATCTTTTTTTGTGATAGTGATATGGATATCTCTATACCATTTTGGAGGCATAAGACTTTTGAGAATTTAGTATTTCTTTAATTCTGAAATCTTTTTTTAGCATTTATTTATTTTTGAGAGACAGAGAGAGGCAGAGCATGAGCAGGGGAGGAGGGGCAGAGAGAGAGGGAGACACAGAATCTGAGGCAGGCTCCAGGCTCTGAGCTGTCAGCACAGAACCCGATGCTGGCCTCAAACTCACGAATTGCAAGATCATAACCTAGGCTGAAGTCGGACGCTTAACCGACTGAGCCACCCAGGTGCCCCAGGATTTCTTTCATTCTGATCAAATTCCTTTTTCCACCCTATAAGGAGGCTGCATAAACCAGTCCATTCTTCTATTGTGCCATAGGAGGGTCCAGAGGGGACATTATTCTATACAGGTCCTGAGAAGGCACCATATCACTTCCCTTACATGTTGAATGGTGTATTTGCAAACATTTATAATCCATGGGAATGGCTTACCCACCCATTCTTGAGGCATCTTCAGCCTTGGTGAATCACTTAATATACATGCCTACTGAGCAGCTGGGAAGGGTACCAAATCACAAATCCAACTATGAATTAGAGCTAGGGGGTGGGAGTGTAACATTGCCAGTAGGAAGGCAGATTGGTGCAGCTTTTGGAAGAAGAACTGGGCAGCATGTCAGAAGGTTTGAAAATGGGCATCCACTTTGACTCGGGAGATACTCTTACAGTGACCTTACATCCCCCACCCCCTGCAATAAGTAGAGGTTCCCACTAGGTTAGCTACAAGGATGTCCATGTAGCATAGCCCCCAGCAGGGAAAGAATGGCACCAACCCATGTGTCCAACAACTGGAAATTGATTCAACTGTAGTATGTCCATTTAGTGGAACAATATGCAACCAATAAAAGTGATATCAGAAAACTAGTATGTGGCAAAGAAATAAGAAGAGTTCTGGTTTGAGGGTGTGGTGTAGGAGATTAACCAGGCATGAGAGAAATTTGTTGGTTGATAGTAATGCCCTACACCTTGACAGGGGTTGTATTACACAAGCATATGTGTTTGTCAAAAGTCCGTGAATGGTTCGCCTAAGATTTGTGCATTTCACTGTATATAAATTTTCCTTAAGGAAGTATAAACAAATATTGAGCTCTAGTTAATTACACACATACTGAGGTGTTTAGGAGTGAAGCTTACTGGTGCTTGGAATTTGTAAAATGAAAAGATTGGCTGATGGATAGGTAAATATTTAATAATACAAATGCAGGAAAAAGTTAATTGTAAAATATAGATGATAGACGTACAGGTGTTCACCATCTGTAAACTGTCAACCTTTCTGTGTACTTGACAATTTTTTTATTTACAAATAGGGGGATGATGGCAGATAATGATATTCATAGTAAATTACTAAAATATGGTTAATTTAACTCCATTCTATTGAAATGTTAGAAGAGTTATTTCTAAGTATTGGTTTTAGAAATGATTTGTGGGGTGCATGGGTGGCTCAGTTGGTTGAGGCCCAGCTCTTGATATCAGATCAGGTCATGATCTCACAGTCATGGAATCAAGTCCCGCATCAATTTGGGTTTCTCTCTCTCTCTCTCTCTCTCTCTCTCTCTCTCTCTCTCTCTGCCCCTCCCCCACTTGTGTCACTTGTGTTCTCTCCCCCCCTCTTCTATCTCTCAAAATAAATAAAATAAACATTAAAAAAAAGAAATTGCTTCTTATAATTCAATTTCTCCTACTATTCAAAGTGAACATTGAGGCCAGGGTTGTCAGCAAGTGCTTAGACAGATTCCTCACCATGTGTCCTGTGAGGGCCATGCAGGACCCTCAATGACAAAGGTCAAGTCCATGGATTTTGTGATCACAGTCATAAATAAATGCATCTTTTCCCCACACAGTTTCTAAAGCCTCAGGCATGTTGCTCAATTGTACATATCATTTTCCTTGAAACCAAACTACAGATGGCTTGAAAAAAATCATCTGAGGTGATGTGATAATACTCTTCACACTTGAATTCCAAACAGCTCTATGATGTTACCAATACGATTCCAGGTCTATTTCTTGACTTTTCCTAGGGGAACAGATGGCCGTGTTCAGTGTGAAGAGCAGATCTAGAGCTAGTGGATTGAATGTGCTCAGTGAGGATCACAACTTCAGCAGGTGAGGAAGAGTAGGTCACCATAGATCTCCTAGGTACAAGAAGGATTAGCACACACTGTCAGTTTTTATGAACTACTGAAGAAGATGTTCATATTACTTTGTAGCCTGACACTTCTAAGAGGACTCTGGACATTTCTCTTTTCCTTTTGAATTGCTGGTACAAATACTTATACTCTCTCACTTTAATTTTTAAAACTTTCTAACTTAATATGGTAAAATTCCATTGTCTTGGTAAATGCGCATATGAATTTTGACAAATGCATAGTCATATAACTACAACCCTAATCAGGATGTACCTTTTCTTTCAAGAAATACACATAAATTTCAGAAGTCTCTGGCTAAGGCAGTTGAATATTGCCTTTCTGCTCATTTTGTACCTGGAGAAATAGAGGCCAGTGATGATCTTGAAATGTTTTTGCTGAAAAATATTTGAAGTGTTGTCTTGGGAAAGATTGTCATCTTCTTGAAATAAAGTAGATTTCAGGAAAAGAAGTTAATCAAGTTATCAGATGGGGTCAAGTCTTTGTGGGCAAATGATATTACCTTCTTGGAAAACGAATTCAAAATCAAAATGGTGAGCACAACTGGCTGGTGTTGTGGGGCATTCACAACCACATGGTGCTGTTGTTTGACTAGAGCATGACTGTTGGAGCCAAACTCCCTGGGCTTCAATCTTTTTTTTTTCTTTCTACTGTTTTATTGAGGCACAATTAATATCCAAGAAAAAAAATCCCTGCACTTGTTTTTTAATTTTTTAAATGTTTATTTATTTTTGAGAGAGAGAGAGAGAGACAGCATAGGCAGGGGAGGGGCATAGAGAGAGAGAGATAGGGAGACACAGAATCTGAAACAGGCTCCAGGCTCTGAGCTGTCAGCACAGAGCCCAATGTGGGGCTCAAACTCTGAATGGCGAGATCATGACCTGAGCCAAAGTTGGATGCTTAACCAACTGAGCCACCCAGGTGCCCCCAAAACCTGCACATGTTTAATGTGTACAATTTGATGAGTTTATCTGAACTCAAATCTTGCTCTGCCACTTACTATGTGACTTTGGGAAAAGCACTTAACCTCTCTGTGCCTCAGTGTTCTTATCTATAAAATGGGATATAATAGCATCCACCTCATAAAGGCATTATAAGGATTAAACTAGAATTTAGGCACATGGTAGGCAGTCAAAAAACATCAGCTGCTATTATCTTCCTTATTGCTGTCAAGCAATACTATTTTCATGCACATGACTCTGTTTCAGGTGTGCATGCCTGGATTCAATCACACTGAAAATACCACTGGAAAAGATTTCAGAAGAGGGGAGTTTGCATCTGACTTCAGGCAGCTTTTCAATGGAAAAGTCTACTGAGAGATGGCTGATGGAGAAAAATCCCAAAAACTTTTGCTCCATGCAGACAGGAAGCCAGTTGGGCAGACATCCCCTTTAAAATGGTTGACCAGGGGTGCCTGTGTGGCTCAGTTGTTTGAGTGTCCAACTTCGGCTCAGGACATGATCTCACGGTTCATGAGAGAGAACCAGCCCTGCATCAGGCTCTGTTCTGACAGTTCAGAGCCTGGGGCCTGTTTCAGATTCTGTGTCTCTTTCTCTCTCTGCCCTTCCCCTGCTTGTGCTCTCTCTCTCTCTCTTTCTCTCTCTCTCTCTAAACGATAAAATAAAATCGTTCACAAGCCACATGTGCCCACTCACCTTGTATGGAGACAGAGTTGGCAGGGCAAGGGCTCCAGGATTTCAGGACACCTGTTCCTATCTAAGGATACCTTTCCTTCCATGCCAGCAACTGGAATGGGGAGGCTGAGGAGGGAGCCTGTCAGGCAGGGTGCTCTGTGCTGCCTAAAAACGCTGGCTTTGAATGAAAGGCAGGTCCCTAACAGACCCATTACACCCCTATTCAGGACTGCAGACTCACTTACCAAAATACCCCAGCTTAGGACATGAGGGGGAGCTTGTTTTCTCTTTGCCTATCACATTTCTCTGGACGCCGGAATCTCAAATCTCACTGGGGTTTCAAAGACAGTTCCAGGGAATCGTTCTTACCACCTGTGTTGTGGAGTTGCTGTCAGGCTGACCTAGTTCTGTCATTGCCTCCAGCTTAGGCCCCCTCATCCTCTGCCACCCTCTGAAGCCCTGTACCCCATTCCCACCCCACCCATTAGCCTTGCTTCCCACAGCCTCCCCCCACTGTGCACCACAAGACTCCTGTCCCACCATTGCTCTGCTCAAGCAGGGCCCAGGACTCCCAGCCCTGCCTCTGAATTTTGTCCCCTACATCTCATCCCTTCCCATAATCACATTCTCCTACTGACAACCCAATGTCCCCAGGTCCTGAGCCCCCTGAATCCCTCTTCAAACTGAAGAACGATGTGGGGGCAGGGAAGTTAAGACTTCAGTCGAGGGCCTGGACCTGAAGGCCATCTGGGGGTGGCAGGGATAGGGGTGCCTGGAGTCTGGGAGCCACGTCAGACAGGTTTTCAGTACAGTGTTTCTTTCTCCTAAGTTTCTGGATTGGAAGACCTCACTGAGAAATTTCGGTTATTGCCTTACCTAACTGTAGTCCCATTAGACAAGAATATCCCCTTAGTGCCAGAGATTGAGAGACAGGGTATGACCTTAGGGAGATGTGTGTGTGTGTGCTTTGAGTTTCTGCCCATATATTTTTTTTTTAAATATAAGGCAATCAGAAAATCTCTGCAATGTGGCATTATGGCATTTTTACTTTATTTGACAAATACTTTCAAACTGAAGGCAGCATGTAAACAATAATGGACCCCCAAGAGGTGGAACAGCTCAGGTGTTTCAATGTTTAGATAAAAACAGATTGGCGCAATTCCCAGCTACCCATTGGGCATCTGGTTCCTATGGGGTGGGGTTAAGAGCCCCCCAGAAAGAATGACTCCATCCCTGTTGTTCTGTTATCTATTGCTGCATAGATACCACACAACTTGGTATCCACTGTTTGACCCACTGATTCTTCTCAGTGATTCTGTTGTCAGGAATTTGCACAGGGCAAAGGCAAGGTGGCTTGTGTCTGCCCCTCCACATCTGAGGTCTCAGCCGGGAAGATTCAAATGCCTGGAATCTTCTGGAAGTGTCATCACTCTTGACTGTGGCGCCCAAGCTGGGATGGCTCCAAGAACAAGGCAGCTGATAGGGGCACTTGTACTCCAATGTTTATAGCAGCACTTTCAGCAATAGCCAAATTATGGGAAGAGCCTAAATATCCATCAACTGATGAATGGATAAAGAAATTGTGGTTTATATACACAATGGAATACTACTTGGCAATGAGAAAGAATGAAATATGGTCTTTTGTAGCAACGTGGATGGAACTGGATAGTGTTATGCTAAGTGAAATAAGTCATACAGAGAAAGACAGATACCATATGTTTTCACTCTTAGGTGGATCCTGAGAAACTTAACAGAAGACCCTGGGGGAGAGGAAGGAAAAAAAAGTTAGACAGGGAGGGAGGCAAACCGTAAAAGACTCTTAAAAACTGAGAACCAACTGAGGGTTTATGGGAGGTGGGAGGGAGGGGAAAGTGGGTGATGGGCATTGAGGAGGGCACCAGTTGGGATCAAATGGATGTTGCATGGAAACCAATTTGAAAATAAATTATATTTAATATAGAAAAATTAAAAAGAGGGGTGCCTGGGTGGCTCAGTCAGTTAAGCATCCGACTTCAACTCAGGTCATGTTCTTGCAGTTTGTGAGTTCGAGCCCCATGTCGGGCTCTGTGCTGACAGCTCAGAGCCTGGAGCCTGCTTCGGATTCTGTGTCTCCCTCTCTCTCTGCCCCTCCCCCAATTGTGCTCACCATCTCTCTCTCTCTCTCTCTCTCTCTCTCTCTCTCTCTCTCAAAAATAAATAAACATTAAAAAAAAGAAAAAAGAAAAAAAAGAACAAGGCAGCTAACAGGAAGGCCCATGCAAGGTGTCTCACTGTGGCTTGGGCTTCCTCACAGCATGGTGGCCTCACGAGGTCTGGAGTTCCCCCACGTGGCTGAAGAATCAGGTGCTCCAGTGTACAAGCTGTATGTGGCATGGCTTGTTGGAACCACATCCCAGAAGTCCCGTGGCATCACTTACACACGTTCTGTAGATTACAGGAGTCACAAGGCCACCTAGATTCTAGGGGAGAACACACAGACCCTCCCTCTCCATGCGAGGAGCTTAAAAACCTGCAGCCATGTTTTTACAAATACCACACCTGCCCTTTAGAAGTTTATAATACACAAAAAGATATTAGTAAATAATCATAAACGTGAATATGAATTTTTTAAATCATAAACAGTGTTAACTAGGAAAAGAACATATGTGGAAGTCTCCTCTGCTGGTGTTTCAGGGTCCCAGGTGTGCTCCCTGGTATTATAATCATTTTCTATTTAAAAGAATCTCTATCAGTGAAATATTCAGTAGTTTCCAAACTTGGGCTCTGTTGCTCTCCTTGCCTACTTCTCAAGATGTCACCTGGAGCAGGGATAGTTCAACACGTCTCCCTCAACTCCTATCTAGCCTTACATGGTGTGGCTGAGGGGAAGTGGGTCTGGTTCTCAAGTGTGGGCCAGCTGGTTTACCCAAGGTAGGGCTCATGGAGGCCACTTCTGGGAACCTTGCTAGTGTTCTTGCCAGTGTCTGCCCCTGGGGAGCTCATGGTCTTCCCCTGGCCTCCCGTTATTGGCTTAGCCACCCTGAGTCTTGCTGGAACCACAGAGTGCCCCACCCCCTGCTCCTAATTGGTCCTCCATCTGGTTACTTCCCCTGTATTTCTCAGTTACTGGCCTTTTACCCTGGCCATGTGTAAATTCCCCTGCCATACTCTTAGCTACATTATTGTTACAGCTTTGGAACATAACTGCAAATTCTTTGACACTCTTTCCATTAAGAGGATGTGTCTCTACTCCCTTGAATCTGGGGCAGATATGTGGCTACTAGGATCACTAGATTAAGCTAAAGTGTGGGGTTTATGAAATACCATGAGAGGTTCTGCTCATCTTACTGGAATACTCACTGTTAAAACGGTAAGCTGCCAAGTCAACTGCCCTGAAGCAGCCATGTTGTGAGGAAGCCCACGCCACGTGGAGAGGTCACAGGCAGGTGCTCCAGGCAACAGTTCCCAACATTCAGCTTTCCATCACAGGCAACAGCCATGAGAGCAGAGGTGCCTTGAGATGATTCCAGGCCCCCAAAATTTGAATCTTCCTAGCCGAGACCTCAGACATCACAGAACAGACACAATCATCCACCTGGTGCCCTTTCTGAATTCCTGACCCACAGAAACCTTAAACATAATACAATGGTTATTGTTTTATACCAGTAAATTTGGGGTGGTTTATAAGGCTGCAACAGGTGACCAGAACAATTGCTACCCGCTTGGGCATATGAAGACTTGTGGTTTCTTCTGCGCCAGACAGGAACCACGAAGGGGCTGGGAATGTGCACCTAGGGTCATCTGTCTGGCCATCTCTGCTTCCTGCTGCTGCACTGTTTGTTCTGGCACCCATGCAGCCACCAAGCCACCCTGAAAGGTGATCTTCCAGCGTTCAGAGCAGAAATGGAAATAAGTCCCTGTCTTTAGTTTAACTCTTCAAACTATCCAACACTTCATTGAAGGATTTGAGTTCAGAAGTGGAAAACAGAAGATTGCACCTGCCTCTCCCCATTGTCCCCACACTATTATGTGTATCATCCCTTTATCTTATTTTTCTGTCGCATGGACTTATGTCTCCACATTCCCTCTCTACTCCTAACTTACAGTAAAACTTCATCATCCTGCCCATGAAGCTGGTCTCTTGATATGCTAATGGAGATAAAGAAGCTTAGAAAATACTTGTGAAACCCCCCCACCCAACCTTCACCAAAGCCTAATTTTCAGTATTTAAGTCGGGAACTAAACCATCTTCCTTTATATGCCAAAAGTTGGACATTGACTCTTCGTGTTGGCATTTTTATAATGATTTCAGTCCATCCCGAGAGGGAATTAGGAGGATGTCACAAAGAGCAGAGCTGATAATATATTCACAAAGACCACCCCTGTTACTGGATTTATGTTTTCTTTCTTTCTTTGTTAATTTTTCCCATGTGTATTCATTTTTAGAGAGAGTGCGTGTGCGTGCATGAGCGGGGGAGGGGCAGAGAAAGAGGGAGACACAGAATCTGAAGCAGACTCCAGGCTTTGAGCTGTCAGCACCGAGCCCAATGCAGGGCTCAAACCCACAAACAGTAAGATCATAACCTGAGCCGAAATCAGGTGCTTAACCGACTAAGCCACCCAGGCACCCCTGGATTTACGTTTTCAACATGGACAGGTACCCAGACCAATGCCTCTTTCCAGTAATAAGCATAACAACACCTTACATTGTGAATCATACCATTTGAAATGTGATTTCTCCTACCATGATTCATCACATCCGTCCTGTGATGTAGTAGGGGTGATCTCCTTCCTGATAAAGAAACCAAGGTTCAGAGAGGTCCAGAGGCTTCCCCTGGGCCACACAGTTGACCAGGCAAGCAAGGGAGAGTCAAGCCTTTTGCTTCGGTGTCGCTGCAATGTTGCAGTGCCTCATAGGTTTTTTATTTGGGGGTTTCTGAAGGTACCAGAGTTTAAAGAGAGTGCATAGGAGATGGTGGTGGTAATCCCTTCAGCCGTCACCATCAAACACACAGAGCAATGAGAATAGAGAAACCCAAATCCCATGAACCCCACACACCAGTGGATGGAAACAAACCAGCCAACAATGTCAGGATCTTCATACTGCTGGCTTCTGTGCATGAGGAAGCAGCAGGAAGTGAAGGAGCATTTCAGAACCCTGGGACAAAGGTATATCCTCAAACCACCGGCTAAATCCAGAGGTGCTTACCTTCCCCACAAACCTTAGTTAATGTTCGAAGAGGCTGGAGCAGAGGGTTCCAACACACTCTCAAAACCAGACCCCCAGGCCCGCCCAGGACAGTCTTGAGAGAGACAAAGGAAAGGGAATATTTGTGGGGGATGCACAGACCCCAAAGATCTCCAAAAGTCACCTGCCAGGTTCATTAACACCTCCACCAACCATAGAAGAGGTCTTCTGGAGCCACTTTATAAAAATGATCCTAAATCATGCCTTCCTTCTAAAAGTTCCAGGAATCTAATTTCATATAAAAATGAGAACCAAAAAGATGACTCAAGTCAAATTCTACACAAAATCATTATAAGGAAAAAGAGAAGGCAAAGAATAAAAAGGGTACATGGTGACAACAAACTTACACTTCAGATTGCCTTCATGATCTCCTTTTTACCTTTACATCAGTGCAAATAGAATTTTACAGTAACTTATAAGTGATATTCAATATAGTGATAATGAATGTATTTTAAAAGTCCAAAGGCACGATAAATAAAAGTTAAATAATCCCAGGATGGTGGAGTTTGTCCTAAACTACAGAAGGGTAACCATCTTCTCAAAAGACATGGTTTCTGAGAAGTGTATGTGATCATGAGCAAGGCATTCATCAGAAGAGTCTGATGACCCGTCCTACATCAGGCTACACTCAGAAACAGGAAACAAGTACTGCTATGCCAGGATCAACCGAACTTGAGGAAATGGTGTGTATGTGTGCATGAGTGTGTGTAGGAAGAAGGTTGGAAACACAACAGACTGATATATGGCCGTGTTTAGCAGCAACACTCTGCCGAGCAATGAAACAAAGAATTGAAACCTGACCTGAGTGAGTGGTGGTACTTTTGACAGGATGGGTAAAACCAGTCAGGGTGCTAGTTTGGAGATGAATGTGGCCTTACCAGAGTCAAGAAGTGACAGATGCAGGACAGGAATGCCCACCAGGCCCTCCATGAGCTGAAGTTAGGTCTGACATGAGTTGGAGCTAGAAACAGCAAGAGGAACTTCTGCCTGGGGTTTATTAAGGCTCTGTGTTTGCTGTTTTAAAATGCTTCATATTACTTTTGGATTTGTGGTTTGTAAGTGAAGTCCTGTGGGAAATAGGGCATGTGCCAGGGGCTTGGAGCCTCGTCCCACAAGTGGTCCCCCAGCCCCCAGCCCCCAGCCCCCTGCCTCCCAAGGATGGGGTCTTGGCCACCCATTCCCTGCCCCCTGGCTCCCATGACCCTTCTCATGGGGCAGTGACCTGGTCTCAACAGTCGGAAGGACCTGAGGCCTGGGCAAAGGGAGGTCAGGATTAGATGTGTCACCCCATGGTGTCTCAGAGCAGGGCAAAATGGCAGCTGTCCTGCCCCAAGCTGGCAGCAACCCACAAATCAGGTGGGTGAGTTGGTGAGGCCTCTTGCCCACTGCTGATCCAGCATGTCCCAGCATCGTGGAGGTTATAACAGCTTGGGGGTCACCCAGTAGCTGCGGACTGGGCGGTGGGCCAGCAAGAAGGGGACACCAACTTCCCTGCTCCCAGTTGGGGCCCTGCATTTCGCTCTTGCACTAGGTGCCACAACTTCTGCTGCCAGTCCTGCACATGCTTTGGTCTGCAAGAGTTTGGAGGCTTGTCACAGGAATCCATAACTAATAGTTGTTGAAATATTGACAAGGCTCTAATAAGCAACTTCTCTTCATAAACTAGAGCAGATTTGAGCTCTTTCCACCAACTTGCTTGCTTTCCTTGAGGAGGAAGAAAAAGGAGGGAGCCACAGCCTGCCTGCTGACCCAGGAAAGAACTTTCAGCATAAAATCTGGGAGGCACAGCTAGTGCTGAGGCTGGGGAGGGCAGGGGATGGTCTCCTTCAGTTGCAGATGAAGACAGAGGGGTGTCAGGGGTAAGGGCTGGGAACCCATCTTTTTGGTGACTGAGGAAATATTTTCAGTGGAGTAGAAGGAGAAACAAGATAGGAAGGAGCCAAAATGGTGTCAAAGTGGAGGCATATTTGAAGCAGAAGGAATGAGAGAGTGCAGGAGTCAAGCTAAGATTTCTCTGAGACAGAGAAAAAGTAGAGGAACAAGACCCAGAGGAGAAAGAGCCACAGAGAGAAAAGAGGAGGTGTGGTAGACACCATGACTAGGGTCCAGGTCAGAGAGCTGCCTGCCCCCATCCACACATATGCCAAGCTGCCCTAGGTGCAGTGTCTCATGCCCAGCAAATCATTTCCATGGATGTATAAAACCTGGCCACTTTAACCAACTCAGAACAACTCAGAAGCACTATCCTACTGTAGAGGTCCTTGTGGGCTGGCGAAGAATGTCCTTGGACCTGAATTGGGACTCTACTCCCTCTGCCCACTTCTGCTTCCTTCCCCACCTTCCCACACACACTGATCCCAAGGACACTCTGAATGAACATCCTGTATGATCCCAAGGGCACTCTAAATGAACATCTTGAATGCTACGCTGGTCTCAGAGGCAGCTTGCTGTGGAACCATCCTATCACAGGTGGGATCAAGGTACATAGGGGACCTCTAGGCATGAGTGGGAGGCCAGCCTTCTAAGAAAGCATCAAGCCATTGGTCTCACTCAGCCCACTGACTCCACATTCCCAGATCTCCACTACTAGTTTGTGAGCAGCCTTTGGGGGCCACTGGACCATAGGGTTTCTCAACACCCCCAGGGTTGGCCATGCTGGTAGACCTGGGTCACCTGGAAATGAAAGCTGTATGGAATCAGTTGTGTGATACTTAACTGCTCAAGTTTAGTGTCACTGAATTTCATCTTGAAACTGTGGCATTATCAAGAATAATGCTGACATCAGAAGAAAAAAAAAAAGAAAAGAAGCACAAATAAATCCACATTTGAGTCATGTCCAGAACTTGCACACTGAGCCTGGACCCTCTTGACTCACCAAAAGATGGCACAGAGCCTACTCAAGCCAGATTTCTGATTACATGGCCCACTGCTGATTTTTGGTGCTCCACTCGACATGTCCTCTTTCTCTGAGACTGAAGAGCAAGGAGATTTGGTGGGGGATTCATTTGGAGAAGGGGAATGTTTCCAAGTGGCTTTTTGTTAAAAAAGGGTAAGCTGGGGCGCCTGGGTGGCTCAGTCGGTTAAGTGTCCGACTTCAGCCCAGGTCACGATCTCGCGGTCCGTGAGTTCGAGCCCCGCATCGGGCTCTGGGCTGATGGCTCAGAGCCTGGAGCCTGCTTCCGATTCTGTTGTCTCCCTCTCTCTCTGCCCCTCCCCCATTCATGCTCTGTCTCTCTCTGTCTCAAAAATAAATAAACATTAAAAAAAAAAGGGTAAGCTTTCATCATCTGGTACACGAGTCATTTCTTAGGGTTTATCATCAACATTGAGGAAGAGCAAGATGTTAACAAGGCTGTGTGAAGCAGAGAATAAGTCCACTTTTTTTCTCTCTATTGGATTTACTTACCAAATTTGTTCATTTCCAAAACATAAGACCTGTGATGAGCTCTACAATCTATAAGAAAGAGAATCAGGGTGCCTGGGTGGCTTGGTTGGTTAAGCATCTGACTCCTGGGGCGCCTGGGTGGCACAGTCGGTTAAGCGTCCGACTTCAGCCAGGTCACGATCTCGCGGTCCGTGAGTTCGAGCCCCGCGTCGGGCTCTGGGCTGATGGCTCAGAGCCTGGAGCCTGTTTCCGATTCTGTGTCTCCCTCTCTCTCTGCCCCTCCCCGTTCATGCTCTGTCTCTCTCTGTCCCAAAAATAAAAAAAAAAAAAAAAAAAAAGTTTAAAAAAAAAAAAAAAAAAAGCATCTGACTCCTGATTTCTGCTCAGGTCATGATCTCACAGTTTGTGGGTTCGAGACCAGCACCGGGCTCTACACTGACAGCGTGGAGCCTGCTTGGGATTCTCTCTCTCTGCCTCTTCCCTACTCATGCTTGTTTTCATTCTCTCTCTCTCTCAATAAACAAACAAACAAATAAACAAATAAATAAATAAATACACTGAAAAAAAAAAAAAGAAAAACTTCAGAGAGCAAAAGTTGATCGCAGGAAATACACCTGAGAGATACAGCGGATGTGCAATGAAATGTTATAATTCAAACTTAAAACAATGAGACAGCATTATTTTCTTAGAATACCAGCAATGATTTACAAATGTTTGAGACCAGTGTTATAAGAGGAGGGCAAAGAGGACTTTTATATAGTACGATGGTGTGTACTACCTTACTGCAGAGTAGTTTGGTAATATGTGTCAAGGTCATAGAAATGTATATGGGAAAGACAGATTTACCAACCTGTCCCGAGGAAAGGATCATGCAGGACCTGTAAAAACTTCATCACAGGAACATTTACTGCAACATGGTTTATAGTGGTAAAAACTGAAACCAACCAACATGTGCAACATTATGGTATTGGGGAGATAAATCATGGTACATCTACAACAGAATATTATACAATCACACCAGAAGGATCCAGTATATTTAGGGGATAAAATAATAGTGATTAAAAGTGTAGGCTCCAGAATCATACAGCCTGGTTTCAAATTCTACCTCTTCCTCACACAAGCTGTGTGACCTTGGTAAGCTGCTTAGCTTCTCTCTGCCTCCGTCTCCTCGCCCGTAGGATGAAGACAAGAACTCCATCTCCACAGGGTTTGGGCAAGGAGTCAATGAGACTATGCTAGAAAATGCTTGGCATAGGATTTGACATAAGAGTATGTACTCAATAAATGTCATGTCATAGTACCACTGGTATTTATGAACATGAAAATATGCTCACGACAGTTAAGTGAATGAAAACGTAAATAATAATTCAACAGACTAGGAGCTTATTAAATAGAGAAAAAGGGGAAAAGAGAGATGAAAACACATGTGAATCTTGCACTGCTATGAACTTATTTGGAGAATACTGGAGGCCATGTGGAACATTCTGGCATGAATAAATCTTTTGCCTGTGTGATGTCAACTGGGAATTCTCATTTTCTCTAAAATAAATATTCACTCTCCTATTCTTTGCCTGTGTTGGGGTTTCCTTATGGTCAAGAGTAACTTATGCATTCTTAGAGGAACCCGATGGTGAATCAGGTGAGATTTTTCTGGAAGAGATGGCATCTTAAATAAGCTATTTATACACAAACATCTTTGAGAAGCCATCTTTCCTGACCAGCTGACCTGTGAACAGGTTATGGTCCATGCAAACAGTTTCATCTCTGTAGGTGTTACCAACCATCCAGAGCCTACAGCTAGGAGAAGGAAAAAAGAACTTTGATCCAAATAATAGCAGAGGAAACTCAAATTCTTCAAGGTTGCTGGCCTGCTTCATGGAGTAAACACCCAGGTCTGAATCAGTGAAGTTAAACAGGGTCAACAAATAACAGAGTCAGGAGCAAATAGGTCATTTTTAAATGAGTCCCACTGTTTGTGGCAGCCACATAACACTGTCTCATACAAAAGGCAGAGCTAGACCCTAATCTTTCCTTTTTGGAGCTTTTTTTTTTTTTTTTCATCACCCAACTCCACACATCAAAACCTTCAGTCTCACCTGCACGGAATATGGCACCACCATTTACCCAACACTCTGGCAAAAAGCCCAGGAGTCATTCTTGATTCCTCTCTTCTCCTCTGTCCCCATGTCCAGCCCATCAACAATTCCAAGTGACCCTACCTTAGGAACATATCCAGAATCTGACCACTTCTCATTACCTCCATGGCTGCCACCCTGGTCCAAGCCAACATCATCTCACACTTGGACCACAGCCACATTCTTGACTGGTCTTTCTAATACAGCAACCAGAGTTCGCTTTTTAAACTATAACTCGTATCCCTTCACTGAACTCAAATCCCAACAAGGGCTTCCCATTGCACTTAGGATCACAAACTGATAGCGTGGCCTCCAGGACTTTGTGATCTAGTCCACATCTCCCTTCCCATCCCAACCACACTCACTCTCACCATCCACCTTGGCAGGTTGCCCCTCACCTCCCTGTGCCCCACCACATCAGCCTTCCTTCTTGCTGTCCTGGACAAACCAGTTTTGTCCTTGCTGTTCCATCTGCTGAAAATGTTCTTCCCCCATGTTGTCACATGGCACACTTCACATCATTCCAATATCACCTGCTTGAACACTCTATCTAAAATCACCTCTTATACTCAGCTTAACCCTACAGATATTTGATAATTCTATTAACAAGAAGACTGGAGGATGGCAGCTCCAAGTCTGATTTGGTAGTTCAGCAATGCCTTCAAGAACCAGGTCCTTTCCAACTCACTGCTCAGCCATCCCAACAGGTTGACTCTTTATCTTCCTAAACGTGGATATATGATCACAAGATGACAGCCTTAGCTTCAGATTTCGTGTCCTTTTACAGCCATGCTCAAGTCAAAAAGCAGGAGTCATTCAAGGCAGATTCCTCCTCAGACCCCCTTTTTAATCAATGAAGGAAGGGAAAGCTTCCATAGAAGCCAACACACTAGATTTCCTCCTTCACATCTCCTTGGCTTGATCTTAGTCCTATAGCCACCCCTAAATCAATCACTAAAAATGAAAATGAAACTTTTTGCTTGTCTTAAACTAATTATACCTCTTTCTCTGGGGCAAGTAGAGTTCACTCCCACTGATCCATTTTGCCGCCTTAACAAATTTCAGTTGTATTAACTGAGAAAGAAGAAGGGGAATGGATGTTGGTTAGGCAACCATTGTTTTCTGAACTCACATTCAGCCCCCATTATTGTCTATCTCCTTCTTCTGCTTTGTTTTTCCTTGTGACACTAATCACTACCTGAAATACATTCTGTGCTTATCCGCTTGCTTACTGTGGGTCCCCACACCAAAAAGGGACTTTGCCTAACTGGTCTCTGCTGATGCCCAGAACCCCAGACAGTACCTGGGAATCAATCTGTATTCATTGAATGAAAGAATGAGAGTTTAGTGAATACATGAGTAAAACTTAGGATTTTTATGTAACCTGTCTAAGCCTCATTTTCCTCATTTTTAAAATGAGGATGATTTGCCTACCTCTCCTGTGACAATGAAATGAGATCGTGCAGCCAAAACTCTTAATACAGTGCCTAGCATGAGTGCTCAATACATTTAGCTCTCAGTGTTATTCTGTAGCAGCAACATTAGGCAAGTACAAGAAAAATGTAAGCATACATATTAATTTCATATTCTTTTTCTGATTAGGAAATAATGCACTTCAAGGAGCCAAGCATTTGTGAAATGTATGACTTAGAAAGTGAAAGTTACCCACCCTTGGGTATATGTTTTTTGTAGCTATTTTTTCCCCAAGAATACACTAATATAATTTTTACATAAATGGAGAATAGTAAGCACGCTGTTTTCCAAGTTCATTTTGCCCCAAATATCTTTCAAGTATTTTTCCACAATTATTAATGCAAATATATCTTTTTATTATTTGATTCCATTTGATATAAAATAGAGATCTTTTTTTTGTTGGAGACCTTGGTGGCCTGCCCAGAGCTCCCCTTCTCTTAGGTTATATATGTCTTGGAAGTTGTGTATCCACACTGGCACCATGCCTTTCCCTGGTACACTAGATCGGAAGATGTCCTTCATTGTCACTTCAACATTTTTCCCTCTAAGATGCTGCTATTGAGCTGTGTTCATTATTACAGTCTTCCCTTCATGCAGACCCATGGGAGAAACAAGAAGAAAATTTACATCTCCTATGATCACACACTATAAATATTTTTAAGAATTCTCTCCTCCAGCCCTTTTCCTATGCAAATATAATTTATTTTAAATCTACTGGGGACCATCCTGGGAATATAGTTTTATGTCCTTGGCTTTCACTTAACACTAAATTTTGAATATTTTTCCAAGTCTTATGCAAACAAGATCATCAATGCTTTGAGCCATAAGAAACTTTAGAAATTATTTAGTTCTGGCCCATCATGCAAATTTTGCAAAATGAGGCACCAGAGGGCTGAGTTGTTTGAGTTTCTCCAAAATGTTTTAATACCTCAGTGACGTGCAGTCTGATCAAGCTGATGCAGAGCAGGGAAGGCTGGGCTATGCATTGCTTTGTGTACACATCAACCAAAGGCAAGTGTCTCTTGATCCCACAGAAACTGGGCTGCAAGCAGAGCTCTCCTCGCCCTTGGGTGACTTCGCTGACAAGTATGTTATCCTTACACCCCTTTCTGTCAACAACCCCCCCTCAGGAGAAGTTCAAGACCTAGATAGGATCTGGACACCAAAGCAAACCTGTCAGACCAGCATGAGTCCCGAGAGAAGCTGCCTGTTTTGTGCCCTTCTTGGGGACGTAGGTGTTTTGTCAAGCTGGTGTATTTGTACTGTGGAGGCAGAAGGGGCATCAGCATAACCGCATGCCTGGGGAGAGAGCTCAACCAAGTGTGGGACTTAATCCCCAGCAAGATCAGTCACGGAGCAAGACTATTTTTCCACATGGAATGCCATCACTTGGTACTACTGGAAATAAGCCTGCAGGGTGCATGGTTAGAAACCAAGTCCACTGCTATGTAGCCATGGGACCTGGAGCAGGTCCCTCTCTGACCTTCAGCACCCTCTTTTGTAAAGAGGGGGTCCATAGCGTCCACTTGGTGGAGCCTAATGCCCCCAGCATGCATGTCAGCACCCAATAAATAGGAGCTATTGTTATTGCTCTTCTTTTACCCTGTGCAAACAGTCCAAGACACATAGTAGGGACTCAATGGATGTTTATGGCATGAATAAGGGATGCAAGCAAATGAGGTCACACAATTTGAAACCAAACAGTCTACAGCAATAACAGTAATAACTCAACAGTTATTACTGCCACACATGATTCTGGAAAACTAGATTCCAGGTCTCTTGACATAGATAATTTCAGATTCTCCTATTCTATCATGATTTCCATCCACCCCCCCCCCCCGCTTTTTTTTCAATTTAATTATCAAGAGAATTGTTTTAACTTTATTCTCCACTGAGGCAAGATGGGTAGTGCCTGGGTGGTTCAGCCTGTAGAGCACCCGACTCATGATCTCAGCTGAGGTCTTGATCTCAGGGTTATGAGTTCAAGCCCCACCTTGGGCATGGAGCCTACTTAAAACAACAACAACAACAACAACAACAACAACAACAAAACCTCTATCAAGAGATGAAGATAAATACTATCCTTTCAGATAAATCCCCTATTGTTCTAAGTCATTTTATTATGATAGAACACTATTGGTTAAGTTCTTTTTCTTCATTACAGAGTAACAGAGTTCATTACAGACAATTTGGGAAGTGAAGTAGAACAGAGAAAAAAAGTAGCCAAAGTGTCTCCACCAAAAGGCAACACCTCAGAGCATGTTGGTGCTATTTCTGTGTGCACTTTGTAGTTCATTGTGACTTTACACAGTATCCAAATTTATTTCCAGCTTTTTTCATGAACATGAGGAACTGAAGTTTTCCAAAATACTCCCTCATTATTCAACCTGTTGCCAGTGTTTCACAATTTTAAATAGTGCTGAAATGAATATAATTGTTTATAAAACATTTTCCTGCAGTTAGGAAAATATTTCTCAGGCAACATTCCTAGAAGTGAATTGACTCTTTTTTAAAGAGTATGAACATTCTTTGGTACCCATTCAAAAGGCATTCAGAAATCATAGGAGAAATTTGCAACTTTTCACCAGCCCTGGATATTCTCATAATAATTGGCAGGCTAATTTTGTTTCATTTTTTTATTTTCACAAATGTTTATTTTATTTACAAATGGGACTGAATAGTATAAAATAGTTTTTAAATACCCATGGTTTCTCTTTAGCCTGCTATCCTATTTTGCCCAGGAATTTTGAGAGTGTGGTATGATTTTTATTAAGTTATGTGACACTACAGTTTAAGGATTAACCTTTTATCAAACAGTGAGAGATTTTTCAATGTCTTTCTATCAGCATTCTCATTTTGTTTGTATGTCTTTTTGGGGATTAAAGAGGTCTTAATTTGTATTTAGACAACTTAACAGTTTTGTTTTTCCCTCATGAATTGTTATTGGATATATCCATTCAAGGACTTTTCCCATGTAGAAATCAGAGATATCCACCTCTTTTTTTTTTCTTAGATTCTTAGTCATTTACTTTTTTGTGTGTAGAGAGTATTGGGGTTTTGTGTGGTTGTTTGTTTGTTTTCCTATTTTTAATTGTGATAAAAAAATATATGTATAATAAAATAAGATTTTCTATTTTAACCATTTTTCAGTGTAAAATTTAATGACATTCATTATAGTTATAATATTGTACAACCATCCCTGCTACCCACTTCCAAAACTTTATCACCCCAAATAGAAACTGTATGCAACAAACTATAATTTCTCATTCCCTCCTGTCTCAAGCTCCTGGTAACCTCTAATCTACTTTCTGTCTCTAAGAATTTGTCTACTTTAGGTACCTTATATCAGTGGAATCATACAATATCTATCCTCCTATTGTCTGTCTGATTTCACTTTGCATAACATTTTCAAGGTTCAATCATCCTGTAGCAAGTGTCAGATGATTTTTTATGGCTGAATAATATTCCATTGTGTGTGTATATAATATTTTATTTTTTCATTCATCTGTTGGTGGATACTTGGACAAATGGGTTGTTTCCATCATTCAGCTATTGTAAATAATTCTGCGATGAATGTTGGTGTATAAGTATCTATTTGAGTCCGTTTTCAATTATGTTTTTAAGTGTTTATTTATTTATTTTTGAGAGCGAGAAATACAGACAGAGAATCCCAAGCAGGCTCTGCACTGTCAGTGTAGAGCCCAGCATGGGGCTTGAACTCACGAACTGTGAGATCATGACCTGAGCTGAAATCAAGAATTGGACACTTAACCGACTGAGACACCCAGGTGCCCCCAGTTATTTTGATTATATTTCTAAGAGTGGAATTGCTGACTCAAATAATAATTATACAGTTAGCTTTTTGAGAAGCCCCTGAACCATTTTCCGTAGCAGCTGCATCATTCTATATTCCTACCAGTAATGTAGGAGGCACCAGTTTATCCATATCTGGGTCGACATTTGTTATTTTTCATTTTGCTTATTATCATCATCCTAGTGAATGTGAAGTTGTGTCTCTTTTGTTTTGTAATATTCCACTATATATGTGTATGTGTGTGCATATCACACCTTATTTTTTAAGTTTTTATTTTAATATACCTCATCTTTTTTATCCATTCATCTGTGAATGGACATTTCCATATCTTGGCTATTGTAAATAATGCTGCAATAAACATAGGGAGGCATATATCTTTTTGAATTTGTGTTTTTTTGGGGGGTGGAGAATACCCAATAATGGAATTATTAGATCATATGGTATTTCTATTTTTAATTTTTTGAAGAACCTCCATATTGTTTTCCATAGTGCCTGCAATAATTTATATCCCCAGGAATAGTGCAAGAGGGTTTGTTTTTCTCTACATTGTTGCCAACACTTGTTATTTCTTGTCATTTTGATTTTAGCCATTCTGACCCATGGAAGATAATATCTTATTGTCTAATGTCAAGTGTCAAAACTTGCATTTCCTTGATGATGAGTGATGTTGAGCACCTGTTCATGTGTTTGTTGGCCATCTGTGGCCTTCTTTGGAAAAATATCTATTCAGGTCTTCTGTGTACTTTTTAATCAGATTGTTTGTTTGTTTTTGGTATTGAGCTGTAAAGTTCTTTGTATATTTTGGATATTAACTCTTTATCTGTTATTTTTTAGTGTAAATGTTTACAACTATAAAATTCCTTCTTAGCATAGCTTTCTGCATTTCACATGCTTTGGTATGTTATGTTTTCTTTCTCACTTATCTCTAAGTATTTTTTAATTTTCCTTGTGATCTTGTTTGACCTATTGGTTGTATGTTATTTTATTTCCACAAATTTGTGAATTTTCCAGCTTTCATTCTGTTGATTTTTAACTTCACCCCATTGTCATCAGAGAAGGTATGCTGTATATCTATTTCTTAAAATCTATTGAGACTTGATTTGTGGACAGACATATGGCCTGTCCTGGAGAATGTCCTGTGCATGGAGACATGCACATGAGAGGAATGTATATGCTATTGTTTTGAGGTGGAGTGTTCTGTATATGTCTGTTAAATCTAGTTCCTTTTCTGTGTTGGTTGATCCTCTATTGTCTTGCTTATCTTTTGTCTGTTATTTTTAATCAATTATTAAGAGTGGAGTGTTGAAGTTTTTGACTGTTTCTTCCTTCAATTCTGTCAATTTTCCTTCATATATTGTGAAGGTCTGTTATTAGATGCATAAAATTTATAGTTGTTATATCTTATTTCTGTATTAAAACTTTTTATTTTTTAAATTTTTTTTCAACGTTTATTTATTTTTGGGACAGAGAGAGACAGAGCATGAACAGGGGAGGGGCAGAGAGAGAGGGAGACACAGAATAGGAAACAGGCTCCAGGCTCTGAGCCATCAGCCCAGAGCCTGACGCGGGGCTCGAACTCACGGACCGCGAGATCGTGACCTGGCTGCAGTCGGACGCTCAACCGACTGCGCCACCCAGGCGCCCCAAAACTTTTTAAATATATAACGTCTTTCTCCATCTCTTGTAAACTTTTTTGATTTAATGACTATTGTGTCTTATATTGGTACAGCCACTCACTCTCTTTTTTTGGTCACTATTTGCATAAAATGTCTTTTTTCATCCTTTTATTTTCAACCTATTTGTGTCTTCAAATTTAAAGTGAATCTCTTATAGACAACATATAGTTGGATCTTGTTTTCTTTTTTTCTCCCATTAAGCTAAACATATGTCTTTTAATTGGGGAGTTTAATCCGTTTAAAGTAATTACTGATAAGGAGAGACTTACTTATGTTGTAAGAGAGACCATTATGTTGTTTGTTCTCTGTATCTTAAATTTTTTTCCTTCACTTTCTGCATTGGTGTATTCATCTTGGTTTAGTTAATTTTTATTAGGGAAGCATTTTAGTACCCCTCTCATTTCCTTTTGTCTATATCCTATAGCTATATTTGTGTGTGTGTGGTTACATGGAGAGTGCATCTAACATCTTAAAGTTCTAACACTCTAATTTAAATTTATAGCAGCTGTTTTTAATAGTATACAAAAATTCTGCCCTATATGGCTTTGTCACCACTTACTTTCTGCTATTGATGTCACAAACTTATATCTTTACACATTGTGTGTCCCAAAACATAGATTAAAAATTGGGTTTTTATTCATTAGTCTCCAAAATCATGTAGAAAACAAAAAGCAAAGTTACAAACCAAAGGTACAATAATCCTAATTTTTGTAATTGCCCACATATTTACAATATGTGGATATGTTTACTGGATATGTTTCTTTTTTTTTTTTAACGTTTATTTATTTTTGAGACAGAGAGAGGGACAGAGCATGAACGGGGGAGGAGCAGAGAGAGAGGGAGACACAGAATTGGAAGCAGGCTCCAGGCTCTGAGCCATCAGCCCAGAGCCGGACGCGGGGCTCGAACTCACGGACCGCGAGATTGGGAGATCATGACCTGAGCTGAAGTCGGACGCTTAACCGACTAAGCCACCCAGGCACCCCGAGGATATGTTTATTTCTTTATACAGCTTTGAGATACTAATCTCATAGCCTTTCATTTCAACCTGAAGGACGCCTTTTAGCATTTCTTCCAGAGTGTGTCTAGTGGTAAATGAACTCCCCCAGATTTGGTGTATCTGAGAATATCTCAAGTTTCTTCTTCCTTTTTGAAGGACAGTTTTGGTGGATATAGTACTGTTTCACCTTTTTTTTTTTCTTTCAGCACTTTGAATATATCAACCCGCTGCCTTCTGGCTTCCAAGGTTTCTGATGAGATATTTGCTGATATTATTGAGGGTCCTTTGTATATGATGAGTCACCTCTCTTGCTCCTTTCAAGATTTTTTCTTTGACTTTGGCTTTTGACAGTTTGATTATGTCTTGGTGTATTAACTTGGGTCTCAAGTTTATCATACTTGGAGTATGATACTTGGAGTTTATCACACTTTTTGGATGTTTATATTTCTATCTTTCATCAAAAGGGGGAAGTTTCCTGCCATTTTGTGTTCGTATAATCTCTCTTGATGTGTCCTATGGGTCCCTTAGGCTCTGTTCCCTTTTCTTAGTTTTTTTTTTCTTTCTGTTCCTCAAACTCAAAACCTTCAGTTTACCTATTTTCAAGTTCACTGATTCTTTCTCCTGCTTGCTCAAATCTACTACTAAATCCCTCTAGTAATTTTTTTTTTGTTCTCATTATTATAGTTTTTAATCTCAAGAATTCCTTTTTATGTTTTCTATCTCTTCATTGATATATCTACTTCGTGCATATATCATCTTCTTGACTTTGTCTGTGACTTCCTCTGGCTCAAGAGTCTGCATTGTATGAATGGGAGTCTTGGTTCTTGGATTTCCCACTAAAGATTTACCTGAGTATCCTCAAATGAAGACAGGCAGAAGGAAAGTAGCAAACACAAAGCAGTTCATTAAGGACAGTGCATCCTCACGAGAGAGTGGGCAAGCCCAGAAGTGGCAACTGCACTGAGGCTACAAGGGTCTTTTCTTTTTATGTAAGCAGGGTCTTGGGTCATGGATAGGTGGTATCTTATGGGGCTTCTTCCAATCATTTGGATGCTTCCTCCCACTGTTGAGGAGGAGGGTTTTGACCCTGCAAGGTTTGTACCGGAATAATCATGGCAGCCTTCCCCCATGGTGGAAGGGGGCCCAAACTACAATGCAAATGTATTATATTGAGTCTAGGGGTTAGCCTAGGACAGAGGTGGAAGAGGAGAGCACATGTTCTGCATATGTGGCTCTTCCCCTGTCTGTCCTGGGGTCTTAGAAGCTGCAAGGCCAGAATGTTGAAAGCCATGAAATCAGGATGTTGTGCCCCTGGGCTTCTAATACATAATTTATTTATCACTGTCCTTGCCTCCAGCTCATGTCTAACTGTCTACTTATCAATAGCTGTTTTAAAGACTTTGTCTAGCAAGTCCACTATCTGGCCTTTCTCTGGGACATTTTCTAAATCTTTGTATATCTTGTGATTTTTTTGTATAAAAATGGAAATTTGAATCTTATAATGGGATAACTATGAAAGTCAAATTCTCCCTCTTTCCCAGAATTTGCTGTTTTTTCTAAATTTCTGGGTTTTTTTTGTTTGTTTGTTTGTTTGTTTCTTTGAGTGTTGTGAGTTGGCTGTGTGCCAAGAATCAGCCTGATATAAGGGGCGCCTGGATGGCGCAGTCGGTTAAGCGTCCGACTTCAGCCAGGTCACGATCTCGCGGTCCGTGAGTTCGAGCCCCGCGTCGGGCTCTGGGCTGATGGCTCAGAGCCTGGAGCCTGTTTCCGATTCTGTGTCTCCCTCTCTCTCTGCCCCTCCCCCGTTCATGCTCTGTCTCTCTCTGTCCCAAAAATGAATAAACGTTGAAAAAAAAATTTTTTTTAATTAAAAAAAAAAGAATCAGCCTGATATGTAAACTGAAGGTCTTCTTGGGTCCTTTCTAAGCCTGTGCCTTTCCTTGCACAGGCACAGCAACTTTCTAAATTCCCCCATATATGTGCTTACTTTTGATTGTCCAAATCCTTAAGTGTCTGACTGCCAAAAGGGAAAAATAAAGGGAGGTAAAAAAAGAAAACATGGGCACTGACCCTTCCAATACCCTGGAAGCCACGTTAGCTAAAGGAGATTGCAACAGTGGAGGTGACGGATGTAACAATGACAGCCTGCTTCTGTGTTTGCACCTCTACAATCAGAAGGAGCGAACAGTGATGAGAACACAGATCCTTGATATTTGAAGGACAAAGTCCTCCCTGGCTCCCACAATCTACAAGCAAGTTGTTCCAGGAATAAGTGCACAGCTTCCTACCATGGGATGAGATGAGTAGCCACCAGCTAAGAGTTGAAGTTAACTGAAATTAAGCAAGATTTACCATCCATGCCTTCTCCCCTGGAAGCTGCAAACTTTCAAATACATTCCAGAATTCCAAAATGGTTCTATCTGACAGCTTCTGCCAAAGCAATTGTTGTCTAGATGGACAGAGAGATTCCTTGTGCTTCCCACTCTGCTATCCTCTCTGATGTCACTCAATAATGTCTGTTGATCCATAAAGTTTTTCATTTTGATAGAGTCCAATTTTTCTGTATTTTTCTTTTATTGTCTGTGCTTTTGATGTCATTTTTGAGAAACCCTAAATCCAACCCATATACTTTTCCCCCTATGTTTTCTTCTAAGAATCTTATAGTTTTGGCTCTTACATTCAGGTATTTGATTAATTTTGAGTTAATTTTTTATATGATGTTATTAAGGGTCCAACTTCATTCTTTTGCATGTGGCTATCTAGTTTCCCCTGTATTATTTGTTGAAAAAACCATCCTTTTCCCATTGAATGGTCTTGGCCTCCTTGTCAACATGAAGATTTATCTCTGAGCTCTCTCTTCCATTGGTCTCTATGTCTGTCTTTATGTCAGTATCACACTGCTTCAATTCCTGTAGCTTTGTAATGTTTGAAATCAGGACGTGTGATTCCTCCAATTTTGTTCTTCTTGCTCAAAACTGTTTTGGCTATTCTGAATCCTTTGAAATACTATATAACTTTTAGGATGAGTTTTTCCACTTTTGAAAAATGTCATTGGGACTTTGATTGGAATTCCATTAAATCTGCAGATCACTTTAGATAGTATTGGTATCTAAACAATATTAACCATCCAATCCATGAATGGAAGATATCTTTCTACTTATTTAGGTCTTCTTTAATTAATATCTTTTATCAATGTTTGGTTAATTTCCATCACCTTGGGAGACAATGAGTCTAGGGAAGACAAGTGAGCTCTGAAGACTCATTTGCCAAAAGCATAGCTCTAAAAAGGTAATTCAGCTAGTTCACTCATTCTTTCATTCACTCATTCATTTGCTCAGTAAATATTTATGGAGTGCTTATTCTGCACCAGGTAATTTGGGGATACAATGATGAACAAAAGATGCTATTCTGTAAGGAAACATTTGTGGAGGGCTTCTTACATGTTAGGCCCCATCTGAGCACCAGATAACAAAAACATGTCAGGGTCAGCCCTCGAGGAGTTCAATTAGGAGGTCAAACATACAAAGCAACAACTGTGATACATAAGTGCCTATATGAGAGATACAGAGGCCCTAAATTTATCATGTGTATGTTGAGCTTGGAGTGCACAGGAATCAGGGAAGTATTGACCTAGGTGATGCTTGTGCTAGGTATAAATAGGAGTTTGCATGGGACAGCATGGAACAGGGTGTAGGACTGGTTGCAGGGTACATTCTCAGGAGGGGAAGCAACATACGCAAAAGAACTGAAGCATGAACTCATGAAGAGTGAGTGCATGTTGTGGCAAAGGAAGTGTGGCTGGGATGAGGGGGCAGGGTTGATCAGGCAGCAGAGGCTTCTCACACCATGCTAAGGAGTTAGCATGTTATCGGGAAGGCAATGGATGCCCGCTGAGGAATGATGAGCTTAAAACAGTGATGTATTCAGTTTCCTTTTAGAAAGAATTATTATTCTAGGAGGGAGAGCAAGTTGGAGAGGTGACATAGAGGCATCAGAGACCAGACCACTGGCATAAAGCCAGGCAAGGAACAGTGTGGGCCTGGACTCAATGTGAGAAGGGGGCAGAGGGACAGGTGTTCGAGATATTTAGGAAGCGACTGATCACTGGTAGCAGGTGTAAGAGAGAGAGGAAATAATGACAACTTGAAGTACACTGGCCCAGCTCCAACCACCTTAGAAATCTAGGTATTACCATGATGAACCTCAGAAAAACAATCCCAGGGGAACCTGATTGACTCAGTCAGTTGAATGTTCGACTCTTGATTTTGGCTCAGGCCATGATCTCACACTTCATGAGTTCGAGCCCCACACTGGGCTCTGCACTGGCAGTGCAGAGCTTGCTTGGGATTCTCTGTCTCTCTCTGCCACTCCCCAGCTTGCTCGCTCTCTCTCACTCTCTCTCTCTCTCAAAATAAATAAATAAATAAACTTTTTAAAAATCCCAGTGGGAGTAAGCAGAACATCCTACAAGAAGCAAATTACCTCTGTTCTCCCAGTGACCCAAGTGGAGGCCCTATACCAGGGGCCTGTGGGGTATGCAAGTACCATATCTGCCCTAATCCCAGGGGTCTTGGAAGGCAATACTGCATCCCTGCAGCAAAAAAAAATCTCCTTTACAGCTTTCCTTATCACAGCCTCCCTCTCCACCGAACCTCTCATTGTGTGTTCAGGAGATGAGAGCTGTTTCTTTCCCCCCTCCTTCTTCCTGGGCCAGCTGACAGGGAGCCTTCAACAGTCATGTATACGAAGCCGAAATTTAAGTCTGCACAGCGCTTGCCCAAGCTCCTCCAGAAGGCCTGTCCTCGCACGATCAGAGGAGACTGGGGGCTGTTTGCTTTGGCTAACACACACACACACACACACACACACACACAAATGCTGACAGAATAAAATGCGACACCACCATATGAAAGGTTGAATGTGAACAGTTTTGAGGTTAAAATAAGGCTGCCCTGGAGAGGATGAGGAGAAAAAAAATTGACGTTACAATTTTAGAGGCAAGGGCAGTATATGGGTATTTTTATATGTCTGGCATTCACATGGTCTCAAAAGAGCATTATTTAAAAGAGAGAAGTCCACACATAGAGAAATAAAATGTGTCTGTATGTTTGGTGGTGTTGCTTGATGTAAACATGTCAGAGTGACTTTGTCCATGTGATGTCATCTGAGTGAAAATTACAGTGATTTTTTTATACGCTATTTTTTTTCTTATCCATTCCAATGTGGTTCCAGAAAATAAGGACTGTTACACAGTAATTTGGAATCTTACTGACACCTGATCAATATATTTTCTTGAAGGTTCCATTGTGACATATAAACTCAAACTTGTCAACCTGCATTAGTGCACTGTATCTATTTAAGTGACTTTTGATCGGCTTTGCATGAGTTATTTACGAGTACAAATTTTTATTTAAGAGCATATGTTAAAAGATCCAAACAACCAGTCTGGTGGTGGATAAACCTGTCAGAATTAATAAAAGTTTTAGATTTATAGGTTTCTTTTAAAAAAAGAAATGTGGTGGCTACTGGGTGGCTCAGGTGGTTAAGTGTCCGACTTCGGCTCAGGTCATGATCTCACGTTTGTGAGGTCAATCCCTGCATCGGGCTCTGTGCTGACATCTCAGAGCCTGGATACTGCTTTGGATTCTGTCTCTCCTTCTCTCTCTTCACTTCCCCCAGTCATGCTCTGTCTCTCTCTCCTTCAAAATTAAATAAACATTTTTAAAAAAAATTTTAAGAATTGTGTTTTAGTAGGACTTCCACAGAAGGTAGGCTGATAAAAAGGTGTGTTCAAGCAGGGAGACCTGACAGGTGCCACAGGTGACACTTACCTGGTCCTGGCACTGTGCCAAATGTGTTACATTATCTCACCCAATCTTCTAAGTGACCCTGTGGGGTATAGGTACTGTTAGTATATCCATACATAGGTGAGGACACTGAGGCAACGAGAATTTAATCTATACAAGGTCACACAGCTAACAAGTGGAGAGCTGAGATCCAACCTCAAAGTTGAAAAGAGTTCTGGCTTTTGAAACATTTCACTGGACAATGTCTGGAGGGATGGCAAGACCTGTGGACTGCATGTAAGCATTCATGGCATCTGGCATCTGTTCCACAAGCCTAATTGACCCCATACCCCTTATCCCTTGACCTTAGACTTCTAAAATGCAGTTGTGGAGAGAGGGCAAGACCTGCCCAAAGGAACCAAGAAAAACAATGAACATCAACTATACATAAATAAATTGAATCAATGCTCCTAAGGTCTTTCTCTTAAACTCTACCATTTTTTCTTTCAGTCTGCTTAACATTGTTTTCTCTTTTTTTTTAATTTAAATTTTAGTTAACATACAATGCAATATGGGTTTCAGGAGTAGAATTCAGTGATTCATCACTTCTATACAACATCCAGCACTCATCACAACAAGTGCCCTCCTTAATACCCATCATCCATCTAGCCCATCTCCCACCCACCTCCCTCAATCAACCCTCAGTTTGTTCTTTATAGTTAAGAGTGTTTTGTGGTTTGTTTCCCTCTCTTCTTCACCCCACCCTTCCCATATGTTCATCTGTTTTGTTTCTTAAATTCCTCATATGAGTGAAATCATATGGTATTTGTCTTTCTCTGATTGACTTATTTCACTTAGCATAATACATTCTAGCTCGATCCATGTCATTGCAAATGGTAAGATTTCATTCTTTTTGATGGCTGAGTAATATTCCAGTGTGTGTGTGTGGGGGGGGTGTCACATCTTCTTTATTCATATAATATCCATATATGTGATATATATATACCACATCTTCTTTGTCCATTCATCAGTCGATGGACATTTGGTCTCCTTCCACTTTGACTATTGTTGACAATGCTGCTATAAATATAGGGGTCCATGTACCCCTTCAAATCTGTACTTTTTTATCTTTGGGGTAAATACCAAACAGTGCAATTGCTGGATCATAAAGTAGTTTTATCTTAAGTTTCTTGAGGAATCTCCCTACTGTTCTCCAGAGTGGTTGCACCAGTTTCCATTCCCAGCAACAGTGCAAGAGGGTTCCCTTTCTCTGCATCCTTGCCAACACCTGTTGTTTTAGTGTTGTTAATTTTAGCCATTCTGACAGGTGTTAGGTGGTATCTTATTATGGTTTTGATTTGTATTTCCCTGTTGATGAGTGATGTTGAGCATTTTTTCACGTGTCTGTTAGCTATCTGGAAGTCTTCCTTGGAAAATTGTCTATTAGTGTCTTCTACCCATTTTTAAACTGGATTATTTTTTGAGTGTTGAGTTTGGTAAGTTCTTTATAGATTTTGAATACTAAGCCTTTATCATATATGTTGTTTGCAGATATCTTCTCCCATTCCATAGGCTGCCTTTAGCTTTGTTGATTATTTGCTTTGCTGTGCAGAAGATTTTATCTTAATGAGGTCCCAATAGCTCATGTTTGCTTTTGTTTCCCTTCCTTCTGGCAATGTGTCTAGTAAGAAGTTGCTCTGGCCAAAGTCAAAGAGGTTTCTGCTTGTGTTCTCCTCTAGGATTTTGATGGTTTCCTGTCCCACATTTAGGTCTTTCATCCATTTTTGATTTATTTTTGTGTATGGTGTAAGAAAGTGGTCCAGTTCTGGGGCACCTGGGTGGCTCAGTTGGCTAAGTGTACAACTTTGGCTCAGGTCATTATCTCACAGTCTGTGGGTTTGAGCCCCGTGTTGGGCTATGTGCTGACAGCTCAGAGCCTGGAGCCTACTTCGGATTCTGTGTCTCCCTCTCTCTTTGCCCTTCCCCTGCTTACACTCTGTCTCTCTCTTAAAAATAAATAAACATTGGGGCGCCTGGGTGGCGCAGTCGGTTAAGCGTCTGACTTCAGCCAGGTCACGATCTCGCGGTCCGTGAGTTCGAGCCCCGCGTCAGGCTCTGGGCTGATGGCTCAGAGCCTGGAGCCTGTTTCCTATTCTGTGTCTCCCTCTCTCTCTGCCCCTCCCCCGTTCATGCTCTGTCTCTCTCTGTCCCAAAAATAAATAAAAACGTTGAGAAAAAATAAATAAATAAATAAATAAATAAATAAATAAATAAAAATAAATAAACATTAAAAAAAACTTTAAAATAAAAAAAGAAAAGAAAAAAGAAAGTGATCCAATTTCATTCTTCTGCATATTGCTGTCCAGTTTCCCAATACCATTAGCTAAAGAGACTGTCTTTTTACATTGTATATTCTTTCCTGCTTTGTCAAAGATTAGTTGTCCACATAGCTGTGGGTCCATATCTGGGTTTTCTACTCTGCTCCATTGATCTATGTGTCTGTTTTTGTGCCAGTACCATACTGTCTTGACTACAGCTTTGTAATGTAGCTTGAAATCCAGAATCGTGATACCTCCAGTTTTGTTTTTCTTTTTCAAGATTGCTTGGCTATTCAGGGTCTTTTGTGGTTCCATAAATATTTTAGGATTGTTTGTTCTAGTTCTAAAAAAAAAAATCTGGTGATATATTGACATGGATTTAGCACTGTTCTTTCTTATAGAGGTTGCAAAGATCATCTTTTGCCCAGTCCTGGATCTGTGAAGCAGTGAGAGTTTCTGGTTTTGAAAGGCACCCAGAAGTTATGTTGGCTGGAGAGAAGGATGCATGAATCAGCTCCAGCCCTGTCAGTGTTTGTCAAATTGCAGGGGTCATCAGATCAATTTAGTGTACCACTGCCAGTATTTTTTTAATAAAATGAGATATAATACAATGAAAATTATTTTATGAATCTTTTATTTCAGTTAAAAATTATAAATATAGAGGCTCCTGGGTGGCTCAGTTGGTTAAGCATCTGACTCTTGACTTTGGCTCAAGTCTTGATCTCACAGTTTGTAAGAGCAAGCCTCATGTCTGGCTCTGCACTGACATGTGGAATCTGCTTGGAATTATCCCTCTCCTCCATCTCTCTGCCTCTACCTCACTGTCTCTCTCTCTCTCTCTCTCTCTCTCTCTCCTCTCTCTCAAAATAAATAAACTTCTTTTAAAATTATAAATATAATGTGTATACTGGGTCACATTTTAAAATGTATTTCTAAAGATTTTTTAAGTAATCTCTACACCCAATGTGGGGCTCAGACTTACAACTTCCAGACCAAGAGTCACTTCTACTGACTGAACCAGCCAGGCAACCCAAAATGTATTTCTTTTTGAAGTGTAATAAAAAATATCTGGAAGACATCATTCTTAAAAAATATATTTCCCCTAAATTGGGACATCTCTGGTCCTCTCAGTCTGGGTGAGGTCCTATGTAAATCACGCCAAATAAAACACAGAACACCTACAGTGATGGGAGCAAGTTAGTGAAGCCCCTCCAGAGTATGATACAGTTTTTATTATCCCACCATCACTGACAAAGGCCTTAGTCTAGAAAGTTCTGGAGGATCGAGAAGTATTTATTAAAGAACAGGAATGTGGGATGGAACACGTCAGGCAAGTCAAGCCCCGTTAATGCCTCTGGATCTGGTTTACTGATGACAGAGTATCAACACCAAAACAGCTGCCTCTCTTGATAGGCTGTTACCCACAGTAGAGGAGACACACAGCAGGTATTTCTCACCTTCAACTTCCTGTCACCATCCCCATCAACCTGCCCCTTTGGCCTGAAATCTCTCATCTTCTGCTGGATTGAATCAAAGCCCATCTTCCTCACATCACAGTACCTCCTCCACCAAATCAGGTTCCTTCTTCCAAGTTCTCACCAGACTCCAAATCTTGCCTGAGCAGCCCAGTCTCACACCAATCCCTGCCTCTTCCAACTTCCCTTAAATATCCTTGTCGCTGCTTATGGGATTGCTCGTGTTTGTGTCTGCACCCTTTGGTTCTGTGCATATTTGTGCCTCCTCCAGCCCCCAGCCCCTGAGCTTAGACTAGTAGCTCAGGGGAGAGCCAGCCCCCACCAGGGCAAGGACCACCAACTCCCAGAGCCACACCACACAGAGCACTCAGATGCTGCGAATGTGTGGCCCATCTAGTTGATAGACTTTCTAGACAAGGGGAATGAAACATCCTTGGAAAATGGAATCTGTGCTGAGAAGGTTGTTTTAAGAAACTAGCATCTGCATCTCATGCATGCTGACTTAAAGTGCTTCTCTAAATGCAGTCTTTGACTTATATCTTGCAGCTGCTTCTTTTTCATGGATTGAACCACCTGCCTCAACACATGTTTCTCTGCCTGCCTGTTACCACCACCTATTGGTTCCTAGAGGAAATGAAAAGGAGCAGTATGCCTGAGAGTATGTGCTTCTATCCAAGTTTCCAAGAGGCTTCCAGCAGCAATGATCACAAGAAGCCAACATGGAGGGAATGTGATGTCTGAGAAACGCTTTTGCCAACTGCTCCTGGTTCTGTCCTCCTGCCCCTCTTAAACATTGGTAGCTTAGGGAACTCTGCATTTGTGCAGAAAACATAAAGACAGAGGTAAGTCCCCAAAAAGAACATGAGTATAGAGAGGTGAGCTATCCACATTTTGAGAAAACCAGTGTTCCAGGCCCATGTTGCCGAGCACCTTGCTTCAGCAGAATTTTTTATCTGTAATGTATCTATTAGATTAACTGCCTTTGCCAAGGCCTAAAATACAACCCCTTAGCAAAGCAAAAACTGCATCCAGATTTTTCTGTGAGGTCTCCAGCCAATCCTTTCTCTGCATGTTGCATCAGCCTACGGACAGCCACCGAAGCAGAATCTCACATGATAAACCAAGCTACTCTCAGAAAACACAGGTATTTCCCAAAGTCGAATGTAGGCTGTGTCCCAGCCCATCAAAGGTGGAAGACTTTGCATAGAAAATTCTGGCCGTGAACGTAGGCTGCCATCTCTAACCCCAAAAAAATCTGGCTAGGAGGAGCTTCAGGGAGTTGAACTCATGATGGCTTTCTCAGAGGGCAGAGGTCTAAAATTGGGCCTTTCCTGTTTCCAATTCCGATGTCTGTCACTGCTCCTGGAAACAGCCCAGCTCTTCCCAATTTTAAGAAAATTCAGCGTTGACCATTTACCACAAGAAGGTAATTTTCAATAAATAAAAGACAAACTCTTTTTAGTTGCCTATTGCTGTGTAATAAACCACTTCACAATATAGTGACTTCAAACAACTTCTTATAAAATTAAAGCAAATTATTAAGTAACACGGTATGACTTCTCGTCATTGTGAGGATTGGCTGGGGAATCCTTCTGCTCTATCTCATGTCAGCTACATGTCTTCAGCTGGGAGGGCCTAGAAAACCCAAGGCAGCCCCTCTCATAGGTGTTCCATGTGGCGTCAGCCTCCAGAACCTCTTTGCATGACTTCTCACTCTACCACGATATCCTGGATTTCCTTATAGCATGGCAGCATAGTTCCAAGGAGGCCAAAGCAGAAACTCCCACTTCTCTTAACAGTCAGGCCTGGAATTGACACAGTGCCATGTCTGTTCCATTCTGCTAGTCAGAGTAAGGCCAGCCCAGATTCAGGGGGAAGGAAACTGGACTCTGGCTATCAGTGGAAGGAGAAATTATCTCCTACAGGAGAGGAGACAATTATTGGTGCCATCTTTAAAGGCAACCTGTAACACAGACCATAACCAAGAAAAGAGAACCAGATAGGCCTCATTCTTCTGCCTTCTGTGCTGAGGATATGGAGAAAGTTATAACCTCACTGAGCTGCCTGTCCTCATCTGTAGAACTGAGTCAGGAATCACTACTCAGACTCTTAAATACAGAGAACAAATTGAGGGTTGCTGGAGGGGAGGTGGGTGGGGGTGGGCTAAATGGGTGATGGGCATTAAGGAGGGCACTTGTTGGGATGAGCACTGGATGTTGTATGTAAGTGATGGACCACTGGGTTCTATTCCTGAAACCAATACTACACTGTATGTTAATTAACTTGAAGTTAAATAAATAAATTTTTAAAAAAGAATCACTGGGGTGCCTGAGTGGCTCAGTCCATTAAGGGTCCAACTCTTGGTTTTAGCTCAGGTCATGATTTCACAGTTCAGAGCTCAGAGCCTGTCTCTCTCTCCCTCTTCTCTTTCTGCCCCTCCCCTGCTCTCTCTTTCTCTCTCTCTGTCTTAAGATAAATAAACTTAAAAAAAATAATCACTACTTGGAGGGTCATTAAGATTAAATAAGATTCATTCCTAGGTATTTACTCAAGATAAATGAAAACATGTGTCTACAAAAGACTTGTACAAGATTATTCACAGAAATATTTTTTAATAGCTCCAAACCAGACACAACCTAACTGTCCACCTAAGAGAATGGATAAACACATTAGAGCATATTAATTCAATTGACTAACATCTAGCAATTAAAAATAACAAACTTTTAAAAAGCACCAAAAAAAACCACAAAAAACTTTAAGACACACAATAATTTAGATAAATCCCAAGATCATCATATTAAGCAAAAGTAGTCAGTCACATAAAAGTACATAGTGAATGATTCCATTTATATAACATCCAAAAACAGGTGAAACCAATCTGTACAAGTGGGGTGGGGAGTTGGGACTGAGTTCAAAAGGGCACAAGGAACATTCTGAGGATTGTGGAAATAGAGCCGATTTGGGGTGATGGTTATGTAGGTGTGTATACAACTGTCAAAATGTATTAAATTAAAACCTTAATATCTGTGCATTTTTATTTTAATTACACCTAAATAAAAATATAAAAACAAACAAACAAAAAGGTTAAGATCATTACAGTTAGTGCCTTGCATATGGCACATGTTTGTGGCTCAGGAAATGGAGCCAATTCCCATAAAATCCTGGAACCCACAAAGTGCCCGTGAGAACCCAAAGAGGTGGTGCTATTTTAGAAGCTGCAATGTTCAAGACTGGCTCCAAAGCTCACCCTACTGTGGGTTTGCTGCAAACACAGATGTCTTGGTTACCTTTTCTTGCCTTCATTTTCTTCCCTGACCCATCTAAAATGCTGCAATTTTTTTTCCTTGAAAACAAAGATTCAGTGGAGACTAATTTCCTATTTCCAATGAAGATGAAGACATGAAGGAAAGGGCAGGTATGAGGCCCCACAAGCTAGGTTCTGAGTTTACAGGCCCCTCCTACAATAATCTTCCCTTTCTCCCATTTGATTTGTTGCAGTGGTTCTACAGAAGATATGGTGTGAGATTTGAATCCCTGGTTTCTTACACAGTGTCACCTCAGCAAGCAGGATACTGCCAGAATGGAACACCAGAGGAGAAACTGACAGGGATAAGAAAGGCTTCTGGGCAAGAACCTTCACCTATTTCTTCATCTCACCCAGGATGGGCTCTGAGGATGGAATTGGGGGCTGGAGGAGGATGTGTCTGTATCACATATGATTCCTTCCTCTTTTCTGCCTGTTTTCATCAGACTCATCCCTCCTGCCTTGAATTCTTCTTTCCCTTCCAACCATGACAACTCAAACCTTGTGTAAGATGCTTCTATTATTTTTTTAATGGATTCCCAGACCTAGCATTCTCTTTTTCTCCTTCAGGTTTATCTCTGGCCCTATCATCAAGTCTGCTCTGGTTTGGGGTTTGCTCAGTTCACTCAACTTTTCTTATGTGATATTTTTAAACTCCAATACTTATTTCTTTTGTTTCTGTTTATTTTTTATTTTAGAGAGAGCGAAAGTGCAAGTGGGAGAGAGAGACACAGAGAGAGAGAGAATCTCAAGCAGGTTCCACACTCAGCACGGAGACCAACATGGAGCTTGATCCCATGACTCTGGGTTCATGATGTGAGCCAAAATCAAGAGCTAGACACTCATCTGACTGGGCCACCCAGGCACCCCCCAGTACTTATTTCTAGAGGTGCATAATTCTGTCAGTTCAGAAGTCTAAGGCTTCCAGGGTCTGGGCTTTGTATTGAGAACAGGAATATAGGAAACAACAGAGAGCCTGGAGGGAACTGTGCAAAAGCACCAGCTTTACAGAATTCAGGGTTCTGGGTGGCTGTTTGGTATTAAAACATGGATGCTCACATGATAAATACATACGTGAGGCAAGATTCTGCCTCCAGTAGGGAGTCGAGGGCTCAAGGTCTCCAGATTATTCCTAAACTTGCCTCCTTATCTCTAGAGGGTGCAGGAAGAATCCTGCAGCTTGTCTCCACCTTCACTATTTGCCCACCTAACTTTCAGTTTTAATCCTTCCTACCCTCTGTTTCTATGGAAAGGGAGACAAAAAGGAATTGAATTACTCAATGCCCTAGTAGTTGTAAGGGACAGAAAACAAACTCAAACTGGGGAGTTATTAGTTTACATAACTGGAAATTCCAGCTATGTGTCTAGCTTCAGGCACAGTGAGATCCAGGAGCTTAAATTATGTTACCCCATTTCTCCCCTAGTACTCTTTCTGTGGGCCGTATTCTTGGAGCATTCTTGCAGGGTCAGAATTGATACTCACCTTCCAGGATTAAGTGACCCCAGTGGAGAGACAGTTCTTCCTTGATATTTCCAGCAAAAGTCCAGACGGGCTCTTAACTTGGCCTGGTAATGAGCCAATCCCAGATCCAATCATGGCCATTGCACTCTGACTCACATATCCATGCAGGATTTAGAGGAAAGGTTAATCCCACCCAAAATACATGGAAGAAGGTAATTAATTAAAGGAAAATCCAGATATTACTAGTACACAGGGAGAAAGAAGGTTGGTTGGGCAAAGAACAAGAGTTATACGCCTCAAGAATTAATATTACTGACCATCTATCATGGTCCAGCAGTCTGCCAGTCTCTATTCATATGCTGTCATTAAATCCTCAGAGGTAGATAGGATGGCTCCATTTAATAGATATAAAAACTAAAGGTCAGGAAGGTGAAGGCCTACAGCTTGGTGATCATAAGTTTCTCCATCTATTGGTCAAAACTGGCATCTATTTACTAGTCTCCAGCCCCACATCCCATCTCCCAGAATTCAAGAAGCAGATTCCTGTCTCTCCCTGTTTCAGCATCCATGACCCTTGAGGCCTCCCACATGGCCCCTAGGTCATGATTATGGAGACTTCTCAACCCCGTTGCAAAAGAGAAAGGACCAGTTTGCCTAGCATCTACCCAATGGACACTCATGTCCTGGTCAAGGTACCAGCTCTGCCCACATTCCCAAATCTCTGCGATGATGATCATTCTATTGTTCCCAACAAGTGGTGGAATTTAGCCCCAACTCCATGGATTTCATTTTATAGTGAAGAATTCTGAAGACACATAAAATAGGCATGTTATTGTATTTTATTCTCAACAAGCATAAGAAGGGAAAACATTAGAGATGAAACAAGGAAGTAAATTCTAGAAAGGATGGATGCTCCACCCTCACCTGGAAATGAGGTTCTCTCAACATTACTTTCAACTCAAAGTTTGTGTTTCACTATTTTTTTTAATTGAAGTACAGTTGACATACAATGATGTGTTAGTTTCATGTACACAACATATGATTTGACAATTCTATACATTACTTAGTGCTCACCACCTGTCACCATACATTATTACATTTTCTACTATATTCTCTATGCTGTACATTTTATCCTCACAACTATTTAAATTTTATTTTAGTTTTGACTTACTTATTTTATAACTGAAAGTTTATACCTCTTAATCTCCTTTGCTTATTTTGCCCACCCTCACCCCCTTCCCTTCTGGCAACTGCCAGTTTATTCTCTGTATTTATGAGTCTGTTTTTCTTTTGTTTGTCCATTTGTTTTGTTTTTTAGATTCCACATATAAGTGAAAACATATGGTATTTATCTTTCTCTGACTAATTTCACTTAGCATTATCCCTCTAAATGTGTCCTTGTTATCACAAATGACAAGATTTCATTCTTTTTTATGGCTGAGTTGTATATACCTTATTCATTCATCTATCAATGGACATATAAGTTGCTCCCATATCTTGGCTATTATAAGTAATGCTGCAATAAACATAAGGGTGCAGGTATCTTCTCAAATTAATGTTTTTTTCTTTGGATAAATACCCAGGAGTAAAATCACTGGTTTGTATGGTATTTCTATTTTTAATTTTTTGAGGAACTTCCATACTGTTCTCCATAGTGTACCAATTTACATTCCCACCAACAGTGCATGAAGGTTCCTTTTACTCCACAGCCTTGCCAACACTTGCTATTGCTTGTCTTTTTGATACTAGCATTCTGGCTGGTATGAGGTGATATCTCATTGTAGGTTTGATTTGCATTTTCCTGATGATGAGGTTGAGCATCTTTTTAAGTGTCAGTTGGCTATCTGTATGTCTTCTTTGGAAAAACGTCCTCTGACCATTTTTTAATTGGATTATTTGTTTTTTGGTGGTGACTTGCATGAGTTCTTCATATGTTTTGGATATTAACTCCTTATAGGATATATCATTTGCCAAGATCTCCTCCCATTGAGTACGCTATTTTTTTGTTTTGTTAATGTATTTCACATTTCTAATATAATTTCAAGTGATGATTCATATTGCAAACACGTCTGTTCTATTCCAAGCACGAATGTCCCTGCTATGTCAATCTGTCATCCATCAATCTGAAGACAATGGAAGAGTTCAGTTCCCCTTGATGCTTTTGCCTTCTCATAGACCAGTCTCCATTTTCAGGAGAATGTCAGGGCAGGAAGAAACCATGAGCACGAAAACCCACCTTGCATTTTCAGCCATGACCATCTTCAAAGCCAATTCAGAAGGTAAAGTTACCAGGGTGCCTGGGTGGCTCAGTTGGTTAAGCACCTGACTTTGGCTCAGGTTATGATCTCACGGTTTGTGAGTTCAAGCTCTGCATCTCTGTGTTGACAGCACTGAGCCTGAAGCCTGTTTCGGATTCTGTGTCTCCCTCTCTCTGCCCGTCCCCTGCTCACACTCTCTCTTAAATAAACATTTTAAAATTTTTTAAAAAAGAAGGGAAAGTTGCTGCTCAAAGCCCAAGTGCCTAGAGCAGCATTTTGGAAACATTTTTTTGTGCAAAAAAAAAAAAAAAAAAACCTTTGGGAAATCCATTGCATCCCTTCTCAGAATGCTTTAATTACATTAAGTAAAACACACAGGTGTACAAAGGAAGCCAATCATGTTGAACTACAGTTATCAAAATATTTTAAAACAAATTTATGATGTATTAATGCTGCGATTATTAACTGGTCATTAAGTAGCATGACCTAGCTGCATATCTAGTAATTAACCTGATTTTGACGTCATGATGAATATAAACTATATTTTGAGATAACTGTAAAAACAATAATGTAATATGAAGATGTCTGGTTTCTATTGATGAAAAAGTCACAGGCCCTTCAGGTGCCACTGTGAGTTGTTGCCTACATAACTGAAGGAAATTCTAACTTGTATGTAGCTTTGCACAAAAATACAGGTGCAAGTCTATTTCTTTTCTTTTAAATTTTTTTAATGTTTATCTTTTGAGAGAGAGAGTGAGCGGGGGAAGGGCAGAGAGAGAGGAAAACACAGAATCCGAAGCAGGCTCCAGACTCTGAGTTGTCAGCACAGAGCCTGATGCAGAGCTCGAACCCACAGACCGTGAGATCATGACCTGAGCCGAAGTCGGACGCTCAACTGACTGAGCCACCCAAGCACACCAGTGCAAGCCTATTTCTTATTCGAGTTTACAGAATCCCTGAATTCTACCCTCAGAACCCTTGTGGACTTCCAGTGGACATTGGGCTGTTCTAGAGAGTTTGTTAATAACATCCATTAATGGTTGCCTAAAGCCATTCTCGTGGCAGGCCTCTAAGCACTATTGTCTCTGTCACTCAGCTAAGAAGGCCAAGACTGGGAAAGCTAAAGCTGTGGGATGACACAACAGTGAGCCAGGCCAGTTCCCTTCACACACTGTTAACGGAGGGTCTCCTTCCATCTGAGCAGCCTCAGCATGGGGAAGCCAACTTCCATGCCTTGTTTCCAGGAAGAGAGGAAATAGGTGGAGAGCACGTGCCCCCAACACCAAGGACACGAGTAAATCCTGCAGCTCTCCTCCCTCTCCCCAGAGGATTCTCAGAGATGGAGAAAAACACGGATATAT
This sequence comes from Puma concolor, assembly GCF_028749965.1. NCBI lineage: Eukaryota > Metazoa > Chordata > Mammalia > Carnivora > Felidae > Puma > Puma concolor. Next base: position 94,637,752 of record NC_141669.1, read on the forward strand.
GCAAGCCCTTTACGGGAGGGAAAAATGTGAGGGCAATTCTCCCAGCAAGACCTGCCATGAAATTAGGCCACCTAGAGTGGGAATCGCAGGTCCCTGGGAGTCAGCCAGTTGGGGCCTGGTTAATCTTGTGGGGGTGGGGTTGGCAGCATCCAAGGAGCACTCTTGGGTGGGGGGCTCAGTAGGAGGTGGAAGTATTGCCTCTTGCTTGGGCGGGGCATGAAGGCACTGGGAGGTTGGGCCTCTAGAAATGAAGTGTCAGGCTCAAGTCTTGCCTTCAGCCTCCCCCTCTCCTTTGAACTCAGGGAGGTGTAAAACTACAGCCGCCTGGCTAAGCCCCAACTCAGGAAATTGCTTTTTGCCTACTGGGGCTCCACATGCCTTTCCATTTTGCTGGCCTCTGGCCCAGCAGCCTATGCGATGAGCATCTGCCAGGGGCAGGGCTTGCTCCCTGGCACCTGGGCCCCACCTTGGTGATTCCTCACACACAATACCCTCAGCATGGAGCAGAGCAGAGCTCTGGGCTGGGAAGACACTGCAGAGATGAACCAGAAATAGAGATTTAACTAAGGCTGGCACAGAAATACCTGGAGCCCGTGACGACCCAAGTGAAGTGTTAAGCAGACAACCTAGCTACCAGCCTTACCCAGTTCAGCTAAAATCTCTTCCAGGGGGTGGATTTGCCATACAGGGTCAATTCCCCTGTGCAATAAAGTCCCTGATGGAAAAGCAAATTGAAAGCAGATTTCATTCAGTTTGAGGCCTTAAAGGGGGCCTTAAAAGCTAGTTTTTTAAAATTAATCTGAACTTATTCATGAGGAAACAATCAGACAAACCCAAATTGAGGGACACTCTGAAAACAACTAGCTTGGACTTTTCAAAATTGTCAATGTCATGGGGGCAGAGTCTGAGGAATTGTTCTAGAGTTGAGGAAACTAACAAGATAAGACAGCTGAATGCAGACCCTGGGCTGGGTCCTGGAGCAAACAAACAAGGAAACGGTCACAAAGGACATTGTTGAGACAATTGGAGAAAAATGACATACAGACTGTATATTAGATAATAGAATGTACCAATGTTACATTCTCTGATTGCCATAACTACACAATGGTTATAGGAGCAGAGGTTTTTGGCCTCAGGAGAGATGTACACAGTTTTTAGACGAGAAGGGTCATATATCTGTGACCCTTCCCAAATGGGTTTAGAGAATACACTTAGACAGATAGTAACAAGGATTCTTTGTTTCACTAAACTTTAATCAGGTTCCTGAACTTTCTCAAGGTGTCTCTGTGCACTACCTTATAAAATCTTATTCTAGGGACACCTGGGTGGCTCAGTAAGTTAAGTGTCAGAATCTTGATTTCAGCTCAGGTCATGATCTCAACATCATGAGATTGAGTCCCACTTCAGGCTCTGCACTGACCATGAAGCCTGCTTGGGATTCTCTCTCTCCCTCTCTCTCTAACCTCTCCTGCTCATGTTCTCTCTTTCTCTCAAAATCAATAAGCTTAAGAAATAAATAAATAAAATCCTGCTCTAGCAAGAACCCTGCTAAGTGAGTTTAACCAGAACCCCCACACTTGATACCTGATCACCTCCATGTCTATTCGGCTTCCTCATTCTCCGCCATCCCTCTGGTGATGCCTGATCAGCCTGGCTTGTCTTCAGCAAGGATCTCATTAGGTCAGCTTAGCCAGAACCCTCATTGCTCCTGATGTTTCCTCCTGGTAATTTTCCATCCACTGACTCCTCCTACCCTGCTCTCTGACTATATATTCCCAATTGCCTGTGCTGTATTCAGAGTTCAACCCCTTTTTTCTCCCCCATTGTAAAATCCCATCACAGTAGTACTTACACTTATCACAATGGTCCTGAGTAAAGTCTGTCTTACCACTTTAAAAAGTTTCATTGAACTTTTTTCTATAACAATAGATAATAGAAAGATGATAGATAGATGATAAATAGATAGGTAGATAAATGATTAATAGATAGCACAAATGAGGTAAAATGTTAATAATTGGTGACTTGAGATGAAAGGTAAAAGGATATTTACCGTAATATTTTACTACTTTTTGATAAATTTTTTTCCAAATGAAAATAAGGTAGACTTAGGAGGGTTCTTGCTGAAAAATAAAGAGGAAAAGCCTTTGAAGGGGAAGAAAAAGAAATTTGTGACTTTCAAAAAATGTTAAAATAGTGGTTACCTGCTCAGGGGAGTAAGCGAATGGGATCAGGAAGACACATCAAGTGTCAGCAGGTGGCTCAGTCAGTTACGTGGCTGACTCTTGATTTCAGCTCTGGTCACAATCTCACAGTTCATGAGTTTGAGCCCCACATCCAGCTCTGCTGCACCGGAACCTGCTTGGGATTCTCTCTCCCTCTCTCCCTGTCCCTACCCTACTTGCACTCTCTCTCTCTCTTTCCCCCAAAATAAATAAATAAACATTTTTTTTTTAAGTGTCAGTGATTTTGGTAGCTACAGGTTGTCAAGATGGATGTAGGTTCATTAGTCATTTTAATAACATGTTTCATAAATTACAAATAAAATATATTACACATTGCCTTTTATAAGTATCAATTATTACATAGAATTATTTTACAAATACTTGCTTTGCAAAAAAATGTTTCTTTGCTTTTTTATTAACATTTCATTCACTTCATTTATTTGTTTACTTATTCAGTCTCAGAAACAGATGAATGACAGTCTTTCATGGGGAGGTCCTGAAGTAACATTTGTCTCTTATTGATAGAGAAAGTCCACCTCAGCAGATAAAAGGGTGGAGGGGTTTTGTTTACAACAACAGAACTTCTTGCCTGTGTGATGCCCAAATTTAGCTGGTTTTTAAGGCAGCCTTCCCTAGTGATTACCTGTGAGTGATATATGGCAAAAGGAACTTTTCAGATTACGTTCAGGGTCTGAGATGTAAAGATCCTCCTGAATGAGAGTTAAGTGTCATCATTTTTTATAAAATATAAAAAAAATATTATAAGAGGAGGCAAGAAAGTCAAAAAAGAGAGAGTTCCTATGCCAAAAGAAGCATAAACAGGAGTGATGAACTTTGTAGCAGGAGGAGGGGGCCACAAGCCAAGGAACGTAGATGCCTCTGGAAGCTGGAAAGGTAAGGAAATGAGCCTCCCTTGGAGTCTCCACAAAGAGCCGGCAGCTCACACCCTGGAGTTGGCCCAGTAGAATTGTCAGACTTCTGGCCTCCAGAACTGCAAGAGAATACATGGTTGCTGTTTCAAGCCCCCAAGTTTATGGTAATTTGTTACACTGGGCATAGGGAACTCTTACTTTGAGTAACTCTTGTTTGTACTGCAGAGTGAGGAACTACATGAGGGTAGGAAGTCTCAAGTGCACCACCAGCACTTGTTAACCACTGGCTCCACCATAAGAGTTTCTGAGTGTGCCATTTTGCTGGAGAGCCTCCAGTATCAGTGTCTTTCATTCCTTCTTCTTGGTTTAGACAGATTTCCTGGAAAATGCACCCCCGGTCTGCTAACTGGAAGGTGAAGACTGGCTGTAACATCCGGGGAGCCAAGTAAAAACTAAGGGGCCAGGCATCTCTGCACAGAGTGCCCCTTATCCCGTTTCAGTCCCGGGACCAGAGACCACCTGGGTCATCCTCTGCAAGCTGCCTTTGCCCCAGGGGCTGGATGGTGCCTGGCCACCACCAGCAGGGTGGGGGTCCGGAGATCTGACCTCTTCTTAAACAGACTCTCAATCTATTGTTCTTTGAGGCTTTCCGCTTTCCTCTCACTTCTAGAAATACAATTCAATTCAATTCCTTAGCGGTGGGGAATTTGTGGTATAAATTTGCTATTTTGTGATGTCTCCCCTTACAGCCATATGTTCTTCTTGTTTTTGTTTTTTGTTTGTTTGTTTACCAGTTACCTCCCATTCATCGTCCCCCCCCACCCCAGGCTTCCAAACTTTTTAAAAATTCTCATTCCTTCCCCCATTCTTCCCAAGGAAATAGGTTTTGCCTTTTTCAAAACAACTATTCCTTGTTTTTCAGCAGGGGCTGGGCGTGGGGGTCGGCTTCAGAGGGAGTCAAAAGCAGACACGTATGTTCAACCAGTGAACTTCACCTAGAAGCACCCAAAATGTTGTATGTCACTCATCTGGCTTAAGTCTCATTTTAATTTGGATAACATTAATGTAAGACAGGTGAAGACAATATTCTCACGCCCATTTTATGAAAACTAAACCTCAGAGAGGTCATTGCTTTGCCCAAGGATACAGAGTCTCTGGTTCTGGGACTGGGGGCACATTCCGTCACTGTCCCAGGAACTTAAAATCTACCAGGATAGACATGGGGAAGGAAGGACAAGAAGAAATAGAGACTGAGGCAGTGTTGCAGTTTATGGATATGAAACTATCCCAGGAGATTCATGGAAGCCTATTTTTTTATTAGTTAGAAATGAACCATGAAGCCTAAATAAATAAATAACCGGGAATACAGGAGAATTTCCCAGTGAGAGAGCAATCATAAAGGTTGCTAATAAAATTCTGAATGAAAGTAAAGCTTCGACTTTTATTGCATGCACAATTATCCAGTCACTGAAAACTACCCATTAAACAATTGTGCTGGTTTATTAAGCTATTATCTCTGAGCTCCAAACCCACTTCTACACTTGGCCTTGCGACACTGGGGCTGGGACTCTGCATCCATATTTCTGTTTGGCCAGCAGCTCCCCCTGGCACCTGCCAAGTGTGGGTCATGCAGGGAGACTGTGAGGCTGCAGAAGGGAGAGGACCCTCTTCCCTCCTGGCCCTGGCACTTCCTACTGCTATCTGTATCACTTCCCTTCAGCAATGCTCTTCAGCCAGGTAGTGGCAATTCCTTCCCACAGCAGCAACAGAACCCAGGTTACAGTTTTTCCAGTACTAGCAGAACGAGTTTCACTGTGCCCCCTGCTCAGATGTTTGGGTTTCAGCTCCATGCGGCCCCTTCTGTGAGCTTCTCATTTTTAGAAATTTCCAACTCTTCCTTTTGTTCCCTCATCCCTAAGGGAAGAAGCTATTTCCTTCAACTACCACCACCATGATACTTTAGAGTTATTTTCTTGCCTTTCAGTTACCCCATTAACAATTCTTTATTTAAGATTCTCTCTGTTCAAATAAACGTGTGGATATGTCTCCTGGCTGGTTCAAGTGCTCACTAGGAACTAGCACGAAAGCCCTGTGTTAGGTGCTAAGCCGGAAAGAAAGAGGGCCCCCCCGCCTCCCCAAATTCTGACATATTTCCAAAGAATGAGGAGATGGCTCCCCAAGATGAATTAGGCTTTGTCTCTATGCTGAATTGGACAAACATTTGGAACAGTGTGGTTTGTGGTTCCCATGGGGTGCTATCCCTCAACTCCAAGGAAATGACTTCAGATATCAAGTCTCCCGTGGCTGTGCCTTTGACATGCCAGGAGACAGCAGGAGATTTGGACAATGGAGCTGTCCATGTCCTCCAGGTCAACCAGGATGGCAGATTTGCTCAGCACACAGATCTCTGTTGAGCGCTTTCACAAAATAACCTGTCCAGTGCAGAAACAGATACCATGCCTGGAGGAATGAATCCTGCTTGCGAAAGAGCTTCACCAGGACATTTCAGATCTTGGCAGAGTTCCCTGGGCAGCTGTGAAATGCCTTCTTTAATTGTTCTCCAGACCCCTGTGTGAGACTGAGACAGTTTTTTTCTGGATGGGAAAGCTGGTGCTGGATAGAAGGGGACAGGTCCAGGCATCCACAGTCCCCCAGAGCTCAGCTGAGTCTCCAAAAGCTGTCTCCTTTCCTTCCCGGTCAGACCCATGGGTCATCTGGCTAAGACACATGGTCTCATTCACCCCGTGGCATATCTCATCTGCACCTCCTCCCCACCCTTCACGGCTAGACTTCGAGCCTCTTTGAGAACTGGGATTGCGCCTTATTTCTATCACTGACTCTGGTGAGCAGCATGGTACCTGACCCCTGCTGATGTTATTGGTGTTCTTGAGCTGAAACAAATTGAAAATTGAGTGTTATAGTTCCTAGTGGGAGCTTTGAGGACTCTGTAGAAACACGACCCCACACTCTGACCTAGAGCCGATAGTGGTTTGGCCCTTTCGTTCATCTCTGTTTCCCCTTCCTTTAATCAGAAGAGGGAGAGAGAATGGGCTGGTTATTCCAACCCGTCCATGGCCTCCACGAAAATGCCCAGAGCTGGGGGAGGGGCCACAAGTGTCCCCAGTAATCCCAGACCCAGGATAAGGCAGCCACAAAGTGAGACACCTTCAGGCAAGAATACACTTGCCAATCCTCTTCCTAGCTTAAAAATTGAGCTGTTTTAACTTCCTTTGTAATCAAAAAAGCAAAATATAAATAGCACAAAGTAGCTTTTTTGTATCTATGAGATTGGTTGTAATTTTTAGTATTATTAATAGTAACATTAGTGTTAACAGCCAACATATATGGAGATCGAGTTTTTATTAATTCACTTAGAACACTGGCAAAGATGGAAAAAGATGGGCAGCATTATACATGTATTAGAATGACTAAAAAGAAAACTGTCCATACCAAGTGCTAGCAAAGATGTAGAAGAGTTGGAATTACCATGCTTTGCTGGTGGAAACTCAAAGTGACACAGTTGCTCCGGAAAAGGTTTGGAAAGGCCTTTTTTTTTAAGTGAAACATGGAGGCATCTGGGTGGCTCAACCGGTTAAGCATCTGACTTTTGATTTTGGCTCAGGTCATGATCCCACAGTCTGTGGGATCAAGCCCCGTATGGGGCTCTTTTTCTGCTCCTCCCCTGCTGTCTCTCTTTCTCTCAAAATAAATAAATAAACTTAAAAAATAAAGTGAAACATAAACTTACTGTATAAACTTACAATCCCACTCATAGGTGTCTACCCAACAGAAATGAAAAGTTATGCTCGGGGCGCCTGGGTGGCTCAGTCAGTTGGGCGTTTGACTTCGACTCAGGTCATGATCTTGCAGTCTGTGAGTTCAAGCCCCATGTCAGGCTCTGCGCTGACAGCTCAGAGCCTGGAGCCTGCTTCAGATTCTGTCTCTATCTCTCTCTGCCCCTCCCCTACTCTCACTGTGTGTCTCTCTCTCTCAAAAATAAAATAAAAACATTAAAAATTTTTTTTTCAAAAGAAAACTTATGCTCACACAGAGGTGCACATGCACAAAAACCTAATGACAATGTTTATGTCAGCTCTATTCATAATCTCCTGAACCGGAAGCAACCCAAGTGTGCTTCAGCTGGTGGACAGATAAACAAACCATGGTACATCCACCCAATGGAATATTCATCAGTCCACACTAACGAGGAATTAGCACACAACAAGATGGCGGATGGCAAATGAATGAGGGGAAGAGGCAAGACTCAAAAGGCTGCATACGTATGATTCCATTTGTATAACAGTCTAAAAAAGGTAAACCGAAGGTGGGGAAAAGATAAGTGGTTGCCAGAGATCACAGGGTGTGTTTGATTACAAAGAGGCAGCCCAAGGACTTTCTGGTCTGATGGAATTGTTCTGTATCTTGACTGAAGTGTTGGGTTTCAAGATCTATACCTTGCTAGAAGCCCTAGAACTTACACCAAAAAAAAAAGCAGTGGTAGCATACATGAATTTAAAAAATAATAGTAGTAAGAGAGATTCAATAAATAAGCCATGATGAGAGGGTTCTGGATAAATGGCCAAGTCCAGGCCTGAGGCAAGGAAAGTATAACGTGAGCCTGGAGCATCGTGTGCTACAAACTGGGACATGCTCAGAGGGCACAGGTGCAGCCTAAAGAGGTGCCACTCACCAAATCTAGGATTCTCCTGCTACCAAAATGAATTATTGAAGAAACACACTGAATATAAAAAGAATTGATGAATCCATATGGATACTGAAGAAGAGGAGGGATAGAAAGAAAAGTTTTCCTTTACAGAGTGGTGATAATTAAAAAAAAAAAAAGAGTGACAATTTGAAAAGAGGTTCCTCAAAAAATTAAAGATAGAAATACTATATGGTTCAGTAATTCTATGGGGTGTTTACCCAAAAAAAATGAAAACACAAAGGGCTGCCTGGGTGGCTCAGTAGGTTGAGCATCTGACTTTGACTCAGGTCACGATCTCACGGTTTGTGTGTGTGAGCCCTGCACTGGGTTTTCTGCTGTCAGTGCAGAGCCTGCTTTGGATCCTCTGTCCACCTCCCTCTCTGCACCTCTCCAACTCTCAATTCTCTCTCTCTCTCTCAAAAATAAATAAGCATTATAGGGCACCTGGGTGGCTCAGTCGGTTGAGCGTCCAACTTCGGCTCAGGTCATGATCTCACGGTTCGTGGGTTTGAGCCCCACGTCGGGCTCTGTGCTGACAGCTCAGGGCCTGGAGCCTGCTTCAGATTCTGTGTCTCCCTCTCTCTCTGCCCTTCCCCTGCTCACACTCTGTCTCTCTCTCAAAAATAAATAAAGATTAAAAAAAATTTTTTAATCAATAAACATTAAATAAAAAGAAAATGAAAACACTAGTTCAAAAAGATACATGCACCCTTATGCTTACTTCAGACTTATTTACAATAGCCAAGATATGAGAGCAAATTGTGTCCATCCACAGATGAATGGATAAAGAAGATATATAATGGAATATTACTCAGCCATAAAAAGTATGAGATCATTCCATTTGAGACAACATGGATGTACCTAGAGGGTATTGTGCCAAGTGAAATAAGTCAGAGAAACACAAATACCATATGATTTCATTCATATGTAGAATTTAAGAAAAAAACCATACTCTTAACTATAGAGAACAAACTGATGGTTACTAGAGGGGAAGTGGGGGGTGGGGTGGGTGCCATAGGAGAAAAAGATTAATAGTACAGTTACCTTGATGAGCACTGAGAAGTTTACAGAACTGTTGAATCACTGTATTGCACACCTGAAACAAACAAACAAAAAAGTAAAATAAATAATAGAAAATGAAACTCATCACTTTAAAGCCAGTAAAGCAATAATTTATTTGGACAAGGACCATCAATAGATTCTAAAATCACCAGTTGACAGCATGAATGTTGAGAAGCAAAATATTCATTCTTCAATATCACTCAGTCTGTCAGTTACTCATCACAGAGGATCAAGGTACTTTTCCAGGGGAGACATATGGCAGACACTTCCTTAACCAAGTGATGAAAAAGTGAACGACACCAATAACAAGACTATTTGGCATCATGGTCCTCCTGGTACAATGCACTGAGAAGGAAGCAATATCAACCATGTGATATGCAGTCAATGAGAGTCCTATAAATCTAACCCGAAGGAAGCAATCAGATAAATCCAATTGAGGCATTCTACAAAACTCTTCAAAATGTGAATGCCATGAAAGACCACAAAAAGAGGAGAAAACTGTTCTGGGTTAAAGGAGATAAAAGAGACATGGCCACAAAACTCATTATGTGATCCTTGATTCTATTCCTGTTCAAAACAAAAAGCTCTTAAATATTTGATAATTTGATATGAATTTTACATTAGGAAACTGCACCTTATCACAGCAAAAATTTCCCGTGTGATGATTCTAGGATGTTTATGTAAGAGCATGTCTTTGTTGTTAAGAGATACATGCTCAAGTGTGTGGGGGTCAAGTGCCATGATGTCTACAACTAACTCTAAGAGCTTGATAAAAATGCATCAGAGAAAGAAAGCAAATGTGTCAAAATGTTAACAGTTGGCGGATCTATAATAGCATTTACAAGGGTTCATTGTACTTATCTTTGCAATTTTTTCAGAGACTATATTTCAAAATTTAAAAAAAACAGGGAAAAGAAAATATTTTTAAATGATTTGGGAAGTCCTCATATTGGCAAGAACATGGAGTGCTAAAAATGCTCATATACATCTGGAACAAGCATGATTGGGTACATCCTGTCTGGAGACAAGGTAGACATGTATCAGTTTATTAGAACCTTAGGTTTTATGCCAGAAAAAAATGGGTAAATAAATTATGGAGTATTTCTAGTGTTGTGGTCTAGAGCATGGGCTCTGAAGTCAGATGCCTGATTCATTTCCTTGTGCCTCAGCTTCCCCCTCTGTGAAATAAGCATAATAAAAAAAAAATCCTGCCTTGTAAACTAGTTATGAGATTACATAAGATCACTTACTTAAAGTATTTAGTACAGTGCCTGGCACATAGCAGGTATCCAATCAATATTACATATTGTTAGCTATTACACAATTGATAAAAAGATGATGCACATCCACCTTTACTGACCTGGAAAGAAGCCTGTGACATGATGTTGAATCAAAGAGCAGATTACCGAATAGAATGCAAGTTCGAATACCACTTTTGTAAACGTATGCTTTGCATTTCCACTTGGTTACCTTGGTAGCAAGATGCTCACCAGGACGGCCACCTAAGTGTTAACAGTGGGTACGTAAGGGGCGGGGAGGGGTTCCAGCCTTACTTTCCAGCCATTTACTTTCCTCTTTGTGCATTTCTATGTGGTTTGATTTTATTTTTTTGCAACACATGTATAAATGTTTTTACAATCAAGTTTTTATTTGGAGAAGATAAACAAATCACGGATCCGTGGGTCTCTCTGCTCAGGCGTGGCTTTATCTGAGCATCCGGCCAGATGTCCTGCTAGATAAGGAACGCCAGGACACTTCTCGCACCACCCCTGCCCCAATACTGACATTCGATGACCTTTGACACAATTCACTGTTTCCTTTGCTCCGCCTGGGTGTTCCGCAGCAGCTCTGCCGGGCACACAGCAGGCATTCGGTAAATATGTGTTTGTTTCTTTATTTTCACTGGGGGATTATGTTTTCTCCCCATTTCTACCCCATTTTCACACAGCAGGTGTTGTGGGCCTGCAGTGTCTGGCTCAGGGAATGACAGCATACATGAAGATTCACTGAAACCTATCTTGGAGGGAACTCAACTATTTCCTGGGTGTTTTTAAAAGGCATCCTCACTGTCCTGCAGAAATGCAGCTTATGTCTCAAGTCCTGGCTCTCGGCAGCTTCGCCCAGAACCGAGGTGCTGTGTTCCAAGATGACCACGAGATGGCAGTGTTTCCTTGCATCAGGCTTGGCGGAAGCCTGCATCCCCGACTTGTGTGTTTTCTGAATCCAGCTTCTGTGCTGCCCCAAGCAATTTCAGGAAAGAGACTCTTTATACTAAAGAGACCTTCACCAAAGAAGAGGACAGTAGGATTAGATATTCGGAAACAGAAGAACTCGAAGAAGAAAACACAATTTCCCAACACCACGTGCTCACTCAGCCTTCTCTTCAACAAAAGTTGCAACAGCTTTGTGTCGATTTGCAGTCTGGAATCGAATTAGAATTGCCAAGCATCCCAGCCCGCTCTGAATCCACATTCCTTTATCCCTTTGTGCCACTCAAAGCCAGATATTGATGTCTGAAAACAAGATACATAAGCTTCATTATTTAAGTGTCTTTTCCTTAAACAAGAACGCTTTAATACTTAACAAGGTAGGGAAGCTACATAATTTAAAATCTATGCGAACAGAAATAAGAAATTATTTGTAGCGGTCTCCACTTTTACACCCACCAACAAAGAAAGACATTCACAATTTTTTGCCTTCCCAGGGCCCCAAAATACAACACTGGCCTGTTCTCCTGCTCCCGGCAGAAGCTGCAGCTGAAACTGGTCTTTATCAGCTTTTCTTTCTCAATATTTACCAACCAATAAATCTTTTTTTCCTCTAAGACAACTGACATTCGAATCCTGTTCATGTGGAGGCTTGTTATCCAAATAATATAAAATGAACTGCTTCATTATCCACTGAGAAAGTATTAAGATGGAATTTTTTCCCCTACAGATCAATATTGAAGAAGGGAAGGAGGTGTTTTCCATCTGAGGGGAGGGCAGCTGCCTGCCAGTGGGGAGCATACCTCAATCCAGGGGCCTCCTGCTCTGCTCCGGAGGCTGGCGGGTCGCCTCCTCTCTGTCATGGGGGCATGTGTGCTAATCGAGGGAAATCTATTTTGGCTCAAAAGGCTTCCCATAGAGGCTGCTCCAAAGTTGGCCCCAGCAAGGACCAGCCTGTCTGTGCAGTTACCCTGAGGACTCCAAGAAACAGAAAGGTTGTCAGAGCCACAGGCTGTTTTGCCCATTTCCAAAGTGGAAAACTTCAGTCTTTTGATAAGAATTCTAATTCTATTGTTCCATAAGACAATGCCACCTTCTCCTCCTTCTGTGAGGGTGGTGTGGTGTCAAGCAAGGAGAGAGCAGTGGCCTGAGGTTTCAGGAAGTGGGAGATGTGGGGCCGGCCCTGCTAACTGCCTGGTGAGGCCAGCCCCAGGATTTGCCTCAGTTTCCCCATTTGTAGACTGAGATGTCCCACTCGTTGCTCCTTAGGACCTTCCCATAATTCTACTTACCAAGGATCTGAAACAAAGGAAGGGGCTTTGGGGCACTGAGAACTCCCAGTCATCAGAGACCACAGATGCTGGCTTGATCTTTATGCAGACTAAGCAATTCAGCCCCTGGAGAATCTTCTAGAGAAAACGATTTTAGACTACTAATAGCAATAGATAATACATAGAGATTTTATCGTACCAGGTTTCCTTCTAGAGGTTTGTCATATTAATTAATTTAATCCTGACACCACTCCCATGTTATGCTCCTTGTATACTTTATACAGAGAGGTTAATTTCCTCAGTGTCACATAGGCAGTGACTAAAAGATTTGAAGCCAGGGGGCTCAGCTTTATAGTTTATTCTCTTAAATCCCTGCTGCCTGGCTGGTGGCAATTCTAGGTAACCTCTGAGGTCTGTCTCATCCTGGGCTGGTCATAGGGCAGGACTATGTGCCAGACGCCCTGTCTGTTGGGTGAGTCATGGCTCTAACCTTGGGCACACCCTGTAGGTGGTCTTGTCTCCCTCCCATCCCCTACCCCATCTTTTTTTTTTTTTCAAGTTTACTTACTCATTTATTTATTTTAAGAGAGAGAGCAGGGGAGGGGCAGAGAGACAGGGAGAGAGAGAATCCCAAGCAGGCTCCCAGTTGTCAGCACAGAGCTCCACATGGGACTCAAACTCACAAAACATGGGATCATGACCTGAGCTGAAATCAGTAGCTAGACGCTTAACCAACTGAGCCACCCAGGTGCCCCACCACCACCCCATCTTTATTCTGACAGGCATGGCCATGGATGATATCTGTGCTCATCAGCATGTGCAGATTTCTGACATTATTTTATAACTACATAAATAACTCATGAGTAATGTTTCTTTATTTAAAAAAATAAAAAACACAACTTTACAAATAAGGCTTAAAAACTCCCTTTTGGGGGCGCCTGGGTGGCGCAGTCGGTTAAGCGTCCGACTTCAGCCAGGTCACGATCTCGCGGTCCGTGAGTTCGAGCCCCGCGTCAGGCTCTGGGCTGATGGCTCAGAGCCTGGAGCCTGCTTCCGATTCTGTGTCTCCCTCTCTCTCTGCCCCTCCCCCGTTCATGCTCTGTCTCTCTCTGTCCCAAAAAAAAAAAAAAAAAAAAAACTCCCTTTTGACAATCACCATTCTTGTTTCCTTTCCTCCCTAAAGTAACAGCTGCTATCAGTTTTGGGTATAGTCTTACAAAATATTTTCTGTGCTGCATATACACTTAGAATACTTAGAATGTAGTAGCGCTTCGTACTTTAAGGGAGCTTCTGTTCCCTTCAGAAATGGTATTATGTGGTGTATATTATCTGGGAATTCCTTTCCTTACTCAGCAGTGCATCTGAGAAGCCCTTCCGTGTTCCTACCCACAGACCTGCACATTCTTTTTAGAGTATCTCATGTGTGGACAAATCGTTGTCTATCTGTCTATTCCCCTTTCGATGGATAGCTAGGTTACTTCTAAATTTGTATTATTCCAGACATTGCCACAGTGTACTTTCACATGCTCCCTTGTGCATATGTACAAATATTCCTTTGGTGTAAATAATAAAAGTGAAATTGCTTGGTGTGTACATATTTTATTAAACAGACACAAATATCACTTAAGATTTTTATGATGTTTTCCAAAAATGTTTAGGAATTTAAAACTCTATAATGCCCCCAAATTACTACAAACAGCTAACAGAATACCAGTAAGAGTTGCAGGCAGTGAAATGCAGTAATGGTAAGAATGAGAGTCGGTAATACATATGAATGGTAAGTTCACACTTTTTGCTTCCATCAAGAAAATGTATTAGAATGCAACATGGCTAAAAATGATGTTAATAATGAAAACCCTTCAAGGTACTATAATTGAAAAAAAATTAACTTATTTGCAAACGTGTCTGAGGTCTTTTGTGGTTTGTATGCATTTCCATTCGCCTGCACAGCCCATGCTCTCAACCAGAGCTCTTCTGCCCGCCAGCAACTCCAAGAGGCACAGCACCACTTCTCCACATGGACATTCCAAGGACCCCTGAACAACATGTGTTGAAACAGAAATGTACCCAAGGATGAAGGGATAGGTCTGCGGGCCATACTGTAAGTGGCAGTGCATCCTGATGGAAGTTGACGTAGAGACTGAACTGGTGCATGCCACACACACACTCACTCACTCACTCACACTCATGCACACACAAATATACACACATACATAGTGAAGCATCCACACACTCCTGCAATGCCAAGGTTCAGATATGAGGTCTCTGATTCCCAAAAAGAGCACCATGGGGTGGGGGGAGGAATATGCCATTGGCCACATATCTGGGGGCATCCCAGGCCCCTTGGAGCTTACTTTGAGTCTATGAAAAATGAGAAAGAGGATTTACTTTTAGTGAGTGGAACCCCAAGACCAGCTTCTGCCAGGATACCTTCCTTCTCTGCTATAAACCCTCCTGCTGTGTCCACCCTCTCTCAAATGGAGACTTTTCTCTGATCCTCAGATCTACCTGGGACTAAAAAACAAGTGAACTTGGTGCCTGGGTGGCTCAGTCGGTTGAGCTTCTGACTTCGGCTCAGGTCATGATCTCACAGTTTGTGAGTTTGAGTCCCCTGTCAGGCTCTGTGCTGAGGGCATAGAGCCTGGAGCCTGCTTCGGATTCTATGTCTCTCTCTCTCTCCCTCTCTGCCCCTCCCCCATTTGTGCTCTGTCTCTCTCTCTCAAAAATAAATAAACATTAAAAATAAAAGTGAACAAAGTTGGTCCTTAGGGAACCCTGATTTCCACTTTCTCGGTACATCCCCCACTGAAGACAACCCATTTTTCTGTCTTGTCACTCCTGGTTCCCACAGACTTTGTCTTTTTTTCTCCATCCCTTTCCCTTTCCAGACATGCCTTCACAAAAGTAGCTTCTGTCCACTCTCTAGATCTATGCTAGTCAGAGAGCAGTCTTAGGGGTCCACGCTGGTGCGTGTACACTTTGTCCCGGTCTGCAGTGGGACCGCATAAACATTTAACTTTAGGGCTACTAAATCTAAGCACAAATTTAGACTTGAATTTTGAATTTTTATTTCATTATCTTAGTAATTTTTACTGAATTTTACAATCATGGATTCGAAATATTTTAAACATGTGTCTTTGAGTCAGGATATTCTCTTTCTCTTAACTTCCTCTGTGGATTAGTTATTTCATGGTTTGTGGAGCAGGTGGAACAAGAGGTCCTGATTCTAGGTACCCCTCACTGCAAGTGACTGTCCCCTTGGCTGGTGTGGGTGGCTTGTGTAATGTCACGTGCTTGTGAAGAAGGATTTTGATGTTTTGAGGTTTCCTCTTTTTTTAATGTTTATTTTTAAATTTCTTTTAATGTTTATTTATTTTTGAGAAAAAGAGAGAGACAGAGTGTGAGCCCAGGAGGAACAAAGAGAGGGAGACACAGAATCCAAAGTAGGCTCCAAGCTCCAAGCTGTCTGCACAGCACCTGATGCAGGGCTCAAACTCACGAGCTGTGCGATCATGACCTGAGCTGAAGTCGGACACTCAACCGACTGAGCCACCCAGGTGCCCCTAATGTTTGTTTATTTTTGAGAGAGAGAGCACAAGTGGGGAAGGGACGGGGGGAGGGGGCGGTACAGAGGATCCAAGGTGGGCTCCAGGCTGACAGCAGGCAGCTGTCTGCTCAAACTCAGGAACTGTGAGATCATGACCTGAGCCAAAGTCAGAAGCTTAACCAACAGAGCCACCAGTAACCCCCTGAGTTTTCCACTTTAGTGTTTTCAGTAGGAGTGCAACTTTGGGACAGTCCACATATGAAGACTTCTGCCTGTTTAGGACCTCCAAGAGCAGCAAAAGTTTTTCATGGTTCTTCTTGGTGCTTAAGGGTAAACATGACTGAATTTTGCCAACTGACACTCCTGTTATCTATTGCTAAATAATTAACCCTCCCCAAACCTAGTGGTTCCTTAACAGACACATTACCAAAGAAGATACACAGATGGCAAATAAGTATATGAAAAGATGTCCAACATCATATGTCATTAGGGAAATGCAAGTTAAAACAACCATACGATACCACTGCACACCTATTAGAATGGCCAACATCCAGAACACTGACAACACCAAATTCTGGCAAGGATGTAAAGCTACAGGAACTTTCATGCATTGTTGGTGGGAATGCAAACAGTATAGCCACATTGGAAGACGGTTTGGTGGCCTCTTACAAAACTAAACATCGTTTTACCATATGATCCAACAATCATACATGCTTGGGGATGTGTGAGAAATCTCTGCACCTTCTGCTCAATTTTGCTGTGAGCCTAAAACTTTTGTAGAAAAATAAAATCTTAATACAAATGAATTGATGCTAGTTTAGGGGGAAAAAGCTATTTAAGCCAACAGCACCTCTTGTTTCACTCATGAATAAGCACTCTGGGTGGAGCTCAGGGGGAAGAGACACCTCTACACCACTCAGTGTCACCTGACCAACCCAAAGGCTGTGCTGGAGTCATCAGAGGCTCCTCACAGCTGGCACCTGGGCTGGGAGATGCAAACAGGTGGGGCTGGAGCATCTGGAACCCCCCACCCCCACCCTTCATACCCCAGTGTGGTCTCTTCAGAACAGCGGCTTCAGAATAGCTGGACTCCTTACAAGTGAGTGCAAGACTCACAAGGCACTTGTTTCAAAGAAAGAGGCATGCGGAAGCCATGTCACCTTCTATGACTTAGCCCCAGGGTCACTCACTGTGACTTCTGCATTCATTGAGGCAGTCACCAAGGCTCACCCAGGTTCAAGGGAAGGGAGAGAGACTCCACTTCTTGATGGGGTGTGATAAAGTTCTGGAAGACACTGGGGGTCAGAAATATCATTGCAACCATTTTGGGAAGATAGAGTCTACGACCACAGACACATAACTGTAAGGGACAAACATGCAAGGAGTTAACTGAGGGTGTCAAGCAAGTCTAAGTGTAAAGGTGCCCGGAGCAGTGGCCACCACTTTGATGTTGTGCTGTGGCTCTGACTTAGCTGACAGCCCACTGGCCCAGTGTGGCCACAGTAGGCTGTCAGGGCCATATCTTCAGAGAAGAAATGATTGGTGGGGTCTTTCACTCTTTGCTAAGTATTCCAGTCAAAGCTGTTTTCTGTGGCTCTGAAGCCAAATCCATCTAATGACCAGTACCCTGCTCTACCCAACCAGACCAAAAGCCCCCTCCACCATGTAGCCTTCCTTGATCCTCCTCTCCTAGCGGGATGCACCATCCCATCTTTGGGACCATGACTGAACCGCCCACTAAGCTCTCAGCCAGAGCATGCCAAGTCGTTATCTTTCTTTGCCATTGGCTTGTTGTGTTCCGTGAATAAACTGAAAGTTTCTCAAACTCTGGGGCCACATTTGCTGCTTTGCTTCATCCCTGGCTGTGCTGGCCCAGTGACAAGCACACGCAGGCTATTGATTGTTGATTGCAAATGAGAGAAGAGAGTGGGCAAAATCCCAAGGATGCAGCCACTGTGCCATTTATATTCTTTTCGTGGAAAAAAGTTGAAATTCTGTTTTGTTTCTATTTCACAGGGAATTCCACTCATATACATACATTTATGTGTGTCTTAACTGTGTGGTGAACAAGCATTTGTGTGAGTGTTTCTGTGTGTTTATCCATATGTGTGAATGTGTATGTATGTATAAAGGTGCATATGTCTGTGTTTCAGTGTGTTTGTGTGAGCGTGTGGATGTTTACGTGTCCGAGTATGTACGTTTGTGTCTGTGAGTTTGTGTAACATGTGTGTGAGTGTATGCCTGTATGTCTGTGCATGCATATTTGTGTCTGTAAATGTGTATATGGGTGTGTGAATATGTGTGTGCTGTGTGTATATATGTGAGTGAGTGTGCACACAGCCGCCATCCAAAGTCAGCCATAGGTCTGCAAGCCTGGGCCGTGGGGCGTCCTGTTCTCATTGGTGATTCTTCCAGCATCCTCCAGGAGGCCATCCTTACTTCCTCTCTGGGACGAGGAGCTGAGCAGAGGTCAAGTGACTTGCTCCAGATCCCACAGCAAGTCGGGGCAGCTCTGTGAGGGTCTGATTGCCAGGCTCACACCCCCCTGTGAGGCCGAGCTGCCTCTCTGTGGCATGTTGGCGTCTCGCCCAGGCCTCGCTGCCCAGCTCTGAGAGCTCCCATTGTGGGCGACAAGTGGCTGTGTGCCATCGCCCGAGACTCCGCAGGTGACGGGTCTGCTCTGAGATGCTGAGGGAGGAGCAGCTCCCGAGGGGACAGGAAAGGGGACACCCTTCATTTTGTGTGGCTAAAGGGCTGGAAATAACGGACGTGTAAAAGGGGGAAAGAGGAGAGAGGAAACCAAAGCTAATGAGGAATAATGAAGATGTCGAAAAGGACACACACGGAGAATGGGGGAGGGGGCCATCAGAAGCGGAAAGCACACGCACACAAACAGCAGCAGGAAGCAGAGAGAGCTGGAGACCACATTGGCTCAGGAAACGTTTTGTCTCTTGCTTTAATTGGTGACCCCACTCAGAGTTGCTGGAAGTGGGCACAGATCAAGAGACTTGAGTGTTGGTGTGGAAAACAATGGGAGGCTGAATGGCATGGAAAGGCAGCCAAGAAGGGCTTTCAGTCCCAGGCACCAGTGGATTTTAGAGCTACTCCTCTGGGCAAAGAAGTAAGGCTCCAAAACTTTCCCAAACTGTGCTCCCAGCGGGACTCTTCATGGAAGAGGACACCTGGACAGAGGTGCCCGCTCATGTGAGAGCTGGAATAGCAGATGTGCCAGCTGGATACTTTGTGTGGGGAGGCAAGAATGTCACTGGAAGTGGAGTCACATGAAGGAAATGACATTCACCAGAGCTTGTCTCATCAAGTGTGACCAAAAGGAATTCTTTTGAATAAGCTACTTGGGGTGGGGGAGTAAGACCTCCCAAGGGTCGGGCTTAAGTAACCACAGGCAATGAACTTCCATCTGGAGAGGAGGTTGCTGGTTAACAGCAGATTTGTGTCTTGTATGTTGGGATATGTGGGTTAGGGGCCAGAGCAAAATAACCTCCGACAACAGAAGAGCCAAGACTGCCGTCAGCAGGTGCCTTACACCACACTCCCCCACGCCTCTTCCCTAATGAACAAATGTTTAAAGAACATCAGCTTAAAGAAGCACCAAGTTATTTTCTAGGAAAATTAATACAAAGCAGAAACATGTTAACGAATAAGAATGCGTAGAGAAAACTGTGGCTCAAAATGCACAGGATGGTACATAATGCTGCAATAACATAGGGGTGCATGTATCCTTTTGAATTAGTGTTTTTGTTTTCTTCAGGTAAAGCCCCAGGGGCTATTATATGCTAAGTGAAATAAATCAGACTAAGAAAGACAAATACCATTTGATTTCACTCATAAGTGGAATCTTAAAAACAAAAAACAAAACAACAACAAATGAATAAATAAACAAAAAGCAGAATCAGACCTATAAATAGAGAAAACAAACTGATGGTTGTCAGAAGGGAGGGGAGAGGGGTTTGGGTTTGGGTTAATGAAAGTGGGAGAGACAGGCTTCCAGTTATGGGATGAATAGGTCACAGCCTAAGGAATATAGTTGATCATATTGTAAGAAGGATGTATTGGGACACTTGTGGTAAATATAGCATTATGTATAAACTTGTTGAATCACTACGTTGCACACCTGAAACTAATGTAACATTGTGTGTTAACTACACTATAAAACAAAAAGACACTTCAAATATAAGGGAAAAAAATTCACCAGATGGGACCACAGTGAAAGGGGCCAGCCTACCAGAAGACTCCCAAGAGGCTACAGGCTCAGTGTCAGCAGACTCAGGGATGGGCAAGTGAGAAAAGAGAGACACAGTAGGGAAGAAATTAAAGATCAATTCCCCAACCACTGAACTGTTCACTCTGCATACCTCTCTCCTCTCTGTCTTCCTCCAACTCTGAGCACAAAGAAAACAGGCCATGCAGCATGTACCTCTGGCTTCTGGGAAAGAGAAAGATGACAATGGCAACAGCAATGCTTTTATCTGCACATTGAACAAGACACTAGGCATTAAGAACCGGGACTCATAGAATCAGTCCCAGCACTCAGAGCCAAGACCTCCCTGTGATGGTATTTGAGGGGTCCCCGGCATAAAGGCTTCTTCTCTGCTTCATTCTAAAGTGAAGTCTGCGAGTCAATCAGCCCTGCTCTTCTTGAAGACTCCCCATCCAATCTACACAGTTCATAGCCACAAAAATGTACAATGGCTACCTAGAAATTATCAAAACCAATGCAATAAGAGAAACAAAGTTATCAGAGGATTTAATCTGAGTCTTCACAGTATAATGGCCTATTGAATACCAGCAACAGGAATGAAAAATGATTCAGAACTATATAGATACTTGTTAAATGTCAAAACACCAAAGATGCAAAGAACATACAAAACATTTGCAGATAGAAAAAATAGGTCATATACAAAGAACAAAGACTCACAGTAATGTTAACAATATTGGGTGTTATTAGACAATGCAGAAAGGCATTCAAGGTTCTATTAGAGTGGTGCCTGAGTAACTCAGTTGGTTAAGCATCTGACTTTGGCTCGTGTCATGATCTCAAGGTTGGTGAGTTCAAGCCCCACTGACAGCATGAAGCCTGCTTTGGATCTCCTGTCTCCCTTTCTCTCTGCTCTTCCCTTCTTCTCTCTCTCAAAAATAAAAATAAACATTTAAAAAAAAGGTTCTATCAGAAAATTAATTTACCTAATAATGTTATACCAAAACTAATGTATGCAATATTAACCAAAATATTAATAAATCTGAGATAAAATAAGCACATTTTTGATCATGCAAGAACTCAGAGAGTAATCTTTTTACACATCCTTTCTATGGAAATTAATGAGGTGCCACAATAACAAACGAATGAAAACTAATATAAGTGAAAAGGTAACATAAAAACAAATAGTAGAGGTACAATAAAAAGAAATCTAAGGATTATGGTTAAAGAATCAGCCTAGAATGTAATTAGTCCAAATTAGAAGAGAAAGTGATTAAGGTCCATGAAGAGTATCTTTAAGGAAAACTGGATAGGGGTGCCTGGGTGAGTCAGGCAGTTGAGCGTCCAGCTTTGGCTCAGGTTGTGATCTCACGGTTCATGAGTTTGAGCCCCATATCGGACTTGCTGCTGTCAGCCTGTCAACATGGAGCCTGTTTAGGATCCTCTGTCCCCCTCTGTCTCTGCCTCTCCCCCACTCACTCTGTATCTCTCTCAAAAAATAAAGAAAAAATTTAAAAACTGGTTTTTTTTAATCTGGAATAGAATTAACTGGTGGAATCAGTAAGAAGTCAGAAAATATTTATGACATGGTAACACATGGTAACATCTCTACAAAAAAAAGAAAAACATTAGAAACTCTAGAATACAGGAAAAACATTCAAGAGAATCAAAGTCTTGGTATGAAAATGACTAAAATGTGGCCTGATTTTGAGAAAGGAATGGAGTGTAACAAGGGGATTCCCTTTGCTCTAGAGTGCTAGAAATGTTCTCCTTTGAGTGACATAAGATTGTTGGCATTGAACCCATGAAGAAAGAAAGACCACTCTCTCTACTTGGCTCTGCAATTAAAGAGAGTTATCAAAGCATAATAATGTACATTTAGTTTGTTGGTTTTCAACTTTTATTTTTTTTTCAACGTTTATTTATTTTTGGGACAGAGAGAGACAGAGCATGAACGGGGGAGGGGCAGAGAGAGAGGGAGACACAGAATCGGAAACAGGCTCCAGGCTCTGAGCCATCAGCCCAGAGCCCAATGCGGGGCTTGAACTACTGGACCGCGAGATCCTGACCTGGCTGAAGTCGGACGCCTAACCGACTGCGCCACCCAGGCGCCCCTCAACTTTTAGAATCAACCTATAGGAAAAAAATCTAAGAATATTTCAATATGGTAACAGACTATAAATGTTAGCAATCTAAACAATGTAAAAGTCAAGATAGAGCTGAAAAAAATATGGAAATGTAGAGAAAAGGTGGAGGAAAGGGGAGGGGAAATAATATTTCACCTTAGACCATGAAGAATCAGGATATAGAGTCTAGATTTGATGACTAGACATGGAAATCCATACATTTTGCTTAAAACTCCCCATTCTTCTTCAACTAACTCTTAGTTTGGGTTGCCCCAGTCGCAAACCCTAATTTAAGGATTCAGCCACAAGTAATTTATTTGGGAGATAAAGAAAACTCTGGTAGAAAAGTAAGGAGGTGAGACAAGGAAGGCAAGGGCACATTACCTCACCTGTGGTCATTGTGGGTGACTGATGCATGGTGGGAGATCAGTCTTGGATAATGACAGGTTGGCGGTTGAAAGTTTGGCCACTGTGACCCAACTAATAAGAACAATGGGGTATGGGTAAGTCAACAGTAACGTCTGCTATGTATACCTATTAAAAATCAGAAAAGGAGACATATTTCATAACAGGCATATACCACAATGTATTCTATGATGTATTTAGTGTTGGAGCAGAGGAAGATGAAACCAGGTGTTTAGAGGAGATACCAGGAGACAAGCTGATTCACCCAGTAAAGAACCCAGTAGAGGCTAAGGCACCAGAGGGGCTAAGGCACCAGAGGGAAGAGTGAGGTCTAATGAAGAATGTTGGAAACAAGGGAACTTACTGTCTATTTAAGGAACAGCTAAACTGCTAAGGAAATGGGGAGGAAGATAGCATGGCAAGTGGTCCAGGCAAACTTCCTGTTTCTGAGTTGAGTCTGCAACCACTTGTGAACACTTCTGATGCTGAAATCTCTACATCTAGCTCAGAATAGGCACTTAATAAACATTTGCTGAATGAATGAATGAGAATCTTCTCAGAGTAACCAGATATTTCATCTGCGAAGTTTCCTCTATAAAATGAAACAAGGTGCATCTTGTATGGCATCTTCTGGAGACCTCTTGGTTTTCCATAGCCATTCTGCTGCTAAAAATAATCAGAAGTAAATGTGAAGTAAATGCCTGTGTCTTCAAAGGTTAGAAATTATACTTAATGAAAACTCTTAAAAAAATAAGAGAGATGGATTTTAATCCTTAAAACATCTTTGAAATTAATATCAGTCCAGGAAGCCCAATAACCAATAATGAGTTCAAGAACAACAACAAAAACAAAAACAAAAACAACAAAAGAGAGGAAGATATTATTTAAAAATAAAGAAATGCCTCACTAAACCTTACCAGAACTAAAATACATGAGTCTCCAGATTGAACTCACCCATCAGATGCCTGTCAAAATAGGTAGGAATATATCTACACCAAGGCTTATGATTTGCCAATTTCAGAATCCTGCTGACAAAGAGAAGACCCTAAGAATTTCCAAAGAGAAAAATACAATTTTATATACAAAGGATTAGGAATCAAAATGTCTTTGGATGTCTCAATAGCAACACCAAAGCTAGGAAAAAAAAAGTTTCCAACCTGGAATTCTATACTCAGCCAAACTAAAACAAGTGTAAAGGGAAAATAAAGAAAAAAAATATATATATATATAGTCATATTCAAGCCTTCCAAAAATGTATCTTTTAAGCCTCCTTTTTTCAGGAAGCAACTTGAGAGGGAGGAGGAGAGGTAAATCAAGAAAACTTAAGACATAGGATCCAGAAAACATGAGATACATCCCAAAAGAAGAGAGAATCCAATGGTGGTTAAAGGATGTCCCAGGATGAACAAGTCCAGGAGGGATGCCATCAAGATGATAAACAGATCGATTCTGGAAATGTTTAATCAAACATTTAATCTTGAAAAGAAACTTCTGGAAGAAAGCTGGAAGATGAATTAGTGATACATAGTATTTTCTAACAAGCAAATAGTTTTGTTTTCAAAAAGACTATTACCAACTGTACCAGGAAAAGTTGTACACAAAAGAAAAGAAAAGTAACTGTAGCATACAGTCTGGCCCAGTTGCAAGTGACATTTACTTATGCTACAACCACAGTGGCATGGTTGGGGATGGAAGGTATGCATAGAAGTGTTCCAAATTCCCATCTCTTATAGCAGGATGCCAGTGTATAATATCTCAAACTGAACAGTAAGAAATAGCAGTAAAAACATTTAGTTTGAAATGTAGTAATAAATCCAAATAGCTAAAGTGTTCAATTTCATTGCCTCCTCATGATAGTGGGGGTGAAGGAGGTGAGGGTTAAGTTACTGCTGTCCTATTACCAGCCTTATGAGACTGTATGATTTTTTAAAACAATATATCTATGTAACTTTGTACTTGTGAAAAATGTGTATTTAAAGAAACAGTGTAAAATAAAAATTAAATTTAAAAAAGGAAAACAGTGGCACCTGGATAGCTCAATTGGTTAAGCGTCAGACTTCGGTTCAGGTCATGATCTCCCGGTTCATGAGTTCGAGCCCCACATCGGGCTGTCTGCTGTCAACACGGAGCCCGCTTCAGATCTTCTGTCTCCCTCTCCCTCTGCCCCTCCCCCACTGGTTCAATCTCTCTCTCTCTCTCTCTCTCCCTCCCTCCCTCCCTTCCTCTCAAAATAAATAAATAAACTTTAAAAAAAGGAAGACAAACATATGTAAAATAATTGAGAAAGTTTATCTGAAACTCTTACT
The DNA here is from genome assembly GCF_028749965.1 of Puma concolor. Lineage (NCBI taxonomy): Eukaryota > Metazoa > Chordata > Mammalia > Carnivora > Felidae > Puma > Puma concolor. Next base: position 94,662,691 of record NC_141669.1, read on the forward strand.
ACCAGAGATAGCCACTGTGTAACTGTTTGATATATGTTTCTCCATCCTCTCTTGTGAGCACAATTAAACCAAACAGCACCACATTAGACTGTATTGTGAAAGCTCACTCTTCTCCAAGAATAGTATCTCTTGGATGTCTCTCTGTCAATTTATGCGAACAGTCTCAAAAACATTATTATGTGAACAATATTAATGACTGCTGAGCAGGACTGTTTTAAGGATTAAATGCTTATGAGACACTGAATGTGGAATCACTATGTAAATTACAAGGCAAGATAAGTAGTGTTGGTTATAGCTATAATTATAGTTAAAAATATAGAAAATTTGATGCAAAGCCAAAGTGCTTCATTAAGTGGTATACTCCATGATCAACAGATATTCTCATTCATCATACCCAGAGATCACAGAAATCACACCAGAAGCTGCTGGGTTTCCAGGAGTACACCTGAATTAGAGCACGCCATGCATTATTTAAAACCAGGAGAAACAGCCTAACAGATGTTCTAGATAATGGCTGTTTGTCATAGATATTATCTCCTTTGTCTGGGAACATGTACTCATGTTTATAGAAGCCCCTCTTGGGTTCTACATACTGCATAATGATAGAAACGATTCTTGAAAATGCAGCTGTGGGAGCACATTTTTTCCACTGGGAATCTAGTGTGACCGCAGCACAGCTTTGGGCTGACAAGCCAGCTTGGTCAGCCTAATGTGGTGCAAAGTAAGGGCGCATGACCTGGCTCTGCTTCTTATGAGCTATTACTAAATTTCTAGGAACCCCAGTTTCCTATTCCCTAAAATGGTACTAACAAGACTTTCCTCCCAAATTTGTTAGGCAGATAAGATGTAATATGCATAGTGTGCCCAGCATATTAGAGGCATTTGCTAACTGGAGTCCATTGTTGCTTTGTGTGTATTTATAAGGAAGAGATACTAAGACACAACTGCTTTTGCCTTATTTTTCATGAATTCTATTAATTTTATTTTTTTTTATTTTTTTTATTTATATATGAAATTTATTGTCAAATTGGTTTCCATACAACACCCAGTGCTCATCCCAAAAGGTGCCCTCCTCAGTACCCATCACCCACCCTCTCCTCCCTCCCACCCCCCATCAACCCTTAGTTTGTTCTCAGTTCTCAACAGTCTCTTATGCTTTGGCTCTCTCCCACTCTAACCTCTTTTTTTTTTTTTTTGTTCCCCTCCCCCATGGGTTTCTCTTAAGTTTCTCAGGATCCACATAAGAGTGAAACCATATGGTATCTGTCTTACTCTGTATGGCTTATTTCACTTAGCATCACACTCTCCAGTTCCATCCACGTTGCTACAAAAGGCCATATTTCATTTTTTCTCATTGCCACGTAGTGCTCCATTGTGTATATAAACCACAATTTCTTTATCCATTCATCAGTTGATGGACATTTAGGCTCTTTCCATAATTTGGCTATTGTTGAGAGTGCTGCTATGAACATTGGGGTACAAGTGCCCCTATGCATCAGTACTCCTGTGTCCCTTGGATAAATTCCTAGCAGTGCTATTGCTGGGTCATAGGGTAGGTCTATTTTTAATTTTCTGAGGAACCTCCACACTGCTTTCCAGAGCGGCTGCACCAATTTGCATTCCCACCAACAGTGCAAGAGGGTTCCCGTTTCTCCACATCCTCTCCAGCATCTATAGTCTCCTGATTTGTTCATTTTGGCCACTCTGACTGGCGTGAGGTGATACCTGAGTGTGGTTTTGATTTGTATTTCCCTGATAAGGAGCGACGCTGAACATCTTTTCATGTGCCTGTTGGCCATCCGGATGTCTTCTTTAGAGAAGTGTCTATTCATGTTTTCTGCCCATTTCTTCACTGGGTTATTTGCTTTTCGGGTGTGGAGTTTGGTGAGCTCTTTATAGATTTTGGATACTAGCCCTTTGTCCGATATGTCATTTGCAAATATCTTTTCCCATTCCGTTGGTTGCCTTTTAGTTTTGTTGGTTGTTTCCTTTGCTGTGCAGAAGCTTTTGATCTTCATAAGGTCCCAGTAATTCACTTTTGCTTTGAATTCCCTTGCCTTTGGGGATGTGTCGAGGAAGAGATTGCTACGGCTGAGGTCAGAGAGGTCTTTTCCTGCTTTCTCCTCTAAGGTTTTGATGGTTTCCTGTCTCACATTCAGGTCCTTTATCCATTTGGAGTTTATTTTTGTGAATGGTGTGAGAAAGTGGTCTAGTTTCAACCTTCTGCATGTTGCTGTCCAGTTCTCCCAGCACCATTTGTTAAAGAGACTGTCTTTTTTCCATTGGATGTTCTTTCCTGCTTTGTCAAAGATGAGTTGGCCATACGTTTGTGGGTCTAGTTCTGGGGTTTCTATTCTATTCCATTGGTCTATGTGTCTGTTTTTGTGCCAATACCATGCTGTCTTGATGATGACAGCTTTGTAGTAGAGGCTAAAGTCTGGGATTGTGATGCCTCCTGCTTTGGTCTTCTTCTTCAAAATTACTTTGGCTATTCGGGGCCTTTTGTGGTTCCATATGAATTTTAGGATTGCTTGTTCTAGTTTCGAGAAGAATGCTGGTGCAATTTTGATTGGGATTGCATTGAATGTGTAGATAGCTTTGGGTAGTATTGACATTTTGACAATATTTATTTTTCCAATCCATGAGCAGGGAATGTCTTTCCATTTCTTTAAATCTTCTTCAGGGGCGCCTGGGTGGCGCAGTCGGTTAAGCGTCCGACTTCAGCCAGGTCACGATCTCGCGGTCCGGGAGTTCGAGCCCCGCGTCAGGCTCTGGGCTGATGGCTCAGAGCCTGGAGCCTGTTTCCGATTCTGTGTCTCCCTCTCTCTCTGCCCCTCCCCTGTTCATGCTCTGTCTCTCTCTGTCCCAAAAATAAATAAATGTTGAAAAAAAAATTAAAAAAAAAATCTTCTTCAATTACCTTCATAAGCTTTCTATAGTTTTCAGCATACAGATCCTTTACATCTTTGGTTAGATTTATTCCTAGGTATTTTATGCTTCTTGGTGCAATTGTGAATGGGATCAGTTTCTTTATTTGTCTTTCTGTTGCTTCATTGTTAGTGTATAAGAATGCAACTGATTTCTGTACATTGATTTTGTATCCTGCAACTTTGCTGAATTCATGGATCAGTTCTAGCAGACTTTTGGTGGAGTCTATCGGATTTTCCATGTATAATATCATGTCATCTGCAAAGAGCGAAAGCTTGACTTCATCTTTGCCAATTTTGACGCCTTTGATTTCCTTTTGTTGTCTGATTGCTGATGCTAGAACTTCCAGCACTATGTTAAACAACAGCGGTGAGAGTGGGCATCCCTGTCGTGTTCCTGATCTCAGGGAAAAAGCTCTCAGTTTTTCCCCGTTGAGGATGATGTTAGCTGTGGGCTTTTCATAAATGGCTTTTATGATCTTTAAGTATGTTCCTTCTATCCCGACTTTCTCAAGGGTTTTTATTTAGAAAGGGTGCTGGATTTTGTCAAAGGCCTTTTCTGCATCGATTGACAGGATCATATGGTTTTTCTCTTTTTTTTTTGTTAATGTGATGTATCACGTTGATTGATTTGCGAATGTTGAACCAGCCCTGCATCCCAGGAATGAATCCCACTTGATCATGGTGAATAATTCTTTTTATATGCCGTTGAATTCGATTTGCTAGTATCTTATTGAGAATTTTTGCATCCATATTCATCAGGGATATTGGCCTGTAGTTCTCTCTTTTTACTGGGTCTCTGTCTGGTTTAGGAATCAAAGTAATACTGGCTTCATAGAATGAGTCTGGAAGTTTTCCTTCCCTTTCTATTTCTTGGAATAGCTTGAGAAGGATAGGTATTATCTCTGCTTTAAACGTCTGGTAGAACTCCCCTGGGAAGCCATCTGGTCCTGGACTCTTATTTGTTGGGAGAGTTTTGATAACCGATTCAATTTCTTCGCTGGTGATGGGTCTGTTCAAGCTTTCTATTTCCTCCTGATTGAGTTTTGGAAGAGTGTGGGTGTTCAGGAATTTGTCCATTTCTTCCAGGTTGTCCAATTTGTTGGCATATAATTTTTCATAGTATTCCCTGATAATTGTTTGTATCTCTGAGGGATTGGTTGTGATAATTCCATTTTCATTCATGATTTTATCTATTTGGGCCATCTCCCTTTTCTTTTTGAGAAGCCTGGCTAGAGGTTTGTCAATTTTGTTTATTTTTTCAAAAAACCAACTCTTGGTTTCGTTGATCTGCTCTACAGTTTTTTCAGATTCTATATTGTTTATTTCTGCTCTGATCTTTATTATTTCTCTTCTTCTGCTGGGTTTAGGCTGCCTTTGCTGTTCTGCTTCTAGTTCCTTTAGGTGTGCTGTTAGATTTTGTATTTGGGATTTTTCTTGTTTCTTGAGATAGGCCTGGATTGCAATGTATTTTCCTCTCAGGACTGCCTTCGCTGCGTCCCAAAGCGTTTGGATTGTTGTATTTTCATTTTCGTTTGTTTCCATATATTTTTTAATTTCTTCTCTAATTGCCTGGTTGACCCACTCATTCGTTAGTAGGGTGTTCTTTAACCTCCATGGTTTTGGAGGTTTTCCAGACGTTTTCCTGTGGTTGATTTCAAGCTTCATAGCATTGTGGTCTGAAAGTATGCATGGTATGATTTCAATTCTTGTAAACTTATGAAGGGCTGTTTTGTGACCCAGTATATGATCTATCTTGGAGAATGTTCCATGTGCACTCGAGAAGAAAGTATATTCTGTTGCTTTGGGATGCAGAGTTCTAAATATATCTGTCAAGTCCATCTGATCCAATGTCTCATTCAGGGCCCTTGTTTCTTTATTGACCGTGCGTCTAGATGATCTATCCATTTCTGTAAGTGGGGTGTTAAAGTCCCCTGCAATTACCACATTCTTATCAATAAGGTTGCTTATGTTTATGAGTAATTGTTTTATATATTTGGGCGCTCCGGTATTCGGCGCATAGACATTTATAATTGTTAGCTCTTCCTGATGGATAGACCCTGTCACTATTATATAATGTCCTTCTTCATCTCTTGTTACAGCCTTTAATTTAAAGTCTAGTTTGTCTGATATAAGTATGGCTACTCCAGCTTTCTTTTGGCTTCCAGTAGCATGATAAATAGATCTCCATCCCCTCACTCTCAATCTAAAGGTGTCCTCAGGTCTAAAATGAGTCTCTTGTAGACAGCAAATAGATGGGTCTTGTTTTTTTATCCATTCTGATACCCTATGTCTTTTGGTTGGCGCATTTAATCCATTTACATTCAGTGTTATTATAGAAAGATATGGGTTTAGAGTCATTGTGATGTCTGTATGTTTTATGCTTGTAGTGATGTCTCTGGTACTTTGTCTCACAGGGTCCCCCTTAGGATCTCTTGTAGGGCTGGTTTAATGGTGACAAATTCCTTCAGTTTTTGTTTGTTTGGGAAGACCTTTATCTCTCCTTCGATTCTAAACGACAGACTTGCTGGATAAAGGATTCTCGGCTGCATATTTTTTCTGTCTAGCACACTGAAAATCTCGTGCCAATTCTTTCTGGCCTGCCAAGTTTCAAAAGAGAGATCAGTCACGAGTCTTATAGGTCTCCCTTTATATGTGAGGGCACGTTTACCCCTTGCTGCTTTCAGAATTTTCTCTTTATCCTTGTATTTTGCCAGTTTCACTACGATATGTCATGCAGAAGATCGATTCAAGTTACGTCTGAAGGGACTTCTCTGTGCCTCTTGGATTTCAATGCCTTTTTCCTTCCCCACTTCAGGGAAATTCTCAGCTATTATATCTTCAAGTACCCCTTCAGCACCTTTCCCTCTCTCTTCCTCCTCTGGGATACCAATTATGCGTAGATTATTTCTTTTTAGTGTATCACTTAGTTCTCTAATTTTCCCCTCATATTCCTGGATTTTTTTATCTCTCTTTTTCTCAGCTTCCTCTTTTTCCATAACTTTATCTTCTAGTTCACCTATTCTCTCCTCTGCCTCTTCAATCCGAGCCGTGGTGGTTTCCATTTTGTTATGCATTTCGTTTAAAGCGTTTTTCAGCTCCTCGTGACTGTTCCTTAGTCCCTTGATCTCTGTAGCAAGAGATTCTCTGCTGTCAGCTATACTGTTTTCAAGCCCAGCGATTAATTTTATGACTATTATTCTAAATTCACTTTCTGTTATATTATTTAAATCCTTTTTGATCAGCTCATTAGCTGTTGTTATTTCCTGGAGATTCTTCTGAGGGGAATTCTTCCGCTTGGTCATTTTGGATAGTCCCTGGTGTGGTGAGGACCTGCAGGGCACTTCCCCTGTGCTGTGGTGTATAACTGGAGTTGGTGGGCGGAGCCGCAGTCAGACCTGATGTCTGCCCCGAGCCCACCGCTGGGGCCACAGTCAGACTGGTGCATGCCTTCTCTTCCCCTCTCCTAGGGGCGGGATTCACTGTGGGGTGGGGTGGTCTGTCTGGGCTACTTGCACATTGCCAGGCTTGTGATGCTGGGGATCTGGGGTCTTAGCTGGGGTGGGTAGGCAAGGTGCACAGGGGCAGGAGGGGCAGGCTTAGCTTGCTTCTCCTTAGGTGATCCACTTCAGGAGGGGCCCTGTGGCAGCAGGAGGGAGTCAGATCCGCTGCTGGAGGTTTGGCTCCGCAGAAGCGCAGAGTTGGGTGTTTGCGCGGAGCGAGCAAGTTCCCTGGCAGGAACTGGTTCTCTTTGGGATTTTGGCTGGGGGATGGGCGGGGAAGATGGCGCTGGCGAGCGTCTATGTTCCCCACCAAACTGAGCTCTGTCGTCCAGGGGCTCAGCAGCTCTCCTTCCCTTTGTCCTCCAGCCTTCCCGCTTTCTGAGCAGAGCTGTTAGCTTATGACCTCCCAGACGCTAAGTCGCGCTTGCTGTCGGAACACAGTCCGTCAGGCCCCTCCGCTTTTTGCAAGCCAGACTCGGGGGCTCTGCTTGGCCGGCGAGCCGCCCCTCCGCCCCGGCTCCCTCCCGCCAGTCCGTGGAGCGCGCACCGTCTCGCCGCCCTTCCTACCCTCTTCCGTGGGCCTCTCGTCTGCGCTTGGCTCCGGCGACTCCGTTCTGCTAATCCTCTGGTGGTTTTCTGGGTTATTTAGGCAGGTGTAGGTGGAATCTAAGTGATCAGCTGGACGCGCGGTGAGCCCAGCGTCCTCCTACGCCGCCATCTTCCCTACCTGGATCGAATTCTATTAATTTTAGTGAAAGCAATGAAGAGTTAATTCCTAAACCCTCCAAACTGAATTTGAATTCATCCAATATTAATTTCACATGTGTACACCTGATGGTAATCAAAGTATATAGCAAATACATCATACACTTTGGTGTCCAACCTAGATTTGAGTCCAAGCTCCATAAACTTCGAATCAAGAGGCCTTGGGCAAGTTACTTGAGGTTCAGTTTCTTCATCTCTAAAATGGGCATAATAACATACATACACCTCAGAGCATTGTTGTAAAGATGTAAAGAGAGCATACTTGAAAAGTACCCAGCACAGTTCAGGCTTCATTTTTTAAGTGATCCACAAACCCATCCTCTTAAAATCTCTCTCCAACAAGGGTCACCTGGGTGGTTCAGTTACTTAAGTGTCTGACTTCAGCTCCAGTCATGATCTTGTGGTTTTTGAGTTCAATCCCCAGGTGCTCAGAGCCTGGAGCCTGCCTCAGATTCTGTGTCTCCATCTTTCTCTGCCCCTCTTCTGCTCACACTCTGTCTCTTTCTCTCTCAAAAAAAAATAAAAAGTAAAAAAAAATCTCTCTCCAACAAGAAGACTCTACTGCATGTATTTCCCAGATGGAAACATACTCTCAGACTAGTAGATACTGGTTTCAAGTAGCTGACATGCTTTCAAAAAAAAATTTTTTAGTATACTTGGCACACAATGCTACATTAATTTCAGGTATACAACATAGTGATTTAACTTCTCTATATGTTATCTATGCCTTCATAATCAAAGAACAACAGATTTCATGTCAGTACCAAGACACTGATGCATTATGTTCCACTTACAAAGGACTGTATGTAATTTTCTTCTAATGTTTTAATAGGTTTAAAATCAAAAGAGTCCTGGGGTGCCTGGGTGGCTCAATTGGTTGGGCGTCCAACTCTTGATTTTGACTCAGGTCATGATCTCATGGTTTGTGAGATTGAGCCCTGCATCGGGCTCTGTGCTGCCAGCTAGGAGCTGCTTGGTATTCTCTTTCTCCCTCTCTCTGTGCCCCTCCCCTGCCCTCATGCGCGCACTGTCTCTGTCTCTCAAAAATAAATAAATAAATAAATAAATAGTCCTGAAAACAAATTGTTTTTGTTAATTAAAATAACCAAAACAAAAAAAAGAAGAAGAAGAAGAAGAAAGAATCATAAAGGAAAGAGAAGTTTGTAAACCTGAGAATCCAGCCTTATCTCTGCTCTAATTCATTGAACGAACTTGGACAAGCCCAAAGCCTGTTTCTTTGCTTGTGAAATAAAAGTGTCCCTCTTTCATGCTACTACTCAGCATCCCTCTGGAGATCCTAGCCAATACAATAAGATTAGAAAAAGAAGTTAAGGGTGTAAGCATGCTAAGTGATGGGTCAACACTGTGGTTTATGTGCAGACAATATGATTATCTACATAGAAAATTTTAGAAGATAGGCAGACTATTAGATTTTTTTTTAAGTTCAACAAGATTTTCAGATGCATTGTAAACACACAAAAAATTAGTTATGTTCCTTTACATCAACAATGACCAGTTAGAGAGATTGGAATTACAAAAGGAAATACCTTTTTTTATAATAGCAAAATTACTACACAGGGCCTAAGAATCAATATAACAAAATATGTGCACAACTTTCATGAGGGAAATTATAAAACATTACTGAAAGACATGAAATGAAAATGAGAAAATGAAGAGATGAAATGTGTTCATGTTTGAAAAGACAGATCTATATTGTAATAATAGTGATTCTTCTGAAAAATCATCTAAGTTTAACATAATTTCAATCTACACCCAAACCAAACTTTTTTGGAATGCAATACACTGATTCCTATAAAATCAATTTCTATAGAACCATAGTTTATAAGCAGCGGTGATTTGTCCCCCAAGTGGACATTTGACATTGTCTGACGATCCAGTGGGGAGAGACCAGAGCTTCTGCTAATCATCCTACAGTGCACATGCACACAACGCCTCCTACCACAAAGAGTAATCTGGCCCCAAACATCAACAGTGCCAAAGCTGAGAAACCCTGATATAAAAGAGGAAAGATTTTTGGAATATATAAGACTAAGTTTAAAAAGAAGAATATGTAGGGAGGGTTGCCTTATCAGAAATCAACACATAATATAAAGTTTTAGTGATTAAAATCATATAGAAATGGGGATAGACACATTTACAAATGCAGAAGAATAAAAACATCAAATTCACACATAGATGGAATATGTCAGAGAGGGTATTACAATTCCATGGGGTGGAAAAGATGCAGTCCACAATAAACGATGTTGGGGAAAACAAAAACAAAAGATTTCTTATTCACATCGTGCACAAAAATAAATTTTGGGTGGGCACAAGGCCCTTGAAAACATTAAGCCCACTGTGAGAGATCATAATTTTGGAAAGGAAAGAATTTTGTTTTATTTTTTTTATTGAAGAATAATTGACATACAATATCCCATTAGTTTCAAGTGTACATCATAGTGATTTGATATTTTTATACATTACAAAATGATCCCCATAATAAGTCTGGTTACCATCTGTCACCATACAAAGTTATTACAACATTATTGAATATATTCCTTATGCTGTACATTACATCCCTGTGACTTATTCATTTTATAACTGGAAGTTTGTACCTCCTAATCCCCTTCACCTACTTCACCTGCCCCCTCCCAGTACCTTTCCCCCGGTAACCACCAGTTTGTTCTCTGTTATCCATGAATCTGCTTCTGTTTTGTTTTGCTCATTTCTTTTGTTGTTTAGATTCCACATATAACTGAAATCACATGGTATTTGTCTTTCTCTATCTGACTTATTCCACTTAACATTATACCCTCTAGATCCATCCATGTTGTCACAAAAGGCAAGATCTCATTCTTTTTTACAGCTGAGTAATATTCTGTTGTGCATACACATATTACACACACACACACACACGTCACATCTTCTTTATCCACTCATCTGCCAATGGACACTTAAGGTTGTTTCCATATCTTAGCCATTGTAAATAACGCTGCAATAAACATCAAGGTGCATGTATCTCTTCAGATTGGTGTTTTAATTTTCTTAAGATAAGTATTCAGAAGTGGAATTGCTGGTTTGTCTGGTAGTTCTAGAAATTAACTTCCTAAAAAGTTATTTTTTAAAAAAGGTAACTGTAAAATAATGAATATATTAACTAACTTGATTATGTGTAAATATTTCACAATGTGTACATATACATATGTATATGTACATATATATATATATATAATCAAATTTAAATACACTTTAAGTACATGTGACTTTATACCTCAATAGTTGAGGGGAAAGTCATTTAAAAACAGAAAATGTAAAAAAAAAAAGCCATAATTTTATCAATTCAAATTTTCTAAATGGGTGTGTGACAAAAGATAACATGAGCAAATATAAAAGACAAACATCATCTGTGGAGAAAATGCTGCACACACAACTATTCAGAATATATAAAGAACACTCAAGGGATGACTGGATGGCTCAGTTGGTTAAGCATCCAACTCTTGTTTTCAACTCAAGTCACCATCTCAGGGTAATGAGATGGAGCCCCACAGCAGGCTCTATGCTGAGTGTGGAGCCTCTCCTCCCTCAAAATAAATAAATAAACATTTCAAAAAATGAAAAGAGAGCCTCTGCCCCTCCTCCCTCAAAATAAATAAATAAACATTTCAAAAAAAAAAACCCACTCATACACTTAAGAATAGATTTTAAAAGGAAAGGAAGAGGTTAAATCAGAGGAACTCTGAAATGATACTACCTAATTAAGGTTTAGGTACTTCCTAATTAATGCATATAAGCATTTTCTTGGATAGTCTAGCATTCATTCCATTCTAACATAAAACTGCAGACCTTTAGATGCCCCCTAAAGGCCTAACTGCAGCTTTGCAGAAAAAGACCCTACAAAAACTACCACCTGCCATGAACTTATAGATGTCCCGTGTTCGTATCTATTGTGTATTACCTGATAGTGTCCTATTTCTCAAGCCTTTACAACTTGCCTTCAATTAATTTGTAAGTTGTAATTGCCCTTGGGTCATTTGATACAGCTTATAACAAAATCCAGCAAATACTATGGTGGAAGGAAAAGACAGAATTTTTGGTAACTGGGGGCAGGTTTTAGCATATGGTGCATGTAAATCCCTGGGCTGTGACATCCTGGGTGTCCTTCCTTTGGTAGCAAATGAAAAAAATAACAACCCTTCTGAAAGTCCCTTTCCCTCTCTGTCATATGTGTGCCCACCAACAAGTGAAATATGATACACTATGATACATACCCATCAAGAAAATAAGAAAACAATCCATATATTCTGATCATGAGCATGAGATGGAAAGCTGAATTGTGTTCCTTTAAAAAGTGGGTCTCACATGGAAGAAATCTAAAATGCCATTCAACTACCTACCTTAATCCTCAGAACCATAGAAATGTAGAAATAGAATGGGCATCAGAATATATCTGGTCTAATCTGTCCTCAGTATCTCTCTAAGGATCCCCCTAATACATCCCACCCTAAACCTATTCCAGTGACCTGACATCACATGTACCATAGCCAATGAAATGAGAGTCAGAGACAGGACTGTGTCTGTTCAGTATCCTGGTAGAGAAGGGATTCTGGAGGCAGGCAGCCATTAGCTGTGTATCCTTGGGCAAGTCATTTCACCTCTCTGGGCTTCTTCCATTCTCTCAGCTGCAAAATGTGAATAAAAGCAGTGCCTCTTTCATAACTGATGGGAGGACTAGATGGACTAATCCAGGTGAAGTATGAGAACACAGCCTAGTACACAGCCAGGACTCTGCGGTTGCTGGATGTTATTAATATTATTCTCTTCTTAAGAGATGTTAAATGTAGGTAAAAGACTTACCCAGATGGGTAAAAAGTTAGTCAGTTCTCAATTATCCACTCTGATGGAAACAAGCAGTAATGCACTATATAAATACCACAAACTATGGACAATCTAAAACTGCCCTGTCCAAGGGGCTCCTGGGTGGTTCAGTCGGTTAAGTGTCTGACTTTGGCTCAGGTCATGATCTCATAGTTTGTGGGTTCAAGCCTTGCATCAGTCTCTTTGCTGACAGTTCAGAGCCTGGAGCCTGCTTAAGATTCTGTCTCTCTCTCTTTCTACTGCAACTCCACTCATGCTCTGTCTCTCTCCCTCTCAAAAAATGAATAAATATTTAAAAAAATTTTAAACTGCCCTGTCCAATATGGTAGCCACTGGCAACATGAGGCTATTTAAATGTTCATTGATTAGAATTAAATAAAATTTAAAATTCAGTTCCTCAGTTGTACCAGCCACATTTCATGGTCAATGCCATTCATGTAGCTAGTAGCTCCGATAGAAAATATTTCTTTGTTTTTTTTTTTTTTTTTTGATTAAATTAAAGTTAGTTAACATGTAGTGTAGTATTGGTTTCAGGAGTAGAATTTAGTGATTCATCACTTACATATAACACCCAGTGCTCATCCCAACAAAGTGCCCTCCTGAAAGCCCATCACCCATTTATCCTAACCACCCCCCACTTTCCCTCCAGCAACCCTCAGTTGCTTCTGTATTTAAATCTGTATTTAAATTGCTATATTTAGCAACCTTCTGTATTTAAATAAGAGTCTTTTATGGTTTGCCTCCTTCTCTGTTTTTACACAGAATAAATTTCCATCATCAGGGTAAGTTCTATTGGACAGCACTGATGAGGAAAAATTTTATCTTCTCATATATGAACAGAGACAAATATCTGTATTCTCTAAGCACAGATAAGCAGGGCAATGGGGGTGGTGATCTAGAAAATGCCGGGTGGCAAAGGAATCTTCCTTGAGTTACCATTTCACGTAGCAAATCACAAACTCCTAAGTAGTTTTCTTCATTGAAAAAATATTTTATTACTGGTTCAGATGGTATTTCTATCTTTAACTTTTTATCCAAAGAAAACCAAAACACTAATTTGAAAAGATATACATAGCCCTATGCTTATTGCAGCATTATTTACAATAGCCAAGACATGGAAGCAACCTAAGTGTCCACTGATAGCTGAATGAATAAAGAAGTGGTATGTACGTGCAATGGACTATTACTCAGCCATAAAAAAGAATGAGATCTCGCCCTTTGCAACAACATGGATGGATCTAGAGAGTACTATGCTAAGTGAAATAAGTCAGACAGAGAAAGACAAATACTGTACGCTTTCACTTATATATGGAATTTTAAAAATACCCAAATGAACAAAGAAATAAAGACTCTTTTTTTTTTTAATGTTTTTTTTCAACGTTTATTTATTTTTGGGACAGAGAGAGACAGAGCATGAACGGGGGAGGGGCAGAGAGAGAGGGAGACACAGAATCGGAAACAGGTTCCAGGCTCTGAGCCATCAGCCCAGAGCCCGACGCGGGGCTCGAACTCACGGACCGCGAGATCGTGACCTGGCTGAAGTCGGACGCTTAACCGACTGCGCCACCCAGGCGCCCCAGAAATAAAGACTCTTAATACAGAGAACAAACTGGTATTGTCAAGTGGGCAGGGGGTAGATGGGTAAAATTGATAAAGGGGTTTAAGAGGTATAAACTTCTAGTTATAAAATAAATAAGTCACGGAGATAAAAAGTACAGTATAGGAAATATAGTCAATGATACTATAATAACATTGTATGGTGACAGGTAGTGACTACACTTATTGTAGTGAGCACTAATTAATGTGTAGAATTGTTGAACCAATATGTTGTATACCTGAAACTAATGTAACACTGCATGTCAATTACACTTCAATAAAAAATGTAAAAATAAGGGGCACCTGGGTGGCTCAGTTGGTTGAGCATCCAACTTCAGCTCAGGTCATGAGCTCATGGTTCAAGGCATGGGTTCAAGCCCCACATTGGGTTTTGCACTGACAGCACAGAGCCTGCTTTGGATTCTCTGTATCCCTCTCTCTCTCTGCCCCTCCACCACTCCTGCTCATTTGCTCTCCCTCTCACTCTCGCTCTCTCCGTCAAAAATAAACATTAAATTTTTTTAAATTTAAAAACAAAAATATTTTTAAAACTCATTTCTAGGAAGGAAAAAATCCAGCATAAGACATTTTGATAACCCAACATTATAACTGAGATGCCATTAAGGGTGGCACATGTGATCCAGAGAGAGCTGGGGTGCTTGGTCATGTGCACATGCAGGTCCTATTCTGAACTCATTACAAAGCCAGTATGTCTGTGGCTCAGTAAGATGTCCTGACTTAGTTTTTCTATTACTGTTATCATGGTGGATCCAAACAGACAGATGCATTTACTGGTTTTCCCTTCCAACGATAATAAAAAGAAACAGTTTATAAAATCAGATTATATAAAAAATTGCCTAATGATAATAATTTATAAGCTCATTGTGGAATAATGATGTATTCAAGAGTCGTCATTGTAAGATGAAAGAAAGGTAATATGAAAGATTCTCTCTGTGAAGAATGACTACAGATGAATTGCGCTGAGATACAATTCTCTGATAAGGGACAATAAGAACCTCTAGAACACTTAATAATAGACTACTCAGGGTGAATTGAGGATTGCAATAAAAGCCCATAAATTAAAAAGTTTCCATACGATTTCTGATAAAAGACATGCCAAGGTGAAATAAAGAATCATTGGAATCAACTGATATCCTGCCTATAGCCTCATAGGTCGTGAAGAGGACATTTCTAGGAAACTATATAAAATATAATTTCTTAAGCCTATGAATTTTAAAAGACTAGGTTTCAACTGCATCTCTTTAGGATTCTTTCTTTGGTGAGAAGAAAAATTTTAGAAAAGAAGAAGCGAGGATTCCGTGGAACTCAAACTGTGTCCCTTCACACATCAAGCACTGGGGAACACAGCATGACAGCAGGTACAATATAAACTAAACACATCTTGTTGATTTACTGTAAGCAAATGGCTTCAAAAAGTTCATACTTTTTACAGATGAAAGAGCCAGGGCACTGGGAACCAGAGAAAACTGGGGCATCAGGAAACAAACCAATGTGCCCAACATCGTATACGTGGTAAGTGGTGAAGCCACAATTTAAACCCAAGCAGGCTGTCTGTAGGTGGAGGTTTTATGGTTGCCACTCTTACAGTTGCCTAAACGTGACACATCTGTACCATGCTGCACTATGCAGCAGCCAACAGGAAGAGGAGAAGCTTACATCCCCATGGGTAACGCTCTTCAAGACACGCCAAGTTAAAAGAAAAAAGTAGGGGAGGGAAAGGAAATTGCAGAATTATACGTATGATCAAACACAAAAATTAAATAAGTCTTAAAACCAAAATTATATGCTTTCTACATGCTTATGTGTGTGTACAAATGCATAGAAAACATATGTACACCAAATACCTAAAATATATGCCAGGGGTGTCTGGATTAAGGGGCTCAATTAGTTTAAGGGTCTGACTCTTTGGGCTCAGAAGGGTCATGATCTCACAGTTCGTGGGTCAGCTCTGCTGACAGCACAGAGCCTGAAGCCGCTTCAGATTCTTTCTCCGTCCCTCTCTGCCCCTCTCCCACTCATGTTCTCTCTCTCTCTCTCTCTCAAAAATAAATAAACATTAATAAAATAAATATGCCAAACTTCTGGGGAGGGCAGTGGGTTTGGGATTAGGGTGGAGTTTTCAAAGTGGGGGGGGGGTTTGCTTTTATCTCTACATCTTCTTTATTGTCTGATTTCTTTAACAACAATATAATATTGAATTACCTGGGAACTAGATAAACAAATAGCTAGCACATGTGTGTGCATGAACATACACATGTGCATATGCCCACAAACAGAAGTATTTATATGTCTGAACAAAATTCCTTACAGTCAGAAAAATCTTTCAAGATATTACCAATTTGGATAAGAGAGATAAATGCCATTCTATCCCTTGCCAGAACTTACAAGTCATTCACCTAACTTACTAGCCATCTTTTTTCCAAGGTGGGTCCTACAAAGGGAAGGGAAAGTGGCACATGGAAGCGAGGGCAAATACCAGTCTGAGTTTCCATCATATACTACCCTTGGCTCATGCTTGTGTCCACACAGTGGGTTCAATAACCACACCACTTGCCCATGAAAGTTTCTGGCACCCAACTCTTCAAGCCATGGGAAGGCAACAGCAGGGCATTTCCTAGAACAGTCTGGATGGTATTTGGGCACAGCACCTGGCTGTGTGATAGATCAGCAAAGCTCTTTGCTCTTTCGGAGATTATGTACACTACCCAATGTAACCTAACAAATCTATCAGTCAGTTTCCCACCTTCAGCACTATTGAAATTTCAGTCTGAAGAATTCCTTGCTGCAAGGAGCTGTCTAGTGTACTGTAAGATGTTTATCAGCCTCCTTGTCCTCTATGCACTAAATGCTGATATACCCTTACCAGTTGTGATAACCAAAAATGTCTCCAGACATTTACAAATGTCTCCTGGGGGGAAACTGGCCCTGACTGAGACCCACCACCTAAGTTATTATAAGCCCATCTTCATGGAACCATCTGAATAGAAGACCCATATTCTATTGATCCCACAAATAAATAAGAAACTCGTACTAAGGAGAAGTGTGGTACTATGAGATATCATCTATCAGTTGAAGTTTAATTGTAGAAACACAAACCATCACAAGTATCTTAAACAGACATGCATTAAGTCAATGGGATCAAGTGCTTACACAATCTTTGGAAGGGCTGGAGGAGCAGAATCCAGACCAGACTAGGCCTCCAGAAGTGGCTTTCAGAGCAACACTGTGGATCTGTTCCACCAGGACAGCCACCAGTCATGGGACAATCAGGATGAGTGGGACTCAGAAGGCTGATATGGGACCTATTGGCTCTAGAAACACATCACCTTGACTGTGATCCACCTCAACTATTGGTCCAAACCATACTTCACCAGATAGATGCACATAGGCAAAACGACAAATGCCGTTCACTCAGCCTCTTGACACTAGAAAACTAGAGCCTGAACATTGGAAGTGTGCCACAGAACAACCCAAGTTTGCTTGCCAGAACACAAAGTGGAAAAACCACTAGCATGGCTCCACTGCACCTCTTGCTTTCCACCATGCACAGGTGCATCCAAATGAGATCCAGAACTCCACCCCAAGGGTAAATGAGGAAAGTTTCACTTTGGTAAAATTACTGAGTATTTTGCAATCATAAAATATCAAACTAAACTAGTTTAGTTTTATTGTATACATTTTGTACCATTTTGAAATATAAATGGTGTTTTGCATTATATACAAAGGACCAAAACAGCAAATATAATAAGCTTACCAACATTCAAGAACTCTGAACCTCATTTTTTGTTGTTTTTTTTTTTGTTTGTTTTCTGAGTTGACACACAATGTTACCTTGGTTTCAGGTGTAAAACTTAATGATTTGACAAGTTTATACATTATGCCATGAGGACCTCTGAACTTCTAATCCTACTCAAGCACAACAGTTACATCCATTGTACAGAAGATAAAAATGAAGCCAAAGGAAGTTAAATCACTTTTCCATTGTCACACAGTTGGGACATAAGTCTGTACTCTTGGACAATTGAGAAGACCTGGGTGTCTTCTGACTTCCTCACAAGAAAGAAAGTAGTGCAGATCTGGGTGGCCTTAAGATGACCCATCAGACACTGTTAACCTGTGTCCCCCTTTAGCAAACCTAAAGGAGATATGCAGAATGTCTGTCTGCAGAATATTCAAGGAGATATACAGAATGTCTGAGGAAATGAGTATTTTTAAATTTTTTTATGTTTATTTTAGAGAGAGAGAGAAAGAGTGTGTGTAAGTGGGGGGAGGGGGGGCAGAGAGAGAGGGAGACACAGAATCCGAAGCAGGCCCCAGGCTCTGAGCTGTCAGCACAGAGCCCAATGTGGGGTTCGAACTCACAAACCAAGAGATTATGACCTGAACCAAAGTTGGATGCTCAACCGACTAAGCCACCCAGGCACCCCGGAAATGAGTATTTTAAAATGCATTATATTTCCACTAAGTACTTTGCCTCCTGCATCACCTCAAGATCCAACCACTTCCTTCCTTCCCCACTACCATCCCCAGCCCATCTAAGCCACTGTCACCTCTCTCTGGGACCATTATTAGAGCATGCCAAAAGACTTCCCGCATCTGTTCCAACCCCGCCCAGCCCATCCTTCATCTGGCAATCAGGGTGATCATTTCAAATCACAAATCTTGTTAAAATATCCCACTGTTTAAAATTATCCAATGGTTTTCCATTCTTATGAGGATAAAAAACCATTAAAAGCCTAAGGTTAGCTCTGTTTTTGCTTATCATTATATCCTTAGCATCTAGGATAACTCTTGGCATTAATACAGATTTGTTGAATGAATGAATGAGTGAGTGAATGAATGAATGAATGAAGCCTGGAGATGGTAGAGCAGGATTCCTTTAAGGGTTTCCCAACTTTGCTGGATTGGGTGGGCATCTCCAGGATCTCCCCAGAGGCTTCAGACTTCCACAGATAACCATTCTCCTCTCTGGAGGTAAAAAGCAAAGCAAAGAATGCCAGGTCCTCTTGAGTACATCTGTGAAATTCTACAAGTTGCTCTACAAGTGCTTAAAGTGCTACAAAACTGTCACTGCCTAAATCCCAGGGGAAGGTCCTTGGTGAATCACCCAGGCCACGAGGATACTATAACCAGCTATGGCTTACCAGTATGACAACTGTTGAATTCTCTGGTAATTTAGCCTTTCTTGGTATTAATGGGAATAATATTGGAGGATAATATCTTACAATGTCATTTTGGGCATTAAGTGATATTAAGTGGGACATTCTGGGTTTCATCTCTCCTCTTTACCAACACAAATATAAGTGCTGATTGAGTGCCATGCTGCTCTACATCAGAGAAGGAGACTTTAATCCCCACTCTCCCAGCACTTGAGAAAGGGGAGGAAGGGAGAAACTTCTCTCTTCCTTCAGCTTCCCAGTCTATACTCTGAGCCTCTATTTTAACTGTGAGAAGTAGTAAACAAGATAGGAGTCTATTTCTCTCACCCGATGATGCCCTCCTGCCTCATGACTTACACCACACACACACACACACACACACACACACACATACACACAGATCTGTGCAGATCTGTGCAGATCTGGATGGCCTCAAGATGACCCATCAGATGCTGTTACTCTTTGTCTCCCTTTAGCAAAGCTTCGAGAACTGTTAAGACACCTTTTCTCCTTGAAGTCCTCAGGAACTCATGCTCCTTCTATTTTGTAGCTTCTCTGTGTATGCTCTCCACTCTGCACTTGACTTCATAGTTCAAAGTGGCTGCTCTAGCTCCAGCTAGTACATCCCTCATCTCAGCCACGGGGATAAAGAGGCAAAGGAAAAATAAAAACAAGCAAAGGGAGTTCTAAGAAGCTGCCATAAGACACTTCTCCTTTTACATCCCGTAAAAGCCAAACTGGGAAGTGTCACCTTTATTCTGTGCAATCATTGTCCAGCTATAAATTCAGGTTTTCTTCCCACAGAAGAGGAAAACAGATGGGGGTAGGGACACTTCACCATTTCCACCACAGGCTTCAGTTCCTTGAACACACATAGGCCATTAGAAATAACATCACACAAAAATATTTTTTTTTAATACCTGCCCTGCTGCTTCATGACTTACACCACACACACACACACACACACACACACACACACACACACACAGAGCCCCATTGACCCACGAGCATCAGAAAGTCTAATCCCTTTAGTTCTGCATTGGTAACCTTGGTGATGGCGGCTTTTCCCCCCAAGCCACCAGATGCTGAGCTGCCTCCTCACATTGGCAGCCGGTGGGACGATGGTGCCATTCCTAGGCAAGGGCCACCATTTTGAACTGTGTTTCTCTTTTGTTTCTCTCCTCAAGATACCACAAAGCCCTTCTGTGCTCAGCTCAGATGCAACCACCAACATGGTTTACCTTTCCCAGACTGTCTTTTGGAACTGCAGTGAGTACCTGTGCCATGTCTGTTTGTGAAAACAGGAAGTAAGACAAAGGAGAGGAAAAGATTCTTTCAACATGAAATAACAGCATGTTATGTTTTCTATACCATCAGTACAATGGCTTTAAAACCAGAACAGTAGTTAGGGTGATCCCAGCTCCTTGCCATTTTGTGGGGCTCCCTAGGGAAGATGGAAAAACAGAGAGTGGTAACACAAGAGGCAGAGTATTAAATATGAGGATCTCACATCCTTTCAGTGAAAGCAATAGCCATGTTTGCTCACGGCTAACCAGTCAGAGAGGGAAGATGATTTATTATAAGCTGTTGCAGAATATATTATGCATGGTAGAGGCATGGAAAGGTCTTTGATATGTATCTGAAAGAGCTTCAAATCCATAAAAGAGATAAATTTTGTATGAAGAGTGTCACAGAGAGGCCGGGAAGAATCTCTGACACATCTTCATATCACAGGGAATAATGAAGGGCGGCTCTACTCTCACAACCAGGCATTAATTTCACTTAAAGAGGCCGTCATTAGCATATCGATACAACCGACTGCACATTGTGAGCCGTCTGTGCTATTGGGAAATACAACCAAAGACTCTATGGTCAAGGCCTTGATCCACGGTCAAGAACCAGGGTACGTGTTCTGTTGATTGTTTCCCCTGAAAATGCCGATCTGATCTCCGGTTCCTACCTAATCTTCCAAAACCACAATTTGAGTGCAGTAAACTGCCTTTTTTAAAAAAATAATTCTTATGTTCTGACCTTCTGGAACCTTCTGGGAAGCAAAATCCCTAACATGTGTGTGTGTACATGTCTCTGAGCTTCGGCCTCACCTCCCAGCTTGTTCAGGGGCCTGTCCCCTGAGGTGACTGCAAGTGGGACCTGGCTCCCCACAGTCTGTCCCCCTCACCCTGCCTTCCCTGTCTGACCCAGCTGTGAGGAAGTCAGGGAAGGGTTCTCTGGAGTCGCTCTCAGCACTCTGGCACACAACCAGTTACCGGGCAGGCAACATAATATTTGTTGAGAACGCCTCTTGTTCTTGAATTATGGCTTCCTGCTGCAGGCCACTGCCACTGTTTGAATTGGGCTGTACCTAATTACGGTTTTATTTGCTTTAATAAAGAAACATCCAAGAGTGTGGAGAGTCACACACAAACAATAATAGCAATAATAACAGTAAACTGTCTGTCTAAACATCTGCAATTAAGACATTCGTTGTTAATTGCATTAATTAACCTCCCCACGGAGCAGCTGGTGAGGTTTCTGCTGCAAGGAGAGGAGATGACAGTTCCCAGCAGCGCTTGGGGTGGCAGCCTGCTGGAGAGCCCAGGCCTGGGTCACCAACAACCTATATGTTAGGAGGGAGGCACCTTTCTGCAGAGCAGCTTGTGGCCCCAGGAGAAATCAGAGACCAAACCACCCTTGTGCAGAACCACACAGCCTGAAGCCTCAGCCAAAGCAACCGCAAGCTGCAGGCGCCTGGAGGGATGACTAATGCTTATTGAGAGCCAGTCCTACGGAGATGCCAATCATTACAACACAACAATAATAATAATATGTGGGTTTGGTCCAGTTTTCAAGTCTCCAGAGCAGGAGGACCCACACCGCAGCCCCTCTGCTTTGGTCCAAGGCAGAGGAGAACCTGGTGGAATCCTGATCCTAAGCATTAATGCTCCCTTCCCAGCAGGTTAACGTGATTTTAATGTTTTGCAAAGATGCACAAATATCATCTCATCCTCACAAGTCCTGGAGACTCAAGGGGATACATGGTTGTACTGTTCTGCCAATGAGAAAAACAGCATGACAAGAATGAGTTTCCCCTATCCAAAGCCACGGTTACTCAGAGCTGGTACCAGGCTCCAGGTCTCCTGCCCATGCTTTATAAGCCGCTGAGTATATGGCCACCGTGTCCAAATATTTTTTAAATATGGTGACAGGAGAGAGCCTTTGTTTTGTACCCAAGGAACTCAATCCCTAGATTTATCAAAATAGCTTTTTTAATCTGAACTAGAAGCTGTTATACTAATTCTCCAGTTTGACTTTCTTAGTTCCCATTAAGTGCATTCCATTCTAAAAAAATGATAAATAATATGAAGAATGAAATTTCATGTGTTTGGTCAATAGCATGTGTTCTGCTAATATGTGTTGGACATTGCACCAGGTGCTGGAGATAAAGCAAAAGCAAAAAATGAAGATCCCATCAGGATGCTTACATGACATCACAAGGAATTGTGAGGGGTGGCTGTGCTCAGTATCCTAAAGCAAGGGCACATGGCATGTGAGATGTATTACATCAGGGAGACAGTTACATGGGCAAGGTGAATGCATGGAGTAGAGGCTTCTGGGAGTGGGGCAAAGGATGACAAAGAGAAAAGGATATAGGTAGAGGTCAGTGGTGGGAAGGATCAAAGCATTATCGAGGAAATAAAAATGGCCAATGAGGTTGCACGTTATTAAAGTACACTGGAGACACAAGCAGGGATCTGACCCATTAGGTCCTAGCTGTATCCATAATGATGAAAAGCAGCTGATGGAACACCACTAAAGAGTCTAAGTATAGGAGCACCAGGTTAGTGGCCACTGGATGAAGAATGGATGTAAGAGAGGGAAGGGAGCTAGGTTAGGCCTGAACGCTAATCATTGCTATGGAGAGAAGCAGCAGGTGGTATCAAGGAATCATTGTTGAGCACAAAATTAATAGGATTTGAATAATATATTAGATAATAGGTGGAGAAGAGGTCACTAATGGCTCTTAGGTCATCAGCACTAGGTAATCCCTCTCTATGTGTTGGGGGACCCTGGAGAAGGACCAATGTGAGGAGAGACTTTGGCTTGCTTTGGGACATGAAGACTGTGGGTGCCCCTGAACTACACAAGAAGATATGCTAGCTGGGCAAATAGGTCTAGAGCTTGAAGATAGATGCTAGCCAGAACCTGAACTGGAGGGTCACGTGTGTGCAGATAGAAATTGAAACCATAGAAGTTGGTGCGATCATCTCAGGACGAAACATGGAGTGAGAAGAAAGGCTGAGCCTTAAGCAACTCTACTATTTAATTCTAGAGGAGAAGGTGGTGAACATGACCCCCAGTGAGAGAAATAATGTGCAGCAGAGGGCCAAGAAGGAAAACCAAAAGAGTAGAGCAGCCTGCAAGTCATGTAAGCAAATATGCCAATAAAGAAGAGGTCAATGTACAGGCCACTGAGGGCTAAAGGGAACTGACCACTGGAGAGTGTCTTTTGGATTTGGGGATTGGAGGTTGTGGGCAGCAACTGTTAAGGCGGAAGAGGGGGTAAGGAAGGAGGCAGATGGGTGCAAGAAGTGTGGAGAGAAAAGAAATGGGGACAGTGCATTCAAGTGCAATGCATCTCTTGAAAAAAGAATGATGGGACAGTAATTACAGATGGGAGAGTAACTGGAGATTTTGTGGGGCTGAAGGCAGGTGTGGTTTGTTTTTTAATAGAAGAGATTTTGATTATGGATTAAGGCAAATGGAAAAAGCTTGCTGCATAGTATATGTAAGAATTGTGCATTTCACCATAAGTAGATTTTTACTTAGCAGAAAAGAAATAAAAAAGAACTAAGTTTGAAGACCAGTTCATGGTACGCATGCCGAAGTGTCTAGGGAGGAAGTGTAAATGTCCATCACTTACTCTGAAATGCATTTAAAGAAAGAGAAAGCATTGGTGGCTGGCTGGCTAGAGAGTGCCCAGAAGGAGGGCAGATATGTGATAAAACCAACACAGCAAAATGTTCATTGTAGCACTGAGGTGGTGAGTGTTCTTAATACAATTCTTTCAACCCTTACAATGTTGATGGAAAAAGTAATAGGAAGAATCCAGTTAACAGGAAAAGACTATTCAAAAGAAAAAGGAAAACGGATTTCCCAAGGAGGTGTGGGGAGATAAGGGTGGTAAAGGCATCTGTCCACAGTAGGAGGATAAGGAGTTCGTAGAAACCAGAGAAAAAGGAAGAAGAACCCAAATCTCCTTACTCAGGCATTATTAATCAAGTAATGGGTCCAAAATGGCTCATCATATGACATCAGTAATGAATTGCTTTTTTATCACACTGGTAGTAAATTTGCAACAGTCCCTGTGACTTAAGGCAGATCTACAAGGTGGTTAGAAACATGTTGCTAAACAAGCTGCGAACCTTTGAACTTCCCATCAAATGACGTATCAGCCTGAGTCCTCCTGTGGCCCATCTTATAAGAACAGGTCAGGTGGTCACATCTAAAGCACTCTTTCTCCACTGTTGCCCGATCATCTCTCAAGCCTCAAGGAGGACAAGCATTGGGATCAAACTTGGGCTCAAGACCCAGCTGGATCCTTGGCTAACTTGGCAACTTCAGTCACCTCCCCCCGACCCACCTCGTAAAATGGGTACAACAATCACTCCCACCCCTCCAGTTCACTGAAAAGGTTAAATGAGTGAGGTCTCGTGTATATGAAACATCCAGGTCCACACCTGGATCATAGCAAGTGCAAACCCGGGTTGTTCCAAAAATGCAAAGGTTAAGTACAATTCATGCACAAGTATGCACTATCATAATTCAGAAGCCACTTTATGATGTTTGAAAGAGCAGTGGGACTTATGCTTTGCAATCACATTTGCTCCCTGATCACATCCCAAGCTGCATAAAATGTGTCCTCTCTGCTGTCCCCATTGCCTTAGGTCATGTTGCTGGTCCACATAAAAGCCCATTTGAGAATCATTATAACCCAAGCGGCTTTCAGATTGGCAGCTCATCACTTCTGAAGGGTCCCAAGGCGGTCACAGAGAAGTGCCCTGGAGCCTTATTTTCTTCCTTGGGTCAAAAATCCACCTGTGGTAATTAGCAAGATTAGTCCTGGACCCGACTGAGTCTGTGTGTAGCTACAAGACCAAACGAAGCCCTTCGACATGCCTCATGGAAAAAGTGTCTCTCTGATTTTCTGCTCCAAGATCTGAAAAGCCACCTTCTATGAGCTGGATAGAAAACTCCAATTCATTAACTGATTACAACAGAAAAAGAAAATCTCAAACGGCTTGTTGACAATCCTGGTAGCCATGGTGTAACCTAATCCTTATCTTTCATTACCGTGCTTTTGTTAGGAAAAGAAAAAAACAACATTTGTTTTCATGGACATAACTTCACAGAATGCTTTCTGTGAAGTGCAAGATTAAAAAAAAAGCCACTTATTGGAAGGACCCAGATATACTTGAAAGTGCTAGGGAAATCTCACTCTCTGTGTAGAAGTCATATTTTCCTCATTATTGGCACAAGCCAGTCATTAGCAACTATTGGCTAGGGTTATGTTAATTCAATATACATAAACCCTTATAGCATCTCACTGAAGGCAGGGGTTTCAACCTCCTACAGCTCAACTCTGCCCTTGATATGCTCACAAATCACTCCCTTCAATATTAGTCCTTTCTTTTTTTTAATTTTTCTTTAAGTTTATTTATTTTGAGAGAGACAGAGCCAGGATGAGCACAGGAGGGGCAGAGAGAGAGGGAGAGAGAATCCCAAGCAGGCTCTGTGCTGCCAGCTGCGGAGCTGGGAGTGGAGCTCAAACTCACAGACAGTGAAATATTGACCTGAGTCAGACGCTTAACCAACTGAGCCACCCAGGCACCCCTCAGTCTTTTCTTAAAGCAGAAATATTTGCAGATAATGTCAATGGATACAAGCAACAACAGCAAAGTGAATGGGCAGGTAATAGTCCTGCAGATCTCACCTGAGCTTATCATTAGCCTCTCACCTCTGTGCTAGGTGACAACAGAGTTAGGAACATAGCACACCCATGTCCAGGTGACTCTTGTTCTATTTGGCTTGCACATGTTACAGGGTTTTTTTTTTTTTAATGTTTATGTATTTTTGAGAGAGAGAGAGAGAGAGAAGACAGAATGTGAGTGGGGGAGGGGCAGAGAGAGAGAGAGACACAGAATCTGAAGCAGTCTCCAGGCTCTGAGCTGTCTGCACAGAGACAGATATGGGGCTCAAACTCAAGAACTGTGAGATCATGACCTGAGCCAAAGTTGGACGCTTAACCAACTGAGCCACCCAAGCACCCCCAATGTTCTAGGTTTTTTTTAATTAAGTGACTGTATTTTAAAATCCAGAAGGAAAGAAGGAAGGAAGGAAGGAAGGAAGGAAGGAAGGAAGGAAGGATTGAAGAGAAAATTTACAAAAAAACAGCATTTTATCAGATGGATACTCCTTGAAATTCTCTCATAATTCAAACCTTAAGACAAAGGGCAGAGAGGATGAGGGAAGATGGCTGCGTAGGAGGACGCTGGGCTCACCGCGCATCCTGCTGATCACTTAGATTCCACCTACACCTGCCTAAATAACCCAGAAAACCGCCAGATATTAGCAGAACGGAGTCGCCAGAGCCAAGCGCAGACGAGAGGCCCACGGAAGAGGGTAGGAAGGGAGGTGAGGCGGTGCGCGCTCCACAGACTGGCGGGAGGGAGCCGGGGCGGAGGGGCAGCTCGCCGGCCAAGCAGAGCCCCTGAGTCTGGCTTGCAAAAGCGGAGGGGCCTGATGGACTGTGTTTGGACAGCAAGCGCGATTTAGCGTCTGGGAGGTCATAAGTTAACAGCTCTGCTCGGAAAGCGGGAAGGCTGGAGGACAAAGGGAGGGAGAGCTGCTGAGCCCCCGGACGACAGAGCTCAGTTTGGTGAGGAACAAAGGCGCTCGCCAGCGCCATCTCCCCCGCCCATCCCCCAGCCAAAATCCCAAAGAGAACCAGTTCCTGCCAGGGAACTTGCTCGCTCCGTGCAAACACCCAACTCTGTGTTTCTGCAGAGCCAAACCTCTGGCAGCGGATCTGACACCCTCCCGCTGCCACAGGGCCCCTCATGAAGTGGATCACCTAAGGAGAAGTGAGCTAAGCCTGCCCCTCCTGCCCCCGTGCACCTTGCCTACCCACCCCAGCTAATACGCCAGATCCCCAGCATCACAAGCCTGGCAGTGTGCAAGTAGCCCAGACGTCCACGCCACCCCGCAGTGAATCCCGCCCCTAGGAGAGGGGAAGAGAAGGCACACACCAGTCTGACTGTGGCCCCAGCGGTGGGCTGGGGACAGACATCAGGTCGGACTGCGGCCCCGCCCACCAACTCCAGTTATACACCACAGCACAGGGGAAGTGCCCTGCAGGTCCTCACCACGCCAGGGACTATCCAAAATGACCAAGCGGAAGAATTCCCCTCAGAAGACTCTCCAAGAAATAACAACAGCTAATGAGCTGATCAAAAAGGATTTAAATAATATAACAGAAAGTGAATTTAGAATAATAGTCATAAAATTAACTGCTGGGCTTGAAAACAGTATAGAGGACAGCAGAGAATCCCTTGCTACAGAGATCAAGGGACTAAGGAACAGTCACGAGGAGCTGAAAAACGCTTTAAATGAAATGCAAAACAAACTGGAAACCACCACGGCTCGGATTGAAGAGGTAGAGGAGAGAATAGGTGAACTAGAAGATAAAGTTGTGGAAAAAGAGGAAGCTGAGAAAAAGAGAGATAAAAAAATCCAGGAGTATGAGGGGAAAATTAGAGAACTAAGTGATACACTAAAAAGAAATAATATATGCATAATTGGTATCCCAGAGGAGGAAGAGAGAGGGAAAGGTGCTGAAGGGGTACTTGAAGAAATAATAGCTGAGAACTTCCCTGAACTGGGGAAGGAAAAAGGCATTGAAATCCAAGAGGCACAGAGAACTCCCTTCAGACGTAACTTGAATCGATCCTCTGCACGACATATCATAGTGAAACTGGCAAAATACAACGATAAAGAGAAAATTCTGAAAGCAGCAAGGGGTAAACATGCCCTCACATATAAAGGGAGACCTATAAGACTCGTGACTGATCTCTCTTATGAAACTTGGCAGGCCAGAAAGAATTGGCACGAGATTTTCAGGGTGCTAGACAGAAAAAATATGCAGCCGAGAATCCTTTATCCAGCAAGTCTGTCATTTAGAATAGAAGGAGAGATAAAGGTCTTCCCAAACAAACAAAAACTGAAGGAATTTGTCACCACTAAACCAGCCCTCCAAGAGATCCTAAGGGGGACCCTGTGAGACAAAGTACCAGAGACATCACTACAAGCATAAAACCTACAGACATCACAATGACTCTAAACCCGTATCTTTCTATAATAACACTGAATGTAAATGGATTAAATGTACCAACCAAAAGACATAGGGTATCAGAATGGATAAAAAAACAAGACCCATCTATTTGCTGTCTACAAGAAACTCATTTTAGACCTGAGGACACCTTTAGATTGAGAGTGAGGGGATGGAGAACTATTTATCATGCTACTGGAAGCCAAAAGAAAGCTGGAGTAGCCATACTTATATCAGACAAACTAGACTTTAAATTAAAGGCTGTAACAAGAGATGAAGAAGGACATTATATAATAGTTACAGGGTCTATCCATCAGGAAGAGCTAACAATTATAAATGTCTATGCGCCAAATACTGGAGCCCCCAAGTATATAAAACAATTACTCATAAACATAAGCAACCTTATTGATAAGAATGTGGTAATTGCAGGGGACTTTAACACCCCACTTACAGAAATGGATAGATCATCTAGACGCACGGTCAATAAAGAAACAAGGGCCCTGAATGAGACATTGGATCAGATGGACTTGACAGATATATTTAGAACTCTGCATCCCAAAACAACAGAATATACTTTCTTCTCGAGTGCACATGGCACATTCTCCAAGATAGATCATATACTGGGTCACAAAACAGCCCTTCATAAGTTTACAAGAATTGAAATCATACCATGCATACTTTCAGACCACAATGCTATGAAGCTTGAAATCAACCACAGGAAAAAGTCTGGAAAACCTCCAAAAGCATGGAGGTTAAAGAACACCCTACTAACGAATGAGTGGGTCAACCAGGCAATTAGAGAAGAAATTAAAAAATATATGGAAACAAACAAAAATGAAAATACAACAATCCAAACGCTTTGGGACGCAGCGAAGGCAGTCCTGAGAGGAAAATACATTGCAATCCAGGCCTATCTCAAGAAACAAGAAAAATCCCAAATACAAAATCTAACATCACACCTAAAGGAAGTAGAAGCAGAACTCAAAGGCAGCCTAAACCCAGCAGAAGAAGAGAAATAATAAAGATCAGAGCAGAAATAAACAATATAGAATCTAAAAAAACTGTAGAGCAGATCAACGAAACCAAGAGTTGGTTTTTTGAAAAAATAAACAAAATTGACAAACCTCTAGCCAGGCTTCTCAAAAAGAAAAGGGAGATGGCCCAAATAGATAAAATCATGAATGAAAATGGAATGATTACAACCAATCCCTCAGAGATACAAACAATTATCAGGGAATACTATGAAAAATTATATGCCAACAAATTGGACAACCTGGAAGAAATGGACAAATTCCTGAACACCCACACTCTTCCAAAACTCAATCAGGAGGAAATAGAAAGCTTGAACAGACCCATCACCAGCGAAGAAATTGAATCGGTTATCAAAAATCTCCCAACAAATAAGAGTCCAGGACCAGATGGCTTCCCAGGGGAGTTCTACCAGACGTTTAAAGCAGAGATAATACCTATCCTTCTCAAGCTATTCCAAGAAATAGAAAGGGAAGGAAAACTTCCAGACTCATTCTATGAAGCCAGTATTACTTTGATTCCTAAACCAGACAGAGACCCAGTAAAAAGAGAGAACTACAGGCCAATATCCCTGATGAATATGGATGCAAAAATTCTCAATAAGATACTAGCAAATCGAATTCAACGGCATATAAAAAGAATTATTCACCATGATCAAGTGGGATTCATTCCTGGGATGCAGGGCTGGTTCAACATTCGCAAATCAATCAACGTGATACATCACATTAACAAAAAAAAAGAGAAAAACCATATGATCCTGTCAATCGATGCAGAAAAGGCCTTTGACAAAATCCAGCACCCTTTCTTAATAAAAACCCTTGAGAAACTCGGGATAGAAGGAACATACTTAAAGATCATAAAAGCCATTTATGAAAAGCCCACAGCTAACATCATCCTCAACGGGGAAAAACTGAGAGCTTTTTCCCTGAGATCAGGAACACGACAGGGATGCCCACTCTCACCGCTGTTGTTTAACATAGTGCTGGAAGTTCTAGCATCAGCAATCAGACAACAAAAGGAAATCAAAGGCGTCAAAATTGGCAAAGATGAAGTCAAGCTTTCGCTCTTTGCAGATGACATGATATTATACATGGAAAATCCGATAGACTCCACCAAAAGTCTGCTAGAACTGATCCATGAATTCAGCAAAGTTGCAGGATACAAAATCAATGTACAGAAATCAGTTGCATTCTTATACACTAACAATGAAGCAACAGAAAGACAAATAAAGAAACTGATCCCATTCACAATTGCACCAAGAAGCATAAAATACCTAGGAATCAATCTAACCAAAGATGTAAAGGATCTGTATGCTGAAAACTATAGAAAGCTTATGAAGGTAATTGAAGAAGATTTTTTTTTAATTTTTTTTTCAACATTTATTTATTTTTGGGACAGAGAGAGACAGAGCATGAACAGGGGAGGGGCAGAGAGAGAGGGAGACACAGAATCGGAAACAGGCTCCAGGCTCTGAGCCATCAGCCCAGAGCCTGACGCGGGGCTCGAACTCCCGGACCGCGAGATCGTGACCTGGCTGAAGTCGGACGCTTAACCGACTGCGCCACCCAGGCGCCCCTGAAGAAGATTTAAAGAAATGGAAAGACATTCCCTGCTCATGGATTGGAAAAATAAATATTGTCAAAATGTCAATACTACCCAAAGCTATCTACACATTCAATGCAATCCCAATCAAAATTGCACCAGCATTCTTCTTGAAACTAGAACAAGCAATCCTAAAATTCATATGGAACCACAAAAGGCCCCGAATAGCCAAAGGAATTTTGAAGAAGAAGACCAAAGCAGGAGGCATCACAATCCCAGACTTTAGCCTCTACTACAAAGCTGTCATCATCAAGACAGCAAGGTATTGGCACAAAAACAGACACATAGACCAATGGAATAGAATAGAAACCCCAGAACTAGACCCACAAACGTATGGCCAACTCATCTTTGACAAAGCAGGAAAGAACATCCAATGGAAAAAAGACAGCCTCTTTAACAAATGGTGCTGGGAGAACTGGACAGCAACATGCAGAAGGTTGAAACTAGACCACTTTCTCACACCATTCACAAAAAGAAACTCAAAATGGATAAAGGACCTGAATGTGAGACAGGAAACCATCAAAACCTTAGAGGAGAAAGCAGGAAAAGACCTCTCTGACCTCAGCCGTAGCAATCTCTTACTCGACACATCCCCAAAGGCAAGGGAATTAAAAGCAAAAGTGAATTACTGGGACCTTATGAAGATCAAAAGCTTCTGCACAGCAAAGGAAACAACCAACAAAACTAAAAGGCAACCAACGGAATGGGAAAAGATATTTGCAAATGACATATCGGACAAAGGGCTAGTATCCAAAATCTATAAAGAGCTCACCAAACTCCACACCCGAAAAACAAATAACCCAGTGAAGAAATGGACAGAAAACATGAATAGACACTTCTCTAAAGAAGACATCCGGATGGCCAACAGGCACATGAAAAGATGTTCAGCATCGCTCCTTATCAGGGAAATACAAATCAAAACCACACTCAGGTATCACCTCACGCCAGTCAGAGTGGCCAAAATGAACAAATCAGGAGACTATAGATGCTGGAGAGGATGTGGAGAAACGGGAACCCTCTTGCACTGTTGGTGGGAATGCAAATTGGTGCAGCCGCTCTGGAAAGCAGTGTGGAGGTTCCTCAGAAAATTAAAAATAGACCTACCCTATGACCCAGAAATAGCACTGCTAGGAATTTATCCAAGGGATACAGGAGTACTGATGCATAGGGGCACTTGTACCCCAATGTTCATAGCAGCACTCTCAACAATAGCCAAATTATGGAAAGAGCCTAAATGTCCATCAACTGATGAATGGATAAAGAAATTGTGGTTTATATACACAATGGAATACTATGTGGCAATGAGAAAAAATGAAATATGGCCTTTTGTAGCAACGTGGATGGAACTGGAGAGTGTGATGCTAAGTGAAATAAGCCATACAGAGAAAGACAGATACCATATGGTTTCACTCTTATGTGGATCCTGAGAAACTTAACAGGAACCCATGGGGGAGGGGAAGGAAAAAAAAAAAGGGGTTAGAGTGGGAGAGAGCCAAAGCATAAGAGACTGTTAAAAACTGAGAACAAACTGAGGGTTGATGGGGGGTGGGAGGGAGGAGAGGGTGGGTGATGGGTATTGAGGAGGGCACCTTTTGGGATGAGCACTGGGTGTTGTATGGAAACCAATTTTACAATAAATTTCATATATTAAAAATAAATAAATAAATAAATAAATAAATAAATAAATAAATAAACTTAAAAAAAAAAAAAGACAAAGGGCAGAAAGTGTTTCTGATTTTAACCAAAGCATAGCCACCTTGAGTCTGGGCATGAGGGTGTCAACTCTATGGTTTCTACAATTTGCAATTCCCCACCCCCTTCACATGTGATTTTAGGCCTGATCCAATTATCTATTGCTGATCAACAAACCACTCCAAACTTAGAGGTACAAAACAGCCAGCATTTCATGTAGTCTTATCTTAGGGATTCTGTGGTTCCAGAATTCAGGTAGGGCAAAAATAGGATGGCTGGGATCTGCCTGGGACATCTGGGGTCCCAGAACAGTGGGACTTTGGAGCCCTGGGGAAGCTCCCTCATCCCATGATTGGCATATGGGGTGTAAGTTTTCAAGAGCCAAGACTCTGTTGGTTTTTCCAACCAGAGCCCCTCCACTAACCTCTCGTCTTGGGTGTCTTGAAACACATTGCTGGGCTCTGAGAGAGAGTATCCCAAGAGGGAGAGCTCCAAGAAACTCAGGTAAAGCTTCAAGGCTTCTTCTGACCTAGTATCAGAAGCCATGCAGCATCACCTCTGCTGCATCCTATTGTGACAAGCTAATCACTAAACCAGATGCCACCTCCTGATGGAAAGTGACAAGATCACACTGAAGAAGAGTAAGCAATATGGGGACATGAATGTAGCCATCTTTGGAAAATGCAATCTGTCCCAAAGCCCTTCTTGACAATTATTTGAAGCTTTGTGCAGAAAGTAAAATTTTAGTAATATATGTGTATCTTACTGTTTCACATTGGCTACAATTCAAATGTGTAAAAACTGCCACAATGGCACCACGTGGCAAAGAGCTATTGACCTTCCCACTGGCAATGTGGATAGAGCCAGGACAGCTTCAGGCCCCTGAGTCCTCCAGGCTGATGCCAAGTTCAAGTGCCCCCTTGGACTCCTCTCAGCCTGTTTTCTCAGCAGTGAAAGAGAGGATGGTCATGGACATTTCAGAGGGAGGTTGCAGAGATTAAATGACATCATACAAGATGCCCCAAGGGGCCACCGGAAAAGTTTTCAGTCGGTAATAACACTGTTTTCAGGAACCCCACAAGCTAAGAAAACAATCAATGTGCAAAGATAAATCCCAAATGTAGAGCACCTTCCAAGTCACAGAAAACCTGGTGAAAGCTATTTTCCCTTCAATCATGCTTTTGTCATTTCTACCTCCTCTTGCAAAAAAAAAAAAAAAAAAAAAAGAAGGAGGAGGAGGAGGAGGAGAAGGAGAAGACACAAATGCACATCCTACCTGGTTCTTCAACCATTAACCAAGGGCTGTAAACAGCTGGGTCCCCAATTTCATTCCTTTAATTTGCCTCAAAATTTGATGACTCTTTCTCACTGAGGCCAGTGGAGGAAGCTTGGGGAGTCAGAAGACAGCAGTACAAGGTGAAGACCCTAAAAAAACAAAATACTTTGCATAGACCCATAACAGGAATCCACTTCCAGGCTTTGCTAAAAATGGACATGGGATTTGTTTTAGTCAGGTATGGTAAGACACACACACGGAAAGAATTGTCACAAAGGAAGACATGTATGCTTATAGATCCCTAGAAGCAAAAGGCGGGCTTCACAGGGCCATGTGGGGAAGTACCAAGGTCGATCAGGAGGCAAAAGAGTGAGACAACATGGCCCAGAGTCTTTATTGGGGCTTTCACAGGAAGGAATAGGGGAGGCAGGGTCGGAAACTAGGTAAGCTTAAGACTGGAGCATTTGAATAATTTTGGTAGTCTCTGGGCTGTAGGAGTGGTCCCCTGGCACCTGGCACCTGGCCCAAGTGTGAGTTCAGGGGGAATGTTGGCTTGTTGTGAGAGAGTTTGGTAAAGGTGATTGTTGAGGATGTGGGCTCTGGACTGGTTGGTTTGTACAGTTGACACTTGAACAACATACAAGTTGGGAACCAATTCCCCCCACCAAAATCCACCTATAACTTTTTACACCCCCCCCCACCAAACTTAACTACTAATAGCCACCTATAACTTTTGACACCCCCCCCCCAACCAAACTTAACTACTAATAGCCTGCTGTTGACCAAAAGCCTTACAGGGGCATCTGGGTGGCTCAGTTGGTTAAGCGTCCAACTATGGCTCAAGTCATAATCTCACAACTTGAGAGTTCAAGCCCTGCATTGGGCTCTGTGCTGACAGCTCAGAACCTGAAGCCTGCTTCGGATTCGGTGTCTCCCTCTCTCTCTGCCCTTCCCCTGCTCACACTCCCTGTCTCTCTCTCTTTCTCTCAAAAATAAACATTTAAAAAACATTCAAAAACCTCACTGATAACATAGTCACTTAACACATATTTTATATGTTTTACATATTCTATACTGTCTTCTTATAATAAAGTAAGCTAGAGAAAAGAAAGTGTTCATAAGAAAATCATACAGATAAGAAAATACATTTATAATTCTATACTATTATTTATTGGAAAAAATCCATATATAAGCGGACCCATGAAGTTCAGACCCATTGTTCAAGGGACAACTGTACCTCAAAGGTGCACTCATGGGGGATTCATTTGCCCTCTTTAGGAACAATCTACCCTGGGAGGAGCAGTGCCTCTAGGACCAAGGGTCCAAATACCAGAGCAATAAGAAAGAAAAAATAAGAAAATAGGGTCAGTACAGGTGTTAATTTTCTTCTTAACCATTTAAGATCTGCTTAGACTTGATGATACAACTTTCTTTTTTTTAAATCAGAGATATAATTGAATTATTATTATGTTAGCTACAGGTATGCAACAGAATGATTTGATATTTGTATATATTGGGAAATGATCACCACAATCATAATTATCCATCCATCACCACACATAGTTACCCCTTTTTTCTTGTGATAAGAATTTTTAAGATCCAGTCCCTCAGCAACTTTCAAATATATAGTACAGTTTTATTGACAATAACCACCATGCTGGACGTGACATCCCCAGTGATGATACAATTTACCAGAGAAATGAGCAATGTTTCCTGGTGTGGTCAGCAGCTGCAAGAACACACATTCCCTGTACCTCAGGCACTATGCTGGGCGCTGGAGTTACAAAGATAACTCAGACAGGGATCCTACCCCCTCCATGATTGTGGGAGGAGAAGAGGGCAAGGTACCAGGTTACACAGTAGGTGACAGGTGCCACAGAGAGGTACAGACATGTGCAGGGCAGGGGGAGTGAGTTCATAGGACTGATCACACACATGCTGGATTTGAGGAGGGCCTTACAGGGAGAGGGGACCATGTGTGCAAGATCATGAGGCCAGGAGAGAGCAAGGCACGTGCAGGAGCATATAGCTCTTACTAACTGTGAGAATCACTCATGCTATTGGAAGAGGTGGTGTTCACAGGACATGAGAGAATCACGTGGCCATAGAGTGGAAGACAGCAGCCAAGAGCCATGGAAGGAGGGACACACAACCCAGGCCTCCTCCCATGCTTATTCCCACAACCTGAGATCCCTCTGGAATGGTCCATGCACCTGGCCATGGGGCCAGATGGAAAAACAGAGAATGGAGATAGGAGGGTTTGATCAAGGGACAGTGGGAAGATGGCATCACTTGATAGGAGCACAAGATGGATGTAAAGAGAAGAGAGAAAAGATCCACTTTCTTCTCCAAAACCCTTGGGATGCCCTAAGCACACTGAGCCCAGGGATGGAGCTGCTTAGTCTCTTATTTGCATAAAGGTAGCAGGTCACGCAGACAAGCACGCAAGTTGCATCTAGAAAAGAGGAGACCAGGACACCTGGCTGGCTCCATCAGTAGAGCATGCAACTCTTGATCTTGGCGTTATAAGTTCAAGCTCCATATGCCTGGGTGGCTCAGTCGGTTAAGCATCCGACTTCAGCTCAGATCATGATCTCGCAGTTTGTGAGCTCGAGCCCTACATTGGGCTCTGTGCTGACAGCTCAGAGCCTGGAGCCTGCTCCGGATTGTCTCCCTTTCTCTCTGCCACTCCCACACTCATACTCTGTCTCTCTCAAAAATAAATAAATATTAAAAAAAATTTAATAAGTTCAAGCCCCATGTTGGGTGTAGAGATTACTTAAAATAAAATAAAGTAAAATAAAATATTTAAAAAATTAAAATTTAAAAAAGGAGACAAACTCCAGGGCCCCTCATTCATTTCTGAGAAGATGTTTGGCCATGTTCACTAACAAGAAGTCTCATAATAACACACATGGAGATACTGTCTTTCACTTACCTAAATAGGAAATAACACAACATCATTTTGGTGAAGAGGAAACAGACACCATCATACACAGAGGACAGGTACAAACTTGCAACTCCTCTTAAAATACACAGACACTTCAGCCAACAATCCCACCGCTAGGAACAAATCCTTTATGTGTTCTCTCACATGGGCACAATGACAATTGTACTGGGCAGTTCACCATAGTGTTGTATGTGATAGTAAAGATTGGAACAACCTAGGTGTCCACCAAGGGGGGAGAGATTAAATAAAGTATGATGATCCACCTAATGAAATGCCACAAAAAGGGAATGGAGAAGGTGTTTTTCCTCAGCCTTGCATAATCTCTCATTGTTTGATGAAAAAAGAGGTGTAGAAATATGTGTTCAATGTACAATTATTGGTAGTTCTTGAGAAAACTTTTTTTTTGACTCACACATTAACAATCTCTGCAAGGATACAGAAAGATCAATGACATTGGCTGACTCTATGGAGCTGTGTGACAAGAAGACTGGGGAGGAAGGAGATGTCACTATACAGCCTTTTGTGGTTTTTGAATTTTGAACCACATGAAAGTATTGTCTATTTTTTTAATTAAGAAGATGGATGAATGGGGTGCCTGGGTGGCTCAGTTGGTTAAGCGTCTAAATCTTGGTTTCGGCTCAGGTCATGATCTTGTGGCTTCATGGGTTCTAGCTCCACATGAGGCTCTGTGCTGGCATTGTGGAGCCTGCTTGGGATTTTCTCTCTCCCTTCTCTTTGCCCCTCCCCCACTTGTGCTGTATCTGTCTCTTTCAAAATAAATAAATAAACTTTAAAACAAGATAGATGAATGGATAAAGAAGATGTGTTGTATATATATGCAATGGAATATTACTCATCCTTAAAAAAGGATGACATCTTGTCACTTGCGACAATACAGATGGACCTAGAGGGCATTATACTAAGTGACATAAGTCAGAGGAAGGCAAATACTGTATGATTTCACTTCTATGTAGAATCTAAAATACAAAATAAATGAACAAGCAAACAAACAAACCAAGAAACAGGTTCTTACATACAGAAAACAAACCGGTGGTTTCCAGAAGGGAAGTGGGTGCAAGGAATGGGTGAAATAGACAAAGGGGATTAAGAGGTATAAACTTCCAGTTTTAAAATAAATAAGTCACAGGGATGAAAAGTACAGCATGACAAGCATAGTCAATAATGTTGTATAACGTTGTATGGTGACAGATGGTGACTACACAAATCGTGGGGAGCACTGAGTAATGTATAGAATTGCCAAATCACTATGTTGGACACCTGAAACTAATATAACACCATATGTTAATTATACTTAAATGAAAAATATTAATAAAGAAACAAAAATAAAAACACAAACTCCAGGGCTGGGGATGCAGCTACAGGTTCAAGCAATCACCACACTTCTAACCCTGACCCTTGTCTAGCTCTTTCCTTCCACTCAGAGTGTGTAAACCCACCCCCTCACCTCACTCCCACCATGGGCTCATCTCCAACCTCTCCTTTGTACAAGCTTTTACATTGCAGATTCGAGTTTCTTACTTGAACGGAAGTCGGAAGTGTCTGCATGACTATCCTACATAAAACCTCACATTTGTGCACCAAGTTACATATACAAGGTGCTCTTATAAAGGCGGGGGGAGAAAAAACAGTCGAAATGTCCATCAGTAGGGGAGGAAGCCAAATAAAGCAGATTACATCCACACTGTAAAATATTATGCAGTGGTAACACAGCTTCCTTTTATATTTTAAAACTTACCTAAAGCTTTTATGTCTACAACATGTGCCTACATTTTATATATGCCTGTATGTACAAACTTTTAAGATAGATAGAAATATAAAATATGCATATAAACATATATTAAATATCTCTATAGATACATATAAAATATATTTCATATGTACATATACAATATATAGTTCTAATGTCTACACTTCTGTATGCACATAGAGAAAAAAATACATATATAATATGCATATGTAAAATCTGCCAGTGCATAGGAAAAGGGTAGATACATCTCCCTGGGGTGCATCCCTTTGGAATGAGGGAAGAAAATGAAGACAGAATGAACTTTTCATTCTATAAACCTGTATAGGCTGAAATTTTTCTTGTATAGGGGTTGTTACAATACACATAATATAAAATTTCTCATCTTAGCCATTTTAAGTGTACAATTCAGTGGCATTAAGCACATTCACACTGTTGTGCAACCATCATCCCCATCCATATTCAGAACTTTTCCTTCTTCTCAAACTCAAACTATACTCATTAAAGAATGATTCCCCAACTCCCCCTCCCTTCAGTCCCTGGCAACCACCATTCTTTCTGTCTCTGTGACTCTACTTCCGGTGCTTCATAAAGAGGAATCATACCGTTTTTGTCTTTTGTGCCAGCCTTATTTCACTTAGCATAATGCCTGCTTGTAGAGGTTTTTCAACAGTAAAAATTAAGCTCTTGTTACCTGGCATGACAAGTATTGACCACTAGAGGGCACTAGAGATTGCTAAATATTTCCCAGTTTTAATTGGAGGAGGGGGCGCGGATGCAGTGTTAAGGAAGCTCTTTACCCTCTCTCATTGAGGGTGAAGGGCCCTTTGCATGTTCTGGTAGGGAAAACTAAATCTGAACTTCCAGTGAGAGTTGGGCTTGCCCTGAAACTTGCTGTCTCTCCACTCCCTTGCTCGGGGTGGATATATGGGGAAATGGGAGTCATATATCCCACGGCGCCCACAAATGAATGCACCTGCGATGTTCTGCATGATGCTGCTCCAATGCAGAAAGTATCAGTGAGCCCGTCTTCGCTCTTGCCTTCTGACTCCGTATTCAAGGGGATGCCCTGAGAAATTTGCGGAGCGGGGGAGGGGGAGGGGGGCGGGGTAGAGAGGGCGTTTTCGGTTGCTTAATCAGAGTGGAGAGAATTGTCCACTTGGGTGAGGGAAGACTAGAGTTTGGAAATGCCCAAAATTCAGCCTGAAATGCATGTCTGGGGACAACTTGTTTATAAGCCCCCAACCCTGACACAGGAACATAAAGTGTTATTGCCTGGCTTAATGGGTGCTGAATTGTGCAGGAGTCCAGCCACAGTGTGAGTCAAGGTGCTTTGTTCGGTCTGGAACTCTACCTAGAGTTTTTGACTGGCTTAGAAAGTCATGGCACTGACGGCAGCGGGGAAGCACCGGGGTAGCACAATGCATTAATTAAGCCCCTGACTCTTGGTTTCAGCTGAGGTCACGATCTCACAGTTTGTGAGATCGAGCCCCTTTTTCAGCTCTTCATTGACAGCGTGGAGCCTGCTTGGGATTCTCTCTATCCCTCTCTCTGCCCCCTCCCCTGCTTCCACTCTCTCTCTCTCTCTCAAAATAAATAAACTTTTAAAAACCAAAAAGAAAAAAAGAAAAGAAAAGAAGAGAAAAGAAAAGAAAAGAAAAGAAAAGAAAAGAAAAGAAAAGAAAAGAAAAAAGAAGAGAAAACCATGGCCTAATGGCCACGTAGTTGGTGGTGTCTGATGACCCACAGCACCCTCCAGGCTGGGTCAGATTTGGAGCCATGAGTTCATATGAGACAAACCCTTGACCCCTTCATCACGTCTTCTAGAGAACTGTGCCAAAAAATTTACCTGTCAAATATATATTGTATTATAGATATTATATGTCTATGTCTATATCTATATCTACATCTAGATAGATAGATAGATAGATAGAGATATATAATTATATGTTACCAAAGGTGACTTTTGAATTTCCTTTTATTTTTCCTTTAAATTACAGAAAGAACATTATTTTATATTTTTTTAGTGACATGTGTAAGTCATACTGTCTATGAGTTTCATTTCAGGAAAGTAAATGATGTTTTTTAAAATAGTTTTTAGATCTCCAACTCTGGCTTCCCATTAGAATCGCCTGAGGAGATTTTTAAAAACTGACATCAGTGCCACAGTCCCACCCCAGACCAAATGAATCAGGGTTTCCCCAGATGGGGCCAGGTGTCAGTAATTTTTGAAAGCTCCCCAAGGTAATTTGGACATGTCAGCATTACCTTATTAGAACTGCAGAATCCAGAATCCTACCCCAGACCAGATGAACCTGAATCTTGAGGGGTGGGGTCTAAGTATCTGGATGTTTTTTTTTAAACACCCTCCTGGTAATATATGTAAGGCATAAGGATTTTAAAAGAAGGAGAAAAATTATTGTTATTTCGCAGATAATATGATTGTATACGTGGAAAACTGGAAGAATTTATAAGAGATTAGAAGTAATAAGAGTGTCACAAGATTGCTCATTGTAAAATCAATATACAAAAATGAACTGCATTTTTCTATGTCTGTAACAAACAGAATATAAAATTAAAACAAAAAGACACCATTTACATCTGCATCAAATATATATAATATATATAATATATGTAATATGTACACATAATACATAATATTATATATATTATATATATATAATACAATGTATACATATTATGTATATATATATATTTATCAAGTACCTAAAAATAAATCTAACAAAAGACTTCAAGATTTTTATGCAGAAAACTATAAATTTTGTTGAGGGAAATTAAGGAAGACCTAAATAAATACCATCATATTCATGGATTGATACCATAAAAATACAAATTATACCCTAAATTAATGTATATTCACTGCAGTCCC
The DNA here is from genome assembly GCF_028749965.1 of Puma concolor. Lineage (NCBI taxonomy): Eukaryota > Metazoa > Chordata > Mammalia > Carnivora > Felidae > Puma > Puma concolor. The sequence goes on from NC_141669.1 coordinate 94,704,126, forward strand.
AATTAACCCAACAAGCAGATTCTAAAATTTATATGGAAATTGAAAGAACCAACAACAGTCGAGATCCTCCTGAAGAAGAAAGAGGAGGGTAGACCTGCTCTACCCAACATCGATACTTAAAATAATACTATATTAGTTAAAGCAGCATAATATTGGTTGAAGGATAAATAAATAGGTTAATGGAATAGAATAATCTTTAAAAGACCCAGATATATAGGGATACTTGATTTTTAACAAAAGTAAAATAGAAAGACAATGGGAGAAGGAACAGACTCTAAGATATACGTGGCTAGGGCAACTGAGCACCCAAAAGGAAAATATGAAATTAGACCCCTACCTCACACCATACACAAATTCAATTCCAGGGGAGTTCTCAGTGAAAAGCAAAATGAAAGACAAAAATTTATAATAATACAAAGCATTTAGGAGGTATCATAGGAGACTGTCTCCTTTGGGATGGAAAAAAAATTCTTAAACAAGACACAAAAATATACTAATCATTAAGGGAAAAAAATGATAAATGTGAATACATTAAAAAATGAGTATTCTATTCATCAAAAACCACTATTAAAAGACTGAGAAAACAATTTACACAGTGGAAGAAAAGATTTCAGGCACACAAAACTGAGAGTTCAAACGAATTTCAATAAGACAGGTAATCTTATAGAAAAAATGGACCAAAAATACATCTTGCATATATATGTCACAAAAGGGAATCCTAATAGCAAATATACATATGAAAAATGTCCAACTCCGTCAGTAATCAAGTAAATGCAATTTAATCTAATGTTTATATTAGCCAAAAACTGAAACAATCCAAATATCTGTGAACTATGGAATGAATAAATAAATTGAAGTATAATCATGCAATAGAATACTATAAAAACAATAAAAGTAAATGAACTATAACCACATCATAACATGGATGAATCTCAAAAACATAATGTTGGGTAATAAAAATACAGATGTAAAATAATACATAGTGCATGGTTCTATTTATAGGCAGTTCAAAAATGAGCAAAAGAAAACTATATGTTAGGGATTCCTACATAGCTGATAAAACAATCAATAAAGTAAAAAAAAAAAAAAATAGTCACAACAGGAGCCAGGAGAGTGGTTACCTAGGGAATGGTTATCAGAAGGTGAATGCAGGGGTCTTCTGGAGATGGCAATGTTATAACATGTTACCTAGTGGTGACTAAGACGAGTTTCATTTTCTGTAAGTGCGCTGCATTTCACAAATTTTCAAAAATAGAACAATGAAGTTATGAATATTCCTGTGCCTGTCTCCTGGTGTGATGTACAAGAGTATCTTTAGGGTATGTACTACGAGTGAAATTGCTGGATCATAGGAAATGCAGAGTTCATATTTCCAAGATGGTGCCCAACTATTTAGCAGAGGGGTTGCACCAATTTACAGCCCCACTGGCGGTGTTGAGTTGGTCTCAGCAAATCACATCTTCACCAATGCTATCAGATTCTTTCATTTTTGTCACTCCCGGGAACACAGAATATACCTCCTGATCACCTAAATTTGCACTTCATTGATTACAAGTGACCTGGAGAATCTTATATTTCTTCACCTCTTATTTATTCAATCTTTTCACATGTGGATAGGACTATTTTTCTGTTGTATAAGAAAATCTTTTCTATCCTGAAATTAGACATCCCATAATTTCTCTGAAAAAATTTTTAAGTTTTACAGTTCTCATTTTTATCTCATCCATCTAGAATTAATTTCAAGTAGGTAACAAGAGGGATTAATTTCATTCTTTCCCATATGTTTAATTGGTTGGCCCAACACCACTTACTAAATGGTCCAAGTTTCCGATATCCATGGGTCTGTTTCTCAACTCCCTGTTCTGCACCACTGGTCTATTTGTCTGTTCTTGTGCCAATATCACATTTATTAATTACCATAGTTTTGTGATAAACTAGTTTGTGATATTCTTGCTATCTGGTAGGTGAAGTCCCCCAATATTATTTTTTAAGGAGAATCTTGACTATTTCTACCTTCTTAATGTAAGGGTTTTTGTGACTCATGGACAGCCCGTCTCAAAATGCTTCTGGATCCTTCTAGAAGTGGGATCTGTGTCTTCTTGATAAACAAAGAGCTAACTGGAAACCCTCCTTTAGATGCTTTACTTGTGTCAATTGACTTCATCCTCACAACAGTCCTGTGAGTCAGTAGTGCACCAAGGACAGGGCAGTGCGGATGAAGGTCAAAAGCAATACTAACACTGATGAAAATTCTGCTTTTTATTATAACCATGGCCCTGCAAATCTAAACAGCATCAGTAAGAAAGTACTCCTCTCTGAAAACAAAAAGTGTTGATCAAAGTCCTCAATAATGACTGTGATCACTGATGAGTTTCAATTACATATGTGTGTGTAAGCTTTAAATTGGCATATTTTTATTACTTATCCTTTATTAAACATTGTGTTCTACATGGAAGTTGGTTCCTAGAATTCCATCATACAGTAGGCCCCTGACCCACGTGGACTCAACTCCAGGCTATTTCATATACAAGGGTTCCCAGGTTCACAGTTGTATGAACTCACTGTTTCAGGTGCAACCATGTATCCAACCCTGGGCCACTATGTATGCACATATTAACAGTAGATTCTGAATAAACCATGATAGCACAGTGGTTATAAAGGTGAAAAAGCAAAACTTGAGTTACTTCAGCTCTATTGTTCTACAGTTGTTATTTGAGTTTAAATTTAAAGCAAAACAGTAGGCAAATTGTGAAGTGACTTATTTTAGTGTAGAAAGTTGAGTCCACATCTGAGAAACTGCACTACAATAAAACCTTGGTTTGTGAGCGTAATTCATTCTGGAAACATGCTTGTAATCCAAAGCACCTGTATATCAAAACGAATTTCAAAAACCATTGGCTTAGTTGTGATCATGTGATGTTCGGCATTGCGTACTACTCATATTGCAAGACATCGCTTGTTTATCAAGTTAAAATTTATTAGAAATGTTTGCTCATCTTGTGGAACACTCGCAGAACAGGGTATTCACAATCCAAAGTTTAACTGTAATTGTGTTTGAATATTATCTTTCCAGTTGAAATTTATTTTTATAATTTAAATGTTCATTCTGTGACTAAAGAGGAAAAAATCCAGAAAATAGGACTAGTTCTGATTACCTGGTGGTTACTGAAAGCAAGTTTGTCCTATCGAAAATAGGGGTCACAGATGATATAGCAGATACATCAGAAGGTGTACCGCTGCCCTAAGGTAAGCATCCCTCTACCAGGAGCACTCTGTAGTGGGGATAGGGTAAGAGCCAGGGGTTCTACAGTCCAGCCAGACTCACACCCTCTGCCAGGACACTCCACTGGCCCTGTGTAGTGCTTCCTGCTATCTAGGGCAGTAAGCCAGACATCGTAGTCCTGGGTCCTCCTGCCAAACTGAGGGCATAGTCCATCTCAGACCAGGGGCATGGGCAGTCTCTCCTGCCAGGACAGTGCTTTGCTTCAGTGAACTCAGGGGAAAATAACTTATATAAACACTGACTACAGCTAAAATGCCTCAGTGTGAGAACAGGGGGTCAAAGTCCAACAGGATGTGTGGTGAGATGCAATTAGCCGGAAACCTGTAGCAGAACCCAGGTCTCTATGCTATTTCTGGTTCTCAGCCCCTGGTGAGACCCCATTAGATCCTGAGGCATCCCATCTTTCACACACAGTGTTCCCCTTATCTGTAGCAATCAAGGTCATAGTCTGCCCATACCCTCTGGGCACTCACATCCACACAGCAAAGCTGTTCCCTATAAACACCTGCAGCTCTTTACCCTTAGGACCATCTGGTCTGGTCACAGGACCTCTCTCTCCCTGACCATAAGGCAAGCTAGAAGGGCCAGAGACCCATGCCCAGAATCAGATCTCAATGCAGAATGATGGACAATTGATGGTTAGATGCCCAGGTCCCTTTTCCTCTCAGGAGAAATGACACTGAGATGCTTCTTCTATACTGTCTCCCAGAACTTTCCAGCAAAGCTGCTCCATCCAGCACTGCTGGATATCTTCCCTTCCTGCCTCACTTCCCCACTCCTGTCTAGAACCACCTCCTAACTAAGCCACTGCAATTGCTTCCCTGTCTCAGGGTCTGCTTCTGTGGATTTCCGCACCAAGATGATATTCTACACATCTTTGTTCACTCAGTGACTGGTGCCTAGTACACAGTAGTAGCTCAAGAAACTGTTTACACCAGATCAAGAAGCAACTATTTGAGGCTGTTCTCATGTAATCTTCATCTTTGGCTCTGTGTTGCTAAAACAAATGCTGAGTAGACACTCTTTCCGGCTGAATTTCTCATTGAACTTCCAACTGAAGGAATGCTGACCTAATTTGGGGGGCGGAGGACATGTAGAGATGGCCAGCCACTTCTTCACTCTCCTAATTTTTGCTTCGGGAAGTAGAAAGTCCAGAGGGTAGGTGTCTCTATGAACCTGAGCTATGAGATAGGAAAATGAGTTATCTCTGCTTGATCCTACACTGTTCCTGAGAACATTAGCCCTTCAAGGCATTTGTGGACCTTATTTGAATGCATGTTGTATTTGGGTATTTGAGTGGATATTACCTTACAACCAGTTCCTTTTACTGCAGACCTTCTCAGAGCCTTTGATGCACTGCTATGCACTGAAGTCACTTTGAGGAGCATCACTCTATGCAGCACTTTCATGGAGAAATCACCATCTCCCCCCACTGTTTTTTAAAATTCAAAACACCCCATTAAATTGTGCAGACTAGTGTGTCTTGGAAGGCAGATTGGGAAAAGTTGCCCTGCATCTTCAGGCTACACAGTTTCCTCTTCACTGTCCAGGTCTCCCCCACCCCACCCTGCTCTCCAGCCTTGAAATGCTAGTCCATGAACATCTCCAAGTTGCAATGATTTCTCTCTCCAAGAGGTCTCTTGGTCTTTCCTTATTTCCTTCTTTTCCCAGGGGAAATATCCAGGAAAGCCCTCCCATGTCTCTAGTCTGGGCTCCCCTAGTCCTCTGCTTTGTTTCCTGACCTACGGTCTGTGCTGTAAACCTACTCCTGCCTGCCACAATCTGTCACATGCCCACTTCTGGGGCTGACTTCCTGCCTGAACTAAGTCAAATCTAAAACTCTTACTGCACACAAGCAACTCATCCGTATTCTTTCCTACCTGCACCAGCCAGCTCACTAACATTATTTCCTCCTATTTTACACATGAAATGCCTCCTCCAGATATATTTTTACAATTGTCCACAAAGTTTGGCCCTTCGGAAGCAATAGACATTTCTGCAATTCTACACTAAACCAACATGTTACTGTTCAATTTTGGTTTTCTGGTAATCATCTCCACCCCATTCTTGAGCCCCATCATGGCCATGATAAGCTCCCTGTTTCGGATTTAAAGGTGATAAGTCTAAGATCTTTCCTATTGTACAAATAAGGAAACTAAGCCTTAGAGAGATGCACACTTCTCCAAGGTACCATAGTACTGGCTTTTCAATTGTTAGTCTTCTGAATCCAAACCCAGTGTTCTTGTCACTATGTCCGGGATACTCAGTGGAACACAAGATCACTACAGAGAACTATAGGTTTTATCTGTATTTTAATGTGTATTAGCAAAGAAATAAAACTGCCACACCCAATATACGATGTCTGGGGCACCCTTGTTTAGAACAGTAGTTGTGCAAGTGTGGCTCCCACACCAGCAGCATCAACACCACCTGGGAAAATGATAGAAATGCAAATTCAGAATGCACACTCAAGTTCGGTAACTACTGGCTATAGCAAAGTAAGTAAAAAATTGAATTAAGTCTATTAACAAAAATCACAAAGTAAAGGTAAGTGATTTGTGAATATAGCAAACATTTCATAAGTTGTACAGGAGTGATTGAATTTGAAGCCTCCAGGAGTTCAAAGGTAGAAAGGCCCATCCCATCCCAAGGAGATTAGTCGCACCCCGAAACATTGCAAGAATCCCCTAATGCTGGCAAGGAGACCTTGGCTGCTTTTTTTGTCTGTTTGGCTTACAGACAAAGTTTAAATGTTTGATTCTGGCCACTTAGCCCTCACTTTTGGATAATTATAATATAAAAAGGTCCTCTCTTGTAAGATGATTCATCCATATGACTTGGGACTTTCCCCTTACAATGGATAAAGGAAAAGGTTTAGGGCCTCAAAGATGTGAACATTTCTCAGTGAAGAACAGCCCCTCCCCATTATGTAAACCCTACTTGCCTTGAGCACGAAGACCCTGTGGCTTCTCAGTGATCACGTGGGAGGGGTGGGCCTGAAAAGGCCTTCACAATCACAGAGCATCCATACGACCTTGAACACAGACTCTTAAGGATGACCTGGGACACACGTGGTCTTCTTGATAATGAGAGAGCCAATTTCAGATGGGGCCCTCAGAATGCTTCAACCCAGCCCCGCCAAGGGCCCTGGGTCCTGGTGAAGTCTGATACATCTGCTTTCGATAGCCTTGACCCACATCCGTGAAAATCCTTGTTTCTACTGTTGGACCCGCCTTCCCATTGAATAGGTGTGTGGAGTGCTTTGTTTCAACCCCCTTCCTTAAGGGTCCCGTATGTTTTTTTAACCATGTCTGTGTGGAATTCTCTGACATTCACAAGATAGCAGATTTAACATTTAACGAACGATTATAGCAGGCAAAACACAAATGCAAAATGTTACTTGTGAGCGGAAAAGCTCTAAAGAAACTTTGGTCACTGCTGAGGTGATGTAAAATCCAAAGATGCCGTCTCCAGAGGGGGGCTCATCCTCCTTTAGCCACAAAGACAAGGCATTTGTCTTACATTGGAAGACATTTCAGATATTACATAAGTAGTATGAAAAGAATGAGATGCATGGCTTTTTGTTTCTTCAAGGCCTGTATCTTTTTGTTGATGTTGTTTTATGTTTTTTTTTAATCCTGGTAAAATACACATATCATAAAATCTGCCACCTTAACCACTTTTCAATATACAGTTCAATGGTATTAAGCACACTCACATTGTTGTGCTGCCATCACAGCCAGCCATCTCCACAACTCTTATCATCTTGCACAGCTGAAGCCCTGTACCCATTGAACATCAGCTCTGCATTCCCCCTCCCCTTGGTTTGCCTCCTGATAACCAGCATTCTACTGTCTGCCTCTGTGGATGTGAGTCTGTTTCTGAGTGTGACAGTTACATGACTCATTGCTGACTAAGTCCTGATGGGAATAAAAAGATCTTACCCACTCAGCAGGTGAGTGATGGATTCCAGCATCTCCAGGATTCTCAGTGTTGCCACAAAGTAGAGTTCACAAAATGGGGCCATGGTGGGGTTTCCTGTCTCCAGCTTGTGTTCCTTGTTTGTTTAGTGGACTCTCCCTGGTATAGTGGCAGAAACATTAGACTTTGATTCAGAAGACTCAGGATTGAAAACCCACCATTGATTTAACTTGAAGAAGCTATGTAATGTCCCCAAGTCTCTTAAATTGGATCCTATTTTAAAAATTGAAAGATGCCATGTAAAAATCTCAATTTCTAGATTTTTTCGAAAAATTCCAAACAGCTGGCATCAAACCAAACACCTCAATTTTTCTAATGGGGAAAAGATTTGAACAGACACTTACCAAACAAGATGTGCAAATAGTCAAGAAGCATCCTCCCAAAAGATGGTCAGCATCGTTAGTCACTGGGGAAATGCAATAAACCATGATGAGATACACATCTATTAAAATGATAAACTCAATAAAACTGACAACACCAAGTGCTGATGAGGGCACAGAACAACTGGAATTTCATATATAAACAGTTTGGCGGTTTCTTACCAGGTTACACATACACTGATCATATGGCCCAGCTTCCCTCTCCTGGGTTCTTACTGGAGAGAAATGAAGAAAGTATGTTCACTCCAAAACCTACACACACAAGGGAAACTGAGTGGCTCAGTAGGTTGAGTGTCTGACTCTTGATCTGGGCTCAGGTCATGATCCCAGGGTCGTGGGATCAAACCCATGTTGGGCTCAGAGCTGAGCATGGAGCCTGCTTAAGATTCTCTCTCTCTCTCTCTCTCTCTCTGTCTCTCCCTCTCCCTCTGCCCCTCTTTCAGCTTGAGCTCTTTTTTTCTCTCTTTTAAAAAATAATTATACACACATGTTCTCAATGGTTTCATTCATAATCACCTGGAAACAACCAGAATGTTCTTCCACAGGTGAACAGAGACAAACTGTGGCCCATCCATCCCATGGAAAGCTGCTCAGCAATAAAAAAGAGAAACTAATGATACACCCCACAACGTGTCACATCTTAAATGCCTCATGCTAAAGAAAGGAATCCAGGCCCAAAAGACCGCAGAGCATATGGTTCCATTTACATGACATTCTGGAAAGGGCTGAACTACATGATGGTGGTTGCCAGGGGCTAGGGTGGAGAGGGGTTTACTTGAAATGGTCCTGAGGGGAATTTTAGGGAGTGACAGAACTGCTCTGTATCTTGATTTTGGTGATGATTACATGATGCTATATGCATTAGTCAAAAATTTGAACTGCACACTAAAAAAAGTGAAATGATAAATTATACCTCAATGTACCTAACCCACCCTCCAAATAATATAAATATATAGATGCAAATGTAAATATAAATAATATAAATACAAATATAGATATATAAATATGAATATAAATGTAAATCTAGTTGGCATCCCTGGGTGTACCTTCTGCATGGCCATGGTTGACCAAATAGGATGAAGCTGGGCCTTGGGGCATGGAGCTCACCTTTCTTAGTTTGGGTTTCCCCAAATACAGCTCCAGAGATTGGGACTTGGGTGCAATTTATTTGGTAGGGGATTCCAGAAAGGAGGATCGAGGGGGATGAAACAAGGCAGGAGGAAAGCCGGGAAGGTTAATGACCTGGTCCATCCAGACATGGAGGTGCCCTCTGGGTGTGACCCTTTTGTAGAACCAACCTCCAAACTGTCCATTCATGTGACTGGAGGCTGTGGCACCTACTGAGGTTGCTCTTCATGGAAACAACGCCTGTAGCCATGCTGGGTTAAGTAAAACTCCCAAGGCTTGGAGAAAGCTCTGCTCAAGAAAAGGGAGGCATTACTGCAGACCCAGCACGGACCCACCTGAGCAGAACAGATGTGGCCAAAATTCATGGTCAGTGTAGTGTGACACGGGCCACTGGGGCATGCGCTCCACCCCTTCCTACCAGGAGTACTCACCTGCTGCCGGCACCCCTTGTACCCAGAGGCAGGACAGACAGATGGATCATGGAGTGAGGAATAAAGAATGGCTAAGCAGTACCCTCACAGACAGACAACCAGCAGGAAACAACATGCAGGGATCGCAGGCAGGAAGAAGGTTATGCGGAGCACCAGTGCAGGCCCGCTGTTAGGAGTGAACCTCCGGAACCAAGAATTCCTCAAGACTCTGAAATGAAGGGGTGCCTGGGTGACTCAGTTAGTTAAGCGTCCCACTGTAGCTCAGGTCATGATCTCATGGTTCATGGGTTCAAACCCCATGTCAGGCTCTGTGCTGACAGCTCAGAGCCTGGAGCCTGCTTTGGATTCTGTGTCTCCTTCTCTCTCTGCCCATCCCCCACTTATGCTCTGTCTCTCAAAAATAAATAAATGTAAAAAAATTTCTTTTTAATTTTTTTTTAAAAAGGCTCTGAAATGAAGCTACCACCACCCAATGGAATGAGGACCCAGAATACTAAATAAATCCAGTTGTAAGAAAAGACTTGCTGTCTCTTGCACACCTACATTTGTGTACTCAGTTTCTACTTGCTGTAAGTCTGATGTGTTTGCAAAACGAACAGTTGGTCTGTGGTCACACACTGTCTTCCTTCAGCTAGGCAGTCAGGAGCTCATGGAGAAAGCGCGTCAGATGGTTATGCGGTGTATGCAGCTAGGTAACTTAAGCGCAGCCCTGTAACTTGGTTCAACAACTCCAAACAGTGTGTTCACGCCCTTCGGGCCTGAGATGCACCAGTAGAGGCAGATACAAAGATGAAGACAAATGTGTGCACCATCCAGGAGGGAGTATGGAAAGATACAAGGCAGAACTTGTGATCATAATGTCTGATGAGGCGGGGCTTGGGCCATGGGAGAAGGATGATATCACATCTGATTTGGAGGAAAGGCTTCTGCCCTGAAGTAGGCTGCCACTGAGATGGGCTTGGGAGGATGGGGAAGATTCTCAGGTCAAGGCTGCAAGTAACAGGATGAACAAAGTACCAGCAGAATGAAGAGCTGAGCATGCTTCTGGTGTCCGATGCAGGAGGACAACGGAGGAGAAAATCTGGAAGGAAGATGGGGCCAGGCCCCAGGGGTCTTGCTGTTCAAGTGAGGAGCTCCACTGAGTTCTGCTCTGACTGACATTAGGGGAGCCAGGAAGGGCTCTGGAAGGGGAGATGCATGAGCTGAGCAAGACTAGGCTTTTAGAAATGCATTTTCCATGACATGTGAGAGAGAATCCCCTGCTTTGGCTTCTCTCTTTCCTTCATCCTCCCCCAAATTCAATCTGTTTCTCTATTCCTCTCTTCTGTTGTTACCTTCTCTCTCCTTTCTATCCCAGTACCCCCCTTCCTTCTTTCCTGGTGGCCTGAAAACCTGCTCAGCCTTCAACTCATCCTCACGCTCAAGCCTGATGCCCAGGAAAAACCTGGAGGAGTCATTTTCTTAGAGAGAAAGGAGAGTTAGGGGATGACCTTGATTCTCATCATATTTAATGAGTCAAGAGTAAGAAAGACCAGCAAAGGAAAAAGAAAAGGAATATGGAGTAGGAAAATAGAGATAAGGCAAACAAAACATGTGTAAACTGGGAATGGCTTTTTCTTTGGAGTTGAAAACATGCAGTTTTGTGTAGATATGTATAGGTCAAAGCAAAGGTGTTGATTCTTTTAGGCACAACCTTTTGTGGCCCCATGCAGTGTGCCTAATGCCAAAAGCCAGCTTTGGCCTCCAAGGGCCAGGATGAGTGAATCAGAGGAGAGGAGCGTTTTCACACTTCATTTTCATCCTGAATTGACAATCATCTCCAATGAGGGACAGAAACTAATATGATCAAGGCTCCCAAAAACTCAAGCATCCTCTCCTTTCACACTCTGCATCTCCTGACCTCACCCGTGTGATGGTGGGGACAGCCAGACATTCCATACTGTGATCTTAGCAACAGGCTCGCTACTCTGAAAATGCCAGCTCAAGTTCACAAATCACTTCTGTGTCCTGAAGGTTGCCATTTTAATGGCTCTTCCTCTAGGAGCTGCAGACTGGGGGAGACAGAGAAGACCTCCAGCCTCCCCTCCAAGTGCATTGTCCGGCCCCCGGGACACCTGCCCTGTTGGCTTAGCAAGTCCCCTGACTCAGGAGTGAGCAGGGACACATATCTGCCTGTGCACTGGACCAATGCCAGAGCTTCTGAATATGTTCTTTGAAGTCAAAGATGCCTGATAGTACCACTGATCATGCACACTGCTGAGATCCCTGCATCCGCTTCCTGTGAAAATTATTAGGATTTTTCCTCAAAAATCACAACAGCATTTGACCTAATAGAAGAGGCAGGACAAACAAATACGGTGCTTCCATTTTATTTCATTCTTCATTTCTTGCATTTCAGAAACAGAGAAAGCAGGGAGAAAAGAAGCTATTGTTGATGCAGCTTAAACTTTAAAGATCACACTATTCAAGAAACAGCCTTATTGGGGAAAAACATAAATAAGGTAAAACCCTGCCAGATGAACTTAATGCAAGTGGGATGCTTTTATGGAATCAGCTATGTTTTCATTGTTTGGCCTGAATTGCCCATATTTTTGTATTCATTGCAGACAATGAGTTCTTGTGACATTCCGGCATACATTATAGTGGGGGGAAAAAACCCAACCTGCTTTATTTGTTCCATTTTCTGCTTTTAGACATAATGGAAATGTTAACATGCTTAACATCCGTGGCCTCTCTTACAGCTTCGCTTCACTTTTCATAGTTATCATGAGTCTTGGTGAGGGTAGACCGTACTTCCACACAAGAGGTGCACGCTAATGGAGCTTGGAAGCTGGCCTGTTCTATATTCTCCACTGCGCTAACTCTCTCCCTTCATTCTTTTAAAGACTTTCACGGCATATAGTCCCCATTATGATTAAAATTATCTCAACTGTCCTTCAGAAAAGAATGTAAGGCTTTTGACTAAGTGAACCAGTTCAAGGAAAGCCTCCCAGGAGTCCAGGACATGAGGATAACGTTGTTGAACCCCTTTTATATGCATTCAGTTCCACCCACAGTTTAGAGCCGGCTCACTCCCCTTGCTGGATGGGTTTCCCTTACATTAACTGATAACGCTATAAGTGTTTAATTTAAAGTTCACACTTAAGGTGAGAGCCAGATACATAAATTATTTCGGCTTCATTGGAGGGAGAGGAGGAAGCAAAAATATTCTTGGTTTTGTAAACCCTATTCAGGACTAGAATTTGCAACAGAATGGCCATTCCAACACAATGACTGGATTTTGCAAAGAAGTGGAGGTGAATTAAAAAAAAAAAAAAAGTGGCCAAACTCTACATTTCTTTAAAAAAAGAAATTTCCACTTAGTAATAGATATTTCCCTTTATGGTTATCCCTCTCATGTACTTTTGCTATGTCTGTAATGTCACAAACCCCACCACTACCATCACCCTCCCAAAGGAAAGACAGAATCTATTATACAGAGAAACAGCACCAATTTGCCTTCTGATAAAGCTCAGAGGAAGTACAAGGACACTTCTGGACCCACCAAGCCCTTCACAGGTGACTCGGGGAGGACTTCTGGTCTCCCTTGGGGACGCAGCAGGCACAGATGTGGAGGAGCACAATGAAGGTCCAAGCAGAGCCTGATGCTACCATGTGGAAGGCAACAGTGTTCAGACCATGAGCTTACCCAGGTAGGTTCTTCTGTAGGCTAGGTGCCTGGCACAATACAGGCACCTCCATGAACTTGGAAGGCTTTACACAGCCCAAAAGGGGGCCTAAAGAGTAAACAGGAATACTATTCAATTTTTTAAAAAGGAAGGAGGTTATCACAGGCTACAACATGGATGAAGTCATTATGAAGCCACTGTTGAAGACCTTATTCTGAGTGAAGTAAGTTAGTCACAAAAGGACACATACTGTCTGATAACACTTGTACAAGGTGCCTGGAGTAGTCAATTTCATAGAGACAGAAGGTAGAACAGTGGTTGGTGGGGCCTGAGGCGAGGGAAGAATTGAGATGTGTTGTTTAATGGGGACAGAGTTTCTATTCAGGATGATGAACAAGTTCTGGAGATGGATGGTGGTGGTTGCATGACAATGCAAACATAATTAATGCCTAAAATGAATGGTTAAGACAGTAAATTTTATGCGACACATATTTGACCACCATGAAAACATTTTTAAATGAAGACTAAACGGCAGAGGTGGCCACTGGAAGGTAGTTTCTGTAGAGTAACAAATCATGGTGTCATCAGTGTGTCTCCTCTTCTTCTTCTTCAGCTGGGGTTAATTTCTCTATCACACAGCAGCCCAGCTTGTGCCAAAATTCACTTATGATTCCTGATGCCTCCCATCTCATGGCTTGGGGCCCCAGAGTGCTGTTGCTCTAGTGCCTTGACCGGCTACTCCTCACTCCCCTCAGGCTACCCTGAGTTCACTCAGCTGGATGGGTCTAGAGAAGTTGGAGTCTTCCCATCAAAAGTGGGGGGGGGGGGGCAGCTGCAGAAGCAAATACTTTGGTCAATAAAACAGAACTCAGACAAGGCCCTTTTATACATGAGTCCCTAGTGTGAAAAAACAGGCCACTGGACCTCACCAAACTACCAACAAAGCACTGTTCTGGCCAACGAAGTGGAAGTGGATGTTGGCTAGTGATTGCTAGAAAATGCTGCCTTCCTGAGGCAAATATGGTTCCTGACCTTCTCATTTTCCTGATGTGAAGTGATGGGAAGCAAGATGTGGTGCCACCATCTTGCCCTAGGAGGCAACAACATTCCATCCAGAGCGTGGAAAACCGGAGCCATCTGGGAAACTGATGGCCCTGTGGAGCCTGAAGTTTCAGCCCCAACAGCCTCTCTGTGGAACATGGGATCACCTACAGGTGACACCATAGACCAGCCTACCAAGCCAAGTTTTATTTTGCTCTTTTCCTGTTGTTGACTATTTAGAATGTAAACGATTTTGATATTATAATTATTGCTCACACATCTGTGAATGTGAAGTATTGGGCACATCTCTCTTAGGATAAATTCCTAAAAGTGGAAATTACTGAGTGAAAAATATTGTTAGAATTTTAAGACAAATGCCAAGTTACCAATTTATGTACACTGCAGTTTGTGAGAAGGCATAATGCCCAGGGCCGGTGTGGACATTTAATGCCATGTGCATGAGGTACTGTAGAAGAGATTAAAATATAGCAATAAATGAGTACTTTGTACCTTTTAATAAAGTAAAACAAAAACATCAATTCTTTATATTTTTTTAAAGTTTATTTATTTATTTTGAAAGAGAGAGAGGGAGGGAGGAGCACAGAGAGAGACATAGAATCCCAAGCAGGTTCCGCACTGTCAGTGCAGAACACGAACCATGAGATCATGACCTGAGCCAAAATCAGGAGTCAGACACTTAACTGAGCCACCCTGGGCCCCCAACTCTTTATATTTTTAGAAAATCCACAACATTGGGGCGCCTGGGTGGTTCGTGTAGGTTAAGTGTCTGACCCTTGATTTTGGCTCAGGTCATGATCTCACAGTTCGTGGATTGGAGGTCCATGTTGAGCTCTGCACTGACCACGTGGAACCTGCTTGGGATTCTCTCTCCCTCTCTCTCTACCCCTCCCCATCTCATTCATGCGTGCATGTGGGTGTTTTTTTTTTTTCTGTGTGTGTGTGTGCGTGTGTATACCAAAATAAATAAATAAACTTTAAAAAAAAAAGACTCAAAAAGTCCACAGCATTATTTATGAACAGCAACATAAGAGATGGGTCACAATGTTACAACAAAGCATTACATGGCCCTTTTGCCTCACTGGCTTTATTTACATCTCTGGCACCAAGCACAGGGCCCAGCACATAGTAAGTGCTCAACAAAGTCTGTACAATGAGTATTACTTACAAATAACACATACATGCATGAAAGTTACAAGTCCCTACAGCTGTGTTAGAAGTTGAAAATGATTTACAAAGGAGGTACATCCACTCGCAGGTATCACACATTAAAAGATCAAGAAGCAGCTGCAAGATGCATCACAATTTTCAAAGCAGTCCACAAGAAGAGCACTACCATCCCATTTTCCAGATGGGGAAAGTAAGGCCTCAGAGTGATTAAGTGATTAGTGAAATATATTTGAAACTAAAGTGTCCTTAAAATGACTTGTTCACTCAGTCCAAGCCTCCCTGCTCTCCTGACAGTCTTGGTGGTGGGTTTTCTCCACCTGTTCCTTAAGTCAGTGAGATTTAACCAGCCAGCACCTCCCTCCCCTGTTTTCCATCCTGGCCTCCCCCGCTGTCTGTTCCTACATGCCTCTGGCTCACCAGAGTCCCGCAGCAGTAAACACGCTCTTTTGAATTCCCTTTCCTTCTGCATCCTGAGTTACTCCGCCTTACTATTCTCCGAACTTAATTTGAGAATATTTGTTCAATTTGAGTATGTTTTTGACCTGCCAGGTATCTGTGAAACAAAATAACTCCTACTGATAGCTTCTTATCAAGAGTAATTTGAAACATCCATCATCGACTGCTGAATGTCAAAATAAAGGTTGAGAGAAATTCCTGTTTCCCTAAATATGTTTTCTTTTCACTCTTGTCAGCGTTGCTGCCAATCCTGAAATTACAGCGTGCCATGGAAGACCTCAGAAATTGAAGCTTCAGAAACTGCTACAATGAGAACATACAAATCAGCCCATAGATTTTCAAGGCCCTGGGTGAAGTCACCTCTGCCAGGCTGCTCTGTTGGCTTCCAGGGTTCATTAGGATCCAGAACACAGTGAGCGTCCTGAGGAGGCAGCCATCCCTCCTTGCAATCCTGGTTAGAAGTTCAGCTGTACATTAGTTATTCTGTGCTTCTGTCAACATACAGACTCCTCTGTATGACAATGGTTAAGCAGAATAAGGGAGACAGAGACAAATATACATTAATAACCCTTGCTGTTTAAACAACCCCATGATTTTCATCAGGTAGAAGTCAGAGGGTGTGTGTGTGTGTGTGTGTGTGTGTGTGTGTGTGTGCTTTTCTTTTAGTTCATTCTTTTAGCAAGTCAGCTACAAAGGATATCTGGGTGCACCTGCAAACAGAGACCCAGCAAGAGATGGAAGGTGAGGACAGAGGTGTGAGCATAGACTTCCGAGCCCTAGGAAGGAACTTCTACCACGGTGATGTTACTCTCTCCGCCATCTTGAAGAAAAGTCAAGTGCTTCTGTGTTCCAGCAGAAGATGCCTCATTGTCCATTCCCAGTGATCAGCCCTGGAATAGTCTGGAATTCTCTTCAGACAAGACAGGAAAGAAATCCAATTATTTCAGAAAATCTACAAATATATATTAAACACAAACCAAATGCAAGGCCATTGTTATGCCTGAGGGTATATAAAGATATGCAAAATGTCCTCTGCCTTTAAGGGATTTAGCTTTGTAAAGGGAATTCTGGGGAGCAGAACTCAGGAGAGGGATGGTAGACATGAGCTGGCCATTCAGAGGGGCCCCACAGCATCAGGATGAGGCTCCATTTCTGGCCTGTAACTGCCTGGGAGACAGTGGTGTGGGGAGGGCGGCCAGTGGACTGCTGTGCATCCCTTTGAGAAGGTGACTGACTGCTGTCAACTTGCCGACTATGAGCCACTCCAAAGGCCTTCTTCTGTCACCACTCTCATCAGACACAGTTCTGGTTATGACCAGTGCAAAGTCTGTGAGGGGGCCCCAGGCCAGTTTTGCATTCCCGTTGAATACACAACTCAGCTGGTACATGTGTTTGCCTATGGCAAGTCCCCCTTCTACAGAACTGAAAAGCAAACAGGCCTAAAGAGGGGGAGCAGCAGTCATTCAGCGATCACAAAGCACTACCAATGAATTCAGAATTCAAAGGAACTGAGCCATAGAAGAGACCTCTGCTGGGGCTCCTGGGTGACTGTCAGTTAAGTGTCCAACATTCGCTCAGGTCATGATTTCACAGTTCATGAGTTTGAGCCCCACATCAGGCTCCACACTGATGGAACGGAGCCTGCTTGGGATTCTCACCCTCCCTCGCTTTCTGCCCCTCCATTGCTCATGCTCTTTCTCTCTCTCTCTCTCTCTCTCAAAAAAATAAAAATAAATAAAATTTTAAAGAAATGAAAAAAAGAGAGAGAGAGACCTCTGCCAACTTCAGCTACCTTCTCAAGACTTCTATGACAAGGGAAAAGGGCCACTCATCTTTGACCCAGCTGTCAGCTGTTACCTGCAGCACAGTTCACCCCTGACCAACACCAACACACTTACATCGTGCAGCCAGTAGAGAAAAAGGGAGAAAGCCCCTGAAAAATCTTTCATCGTTTTACTCAGGAGGTGACTTCAGCAATTACACCTCTCTCTCTTAAGCCAACAGCCAATGGAACTTTGGGCCAAAGGAAGAGAATTTGAAAATTCTCTGGGAAAAAACTGGAGAAATGGTTGGTGACTGCAAGGCTTTGATTTCATGCCTCCAAGGCACTGAACTCAGGTGGCAGCTACGTGGTGATGTGGCTGAATCAAAGCAAGCCCTCTGATAAACTCGGTGCTGCTTGCTAACTGAACCACTCCAACCAACCTCAACAGGCTGCATTTGGACATTCCTAACACAAGAACCCTTTCATCTCCAGATAGTACTCAACTTCCTCTTTCAAAGGCTGTCCTGAGTCCATTCTCACCAAGAAGCAAGGCCCCCCGGGCTCCAGGCACAGAAGTAGGCCATGGATGTGAATTACACTTTGTGACAATAGCTCTGAATAAGAACATTACATTTTTTTACACTTGATCAAATTTTTTAAACTATGGTAAAACACACACACACACACACACACACACACACACACACACACACACAATTTACCAGGTAAGTCTTTTTTTGAGATTTTTTAAAAGTTTATTTATTTATTTATTTATTCATTTATTTATTTTTAATATAATTTATTGTCAAGTTAGCTAATATACAGTGTATACAGTGTGCTCTTGGTTTCGGGAGTAGATTCCTCTGATTCATCACTTATATAAAACACTCAGTGTTCATCCTAACAAGTTCTCTCCTCAGTGCCCACCACCCATTTTCGCTGCCCTCCTGCCCCCAACTCCCTTCCATCCTCAGTTTGTTCTCTGTATTTAAAAGTCTCTTATGGTTTGCCTTCTTCTCTGTTTGTAACTATATGTATTTTTTATTCTCTCCCTTCTCCCATGGTCTTCTGTTAAGATTGTCAACTTCCACATATGAGTGAAAACATTATTTATTTATTTTTGAAAAAGAGAGAGAAGCAGAGAGAATCCCAAGCTAGCTCCACAGTGTCGACACAGAGCCCGATGTAAGGCTCGAATTTGCTAACCATGAGATCATGACCTGGGCCAAAATCAAGAGTCGGACACTTAACTGACTGAGACACCAGGCACCCCCCCCACACTCCAAGTAAACCCTTTTTAAGGGTGCAATTCAGTAGGGTTAAGTGTATTCACACTATTGTGCAAATATCCAAAATTTTCATCTTGTAAAACTGAAACTATATATCCATTAAACAACTTCTAGTTCCACAGTCCCCAAGCCACTGGCAACAACCATTCTACTTTCTATTCCTAAGAATTTAGCTACTTTAAATAACTTGTATGAAGTGGAATATTCAGTATTTGTCTTTCTGTGGCTGGCTTATTTCGGTTAGCATAATGTCCTCAAGGTTCATCCATGCTGGAGACTGTCAGGATTCCCTTCCTTTTTTAGGCTGAATAATAGTTCACTGCATGTACATACTACATTTTCTCTAACTCTTCATCCATTGGTGGACAACTGGATTGTTTCCTTGATCAACTTTTCATTTCTCTTATCTTTCAAATCATCAACCCCTCCTGAAAAGATCATTCGGAGGTCCTTCCCTTAGATACACACTATTGGTTTCCATCTATTATTCTCATTTGAGCATAATCATTAAAAAGTAAAAAAAAAAAAAAAAAAAAACCTGGACACTTGAATGTGTTTAACACTATGTTTTAGTCATACAGGCCCAAAACAGCATGTATGCAAACGTGAGAACATCATGAATGGCAGCTGTGGTCATTCTAAATAAATCATCCACAGACCACAAGGAAAATAATCTAACATTTCAAGATGGTATTTGAGACAACCCATAGAATATTATCTGCCCCTATTCCATGAATTTAAATGCATACTTTGATTGCTATCAACAATAGCCAAATTATGGAAAGAGTCCAAATGTCCATCAATTAATGAATGGATAAATAAGATGTGGTGTATATATATACAATAGAATGCTACCTGGAGATGAAAAAGAATGAAATCTTGCCATTTGCAAGATGGATGGAACTAGAGTGTATTATGCTAAGCGAAACAAGTCAGCCAGAGAAAGACAGATATATGATTTCACTCACATGTGGAATTTGAGAAACACAACAGATGAACATAGGGGAAGAGAAGGAAAAATACGATTAAAAAAAAGAGGGAGGCAAACGAAAAGGGATTCTTAGATACAGAGAACAAACTGAGGATTGCTGGAGGAGAGGTGGGTCGGGGGATGAGTTAAATGGATGATGGGCATTAAGGAGGGCATTTTCTGGAATAACCACTGGGTGTCATATGTAAGAGATGAATCACTGGGTTCTACTCCTGAAGCCAAGACTACACTGTATGTTAACTAACTTGTATTTAAATTAAAAAAAAATTAATAAAAACAACCATAAAAGAAAAAAATAAGTGCATACTTTGCTATGAATGGTAGAATTAAAAAAAATTTAATTTTAGCCATTTATTTTGAGTGAGAGAGTGAGTGGAGAAGGAACAGAGAGACAGGAAGAGAGGAACAGAGAGACGGGGAGAGAGACAGGGGCTCCCCAACACAGGACTCAAACTCACAAACTGTGAGATCATGTCCTGAGGCAAATCCAAGAGCCAGGTGCTTAACTGACCAAGCCACCCAGGCGTCCCTATAAATGGCAGATTTTAAAACATGGCTGTCATAATTTGCAGCTCTCTCCATCAAATGTAAGGTCTAGTTCCCCATCCCTTGAATCCAGGCTGACTTTGATAAATATAACATGGCAGAAGTGACAATGTGGCATGTTCTCAGAGCCTCAAGAGAACTTGCGGCTTCCACCCTTGTCCTCTTGGAACACTGCCCAGAAACCACTATGTGAGGCAGCAGGTGAAACCTCCTGGCTGGTGAGAGCCACGTGGGAGAGTCATCACCAACTGCCAGCCATGTGAATGAGGCCATGGTCAACCTTCTGGCTTAGCCAACCTCCAGCTGAACGCAGCTGCACAAGTGAGCCCTGAGGAAGCCAGCAAAGGAAACACAGCCCACCCACAGAATCATGAGAAACCATGGTCCAAAATACAGCAGCAACTCGATGCAGGCACTAAATTTTCTCTGTGCACATATTACATTTTTAAGAAAAGCTTTTTTCTTGAATAAACAATATATATTGGTTTTCTTAAGAAAAAAAAGGGAAAAAAAACCCTCTACTCCTACCAAGAGCCATTCACCAATGTTAATATTTTGTCATTAATATTTCCTTCTTCTATGTATAATTATTTTTACTTGGTTGTGATCATATGATATAAACCATACTAAAAAAAAGTGTTTGTTTTCCAGAAACTGTTTGATGCAATTTGTCCAACCAACCAGTATCTACTGGACATCTGCTAGTTTCTAGATTAAAGTGTACCACTTAAGAGCTTGGAATGTGACCCAAAAAATCCATTGACCCACTGTGCTTCCCCAAATTTGAGCAACTTTACGTGGCTGACTCACTGTGTTCTCATCTGTAAAAAGGTATAATACCATATGACTTGCAGAATTGTTGAAAATTATAAATGTGATAATGTAGGGAAAGCATGGAACTTAGCACCTGGAACAGAAAAAGCATTTGATAAAGAATAGTTATTTTTTTAAATTATTTTTTAAATGTTTATTTATTTATTTATTTATTTTTTTTTTTTAATTTTTTTTTTTTTTTAACATTTATTTATTTTTGGGACAGAGAGAGACAGAGCACGAACGGGGGAGGGGCAGAGAGAGAGGGAGACACAGAATTGGAAACAGGCTCCAGGCTCTGAGCCATCAGCCCAGAGCCCGACGCGGGGCTCGAACTCACGGACCGCGAGATCGTGACCTGGCTAAAGTCGGATGCTTAACCGACTGCGCCACCCAGGCGCCCCAAATGTTTATTTATTTTTGAGAGATAGAGCATGAGTAGGGGAGAGACAGAGAAAGAGGGAAACACAGAATTCAAAGAAGGCTCCAGGCTCTGAGCTGTCAGCACAGAGCCCAATGTGGGGCTCAAACTCAAGAGTGTGAGATCATGAGCTGAGCTGAAGTCACTTAACCAACTGAGCCACCGAGGGGTGCTTATAATGAATACTTGCAAACATAAAGAATCCTTCAGCAAAAAAAAAAGACAGCAAAAGAAATTATACAAGAGAATCTCAACCAAATACACTCCCAGCCCAGAGTTGAATTCCTCCAGTAACAGAAGACTCATTACCTACAAAGGGTCTCTGGATAGGTATTGCTGTTCAAAATTTTTCCTTATACAAAGCTAAAATCTATCCTACCCCAATTCTCAACTATTTATCATCATTTCAACCCTCAAGTCTAGACAAAGCAAGGGTGCAGGGAATCCTCTTCCATGTGGGAACCCTTCCAGCACAGACCAATAACACTTCGTGGTTGATGTAAACATTCTACACCTATGCCATCCAGTATGACAGCCACTATACACTGATGGCTAGTGACCATTGGAATATGACATCTGTAGGTAAGGAAATCAATTCTGTATTTGATTTTATTTTAATTAATTTTAAAAAATGAAGTTCCCAAATCAGGAGACTATAGATGCTGGAGAGGATGTGAAGAAACGGGAACCCTCTTGCACTGTTGGTAGGAATGCAAACTGATGCAGACACTCTGGAAAACAGTGTGGAGGTTCCCCCCAAAATTAAAAATAGACCTACCCTATGACCCAGAAATAGCACTGCTAGGAATTTACCCAAGGGATACAGGAGTACTGATGCATAGGGGCACTTGTACCCCAATGTTTATAGCAGCACTCTCAACAGTAGCCAAATTATGGAAAGAGCCGAAATCCATCAACTGATGAATGGATAAAGAAATTGTGGTTTATATACACAATGGAGTACTTCATAGCAATGAGAAAGAATGAAATATGGCCCTTTGTAGCAACATGGATGGAACTGGAGAGTGTTATACTAAGTGAAATAAGCCATACAGAGAAAGACAGATACTATATGTTTTCACTCTTAGGTGGATCCTGAGAAACTTAACAGAAACCCATGGGGGAGGGGAAGGAAAAAAAAAATAGGAGGTTAGAGTGGGAGAGAGCCAAAGCATAAAAGACTCTTAAAAACTGAGAGCAAACTGAGGGTTGATGGGGGGTGGGAGGGAGGAGAGGGTGGGTGATGGGTACTGAGGAGGGCACCTTTTGGGATGAGCACTGGGTGTTGTATGGAAACCAATTTGACAATAAACTTCATATATTGAAAAATAAATAAATAAACATTTTAAAAATGGAAAAAAAAATGAAGTTCCCCTTGGGGACTCTGACTCACACTGCCACCACAGACTATGTGGGCCTCTGTGCCAGTTGGAAATGGGTCCCCCTCTGGCTGAGCTCATGAATTGGCAGGGAACCCCTCTCGGAGAATGATTGGGGGAAAAGTGCATGCTCTAAGAGGAAGCCACCCTGAAGATTTGCCACATGAATTCCATGTCTGTGAGAAGAAAAAGTTTCCCCTACACTAAATAGATGCCCTGGGACCAAAGAGCTCAGCTTGGTAATGAGTTCAGAGGCTAGAACACAGCTCCCTACCCAGTGCCTGTGGCTCCAGTTCATTGACTAGCCACCTAACTATACCATGCACTACAATGACAACCTATAACAGCACTTCCTAAACTATGTGCAGAGAAAGACCAGGGTTTAAAAATGCTTTCAATCAGCCTCAGGCCACGACTTTTGTAAAATACAATAAAAATAAATTAGGGCTGCTTGGATGGCTCAATCGGTTAAGTGTCCAACTGTTGATTTCAGCTCAGGTCATGATCCCAGGGTCATGGGATTGAGCCCAGAGTGGTGTTCCACACTGAGTGTGGAGTCTGCTTAAGATTCTCTCTCTCTCTCCTTCTTCCCACTCCTGCTCGCACATGTATGCTCACTCTCTTTCTGTCTAAAAATAAATAATCAGAAAAATAAAACAAAAAAGGACAAAGTACCAGCCTGAATTTTGTTTTTATATTAATCAGACAGAAAATTGTTTTTCAACAAAAACAATCAAAACAAACATTTTGAGCAAGACAAAAGAATTACAAAAACTTGACATGTTCTTTCAAAGGTATGTGTAAGCAATTATTGTATAACATGGTAATTACACTCATAAGCTGCTGCTGTTTGACATTTGGAATCATGGGACAGTTAATCCGGACCACACATTCTCTGACACCTCTCCCACTGGAATGTAGGACTACTGTGTCCTCCTCTTAGATTTGAGGAGGCTCTGTTACCACATTGACCAACAGAATATGGTAGCAATGACACTGCCCCAGTTTTAAGGCCTGAACCTCAAGAGATGGGAAAATTCTACTTCCTGTCTCTTGGAGCCCTCACTCTTGAACCCCTCAGCCACCATGTAGGACATCCAGCTACTTTGTTGGAGAGACCCTGAGTCTACCTAGGATGGAGCCCCAGTCTTCCAGCTGTCCTTTCCAAGGCACTGGGCATGTGCATGAATATGACTTGGACCCTCCAGACCAGAATAGGCATGAGCTGAACAGCATCAGTGATCCCGGTCAACACCAGGTGAAGCAGAACCACCCAGCTGGACCATGCACGAACTCGTAACATAAAAAACCATAAGCTGTGATAAAATGATTGTTGCACTTAAAGTACTGAGTTTTGGGGATAGTTTGTAATACAGTGATAGATAACCAAAACAAGAACTAAACATAATATTTAAAGTTTTTAATATAATGAATAAGCCTTCTCAACCATTAACATACATGACCCAATTTGAACTGATAACAATTTTACTCACAGGACACAATGTGTAGTTAATCTGTTTCTAGGTCGGCTTTGATAACATTTATAGCAGAGAAACCAGTCCACAAAAGTACATTTTTTGGGAATGGAAGAAAAGATTTTTAAACAATTTCAATAGACTCATAATATTTGCTTTTAATTTCTGTTCCAAATGAAGAAAATAAGGCTGTATCTTTTTTCTCTATCAGCCCCTACGTATAAACAAACATACCTAGACACAGATACACAGATGTACACGTCTCCACCACACATCCATATTTTTTATTATGTTATTTATTTATCTTTAATCAAGGTTAAGTGCACTCCTTAATCCCCATCACCTATTTCACCCATAACCCCATCCGAACCTTCCCCTCTGGTTACCATCAGTTTGTTTTCTATAGTTAAGAACCTGTTCCTTGGTTTGTCTCTATCTCTCTCTTTCTCCTTTTCCTTTGCTGGATGTATTTTAATTTTCATTTGCAGACCCTCGTCAGAAGCCAGTCACAAAAATTTATCCTACAGAGAACAAACTGGCAGTTGGCAGAAGGGAGGTGGAGGAGGGGGGAAATGAAATGGTGGATGAAGAGGAACAAATTTCCAGTTGTAAAATAAATCTCATGGGGATGAAAAGAACAGCACGGGGAATATAGTCAATAATACTGTAATAATGTGTGCTGACAGATAGCAATGACACTTAAAATGGTGAGCATTGAGCAAGGTATAGAATTGTTGAATCGCTATATTGTACATCTGAAACTAATATAACATTAAGTCAACTACACTTCAATGACAAATAAAACATTATTGTATTAAGTTATAAGATATAGCAAAGGTGATGGGATGTTACTTCCATGATTAGATTATATGAGTTTGTGACTCCTATCTTGCTTGCAGACACTTTTCTTTGCCGATTTTGACAAAGTCAGTTGCCATGTTGGGGAGACCCACATGGCAAGAAACTGAGGGTGGCCTCTGGCCAACATCCTGTTAAGAAATAAGGCCCTCAGTGCAAAAACCTAAAAGGAACTGAATCCTACCAATAACCACGTAAGTAAGCTATGAGACAGATTATTCCCTGGCCAAACCTTCAGATGAGACAGCAGCCCTGGCTCACACTTTGTTTGCAGTTTGTGAGGAAACTCAGAAAGCACAATCCAGCTAAACAATGCCTGAGTTCTTGAGCCATGGAAATTGTGAGGAAAAGAAATGTGTGTTATTTCAGGCTGCTAAGTTTGTGGCAATTTGTTACACAGCTATAGGTGATAGAGATTTTGATTTCTGGAAGTGGGGTGCTGCTGTAACAAATAATTCAAATGTGGGAGTGGCTTTGGAACAGAGAGTGAGCAGAAGCTGGAAGGACTTAGAGCATTATGATAGAAAAAGTCCTGGACTTTGAGGACATTTGCCAGTGAAGTTTCTAAAGGAAGTAAGGAAATTGTTATTGGAAACTAGGGCAAGAGGGCCCTTGATATGGAGTGGCAGAAAGATTAGCAAAATTATCATCTGCAGTAACACAAAAAGTATATGTCCCTGATGGACTTGGTCATCTAGATAAAGAGATTGCCAAGAGAAGGTCTGAAGCTCCCACCTGGCCTTATCTTGCTGCTTATGGTAAAAGAGAGAAGAGATAGAGAAGTTGAGAGAAAGACATTATCAAAACTACTTTATATTGTTGTCTCCATTGGCCTTGCAAGCTTTAATGTCAGAAATCCTTCTCTACCATGGGAAAAAACCTAGCCTGACTTTCTAGCTCATTCTTAGGGAGCAGAAATCTTGGGATCCCCTTAAGCCACGAACACAGTCTTAGTGTCAGAAATCAGCATGCTCAGTCCAAGATGTCAATCAGAGCCTTCACTTAGGTAACCATAAGTTTTCACCCACATTTCTCCTGATCCCTCTGCCCATATCTACTCACATCTACCCACTAGATGCTGGTTTGCACCCACCCTTCCTCCCCTCATACACAGGTTGGGGCGGGGGGTGTCAGGGGGCAAAGCTACCAACAATTCTTGCTCAGCTAGTGGCCTCTTCCCTCCATCTAGCAAACATTAACTTGGACTTCCTCTTCTTGTTACTTGCTTGAGTTCTTGGAGATTCCCACTTCTTTGGAGGACCCCACCCCCATCCCTCTGCCATGCATTTTTCTTGGCTCAGGTACGGATATCCTAAACTCGGCTGCTTGAAACTTCTTCCTCAGTCTCTAGGAATCCAGAAGTAGGAATAGGTGGATTTTGCACATGACTGACAAAACTGAAGCCCCCAAATCTGTCCTACACAGAACATTCAAGTTTATTAAGTGACTTTTCACAAGTCTTGATATTCTAGCATAATCTTTCTTCATTGCTTTATTAATATGATAAGCTATACAAATAGGTTTTGTAAAGTGAGATTGACCCATAGCTTTGTATTTTTAAATAAAACCAGCTATAGTTTATCTATGTCATGGGTTGTTTCAAAGAATCAATGCCTAGGTTTATTATTTAATATTATTAGCTTTCTGTTTTCTGATTCCCTTATTTCTGATTTTAACTTCTTAGTTCTACCCTCTGGCCTTATTTAGATGTTTTGTTACTCTGTTATTTTTAACTTCTGGGATGGAATACTCAATTTGTTTTTATTCCCTTTTTTTAATTAAAGTGTTTATAAAAGAAAAAAGAGGCAAAAAATAAAATACAAAACAGACTCTTTAAAATACAGAGTACAAACTTGTATTTTTGAGAGGAGGTTGGTAGGGGGATAGGGGACATATATTAAGGGGATTAAGAGTACACTTATCTTGAGGAGCACTGAGAAATGTATGAAATTGTTGAATCATTATATTGTACACCTGAAACTAACATAACACTGCTTGTTAATTGTACGTGAATTATAAACAAATAAATAAGTAAATAAATCAAAAGAAAGAAGGAAGGAAGAGGGAAGGAGGAAGGGAAGAAGAGAGGAAGAAAAAAAAATCATAGCTCAGAAGGGCCTAGAAGCTATTAGCACCTCTAGTGCCCACATCTTGGTTTCTAAATACCATTCCTCACTGAAAGGAACCAAAGTTCCTTATGGAAATGGTTGATCCCTGGGGTGTCTGGTTGGCCCAATCTGTAGAGCAGTGGAATGTGTGACTCTCGGCCTTGAGGTTGTAAGTTTGAGCCCCACATTGGGTGTAGAGATTAGTTAAAAATAAAATCTGAAAGAAAAAAGGAAATGTCGATTTCATGGAAAGTACAAGATGAATCTGGAATACCTTGTTGTGCCAGGACACAAAATGAAGCGCTCAAAAAAATAAAGGAATGGGTCAAAAGGACACAGGAGTCAGCTTGAAGGAGCATCCACTGGGAAAATCTATGACAATCTGAAGACCAAAATGATAATGATAGTAACAGCTTGTAATCCTTTGAATACAATAAGAATCTATGAGCCCAAGAGACTCATAAATATGGAGAACAAACTGAGGGCTACTGGAGGGGTTGTGGGAGGGGGGATGGGCTAAATGGTTAAGGGGCATTAAGGAATCTACTCCTGAAATCATTGTTTCACTATATGCTAACTAATTTGGATGTAAATTTTAAAAAATAAAAAATAAAATAAAATAAAAGAATCTATGAGCCCACACTGACATGAATTATTTCTATCCCGGGGAAAGTAAATTAAATAATTTAAAACTTCTAGAGTGACAAAAATCCCTAAGAAAGACCCTTTAAGTAGCTGGCCTAAGTTCTAAACACCAAGAAGGCAAAGCTGGGTTTTTCTTCCACACAGAAGTCTTCCTGAAGGACAGGAGTATGGACTGAGGTGTCCACCTATGTCTCCAGGAAGAGGCCCATTGGCCACAGAGACTTGGGCTCACACCTCAGTTTGGCTCACCACATCTCTGTAGGAGGTGGGTACTATGGTCATTTCACCAGATATAATGGATACACACAAAATTCAGAATATGCTGGCCATACCCTGCCTTTGTATGCTGTGCTATTAGTTTTCTATTGCTGTGTAATAAATTACCACAGACATAGATATTTAAACAAGACAAATTTAACCCAAGTGTGGATTGGCTGGGTCCTCTGATCAGGGGCTCACCAGACTGAAATCAAGGTGTCATCCTGAGGCTGCAAATCTCATCTGAGGTTTGGGGTCTTGTTTCAAACTTACTGGTAGAATTCAGTCCCTTGTGGTTGTAGGGCTGAAGTTTCTGGTCAGGGACCTATCTCAACTCTTAGAGGCTGCTTAAGGTTCCTAGCCACGTGGTCTCTAGGCAGTTCCCAACATGGCTGTTGGCTTCCTTCTTGAACAACAGGAAAGCATCTCTTTAACGTTTCACACCTTCTTTTAAAGAACTCATCTGGGGTACCTGGGTGGCTCAGTCAGTTAAGTGTCCAACTCTTGATTTCAACTTAGGTCATGATCTCACTGTTTGGGAGTTCAAGCCCCCTATTGGGCTCTGCACTGCTGGTGCAGAGCCTGCTTGGGATTTTCTCTCTTCCTCTCTCTCTGCCCTTCCCCCACTCTCTCTTTCCCTCACAAAATAAATAAATAAAGGAAAAAAAGGACTCACCTGATTAGATCTAGCCCACCCAGATAATCTTCCCTGTGATAATCTCAGAATCAACTGACAGTAACCCAATCAAGGGAAAGACATCCACCATATGCACAGTCCTGCCCATACTCAAGGGGAAGGATCATACAGGAATGTATATCAAAGGAGCTGGAATTTGGGGGACCTCCTTATAATTCTATCTACCACAACCCCTGGTGACAGGAGAAAGTCAGCCAGGAATTCGGCTGTACCGTGGATAGCCCACCATGTGGAAAATTGAGAGTGGCTTATCCCTTAAAATCTAAATATTTTGCTTTAATGTTTTTTAGGAAAAAAAATAGCAATAGCACCAGTGGTAATTTACCCTAAGAATATAACTGAGAAATATACACTAATGTATGTACAAAATAATGGCTGGGATGTTGGTTTAGAAAAGTGGAAAATTGCAAACAACTAAATGTCTGTCAGCAGGGGACCAGTGGAATAAGTACTGGAACATCTCGTTTAATGCCAGATATATATTTACTGATGGAAAATCATCCTAGAGATCTAGTCAAATATAAAAGCAGTTCATAAAGCCATGGATACACAATAACCCCGTTTGTTTTATTTATTCATATTTCCCGGTATCTATGCATTTAAAAGCCAAGAAAAATATAAATCAAACTGCTAATAGTTGTGATGTCTATGGGGTAGGATTATAGGGGTGCCTTCACCTTTTACTTTACGTTTTTGCATTATTTAAATTGCTTTCAACAAGCATTTAATTTTCTTATAATTAGCAGCAAAAAAGAGCTATTTCATTTTTATACAAGAGTACAGAATTTTAAAGAAGGATATTATTTTCTCCTTCAGTCGCTAACATTACAATCCAATTTTTTTCTCTCCGTCTTCAACTTTTCATACCATCTTGTCAAACAATACTAAATTGAGTGTCCTTAAAAGAAAATTTGACTTTCTTGCTGACGAGTGACAAGTCTCTGAAATATATCAAATGTGTGCAACACCAGGACATGTGGCATAATTTGAACACGAAAAAACCATAATATATTTTTCTAGAACAATATGGTGATAATCACAAGCGAAACCAAAATCATTTATGTACTACAAATGTATTACTTGCTTATCAGTTTCTGATTCATTTACTTTCAAAATTTGCTTATTCCTTCTGTTAAGACATTGCTAAAGCCATCAGCCAGTTCATCTTTAAGAAAGTGCACACCAGCTCTCGTGTCATATTGATTTCTCAATGTGTCATTACGGTTAAGTTATTCTACACCAAACAATGCTAATACTCTGAAATAATAATAGATTGCAGTCTTGCTGAAGTATTAGCTTCCAACATGTGGCTGTCTTTGCATGTTAAGAATTAATACAGCCCGCCAGGAGCTTCTTGTCATCTTGCTTCCCAAGTTCTCACACACAGGCTGTGTACTTGTCAGTCAGTCCTGTTTCATCCAAACAATTTTGCAGAGCAGTTATAGTTTGGAGATAAAATTTAAAATATATGGTCTTCATATGTGCAGATGGCTGCTGTAAGCAACAGAAGCTCAAGCTCTGGGCCCCCGTGGCAGTCCTCCAGGAAGTTCCTAACAGGCAGCTAGAACAGTACCAGGCTGTGGACAATGCCCTGCAAATCATCCATTAAGGGTCATTACATAAATCACTGTGTCTGAAAAATCCCAGCTGTCCTCACTTCCTCTGAAGTTCCTTCCTCCTCTGAAGAGGAGTCACACTTGACTCTACTATCCTAGGGGATACAATCCCTTGTTTAACTGCAAGAGTCTACATGCTGTCCTTGACAGTTCAGTTTGCCTTTCAGCCGGACTGTAAAATGACAATAGCACCAGGGCACCATCTGTTCCACCCAGGTGTGTGTGTTCTGTGGCTCTGCTCAGCTCACTGAGGAAGATGGGGAGGTGGGGAGTGTGGTGTCTCAGCTTCTGTTTGGTTTCTGTTGTGGAAAGTGCCTTCTGAGTGGCTTGACAGTATGGGTGTTGTGCCGGGTAGTCATGTGGCATTATGTGCCATTTTGGAATATGGCGAACCACTATCTGTGTTTGTGCCTGGAACAAACATACCATTTTCACCTGGAATAACTTAGTCCAGGTGAGTTCAGACCAGCCGAGGGCTGACTTTGCTCCTCGTGAAAGGAGCTACTTCCCCAAGAAGCCAGAGGCCCTTCCTTTAGATGTTGTTGCTCTTCATAGAGATCCCCACCTTCATGACAAGTAGGAACAAGAGTGAACATCTGGCCAACTTCAGAAATAGTTCAAAAGCCAACAGGTCTCCAAGGATCTCAGGCTGGCTGGCCTTCTCCCAGTTTTCTTTAAAGAAACATGTGTGAGCCAGCAGATATCATGCACTGAGAGAATGAATTCCATTCATGCATGGATACGCATTGGAAAATGGCAAAGATAAACATTTTGATGATTATGTAGTTATTTTTAAAATGTAGTATAGTTACCCCCACCTAACATTACAGATGGAAAAAAAGATTAAAATCAGAGTTTAAAGTACATGAAAACTAAATGTTTGGTTTATTTGGCTAGTATAGTTTGAAGAACCAGCAGCAGGTTTGACACTTCCCAGACAGTTTATGTTTTACCATAAAAATTCACACAAATTTTGACCTCTATTCCACAATATGTCTGTATTTTTCATATTAGAAAAAATAGTGTTACCAACATTTTAATGTGAGGGGATAGAAAGGTCCCCTTACCTATTTTGTTGCCTAGCTGGCAAGAAGTTACATTTATGCATATCTTTGGTTTTTGGAAAGCTGGCTGCTAGTGAAGACAGCTGCCACTGCCTATCAAAGTTGGCATTCAGGCAATTTTTCTTCTCTGTTTGGGCATTGCTATGTTTTGAGAATCCAAACTTACTTACAAATGCATTAAAATAATCCTCAGGAAAATGCATGTATGTACAGACACACACACACATGCACATACACACTCTGCTACGCACCGCAAACAGTGTCTGCACCCAGTTGAAAGGCTGCCAATAAATGACAACAGGGAGCTGCATCTGAGTTAAGGCTAAGTGAACTCAAACCAAACAGACCGTATTGATCTCAGATCACATCTGATTATGAAATTGCCATCATCCTGTCTTCTGGTATTGTCACTTCCTTTTACCTCTTGACATGTTTTTCTGGTGCCTCCAATCCAATCTGATTCTTCCCACACTGCCATTTCTAAACTCTCCGCTTTCAAATAAATGCCTCTCCCTTGGGTTCTTCACTGTTCCTGGCATCTCATATATGAGTCTTGCCCATTTTCTCAGGTACCCTCGCTCCATTCCCCAGTGTCACATCCATCCATATTCCCTTGGTCCAAAGAATTCCCCACAATTTGAGAACTCTGTCTTTATCTGAGCATGAGCCTGGTGGAATCTTAGCCCACCACCACCATCCTGAGATCCTCTTCTTTTAGGGAGAACTTAAGAAACAACTTTGGAAGGCCAGTGAAAGTTCTTGCCATCTTTTATCCTATCAGCAAAAATATAGTGGGATCGGCTGGGATCGGCAAGTGCCAGGAAGTATAGATAGGAGTTAGCACCTCCCTCTCCTGCAAATGCCTCAGTCCACTGTCTGTAGTTGATAAATTCTGGTCTAGGCAACAAAGAGAGGGAAAGTGTGACTGGCATTGTCATGGGAAGGAGGAAAGAGAGTTCTTTTCAAATGCCACTTAGAGATGTTTGGAACAGTTGAAGATTTAATTATCCATCTCTTTTAAGATCCACTTTGTCCAGGAGCTACATCATTGACTAGCAGGTGGACACATAGAAAAATGCCTTAGGTTGGCACCATATTTAAACATATTAAGGGAAGCCTTTTAACTCACAAATTTTTCTTCTAGGAAACTATTCTAAATAAATACTCTCCTATTAGCTTGAACATTGGTACATTCAAGGCTTTTTTTTTTTGGTGCCTTTTATGAAATGAAAATGGGGAAAGAACTCAATGTCCATCATTTGGAGATATGTTAAATAAATTGTGATGGGTTGATATTGTAGAATGTTATGCCACCATGAAGAAGAATGAAAGAGAGACATGGAAAGATCTTCAAGATATATTGGTAAACGAAAAAAGGCAAGAAAGAGCAATGCATATAGTATGGTATAATACATAAATAGTATATAGATGCAATACATGGGAGTATATGTACATTGCATGTGTGTAAATATAGCCCCAGTGCTACCCACAGGGGATTTCACACAAATTAGAAAAGTCATCCTCCTTCAAAACACTTTACTTCCATTTGTTGGAGAAAACGTCATAATAAAATTTAAAATCTAAAAAACTCTGAATAGACAAGGACATTTTCCTTCTAAGACCATTTGGAAAATGATATCCTAAGTGGTAGTCCTGTCTCCAGAAGAACATTGATTGACCGGAATTGGACTAATCAGAACCCAGCCAGTTCTCAACAAGGCACCATCAAAGGGATGAACTTGCTCAGAGCACAGCTGAGAAATCTCCTCACTCCAGGGGGAAGGTTGGGGCGGGGGTGGAGGGCAGAATCCATGTGCTCCCTAGTGCTAGAGCACAGTCTGACTATTCACACTCTGTTTCCTACAGCTGTACAACTCCAGAACCTGCCAGATCCTAGAACGCTTCTTAAAATGCTCCACTACCTTTAGCATACTTTGACCACTTTGGAAGAATTTTGACAAATACACTCTAGAAATACTTCCAACTACAGAATGAAACCAAAAAATCACATTAGCTCTAAATTAAATTTTAAGTGTTATAACCATAAAATCCTCATTCCTCAAGCATTTATTATAATTTAAAATTGTAGTGATGTAGGCTAGAAGGGAATCAATTGAACATTTGGTCCCAGATCCACTAATTATTTATAGTTTCAGTCCTCAAAAAACTTTTAGAAAAAAGCCCTGAACATTTCAAAAAGTAATTGGTAGTGGTGAACTTCACATCATGTTCTCTCAAGAAAAACAATTAAGGACTCTTAATTGGTAAAGCACCACACAAGGTGCTCCTTTTCCCCCTTGTCTCACACTTAGGCCATCTGAGATTCTTCAGACATCATTTTCCAAATCAGTATTTATTACCCACTCTGAAGAAAAAGGCCATGGGAACACATTTTAATAATTATCAGCATTCACGGTTGGAACATCTTGTCACCTCCATGTCCTCATGCTGCCCCAAATGAGTTTCCTTTCCTTCTGACTGCACCAGAAGTGGAAAGTCCCTGCTGGGGGTCTTTTACATAGTGCTTGCAAACCACAGTTTCCATCCCTCCCCCTGGAGCCCCGTACTACAGGGAACAAGGATAGATCGTAAGTTTTCTGAGTATCCTCCAAAGTCTAAGATGGGAAAAGTAAGCCCCTCCATCCTCCATAACACAAGTAAGAAGCATCTGTCATGTCTGGCTGGAATGAATAGTACTGGATGTTCTCCTAGACAAATGGTCCCTGCAAATCCCAAGGGGACATTCTGCATATGCATCTCTTTTGGAGTCTATCAATATTGATGCTGTGCTCACGAAACAAGTCATCACCAACCACAGTCTCTCGTTTCCCCTCTGGTCAGCTCTATGTAAACACTTCTGTGACTCTAAGTGTGGGCTTTTCAGGAAGCAGTATATACACCTCTCTCCTTGTGCATAGCACGCATCCATTCCTGCCATGAAGAGGCCTCTGGGAGGTAGTACAAGACTGTCATCATACTTTTTCCCCATGAAAACCTTGGCCCCCCTCCTAAACGACCTTCCAGTTTTGCAGACTTGGGCCAAGAGAAAAGGTGTGTTCAACCTCTGGCTGCAAACAACCCCACTGATCTAACAATGAAGTGGTATTTCCCCCAGAATGGAAACACGTGCTAGGGAAAACAAACAAACCTCTGAATGCTATCTGTAACAGCTCCATCTGCTGGTTCCCAGATAATGTTACAGATCTGACAGGTGGACATCGATCATATTGATCCAATAATAAACAGTGCTTTATAATAGAAGTCTTGTCACCTTTCTTCTCAATCCATCCAGAACTGCCCCTGCCCCAGACACCAGCCAGCATACACAAACAGCAACCTGGGATGCTAAAATAGAATGTGAGGATAGCTTTGGAAGACAATCTGGCTAAATACAGAACTCTCCAGCATAAAGGGAGAGTTAAAAGGACCGTGATAAAAGGACCGTCCTGCCCTCTTTGTGGTGTTGAACAACACAACTTCCTCTCCTCTTCCTTGGGTTTTCATCCCCCAAGATGGAAGTAGTGATACTTGCAACTCAGGTCCAAGTGACGGTAAGAGGATTACAGTAATGAGGCTGTGTTTGGTATGCTGTGAGCTCCTTAAAGCCATGAGTCATATAAAGATCAAGGCATTACAATTACATCTTAATATTCACTCGCAGTTATTAGAAATGCCTAAAGTCTCCCATTAATTCAGTGAGAATTAGATGTCTATCAGAGTTAGATGCTATGATATTAAAAATATAGGGGTGGAGAAAAAAAAGATGTGACAGAGCATTAGTAGGTAGAGCTCAAATGTACCAAGTTTATAGTTGCCACATCAGCAGAAAGAACAGTCTTAGGTAACTTGCTCTTCTGAAGCTATTCAATACATACATGCCCATTTTCCTAATGGGAATACTATTCAAAAGTATTATTTTCATTATTTTAAAAGTCATATATCTTAAATGCCAAATTCCCACCATCAACTGCACACCAACTCCAAAGCCGTTGTACTCAGAGGCAGGTACTAGACATGGACTACACTTTGGCATTACAGGGTATGGATTGGGGCTTTGGAGCCTCCATGGTTTTCATTGCCCCTGCTCTAAACTCATTTCAAGTGTTACAGATTGAACTGTGTCCTCTTAAAAAAGATATATTGGAACCCAGACCCACAATACCTTCTTAACATGACCTTATCTACAGATGTGTTCTTCACAGAAATAATCAAGTTAGAATGAGGTCACAAGGGCAAGCCCTAATACAATATGACTGATTTTCTTATAAAAAAAAGGGGGGGGGGAATTTGGAAATGTGAACAGACATGTGCAGAGAGAACACAATGTGAAGGGACAAGAGGAGAAGAAGGCCACCTACAAGCCAAGGAGAAAAGACCTGGAGCAGAACATTCCCTCACCACCCTTAGAGGGAGCCATCCCTACTGACATCTTAACTTTAAACTCCTCTCCAGAACTGTGAGACAATAAAATTTCTATTGTTTAAGCCACCTGGTTTGGGATATTTGTTACTGCAGCCATACCAAACTAATACACCAACTAAAAACAATGAGCTTGTTAATTGGTGGGTTGATTCGTTGATTGATTAATTGATGGAATAATGGTAGAAGCAACAACACAAGAGTTATTCTATTTCCTCTATGCAGAATGGAATAACTGGGATAAATGGAAAATGCCATTTTCTCTGAAGGGAAATCCTCACGATATAAAAAGTTCATGTGCAAACAATTTTAAATCTTAAGCCTAACAAGATTTATAAATTCTCAGATGATCTTTAAACTGACAAGAGAAAAAAAATAAACTGACAAGAGAAAAAAAGAAACTTTTTCCTCATTGCCAAGTCCTTTATCAAGTTCACTTCCATGATGCTTCCCATTGAAATTGAAAACTGTCAAAGAATCACTGAGATTTATGATAAGTTGTTTCTTTCCCCAACAGCATCGGTTAAAACTTGACAACCATAATCTAGATGACAATTTTGTGATTGGGTCTGAATGTAATTTGTTCTTCCTCCACTGCTGTAATTGTCCAGACCTTACCACTGACTTTATTGTGATATCAGCCACCATGATACCTTTTTTTTCCCAAAAGATTTCCCAAAGAGCTAAACTCACCAGAGCCAGATAAATATTAACTTCTCCAAGAAAACCCTAGAGAGCTCAAAAGCAACCTTGTAATTCAGCCGATGGATTGCCCATCACCTATGGAAAGCTGCTAAGGATGGGGAAAGTATAAACCAGCATAATTTCCTATCTTCGTTCTCTTATTCCTAACACGTGAACGTGTCAGGGAGTTAGTGACCATGAATTCAGAATAATTAGGGGAAATGTCAATTCACTTACTCTCTGTGTCTTGTTCTAAGTGCTTTACTTCCAATATTGCAGTGGGGCCAGATGCCTTCTAGGAAAATCTAAGCCAGTTGTTTCTTCTCCAGGTTGTACAAGCCCAGGTTGTATATATCCTCCCTAAGCATTCCCTTCCTTAGTGCAGACCTCATACCCCCAGAAGAGATACAGAACAAAGAAGTTAGACAGGGCGTGGATGATAATAAAAAGTTAACCTATAGAGAACCCACTGTCAGAAAAGCTTACTATCCCCACCCTCTAGATGACCTTGGGCCTGGCCCCACTTAATCACAAGATTTGATTTAACCCAGTCCTACTCCTGTTTAGTGACTTCCTGTCCATAAGAGAAATACACCAGGGAGACACAACCCCTAACCAGAAATCAAACAATCTGGCTTCACTTACATTTAAAATGCGATACTTCTCTAAACCACTGTTACCTGAAAGTGACAAGATCTTCCATCTCAAACTTCCAGTCTTCTGCTTTATCCTTTTACTAAAAAACAATAAAACAATCTATGAATCTGTTGTTTATTTAGTCCTGAATGCCAGCAGCCAAGGCAGTATTCCTCATTGATACCAACAGAATGGACTATGAATCAAAGAGAAAGAAAACACTACAAGGGGAACATATTTAAGAGAGAAGGAAAGGAAGGAGAAAGACCAAGAAAGCTCATACTGGGTAGGGAATACTCTCCAGAATTTCAGTGACAGACAAAGTCATGTGTCATGATGTATGTCATGGCCAAGAGCAGGGCTTCTAGAGTCAGGTAGACCATGATTGGAATCCCAGTTTTTCTATAACTAGAGCTAGTAATAATGATGATAACTGAAGTGAGAAGAGTGTCTACCATGTGGCAGGCACCACCAGACACTGTGCTTTACATACACTATTTCATCCTATTCTCACAGCAGACTAAGAATAGGTTCTATCATGATCTCCATTTTACTCAGGGGTGAAATGAGGCACAAAGAAGTAATTTGCCCCAGGTCACAAGACAGAGGAGAAATTCATATCCATGCACTCTGACTCCAAAATCTATGTGTAAATTCCTTAAATATCAGGTTCCTTAACTTTAAAATGAAGGTAATAATTTGGAGTGCCTGGGTGGCTCAGTTGGTTAAGCATCTGACTCTTGATTTCAGTTCAGGTCATGATCTGATGGTTCATGGGTTCAAGCCACTACAGTGCAGAGCCTGCTTGGGATTCTTTCTCTTTCCCTCTTCCTCTGGCCCTCCTCCTACCCGCCCCATGCTTTCACACACACTTTCTCTCTCTGTCTCAAAATAAAAACTTAAAAAATAAAAATAAATTAAATAAAGGTAATAATTGGTGTTCCCTAACTCATGAGGTTATTGTGGGAGTTATAATAATCATATAATCATATATATTAAAGACCTTAGAACACTGTCAGGGACATAGTAAGTGTTCAATAAAATACATGCCATTAAAGTCCAATCCCCTATACTGGCTAGAATTTAAATGGTAACTACTTTGAATGGCCCCAAACAGTAGTTGATTCCCATTTTATTGTTCCACTCATTCTTTTCTAAGAATTAGCTCAACATCAAGCATGGCTTACCCTAAATTTGCATGGTTCTTAGAATCCAATATTCTTATTTAGAAAGAAAGCAATCCTATGGTCTTAAAAATATCAGAAGTCCTCTTAATTCATTTCAATGAATCAGAGATCAATATGAGCAATATTCCACTATTTCAAAGTATACTGCAAGCCTATGTTTATTCTAGGAGGATTAAAGACTTAGAGATCTTGTGTATTTGACCTTCACAGGGCTCATTTTACCCTCAAAACCCAAAACAATTTCCTTGATTTTATTTACAAACAACTGGATATTTTTATGGGCTGCAAATGGCCTTATGTTGGCCATGTGTATTTGTCTTATAGGAAGCACATCCAATGTCTGATTCACAAGTACTAGTTATAAAGAAGAATATTTACCAGGAATGTCCAGGGAGTGGTCCAGGCCAATGCTAGGAAACAGGAAGGATAAGATTTGGGGCAGAGGACACAGCATTGTGTGACATTGTGTTGTTATAGCTGTTCAGAAACTTAGCTCAAGACTTTCCACAAACACTCATAGATCCTGGGGTAGAACTGTCAACATCAGTTAATTAGGGGAGTTATGGTTAATTTTATGTGTTAGTTTGGCTGGGCCACAGTGCCCAGACATGTAGTCAAATACTATTTCCGTGAGGGTGTTTTTGAATGCAATTAACATTCAAATCAGAGTACAGCATATTACCTTCCATCATGTGGGTGGGCTTCATCTAATCAGTTGAAGGTCTGAATAGAACAAAATATTTGTATCCTTCCCCCCACAGCACAAAAAGGAATTCTCTTGTCTGATGGTCTTCAGACTTGAACTGCAACATCAGTTCTTCCCTGGGTCTCCAGCTTGCCAGCCGGCTGTGCACATTCTGGATTTTCCAGTCTCTATAGTCATGTGAACCAATTTCTTTTAATCAATCTCTTTCATCTTGTTTTAATGCTGTGATACTTGAGTTATGTTAAGTATTTTGATTGGTTTTAATCTGTAACATATTTGAACTCCCTGAAACTGTGGAATATGAGCTTTTTTGTAGCTGGTGATGAGCCATTCATTGTTGGCCAGAAATATACACAGAAGTCTTCCATGATAATTTAGGGTTACTGAGAACCACTGAGAACTACTAACTCTGCAGGGTCATTGGATCCTTCAAGTTTCTCATCATTTTCTATGTCTGACTTTTCCCACAGCACTTTCTAGTGCATTGCTGTGCCATGGACAATTTGGAGAACTCAAGCATTAAAAGAATGGTGTTAAATGATTGTAACATATTAAAAATTTTAATTCCATGAGTCCATGATGGGGCCCAAGGGAAAGGAAGCTCTTCTTTACAGAAAAAAAATACCAGCAAGTACAGATGGGAGGAGCAATGGAATTCAAGTAATGGATGCCAAAAACCAGTGGTTGGAAGTTATTGGGGAATATGGTGACAAAGAATATCAAAACAATTGCAAAGTATTGCTTACTCCTCAGATTACTTACTAATCACTTACTAATTCACATGGTACAATTTGACAATCACCATCTTAACCAAGTAATCAAATTTAGCCTCACTAATGGAGGAATTTGCTTCCCAACAAACTGCAATGTGACATACCACACATGTGATGCTCCCAATCCAGACTCTAGATCTAACATCCAGTTTATGGCTGTGCAGGACATAAAGAAGCAAGGGAAATGACACCAGGAAAACATAGTGCGGCAGGTCCAGAATGGGGGTGGTATTCTACAAACGGTCTGGGTTCTTTAAAACTTGATGCCAGAAAGAAGGGAAGGAAGGAAAATAACAAGGACTGTTGTAAATTAAGAGCAAAAGGACATTTAGGTGCCTGGGTGGATTACTCAGTTAAGTGTTCAAATCTTGATTTCAACTCAGGTCATGATCTCATGGTTTGGGAGTTCAAGCCCCATGTCAGGCTCTGTACCCGCAGCGCGGAGCCTGCTTGGGATTCTCTCTCTCTCTCTTTCTCTGCCTCACTCCCCTTCTCTTTCTCTCTCAAAATTAAAAAAAATCAAAGTATAATGATGTAAAAAATAAAAAAATATATATAAAATGCAGTAACGCAGCATATAAACCTTGAGTAAGTCCTGGGTCTGGACAAAATCAATAAGCTATAAAGATACACTTTGTCATGGGTCAAATTTGAGCAAGTTATGGAACAACTGCTGACTTTCTGAAGCATGGCAATGGTGTTGTAATTATGTTGTAGAATGTGTGTTCTTAGGAGACATGTACAAAGTATTTGTGGGGAAGTATCACAATGTCTATAACCTTAATTCTAAATAGTTTAACAAAAATAAAATGTCTTTACTAGGGTGATAAAGTATCTGTGCCAAAATGTTAACAATTGTTGAATCCAGGTAGAGGGCGAATAAATGTTCACTCTACTATTTTCAATATTTCCGTTTGAAAATACTCAGAAAAGAGTGGGGATGAAAATCAGCTTTCAGAATTACTTGTCTTCCCCCATCTCCTCCAGCCCCTCCTAACTTCTAGCCTAGCACCTTCTAGCCCTGATGGAAAAAAAGGAATGAATTTGATATTTTTAAGCAGCTTTATTGACACATAATTTACATACCACACAATTTGCCCAATTAACTGTACAAGTCAATGGTTTTTAGTATATTCATAGAGTTGTGTGACCATCATCCCACAATCATTTTTAGAACATTTTCATTACCCCAAAAAGAAACCTCCCATCCCTTAGCCATCACTTAGCCTCACCAGGGTCCCCAACTCTAGGCAACTACTAATCTAGTTTTTATCTCTAGATGCATCTGATTTTTGCTCCTTGAAGATTTGACACATGTTGCCAAATTCCCTGCCCACTGCTAATGCTTTAACAAAAATGATCTGTGTCCAGCTGCGTTCACTCACCCAGGAGCTGCAGGAGATAAGAGGGAGCTGGTATCATTCTTGACCTCTGGGGGCCCAAGAGTGTCAAAAGACCATGTCTTCTGTCTTCTGGCTCTGCTAAGGGGTCCACTGGAGGAAAAGAAGTGGGTGTGCTTTCAAATAAAGTGGACCATGATTCCATCTCAGATGAGCTCAGTTGACTCTTTCACTGGCTGAGGGCAGGTGGAAGGGTCATTGCCCATCTGTAGAGTCTCTACCACACCCCATTTGCATTCTGACGTTATCTACAGATACTCTGAGCTTCCTGACAGCACCTTCTCCATGATCAGGCATGGTGGTCACTGACTTTCCTCCATCTCAGCTCTCACCTCCATGGAGCCACCCTGGCCACTATGCATGATGCGCAGGTGAAACACAAGCAAGGTACTGGCCTTCCTTGATTGGCTGGACTGCATAGTGGCCTAGGCAGCAGTGAGAGGTAAGGAACTCTCTGCAAGAAGCATAGTAGAACTCTTCTTGAGACCATGCAATTATATACTAGCTGAATTCAAAGCAGTATAAAGTTTTGTTTGGGTTGATTTTATTTATAAATACAAAGAACTGCTCTCTCCCAGAGGGGTACAACACAACCACCTTGCAGACGATGATACCTTTGGAGAACTTCATGGAGGAAGGTTTTTCCAGTGTTAAAAGTCCATGAATTTTGAGTCCATGGATAGAACAGAAATGTCTCTAAAGTAATAATAGTATAAAAGACTACGGAACTGGAGAGCCTAGGTGGCTCAGTCGGTTAAGCATCCAACTCTTGATTTCATCTCAGGTCATGATCTCACAGCCATGAGATCGAGCCCTGAATCAGGCTCCATGCTTAGCTCTTTCGTTCTCCCTGTGCCCCTCCCCTGCTCGTGAACACATGCATGCTTTCTGTCTTTGTCTCTCTCTCTCCCTCTCAAAAAAAAAAAAAAAAAAAAACAAAACACTATGGAACTAAGAAATGACACTGCATGAAATCTGTGTAGGTCTGCAGGTGTTTAGGTATATCAAGTTTAGCACCAGATTACTAAATAAGCCCAATAAGAAGACAAGTGAGTTGTACCTAAACAGTTGTATTTCATTTAAATCTTGCTCCCCACTGCATCTCTTTTATAATAGATTTTTATTAGCATTTACCTAGTCAATGCCCTGGTACATTTGCTATTTTTAACTAGGGTTTCCTAAATGGAGAGTGGTATGAAGACAGATTTGATGTACTCTTTGTTAACATCTCTCAGTTTTCCACCTGGAGACCACCACACACCGACGTTATAAGCTAGCTCTGGGCATCTCTGTTCACTGCATAGCAGGTGTCAGCAATATGGGCAGAAAAACACAGAAGCCTCTCTCCAGGGCATCTGCTAGACAAAGAGACCCATTCTCATAAGGGCTACAAATGTGAGGGTCTGCCTTCAAATCCCCTTGTCCAATTTTGGGCACAAAACACTATTTTCACCCAAAGAAGCTATTCATCAATGATCCCAGGGTTTACATTTGGAGGTGGTGTAAACCCAAAAATACGCTCTAGATTTGGGGGTTTAACTGTAAACAAAGATTACAGAAAAAATCCAAGAAAAAAAGAATGAAATGCAGTAATAATTTTCCAAGATCACCAGCTCCACAGGCTTGAGTGCAGCCTCAGATTTCTCTGAAGTAACTAAAGATTTCTGGGAACTCACTCTACCGCCCAGGAGAGCAGACTGGAGAGGCACTCTTTGTGCTTGGCACTTAAGATTAAGAGCTTCATTTTATAGCTCTTCTTTGCACCTGTTGAATGGGTTCCTCATCCCCACCTCCACCCCATATCCACTCTTCCCTTCTCTCCCACCCTCTTTCTACAGCATCATTTTTCCATCCTTAACCGCCATCTAAGGACCGTTATCCAGTGAACACAGACCCAGGATAACTTGTAATAGTCAAGTCAAATGCTTGTGTTTTTCCCTGCAGTAGAGCAACATTTTTCATCTCTTATTTTCCTTGCCCAGATGGAAGATGTCATTCAGGGAACCCCAGGTGTTTTGAAGATGAAAAGGAAGGTAGGGGGCCTGACTCAGTGCTTATTAACCACAGAGAGAATTTGGTTCACTTCAAGAAATAGTAAAATAATGGCACGGGAGACACAATGACTCTTAATGAATTCATAAGAGTAAAGTGTGAGGTGACCAGTCTGGGGACATGCAGTCCTGAGGCCTCCTTCCAGAGGAGAAAAAACAAAACAATTGTTTTCTATTACTACACAGTATTTACCTCCCTTTCCTTAAGCACACAGGGCAGCTCCAATTTCATGTCCAATGCCAGGATTGCCTCTGTCTGAGTGCCTTGGCTCCCATTTAATTTAAATAAGGTGGGTGACATCTGACACTGGAGTCCACAGTCAGGTTTGAGGTAGGACTAATCTCAGTTGCTCCCTCAGCCAGGTGGACTGTTCCAATTGCATCTCTGCCCCCTTCAAAAAAAACCCCTCCCTCAGGAGTCAGGGAGCTCCCATCCTCAAATCTCACAGGGCCGAAAATCTTCAGCTTTCAAATGCCACCTTTTCTGTTCAGACCAAAGTCCCATGGAACGTATCCACCGCCTGGAAAATGAAACAGCCTCCCAGGCCCTCTGAGAAAAAA
Source organism: Puma concolor (assembly GCF_028749965.1). NCBI lineage: Eukaryota > Metazoa > Chordata > Mammalia > Carnivora > Felidae > Puma > Puma concolor. The sequence continues at coordinate 94,748,024 of NC_141669.1, forward strand.
AAAAAAAAAAAAAAAAGGAAACAGAAAAACTACAGAAATAAATCCCAGAGGCTGTCTCTAATCCTGGACAGGTGGCACCTTGGCACGGGTGCACTGAAATCACTTTCTTCCTAGGCCGCAGAGAGCTGAACCCCTTTCCCAGAAAGACCAACACCCCTCAATCTGGAGGGGGTAAGCGTCCTGGGGGCGGAGCCTATAGCCCGGGGCGAGAGGTCTGTGACCTCCCGAGAAGTCGTGCTATCGGCCTTGGGTCGGCGTATCTAATGTAAACGCTGTTTCACACATAAATAACGTGCCACATCTGGCCCTTCGGTTTTATGGCGTCTTAGCGACCGAGCAATTTATAGATGGCGACCTTGTTAACCAGCAGCCCCGGCTCTAGGCTGCAGGGTCCAAGGCACGGTTGCGACCGAGGAGGGGCGAAGAAGAGGAGATAACTGGGGTCCCAATCTCCAGCTCAAAGGGACGCTAGGGAGAGGGCACCTACCCGCTTGTTTGGGGGGGTCGGGGCCGAGGCAAAGTGGCAGCTCCCTCCCCCCCCCCCCGAAGCCCGCCATGTGGCAGCTGAAAGAGCCATCGAAGCCCAAGTGTGTTTGCGCTCATACCCAATTTATTACCGCTGAACATATGGCCAATATTTTGACTCACGTCAGTCGGGCAAGGAAAACAAACAGAGCGCGCGCAGCGCTGGGGAGCGGCCCCCTCCGCGGAGGCTGCGCGGCTGCCTCGGGGCCCGGAGTCGGGAGGGTGGGGCCGCCGGGCCGGGAGCCGGAGCCGGGAGGGGGAGCGCTCGCCGGCCCGCCGCGCAGCGCCACTGCCCGAGTGCCCGCCACTCCGCAGCTTGGGATAAAGAACGGCCGGGGACCTGCGCGCTGGTGGAGCCCTGGCCCCAGCGGCTCCGCCGCGCTCCAGGTGAGCCTCCCGCTCGCATGCGGGGCGGGCGTACTGGGGGGCGCGAGGAACCCGGCGGAGCCCGAGAGCCGCAGTGGAGTCGGCGTCGCCCCTCGCGGTCAGGCGCGGGCCTCCGCTGCCGCCGGGGAACGGAACGAGCTCCAGGCGCTGTCTCTGCGGCGGGCCAAGGGAGAGGGGTCTTGGGGCACTGCCGTCCGGCCAGGCTGTGCCAGGCTTTGAGTCCTCCGCGCACCCTCTGGAGCGCCCCTCCCATTCGCGGCGCCCGACTGGGCTCTGTCCCCAAGCCGTGGAGTCCGGAAGCAGCAGGTGGGCAAGTGCAGGGCGTCCGAAGTCATCAGCGGACTCCGCTGGTCTAGGGGGGCGGAGGCACTCGGGGAGGGGCCAGTTCCTCCCCTCGCGCCCCCAGACGGTAAAAGTTTTACCTGCAGCCTAGGCCAAGTGCTCCTGACGCCGTGCGCTTTCCCGCGGAGCCGCTGAAACGGGACTGCCCGGTGGGGCTGGGCAGGTGCGCGGCCGGGAGGAGGGGAGGTGGAGGGCCGCGGCGGTGTTGCAAGCCCCGCCCGGGAGGGCGCGCGGTGGGGGAGGGGCGCCCAAGGTTGGGGGTGGGGGGTCCGAGTAGGTGGAGGGCTAGATAAAGACGCGCCTTGAAATGCTGCGCGGCTGTAGTCGCGGCGCCGGGAGTGGGAGGCGGAGCGGGCGCTCCGGGCGCCTCGCCAGCCCCCTCCCCACTGCCGGGTGCCGGATGCTCCGGGGCTGCCCTGGCCGCCGTAAGGGAGGGCGCGCCTCTGCACCCACCTCCGCCCGGTGAGTCTCCTGCTGTGAGCAGTGGGTGGTCGGGACTGGGGGTTAAGGCGGAGGCAGAAGTCCCGAAGGTAATTTGGAGGTGGCGCCTAGTGGAGAAAGGGGTTCTCCGGCGGAACCGGGCCGCAAGGTAGCAGAAGGAGGGTAAGTGGCGGGAGTCGCAGGCAGGAAGGCCCAGCGCGGGGGCGCGAGCCGTGGTAGGGGGGAAGAGGAGGCGGCCTAAGCTTGGACTTTGAGGGGGCGAGTGTCTCCCGGGCCTCGCCGGGCACCAGACAGTTCTCGTTTGCGTCAGTAGAGATCGCCAGAGGATCAGAAATGAGCCTCTCTGGGGTCTGCTGAGGTCCTGGTCTCCCAGGGGCGCCCCCTCAGCTCCAACCCTTTCCCCCAGCCACACACAAACACCGCAAGGAGCAAGGGGCCCTTTGGTGCGCCTCTAGAGCCTGCTCCACGCTGGTGGCGCCGGGGGGTGAAAAGGGGGCGTTGCGTCTGGAGGAGGGTCGCAGACCTCTGGTGCTCAGATTGAAGACCTGAGAAGGAGATCCCCAGGACCCCTTCCCTCCAGTGCCCTCGCAGATCGGTTCCTCGTCCTGCCTGGCCCTAGCCTGTTTCAGCGCAGGCTGAGAGCATGGCTTCCCTGCGCCGGCAATGACTACATTGCACATCAGCCCGCCCGACCCAGCGTTGGGTGTTGAATACTAACCCATTAGAAGAGGCCGCTTGTTTTTCCAAGTCTTGTGGTAATGATTTTGTCACGTGCTAAGAAGTATATTCAGATAAGAACGTGCTTTCAGCTTCGTGTTTCTTTGAGAAACCCAAATCTCCTGCATTGAAATCGCCCTTATCGGGGGGAAGGTCGGGCTTGGCTGGACGAACGTTCCTGAAGGCAACACTGACGCTGTGTAATCTCATTGTAACATATTTAATCATCAGAGCAGCGCGAACGAATAAAGCAAAGGGGTTCGCCCCGGGGGGACGTGGCGTTTGGTTCCCCAATAAACCAGTGACAATGGATTGGCTGGGACAGGCTCATTTGGCCCAAGGGGGGCTTAGAGCTGCGTTTTTAAAGAAAATATTGGAGGGAGGCCGGTTCCATTTTGTAGCGTGCCCCGAGCCACATTTCGTGTTCAATTTAACATCCATGAAAGTTAAACGGCTTTTCTCGCCTTTTATTTTATTGGATGCATTTTCAAAGATGTCATTAAAGTGCATTTATCAAAGTCCTAACATATGTCCTCGGGGTTTTACGCCCACACAATGAGGCTGATTAATAGAGAAATCCTAATTTCTATTACAATTTATGTCCTCGGGAGATAGTTGCCTTTCTTTTTCTTTCTTTCTTTCTTTCTTTCTTTCTTTCTTTCTTTCTTTCTTTCTTTCTTTCTTTCTTTCCTTCTTTCTTTCCTATTTGAGGCAGATAATTGGGAAGTGTTATGTATTTCACCTTGAAAAAAAGACTAGGGGAAGATAGTTCACTAAGATGCCTGCTAGCTGCCCCCACAATTAATTGCAGGGGAAATCCAAGCTCTAGGTGCCAAGATCAGGTCTTCTTTCCACGGTTTCTCAGAGTGGCTACTAAGTGGGGGGAGGAGCTTTTTCCCAGACACAGAATCTGAGCTCCTTCTCTGGGCCTGGAAAATTTATCTGTCCAAGAAGTCACCTTCTTGGTGACTTGGAAGGATTGTCCTTCTGGGTCAATTTTAAGAGTTAACATAGTATTAACCAAAGAAAGAAAAAACTCACCTTATGCTTGAACCCAAAGGGGACTGAAATTTTCTTTCCCTTCTCATTAGCCCCCACTTTCTGGCCATCTGGTCCAATGGCTGTGGGTCTCTCCTGCCAGAGATTTGCCCCTGTGGTGGCCTGGCCTCAGAAAGTTGTACTCTGACGGGGCTTTAGGCCTCCCCAACACAGGCTGCAAGGACTCACTTTCCTTCTCCCAGGAGCAGAAAGCAATGCCAGTTGGTGCTTGAACCCACCAGAGAAAAGCCTGACTTTCAGTTTTCTGGTTAGGAAACGTCTCTGCTTGGGGTGGTACCCTGGGCCACACACCTCGACTTCTTTCATCGGGAGGCCAGAGCTCACACCTTGCTTCCTGCAACCCCCACCTGATATCCAAGCCGCCATCGGGCCGTTTGGGAGGTGTGCATCTTAAAGGTGAGCGTCTTTATCTCCCGGCTCAGGGACCAGACTGGGTGACATTTTCCTTCCCCCACTGATTTCGAGTGCACGCCACGCTCCGAGTCTCCAACCCGCGATAAAATAAACCTTCCCCCTCCGACAAAACCTTTGTGTGCGCGCCTCTAATCCTCGCCAGAGCAGGAAGGTGCAACGCGCTTTGTTTCGAGAGTGAATGAAGACAAGCGCTTGCACCTTGGCGCTAACCAGACAATAAATTAATCCACTTGAAGGTTGTTATCCGAGATGGGATGTGCGGGGAACTGAGAGCTCAGCCACATACTGTACCAGGGAAGGAGTTTCTTTTCAACCTCTTTCGCTCCAAAAAGGAAGAAGAAAAAGAATGAAATCAAACAAATCAGTGTTTCCAAATAAAGGGGAAAGACCTTGTATTTTTAATGACTGGAGGCGATTTGTGGGTAGGGAGGGTGAGGGGTGCCACCTAGGGCTGCGGAAGCTTTGGGCTCCTCAAGGCCACCCCTCTTTAGAACTGACCCACAAGGTGCTCCCCAGGACTTTTTCTGCCCTAAACTCCCCTGGAGGACGCACGTAAGCTGCAAGCTTTCACCAGCCTGAAAGGGGAAGGATGTGAGCAGAGTGGGCTCCCAAGAGGCTCTCTAGCCCAGAACGGAGATGGAGAGGTGTGGGGGCGGGGCCTAATGCCACCCCAGCACGCCCACTTCATCAACGGGCACACCAAGGCCTCTCCTCACTTTCCACAAGTATCTTCCTTTCTTGCCTGGTTTCCTGCGTTTTGGACCTCACCCCTCCCCCAGCCGGAGGGACGGTAAAGCTGCCTTGTGGGGCAAATGAGAAGCTGGGACGCAGGGCGCACCAGGGCGGTCCACATGCTCCGGAGCTCAGAAAAGGCGCTCCTGTTTGAGCTACCTGGGAAAGTAAACAGGTAAACACTGGGCCGACTTGGAGGGCCACTTGTCCTGGAGTGGGGCCACTTAGCCTATGTACATTCACCTCCCCTCCTGGGCCTCCGGCGATTGTTTAGCTCCCCAAGCCGCCCTCTCCAGCCGCCTGCGCTTCAGTCCCTCCGGAACCCAGAGCCGCAGAGGGAGGCTTAGCCGCCTGAGAAACCTCCCAAAGGAGGTTCCGTCTGGCCTCTAGGGAAAAAGATTCCTTTGTCCCTCTCCCCCACCTGCCCTGGGGGGGGGGGGGGTGGCTGCGCTTCCCTTTGCACCCATACTAAACGCCAGAAGAAGGAATACAGACTTCTGAGATTTCTAGAGCACCTGGAACCCCAACGCTGAGGATGAACACCAGGGACAAGGACTTCTAGCTGCCCTGATAACCCTGGCAAGGGGTGCTAGTTGGTGCTGCACACCAAAGACACCCAAACTATCTCAGGCCTAGAACATGCTAAGATCAAACTTCCAGCACCCATCTCAACTTCTTCCCCAAGTTTGCAGCCGCAGAAGGCCCCTAGCAGAGCGCTCACCAGTCCTTCACCGCCGGCAGAGCTTAAAGCCCCAACCCAAATGTGGTGGAACCAGGACAGTGTCTTCTCCTGGCTGCAAGATGGAACCTGGAGAGAATTTATTAAAGTACCCAGTTGGGGAGACTAGAGCACATCCAAGTACAGCTGAAACTGGTGCCAGGCGACACGCATTGTTTAGAACTGACAGGGTGTGGATAGTGGGGATATTAATAAAGGATTCTAGAGATGGGACAGGGGTGTGGAGCTGGGTCTTCAGCTTGCTGGGCACATGGGATCTCCCTGGACACGAGATCTCAGGCTGGAAAAGGCGGGGCAAGGCCAGGCTGGGGTGCTCCCAAAGAGACCTCTTGAGGAGTCCTTGGAATGCAATCACCTGTTTAATTTGTGTGGAAAGGTGCGTTTGGTGCTGGGCCCCGGCTCTTCCCTGCTGCACGAAATCGGGTAGAACTTGGAGCGTGCTTTGGCACAGGACTTGCCCCGGGCAGCCAGCTGGTCCGGCGCCGGCCTCCCAGCGTCCGCAGGCCACTCCTGGGGGACTTGCATTTTATGATCTTCCTCTAACAAGCAGAGTTTCTCCCCTTCAATTATGAGCCTCCCAGCGGTCTCCCTGCGCCTTTTCAATTGCAAATGTCAGCGCTCTGGAAGCGGACGCGGGAACCACACGGGCGACGAAGCGATGGGGAAAATGGACTCGCGAGGTCCCAGGAGAGAGACCCTGAGCGCAGAGGCTCCGGCTCCGCGGGGAGCGGAGCGCGGCTGCTGGAGGCGAGGCGGAGGTTCCCGAGACCAAGGGAAAGAAAAATGCGAGTCCGAGCTGGGGTGAACGTGGAGGAGGAAGCTGATATCCAGCCACTGGCCTGTGCTGGCAGAAAAAGTGTGGCCCCGCCAGTGCTCCTGGAAGGGAACCCTGTGACTTGAGGTGTGGAAGTTCTCTGGCTAGTGGAGACCAAGGGAGCAGTAATGGTTGGGGAGCTCAACCTTCCAGAATTGAGCTAGGGGTCTCCTTCTCCAGGCCCCATTGTCAGCACTCCCTCTCCATGATGAATTCCCAGGAGCCTGGATTCCGGTGGGAAAATAGTGGTCTCTCAGGTGCTTGGCCTACCGTGGAGGCTCCCAGGGAGAAGGGAGGGGCCCAGACAAATGAGGGCAGGATGATTACACCTTGGGAGAAAGGCCCTCTGAGTTGGAGGAAGGGAGGGAGACTTTGGGAATGGAGCTAGGTGGTTCCAAGGTGAGGAAATGAGCGAACTCTGAGAGGGAGCCTGGAGGTGACACCCCCCCCCCCAAGATGGCTCTGAGGATGTGCAAAAAGGGACACTTCTTGCCAAAAGACCATTTTTCACCTAACCCAAGAATTGATTGACCTGGCCCAACCAGACTCATTTCTGGCCCTTCCCCATCCCTGGAGACTGCTCTAGTCCCCAAGACACCCCCCTCCTTGGGAGAGAGGAGCAAGGGGAGGAACCACAGGAGGGTATTTTCTGCAATGCTCGCGTTGAGGAACTTTCTCTCGCCAGTTATTTATTTAGCAGTGGACTAACAATGGCTAGGGGCAGGCCCAGCCTGCCTCTGTTTCCAAACTCAGCCCGCCTGCCTCCCCCCACCCCCCAGCTCCTGGAGAACCAACTTCCTGGCTCCGACAGGACAGGGCAGAGAGCTCCCACGTGAAAGGGGGGAGGGGGAGGCAATGGGGAGAGAGGCTGGGAAAGACAGACTGGAAAGAGAGAGAGAAGAAAAAAGCACGAAAAGTAAGGGGTTCGAGGAACACGATTCAAACCAGTTTCTAATTCTTGCAGGGAAAAAAAGAGGAAGGAGGGGGAGAAAGGAGAAAAGAAAAAGTAGGAGGAGAAAGAGAGGAATGGGGAGCGTCGACATGAAGGGGTTTCCTTAATATTGTGGACGGATTCAGAAATGAATGAAGAGATAGTCCATTGAAAAGGGTTGAACGCCATGACAACTAGGAACAGCCTTAGATTTATTCCAAACAGTTAGGACACGTTGAAAGAGAGCGTCAATCATGTATTATTTCGCCACTGAAATAAATGCAAAAACCGAGCCGGGACAAAGGCTTCCAACGGGAGCGGGACATTTGTCTACATTTCGCTCATTGTCCGCAGCTTAGCAATCGGTTTGTATTTGTGTTTGCCCGGGTCCGACCACCCAGGACGCGCCGACGAGGGGCTCGCTCTAACCTGGGCCATTGTCACCCACGTCACATACTGGGGGCGAGGCAGCCAGGGCTGCAGAAAGCCGCCGAACGGCTCGAGGAGAGCCGCCCTCGCCGGTCGCTGGCAACCCGGGGGCGGCAGGGGCGAGGCGGCCGCCGCAGCTGAGCGTGGAGCAGACGGGGCGTCCGCGCGTTCCGCTCCGCGCTGTGGGGCTAAGGGCAGAGGGGAAGGCGAGACCCGGAGCTCCGCGCGCGGCCCTTTCTGTTCCTTCCCACCCCACCCCCACCCCCGGGCAAAGCACCTTCAAGACGCATTTCTGGGACGGACAGGAGTCTCAGGTAGCAAACCTTACCCCTCAACTGCTCCCTCCCCGACAAAAAAAAAAAAACTGGAAAGAGGGGCGGGAAGTACTGCTTTGACTTCTCTTCCCCAGCTCCCCAGAGAAGGTGCTGCCCCAGGAAAGTTCAGTTCCCAGGCTGGCGAAAGGTTGGAAACTTCACACAAACCTAATGCCCGCTGGCAGCCTGGAGCTAGTACTCCCATTGCGCTCCAGGGGTGACTAAAAGGAGACGAAATTTAAGGACTTGCTTGAGAGAAGAAAACTCCGAAGAAAACAGCACCATCCGCCTACCCTGCGACCCCCTCCCCCGTGGCTTTCGGGGTCCTCACCCGGGCTGGATACAGCGCCCCTGTCTCTCCACTCCTCCCCTCTCCCTTCCTAACGCTCCACCTCTGCTGGAGGCTGGAGAGGGAGGGGGCTGGAAGGTCGAGGCATAATAATGGACAAGAAGGGCTCGGGGCCGTCTGCCCTTTCCTCTACCAGGAGACCGCGGCCCGCGGAGCCCAGAGGCGGCGGGGCAGGGGACAGAACCCAGCCCAAGTTCGAGTTCCCTACCCCCCACCCGCCCCTCCCTGGGCCGCCCGCAAAGCAGCGAGTGAACTGCGCAGTCCTCCCGGGCCGCTTAGAAAAGGAAGGGGGTTGGGGAGAGAGAGGCGGAGTGAAGGAAATAAATAAGTCTTTAGCAAATAAAGGGTGGCTGGAGGGGGGTGGGGTCGTTTGGTGGTGGCTCCGGCCGGCCCCAAGCCGATCCCTCTCCTGGGTTTCGGGCTCTTTCGGCGTTAACTAGAATCAATTACTTGCCTTGTCATTTCTAGTACTCATCCTTAAGCCTCAACCAAAATATTGACCTAGGAGGCTTACAGAAGTTGGGCTCTTGCCATTTGAACCGGATCTTGTTTAGGGAACCACCAGCGATGAGGGGGAGAGATTTCCGCGGCTCGGCTTTCGCCCCCTCCCCCTTTTCCAAAGGCACCACAAATCGCCAATTTTCTGGCTTGCCAGGGGCGGGCGCACGGGGGCGGGGAGGTAGGAACCGGTGAATGTTAAGATTGGTTTTTTGGGTTTTGGGGTTTTTTTTTTGGTTTTTTTTTTTTTGCTTTATTTTTTGTTTTTGTTGTGTGTGTGTGTGCGCGCGTGTGTGTGTGGTTTTTTTTTTTTTTTTTTTTTTCTCCTCTCGGTTTCTGTTTTGTTTTCTCTCCTCCTCCTCCGCTTTTTTAAAGATGCAATTTGTTAAAACGGCCTTTTCAAGTGTGTGGACTCGCGAGCGACGCGGTGGTCCTTTGTATGTAAATACTGGGTAAAAAAGGCTCGCCCCGTCTTTGCAATTAATTGACACGTTACACCTCTCATCTTGCTCTAGAGGGCCGTTGGCTGGGAGCGCGGAGCTCCCCAAAACCCACAATTTCACATCTGCAAATACTGTCTTCATCCACTTGACTTCCAAGACCCGCCCACACGTGTCCAACCTTTGCGTTTTAATGTCTCCCCCCCTTTTTTTCCACCCTTCTCTCGCTCCCTCTCTGGCTCCCCCTCCCTCCCTCTCTTTCCCTCCCTTTCTCCCCCTCTTCTCCCCCCTCTCCCCAGGTTCGTGAGTGGAGCCCAGCCTTATATGGACTGATCGCTCGGGCAATGGCCCATTTTTTCCTCGCCACCAGCCGCCACCGCGCGCCGAGCGGCCGCCGGAGCCCGAGCTGACGCCTCCTTGGCACCCCTCCTGGAGTTACAAACTAGGGCCCGGCCCGCAGCGCTCGGCGCACTGGCCCGCCCAGTCCCCGCGTCCATTTCAGCGTGGTTTCAGAGAAGACACAGGCGTTGCTTTTGGCCTTTTTTTCTCCCCTACCCTTCCTTACAGTTTCTTTCGCTTTTTTAAAATAATAATTATCTCAATAATTAAAGCCCACCCCCTCCTCCCCTCCCCCTATCCCTCCCCCCCCCATACCCCCTCCCCGCCCCAACTGGGGAGCGCCACGAATTGACCAAGTGAAGCTACAACTTTGCTGCATAAATTGCGGGGTCCTGAGCCATGTCGCTGACCAACACAAAGACGGGGTTTTCGGTCAAGGACATCTTGGACCTGCCGGACACCAACGATGAGGAGGGCTCGGTGGCCGAAGGGCCAGAGGAGGAGAGCGAGGGGCCGGAGCCCGCCAAGAGGGCCGGGCCGCTGGGGCAGGGCACCCTGGACACGGTGCAGAGCCTGCCCCTGAAGAACCCCTTCTACGACAGCAGCGACAACCCATATACGCGCTGGCTGGCCAGCACCGAGGGCCTCCAGTACTCCCGTAAGTAGCGAAACTTGGCCGCTGCGGCCGTAGCGCCTCTCTTCCCGTGGCTGAAGCTCGGGATGGACACTGGGGGAGAAAGGGGAAGGAGCCATCTAAACTCAGACCTCTCGCCCTGCTCCTCTGGAAAGATTTTTAACACTTGTTAATGATGCCCTAGCTCTTTCCCCCTTTTCAACCTCCCCCCACCCCCATCCCCGTACCGGAAAAAGACTTGGTCTCGGATGTTTTTTTCAAAGCAAGAAATTGGGGAAACGAGGGGGAGGGGAGGGGAATACCTCCCAAGGGCTGGTTACAGAAGTCAACCCAGGACTGATGGCTCCGGTCGGAACCCTCCCCCCCACTCCCCCCATCCCCACAGACAGGAGAGACTGGCCTGGAGCACTGGAGCGAGCCAGCGAGCCTCGGGGTACGGGTAGAGGGTGGGGGAGGCTCCCGGTAGCTCGGGTATATATAGCTCACCCTGCCCCCTTGCAAGATCATAGAGGACGCTTTGTGCGGTGCGGAGGGTGTCCAGAAAGTCCGAAAGCAAAAATGAAAGCCCCCAAAAACCTTCCTTAAATGGCCGAGCCGATCAATGCCGGGATTGTGGGGGTTTTCTTTTAAAAATCTACCCACGTTCCTCCGGAGAGGAAACTGCTTAAGGGGGCCGGAGCCCTTAACCCGCAACGATCTTCTCCGCGCGCCACTCCCCCCAAATACGCACCCACACTGTGAGAACCCCTAGAAACGCGAGTCTGGAGCCCCCCACTCAAGTCGTTTTTCCTCTTTCCCCTGGGGGAAGCCAACGGTTTTGTCGTGCAGGGATCAGGGCGGGGGTCAAGGCGAAGGCAGTACGGCCAGGCTTCGCGGCGCCGAGGGCCGAGGGCGCACGGAGGATCCCGGGCGCTCAGGGTCTGGCTGTGCCGGCGCGCGGCCTCCAGGCGCCTGACGCGCTTCTCTCTCCCCCAGTGCATGGGCTGGCGGCCGGCGCGGCGCCCCAGGACTCAAGCTCCAAGTCCCCGGAGCCCTCGGCCGACGAGTCACCGGACAATGACAAGGAGACCCCGGGCGGCGGGGGGGACGGGGGCAAGAAGCGGAAGCGGCGAGTGCTCTTCTCCAAGGCGCAGACCTATGAGCTGGAACGGCGCTTCCGGCAGCAGCGGTACCTGTCGGCGCCCGAGCGCGAGCACCTGGCCAGCCTCATCCGCCTCACGCCCACGCAGGTCAAGATCTGGTTCCAGAACCACCGCTACAAGATGAAGCGCGCCCGGGCGGAGAAAGGTATGGAGGTGACACCCCTGCCCTCGCCGCGCCGGGTGGCCGTGCCCGTTTTGGTCAGGGACGGCAAACCGTGCCACGCGCTCAAAGCCCAGGACCTGGCAGCCGCCACCTTCCAGGCGGGCATCCCCTTTTCGGCCTACAGCGCGCAGTCTCTGCAGCACATGCAGTACAACGCCCAGTACAGCTCGGCCAGCACCCCCCAGTACCCGACAGCACACCCCCTTGTCCAGGCCCAGCAGTGGACTTGGTGAGCGCCGCCCCTCCGAGACTCGCGGCCCTAGGCCCAGGCCCCACCCCGGCGGCGGCAGCGGCGGCGAGGAGGACTCGGTCCTTACGGTGGTTATTATTATTATTATTGTAACTATTATTCTGGAGTTGAGCTGACTCTTGGCTCCGTTGGGGAGGCGCCGGGAGGTTGCCTGAGACTCCCAGGAGTGGCAGATTCCATCCACGCAGCTCTGCCCCATCCCTCTCTCTTTCGGAACCTTTGGAGAGGGCTGAACTCTAAGCCGTGTTTACAGAATGTTTGCGCAGCTTCGCTTCTTTGCCTCCCCCCGGGGGGGGGGGGAACCAAATCGTCCCAGCGATAGCGTCCTCACTTGAGAACGAGAAAAAGACCAACACATTCCCCTCCCCGCTTTTGTGAATTTTGTAAAATATGTTTGTGTGAGTAGCGATATTGTCAGCCGTCTTCTTCTAAAGCAAGTGGAGAACACTTTAAAAATATAGAGAATTTTTTCCTCCTTTTTTTTTTTTATAAGAAAATGCTAAATATTTATGGCCATGTAAACGTTCTCACAACTGGTGGCAGATTTCGCTTTTCGTTGTAAATATCGGTGGTGAGTGTTGCCAAAATGATCTTCAGTGCGGGCCTGTTCTCCCTCGGGGCCCATCTCCTTTCTTTGTGGTTTGTTTTTGGTTTGCTTCTGTTTGGTTACTCCTGCTTTCTTTTCTTTTTATACTTTGTTCAGTGCAAACATTTCTCAAATATGAAAAAGAAAAAAATGTGTAGGCGAGAAGCCCCCTGCCCCATCTCCGGGTCCTGAGCCCCGGAACTTGGAGCTCAGCGGTTCCGTGCGGTTCCCCAAGAGCGCCGGGCGCTGAAAGCTTTCGATTTTTTAAATAAGAATTTTAATAAAAATCCTGTGTTTAAAAAAACCAAGCCCGGCCCTCCCGTTTGTCTTACTTTGTCGCCCTGCGCCGGGCCTGAGGCCTCATCCACGCTTCCCCTCGGGGCAGGGAACCGGGGACTCCCAGGGCGCTGGAGAGGCTCGCGAAACAGGCCTCGCCCGGGCGGGCTGGCCAAGCCCTGCGCCTCGGATCCCGGGCTGGGGCGGGAGCGCTTGGCCTCGGGTCTTCGAGCTGTCGACCCGAAGCCCGAGGTCGCCTGCCCTCTCCCGGGCCTCTAGCGCCTCCTGAATCGGGGACCGCAGCGTCCTGGCTTCGGGAGGATAACTGACTTTGGAAAACGCCATAGCGAAGGGAGCAAGCCCCCCTCGCTCGCCCAAATCTACGAGTGGCTCCTTCAGCCTGAGAAGCTGTTGAAGCCACTACACTCGATGACTTTCACTTTGTTGCATTTGATTTACCTCGCGCGGAGAAGGGGGGTGGGGACGCTGAGGTTGAGACTGGTCGGCTTTCTCTCTACTCCCCACCCCTTTTTCAAAATCCGCTGACTGGAGGCAGCTTAGGAGACCGCTCCAAGATCAGGGCGAGGAGCGGAGAGGGGAGCTCGAAGCTTTGGCAATAAGAAGGAACGCGGGGACCACGGCGTGGGGGAGGGAGGGAGCTGCTGCAGCCTCCTCTAGGCTACTGGGCCCTGGAGAGCCCGGGAGCCCGAGTCAGTGGCAATCCTTACAAGTGGAATCTGCCGCCCCCCTCTTCCACCCCCCCCGTCCTTTCTGGGTTTCCAGCCCCCAAACCTGGGTCTGGAACCCACGCCTCCTCCCCTCCTAGCATTTGGCTGCGCGCGGCACTCCAGGCCAGCCCTGTGATGTGAACCTGAGCGAACTGCTTGCTAGAAAGTAGGGGTTTGGAGGTGGGGTGGTGCGCCCTGGCATGCAGGGCCGTCGTGGGGAATGGGGAGCAGGCAGCGAACGAATAGCCCCCGGCTTGCCCGGGGAAGGGCTCATCGGCCCTTCCCTAGTACGGAACTGATTCTATCCCACCCTGGTCTCTGGGAGATCTCTTTAGCGGATGCTGGCGCACACTTGCCGGCACAGGGGAGCGTCTCAGGTGGTCCTGCTTGGGGGGAGGGGGCGCTTCTCTCCTCTATCTCGCGGATTTCCGAAAATACCCGGGGCTGTGTAGCTCAGAGCCCAGCGGGCGCTGAGATGCCTGGGGATTGAAAGTCGGCCCCATTCGGAAATTGTATCTCTCGTTTTCTCTTGAGCTCCACCTTTATGACTGGGGAGGGGATGCGGGGGGCGAGGAGGCAGAGCAAAGGGAGCGGTCCCAGCTGACTTTCTCGCTCCCTCTAGTTGATGATCAGATTTAATTCAATATCTAAAGTAAACATGATTATCCGTGTGACCAAATCTGCGCGTCAATAGCACTCAGCGCAACACGCCCAGGGACGTGATTACACGTTATTCCTGCGTTGCGCACCCGCCCCTGGATAAATGAGGGCGCTGGAGTCTTTCTAATATCCTCCTAAATGTCCTTCCCCATCTCCAGGTTCATCCGGGTTCACCCAGGTTTTCCTAAATGCTGAGAAGTCTCCCTTTGTTCCCCACACTAGCTTGGAAATGTTTGGCGTTTTTCCTTCTTGCTATTTGTAAAGGCCAAGAGAATTCTCCCCAAATCATTTATTGTTCAATAGTCGAATGCCCAACTTGCCCTGATACCAAGCATTCAAGACCCCACCGGTGACTTCCTTGTAACCCCCAAATCCTCCGGGAAGGGAGATAAGACTTCTTGGAGTGGGTTTGTCAGGAGGTCTGAGGCATAGCTCCAAGACTCCAGTTGATTTTGACTGTCCCAGGCCCTAGGGCTCCGGGGAACCAAGAATGATCATAGGAACCGCTTTGGCTTCCAGAGAGGAAGGAGGCAAGGTGGAAGGTCTAAATTCTCCAAGACTTCCACTGAGTGCGCGTTGGGGGAGCATTGAGGGTGCATTTTGGGCGGTGTCCAGGACTGCAGGCCTGCAGTCTGGGTATGCGCTCGAGCGGCTGGGAGCTGGGGAGGTGGGTCCAGCGCCCGCCTCTCTCTGTCCTCGGGTCCCCATGGAGTCAATAAAAGCGCCCGCGGAGCCCTGTGTGGCCCTAACCCCAGCGCCCTGGGAGCGCACCCGGCGCGGGGTCCGCTTCGGCAGTCTATCTTCGCCCAATCTACAGCGGGCCGCACAAAACGGCACAATGGGAGAGCTGGGAGCCGGGGATGTTAGAGGCGTGCATATTAAAAAGAGACAGAGAAAGGATCGCAGGGGACAGAGAGAGGGGAAGAGGGAGAAGGGGCCCGTCCTCCCTCCCCCTCCACCCCGCACCATTCAGCGCGCTTATCGCGGGCAGTGAATCCCGGAGTCAGGCAGAAGTCTCCTTGGGGTTTTGTTGGGCCTGTCACTGGGTCCCTTTGTCATCCGCGGGCTCCATGCTGGATTCCATATGGCCAGCTGGGCCGAGGGAGCGCGAGGAGGGACCCGCACAAAACCCAAATTGTGTCCGGCTTTCAAACCCTGTATTGTTGTCTGTGAAAGGAAGACGCATTAAAAATTCGTGCTATATCTATTGGGGAGGAGGTTGGAGGAGGGGAAAAAAAGCCACCCCTGTCTTTGATGGCTTCAGAGGGCGCTTGCCCTGCCTAGGCCCCGTGACACACTGAGAGCTGGATATCCCTCTCTCTCTCTTTTTCTCTCTCTCTCCCCTCTCCTCTTTCTCTCCCTCTCTCTCTCTAGTCTGTCTCTGTCTCTTCTAGCAAACATTGGCTCTAACACTCAGGCTCGGGTATATAAACTGCCCTCGGGGTTTGGGCTCCTTGCGAGCACTTTGCGTGTTCCTGTGCGCTGGAACTGAGAGCTAGGCTTGGTCGGCCTGGGAGCCTCGCGTGGAAGCCACTGGTCAGCGCCAGCTCAGAAGGAGACCAACGTGCCCAGGGCTCAGTCAGGGATGCTCGGGCCCCACGGACTTCAAGGTTCCAGAGTAAATGCTTCCGCCAAGTCACGACGCCCAGGCGCGCGCAACCATCCTTCCGCGCACTGCAGGAAGCACTCGGAGAGGCCCAGGGGGCCGCTGAGTTCTGGCCCGGGGCCGCTGAGTTCTGGCCCAGCTCCGTTTCAGCTGCAGCTGGTTCTGAAGCCACTTCCGCCGCCGAGTTAGACCCTTCTGTTACCAACCCCCGGTCATTCGAATTATGGGCGGGGATCCCTCTGGCATCTCGGTGCGACAAGGAAGTCGGTTCAGAGATTTCTTTCACCGCCACCCCTCCTCACGTTGGGAGAGGAACTTGCGTTTTAATTCTCAGTATCTCCTGAATCATTTTAGTAAAATTAAGTAATGGGGACACGGAGCAGAGCTTCCAAGGAATTTGCCGGGTTTTGCCTCACCTAAGCAGTCTGAGTTATCGTGGGGCAGTAGGAGAGCATTTGGGCCATGCGCCTCTCCGCCCCCCCCCCCCCCCCCCCCCCCCCCCGCCACCTATAGCCTGGTCAAAAGCTCCCATAAACAACCCCTAAACAAAAAAACTATGTGCTAAAACAAAGAGCTCACGCTGTGGAAATAAACACAGAACCCACACACGTCGCCCCCTTAGGCAACAGTCACTCAGCCCTTAATGAGCAAAACTAAGTCAGTGGAATGTACAGCTAATCCCAAATGGAGGCCTCCCTTTCCCATTTAGTACTACTGTCATATTTCGTAGAATCAGATAACTTGCTAAGAGTAGGAATCCCCTTGTCAACGCTCCCCACCCTGGCCAGGGAAAGCACTTATTTTCCTTACCTATTGACTGTTAGGCTTAGTGGAGACCTGGTGTGGATTTCTCGAGCCTTTTCAAGAGCCTGGTCATTGAAAAGCTAATCCAATATTTACCAAGCATAAGGACAGTTCTCGGACGTATTTATTAAGGCCCATCACTAAGTGATTACTTGGACTGAAGACAAAAGCGAGGGGAGGGCGCGTCCCGGCTCACCAGATCCTGCCTGGCTGGGGTCTCCCCACCCGTAAGTAGGAAACCAGGCGCAAACTTGTGAGATGCTGAGGTTCCCCTCCCGTACTTAAGTGGCGTGTGGATTAGATATTATGTTGGTCGGTATTTCAGGAAATATGTACTTGTGGCTTCCTGAGAGGCCAGGCGCAATGACACTCTAAACTGTGTCGATATATCATCTTTTATCCAGGATCTGCAAATAAACCCCTGATCCCCCCCAACGCATTATAGCCGCTGCTATCTCTCCAAGGAAGCGATCTGAGTTTTATTGCTTTCACCGACGCCCCAAGTCACACACACACACACACACACACACACACACACACCCTCCCCTCTTCCACGCAGTCTGGTTTTTAAAGGCTCTAATATTTTTTTTTTTCTCCCGGGGCATCATTATTAATAAACAGGAGATATAGGCCTTGGCGCCGCCACCCGAGCAAGTATGGAAATGCAGGCCCGCGGGCCACCTGACCGAGCGCGCAGCTCGCTACCAGAAGCCGCACAGCCTCGGGCGGAAGAAACTGGAGTGGCCGCGCGCCGCAGCCGACACCAGGAGGCGCCCGAGTTCTGCTTTCTGGACACAGCAATGCGCGCCCTGCCCCAGTGCCGGGAAGTGCCACCAGGCAGTCCGGCTTCCCGGTCCCGGGCTGTATTTCCGTGGAAAAGAGGCCGAAGCCTGGAGAGGGGACCCAGGAGGAGTCCGCGGCTCCGAACCAGGATTAGAGCGTGCAAATCAGGCGGCTCCATCACAGCTTGCTGGTGCACAGGCGGTTCAGAAAGTGCGCATGGACAGAAACAATCTGCCCTTGAGGACACTCTTGTTCCTCGGTCGTAGTTTCCTCCTACTCTTCTTCCTCCACGTACGTGTCACCTGCAGTGCCCGCCCCAGCTTCCATCCAGTTGTGGCACAAACAACAGCAAACTGGTTCCGTAGTCCTGGTGTGCGCTGGCCACTGGGAGGGCTCCACGATAGACACGTCGCGGTCTCTGCGAACCTGAGCCGTACCACGCACGTATCGGCCCCTATGGGTGAACGCAGAACAGGCAGTTCTGTAAGGGAGCGAGAAAATGCTTCCGAAGAGGATTCTGAGTTTGGTTGGGGGCGGAAGTAAGGTTACTAGACAGGAGAGACCCTCATCTCTCATTCACCTTGAGTCGGGACTCCTGCTACTCCTGCCCATATCCAATCCCGATTCCAGCGGGTGCTGCTAACTGCGAGGAAAGGTGATTAGAGAAGCCCTCCACCAACCTTGCGCCTTTACCCCACCGGCCAGGGGAGGGCGGTGCAGTGGCGCCATCTGGCCACCAGGAAGAGACCCCACGCGGACGCCGGGCTTTGGGGTCCGGGCGAGGGAGGCAAGAATGCACCGCACCCCAGCTGAGAGCACCTTGTGCTGAGGGATTGACTGGGGCGCAGGGGGTATCTGAGAGTGGAAAGGTCACCAGATTGTAAATGCCTTCTACTTCCACCCGGCTCTGGTGCCTTTCTGAGAGGCTGGGTCTGGGACAGCGGAGTAGGGGCTGAAAAGAATGTAGAATGAAGGACAGATTGCTCAATCTTAATCACCGTGCGCCCCCTAAAATAGGACCCGCAACTCGAGCTTGTGACATTGATTTTTCCCGTGAATACCCTGGGTGGGACTACCTCCCATCAAAAGCATTCGTGGCTCCAAACGTCGATCCTTTTACTTTCTTAAGCGCCCCCCCGCCCCGCCCTTCACCACCAGTGAAGCGGTGTGATTAGGGAGTCTGCAGTGCTCAAGTTGTCCGCGGGGTGGCGCGATTGGATAAGAAAAGATTTCTGCGCCGGTCACTGTCCCGGGTGATGGAGTGCAGCTTGGACACCTGCAGGATTTAAGAGATGTCTCGGTGAAGTATTCTTCACACCAAGGCTGGTGTGTGTGTGTGTGTGTGTGTGTGTGTGTGCGCGCGCGCTCGCGTGCATGTGCAGGTGTTGTCCGCTTTTTCTGTAGAATGAAGGACAGATTGCTCAATCTTAATTCCAGAAGAATTAAAACTCTGCCCTTCAACTTGGCACCTGGAACCTGAGGAAGAGGCTAAAGGTATCCCGCCCAGCCCAACCTCTTTCTTCCTCCCCCACCCCCCAGCTCTTCCAGCTGCTGATGCTGACACTGTGTGACTGCCACAATCAAGACACATTTCTGTCACCCCAAAATGTTCCCTCCTATCAGAATGCTTGCAGACGTCAATTGAAAGCCTTAGATGAAAACAAGCCCATCCCTTTCCTCAGTGCTTGTTTCACACTTTCCCCTTGGTTCATAAAATGGTACAAAGAAAGCCACAGTTCTCTGCTCCCAGCCCTGATACCTGAAGATGATGAGCACCACCATCATTTATTGAGTATCCACTGTGGCCAGGCACCTATTAGGCACTTCTCCTACATCCTCTTATCTGATTGTCATACTCAATCTGTCCTTATACATATGAGGAAACGGAGGCTCAGAGAAGTACCCTGTATATGGACAAGGTAGTGATCTTACAAAGAAAAAGTCCTGGGGTGGAGGTGGGATTTACTGGGATTTTCAATCCTATTGTAGAATAGTGGATGTGGGCAAGGACTTCCTCCTGTTCTAGAGAAGGCAGCTGGGTGGCAGGCTACTCCACAGAGCAGGGTTCTGCCAGTTCCCATCAGCAGCAGGAGCTCAGGTAGCAGGCTGGCTGGTCAGGACAATGCCAGGCCCTTGATCTCTTCCAGGAAGCTTGCACACCAGCTCCCTCCACTGGGTACCATGTAGCTGTCCCGGGCCAGTGAGTGTTCCTGAGAAGTGAGGGGGAACAAGATGAAGGTTCCACCTGAGGGGTACCCTCTGAATCTGTTGCCATAGCTCTTTGGTTTTGATGAAAGCAACTCCTTTGTCCCCACAGAATGATAAAAGATACAAGAAAAATCATATTCAATTGCCAATTGATCTTATATCTTTAAATGATTACGTGTCTTTTAGCTGAAATGGGGGAAATGGAAAATAAGTTAACATGTTTTTTGGGGTATAGTGCTGGGAGATTCACAAGAACTATTCAAAGGAGTTTTACTTAAGCATTTACTTCCAGACTTCTCCATATGTCTTTCACTCTGCTAGTTACAACATAAAAGAGTTGCCTCGGTATAGACTGATATCATACAAGGGGGAGATAGGCTTGTTTTTGTTTTTTGTTTTTTGTTTTTTGTTTTTTTGTTTTTTTGTTTTTTTTTTGTTTTTTTTTGTTTTTTTGAGGTCAAGCCAAAGGATTCTGATTGTTGTGTCAATGACAGGGGATAAGATACCTGGTGGTCTGACCATGAAAGGCACCTTTCAGAAATGGCCATTCCCTCTCCACAGGTGCACACAGCCAGCTCCTCCAGGTGTGACAGGACGTGGCCTTAATTCCTGCTGCCACAGCTCTGGATAGGAGAAAGTGTCCATTGCAGATAGCAGCATGGTGCCCACAGCCCCTGGGCACTCCCTGTGCCCACATGTGCCAGTGGCTACCTACTCCCAGCACTGTGGATCACTGCCTGAAGGAGGAATGGGGTAGGGGGTTGCTAGACTCCTGGGACTGTTGGCAAGTGCTGGGAAGTTCATGGTCCTCACCCAATTTTAGCTGGCAGTTGTTGGACAAATAGCACAGCTTCCTTGGCCCAGGTAGAACAATGGGGACTTATGTCCTGTGCCATCACCCTGATGCCTACAGTGGGAGGGAGCCCCGCTGCCCTCAGTGGCAATCTGCTCATTCACACACCCTGTACTGGCTTCTTTCTCTTCCCTGTCTCACTTCCCACTTCCTTGTTGATCCTTCCTGGGATCTTCGCCCTTATTAACTACTTGCACATGAATCCTTGTCTCAGGCTCTGCTTCTGGGGGAACCCAAACTAGGATACAGATCCTTGAAATCTCACTTCAACCTTCATTTTAGACCTGGTGTTGGTCTCTCAGAGGTCACTCATGACCTAATGGCCCATCCCAGTGAACTCTCACCCCTTGTATTCCCTGGCAATGTCACCGTTCATGCATCTTTCTGTCCTAATTAGTTTTCAGTGGCAAGGGATCAGTGAGCCAAGCCACTGTATAACGAGGGACACAAGACTAAGCAGCAGCTGGCCAGTCCCTTTGTCTGCCCAGGGTCAAACCTGGGACATTCAGCTGCCCTTATGCAGACTCAGAGCTCTGGCTCTTCTTCAGAATTCATCCTCAAGGCCAGTAACTTGGTCTTTTCCCATCAGAAAAGGGCTCCCAGATCCTCTGAGCACAGCTCATATTCCTGCCTCCCAAGAGGAAGAATCTGATTGGGTCAGAGAGGTACCCTTCAGTAGGCAGAATCCCCTCTGGTCAGGTTCCAGGTCTCAAACACCTCATGGGCAGTTGGCTTCCCTAAAGTCTAATCTACATGGTGACTATTGTCTTGGGAACACAGGACACCAGGGACCCACAGCACAGGCACAGGGTGTGACATCCACATGCAGAAAGAGCCACTCTCATTACTCAGAAGACACTGCAGAGATGGCATGTTATGGGCTGAATTGTGCCTCCCCCCCACACAAATTCATAAGTTGTCACCTCAATGTAGAATGTGTGACTGTACTTGGAGACAAGGGGCCCTAATCCAATCTGACAGGTGTCCTCATAAGTAGGGGAAATTAGGACACAGACACACACGAAGGGAAGACCATGTGAAGACAGAGAGAAGATAGCCATCGGCAAGCCAAGGAGAGGGGCCTCAGAAGAGCCCAACTCTGCAGACACCTTGATCTCCAAGTTTCATCCTCTGGAATTGTGAGGAAATACATTTCTGTCACGTAAGCACTCCTGTCTGTGGCACTTTGTTGTGACAGCAGAGCAGATTAATACATGGAGACTTAGAGTCTCATGGCCTGGACATTTTCTACCATGAATGTCCCTCTGTCTTAGACTTTTGTGTCCTGAATCCCACTTTGTCTCCTCTTCAAGGCTGAAGTGGCCACCTCCCAGGGCTCCAGCCTGATGGAGCCCCGCCCTTCCTTCCTGCCAGGAGAGATGGTGTTTCTCTGGGCCCCTGGCTCCTGGAATGACAAGCAGGTCTTCCCTTGAGCAATTCAGTGACTTAGCCATGTGGCCCAGGGTCCACTTAACTCCATGTGTATCCTGTGGACCCACTACTATAATTCTCCTCTCTACAGGCCTTGCAGGACCAAAGAGTGTGGATGACAAGCCAGAGAGCTTTAGTCAGAGTATTAATGAGACGGAAGGAAGAGGCTGCGTGGCAGATGATGAATCCCTAAGCAGGTGGACTCCAGAACCCAAAGTGTTCTCCACGAATTCTCTCCTATTTCTAAGACAGACATCAGAGACAATATCTCCTGCCCTGGGAAGGAGCTCAAACCCCAGCTGGAAAATCCCCAGGGGAGTGGCTGGGATGGTTTGGAGAAGTGACAGGTTCCCTGTGTGGGCTTGGTCCCCCTGAGCATCCATTCTTGTCACCCCAGGGCCTGGATCCTGGTTGCTCAAGCTCTCAGTTGCAAATGAATCTCTTGGGCTTTTGAGAAAAGGCAGATTCTGGTTCATCAGGCCAGACATTCTGCATTTCTAACCATCCTTGGGGTTTTGAGGGTCTAGATGACAATCCAAATGCCTTAGTAAAGTTGACCCTATTAAATTATCAGTAGGAATCCTGCTAGAATGATTATCACCCCCCAAAACAAGGGTAGAGAAACTTTTTTAAATGGTCTTTGAATCATTTGAGAAATAAATAATCAAGAGCCATATGAGCCATATGAGTAAGAAGTAATCCAAAATATATGTTGACTATTAGAGTACAAAAAAATCTTAGGAGCATTTTGTAACAGTGACCTCCCCGAATTTTCCAGACAGAAAAACTGAAGTCCCAAGAAGGAAACATATGCCCTGTCACAAAGCCAGGTCCTCTGCTCCAATGCCCACACACCTCCTACAGTGACAGCTGCTAGACCCTGAACTTGCCCACCTTTAAAACTGGGGCCATGGGACTATGACATGTTTTTGACAAAGCACAAACCATGAGAAGACTGTACCAGAAATCAGAAGATGCCTTGTGTTCATGTGCAGCCTTGAACAAATACCTCATGCTCCCTAAGCCTGTTTCCCCACTGGTTACAAAGACTTAAAAAGGATACACCTGCCCTTTGTAATTCAAAAAGCATCACAAGGAGGTGGTGGGTGTGTTATTGAATCATTTGAAAATAGTGGTGTCAGACTCCTAGTGGGAATCCCATCACACAGTTCTCAGGCAAAGGACTTAGGGAGGGGAGGGAGGGAGGGGTCAGACACTCAGACAATGAGTGAGGACAGAATGGGTAGGGGACAGGCTGGAGGGACAAGCATGGGCTGGGTTCTGGAGTGAAGGGTGAACAAGGTAAAGAACTCTAGGCGCACCATACAGTGGATATTTCTGCAGCAAAATGTCCTGTGTCCGTGCTCTCCAATATGGTGGACACTAGCCACATGTGGCTATCAAGCACTGGAAATGTAGCTAACAGAACTGCAGAACTGGTTTTTACATTTTATTTAATTTTTACTCATTTAAATTTAAATAACCACATGTGGCTAGTATTGGACAGGGAAGATGTCGACCATACCCAACATTGGTTTAGAGCTATAAAAGGAAAATATGTGTTAGTCCTTCTAACTTCCCTATAAAATGCTAATTAACATCATTGCAGCTAACTCAGATTCACAGCTTCTCGATTGCTTATTTTATTTTATTTTATTTTATTTGACTTTATTTTATTTTTATTTTAGAGAGAGCATGTGCACAAGCAGGGAAGGGGCAAAGAGAGGGGGGAATAGAGAATCCCAAGAAGACTCCACGCTCAGTGAGGAGCCCAACAAGGGAGTCAATCTCATGACCGTGAGATCATGACCTGAGCTGAAGTCAAGGGTCGGAAGCCCAACCAACTCAGCCACCCAGGAGCCCGAATTGCTCTTATGAAATTTTTGGTTCACTCAGAAATGAAGAGCCACAGTGGCAAGGGTTAGGAAGTGGGATGGGAGTGGAGAGTATGTTTATCCCTTCACATACTCTTTCTGCCCTCAGTCATAAAATGCCTCAGTTTGGATAAAATTCCATAAAGTATCAAGAGGTTTTTAAAGAACTATGGGGAATCTTGGTTGATTCCTGACTATACACACACACACACACACACACGCACACACATGCCTGCAACACTGGGGGCTGAGGTGGGGGATACTCAGAAATGTCCATTATCAGTTAGATGGAAGGAAGGACGGAGCCACCTCTGGCAGGTTCTTAACCTTTCGTGTACCAGCAGTGGCCCCTTTGGCAGGCCGCAGAATCCTCTAGAACCCTTCTCAGAAGAATGCATTTATAAAGGAAATTAGATTGAAATATAATTCACCCCTTGCAGATGAGAAACTGCAGATTAGGAGCTCCTGAATTTCCACAGTGACAGTCCCTTTGCTTTGCCCCCTGTCCCCTCTCCCAACCGGGCTGCCTGCTTTGCCAACTCAGGGTGAATCAGGACAAGAAGACCAGTCAGGACTTGCCTTCTTCCCTGGAAGGTGTGACACTGAAAGGCACAAGGACTGCCTTCTGTGCCAAAGAAGTGTGGAATCACCACAGACCAGGTCATGGTGAGACAGTAGAGGGACAATATTGCCCCAAGGCAGAATTTTGGTCTTAAGGGGCACATGGTGGGTGAGGGACTAAGAGATGGGCTGCTGGGTTTGCTCCCATGTTAACCCTTCCTGATTCCCATTTCACTCCTTTCTGTGGACATAATGCCATTTTGTGAAATTAAGCATGATATCAGCAACAGGAGAAAATAAGGCAAATTGAAATACTACTTTTTTTTAAGTTTATTTATTTATTTTGAGAGAGAGAGAGAGCATGCATGCACGAGCAAGAAATGGGTGGAGAGAGAGGGAAAGAGAGGATCCCAAGCAGGATCTGCGTTGTCAGCACAGAGCCCCACCAAAGTGGCTCGAACTCACGAACCGTAAGATCATGACCTGAGCCAAAACCAAGGGTCAGATGCTTAACCAACTGAGCCACCCAGGTTCCCCTAAAATACCACTCTTGATGCAAACAGCCTTTTAAAGTTTACCACCCTGATCCAATGCAATTAGACAAAGCAATTAGGAACACTTGTCAAGCACTGCCAGCCCCACCAATTGGGATGAAAGTCCCTAAAGGGGACTTGGGCGATGCTCTGGAGAGGCTGCCCATGTGGGGGGCGCTGGGAAAATGACCGCAGCTGGGTTAATTAATCAAATGGGGAAATCAGATAAAAATTCACCTTGCAGCAGGAGCTCAGAGCTTTCAAATGCAAAGAGTGCAAAGTAAACAAAGCAATCCATTCTAATCTCGATCCTTACATTTTTTTTTAATTTTTAAAAAATATTTATTTTTGAGAGAGAGAGAGAGACAGAGACAGAGTGTGAGTGGGGGAGGGACAGAGAGAGAGGGAGACACAGAATCTGAAGCAGGCTCCAGGCTCTGAGCTGTCAGCACAGAGCCGGACTCAGAGCTCAAACTCATGAGCCATGAGATCATGACCTGAGCTGAAGTCAGATGCTTAACCAACTGAGCCAACCAGGTGCCCCTTTGGATCCCTACTTTTGATAGTAAAGTTGGAGGATCATTTCTGACTGAGTTCAACTATGTGGTTGAAAAATAAGAGAAGGCAATGCTAGCATTGCTTTCATAAAGATCCCAGGATGGGAGCCCTGGATGGCTCACTAGGTTAGGCCTCCAGCTTTTGATTTCAGCTCAGGTCATGATCTTGCAGGACATGGATTGGAGCCCCTCAGCCGTGCTTTGCACTGACAATGTGAAGCCTGCTTGGGAGTCCCTATCTCCCTTTCTCTATTCCCCTCCCCCATTTGCTCTCTCTGTCTCTCTCTCAAAAATAAATAATAAACAAACAAACAAATAAGTAAATAATAAACATTAGAAAAAAAGATTCCAGGATAACAAACTGGTAATATTATGTCCGACAGGAATTTTTCCATTCATGGATTGTTCTTTTTTTCTTTTTGTTCCCCCACCATTTATAGAACACACATGTATGCCATAATCTAACCTTCATGGATTCTGATAAAGCTAGTCTTAAAAGCAAATTGATTTCTTTAAACATTCTAACACCACATCAATTTAAAAGGTTCTTCAGACTTTGCGAGGCATGAAAGTTATTCAAATAGAATTTACATGAATATCGTAATGTATGTTTAGTAATGGTTGCAATGAAGCTGTTCCTGGCTGTGTCAGATACTGAAAACATACTTTTATGTTAAATATCAATATTTTAGAGCTTTCTGCTGAAAATTTCAATGAGGTCTGTTTCTAAAAGGTATGATGTGTCAAATCCTTAGTAAAAGTAACAATATACCACCCTACTTTGTACACAACTTAAGCTTCTAATAAGCCTCATAACATGTACCCTTTCTGCAGAAATAAACAATTTAGATGCAGTGTGAATAGCCACCAGAACCAAAAATAGACATGATCATATGGTGTCTCTGGGTACCCTGGTGCCCAATTTTTAACTTTTGTTTAGACTGATGCAGAGTTTGGTCCTTTTTGTCCTTTCCACCCTTCAGCCAGGCTGGCCATGACTCAGCAGTATCTGGAGTCCCCCTCATGGTAGGCCCCCAATCAGCATCTACTGGTGCTCTTGAACAAGAGGAGAAAATGCTATAGAACCGACAAAGCATGGTAGAAAGTGAAGGTGTTAATCAAAATGTTGCTTTTGGGCACCTGAGTGATTCAGTTGGGTAAGAGTCCAAATCTTTTTTTTTTTTTTTTAATGTTTATTTATATTTGAGAGAGAGAGAGAGAGAGAGAGAGAGCAAGTAGGGGAGGGGCAGAGAGAGAGGGAAACAGAATCCAAAGCAGGCTCCAGGCTCCAACCTGTCAGCACAGAGCCTGAAATGGGGCTCAAACTCACAAGCTGTGAGATCATGACCTGAGCTGAAGTCAGACAGTTAACCAACTGAGCCACCCAGGTACCCCGGTAAGTATCCAACTGTTGGTCAGGTGTTGATATCAAGGTCATGAGTTCAAACCTCACACTGGGCTCCATGCTGGGCTTGAAGCCTACTTAATAAAAAATGTTGCTTTTACCTAGATTATCCATCATCATCTTGACGAAAGAGCTCTGAAGGACAAGACTGGATCCAGGATCCTTGCAGGTGATAGAACTTTTCTCTCTGGGCTTTGTCACCAAATGAATCTTAAATGTTTGGCTTGTGGGGGCTGTAGCTTAATATGAATCTTAGGAATGGTTTGTGCTCAGCTCTCCTGGAGGAATTACTGGGGTGGGTGGTGGCGGGGGGTGGTGAGGAACACTCTTTAAAAAGCTCTGGACCAACTTTGCAAACAGAAGTTTCTAAAATAAAAATGCACACATTTTCCAGGCTCCTCTAATGTCAGAATTCTAGAACTTCATAACCAGGTTGTATCAGCCTTTACGTACCTTGATTTCTGGAGTTAAGACAGCTTTAACCAAAGAAAACATCAGTAGGTTTCCTACTGTGCTATCAAAAGCCAGGACTGAGGGTGCACCTGGGTGGCTTAGTCAGTTAAGCATCTGACTTTAGCTCAGGTCATGCATGATCTCATGGTTCATGAGTTTGAGCCCCAAGTCGGGCTCTGTGCTGACAGCTCAGAGCATACACCCTGTTTGGGATTCTGTGTCTCCTTCTCTCTCTGCCCCTCCCCTGCTCATTCTCTCTCTCTCTCTCTCTCTCTCTCTCAAATAAATAAACATTAAAAAAAAATTTTTAAGTCAGGATTGAGGATATTCCATGACAAGATGTCTGTCAGAGGAATCTAAAGTTCTTCTGCATACAACTCCTACTGCATTTGGCCACACACCAGTGTGTGTTTGCTTTTCACCCAATTACACAATGACACATTTCATCATCAGAGAGAACTACTTTTCTGGTATTTCAATTGGTAGAATCAATGAAAGTGGGAAGAATCTGTTTTGAATAGTTCTATATTATAATTTTGCAAAGCACTTTTATGGTTTTATATCTTGCCAGGCCAAAGAAACCTGATGAAGCAACTATCTGTGTTTGGAGACTTTTTGTTGAAAAGGACACTAATTAATTTTTCACTGATTTTGTGTTTTGAAATTATTTTAGATTTTCAGAAAGTTGCACAAATAGCTCAGGGAGTTTCCATCTGCCCCACCCCTCCCTCCCCACCTAGATTCCCCTGAGATTAACCTGTTACATAATCATAGAATGACCAGCAAAACTAAGAAATTAATACTGGAACAACAGTCCTAACTACAGACATTTGTATTTGTTGGGTTTGCCCATTCGTGTCTTTTTCTGGTTCAGAACTGACTCCAGGATCCCACTTTCCATTTAATTTGGCAGTTGCTCAGTCTTCCCTTGTCTTTCATGACTTTGACAGTTATATTTATTTATTTTTTTAAATATTTATTTTTATTTTGGGGAGAGTGCAAGCAGAGGAGAGAGAGAGGGGAACAGAGGATCTGAAACGGACACTGTGCTGGCAGGATGACAGCAGCGAGTCCGATGTGGGGCTCAAACTCATGAACCATGAAATCATGACCTGAGCAACCGACTTAGCCACCCAGGTGCCCCTCATGACATTGACACTTTTAAAGAACACTGGTCAATTACCTTATAAATGTCTCCACTCGGGTTGTCTGATGTTTTCTCCTGAGATTGTGTGTTTGGGGCAAGAATACCACAGAAGTAATGTTGGGGCCCTCTCAGTGCATGAAGTCAGGGGTATGTGATGTTGATGTCTATTATCACTGGTGATGTTAACCCTCATCATTTGGATAAGGTGGTGTCCTCCTGGTTCTCTGCTGTAAGATTAGTATTTTCCCCTTTGTCATTAACAAATATCTTAGACCATGCAGATATCCTGTTCCCCTTTAAACTTTTGTCCTGATTTTGGCATCCAGCAGGGAAACTTACCTTTCGTGATTATTACTATGGGATGACTTAGTGGAGATTTTGTATCTCCCTCATTCACAGGGACACTTTTGAATAAATATGTAGGCATTTCAAAACAAAGTTAATGTATTTGGGAATTTCTTTCCGACACTAACTTTCAAAGATATTAAAAGCTATCTCTAGGGTCTGCTCTGGGTATCTACTCCCCTCCTCTTACTCAGCTGTGATTTCTCACAGTAGAAGTTTGGTCTTGTTAAATCAAAGGTAACCTCAAAAATTAAATGCTACAAAAGTGACATTAGGAACAGAGAGGGGGGATAGAAGGAAGCGGAAGTGTTGATACTAAGCAACCAATCCCAGGACCCTCACCTCTCCACCCATTTTTATATGTTCTTGGGAAGCAGGCACAATTTTTTTAAAAAAGGTAAATTTAGAATGTGCTGGTAGGTATTTCTTTTAGTGTTTATTATCTGGAAACTTCTTACAAAGGATACAGCAGCTTGTTCTCAAAACAACTAAGAATGCACTAAAGGTGGCCCCAAACTTCTGCTTGTTTCCAGGATAGCTCTGAATATTAATGTTCAAATAGAATACCTTATTCTTTATTTGGTTTCAGAGAAGAAACATGATCAAGAGCTGAGGGTTGTTTGTCCAGAGATGGAGGGCAAAGCAATCTTCCACTCTAAAATATAAAAGGCATGATAAGAAAGAACTTGCAACAAAGTCAAGGCTGCCCAAGACCCGAGTTACTCAAATTCTACAGGGAAAAAGTAAAGGCGTCTGTGACTGTAGGAAGTAGACATTTGGAAACAAAGGAGATTGAGAAAAGGGTTGTTCAAAACATGACATGTCCAGCTCAGTTGGAATCCAAAGTCTTGATTCTGAAGTAATCTTCTTGCTGTCACAGTGATCCTTACCTGCCTGGGTGGGTTTCTCTACACCAGGAGGGAAGTGATGAGGTGCTGATTTAACCTCCAGCCTTATGAAAGGCTGTGTCTTATTGTCTTTGTCACGAGGGGTGGGGAGGTCACAACGGGTCAGTTTAGGTAACAACTCATCATTCTTTAAAAGAAAATAAATTTTAGTAATCATTTAGTTTCTAAACTAATTTCATTTAGTTCACATTTGTTTAGCATTTACTGTGATCAGTCACTGTTTCAAGTGCTTTGTATGTATGAAGTCATTTAATCCTCACAACATCCCTAGATGGTAGGTATCATTTTATAGATAGGAAAACCACATCATGGAAAGGTTTAAGTTACTTGCCTGAAATTGCACAGTAAGAAGCAGACCTGGGATTTAAGTTCATGCCATCTGGAGTCAGAGCTGGTACCTTAAGCTTCCAGCTCTGTGGCTACAAAATAAGTGGCTCACAGGTGTTATCACATAAAAGGGAAATGGCATCTTTTGTAATGTGAGATATCAGAGTAGATGCTTGGGAAAAGCACCACTAACACCATCTATGACTCAAGAGTCCAATCTTAGGTGTTACAATTATATCTCATAAGCATCATACCTGCCTATCAGACAGCTCCTCTGGGTCACAATGAAGGCATGAAGGAAAGGTGCAACCTTCATACCTGGTGCAGGCTTACCTGAAACATAGCTCCTCCCCCTACCTTCCATCAGGAGAGGGCATGGGATCAGGCAAGATCAATTTGTCAGCAGCACCCTGTGTTCTGGCCAGCTCCATACAAAGCCAATCTCAGAACATGATGGCTCGCTTATTTATTTATTTATTTATTTATTTATTTATTTATTTATGTTTATTTATAAAACAACAAACATGTCTGAGAGAGAGACAGAGACAGAGTGAGCAGGAGAGGGGCAGAGAGAGAGAGGGAAACACAGAATCAGGAGCAGGCTCCAGGCTCTGAACTGTCAGCACAGAGCCTGACACGGGGCTCAAACTCACGAACCAGAGATCATGACCTGAGCTGAAGTTGGACACTTAACCGACTAAGCCACCGAGGTGCCCCAACATGATGGCTTTTTTTAATGAAAGTAAACCCAAAGCAGGAAAAAGGTCCTGAGTAATTATAGACAAAAGTAGGTCAAAGCAATGGTACAAGGAATATGTATTCTTTTTAAAAATTTTTTAAAATTTATTTATTTATTGTGAGAGACAGCGTGTAAGTTGAGGAGGGGCAGAGAGAGGATCCCAAGTAGGCTCTGCATTGTCAGCATGGAGCCCGACGTGGGGCTGGAAGTCATGAGCTGTGAGATCATGACGTGAGCCGAAACCAAGAGTTGGATGCTTAACCGACTGAACCCCGCAGATGCCCCAAGAATATGTATTCTTTACATGAAACTGGACTCTGGAAGAAAACAAATAGCCCCAGATGTAACTAGGTATGTTTTCTCATAGGTGAAATCAAGGGGAGTGCAGCTGCAGCCCCAGTGTTGAGGAGCAGAAATGGGAAGGGCAGTGTCCACCACGTGTCCCTATCCCCATGAGACCACTGCCTGGGGGGCCCTCACTCTCAGGAGCAGCAGAGCCCCAGGCAAGGAAAACCCCACTAACAACCTACCAAAGGAGCCACTAGAGTTATAAGGAAAGAAGGAATTGAAATCTAAGGGGACAAACATCTTAAGAGAGGCGGGGGAGAGGGGAGACTAGACAGCAGTTCGAAGGGGAAAAGGGGCATGTGAGGAGAGAGCTGCCCTGCCCTACCCTTCAAAGGATCCATATCAGTATCACCTAGATTTCACTCATGTTTCTTACAAAGTTTTTATTCCCCCCAGAGTAGTGGTTTTCTGAGTGTCATGGAAAAGCAGTATGGTTGAATTAAGTCATATTATATACAGAACATTCCACCACAGAGAGACGCCAGCTCTGTGCAAGAACTTGTCCCTGGCCTGAGCATGCCACACCCCCAGCTCTTTCTATTTTTCATGGGCTTCTTTTCATCATCCACATTAACTCAGTTTCTTTTCATTTTCTCTCATGTGCACAGGGTCACCAGTAGCTTTTGGGTTTGGGTTTGGAGGGGTGGGTTAGGGCAGTGCAGTGACATTCTTTGTATGTGTGATCAGTTTCTAGTTCAAGTGTTCTGGTCACCTATTCCTAGTGTAACAAATCAGTCCAAAACTTAGTGGCATAAGATACTGTTTGATTCTGCTCACAGAGTTTTCTGGTCAGGAATTCAGACAGGGCTCAGTATGGACAGCCCATCTTTGCTCCTCAATGTCTGGAGCCACAGCTGGTCCAAACTGGGGTTGGAGCCAGTGATGCTGGAGGACCCCTTCCGAGAGGGCTTCCATGGTTGATGCTGTGGAGCCTGCTGTAACACTACTGGTACTTTGTAGGTAGTCTCACTGGCTCTTCTCTCTGGCTGCTTCTAACATATTCTCTCAGTCGTTGGGATTTTGCAGGTTCACTACAATGTGTTTTCTATTTATCTCGGTAGACAAGGGTTGCATTTTCTGTGCCTGTAGGTTAGTATCTCTTGTCAGTTCTAGAAAGTTCTCAGGCATGATCTCTTCAAATATTGCCTCTACTTATCCCTTGTCTTTTCTGGACTTCTGATTGGATGTCTGTTATACCTACTCATTTTATCCTTCATGTCTCCTTATCTCTTGTTCATACTTTCCGTTTGTCTCTCTATGCTGCAGTTTGGGAAATTCTCCAGCTCTCTCTTATACTTTACTAAATTTTAATTAAGCGTAAATTTGAGTTTAACTCATCCAATTAGTCTCCAGGTTCTTTTTTTTTCAACAACTACATTTTTTTATTTCTAAAATTTCTGATTTTTTTTTTCAAATCCATCCTGTAATTTTTTTAATGTTTATTATTTTTGAGAGAGAGACAGAGACAGAGACAGAGAGCAAGCAGAGGAAGGGCAGAGAGAGAGGGAGACACAGAATTGGAAGCAGGCTCCAGGCTCTGAGCTGCCAGCACAGAGCCTGATGCGGGGCTCAAACTCACAGACTGCAAGATCATGACCTGAGCTGAAGTCAGCCATTTAACCAACTGAGCTACCCAGGTACCCCTATCCCATATTTTTTTAATTCTCTTATTATTTTTTTCATTTTTGTGATTCTTTCTACATAGTCTTTCTATATTCTGCATGTGAAATTTCAGTGTCTGACATTCTGGAGTTTAAATCTTTTATTTATTGTTTCTACTGACTCTCACTCATGGAGAATTTTTTGTGTTTGGTATCTTAAATTTTAAGCTCATATTTGATTCTTAGTCTTGTAGAAGACTAAGAGCCTAAACTGAATATTCTTTTCTCTAGTCTACTCTGGAGACTCGATACTGGAGTAATCAATGCTGTAAAACTCCAGGGGTACTAAAGATCTAGGATCACTCCCCACCCCCATTACAAAGGTCTCCAGCTTAATCCTGGGATCTCAAGGTTTCTTCCCATATCCCAACTCAAAAGATATTGGAATTTTCTGCCAGTACTTTTGAACTCTTACCTGTTGCCATAAGAGGTGTCCAAGGTGGCCATTGCTCCTTCATTCTGGGTCCCAGAATGAGAGCCACACAAAGTAGTGTTAAACCTTATAACCTAGGTAAGAGTCACTGCAGATGAACCACAGATCTAGAGCAAAGAAAATAAATATTTGTTGTTGTGAACCTCTGAAATATGGAGACAATTTATTAGATTACATTGTCACAGAGAAGATGAATAATACAGCATATATGTGTGTTTGAAATAACATTGCCCTTTGTATGGATGTAGGGTGAAGTTGGGTGCGGCCATGAACAACTTTTAGAATCCAAAGTGGAAGGTGATGTTTGTTCATGGTGAGGCCTCTTCCTCTGTTCCAGGTGGGACCATGTCAGTAAGCCCCTTCAAATCAAGCAAATGTGAGGCAGGAAAATATTTACTTTATGGTTATTAGTGATGCCTTTCAGATTGAGATATTAAATATCCTGTTTAATGCTAACAAGCATTGTCTTTATTAGAACAGAGTTGTCTCCACTGAGGCCATGAAGACTGACATTGGGTCTTTTGTTTCATGGGACTTGGGAACATGGACACAAAGAAAGAAGACAAAGTGGAGGGGATCCTAGTTTCAGGGGACAAGTATGGGGGTCATCAGAGCTAGGCCCAGAGGAATCGAGTGCGAAGGATCATGGCCCTGTAGACCATAGCAATAGTAGAAGCTAATAGTCCTTTTCAAGTCTTCCTTTTTTTTCTGTGTTGTAGCTTCCTACATTTCCTTCACAAAAATTTGCAAGCATTTTGAGTTAGTTGTGTCAGCCTCATTTTCTGTTGCTTTGGTGTTGCTTTGGGTCCACCCTTTAGGACAAAACATCCCTGGCAGAAATGCTGTGCGATGGAAAAACAACAGTGAGATACAGCAGATAGTTGCTGAAGCTCCATGTAGGCAACACTAAGTGACCACCAAGATGCATTTGTAGAATTTGACAGCATCCCTAGGAATTCTTAGGAAGACAAAGAAAAAGGAACCAGTGAAAGACAAGGACTCTTCAGCAGATCCTGAGGATAGGATCCTGGGCACTTCTAGTAAGTATTAAAGTCTCTTGAAGTTGATGAAGACAAACAGATGCTTGTTTATTTATCTTTTAATGTCTTTAAAGTTTAATATACACTAAAAAAAGACACATATGATAAGTATATGGCTTGATAAATTTCTGCAAAGTGACCATACACATGAAACTAGCAGCCAGCTCAACAAAGAGAATATCCCCACACTCCCTGAAGCCCCCAGACTTCTCCTAGTTACTACCCCATCCAAGGGTAACTGAGATCCTGACCTGTAATGCAGAGGTTAGTCTTGCTTGTTTTTGTACTTCGTATAAATAGAACTACACAGCATGTGTTTTCTTGTTTCCAGCTTCTTCCACTCAAGAGTGTAATAGTGAACTCATCTGTATAGTTGCATATAGTTGTGGCTCATGAATTCTTGTTGTTGCATTCATTGTATGAATATAGCAAAACTTGCCGATCTATTGTACTGTAGGTGAGCATTTGGGTAGTTTCCATGTTGCGGCTATTATGAATGTTGTTTTTATGGACATTCTAGTCTATGTATTTTGTTGAACAGTTGTATACATTTCAATTGGGTATATATACATAGGAGTGGAATTGCTAGGTTTGCTTGTTTTTAGAAAAATATCACCTATTTCCAAAAAGAATTTGGAATGGATTAAAATAAAAATAAGCTACAGATACAATAAAATAGAAAATCATTCAAAATTACAGGTCATGAAGTATAGAAGAGAGTGTGTTTTTATACATGCCAACTCAAAATTAACTATTGGCCCCTAACATGGTCCATCTTGTTTACCTTCTTTTTGTCAAAGAACTGAAACACACCCTATCTTTTAATGTCTTCTGCCCATTTCTTCACTGGATTGCTTTTCAGGTGTGGAGTTTGGTGAGCTCTTTATAGATTTTGGATACTAGCCCTCTGTCCAATATGTCATTTGCAAATATCTTTTCCCATTCTGTTGGTTGTCTTTTAGTTTTGTTGATTGTTTCCTTTGCAGTGCAGAAGATTTTTATCTTCATGAGGTCCCAATAGTTCATTTTTGCTTTTAATTCCCTTGCCTTTGGGGATGTGTCAAATAAGAAATTGCTGCGGCTGAGATCAGAGAGGTTTGTTCCTGCTTTCTCCTCTAGGGTTTTGATGGTTTCCTGTCTTACATTAAGGTCCTTCATCCATTTTGATTTTATTTTTGTGAATGGTGTAAGAAAGTGGTCTAGTTTCATCCTTCTGCATATTGCTGTCCAGTCCTACCAGCACCATTTGTTAAAAAGACTGTCTTTTTTCCATTGGATATTCTTTCCTGCTTTGTCAAAGATTAGTTGGCCATACTTTTGTGCATCTAATTCTGGGGTTTCTATTCTATTCCTTTGGTCTATGTGTCTGTTTTTGTGCCAATACCATGCTGTCTTGATGATTACAGCTTTGTAATAGAGGCTTAAGTCTGGGATTATGATGTCTCTTGCTTTGGTCTTCTTCTTCAATATTACTCTGGCTACTTCTCCAAAGAAGTATGGATGTCTATCCAGATGGCCAACAGGCACATGAAAAGATGCTCAACATCACTCATCATCAGGGAAATACAAATCAAAACCACACTGAGATACCACTTCATGCTGGTCAGAGTGGCTAAAATGAACAAATCAGGAGACTATAGATGCTGGAGAGGATGTGGAGAAACAGGAACTCTCTTGCAAAGTTGGTGGGAATGCAAACTGGTGCAGCCACTCTGGAAAACAGTGTGGAGGTTCCTCAAAAAAGTAAAACTAGATCCACCCTATGACCCAGCAATAGCACTGCTAGGAATTTACCCAAGGGATACAGGAGTGCTGATGCATAGGGGCACTTGTACCCCAATGTTTATAG
This sequence comes from Puma concolor, assembly GCF_028749965.1. Lineage (NCBI taxonomy): Eukaryota > Metazoa > Chordata > Mammalia > Carnivora > Felidae > Puma > Puma concolor. The sequence goes on from NC_141669.1 coordinate 94,783,798, forward strand.
CAGCACTTTCAACAATAGCCAAATTATGGAAAGAGCCTAAATGTCCATCAACTGATGAACACACACTATGAGGTGGTTTATATTTATGCCAAATAAATTATCACACAGTAAACATAGAACAACTTCAATCATATTTTATTAAAATAGAATACAGTAATAGGTCTATATTTGCCTTAATAGTATTGTACCCATGTCCATTTCCTGGTTTTGTCAATGTGCAGTGGTCATGTAGGATAACTATTTTTGCAATTTCTTATGTCTTGAAATGTTTCAAAATAAAAAGGTTGAAATTAAAAAGTAAGGGGCGCCTGGGTGGCGCAGTCGGTTGAGCGTCCGACTTCAGCCAGGTCACGATCTCGCGGTCCGGGAGTTCGAGCCCCGCGTCGGGCTCTGGCTCAGAGCCTGGAGCCTGTTTCCGATTCTGTGTCTCCCTCTCTCTCTGCCCCTCCCCCGTTCATGCTCTGTCTCTCTCTGTCCCAAAAATAAATAAACGTTGAAAAAAAAAAATTAAAAAAAAAAAAGTAATAGTAAGATTTTTAACTACCCATAGTAGAACTAGAACTATCTTAATATTGTGTATCCTTCTACTTTTGTCCCTATGAAATACAGGCAACTTTACAGTCTACTATTTTCCATCACCCAACACATTGAGAAGATTACCTCAAGTTTTCACACCAATCTTTTCTAATGGCTGCCCCAAGTTTGTTTATCCTGGCCACTGAAAGTTTAAGTTGCTTCCAATTTTTAGGCCAAGGTAAACCAGAACCACACAACAGTTAATACAAGACTCACTGGAGAGGAGAAGGTAGAATGAGCCTGAGGTCCCCAATGTGTCTCTGTGGGAGTCACCTCCTCAGCCTTAGCTCTACAGAGAGGAGAAGGTGCATTAGCTGAGCCACCTGGCTTGCAAAACAGCCACCATGTTCTTGTCAGGCAAGTCCACTGGAAATTTTAATGCAATAATTTTTAAAATTTGTATTTTAATAACTATTTTGTGGGTAATAAGCTTCTTCATCCACTAAAGACAGAGTCTAATATTTCACAAAGATAATACGTATCAAATCAGCAGTGAAACATATCTTCTAGCCCATCAGCTCTACTCAACTCTAGATATTATTCCTGCAGACATCATCACCCCTCTTCTAAATGTACCACACATGTGAGGTATGCAGTGTTGTTCATGGCAGCGGTGCTGGTAAGAACTACCAGAGTGCTCACCAATAGGACACCCATCAGGTAAGTCATGGCAGATCCTTAAAATGGAGTATTATAACTCCTTTAAAAAAAAAGGAATGAGGAAGCTCCCTTTGAACTAATGTGGAAAAATCTGTAAGATATATGATGAAGTGTAAAAATGCAAGTTGAAGTACTCCACTGTGCTACCATAATAAGGAATAAGTAGTCATATTTGTGTAAATTTACGTAAAACATCCAAATGAGACACTGATAGTCATCGCCTGTGGGGAGGAGAACATAAAGACCGGGGAAAAGAATAGAAGAGGAGAATATTCACTGAATATCCTTTTTGATACATTATCCCTTTTGATTTATGAGGTAAATGATATTTTCTATTAAGAAAACAAAGTCTCAAATTTTTCAAATAAGATTACATTTCACACAAATAATTACCTCTCTAGGCAGTTTGCTACTTGTGCTTCTGCCATATTCTCAGCACAAAGTAACGAGGGATGAGAGGAGCCACAGCTGTCACTCTCTGGCTGGAGTACATCAGAAGAGAGAGGTATACACACCGCACACTCACACACACACACCTTCCCTATCCCTGCCCACCTTGAGAAAATTAAAATGTTATTAGTCAACAAAGCCCTTCACCATGGATTTACACATACAGTGCATCCTGTTTAGAAATATCCTCCAACAGAGGCACCTGGGTGGATCAAGACAGTTTAAGTGTGAGACTCTTGCTTTCAGCTCAGGTCATGATCTCACAGTTCATGAGTTTGAGGCCCGCACTGGGCTCCGTACTAACAGTGCAGAGCCTGCTTGGGATTCTCTCTCTCCCTGTCTCTCTCCCCTTCTCCTGCTCACTTTCTGTGTCTCTCAAAATAAATGAACTTCAAAGCATTTTTTAAAAAAGAAATATTCTCCAACATTTTCATTAAGTCATTGATAAAAAAAATCTAGGACCAAATACAGTAAATTTCATCACATATTTTTAAAATATGGGAGGAAATGATGAACTATGAAAACATCTAGAGTGAAAGTTTTATTTTTTTTTTAACGTTTATTTATTTTTGAGGTAGAGAGACAGAGCATGAACGGGGGAGGGTCAGAGAGAGAGGGAGACACAGAATCCGAAGCAGGCTCCTGGCTCTGAGCTGTCAGCACAGAGCCCGACATGGGGCTCGAACTCACATATCGCGAGATCGTGACCTGAGCCGACGTCGGACGCTTAACCGACTGAGCCACCCAGGCGCCCCTAGAGTGAAAGTTTTAATCCACAGAATGGATCTGAAGTGATGGTTGGTTGGGTGGATTTCATGGAGGAATGAATGGTGTGACACCTTGGTGGGTGTTCTGAAAGTAAGTGAGGAAAAGGAATTTAGTGGGAAAGGCCATTCTAGTGATGCAAGGGGTGGGTGACCCATCCACACACCCTGCGCAACCCCATGCAGATACAAGGTGGAGGTCCCAAGGTGAAGAGCGAACACCAAGAACCAAGAACCACCACAGCACAACTGCGCATGCAAGGTGAGAATGAAACACTTTCCTTCCTCTTGAGGATCTGAGCAATCCATGGTGAGGCTAGCACTGGCAGAGCTTCAGGCCAGTGCTCCTGGATAAAGTAAGGGTGTTCAGAAAAAGCGTGGACTTTTTAAAATTTTTAATTTATTTATGTTTTAGTTTACATCCAAGTTAGTTAGCATATCATGCAATAATGATTTAAGGAGAAGATTCCAATGACCCATCCCCTATGTAGAACACCCAGTGCTCATCCCAACAAGTGTCTTCCTTAATGCCCCTTGCCCATTTAGCCCATCCCCTCACCTGCAGCCTCTCCAGCAACCCTCAGTTTTTTCTCTGTATTTAAGAGTCTCTTACATTTTGTTCCCCTCCTTGTTTTTATATTATTTTTGCTTCCCTTCCCTCATGTTCATCTGTTTTGTAACTTAAATTCCACATATGAGTGAAGTCATATGATATTTGTCTTTGCCTGACTGACTAATTTTGCTTAGCATAATACCTTCTAGTTCCATCCACATTGTTGCAAATGGCAAGATTTCATTCTTTTTGATTGCCAAGTAATGTGTGTGTGTGTGTGTGTGTGTGTGTGTGTGTGTGTTCCACATCTGCTTTATCCATTAATCTGTCGATGGACATTTGGGTTCTTTCCACACTTCGGCTATTCTCAATAGTGCTGCTATAAACATTGTTGTGCATGTGCCCCTTCGAAATGGCACACGTGTATCCCCTGAATAAATATCTAGTAGTACAATGAAAGCATGGACTTTTTACAACTGTGTAGATGGGATGGTCTTTCCAGGAATGACATGAAAACCAGAGATCCCTGCTAAAGTGTCTGTCAATTTTTCTGTAATTTTGTTAATTTTCCTTATCTATGTCAAGGCCATGTTGTTAAGAACATACAGTTCCTGATTTTTATACTTTATTATAGATTATTACATTCTTAAATTTAAATTTATTTAAATTCAAGTTAGTTAACATACAGTGTAGTACTGGTTTCAGGAGTAGAACCCACTGATTCATGTCTTATATATGACACCCAGTGCTCATCCCAACAAGTGCCCTCCTCAGTGCCCATCACTAGTTTAGCCCATCCCCACACCCACCTCCCCTCCAGCAACCCTCAATTTGTTCTCTGTATTTAAGAATCTCTTGTGAGTGCACCTGGGTGGTTCAGTCACTTAAGCATCTGGCTTTGGCTCAGATTATGATCTCACATTTTGTGAGCTCAAGCCCCACTTTGGGTGAGCACTGCCTCTCTCTCTCTCAAAAATGAAAAAAAAATCTGTGGTTTGTGCCCTCTCTCTGTTTATCATACTTTTCCTTCCCTTCCCCATGTTCATCTGTTGTGTTTCTTAAGTTCCACATATGAGTGAAATCATATGATATTTTGTCTTTCTCTGACTTATTTCGCTTAGCATAATACACTCTAGTTCCATCCACATTGTTGCAAATGACAAGATTTCATTCTTTTTGATCACTGAGTAGTATTCTGTTTATATATATATACATATATGTGTGTGTGTGTGTGTGTGTGTGTATATATATATATATATATATATACCACATCTACTTTATCCATTCATCAGTCAATGGACATTTGTGCTCTTTTCATAATTTGGCTAGGAATGCAAATAATTGCAGCCACTCTGGAAAACAGTATGAAGCTTCCTCAAAAAATTAAAAATAGAACTACTCTATGACCCAGCAATTGCACTATTAGGTATTTATCCAAAGGATAGATTGTTACTTTTATCATCATCCTTATTTGTGTTTCTCACTTTAATTTTTTTTTTTTTTTTTACATCATGGTTCACCAGCTTTCTTTTGGTCAATTTTTATGTGTTAAGTCTTTTTCTTTCTTCCTCTCTGTTTACATATTTTGATTACTAAAATATTTGGGCTGATATCTACCACTTTATATTTTATGTTTACCATCCTTTTCCTTTGCTTCTTTTGTTCTTTGTTTCTGTCTTATAATACATTGATAAAATTTTACATTCTCCCTCTTTTGATCCTCTGCTCATTTGGAATCTTTATTCTTTTAATGGTAGCCCTTCAGATATTACCATGAACAATTAACTATGCATTTTTTCTAATACTTATTCATCTTTTCACTTTCTATAGACCACAAAAATGACTTTAGCATACTTTACCCATTAAATACCACTCAATACTCCCTTCCCTATATTGTTATTGTCGTTTAGAATTTGATTTTATCTTTTTTACACCTCAAAAGAGGTTTTTTTTTTAGTTTTATAGTTAATAGATAATTAATTTACCAACATATTTTACCAACTGATAGTAAATACTTTTATTTCTTTCATTAAAAATTTTTAAATTTTATTTTAGAAAGAGAGAGCATGAGTGGGGGAGAGGAGCAGAGGGAGAGAGAGAGAGAGAGAGAGAGAGAGAGAGAGAGAGAGAATTTTAAGCAGGCTCCATGCTCAGCACAGAGTCCAACACGGGTTTTGAACCCACTACCCAGGAATCATGACCTGAGCAGAAATCTAGAGTTGGGTGCTCAACCAACTGAATCACCCAGATGCCCCTCTTTTTTTTAAAATTTTTAAATGTTTACTTATATTTGAGGTGGGGGAGGGAGGAGAGAGAGATGGAGACAGAATTCGAAGCAGGCTCCAGGCTCTGAGCTGTCAGCACAGAGCCTGATGCAGGGCTCAAACTCACGAGCTGTGAGATCATGACCTGAGCCAAAGCCAGACACTTAATGGACTGAGCCACCCAGGCACCCTGCCTCCCCCCTTTTTTTAAGTAAACTCTACACTCAACAGTGGGGCTCAAACTCACAACCTCATAATCAAGAGTCACATGCTCTACCAATTGAGCCAGCTGGCACCTATAACTTCTATTTCTTACAGCCCATGATCTCCTGCATTTTCAATTTTATTTTTTACTTAAGGATACCTTTTAAAAAATTAGAATATGAAAATAAAATTTCTATAAGTAAAAATATTTTTATGTTGTCTTCATTCTTGAAAAAGAGGTATTTACCCCTCAGCACCTTGAAGATATTGCTGTATTGTCTTTGACATTTGCGTAGTTATGAGAACCCTGCTGTCAGTCTAGCCAGAATTCTGAGTGGGGGATCCCCTTCACCCAGCCCTAAATACCTTTTTTAGAGCCAGGTAAAAGTACATAAGGTGAAATGTGTAGATCTTATGTATACAATTGAATAAGTTTTGAGAAATGTCTACATTATGTAACCAACTCTCTAATGATCTGGGACACCTCAGTCACCCTGGATCCAGATCCTCAGTGTTCATCCTTGCTTTACTGCAGCTTCACTATGATAGGTCAAAATATGGATTTATTTTTATCTGTTATCTTTGGTACTAGGAAGCGATCTTTTTTAAAAAAAATTTTAGTGTTAATTTTTTAAGAGACAGAGCATGAGTAGGAGAGGCGCAGGGAGAGAGAGGGAGTCATAGAATCTGAAGCAGGCTCCAGGTCTGAGCTGTCAGCACAGAGCCCAATTCAGGGCTTGAACTCACGAACTGTGAGATCATGACCTGAGCTGAAGTCCGATCCTTAACCGACTGAGCCACCGAGGCACCCCTAGAAAGAGTCTTTTGACTTGAGGGCATATGACTTTTCTTTATAATGGAAAATTTTAAGCTCTGATCCCTCCAAATGTGGTTTCTCTGACATGAACACCATTCTTTTCTTCTGTATCTCCTAATGGATGACTGTTGGAGTCATTCAGTCTGTCATTTATACCTCCACTGATTTTTCATTTAAGTGCATGTTTCATAGGTGTGTAATTGTTTTAAAGTCTATCACTGTTCTACATCTTACTTTTAGATTACGATTCACTGATTTTTCTTCCCTTGTCCTCCCTGGTTTTTAAATGACTGTAGGACTATATTTTTATTTTATTTTCAAGATTTCAATCAGTTCTTCATAATATTTGCCAACTATTATTTATGCTCATTTCATTATTATTTATTTTTAAGGATGATTCAAGTTTCTCCACATCTTTTATAAGTAAGTACTTAAATCCACTGAGATTCCTATACTACATGTTTATAGTAACTTTCATAATAGCCAAGTACTAGGAAAAACTCAAATGTTGCTCAAGAGAATGGTTAAACAAATTATGGTATATTCATATCGTGGAATATTACACAGCAATAAAAAGAACAAACTGCTGACGAAAGCAGCAACATGGACTGAATTTCAGCATCATTACGTTCAATGAAAGAAGCCAGATACAAAAGAACACATAGTGTATGTTCATTTATATGAAGTTTGGAAACAGGCAAAAAGTAATCTATGATAATAGAAATCAGAGGGCAAGTGTCCAATATGACTGGAAAGGGACCTAAGAGAATCTTCTGGAGGGATGAAAAGGTTTCCTATCTGGAACTGAGTGGTGGTTATATATAGATGATTACGTATATAAAAACTCAGGGAGCTGTACACTTATAATGCACTATATGTTAGTAATCGTTCAAAGGAAGGAAGGAAGGAAGGAAGGGGAGAAGGATGGAAGGAAGGGAGGAAGGAATGAAGGAAGGAGGGAAGGACAGAAAGAGAGAAGGAAAGAAGTGGGAGGAAGGAAGGAAGGAAATGGAGAACAGAGTGGGGGAGGGAAAGGGAGAGAGATAGGGCAGGGGAGGGAGGCAAGAACCAAGGGAGGTAGAAAGAATGAAAGAGAAAGAACCAATCCCAGGAATGTGTCCTCACTCAGCTCCTGGGGCTTCTAGAAATGGCAGATCCAAGCGTCCACATCCTAAATTAGGAGTAAGGTTTTGCAAGAAGGACAGGTTTGAAACAGGAGACTGGTAAAATATTGCAAAAGCACTGGGCCTCATAAGCACCTCCAAGGATAATGGCAGGGCTAAAACTGGGACAATTATCAAGTGGCCAGAAAGAAAAAGGAATTTTCATTCACTTCCCCTATATCACCACCGGAAAGTCATACTCGGTGCCACTGTGTGTAGAAGGTGTTGGCTCTGCAGTAGTAGTGCTTTCTACTACCATGTGCCCACATCTTCTGGGAATAGAAAGAGGTGCCGTAAGTTTATTTGCTGCTGCTGCTGCATCAGAGACTCAGAAGCAATATGGAGGCATAGCAATAAGGATTAGGTCTACCTCAGAATGAAAGAAAATTCCAAAGGACAGTAGCTTATCTCAGATAGAATTTACTCTTCTCTCTCACAAAATGAATCTGGAGGCAGATCCAGGAAGCATAGGGCAGCTCCACAAATTCATCAGGAGTCCAGGCTTTCTGAAGTTCTCTGTTCCACTATCCACATAATGACCCTTGTCCTCATGACCCAACACTGTGGCTGGAGGCCTGGTGGTCACATTTGTGTTCCAGGTTAGCTGGCCACGTAAGGAACAAAGAAGGATGTGTGTCTGCTCTTGAAGGAATATCACACACTTCTACTCTCAACTCATTGGCCAAGACCCAATCACATGGCTACATCCAGCTGGAAAGCTGGGAAATGTTGCTTTTTAGGGGATCACATGTTTGCCCTAATATCAAGATTCTTATTATAAAAGAAGGAAAGAAGAGGTTTGTTGTAGACAGACAGCAATCTTCTGCAGAAGTCAATATATATAGTTTACGATAATTTTCTCCACAATACATATTTTACCTATTAATAGAGTTGGCAATATTTTAAGAAACTCTTTGTGGCTGTCATATTTGGGAAAGATGTTCATAATTGTTTTGCACTTAAATTGAACCTGTAGACTTAAGCGAGGCAATTGTGTTGATAAAAGTATTGAGAAAATAATCTCTAAGTCTTTATGTCAGTACTCAGAATTTTAAAGATCAAATAATGCATAGAAATATTTAATTTTTCAATGAATTCCGAGTAATTCTATCTGTATCATGAAGAGCAAGACACCCTTTTCACCTCCTGGGAACTCAGATGAGGTTATTTTCCTGCCATCTGAAAGACATTTTACCATCTACCTGTATCACCTTTCCAAAAAAAATTTTTTTAGAGAAAAAAATGTGTGAGCTGATTAAGAACCAAGGCTACCTCATTTCCATTTACTCAGGGAAGAAGTGGGATTTGAGGGATTTGGGCTAATGGAAGTTCACGGTCAGCAAAACCCTTACATCCCTCCACTACTGAAGGCTGTGCAGCGAAACGCAGCTTTGAGAGGTGGTAATGGTGCTGCGGTCATGCGTATGCCTCTAAAGAATAGAACGTGTTGTTCTCCTTGTGACTTACAGTGTAATGAAGCCTAAATCAAGAGATTCTGGTACTCTCCCTTCCCTCGAGAGCAGTCCTCAGTGAGACAAAGAGGAGGCTGAGGTTTGGTTGTCCTTTACCCTTCCGTAGTGGCTATTTATGATCTTCTGTCACTCCTGTTCTAAACTCCACTCCTGTTTAAGCAAATTTACTTTCAACTCTCCACTGAGTTCACCAAAGACGAGTAATCCTTCCGCAACTGGCAGGGCTGAAGATTAAGCCACCCTGGGCAATTAAGCGGATCCCGAGGTTCAGCTGGTGTGCCGCAGTTTACATTCATTACAGCCGTTTAGCAAGGTTCTATGGCTTACACCCCTGCTTCGTGTGAGGATTTGTGCCCCTCATTAGCATTCCCATAGCAGGCAAGGATGCTGTGGCGTGGGCCACTGTCAGGCTGTGTCACCGCATTATGAGATTAGGCCTGCAAATTCACCCTTCTGCCACGAGCCGAACCCACTAGCACTTGGCCTCTGTGAGCGGCTGGGTGGGTTTTAGAAGGGAAAGCTGGAGAGGGTGCCCCTAAGGAAGTGTAAACAACCAGGGTTGATGAATGCGGTTATGGAATTTGAAAATGGGGATTCAGCTTTGTACCCACATTTGTACCCGCAATGGGGGACAAACGAACTTCACTTTAAGGACCTGTAATTTGGTGCTTTTCAAAAGAGGCCTATAGGGCCACCTGGGTGGCTCAGTCGGTTAAGTGTCTGATTTTGACTCAGGTCATGCTCTCATGGTTCATGGGTTCAAGTCCTGCTTCAGGCTCTGTGCTGACCGTACCTCCCTCTGTCCCTCCCTCGCTTGTGCACACAGTCTCTCTCTCAAAAATAAATAAACATTAAAAAAATTTTTTTAATAAGAGAGGACTACAAGTATGGTAGCATCGTGGCACATAAACTGTTGCTGCTTGACCAACGTTCTCAAAAAGTCCCTACAGCATACACCAATAAGCACTTATTTAGTGCATGCACAAATCTGCATGTCTGGGCATCCAGCGATCTAGTCTGGGTGTGGCTAGGGTGACTCAGCTCGTCTCCCCTCGACTCTGGGCTCTCCACATCGGACTGGCAGGTTGGCCCAGGCATGTCCTTCTCTTGATGGCAGCGGAGGCAGAAAAGCAAGAACTCACAGGTGCTGTTGGACCCTGTGCCTGTGTCTCACCTGCTAACAGTCCCCTGGCCGAAGCAACTCACCTGACCAGAGTCAGGGTGTGTGCAGGTAAAGGACACAGATACAGAAAGGAGTAAAGAGTTGAATGCAATCTGCCAGATGGGACAAAGAGGCTTGAAAATATGCCCCCAATTAATGATGAAGAAAGGAAATGAGTCGATGAATAATTAGGTACACCACTTTTTTTTTTTTAAGTTTTAAAAAATGCTTATTTTAGGTGGTGCCTGGGTGGCTCAGTCAGCTAAGCGTCCAACTTCGGTCCAGGTCATGATCTCACTGTTGGTGAGTTTAAGCCCATGTCGGGTTCTTTCTCTGCACCTCCACCACTCACCCTCCTCAAAAATAAATAAACATTTAAAAAAAGAAAAATTACTAGAAGACTGACGGCTTTATTAAGGCCCTAGAGCATCATAGAATAGTATAGCTGGAACTGAATTTGGGTCATCTGGATCAAAGATTCTTCGCCTTCCTGAGGTCTGGATTCTTTTTACCCATGTGAATAAATATACAACATTTTAGAAGCTTTCTGTGGACTCTTTGGAAGCTATCGGTAAGCCCCTGGAAATCTATAAACCAAGGTTAAAATTTCATTGTAAGGCAACCTTTCATTAGGACAGGTGGGGAAACAGTTACATTATGATTGCTTTATGCTTCATAGAACTCTTTCAGCTGGTGTGAGATTTATGCACGTGGTTGAGTTTGGTATTGAATTGAAGTGAATACAAACTGGAGTACATAGTCCACTGCTTTAAAACCTCTGGTATACTCCTCACCCAGAATAAACCGCTACTCCTCCCAAGAAGAGATCCCTGGCCACCTTCACAAGTAAGCCCTTGCTTCTTTCTACCTTTCCTCTTGCACCTGGCCACCCAGGTTTTCCTACTTTTTCTCGTGCTTGCCGAGTTTGGGGCCCTGCACTTGCTGTTCCCTTTGCCTGGAATACTCTTTTCCTGCCTATTCACACAACTCTCTCCCTTGCTTCATTTCAAATTCTGTACAAATAGAGGCTTCTCTGAACATCCTATTTAAAGCGCTACCTTTGAGGAAACAATCAACAAAACTAAAAGGCAACTGACAAAATGGGAAAAGATATTTGCAAATGACATTTCAAATAAAGGGTTAGTATCCAAAATTTATAAAGAATTTACCAAACTCAACACCCAAAAAACAAATGATCCAGTGGAGAAGTGGGCAGAAGACATGAATAGACACTTTTCCAAAGAAGACATCCAGATGGCCAACAGACACATGAAAAGACGCTCAACGTCCCTCATCATCAGGGAAATACAAATCAAAGCTACTCTGAGATACCACCTCATGTTGGTCAGAGTGGCTAAAATGAACAAATCAGGAGACTATAGATGCTGGAGAGGATGTGGAGAAACGGGAACCCTCTTGCACTGTTGGTGGGAATGCAAACTGGTGCAGCTGCTCTGGAAAACACAGTGGAGGTTCCTCAAAAAATTAAAAATAGAACTACCCTATAACCTAGCAATAGCACTACTAGGAATTTACCCAAGGGATACAGGAGTGCTGATGCACAGGGGCACATGTACCCTAATGTTTATAGCAGCACTTTCAACAGTAGCCAAATCATGGAGAGAGCCTAAATTCATTCATCACTCCATCAATTGATGAATGGATAAAGAAGCTGTGGTTTATATATACAATGGAGTACTACTTGGCAATGAGAGAGAAAGAATGAAATCCTGCCATTTGCAGCAATGTGGATACAACTGGAAGGTATTATGCTGAGTGAAATAAGTCAGTCAGAGAAGGACAGATATCATGTGTTTTCATTCATATGTGGAATTTGAGAAACTTAACATAAGATCATGGGGGAAGGGAGGGAGAAAATAGATACAAACAGAGGGAAGCAAACCATAAGAGACTCTTAAATACAGATAACAAACTAAAGGTGGATGGGGGGGTGGGGGGAGAGGAAAAATGGGTGATGGGCATTGAGGAGGGCACTTGTTGGGATGAACACTGGGAGTTGTATGTAAGTGATGAATCATGGGAATCTACCCCAAAACCAAGAGCACACTGTATGTTAGCCAACTTGGTAATAAATTATATATATTTTTTAAAAAGTGCTACCTTTCAACTGCTCTTGCTTTACTTATTATTTTTGTTATTAGTTGTTTATCTCTCTCTCTCTGGTGGGTAAAACTACTTGAGAGCAGGGACTTTATCTTGTACCCCAGCATCTACCACCAATCCTGAAACAGCAGCCCTCAAGTAGGTATTAAACGAGTAAACTGACATGTTACACTACAAGATATACATCCATAGAGAAACCCTAAAAAGAAAATGTATCTGAGTACATTCTATAACCAAATTATAAGACTGCTATTTTTATACAGTTCAGTCTTTTTTTTTTACTATTTATTTTTGAGAGAGCGAGAAAGACAGAGGCAGAGCATGAGCAAGGGAAGGTCAGAGAGAGAGGGAGACACAGAATCTGAAACAGACTCCAAGCTGTTAGCACATAGCCCAATGCGGGGCTCAAACTCAGGAACCATGAGATCATGACCTGAGCTGAAGTCGGATGCTCAACCGACTGAGCTACCCAGGCACCCCCTATAGAGCTCAGACTTGTAAAGAAAGTGGAGCCCTTCTAGTCCTCTGGATGACTTTCATGTAAGAATCTTAATATTTAATATCAAAATACATAATGACAGTTCATCAGATCACACCATTAACCAAGGTAACTAGCCCTATAGGGATTTTGTAGGTTTGTTGTTGTTGTTGTTGTTGTTAGCAATAGACTCGCTGGTACAAATGGGAGTGTTGTGTGATGAAAACTTCAGAGTGAGAACCTGTGGCTGCAGATTAGTGGGCATGTTGGCCTCTTTACAGGTGGGTGCCATCAGGCTCAGTTTCTTTGTGTGTGGTTTTCTTCTGTAATACCAATCTGAATCTGGAGCATCTTAGAAAACACCAAATGGAGACAGTGAGGAGGTTATAAGCTATCCTTAGCAGTGATTTATGGAGGCTCTGATTTCAGAGGTTAACAAAGATTTGCTTGGGGTTTATGTGCCATTTTCCAGAGTCATTCTGAACTGACAGATGAATGTGTAGCCCTCTTTGCTGGCACCTTTTATGGGTAGGTGCAGCTGGATGAAAATCAGCCACAAAGGAGATCCCGGTGTTATCATTAATGGTGACTTTGTGTAACAGATGTTGTCTACGTATTAGAGGAGGCTGCTTATTTTGTCTTTTGCAAACATGAAGCCTCTTAAAACTATTATGTACTAAACATTGTCTGGAAAATTCCATCCTATTGTAACCCAGTCCTCATTCAGGAAGAGGAGCGGTTTGGAATTAAGAGAGTACAAGAGAGACTCAAATGAAGGAATACTACATCCATTACATTTGTGTTTTTCATGATTATGGTGAAGAGAGAGACCAATAAATAAATAAATAAATAAATAAATAAAAGGGTATCACAGCACTGCCAAGAGAAAACACACACATTAAAAACAAAAGTCTACATGAATAGGTACTGAACAGTGATGAGAAATTAGGGCGGAAATGGGGTTTTGCCTCCTGTCTTTTGCAAGCAAGCATCCTATTGGCTTTATTGTCTAAGAGCAGAGTAGATGACAAAGAGTTGGAAATTTAACACACAATGATTAGAAAGTGATTTCATTTCACTTACCATCTGGTCAGCTCAGACTATTTTTCAGGCAAAAGATTAACCATTTGTTAGGTACGTTAGGCCACAATTCTCCCCACTGCCCACCCACACATGCACAATGCACTACTGATAGCCGGCTACCATATTTCTCTACAAATATGTATGAATTCCATTTTTATTTGGAGGCACCTTTAGGGATGGCATGCTGCATGTCATCAAACAAGTAGCTTCCACCCTTTTCTCACCAAATAAAAGTCAACTTTTACCAGACCATAAAAAGAAGGTTGGAGAAGGTGGAATTGTACCTTCAAATAATCACTTTGGGAAGAAATTTGGCTGTTTAATCAAAAACTAAAAAGACTTCAAACATTATGCCCCAAAATGCCACTTCTTGGAATCTACTTTTAAATAATTCAAAATACTAAATGGCACATCACAAAAATACATTTTTATCATAGCAAAAATGTCATTAATATAATAATAAAATTGGAAGGCACCCCAAATTCTTACTTAGGTTATATTTAAATTACTATACATTACCTAACAAAATATTTTTCAGCCATTAGAATTATGGTTATCAGGACTAATAACATGAAAACATTTATGCTACATATTAAATGAAGAAAGGCAAAATTGCATATATATGAGAATTTATATCCTTATAAAATATGAACATAAAAAAAGACTTAAAGGAAATATATCATAAAGGTAGATACTTTTGTAAAAACAAAGGAAGCATAGTGCAATCTTAAGAGTAACTATTTTCTTCAGTGAGCACCAGCTGGTGTATCCATAGGCAGTTGTCTATATATTAAACTACTTTATTATATGCTTATCATTCCTGGCAACCATCCTCCCTCTGGCCATATTTTCAGAGTGTTCAAAAGTTCACCAATGTGAATAAAAGGGTAAATGTTTGTATCAGCACTCATCTCAACACTAAGAGCAGCACACCTGTTTCTCCTCTAGACTCAGGAGGGGACCAAAGTGTACAAGTCCCTTCATCCATTCCAAGATTTTCAGAAGAAGGTCAGTATAGGAGTGTTGAGACAATGAATTGTGCTGCCATGTTTTGCCTAATTAATTTGTCAGCATAATGATTTCAGGGTGTGTCATTGCAATCAGTACTAAATAATAACAGCCTTTCCATCTTGGATTCCTTTTGGCATTTTAAGTAGAGAAAGGTTGGTTGACCTAAGGGATTAATAAAGATCTCCAGACTGCTCCTACTTTGAGGATCAATACAAAACACCTGTGCTTCACATATCCTAAGCATTATCATTGTCTGCCAAGGAGCATCAAATCCTGGAGACAGGGAATATCTATGGACTTATAGATGTTCAACATCAGAACCAAATATAACCTGCTAAAGTAACTCATTTTCTGTTGCTGTGGCTGCCAATGACATATTGCTCAGGTACTGTAAATAACTTATCTGAGAGATGCATTTATTTTATAATAACTTCCCCTTCCCCCATTGAGATGAAAAACTCAAGTTTAAAACAAATAAATAAAAATCTTTGCCACCAATAGATTAAGGGGAATGTAAATGTTATCCTGGAAGTGGGGCAGGACTCAGGTGGAGAATTCCCACTCAAGCATCATGCATGCATGAAGGCCTTACTCTATGCCTGGCACAAAGCTGGATTCTGGTTGCTCCAAAAGCATTAGGCTTATTCCTTGTCCTCAAGGACCTTAAAATCTAGTGGAGAGGCATGAGGCATATGTACCTGATGTATCAGGCAGTCCCTATTCAATAGGCCATAGAAATTGTTTCAATTTTCTCTAGCCTCTGCTTCCAAGTGGGCTGCATCAGATGCCTCTGTTCTCATCCTTTACATCTTAGGTTCATCACATAACTTCCCTAGTTCAGTAACAATGGAAAACAGTATGGAAGTTCCTCAAAAAATTAAAAATATAACTACCATATGATTCAGCAACTGCACTTTGGGTATATATCCAAAGGAAATGACAATAGGATGTCAGAAAGATATCTACACTCCAATTTTATTACAGCATTATTCACAACAGCCAAGATATGGAAACAACCTAAGAGTGTCCATCAACAGATGAATGATAAAGAAGAGGTGTATACACACAATAGAATATTATCCAGCCATGAGAAAGAAGGAAACCCTGCCATTTGCAAAACATGGATGGAACTCGAAGGCATTATGCTAAGTGAGTTAAGTCAAACAGAGAAAGACAAAAACTGTATGATGTCACTTATATGTGGAATCTAAAAGAGCCAAATTCATAGAAACAGAGAGTAGAATGGTGGTTACTAAGTGGGGGAGGGGGGCAGGAAGAGGCAGGAGATGTGGGTCAAAGGGTACAAATTTCCAATTATAAAGCAAATAGTTCTGGAGATCTGATGCACAGCATTGTGATTACAGTAAAGAATATTGTATTATATTCCTCAAAGTTGCTAAGAAACTAGATCTTAAGTGTTCTTACAAAAAAGAAATAATTACATGATGTAATGGAGGTATTAGCTAATGTCATGGTGGTGATCATGTTGTAATATATAAATGTATCATATTAACATGTTTTACACCTTAAATTTACACAATGTTATGTCAATTCTATCTCAATTTTTAAAAAAAGAAAAAAAGAAAGAAAACTTCCCCAGTGGCTTTTGGTTATTAAGTTCAGTCCATGGAATTCTACTGAAATCTCATTTCCTCCCATCCCCAGTGTAGGTTTCAGCAGGGACCTTGAATACATCGAGTGTGGGGGTACAGGGTACACAGGGTAGGACAAGGATGAAGAGAGAAGGAATGTATCTCTTTCTCAGATGGCAGCAGCTGGCATTCTCTCTCCCCTGTGTCATTGCTTTTCTGGTTGTGAGTACTTGTTCTTGAGGGCCTCAATAAGGCAGGCTCCCAGCACTAGCTTTCATGATGCACTTACTCGGGTAGATATGGGAGACATCCAGCAGCAGTGGCTTCTCATAAAGTTCCCTGCTAGGAACTGCTTGTCATTCTCCTTTCTTGCAAGCCCCATCTCTAACCCAGTCCTATGGAAGCCTCACTCCTTACTTGGCCTGGGGACAGGGAGAGTGCTGGACTCCACCATAAGGAGGAAGAAGATGAGCTGATCCTGCTAACACTTCCCTTCTTCAAAGCTCACTCTGGCCTCCCGGAGCACCTCTGAAGCAGAAAAGGAGGAGAGGGCAGGGCTGCTTGTAAGAGATCTTGCTGGGAAGGGTCTAGGGAGACGGGTCCTGTCCTTAGTTGTTAGCTGCTCTCTTGAAAATCAGAACAGTGGTTTCCAACCCTGCTTGCTCATCAGGATCACTTTGGAGAGCTTTTGAAAGCTCCCAATGCCTGGGCTAGCCCACCCCACACCAATGATATTGGAAACCCTAGGCTGGGGCCGACAAGATTGGGTCATTTTTCAAAGTTAATTTGAGTATGCAGTCGGGGTCTGGAAGGACTACAGTACAAATATTCATAGCAGAGATTCTCGCCCTGGGCTGCACACTACATGAACAAGAGGGCTTTATTTTATTTTATTTTTTTATTTTTTTTTTATATATGAAATTTATTGTCAAATTGGTTTCCATACAACACCCAGTGCTCATCCCAAAAGGTGCCCTCCTCAGTACCCATCACCCACCCTCTCCTCCCTCCCACCCCCCATCAACCCTTAGTTTGTTCTCAGTTCTCAACAGTCTCTTATGCTTTGGCTCTCTCCCACTCTAACCTCTTTTTTTTTTTTTTTTTTGTTCCCCTCCCCCATGGGTTTCTCTTAAGTTTCTCAGGATCCACTTAAGAGTGAAACCATATGGTATCTGTCTTTCTCTGTATGGCTTATTTCACTTAGCATCACACTCTCCAGTTCCATCCACGTTGCTACAAAAGGCCATATTTCATTTTTTCTCATTGCCACGTAGTACTCCATTGTGTATATAAACCACAATTTCTTTATCCATTCATCAGTTGATGGACATTTAGGCTCTTTCCATAATTTGGCTATTGTTGAGAGTGCTGCTATGAACATTGGGGTACAAGTGCCCCTATGCATCAGTACTCCTGTGTCCCTTGGATAAATTCCTAGCAGTGCTATTGCTGGGTCATAGGGTAGGTCTATTTTTAATTTTCTGAGGAACCTCCACACTGCTTTCCAGAGCGGCTGCACCAATTTGCATTCCCACCAACAGTGCAAGAGGGTTCCCGTTTCTCCACATCCTCTCCAGCATCTATAGTCTCCTGATTTTGAACAAGAGGGCTTTAAAAAATACCGAGCCTGGGTCCCATCTCAGAGATTCTGATATCCTTGGCTGGGCACTGGGGTTCTTTCCTGAAAGTACCTCCCCTGCTTATGGAGCTCTTTCTGCCTGTGTCTGCATCACAGGATGCCCAGGGGAAGCCTCAGGAGAGGAGGAGGCTTTTTCCGGCCAAGCAGGTGCCCAGGCCAGTGGCCCCTCAGCAACCTTGTCCAGCTTTGAGCTGAGTCTTCTCTCCTGGCATAAGCTTCTCCAGTTACTCCCCCTCCACCTCTGCCCCTGCTGACTGCCCATGCAACTGCTTCAGTCATACACTAGCCTGAAGAAGAAATCTTCACATCAAAGTCTATGCTTAGGGTCTTGGCTCATTGTGATGAGGAAGATTGAAAATACAATCTGCCCTAATGGTACAAATGCCACACTGCCTCTGGGTGTACCTTCTCCCTGCATGGCAGGGAGCCCATCTTACAGCATCATGAGTCTGGTCTGTCCAAGGCTGTGCAGACTCTATCTCACAAATACTCAGTAATGCACTGAACTGCATCTGGGTTTTCCAGTATTACATTCTTTTTCATCTTACTGTAAAATGAACCCATCTGATAGCTCTTCTGGAGGTTTCTGATTAAAAATTATAAAGAAAATCTAACAGGTTCTTGTGTGTAAGTCAAGATCATAGATGCCCTTCTCTTTTACGTAAATTCTGTTCAACCTCCAAAATTCTCCTTCATTTGAGACCACCTCCTCCTTGAGGCCATCCCTAACCATTCCAGCCAAGGCCTATACCCCCTATTCATGAACTCCAATAATTTTTTAGGTTCAGAACCATATGAGTTAATATGCATACTGTGTGTAGGCCCATATTTTTATACAGACATGAAACAGAATGTTGAGTAGGAAATTTTTGTTGCCCCAGAGCTGGTGGCTAGAGAAAACAGGTTCCATATCTGAAGTTGGCCTGCACATCAGAAGCCCCCAGATGTCTCACAAGCCATCAGGTCCTCACAAAGAGGTCATCCAGAGGGCTCAGCAAGACCTCCACTGGAAGATCTGGAGAGGGGAATTCAGACACCAGCAAAGTGACTTTGCATCTGGGTGACTCATCTGGTTTGGGTATAGAGTCAGGTCTTCTCAGATAACATGAAAATGTGGTCTGAGAAAGCAGGTGACCTCAAGGTGAGGAGCCAAGTCCTGGGGGACAGGACAGGGGAAGGTGGAATTCAAGAAGTATGGACCCTGGGGGTTAAAAATGCTACCAGAATCCTCCCAGAGAAAAATTTCATGGTAAACTTTGGACCCAGAGGGTCATGAAGTATAGAACACAGTCATTCAGACTGCAAGTGAGTGAGACAAATAAGGGTAACCCAAGTTTCTTGGAAAGGGCAGCACTTATATCCCAAGAAAACAGAATGCTCAACCATAGGATGGAAGCTTAAAGATGCCAAGGGGAATCTTGGCATCCTTGAAGGGAAAGCACCTTCCATGTCATAGGCAAGGGGCTAGGGAGTATCACAAATGGCATCTCTCTTGATCTTCATTTACTTACTTACTTACTTATTTATAGCACATGAGCAGGGGAGGGGCAGAGGGAGAGAGAGAGAGAATCTTAAGAAGGCTCCAGACCCAGTACTAACCAGACATAGGGCTTGATCCCATGACTCTGAGATCATGACCTGAGCTAAAATCAAGAGTTGGACTGACTGAACCATCCAGGCACCCCTCTCTTAATCGTCACATCAGTCCTTTTGCAATAAATATTAATGTTCCTATTTTTACAGCCAAAGAAATCAAGGCTCAGGAAAGTTAATTTGTTGAGGGCAGAGTTGGAATTTGAACCCAGATCTGGCCCTGTGTTCCTGAAGCACACTTCAACTCCCAGTTTCTTTTTAGGGGCCTCAAATAATTTCTATTTTAAAAAGTTAAAGTTCAAGCTTGCCTGAGTGGCTCAGTCAGTTAAGTAACCCACTTTGGCTCTGGTCATAATCTCATCTTTTGTGAGTCTGAGCCCTTCATAGGGCTCTGTGCTGAAAGCTCAGAGCTTGGAGCCTACTTCAGATTCTGTGTCTCCTCTCTCTCTGCCCCTCCCCAACTCACATTCTGTGTGTGTGTTTCTCTCTCTAAAATAAACATTAAATTTTTTTTTAATTTAAAGTTCCAAGTAAGGAATATCCACCGTGGTTCCCATCTTTGTCCAGTTCGCCAGGAGAAACCCTAGGGCTGTGATGCCCTGAATTTCTTAACAGTGCACACTGGTGGTGGGGAGCGTGTCACATTGTCTGCATTTAGGCATGGGAAGGGGACACGGGCCAAGAATAAAGGATACCATGAACAGGAAGATTTGACAGTTCAGCAAATATGTCCAGTTGGGTGAGGCCATTATTTATGTTGCCACAGCAACCGCTGTTACCCGATTTAAGAGCAAAGTTTATTGTGAAAATTTCCAAGCATTCAAAAGAAGAATATTCAATAAGCCCCCATATAGATATGACCTAGTTTTCACAGTTACCTAGATGTTTCCACATTTGCCTCATCTGTACTTTTTTATAACCGCTTTTTTTCTTGCTGAAGTGTTTTAAATCCTAAGCATGTCATTTCACCCCTCTATACCATAATACACATCTCTAAAATATATGGAAATCTTGTTACATAAGCATAATGCCATTATCACGTCTAGAATTATTTTTTTTTTATGTTGATTTATTTTTGAGAGAACCAGAACACGAGTGGGGAGGGGCAGAGAGAGAGGGAGACATAGAATCTGAAGCAGGCTCCAGGCTGCGAGCTGTCAGCGCAGAGCCCGTCGCGGGGCTAGAACCCACGGACTTCGAAATCATGACCTGAACCGAAGTTGGACGTTTAACTGACTGAGTTACTGGGGCATCCCCCAAAATTATTATTTTCAAGGCCAAGACTCAATGAGGCAAGCAAGGCACCAACGGTGTAAAATTTAAGGAAGCATTGCTTTTGGGACCATGCCATCCATGTACAGTCAACACTTGAGAATGGGTACCCTCCTATCAGCTCTGTATTTGATACTCAGTGCAGAATCTCATTTCCCTTATTGTTTCAAACTTTCTTTTTTATAACTGGTTTGTTTATTTGGGATCCAAAAAGAACCAGAACTTCCTTTGAATTGTTACATGTGTACACCTTTTATTTAGGACAGTCCTCACCCTTTTCTGTTTCCTGCTTTTGATTTATCCAAATACTGTGTCACACTCTTCATTTGTCTGCTTATTCCTTGTTGATATCTTTAAACTTGTTTCTCTATTCCCTGCATTTTCGATAAAGACTGAGATTCATGGATGATATAAATGCATTCAACTTTACATCTATTTATAGAAAATATTTATATCATTTATGGTTTTTTATTGATTGTAATGAAATTGCCCATGATATTGTCTTAGAATTCATGTTCTCTGCATCTATAATTTTGCAATAGATCTTCTCTGTGTTTCTTTATTTTTTTTTAAGTAAACTCTACACCCAATGTGGGGCTCAAACTCACAACCCTGAGATCAAGAGTCACATGCTCTACCAACTGAGCCAGCCAGATGCCCCTTGTCTGTGTTTCTTGATCACTATTCTATCTTATTAATATTCCAAAGAACCAGCTTTTAATTGTATTGAACCACTCTCCTGGGTTTTTGTTTTACCTATTTTATATTAAGTTATTTTCATTATTTACTTCTTTCTACTCTGCTGCTATTTTACAAACTTATCTAAATCTCAGGTCCTGCCCAGGACTCAATGCATTCAGTCATGGGTATGTCCATTCTGCAGTAGGCCTCCCCCCCCCTTGGGATACAATGTCTTCTTTCGGTCACTTCCACTTGCCTTCCATCTTTCAAAGATTCATCATTGTTCCAGTTACTATTGCTGCATAAAAAATCATTTCAAACTTGGTTGTTTAAAACAATAACAATTATTTATTTTTCTCAGGAACCTACCA
The DNA here is from genome assembly GCF_028749965.1 of Puma concolor. NCBI lineage: Eukaryota > Metazoa > Chordata > Mammalia > Carnivora > Felidae > Puma > Puma concolor. Next base: position 94,805,727 of record NC_141669.1, read on the forward strand.
TGTGTATCGAATTGAACAGGGACAGGTCATCTCTGTTCTATGTAGTACCAGCTTGGAAGGTACAACTGGGTGCTAGGGGATCTGCTTTTAGATGGCTCATTCACATGGAGGGCAACTTGGTATTGGTTATCAGAGCTGTGGACCAGGGGCCTTGGTTCCTTTGCACAGAGACTTCTCCACCAGCTGCTTGGGCTTCCTCATAACTTGGTGGCTCTGTCAAGACAGCAAAGCAGAAGTATCTGGCATTTTCATGATTTGGTCTCAGACATCACGTGACATGCCTTACACTGTCACTATTGATTGAGTCACAAAAGCCCATTCAGGTTCATCAGAATGAGACTTACACCTCACCACTGGATAGAAGGAATATAAAGATCACACTGTAACAAGAGCATATGGCAAGGAGGGAAAGAGCGTATTATGGAAAGTATATTATGGAGGGAAAGGAGAGGGAGATCTGGAGTATAGAGATCACTGACACAAACATTGTCTTTCTGCCATAAATGATCAGATGCATGGTTTGAACCTGTGCCATCAAGCAGAGAAGGAACAGTAACTGTGCTTACCTACATGGAAGAGGCAATCTTTGTCCATTTTTGGGCTGGTGATCTTCAGTCTGCCCCACACCCATTTTCCACACTTCTCTTGGCTCTGTGTCCTGGGAGGCTGACCTCTATAAGCTACATTATTTGGGCTCCTGTGCCCTCTGGCTTCCAGTTGGGAGATGAGGGAGCAGAAGGAGAAAGGAGTGGGGTATTTATCCCCCTTTCATGCCTTCTCCCATCTCTGGTTAAAGAGAAAATCCAAAGGAAGGGGAAAATAGGAAATAATACACTATTTAGGAATGGCCACAATGAGATTCTATCTACTCTTTAATATCACTATTTTTTAAAACTTGTGGTGTAATACAGTTGGTACCTAGGTATATCTTTGTCTTTGGTTAGAAGAATTATTTTAGTCTAGATTTAAACATACATTTTACTCTTAACTGATTGAATTGAATTCAAAGAAGAGGGACACATGGAAGCTTACTTTTATTTTTTTTTTAATGATTATTTATTTTAGAGAGAGAGAGAGAGAGAGAGAGAACCGGGGAGAGGCAGAGAGAGAGGGAGACACAGAATCTGAAGCAGGATCCAGGTTCTGAGCTGCGAGCACAGAGCCCAACGTGAAGCTTAAACCCATGAACCATGAGATCATGACCTGAGCCAAAGTGGGATGCTTAACTGACTGAGCCACCCAGGTGCCCTGGAAACTTATTTTTAAATGTTAACTGGCACTATGCAAAAGATTGTAAAGCAGTGTTGATTTAATGAGGTTTTCAGCTTCCTATGCCTGGTAAGTCTTAAGCCAAAATTTGCAATTTCAATTTTTTTTATATTTGCTATTTGATAAAACAGATGATATGTTGTATTTGATAAAACAGATGATATGTTGTATTTCCAATGACATTTGCTGATATGACAATAATAATAATAATAATACTGCTGTGAACAACTCTGTATTTCTGACTGCACTTTGGATCATTTCTTAGTATGCATTCCTAGAAGAGGAATGACTGGGGCAAAGGCTATCACCATTTTTCCTGCTCTTGGGTACAGAGCAGAGCGCTTTTCCGGGCTTGTTATAGTAAGTCATACTTTCACCAGCCATTTCATAGCCCCAGTCTCAACACACCCTCAATAGCATCTCTGATTCTCAATGTTTTGTAATTTCATAAGCAAAGTGGTATGCATAGCTGTTTATTTTATTTTTTTTCAACGATTATTTATTTTGGGGACAGAGAGAGACAGAGCATGAACGGGCGAGGGGCAGAGAGAGAGGGAGACACAGAATCGGAAACAGGCTCCAGGCTCTGAGCCATCAGCGCAGAGCCTGACGCGGGGCTCGAACTCACGGACCGCGAGATCGTGACCTGGCTGAAGTCGGACGCTTAACCGACTGCGCCACCCAGGCGCCCCTCGCATAGCTGTTTAAATTGGCATTTATTTCATTACAGATGAGTCTGAATCTTTTCACATATTTATTTTTAATTCATATTTATGTTGCAAAGTTATCTTATTCTTGTTCTTCACCTATGTGAATATAAGGCACCTCTTATATTTTTCTCATTGCTGAGATCTCTTGTTAAGATTACAGACTTAGGTGGTGCCTGGATGGCTCATCAGTTGAGTGTCAGACTCTTGATTTCAGCTCAGATCATGATTTCACGGTTCATGAGTCTGAGCCCTGCATAGGGCTTGGGATTCTCTCTCTCCCTCTCTCTCTGCCCCTCCCACACACATGCGCATGTACTCTCTCTCTCTCTCAAAAATAAATAAATATTTAAAAAAAGATTAGAGATTTAGTTTTAAAATTCAGATTTTATTTTTAAATACACTAATCCTGTTACCTGCAATATTTGCAAATTAGATGTTATATGAACAGTCTTGAAACTTTCAAAGGTGATTTTTTTCCTGGTTGGCATGTGTAGGTGTGTTTTCATATTAATTTCAATAATGCTACTTTTAATTGTCTCCTTTAGTTGTATCTATACAGGCAATATATTATGAAGAAACAAATTCAAGACCAAAGCAAAGTTTATATGGATGTTTCAGATAAAAGGAACAAAAGGAGAGTGCTGCCTGTTTCAACTGGATCATTGGTACAGGTCTTACCTTAACTTTCCATAAGTAGATATACCTTATTAAAACATCCACTACTTAACTTTGTAATGGTTTTCTAGTTTAATATCGATGCATCTGTGTAGAATGCAAGAAGTTAAATGTTCAAAGTGCTAGTTGAACATAACTCTTCTTCTGATGTCTTTGGGTTCCTGGTAATAATTCCTGTAACAAGTAGTTTCAAATGCATTTGGGATTTGCCTTATTTGGACCATCTGAGACAAGTTTGAGTTAATGTGACTCTTTGCTATAAAAGCTGCTGAAGAATACATTTCCTCCATAATGCAGGGGTCCACGTGGAAAGAGAACATTGTATGTTTGCTTTAGTATATTGCATTAGAAATTCCAAAAACTGATTTTGTTTCAGGGTGATTCATTGTCCCAAGGATTTGGTCTTCAAACTGGTGTTTCCTTCATTTCATTCTTGGAGAACTGCAGGCACACATATTTGTTAATATTGAATACATGAGTGCCATCACTGGCTTCCTTATAGGATAGGTACATGAATGACATCCCAAAATGACACACAAAAAAGTCTTCTCAAGCATTTTTTTAACCTTAGAATATAATGGTTCTTTATATTAGAAAGCTTTCATTATCGTCACTTAGGAGAAACTAAGTCTTCCAAATGCAGAACATCTTTGCTAAAGATAACGGGAGATCTGTAAAAGAGTTTACAATCAACATGGCACATAGAAGTGTTTTATGGATAACGTTTGTTTTTTACACCAAATATTTATAAATGTATATGACTCAATATATGTAGAGCTTAATTGGCACAGAGACATTCTCCCATGTGACTTTCAATCTGCACTTGAATCTTCTACCTGGAATCTTTCTTCTTCATTAAGTACTTGATTGTGGTCAGTGATTTTTGAAGTTCCTCAGCACTTTGCTTAAGTTCCATTTCAGACACACCTTGATCAACTTCTGTATCAACTCTGCCCACTTCCCTTAAACAAATGCTTTCTGAAGAAGGCCTCAGTCATATCTCTGCTACAGAGATTGCTGAACATCAAGTCACCTGATATTGGCTCAAGGCTGGACACTACTTGATATATTTTTTATCCAGAAGACTAAGCAATTCTTTTAAGAATTTTAAAGAGGCCAGGCCAGACCAGGCTTCTTATGAAAGCCTAATTGACAGGCAGCTCTCTAATCAGAATGAAATCTGTTGAAATCATCTTTCAACATTTGCCATATTGATAAATACCATTTGGAGTATCTGTTGCTATTTTATGAATTTCACCTTGATATTCTGTCCATGAGCAGTTTTTTTTTTCTTTCATTGCACCTTCAACCTACAGCCTACAGCCCCCACCCCTTCTAGTGATATTTCTCCCCCCCATTAAGGGCAGTGTTTTAGTGATTGATGGTTTTTAAAAAGGACACATAATAGATAGAGGGATAGAGTATAGATGTTATTTTAAGGTCAGGAATCATCTATTACCATGGCTTGAAGAACGTTGACAGATTTCTGTTTTACCCCTGCATAATTTTTTAGGAGAAACCAGGGATAGTAAATATGTAAAGACATGAAAATGATAAACTTCCCTGCAATGACCTTATAACTACAAGTCAATCTATAGACAATTCCAGAATTAAAACATCTTTTGGAGATCTCTATTTCACTCACTACCATCATCATCAAAATCATCAAGATTTGCAAACATGTATGGTGTATTTCCTATGTGTCAGGCCCCGTGATTAGTATTTACATGGATTAAACTACATTCGTGTCCTTTTGGGAAGGTGCTATTACTATGTTCATTTACAGGTAAGTAGAAAGTTAGGCTGTTTGGTGCACTTCTCACAGCTAGGAAGTGGGAGCTGAGGTATAAGGTCAGGCAAATGGATACCTGAGCCCTCGAACTTCATCACTTATACACCATCCTGCTTTCTGTCATGCAGCTTCAGCCAGGAGCCAACCTTTCAAGCTCCCGTTCCTCCACTCCTTCTATTCAATTACTCCAGTCCCAGTGATTTGGAGTTGGCTCCTGAGACTGCCCATTCTTGGCTCTCAAGTCTTCATTCTCCCCATGGCTGGGCTTGAACCAGCTTTAATTGACTCTCTCCTCCATGACTGTGGTCTCTCTGCCTCAGTCTCCTCTCTGCCCAATCAATTCTCTGCATTGGCACAAAGCAAGAAACCAGTAAGTTCAGGTTCCACTAAACAAAAGTAGAGACATGACCATGTTACTGCCCACTGATGGTAAAGTTTCAAAACCTGAGAACAGTGTTCAAAGTTCTTGGTGTTCAGGTTCCTAGCTTGGTCTGCCATGCCCTCCTGAGAGCCTATGGTATAGTAACCTGAGATTCAGCCTGAGATTATAAAATTACCCAGACAAGCTGGGACTTCCCTACTATGTGCCTTTGCTCAAATTCTTTCCTCTATTTGGAACATCCTTTCCTTTACCCTACTTCTAATCCTTATTTTCTGCCTATGCTTTCTTCAAGGCCCTGCTCAAGCACCATCTCCTTTGCAAAGGCTTCCTGACACCTTGAGTTAGAATACTCACTTTCATTGGACTGTTCATACAAGTCCACACTCCGAGTTCAGAAACTTAAAATGCTCTGAAGACTAAAATTTATTTCTGTGATTTTTAATCAAACTTTTTTGGTGGCCTAACATAATCCAAACTGACATGAGACTATTTATAGTCAGCGTGAAAATTCACATTTCACTTTAGAAATTTAAAAATTGAGTATGATTACTGTGTGGCTCCCAAGATCCCAGTGGAGGTGTTATGTAAAATGTGGTATGTGTATTATATTGCCTTAAATTCTGAATTCCATAGTGCCTCTGGTCTCAGAGTTTTGGATAGAGGATTATGGACCTATACCTAGTGCTCACCACAGTATTTGGCGTTAAAGGTACTTGTCATCACCCATCTCACCAGCCACCTAAGGGCAGAGATTATGAATAGGACCAGACACTTATGTGGCTGACATTCACACTCTTCATGTAAGCCATGAGAGACATCAGATATGAGGTCCCTAAACTTTCCAGTATAGTCCCTACATTTCTTCCTTTCTGTTTTTAGGTTGCATAGTTCCCACACCTGTACAGCACCAGCTCCTTCAATCTGCAGTCTTAATCCCACCCTTTCTTTAGACTTCGTTGCTTTAATTATCCCCTATATTCTCCATATTACCTGTTGGCTCTTTTTATTCAATCTACAAGAAAATGCAAGTCTTCCCACTGTTTAAAAACCTTCAGTATCCACCCTGATTAAATAAAGAAATAGAGAGCTCTTCTTTACAGTAATAAACAAACTAATAAAGGCAGAAGGAATAAGTTTTTTAGAAAAATATCACATTTTGTAATCATCAGAGTAATAATTGATTCAGGCAAAAATCATCAATGGATACTGAAACTAGGAGGTGATTATTAATAAGCAGGATATTTACATAGTCTCAAAGTAATTTTCCACGAACTACAAATTATAGAAGGGAAATAGTTACTTTACAGTGGAGAAATGTAGCAGACAAGTGATCAAAGTTCATATCCCCAACATGGTGACAAAATGGCATCATATGCCTCCTGATATAATGCTCTATGATATTCCTGCAATAATTAGTAATCTTGATCAAATTTTGAGGAAGCATCATCAAACCCACATTGAGGGACATCCTATAAAATAATCAGTCTGTACTCCTCAAAAAATGTTAATGCCAGGGCGCCTGGGTGGCTCAGTCAGTTGAGCAACCAACTTGATTTCAGCTCAGATCATGATCCTGGAGTCATGGGATGGTGCCCCGGGTTGGGCTCTTTTCTGAGTGTGGAGTCTGCTTAAGATTCTCAATCTCTCTCTCTTTCTTTCTTACTCTGGACCTCTTCCCCAACTCATGCTCTCTCTCTCTCTTAAAAAAAAAAATTAAATGTTAATGCCATGAAAGACAAAGAAAGTCTTGGAAACTGTTCCAGATTTAAGGAGATCAAAGAGACATAACAACAAAATGAAATATACTATCGTGGTTTGGACCCAGAATGGGGAAAGAATAGCTGTAAAGGATATTTTGGGGACAATTACTGAAATTTGAAAATAGAATGTAGATTAGATAATGATATTATATCCATGTGAAATTTCTTAATCTGATAACTGTACTGTTTGTAATGGAAAATAATGTCCTTGTTTCTAGAAAATACACAACGAAGAGCGCCTGGATGGCTCAGTTTGTTAAGTATCCAACTTCGGTTCAGGTCATGATTTCACGGTTCATAAGTTTAAGCCCCAAGTCTGGCTCTGTGCTGACAGCTTGGAGCCTGTAGCCTGCTTCAGATTCTGTGTCTCCCTCTCTCTCTGTCCCTCCTCTGCTTGCACTCTGTCTCTCTCAAAAATAAATAAACATTAAAAGAAACATAAAATTCTCTTTAAAAAAAAGAAAATACACAGTGGAATATTTAGATGCAAAGGGGGCATGATATCTGCAACTCACATCATTCATAAACAGAAACTAAGTGAGAGGATGATAAAGCAAAGAGGCAAGATGTTCACAGATGGTGAATGGTGAATCTGAGTGTATGGGAGATCTTAGTATTATTTTTGCAATTTTCATGCAAGTTTGAAATTATATCTGAATATAAAGTCACCAAACTTTTCCTAGATTCTATCTTAACCTAAAGCTAACATCTTATTTCTTCCTCCTGTGATCTCAGCCTTCTCATACCGACTCTAAGTTCTCATTTTGTGTTCACTTAAGTTCCAGTTCCAATTACAGGAAAACGTTGGTTTGTGAGCATAATTAATTCCAGAAACATGCTTGTAATCCAAAGTACTTTTATATCAAAGCAAATTTCAAGAACCGTTGGCACAGTTGGGATCATGTGACATTCAGCATTACATACGACTTGTATTGCGAGACATCGCTCATTTATCAAGTTAAAATTTATTAGAAATGTTTGCTCATCTTGTGGAACACTTGCAGAACAAATTACTCACAATCCAAGGTTTTACTGTACTTCTGTTTACTTCTCATCCATCTTTACCTTCATTGAGCTTTTTAAAAAATCCCCCAACTCTTCTGTAAAATTTTAACTTCCTGTGGGTTCCACAATAAAACTCTCTTGTTTTTACTCCACTTTTCTCATCTTTCTGATAATGTTCACTGACTCCTCATCAGGTGGTTTTCCTCCAAAACATCTTCACCTTTTTTTCTTTCCACTCACCATTCTCTAAGCATCTCATCCATTCCCACTGCTGTCTCCCAAGCAGTTAAATCCAGCCCTGGCTCTCTCCCAAATGCTATAACCACAATATCAATAGCTTAAGGAAGAGCTTCTTATGTAGGTTCCCAATTTTGCCAAAATTTATCATCTCTCTTCCCTCAAACCTCTTTGGTTTGTCCACATCTCGATCTCTAAAATCCTTAACCACTCAGTCTAGCTTGGAAATGCAAGATTGCTTTAACTCTTCTTCCCCATCTGTACTCTGCCACTCTATTCTCTCCTCTACTCTTGGCCTTTAACAGGGGTTGGGTCCAGCTGCCTAGAAACCTGCTAGGGTGGCTGATATTAATGATACCATCCAGCCTCTTACTAGGCTATGGCCCAAATCCCTTAGCATGAGAGTCAAAACCCTTCTCAGTCCAGGGGAACCTACCTCTTGGCTCCACCTCTTACCACTCTATGGTGCTCCTCAGGCCCCAGTTACACTCGGCTTCTAGCTGGACACCAAGCACATTGTATCATCTCATTCCTGTATCCATCTTCACATGCTGTTCCTTCCACCCTTTCCTAATCTTCCACCTGATGATCCCACTCATCTCTCAAGACCCAGTTTAAATATCACTCCCCTTACAAAGCCTTTTGTTATCCTTCTTGCCAGATTTAATTGAACCAGATAATTCTCTGGGCTCCCATGGCACTTGATTTATCTCCTGTTTTAGTGCTATCTGCAACTAAAGTATAGCCTAGTTAGAGGTATATATACTTGTCCCCCAAAATGATTCATTTTTTATTTCTAGTAACTCCTAAGCACACGGTAGGCTTTCAACAAATGTTTTTAATGAACTTTCATTTCTGCATGCTGCAATTATGCTAGTTACCCTGAGACATGTCTAACAAAGTCTGCCAATCTTACTTTGAAAGGCCTTTGTGGTTGCCCAGTTACGGCTCTTCACTCCTTTCTCTATTGCTTGTTTTTGGCTCCATGCATAAGGCCTTGGCTTCTGCTTTGGTCCTCATTTCTGTGCCTCCCTGCTCTGAGAGCTAGTCAGGCATCCTGCACTACCCTAATGTCCCATCTACCTCTTGCCTGTCCTCTTCTCTGAAACCTGAGCTTCTGGAAGAGATAGAATTACACCTTGACTTAGAAGAATGGGTAAAGGTAACCATTCAATCGTCTCAAAGATTTTCACTCTATTCTTTTGTCCCATTCTCAATTCCCTGTCACATGAGCTGTGCTCTGTATTGGGTGACTGTGGGCCAGAAAGACATTAATGTTAAGCTCCTCATGAGACCTTACAGAGCATCTAATAGCAACCCTTCAACTTACAGATGAGAAAATTAAGACTCAGAGGTGAACAGACTTGTCTAAAGTCTTCTAGGCAGTAGGCAGAAGCCTTCTGAGTTCACTGCTCTTTCCACTCATATTACCTCTGTGAAGAGCAGTTCACATGTCATCACTCATGACTGTGAAACAGTCTCCCTGTAAAAGTCCATTTCATAACCCTAGCTCATCTTATTTAGTACCTGGCAGTCATGTTCCAATTTTTGATTGCTGAATGAATTATATTTCTCTATATTTGCCAAGTAGGTTTTTGTGTATTGTAAATAACGCAGAAGGACAATGTCTCGCATATGGAAATTGACTAAATATTGGCCCTTATTTTGTCAAATAATTGTAAAATAATAAGCACCTGGGAAAAAATCAGATATAGTTTTCTATGCCATATTGTCTTCAACAACATTGGATTTGGTTAACAAGGAGGAAAAAAACAAAGTTGAAATGAGAAAAATAAAGAGGGTTGTTTACATCCTGCTTTGTGTGTATGTCCTCAAAGAAGCTGTAATGCAGCACAATTTCAATGATTGTCACAAAATTGGTAGTTCTTAGCAGCACCTATGATTCTCCATTGATCTGATTGTTCCTGAAATTCATTATAAAAGAAAGATAAGGATAATTTTCCTGGGACTATTGTCAACCATTTGATTGTATAAGCAGCAACCATTTTCAGGTTTTTTCTGAGTATAAAAGGACGACAAAGAGAAAGCAATGATTAAGAAAAAATCCACAGAACATGTTATATTCAAACCTCCCTGTATGTATCTGTATTTGTTCTGTCTTTAGAATTCAAAAATCAAAGAAGGCAAAAAAGTATTTACTTATGATTTCACTTTAATGTAATACTTCTGCAGCTCATGTAAATGTTTTTTCTTCTTCTTATATTTGGCAACAATTAAGTGCTTTTATTTTTTAAAAATCTGAATCTTCTAAACAATACCTGAGCCATTCCCAAAATAAAATGTCTTCCCCAGAATTTAAAAGTATATCCAGTTACAAACAGAAGTTTAATGACACCTAATATGAGTATAATTATATGGCAATTTGTGTGATGATTTGTCTCCCTTTCTCACTCATCAGTAAGTGCCATTAAGCACAGATGTTCTGGTTTGGGGCTCCTCCAGAAATAGGTCCTGAGATGAAGATTTTACTACAAGTGGTTTATTGAAAGGTGAGCCCAGGAAGCACACACTAAGAATGGAGCAGTGAGAGACAAAAGAAGGAAGTCAACAAAGGGTGCACTATTAGGCAGGTAACTTCTGGGTGCTTCAGATTTGTCCCCTCCTTGGAGATTTATATACCAACTAACACCCATCTGGCATAACTTGAGGGCTGCTGGGGTAGGAAGGTATTAACCCTCAGTATTTCTGTCCTGAGGATAAATAAATCTTCAGCACCAGGACACCAACAATTTTGCTGTAATAGTTAATGGCCATTTTTGATTACCACTGCATCACCTAGCAGAGAATGTGCCCTACAGTGGATGCTCAGTGTTGGAAGGAAGGAAGGAAGGAAGGAAGGAAGGAAGGAAGGAAGGAAGAAGAGGGAGGGAGGGAGGGAGGGAAAGGAAGCTGGGAGGGAGTGAGGGAGGGATAAATTGTCCTTCTAAATCCATATCCAGTCTAAGCATCACACTGAAAAGAAAGAAAAGAACACAAAAAAAGAAAAGAACACACAAAAGAAAAATTTTGTTCTTCAGATGATAAGAAAAAATGGGCAAGGTTGCCATTGTGACCAGCAGATCCTCAAAGAAGAATTAAATCAATTCTCAGAACTGATATATCAGTGATGGAAGAAAAGGAGTCATTCTGATGAGAGGGATGATGACCAAGCAAAACCATGAAACCTGAGCTATTAATCTTTGGTGCATCCTTTTCTTCCATTCTACTCCTAATTCCCATACTCTCAAACTGACCAAAGTCCCTGCTTCCACACAGACTCAGCAGCAATCTCTTTCCCACCATAAAAACTACTCCCATGTTCTGGTCATTCCTCATTCCTCCTCCCATCAAAGCATGCCTATTCTTTTTCTTTTTTTTTTTTTTAACATTTATTTATTTTGAGAAACAGAGAAAGACAGAGCATGAGTGGGGGAGGAGCAGAGAGGGAAACAGAGAATCTGAAGCAGGCCTCAGGGTCTGAGTTCTCAGCACAGAGCCTGACACGGGGCTTGAACCCACAAACCATAAGATCATGGCCTGAGCCAAAGTCGGACGCTCATCCGACTGAGCCACTCAGGCACCCCAAACATGCCTGTTCTATATCCTATAGAATCCCAGCCCCTATCTGAGTTTGGTCATGCCAAATGACACTAATGTGAATGGGTGAGAGAATGTGTATGACCTCTTTCAGAACTACACAGTGCATTGCAACAACCACTTTTGAGAATAAGGCCTTACTCCAAAGTGGTTTCTTTAAATACCACAAACTTATAAGGAAAATTCTTCAAAATAAGACACAAACATTTCATTTGGGAATCATTTTAAACTTATAAAAAGTAGCAAAAATAAAAACAGCACAAGGCATCTCTGTACCCAGATTATTAACTACTATTAACATTTTACCTGATTTGCATTATCATTTCTCTTCTCTTTCTCACTTGCTCTCTCCACATACCTTTTGCTGAACCATGAAGGTTAACATACATCATGGCCTTTTATCCCTAAATAATACATGTGTGTTTCCTAAAATTAGGAAATACATGCACACAGGACAGGTGTCAACTTCATGAATTTCATTAGCATAGCACTTTTATCTCATCCGTGTGTAAATTGATTTAATGATTTCTTTCATAGCATTTTTTCCCCTTGTAGTATAGAATCCAGTCTAGGGTTTGGTACTGCATTTAGTTGTCATGTCTCTTTAGCCTCCTTCTATCAAGACATTTCCACACACTTCCTTTGGGCTTTATGACATTGGCATTTTTGAAGAACACAGTGCCCCGTCCAAACTTTAAATAGACCCATGATCCAGCAATCTACCCTAAAGATACAATGGTTAAAGCATGAAATGATGCATGCTATTCACTGCAGCACCATTTGTAATAACAAAATACTAGAAACAACTTAAATTTCCATCAATAGAGGATCAATTGATACATGTACATCCATACAGTGGGGAATCATGCAGTTGTAAAAAAGAATAGGAAATGTATCTCTATGTCTACAGAGTAACCTCCAGAATATACTGTTAGGTGATAAAAGCAAAGGAATAATAAGTGTGTATTATATACTCCCATTTATATAGAGAGAATATAAAATGACTATCTTTCATATATAAAATATATATATACGTTATGTGTATATATATATATTATATATATACATATGTCTTCATATATAAACACTGGATCTTTTTAATATTATGGAATTATTGCTTACCTTTATGTCTGATTATAATATTGTGCTTATTTTAAAAAATATACCTTAAAAAGGAAGCATTAAAAGATATACTCCTACTAGTAGACCAAGCAATAGGGGGAAAATCTCAGAGCTCAAAAATAGAGAAATGGAACATAGATGCAAAACTCCATAAAAATGTATGAAATCAACCATGTTATAAAAGGGAAAATATATTATAATTAAGTAAGATTTATCCCAGTAAAGCAAGACTGACTAAATATTTTTTTAAAAATTATCAATGTAACTTACTACATTCACAGAATAAAGGAGAAAAACAAATATCATTCCAGACACGCCTGGGTAGCTCAGTCAGTTAAGTGTCCGATTTGGGCTCAGGTCATGATCTCATAGTTCATAAGTTTGAGCCCCATATAAAGCTATGTACTGACAGCTCAGAGCCTGAAGCCTGATTTGGATTCTGTCTCCCTCTCTATCTACTCCACCCCTGCTTGTGCTCTGTTTCTCTCTCTCTCTCTCTCTCTCTCTCTCTCTCTCTCTCTCTCAAAAATGAATAAACATTAAAAAAACAAACATCATTTCAACATATGCAGAAAAACATATGATGAAATTCAACATTGACTTAGGATAAAAATTCTCAGGAACCTAGAAATAGAAGAAAATTTCTTCAAATTGATAAAGGGCATCAGCAAAAATATGTACAACTAATATAATACTTAACAGTGAAAGACTGAGTGCTTTCCCCCTAAGATTGGAAACAAGGCCAGGATGTCTGCTTTCAGCACTTCTATTCAATATTGGGCTAGAGGTCCTAATCTTTGCTGTAAGGCAAGAAAAAGAAATAAACTCACAAAGATTGAACAGGAAGAAGTAAAACTGTCTGCACTTGCAAATGTGAGCATATATGTAAAAATTTCAAACACGTCTACGAAATACTACTAGAACTAGAACTAACTCATGAATTTCACAAAGTCACAGGATACAAGGTTAATATGCAAGTCAACTGTATTTCTATACACTGATGACAATCTAAAAATTAAATGAAAATATATCATTTACAATAGCAAGAAGCTCGTAAAATACTAAGAGATCAATTTAGTTAAGTGTATGTAATATGTATACACTAAAAATCCTCAAAATTAAAGAAGATCTAAATAGTGTTCATAATTGTAAAATTCAGTATTGTCGGGATGACAGTTCTCCACAAATAAATATACAGATTCAATACAATTCCAATCAAAATTCCAGTTAATTGTTTTGCTGAAATTGAGCATATCTCTTAAATAGCTGCAGTCTCCTTGGAATTTTACACAATCCATCCTGGACTTGTTTCCTCTCATCAGTGATGTGAAATGAAAATTACCACAGTCCAACAAGAATGTGTAATATTTATAATTTGACAATGAAACATCTCAATTCAGATTATTGCTTTATTTTGCATATTTTTAATTTTATAACTTATCCTTTAAGTTTTTGCCCATACAGACCTACTGAACTCATACCTGAATTCATCTTGAATAAGGAAAAGAAAATAAGAAAGAAATGATGGTAAAGATTATAAGAAATGATGGTTTGCACCCCAAAAAGTTGAAATAGAATTCAAAATATTTGGCTATAAAACCAAAGTTAAATGTAAAAAATACTATATCTTGCCACAATAAAAAAAAAAGAGATAGAAAAAATTCTACTTGAAATTTCAAAGGCCAAAAAATGAAAATAAAGTTATGCCATCACTAGTCTTCCAAACAAATTATTGTAAAATATAATGTAAAAATGTACCAGTTACTTAGATCTAAAACTTAGTAATATAAGAACATAAAAATGGGGATGAGGAGAAAGGAATAAAATCATACCAAATCTTTTACTTAACAGAACAGAGTAATATATGGTGTTTCCCTCTTATCTCTGAAGATTATAGAAATAAAGTTTAAAAACGGCTTCTGGAAAACTCAAAGGTAATTATTAGCAGAATTTAAAACAGTATATATGCCTTTTTGATCACTGAAGATGAACAGAAAACACATACTGTGCACATCGAGAACCATCTACAAGAGACAAAAAAAAAGGATAAAAACAAGAAAACACAAGATGACAGAAGCAAGATCAGATATAACAATGATAATTACAGTTAATTATAATAATAGTTAAAATACATTAAAAGACAAATTCTCTGATTCAGTAACAACAGTGTGACACCAAAAGTCTAAAAGGTCGGGTCAGCATCTGTCAGACAGATTCAAAAAATAAAAAAGCAAGAGTACAATATTAATATTAAACCGATTAGATTTAAGGCAAAACATTAAAATGGGCAAAGAGTATTAGAACAGATAAAAGAGCACAACTCAAAGTGATTTTGTTTCATGAACTGGTACTTTCTAAATACAGTTGCAGCCAAACATACAAAAGTTATATATTTGTATCTTGCACTTGCAAGAATAAATTTATCAAATTTACATATGAACATGGGCAGCAAGAAATAGGGTAGGAACAGGGAAGAATCTTTTAGTGAATCTCTTTGTCTTTAGTTGACAAAAGATAATTCTCATAGATCACGTGGTTTGGAAACAGACCCTAAGACAGAGGTTGCATGCAAGAGGTTTACTGGAGTGTCTTCTCAGGAATACCATCTGTAAGGGAATGGTGGAAACCAGATTGGCACAAGGAGAACTTGAACTGTGTTGCAGTCACAACAAAGGCCTCAGCAGATCTTGGGAAAAGCTCTGGAGCTGTCAAGGTCCTTCAAAATATTTCCCCATTGAGGCAAGCGGAGCATAACTTTGTACTCCTGTATCTATCAACCAGTCATTGGCTACAGACTGCCCCCAGGGAGGGGACTTAATTTGGGACAAGAGAGCTCCCTTCAGCTGAAGACAATTTCTTCAGGTTAGAAATCACCACTCCATCCTAACAAGTTAAAAGCTGCACAGACTGAAAAATCAACTTTTCTTGGATCAATAAGAGAAGGAAGAACACAGGGCAAACTATTGCCCCCAAGGTTGGAAAGACAGGTGAATAGACAAAGTCAAGGCTTCCTGGTGCACACATTCATGAGTGGAAGCCACTGTCAGGGCAAAAACACCAGAACTACAATTGGAGAATTGCTGGAGGCCCAATGCAGACAACTCTAAGAATTAAAAGCTAGAGGTGGGTCCTGTCATAGAGGCTCACAAAACTGAGATTTGCCACTGGCAAGTCAACCACATTCCTACAGTAAATATCAGAGAAAAATCCCCTCCTTCTTCCAGGAGGAGCAGGGGGAAAAGAACCATTTTGAAATACACTAGACCATTCTGTTCTTAACAAGGCCTGCCCTCGGGGGAAACTAGTTAACCAGAGTGTAACCTGCTGGGGTATTATCAGAAATGAACTGACCCAGGGAAGGGAAATATTGAACTCAACTCTAGCTGGTTCTAGCCATCCTGTCCCAACAAAGTGGGGGGAAAATAAACTCAGAAAACTGAGAAACACCTGTGAAGTTCACAGACAAGAGGCACAGACTCACTAATGGATTGAGACCTAATCATAGGATTATAGAACAATTCTGTACCCCACATCTCACTACCACATCACTAGGGGCCTATTTACCACAGTTTATTTTAACTAGTACATCATGTCAGGCTATTAAGAATAAATGATTATACACACCAAAAGGCAAAAAAGTAAAATTTGAAGAGACAAAGCAGAACTTTACATGGCAGATGTTGGAATGATCAGAGTGGAGATTTAAAACAACTATGATTGGGGTGCCAGGGTGGCTTGGTTGCGTAAGTGTCCAACTCTTGATTTTGGCTCAGGTCATGATCTCATGGTTCATAAGATTGAGCCCTGTGTCAGGCTCTGTGCTGACAGCATGGAGCCTGCTTGCGATTCTCTTTCCCTCTCTCTCTGCCCCTCCACTGCTTGTATTCTCTCTCTCAATCTCTCTCTCTCTCTCTCTCTCTCTCTCTCTCTGACTCTCAAAATAAATAAATAAATACAAATTAAAACAACTGTGATTAAAATGCTAAGGGTTCTAATGGGTACAGCATGCAAGAACAGATGGGCAATGTAAGTAAAGAGATGAAAGGCCTAAAAAAAAAGGTGCTGAAGATTAAAAAGGAAAACAGTAACAGAAATGAAGAATGTGTTTGATGGCCACAACTGAGGAAAGAATCTCTGAGCCAGAGGATATATCTGTAGAATCCTCAAAAACAAAAATCAAAGAGAACAAAAACTGAAAAATACAGGACAGAATATGCAAGAACTGTGCGACAACTGCAAAAGGTGCAACATACGCATAATGGGAACACTGGAAGGATAAGAGAGAAAGGAACAGAAGAAATAGTTAAAAGAATAATGACTAAGAATTTCCCCAAATTACTGAAACACTAAAACATAGATCCAGGAAGCTCAGAGAACTGAATAAATGCCAAAAAACAAAAAAAAACCAAACAAAACAAAACAAACAAAAAATAACCTATAACTTTATCTTTGACTTTCTGCAGTTGATAATCCAGATGAAATGAACCAACTGCTTAAAAGACATAACATGCCAAAACTCACACAGGAAGAAATAGATGATCTGAATGGGCCTATATCTATTAAACAAAATGAATCAATAATTAATAATCTTCTGAAACAGAAAGTACAAGGCCCAAATGAGCTTAGTGATGCAATATACCAAACATTTATGGAAGAAATTATACCAATTCTCTACAATCTCTTTCAGAAGATAGAAACAGATGGAAAACTTCCTAACTCATTGCATAAGACCAGCATTACCCTAACACCAAAAGTAAATAATGCCATTACAAGACAAGAAAAGTACCAGACTAGTATCTCATGGACATGAATGGAAAGATCCTCAACAAAATATTAGCAAATTGAATCCTAAAAAGTATTAAAAGAATTAAAAGAATACATCATGACCAAAAGTGGATTTTTTCCCCAAGTATGCAAGGCTGGTTTAACATTCAATAATCAATTAATGTTTGATTCCATCACATAGACAGACTAAAGAAAGAAAAAAATCACATGAATGTATCAGTAGACACAGGAAAACCATTTGACAAAATCCAACATCCATTCATGATAAAAACTCTCAGGAAACTAGAAATACAGGGGAATTTTCTCAACTTGATAAAGACTATCTACAAAAATACTACAGCCAACATTATACTTAATGATGAAAAACTCAAAGATTTCCCACAAAGATCAGGCACAAGGCAAGGATGTCCCCTCACACCAATCCTTTTCAGCACAATACTGGAGTCCTTGCTAGTGCAACAAGGCAAGAAATGGAAATGACAGATATACCTATTGGAAGGAAGACATAAAACTGTCTTTGTCCACAGACAACATGATTGATTGCCTAGGCAGAAAATAAAAAAAAAAAATTTATTAAAAAAAAACTGGAACTAATGGGGACGCCTGGGTGGCTCAGTCAGTAAAGTGTCTGACTTTGGCTCAGGTCATGATCTCACGGTTCGTGAGTTTGAGCCCCATGTTGGGCTCTCTGCTGACAGCTCAGAACCTGAAGCTTGCTTCAGATTCCATGTCTCCCTCTCTCTGCCCTTCACCTGCTTGCACTCTGTCTCTCTCTCCCTCAAAATAAATAAACATTAGAAAAAAATTTTTAAAGAAAAAAACTGGAACTAATAAGTGATTACAGCAAGGTTACAGGATACAAGGTTAATATACAAAAGTCAATTGCTTTCCTATATACCAACAATGAAAAAGTAGTATTGAAATTAAAAACACAATACCATTTACATTAACACCCCCAAAATTGAAATACTTAGATATAAATCTAACAAAACATGTACAAGAGCTATATGAGGAAAACTACAAAACTCTGATGAATGAAATCAAAGAAGAACTAAATAAATGGAGAGATAGTCCATGTTCACAGATAGGAAGACTCAATATTATCAAGACATTAGTTCTTCCCAATGTGATCTATAGATTCAATGCAATCACAATAAAAATTCCAGAACACTATTTTACTTATATCAACAAAGTGATTCTAAGGTTCATATGGAGAGGTAAAAGACACAGAGTACACAAAGTTGGAGGACCAATGATATGCAACTTCAAGATTTACTGTAAAGCTAGTAATCAAGATAGTGTGTGTGACATTTATGTAATAATGGGAAATTAATAGATTAATAGATGAAATAGAAAGCCAAGAAATAGGCCACCATAGATATAACCAACTCATCTCTGACAAGGGAGCAAAGGCCATAAAATGGAGCAAAAATAGTCTGTTCAACAAATGGTGGCAGAACTGCTGGACATCCGTTTGCAAACAAAACAGAAGAATCTAGACACAGACCCCCCACCTTTCACAACAATGAACTCAAGATGGATCACAGACCTAAGTATAAAACGCAAAACTATAAAACTCCTAGAGAATAACAAAGGAAAAAACCCAGATGACCTTGGGTATCGTGATGCCTTTTTAGGTCAAAGATATGACCCATAAAAGAAATATTTTATAATCTGGACATAAATAAAATTGAAAACTTATGCTCCACAAAAGATAATACCAAGACCTCACCAAAGAAGATATGAAAAGATATCATACATCCTATGTCATCAAGGAATGCAAATGAAAACAACAAGAGGAGCACCTGGGTGGCTCAGTTGGTTAAGCATCCAACTCTTGATTTCAGCTCAAGTCATGATCTCACAGATTCAAACTCGATCTCATGAGATCGAACCCTGTGTCAAACTCTGCATTGACAGCATAGAGCCTGCTTGGGAGTCTCTCTCTCCCTCTCTCTCTGCTTCTCTCTCTCTTCTCTCTTCTCTCCCTTTCTCTCTATCTCAAAACAAAAAATAAAATAAAATATAAAATAAAATAAAATAAAATAAAATAAAGTAAATAAAATAAAATAAAATAAAATAAAATAAAATAAAATAAACAATAGATACACACCTATCAGAATAACTAAAATCCAGAGTACTGAAAACACCAAATACTGGTGAGGATGTGGAGCAATAGGAACTCTCATACATTGCTGGTGAGAATGCAAAATGGCACAACCACTTTGGAAAACAGTTTGGCAGTTTCTTACTTTAAGATCCAGCAACTGTGCTCAAAGGAATACTTACCAAAAGGAGTTGAAAATTATGTCCACACAAGAAACTCCACATGGATGTTAATAAAAGCTTTATTTATAATTGCTCAAACTTGGAAGCAACCAAGATGTCTCTCAGTAGGTGAAAAGATAATAATCCTTTATTTATCCAGACCATGGAATATTATTCAACACCAAAAAGAAATGAGCTAACAAGCCACAAAAAGACAGAGAGGAAACTTAAATGCATATTACTAAATGAATGAAGTCAACCTGAAAAACCTACATAATGTATTATTCCAACTATACAGCACTTTGGAAAAGGCAAAACTATGAAGACAACAAAAAGGTCAGTGGTTGCCAGGGATGGGAACAAAGGGAGATGAATAGGTAGTGCATAGAGGATTTTTAGGGAAGTAAAAATATTCTGTTTGAAAACTTGTCATTTTACATTTGTCCAAAACTATAGAATTTACCACTCAAAGAATGAACCCTAAAGTAAACAATGGACTTTGGATGGCTATGATGTATCAAATGTAGGTTCATCCTCAGTTTAAAAAATGTACCTTTCTGGGGGTGCCTGGCTGGCTCAGCTGGTAGAGCATGCAACTCTTGATCTCTGGGTTGTAAGTTACAGCCCCACATTGGGTGTGGAGATTATTTAAAAATAAAATCTTTTTGGGGGCGCCTGGGTGGCGCAGTCGGTTAAGCGTCCGACTTCAGCCAGGTCACGATCTCGCAGTCCGTGAGTTCGAGCCCCGCGTCGGGGTCTGGGCTGATGGCTCGGAGCCTGGAGCCTGTTTCAGATTCTGTGTCTCCCTCTCTCTCTGCCCCTCCCCCGTTCATGCTCTGTCTCTCTCTGTCCCAAAAATAAACGTTGAAAAAAAATAAAAAATAAAAAAAATTAAAAAAAAATAAAATCTTTTTAAAAAAAACTACCATTCTGGTGAATAATGTTGATGATGGGGAAGGCTATGTATATGTAGGATCAGGGGGTAGGTATATGGTAAATCTCCATACCTTTCTCTTAATTTTGTTGTAAACCTAATAAAACTGCTCTTTAAAAAAAAAAGTCTTAAAAATTTTTTCAAATAACAAAGCTTACCTTCTTATCTAGCATCCAGGAAACATCTACAAAGTTGATTGAATATTAGGTTACGGAAAACACATAAGTACATTAAAAGCATATTCTTTGGTGATGTTACACTATAAGAAATAATCACAAAAGTTATGAAATAAGACAATAGTCAGTAAAAATTTTAAAGTAAAATCCAAAATAATAAAGCTAAAGTCAAATGACAAAAAAGTTACTATTCTAGCAAACAAAAGATACTTATAAATAAAAAATGGAAAAATGTCTTAACAAAAAGGTGAACAAAAGACATGAACAGGTAACTCAGAAAAATAGACTATTTATGACTAATAAACATGTGAAATATGTTTGGTTTCACTTAAAATTTTAAATATGAGGGGCGCCTGGGTGGCTCAGTCAGTTGAGCGTCCGACTTTAGCTCAGGTCACGATCTCATGGTTTGTGAGTTCGAGCCCCGCGTCAGTCTCTGTGCTGACAGCTCAGAGCCTGGAGCCTGCTTCTGATTCTGTGTCTCCCTCTCTCTCTGCCCACCCCTGCTTGTGCTCTGTCTCTCTCTGTCTTCCAAAAATGAATAAACATTAAAACAATTGTTTTAAATAAAATGAAATTTTAAATATGAAATAAAACAATATCAAGATATTTTTATCAGTTTGACAAATATTAAAATAATTTTTAAAAATCCATTGTTGCCCAGGAATAATAAGCAATCCCTGCAAGGATGGGGACAGAGAATCTAAATTGGACCATCTTCCTAGAAGGCAGTTTAGCATTGAATAAAAACTATGGGGGCGCCTGGGTGGCTCAGTCGGTTGAATGTCAGACTTTGGTTCAGGTCATGATCTTGCGCCCATGCGTTCGAGCCCCACGTCAGGATCTGTGCTGACAGCTCAGAGCCTGGAGCCTGCTTCTGATTCTGTGTCTCCCTCTCTCTCTGTGCCTCCCCTGCTCTCACTCTTTCTCTCTCAAAATATAAAATAAACCATTAAAAAAATATATGCATACCAGATGACACATAAATTTTACTTTTATGAATTTGTCCCATTGTAGAAGTTTATTTTTCCCTTAATAAAACTTACCTGTAGTAAAATTCACCCTTTTTCATGTAGAGTTTTGACAAATGTATACAGTAATACAGAATAGGTCCATTACGCCTCACGAAAAAATTCCCTTATTCTATCTCTTTGTAGTCAAACCATTCCCCTAAAATTACTACTGATCTGTTTTCTTTCACTATGGTGTTGCCTTTCCCAGAATGTCATATAATTGAATTATACAGGATATAGCCTTTTGAGGCTGGCTTCTTTCACTTAGTACAGTGCATTTGATATGCATATGTATATATGTATGTGTTTTGTATGTATATTTGTATGTATATATATATGTGTTGCATGTGGTATGATTGTACCACAGTTTGTTTATACATTCCCCAGGTGAGAACTGTTTCCAGTTTTTTACAATTTAGTGGTTTTTTTTTTTCTTTTATGGATCATGTATATCTAAGAAATCTTTGCCTAACCCAAAGTCACAAAAATCTTCTGTTTTCTTCTTTATACTTTTAGGTATTACATTGATTTACCTTTATTATGTGTTTGATTTTGGTATGAATCAAAGTTCACTTTATTACACATGGTTGTTCACTTATTCCATCACCATTTGTTAAAAAGACTAGCCTTTTTCCATTCCATCACCTTTGTATTTTTTTTGAAAATTAATTGACAGGATATGTGTGGGTTTATGTATGGACTCTATACTGTTCTACTGATCTATGTGTCTGTCTTTTCATGTCGTGATGACTTGTAGCTTTATAGTATGTCTTGAAAACAGGTAATGTTAATTCTTCCAACTTCGGTCTTTTCGCTCTCTTTTTTTTTTTTTTTTTTCAAAATCATCTTGGCTATTCTAGGTCTTTTGCCTTTCCTTATGAAATTTTAGAATCAGCTTCTCAATTTCTATAAAAATTTCTGCTGGTATTTTGATTGAAATTGTGTTGAATCAATTTGGGGAGAAGTAACATCTTACTAGTAACAGTCTTCCAATGAACATGATACATAGCTCTCCACTTATTTAGAAATTTGATTTCTTTCATCAATGTTTTATAGTTTTAAGCACGCAGATCCTGAGCATATTTTGTTGGATTTCTATTTAACTATTTCTTTTCTGGTTCTATTACAAATGGTAACTTTTAAAATTTTCAATTTCTGGGGCGCCTGGGTGGCTCAGTCGGTTGAGCGGCCGACTTCAGCTCAGGTCATGATCTCACGGTCTGTGAGTTCAAGCCCCGCGTCGGGCTCTGTGCTGACAGCTCAGAGCCTAGAGCCTGTTTCGGATTCTGTGTCTCCCTCTCTCTGACCCTCCCCCATTCATGCTCTGTCTCTCTCTATCTGAAAAATAAATAAACGTTAAAAAAAATTTAAAAAAAATAAATAAATAAAATTTTCAATTTCTAATTGCTCATTACTAATATATAGAAATATAATTAATATTTGAACATTGGTCTTGTATCCTATGATCTTGCTAAACTCAGTAGTTCTAGTAGCTTTTTTAAAAAACTGAGATAAAATTAACATATACAATTGTATTAGTTTTAGGCATACAACATGATGATATGTACAAATTGCAAAGTGGTTATCGTTAAGTTTAGTTACCATCCATCACCACACATAGTTTCCAGGTTTTTTCCTTGTGATAAGAAATTTTAAGATCTACTCTCTTAGCAACTTTCAAATATGCAACATAGTACACATTAACTGTAGTCATTATGCTGTACATTACCTAGTCCGGACTTATTTATCTTATAACTGGAAGTTTGTACTTTTAGGCCACCTTTACTCATTTCACCCACTCCCACACCCCACTTCTGGTAACCGCAAATCTCTTCTCTAAGAGTTTGAGTCTTTTTTTTTTTTTTGATTCCACACATAAGTGAGATCATATAGTATTTGCCTTTGTCTGACTAATTTCACTTAACACATTGTCCTCAAGATCCATCCATATTGTCATAAATGGCAAGAATTCCTTCTATTCATATAGCTGAATTATATATATATGCAAAAGACATATATATGTGTATATATATGTGTGTATGTATATATACATGTGTGTGTGTGTATATATACATATATATACACATATATATGTGTATATATATGTGTATGTATATATATATGTGCGTGTGTGTATATATACATATATATATATATACACACACGCACATATATATATACATACACACATATATATATACAGCTAGTGTAAATAGTGCTGCAGTGAACATAGGGCTCCAGATATTTTTTCAAGATAGTGATTTTGTTTCCTTTGGATAAATACCCAGAAGTAGAATGCTGGATCATATAATAGCTGTATTTTTAATTGTTTGAAGAATATAATGTTTTCCATAGTGATTGTACCAATGTACTTTACCACCAATAGTGTATGAAGGTTCCCTTTTCTCCACATCCTTGTCAACATTTGTTATTTATTGTCTTTTTGGTAATATCCATTCTGACAGGTGTGAGGTGATATCGCATGGTGATTTTTTTAATTTGCATTTCCCTGATGATTAATGATGTTGAGCACCTTTGAATACAACAGTAGGCCATCTATATATTTTCTCTGGAAAAATGTCTACCCAGATCTTCCACCCATTTTTAAATCATATTGTTTGGGATTTTTTTCTATTGAATTGTATGAGTTCCAGTCCTACTTTTCTGAGAATTTTTATCATGAATGGATATTGAATTTTGTCAAATTCTCTTTCTACATCTATTGAAGAGATCACATGCTTTTTCTTCTTTCATCTGTTGATGCAGTGAATTAATTACACTGACTTATTTTTTAAATTTTGAACTAGGCTGTGTTGTCATGAGGTATTATAAGGATGGAAAAATAAAATTTAAAATTGTCCTTATTCACAGATTGTGTGTGTATAAAGTTAAAAATAGTGTACAAATAAATTAGAATTGGTGTATTTTGAAAATTTGCTGGATTTAAAGTATTTGTATACAACTATATTTCTATATATAAGCAACAGTCAGAAAATGACTGTTTTTGGTACTCCATACATAATAACATTTAAAATCATTTACTAGAAATAAATTTAACAAAATATGTGTAAGATCTTTACGCTGTAAGCTATAAAACATTATTGAGATACCTAAACAAATGGAGAGATATACCATGCCTATGAGTTGGAAAACCAACATTATAAATAAGTCTTCTTCCAAATTGATCCATTCCAAATACTGTAAAAACTTTAATAGAAACTGACAAAGTGATTCTAATGTAACCATATATGGTGATGGATGGTAACTAGACTTACTGTGGTAATCATTTCACAATGTATACAAATATCAAATCATTATGTAGTACACCTGAAACTAACATAATGTAATATGTCATTTATAAACTTTAAAAAAGTCCCCAAACTATATCAACACCTTTAAACTGGCTCCCCTCTAAACTCTGCTCAGTCATTTATTTTAATCTAAAGGATATTTTTGAGGATTTTTACCTTTAATTCTGTTTCTTCCTGAATTGTTTCTATGTTTTGGGACCTATCAGGTATTCTGTTCACACTGAAGTTTAAAGATGGGTTTTGTGTGCGTGCTATGTTTGTGTGGTGATAAACCATACAATTATGGTATTAATTTCCTACCTGAGAAGATAGACTTGACTCCAGTGTAGGCCTTCCCCATGCTTTGCAACAACTTGTTTCACACTCTCTTGATAAGCTACAAAATGAATGTTCCCATTGGGCTAGGACTGAGACGCAGATGAAAATACACTCTTTGTGCCCTCTTTCCTTGCCTTTCCATTCCAGCATTTCTTTTTGAAGGTAAAAATCAAGGTTTTTTCCCCCTAGAAGGGGAAAGAAGTCACAGAAGTTTTGTGTCATCTGAAGTTTGTGTGTGGTGAGAAGAGGCAGTTGTATTCTCCTTAGTGGTGGCAGTGGTGGTGGTGTTACAGGGCAAATGGCTCAGGGAGCACCAGTTGATGTGGTATCCTGCTATTTTCATTCCCATCTGTCATTGCATAGTAACCAGTTAGTGGAACAGCATAGGAACCCCTGAAATATGCAGTTTCCAGTGGTCTTTTCTTAGGGTTTTAGTCATTCATTTGTATATGCTATCAACATTTAGTAAGTGATTCTAAAATTTATATGAAATGTATAGGGCCAAGAATAGCCAAGATAATTGAAGAAGAGTGAGATAGGAGGACTTAATCAGATATCAAAATTTATTATAAAGTTACAGTAAATAATACAGGGTGGTTTAGTGCTTGGGAAGACAAATGAACTAATGGCACAGAATAGAATCCAGAAAGAGATCACATAATTTAGGCATAAATTAGAACATTAAATAGTAACGTTAGAGGATCATCATATTGTATTAAAGTTTAACCTTTTCTTGGAAGCTATGTCTGATAACATCATGATTATACCCATGTAGCATTATTTCATCATCATATTAGTAGTATGTTTATTTTTATAGGGGATAATATATAGTCATCTTTCAATAATTAATGTGTCGGTATGTTGAATACAATTTTAATAGAAGATTGTTATGTTCACCTTGGTCATCTTATAGTGTAAATTATATCAGGATTGTACAGTACTTGCTGAAACTTTTCTGAGTTCAGAGCTTAGTGATTTATTTTTTTAATGTTTATTTATTTTTGAGAGAGAGAGAGAGAGAGAGAGAGAGAGCAAGCACAAGTGGGGAAGGGGCAGACAGAGAGAGGGAGACAAAGAATCTGAAGCAGGCTCCAGGCTCCAAGCTGTCAGCACAGAGCCCGAAGCAGGGATCAAACTCAGGAACTGGGAGATCATGACCTGAGCCAAAGTCAGACACTTAACTGAGTCACCCAAAAGCCCCCAGAGTTTAGTGATTTGATTCCATTGGACTTAAGAAACAAATCTAATCATGTTAATGCTGATAGCACAATCCCTTTGCATTTTACTAAAGAGTTTCTGATTTCAAGTACAGGGAGCCAACATCACTCTTTTTATTGGAAAATTATTACCGCTATTTTAGGTAAAATTTGTTCAGCATTTTCCAAGAAAGCTGGACCAAAACCTATTACTTTCCTATTTTTAATTTTTGAGAGTTCTATATTAACAGGTTTTATATTTGCCAAATACATCTAGAAAGAAATCCCTCAACTCCATGAACTTGATCTCAGTGTGAAATTCATGTTGATCTCTCAGAAATCTCTGGTTTGTAATTCCAACAAGTATAATAATGGAATAAAAAGGATTTATGCAGGAGTGGCTCAGTTGGTTATGCATGTGACTCTTGATTTTGGCTCAGGTCATGATCTCATGGTTCTTGAATTGAGCCCCATGTCAGGGTCTGTGCTGAAAGTGGAGCCTGCTTGGGATTCTCTCTCTCTCCCTCTCTCTCTGCCCCCTCCCCCCACTCACATGTGTGCACACACTCTCTCTCTCTCAAAAATAAATATGAATATTTTTTAAAAAAGGATTTATGGCAGTGAAAGGTGTTTGAGTAATACCTTGAAAAAGAAAGAAAATTTTTGTACATACAATAAAAACCTGTGTAGAAAGCATGATCAAAGGATTAAAAAACATACTATAAAAATAAAATAACAGAATACTAACTCTTTAAAAACAAATAACTACAAGTGGAATTCATGACTCAAGATCTTGGTGTTGACAAGCTTTTACAGAAGGCAAAAATTAATTACCTGGCATGGCATTAAGTGGTGAAAAAATAAGTAACATTTGATTCTTCAGTTTTCCCAACCAAATATTTAGGCCCTGAAAATTAGTATTGAACATGAAACCACATTTATTTCAGAACTAAACAGATTCACAAAGATATATGTAACTAATCTAAATCAAAGAACCCACTGAAATCAAATAACCACTTACACTCTCAACAAAAGCAGGAATATCTAAGAAGTAAATGCTCCACTATGTCTGTTTGTACTATTGAAAGTGGTTACCAAGAAAGACAGAAAATCTGAAAAGCAAGCAGTCAAGGGCAGTAACTGCTGCCTAAAGAGAGAGAATAAAATTACTGAGAATAATGGAGTGATTTCAGGAGGAAATGAGAAAATCATATATCAATGAATAGAATTTTTACAAAGAAAAATAGCCACAGTTTCTAGATATTCAGCATTCTAGAAATAAATGTATTGCTGACATCTGATTCATAGAACATTAGTAACTAAATCACCAAATAATGGAAAACTCAGGACTGAGGCATTATTAGAGGAGTATAAGATCATGTGTGTCCATGTGGCTGAGGAAATAATTTAAAATCTATCTCAACATAAATGACTGACCTATCAAGAAGCCTAGGTTAGGTGTGGTGAACAGAGACATCATGATTATCTGCAGTTCCTGACACAAATATTTTTATTTTTATTTATTAAATTTTTTAATGTTTATTTCTGAAAGAGTAAGTGGGGGGTGGGGGGCAGAGAAAGAGGGAGACACAGAATCTGAAGTAGGTTCTAGGCTCTGAGCTATCAGCATAGAGACTGATGCAGAACTCGAATTCATGAACTATGAGATCATGACCTGAGCTGAGATCAAGAGTCAGATGCTTAACTGACTGAGCCATCCAGGAACCCCAAATATTTTAATTTTTTTGAAGGTGTTTGGTTGGTTTTGGCTATTAGCAACTCCATAAATAAATACCTTTGGTATAAACCAGCATTTTGGGGGGAGTGTAAATTCCTTAATATACTGGTGTCCCCACCTTTCAGGATATATAAATGTTACTGTTCAGTGATTGGTGGTTATACTAAGGAGTCTGACTGCTATGGGCCTGTAAGACACATCCCTGCCTTTGCCCCTCTGCTCCACATTTGGGAGAGCTGATAAAAAAAAAAAAAAAAAACAAAAAACCTTTGACTCCAAAAGAAGATTCAAACCAAACAAGCTTCTGGCCCCACACAGAAATCCTCTCCCTAGCCCCAGGCCCAGCCCCAACCACAATAGCATGCCAGTCTCCTTTCCTTACTCTCTCAAGCCACTTTGGATCTTCTTGGATGCCTGCACTACTCTCCTCAGAGACCTGTCTTATATTTTGATTAACTTTTCCATACCCTCTTGGTGTGTGTGTGGTGTCATCAGTCTCAACATATGAAACAAATATTGAGAGGGTGTCCATACTGTTTCTCAGAGTGGCTACAACAGTAATTAATAACATATTGCTTACCCAGGTTTCTTTTCCCTTACACAGAAAAATCTAAGCCAATTGGTTAGTAGCCTAAAAATTATAAAGCTGTTATATATTTGGTCAAGACTGGAAACAAAACATTTGTTCAACTTACTAACAAGAAAAACATGGGTTCTACCTTTCATTTACTTACGAAACATTTGGGGCAATTGTATTAAAACTGTGTGGATATATCCAATGTCATCAAAGTAGGCTCTTGGCTGCACTCAACTTCTATGGTGCTTATAAGATTCTATTTCACCAAACCTGTGAAGAAGTGACTTCATAGTACCCTCTTTCATTCAGCATGGGAAGTCATCCTACAATAATCCTTCCCTTAACAAAACAAATTCTCCATGTTAAGATTTTTAAAAATTGTTAGGAGCAATAAATACATTTAAATATGTTTATAATCATTGAGTCGGAAAACTGAAAAACCAGAAGCCACAAAGGAAAACACCAACACATTTGACTGCATAAAAATTTTAAATTTCATTTGGCAAAAGACACTAGAATCAAAATTAAAAGAGAAACAAACTGGAGGGAATATCTGCAATATATACACAAGAACAAAGAGTTAATATTTTTACTATATAAAGAAGTCTTACAAATCAATACAGAAAAGATGAATATTACAGTAGAAAAAAATAAGAACAGACAATTCACAGAAAAAAATCCAAATACTATTCACTACATGAAATGATCCTCAACTCCACTGATAATCAAAGGGATGCTAATGGAAACAATAACATGTTTCCCCTGGTATAGGTTTGGTGTGAGACAGATAAAAAACAATAATAATAAAGCCCAAAGCTGGTGAGAGTGTAGGGAAATGGTGATCCTTATGCTGCTGGCAACATAAATGGTGTTGCTTTCCTAAAGGGTAATGTGTATCAAAACATAAACTCTATTCAGTTCCACTTCTGATATACATATACATAAGTATACATCCTGAGTAAATCATGTTCAGGTAACAAAGATGTACATACATGGATGTTCATGGGGTTGCTATTTGTAGTACCTGAAAATTGGAGCAGCATAAGCACCTGTCAATAAAAATCTCATGAAGTAAACCATGCTATAACAATCCAATAGAATTTCATGCAGTTGAAAACATGGACAATGCCATCAACATAGGAGTAAATAAAGAAGACTACTGTCTGTGTGGTATCACCCCATGTATGTTTTGAAAAATGCATAAAGAAAAGTGGAAAATGACATACCAAATCTTTAAATGGCTGACTCTGGGAGTTATGCCCTGGAAGAGAAGGCAGGGAAGGCATGACAAAAGGCCCTAGGATCATTTGCACAGATGCCTCCCTAGAAGACTGAAATTTGGAAAGCAAAACAGAATAATGAAGCCTTCAGGTAAAGTCACCTTCGCCTCTGGCCCCAGCTGCCTGCTGCTCCAAGTGTTCTGTCATTAAGGGTGCAGGGAGATGTCTTCCAATTACAGCAGTCCCTACAAGTAAGGCACCATGAACACAATTGGTTTCGGTAGCCAAATCAGGGGGCTTAGAATGCTTTTTCATTTAGCATCACTGAGCTAGCTATTCCCGGCTGCAATGCCCTCAAGAAAAGGGAGATGAAAGGGTCTGTTGTAACACTGGAATGGGGTGGGAGTGTGGGAGGGGGGTGTTACAAATTGCTAAGGAACTCTGGAAACCACCAGGACTGACTTAATGAGCTGTGCCCTGGCCTAGGCAGAGGAGATGGTAAAACAAATCTCTTTATCAGGGAGGGAGGGAAATGGCAATGGCTTGCCTTCTGGGAGCTGTCAGAACATGCTGGGGTAGAGTTCCTTCAGAGGCACACTCTGCAAGTTGTCAATTGAAAGACAGAAAGCCAAGCTTCTGTAAGCAGGAAACACCACAGAATAGTGGAAGCAACCTAATGAGACTCTTAGCAGGTGCAGTGAATATCCCTATCTGTAAACCCATCTGCAACTTTCTGGAATCTTGTGCTCGTCATGTGCATGACACAGAGTGGGAGGTAGGTATGGTCTGGGAGTGACCATGCTCATCCAGTGTCATGACAGAGGAACATTTCCAAGGCTATAGAAAGCCAACCCAATGATAGAGAATAAGAGTCACTGGGGCAAAGAATAGACTAGATCAGAGTTCTCTGGGTCAAGGTAAACAACAACAACAACAATAACAACTCCTCTCATTCCTCTCCCTTCCTCAGTCACGGCTATTCCCAGAATGAGAGACTGATTTAGAGCCCCAACCCCTGGAGACATAGGGAAGAGCAGAGATTTTAGTGGTTGATATTCCATCTCTTGCTCTCTGTACTCCCACCACCTCCAACAATAGAGACAAAACCTATCTACTGCTAAATATCTGGTGGAATACAGCTTTTCTCAAAGGAACCAAAGTAGTCTTGCTTTGGATGTAGGCAAGGGAGAAGTTGGGGTCCCACCAATCTTGATACACTCGTCAACTCGAACCCAGGACAGACAAGAGGAAGTTAGACAAAAACAAACAGACTTTCTGCTAAGAGTTCAAAGAAAGAAATGTCTCTACTTTCTTAGTAATGTTTTACTCTTGAATACTTTTAATATTGAAACAGATTAGACTCTTAAATACTGAGAACAAACTGAGGTTTGATGGGGGGTGGGGAAGAGGGGAAAGTGGGTGATGGGCATTGAGGAGGGCACCTGTTGGGATGAGCACTGGGTGTTGTATGGAAACCAATTTGACAATAAATTATATTTAATATTTAAAAAAAGAAATAGATTTTCTCAAAATTACAAAGTAATTATGGGACCAGACAACCAGGATGGCTAAAAATGGTTTCACTGTGATATCTGAAATAGTTTCACAAGATAGATTTAAACATGTTAATACTTTCATTTCATTATACTGGCAACATAATTAGTTTCAGAATGTAAGTACCAAAGGTGTTGATTCAAATGTAATCTCAGTATTTTAGCTTGGAAATATAAATGTCAATGAGTTACAGTAAGATATTTTTAAAAGTCAAAATGTATACATATATATACATACAAATCTTTGCTTTATACTTTTTTGGCACATCACAGCTCAAGTAGTGGGATAACAATGGCCGTAAGTGTTAGGTCTTAACCACACTAATGAATTTAAAATTTATAGAATTTTGATCAATGAAATAAAAATGAGAGCTCAGAAATTTTATATATACACATATATGGTGAATTGATTTTCAACAACAACAAAAAAAGGCAATTCAGCAAATGGTCCTCAAAAAATGGCATATCCACTTTTGAAAGGAAAAAAGGGGAAAAGAAAGGAAGGAGAGAGGGATGAAGGGAGAGAAGAAATGATGAAGGAAGGCTGAAAGGAAGAAAAAAAGTAAAATAACTACATCTGTACATCCTCACATCCTCACAAAAATGGACTGAAAATGGATCATAGACCTAAAAGTAAAATTTAAAACTTTAAAAGGGCATGATTGAATTTTTTTGGTTAATGGAAATATTCTATATTTTGATTGTGGTGGTGATTACATGACTGTAAGCATTTGTCAAAGCTCAGAGAACTAAACATACAAAAAAGAGTGAAATTTAATGTTTATAAATGGCAACTTAATTTAATTTTTTTTAATTATGAATGCTAGAAAGGGATCACTTTACATAAAACCTATCAACTCTATTACTAACATCAAATGTGACTTAAGTCAGGATGAAAACCTAAATTTTCTCATCTCTTTAATAAGTATATTGAAGTCAATATAAGTGGTTCCTAGAAAATAAAATGAAAAATAAAATGAGAAAATATATTCATAAATATGCCATGGGTTGATTAGTGGGAAACAACCCCAATGAATTGAATAGAGTTCAGAAACCATGAACTGTATACAATTCAGAAACATTGTTATTTCAAAATCATATTTCTTAGCCCTTGAAAACAACTTTTTAAAGACCTGATTTGTTTTTTAACCTCTGGAAACATGAATGTTTCTTCAAAATATAACAGGAAGATGTAAAACAACCAACCAAGGTCTTTCCCTCTTTATCATTAACAATAAAGCTTTTAGTGCAAAAGCAATACAAAATAGCCATGCCACAAACAAGCACTATATTTTCAGCAAGCATGCTACATACAGCAGTTTCCCAACAGTGGAGATAAAAATTTTAAGACCTTTTGAGCCCATCTCTTCCCTGAACGTAAGTTCCTGCATAAGGGGAAAGTCACTTCCGGAAACTTGTGCAAAGGCATTTTCTTTCTCCTCTGCTCTACAGGCATACTTGTGAGCAATGTCATGACAGCCCAGCACACATGCAAGTGTGCCCACTGGCATTTCATTTGGAGGCATGGCTGTCAGCAGGGCTGGTAACCCACACACAGCAGCCTGCTACAAGAGGAGTCCAAAGCCTAACCCTTAGATATACACATATTAGATACATGGAATGGGGTTCAGGACACTGTACATCAGCTTCCTCAGAGGCCATGCCATCACCATTACACATGTGTACAAATGGATTTAAACTCTATTTAGACAAAAATTGAAAAATAAGTGGAGGTTTTTCTCCTTTGGGAGGTTAACAGGATACACTGAAAATCAAAGAACCTCCACACTGGAAGCTATATAGTACCACTGCTCATCCAAGATAGTTTTTCCTTTACTGCAAGTACCTGAGGAGTTGTCCCTTAGCTTATGCTTCCATGTACCCACCCATGAGAGCAGGAAAAAGTTACTGGCATTCCCAAAATAATTCACAGTTAGAAGTGGATTTTCAGGGGCGCCTTGGGGGCTCAGTCGGTTAAGTGTCCAACTCTTGATTTCAGCTCAGGTTCAGGAGATAAAGCCCGAAGTTGGGCTCTGCACTGACAGTGTGGAAGCCTTCTTGGGATTCTCTCTCTCTCTATCTCTCTGCCCTTACCCCCTTCAAAATAAATAAACTTAAAAAAATAAAATAAAATAACTTTTCTAGAAGTTCCTTATATTGAATTAAGACTTGACTACATGGAAATTTTAATTTCCACTAATAGACCTTTTGGTGCCATTGAGAACAAATCCAATCTCTCTTTCATATTATAACTCTCTAAATATTTGAAGGTGGCTTTAATTTTCCATTTAAAAACTTTTATGTCAGCTGGCAATTTGCAGAACAAAAAATAAGTTGTTAAAATAAATATACAAAATTCTACAGTCCAATAAAGTTTACTTTGTGGCTACTAAGTGTTTAGCACACTTCACTTTCAACATGTAAAAAGCTTGGACGTCATCACTCTCCTCCTTACAACAAGCAAAAAGCTTAACAAACTGAAAACCAAAGGCTTTTCTTGGACCCATTAGAGAATTGAGGATGCAAGGCTGTCTGCCACCTTGATATCTGGCAAGATAGAAAACCTAGCATGTCACAGCTGAGCTCTGCTTACCTGGAGCAGAAATGCTAGAGCCATAAACTGGTAGGGACCCTTAAATGGTAAATTTGATTAACTTCTAGAGGCTGAGGGTAGACGAGTGTAACAGTGAGAATATCTTGGGGCTCAGCCTTGAGGGCATCTACACTTCTTGAGGGGGGAGGGGGAACCAGCTTCTTATGGTAAAAAACCAAGAAAGATTCCCTCAAGACTGTGGCAGGGGAAGGGGAAAAGTGACATTGTGAAATACACACAGAGAATTCCCCTACAAATGCCCACTCTCCAGTGGGAAGGACTTTACCAGAGACTTCTCCAACCTGGGGAAAGAACATTTCTCCAACTCTAGCCCTCTCTAGCTTTCCTGCCTCACCAAAGATTGTGGGGAGCTAAGAGACATTTCTGACAGTCACACTCAGGGACCGAGGTCCACTAAAAGGCTGAGATTTAATAAGATTATAGAGAGGCACCTGGGTGGCTCTGTTGGTTAAGCATCTAACTTTGGCTCAGGTCATGATCTCACGGTTCATGAGTTCGAGCCCCACATCAGGATCTCTGCTGTCAGCACAGAGCACTTTTCAGATCCTCTGTCACCCTCTCTCTCTGCCCCACCCCCCTCTCAAAAATAAATAAACATTAAGAAAATTAGATTTTTTTTTTACCACCACACCATCAGGGCTCCACTATAAAAGCAGTGGATTATTGGGGTGCCTGGGTGGCTCAGTCGGTTGAGCGCCGACTTCGGCTCAGGTCACGATCTCGCGGTCCGTGAGTTCGAGCCCCGCATCAGGCCCCTGTGCTGACAGCTCAGAGCCCGGAGCCTGTTTCAGATTCTGTGTCTCCCTCTCTCTGACCCTCCCCCGTTCATGGTCTGTCTCTCTCTGTCTCAAAAATAAATAAATGTTAAAAAAAAAACATTTAAAAAAAAAAAAAAAGCAGTGGATTATAGCCCAAAGAGCTTCAGGACACAGACTCTATTTAAGAGAGTCCTTAATTAAGCCCTAAAACAACAGGAGAGACAAAAGCAAGGACACTAGAGAAATTTGAAGCCCCCAGCATCTATAGTTACAGAAAATATTAAACACAGCCCAAATCTTAGCCAGATTAACATTAACATCTTACACTAAAAGCCTATTTAACAATTACTATTGCCTAACACATAATGTTTGACTTTCAACAACAAAAAAAACTAAAAGCCATGTTAAAAGGCAAGAAGAAGCACAGTCTGAAGAAACAAAATGAGCATCAGAATCAAACTCAGACATGGCACAGATTTTTTATCAGACAGGGACTTTAGAATAACTGTGATAAATATGTTAAGAGATCTAAGGGAGAAAAGTGCACAATAAACGAGAATGCAAGGGTAAGAGAAGCATAGAGACGGAAACTCTAAGAATCAAAAGGAAATACTAGAAATCAAAACCACTCAGTGGGCTTGAAGAAGTGTCAATAGAAACTTCCCAAATTGAAATATAAAAAGAAAAAAAAAAGAATGAAAAAGACAAAAGTATCTAAGAATTGTTGGACAATTTAAAAATATATAACATACACATAATTGGAATACGAAAGGGAGAAGACATAAGAGAACACAGTAGAAGAAATACTTGAAATAATAATGGCCAAGAATGTTCCAAAATTAATGGCAGACACAAACTAAAGATCCAGGAAGCTGAAGGAACACCAAGTAAGATAAATACTGAAAAAATCTACACCTAGGTATATAATATTCAAACTGTAGAAAACCAAAGACAAACAGCCAGAAGGGAATAGGGCTAAGGTTATTATTAGAGGAGTAGGGATAGGGGCGCCTGGGTGGCGCAGTCGGTTAAGCGTCCGACTTCAGCCAGGTCACGATCTCGCGGTCCGTGAGTTCGAGCCCCGCGTCAGGCTCTGGGCTGATGGCTCAGAGCCTGGAGCCTGCTTCCGATTCTGTGTCTCCCTCTCTCTCTGCCCCTCCCCCGTTCATGCTCTGTCTCTCTCTGTCCCCCCCCCCAAAAAAAAAACATTGAAAAAAAAAAAGAGGAGTAGGGATAAAAAATACAGCACACTACTAATCAGAAACATGTAAGCAAGAAAGAGTGGAGTCAAGTTTATATAATCAGCACTGTGGTAAGTGCTACGAGGAAGAGATGATATTATCTGGAACCAAAGAGTTAACTAATTGGAGAAAGAAGATTAATATATTAAAAACAGGTAATCTTAACAATTACAGCCAAGTTGGGGAGCCTGGGTGGCTCAGTCGGTTAAGCGTCCGACTTCAGCTCAGGTCATGATCTCGCGGTTCATGGATTTAAATTCAGAGTCGGGCTCTGTGCTGACAGCTCAGAGTTTGGAGCCTGTTTAGGTTTCTGTGCCTCCCTCTTTCTCTGCCTGTCCCCTGCTTACGCTCTCTCTCTCTCTCACAAAAATAAATAAACATTAAAAAAAAATTGCAGCCATGTTTAAAAGTGAAAATTCCTTACTCTATTTCTCCTACTTCTGCTCCCTAGGAGTAATTCTGTGTAACTGTTTGGTGTGCCTCCTTCCAAATAATGTTTCAGGCATATAAACAGGTTGATGAAGTTTTTTTTTTTTTTTTTTTTTTTTTTTTTAACATTTATTTATTTTTGAGACAGAGAGAGACAGAGCATGAACGGGGGAGGGGCAGAGAGAGAGGGAGACACAGAATCGGAAGCAGGCTCCAGGCTCTGAGCCATCAGCCCAGAGCCTGACGCGGGGCTCGAACTCACGGACCGCGAGATCGTGACCTGAGCTAAAGTCGGACGCTCAACCGACTGAGCCACCCAGGCGCCCCACAGATTGATGAAGTTTTAAGTGTATATTTAAATACATGATTCTTTTTTTCTTATTTTCTTTCTTTCCCTCTTTTTTTTTTTTTTTTTTGACAAAATGGGATTATAGTGTATGGTTTTGCAACTCGCAAAACCACGGATATCTGTTCAAGGCTATGAATGCAGCTGAATGCTGCCCTCCCCCACTCTTTTCAGTGACTACCTGGCATTTTCCTGTTGATGGGAATTCATATTATTTATAATACTACAAATTATGCTACCATAAGGACAGAATATGTGTGAGCGTGTGTGTGTGTGTGTGTGTGTGTGTGTGTGTGTGTGTGTCCTCGTCCAACATATTCTCATCAATAATGTGCCTTTGTGGTCCTATTTGGAATTCTCCAAATTCTAGATAGAATGTAAATCTTTCTGGGAGAGAGAAGTGGCTTTTCATGGCCTTTTTAATTTGGAGGTTTCTAAATACTACTGGGGAATGAGCACCTTTTCAGGTGGTTATTAGTCACTTGTGTTATTTATTTTGTAAATTATCCATTCTCTATTGACTTACTTGTTTAAAGGCACTTTTATAGTGCCAATGTTAATCCTTTGTGTATAAGTTGCATGAAAAGGTGCTCAACGTCATCAGGAGAATGCAAATCAAACCACACTGAGATATCACCTCACACCTGTTAGAATGGCTATTATCAAAAGACAAGAAATAACAAGTGCTGGCAAGGACATGGAGAAAAGGGAAGCCTTGTGCACTGTTGGAGGAAATGCAAATGGTGCAGCCACTATGGAAAATAGTATGAGGTTCTTCAGAAAATTAAAAATATAATTATTATATGATCCAGCAATTCTACTTCTGGGTATTTACCCAAAGGAAATAAAATCACTATCTTGAAAAGATAACTAGTTTTGCATGTTCACTGCCCCATTATTTACAATAGTCAAGACATGGGAACAACCTAAGTGCCCATTAACAGATGAATGGATAAAGGAAATTTATATATATATATATATATATATATATATATATATATATATATATATATTTCCATATATAAACATGTATATATACAATAGAATTTTATTCAGCCATAACAAATAAGGAAATACCACCATTTGCAACAACATGGATGGATTTTGAGGGCATTATGCTAAGTGAAATACTGCATGATCTCACACATGAAGTCTAAAATAAACAAACAAAACCCAAACTCATAGATACAGAGAACAGATTGGTGGTTGCCAAGGGTGGAGGGCATGGGGGAATAAACACAGGTGGTCAAAGGTCCAGTTATAAGATACATAAGTCCTGGGGGTGTAATTTACAGAATAGTGACTATAGTTAACAATACTGTATTATATACTTGAGAGTTGATTAAGATGAGATTAAATGTTCTCATCACAAAAAAAATGTGTAACTATGTGCAGTGGTGTAGGTTAAGTAAACTTATTGTGGTAATCATTTCACAATATATACATATATCAAATCATTATGTTGTATACCCAAAACTAATACAATGTTTTGTGTCAAATATATCTAATTTTTTAAAAAAGAATCCAGCTCTTTCCACATAATATTCTCCAACAATGACAAAATAACAACAAAGACAATAAATGTAATTGATAAATCTAATTGTGCACTAGGAACTGTAAGTTGGAATAGGGCATCAGTACAGAGATCAAGAGGGCTGGAGTGGCCATAAGGTCTTTATGGAAGAGAGAATTTAAGCTGGGCCATGATGTGTGAATGGTTATGGGGATTGTTAGGAGGCAGGACTGTCCTTGGAATATCCACAGGATAATAAGACTGGCTGACTACATCCCAAGATGTATTCTGGAAGTAGGATGGTTAGGAAATAGTCATCTAGAGAGAGATATTGCTAGTGCTATAAGAACAATGGATTTTCTGAATGTAAAGCCGGGGAATCCAGTCCTTCTTTAAAAGACTGGCTTTTTACTTCCCTTTACCCATAAGATGAACAGAGATTTGAGCTAGTGGTAAGATGTCTGGTAAACTGGAAGACAAGTGCAGAGCTACTGTGCTCTTCTTCTCCCTGCTGAATATTCAGAAAAAGTGGTGGCAGCAACCAGCTTGAGAATCCACCCATCAAAGTTTGAGATCTGCTAATCAGAATATCAAGGACTGGGTTTGAACAGTTTTTCAGTTGTGAGGGGTGTGAAGAGGAGATAGAGTCAGTATAGGAATCACAGAATGAGCATGAGGTCAAAGGGGAAGCAGTACCAGAAACTAAGGAAGTTTCTCCCAAAGTGATGATAGTCAGCAGCATCAGCCATAGCACAGAAGTCGAAAAAAAAGGTACTGGATAAAATCTGTTGGATTCGACATAAAGTTTTGGTGGCCAGGTTTTGTTTTGCCTATTATGCCCCTTCCTCCAGTTGGGAGCTGTTCTCTATCCTCCTCTCAAACACACACATATTTTGAACCTGATAGTTCTTGTGGTAGCTGCCTATTAGAATTGGGGCCAAAGTGGACAAGCACTCTAAGCCAACATTAGAATTAAAGTAGAAATGACTCTGAGAAAGGAACCACAGAACAGGAGGCCCAGAACTGTTACTGGCCATTTCTTGCCACATAGAGGAAACTGATCTACAGTAGGAGAAACACCACCAACATGCAGAAAGATATCGGGAAATGAGTGTGCTAGTGACATTTAAGTTTCTGGTTCCATTTCTGACACCCAGCTGCATGCCTATCCTTCTCTGGCCTATGAAACTAACTCCAGTATCATTCAAATAAATCCTCCTCTTCACATAAGCTACTTCAAGGTAGGTTCCTATAATCTGAATCCAAAAATAGTTGTGAATAATACAATATGGGTTTAAATGCAAATTAGTGGAATGAATTTCTACATGGGGTTATGTATTTTTTTTAAACTAAGTTGACAGGTCTACAACTGCTAATGGTGGATAATGGAGATGGCTTCACATGTGGTGACGTGGCAGACATTCACTAAATGTTCATTGACTTAAAATGCCTCTTCAAACATGCTCTTCTTCCTGGAATACCATTTCTACCTTCTAACTCACTGATCTATAAAGTTCATCCCATATATCACTTCAGCCAGGTAATCTTCCTTGATTTTCCACAACCCTTTTCCTCTCCTCAGACTGAGTTAGGGGCTCCTCCTTTGTAATTTCATAGCCCCTTATGCATAACTACCAAAGCACTTTAAAATAAAAAATAAATTGTAAATGTTGCTCACTTATCACTCTCTCTCCTTCACCCTTCCCTGCTCCTACCACAGGACTTCATTGAGCACAGAACCTGTCCTGTCTTCTTCTTTGTTATCTATAGTTTAGCATGTGGTGGGCAATTCTCAAATGTTTATTGGATAAGGGACTGAGTGGATAAAGCACATATTCATGTATGTGTGGAAAAGGGCTAAAAGCCATTCCGTCTCCAGACAAAGATTCTGTAGTTGTTAGTTTAGCAGCCAAACAATACTGGAATAAACTTACTTGCAAAATATTGTTCTAGTTACAGAGGTATCCTTTAGTAGTATACCATTTGTTGTACTGGAGAGTTCCCATCGAGGGTTTTTTAGACATAACCTTCCAGATGTTTCCACCTTGACATAGAACTACCCAAAGGGAAATTATCTGCATAAGAAACTTTTCAGTTTGGTTGATTCCAGGATTATCCAGATAATTTTCTGGAACAGAAAGGTATTTCTTTTGTGCCTGAAGATTCATGTTTTCCTAAAAGAGAAGATAATATTATTTAACACTTTGGCTGTAGGACGTCATGGAAAAGAAGAGATTAATAAGTGAAGGGGAGGTGCTGGAGGATGGTAACACTCAGTCCTCAAAGGAATAAATCTTTCCACACATCCAAATCCATTTCTATACTAATGTTACTTCTCAGTTATCTTCTTTGACATATTGTGGGTTTCTAACTGCTGCAATAAAACATAGTATTTTAGGAAATATGTCCTTTTCTTGTTCTAAGAAAGCAGAGCAAAAGAAAGCAATAAGGTGAATATTTTATGGAACTGAGAGGTGATTCCATCTATTACTTAAACACATTTAAGTTAACCTTCACATTTTTACACATGAGAAAATTGAGTTCGGAATGGTCAAGTAAAGTTTGCAACCAAATTTTACAGTTTGGATTACAGTAGGATTCAACTGAAATCTAATTCTAAAGCATAATCATTTTGTATTATGCCATATACCCCCTCAAAGAAACATAACAAGGAGAAAAATGCAAATATATTAGAGTTGTAAGCTAAAATTTTAAGCTCGAATACTTATTTAAGAGTGGGTATCCCTGGATGTATTTCAGGGGACTTTTCCCTTCACACTTTATATATTTCTTGGCAAATTTTCTTGTTT
Organism: Puma concolor; assembly: GCF_028749965.1. Taxonomy (NCBI): domain Eukaryota; kingdom Metazoa; phylum Chordata; class Mammalia; order Carnivora; family Felidae; genus Puma; species Puma concolor. The sequence continues at coordinate 94,847,076 of NC_141669.1, forward strand.
TTTAAATAAACTGTAGTACTTTAGTAAAAATAATTAATGATTATCTAGTGCTGGTGAGAGATGCAGGGAGACAGGAGTAAGTACACCATACACTGCTGATAGGTAAACTGAGATGACTTTTTGGAGGGTAATTTCTTTTCTTTAAAAAAAAAAAAACTTTTTTAATGTTTACTTTTGAGAGAGAGACAGAGCACTGAGCAGGGGAGGGGCAGAGAGAGACGGAGACACAGAATCCGAATCTGAAGCAGGCTCCAGGCTCTGAGCAGTCAGCACAGAGCCTGATGCAGGGCTCGAACCCATGAACCATGAAATCGCGACCTGAGCCTAAGTTGGACGCTTAACTGACTGAGCCACCCAGGTGGGCAATTACAACACCTGCCAAAATGGTAGGTGTATTATTAGCCTTATCCCCACCTTATAAATGGGCTATATTCTAAAAAGTTCATTAGTAAGTCAATTATATAATAAACTTACCTCTGATCCAATTTCACTTCTAGAAATATAGCCTGCAGAAATATTTGTACTGGTACACAAAGATCTGCATGTGTGTTCACTGCAGCACTGTTTGTAATAGAAAGGGGTGGGGAGAGAAGAGAGGAGGAAGAGAGGGAACAGAGAGAGGAGAGGCGAGAAGAGGCTAAACTCATTAACAGGGGCTGATGAAATGTATAGTAAAACCGTATCACAGAATATGATATGATCATTAGAAGGAATGAACATCTATGTGCAATGCCATAAAAGCATATATTTGTACTGACAAGGAACATATGTATAGGTACTGATGTGGAAAGTGAAATAAAATATAATTGAATGAAGAAAGGAAATGAATATATATGTGATAATAACCATTATATCTTTTTAAAGTATGAACATAAGGTCTAGACACATAAAGAAATATGTATATACATTCCATAGTGTAAAATTACAAAGATTTAGTGACTAAAAACTCAGTAATTTTTATGTTGGTTATTGAAAGGACATTTGTATATGCTGGGTTAAATAAGATGTACTTTTATTTAACCTCACCTGTTTATTTTTACTTTATTTAATGTAGCTATTAGAAAGTTTAAAATTATATGTGTGGCTCACATTGCATCTCTATTGGACAGAATTGCTCTATATACGTACATATTATCTTCAGTTTGTCTGGCAGCAAGCTTCTATTTGTTCCTTTAATAATTTTAATACTAAGCTGATATCAATAATTAATGCCTGTAATTCGCAAATCAAATATTTACAATTCACTATAATCTGAGAAATTATACTGCTAATTTTTCTAAGGAAATTACTTTCTTCTGTAGTAAGTATAGGAAAGAAACACCTTTTATCACTGCTCTATTACAAACCCTACTTATAGTCACTTAAAGCTTCCAAACTTTCTGCTCTCTTTATAGAGAAAATGTATACAAAACAAACATCAAGTTGAATAGTAATTTTGTAAACTTCTCTAGATAGCCATCAAAATAGTCTAACAATGTAAGAATAGTCTCATTAACAATAGCTACTCAAATATTGCATAAATTCTGATCCATCAACCTTGTAGAGATGCTGGAAAGCATATAAACAATTTTCTTTGGTATCTCTTTCCCCACTCCTTTTCAAAATATTTTTTCATTTGAATTCACTGCCAATGTCAATCACACTTTAAGTTCTCTTCTATTGTAACTGTTACATGAAATAAACACCTAAACGTGCCTAGCACACTGGCAAAAGATTAATAAATGTTAGTGAGTTTTAATATATTAGCCTTATCCCCACCCTACAAATGGGCTATACTCTAAAAAGTTCATTAGTAAGTCAATTGTTTAGAACTTGACATGTATTTTCATACACACAGCCATCCATAAACACACATATATATTCACGTGTACATAAACATACACATATGTACATATAACTTAAAATAATAAATACATAATGTACATATAATTTAAAAGTACTGTTTCAAGATCTAGATACATATGCCAAGAATAAGTTTCTGCTCTCTGGTATCAGAGGGACTCTCTTCCCAATTTTCTAAAGCACTCAGGATACTCTTCAGCATATAGTAATCACTTGACAAATTATTGGCTAATACAGTTGTGTGTGTCCATTCCAGATATTTTTGTTCTGGGGGTTATTTTTGTATGAAAAGAAGAAAACATAAGATAATATCATAATAATATACCTTCTTATATTTAGAGGGCTTTACAGGAAAAGGCTAGACAGAATTTGGCATGAGAAGACTGAAGTAGGTACAATTTGTATAAATCACAGTAACTTAGCCTCAGTGTAAGAACTTTCTAATACCAAACTGTTGAACACTGTGGTGGCTTTTAGGAGGTCTTCTTTGAAAATATGGAATTCGTTTCTGGAATATCAGAAGGCTGCATATCTGGACCATATTAATTTGCTCCCACCCTTCAGAGTTACCTTAATTAAACTGATTGGTGTTGCAGGCTCAAATTTTTAGGCATGGCCACCATAATGAGCTAACCTTAGGGAATAATAACTCTATCTGTTACGGAACTATTAAGTACTTTATGCTCCCTATGTGAACCCCCCACCCCATGAGGAATTTCTAAGTGAAGTGTTAGAGGAAACAGGGTTTTTTTTCCCTAAAAATAAAAAGAGTGGAAACAGGCTTTTAAAATTGGCTGTTAGGAAGCTTAGAGACAAGTGGGAAGTTCAACTGTAGGAACATAGTAGGCTTCATGGCCTATATAGTTGTTTTTTTTCACCTAGATCTTAACTTCCTTCTCTTATAGGATCTTTATTTATGAAGTTCAGAGTCTCACTAAATGTTAAAAGTACACAAATCTATTTATTTATAAACTGCCTCATATCCTTTATGAATCAATGTAGAGGAAGAATAAATGTATAATTAAGCTTTTCTCTTTTGCATCATATAATTAATTCCTCCTCAGTCTCTGTGTCAAAATATCTATGTAGGAGCTACCACTTACTCCTTGAACACATAGAAATATGGCAATTTATATGTGGAAGAAAGCTAAGGACTATTCATGATTAGACTTTGACTATGAAAAGTGTTTGATTTTTGTATTTACATATATTCATTAATTGCCAAGAAGCGAAAGGCAACCCCACATGGAATACCGAATATACAGAATATTCTGTTTCCCCCTTTTGAAATTGGTATAGAATAGACACTCCAATTTGTTCATTTAAGATCCATGACCAAATAATCTCTTTTTCCCACATAAATATTATTTTTCATGAGCAGAGCACTTACACCACACTTATACCTACTAAACCAGGGTTTTATGTGAAAATGATTTCAGAGGGCATTGGAAACCCCAGGTTTCTTTTCGATCCTCCAGTGTCTTTAGAAAGCAATTCCTAAGCCACCATTTCCATCACCCTTTTAATCTCCGTAAATTGTTCATAAGAGCTGCATCAAGGCAGTCTGCCATCAATTATGTCCACAATGGCAGCTCAATCATATATGCACTACACCGATTATTCTAAAGAAATATTACATTTAAGAGAATTAACTATAGAAAAAATCACTGCACATACCGGACAATTTACAGAAAAATAAAATGTCATATGTGAAAGTTTTATTCAGATCTTTCAGAATATTTTATAATGGCATAAACACAATGTGTTGTGCTATGCACAACATTCAGCCTTAACATACCCTTCACAGTTCAAGATTTATTTATGCCATTAAAAAGTGAACTTTAAACGATTATAAGCTCAATTTTAAACTTCCTTTCTTTATACTGTGTAATTTTTAAAAATCTTTCAGCCATTGAAGTTTGCCATTTATTCTTATGGCTAAGTTAGGGGTTTTTTTAATTATTATTTTTTAACGTTTATTCATTTTTGAGAGAAAGAGAGAGACAGAGCTTGAGCGGGGGAGGGGCAGAGAGGGAGACAGAATGTGAAGCAGGGTCCAGGCTCTGAGCTGTCAGCACAGAGCCTGACACAGGGCTCCAACTCGTGAATTGTGAGATGACCTGAGCAGAAGTTGGACACTCAACCAACTGAGCCACCCAGGTGCCCCAAGTTAGTTTTGTTTTTTAAACTTTTTTTTTTTTTTTGGATATATATGCTTTTTATTTTGGAAGAGATTTTGAGTAATCTATTTCTTCTATTAGATAATTATATATTATACCATATATCAGTAAGTTGCTTTCACTCAAACTGGTACTGATTTTCTCAAGCAATTCTTATTTGGCATTTTTCACCGAATTCCAACAGTTTGTAGCTTGTAGCACTTTTGTAAAACTTCTATTATTTCTAGTTCTGTTTGAAACCAGTCTGAATGACCTTTGCAATCTTACCTATTGTCATTCCCTGTGTGGTAAATCAAACTACATTTTAAATTTAGTGCTGTACTTCATTTTCCAGAACTTAACAAATACTAGGTTTACTGAAGAGTCAGATTCCATTATTCGTTTACATCACAAACTTTATCACTCAGTTCTCTTTATGGCATTCAATGTTCCGATAAAGTAGATTAATGAAATTATTTATATATATTTTAAAAGCAAATTACTGAACCAATAATTAAGTTGTTTAAAATCTACCCAAATTCATATTGATTTATGAAGCAAACACTAGCCTAGAATGCAGATACATACAACTATCTGTCAAATAGCTCATCATTAGCAGGACACAGGACAAAATTGGGCAGATTATTCTCAAATTATATTACTGTCATAGTTACTTTTTCTAAAATGTATTTTGTAAAACTCTATTAATAAATGCAACAAATAAACCATTTATTAAAATATCAAAAATTGGAATTTCTCCTTCAAGTGATGGCAACAAATAACCTAATTACCTGACTTAAGTGTAAAGACTGATATCTTCCTTTATAATTACAATTCAATTTATAAATGTAAGGTGATATACACCTTTAATGAGATTTGCTGTAAGAGATTTTACATTAAATTCACTGAGTTCCTTAGATATGGAAGAACTGAGAGCATATGAGAGAAAAGTTATAAAAGTGCATATTTTTAAAAAAGATATATATAGTCACTAATGAGGTATGTGTAGAGATAGGGTTAAATCTTTATAATGACTAGCTCCTCCTACAAAATAATAAAAAGAAATGTGGTTTTGCCTAAAATTCAAAGGATTCTTTTTTCCTATAAAAAAAAAGCTATTTAATGACATTCCAAAACATGTGAAAATATGTCAAAGGTATTGTTCAATGGAAATGCTATTATATTCCAAAAGGTCTTAAACATTCTATGTAAGCAAGATACATTCTAAGTAAGCTTGTTTTTCAGAAATAAAAAATGTATTTCAATATCGCCAGTTTCCCTGATCTAGTATTTTATTACTTACTCTAAAATATTTTTTTAAACACACAAAAATTCAAATTTCTAGCTCAAGCTCAAAATCCTAGGGTAAGAGAGTTATGACATTCTAGTCAATTTTCATGTGTTTACATCCCTGGGTAGCCTAATGTTATTCTCTGTTACTATAAAACCTTGTTGTACATCTTGACCCTAGGAAGGGAGGCTTCTAGTTTTTGCTTTTTAGGAATCATTTAACTGGACCTCCTTATTATGATTATTTCAACAGCAATATCTTTAACACCTACCGTTCATTCTCACATTGTATTAATAATCATCTTAATTTAAAATATATTCATTGGTCAGAAAACTATCTTCAATCTAAAATATCTGAATCTCTGGGCGCCTGGGTGGCTCAGTCGGTTAAGCTTCCGACTTCAGCTCAGGTCACGATCTTGCGGTCCGTGAGTTTGAGCCCCCGCATCGGGCTCTGGGCTGATGGCTCAGAGCCTGGAGCCTCTTCCGATTCTGTGTCTCCCTCTCTCTCTGCCCCTCCCCCGTTCATGCTCTGTCTCTCTCTATCTCAAAAATAAATAAATGTTAAAAAAATTTTTTTAAAAATATCTGAATCTCAAAGAGTAACTCAAGGTATTTTTAATTGCAGAGTTTGCATTTGGTGAAGCAAATATGAAAGGGTGACTGTAGGGATGAGGTGAGGGGTGTCAAGTTCTCTAATTTCTTCCTCTTGTTCTCCCAGAGAGAGGTTACCATTTCTCCTCAGCCCTAGTGTCGAACTCCCAAGCTGCATTTCTGTGTACTGTGGAGAGATGGGCTGAGGATTCGGAGAGGGAAGCATGGCAGGCAGGCACACAGGTAATGCAAAATCCTACCTCTGTGGTACCCCGTTGGGAAAGGGGGAGAGAAGCAACAAAGTTGCATAAATCCAAGTATAAAGTTATCATAAAAGATTGAAAATAATTGAAATGAACATTTAAAACATAAGATTTTTATGATTAAAAAGAAATGAGGACCAAATTTCAGAAATTGATGAAATCAGCACTTTTCAAGATTTTATTTTTAAGTAATCTCTACACCCACTGTGGGGCTCTAACTTACAACCCTGAGATCAAGAGTCCTATGCTTCACCGACTGAGCCAGTCAGGTACCTCAGAAAAAAATTTTTAAATAATTTTTAAAAACTTTTATGTTTTATCTGTTTTGTTTCCTCTTTATAACCTCAAATTTTGCTACAAAGTACTATCTTGACATGTTTCTTTATTCCTTCCCAACTGCAAGGATGGCATTTTAAAGTTACCTCCACAAAACAGGCATTCTATTAACCAAATTATTTCACAATTATTTTAAACTAATCACAAATGCAAGTGTCTCATTTCTAAAAGTCACTTATCTTCTTGAATGTCAAGCAAAAGTTACATTTTCAAACACAGTCTGTCTTTATAAGGAAATTTGGGACACATTAGAAATCTACTTGCTAGACAGAAAAGCAACAACCTAGAAAAAACACATTTCCCTTTAAGTACTGGCTGGATATATCAGACGGTTTCTCAACATCTCGCAGGCCCCTTTCTCTGAGCTTCTGACAAGACCAAATCCCAAATCTGGAAAAGGCTTCTACTTCATATTTTTTTTCCCCAAGTATCTTTGGCCCTAAGGGTAATGGACACATCAGAGATTTTCAACAAATGCCACATTTTTGTCAAGAAGCCAAGAGATCTTAAACTTTTTGTCCAGAAAATTTTCTATCTCTGCCACAAGCCACTTATCAAGTTGCCAGTGTTAAATGGGATTTGTAAAATTACAAAAACCTAAACTATGAAAAAGACAAGGTACCAAACCATACAGAACATGCTACCTCTAGTGTGTAAAATGGTCGTATGCTTCAAATTGTACAGACTACCCCAGGAGAAACAGGTAACAATGCATCTGAAAAAAGAAAGTGAGAGGCTAGAGCAGAGGAATGGGAGGACCCTCTCTTTTCACTGTATTCCCTTTGGTGGTATTTGCTTCCCACCCCCCACCCCCCGCCGCTGCCCTGTGTGCCAGCATTGTTTTTAAGGAAAGAAAAATCCCCCCCCCAAAAAAAAATTCCTTAAAAATACATTTCCTGTGAAATCCAATTTAGTCAATAGTATTTAAGAATCTGCCGAGTATAAATTTCCATACATAACTTAGGCAGACAATAATCGGATGAAGTGAATTTGATGAAACGCTTTAATGGAGTATCAGTAGGACTGTTTTAATCTGTGTCTGTATATGAATGTACATATACATCCTCCAGACTACATCTACTTTCAGAATCATCTGCATATATCCAAATAGTGTTCTAGCATAAAAGTACATAATTTCTAAAATGAGACACAAATAATTGAGAAAGAGAAATGTTAAAGATTATGGATTTTTTTTACCCCACAACTACTGACTTCTAGTGAAGGAGTAATATTCAGGGCATCAAGTTCCCCAGCAGCCAGAAAGTAACTCTCAGCAGAGAGCCTCCAGACAGGATAAAGTGCTTTTTTTGTTTGTTTGTTTAAAAATAGGAGCCTTCCATATGTAAATGAACCCGTAGTAGGAACAAATACAGTTGAAAAACAAAATAAGCAACAACTAGATGTGAACTGCTATCCTGTGGTTCTATAACAAACTACACAAGGTGAAGTATACAGCGTGAACAAAGAGTAAATAATAATTATCTGGAAAAAAATCTTAAACACTTTTTCAAGTAGGTAACTAATCAACATGAACATTATGACACTAGGTTTCATTTCTGAGACATGTTTGAACTTGAAAAATAAAATAAAATGGTTCACAACAGACTTTTTAAATCCATAGATGCCCTAACACAAATATTTTTACTTACCTCGTTGTCGCTGAGAAAAGTTTGAAATGAAAGACTTTCTATTTTTTATTTAAGCGAATACAAGTAAACAATACTATTTGAATTAAACCAGAATTTAAAAGCCAAACTGCAGTTTTCAGGATTCCAGCAATCACAAGTACATATGTAAATGCTTCTTTGTGTGTCACTAATTTAAAAAAATGAATAGGCAATTCCAGTGCAGGTGAGGATGAAGACCTAGCCCAAGTGTTTCATGTTCAGGAAAGACCTGTAAAAGTCTGTGAAAGTAACATATGTTAAATTGTAGCAATACTGATCTTGCCAAGTCAATTAACTGACAACTGCAAACAATTCATGTAACTTCACCTTTCCTTCTTTTAGTATTTTAAAATACTACTCTACACACTTGCCTGGTTGACACTTTGTCCTCATAGATGACCATACTGATCCCTCCCCATACCCCTTAGCCCCACAGAGGGCAGATTCTTTGCAAAACTCACTGAAATGAACAAAACAAAGATTAAAACAATAAGAGCAAAGCTATGGAAGACATTCCAACCAAAGGGCTGAAGCCAAACAGGAAAAGGAATAGGTAGCACTGTTCTTGCCTTCAAGACATGTACCCTTAGGTTAAACTGGAATCATTTTCACACATCTTTTTCTTCTTCTTAAACAATAAAATCTGGCTTAAGAAAGCATTCTCCTTGTTTTCCTTTCTCTTGCCCCACCAGTATCCAGGAAAACTTAAAAACTGTATCTTCATCTCCCCATTTTCATTTTTTTTAACTGCAAGGTTGTTTTCAAAATTTAGACAATATGCTTTACACACTTCTTTTGTCTTATTCTTTGCCATGTTCAGCATTTGGTGCAGAGAACTTAGACTAAGTTCTTTGCTCTGCAGGTAAATTTGCAAATTAAAGACTGACAAAGTTGTTTTTTTTCTTAAATCAGTTTATCTATGGTTTCATATTTTTCAAAAGAAACTATCATTTTTACCTGGTTTCTGTATCCACTTCATATTCCTTGAAGAGGTTATGTATTTTCTGACAACAACAAAAAGACCCCTTTCAAACAACTAGAAATATTTAGGTTTTCAAAATTTTTTTTTTTCCTTTGATCATGGTAGTGATAGGAGAATAAACCCTAAGTTGGATATTCACTTGACAGCCAGAGAGGGAAGGCGGGAGGGAGAGAAGGAAAAAAGCAGCAGCAACAGCAAAGGGAAAGAAAACTGTGATGAACTTTACCTGTGCAAATTGAAGACGAAACAGCCCAAGAAATAAAAATGTACTCTTCCTCTTATCCAACCTCCATCCCCACAGATAAAAACAGAATACTTACAAGTTAGCATCTGTGTATTTGTGGGTGTCTCTGTGTGCATGTTTTCTCTCTTCTTTGGATTTGGCTACTTGGAGCTAATTTAGAAGTGCCTGTTTGGTTACCCGCAAAATGACGCTTAAGGGTCTAAAGATGCATAAATTAGAAGCCTTACAAAGGCAGAGGGTGGTCATTGTACCTCATCTCTTTATGCGCTCTTATGGTGGGACCCAAGAGCCTTTTTTTTTTTTTTTTTTTTTTTTTTTTAACACTTTAGATGATGGCGCGAATGAGAGGCTGGTCACCGGGGAGGACCAAGAGAGCCCTGCACACCCCCCTCCAACTCAGCACCACATCGCCGCTGTCCAAATATACCGGACTTTGCTACAAAGTCCCTTTTGGAAAACTGCGGTCTGGATGGAAAGAAGCGCCGAGTCCTCGACGTCAAGCCTGGACGCCGACCTCAGAGTTTTCTATTTCTGGTGCTCGAGGGCTGGGGTAACTGCCGGGGATCCAGGCGGGAAGGATGGAGAAAGCAAAGGGGGGTGATGTTCTCAAGAAACACCCAACTGCCCCCTTTACCTTTTTTGCCTCCATTACAGGGGGTGGAGGGTAGAGAAAAAGATGTCAATGACCATTGTTTGCTCGTTTGGGATGTTGCTCCGCCCCCCGAGTCTGTCGTAAACCTGGCGGCGGACTAAAATAAACCCCAGATCCCGCGGCTCGGGGGTTCGCCGCGCCGCCGACTCCTCGTCACAGGCGCTACCGCCGCAGCCGGGGTGGCGGCGACGAGCGGCCGCCGCGTCCCGCCCGCGCCCGCCCCGGGCACCCCTACCTGGCCGTCCGCCGAGCCATGTCGTTGAGCCCCAAGCACACGACGCCCTTCTCCGTGTCCGACATCCTGAGCCCCATCGAGGAGACCTACAAGAAGTTCGGCGGCGCCATGGACGGCGCGCCGCCCGGCCTGGGGGCGCCCCTGGGGGCCGCGGCCGCCGCCGCCTACCGCGCGCCGCCGCTCGGCCCCTCCTCGCAGGCGGCGGCGGTGGCGGGCATGCAGCCGCCGCACGCCATGGCGGGCCACAACGCGGCGGCAGCGGCGGCGGCGGCCGCGGCCGCGGCCGCGGCGGCCGCCACCTACCACATGCCGCCGGGCGTCTCGCAGTTCCCGCACGGCGCCATGGGCGGCTACTGCAACGGCGGCCTGGGCAACGTGGGCGAGCTGCCCGCCTACACCGACGGCATGCGGGGCGGCGCGGCCGCCGCGGCCACCGGCTGGTACGGCGCCAACCCGGACCCGCGCTACTCGTCAAGTGAGCGGGGCGGGCAGCGCGGGGACTGAGGGCAGGCGGACGGCGCGGGCTTTGCCTGTCACCGCCCAGGTCGCGCGCGCGTGGCTGGGGGTGCTGGGCTCCCGGCCGGGGGCGCGCGGGGCGGGGGGTCCGGGGACCCGGCGCGGGGCCCTGGGCCGCCGGGCGCGCGGAGGGTGCTGGGACCCAGCCGGGGGCGCGCGGGCGGGGGCGGGGGGTGTGTGTCGTGGGACCCGGCGGGGGGCGGGGGGCACTGGGCCCCTGGGCGCGCGGAGGGTGCCGGGACCCACCCGGGGTCCCGCGGAAGTCGCGGCCGGCGCGGTGTGAAGAGCGCGGGGCGGCGGCGGGAGCGGGCTCCCCGCGGGCCTGGCGCTCACAGGGCTTCCCCTCGGGCCCCTCCCCAGTCTCCAGGTTCATGGGGCCATCCGCGGGCGTGAACGTGGCCGGCATGGGGTCGCTGACGGGCATCGCGGACGCAGCCAAGACCTTGGCGCCGTTGCACGCGGCGGCGGCGGCGCCGCGAAGGAAGCGCCGCGTGCTCTTCTCGCAAGCGCAGGTCTACGAGCTGGAGCGGCGCTTCAAGCAGCAGAAGTACCTGTCGGCGCCCGAGCGCGAGCACCTGGCCAGCATGATCCACCTGACGCCCACGCAGGTCAAGATCTGGTTCCAGAACCACCGCTACAAGATGAAGCGGCAGGCCAAGGACAAGGCGGCGCAGCAGCTGCAGCAGGAGGGCGGCCTGGGGCCGCCACCGCCGCCGCCACCGTCCCCGCGCCGCGTGGCGGTGCCCGTGCTGGTCAAGGACGGCAAGCCGTGCCAGAACGGTGCCGGCACTCCGACACCCGGCCAGGCCGGACCGCAGCCGCCGGCCCCGACGCCGGCGCCCGAGCTCGAAGAGCTGTCGCCCAGCCCGCCAGCGCTGCACGGTCCGGGAGGCGGTCTGGCGGCCCTGGACGCGGCGGCAGGGGACTACGGCGGCGGCGTGCTCGGCGCCAACCTGCTCTATGGCAGGACGTGGTGACCGCGCGGGCGCCCCGGGTTGGGGTCCTGCCTGCGGCGCGGAGGTTGTGCAAGGAACTTCGAGAACGGATGGGGAAAACACACCGAAGCGGACCCTTGTGTACGCGACTATCAAAAACTAACGAATAGGTCATGGAGAGGGGCACGCTCTGGACCTCTCCGCTGGGGGTTGGGGGACCGCGACGGCCCTGGAATTGAATAATACCACGCCAGGAGACTGAAGTGGTGATTTCTTCTTTCCAGAAGTTCCTAAATTATTCGAAAGCTGGCTGTGTCTACATCCACCACGTTCCTAACCAAAGCTCTCAGAGTTTTAAAAGTAGGAAACGTTGTTGGTGTTTGTAGCTCTAAAAACCAACCCAGCTTTAACAATGAATGCTTTTTTGGAGTGGAACTTGAGAGATTAATTTTCAAAGGCCTCCCCCTTAAGTGCAATTTCATTAATGTTTGATTGAAAGTAAATTGTAGCTCAAGGTGGATCATGCACATAGCAACATTATTGCAGGGGAATCATTGCCATTTAGGTAATAGAGAAATGAAATAAAAATCAAAGCATTGCTTATATGCATTGATAACAGCTTTTTAAATTTAATGCTGATTTTAGAATGTTTTAATCGTTATTTGGCGAATTAGTGTTTCTATATTACCCTGAAAGAGGATATTTCCTTCCGTAAGATTGCAGCTCATTATAAGAAAGAAGGGTTGCAAACTACTTTTTATGTGAAATCTGGTCTCACAGATCAACTGATAAATGCACGCTATCCTTTCATAGACAAATTATTTTCTTTAAATTATTTGCTTGTCTGAATTTGAATACCTTACCAGAATACTAGAACAAGCAAGCAAATTTGCTAAAATTGACATCAATTAATCTATATTTCAAAGCATGTCAAGGAGAATAAAGTGACTTATTGAATTGTAATCAGAATGTAAAGAATAAGAAATATTTACAATCTTCCCACATCTCGAACTTAATAGGGGTTGCACACCGATCTTGTTGGTGTTTTATTGTACAAATAATGTATTTACTCTTTAATATGCCAATTTATATTTCCTATGTTTCAAATGGATATTTAAATATAACTTAAAAGAATCCGAAGTATTTTTTTTGTAAAAGTCAAGTGGTCATTTCTTTTTCACTAAGTTGTACAGGTTTTATTTTGGTTTGGCTTTTTTTTTTTTTTTTTTTTTTTGCACTTTTTGGCATCACATGACAGTGCAGCTCAGTTTACTCACAATTTAAATAACTGGTATTGGAGTAAAAACACCAAAAGCAAGCTGAAGGACTTTAGTTTATATAAAATGAATGAAAATTATAACATGGATAAAGCATGATTTATAAGTGATAAACAAATGGTTGCCAAAGACCCTAAAACTCCTATACATTTGAAGTTTTAGAATTAGTTTGAGGCTGAAACATTTCATTTCACTTCATTGTTCAGGTGTTTTTTCTGAATGTGCAAAGTGAATCCTATGGAAGGTGTTTTAGAAATTAAACATGCACTTTCTTTAAACTGTATTTTACATAATAAGTAATAGTAATCATAAAACTCCAGTCCCTTTGACAGAGGGGAAAAAGCAACCACTGAAGAAACAAGGGGATCAGCCTTTATCAAAAGTCTGTGAATGCATTTTTGGAAAAGAACTAATTTTTTGAAAACATTTTACATAAAAAATAATTTGAGCAGAAAATAATACTATGAAAATAGTGCAGTCACACCTACAGAAAATTCTCCCAATTTGGGCTTTTGCATATTAATTGAATTAACTTTTAAAGTGTTTGCCAAGCTACCATAACTATTTTTGATGTGCCAAGTTTCGAAATGTTTGTTTATATTGATTTGGTTTCCTCACAGTAGTACCAGAATTTTGAAATTTTACTTCCAGAAAACATGTTCCAAAAGTCCACAAGATTTGCAATATGTATATATATTTTACAGCCCAATACTTAACAATAATAGCTTATGGACTAAAGGCTCCAAGTAACAAAGAAAGTAAGTCTTCATGGACAGTTTTTTCCCTTGATATAATTTATTTCTAGAGCAAACAGTCTCTTAGACTAAGTGAACTCTGAATCGAAAACAAAAAACAGCCTTCTTTATACAGTATTTTCTGAAAGTGTATTTGCTGTAGGCGTATCTTTTTCCTTTCAGCATTGCTCTCAATAGTAAGGGAACCACTGCCAGAACTAACTGCTGCAGATGGCTTGATGTTCTACACCCAGAAATGCACTGAGTTTATGTGTGCACATCCTGAAATTAGGATAGGGTTTGGTTCTTGAAACATTAAAATGTTTTTGAAACATGTGTTTGAAATGTTTCATGTTCTTGAAACATGAAAATGTTTTTGCTAAAGAATTCCACATTCTGATTAACGCAAAGCAAGAGCTTTTTTTCCTTCTTTTGCAATTAGTGCTTTGCAGATCTTTTACAACAACAAAAATGGCCAGACTAGGTGAAACTCATTAACTGAAGAGGAGGATAAGTGTCTTCACAACCAAAAGGGAGGGCCCGCGCAGGGTCTGAGAGGAACAAAGCCCCCTTAAAGTTTAGCAGAGGCCACAGCAAAACTTGGTTCCAGAAACGCTAACTGCAGATGTGGTATTTTTAAAAAATGTTTTGGGGTTGTACAACAAATTTATCTTTTCCAGTTGACACACGGAAACAAAAACCCAGAATCAAAGTTTCAGAAAGGAACAGCAGGGATTGCAGGTACTTTTTTTGTAATCTGTGTCGGGATGCAAATTGAACCACTGGGTGTGTGACAGTGCAGTGTTAAAGGACACAGGAAGGGTGTTTTGTATATGGAACTTGTGGAGGGTGTAACCCAGTTGTCTCCTATTTAAGGCTTTGCTCAGAATTAAAACCTAATGGTCAGAACAAGTAGTCAATCAGACTTTTATCAACACAGATGTTGTGTTCAAACTCCATCCTGCTATCAGTTGTTTACTTTCAATTTAAAGCAAATCAGAGAATCCTGTTCACTAAGTGCAAGCACCTTCCAAAGAGTTGCTTTGTTAGCTGCATTGAATACTGATTTAGAAAGACTTTTGGAATAAATTTGTGAACCACAATCACATAAAGACCCACGGACTGCATTGTTAGATATCAGTTTGTGCATAAAATAATGCATTATGTAGTGGCAATACAAATTTCATTTGTTCAAAGCATAAATGATGTTGCCCAACTGTTTAATGTAACACTAACGTGTGAGGACAAACCCCTATATGTTAACTATTTCAGTCCAGTTTTTTAAAAATGCTGCTACTTCCCATGTCCAAACCCAATGAGACAGAGAGTTAGGAAACATTTTATTAAAAAAATTTTTTTTGGAATAGCCTTTTACTGCTAGTGAAACTGGTGAACATCTGGAGAAGATTCAGAGAAAATGGCAGATGGGAATTGCATTCACATCCCTTCAGGAATTCCCTCTCCCTAGTAAGTATTGAGATAATTTTGTAATTTCAAGATTACTTTTATTATTTTAAAGTTGGGACGTAGTGGAAGCTTCTGGGAGAGTTTTTTTGGTTTCACTGTTTTTGCTTTATATATTTATCTGCAATTGGATAAAATGTGTACCCAAAACTGAATGAAAGACTATTTTTTTTTTCAACGTTTTTTTATTTTATTTTTGGGACAGAGAGAGACAGAGCATGAACGGGGGAGGGGCAGAGAGAGGGAGACACAGAATCGGAAACAGGCTCCAGGCTCTGAGCCATCAGCCCAGAGCCTGACGCGGGGCTCGAACTCACGGAGCGCGAGATCGTGACCTGGCTGAAGTCGGACGCTTAACCGACTGCGCCACCCAGACACCCCGAAAGACTATTTTTTAAAATCCCTTGTAACCTCTATTTCAGTCATTGTTTAAGTGACTTCTAATAAAGGTTTAACCACTAATACTGCCTAACTCTAAGTTGTGCAAACTTAGAGTTATTTTGCAGTAGTGAATAGCTCTATTCCCATTTCAAATACAAAAATCATACCATGTTCTCTTTTGGCCCTCATTCCATAAATACGAAATTTGAAACAACACAAGCAGTTAACGTTACGCTGCGTGGAGGAAAAATCCATCGAGAACGGGCGGTTGTCATTTTATTGTTGGTTGACTTTTTTCCTGGTCAGTAATAGTAGGACAGTCGATCGCCAGGAACAGTGTGGCGGGATCTCAGCTCCATGATCCTCTGGGGCGGTCGGGAAGAGGTACCGGACTAGCCGGACGGAACCAGCCAGCTTTCTGCCGTCCGGAATGGGGAGTGTTGACTCATCAGACAACGTCTAAATTTTAGATTTCTAAGTTTAGCTCACTTCGGTTATGTTCAGACTTAGAACTTAAAACTGCAGCCTTGGAAGAAGATTTCCATCATCTCTTCACGGGTCCGGTATTTGCATTCGTGCACTGAGCTGAGACGGCGAAACGAGCTGGTTGGGGAAGCTTCGGCGCCGCCTCCAGGAACCGAGGGCGGCTGCTGCTGCTGCTGCTGCAATGATCCGCTTTGGGCCAGGCGGGGGCCGCGACACACAGGCCACCCTGCAGGTCGGGGGTCTGAACTTTCCCGTGCCCGCCCTGCTTGAAACGGAGGCTTGCGGGGGAGGGGAGGCGGCCGGAGAGTGGCGGGACGGGGGACTCCGGCGGGCGGGGCCGCGAGGGCCGAGAGGAGCGGGTGGGCGCCAGGCGCGACCCCCACGTGCGCCGAGGGCCGAGCGTTCCCCCGCCCGCCAGTGCCCCGTGGGTCTGGGGGACTTTGCCTCGGAGAAGCGGCGCATCTGTTCCCGCCACGCCAGGTCCGCGGCTCCCGGGCGTCGCCTCTATCCCCGTCTGGCTGCGACGTCGCCGCGCCCCGGGGCCCTCGACGCTGTCGGAGGTGCGCCCGACCTCCAACGCGCCTGGGGGAACACCGGAGCTTGGAACCATCAGCCGCACCCCCGCCGGTCCAGACACCCCGCGCCCTGGCAAGAACATTAACCTCTCGCTCATTACACCCAATTTGCCTTTGTAACGCCAAATGGCTAATAGTTTGTAGACGGCTTTGTATTTTAACGTGCATCACCTCATTTGATCTTTAAAGGTTAGACAACTGCGCATTAAGGGCCCTTAGCGCCACAATAAAGTCACTGTTTTCATGTTCCAAGATTTTAAGCATCTTTAATATTAGACCCTGAATTACTGTGTCTTAAAGATAATATAATAAATTATCGAAATCTGGCCCATTAACTATTTTTACACCTGAATGCGGAGGGAATGTTTATAGCTTTAAATATTCTATTTGAAGTTCTAAAAAGCGTTTACACTTGTCGAATAGAATGCATTTTTTTCTGGCAGATTCAGACGTGGGAAAGAGAGGAAGAGTAAGGGAGAAGAGGTAGCAAGGGTGAAGGAACGGAGAAGGCCCGTTAAGTGAGGGTTCAGCTGGCTGGCAGGTGTGCTGCGGGGCACCAAACCTCTAAGAGGGAATCTAGGAGGCAGGCACAGCTATTCCATTAGGCTTTTTTGCTTAAATGTCTTCAAAATACTCTAAACGTTCGTTTTCAAACTTAACAGTTACACGTAATTGAAAGGCCAAGCAAAAACAATT
Source organism: Puma concolor (assembly GCF_028749965.1). NCBI lineage: Eukaryota > Metazoa > Chordata > Mammalia > Carnivora > Felidae > Puma > Puma concolor. Next base: position 94,864,404 of record NC_141669.1, read on the forward strand.
ACTTTATAGACAAGCTCATGATAGCTTAAAATTAAAACCTAAAAGATCTGAGAAAATATAGGTTCTGTCAAAGTGTGCGTTTGGGGTGTCTATAAAGCTACAGACAGGAAGACATTTATATGGGCTCCTTTGGAATATGCAATACTTGATTTAGATGGCTATTCATTTGTAGTATTTGGAAGATAGAGACATTGAACAGAAGGTGTTATCACTTTAATGTATTGTGAAGGTTAATATACAATAGTTGTGTTGTTAATGCCCAGCAGAGAGATGCTTTGTCTCAACAATAAAGGACCCTACTCTATTCACCCATCACCAGCAAAGAACTCAATAGCTTCAAAATAACTTCCTATTCAAGGTTAAGGTGGCCTTTTTTCCACATAGGCTAAGAGTAACAAGTGTGCCTTAGCTGAAATATTAAAGCAAAAATGTCCGAAGTCAGAAGGTCAAAGAGAAGCCTTTTTCTACAATCTTAGGCTAGAACAGGCAAATGGAAACAAAGCAGCAAGCGGGCACGCGCGCGCGTGTGTGTGTGTGTGTGTGTGTGTGTAAATTTGTCCTGGCAAACAAGTGAAAACGCATGTGCAAGTGCCATGTGTGAAATCCAAGCATAAATATAAGGAGTAATAACAGTGTGCTAAGTAGCAAGAAAAAAAATGAGTGAAAACAAATCTATTATAACGTAAAAAACATGCTAAGGAGTACAGACTAATTAGCTATGAATTAAACTTTTCACCTTAAAGATTTAAAACAAGTCCTTAAAACTGGAGTACAAGTCTACATGAAGTTTATAAAATGTACGTTAACTTATTCTCACAGAGAAGGTATAGTCAAATCAATAGCTGACATACTTATTAATATAGGAGACGGCTGGGTTTTCTTGCTACATTGGTTTTCTTTTGACATCTAATTATAGAAATAGTTTTCTGAAAAAAATGACTTAAAAAAAAAAACACATTTGGCCAAGATTTTCAATGTTTAAAAACTATAAAAGAATAAGGACACAGGAGACCAGAGGGTTTTTTTTTTTTTTTTTACTAAAGTTCAGAAATTTTCGTAAGACAAGTACATTAATGAAATGTTTCCAAAGAAATACTGAACAATATATACTCTAGTTGGCTGAGGGTTCCAACTCAAGAGTTCATACCTAATTCTTGTGCATTAAAAATCAGCATGGATCTCAGATGATCTAGAATACACTGTGTTTTAAAATCCACAGCTGGTTTGATTTTTAACCATAATGAAAAACCAGTATTCCTATTCCATCAAATGTGTTTTACAAGCAATAATAAATTCAGATCCACTGTATTATGCAACACACATCTTTGGAAAGCAACATAAACAGTGAGATCAGATCAGTAGAAATATACACAGTTAAAAGAAATACACAAAGTACTGTAGTTTTATTAAAAACTACTACTTGAGAAAGAAATCTTTCCACAAATAGCATAAAATTGTAGAACGATGAAAGGATTTGGGAAAGCTTTACAAAAGCCTAATTCCAACTGTATCTTCCTGAGGGTGGTGGCAAAGGGTATTTCCTTCCTTCTCTGGGATATCCCTGAAAATAAGCAAAAGCAAGAGTTTATTTTCTGGATTAACACCTCTGCAAAGAAATTAATTTTACATTGCTCTGGAAAAACACACCATAAAGAAGCTGAATAGGTCTTAAAAGTATATCATATGGAAGGTGTCTCATAAATAGGTGCTTTGGGCCCCCAGTTTTATGCAAAGCTCGTTGCAAGGCTGGACTCCAGCACAAATGCTACTGCTGAAAACTACCCAAATGAGCCATTACAGGCACTGAAGAAATTCCCTACAATGTACACAAATGAACTATAGTTAAGTGTTCTGTGGTTCTCAATCTTCCCTGCCATCCCTGGCATTAATTCAAGCCACACTGTAGTAAGATGCCTACATCATCTTTAGACATACTACACTAGAAAAGTCATTTTTGCTTAACCAAGGCAAGAGCTTGCTAAGTGAGTTGAGGCCTAATGAACTACTTATTTTAGGGATTTTTTTTTTTAAGCTATAAATTGTAGAGTATTAAGTAACACATTAGATTGTTACATGAACAATTACCGGTGACATTCATAACATATCCTAGTAGACTTGCAAATAACATTTCTGCACAACATAAGATTCCATCAAAATTCCTTTCTAGGCTTCCAGGATTCTGAAACAGACTGTCCTGCCCGCATGTTGTCACGGAGTAGTTTAAATTATGAGTCATATAAACCTCACTAAAATACAGTGGGGATCATAATTAACATTGTTTTTAACAATGAACTTCTGCAATTAATAGTGTTTCAAAACCTGTGATTTAATAAAAAGTATCTCCATGAAAAGAGAGATTGAGAAAAAGAAATGTATTTCTAAAAGGTCCTAAAAGAATTACAAACTTACCAACTAGTTTATATCTTCTAAGTGAATAATTATTTTACCTGCTATAACAGCAGAGAGTCCCTTACAAGGAGGCCTCTGAAGGAGATGGGAAACATGATGAACCATGATCAGAAGGACAGGGCAGCCAGGCCCCAACTCTGTTGCCCAAGTGCAGGCACCACGTGGTTTCAGTTTCCGAATTGGAAGATGAGGTGGTTGGACTGAAGATTCTCCAGGGTTTTTTCTAGTTTATAAGTATGTCCCCATTTCAATAATACTCATTATTTAGACTGCCTAGTATCATCCCATCAACTCTCTAACATAAATAGTCTCAAACGATTGATGGGATTTTTAGACATCTTGGGCTGACAGTGTTCAAAGTAAAGTCTATGAACAGACTTTAATGGATTGTAACAAAATTCTCTCAAAAGATAATTAAAATGATTTATTTTCTTGTGAAGTGAACACTTATAAGAACACACACAAAAAAGTATAATTTTTTTTTCTTAGCTGTCAAAAGAGCAGTCTTACATAAAGTGATGCATGGCAAGAACCTGCATATGAAAATTAATATTCAAAGCACTGCAAAAGACCTGCTGGCAATACCAGGTAAGCAATTTTAAAACCACTTCACATCACCGCAGGTGCCAAACTCCATGAACACCACACACACTAAAACACTAAATTGCAGCATTCTGACCCTGTTCTCTGGCTAGGATTTGATTGCAGAGCATGTAAATACTGACCAGGGTGTCAAATGGCTGGTGGACAAATAGACTGAGACAAACAGACCTCTGGCTTAAATATGCTAAAACCGGATGCTTTACAGAGAAGAAAGTGAAGCTTACACATACCAAATAAATTTGTCTAGGAATTATTATACTGAATCAATTATGGCTATTTAAATTTGGTAAAAAAAAAACAAAAAACAAAAAACAAAAAACGTATGATGAAGGAGAGATTTCTTTCCATGAAAAAGGGTATTTGATGAATCAAGATAGGAGACTTCTAAGATGAATAAGGTTAAAAGGTTAAAAGGATAGATTCTTACTTTCAGTTTCTAGAACATTAATATCTATCATGAGATCTAGTTTCTACTTAAAGAACAACATCCTTAAATGATAAAAAAAAATAGGTTTTGGCAACTGGCCCTATTTGTGCTAAATACCACTGACTGCTATGATTGAAAGAGCCTTGGGGATGAAAATTCTTCATGGTGTAACAGATTTTAGTAAGGCAGATTATCACCCTATATACATTTTACAATGAGGGAGCCAAGTTCAGCTGAGCTACTCTATCAGTGACCTTTTCCAGAAATGTTTTTAAGAAAATATGCTAAGTATAAAGTGAGCAGCAGGCTTTTTGTCCCATGGCCCACGCTGTATCACCTGTCTCCCTCCACGATCATCACGTCTGGGTGGATACCCGCCGGGTCCAGCTAGCATCTGGTACTGGTTTGGCTGGAAGGCTGCATTTTGGGTTTGGAGCATCCGGTTCCATGGCAGCAGAGGTTCAGCCCCAACGCCTCTGTGGAGAAGAATCATGTTGGCATTAGGAGTCATATCTGTTATACATCCCATTGTCTCAAACTATCCAGCATCATCTCCAAATCTTAGGATGATCTAATTTGCCATTTGTCAAATGGGACATACAGTATTAGAGTGACATTTATGTCCCTCATATTCAACGTAGTCTAACATGTTTCATAAAGTATCACCAGTTTTTAAAAAGGTACTTAAACTCCATTGAATCAGAAAGGTAGGACTTAAAATATTTTGCTCATTTTCAACTGTGAAATTTCTGTTTGGTTACCCAAAGATTTGGACTCAAGATCACCGAGGTGGCTACATTTAAGATGCTATCCGAAGTGTAAACATGTACAAGACAGGAAAATGGGCTTGATTTTTAAAAATGTCTAGACTCGTTCTTGGGAGTCCATTCTTTCTAGTTAATTGCAGGTTGTAAATGAATTCTTACTGCTCAGTATTTTGAATCTAGGGTAGGGGACTTGGCTGTTTTTTCCCATCCATTATTCTGCTCAATATGTCAAAAGGTCTGATCAGGAGGAAATCTTTTCAAGTTCTATTGATGCAGCTTACAATTGACCATGGTGACCTAGCAACATGAGCACTAATTGGCATGGGCTGACTGGCATTTGGTGTACAGTTTACATGGGAACACAGATTCAACAGCTATTATAACCCAGTTTGCCGGCCCAGATTACTAGTCAAAAGAAATGTTTCAATTGTCTTCAAGTGCCTATTTTAACTTTACAGATACAAAGCTACAGGTATGCTGTATTAAATCATAATTTAAAACCGTCACATAAACAAGGTAGCAAAGATACACCTTCTAAGAAAGGCAATCACCATTTAAGACACAACTTTCTCCTTGAGACATTTTCCTCAACTTCCATTTTATAGAACAGTCACTAAAAAGAATAAACAGAAGCAAAATTCTCCAATATATTTCAACACCACATGCTTTGGGGCCATTACAGATGTTAAGAAAAATTACAGTCAAACTTTAAAAATTGCTAAAGCACTGACTCGTATTAATGATAACCATACCAGCACAAGAATTTCACCTCCCAGGTCTTCAAGGATGGGAGCTCAGAGCTGGGCTTACTGGGTAGTCCAATTTTCTCACAGCTATTCAAGCCTCAGTCCATCTTCTCCACCCTCCTACTGTCCTTGCCTTCACTTGGAACTTGCTTTTTTTTTTTTTTTTTAAACACCAAAGATAATTCTTTTTGTGTGATGGCTCAAAGAACGACTCTGAAGAACTCCAGAGAAGCCAGCCAATACTGTTTTCTAGTTAGTGGTGAAACCAGAGCTCTAATAAATATAAAATTTGCTATAAGTGAATCAAAATTAAATAAAAAAAAAATCTGTATCTCAGAAAGAATATCCATATATTCAGGCTTTTAATTATTTTTCAGGTTTGTTATTAATACAAATATATTTTAGCAAGAACAGCTCTACAGAGATAGGAATGGTTTCTTCTGGTCTCTGCATGAGGGAGGGGTTAATATTTTGTACTATAACCAAGGAGGCTCATCAAAACTGGGCCATTCACACAAAACCCACATACAAAAATGCAACTCACACATTGTGTTAACTGTAATCAATTTTTTTTTTCAGTTCTGCAATGATCAAACTCACTCAATTGAGCTTCTGGAAAATCTGCTCGCATGGATGGAATATATTATAAATGCATTTTTACATTATTTTATGTTCTAAAAATAGGTTAGAAACAAAGCCAAAATTTAAAAACACAAAGTCCTCTCTTTGTTCATAATAATTACTTAAAACATTTTTCAGTAATTTTTTAATAAAAATAATTTAGTTGAAATTAAACAGAAAAAACAGTAAGAGGGACAGGAATTACCCTCTTTTCCTTTTTATTGGCAGAGAATCCTTTACTTTCCACAAGTTTACCGTATTTCTATATTAATTATATTAATTTGCAAATAGTTACAAGTATAATTTGCCTTCTATTTAAATCTGGGACATAAGCATTGAGGTTGACAGATTTCAACTATTTTAAATTAGTAGCTATTTATTGAGGCAACCTATCTGAGGCATCTGGCATCATGGATGGCAACACTTTTTTTTTTTTTTTTTAACATTACTGTCAATGTTCTATTTTTTAAAATATTTATTTAAAAATATTTTAATTCCAGTATAGTTAATATACAGTGTTATATTAGTTTCAGGTATACAATATAGTGATTCAACACTTCCATACATTACCCTGTGCTCATCAGGACAAGCGCACTCCTTAATCCCCATCACCTATTTTCCCCCTTACCTCGTACCCTCTGGTAACCACCAGATTGTTCTCTATAGTTAGAAGTCTCTTTCTTAGTTTTTTGTCTATGGCAACAATATTCTTAAGTTTCCAAATTTCTGTTTTGGAAAGTAGCTGGCAATGCAAAGTAACTACTACCAATTTGGATATTTTTAATTTATATATATGGCGAAACTTTTAAAGATTTTCAAAGACTAACTAAACTTAATGGCCATATGTTAAAAATTAAATGGCCACCTTGATTATGGCCAGAAAAGAGAAGGCTTCCACTAGCAAGAATTACAGACAATAGGGCAGAACTCGAATGCTCTGTTTACCATTAACTCAAAGTTAGCACTGGCTTGTCTGTGTGTGCACGTGTGTGTGTGGGGGGGGAGAAGCAGTGTTCCTATTGCATTTTTAAATGAACATATGGATTACAGATACTATCTCAAAGTAAGAAAAAATTCAAGAAACCATGTATTTCATAAAAAAAGGTACACTCAACATTTTCTTTTCTAGTAGGGCTCTCAACCAAACACTCAAAATCATGTGGCAGGCAACTACTGAACTAATAAGGATCAGTAAAACTGGTTCCAGTAAGAATTCTATTACTTACTAGTTGTGACATCTCAGCAAAGTCAAAGTGATTGCCAGTGTGTATCTTCTCCTCTACATCTTGTGAAGTCAGAATGGTTAGACTGGCAAGTGCTCCAGAAGTGAGCGATGTACTCACTGCATTTGCTAACAGGCTAACGCACAAGTTTAGGAATGCCAAATTCAAACTCTGTTTTCTTTAGGAATAAATGGTATGTTTCTTAAAAGACCACAGTCTAAGACATAAGACAGACTTCTATTAAGCTCACATTCAACATTTGGCTTAAGGTATGATTTCCAGTTTCAGGCTAAAACTAAACCAAAAATGAATGCCCCACAAAACTTGCTCCTAATCTGCAGGGTTCACAAAGGCAGTCAGGATAATACCAGTACTTGGCTAGAGCAGAAGAACAAAAACCCGATGGATATCAGGACAATGGTGATGATCTTAGAGAATCTTTTAGTGTACACAGGGAAGGAGAGCCGCTGGGAATGAAAAATGAGCACCTCCTCAGAAGTGGAAGGAGACCCTTTACTTCCTCTAAGTCCCGGCGGCTTTACTATAACATTATGCTCAAGTCAGTGTTCTGAAGAACTCTGCTCATTCAAGTGAAAGTTTCTTAGTAAGAATGCTACAGAAGAGAAACCTTAGGTAAGCTGTCAGATTTGTGGGCCTAGGTTTCCTCATCTGTAAAAACAAGCAAGATCTACTTCAAAGGGTTGCTAGGAGGAAAAAATGAAGTCATGTTTCTAAAGGTGTATTTACACAGTGCAGACACATGATAGGCAGACAATAAATGTCAGTGATTATTAACAATATGGGAAAGAAGTAGAGAAATTGCCTGAAAATCAAACTCAACAAACTTAATGCAGAAGGATGGTTATTTAAAATGAGATCAATTCTAATGTGGTCATTTGTAATTTAGGAAAGATTTACCCCTTACTCATTTAATTTGTTTGAAAATGGTCCTATCCTGAGGATGCTGAAGTAGTGCATATGGTGTTCTCTGAGCACTTATACTGAACAAAACATAAATACAGGCATTGTATCAGTCATCTGAAAATGAAAAAGCAACTTGCACTAAGTAGTTGATACTATTAAAGCAACCGAGTAACATGATTTCTTTTATCTTCTTGAAAAAAATAATGAAATGATATCTGAGAGTGTCTAAAGAAAGGTTTCTTAAAAGGGGAGCATCATTTATAACCCTGTTCCTAACACATTTTATTCATTTCAGATATGAACACATCAGAATGCTAAAACGGCAAAGGCGAGAAAAACAAAACAGATTAGAACTGGGAAGGCAAAGAGGGAAGCCTTAGTATGGGCTTCATTGGGTTTCTGCATTTACTGATGCTGGCAAAACCAGCATAAAATGATAGATCTTAAAAACGCCCTCTAAAAAATTATCCTACAGATGTTACTATAATTATTCATAACATGCCTAGCGGTCTTGTTGTGCAGAGACCACCTGACTTAGGAGCACACAACTTATCAATGGAAGAACACAAGTCAAACATCCCTCGTTATTAAACCATGTCACACTCTTCCTAGTCCACAGTACTTATTAGACTGCAGATCCCATAATCCTCTTCTGAGTCCCTTCTGCGTTTAATTCAGTTCAGTCTTAAGTAGTTAAAGAAACTGTTTTCAGTGGCAACTAATAACTACTGACCTACAGTGACACTGCCCTACAATAGGCTTGTCAGCCCTGAAAAAGTTGTACCAAAGAAGCTGATTAGGACTTCAAGAGGTTTGTAGCAAGAATCAATGGTCGGTCTGTACTAATGCTGTGTTGCCTGCACAGAAATGATAAAAGTGGAACACCATTAGTTATGCCTCATTAAGCTGCGCAACCCTTCTAAAAAGAAATTTGTTTAGCCTGACCAAAATCTAATACAATTTTAAGCTCTCTGTGTTGCATTTTTCAGGGCACCTTAAAACATTCAATAAAATAAAAGACCAAGGACCAAGAAAAGTAGGAAAGTATATAAACAGGAGTCTTTTACTTCAACGTGTTAGCCATCTGTGTCTAAAGAACAGACACAACAGAAACTGTTTGGAGGGAACAAAGTACATTTCAAACCATGGAGAAAGCCCAAACCTCAAATGTTGATGTGGAAAAATACTTAAAAGTCATGTCTGCTTTAGTATTACCTGTCAAATCTTTGCTGCTGGAAAAGGGGAGGAGGACCCCGCCAGGAATCCTGGGGCCTCATATCTGGAAAATAAACAGGGAAGGGTTAACAGAAAATTTTAAGATGTAATCAAAACCATAAAAACCCTAGAAGAGAACACAGGCAGTAATTCCTCTGACAAAGGACACAGGACCTTTTTCTAGATATGACTCCTGAGGCAAGGGAAACAAAAACAAAAACAAAAACAAAAACTATTGGGACTACATCAAAATAAAAAGCTTCTGCACAGCAAAGGAAACAATCAACAAAACAAAAAAGACAACCTAGTGATATTCGCAAATCATTTATCCAATAAGGGGTTAAAACATATAAAGAACTTCTACAACTCAACACCAAAAAAAGAAAACAAAACAACAAAAACAACAAACACAATCCAATTAAGAAGTAATCATGATTCAGCTACCTATATATTTTTGTGATTAAAAATTCTTGAAAAAAATCTAAGATTGAATATAAACCAAATAAACTAGCATAATTATACACAATGCAAATGTACAAAGATATAAAATCAACTGGGTCAGTAAATGTTTTGCTTTATTATTTTTCCTTTGATAATGAAACATAGTTTTAGGAACCCTGGTCATTATACTCTCATTTCTCTCTCACTGCCTATGTATGTGTGCATGTGTATGTTAAGGTATATATTTTTCACATTTTTTATTTTAAATACTGTGCAAAACAAAGGTAAAGATTTAGGTTCTTTTCCATAAATACAAACTGAAAGAATAGTAACGTCAATAGAAATCCTGAAATTTTCCCCCTAAGCACGGCAACTGGAAGGAACCCTGCCCTCACCTAGCTATTATAAAGTGTAGCCCACACATCTCTCCCAACACAGGCCAGAGAGATGCTAATAAAGGGACCGCCCACTTTCCTATTGTTTTCTGAGTCAAACCTCTTCCCCTAACACAAAGCTGAACTGGCAATATCTAACTCCAAGAAACAATTACATGGCTCCTGGTTCTGCATGTAAAGGAGCTGAAAGGAGCAGCCCCAAACACTGGTCAGGAAGGCACTCAGTGGCTCAGAAGGTCAGTGTTAACCAACTGCCACTCCATTCCCGTCTCCAGTCTCACAGTCACCTTGGCCACCCTTCTTTAGTGGAGTCCGTGTGTGACCTAATTAAAACAGCTGGTTCCAGGAGTTGTCTAATGAGTTCACTGTGTGAGGACAGTAACCTCCTCCAGACTCCCAAGACCCAAGGACAACAAGGCTTACCATAATGTATTCAGGCTCACATTTTAATGGAAACACAAACTAGAAACATGCTTTTCAAAATTACTTTCTTAAAGGAAAGAAGAAATGAAAGCTCATCTCTGGTTAGGAACCAAAAAAACACAGTCTAGGTTTACTTTAAAAAAAAAAACAAAAAACGGAGAAAAAGAAAAGTAAAATTGTGCTTAAAAGCCCCACAAAGGAGAATATGGAACAAGTACAAGTAGAGGACCTGGCTGTTCACATGATTCCAGTGTGAACAACCCACTACTACTGCCTTGGACTCCCCTGGCCTCGACAAGGTTGACTATGCCACCTGAAGGAAGTTTCCTACGTGGAGAGGCGACCCTTGGCCAGGGCAGGGGTGCAACCATAGCCTACTGCTCCTCGGCCAGCCTGAGTGTCCAGCAGCCAAACCCAGAAGAGATGCTTCTCTTACAAAGGAGCAGGAAACTTTCACCACCATTACTTTCATGCAGAAACCCATTTTGAATGAAAATGTGGTATCTCTAGTCAATTTCAATTAAGTCTCTTTTCTTCTCTTAAAACCAGACTAGTAATGGTCAAATTGAGGAACACTGCTGAGGAGTTTTCACAGTGGTCATTAGAAATTCCAAACCTGAATGGGAACTCACGAGGCTTACCACACAACCCACAGAAAACAGGGCAAAAAGGATCTCTACAGGCCCAGAATAACTTCTGAATCACTACTACAGACCAAACACAATCAGAAAAAAATCATAATCCTAAGAGGTAAAACCAGAAATTTTTACAAAAACAGCAATCATCATTTGTATGGTTTATTCCTATGGAAAAACATAAGACACACTTACCTCAAAACATACATGACTTTCAACACATTACCATTTATGAGGAAGTGATCTACTGAAAGTAAAATCAACTTTTGCGCCACTTTCTCTGATCATTACCTTGTTAAACTTGAAGTGCATTGGTCTATTCATATATTGCACACAAATTCGTTTAGTGAGAATTAGTTTAAATGTTTCCAGAAGTATTTTAAGTGTCTCACATATAGAAAATTAGCTTAACAAAAGTCAAAGGAAATACAGTGAATTTCATTTGATCCCTGTATAGCTCTGTACTTCATATGTCCATGTCCCAGGATCACAGTGGTAATTAACCCTGGAAACATGCCCTTTTTTTAACCATGAAGACTGAATTCTGTGATTCTGGTTCCACAGAATACAAACTCTGCATGGTACTTAACAGAAGCTTCCAAACGGGATCCCTAATAAATTTAAAATCAAGTGAAGGTAACAGAAAGATACATCTACATTAACAAAAACCTTCAGAAATGCTTATCCTAATGTTTCATGACCAATAAAGACAGAAAGAAAGCTTGTATATCTTCTCCTAGAAACAGTACCAATGGAGGGAAAGTCACCATGATCAAGAACACATGTTGATTAGGTTCAAATACGCTACTGGTTAGATTAAGCACAACAAGATCTGTAAGTAGAACTGGAATATAAAGTTCATTAGCTATGAATACTTTCTTTGGGAAGAAGGAACCCTCTCAATAGTCTACTCATATAACTCTAAGTGCCTAGACAAATGGCCAAAGTCCCTATTCCATCACTTTTAGTATTACAGGTACTTCCCACTCTACTTTGCTTTTACTATTTCTCACTTCCAGAACAAGTGTTTTTACATAAGCAAACTCAGCACATGCAAAAACTATAGTTTTTTGTTAAAATCTAAGCAAATTTCCTATGACGTAAAAATTCTAACACAATTATTAAAACATCTCTTGCTTTCAACCCATAAAAGAAAAATAAAAAGGATCAAAGAAAACCTTTAAGGCTACTTTTAAACAGATCTCTTCGTGTGGCTCTGAGAAATATATATAGCCCTTAAGTATTCATAAAGCAGAAATATTTCCTGGCTGATAAGTAATGAAGTAGAAGGTAAAACAAACTTATTATCATTCATTTGTATGGCTCTAACAGAAGATCCATTTGAGAGGGAGAAAAAAAAATTCTGAAGCAGTGAATTGCACTTCAGAAAGGCACAGGCGAGAGAGGAAAAATGACAGTTAATTTTTTCCTTTGGTCTTTAAAAACTTATCTCTTTTCTAAAGCTCTAAGGCCATATAAACCAAGGCTTCACCAATAGCTCCTCAAGTGACAATTTACCTAATCAGCATGGCAATCACAGGAAAGATTCCATGTTTACTGATTGCACTAATCAAAAATCACTTTTCAAATGCGGCTAATTGACAAGTTTACCAACTGAAATGAAGTGAAGTGACATACTGGGTTCTCTGGGTTGCAGAAATGAAATGCTTCATTCACATGGAATGCTCAAGACTGCACTTGACTCCAACAAGTTTTCAGTACCCGGGCCAATTACTCATCAGCCAAAAACTGACACATCAAAGACAAATCACAAACCAACAGTAAGAAACACCTACAGCAGATAGAGTTTGACCAAATGGTCTGTCTTGTTATTTTGCACCACATGAAGAAAACAGCTATGACAGTACGAACATTAAAAAAAATTAAATGGCTTATTAGATCTCCATTTTACTAAAACTATTTCTGATCAAATTTTACAGCTCAAGATTCTATAAAAAAGAAGGCTGATCTATCATTTATTATTTTTAAATATTTATTTATTTATTTATTTATTTATTTATTTATTTATTTATTGTGAGAGAGAGAGAGTGAGCACACCATGTGTGAGCTGGGGAGGGGCAGAGAGAGGGATAGGGAGAATGTCAAGCAGGTTCTGCGCTAACCACGACATGGGGCTCAATCCCACAAATCATGAGACCATGACCTGAGCCAAAATCAAGAGTCAGTCACTTAACCGACTGAGACACTCGAGGGCCCCGGGATTTCCTTTCTTGATAGTGGGCACCATTTCTCTGGGCTCATCATATTATCTGTGACCAATTTAATATCTTGCAGTGACCATTCTAGATTAGGACAATTATTATCAGGGAATAACTTGTGAAATGACATGGCTGCCTTCAAGGAAGTCTACTCTCAGAACCCCAAGCTTTTCTAGGTTCTCTTATAACCAAGGGCAATTAAAATTCATTTACTTATCCAAATCCTTCTAAAGCTTTTACAGTTCTGGCTTGATTCCCAATTTTCTCTCTCCAAACCCTCTCCTTTCTGCTGAGCAAGAATCAGACCATATTACTAACTACCAGCAGATGACTTCAATGTCTTCAGGTACTTCAACGTGCACAAAAATCAGACTCAGCATATTCTTCCGTATTCCTTTACCCTCCTGGATTTCCAAATTCTCATTAGTCACCCAGGTGTCCACAGTGCAAAAGTGAGCCTCATCTTCTCTCCCTCGTGTTAACATATTCAATTATCCAGCCCTTCAGTTGTTCCTCTCCTATCTTCTCCACTTTGAATCCACTTTGCCACAGATCAGTTCAGATCTTCATCATCCTTCCCTAACTAAAACAACCACCAAGTCTTTTCCATAACCAACAGAGCTGTGGTTTTAGAAAGGAGATGTAACTGTGCATTCTTCTACTTTAAAAAGAGCTTTAAGAAGCTCTTATACATGAACAGGAAATTTATTAAGGAAAAACTGGTTAGTAAAAATTAGGATCAAAGTACCAGTTTTAAAAATTATCCCTTAAAACAAAGATATATTATTCCTTGCTTATCAAATTAGCAAGGACTTTTAAAAAATGATAATACCTGGTATTGGTATATCATTACCAATGGTTAATGCCAAGTTGCTTTAACCACATAACAGAAGGAAAGACAAACAACATCATTACCATCTCAACATGGAGGAAAAGCATTTGATAAAATTCAATACCCACTAGAAACAAGAAACAGAAAAAAACTTATTCAATATTTCTTATCTAAAAGAAAAAAAACTACAGTAAACGTATTTGTTTATTTATTTTTTTTAAATTTATTTATTTTGAGAGAGAGAGAGAGAGAGAGAGAACAAGCAGGGTAGGGGGAGGGGGGGGAGAGAGAGAGAGAGAGAGAGAGAGAGAGACCGTCCAAGCAGGCTCCACACTGTAGTGCAGAGCCCAATGAGGGGCTCAATCCCCCAAACTGTGAGATCATGACCTAAGACAAAATCAAGAGTCAGACACAGCTGACTGATCCACCCAGGCACCCCAGCAAACATCACTATTTAATGGTGAAATATTACAAGTTTTCCCTTTAAGGCTAGGAATGAAACAAGGATGTCTACCATTACCCAATTACACCAGAGGTCCTAGACAGTGCAATAAAGCAAAAAAGACCAAAAGGCATGAAGATTAGAAAGTCAATAAACAAAACTGTCACCACTTACAGATCACATGATTATGTAGGCATAAAGTCCAGAATATACAAACTTTCAGAATAAATGATTTTAGTAAGGTTGTTGGATACGAAGTCAAATTCAAAAATCAACTACGTTTTGGGGTGCCTACATGGCTCAACTGGTTAAGTGTCTGACTTCAGCTCAGGTTATGATCTCATGGCTTGTGGGTTTGAGCCCCATGCCTGCTTCGGATTCTGTGTCTCCCTCTCCTCTGCCCTTCCCCTCCTCTCTCTCTCAAAAACAAATATACATTTAAAAATTTAAAAAAATTAAAAAACCAACTACATTTCTACATACAAGCAACTGGAAAATGACATTTAAAATATTACTTCTAAAAACACCAACACACATCAAACATCTATGAATATTTTTGTCCTCAATTTTTATTGTGATTTCAACACTTACAGAAAAGCTACAAGAATACAAAGAATTCCCACTGCTCTTCACCCAGAGTTCCCAAATGTTGGCATAAACCTATTCCTCACCTGATGCAAGTTAAAGTGAGAAGGAAAACTAACAGTGATAGTGGAAAACGGTATTCCCAATATAAAAATAATCTCATACCCAGAATATAAAAGAACTCCTAATAAAGCAAAAGGAACAGATTACCCAGTAGAAAAATGGACAAAAGGCTCAAACAGGCATATAACACACACACACACACACACAAATGTTCAAGGGTCAATAAATATGAAAAAAGCTCAACTATAGTAAGCATCAAGAAGATGCTAATTCAAATCTGAGTGGGAGACCACTACCCATCCAGTAGAATGGCTAAAAGTGAAAAGCCTAATAATACTTAGGGTTGATTAGAATGTGGAGTAACTGGATCTTCCCTGCACTGATAAAGGAATGCAAACTGGTACAAACTGAATGTAATTTGGGAAACTTATTCACTACAGGTGAATGTGTGCAGAACCCTGACCTTGCAATTCTACTACTAGTCCATACTAATCAGAGATGTTTATATTATGTGTACTGAGAAACGTAAGAATTTCACAGCAGTGCTACTCTAGCAGCCCCAAACTGACCGACCCAAACACAACCCCAACTGGAGAGGGAAATGGTGATGTAGTCACTGATGGAACAGTGTAAGCGATGAAATTTGCAGCAACAATATGGATAAATCTCAGAACAAAATGTCAAACAGAAGAGGGCAAATTTTTTAAAAGGTTAATGGAGTAAGAGTCCCATCATATAAAGTTAAAACAAACAAACAGATGAAACAAATCTATGACACCTATGTCAGGATAGTAATTACCTTTGATGGGCTAGAGTGGCACCTGGGAAAGCACATGATGGGGGTGGGGGGAAGGGTGGGCTTCTGGAGACTGGTCCCTGTCTACATTTTGTTTTGTTTTGTTGAGAGAGAGAGAGAGAGAGAGAGAGAGAGAGAGAGAGAGAGAGAGAGAGAGAGAGAACACATGTAGGGGAGGAGCAGAGGGTGGGAGGGAGAAAATCTCAAGTAGGATCCATATGCAGCACAGACCCCACACAGGGCTGGATCTCACAACTGTGAGATCAGGAGCTGAGCTGAAATCAAGAGTCAGGCACTCAATTAACCGAACCACCCAGGCACCCCTCTACTTCTTGACCAGGGTAGTGATTACATGAGTGTGTTCATTTCATAAAAATTAATCAAACTGTACACTTGTGACTCAGAACTTTATATGTTACATTTTAATAAAAAAAATATGTGAAAATACATGTATGATTATCCAATTTTCAAAAATTACACATAAGAAGAATATAATGAAAAAAATCACTGCTTTAAAATTGGCAGGATCATGGGATTATGGGAGTCTGTTTTATTATCTGCCACATTTTAATTAACAAGAACTACAGTTAAAATTCATTTAAAATGCCACTACAAATATGGAGGAAAAAACCAGCCTCTCCACCCTTGTAATCTGTCCCCATTATGCTCCTGGAATTTTGTACCAGTTATTCTAAGCTTAATACCACCTAACTTTTTGCTGTGTATTTCTAAGCCCAAATTCCCCACTGTAGGCTCAATTTAAGTAGCGTATTCTTCCTGATTTTTTTCCCATAAACGTTTTCATTCCTACCATTCCCATCCCCTTTGAAAAGATGTTAAGTATAGAGTTCCAGCACTAATCCTCAGGTAGCTCAATGTTACAAGTCACCACACAGAGAGGGCCACTTGTGTCTTGCTCTAAGTCAATCCCTACTTTATAAAACTTATTTCCCATTTTTAATGATGTAATTAAAATAGAGACTAACTGGAATAGATTCTAATTAAAGTCTCTAAGTATAAACAAATTAGATCTCATAAGAACTGTAACAATGGCAAATGAGGAGTTACTCAAAGTAGTAAAAAGGGAGAGGTGACCCCACTATTTGAAGTAAAATGCACAGATGCTGGTAAGAGGTAACTGTTCCTAAAGAAGGCAAACTAAGAACTATAAACTTGCAGGCCCCAAAAGACATGAAATTCTCTGCCTCTGGTGTGACCCTGATAAATAAAAGAACTTTCTGACTTCCTTCTTTCTCTTACTGTTGGAGAAGAATTCTGCAGACTGATAGGGGACCTGAGAATGAAGCACTCAGATTTATACAAACTGCACACTGAGTGAGTGATTTTCTGTGAAGGGAATCCATGTTTTGTTTACAGATTCTCATGTGGGCCTAGGATTCCCTAAAAGATCTAGGCAACATTTCCCAAAGTGTATATACCATGAGTGATACACACAATCAATTTCTGGGGGTCTGTGAACAAGCTTTTTGTCTTTACAGTTATGTATTTATTTTGACATTTTGACATATATTTGAAAAAAATACAACTAGCACATCAAACTCATGTCACACGGTATTGATATACAGTAAAACCTTGGATTGCGAGTAACTTGTTCTGCAACTGTTCTGCAAGACAAGCAAACATTTCCAATAAATTTTAACTTGATAAAATGAGTAGTTGATACGAGTAGTACGTGATGCTGAATGTCACATGATCACAACTGAGCAAATGGTTCTCGAAATTCACTTTGATATACAAAGTGCTTTGGATTACAAGCATGTTTCTGGAATGAATTATACTCGCAAACTAAGGTTTTACTGTAATTTATGTATTCAAAATAAATCAAGTTAAAAAAAAAAAAAAAAGACTTTAAAAGGTGTTAAGTAAGTAGCTGGGTGATTATGGTGGCAGCAAGCCCAGTGACTGGGCCTTAGGAAACATGAAATGGAAGGAAGCTGCATAATGGAGAACACATGCTTTTACCTTTGCTACTCAAACCTCTTTCCAAATCTCTCAAAGTTTACTAGACGCAACAACCTCAGGAATGCCACATAACCATCATCTTGAGAAATAACCTACGGAGATTATACTTGGCTCTAGCATTCTGTGTCTCAATTTTTTTCCCCACCTGGAAGCTGTGATACCATTATGGATAGAAGTGCATGGTGAAGAGCCATTAGATAAAAGGAACTGGCAAGGAATGTGTCAATAAACAGCTGGCTTTAACTGCGGAGGGGTGCCTAGGTGGCTGAGTCAGTTAAGCATCCGACTTATGCTCAGGTCATGATCTCAAGGTATGTGAGTTCAGTCCCCATCAAGCCCTGCATTGGGCTTAGTACTGACAACTTGGAGCCTGCTTTGGACTCTCTGTTTCCCTCTCTCTGCCCCTCTCCTGCTCCCAAATGAGCAAGCACATGCACTCTCTCTCTCTCAAAAATAAACATTAAAAAAAAACCAATAAGCTGGATGTGCTTTCAGCATTTACTAGTAAAATTTCAGGGCATAGATAGCTCTTTCAAAGGGACGAGACTCTTGTTGTATGTGGCATGGCTTGATAATATATATATGGAAATATACAGAAATGTTATTTGCTGAATCTTGGGGGGAAAGGAATTAAGTAAATTACTGCACCAAGCAGATCCCCACAAGACCCATTAAAAATATTCTGGGGGCGCCTGGGTGGCGCAGTCGGTTAAGCGTCCGACTTCTGCCAGGTCACGATCTCGCGGTCTGTGAGTTCGAGCCCCGCGTCAGGCTCTGGGCTGATGGCTCAGAACCTGGAGCCTGTTTCCGATTCTGTGTCTCCCTCTCTCTCTGCCCCCTCCCCCGTTCATGCTCTGTTTCTCTCTGTCCCAAAAATAAATAAACGTTGAAAAAATTAAAAAAAAAAAAATATTCTGTACCCCTTCTGTGTTCATTAAATAGAATAAAACCGCTGAACTCCATGGTTTTCATGGAGTCTAATAATGCTCCATTCAATGTCAAGCCACACAGCATACAGAGAAAGACAGAGAGAATACACTGAACACAGAGGGCTCTGAGAGAGACACCTTTAGAACCCATTTCTTCCTGGATACTAGATTAGGAAAATCTGGGTGGGCTTTAGGTTAAAATATGGGTTTATAATTAGCATGCAAACAGTGGTAGGCACATATCATAAATACTTCGCAACAATCTTCACATTAATCTGGTATTTCTTTGACAACTCCAAGATTGATTTTTTTTTTTACTTAAAAAAAATTTTTTTTAATGTTTATTTTTGAAGGAGAGAGAGACCCCGAGTGTGAGCTGGGGAGGAGCAGAGAGAGAGCAAGACACAGAATCCAAGGCAACTTTAGGCTCTGAGCTGTCAGCACAGAGCCCAATGCAGGGTTTTATCTCATGAACCGTGAGATCATAACCTGAGCAGAAGTTGGACGCTTAACCACCTGAGCCACCCAGGTGCGCCCCCCCACTTTTTTTTAAACATTTTTTTAAATGTTTATTTATTTTTGAGAGAGAGAGACAGAGACAGAGAGAGAGACAGAGAGAGAGAGAGAGAGAGCACGCACATGGGACAGTGGCAGAGAAAGAGGGAGACAGAGAATCCCAAGGAGGCTCCATCCGTGCTGTCAGCGCAGACCCTGATCTGGGCTTGAACTCCTGAACCCATGAGATCATGACCTGAGCCGAAACCAAGAGTCGGGTGCTCAACCACTTAACCAACTGAACCACCCAGGCACCCCTACAACTTCGGTTGAAAAAGATTTCTTACAGCAGCTCCCTCTATTTTTGTTAATTAATTTTCATGAAATATTTCAAGCATTCAGAAAGAAACAAATGAATGACACTTAGATTTAACAAATGTTAGCATCTTGCTACAGTCAAATCCCCCTGCTGCCATGCTGCCATTGTTTGGTTGGGTAGCAACCAGACAACTAGGAATGACCTTACAAAGAAAATGGTTTTGAGAACCTGGTACATGACTTCTACTTTCTTGGTAAACGAACACAACCATGGAACTCAAAAATAACAATATGACGGGGCGCCTGGGTGGTGCAGTCGGTTAAGCGTCCGACTTCAGCCAGGTCACGATCTCGCGGTCTGTGAGTTCGAGCCCCGCGTCGGGCTCTGGGCTGATGGCTCAGAGCCTGGAGCCTGTTTCCGATTCTGTGTCTCCCTCTCTCTCTGCCCCTCCCCCGTTCATGCTCTGTCTCTCTCTGTCCCAAAAATGAATAAACGTTGGAAAAAAAAAAACAATATGGGAATACAGTTTAAAATTAATACAGAATCTATGAAAAGTCTAACCTTTAACTCTTTCTTCCCTCTGTCCACTGCAATTCAAATGCGATGTAACTATTTTCAATGGGTAACATTTCCGGACCACTTCTGTGCACAAAACTGGTTACCAGGGGTTAGGGAAAGGCCAAGATTTTCACAGAACCAGAGTTAAAGGAGTATTACTACCTAAAGCAATGCCTGGCTTTATCCTAAGGAATCCTGAGATACAATATGCATCGTGAGAAAAGGATACTGTCATCTTTCAATCGATTAAGAGGTTGCAATTCCATATGTAGCATCTGATTTAACTGCCCCAATACTTGTATTAATGAAGTAAGTAGCCAATCTCTCCACATATTTCTTTCTGCATACGTTCACTCTAGTAGAGTTACAGATGAAAATAAGAAATCCAGTTCATATTATTCAATTAGCTATACACCGCCAAGATAAAAGTATCTTCAAAATTTAAATGAAGCATTCTCTTACAGTTCTCCTAAATTATGTTTTGTTTTTTTTTTTTTTTTCCCAACGTTTATTTATTTTTGGGACAGAGAGAGACAGAGCATGAACGGGGGAGGGGCAGAGAGAGAGGGAGACACAGAATCGGAAACAGGCTCCAGGCTCCGAGCCATCAGCCCAGAGCCTGACGCGGGGCTCGAACTCACGGACCACGAGATCGTGACCTGGCTGAAGTCGGACGCTTAACCGACTGCGCCACCCAGGCGCCCCCTAAATTATGTTTTTTAAGTCCACTATCTCTGCCCTGATAAATCTTTTTAGCAATGAGATTAGGTTGGTTTACCTTTGTTGTAATATTTAACTTAGCATGTAAAATAATCAACTAATAAAAACTTACTTGACATGAGTTTTGGAATCTGGGCTTGTCCTCTCAACAGTGGCCTGTATAAGTTTCCCTGATAGGTCGCAGGTGGTGGTGCAGCATTGCCGTAAACGCCAGCCCCTGAGCCCCTTGGCATAACATGGCTGTAAAAGGACCCCACCAACCAGAAAACAAATTATAGATCTAGCCACCACATCATAGCTGACACAAATTAAATAAATGCTAGTAGTGGTCTCTTTACTACTAGATGTGATTAAGAGAACACAACCTTAAAAGATTTATAATTAAAGTTCAAAACAGTACCACGGATAGTAATGGTGACAGAATATGTTCATTTGCCACACCAAGATTCTTAATTGGTAATTATTTAGGTATTTATTAATTACTTAATTACTAATTACTAAATTAATATATTAATTACTTCATGCAAAAAGTTAGTCTACTTTTCTTTTTTGTATCATATTTCAGTTTTGTCCTTAAGGACCCATGCTGTTGCTATCACTGTATACATTGCTGCTCTGTATCTTGCTATTTTCGATTATATCAAACATTACCCTATAGTTGTCATAGTCTGCAAAATTATAATATGTACACCTACAGAATACCATGGTGACATCTTCTAGTTTACTAAACCATTCCTCTCATTGGGTATTACTATTATTGATAACAATTCATTAGAGATTAACTATAAAGGCATATAAGGCATATAAGGCATATACTTATATGCCTTAAGTATAAAGGCATATAACTTTATACTTCTCTAAAATTATTTTCTCAGGACAAATTCCAAGGAGTAGGAATTTGGATCAAAGTTAAGAGTTATTGTATTGATCATGTATCATACTACATACTTGTTATGTATTACGCATTACATATATGGTAATATATTGAGTAACACTTTAAACAGATTCTGCCGCATATTAATTCAGCTAAAACTTTCTTGAGGGTAAAGAAAATGTTTTATTCCTTTGAAATAACTGTCAGAAAGACAGCAAAACCTCTTAAGGGAAAATAACAGAATTCTCAAGCAATACATAAAGCATAATACATATACCAAAGAAACGGAAGTGAATTTTAAAAAATGAAGAAAAGCATAAAAGCATCAAAGTCATTAAAATATTTGCCAACTAGGCTTAAGTATTTATGACATAAACATTGACCTAATGCCTGTGAATGATTCCAAAACAGCAAAATATACAAAGGATAGCAACCTACCACTCACCCCAAAGTCCTGAATGCAGCCTGATCTAGATGGACAGGCCGCCGGTCCCGACTGAAGCCAAGCTGGGGCTTCCACTGCCGTCCATTGCTGGACTTTTCCCAGTCACTTGGTTTCAGTACTGGTGCTGGTTTTCTGACCATTTGAAAATACAATATTCAGTACTGGGATAAACATTGTTCATACAAAATAAAACTAGATAGTTTATATTTAATAGCCACATCGCTGTTACCTTGCTCCTGGAAGCATTACAGCTTTAAAAATGTAGTCTTCAGCAAACTGTGGGTCTTTAAAATTAATACTAGAAGAGAGCAAAACACAATTTAGTGATTTTAATATTACCTTGGCTTAACTATTTTAAACTGAGGTACTTTTCATGTTTAAAAAAAGAGTAATTAAAATTCCAAAGTCTTCTCCAAAAATTCTTTTAACTGATAGTTTCATCAAATGGCTGAATATCTCCTTCCCCAAACTAATCGCTAGTACACAGCCTTCATGTAATTTTCTGTGTGGGAAGAGCCATGCTCTCACTAACTGTGGGTGACCACAGACAAAGGACAGACCCTGCCTCAACTCTCGAGAAATACCAACAGGATACTGGAGATAGATGGAAGAGGTTTGCAACAACAAAAAATTTCAAAAAACGCCTTTCATTCTGTTTAGTGTAGGACGAAGACTTTCCCTCTAGCATCTTAGGGAAGATTAGCTCTTGTCACAAAAATAAGATGCAAATGCCACCAGAAACACTTGCAAACTCAGAAAGTGAACACAAATAATCTACGGAGAAAAAAACATTAAATTTCCCAGTTGAAACCCTGTATCATGCTCTATTAGGATGTTTCTCTTCCTTCAGGAATGGTCACACTTTGAAAACTACAGAGTGACTTATTTTATAAGTCTGTACTCTTGGACTGTGAATATAAGCTTAATCAAGCTTCCTTTCTGGTGGGGTGAGTGTGTCCCAAAGCCTGGTAAGTACACAAGTTTTCCTTTTGACACAGCAGTTAAGACTCTGGAGACATACAAGGTTTATACCTAAGGATATTCACAACATTAGTATTCATGTTGAAAAACTACAACCGAAACGTATGAGTAATAGCGGAGTGGTTAAAGAAACTAAGGTTCTCCCTAAAAACGGAATCCTCAATTGACATTACAAAAAATTTAGTAAGAGAATACCCACTGACATGGGGAAAATACATATACAACAGACTAGACATATATTCACCAGAAAGTTATCAGTGATGTTCACTGTATTATCATCGCCTTTCCTTCTCTGTGTTTTTTTAGTATTTCCAAAATTCCTCCATGACTGCAATCAGTTGAAAAAGGTTTTATTCAAAAAGGTTTTATTGAACTGGTTGACATTTGAGACAGCTAACTTTTTTTTTCTTCAAATACTGCCACTTTATATTATTAGGGTCTATTTTCGTTGCACTGGGATTTAACTGTATATTTTAAGTACAGAAAAATAACTTCATTTATAATAAAAATGCGGAGTTCAAGAGCAGCTGAACAATACTTCATTTACTCAATCCATTCCTCTTACAACTCACTCTTCACTGGCAACCACCTTTATCTCAAATGTTCTCTACTGGGCAAGGTAACTTAGGGCAGTGTTACAGGTTTAAGAGGGTGGCAGAGAAAATGGTAGTTAAGTACAGGAGTTCATTAGGGCCTTCTAGGTAAAAAGTAAAGACAGAAAATAGGTAATAAAGCAACACTTGCAACTAAAGTGTCTCAAAGCAGGTATCTTTGTGTCAGCAGGGCTTTTCGGCAGTTTACCAAATAAGCTTTAAGAGTTCCCACAGCACACGTGGTCTCAGAGTAGTGTGGGGGCACAAATGGCGGCCAGGGAGCAACCCTGCTTCCCCTTCTGTTAAAGGAAATAAGAAATGTTTAATAATATTTTCATAAGGAATAAAAGTGGAAAAGGCAACAACAGGTGCAGAAAAGATGCTGAGTCAAAGTATCTGTATGCACATGCCTTCCATACATGTCTTTGTGTGGGATCAAACATGTGTGTATGGAGAAGAGGGAAGAGCATTCTTTCACAGGGGACCAAGGAAAACATCATCCAAGAGGCCTTGGTATAAGGTGGGACAGGACTGGTTACCAAATGAGAGAGGAAATAAATGTAACCAAGATGTGGAAAGGGGTCCCAGGACCAAGGAATAGCTCAGTTGAATTGGAACAGCAGCTGTATGAAAGTGATCTGAGTGATTACATCCTCAATTCTCCCAAGAAAGATTCATAACTAGTTCCATTCTAAAGGAGCAGGACGACACAAACCAACTTG
Organism: Puma concolor; assembly: GCF_028749965.1. Taxonomy (NCBI): domain Eukaryota; kingdom Metazoa; phylum Chordata; class Mammalia; order Carnivora; family Felidae; genus Puma; species Puma concolor. The sequence goes on from NC_141669.1 coordinate 94,888,789, forward strand.
TTACACGCAATGAATGCTTTAAGTTCTCAAGCCTTAACTCCCAGGTGGAATCTCAGTTGGAAAGAGCTAGACTGGAGCAAAAAAGTTTGTGAACAGAAGTGGGCAGGAAGACAGGCTGCCTGAACTGGGTTAATGTCCTCAGGAGGCTGTACTGAACACAACATGAAGCTGCTTCAGGCAGTGAGGGAGTAAATATAATCAAGGAGGCAATTCAAACAGAACCTCCTGGCAACAGTGTGTCAGAGAGCAGAGGGAGAGAACCAAAAGGTCTTCAACATAGTCTAGGCAAGGGCCTTCAATGTGTGCTTGAGATGAGAATGCTGGGCAGACAAAAGAAATGCCAAGTGGAAACACATTGAGGTGAGGGCTTGAGATGAAGATCTGCAAGTCATGTGCAGAAAGACTGGAAGCTAAGTGAAGGAAACAGCAAAGGTAAGGAGATAACCCCAGGGTCACAGGGATAATCTCTCCTGAAGGACAATGGTTACAATCAGAGATTTAGTAAGACAGCTGAAATCAGTGTTTGAGAAAACAAATCCATTTATTTATGAAAGATGCAGTTTACTGTATGTCAACTGTTCCTCAATAAAACTGCTTTAAAAATCCCATCCTTGGGGTACCTGGGTGACTCAGTCAGTTAAGCACCTGACTCTTGATTTCAGCTCAGGTCATGATCTCGAGGTTCATGAGTTTGAGCCTGTCACTGGGCTCTGTGCTGACAGTGCAGAGCTTGCTTGTGATTCTCTCTCTCCCTCTGTGTCTGCCCCTTCCTTGCTTGCACCCTCTTTCAAAATAAATAAATCAACATTAAAAAAAATCCATCCTTCATGCTCATGCTCTAAAAGGGAAAACATTTCCAAGGTAATAGGAAAAAAATCTCCAACATCTCCCCTATTTCCTCTCAGAGCCAAACTCCACAAAGTGATCTATATACTTAATAGGGAGGGAACAAACCATTAGGAGACAGAAAGGGCGCATCTAAAAATAAGTTTGGAGGTCCCTATTGAAGGGACAAGGGATACTATTTTTGACCTCAAAGATTAAAGCATTCTTTTCCCTTGGACCTTTGAGTACAATTTGAAGACTTACTCTCTCCTAAATGAATTAAGCTTTCACTGGTTGAGATATTTTTTTAGTAATTTGTTCCCAAAAATATATACTAAGAACTATTACATTTTTAGAAATTAAAGAACAAAAGAAGCTAAAGCACAACTCAACTGTATTTTTCCAATGTGATAACATCAGCCACAACTTAAACAAACATTTCCAAAAAGAGAAACACGTAAAGAGGCAGGAACTCATTAGGCAAAGTCCCAAAGGGGAACTGTACTGAGATCCAAGCTTTTAAAGTTCCTTCATTTTTTTCAGGTTTATTTATGTAAGTAATTAAAATTCTTATAGACAGAGAAACTAAAATAATAGAAATTATTTTATTATAATAAAATATATAAGTAAAAGTAATAGAAATAATAAAGAAAAAATGCAGATTACTCTGACAAATTTCTACCACCAGAAACAAAAGAGCTTAACTGTAGAGAGCACCAGGGGAAGGAAAGCAGTATCAGGGAGATAAGACAGAAGCAGCTTCAGGGAGGAAATGAGTTAACAGAACAGCTTATACATTCAACAGACTGCCCAGCTAAGGTAAGATAACTGTGTTTAGACGTACACAGCTTCATCCAGCTTCATCTAATTCCGTAAACAGGACTATTTTTCACCACTTCTAGGTGGCACCGTGCTGACTCATCTAGCACAAACTTCTACCCACTGAGAAGCCCTGCCCCAGGAGAAGTATGATGGACTCTTCCCTTGGTAGGGAACTTCCCTATTATTTCATATAATCACCTGTTATCAGAAACACACTAAGGACAAAAATATAAAAATGGTAAACTTAAGCATAGTTGAAAATAACAAAACTGAGCAGTGCTTTCATCTGTATCACAAGTAGCACTTTAGACACTATTAGAAGAAAATACTACAGCAAAGTCTCAACAGGAAGGGAAAGGAATGTACAACACCCCTTTCCAACTCAATTCACTTTAAGAATTACCCTTAGAAATGCTATTTTAAGTACTATTACTGTTTGAGAGTGCTAGTACACTTCACAAAGATAGCAGAAAACTCTAAATGTCAAGTTACTGCCTGCACTCCCCATTTTTACCCCACCTTTCCCTGATACCTTCTGTAATTAATGCTAAATCAGCATACCAATGCAAACTGTTCTTGTAGGGAAAACTTCATGATTCATATACTTGACATTTTAAAGCACTTAAAGAGTTTATAGGACTTAAGATGTCTTTTCTGACATTCTGTCAGAAGTAGCTAACCAGGTAGTGGAAGATAAACCCTTCCAAGAGTTTTCACCATCAAGTCTGTGACTAACTGTATATACTCCTCTTCCTCTAGGCTTCTGATTTCAAATCACCTGCTTGCCAGCCATAAGCATTATAGACACTGTAGTAACAGTTACATTAAAAAACTCACATTTTAAAAAAAACCTCCTTGAAGAGATAAAACACTCTATCCCTTGCCTGATTCATCCAAAGGTGACTACAGAAAGTTTGAGAAACACTTCTCTGAAGAAATAAGGGCTCCTGGAAGGCTCTGTAAAACACTGGGCTTTGACACTATGAACACTATGAACAACTGGGCTTTTACACAGGTTGAGAACTATGCTAGGTGCTATGAGAAAAAAAGAAAACTAAATGCTGCTGATGAAAATAACACACAAGAAGATTATGTAAACTACAGATCACCTTGTAGAACAGAAGAAAAGCTATGAAGGATAGGCTATAAAGGAACGGGCATTCCAAACAATGAGAGGAAGATACAGAGGTTAGTGTGATAGTGATGGGAAGAGCATGGTTACAAGGAGGAGGGAGGTGTCTGTGAGCAACTGCGTAGATTTAAGCACAGAGCGATGGCTCTGCCAAACTGTGACAGACCTCGACAAAGCAAAGTTTAATTCCACTGGCACTCTAGAGCAAAGATTTCTGAGGACTGGTAGTGCTTTTAAGAGAGAGAAGACTTATAGCATATGCCAACAGAGTCAGTGGGAAGGTGGAATCAAATAAATCAGCTGGGAAGTCACTATAGTAATTCAGGAGAAGAAACTATAAAATAAAGGAAAAAATAAAAACCTACAAAATAGGCCCACTGGGAAGAGCCAGGGATAAAAAATAACAGGGGAAAAAAATTCCAGAACAGTGGTATAGATACAGGGATTATTGTAGAATGAGAGGCTAAGCACATGGAATGTAATATAGAACTAGAGGCTCCTGAGTCTGGGCAACTGCTCAGAGACAGAAAAGAGAGATCAGCCAGGAGAACAAGTGACAGGCACTGGACAAAGAAGTATGGAACACTGAATGTGAGGTAAAACAAAGGTGTGTGTGTGTGTGTGTGTGTGTGTGTGTGTGTGTGTGTGTGTGTCTACTCCAGAAGAACAGAAAATTGTGCCGCTGCAGTGGAAGAGAACTTCCCTTTAATTTTAAAATCATATGAGGTTGTATATACTTATGAGGTTTTATATATTTAAAGTTAACAAACAATATTCTAAAGATATTACAGCTAAGCAAATTACAATGGTGAAATGCAGGATGAAGAAAATTAAAGGGGATAGCTCAGTTCTATTCAAAGTTAAGCTACTAATATACTGACTGATTTATGGGATCAGAATTAGAAAAGAATAAAAGATTTCCTAGGTCACAGCCGCCTCTATTTTCGAAGGGTCCTTCTAGGAATTTAAACACTTCAACAACCTCTCTCATACACTTTCCTACTACACTTTCCTACTCATACACTTTCCTACAAGTAAGACCAATGCGATGGGAAGAACCCACCTACACTCAATGGTTTCTCTGATGTGGAATGGAATACCAGATGCACCCAAACAGAGAAGGGAAAAGATGCCAGGAGTCAAAACAGAGAAATAACTGCAACTGGCACTGGAGGCTGCATTCATAGATTTTCCCTTATAGAGCAAACACAACACTGGGATGAACAACAAGCCCCCAAACAAACACACACACAAAAATATGCAGTAAACTGGATCAACCTCATTACCCCTCAGGGGAAACAATGAAAATTACCTCATAAGGTAAAAATTAATGTGGTCTTTCACAAATCTCTAGGAAATTAACTCAAATCAATTTTATTATGAAGCTTTTTTCAACATGTACCTGAATACACACGTAGGAATTTATCTTATACATCAGATAATCTTGTGAACATAATGGATACCAAATAATACCAAAGGCCCCTCAGGCTCATAACCAACCAACACTAACAACACCATACAAACAGAAGCTAAAGGATTTGTCAATTTTGTAATTCTTCCCTTGGACAAGTAAGTAAAGTTAACTACTTTTAGAGGGCTGGGCAGAAAGGCTCTTGAAAACATGCAGAAAAACGGAGGAGCACAAGCAAACATGTGACAATCCGAAGACGGATCCAGTGGGATTAAATGACCTGAAGCACCACTGCAAGGCAGAGACCCCAAGGGTGAACACAGAGCATCCTCAATGGATCTGCCCAAACCAGACTATTCGTGTGAAGGGCTCAAGAGCTTGGCTCACAATTCTAACTCCACCCATAACAGAAGAGCTCAAAGACAAAGAGCTAGAACAAATTATGTGTAAAGATAAACAAAACATGTGCGTAAAGATAAATAAAAGCAACTAATCTAGAAAGATTTTCCAAATTCATGACAGTTTTTTTTTTTAAATAAAACTCCTTCTCACTTGTTGGGATGAGCACTGGGCGTTGTATGGAAACCGATTTGATAACAAATTATATTATAAAAAAGAAAAAAGAAAAAGAAAACATCACATTCAGTCTATCACCACAATAAATACATACATACATACCTCCTAAAATTGCAGGTGCTACCTAAATCCATTAAGGATAGGAAAATGAACATGCTTTCACTTTATAATGATAAATCTAAAATGTTTCCCAAGAATCAGAGAAATAGTATGAGTGGGAAATAGTCTTCCCACACAGCCTTTTACAAAATCCTCGAATCACTAAGATGTGTTTGCCTTAGTCCTGCCTGAAGACTGCAGAAAATGATAGTAACAAAAACCCTGTTGTCAAGATTAGTAATTACATACACTAATTAAGCAAATAGTAATTTGTTGGTTTTTAATTCTAAACAATCATATTATATTTTACACACAGAAAATGCTGTCATCATGCAAGAAATGAAATATAAGTAAGTTTTCCAGGTAGCAGAAATTAGCCCTTTAAGTTTGTATATTAATTGTTGGTAAAAATTTCCATAAAATCATTCTATCTCAACCAAAGTAAAGGATGTAATAGTTTTGTTTTTAAACTCTGCAGAGCCACAACTGTAAATATAATTAAAATAATCTGTTGTAACACAGTGAAGCTGTGTGGGCCTCTGGGGTGTAGAGGTCTGTTTGCTCCTACATACAACTACTCCTAGAAACTCCTACTTTCTACCTCCCACTTACTAATCCGGGAAGAATTAGAGGTTGTCAAGGGAAACCAGAAAGCCGAGAAGCAAGCTTGTTCAATCAGTAACTTTAACAATATACATAATTTAAAGTCAAGAGGCTCTGTTCCAAGGTTTGCAACACAGGGACTCTCGAATCTCAAAGCATTGGTAGATTAATAGCTGCCATTTCCTTGTGATTCAGAGGTCTTTTTAGACTTATTTGCAAGTTACAGAGCTGTGTTTTGGTCAAATGATGTGAATTTTGGAAGACTTACCTGATTGCAGTGTTCTGTGCCAGATCTCGTAACATGGGGACAGGAGAACATACTATTCTAAAGACAAGGAAGACAGTTAAGTTGTAGCCTTCTGGATACGTGGAAGTTAGATATTACTTTAGGAAAGAGAACTCATTAAAATGTACCAACAAAAACAACATAACCAATTATAGCTTTCAAAAGGACCCTGTCTTCCTTGTTTGTAATCTCCTTAACAGAGAACTATTTTCTGCAAAAGGCTCCTATCAGAATTTGTAAAGGATACAAACAAATCAAAAAAGGGGCGTCAGGGGAACAAATAACCAAACAGAAGAATAGAACAGGCACTTTTTAAATGAAGAAAACCAACTGGTTAATAAATATACCATATGGCATTTGATTTCATTAGTAATCAGAGAAAGGCAACTGTAAGCCAACAGGCATCCACTAAATTGACAAAAATTAAGGTGATGACAATTCCAAAGGTTTGCAGGAATGCAGAGCAACACCTCTCACAAACTGCCACTGAGATTATAAAATAGTGTAATCACTTTGGAAAACCATCCAATATTATGTAGAAAAGAAGATACACATACTCTGTGACCAAGAATTCCCAAACTCTGATCTCAGAACCCCTTTAAAACATTTCTAAAAATCAAGGACCTCAAAAAGCTTTTGCTTACATTGGTTATGTCTATCAATATATACCTTTTAAAAATTAAAACTACAAAATTTCTAAAATACTAATTTAAAGATAACAATAAACCTATAACATAAATAACATTTTTAATGAAAAACTATATTTTACAAAATGAAAAAAAAAATAACGAGAAGTCTCATTGTCTTACATTTCTGAAAATTTCTTTAATATCTGGTTTAATATCTATCTTAATAGCTGGATTCTCTTATCTGCTTCTGATTTAATCTCCTAAGATATCTATCACACTACATTCAGTTTCTGGAAAACTCCATTGTACACTCAAGAGAGAAAGAGAGTGAGAAAAGCAAATATATCACAGCATCTTAGTATTATCATGAAAATAATTTTGACCTCATGGATCTCCTGAAAGGGCTTTAGGAACCCCCAGGGCTCCCTATAAACAGTGACACAGCCACTGGGTTGAAGAGCTGGGCTCTCACCCCAAGTCTTTTTCATAGTGCAGCAGGTTTTCTGTTGTTTTGTTTTCTCACTATTACTAGAAAATAAAACATGTAGGCAACAAAGACAAAATGCTAACTAAACTTCTTCCCAGTTGTACCAATTTACACAAATGAATGCTTACTGATCTGGAAGAACGGCTTCTTCATCCAAAGAAAATTTTCCTTGCATCCCATGACACAGTTCAGGAGGTACATCCACTGGCTGTGGAAAAATGCATTCTTGATCATATATCCAGAAGAATGGAAAGCAGGGACTCACACATCTACTTGTACACCAATGCCCATAGAAGCACTATTCTTAAAAGCCAGGAGGAGGAAACAACCCAAGTTCCCATCAACAGATGAATGGATAAACAAAATGTGGTATATACACACAATGGCCATTAAAGGAATGAAATTCTGACACCTGCTACAACATGGATGAACCCTGAAAACATTAAGCTAAGTAAAGTAAGTCAGACACAAGAGGACAAATACTGCATGATTCCATTTATGTGAGTTACCAAGAACAGGTGAATTCTTAGACAGAAAGTAGAATAGAAGTTACCAAAAGTAAGAGGAGAGGAGAATGGAGATGTATCATTTAATATTGTTTAATGGATACCCAGTTCTGGAACTGGACAGTGGTGATGGCTGCACAACACTATACACAGACTTAATGCCAAAAAATCACACACTTTTTAAGGGTTTTTAAAAAGTTAAAATGGTACACTTGTTTCTGTTTTATCAAAATTTTAAAAATGCATTTCTGATTAATCAAATAATTAACACTGTCTAAAAACACCTCATGATGGAAAAAGAGACCATACCTCTGTGGAACCTGTCTGATAGAGCTCCAAAATGAAGTCGTGAAGTGGGTGATGTTTCCCCACAAATAAGACATCGCCTCCAAGACTGTTTCTTTTAGCTGGGAGGAAAGTAAGGAAAGAATAAAGATCAAACAATTACATCTGCAAGCACAACTTTTATGAGAAAATGAAACATCTAAATTTTATTTTATTTTTTAAAGTTTATTTATTTTGAGAGAGAATCCCAAGCAGGCTGCTGTCAGTGCAAAGGCTGACAAAGAGCTCGATCTCACAAACCGTGGGATCAAGACCTGAGCTGAGATCAAGAGTCAGATGCTTAACCGACTGGGCCTTTCAGGTACCCCAAGAAATCACCTAAATTTTTAAAACTTAAGTATAAAGTTTACAAAAAATAATGTAAAAGTTATAGGCCAAAATGTGTGAAGCCTCTATAAAAGAAAAATAATTTTTGACAATAAGGTTTCAAAGATCAATGACTATCGGAAAAAAATATCACTAAAAGATATCTGAATATAGTATTGTAAGATAAGGGACAAAGTTATCTGTACAGAACTCATTTGCTTTCTTTAAGAAATATAAAACCATTTCATGAGGAAACCCAAACAAATTATACCATCTGATAACAAAGACTATTCTAAGGATGGCTGACACAGAAATTATTTCTATAGGTTTATCATACTGGTGTTAAATAAATTTCCCAATAGAATCTAGCTTCCCAATTTCCCAATACTTTTAACTACCAGTATTAATGACAAAATGCCACTGTTTGTAATAAAATAACATTTTAGGTTAGCAATCTGAGAGAAAATACCTGTGTTTGAATCTAACTTTTCAAGCAAACTGTTATTGAGGGGAGATGAAGGGAAGGAGGATGGAGGAAACTAATACAACCCAGTATGGAAAAATACTTTTGTGTGTACGTATCATACAAGAACCAAAAAGTCAAAGGATATTCTTGAAGTGCTGCTTTTTAATAAATCTAACAAACACTTGTGAGTTAAAAAAATTATAATTACTATTCAATTTATGGATAATAAATTCTAAGAAGCTGACTTTTCTTATAAAGAAAACATCAAAGGTTTAGGCCTTTATGTGAAATTTGACAAGTGGAAGAAGAGTCTAATTTCATAGGGAAATGTAAAGTCTGTATGATATAGACTCAATGTTGAGATCAAGTGAAAGTACAATTCTTACTCTCTTCTGGAGTGAGGTCTGGGTACACCTCTTCTAGAGCAGCTCGCAGCCTTCGCTCATCCACAAAAGGCAACAGAGCAACACCTGGGGGAAAAAATGCACACCAACCACCCAGCTATTAGGATCATCCAAATTCCATTTATCATTGGTCCAAATAAACATTTCTAGTAGAATATCCTTGCTGATGTAAAAACACTTCGAAACTGAACTCTATTTGGTCAAATCTCAGATGCAAATACTTCCCATGTGGTGAGAGAAGACAAAGTTCTATATATTTTCCATCCTTAAAATGGCTCGTAAGAGCCATGTTTGCAGAATCTTAAGTCTATGATGATAAAATTTTTAAATTAATTGAACAAGTAGCCACCTGGACACGAGTCTTTGTTCTCGCCTTACTTACGAGGATGCCCTTGGGCAAGCCAGTTAATCTGCCAAGGGCTTGAGTTTGTCCTTTCATCTTTCTGACTTGGTTTTCAACTAAAATACTCAACTAGAATAAATACATGGAATGTCTTCCAGCTCTAAAACTTCACAGTATTTTGTTTACATTTTAAAACCTAATAACTAATTTATATGCAAGAAGTTTTTAGAGACTTGCTTAAATAACTGTGGGGAGTATTCAGGCTGAAAACTGTTCTCTGGAATGTGCCAGAATTAAGGTAATTGTTTTATTTCAATCTAAATTCATAATTTTCAAAGAAGCACACCAGTAGTACAATGTCTATTACTAGAAAAATATATGAAGTTATTCAACCAAATGTGTATGTTGTACTGTATACAATATAAATAGTCTTTTGGCTAAAAAATTTAAAACAAATGGCAAAGAGTAATGCTAAATAGAGCTAAATAATTTTGAAACTACTGACAGTCAAAACTGCTCTACTTGTGATTGTTCCGTTTAGAATGAGAAATGAGGGGCGCCTGGGTGGCGCGTTAAGTTAAGTTAAGTTAAGTTAAGCGTCCGACTTCAGCCAGGTCATGATCTCGCGGTCCGTGAGTTTGAGCCCCGCGTCAGGCTCTGGGCTGATGGCTCAGAGCCTGGAGCCTGTTTCCGATTCTGTGTCTCCCTCTCTCTCTGCCCCTCCCCCGTTCATGCTCTGTCTCTCTCTGTCCCAAAAATAAATAAACGTTAAAAAAAAAAAAAAATAGAATGAGAAATGAAAGGCTCCCCAAGTTGTCATTAATTACTTAGCTACCATATTTTCAAAGTTTAGAAACAAGTTCAATTTCATTACCTAGTAGGGAAACATGTATTTTTTTAAAGTTAAAAAGAAACTAACTTCTAGTGTGAAAAGTGATTTCAATATTAACATCTATCATCTGAGTTAGGCTATTTCATTTACTGGTAAACATCTACACAGAAAAAAAATGTAGGGAGCTTTTCAAGTTTTGTTTAGTCATACACTTAAAACCCAAATTATCAAGCAGACATTCCATCAACTCCAAAAGCCAACTCCAACTGGTCAGCAGCTAATGACAACAATAAGGTTATTAAGCAAAAAATCAGCCCTAATGGCGAGGGTGGGAAGAAATGCATTATACCCAGATGTGATAAAGTTAGTGCCTGAGTGAGCTGATAGTAAAAATGACATTACAACCTAAAATTTTCCAGAGTGCTTATTTACAGGTAACCTAAGTAGCAGTAAAACTTAGGTAAACATAGTGCTCATACTCTCTGTGTTCAGATCTTAGTTCTATTGCTCTGTGACTTTGATCAAAATACTTAAATTCTCTGTTCATATATAAAATACACAACATTCGAAATGACTATGCTATATTTCTCTTATATAAATTAACTAAATATAAAAACACAACATTGAAAGTACGCATGTTCAACAAATGTGTTTTTTTTTTTTTTTTTTTTAAAGCATGTGTATTTATTTTGAGAGAGAGCTCAGCAGGGAAGGGGCAGAGACAGAATCACAAGCAGGCTCCGCACTGTCAGTACGGAGCCTGAAGCAGGGCTTGATTTCAAGAACCATGAGATCATGACCTGAGCCAAAATCAAGAGTCAGATACTTAACTGACTGAGCCACACAGGTGCTGGAATATTACATGAATACTATAAAAGAACAACAATGCACGTTCAATAAATGTTGAAAATGTACCCAGATATATTTTATCTTCTATCATTTTAAGATGCACTCAAGTTAGGCAAGAACTTAAATGTTACCATTACTTTCGATAAATTTTAAAGACATATGAGAAAAACTGTAATAGTACTAAATTTTACCTTAAAAACATTTTTTTTATGTTTATTCATTTTTGAAAGACAGAGAGAGATACAGCACAAGCAGGGGTGGGGTGGAGACAGAAGAGGGGAACACAGAATCCGAAGCAGACTCCAGGCTCTGAGCTGTCAGCATAGAGCCCGATGTGGGGCTCAAACTCGTGAACGGTGAGATCATGACCTGAGCCAAAGCAGGACGCTCAACCGACTGAGCCACCCAGGCACCCCTACTAAATTTTACCTTAAAATATGTTGTGTTCTTGCTACAGTCTAATAAATGAAAATACTTACACAAAATATAAAAATATTAAAGGCCTGAATTTCAACCCACCCTAAAATTCATTTAGAATCTCAAGGGACCCCAAATACCCAAAACAACCTTGAAAAAAATAAATAAAGTTGAAGGACTCCCACCACTTGATTCCAAAACTTTCTAAAGCTACAGGAATTAAAACAGTTTGGTACTGGCATAAGATTAGGAATAACAGGCAGCGAAACAGAGAGCCTATCAACAGGCACTCGGATACATGGTCAAATGATCATCAATAAGGGTGCCAGGACCATTTGATGGGAAAAGAGCAGTCTTTTCAATAAATGGTGCTGGGAAATGGATATCTACAGCAGAAGAATGAAATTGGACCCTAACTTTACACCGTATACAAAAATTGCCTCAAAATGGATCAAACCTAAATGTTAAGACCTAACACTATAAAACTCTCAAAAGAAAACAAGGAGGAAGCTTCATGATACTGGATACAGCAATGATTTCTTGGATATGACAACAAAAGCACAGGCAATGACAAAACAGTTCAACAAAAATTGGACTTCATCAAAATTTAAAGCTTTTGTGCATCAAAGGACACTATCTAACAAAGTAAAAAGACAGTCACAAAATGGAAGAAAATAAATGCAAAATCTTATATGAGACTAGTGTCCAAAATATAAAAGTACTCCTACAATACAACAAAAGCACAATTCAAACATGAGCAAAAAACTTCAATAGACATTTCTCCAAAGATGTAGCTAAGCACAAGAAATGATGCTCAATATGACTAATCATTAGGGAAATGCAAATAAAAAATATAGTAAGATCCCACTTCATAACCATTAGGATGGCTATTACCAAAAAAACAGAAATAGACACAAATAAATGGAAAAGATAATCCATGCTTATGGATTGGAAGAATACTGTTAAAATGCCCATACTATCCTAACCAATCTACAGATTTAATGCAATCCCTTATCAAAATATCACTGGCATTTTTCACAAACTAGTTAACAAGGAATCCTACAATTTGCATGGAACCACAAAAAACCCAAATAGCCAAAGCAATCCTGAGAAAGAACAAAGCCAGTGGTATCACACGCCCTGATTTCAAACTATACTACAAAGCTACCGTAATCAAAACAGTATGGTACTGACATGAAAACAGACATATAGACCAACAGAATAAAACAGAGAGCCCAGAAAACCCCCACACGTATACGGTCAATTAATTTATGACACAGGAGGCAAGAATATACAATGGAAAAGAAGAGTCTCTTCAACAGATGGTGTGGGGAAAACTGTAAAGCTACATGCAAAAGAGTGACCATTTTCTTGCACCATACACACAAATAAACTCAAATGAATTGCAGACTTGAAGGTAAGACCTTAAAGCATAACACTCCTAAAAGACGGTTCTAAAACCAGACAAAGACCCCATAAAAAGGAGAACTACAGAGCAATTTCCCTAACGAACATGGATGCAAAAATTCTCAACAAGATACTAGCCAACTGGATCCAACAATACATTAAAAGAATTATCCTTCACAACCAAGTGGGATTTATACCTGGGATATAGGGCTGATTCAATCAATGTGACACATCATACATCAATAAAAGAAAGAACAAGAACCACGTGATCTTCTCAATAGATGCAGAGAAAGCATCTGACAAAATACAGCATCCTTTCTTGATAAAAACCCTCAAGAAAGTAGGCATAGAAGGATCATACCTCATAATCATAAAAGCCATATACAAAAGACCCACCGTTATTATCATCCTTAATGAAGAAAAACTGAGAGCTTTCACCCTAAGTTCAGGAACATGACAGGGATGTCCACTCTCACCACTGTTATTCAACATAGTATTGGAAGTCTTAGCCTCAGCAATCAGACAACACAAAGAAATAAAAGGCATCCAAATCGGCAAGGAGGGAGTCAAAAGTTCACTCTTCACAGACGACATGATACTCTATGTGGAAGATCCAAAAGATTCCACCAAAAAACTGCTAGAACTGATTTATGAACTCACCAATACTGCAAGATATAAAATCAATGCAGAGAAATCGGTTGCATTTCTATACACCAATAATTAAGCGGCAGAAAGAGAAACGAAGGAATCAATCCCATTTACAATTGCACCAAAAACCATAAAAATAAACCTAACCAAAGAGGTGAAAAATCTATACACTGAAAACTATAGAAAGCTTATGAAAGAAATTGAAGAAGACACACAATAAAGGAAAAATATTCCATGCTCATCAATTGGAGGTACAAATATTGTTAAAATGTCGATACTACCCAAAGCAATCTACATGTTCAATGCAATCCCTATCAAAGTAACACCAGCATTCTTCACAGAGCTAGAAGAAATAATCCTAAAATTTGTATGGAACCAGAAAAGACCCCAAATAGCCAAAGAAATACTGAAAAACAAAGTCCATCACAATTCTGCACTTCAAGCTGTATTACAAAGCTGTAATCATCATGATAGTATGGTATTGGCACAAAAACAGACACAAGATCAATGGAACACAATAGGGAACCCTGAAATGGACCCACAAACATACAGCCAACTAATCTTTGACAAAGCAGGAAAGACTATCCAATGGAATAAAGATAGTCTCTTCAGCAGATGGTGTTGGGAAAACTGGACAGTGACATATAGAAGGATGAACCTGGAACACTTTCTTATACCATACACAAAAGTACACTCAAAATGGATGAAAGACCTAAATGTCAAGACAGGAAGCCATCAAAATCCTAGTGGAGAAAGCAGGCAAAAAAACTCTTTGACCTCAGCTGCAGCAACTTCTTACTCAGCACGTCTTCAGAGGGAAGGGAAACAAAAGCAAAAATGAACTACTAGGACCTCATCAAAATAAAAAGCTTCTGCACAGTGAAGGAAACAATCAGTAAAACTAAAACACAACCGACGCAATAGGAGAAGATATTTGCAAACGACATATCAGATAAAGGGTTAGTATCAAAATCTATAAAGAACTTATCAAACTCAACACCCAAAAAACAAATAATCCAGTGAAGAAATGGGCAAAAGACATGAACAGACGCTTCTCCAAAGAAGACATCAGATGAAAAAATGCCAACCGACACATGAAAAAATGTTCAACATCACTCATCATCAGGGAAACAAACTAAAACCACAAGGAGATACCACCTTACACCTGTCAGAATGGCTAACATTAACAACTCAGGCAACAACAGATGTTGACAAGGATGCAGAGAAAGAGGATCTCTTTTGCACTGCTGGTGGGAATGCAAGCTGGTGCAGCCACTCTAGAAAACAGTGTGGAGGTTCCTCAAAAAATTAAAAATAGAACTACCCTACGACCCAGCAATTGCACTAGTGGGTACTTACCCAAGGGATACAGGTATGCTGTTTTGAAGGGTCACATGCACCCCAATGTTTACAGCAGCACTATCAACAATAGCCAAAGTATGGAAAGAGCCCAAATATCCATCAATAGATGAATGGATAAAGAAGACGTGATATATATATACAACGGAGTATCACTCGGCAATCAAAAAGAATTAAATCTTGCCATTTGCAACTACGTGGATGGAACTACAGGGTATTATGCTAAGCAAAATTAGAGAAAGACAAATATCATATGACTTCACTCATATGAGGACTTTAAGATACAACACAGATGAACATAAGGGAAGGGAAGCAAAAATAATATAAAAACAGGGAGGGAGACAAAACATAAGAGACTCTTAAACACAGAGAACAAACTGAGGGTTGCTGGAAGGGTTGTGGGAGGGGGGATGGGCTAAATGGGCAAGGGGCCTTAAGGAGGATGCTTGTTGGAATAAACACTGGATGCTATATGTAGGGGATGAATCACTGGATTCTACTCCTGAGATCATTATTGTACTATATGCTAACTAACTTGGATGTAAGTTAAAATTAAAAAAAAAAAAAAAATCCTAGAAGAAACCGTAAGCTCCTTGACTTCAGTCTTAGTAATATTTTTTTTTTTTTTTTTTTTTTTTTGGCGAGTGCCCTCAGGCAAGGGCAACAAAAGCCAAACTAAACAAAGGGGACCACATCAAACTAAAAAGCTTGTGTTTCAGCGAAGGATACCACCTACAAAATGAAAAGACAACCTACTGAATGGGAGAAGGTATTTGCAAATCATACATCCAGTAAGGGGTTGATATCTAAGATATATAAAGAACTTGTACAACTTAATACCAAAAAAACCAACTCAATTAAAAAATGAGCAGATGTGAACAGATATTTTTCCAAAGGCATGCAGATGGCGAACAGACACATAAAAAGGTGTTCAGTATCACTAATCATCAGGGAAATTCAAGTCAAAACCACAATGAGATATCACTTCACATCTTTAAGAATGGCTATTATCAAAAAGACAAGAAAATAACACGTGTTTGTGAGAATGTGGAGAAAAGGGAACCCTCATACACTGTCGGTGGAAATGGACACTGGTGCAGCCACTATGGGAAACAGTATGAAGGTTTCTCAAAAATTAAAAATAGAATGAATGTATGGTCCAGCAATTCCCACTTCTGGCTATTGATCCAAAGAAAACAAAAACACCAATCTGAAGAGATATATGCACCCCTTTGTTTACTGCAGCATTATTTACAACAGCCAAGATACGGAAGCAACCCAAGTGTCCTTAGACGAATGGGTAAAGAAGATGTATACAATGAAATATTAGTCACAAAAACGAATAAAAGCTTACCATTTCCAAAAACATCAATGTACCTACAAGGTATAATGCTAAATGAAACAAGTCCCAACAGAGAAAGACAAATACTGTATGATTTCACTTATATGTGTAATCTAAAAAAAAAAAAAAAAAAAAAAAAAAAAAAACCCCAAACAAATGAGCAAACAAAACAAAACAGCAACAGACTCATAGATATAGGAAACAAACTGTTGGTAACCAGAGGGGAAAGCAGGTGAGGGGGCAGGCAAACTAGATGAAGTGGATTGAGGGGTATATGCTTCTAGTTATAAGTCAGTCATGGGTATGTTATACTGCATAGGAATACACTCAATAGTACTGTAATAACTTTGTATGGTGACAGACGGTAATGAGACTTAATCATGGGAATTATTTCATAATGTATAAAAATAGCAAATCATCATGATGTACACCTGAAAGAGGGTATTATATGTCAATTATACTTCAATAAAAAATACCTAAATACGTAAAAGCCATTTACCGAATAAAGAAAAGAAAATAACAAATGTTAGCAGGGATGTAAAGAAATTGTAGCCATTGTGCATTGCCTCACTCTTCCTCCGGATGATTTATACTACAATGGTATATACAGAAAGCAAGACATCTGCACACTTATATACTTACTTACTTGACATTTACATAAGTATACTTATATACTTATATTTTTACTTCGCTCCCTTTTATTCTCCTATGCCTCCACTCCCTGTAATCAAAGCATTCTCCACAAAGCACCTTCAAAAACAATCTAAGACTCCAATCCATTTACATATAACAAAATATGACCACAGAGCATACTTGCTAACCTCAATCAATGGGTTACATTTCCCATTATCATTCCATTAAAGAAATAATGAAATGTCTTTCACTACATAAACCAAAAGTCAACCCTAAAAATCTCATAAAATGATTTTCAAATGAATACCCCTTTGTCTCACAATTCTGAGTCATGTTATTGGTCATCTGCACCAGAGGAAATAACCAAGGAAAAAGTAAACACATAACTTTACCAAACTGATTATCTTAGAAAAATATATGGGGGAAGACAAGATTAAAATGATTGCTGAAAAGGGCTTTGGCATGAAATAATAGTTGACTTACTGTGTGACAGAATTCTTTATTGTGTTTTACATTCAGTCATCATCACACATTTGCTGAGTGGTAAACAGCACCTTAAATTTAGTAGTACTAATTTAAAATTGACATTCTTATAAAAACTGTAAACAGAAGGAATGAGAAAATAACAGCTAACTAAACAAACAGGAAATGATTACTGTCAAGTATTTAAAACTAAATTTCTTATACATTTTTCATCTTCAAATTTCCATGGGGTATAAGTGAATCTCCACATGGACACAACCATGTTTTTTTGTCAGCAATCTTACAAGGTGCCAATGAGCTACAGACTAGGAGCAAGTCCCAAGTCCCATTAATCAATCACAAAAGAGACAAAAGACAGAATGATTAATCTCTTTCAGTCTAATTTACTGTTTATCAGAATGTTACTAATTACTACTAATCACTGATAATCCCAGGTCGGATGGAAAAAAATGAAATTTTCACATGTAATTCTTTTTTTTTTTTTTTTTTTAATTTTTTTTTTTTCAACGTTTATTTATTTTTGGGACAGAGAGAGACAGAGCACGAACGGGGGAGGGGCAGAGAAAGAGGGAGACACAGAATCGGAAACAGGCTCCAGGCTCTGAGCCATCATTCCAGAGCCTGACGCGGGGCTCGAACTCCCGGACCGCGAGATCGTGACCTGGCTGAAGTCGTACGCTTAACCGAATGCGCCACCCAGGCGTCCCGTGTAGTTCTTAAAATATTTACTTTTTAAAATTATTTTTTATTATGTTTCTTTATTTTTGAGAGGCAGAGAGAGACAGAGCATGAGCATGGAATGGGTAGAGAGAGACAGAGACACAGAACCCGAAGCAGGCTCCAGACTCTGAGCTGTCAGCACAGAGGCTGACACGGGGCTTGAACTCATGAACCGTGAGATCATGACCTGAACTGAAGTCGGACACTCAACCAACTGAGCCACCCAGGCGCCCTAAAATATTTATCTTTTTAAAAAAACTTTATTATTTTGAGAGACAGAGAAAGCGTGAATAGGGGAGGGGCAGAGAGGAAGACAGAGAGAATCCCAAGCAGGCTTCAAACTGTCAGTGCAGAGCCTGATACGGGACTCGAACCCATGAGTGAGTTCATGACCTGAGCCAAAGTTGGACGCTTAACTGACTAAGCCACCCAGGTGTCCCAAAATATTTCTCTTTCACAGAAATTCTTTCATCCCACAAATCATGTTTTCTTACAGTTTACCAAAAGGAGAAAATTATTTTAACAAAAAGGAATAATGTCTAAATTTTACCTTGCCATGCATATTTCTTCCCATTCAAATCAATAGCAAAATCTTCAGGGTAGAAGTCAATTATACTAGAATCCTGTATCAGGGAGAAAAATAAAGATTCAAAACAAAAGTCACACATGCATGAGTTATAAAGAATTTGACATTTCTTTCATTCATGTTATCAGGCCCGATGAGAAAATGAGGTTTTATTCCTTCAAAAACTCGTTATTAAGATATCAAGTCATTAACCCCAGTAGTAAAACAAAATTAACAATTTTATTTAAAAAATGGGGGGCGGGAAGGCATTATTATAGAAAAATTTTAGAACTGACAACTGTGAACCCAAGACAGTCAATGGAGAGTTTACAGACTCTAATAATTCCTACTTCATGCCAGGGTCTCCCCTGCTTTCTATCTGGCACATAAAACAAGCGCAGAGATGATCTGAGGTAGCCCAGTCTGAACTCTGGAAGCCACTACACATGGTGGAAATAAATAAAAATAATAACTTACAGGTAGGCTGAGAACAAAGTAACTGTTACAAGAATTTCTCCCAGGGGCCTCTGGGTGGCTCAGTCATTTAAGTGTCCGACTGCAGCTCAGGTCATGATCTCGCAGTTTGTGAGTTCGAGCCCCACATTGGGCTCTCTGCAGTCAGCATGGAACCCGCTTCAGATCCTTTGTTCCCCTCTCTCTCTGTCCCTCCCCCACTCACGTGTGCTTGCTCTCAAAAATAAAAATACACATTAAAAAAAAAGAATTTCTCCCCAACACAAATTAATTTTATTTGCTGGGTAAGGGTTCTGATGACCAAGGAAAGTAGAAAATAAAAAGGTGAAAAGTATAGAGAACTCAGTACGAAGACACTTACGGGATCACTCATGAGCTTCCGCCATGATGGAGGTAGAAAGTTACCACTTGCAGCTGGAAAAACTCCCATAAGTTGTTCCAGTGGTTTAAACTGCAAGAAAGAAAAAAAGTTTAAGATAAAATACACAATTTTTATCTAAGCCAAAATTCTATGAATTTTATGACTCTAAATAACTAGGCTTACCGGTTTAGTGCCCTTCTCAAAATCAGATGGCATGTCTGCAATTCCTTCAAAGTCTGAAGCAAATGGTGCATAATGGAATGGATAATACCATTTCCAGGAAGCACAGCCCTAGAATCATCACCAAAAAACAAAACAAAAACAAAAAAACAAAAAACAAAAAAAAAACCCAAACTCAAAAACCTATGTTCAGTATGGACACAGTAAAGCAAACAAAACTTAGAGTATTATTAACCTATAATATTCTATTTGTAAAACACGACTTCCAGTGCACATTCCATATATTAATTTTTTCCTATAAGTCCTAAAAGTTGTTTTGATTAACTGAACTTTTACTTTATATCAATGGCTCCTTGATTTAGAAACTACTGCATGGGGTGCGTGGGTGGTTCAGTTGGTTGAGCATCTGACACTTGATTCTGACTCAGGTGATGATCCCAGGGTCCTGGGATTGAGCTCCACATGGGGCTCCAAGCTGAGTGTGGAGCCTACTTAAGATCTACTCCCCACCACACACTCTTTCTTTCCCCTCCTCCCTCCCTCTGGCCCCTTCCCCCCTTGTGCTTTCTCTAAAAATAAAAATCTTTTTTTCTTTTTAAAGTTTATTTGAGAGAGAGCACGTGTGCATGCACACGAGCTGGGGAGGGGCAGGGAGAGAAGAGAGAATCCCAAGCAAGCTCCGCACTATCAGCACAGAGCCTGATGAGGGACTCAATCTCACGAACCATGAGATCATGACCTGAGCTAAGATCAAGAGTCAGACACTTAACTGACTGAGGCACCCAGGCACCCCCCGCCAGAAAAAAAACAAAAAAACAAAAAACAAAAAAACCCCACAAACTACTGCAAAGCATTTTTAATAATTAGTAGTTAACACCAAACTTTATATTTACAAACAAATTTGGTGAAGATTTTTATCCTTAAAATGTGCTTGGAGGTATTTCTTTCCAATTCTACAGCTGCCATCACCAAACAGAATGAAGAGTGGTGGTAGCTGGCACTTACCTATAGCACATAGATGGTAAGGCACATCACTGAAACAGTGACTGAGTAAAACTGCCAACAAAAGTTTCATTTTACAATTCCCTATTACATTTTCATTGTGACAACTTTCTCTTTACTATAAAAATATTTAGGTAAACCTATCAAAAAGAAAACAGTAAGTTTTACTGATAGAAAAGTCCTCCTAATATGTTTTGATTCTATGCCTAGGGAATTAAAATCTTGAGGACGAAAGTAAAACATGAATTTGCAGTATTTTACAACCTAACTTAATGCATCCAAATTACACTTTCCACTTAATGACAAACTCCATCTTTTCTCAGATCACACCAAACCTAACTTGTTTTGCTCTCCAAGAACGAAACCAGGTATTAACTACTAGTGTTACAATCCCCTCTATGTCTACCTAATCTCTCACACTCTGACATCTCAATTATCAAAAGCTTAAAGTCAGATACAGATTACTCCAATTATCATGCATTTCATGTAACATCACTACATTACACGGAGGAAATGGTATCATTCAAATGTCTTTCAAATTCTTACTAGTATTTTCTAGGCTTTGTCCTTTGTTCAGTCATTTAGTGACTGTCTATTAATTACTTAGTTATTTTTAATTTCCAATTAAAAAACCATTATACTTTAATCACGTTAAAGACAAAGTACACTCAACCATACTACTTGACGCCGAAATCTTTAATAAGCAAAACAAAAATTATCTTTGTTTATATATTAACACTTGAGAAGCTTCAAAGGGTTTACAAACAAATATTATTTAAGGTAATGAATTTCTGAACAAGAAGCTTTTAAAAAAATGAGTCTGGATTTAATTTCATAACACAGCTCAATAATACACATTATTATAGAAATTACTATCCTCCTTAAATGATTAGGTAGATTTAGAGGAAAATATTCTCTGTACCTGGTAATAATATCGAAGAACCCAGCAGAGCCCCTCAACGTAAGACTGTACAACTTTACGACGGAATTTCTCATCAGCTGCATCAACATCAAATTTGTTCTTGTAGTACCGCTGTTTCCAACCAGCTTCCCATAGCCTAAAATCCAGGCAAAGCCGGTTCATGTGGAATGAATACTTTCAGTAATTGTTCACTGATTTATCACCCAAACCATTTTATATTTAATATCCAGGTGAAATGTTAATGAGTTAAGCAGTAATGCTAACACAGCTTCATTTAATTATTTAATCACTTCTAAAAGCCCATTTACACAGGACTTACTATCAACTTAAGAGATAAACATCAAAAACCCAAATGATGATTCTAGTAAGACAATTAGCAACATTTTGGAAAAAGAATAACTATTTATTAAAGTAGATACTGAGTATTTGTTTGCTCAAATGTTAATACTGTTTTACATGTTTTTTGATTGTGGACCAATTCTAAAACTACATTTTAAGATTCAAATACTGAAGATATTTCAAGGTCCTCCGTTTGTAAAATACATTTAAACTAAATAAAGGAAGCCAATCAAATTACTTAAAAAAAAAAAAAAAGTTACATGTGTAATTTTTTAAAAGGTAAAAATGGTTTATAAGATAATCTAGGAACCAGGCAGAAAATTATGTTTATATCTACTTTCCCCATCCGTGGGCCTTATTCTTCTTTCAGCTAAGAGCTGTTGGCTTAAGGGAAGGACACATAAACACATATATGCATGTTCTGGTAAAACTTAGAAGTAGGTTCACTTCTAATTCACTAAATTCTCATTTGTCACTGACAATACACGTGAACTATACGTTTTTCACTCAAAAGTATATATATATTTTTAAATACTCATTTTTCATTCTCTGAAAGATTTAAACATTTTATCGAAGAACACAAAGAAGCCAAAGAACACTAAAAAAACAAAACAAGACAGATCAAGAACATCAAGATGATTCTCATTTAAGGGCTATTTTATACCATGTGCCACATCTTACAAATTGCAGTCATGTTCCAGAATATACCACATCAATTTTAATTTCCTCCCACCTGCCCCAAGGATTCACAGGACATCACTTAGGAGAAATATCCTCTATGATGCAGACTGTAATTGTTTTACAGAAAATATTAATGAAATACATGTTAAGGGTCCCAAGCATTTCTTAATAGAAGCATTTCTACCTTGACTATTCTCAGCACCGGGATTACACAATAAAGTACTAATAAATCAAGTTAACTATTAAGCTGGTATCGATCAAGATGGCTACACAATAAAACAGAAAACATACTCTAAGAGGAAAATCCAGAGTTGCAGAAACAGAGGATCAGGTAAATGTTCAATCACAAGTCACCAAAGATCTCAGAATCTGACATCAAAGGACGTTAGGAAAATACAGAACCATATATGACACTTGAGAAGTTTCTCATCATAAATGCAAACATACCATCCACGTCCTATAAAAGAAGCATGAGTTGTGGACCACTATTGTTTAACTTTGAAATATATCATTTTGCTAAATTCTTAATTAGTTAAAATTATTCAGATTGTTGGCCTTTTGCACTTGGAACACAGGGTTCAAATACGGATTTAATTACATGAGAGGCTGTTAATCTTACATAATGATCTCAAATCTCTGGATAAAGAATCAAAATTTCTCATTACAAATTTCAAGTATACAGCTAAAGGGAAACTTCCCTGTCATGAAATGTAATTGTACAGATCCAAGTCTGTGGTTTTAAAAAATATACATGTTTATCTCTTTTGCATATTTCATTTGAGGAAGAAACTTTCCAACTGAGATTAAAGCAAACTATATTAAGTATCCAAATGTAACTGAACTTTCTGTGTTAAGCAGCCTGAAGATTTAATCTCAAAACAGTAACATTCAGATCACATAGTCAGAGCTAAACACCTCATGTCTAGCCGATCTAGTGCCTGGTCTCAGAGGGAAAAGTGGCTTGGAGGACAAAAACCTGCACGCATACTAATCTAGATACTTAGGTTTAACAGCTATAGCTTACACATCTCACTGGAATTTACTGACTATTCTAACCCTCCACATTAATTACTGGTGGATAAAAAGATCACAGGCAAGCATCTGAAGGCAATGCTGCTCTAAGCTAAATAGCATTAATTAGACAGCATCTATTTCAGCAATTTGATAACAAAGTGTTACCAAAAAATGGTTTCACCTGACATTATCCTCTGGCTCAGGTTCACTGTCACTGTCTTCTGCTTTTCGCTTAATTCCTCCTATCGGAGATGGGGAGCCATCAGAAGTGAAACTTGTATTAGGAGACACTGAAGGACTCTGCAAACAATTATAACATTACACAGAAAGGATTTAATTATTCATTTCACACAAGAAGTTACATCCAACTGCTGTTACAATCATGCTTCATGATAATACATTTTTTAAAGCTATTAAATAGATATGGTAAACATATTTAGAAAATACAAAGACTGATCTTGGCCTACGCCACTTCTTCAAAAAAGAATAATATAGTTTCAAGCTTCCTATGCTTAAACTCAAAAGAATCTGAACATTATCAGAATAAAAATTATTTCAGAAGAAAAAAGAATTTAATCTTATAAATTTTTAAAAATTATAGGGCTTGATTATTTTTTCTTTGGTGGTTCCTCACATTATGAATTCACAACCACTTTATACCAAACAAATAGCAAAGTTGGGAGGGGGAAAATATAAATACATAAATTAATAATATACAATATAATCAATGTTGGAGACAACGAAGTTAAATGGTAAGTGCTCAACCTCACGCAACCATCAGGAAATCAACAGTTTAAAGACACTCTGCCAGGTAAGTGATAAAATTATTGATAATGTTTTAAAATTCAATGTACAAGTAAAAATCTATCAGTAACTTAGAAAAATGCAGATTTAGTATTTCAAAGACTTAGATACCACTTTAAATTCAGTATTATCTTCCCTTTGTAACTAACTCAGGAAACACAGTGAACACTCTAAAGTATTTCAGTATTTCATTAAAAAATTAAAATTTCCTGCAACTTTAGTTTTTCATGTTATGACCAAAAACACAAGTGGCAGAAAAGGTTTTAATGATAAGGTTTTTCTTCTGTTATACAGAGTATATTAAATGTTGTGAGTAAACTGAATTATTTTTAAATTACTTTATGAATGTAGTTTACACCATAGGTCAAAAAAAGTTACAACAAAGCAGAGCTTATAACTTTCTTTTAAAAATGTATAATTTCCATTTTTTTCATGATACTATATGGCCAATACGTTAAAAAAAACACACAAAACTATAAAAATAAATTCAGGAAGGTGCGGTTGTACTTGAAACTGAGATGGGTATTTTCAGTCAGACAGATCTGAGTTTGAAATACCAAGTCCAACCTTTATAGGTTATACAGCCTTAGACAATTTACCTCTGTTAGCCTCAACCTGAAATGGGATAATGTTCTCTTTGGAGGTTATTGCGAGGATTAAAGGAAAATGATATGAACGATACGTATGAAAGATCAACAACACAGGCTGCCTACATGGCGTAAGGTGGGTCACCTTTCAAGAAGTCATCACTTTTATTTTTCAAACCCAACACTAAATCCATTTGGATTAAATTATGAGATGATATTCATAGCAATCATCTAAGTACAAAGAAGTTGGATAAAAAGCAAACTTTCCCAAACTGACAAACAAGATAAAAAAAAAAAAAAAACCAAACAGAAAACTCTTTAGATAACAAATACAACTGCAACAGAAAACAAAAAGAAGTAGCTTGTTCTTTAATACCAAATCTCTACTGCTCTTTTTTTGTTCTCTCTCTACCAACAAAAATAGTCTTTCGTGAACATACCAGATTTATACCAATTTATTCAAATTCCTTTTTAAAAAACTCTTTTTTGCAATCAAATTTTATCAAATGGCTGCAGATATAGTCAAACCATACTTTTCAGAACGCAAAACTTAAAAACACAGATTTATGAGGAAACAGAAGCCAGCTAGTAAAACATTAACAACGTTGACCATCAAGTAGACACTACTCAATACTGGACATGTCCAACAGCTTTAAAAAAAAAAAAAAGCACAAACTCTGTAACTCAAAAGGCAACCTTTAAATGAACTGGTAATTCAGCCTTGTGATTTCCTTAAATTTATAACATTCTAGATGAAAAACCCTCTACGCCAAGACTCCAACAGAAATAACTGTGTCAAGGGGAATTAAGATAGGATCAAATAAGCAACCTAATCACCAATCTCCCTATTCCTACTCCCATGGCAGACATTATTAATCAATGGTGGGTCTAGTCCTGTGGAGCTTTAGTATGATACTGGAATCTCTCTCAAAGCAATCACAGCTGGCCAAGTTTAACTCTGCCATACTCCCTGGGATTAAGAAAAAAAGCACTGTATCATCAACATGGTGTCTGACAATACAAGTCACTTAGTTCCACTCTGTGGAGAAGGCAGTCACTATTAAATGATGGACATCAGACTTTTCTGTTCTATTCAAGTGCCTCATCGCATATCCCACTGTTAATGGTGAAAGGAATAAGACAAGAACACAAAAATCAAACAGAACAAAAAACAGAACAGAAACCCAGGCTGCTTCTCTCAGGAGATGCAAAATCACAGTTCCCAAATTCCAAATCTAAGGTTCTAAAACTTCAAAATGGAAACTGGCGAGAATATAAATCAGTCTCCTAGTATGGCAAAGATTCCACAAATAGGACTGCCCTGTAATAAAGGATTTGAGCATAAATAGGATAACAGAATAATGAAACTTAAATATCAAAACTTATACAATTTCCTTGAATATATAACAAAAATTTACACTAGATCTCAAGCCTTACAAAACATATTTCCTCTCTCTATAGTACACATTTTCTCTCTTATGCCTACCAACCTGAAATAAGCAATCGTTTTGATTATTTGCTGTCCTTCAATTCGTGGTCTGTTCCCTCACCCCTGCTGCTGCCCTGTCATGTGCTCTGTGCTCAGTGTTGCCACCGAACAACAGGAAGCTACTGGACAGAGTACAGCCTTGCTGGCTGAGATGATCTGCTTCTTCAGTTTGGATCACCAAGTTTAAACAAGGAAGGACTGAAGGTGGCAAATCCATTCAGTTCCCGAGTTTCTAAGTACAGAGCAACCAGAATTTGGATAGCGAGAGCTACCTTAAGATATATATTCAAATCTATTCCATTCTTGAGTTGGAGGGTAAGGGTTTGGGCAGTGAGAAGTGCTTATTTTTGACAGACTGGGATTAGTCTGTAAAATGTCCATAACTGATCCCTGGAAAGAAAGGGGAAAACCATTTTTCTCTCTTGTCCCCTTCAAGCTTCTAGCACCCAGTACCTTTGGTTGCATTACAGAAACCCTACAGCCTCTTAGCTATCTATATTTGCATGCATTTTCTTTTCTTTCATGTTATTTAGATATTTACATATTGATAATCATGGATTCAGCAAAGTTAAAAATATCTCAAGGCAAAAGAAATTGAGAAAACTACAAAACAACTCCAGGCTGAGTAACAAAATTCACACACAACTGCAAGAGACCTCTGATGGTCACCACTTTTCAATGCCACATGAAAGTAAGTCACTTACAGAGTTATTCTGCATCCTCATTTCATAGGCTGCTTGTCTTGGATTACTGGCTACTTGAGAACCTGGTGAATTTCTTGAACCCAAGGCATGTGGGGTTAATATTCCACCAGGAGAGAAAGCTGGTTGATCTCTCTAACATAAGTGGAAACAAATGTAGAAATTAAAATTACATCACAACACAGATAACAGGAAGAAAAGAAGGCAATGGAACAGGATTCTCACTGTAAGCTCTTAAAGGAGGAACTGGATTTCTGTTAGCATTTACAAACTGCTAGCACAATTTGATCTGATGGTAACTCACCCTGTAAACAATATCCTGTAACATTTAATAACTGTTTTAAAAGTACATAATACATTGTTCTGATACACAGAATCTACTCATGTCTCATTAAGCTACTCTATGATTCCTGACAATTTCAAAACGCATTCAAGAAACAATTTCAGGCACATGAAAATAATAGAACTATTAAGGTTAAAAAAACAAGTCAAGAGTTTAATCTATACTTAGGAAAAACCATTTTTATTTACCCTTCACCTAGCTAGAATTTAACTCTTCACTTCCAATTAGAGCTGTAATTAGTGACAGTTGTGGCTGAGTGATACAACACACTTGTTACACAGGTACTGACTGAAAGAAAATAGCAATACATAAGGTAGAAATCAAATATGCCCCTCTGAATCTAGTGGTTTTGAACATACCTGTAACAATAAGGAACTCTACTTTTCTCCCTTCCAGAGTCCCCAACTTGCTTACTTCTAATAAAATATAAAAATAAATGGGGTGCCTGGGTGGCTCGGTCGGTTAAGCATCTGATTCTTGATCTCAGCTCAGGTTATGATCTCACAGTTCGTGGGTTCAAGCCCCGCATCAGGCTCTACGCTGTCAGCACAGATTGTGGGATTGTGTCCTTCTCTCTCTGCTTCTCCCCGACTTGCTCTCTATCTCTCTCTCAAAATAAATAAAAATAAACTTAAAAAATATAATAATAGTAATAATAATAAAAGGCAGTCCTTAAACTCCATGAGTTTAAAATCTAGTAAAGAAGGAAGAAAAATAAGAACTAAAGAAGTAACTACAGAGCATTATGCAAGAAGTAAGAAAACAAATATCACAAGCAAAAGCAGCAGAGTTCAGAGAAAGGACTGCTAATCCTGGATGAGGGTGGAGGCCTTAAGAGAGGCCCTGGTGGAAAAGCTAAGATGTGAGGGAGTCGTGAAGTCAGAAATCCACTCGGAGCTAGCAAGTGCAGGCAATGCTCTGAGTCAGGAGGGACGTGATACATTCAGAAGACAGGAGGGAAAAGCTGGGCGGCTACAATCAGACCGGATCAGAGTACATTCTGCATGCCAGACTGAGACAGAAGTGGGTTCTGAGGGAACTACAAAAATCACGGGTCATTTCCAAGCAGAGAAACAACAGTTTCAGGAAGATTAACCTAACAGATGTAGACAGAATGCAGTAACTTTTAAGAGGATATAAAGGGTTGACTGCTTTTATTACAGAAACAATACCTGATAATGACAAAAAAATTCAAATAGCTAAGTGCCCCATGCCCATCAAGTGCATCCTTTCAGACTCCAGAGCTTAGAAAAAACACCAGCATTCTTTCTCTAGGCAAGACAGCAGCTGGGTAGACATTATGTCCCTAACCAACTCCTATCAGAGAAGAAATAAAGCAACTGCAATGAACATCTTTCTCCCAAACTGTAAACTTAGGCTATTGCCCATCTTACGAAATTAATTAAAACTCACCTTCATTCTCTTTCTTTTTTCTTTCTGTCGTCTTCTAAAACTGTCCTAAAAGTATAAAATCCACATATTCTGTCAAATAATTACACAAAAATGTCAGAGTTAAACATTACCAGGAATGATTTGGGAAACAATTTAAGTCTTAAAGGAAGACCCCAGAAACCTAGACATATATAATTAAACTAGGCAATGGACCATATGTTCAAAGTGCTGTTTATCAGAACCTTTGACGGACACAGATCATTCTAAATGGAGTTTAGATATAATTTGTTCCTCTTAATTTTTTTCACTTAAGCTTTTGACATCATTTCAGGAAAGAATACAAGTCATGACAAAGACTCTTGGTTTCACCCTGGAGCAAATAGGCTGTCAATATGGAGAAGATGCAAGTAAGTAAGAAAACAAATAATTCTAAGTTTTAGCTGTATACAGTTAATAACCAAGATGTCCATTTAAAAACAAACTGACAATTTAATAATGAGCTTGTGTTACCTAAAAAGGGCTTGACAGTTCCTAATTCTGTAGCATGCATGGCACAGAGTGGGTAAAGAGAGAAGTGGGGCTCTATACAAACATCACCCCCCTGCCCCACACACCAGGTTCTAAGAAGTCAATCTAATGAAAGAAAGGAAGGAAATTCAGATGTCTGCCCTGCTCATTCTGAGCCAATTTAATCCACAAGAAAGGGTCCACTCTGCATGGATTCTTCCCCTCCGCTCATTTTCAAAATGTAGTCACGGTTTCAATTAAACAGGATTTGGGGTTGATCTTGTTTCCCACTAACTGTTTGGCCATTCAAAGGCCTCCCTGGCCCCAGCATTCCTCCCATGCCCAAGATTCTGTGAGAATCAAGGCACTGGAATGTCAACTGAGGTCCTATGACAGCCCAAAACAGGGGCTAGAATTACTGTACTGACCGCCACCTTACTACCTGCACTTCTCTGCTCTTCCAGATCAGTAATGCCAACTGTAAAATAACATCCTTAAATAAGATCTTTAATTTGTACTTTCTGTCAAAAGAGAAGCTGAATGTTGGATATATGGTGAATGACTACCTTAAAACCTCCGAAGATATGAAACGCACCAACTTCTTTAAACAAGATTTCCTCTCCATCTTTAATGAAATGTCTCTTATCTAGGGCACCAATGAGCTACAGACTGTAAAATTCACTAGTCAGTTTTCAGTCCACATCTGACCATGACTCTCCATCTTGAATCATGCTCTTCACTTGGGTTCCCAGCCACTACACTCACCTGGTTCTCCTCTTTCACTCTTGCTGCATGCCTTTGCTCCTTGACTCCCCAACCTCTAATGTTAGTGTTCCTCTGTGCCTAATACTTGGACTTTTCTACTCTCATGAGAATAGTCATCTGGTCTCAGGGCTTTAAACACCATGTAAATGGTGATGAGTCTCCAACCAGGACCTCTCCACCACCTCCTAGTCTTTTTTATCAGTTACTCAGACCATTTTTCAACTGCTCAGACAAAAATGCCTTGGAGTCATTCTTTATAACTTTGCTTCTCTCAGCCTAACATCAGCCAATCCAGTGGCTCTACCATCAAAACATATTCAAATTTCAACTACCTCTTATCATCTCCACTGCCACCATGCTGGCTCCCTTGGATTGCTGCAAAAGAGCCTCCTACCTAGGCTCACTACTTCCATATAGTCTCAATACAGCAGCTAGAGTGATCAATCCTTTCACATGTGCCAGATCTTGTTACTTCTATACTCAAAGCCCTCCACTGATGTAGAATGAAAGCTAAGTCCTCATAATGACCTACAGGATCTTCCCAGAATGGGCCCTGAATCATTGTTCTGATCTCTTCTCCTGTCACTTCCCTCTTGTTTCCTCTGCTCTTGACATACTGGGTCCTTACTGTTCTGTCAACATCCTAGGTACACTCCCTACAGCCTCTGCACAGCCTATTCCCCCCGGCTTGAAATGCTCTTCTTACAAACACCTGTATAGTTTACTTCTTCACATTCTTAAGGTCTTTATTCAAAGTCATCTGTCAGTGAGGCCTTCTCTAATCACCTTTTCTAGAACTGCAATGACCTCATATCCACCTTCCCAGATATTTTCTCACCTGCTTTAATTTTCTTCATGGCACTCATCACTAACATATTACATACTTTACTTAGTTTTTGTGCTTATTGTCCACTTCTGGAAGAATGTAAGCTCCATAAGATCAGGAATTTTTGTCAGCTTTTTTGTATTTTTTTTGTTATATCAATGACACTCAGAATACTATCTGGCACATGATAAATACTTAATAAATATTTGCTGAATAAATGAGCATTTGTGAGATAAGACAAACATAAAAGCTTATAAAATAAAAAGCATCACTTTCAACTGCTCAATTTTAGTAACAAATATTGATGCATCACTTTTCTACCATCTATTTTGTGCTATGAACTCCTCTGGAAATCAGTCAAAAGCCACAGACACACTTTCCAGGAAAAAACATATACCTGGATACTTTTACATTGAATTTCTGAGGGTTCATAAATTTCCCCCAAAGACCAACCTTGCTGATGAACACTGTATGATGTCAAGGAACACCAAAAAAGATCCAAAGCTGTAAAATACCCTCTCTGCTAGTCCAGTTGGAAACCATATTAAGTATTTTGGTATCTATCAAATCCCATAATCCTGCTCTAATGCCAAATATCACCAATATTTATTAGTACAAAGTCTGCTAAAGCCATGTAAGAGCGCTGTTCTAATAAAAGTTTTTATATCAAGTAGTACACCGTACATACGTTTTTTTTCTTAAGCGTAAATGGAAGTGGGTCAAGTGGAGCCACTGTAATTGTTGATGATTTAATTAAAAATGGCTATTCTGGTAGACATTCGATATCCCAAAGTTAGTTCTGTTATTTGAACCTTACATGTGAAAATTTCTTGCCACCACAGTGGATTACCAAGTACCAAAGGCTTCGGAAGGAATGCTTACAGTCCACTCACTTTGCTACATAAAATGGTACCCAAAGTTCTAAGAAAGAGATCACCAGCTACAGTAAAGAAAGTTGAATAAAATATTGTCAGATATAATGACATGTTTGAATCTGACAGGAGGTCACAAAGCAACGTAGCAGTATTACTATATTGCTATTTGCTCAAAATAGGCCTATGAATTCGCTTAAGATCTGAAAGGACTTCCTTCATTCTCTAAGAAGCTATTATCTGCTCATTTTACCCACTGTTTGCCTTGCCCCCCTTAACCCTCCCCCACAACCATCCTCCAAGCCCCTCTGCCTTCAGGCTGCTGCCCTTCCTCCTCACTGACTCCGAGGGCCTCCAAACCCCTGGCCACAGACTAGGGGCCTGTCCATCTTTTTTTTTTTTTTTTTTAATTAACTTGTTTTATTTTCAACTTTTTAAAATTTACATCCAAATTAGTTAGCATATAGTGCAACAATGATTTCAGGAGTAGATTCCTTAGTGAGGGGCCTGTCCATCTTGCTTGGACACCTCAGACAACACAAATGGCTTCTCTTCTCTTTAGGGATTTCCTCCCCTCTCTCTAGAACTGGTCCCTCCCCCTCCTTAAATGTCCATGTTTCTCAAGGTTTCTGTTGGAGGCACTTTCACTCCACACAGGCTCCCAGGGACTTCAAGTTCACACCCATAGCTTGAAGTACCCCCCACCTGCTAATAGTTCTCCAATCTCCTTTCAGAAGACTTCTGCCCTGAGCTTTACACAAATCCATCTAATTGCTTCATGGACTTTTTCCTCTCCAGTATCCTATGGCCTCTCAAACTTAGTATCTCCAAAATCAATTCAATTTCCATCTTGTCCCCACCCTAACCTGCTCTACCCCAAGTGCTTGCTATTCTCAGTGAATGGCACCAGGAATCTCCCAACTGCCTGAGCCAGAAACCCAGACTCTCACCTAAGCATTTACCCTATCACATGTAATCAATTTCCAAGTGCTTCCAAGTGCTTCTGCCTTGGCTGATGCAGTCCAACCCTGATTCCCTACACTCTACTACCAGAGTACAAAGTTCCTTGGTCTTAACCTGTCTTCCAGGGCATAAATATTTCCTATAAAACATGGCAGCCACAAGTTCAATCCCAGCATTCTTCTAGTGTTGGCATCCTCATTTCATAGCCTACTGATCAGACAGGTGTTTAGATTTATATCTTAAGATCATGAAGAGAGAAAAAATTACAATGCAACTCACACAGTGTACAATACATAGTTCCACACAGCAAGCATCACAACCTTTATAAAATAAAGCACTGACCACTCATGATTATGTTGGTGTTTGATACACTATAATAATATAAGAACGCACTCAAAGAGGTTAAAAGTACAATCACAGGATCATCATAGCCTATTAGAGACAGGAGCAATTTAGCTACTGCAATAGAAACACTTTACCTCATCATCTTTTCTCTTTTTAAAAATGCTATCCTCAACTTCACCAACTGCTAACATGATCATCTGTACTCTTTGCAGATTGACATAACCACTTTCTGTAAGGTAACCCTGTAAGTGATAAAATACATGTAAAATGATCTTCTTATAAAAGCAAATACTTCTGTTTTGAAATTATTCAAGAGTGAACTTACCCCAGTTTTGTGTACCACATTTTTGTATATGTTAACCAAACGGTCAATTGCACCTTCCCTGCCACCAGGAAACAAACATTACGCATTAGGACCAGTGTGCACTGTAAAGGCAAGACGGCTAAAACACTAGTGTGAAAACTTAAACACACATACCTAATTTCTAATGATGGCAGGTGAGGAAGGAAGTCATTTCCCACAAAGAAGCACATGAAGACCCAGTCATCAATGCTCCTCTCGACATCAAATGTGAATGGTAGGCTGGCCATGGTGAGCTCTCTTTCCAAATACTACAACGAGAAAGAAATGCTGCCATTAAAGCTATCAAAAGCCACCCTGCTTCAGAGCACCGATCCCAGTGTTTACTGCTACATACCTCACGAAGAACATTAAGACGAAGGAAGATAAATTCTCCTTCTGCACAAGGAAGACTATCTGCAAGTTCATCATGCTGCAGGAAAGTGAATCAAGATTAAACAAGTATACTCTAAACCTTCTCATTTTTCCCAACTCAATAAATATTGTGACTTTCTCTAAAGAGAAATTTTACAAGTATTAAAAAAAATGGAACTCACCAAACCATCTTAAAAAATTATCCATAATCCCAATCACACCTAGACCAGGGATCAGCAAACGCTTTTGCAAAAGACCAGATAGTAAACATTTTAGCCTACAGGACACACATATGGTCTCTGTTGCATATTCTTTCATGTTTTTCTTTTTACAACTCTTTAAAAATGTAAATACCATTCTTAGATCATTTGTCAAATCTGGAGGGCTGTAGCTTATCAACCCCGACCTAGAGCCAGCCAATATTAACATTTCAAGGTATATGCCTCTAGACCCTCCTCTGTGAATATACAGTATATTTTTTACCTCCTTTTTTCACTCAGCATGTCTGTTAAAGAGGCACCATATTCTTAAATCAGATAAAAATCCATTCAAAGGGGACTGAGTATAATCAAGTGAACCCAAAATATGTAGGAACTAGGGGTAACTTAAAAGTATCAAGATTAATATATTTGATTTATACTTCTTTTTAAGAAAAATAACCATCTGAAACAAATACTTCTACAAACAAATCATGTACAAGAAGCGTTATTAACTAGGAGACCTAAGACTCGTGTAGATATAATAAGCTATGTTAGAAAAAACGGAGAGAGTAGAAAGAATGAATGCATGCATGCTTTTCAAACCACGTTTCCTTTAATGAGTTCCGAAAGATACATTTCTGTGAGGGGTAACAGAGCAAGTAGGTAAAAACTGAATCAACTAGTCGGTGCTCTTTAAAGTCTTTTTTTTTATCCATTTTAAAAATGAAGCAACCTGAATATACTTAATGCCATTGAACTGTAAACTTAAAAATGGTTAAAATAGTATATTTTATGATACATAGACTTTATTACAACAAAAAATAAAACAGAAAAATTTTAAATGACAGAACTACCATCTCAAAGTTCTTACCTTTCCCTTCTTTTCTCTTGGCAAACCTTCACAGTCCTTGACCTCATGTCCAAACTGATTACAAAGACCACATGGTTTGGGTTTGTTTGGTTTGAATTCTTCTCTAATGATGGTAAAGTTGGGTTCGTGTGTAGCAAGGCCGAGCATAATGAGATCAGCTATCAATCAACAATGACAAAACACTGAACAGTAAGCACTTCGAGAAGACCCTACCACAAACAACGATAGAGGACACCACCATGACAGAAGACACCAACACAAAGAAAAGCCCAAACACATAAATAGAAGTGGCAAAGCCAAAAAGCCAAAACTTCTTAGTAGTTCTCAGCTAACAAGTTGTCCTCCAGACACATGGGCACAGAATGTGGACTACCATTCAAGAGTCAACACTTGGGGAAACCTTCCATTTGAATAGCATGTGCAGCAGTATCAAAAGATTGAAAAATATATAAATAAACATTAATCACAGATTAAACAATACCAGTTCCTTCTCAAACATAAAATAAGCAAGGCATTTTAGAATTTCCAGGCAATCATGAATAATCCATTACTACACACAAACCCATCAGCTTGTTTTGCTTTAATCGAAGAGAATCAAACCCAAAGAATAAACTTACCATCTGCTCCACATAAGCAATGATGAGTGTTTGGGTCATGGTTAGGCTGGGCTAAAGAGGGGGGAGAAAGATGTATTATATTTTTATAAATGTATTTTATACCACAGGAATATATTTTCTATACAGTGGCTTATCTTTTTAATAGAACATATAACAAAATATTTATAAGGAAGTTTTACCTCTTTGTCGTCTAATATAATCCATGATTTTGTGTTCTCCTTCACCAGGAGCACTAGCATCAGATAAAATAACCTATAAGAAACAGTTTTTAACACTTTCAGTTCATCCCCAATTTTCTAGCACAAAAAAATCAAAATTGAATACCTTAAAATAAATTGGGATAATTCTACTAAGATAGTGTCATTAACTGGGAAATTTTCATAATGTGTGTGTGTGTGTTAAACTGTTAAACCAAAACTGTTTCATTGGTAAACTTATTACATGGACTAGAAAAATGAAATGTTTTGGTCAAATTTAGCTAAGGAAGAATTGATCAGCTTACAAGTTTCTAGTATTCTCACTGCTACCCAAGGATACAGCCACAAAGTATATAAGCCCTGGGAGTAATCAATAAAAGATACCCATTAAATATAATTTACTATGTCTAGTTTATAGTGAAACCATCTTTGTACTTAAAATTACATAAAAGTTCTTCATTTAAATTTTACTTAAACACTTAGGAGAACACAGCTCTTCTTTAAAGGCAGTCCCATAACTTTAATCTTGCTGCATTTCAATTTATAACAACAGAAATTTTAACTTAAAAATTGCTTTCCTGTATATATATATATATATATATATATATACACACACACACACATCTATCTATCTATCTATCTATCTATCTATCTATCTATCTACCTACCTACCTACCTACCTACCTACCTACCTACCTACCTACCTATCTATCTATCTACCTATCACAGGTTCCATTTTAAAGCTTCACAGTGATGGTAAGAGGACAAAATTGGCATTGAGAGAAAATTCAGCAGTCTAAAACTGGACCATGCAGGGTACCCCATCTCTAATAACCCTGGAAGCTTCTCTTTCCTCCGACAGTCAACAGCATTTTACGGGGGGTGGGGGGGAGACAGTATCAGTCAAATCAAAGTACAGCCTAAAATGATCACTCTTATCTTTCTCAAGTACCAAAATGTGAAACTTACTGTCAAGTTTTTCCACCCAGGGTCATTATTTAAACGATCAGCTATGTAATAGCGAAGGCATTTAGCAAGATTGTCCATGAACTCAGTTCCCTAAAATGATAGAAGGAAATAAATTAACCTACCATTTAAGAGTTAGCAATAGCTGGCAAAGTATGAGACTACTTACTGGTGTAATACAGTTGCTGTCAAATCTTTCTTTTATTTCTTCTGGAGGAAGAAAGCCACCTAGAGAAAAAAGAGGCAATGTTTTGTTCTCCCCATAAAAAGTGAGGTAAATTACCCAGTATTAAACCAGAACAAGAAAAACAACCAGTTCAAATACAAAAGAAAGGGAAGTGTTGTCACCTGAGGAATAAATGTTCCCCATTTTGGGAAGAAAGTAAGATTCATCCCTACAAATTTAATACAACATTTAACATGACCATCAAACAATATACGGTATACAAAAAGATACTATAATATAGAAATATGAAAATTATGGTATTCTTCATGATGCCCTCAACAGCAGAACACACACACACACACACACACACACACACACACACACACACCACAAACACACACAGGTTAGGAGTTCTCATTTTGACGATAATTCCTGAGATAAAGGCACCTTAGAAAAACAAAATTAAAGTGCTGAGTTTATTACAGCTTTATATGATAAGACATAAAATTATCACTTGGGATATAAAAGTCCTATTTGTGGGGCGCCTGGGTGGCGCAGTCGGTTAAGCGTCCGACTTCAGCCAGGTCACGATCTCGCGGTCCGTGAGTTCGAGCCCCGCGTCGGGCTCTGGGCTGATGGCTCAGAGCCTGGAGCCTGTTTCCGATTCTGTGTCTCCCTCTCTCTCTGCCCCTCCCCCGTTCATGCTCTGTCTCTCTCTGTCCCAAAAATAAATAAAAACGTTGGAAAAAAAAAAAATTAAAAAAAAAAATAAAAGTCCTATTTGTCGTATTACTTTTTTCAAGACAAATATATTTCAAAACATCTTCAAGAAAGAAGACATCTTTAAAATCAAAGACTGGGGCGCCTGGGTGGCGCAGTCGGTTAAGCGTCCGACTTCAGCCAGGTCACGATCTCGCGGTCCGGGAGTTCGAGCCCCGCGTCAGGCTCTGGAATGATGGCTCAGAGCCTGGAGCCTGTTTCCGATTCTGTGTCTCCCTCTCTCTCTGCCCCTCCCCCGTTCATGCTCTGTCTCTCTCTGTCCCAAAAAAATAAATAAACGTTGAAAAAAAAAATTTAAAATCAAAGACTATCTTTCATAAATACAAACACGTTTTAGCATAGTAATCACAAGCTGCAGCTATAGTTACTATGCAGCTGCACACGTCTAGCAAATTCAAACAGAAAATGTATCATAATTGCAGGCCTGAGCTGACCATACTAGCGTATCCTTTTTCACTGGCAAAGTACACTATCCTCACCCAATGAATCATAGCTTTCTTGGTCTATCAGATTGCCTTACCTAACAAAACACCAAACAAATCATCCTGCTAAAGCCACACCGAACTCACAGGTAAGTGTCTCAGTAGAGAACCAGTCCCACTAAGTATCAGGACTCCCTGACCTTCCTCCCCTCCAAGACTGTGGCAACTTCTACCCATTAGTACCCACTTCTCTCCCTTATGTACCCACTAGGAATTCCAAGGCTCTAGAGGAACTACAAAAATCACCCCCCAAACCTCCCCCAAATCAAGGGAACCCTGGGTACTTCACTGCCTCAATGCCTGTTGCATCCACCTATACTGAAGCGTGAAAGCCTGTAAATATGGATCACATCATCCTGGGCCTCCTCTCACAGACCTCTGAGTTCCAAAAAGAAGCAATAAGCAAGCTACCAAGATTGATTTGAGGAAAATGTATACAAAACTGTAGCTTTCTACCAGCCCGCATAGAAAAAACAAATAAGAAGCACTCTTAACGTATCTCTCCTCTACAGATACATAAAAGTTAGCTGAAGAGCTGTGCTCACCTTGAAAGGGATTGACCATCTCCTTTCCCTACCAGAATTCCTTCCTTTTTATTCCCAAGTTTCCCTTTTACTACAGAGTTTGGAAAAGAAAAGTTTGTTAGTGGGAGTGACAGAGTCCATTAACTATTTTTGACAGTGAACATAAATCTTCCGTGGATATTCTGGATCCTAATTAAATTAAAATCATTCCTGTTCCGAGGGAAAGTTCACACATCCTCCCCATTCTATATATATTTCATAAGAAATCCAACTTCGAGATGCATATTCTTTACCTTTTGACAGTATTTCTTCCCTGACTCGCTGCTTCTCCACTGCTGCTTCCATTCC
Source organism: Puma concolor (assembly GCF_028749965.1). Lineage (NCBI taxonomy): Eukaryota > Metazoa > Chordata > Mammalia > Carnivora > Felidae > Puma > Puma concolor. Next base: position 94,927,717 of record NC_141669.1, read on the forward strand.
TTCTTTTGATGCTCTGAACCTCCTGGAACGCTGCTGGTTCATTTTAGCACGTGGTGCCTGAAAACATTATTTCATAGTCACTTGATGCTATTTGAAATATGTCCAACTAAATCTGTACATTATTTTCAATCAGTTGTCCTTATAAAAATAGTATACTAAAATGGAAAAGTAATATACATTATCCTTTCATGACAGATAACTCCTAAGAACTTAAATTTTGGACCAAGATCCTAAAAGCTGACCTCAGTCAGGTGAGTGACATGTCAAACAAACATCCTAAGAAGCCACTTAATACTGCAGAGCCCACAACCCAATGCCACTTCCACTGGGTTATAGTCCTTCAAGGCACCCAAGAACAGCAGCTCACTTTATTCAAAGACCCAGCCAGCATGTGATGAGTAGTTACTAGTACATAGAGGACTGGGAAGACCTTACATCCATGCCTGCCTAAAAGGAAGGATGGTCTCCACATGGGATTCACCATGCCCCATGAAAGCAACAGAAAACTACTTCTTAATCTGTAGGACCTCAAGGCACTTCTATTTTTTTTTTAATTTTTTTTTTTAACATTTATTTATTTTTGAGACAGAGAGAGACACAGCACGAACAGGGGAGGGTCAGAGAGAGAGGGAGACACAGAATCTGAAACAGGCTCCAGGCTCTGAGCTGTCAGCACAGAGCCCGACGCGGGGTTCGAACTCACGGACCGCGAGATAATGACCTGAGCCGAAGTCGGACATGTAACCGACTGAGCCACCCAGGCGCCCCAAGGCACTTCTATTTTGTATTTCCCACAATAAGGTAGGAATGATTACCACTCCGTCTCTACAAAGCAGGTAGAGAGGGAACAAGGTTTTAACAGGAAATACTTTTAAATCACTCTTACCAAATGTAATTTAAAATCACTGTGTAAGTTTGAATGAAGTGAACTGGACTCTAAAGTTTTTAAATTCCTGAACTTCATTTTGGGGTTGGAAGGAACTCTTGAGTATCCTGTCTACATAAAATAAATTATTTTAAATTCTCTTTAAATAGTTCCCTTTTCTACAAAATAGTTCTATTTTGTATTAAAACTATTAAATTCTCTTCAAATAGTTCCCTTTCCTACACCTAATCTAATGTAAGTACCAAGTTCTTTGATCTACATTTATATTTAAACAAACCCATGTTATAGACACGAGTGAACAAACAGGCAGACAGACATACAGACACTCATACAGATATGCACATAGTTTATACTTGACCTAGCAGTTAAGGATACACTGGATGTAAACTGACAGATTTTCTTCAAGAAATTTCACCAATGTGAGTCAGAATATGATCCAAATAAGATATTCTTATCTCCTCTATTCTTTATTGCACTTTAACAGAAACTTAATAAGTTATCAAGTAGCTAAGATTTTTCATTGAATAAAAAGAACCTTACAGAAAAAGTTCATCTTCTTGTACCCCAAGTTTTCTAGATTTTCAAAATCATTCTATTATCTACTAGGATTACTAAATCTAAAAGAAAGAGGTCTATTTGTATAAAGCTAAATAAATTTTAGGGTTATAATTTACTTTAATTTTCCTTGAACTCTGATATACAGTGTGCTGGTCATTTAGAAGCTAAGCTAGCTGGTTTATCATCCTAGGTCAGTAAGTAAGTTACTGCCCTCTTAAAGCATTCTGATGACTGCTCACTGCCTATAAGATAAAACCCAAATTCCTGAAGTAAGGCCTTCTCAAGTCATTGCTCTATTTCCCTTTCTGATCTAAAACACCTATGATTTCCCAAATTTGTCAGTGTGATTAAAGGCATGGCTTTGAGAAATCTGGAAGGCCTTCTTTCTTCCCATCTATTCCAGCAATTCCACTCCCCTCCCCACCTGTTATTCTTTATGCTTCAAGAAATGGGACAAAAGTGGAGCACCTGGGTGGCTCAGTCGGTTAAGCATCAGACTCTTGATTTCAGCTCAGGTCATGATCTCATGGCTGTGAGATTTGGGTTCTGCACCAAGTGTGGAACCTGCTTAGGATTCTCTCTTTCTCTCCCTCTACCTCTCCCTCAAAATAAATTTAAAAAGGAAAAGGAAAAGGAAAAGGAAAAGGAAAAGGAAAAGGAAAAGGAAAAGGAAAAGGAAAAGGAAGGGGAGGAGACAAAAATTACTCCTCTTTCCTAATTCCCTTAGTAGCACTGATTTCCTCTTCCCTCAGCACCCTGCAGGTGTTATCTAGTACCTAAAGCCCACAAGTAAGTAACCTTGCTCATTTATCTCTGTCCTGTTAGTGGTAAGTCCTTCAAAAGCAAGGGCAGTCACCACTAATCCCCAGCATCTCACAATCTGGCACAAAACACTGACAGAACGATCAGGCTGTCTCAAATTCACCACAGTCAACCTTTACTGTTATTTAGCTGACTTTCCTTCTACACACTCAAAACCCAGCAAAAACAAAAACAGGATTCTAGGTGAACTTACCACTCCATCTATTGCCATATAAAGAAGTCGTCTTGGTCTCACAATATTGAAAAGCCTGTCAATGTACTCAAAAATCGCAACCATCATTTCATCCTCATTTTTCGGGGCTGGCCTAGAAGGACAAGCAGACGGTGTCATTTAATACAGTACTCCTCTGTAACTTTTAGTACCAGTGACAAAAATGGGTTACGTACTTGTCTTCAGGATGAGTACAGGGATGGATGATTCCATTCATATCCAAATAGAGATTATCAAACTCCACATCATTTGGATTTGGTTTACTGGCATCAACAGGAATCTTGACACCATTGCATTCTTTTGGCTATGAGGAAGTGATAACAGTAGTTTGATTGTTCAAGTGTAAAATTAACACATCCTAGGCTCAGTATGAACCCATGTTTCACCTCTGAATTGGAAACAAAACACTTTAAGTCATCTTTACGTTGTAAGATGTTATTTTACTCCTTAAAGCAAATTGAAGCGGGTATTTTGTCTGTGGAAAATGGACAGCTATCAAACTCTCAAATCATTCAAGTGTCCAAGTGAGAAACCCTGGGAGTCATCTTAGAATTCTCTTCCCTTCCCACCCATTATCAGAAAGTCCTGTCAATTTAACCCAAAAGATGCCTCTCCACTTCATTTCCTCTCAGCCCCACTGCCATGGCTGTCACTGCATCACTCACCTCAAAGATCTGAATGGCCTTCATATGGACTGCTTCACCCTTAGACTCTCCTATCTCCAGGCAACCCCACAAGCGGTCAGAGTCTTCATTCTAAAGTACGAATGTGGCTGCATCTTCATCTTGCCTGAGGTTTTCAATGATTCCCAAGTACAGACCAATGAGCCTGGACTCTTATTAGCTTTCTGTCCTACCAAAGTACCATTCAGACCAACCCTATCTCTAAGTCCCTGGAAAACCCTCATGCATCCCTTAGTGCCTCTGCACACTGCTTCTCCTTCTGCCTCCATACCAACACCCACTTCCTGAAACCTTATTAATTTTCCACGGTCTAGACTGCGATCGAATGTCACTTACTTTATAACTCTTTGGACAGATCTCTCAGAAAACTGCTCCTCTTTCTGTATTTCCTCAGAATTTTGCTTATTCACTTGTAGTACTTCCATGGTTTTACAATTAGGCATTCTAACTCAACTACACTGTGAGTTCTTAAAAAGATAAGCACTACATCTTACTCACTCCTGGAGGCACTCAATTGTATCTTTGTAATTAATACTACCTTTGTTTTTTTTCTAACAGTTTCAGCAAATGATAAAAATGAGATCATAGGAAATCACTGTTAATAAAATCATTTTTTAAAAAGTTCCGTAACACACATAAAACATCATTTGTAATAGCAAAAAGCCGTGAACTTAAAAGCCCATCATGTACATGCTACATCATGGATGAACCTCAAAAACATTCTGCTAAGTGGAAGTCAGTCAGTCACAAAAGACCACAGAAGATTCCATTTATATGAAAAATCCAGAATAGATAAATCTATAGAGACAGAAATAGAGGAGTTTCAATCTGAGGGTGGGGCAAGGTTGAGGGAGATAGGAAATGAATGCAAATGGGGACAGCATTTCTTTGGAGAGTGATACAAATGTTCTAAAATAGATAATGTTGACTGTTACACAATTCTGTATATAAACCAAACCACTGGACTGTACACTTTAAATAGGTAAACTTTATGGTATATAAATTACATCTCAAAACTATTAAAAAAAAAGAAATAAAAATGAAAGGTCAACTTAATTAGGGGGAAAAAAGAGCCCACAGAATGGATTATGTAGATGTCCATATACTAAATGCCAGACACAAGTGAGATTCAAAAAATAGGGCAGGATGGTCACAAGTATATTGCTGGGCCAAAAACAGACAAAAAACAAAACCAAAAACACCAAGCTTCAGAAGAATATATATATAGTACCATTTATAGAAAGGTATAAAACAGACTAATTATTAGTATTGTTCAGGGTGGACAGCCTGAAAAATGCAGGGAGGCTCTCTTGCCAAGAAGTGGGAGAACACAAGGGGCTCCAAGCCCAGAGAGGAGCTCAAGGGATAGTCTCTAGATGATCCATCAGCACCAGCAGCAGTAACAGCCAGGAGGCTCACTCAGACCCTTCACTACCCCCTCGCTTACACTCAGGCTCCACAAGGACCAGGCAAGATGGGTGCTTGAGAGGAAGGGCAGTGCAGTACCCTGGCTGATCAGTGGGTCCCTGGAGGAACAAGGGGCATACCCACCCAGAGGGCTGGCAGTCTAGGCAGTTGTGCCTAGCAGGATGCCCACTCCTCCTCCACTTCATGGAGAAAGGAGTATATACATTCTAAACAGGAAGTTGATAAATTATCCTATATTTGATAAAAATGTCAAGGAATCAAGATAAAGATACTTTAAAAAGTAAAGATGATACAAATACACAAATAGTGAGTCTGTATAAAAATACATTCCATAAGCTTTCACGTAAACCCGTCAAAAAAATTTTTATACCAACCTTACAAGGCTTTCTGGCTCCTCAAATGTGAGGCAGAAACCACTACTGTTAGTCATAGTTAAGTAGATGTATTTTTGTTTAAGCCTGCATAGCATTTAACAGCAACATCAGAAAAATCGTGAATTATGCCTTAGATTCCCCTGTATTGAAAGTTCCCACTGTTGAAGTCAAATACCAAACTACGGAACTGAGTTTTAGACTCCACTAGTTAGATTTCCCAAACCAGCTAGTTTGCAGGAGAGAACCAGGGAATAAGATGGCTGAGACAAATACCCAATTTAATCTCAAAAACTAATCCCTGGAAGGATCCAGTGTGACTGCATTAGTTTGTAGAGAAATTTATGACCCAGGGCACTGCTGAAACTGACAGAGTAATGGGCCATAATTAGTAAAGTTTAACTGTTGGGTGTGATCAGATAGATGGGAGAGAGCCCTACCTGTACCACGGTCAGCTCAGGGTGGTTATGGGCGTGCCCCAAACTGCACCTCCCCAAAGAGCAATATTAGATGCATAATGCCATGAGAAAGAAACATAGCTCACTACAATAAGCTAGCTAGTAAATAAACAAGGAACACACAACAAGCCCTGGCATGGGGAAGGGAGGAGGCACCAGTACCTAGAAAGTGCTATATTATCTAAAATGTCCTGTTTGCAGCAAAAAATTACTAGGCATGTAGAAAAATAGACCAAGTATGAGCCATACACCAGCAAAAAGGCAGGCAGCAAAAACTGCCTGTGAAAGTGTCCACATGTCATATTTAATAGAAAAGATTTTAAAATAGCTATCATAAATATGTTTGTAGAACTTGAGAGGAGTATGCCAATAATGTTAAAATGTCCACACCATCCAAAGCAATCTACAGATTTAATGCAATCCCTGTCAAAATGCCAACATTTTTTACAGAGCTAGATAGGAATCACAGAAGATCCCAAATAGCCAAAGCAATTTTGAGATAGACTAAGAAAGCTTCAGGTATCACAATCCCAGATTTCAAGATATACTTACAAAGTGATAGTAATCAAAACAATATGGTACTGTCACAAAAAGACATATAAATCAGTGGAACAGAAGAGAGTCCAGAAATAAACCTATGCATATACAGTCAATTAATATATGACAAAGAAGGCAAGAATATACAATTCATAAAAGACAGTCTCTTCAACAAATGTTGTTAGGAAAACTGGCAGCTACATGCAAAAAATGAAATTGGACCACTTTCTTACACCTCACACAAAAATAAACTCAAAATGGATTAAGGACCTAAATGTGAGATCTGAAACCATACACTGGCAGTAATTCTTTGACATTGGTAGCAAAAACAGTTTTTTAGATATGTCTCCTCAGGCAAAGGGCAACAAAAGCAAAATTAAACTACTGGGCGGGGGTTGGGGGTAGCTGGGCATTGCCTGGATGGCTCAGATGGTTAAGCATCTGACTCTTGGTTTCAGGTCAGTTCATGATCTCAGTTTGTGAAAAAGTGAAAGTCAATGGATGGGGAAAGATACCATGCAACAGCAACCACAAGAAAACTAGAATGGTTGTTATACTAGTTATCAGACAAAATAAACTTTAAAACAAAAGAAGTTACCAGAAATAGTGCTATTTTATGGTGATAAGATGGTCAATCCATCAAGAAAATGTAATAATTAAAAACATACACGTATAGGGGTGCCTGAGTGGGTCAGTGGGTTAAGTGCCCAACTCTAGATTTTGGCTCAGATCATGATCTCCTGGTTTGTGAGATCAAGTCCCTCGTGGGGCACTGACAGCATGGACCTGCTTGGGATTCTCTCTCTTCTTCTCTCTCTGCCTCTCCCCCACTTGCACACACTCTGCACATGCTCTCTTTCAAACTAATAAAAATTAAAAAAAAAAAGTGTGCAACTAATAACAGAGCATCAAAATACATGAAGCTTTCCAAACCCAATGCAAGAAAGGAATAAAGATTACAGCTGGAATAAGTGAAATAAAAACTAAAAAATCAATAGAACAGACCAATGAATGAATCCCTCTCCTCTGCACCTCCCCTGCTCACTATCTCTTTCTCAAAATAAATAAATAATAAACATTTAAAAACAAAAAACTACTGGGACTATACCGAAGTGCCTGCACAGTGAAGCAAACCATCAACAAAACAAAAAGGCAACCTACTTTATTGAAGACATTTACAAGTGATACATCCTATAAGGGATTAATATCCAAAATATATGAAGAACTTATGCAACTCAGCACCAAAAAAACCCAAATAGTCCAATTTAAAAATAGGCAGAGGACCTGAATAGACATTTTCCAAAGAAAGAATACAAACGGCCAACAGACATGTGAAAAGATGCTCGACACCACTAATTATCAGAGAAATGCAAATCAAAATCACAATGAGATATCATTTCATACCAGTCAGAATGACTAAAACCAACAACACAAGAGATAAACAAGTGCTGGTGAGGATGTGGAGAAAAAGGAACCTTGTGTACTGTTAGTGAGAATGCAAATTGGTATAGCCACTGTGGAAAACAGTATGGGGGTGCCTCAAAAAATTAAAAAAACAGAATTACCATATGATCCAATTAATCCCACTAGTGGGTATTTACCAAAGAAAACAGAAACACTAATTCAAAAAGATATATGTACCCCTACATTTACTGCAGCATTATTTACAACAGCCAAAGTATGGAAGTGAACTGACTGTCCATCCATAGATGAACGGATAAAGAAGTTGTGGTATACATACACAATGAGATATTACCCGGCCATTAAAAAAAACGAGATCTTGTCATTTGTAACAACATGATGGACCTAGAGGGTAAAATGCCAAGTGAAATGAGTCAGACAGCACAAGACAAATACCACGGGATTTCACTCATTTGTGGAATTTAAGAAACAAATGAACAAAGACAAAAAGACAAAAAAAACCCACTCAAATACAGGAACAAACTGGTGGTTGCCAGAGAGAGGTGGATGAGGGGATGAATAAAACATATAAAGGGGGTTAAGAATGCTCTTATCCTAATGAGCACTGAGTAATGTATACAATTGTTGAATCACACTGTACACGTGAAACTAATACAACACTGTATGTTACCTATACTTCCATTAAAAAATAAGAGGGGCGCCTGGATGGCTCAGTCAGTTAAGCATTTGACTACTGATCTCAAGTCAGGCCCTGATATCAGGATCCTGAGTTCAAGCCCCACATTGGGTTCCACATTAAGCGTAAAGCCTACTTAAAAAATAAATAAATAGAATAGAATAAAATAAAACAAAATAAAAAGCTATTGTAAAAAATACTTTTTAAATACATGAAGCTTTTTAAAAAAATTTTGAGAGACAATTCAAAATATGTTCTCCAACCACAATGAAATGAAAATAACAGAGGGAAACTTGGCAAATTCATAAACATGTGGAAATTACACAACACACTCGTGAACAACCAATGGGTTGAAGAAATTAAAAGAGAAATCAGAAGATAATTTGAGATGAATGCAAATGAAGATACAACATACCAAAACTTATGCTATAGAGCCAAAGCAATGTTCAGAGGAAAATTTATAGCCGTAAATGTCTATATTAAGACAGACCTCAAATCCATAACCTAAACTTCCACTGTAAGACACTAGAAAAACAATTGCAAATTAAACCCAAAGCCAGCCAGAAAAAATTACATTATAGCAGACATTAATAAAACAGAAAATAAAGAGGAAAAAAAAATCTGAGACCAAAGTTGGTTTTTTCAAAAGATCAACAAAATTGACAAATGTTTAACCAGTTTGACCTAGAAAAAGAGATTCAAATTACTAGAATCAGAAACAAAAGAGGACATTACTGACAACTTTACAGAAACAAAAACTATCATAAATGGTACACCAACAAATTAAATAACTTAGATGAAATGCACAAGTTAACAGAAAAACTACAAAAATGACACAAGAAATAATCTCAATAAACCTACAATATGAGATAAAACCAGTAATTAAAATATACCCACAAAGAAAAGTCCAAGTCTGGATGGTTTCTTCACCGAATCCTACCAAACATTCAAAGAATTAACCTCAATTCTCCACGAATTCTTCCAAAAAACAAAAAAGGAAGAATCACTTTCCAACACATTTTATGAGGCCAGTATTATCCTGATACCAAAACCAGACAAAGACACCACAAGAAAACAAAACTACTAGTTTTTATAAGACACTAGTATCTCTTACGATGTAAAAGTCAACAAAATATCAGCAAACTGAATCCAGCAATACATAAAAATAATTACACACCATTACCAAATGGGATTTATCCTAGCAATGCAAAGTTGGTTTAACAACAAAAAATCAATTAGAGCAATACGTCACAAGAGTGGAATGAAAGACAAAAATAACATGACCATCTCATTACATACAGAAAAAGCATTTGAGAAAATCCAATACCCTTTCATGATAAAAACAAAAACCAAATGACCACTCAACAAACTAGAAAGTAATAGAAAGTAAGTTCCTTCTATAAAGGGCATCTATAAAAAAGCTGTTAACACATTAAATGGTGATGAAGTAGTTGGTTTCCCTTTAAGGTCAAGAACAAGGCAAGGATGTCCTTTGTCATTTGTATTCTAAATTGTCATGGAGGTTTCACTCAGGGCAACTAAGCAAGAAAAATAAAAAGAGCATCTATATTGGAAAGGAGGAAATAAAACTATCTGTTTGCATGATGTGACCTTGTATATAGGAAATCCTAAGGACTTTGCTAAAAAACTATTAGAATATATGAGTTCAGCAAGGTTACAGGATATGATATTTAAAAAAATATTTTCTGCACACTTGTAATGAACAACTCAGAAACAAGAACACAATTCTATTCATAACAGTATCCAAAAGCTAGAACTAAAATTAACCAAAGAAATATAAAGTCTATAAAGAATCCACTCTGATGTGGATTCTAAAATTCATATGGAATTACGAGGAAGCCAGAATATACAAAATAATCCTCAAAAAGAATAAATTGGAGGACTTATACTTCCTGATTTTAAAATTTACTACAAAACAACGGTAACAAAGACAGCATGGTACTGGTACAAGGATAAACATAGAGATCAACAGAATAGAAATGAAAGACCAGAAATAAACCCATACACTTATGGTCAACCGATTTTTAAAAAGGGTGTCAAGACCATTCAATTAGGAAAGAATAGTTCTCAACAAATGGTGCTGTAACTATTGGATAGTTTATTCATGCCAAAGAATGAAGTTAGACCCATGCAAAAGTTTACTCAAAATGGATGATACACCTAAATTTAAGAGCTAAAACTTAAAAATATAAAACTCTCAGGAGAAAACACAGACATAAATCTTCATGACCTTGGATTTGGCAATGGATTCTTTGATATGACACCAAAAGTGCAAGCAACTAGACTTCATCAAAATTAACAACTTCATGCTTCAAAGGGCACTGTCAAGAGAGTGGAAAGACAATCCAAAATGGGGAAAAAGATTTGCAAGTCATATATCTATTAAGGGGCTTGTGTTCAGAACATGTATTCTAAAAACTCTTATAATTCAGTCAAAAGACAACCCAATTTAAAAACAGGCAAAGAACAGGAATAGACTTTTCTCCAAATAAGATATACGAATGGCCAATATGCACATGAAAAGATGCTCAGTATCATTCAGTCCTAATGGAAACACAAATCAAAACTACAGTGAGATACCACTTCATACCCACTAGAATGGCCAAAATAAAAAAGCCAGATAAGAAATGTTAGCCACAATGTGGAGAAACTAGAACCCTGAAACACTGCTGGTGGTAATTAAAATGTTGCAGCCACTTTGGAAAATAGTCTGGCAGTTCCTCAAATAACCAAACACAGAGTTACCACGTAGCCCAGGAATTCTACTTCTAAGTATATACCTGTGAAAACATGTCCACACAGAAACCTGTATACAAACGTAGCACATTAGTCACAAAAGTCAAAAGGTGGAAACAAACCAAATGTCCATCAACACACAAATGGATAAATAAAATGTGGTATATGTATATATCCACACAATGAAGCATTATTTACTCATAAAAAAGAATGAAGTACTGATACATGATACAACATGGATGTACCTTGAAAACATAGTAAATGAAAGAAGTCAGCCAGAAAAAACACATACTGTATGATTCCATCCACATGAAAGGCACAGTAGAGAAATCTAGAGACAGAAAATAGCTTAGTGGTTGCTTAGGGATAGGAGTAGTAGGGGCAGGGAATAGTGGGTTGGTAGCTATAGGGTACGGGTTTCTTTCTGAAGTGATGAAAAAGTTCTAACACTGTGGCGACGGTTGCCCACATCCGTGAATATATACAAAAAACCCACCGAATTCTAAATTTTAAATGGGTGAATTGTATGATATGTGAATCATATCTAAATAAAGCTGCCTAAAAACGTAGTCATCTCCCCCCAAAATATTACACTGACGAAAAGTGAATGCAGAGTCAGGGACCAATAGCCTCCTTAATTATTGTCCTTCCTGCCCTTAGAGTAGTGCCTGTCATAAAAAAAGTATTCACTCAATCATACAGAAGAGAAAAAAGGCAGGGTAGGAAACCTGGGTTTCACTACGTGAAAACAGAGCACAATTTTACACTACACAAGAGTTAGACACAAAAATATCCCCACTTTTACCCGGGCATACAAACTCCTGAAACTTAATTTAGCAATAAAATTTTGAAATATCAAGTGTTTCTGTACAAAGCAATGTTTGAAGCACTTAACTTATATTAAAGTGATTTAATTCACACAACCACCCTGTGTGATATACATACCACTGATCTTCATTATTCATGAATTCCGTATTTGCAAATTCACCTCCTTACTAAACATTTTTTGGTAACCCCCAAATCAGTATTTGCAGCACTCCCACATTCATTCACAAACATTAGCAGAGCGGTAAAAAATCTGAGTCCACCAACATGCACATTCCCAACTGAGGTCAAACAAGGCAACACTCTGCCTGGTTTCAGCTCTCACACAGAAATGACCAGACTGTAGGGAGCAGTGCAGTGGAATGCAAGAAGCACTAATTCTTTAGACTTTAGGAGAGTTTAAGGCACTTTCTCAAGATGAGAAATCTAATGAACAGAGGACTGTATAAGCCAAGGATGCAAAGTGAAGAAACTGATGGCCGAATGAATAAAGAGTAGTTAAAAAGTCAAAAGAAGAGAAAAAATGAAATCATAAAAGATACTCAATCCAAAAGAAGCAGAGGAATTGGAAGATGGAAACAAGGACCAGATGAGTCAGAAAACATGACAAATTTAAATCTAACCATACACGTAAATATCCTAAATGCCTCGCTTACAAGGTAGAGACTAGAAAAAGCAGTTCCTCAAAAAGGTAAAAGGAATTACCAAAAGATCCAGCAATTCCACTCATAAGTATACACCCCAAAGAACTGACAGTAGGGACCACTTACGGACATCTACCCTAAGCCCTGATATGTATACAGATCACTGTACACCAATGTTCACAGCAGCATTATTCACAGTAGTTAAAAGGCAAAAATAACCCAAGCGTCCAAACAAAATGTGATATATACATACAATGGGTATTAGCCTGAAAAAGGAACGAAATTCTGATACATGCAAACATGTATAAATCTTGAAAACACTATGCTAAGTGATAACCAGACACAAAATGAAAAGTGTATGATTCCACTTACATTAGGTACGTAAAGTAGGCAAATTCTTAAGACAGGAAGTAGGGGAGGAGGAAGTACAGAGAATTATTGTTTAATGGGTACAGAGTTTCTGTTTGGGATGATGCAAAAGTTCTAGAAATTAATAATGGCAATACTTTCATAATATTGTGAATATACTTAATGCCACTGAATTCTACACTTAAAAATGGTTAAAATGGCAAGTTTTATGTTATGTGTATTTTGCCACAATAAAAAAGGGGCAGATATCATCAAATAGCATTAAAAAACACAACCCAACTGTATGTTGCCTATAAACACAAACACTTTAAATATAAAGACACAAAGAGACTAAAAAAGAGTGGAAATAGACCATGCTACCCTAGTCTGAAGATCTGGCTATCTTAATATTGAACAAAGATTTCAGAGCAAAGAATATTACCAGGGATGAAAAAGATAATTTTATGATGATAAAGGAGCATATTCATTGAATACATAACAATGTTAAGCATTTATGCACCTTATAAAAAAGCTACAAAATGCAAGGAGCAAAAACCAACAGAAATGAAACAAGAACAGACAAATCCAAATAATTATATATACCAGGAGATTTCCATGCTCCTATCAAGTAATTGAAAGGACAAAATCAGTAAATGTTATTCAAGTCTTCCATGTCCCATCAACCAGCATGATAACATTTATAGAACACTCCATTCAACAATAGCAGAACCTGTATCTCTTTTAAGGCAAAATGACATTTGCCAAGACCATACTCTGGGCCATAAAACAAAGCAAATAAACTTTAAAAGGACTAAAATTATGAAAAGTATGTTCTCTGACAGTGAACTAAATTAGAAATCAAGAACAGAAAAAAATGTCTGGAAATCCCCAATATTTGAAAACTAAGTTGCACTGTTATAAATAACCAATGGGCCAAAGAAGCCGAAGAGTCTATTAGAATGTTACTGAATGAAAATGAAAAACACAATATCTCAATATTTGTGGTATGTAAGGTAGCAGGCACTCCATACCTGCATGAGAAGAAACAATGTATCAATGCAATGATATACAATTGCAGAAAAGGAAAACTTAGAGACACCAGGGTTGATTAAAGATTCACAAGGCAGGGGCGCCTGGGTGGCTCAGGCTGTTAAGCATCTTACTTTAGCTCAGGTCATGATCTCCAGCTCCGTGAGTTTGAGCCCTACGTCGGGCTCTGTGCTGACAGTTCAGAGCCTGGAGCCTGCTTCAGATTCTGTGCCTCCCTCTCTCTTGGCCTCTTCCCCACTCGTGCTGTCTCTCTCACTCTCAAAAATGAATAAATGTTTTAAACAGGGAGGGGTTTTAAGGAGAAAAAACAAAGGGGCAGATGGAATGTCTTAAAGTTATGTTTACTTGTGGTGATGGTTTCATAGACGTACACATTTGTCAATCTATTAAACTGTATACTTTAAATATGCACAGTTTGCAGTAGGTCAATTACACCTCAATAAAGCTGCAAAAGGGAGAGGGGAAGTGGAGAACAGAGAGAAAAGAAAAATCAATCGGAGGACCAGTATCCAGAATTCAGAGGGCTGAGGAAAAGGCCAAGAAAAAAAAAATCAAAGAGCATTCTCTAGAACTGAAGAACACAAGTGTCCAGACTCAAAGTCAACCAAGTACTGCTCAAAATGAATTTAATTTTTAAAAAAAACCTGTACATAATCATGGAAGCTTACACTACCAAAGATAAAGATTTTTTAAAAATCCAGAAAGAAAAATAGATCAACTACAAAAGAATAAAAGCAGAACAGAGATAAAGAACGTGGTCTTTCCCAGTTGACACTGGCTTTAAACACCCATTAGCCAAGTGACCTTGAGTGCTCTGTGCTTCAGTTTTCTCACCGGTAGTAATAATAATAAGCAGTAGCAGTCATATGGTTATTATGAAGATTTAATAAACTTCTCTGTATAGTGCCTTGAACAGCACTTAGAACATGTAAAACACTATATAAGTATTGGTTAAATAAATAAATCACATTAACATTGAATTTCTCATCAACAACAATGAATGACAGAAGTCAAAAGAACAATGCTTTCAAAGTTTTGAGGGAAACAAATTTTCAAACTCAAACTATGCTTAGCTAATAATGTGTACAAGGATAGAATGGACTCAGAAAACTCACATCTCACATAACATTTCTTAAGAATTCAACTAAAAATAAAAACCAAGGAAGGATTTAAGCCAACAAAAATGATGATCAGAAAACTACCTCCAACAGAAGAAAGGAATTTGTAAAAACCTCAAGAAGCAGTTTTCCAGCAAGCCTAAATAAATAACCAGGTGTGACAGCACAGAAATAAAAGACCTCAAAAAGCAGTCTCCAAGAAGAAAGAGGACTTGATAGAATACCTGAGACAACCGGCAGTTTGGATGAGGAACCATATAAACAGGAAAAGAGAAAAGCAACACTAAGACAAAAGTAGCACATAACCTAAATCAGCATCGTGACAATAATCGACAATACTTTTTGATTTTTTCAGCTTTTAAAACAAACCAGTATAAGCCAATGCCCTGACGATTTAATTTTGGATGCCAATAAGGGAAAAAATGTAACTGACAGGCTTGGGGTAAAGAATAAGGGCAGCAGGGGTAGAAAAGCTAATACTTAAGCTTAGATGATGAAAACTCAAGGTATACTTTATATAGGAGAGCCAATAAAAAAAAAAGGCATATTAAAGTTATCAAGTTTACCCACAGAAGAAACATGGTGACGTACTAATATTAGAAGGGGGGGCAGGTGGGGTGCTGCATGAGCGCCTAAATCCTCATCTATCACAGCTGGAATTCCACAGCTAGATCCAAAACAAATAAATCAGGTATAAACATGATACTTAGAACGAAAACAGTTAAAAGTGGTTATCACTGCAGAGTAGAAACGAAGTAAGATCCAAGTTAGTAAAGCTTGATGAAAGTTTTAAAAACAAAGGAAATGAGCATTCAGTTTAACAGTTTCTCTGACAAAAACACAAGGAATATCATCAAAACAAAGTTTTCGATTCCTCCTTGGATAGAAAATCAGCAAAAATCAAGACCTCAACAGCTTTAGCAAAAGAAATGTTTTCAGTGACGGATGCGTACTTCCTTCAAAAACGAAGGGGTGAGAGGCATGATGATGTGTCCCTGAATCTTCCCAATCCAGAAATTCTAATTCAGAGTACAAAACCAAACTTGGACTGGAAACACGGAAACAGTAAACACAAAACTAAACAATGAGCACAAGTCTACATGTATACTAACAAAGTAACAACAAAAAGTGTATTGTTCGAGTGCATTCAGGAATTCCGAAAATGTTTACAAGCATACTGCCTAGAGAAGGGGGCACTTATCAGACTTCTATCTTGTCCTAGACGTTTCTAAGGTACTGCTTTCGACGTAGGGTTGAACAGCAACAAATAGCCTCCCACACTAGGAGAAAACCTTTCTGTCACGAACAGTAAACAACAAAAGTCCGCCGCCGGGGATTACTTTACAAGGCTGTTAAAGGCCGGGATCAGCATCCGTGCAACCCTAACCAGCTAACTCAACGGACCCGCCAGAAGTGGCCTAAAAGACTTTGAGTCTCTCCAGAAACGACAACGCGCGGTGCCGGAGGAAACAAAGCCATGGGCGGGGCCTTCCGGTCCGGGGGGAGAAAGCGGGCGAGGGAGTAACAGCCCTCCGGCGAGTTCGTATCCCTCTCGGCCCTCGCCCCGCCCCTCCCGCTGGCCCGGGTCCAGACTCTGGGTGCCGGCGCCCAACCGCGTGTCGGGCCACCGCAGTCCGCAGGGCTGAAAGAGCCGCGCGGGACCGAGCACCGTGCCCCAGGGGCAGGCGGCGGGCGCCAAGGGCCGCGGCCTAGACGTGCCGGAGCGCCAGGCTTTAGCGGGGTGGCCGTCAGGAGCCTCCTCACCTTTTCTTCCACGCAGTTGACAATGATGGACGGGTACTTGCGGCTGAGCCAGCGAAAGAAAGCCGGGACTCCCATAGCAGCTGCCCAGCTCGGAGGCGGCCGCCCGACCCGCGGACGAACGTAACCAAAGACACAAGCGGCAGCGGCAACCGCGGGCACTAGCACTTCCTCCCACGTGCGCGCCGGCGACAGGAAGTGACGTCACGACTGCGCCGTTTGGTGCGTAAACTGGCCTGTTGTTGGGGGTGGGGTTAGGCCGCCGGCCGGAAGGTGAAGGGGGTGGCCCTGCCGGGTTCCGAGCCCTTGCGGTCGGTGGGGCCAGGCCCAGAGCTGTGACGCGTCTGAGTCGTGGGAGGGGCCCCGGCGGTGACTTCGCCGCGGCTCCCGCTGAGCTATCCCCGGCTCCCGGCATAGCTGAGTCCTGGCGCTCCGCAGATCCCAGGGGAGCTCTTTGTGGGTTTGATCACCTCTTTCAAACCTATCTCAAGTCACAGTAGAACTACAGCATGTAAACCCACTCGTTATTTCTGCTTCCTGGTTTTTCTCGGTTTTGTGATGCTGTACATACCTGGACTATTAAAAGGAGTACTTTTAAATATTTTGCCGTCATGATGGCTGGTTTGCATAAGTTCACTCTAAATACTTAAAAAATGGAATCTAACCGGAGTTCAGGATTTAATTCAACTTTCCAGGTACATTTATGAGTGCAATTGCTGATATCTAGTGGGGTTTGTTTTTGTTTTTGTTTTTTTTGAGCGTTTACGTTGTGTTAAAGCATTGGCTAAGGGATTATCTCATCTAATCGTAACTCGAGCCTTAAAGTACTATTATCATCTTTATGTAACATGAGAAAGTCAATTTGTAGGGGGATTTAGTCACCTGTTTATTCACACAGTTTTTGTTTCAGTCCAACTAAAGATCATGTAATCCTCTATCCTTGCTCTAATAGGATACTTTTATCCTTTGTTTTGTGGTGGCTTCAAATACATTTTTCCAGCATATAAAAAGAGAGGTCTGGAAGAGGAGGTATTTATGTCCATTTGCTCAAGCTTGGAAGTCTCTCTCCCTGGAATCCCCTCTTGGCTCCACAAATCACACTCAATCCTAAAGGCTCACCTCAAGAGGCCACTGAAAGTATTTCTTCTTGCTACCTGGCATGCAATATTCATTGCCCCCTCCTCCTCTGTGATCTGATGCCACTTTGTTTAAACCGTTGGTGTGGAAATTAGAGAAATTGTTATCCCATGTTTTACTTAAGAACAGCTGGAACTATTCCAGAGTATTAATGTCTATGGTGAAATCTCTTATGTCTCCTGGAAATAGCTCCTCCTCCTCAACTATTTGGTTTCCTAGGGAGGTGCTATGTTCTTAGAACTCACACATCATATGGGGGTATGGACAGCTAGGCAAGTTGGGCCATTGGGAGTCATTGCTGAGCATTTTTGTACTTCGAACCATAAGGAAGGTAAGGCACCCCTCCCATATGGTTGAAAGCTGAAAGATAAGAATGGGATTTATTGCCAGTCTGCAACCAAAGAAGCAGATTTAAGTTCCTGTTTCCAGTGGCTTTTGAATACAGCTAAATCCGTCTTCCTGCAGTTCGGTTGCTAAACCTCTCCTTTAATTCCATGAACCAATAAATTCTTTTGCCCTAAGCTGGTTTGGGCTAAGTTCCTATCCCTTGCCAAGGAAATAGTACAAAGAACCCAGTAACAACATTTGAGGAGTACACAACTAATTCACTGGGTGCTAAAATTGCTTTGTGTAAATTAGGTACAAAAATTGAAATTTTGGGCAGAAAAGGGGAGAGTGAAAGGTAGAGAAGAGAGGGAACCTGAAAGTGGCAGGAAGATATAGGCTGTGTTGTGAGGTACCTTTCTCAGCCTAGTGTTTCCAGTAAAATCTACTAAACTCAGGATGGGTGTCAGTTTTGTTTTGTTTTGTTTTGAAATCAAAAAAGAGGATGAGTCTCATGTTGGGGTCACTGTTGTCTAAACCCACAGAGCTACGTAACATAGCAGATTTCGAGAAGCAGAAGAGGTGAGGAGAATTTATAAGTATTGGAAATTAGAAGGAATATTTAACCAGGTCGTAAACTTCTAAAGGCTGGGAACTATTAGGTTTTGAAACATTAGGTTTTTTGCCTAAGCCTGAAGGGGGCAGAGAAAGGCCCCCAGCTGACATCTGGATTACATTAATATGAAGATAATATGAAATATATAGAAACCAGTATTTTTAAACATTCATAAATTTATTTTAAAGCCCTATTAACATTGTAATTATAGAAAAGAGTCTTTGTGGGGCGCCTGGGTGGGTCAGGTAGTTAAGTGTCTGACTTCAGGTCATGATCTTGTGGTTCACGGTTGCAAGCCCCACGTCAGGCTCTGTGCTGATGGTTCAGAGCCTGGATCCTGCTTCAGATTCTGTGTCTCCCTCTTTCTCTGCACCTCCCCCACTTGAACTCTGTCTCTCTCTCTCTCCCTCTCTAAAAAATAAATAAACATTAAAAAAATTTAAAAAAAAAGAATCTTTGAGAAACTGTTGCCTGTGATTGCTCTCTGGATTACCAAGTGCATCCTTTCCCTCATTGTCTTTATAAAATTCATTTTGAATAATGTGATATGTTTGAAATAATAGTTGTGATGGTTAATTTTATGTGTCAGTTTGACTGGGCCAAGAATGCCCAGATACGTGGTCAAATGTTATTCTAGGCTTTTTTTTGTGTGTGTGAAGGTGTTTGCATAGGAAATTAACATTTTAATTGGTAGAGTAAAGCAGCTTGTCCTCCATAATGTGAGTAGGGCTCACTCAGTCAGCTGAAGGCCTGAATAGAACAAAAAGACCAGCTTCCCAGAGCAAGAGGGATGTCTTCACTAGACTGCCTTCAGACTTCACCTGCACCCTCCCCTTTGCTGGGTCTCCATGCTGCCAGCCTTTGGACTGGAACTGCACCATTCGTTCTCCTGGGTTATCCAGCTCATACTGCAGATTTGGACTTGACAGTCTCCCTAACTGCATGAGCCAATTCCTTAAATATATATCAAATAAATAAATAAATAATCATTCTGTTTTTCTGGAGAACCTTGACTAATATAGACTTTGGTACCAGTCTGATTTTAGAGGACTAGAATCTTCAAGATTAATTTTCTGAATTGGTTTTGGGGCTTCTGGAATTGACTGTCCAATGTGATTAGAATTAAGCACATTAATGACTATCTCCATTAGTAAAGAGAGCACTGAGAGTCCACGGTGTGACCTGGCAATAGAGAGATGCAAAATATCACCATTGGATACCCTCATCAACCTAATCAACTTTAAGAAGAACAAAACATTTTTGTCAACCAACAAATATGTAATGAGATTGGCTGGTTGCTCCTGGCATCACGGAGCAAAGTGGAAGAAGAAAAAGATGAGATCAGGGATTCAATTTCCCAGCTCAAACATCATATAAATGACCTCACAGTGTCTATGTCTGCCCTGAAAGAGACATTTATCACCTATGGCACAGCTGATATTGCTGAGAGCCAAACTCCGAACCTCATCATGGGAGTGGCTGACTTATAACACAGATGGCAGTCCCAGCCTCCCAGGTGTCTACTGTTAAGATAAAGGCACTGACTGGAAAGGAATGAGGTCCTGAAAACTTGAATGCCGACATGTGAGAAAATTGATGGAGTTGGGAGCCTATGACCATTCATTCTGATTCGTCTTTGCCCATAGAAGCAGCCTCTCTATTCCCACCTGTGGAGATTAACTCTGCATTGCTTGGGGAAACTATAATGGCCTCCCCTCTTTCAAGGCTGTTGCCTTGAAAGATGAGACTGATTCTCCTCAGGACCCACTCCCACCACCCCTCTTTGCTTCTAGGCAATGTCTTAGTCTCTCTGGACTACTGTAACAAAATACCATACACTGAGTGGTTTATAAACACCAGAAATGTATTTCTTACAGCTCTAGAGGCTGGGAAGTCCAAGATCAAGGAGGTAGCAGGTTCAGTGTCTGGTGAGGACCTGCTTCCTTATTGACAGTCCTCTTCTCAGTGTAATGTCGCATAACAGAAGAGGCAAGGCATCTCTTTAGAATGCACAAGCATTCATTCTATCTATAGCAACCTGTAATTAGACACAAGTCCCAGCAGGCCACTAAAAGTGAGGTGCAAAGTGTGACCCATGAGGTGCACTACATTCCAAAAGAACTACTTAGATTTTCCAATTTATACAGACAGAAATCCAGAGAGTATGTGTGGGAATGGATACAAAGTGTGTGAAATAACGTTAGAAGAAACCTAAAGTTGGGTCAGGGCAAATTTATTGATGTGGGCACACTAAGCAGGGATTCTGCATTGAAAGTAGCTCTGAGGGTTAGAAAGGGGTCTGACAATTTGGTTGGCTGAAAAATGGACAAAAATATGGCACACTGTGAGCAAGTTAAAAATGCTGGACCTGCCTTGGTTTAATATAAAAGAAGAGAAAACTCAAGCCTGGTTTACAAATGGTTCTGCATAATATTCAGGCACCACTGCAATACTATAGCCCCTTTCTGAGACATCCTGAAGGACAGTGGTAGAGGGAAATCTTCCCAGTGGGAAACACTTTGAGCAGTACACCCTTGTTCATTTTTCTTGTTAGGAGAAATGGCAGATATGCAATTATATACTGATTAGTGGAGTGTGGCCAATGGTTTTGCTGGGATCAAGGACTTGGGAGGAACAGAAGTGGAAGATTGGTGACAAGGAAGTCTGGGGAAGAGGTATGTGAATAGATCTCTGTGGAATGGTAAATCTGTGTGTTGTGTCAATGCACACGAAAGGGTGACCTCAGCAGAGGAGGATTTTAATAATCAGTTGGATAAAATGCCCCATTCTGTGGATAACAGCCTCTTTCAGAGCCACCCCTGTCATTGCCCAATGGGCTCATGAACAAAGTGACAGCAGAGGCAGAGATGAAAGTTATGCATGGACTCAGCAACATGGACTTCCACTCTCCAAAGCTGACCTGGCTACAGCGATGCTGAGTGCCCAATTTGCCAGCAACACAGACCAGCACTGAGTTCCCAGTATGTCACCATTCCCAGGAGGCATCACCCACTACCTGGTGGGAGGTTGATTATATTGGACCACTTCCATCATGGAAGGGGAAGCATTTTGTTCCTAATGGAACAGACGTGCACTGGATATTAATTTGCCTTCCCTTCACACAGTTCACCTACCAAAACTACCATCCGTGAACTTACAGAATGTCTTGTCTATCATTATGGTATTTCAAACAGCATTGCTTCTGATCAAGGAACTCACTTCATATCAGTGAAGTGTAGCAATGGTCTGTGCCCATGAAATTCACTGGCCTTTCCATGTTCTCTACCATCCTGAAGCAGCTGGCTTGCTAGAACAGTGGAATGACTTTTTAAAAAATGTTTATTTATTTTTGAGAGGGAACGAGAGAAAGAGTGCAAGTGGGGAAGGGACAGAGAAAGAGGGGGACAGAGGATTTGAACCAGGCTCTCTACCAACAGCAGAGAGCCTGATGCAGGACTCGAACTCTTGAACCATGAGATCATGACCTAGCTGAAGGTGGACGCTTAATTGACTGAGCCACCCAGGTGCCCCTGGAATGTCTTTTTAACTACTCTGTTACAGTATCAGGGGGGCAATATCTTACAGGACTGGAACAAGTTTCTCCAAAGAGGCTGTATATGCTCTCAATCAGCATTCAGTATATGATGCTGTTTCTCCCATAGCCAAGACTCACTAGTCTAGGAATAGAGGTGTGGAGATAAGATTGGCACTACTCACTATTACCCATAGTGACCCAGTAGCAAAATTTTTGCTTCCTATATTTGTGACCTTACACTCTGCTGACCTAGAGGTCTTAGTTCCAAAGCAGCAATGCTTCCAACAGGAGACACAGCAATGATTCTGTTGACCGAGAAGTTAAGACTGCCACCAGGCCATTTTAAACTCAGGCAAAAAAGGAAGTTACTGTGATGGACTGGAACTACCAGGGGAAATGGGGCTGCTACTCCATGGTGGAGGTAGGAAAGGGTGTGCCTGGAATGCAGGAGACCCCCGTGTTATGTCTTAGTGAGATTAACATTCAAATATGTGGACTTTGAGTAAAGCAGATTACTCTCCAGAGTGTGAGTTAAAGTCTTCATAGAACAAAGACAGACTTCCTCTGCACAAGAAAGAATTCTTCCAGCAGACTGCCTTCAGACATGAACTGCAACTCTTCCCTCAGAATCCAGCCTGCCAGCCCCACTCCCCATCAGATTTTGGACTTGCCAAGCTCTCTCAATCTCTCTATGTCTGTGTGTGTGTGTGTGTGTGTGTGTGTGTGTGTGTGTGTGTGTGTGTCTCTCTCTCTCTCTCTCTCTCTCTCTCACACACACACACACACACACACACACACACACACACACACACACTTTTGATTCTGATTATGTTTCTCTGGAGAACCCTGACTAATATATTGGTCAAGATACCTAACCTTTCTGCACCTTAGTTTTCCCAACTATAAAATGAGGATTATATACTTCATGGGGTTTCTGTGAAGATTCAATGATACGACACTCGGAGCATGGCCCAAAACATGCCAAGCACCCAGCAAATGTTAGCCATTGAATGGTTATCTGTTGGGTTTTTGCATTGAGGAAGCCTCACAATTTTGTTAGTGTGATCCACCTAAAAGATCTTGGACAATTTAATCACCTAATGGAGCTTCATTTTTCCATCCCCCACCCAGCATTAACTTCCTGGCATTGAGGCTGTCTTCATTCTTTCTTGGTTGTATTTCCTACACATTCTCACCTCATTGAGTGTATGCTGCTAGTCTTCCCACCACCTTCCTGCCAATTCAGATTACACTTTTTCTCTCTCCTCTTCTCCATGAATGTCTTCCAGAATGTGAGTGCAAACTGGCTCCTCCCCACTGTCATCTTCCATAGCATTCCCTGACTTCTACATGGCATCTCATCTTCCATTTCATTATTCCTATGAACATTCTGTTTAATCTATCAGGGCAAGCTGGGTTTTGCTATGGTAATAAATAATGCCTGAAATCTCATTAACTTACTGTAAATGGGGTTGGGCTACTCCCCAGGGATATCCTCCATAAGGTGACTCAGGGCTTCAGCTGCTTTCTTCCTGTAATTCTGCCAGCTCAACACATGACCAGACCATTGTTACCAAAAGGAAAGACTGACCAGGAGGGATGTCCTGGGTAGTTTTTTTTCTTAAAAAATTTTTTTTAATGTTTTTATTTTTGAGAGAGAGAGAGAGAGAGAGAGTGAGTAGGGGAGGGGTAGAGAGAGAGGGAAACACAGAATCTGAAGCAGGCTCCAGGCTCTGAGCTGTCAGCAAGAGCCCAATGTGGGGCTTTAGCCCCTGTACCATGAGATCATGACCTGAGCTAAAGTTGGATGCTCAACTCGGGTGCTCCAGTCCTGGGTGTTTTTTAAAGTCCAGGCTTGGTTGTGGCTTATTCATTTCCACTTTGGTCCATTTGACCAAAACCCAGTCACATAGTCCCAACCCAACTGCAGAGGAGATAAGGAAATATAGTCTTGCATGCCCAAGGATAGGAAAAGGAAAGAGGATTGGTGAACACATGGCTTTGTCTCTGCCACACTCCTCAGCAAAGTTGCAAATCAAATTGGTAAATACATATTTATGGTCCACAGTCTTTGCTATGTATGTTGGGTACCATAAGCAAAATAAATTATTTCTCCCAAAGAGCCTACCATCAGTAGCAAGGATAAGTGACAGCCACAAAATATAAAATAATAAAATAAGTCACAGTTTAGCCAACAATAAATAAGTCATATCACGGTGTATAACTGCAAGTCCAAATGAGCTGCATAGATAATAATTGCTACAGACATTGAGAAAAGACAGAGATCTAGTCATCTAACAGGGTCGTCAGATGATAGGGAGAAAGAATACACTGAGTCTTGCAATAACAGTAAGATTTGATTGAAAATAAAGAGGTGTGGAAGGAGATACTGTAAGTCCCCTGGAATCCAGCAGGTTCTCAATAAATACATTTATTGAATTGAATTCTTAGAGCAATAGTTCTCAAAATGTGGTCCAGAGATCCCTAGGGTCCCAGAGACTCTTTTGAGGGGGACTTGAGGTCAAAACTATTTTTATAATATTCAAGTGTGATTTACCCTCTTCACTTTCATTCTCCAAGAGTATAATGGGATTTTTCAGAGGCTATGGGATCTGATATCTTAACAAATTGAATATCAGAAGTAGATGTGACAGTAATCCAGTTGTCATCTATGAAGCCAGACATTGAAGGATTTCAAAAAATGTAAAACAATGTCATTCTTCTCACCAAATTTCTTCTGTTGGGGAAATATAGATACTTTCATAAGATATGTTAATGTGCATGAGTTTCCTGCTATTTTAAGTGAATTAATAAATTAGTATTTTAAAATTTTCTCAAGTTTGATTTGTAACATGGGAAATATTGATAGATATAATGCACAAAAGCCCCTTGGAGTGGTCATAATTTTTAAGAGTATAAAAGAGCCCTGAGACCAAAAACTTTGAAAATCTCTGTCTTAGAACATAAAATGGAAATGGAATCTACATGTTTCTGCTCTTAGAAACAATGCAAAGCTTATTTTTCAATTTTCCAAGATTTTTGTATATTCAGATGTTGTCTCAAGTGCTCCTTGCTACCTAAAACACTCTGCAATCATTATCACCAAGTACAAATAATAGCTACAAATGAACATGACATTGGCAAGCTGACACACAAACATGTTTGTTGATACACATCCTATCTCTGTTGAACTTCAGACTGGAGCTCAGAAATAAAGGTACAGGAGGGCAATACAGGGATGTAGATAACCAAAAGATGTATTTTTTAAAGTTTATTATTTATTTTGAGAGAGAGAGAGAGAGAGAGAGAGAGAGAGAGAGAACAAATGGGGTAGGGGCAGAGAGAGAGGGAGAGAGAATTCCAAGCAGGCTCCACATTGACAAAGCACAGAGACCAACGTGGGGCTCGAACCCATGAACCGCGAAATCATGACCTGAGCTGAAATCAAGAGTCAGGCACTCAACCAACTGAGCCACCCAGGCACCCCCCCCCAAAAGATTTATTTTTAAGGCCGTAATATACACATTGCTAAATTTATTCAGAAAGATTATTTAACTCTAAACTTTCTCAGTGTATACTCATGCCTTAAGTTAACCAAAGAGCTATAACAATAAGTAGTGTACTCCAAAGTATGTGAGAAATAGGATCTGTGGTCAAATAATTTTGGGAGCTTTGGGTTAAATTGAGCTGAGTAGACCGCAATTCTATGGCCCTCTTTGAGCCTTTTTGTATGCCCCATTTCTACATTTCTCTAACCATGGGAGCCCCCCCCTTTTTTTTGCAAGGCATTTTGCAGGTTTTGTATCCCTGGGAAACAGTGTGAATAGATGCTATAAGTGTAAGTGTGTACAGGATGCTACTGATGTTTTAGCAAGCTTTGGCTGCCTGTACTCAGGTTGCCAAGAATAGGATTTGACCAAAACCGTGAGTCTAAATCCATACTTGTTATTACATGGATTTAGATGACAAATCCCATGCTCTAAAATGTAACCCCAAACAGTCAAAGCCTGCTAGAACATGATTCGCTTGTAAAGCAAGTACAAGATGTCCTAGATCCAGCACTATGAAAGGGTCCTACTACATTTTATTTCCTAATATGACATCTGAGAAAATTCTGGCAGATTTCTGTTTAAGGCCACAGGTTGTATTGTCTCCTAAAGCAAAAGACAGGGAGTTGACAGAAGGCACATATTTCAGAGTTGAACGGTAATAATTCCCTCTGGGTGTATAAATGGGGGAAGCTGGCTAGAAAAGACCTTGTTTAGAGGATAATAAAGTGTAAAGCACTCAGAAGTGTTGAAGGTAAGACCTCAACCCTACAAGCTGATAAGCAGGCCCAGACTTTTATTTATAGTGACATGAGTGACATTTATCTGCCTTTCACTAGAACATCTAATCCACTTGTCAAGGTGTGTCTTGAACAGAGACCTGGTTTCTGGCCATGGTTGGCAGGCTTCGCATACAAATGTGACTACCCTGGCTGAAATTCCCAATTGAAAAACACATCAATGGTATATGAAATTATGGAGTAAATATATCAACCCAGTTTCAATTTGCCTCAGAGACAACATTGTCTGAAAAGGGTCTTGGCTTTGTGATAGAAATTATAGTCTGTCCATGAAAGTAAAAGTAGAGATGAATTACTGAGGGGTTCACAAATCCCAGTGTCTCGCTCCTTAGTCCCAAAGTACAAGCATAACAGGGCCGTAGATGTCTCTTCCTTACCCTCAATTGTTAACACAGTTCACTTTTAGGAACTCAAAATCAGAATGAACCGAGAACACCTAGAAAAACTGCCCAGCTGCTGTAGTTAAGGAACTGTTAGAGATTCAAGATACAGTGCTCTCTTAAGGAGCTTTTTACAGATTATAAGGCATGACACATTTAAAGTTAGCAGTGATAAGCAATTTGAATAACAGTTAAAGAAAAAGAAGGCCATGGTTATTTACAGACAAATTAAACTTACTAGAAGAGTACAGAGGAGAGAAAGAAGAAATGGTTGCTGTGGGTAGGGACTCCAGCTAGAATTTACGGAGGAAGTGAAATTGGAAGTGGGTCTTGATGGAAGAGTAATATAAACAAGATCTTCAGCAAAACTGATATGTTATTAATTAATTTCAGGCCATAGGGATCCTTACACACACACACACACACACACACACACACACACACACACACACACACTCACACACTCGCATGCACACTCTCCTCCTCTATTTCCTGTTCATATGCTGCTTTGGTCACTTAATCCACACTGCCATTTATTGTTCTTCAGTGTAGGGTCTTTATGTCATAAGACTTCACCTCATCTTCATACTAGATGACAAGTACCTTAGGAAAGTTTCTTCTGTCTCCTCTTTGCCATGTGTAGAACTGTGCCCAAACAGTTCTTTTGTTCTTCACTAATCAACTTTATTAAGATATCATTTACACACATTAAAATGAATCCATTTTACATGTACAGTTCAATGAATTTTGACAAATGTATGTACTCGGGTAACCACCACTTCAACCAAGATATAGAATAATTCCATTGCCCCAAAAGTTCCCTGTGCTCCTGTGTTGTGGCAACTCCTTCCTCACCCCTGGTCTCAGGCAACCGTTGATCTGCTTTATATCCCTGTAGATTCGTTTTTTTCTAGAGTTTCCTATAAATGAAATCATACCATTTGTAGTCTTTTGTCTGCATTCCTTTACTCAGTATATGTGTTTTTAGAATTCATCCACGCTGTGTGAACCCATCATGTTTTTACTGCTGTGTAGTATCTTGTTGTGAACATGGTACCATAGTTTGTTTACCCATTCACAAATTGATGGATACTTGATTTGTTTCCAGCTTCTTGAAATAAAGCTCCTATGGACATTCCTGTACAAGGTTTTTTTGTTGTGAGGAAGTACATTTTTACTTCTTTGGAGTAAATACTTACGGATAAGGGTTGCACTGGAGGTATATGTTTAGCTTTGTAAGAAACTACCAAACTGTTTTCAAAGTAATTGTACCATTTTACCTAACTATGTTTGATGATTATAGGAATGACCTCCATGAGCATTTTTGTCACTGGAAACCTTGGAAGGCTCTCTGATTTCCACAGAATAGAATTCACACTCCTTAGGCTAGCATCCTTGGCCCTCTACAATCTCCCTTTTTTTAATTTTATTTTCAGACTTTGTCTTCCACTACTCTGGTATATGCTCACTTCACTCTCTCATGCACCACTGTACTACTTGCTTATCCAGAGATGAGCCATACCTAAGTCACAGTGCAAGTGGATTTGTACAAGTCCAGCTCCTCTGTTTACCTTGTTGTCCATGTGACCAATGTCACATGCTTGGCAGCCAAATGGCCAGGATTAGGGCTCAACAGGGTCAGGATTAGGCAACAACTTACATGTGTGACTCAATACAGCCCTAAGACAGATTTCATAAACATTATTTTTTTGAAGTTTTTATTTCATTTTATTATATTTTTTTAATTTACATCTAAGTTAGTTAGCATATAGTGCAACAATGATTCTAGGAGTAGTTTCCTTAATGCCCCTTACCCGTTTAGCCCATCCTCCCTCCCACAACCCCTCTAGTAATCCTCTGTTTGTTCTCCATATTTAAGAGTCTCTTATGTTTTATCCCCTTCCCTGTTTTTATATTATTTTTGCTTCCCTTCCTTTATGTTCATCTGTTTTGTATCTTAAAGTCCTCATATAATGAAATCATATGATATTTGTCTTTCTCTGACCAATTTCGGATAGCATAATACCCTATTGTTCCACTCCACCAAAAGTCTGCTAGAACTGATACACGAAATCAGCAAAGTCGCAGGATACAAAATCAATGTACAGAAATCAGGTGCATTCTTATACACTAATAATGAAGCAACAGAAAGACAAATAAAGATACTGATCCCGTTCACAATTCCACCAAGAAGTATAAAATACCTAGGAATAAACCTAACCAAAGATGTAAAAGATCTGTATGCTGAAAACTATAGAAATTGAAGAAGATATAAAGAAATGGGAAAACATTCCATGCTCATGGATTGGAAGAAGAAATATTGTTAAAATGTCAATACTACCCAAAGCTATCTACACATTCAATGCAATCCCAATCAAAATTGCACCAGCATTCTTCTCGAAGCTAGAACAAGTAATCCTAAAATTCATATGGAACCACAAAAGGCCCTGAATAGCCAAAGTAATTTTGAAGAAGAAGACCAAAGCAGGAGGTATCACAATCCCAGACTTTAGCCTCTACTACAAAGCTGTCATCATCAAGACAGCATGGTATTGGCACAAAAACAGACACATAAGACCAATGGAATAGAATAGAAACCCCAGAACCAGACGCACGAAAGTATGGCCAACTAATCTTTGACAAAGCAGGAAAGAATATCCAATGGAAAAAAGACAGTCTCTTTAACAAATGGTGCTGGGAGAACTGGACAGCAACATGCAGAAGGATGAAACTAGACCACTTTCTTAAACCATTCACAAAACAAACTCAAAATGGATAAAGGACCTGAATGTGAGACAGGAAACCATCAAAACCCTAGAGGAGAAAGCAGGAACAAACTTCTCTGACCTCAGCCGCAGCAATTTCTTACTTGACACATCCCCAAAGGCAAGGGAATTAAAAGCAAACATGAACTATTGGGACCTCATGAAGATATAAAGCTTCTGCACAGCAAAGGAAACAATCAACAAAACTAAAAGGCAACCAACGGAATGGGAAAAGATATTTGCGAATGACATATCGGACAAAGGGCTAGTATCCAAAATCTATAAAGAGCTCACCAAACTCCACACCCGAAAAACAAATAATCCAGTGAAGAAATGGGCAGAAGACATGAATAGACACTTCTCTAAAGAAGACATCCAGATGGCCAACAGGCACATGACAAGATGCTCAACGTCGCTCCTCATCAGGGAAATACAAATCAAAACCACACTCAGATATCACCTCATGCCAGTCAGAGTGGCTAAAATGAACAAATCAGGAGACTATAGATGCTGGAGAGGATGTGGAGAAACGGGAACCCTCTTGCACTGTTGGTGGGAATGCAAACTTGTGCAGCCAGTCTGGAAAACAGTGTGGAGGTTCCTCAAAAAATTAAAAATAGACCTACCCTATGACCCAGCAATAGCACTGCTAGGAATTTACCCAAGGGATACAGGAGTGCTGATGCATAGGGGCACTTGTACCCCAATGTTTATAGCAGCACTCTCAACAATAGCCAAATTATGGAAAGAGCCTAAATGTCCATCAACTGATGAAGGGGTAAAGAAATTGTGGTTTATATACACAATGGAATACTACGTGGCAATGAGAAAGAATGAAATATGGCCTTTTGTAGCAACGTGGATGGAACTGGAGAGTGTCATGCTAAGTGAAATAAGTCATACAGAGAAAGACAGATACCATATGTATCCACTCTTATGTGGATCCTGAGAAACTTAACAGAAGTCCATGGGGGAGGGGAAGAAATATAAAAGAGGTTAGAGAGGGAAAGAGCCAAAGCATAAGAGACTCTTAAAAACTGAGAACAATCTGAGGGTTGATGGGGGGTGGGAGGGAGAGGAGGGTGAGTGATGGGTATTGAGGAGGGCACCTTTTGGGTTGAGCACTGGGTGTTGTATGGAAACCAATTTGACAATACATTTCATATTTAAAAAAAATACCCTATAGTTCCATCTATGTGGTTGCAAATGGCAAGGTTTCATTCTTTTTGATTGCCGAGTAGTACTCCATTGGTGTTGTGTGTGTGTGTGTGTGTGTGTGTGTGTGTGTGTGTGTATACACATATGATGTGATATACATATATATACACATATATATACATACATATACATATATATGTGTGTATATATATATATGTGTGTGTGTGTGTGTGTAGTGTGTGTATATATATATATATACGCATACACATCTTCTTTATCCATTCATCTATTGGTGGACATTTGGGCTCTTTCCATACTTTGGCTATTGTTGATAGTGTTGCTGTAAACATTGGGGTGCATGTGACCCTTCAAAACAGCATACCTGTATCCCTTGGATAAGTACCTACTAGTGCAATTGCTGGGTCGTAGGGTAGTTCTATTTTTTAATTTTTTGAGGAATCTTCATACTGTTTTCCAGAGTGGCTGCACCAGTTTTCATTCCCACCAGCAATGCAAAAGAGATCCTCTTTCTCCAAATCCTTGCCAACATCTGTCGTTACCTGAGTTGTTAATCTTAGCCATTCTGACAGGTGTGAGGTGGTATCTCCTTGTGGTTTTGATTTGTATTTCCCTGATGATGAGTGACATTGAGCATTTTTTCATGTGTCGGTTGGCCATCTGGGTGTCTTCTTTGGAGAAGATTCATGTCTTTTGCCCATTTCTTCACTGAATTATTTGTTTTTTCGGTGTTGAGTTTGATAAGTTCTTTATAGATTTTGGATACTAATCCTTTATCTGCTATGTCTTTTTGCAAGTATCTTCTCCCATTCCATTGGTTGCCTTTTAGTTTTGCTGATTGTTTCCTTGCTATGCAGAAACTTTGTATTTTGATGAGGTCCCAATAGTTCATTTTTGCTTTTGTTTCCCTTGCCTCCGGAGACGTGTTGGGTAAGAAGTTGCTGCGGTTGAGGTCAAAGAGGTTTTTGCCTTCTTTCTCCTTGAGGATTTTGATGGCTTCCTGTCTCACATTTAGGTCTTTCATCCATTTTGAGTTTATTTTTGTGTATGGTGTAAGAAACTGGTCCGGGTACATTCTTCTGCATGTCGCTGTCCAGTGTTCTCAGCACCACTTGCTAAAGAGACTGTCTTTATTCCATTGGATATTCTTTCCTGCTTTGTCAAAGATTAGCTGGCCATATGTTTGTGTGTCCATTTCTGGGTTCTTTATTCTGTTCCATTGATCTGAGTGTCTGTTTTTGATTTCACAAACATTATTAAGTTTGAAATTATGTTTGTCTCTAAACATGCCAAATATGTATCTAGGATTTGAGAAATCCTTTTTTGAAAGGGAAGCGAGGGGCGCCTGGGTGGCTCGGTCCATTAAGCGTCCGACTTTGGCTCAGGTCATGATCTCACAGTCCGTGAGTTCGAGCCCCGCGTTGGGCTCTGTGCTGACTGCTCAGAGCCTGGAGCCTGTTTCAGATTCTGTGTCTCCCTCTCTCTCTGCCCCTCCCCTGATCATGCTCTGTCTCTCTCTGTCTCAAAAATAAATAAACGTTAAAAAAAAATTAAAAAAAAAAGAAAGGGAAGGGAATACAGAGGGCATTCTCTCTTCATAGATGCAGTCCACAAACATTCAGTGAGCATCTTTTATGAGCAAAGCTTTGTGGGACATACAGACACATGGTGTCTCTGCAGGATGAGTGTGAGTCACTGCAGCAGTAGGAAAGGGGAAATAGCAGATCACTCTTAGAGAGCCTAAAGTATCTAAGTGGGTAGATGTGACTTTAACTGAAGCACAAACTGGAAAATTAGAATATATGATTCATGACAATTACAAAGAGGAAGAAAAAAGAAAAAGAGCAATGTAGTTCACCCTGCCTCATTATTCATTCACTGCTTAAGCAAATAAACTTAAAATCATCCATTTGGTGATGCTGAATTTGAATGAAGTCTATTGCTATTAGAAATATCATCATGGGCAAGATTAGGCTCCATAATGTCTCCTGGGCTCAGCTTGTGGTTTCTTCAAGGTAATGCTAATCATGAGAATGAGAACAAGGTTAGAAAGGAGCAGAATCATGCACTTAAAAAATCTCCAATGGCTGATTTTGCTTGTAACACAATGATATCAATTTGAACAAGAAAATACATCAATAATTTAGTGTATAGAGTGTGCAAGCACTATTTCTCACTTCTTCTCTCTTTTTTTAAAACCTGATTCACACTGTTCTGCGAATCCCCATATTCTTTCCCGAAATGAATCTTCCACCTGAACTAGTGTGTTTCTTTGTCCTAACAGATGTTGCTTAAATAGAATCATTCAAGAAACTTGAATAAGAGCTAAAAGATAGAATTGGACTCTTGTTTTATGCAAAAATGAGTCATTATTTGGTTTATGGCTGCACAATATGTACTGCTCATACTCCAGATGTAGTATAGCATAATAGAAGAATGCCTTAAATTAATTAGCACTCTCAGAAATGCAACAAAGGTGGGGATCCAAAAGCTTTTCAGTGAGTGAATAGTAGTAAACATGTTTCTATCTTTCTATCATGGAATCACTTTCCTGAGAATTGGCTCAAATCTCTAGCATTTACAGAGGGTTCTTTAGCTGATGGAGGGGGTGGGGGAGGAGGGTGGGAAGGGAGAGGATTTTATGATACCAAAGACCAGGAAACTTTTTCACACAGCTTATCCCACCACCCAAGGCAAATCAAATGACCTGAAAACTCCAAAAGGAATGCATTGCCCTTCTGTGTAGTACACAGAGATTTTGCCCAACACATGAGCCTGAATTGTATCATCCAATTCGTATCATCCAACTCATAGTCTTATTTCTAAAATCTCATTTGTTTGTGTCCAGCCAGCATTGCCAGGCTAGGAATGCTCATTTCCAAAAAGGTGCTGTACTGAAGAGAGGGCTGTCCTTCTCTAGAAGAATAAAATACCTGGAGTTTTAACTTTACCTTGTTACCCAAGTCATGGAGCCTGGTTCCTAAACCTACTGCTGTGTGACCTTGAACAAGGGTCTCCCGTCCTTTGGATCCTACCATCTTCACCTGTAAAACGAAGAGCAACACCAAGTCACCTCTAAGGATCCTTCTGGCTCTAATGGCTCAGAATTAGACATTCCTTCCATTGTCTGAAAGCCTGTGACAATTGTGATCTGTATTTAAAATGTTGATATACATGGCCTTAGTGCCACTTATTTTCTGCTGTGTGGGTCTTCCTTTCCTGGAGTCATTCAATGCAGTCAATAACATTTGAGAAATCTGAACTGAGCAGCTACTGTGTGCCAGACTCTGTTGTATGTGCTGAATATTGGGCACAAAATGCCTGGTCTCCTAAATTTTACAGTTTTATTTGGGGTGGGGGATGGGGTGGGAGAGAGATAGCAAATAAGTGAAAAAACAATGTGTAATACTATGTTGAGTTGTGGTAAGTGCTTTTTGTTTTACTATAAAACAGGGCAAAGGGATGGGAGGTAATGGTGGGGTGGGGCCTCTTTTTTAGGGTCAAGGAAGGTCATTTTTCCATTTTTTAAATCGGGCTATAATTGAAATACCATAAGATGAACAGTTCTTAAAGGTTCAGTCAATGGGTTTTGGCAATTGTTCAGACCTGTGGTGTGTTAAAACATGTCTGACAATTCTGTGGCCTTAGTAACTTGATTCCAATGCACAGAATGTGGTGGAAGGGACATAGTGTGACTTTTGAGGTTAGGTTAGAAAAGGCAATACAGCTTCCATCTGACGCTCTTTCTCCCTCTCTTTCTCTCTCAACCCATCGACCATGCTGTAAGGAAGCCAAGCAGTCACATGGAGAGGCCAGTGTAGGTATTCCGGCCCACAGCCCCAGCTGAGGTCCCAGTCAACATCAACATCAACCACCAAATATATAAGTGAATGGGCCTTTCCAGCTCCCAGCCTTCAAGTTTTGTAGCTGAGGTCCCAGATATCACAGAATATATTGTTCCTGTTGTGTTCTGTCCAAATTCCTGTCCCACAGAAATTCTCAGAGATAATAAATAGTTGTTTTGCATAACTGAATGTGGGGTCGATTTGCTACACAGCAATAGATAACAGAAACATCCATGGGAGAGTCACCATCCAAAATGAAATATAGAATGTTCTCTTGTGCCCCTCCAGGCAATTCCCCCTCTACCCAGAGGCACCTCCCTCTAACTTTTACTGTCATAGATTAGTTTTGCTTATTCTAGAGAAGGAAGACACTCAGGATGAAATGAGTTTTGATTAGACACCTGCAGGTAGTAAGGGAGTGAATGACACTGGCAAAGATCCATGGGATGTAGACAAAGGGAATAGCCAATGCAAAGGCCCTCAGACAGGACAATGACTAGGGAGTTTGAGAAACATCAGGGACTAATTTGGCCTGAATGAGGTGAGTGGGAGATAGGAGCTGGGAAAGGGGGCAAGGATCAGATGAGATAAGGTTGACAACCACAGTGAAGAATTACAGTTTTAGTCTGGACAAGAGGAGAAGCTACTAGAGAGTTTTTAGAATAGGAGTGACATGGTCTGGCTTATGTTTTCAAAGGAAGTCTGGAAGTTATGTGGAGAATTATGGGGTGGTAAAAGTGGAAACAGGAGCTATGGGGGGTTAAAAATGACCACAAATTCTTAGCTGCTCTGCTCATCCAGAGGTGGACTTTATTCCTCCTGATTTAAATCTGGCCCATCCTGTGACTGCATTGACTAAAAGAATGCACAGCAGTTATTCTGTGTAACTTCCAAGACTGTAATTTAAGGACTGTGCATTTCCCTTTCAGTGCTACTCCCTCATAGAAGTCATGCTGTGTGGCAGCCTAACCAGACCCCTGGCTAATAACTCCAGCTGAGCTCCTAACTGGGAAGTCATCACAAACTGTCAGCCCTG
Source organism: Puma concolor (assembly GCF_028749965.1). Lineage (NCBI taxonomy): Eukaryota > Metazoa > Chordata > Mammalia > Carnivora > Felidae > Puma > Puma concolor. Next base: position 94,963,434 of record NC_141669.1, read on the forward strand.
ACAGTAAGGTCATAATAATCCTTCTAGCCATCCCACACCCCAGCTGACACCACATTAAGCTGTAGAACCCCAAACAAACAAACAAACAAACAAACAAACAAACAAACAAAACAAAAGCTGTAGAACCACCTGTTCAACTCACAGAATCATGAGAAATAATAAAATGGTGTTGCCTTAAGCCATTAATTTTGGGATTGTTTGTTACACAGCAATAAATAACAGAAACAACCTGTAGGAGACTGTTAGTTTGGGTGGGAGATAATGGTGGTGTGACCTAGAGTAGTAGAAGCAGAAAACAAAGATGACAGGATTTGTTATTATGTAATAAAAGAGAGAGACAAGCTCTGGGTGATGCCGAGGATTTAAGCCTGAACACTTAGAAGAACAAAGTAGTCATTTACTGAGATAAGAAGAATGCCTGAAAAGCAGGTTTGGGGAGAAATCAAGAACTCAGATTTGAACGTGTTGAGTGTGATATACTGATTAGACTTCCAAATGGAGATGTTGAGTAGGCAGGTAGATCTGTCGGTCTGAAACCCAGGGGAAGAATTTGGGCTGGAGACTTAAATTTGGAAGTCTGCAGTGTATGTTATTTAAAGTCATAAATAGAGATGCCATTACTTTGGACTAGTGCTAAAAACGAAGAGAAGAGTTCTGAGCACTAAGCCTCCAGGGAACTTCAATATGTAGAGTTCAAAAAGATGAGGAAAAATCTCAAAGGAGACTGAAAAGAAACTGCCAGTGAAATGAAAAAGAAATCAAGGGACTGTGTCCTAGAGGCCAAGAGAAAAACATGTTTCAAGAAAGAACAACTGTGCCCAGTGCAGCTGATGGACTCCTTGAGTACAGCCATGAAGTCTGCTATTTTACCAATCATTTTATATTTGTTGAAACTTGCTCTGTGGCTGAGTATGCAATTGATGTTTGTTAATGTGTCTTCTGCAGCAGAAGGGAGCAGTATTCTGTACATGTCAGATAAAACTTGCTAATTGTTTTCAAATCCTTTATATTTTTCATTATTCTTTTGGCCTGTTGGATCTATTACTGAAAATAGCTTATTAAAACTACACACTAATGGGTGATTTTATATATTCCTCTTTGTAGTTTTGTTAATTTTTTCCTTTATATATTTTGAGGCTATGTTATTAGGGGCATTCAGATTTAAACTGTTTAGATTATTATAGTGTTACATCCTTATGAAGTAATTCTTTATTTTGGGAAATGCTTTGTGTCATAAAATCTAATTTGTATAACATTAATATAGCTATACTAGCTTTCTTTTGATACTTGTCAGGTATATAATTTCTCCTTTTTCTTTCACTTATCCTATATTTTGCTTTTTTTATGTGTTTCTTTCAAATGAAAAACAGCTTTTTTTTTTTCCTTTTTAAATCCGACCATCTCAGTTCAGGTGCCAGACAGAGAGTTAAGAAGCAATCCTAGACATCCAGCCCAGGTGAGCATTCAGATGACTCCATGTTCAGCCATGGGGTTATCAATGCAAGATCCCAAGCAAGTACCGCCAAGCTAATCCCAGTCAACCCACAGAACTGTGAGAAATAATAAATTATTATTTCAAGCCGTTAAGTTTTGGAGTGGTTTGCTACACATCAGTAGGTAGCTGAAGAGAAAACTAATAAGAGAAAATAAAATAGTGGAAATACTCCCTCCCCCATAAAAAAAAAAAAGAGCTAATGATTTGACTATGTATAAAATATTAAACTCTCGTATGTTCAACTAAAAAATATATAGAAAGATAGAGACCTATTCTGCTTCCAGTATCATGTGAAACCAAGAGCTCTGGGCCCCTCTAGCCCCACAATAGGTAGATACTACACATTCTTTTATATATATATATATATGCATATATATATATACATATATATATATGTATATATATATATATATATATATAATTTATTGTCAAGTTGGCTAACATACAGTGTATGCAGTGTGCTGTTTTGGGGGTAGATTCTCCTAATTCATCGCTTAAAGACAATACCCAGTGGTCATCCCAACAAGTGCCCTCCTCAATGCCTATCACCCATTTTCCCCTTTCTCCCACTGCCCCCCGCCCCGCGTCAACCTTCAGTTTGTTCTCTGTATTTAAGAGTCTCTTGTGGTTTGCCTCCCTCCCTCTCTGTTTGTAACTACTTTTTCCCCTTCCCTTCCCCCATGGTCTTCTGTTAAGTTTCTCAAGTTCCACAAATGAGTAAAAACATATGATATCTGTCTTTCTCTGACTGACTTATTTCACTTAGCATAATACCCTCCAGTTCCATCCACATTGCTGCAAATGGCAGGATTTCATTCTTTCTCATTGCCAAGTAGTATTCCATTGTATATATAAACCACATTTTCTTTATCCATTCATCAGTTGACGGACATTTAGGCTCTTTCCATAATTGTTGAAAGTGCTATTTTGCTAAAGTGCTATTGTGCAATAGCTAAGTGCTGTTGTTGAAAGTGCTGCTATAAACATTGGGGTAAATGTGCCCCTATGAATTAGCACTCCTGTATACTTTGGATAAATTCCTAATAGTACTATTGCTGGGTTGTAGGGTAGTTCTATTTTTAATTTTTTGAGGAACCTTCATACTGTTTTCTGGAGTGGCTGCACCAGTTTGCATTCCCACCAACAGTGCAAGAGGGTTCCTGTTTCTCCATAACCTCCCCAGCATCTGTTGTTTCCTGAGTTGTTAATTTTAGCCACTCTGATTGGTGTGAGGTGATAGCTCAGTGTGGTTTTGATTTGTATTTCTCTGATGATGAGGGATGTTGAGCATCTTTTCATGTGTCTGTTGGCCATCTGGATGTCTTCTTTGGAAAGGTATCTGTTCATGTCTTCTGCCCATTTCCTCACTGGATTGTTTTTCAGGTGTTGAGTTTGGTAAGTTCCTTATAGATTTTGGATACTAACCCTTTATGCGATATGTCATTTGCAAATATCTTCTCTCATTCCATCAGTTGCCTTTTAGTTTTGTTGATTGCTTCCTTTGTTGTGCAGAAGTTTTTTCCTCAATGAAGTCCCAATAATTCATTTTTGCTTTTATTTCCCTTGCCTTCGGAGATATGTCAAGTAAGAAGTTGGTGCAGCCGAGGTCAAAGAGTTTGCCGCCTGTTTTCTCCTGTAGGATTTTGATGGTTTCCTCCATTTAGGTCTTTCATCCATTTTGAATTAATTTTTGTGTGTGGTTTAAGAAAGTGATCTAGTTTCATTTTTCTGCAGGTTGCTGTCCAGTTTTCTCAGCACCATTTGCTAATGAAGCTGTCTTTTTTCAATTGGATATTCTTTCCTGCTTTGTTGAAGATTAGTTGGCCATATATTTGTGGGTCCATTTCTGGGTTCTCTATTCTATTGCTGTATGTGTGCATTTTGTGCCAATACCATGCTGTCTTGAGGATTACAGCTTTGTAATACAGGCTAAAGTCCAGGATTGTAATGCCTCCTGCTTTGGTTTTCTTTTTCAACATTACTTTAGCTATTTGGGGTCTTTTGTGATTCCATACAAATTTTAAGATTGTTTGTTTAGCTCTGTGAAGAATGTTGGTGCTATTTTGATTGAGATGGTATTAAATGTGTAGATTACTTTGAGTAGTATCGAAACTTTAACAATATTTGTTCTTCTAATCCATGAGCATGGAATGTTTTTCCATTTCTTTGTGTCTTCTTCAATTTCTTTCATAAGCTTTCTAGAGTTTTTAGCATATAGATGTTTTACCTCTCTGGTTAGGTTTATTCCTAGGTATCTTATGGTTCTTGGTGCAGTTATAAATGGGATCAATTCCTTCATATCTCTTTCTGTTGCTTCATTATTGGTATATAGAAATGCAACTAATTTCTGTACATTGATTTTATATCCTGCAACTTTGATGAATTCATGGATCAGTTCTAGCAGGGTTTTTGGTGAAATTTTTTGGGTTTTCTATGTAGAGTATCGTATCATCTGCAAGAAGTGAAAGTTTGACTACTTCTTTGCCAATTTGAATGCCTTTTATTTCATTTTGTTGTCTGATTACTGAGGCTAAGACTTCCAACACTATGTTAAACAACAGTGGTTAGAGTGGACATCCCTGTCATGTTCCTGATCTCAGAGGGAAAGCTCTCAGTTTTTCCCCATTGAGGATGATATTAGCTGTGGGCCTTTAATATATGGCTTTTATGATGTTATGTTCCTTCTATCCCAACTATCTTGAGGGTTTTTATTAAGAAAGGATGCTGTATTTTGACAAATGCTTTTATTGCATCTATTGACAAAATTATATGGTTCTTATCCTTTCTTCTATTAATGTGATGTATCACATTGATTGATTTGCAAATATTGAACCAGCCCTGCAGCCTAGGAATAAATCCCACTTGATCATGGTGAATAATTCTAATATACTGTTGAATTTGATTTGTGACTATCTTGTTGAGAATTTTTGCTTCCATGTTCATCAGGGATATTGGCCGGTAATTCTCCTTTTTAGTGGGTTTTTTGTCTGGTTTGGGAATCAAGGTAATGCTGGCTTCATAGAATGAATCTGGAACTTTCCTTCATTTCTGTTTTTTGGAACAGCTTCAGAAGAATAGGTATTAACTTTCCTTTGAATGTCTGGTAGAATTCTTCTTGGAAGACATCTAGCCCAGGACTCTTATTTGTTAGGAGGTTTTTGATAACTAATTCAATTTCTTCGCTGGTTATGGGTCTGTTAAAATTTTCTGTTTCTTCCCTTTTGAGTTTTGGTAGTGTGTGGATGTCTAGGAATTTGTCCATTTCTTCCAGATTGTCCAGTTTATTGGCATATAATTTTTCATAGTATTCTCTAATAATTGTTCATATTTCTGTGGTATTGGTTGTGATCTCTCCTCTTTCACTCATGATTTTATCTATTTGAGTCCTTTCTCTTTTATTTTTGAGAAGTCTGGCTAGGGGTTTATCAATTTTGTTTATTCTTTCAAAAACCAGCTCTTAGATTCATTGATCTATTCTACTGTTTTTTTTTTTAATTCTATATTATTTATTTCTGCTCTAATCATTATTATTTATCTTCTGCTGGCTTCAGGCTTTCTTTGCTGCTGCCTTTCTAGTTCCTTTAGGTGTGAGGTTAGGTTATATATTGGGGACCTTTCTTCCTTCTTGAGATAGGCTTGAATTGCAATGTATTTTCCTCTTAGGACTGCCTTTGCTGCATCCCAAAGGGTTTGGACTGTTGTGTTTTCATTTACATTTGCTTCCATATATTTTTTAATTTCTTCCTTAATTTCCTGAATGACCCATTCATTCTTTAGTAGGATGTTCTTTAATCTCCATGTATTTGGGGGCTTTCCAAATGTTTCCTTGTGGTTGATTTCAAGTTTCATAATGTCGTGATCTGAAAATATGCATGATATGATCTCAATCCTTTTATATTTGTTGAGGGCTATTTTGTGACCCAGTATATGATCTATCTTGGAGAATGTTCCATGTGCACTCAAGAAGAATGTGTATTCTGCTACTTTTGGATGAAAAGTTCTTAATATATCTGTTAGGTCCATCTGGTCCAATGTGTCATTCAGAGCCACTGTTTCCTAATTGATTTTCTGCCTAGATTATCTGTCCATTGCTATGAATGGAGTATTAAAGTCTCCCACAATTATGGTGTTATTATTAGTAAGTTTGCTTATGTGTGTGATTAATTGATTCATATATTTGGGTGCTTTATATTGGGGGCATAAATATTTACAATTGTTAGCTCTTTTTGATGGATAGACCCCTTAATTATGATATGATGCCCTTCTTCATCTCTTGTTAGAGCCTTTGTTTTAAAATCTAGTTTGTCTGATATAAGTATGGCTATTCCAGCTTTCTTTTGACATCTATTAGCATGATAGATTGTTCTCTATCCCTTCACTTTCAATCTGCAGGTATCCTCAGGTCTAAAATGAGTCTCATGTAGACAGCATACAGATGGATCTTGTTCTTCTTCTTTTTTAATCCATTCTGATCCTATGTATTTTGATTGGGGCATTTAGTCCATTTACATTCAGAGTGATTATTGAAAGATATGGATTTAGTGCTATTGTATTATCTGTAGGTTTTATGTTTGTGGTGACACCTCTAGTCCTTTGTAGTCTTTACAGCATTCCACTCAGAGTCCCCCTTAGAGTCTCCTGCAAGGCTGGTTTAGTGGTCCTGAACTCCTTAGTTTTTGTTTGCCTGGGAAAGCCTTTATCTCTCCTATTCTGAATGACAGCCTTGCTAGATAAAGGATTCTCAACTGCATAGTTTTACTATTCAGCACTTGAATATTTCCTGCCACTCCCTTCTGGCCTGTCAAGTTTCAGTGGACAGGTCTGCTACTACCCTTATGTGTCTACCCTTGTAGGTTAAAGTCTGTTTGTCCCTAGTTGCTTTCAGATTTCTCTCTATCTTTGTATTTTGCCAGTTTCACTATGTTATGTCATGGTATTGACATAATTTTGTTGATTTTGAAGGGAGTTCTCTGTGCCTCTCGAACTTGGATGTCTGTTTTCTTCCCCAGATTAGGGAAGTTCTCAGCTATAATGTGTTCAAATAAACCTCCTTCACCTTTATCTCTCTCTTTTTCTTCTAGAACTCCTATGATATGGATATTATTTCATTTCATTGAATCACTTAGGTGTCTAATTCCCCCATTGTGGTCTAGTAATTTCCTTTCCCTCTTTTTTTTCAGCTTTATAACTTTCCATAGTTTTATCTTCTGTTTTACCTATTCTCTCCTCTGCTTCTTTCATCCTTGCTGTCACTGCATCTGGTTTATTTTGCATCTCATTTACAGTATTTCTTAATTAATCGTGACTATTTCTTAGGTCTTTGATCTCTGCAGCAATAGATTCTCTGCTGTCTTCTATGCTTTTTTCAAGCCCAGCTATTAGTCTTATGACTAGTATTCTAAATTCTTGTTCAGATATATTGTTTATATCTGTTTTGAGCAATTCTCTGGCTGTCATTCCTTCCTGGAATTTCTTTTGAGAAGAATTCTTCTGTTTCATCATTTTGGCTAGGTTTCTGTCTTTTTTGCTTATGTGTCCTGTACTTGTAAGTACTATATTAAGGGGTCATATGCTGTCCAGGGCCTGGCACTTCAGGAAGTGTTTTTGGAGTGTGTTGCGTACACTCTGTTGTTGCATATTTTGCTGCCCTATTCCACTACGAGTAGTGGTGGACTATTTGGACCTTCCACCAGGTGTGCTTTGATTTGCTTGTTGAAATAACCCTGGAAAAAAGGAAAGAGGAGGACACCTTATCCCATACAAAGAGAGAAATGAAAGGGGTGGGGAAAAAAAAACACCAGGCAGAGCTTCAAAGAAACTATAAGGCTTAATTTAGAGACGGGGGGGGGGGGGGGAGGTGGAAATAATGAAGAAAGAGGTACAGGAAAGGTGTAAAAAAAAATAGAGTAAAAATGCCTGATTAAACAAACAACAAGAACAGAGGAAGGAAGAAAGAAAGAAAGAAAGAAAGAAAGAAAGAAAGAAAGACAGACATATATGATAAGAATGGACCAAAAATCAAATCAGAAACCAAAGGAAAAAAAAAAAAAGAAAAAAGAGAAGGGTAGAAAGAAAAAGAAGGGAAAAGAGACAAGAAGAAAAAAAGAGAAAATAAAAAATAGAAAAAAAAAACCAGACTAATGTACAAAACCGTAGGACAGTTGTCAGTTGGTGCCTGGGACTGATGGCTGTACTGGTTTGGAGGTGAGGCCAGCTGGTTCAGTCAGTGTTAGTCCCACTCAGTATACAAGCAGTTACCAGGCTTGGAGAGGTGAGGCTTGGTGTAAGTTGTCCCGCCTCCACTGGGGGCCCTCTGTTCTGTTCCCTGAAGGAAGATGGGGAGAAAAATGGCAACAACCCAATCTTTTATCCCCAGACCAGGTGCCTCAAACCACACTGTTCAGTCAGCCCTCACAGAGTAGTGTAGGTGACCAGCTTGCACTGCTCCACAGTCTCCCTCACCTTCCAGGCACTCGGCTGAGATCCAAACCCCAATGTCTTAAAGGGTCTCGTACCTCACAGACCTGGTTCTGGGGTAGCACCACTCTGCCCTTGCCCAGTTGACACAAGGTCTTGAACTCCTGGTTCTTTTGTCTTAGGGGTGGCAATAAACTCTCTTCCCACAGTGCTCAAGAGAAGGGACTGTTGTCTCCCAGTCCGCCCCTGAGATGGCTACCGCCCTCCCCCCCACCCCAGGGGCTGGCTCCCTCTCCTCCAGATGCACCCACAGGGCAGGAGCTCCCGTCTAGAGAACATTGGCATCACTGAAAATTGCAATCTTCAGCTCCTAAGGCTGTTTGTAAAGTAGAAACTGTATTTATTGCTCCCAAGCCCATGGTCTGGAGAGGTTTTTCTCTTGTCCAAACACAAAATCCCACACTTCCACAGCCTCTCTTTCTCATCCTTTTGTTTCTCCACAGAAGGGATTCCCTCCCTTCCATGCCTACATTTTATCTCTTCCAATTCACGTAAATGCACCTCTGTCCAGCCAAGTTGTCTCCATCCACCTGTGGAGCTTTTTCTGTCACTCCACAGCCTGTATACCCGGGTGTTCCAGTGTTCTGACCTCAATACAGCTGAGTTTGAGGGATGAGGGCAATCCCGGTGCCCCTACTTCTCCACCATCTTAACTCCTAGTCTAATGCAATCTGCCTCTGGTCGTGCCTGTGGCTGGCTCAGCCTCCAAACAGACTGCAGTCTGTGTCTTAATTATTTGTAGTATAGTGCATTGTAAAATACTTATTAAAAAGAGAGACTTTTGGTCATGGTCTCATGGTTCGTGAGTTTGAGCCCCGTGTCTGGCTGTGTGCTGAGAGCTCAGAGCCTGGAGCCCACTTTGGATTCTGTGTCTCCCTCCCTCTCTGTCCTTCCCCTCCCCCCCATGCTCTCTCTCTCTCTCAAAAATAAACATTGAAAAAAAATTAAAAAGGGAAACTTTGGGGCACCTGGGTGGCTTAGTCGGTTAAGGGTTGACTTCTGATTTCAGCTCAGGGTCATGATCTTGCTGAGAGTGTGGAGCCTGCTTGGAATTCTCTCTCTTTCCCTCTCTCTCTGCCCCTCCCTTGCTCATGCTCTCTCTCTCTCTCAAAATAAATAAATAAACTTTAAAAAAAATTTAAAAAGAGATATATTTGATGTACTCTATATTTTTAAATGTCTTATGAAATATAATAAATATAATATGGTTTCCTACCTTTTGTTTTGGATAAAATGAATATTTTTGGCCACACAATGGGTACATAAGCTTCTATAGGCTTATCTGAACACCTTCCTATAATCATGTAGAGTACAGTATGGGAAAATGCTTTCTGATGGTAAAAACAACCAACTTGTAAATGGACTTTGAAAGATAAATTATTCATAAGATGGATTCAAAGGCAGTTGAACTATCCAGTAAAGTTTAAATTCTCCATTACTCCTGAAATTCTTCTGCTTCTATTCATCTGTAATTACCTTTAATTGGGAACCGACTCAAAGCTTGACTCTTGCCATTGTTGGATGGTATTATTTTAGCATGTAACTCAGCTCTTCTATTCTTTTCCATGTTCTACTAGGGATCAGTTCAGAAAAATTGTCTAATGAACTGCAAGAAAAAAAAGGGATTTTCTACCATGTCACATAATTTGGAGACATGGTTCTCCCAAAGTATGAGGATGTGCAAAGAAAACAAGGTGAGAGAAGGTAATCGATGCCACAGAGATCTAAGGCAGTGTTTCTGAAACTGTGGCCCCTGGACCACCAATAATAGCATCTCCTGGAAACTTATAAGAAATGTATGTTCTCAGTCCCCACCCCCAGACCTCTGGATCTGAATCTTTGTGGGTGGGGCCCAGGAATCTTGGTTGTAATGCTTTCTCCAGGGGATTCTGATGATTCTGATGCCACTCAAGTTTGGGAATTGATGTTCTAAGGAGTGGGGGAGGAGGGTTAGAGCCGCACTGCCTAACAAGGCAGCTGGTTTTCCAGTGGACACAGGCATGCAAGCAGGAAAGGGAAGAATCTTATACTAAAGGGGCAGGCTCAAACAGTGCCAGGTTTGTGCAGATTCAGGTGTTCAGGTGAACCAGAAACTGCAGGAACATTTCCAAGTAAAGAGTTTTCTATGTTCACAGAAAATCCACAGGGAACATGTTAAAAGACAAAGTGAGGCATATTAAAAATTATAAGTTAATTTTTGGAGTGCCTGGCTGTCTCAGTCAGTGGAGCATGCAACTCTTGATCTAGGGGTTGTAAGTTTGAGCCCCATGTTGGGTGTAGAGATCACTTAAAATCTTAAGTAAAAATTATAAGTTAATTGGAGGAAAAATTGATTTGAATCAGGGAGCACCAAACAGGAAGTGGTTAGGAGCACTCCATGCACAAGAGCTAGAAAAGGAAGGACTTCCCTAAAGAAGAGGCTGAAGCAAAGCAAGGAAATGATTGATCGGCTGTAACTTGAGTGGTTGCCTTATTTGGAAAAGTCTAGTTGACTGTGATTGCTTGTCTGTGGGTTTTGATTTCTAAACTTTGAGAGATTTATAGGCTTGAGTTTTGGTTTGTTTATGCAGGCTACTAAGGCATTAAGGCTGCTTCATCGACTGGCCTCCTTGTTTAATTAATTTAACACTAGTAAGAGCAAAAATAATTTCTGTTTGCTGTCTCCACTGGCTCCCCAGCCTATACCTGATTCTGTTTCAGAGAAATCTTCTTGGGATGTTGGTTTTCTCATCGTTGAGTCTCACCAGACAAGTAAGAATGTGGAGGTTCCAAGACAATAGCTATGGGAAGCCTTGGCAGAATAATCTTATGGGGAAAAGTTTGGGAGTCAGGGGCTGAGGGCTACTGGGTAAAGATAAAGGTGCAGGGAGCTTCTCCCTGACCTTGTGGTCTGCCTTTCACAGGCCATGGAGCATCCCCCAAGTCCATCCCTTCAATAAGAATGTGGCCACCTCAGAATCTCTGTTTATAATCATGAGGATGGGAGAAGATGACCATGATCCCAAACTGCAGCCATAATACTATTTGACATCTATTTACAATTTCAGGATTAAACTTTTTGCTGTCCTAGAAAAAGAGACTGATGGGTTTGGCAAATGGATGCAGAGTTACAATGGAGGGGTGAAGAATGGTTTCAAACAAGCCTTGTAAATAAGCTATGCAAACAGGACCTGGTGTGCTATTCTGGACTCATGTGGGCCAATGTTATCTCCCACTTTCTGCGAAGAGAGGCTCAGAGTGACTTAAACCTTAGGCTTCTTCAGCAAATTACAAAGCTAGGAGCTGTGACAAATGCTTTCCTGACCAGGGCAACAAAGGCAGCATGAAGATCTAAACACTTTGTATTTAAAGATGAATTCAGGCCAAGACTGGCCTCAGAGGGAGAACCGCTTAGTCTCTTTCTGCCCACTCAAAGCCAGGCTTGAGAGTCCTACTGGGCTGAGAGGCTCTTCAAGGATCTCAAGTTTGCCCAGCAGGGATGATGTTGACCTTCTGTTTTAATCAACGGTTCTTCCCCTGAGGCCACACGGAAGATGGAGCCTGCAATCTGTCCTTTCCCCTTCTTTTCTCTCTCTGAAGCCCTTCCTTAGTCCTTGCAGAGCTATTTCCTTGGGAAGAAATAGGTAAACATTTACATCTGACTTCCATGGTCCTAGGGATACTCTGTGGGGTTCCCATAGTGGTCTGTTTTCTGATACTTTCCTGGGGTAGAAGGTGGAAGAGGGGAACTGTCCAAACCAAAGGTCATGCATGGTCCCTTTCCCTGCAGGCAGAGGACTTACAGGAAAGGGACTGTGCCTTAGAGAACTGAGAACATGAATAAGCCTTCCAAAGCCCTTGTACACATTTTGGTGTCTATTAGAATAAACTAATGACTTCCCTACATGATGCAAAAGCAGTAGAAGCTCATCAGGACCCTTCAGGATCCTTCCATGCAGTATCAATAAGAAGCTTGTGAATTTATTTGACTTTAGGCTAGATAATGTGCAAACCAAGAAAAATTAGAACAGTGTATGTCTGGTTCTTCCTGCAAAAAAAAAAAAATTACTTTTGTTAATGCCATGACTAGTGTTAATAGACTCTTGTATTCTGGACTCCTCCCTGAATCTGGAGATATGCCACCATCTCTTCCACCAACAGAAGCAAGAAGGTCCTGAGCTGACTTACTTTCACTCTCTTGATACCACATTGCAAAAACTGTCCACCCTCTTTTCTTCCTAATCACCGGGTCTCATTCTTTCTAAGCATCACTTCCCAGAGTGATTAATCTCTACTCAAAAAAGGTACCCTGAAGTAAACATTAAGGAGGTAGGCGTTCCCATAGAGGAAATAACTTGGAATTACTAATATTATTACAATATACCATATAAGCAAGGATACTAAGTGTTTATGTATGACCATAAATGAAAATAATATGTATGAAACATGTTATAACCTAGAAAAGACTAGTTTAGAATAGTCTTTACTACAAATGATAGCTCCCGTTAAAACTCAGGACCTGTGACAAAGGTAGAACAGGTGTTGCTCCCCATTCTGAGAGGAGCAAATTGCTGCCCAGGTAATAATCACACTGTGAATTTCTAGTTATGATCCTTTTCTTCAGTAAGTTCAAGAATTCTACATGTGTCTAAAAACGAAATGCAGTGAGTAAGCCTCAAGTAGCTTCTGCAGCTTAAAAAAAATTGCCCTAAGGATTCATTTGGGCACAAATAACAAAATTCAAATATAGACTATCCGTTGAATGCCATTGCTGAGTTAATGTTAATTGTCTTAAATATGACCATAGTAACGTGATTAGGTAGGAGATGTCCTTATTCTTCAGAGATGCAAGCTGGAGGATGTAGAACATCCATCAGGGAAAAGGGTACCACAGAGGAAAGGAGAGTAGAGGTATCAGAAGCCCCCACTGGTTGGCTCAAGACCCCACTCAGTTAGATGAAAAACATACTTTTTTGCACACCTCTTGCTGCATAAATAAACCAGCCTGAAACATAGAGGCTTACAACAACAATTGCTTGTTTGTTCCCAATCTGCACTTTGGGCAGGCTGCTAGTATCTCCTTTGTGTGGCATCACCTCTGGTGCTCAAAGGGTTGAGGACTGGACTTGCTGTTGTCCAGGTTCCTTGGTTCTCCTCCTCAGATCTTCTCATGTGGTTAGCTTGGACTTCCTTACAGCATGGTGTTCTCAGAGAAGTCAGATTTCTTACACAGTAGCTGATTGCCCTTGAGCAAAAGTTGGAACCTTCCAAGTGTTCATAAGTCTTAGGCCTAGAATGGGCACTGTGTCAGTTCTGCTGCAGGCCATAAGGCCAGGCCAGATTAAAAGACTTAAATACCAGAAGGAGAGGCTCATTGTGGGGGTCACTAAATGAACAGTTTGCCACACATAGGGATCAGGGACTGTGACCAGTGATATTTCCAATGGGCCAGGAACGGCTGGAACAGGGTACATGAGAGGTGACTATGTTTCAAAAATCTTTGGCTCCTTGATCTCTGTTAATAGTAGTTGAACTGTTCCGTAAAAACAGAGGGAAACAAAGGTATTCTTCTTGCAGCTCCTCTACAAGAATTGAAGAAGCTCATCTACATTGGGATATAGTATAAAATATTTCCCAGACATATTTGACCATGGTGAACACTTTATAAGAGTATGCTTAGAGATATTAAGAACTGTAAAGACTCAAATTTGGATGAAAGTAAATTTAAAATTTAATAACACTTTAAAAAACTGTGGTAAAATATACATGACATAAAATTTACTATCTTGGGGCACCTGGGTAGCTCAGTTGGTTAAGAATCCAACTCTTGGTTTTTGCTCAGGTCATGATCTCGAAGTTCACAAGTTTGAGCCCTGAGTCGGACTCTGTGCTGATGATGCAGAGCCTGCTTGAGATTCTCCCTCTCTCCCCTCTGTCTGCCCTTACCCCCCCCCCCCGCCCCTCTCAAATAAATAAATAAATAGAAAAAATTACTGTCTTAACCATTTTTAAGTGAATAGTTCAGTGGTATTAAGTGCATTCACATTGTTGTGCAATGATCACCACCATCTGCAGAACTCTTTTCATCTTGTAAAACTAAGAGGCTATATTCATTAAACACTGATTCCTCATTTCTATCTCCTGTCAACCCCCCAGCAACCACCACTGCACTTTCTGTCTCTACAAAATTTATCCACTCTTAACTATGTAAGTGGAATCATACAGTATTTGTCTTTTTGTGATTAGCTTATTGATAGCCACCCTTGCTCTCTTTTTGTTACTATTTGCATGGGAGATATTTTCCATACTTTCACTTGCAATCTGTTTGAGCCTCTAGGTTTAAAGTGAGTCTCTTGTAGACAGCACAGAGTTTGATCATGTTTGTTTTTTTTTAATCCATTCTGCCAATCTCCGTCTTTTGATCAGAGAGTTTAGTCCATTTACATTTAAAGTAATTACCAGTAATAAGGGATTTGCTTGTGTTATTGTGGTATATTTTATATGCCTTGTAGCTTTTTGGTACCTCATTTCCTTCATTATTATCTTCTTTTTTGTTTAGTTGATTTTTTTTTGCAGTGAAATGTAATTCTTTTCATTTCCTTTTGTGTATATTCTATAGCTATTTTCTTTGTGGTTACCATGGGAATTACACTTAACATTCTAACATCATAATACTCCAATTGAAATTTATACCAGATTAACCCCAGTAGCATACAAAAAACTTGCTCCGTTATTGATGTTACAAAATTACATCTTTATACATTGTATGTCCAAAAACATAAACTAGCAATTGTTTTTTAATGCATCAATCTCTTAAATTATGTAGGAAGCAAAATGTGAAATTATAAAACCAAAGCTATAGTAGCTTCTAAACTAATAGTTTTAGAAAGTATATTAGTCTCTTAAATCATGTAGAATACAAAAATTTGAGTTATAAACCAAAGTCAAACTAATACCAGCTTTTACACTTGTTTGTGTGTTTATATTTACTGAGATCTTTATTTCTTCATGGAACTTCAAGTTACTGTCTAGTGTCCTTTCATTTCAACCACAGCATTCCTTTCAGCATTCTTGCAGGGCAGATCTAGTGGTAACCAACTCTCTCAGCCTTTGTTTATCTGGGAATATCTTAATTTCTCCCTCACTTTTGAGGGACAGTTTTTCCAGATGTCAGATTCTTGGTTGACTGTTGTTTTTTTTTTTTTTTCCTTCAGCACTTTGAATATAACAGCCCACTACCTTCTGGCCTCCAAAGTTTCCGATGGGAAATCTGCTAATAATATTACTAAGGATCCCTTATATGTGATGCATTGCTTCTCTCTTACTGCTCTTAAGATTCCCTCTTTGTCTTTGTCGTTCAACAGCTTGATTATAATGTGTCTTGGTATAGTTCTCTTTGAATTCATCCTACTTAGAGTTTGTTGAGCTTCTTGGATGTTCATATTCATGTCTTTCATCAGACTTGGGAAGTTTGGGGCATTATTTCTTTGACTAATCCCTCTGCCTCTTTCTCTCTCTCTTCTTTTTCTGAGACTCCCACGATGCATATGTTCATCCAATTTATGGTGTTCTACATGTCATCTAGGCTCCATTCACTTTTCCTCAGGCTTTTTTCTTTCTGTTCTTCAGACTCAATAATTTCAATTGTCCTATCTCCAAGTTCACTGATTTTTTTTTTCTTCTTCTGGCTGCTCTGCTATGCCTTTGAATCACTCTAGTGAATATTTCTTTTCAATTATTGTACTTTGTATTTCCAGAATTTCTTTTTAGTTTCTTTTTATGTTTTATATCTCTATTGATATTTCCATGTTGTTCACATTATTTTCCTGACGTTCTCCCTGTCTTTCTTTAGTTCTTTGAGCATCCTTACATACAGTTGTTTTAAAGTCTTTGTCTAGAAAGACTGCCCTCTGGTCTTTCTTTGTGACAGTTTCTGTTGGTTTCTTTTTTTTCTTTTTCCTTTGAATGGCCATACTTTCCTATATACCTTGTGATTCTTTTTTTTTTTTTTTTAAATACTGGACATTTGAACCTAATAATGTAGTAACTCTGGAAATCAGATTCCTCCATTTTCTTGGGATTGATGCTTTTTGTTTTTGTGTTTTGATTTTTGTAGGCTGTGTCTGTGCTGGGGATAAGCCTGAGGCATAAACTTAAGGTCTTCTCAGGGCTTTTTTAAGCCTGTGCCTTTCCTGGCCATGTGTGGTGATTTTTTAAGTGCCCTCATATATGTGATTCCTTTTGAAAGTCCTAGACTTTATATGTCTGGCTCTCATAAAGGGGAACGGAGAAAGGAGAAAAATGAAGAGGATAAAAAGAGGGAAATAAAAGGAGTGCTGGCCCTTGAATTCCCCTGGAAGTTGTTTGAGTTGGAGTGGGAAGGGCTTGCAACATTGTGAGGAGAGGTGCAACAGTGGACACCTGCCTATGTTTCTGCATCTCCAAGATCAGAAGCAACAATCAACAATCAGAACACAAATCCTCAATTTTTGGAGGACAGTGTCCTTATTGCCCACCCTGGCACCCAATAGTTGACTGATGCCACGTGCTATATGGCTGAGTGCAGGAGGAGGGGAGAGTGCTACAATGTTGGGAGCTGAAATTGTCCAGAATTAACTGCAACAGGCATTCCAATTTTCCTCTGGAAGTTGCAAGTCTTGAAGCATACTCCAGAGTTCCAAAATAGTTAGATCAGCCAGACTCTGCCAATGCAATCACTGCATAGATCAGGAGACAGATTCCTGGTGCTTTCTACTCTGCCATCTTCCCAGAATCATTTCTTCTCTAGTTTGGACTCTTGTCCTCCAAACATAGAGGATGAGTTTCTCATTGTATTATAATTCTGGTTTTTCTGCTGTCTGTCTTCAGTGCCAACATGACACCTGCCCCTGAGTCTCATGATGTATGTTGATAGTCTTTCTTCTCCTATATCCTGCCAAGGGGATCTGAGGTTCAATGTCACTATAGAGTCAGAATGTGAGACTCAGGAGCCTAATATGAGCTCCTTTGGTATAAGAAAATCCTAATTGCTCAAAGGTAAAAGTAATTATGTGGTCACGTAGTCCCTTTGGCACATGCATGCCCAGAATGACTGAACTCCCAGTTGCTCAATTTCTATTGGTCCTTTGAGACTTAGCCAAAGTTTACCTTCTTATATAAGCCTGATAGGACTCACTCACAGACCGTAGTCTATTTAATCCTTTAACTGTATTTCCATGGAATGGCAAATAATATTCTTATCTAATACTAATTGGGTACCTACTATGTGAATGATATTGTGTTGTGTACTGGGATAGGCTTGTTTGCCTCCTGAACCTGAGTGTTTAACCATTTCATGATTTGGCCTCTCCAGAGATGTTCCTCTATCAATATTTAGCACATAGCATTGTGTGTCAAAGGCTACCAGTTTTCCACCAAAATCCATTTTCCTCTTTTTCCTGGCAATATGGCTGCCCAGCTGGAGATTGTTTCCCAACCTACTTTATAGCTAGGTATGGCCAAATAACTAAGCATTTGCTGATGAAATGTAAACAATAACCATGTCATCCCTTAATAGAAAAATTCCTTTCCTAGGACTTCCAGTCTCTACCTCCTCCTGTGTCTGCAACCCAGTTTGGCCATGCAGACCAAGATGATGCCCTAGGAATGGTAGAGGAAGAAAATGGAAGGAACCTGGATTTATTTTTTTTAAGTTTATTTATTTATTTTCAAGAGAGAGTGAAGGAGCAAGGGAGGGGCAGAGAGAGGGAAATATAGAATCCCAAGTAGGCTCTATGCTGTCAGTGCAGAGCCCAATGTGGGGCTCAAACACACAAACTGTGAGATCATGACCTGAGCCGCGATCAAGAGTCTGACACTTAACTGACTGAGCCACCCAGGTGCTCTGGAACCTGGATTTCTGAATGTGTAAGAAAAGACCATCTGCCAAACCTGGGGCTGTTAATGAAAGAGAAATAAATTTCCATATTCTCAAAGCCACTGTATTTGAGGGCCTATTTGTCATAGCAGCTAAAACATCACCCTAAACAATTTGCATATAGATGACCTGTTTCTTTCCTCTGAGACAGGGAAGTCCTTGATTCATCTCTCCATGTATTTGGCCTGGCATAATGGCTGGGGCATAGCAAGTGCTCCAGAATGAATGCTCTTGTTAAACAAGTGATTGAATAAATTGTTACTTCTTATACAATTGCAAAGATGCCTGTGAGAAATGTTTGAGCACTGAGAGTACATACAGGCATATCTGAAAAGGGAGAAAGAACTGGTCCTTGGCAAGAACTGGGACCAGGATGCAAGACTGACAGCATTCTTGTTGCACCAAAGGGAGGGATGTATTTTGATTTCAGCTGATTTCATACAGTTGCCGTAAGTATGCTTGCAAGTGCTATTAAGGCCTGGCCAGCAGGGCCCTATGAATATACCATTTAGTAAACTACCATGGTGATTAAACCACAGGATGCTGCAGAATGGCTTCCTAGCTCTTTTCTCCAGCATGTTCCCTTGGTTGAGAAGCATCCAGCTTTAAATTTGGGAAGGCAGGGGATGGCAGCCATACTGTCCATCAGTATCATCTGTCGCCATCTTTGAGCTGCCAGCATGACAGCTGGGGTAGAGCAGGATCAGGTTGACTGGCAGAATGTTTTACATCTAATGAGTTTGTGCACAATAATAGTATAATAAATAAGGCTCTAGAGGAACTCGGTTATCGCTTGCATTCCAAAAGTGAGATATGGCCTTACCAGAAGCTCACAGAGCCATCTGTCATCAAATATTAGTCTTTGTGTCAATGGCTGGACTGGCCTGAGGAAATGGAAAACATCAGCGCAGTGAGGCAAATGGCGACACCACGTCGTTCAAAAAGATTTAAAGGGAACTACCTTAAGGAGCCAGAGATTTCCAGATGATTCTGAAATAAATACACAGGACCACTACCAGAAGCAGTTAGACTTGAAATCTTGGCTGCTGAATGCTAATGAGTGTTTCTACTGGATGAGTTCAGTTTCTGTCACTCGGGGTAAGTTCTTGAGTAATATAATCCTTATCTGCTTGGATTTGGGGCTGGAATTATTGCAATCTTCTTTAATGTGTTTTTGCCAGTTTGATACATCGAAATCTGATCGTCACCGAAGCACTTTGCTGATGACACAGCTGTAGTGACAGGAATATTGAAAGTGGACGAAAGCTTGAGAACTGGATAAAAGCTTTCAGGATTCATAGTTTGGTTTCCTTATTTTTTCTTGAGGGTAGGGAGGAGGGAACTCATGAGCTGTCACCAACGGAGAATTGGTCAGTTAATAACTCCACTAATGCTGAGAGTGGCAAACCACACGGTAATGAGAGAAGCCTGGGAGGACACAGTGGCGACCAACAATTTAAAAAGCAAGTGCAGTTAGAAAAGCAATTCACCGAGATGAAAGGTTCAAGCCTAGCCAAATCCCAGTGGCAGAAAATGTGGGAGATTTTATGGGCCTCTTTCTAGATCATGTCTTCATCCAGCACTGACCTTCATAGGATTTATGCCTGGAGGAAATGTGATTTCCCACTGTTGTTGGAAAACCCTGCCTACACTTCCGTGGGGAGCTACAGGGATGGATCCCAGGGACAGACTTCAGTGAGGGCGACTTTGGTCATTCAAACTCAACGTAATCCGCCCCTGAATTTGGCTTCCCTGTTTAGAACAACCCTTCCCAAGTGTATTCCAGGACCAGTACTGGTAGATCTTTACAGTAGATATGGTAGGATGGTGCTTAGCTGGAAAGCTAAAAATTACATTTTCTAGATTCCCCTCAGCTAGAGTTCTTTGTGATTTAGGCAGGTCCTACCAATCAGATGTATGGGATTTGGACAGTGGTTTCATAACAGTGGCTGAGATTGGTCAGTTGGTGTTTAATAGGCACAGAGCTGCAGTTGTACAAGATGCAAAGAATTCTGGAGATGGATCGTGGTGATGGCTGCCCAAAAATGTGAATGTACTTACTGCCACTAAACTGTGCCCTGAAAATGGTTATGATGGCAAATTTTACTTTATGTGTGTTTTACCATAATTAAAAAAAAACTTAAAAAAGATTCCACTTTTGTGCACATATAAAAAGGCAAATGTAGTAGACCAATTAAATGTCACTGCTTTCCTAAAACTCCTTCACATATAAAATGTGCATCTTCTAAACCATTTTTTTTTTTAATTTTTAAAAAATATTTATTTAGTTTTGAGAGAGAGAGAGAGAGAGAGCGTGAGTGGGACAGGGGCAGAGAGAGAGGGAAACACAGAATCTAAAGCAGGCTCCAGACTCCGAGCTGTCAGCACAGAGCCCGACGCGGAGCTTGAACCCATGAACTGGAGATTATGACCTGAGCCAAAGTCAGACGCTTAAGTGACTGAGCTACTTGGGTGCCCTTAAATCACTTTTTGATTCAGAGTTGGTGATGTCAACAATTCTCCATGTTTTCCTTGTGTGTGCCATGAGGTGTGTTGGCAGGGTAACATTTAAGAGTGCTCCCCAGGGCACCTGGGTGGCTCAGTTGGTTGACTGTCTGACTCTTGATTTGGGTTCAGGTCATGATTCCAGGGTTGTGAGATTGAGTCCCACCTCAGGCTCCACACTGAGCATGGAGCCTGCTTAAGATTCTCTCTCTCTATGGGGCGCCTGGGTGGCACAGTCGGTTAAGCATCCGACTTCAGCTAGGTCACGATCTCGCGGTCCGTGAGTTCGAGCCCCGCGTCGGGCTCTGGGCTGATGGCTCAGAGCCTGGAGCCTGTTTCCGATTCTGTGTCTCTCTCTCTCTCTGCCCCTCCCCCATTCATGCTCTGTCTCTCTCTGTCCCAAAAATAAATAAACGTTGAAAAAAAAATTAAAAAAAAAAAAAGATTCTCTCTCTCTGTCTCTATCTCTCTAAAATAAAAAAAAAAAAAGAGTGCTCCTCTAGTGTCCCCATAATTTTCACCAAGTGGCTGCCGTGCATTCTGCACATTGGTGCATCAGCTCAGGCAATGACGTCTATGCCCCGAGTGTTAACTGGACAACACGATACATGCCAATTGCAGAGTTATTCAAATAAAAAAAAAAAATGTGTTAGAAGCAATGACGTATTTTTCCTGACTTTTATTAGATGATGAGCTGGATAAGCCTAAGATAAGAGTGCAAAATTCTCTCTCTAGATGGAAATCTCTTCCTCTGTCTAAAACTCTTCAATGGGGGTGCCTGGGTGGCTCAGTCGGTTGAGCGACCGACTTCGGCTCAGGTCATGATCTTGCGGTCCGTGAGTTCGAGCCCCACGTAGGGCTCTGTGCTGACAGCTCAGAGCCTGGAGCCTGTTTCGGATTCTGTGTCTCCCTCTCTCTGACCCTCTCCCGTTTATGCTCTGTCTCTCTCTATCTGAAAAATAAACAAACGTTAAAAAAAATTTAAAAAAAACAAAAAATACTAAACTCTTCAATGGCTTCCAAATACTGATCAACAGAAGAAAGTCCAGACTCCTTAGCATGTGATACAAAGTTCTTCATGACTCGTTTCTTTAAAAAATTATAAACTATTTTATGTAATTTATTTTTTATTTTTTTTAAATGTTTTATTTATTTTTGAGAGAGAGACAGAGACAGAGCATGAGTGGTGGAAGGGCAGAGAGAGAAGGAGACACAAAATCCAAAGCAGACTCCAGGCTCTGTGCTAACAGCTCAGAGCCTGATGCAGGGCTCAAACTCAGGAACGAGATCATGACCTAGGCTGAAGTCCAACACTTAACCAACTGAACCACCCAGGTGCCCCCAAAAATTGTAAACTATTTTAAACACACAAAAAATGCAGAGAACAGCATTACATGAATGACATGAAACACCACCCGAATTGGACAGATATTTGACAAATGTTAACATTTGGCCATATTTGCCAAGAATATTTGCTTGTTAATCTAAAGAAAGAAGCTGTTACTGATGCATTATACTTCTCTATTTACCACTCATCATAGTGTCTTCTTTTCTTCCCCAGAGCTAATCACTTTCTTGGAGATGTTGTGAACCCCTTCCTTGCATGTTTTCATACTTTTGTCATATACAAACCTTCTCTCCCCTTTCTATAAACAACACACTGCATTGTTTCATGTTTTTCACTTTTACATGTATTTTATGAACTGTATAAATCCTCCAGCAATGTGTTTCTTATTGTTTTCTTGTTGGTGGGCACTAAATGTCCAAATTTTTACTATTTCAAACAATACTGCAGCTAAGTTTTTGTCTCTCTGTGTACTACAGTGAGAGTTTCTCTTTGTCTCATAGAGATATCAGAGAGCCACAAATGTGTGTCACATGGTAATTTAAATTTTCTAGTAGCCACATTAGAAAATGTAAAAAAAACCCAAAACTGGTGAAATTAATTTTAACAATATATTTTAACTCAACATATCCAATGTCTCTATTTCAAGCTATAACCAATATACAAATTAATGAAATAATGAAATAATGAAAAATATAATGATTTTACTTATATGTGGAATCTAAAAAAACAGTTAAGCAGAAACAGACCCATAAATACAGAGAACAAACTGTTGGTTGCCACAGTGGGGGATAGAGGGATAGGCAAAATGGGTGAAGGGGAGTGGGAGATACAGGCCTCCAGTTATGGGGTGACTAAGTCATGGGGATAAAAGGCACAGCACAGGGAATATAGTCAGTGGTACTGTAATATTGTTGTATGGTGATAGATGGTAGCTACACCTGTAGTGAACATAGCGTAATGTATTTACAAAATTAGCGAAGTATGTTATGTTATTTCTTTCAGAGACAGTCTTGAGATCCAAAATGAATTTCTCAGTTTGGACTAAGCCAAACTGCTCATGTGCTCAAGAGTCACGCACGACTGGTGATGACTGTATTGGACAGTGTGGCTCTATATATTTAGAGGGAGAACCATAGCGTCATAGGATCTGATATGCCATCTGCAACCTTACTTGATGTGTGTTTCTTCATAGTTAATGAAAGTCCTTCTTTCCTGCTATCCTACCCAAACCTCAGAGTGATCTGCCTCCAATCTTGGCCAGTCTACTGGCTATGAAATGACACCCCACTGTACTTTTCTTTTGCTGTTTGGTATACTAGTAACTCTAAGTACCTTTTATGTTTACTGATCATTTGGTTTTCTTTGTCTGTGAATTGCTCATTCTAATCCTTTTTTTCATATTCTGCTGAGTTGTATTTTTTATCGATCTATGCTTCTCTATGTATACAGATCTTTGATGGTGTGTATCCTACATAAGTCATCTTCTAGCCTATAATTTGTCTTTTAATATTGGTGTTTCAGTTATACGGAATATTTTCATTTCAATGTGGTAGTATTTATCAATATTTTCTTATGTGAGTTTGTGCATTTTCCTCATGCGTTAAGAAATTCTTCTTTGTTCTGAAGTCATAAAATTAATTGCCTATTTTTTTATTTAAGAGTTTTCAAGTTTTTCTTTTTCACATTTGCTTCTTTATTTGAGCTGGAATTTCCTTTGTATTGAGAGTGAGGGGGGTGCCTGGGTGGCTCAGTCGGTTGGGCATCTGACTCTTGATTTTGGCTTAGGTCATGATCTCATGGTTTGTAAGATTGAGCCCCACATAGGGTTTTGCACTACAGTGTAGAGTCTGCTTGGGATTCTGTCACCCTCTCTCTCTCTCTGCCCCCCCACCCCTGCACTCTCTCTCTTTCAAAATACATAAATAAAAAAACTTAAAAAGGAAAGAGTGAAGTAGAAATTTAATTTTACCACCTCACCACCTGAGGATGGTTACTATCAAACAACAGAAAATAACTGTTGGTGAGGATGTGGAGAAGGTGGAATCCCTATGCACTGTCCTTGAGAATGTAAAATGGTACAGCCACTGTGGAAAACAGCTTGGTACTATAATTATCATTAAACAAGCAAAAAATAGTATGGCGTTTCCTCAAAAAATTGAAAATAGAATTTGGGCACCTGGGTGGCTCGGTTGAGCTTCCTACATAGGCTCAGGTCTTGAAGTTTGTGAGTTTGAGCCCCAGATTGGGCTTGCTGCTGTCAGCACAAGCTGTCCCCCTCTCCCTGCCCTTCCCCCACTTGCACTCTCTCAAAAATAAACATCTAAAAAAAATAAATAAAAATAAAAATAGAATTGATGATCCATATGATCCAGCAACTCCACTTCTGGGTATATATCCAGAAGGCCTGAGATCAGGATCTTGAAGAGATGTTTGTACATCCATGTTCATAGCAGCATTATTCACAATAGCGGAAACATGGAAGCAACCCAAGTGTCCATTGACAGATGAATAGATAACCACATATCCATTCCACATATCCATGGAATAGATAACCATGTATATGTGGCATATACATACAATGGAATATTATTCATCCTTAAGAAGGAAAGAAATTCTGACACACATCTCCAGTGTGGGTGAACCTTAGGGACATTTATATGAGTGAAGTAAGCTGGTCACAAAAAGACAAACACTGCATGATCCCACTTATATGAGGTACCTTGAGTAGTCAAAATCATAGTGACAGAAAGTAAAATGGTGGTTGCCAGGGGTTGTAGGGAGGGGGAATTCAGAGTTTTAGTTAAACAAGATGACAGAGTTCTAGAGATGGATGGTGGTGATGGGTGCACATTGTGAATGTATTTAATACCACCAACTCACACATTTAAAAATTCTTAAGATGATACATTTTATGTTACCTACATTTTGCCACAATAAGAAAGCTTGGGAAAAAATGTACTGGGGGGAGTTGGAAGGGCATCGAATGTACCCTGAATGAATAAATGAATTAATTAATGGTGGGAAGGAGTGAGGCAGGGAAGAGGGAACGGCCTTTACTTTCTTTAATCTGGAAAGAAAGGAGATGTCAGCCACTAAGAGGTTGCAGCAAAAGGAAAACAAAGCAGCTTATACTTCAATCTCAGCAAAATAGGGGACAGGTTACATCCTTCAGCCAGGGGAAGAAAGAGGTTCAGAAGGGCTGGGGCAGTGGCGTGCCATTGATAAAGGGCCCTAAAGATGTCACTAGGCACTGAGAATGAAATTTATGCAAAAATAAACATTTCATGATGACCATTTAAAAAAAAAATTAGCTTGGTGTCTTGCCACGTGGTTTGCCAATTGGTCCAGTACCATTTATTGAAAAGTCTGTTACCGCCTCCCTGATTTCTAAAACTACATCTGTCTACACTCAGTTCTCCTGCCTGGGAATATCACTAGAGCCTCCCTTCTGCTCCATGTTTTTATCTCTGAGCCACTACCACAGGGACTAATTACTATTCTTTATAATAAATCCTAATGTTTGCCACCACAAGACCTCCTTTCTATTCTTCAAACTTGTCATGGCCATTTTGGTCCTTTAAATTCCTTCTCAGTTTTATGACCAGTACTGCAAAAGACCTGTTGGGATTTTGATTGAAATGGAATAACTTTCTGGATTAATTTGGACAGAATTGTGAATTTCAAGATATAGGATTGTCCCGAAAATGGAACATGTCATTCTCTCTTGTCTCAGTGTGTACAATTTTGTCTTTCAATAATTCCTTAAAAAAAAATTTAGATTTTTGATACATCATTTTGGTTGTTACTGTAAATGACATCTTTCAAAAATTTAGTTTCAAACTGGTTTTCCTAGTGCATTGCTGAACTGTCACCAACTTTGCTGAGCTCCATGGTTCTAATACTTTGCCTTTAGAGTCTCTTGATTTTCTTTGGAGATCATCAGATTGTGTGAAAATAAAACACACACAGAGACCAGTCTTGAAAATTCTGGGCAGGGGCACCTGGGTGGCTCAGTCGGTTAAGCATTTGAGTTCAGCTCAGGTCATGATCTCATGGTTTGTGGATTCGAGCCCCGTGTCAGGTTCTGAGCTGACAGCTCTAAGCCTGGAACCTGCTTTGGATTCTCTGTCTACCTCTCTCTCTGCCCCTCCCTCGCTCATGCTCTGTCTCTGTCTCTCTCTCTCAAAAATAATAAACATTAAAAAAACAGTTCTGAGCAGACAAAACCACTTCAGTCATACAAGCAAAGCTTAATTTAGCTTATTTTGTGAGACAAGTGAGGCTAACTTGACCTTTACCTCTTGCTTATACTTTTGAAAATCATAAGTGAAACTTAAATTGTTACCCAAGTTGATAAGTGGTAGCCACTAACCAATTCCCTTTCATTTAAGAATATTCTAACGTGGGACACCTGGGTGGCTCAGTCGGTTGAATGTCCAGCTTCAGCTCATGTCATGATCTTGCGGTTCATGAGTTTGAGCTCCACAAACTGCTGTCAGCTTGTCAGTGTAGAGCCTGCTTCAGATCCTCTATCCCCTTCTCTCTGCTCCCCCCCCAACTTGCACTCTCCCAAAAATAAATACAAAATAAAAATAAAAATAAGAATATTCTAATAAGAACCAATCACTATGAAGAATAAGTCACTGGTTCTGCACTGTTAAGCTGCTTGATGAAAACAGACCCCTGGGCCTCATTCCATGTTTTGGTTTCAGTGCTCCTGGTTTGCAAACATTTTGGCATGTGCATGACAAACTTCTATGAATTACTACTTCAGTGATTGAATAGTTTTGCTTCTCGTCTTTTCGAAACATTTGACATCTGTGGCTAATGAGCACAAATTCTTTCCCTCCCAGCCAGAGTTGCTACCTTCTCTTGGTGTGCCCCCCTGCCTTCGCAGATGCGTGCTCATGCTTGCTGCACACATGTCTTGTGCTAGCCTCACGCAAGCATTGCTTGTTTACACACATTCTTTTGGGTCTCAGTCTTGCAAGAGTCATCTCTCTGCCTATAGTTCCTTATTCCTCCAGCACCGCCCCATCCCAACAAATGTTACCTTCCCTAACTCAACCCAGGAGGGACAATGTTTTCACTCCTCTGAGCCTGTGTGTGTGTTTAAGCTTATCTGTCATCTGTCATCATCTTACTGTACATAATGTACCTCGCTTCAAGCTTTGTCTCCTTTGTTGAAGTGTAAGCACCCTGAGGTCAATGACTATGTTAGATCCATCCTTGTATTATTCCCAATGACTAGCACAAACAGTGCCTGACATGCAGAAAGTGTCAGAAGAGGCTTGCTAGTAAGCAGATATTAAAGCTGTGTCTGAAGCTAGATTGGTAGGTGCTGGAAGGGCAGTTACCTCTGACATAGAGTTGGGTCCTTAGCACTGAGCTATAGCACTTGATTTTGTCAGGTGTTCAGGTCTCCATGCTAACCAAGCTCACCAAAGTCTCATTTATAAATTTGAAGACCACTGGGAATTAATAGAGAATGTATATTCTGGTCTCTGCTCTCTGGTTCCTGACACAGAGCTCTAAACAGTTTTAAACTCTTGGAATTTCCCTGGGTGACAGGAGTGTCTTTTGTTCTGATGAGGTGATTCTGGGTGGGCTCCTGGTAGCTTCAGATTAGGGGCTCGTCATCAGGAAGACCAAGTCATGATGAGAAGCTTGGAACTTTCAGCCCCATCCCCCCATCTTTGGAGAGGGGAGTGGGGCTCTGTAGAAGTGGGGTTGATAATCTATCATGCTTACATGATGAAGCCTCCATAAACATCCCAAAAGTAGGAGGTTTGGGAGCTTCCAGGTTGCTGAACACAAGCAGGTGCCGGTAGAGTGGCCCACCTGGCCAGGGCATGGAAGTTCCGCACCCCTTCCCACACACCTTGATATGCACCTCTTCCATCTGCATGTTCATCTATATCCTTTATCATACCTTTCATGATAAACAGGTAAAAGGAATTGAGTGTTTTCCTTAGTTCCATGAGCCACCTAGCAAATTATCAAAACCAAGGAGGGGCTGCGGCCATTGGATTTGTAGCCAAGTCAGACAGAAGTTGTGGATAACCTGGGGACCTACTACTTGTGACATGTGTCTGAAGTCGGGCGGGGGTGGGGCGGTCAGCCTTGTGGAACTGTGTCCTTAACCTGTGGGGTCTGCACTAAGCGCAGGTAGTGTCAGAACTGAATCGCATTGCAGGACGCCCAGCTGGGGTCAGATAATTGGTTGGTGTGGGAAAACCCCACATGTCTGGTGTCAGGAGTGTTGTGAGTTGTGGTAGTGGTATGAGGGGACAGGAGAACGCGGTGGGGGGAGGGTGGTTCATACAAATAGTTTAGAAACTTACATTGTCCCACTGCCTTTACCTGGGGAAACAAGACCACCTATGGGCCAGTGCATGACCCTCCAGGAATTTAAACCCCTGGAGACCCCAAAATGGACCAGAGAGCTGTCTGGTGAGCACAGCACAGTGGAGCTTAGTTAGCCAGCCCCTTAGCGATGCCCGCCAATCACTTGTCCTGTTATATTCATAGTATAATTTAAAAAGTCAATTATCTTCTTTTCTTTACAATGTATACAAAAGGGAAACTTTGTATTACTTCTATGCATTTTAAATCAGGGTCACTTGAGGTCAATAGGAAGGAAAAAAAGAATGTTATTAAATTTAGCTGGAAAATTTGCCTGCGAAGGGTGTTGGGTCCCAGGCCTACTCTACCACTATTCAGAAGTAAGATTAAGCATTAGGAAAGTGGTAGACTGCACAAAGCTAGGCTTTGTTCTGGGTCATCATCAGTACACATGACATGTGATCTCCAGCAAAAGGTGTTCAGATGTAGGACTCTATATTCCATGAGCACTGCTGACAAATACCTGGCTAGTGTGCTGGCTGAAGGGCTGTGTTATTGTCTGCTAAGATTTAAGAATTAAAAAATGAAATGTTCAAGACAATTTGAAAAACAAAGAAAAGGTAAAAACATAGAAAAGGTCTAGAAGGGTATCACCCAAATGTTCATGTTTACTGCTGGATTTTTGTGTGTGGAATAGTTTTAGATTTATAGAAAAGTTGCAAAGATAATACAGAGTTCTTGTTACATCCCTCTGATCTTACCTTACCACAGTACATTTGTAAAAACCAAGAAAACAACACTAGTATAATTACTATCAACTAAACTCCAAACTTAATTTGGGTTTCCCCAAACTTTCCATTAATGTCCTTTTTTGGTTCAAGGATCCAACCTAGGATCCCACATTGCATTTAGTTGTCATGTGTCCTTTAGTTTGTGACTGTTTTTGTACATTTTCTTTGGAGCAATGTCGATTCAGAACTTTTGCTCATTTTTAAATTGAGTTTGTTGTCTTTTTATTGAATTATAAAAATTCTTTATATATTCTGGATACAAGTCCCTTTTTAGATATATGATTTGAAAATATTTTCTCCCATTCTTTTCACTTTCCTGATGGTGTCCTTTGCAGCAAAATGTTTTAATTTGGGTGAAGTCCAATGTATGTATCTATTTTTCTCAGTTAAGGACTTTTGGTGTCATATCCAAGAAACCATTGCCTAATTCAAGGTCAGAAAGATTTACACAATGCTTACTTCTGAGAGTTTTATAGTTTAGCTCTTACACTTAGGTCCTTGATGCATTTTGAGTTAATTTTGTATACAGTGTGAGGTAGGGATCTAACTTCATTCATCTGCAGTTCTTTGGCTCTTCAGTTGTCCCAGCACCATTTGTTGAAAAGATCATTCCTTCCCCATTGAATGGCTTGGCACCTTTGTCAAAAATTAAGTGACCATACACATGAGGATTTATTTCTGGATTATCAGTTCTAGATTATATATAAATTGATATTTCACTGATCTGTATGTCTATGCCAGTCCCATACAGTCTCAATTACTACAGCTTTTGTTTGTTTGTTTATTTCAGCTTTTAAGTAAGTTTCAAAATTGGGAAGTGTGAGTACTCCAACTTTGTTTCCTTTTTCAAGGTTGTTTTAGCTATTCTGGGTCCCTTGGATTTCCATCTGAATTTTAGGACCAGCTTGTCAATTTCTACAAAGAAAGCAACTTACATTTCAATGGGCATTGCATATCACTTTGTTTTTTGATAACACTTCAAATGAATATGCTAGTTTATGTTTATGCCATGGAATTTCACTCCAGTAGCAATATGGTCCCAAGTGCTCCTATTAAACAATTAGGAAGCTTTAAAAGACATGTTTGTTTAGGACATCACATACAAACACAGGGTTTTAGGTTATTTAATGACTTTATTTCCAATGGTTGTTACTGCTTATTAGTCATAAAAACCACCAAAGTCATCGGCAGATGTGTTATGGTTTCTAGGGCGTAAAGCAGCTTCAATTTCTGAGTTACTGTCGTCGGATTCATCCCAAAAGGCTGGAAGAGAAAAACAGACAGGTATTTAACATCTCTCCACTCTGATAAGCTTGGCTTCATCAGTAGACTGGTTCCAGTAAACTGAAAGCACTGGCCTGCAAAAGGCCTACTAGGGGCACTGAGGGCTGAACCTGACCAGGTGCATCTGGATGCATGTCCATACTGCACAAATTTGCACATCTCAGTGTGTTCTATGGAAACACTGTAGAATATTTCCTTCCCCTTTTGTTGTGCTCAGCTCTTTACTGCAGGATGGGGATTTAAATCAGGATTAACACAGAAGCAGGGTTAGCCAGGTATTTCACCAGGCCTGAGACCACCTCAGCTTAGCTGCTCTTGCACTTTGATCCCCTTCTATACTTCACAAGGAAGACATGGTGGAAGAATAGGAGGCCTTGGGTGCACATGGTTTACTTGGGAGGTGATCCTGGGAACGATGGGAGGGCCTGGAATAGTGACACAGGAAGAGAGGAAGCCAGCAGAGGGTGTGTTAATGAGGGGGGCTGACAGTGGACAAGGCGGCTCAGGCCTGCAGGGCACTCTCTGAGAAACTCAGAACTCTCCTCAAATTGTCCCAACAAAGAGTAAGGCAGTGGGGTTATTTATTGACCAACTTCCATTTCTCATTGGTTGAAGGTTATTCTCATTCTCAACCAGGGCATCAACTCCCGGGTACTCTGGGCTGCCCCATTGGGGCTGGGCATGCGCCTGCAGCCAGAGAAAGCCCTTAGGCAGATGCACAGCTGCTTGTGGTGGAAGGCCACAGCATGCCCGCGAACTGCACTGTGATCTCCAGCGTGGTCGGACAGGATGTGGTGGGACACGGTCTGCTATACGGACAATCTCCATGACCACCACTATCTCCACGGCACTCACTACCTGCCATTCTGTGATGACTTCTTATACACAACCCCATTTCATCCTTGTACCAACCTGGGAAGGTAAGTGTTAATGTCTCCATTTACTGAGCAAATGGGCTGAGAGAGGTTAAGTAACTGGCCCCAATCACAGAATTAGCGGGTGTTGAAGCCAGGAGTCCCACCCAGGTTGTTGGACTTATACCCACGCTCTTGACCACAACCTACTGGGACGGGGGTCTAAGCAGACAGGAATAGAGCAAGCCCAAGCTCTGCATAGGATATACCACAGTGTTAGCATGGAAGGTGGGGTTGAAAGACGAATAGGAGCTCATGGTGCTAAAGAAAAGGGGGAACAGCATGAGCAAAGGCACAGAAGTACAAGCGTGGTATACAGGCATACCCCATTTTCTTGTGCTTTGCAGAGACTGTGTTTTTTTATAACTGAAGGTCTATGGCAACCCTACACAAGGCAAATCTATTGATGCCGTTTTTTCAACAGCATTTGTTCACCTTGTGTCTCTGTGTCACATTTTGGTACTTCTCTCATTATTCCAATTATTATTATTTCCATTATTATATTTCCTACAGTGATCTGTGATCAGTAATTATGACTCACTGAAAGCTCAGATGATGGCTAGCATCTTTTATCAATAAGGTGTTTTTTAATTATTTTTAAAGTATTTTAAGTTAATTTAATGTTAATTAACATTATTTTAGACATAATGAATGCTGTTGTACACTTAAGAGACTACAGTACAGTGTAAACACAACTTTTACAGGCACTGAGAAACCAAAAAATTTATTTGGCTTTATTACAGTGGTCTGGAACCGAACCTGCAGTATCTCTGAGGTACATCTATATTTGGAAAAAGCTGACTGTGAATAGATCCACAGAGGACAAGATCTTGGTAGGGACTGAGCTGGAAAGTAGGGATGTGGCCAGACCACAAAGGGAGAAAGTTGTGGACTCTATTCCTGCACGTAGCAGGAGGCATTAGCAATTTTTAACCAGGAAGGTAAGAAGTTTACATGAGATTTTAGATGCTGGTGGCCAGGTGGGGAGTGGGAGAGGGGCCAGATGGGAGGAAACCAGTTAGTGTCTACTGTAAGAGCCCTGTCATGTCATGAGCAGTAGGTACTCTCAGGGCATTAGCCATGAGGATGGGGACAGAGTCAAAAACCATTTCACAGGTAGAATATACCAGTGTTGTCAATCAATTGGATGTGGAGGCTGGGATACCCTGCAAATTCATACTTGCAAGTTAGAATGCTATGCCACCGTGGCCCATGGCACCCCATATGTTGTCAGCTCATAGCCCTGTCACTGAAGAATGGTTCCTCGATAGCCCTCCAATCACCCTCAGAGACCATAATCACCCTGGGGAGAACCACAGGGCACCCAGTGATCGCACACATGCTTCACAGTCCTTACAGGAGGGTGCAGGAAACAAGAAACACGTCACAAAACAACTCTGGGTTAAAACACAAGATGAAAATCTAGCCTCCAGTGATTTCTCTTACCTTTAGACTCTAAATTGGTAGTTAGTTTCTTTTCATTTTCATGCCTGAAAAATAAAGAAATAGCCTGAGTCTTGCAAAAAAAATGACAATCAGACTGATATTTTTACAATGAGCACATTAGCAAAGAAGTACTGCACTGAAAGGCCAGAAATTTTACACGTTCTCCCTGAGTCTTAAGAGCAAGAAGAAAATGTCAGGCGGCGCCTGGGGGGCTCAGTCAGTTGAGCTTCTGACTTGTGATCTCGGCTCAGGTCATGATCTCTCGGTTCGTGGGATAGAGCCCCGCATTGGGGCTGTGCTGACAGCATGGAGCCTGCTTGGGATTCTTCCTCTGCTCCTTCCCTGCTCTCTCTCTCAAAATAAATAAATAGAACACTTTAAAAAAAGAAGAAGAAAATGTCAGGACCTCGGTGGCCAGAGTTACTTGCTGATGCTTTGGTGGGTGGGTCCCTATTGCGACAGCATCACCAGTATCCCTGAGTGCATTCTCTGCTGGCCCTGCAGACACCGGGTCATAGTGTGCCCTGCAGGCATCCCTTGCAGTGCAGGACAATGAGCACCTGGGCGGTGAGGTAGAGGATCCACTTCCTTCAACAGCCTTCCCAAAACATGTCCAGGCAAAGCTTTGGCACTTTTAGACAAGCTAAAAGTGAAATACCCGAAGTAGAGAATCCAAGATAGAATACAAGGAGAAGCTGGCGGGGAAGATAAGATCCTCATCTCCATCAAGCCAGTGATACCAATCCTTAACGGCTTGACAAGGGAGTCCAAGATAAACTCTCAGTCTGCTTAATTAAAAACACTAACTTAAGACAGAAAAACGTAAGTATCCTGGACACCGAGGTGTAGGTTTCTGGGTATCACATACACAAAGATGCTAGTGTCTATGGCATCTAATACCTAGCAACCTGTTCTTGCCAAGGTATTTGCTGGGATTTACATTTATATATTATTGCATTAAAACAGATTCCAGTCTCTTAGAGGAGAAGAATGTCAAGAAAAGACAGACCCCAATGTGTATGGTCACTGCTCATGGCCAGAACCCTGGTCCTCTTAACATAGGAAACCCTGTGAACTTATCTTCTCCCTCCTTTGTGTCAAGTCTGGCTAACCTATGGCTTAAAAATTTGCTGTTTTCCATAGCTGCCATACTTGTTTTTTTTTTTTTTTTTCTGTAAAATAAGCTCCATTTAGGTATAATTTTCTAGGCTCAATATCTGTAAATGCTTCCTTTAAACTTGGTGCCTGTTTCATTATCTGTCATGACCAACTAGTGGCCCACAGCTGTTTCTCCATGAAGAGTGGATGGTCCTATGAAAGGGCCCAGCACTAACCATCAGTCATGGAGGCTGCAGGTAAGGTGGCCACTGACCATATGAATCCATCTTTCATAAAGTACTAGTGTACACACACACACACACACACACACACACACACACACACACACAATGCAACTGTGGGCTGTATGTTTACTATTTACCTACCTCTCATTTCATGAGGACTAGTCTAGATGCTGGAGGCAGAGGTGGGTTAGAACAGTGCTGGTGGGGGCCAGAGAGTCTCCAGCTGTAGTCCAGGTAATAAGAGCCACAGTGGGGAGAGGGATAGAGCACTGAGGGCTGGGAGAACAGGGAGCAAAGAGTGGGTGATAGGTGGCTGCAGGACCCCTGAGGAAGCAGGGCATCTCCTGGACTCTGCTTTGAAAGCCAGAGAGGATTGCACAGGCCAGTAAAGGGGTGGGGGGATGCAGTGGGATGTAGTAGCAGGGAGCCCTTGTTAAGAGCAAGGGCACAATGACAGATAAACATGGGCCAGATCCCCGTGGCCCCAGCCACTTCTCTGAGCTCCAGAAACATGGCCTGTGCTCATGTGCTAGTTCTACTTGGCCACCTCCCAAGCACCTTGTGGGTGCTCATCCATGACCAAATTCACAATCTCCCCACTGTGATTCTCTTCCCCTGCCAGGCCAGGTCCCTCCTGTTTCAGTCAAGGGCACTCGGATCCTCTGCTCCCTCCCCAACCCTTTCCACTCCTAGGCCCTCCTGCACCCAGTCAGCTCCGATGTGTAAATCAACAGACGGGGCTGTATTACAATTCAATCCTTGCTCTTCCCTCCACACTGCCACAACCTGGCCAACTACACCAGCATCTCTTGCCTGGACCTTTGTAACAGCCCCTAACTGGTGATGCCACACACACCCTGTCCCCTACAGTCCATCTTCCACTCAGCAGCAAGAATGAACTTCTCACTCCACTTCCTTGCTAAAGCTCCTTAAAGCCTTCCCATTGTTTTTTGATGAACTCCCTAAATCCTGAACAGCACCTCAAAGGCTGATCCCCAGACTTGGTTGGATCCTTCTACTACAGCCTCACTTCCCCTACTGCTCCCCCACCCACCACTGATTCCTCACCCAAGTTGCTGTTTTACACTCATTTGTGTAACTAATGCATGTGTGATCACTTCTGCTATAGACTATGAGCTCTGTGAGGGAAGCGATGGCACCTGCTTCAGCTCCCTGGGTAACCCAGGGCTTTGTGCTTGGTGATTATGTGCAGAATGAAAAGATGAAGCTCACCAAGAGCAGGGCCCTGCTTAAAGACACTCGACCTAGTTGCTGGCACATTATTTGACTTTCATGTTTCTACTTCCGTGACTTCAGAATCAGGTTAAGTTTCTTACCGGAATCGTGCAAGAAATCTGCAGAACTAAATGCATGTAGGTCACCCACTGAGAAAGGTGGACGCTGCTTCCAGGTGTCTCCTACTCCATCCCCATGCACTAGGGGCAATTATGTTTCCCTTTGGGAAGCCAGCTCTGCCCACCAATGTGACACCCCAATTCAAAGCTGACCTAGAGTCACATGCAATTCTTAGGGTCAACGGTTCTTTCTGAGTCACACCTAATGTGTAAAGCTAAGACAAGGCCAACGGGCATAGTGGGGGAACTTTCCCTGGAATACTGGATATAGTCAACTTGTTGAGCTACTATAATAAATAAGACGAGGAACACATTCACTCTGGCAAAGTATAAGAAATGGAAGAGTTAGTCTTATAGGCCATGGGATTGGGTCACACATACTTGGAGCCTGACTGCTTCGTCTTCCCTAAGAGCATGAAAGTAACATTTTCATCTTGTAAAACAGAGGTTGGCAAAGGTTTGCTGTAAAGAGCCAGAGGGTAAATGGTTCAGCTGTTGTGGGCTATATGGTTGTAGGACAACTCACCTTTGTGGCTGTAGCATGGAAACAAGCCATGAACACGATAGGTGGGGCTGTATTGTAATTCAACCTCACTTATAGGCACAAAAATTTGAATTTCATAGAACTTCCAGGTCAGGTGTCATGCAACATCATTCTTCTT
Source organism: Puma concolor (assembly GCF_028749965.1). Lineage (NCBI taxonomy): Eukaryota > Metazoa > Chordata > Mammalia > Carnivora > Felidae > Puma > Puma concolor. The sequence goes on from NC_141669.1 coordinate 94,999,294, forward strand.
TGGATTTCCTCCAACCATTTAAAAATGTAAAAACCTGGGTGGCTCAGTTGGTTAAGCGTCTGACCTTTGATTTCAGTCCAGGTCATGATCTCATGGTTGTGAGATCGAGCCCTGTGTTGGGTTCCATGCTGAGTGTGGAGCCTGCTTAAGATTCACCTTCTCCCTCTTCTTTGCTTCCCCTTGCCCCCCAAAAATGTAAAACCCACTCTTAGCTTGAAGGTGTACAAAACCAGGCAGAGGCCAAAACTTGGCCCTGGGGCCACAGTGCACCGAGCCAGTTGAACAGGTGACACTGCCATACTTACAGCACACCAAAGGGTCTGCCTGTCCCCTGCATCGTCTTTCATGGGTAACTCTTAAAATCCAAGATGGCAGACTTGATTTTTTTTCCCCAGAAGGTTACAATTAGATTGGAGGTCCTACTTCAAAACAAACCATTTTCAGGTAAAACACCACAGACAATGGATTAAATTAAAATGTGACCATGTTCTGCTGGTCTCATCATAATGGGACAATGACCTCCGCAGAATTTCCCAGCAGGTTAGGTATTTTTTTCCCCATAGCTGTGCAATGAATACCACATACCCATGAAGGGGATGCTTAATTACCTTTTGCTATATTGGCTTTATCACATATCTTCCCTCTGTCTACCCATCAAGCCATCTCATTTTTTGATGCTTTTCAGTAATTGTTTATGAATTCCCCTGCTATTGATAAACCAGATTAGGACAACTCTAATCAAAGTCACTTTTGTTCTCATCCTTGCTAAACTTAAGAAGTAAAGGTTGGTCAGGGCCTTAACAGTTTTTATCCGAAGAGCAGCACCTGGCACCCACGTGCACAATCCGCAATCGTGGTGAAACAAGGTATCACTGAAATTATGTGTGTCAACTATTCATGTTATATGAGCAAAAGGCTAATGTAGCTAGGAATACTTAGTCAACACAGTCAACATAAATACAAAATTAGATGGCAAGGCCTACTGTAAGCATGAAGTTTTGCTTTGTGGAACTGGCAAGTAGAGACAAAATGAGAAGTGGAAAACCTATGAGCTTCTAAGAAACCCATTATTAAATTATAGCAGAGCACTTATAGATTATCCAGCGCTTTCACTGTATGGGTGGTGGGGCCCAGAGAGGCTGTGAAGGCTGTGCTTCAAGACACACAGAACTGTCAGATGGGAGTGGGGGCAGACGAGGACAGAGCCCCCCAGCACATGGATGCTTCCCAAATGCAAACACCTGTCTCACCTCGTGAGATGTGATCAAACAGCAGGGTGGAGAGAACCTGGGTTGGGGCAGCCGGTCCCTTTCCCAGTGCAGGACTGCTGATGGGAGACAGTGTCAGCTCTGGGGCCAGACAGCCTCTACTCCCTTGATGCTCTACTCTGCTCCCTGTGTGGCCCTGGGCAAGCTCCCTACCTCTCTGAGCACCCGTTTTCTGTCTGCAAAATGGGGAAGTAGGCCTTCGTTGCAGTGTTCTGGTAAGTTTAGAGAGAATCCTGCTTGACAGCCTGGCTACGGCAGGTGTGGGGGAGTGGTGCTGCTCACTGTCACAGCATTCGGGTGCACAAAGCCATGTGCTTGGTTTGGTGATGGCACAGTCATGGGTTCTAAGTGAAGGTGACAAGTACTCTGGCACAGTGGCCAAGGAAAGGGAAAATGTGGGGACAGAGAGAAAGGAAACAGGCCTGAGATGCATGAAGTCTACTCCTTAAGGAGCCTGATGGGCAGGAGCACTTGGGACGGGGAGGACACAGGGAAATGGCCACTGCTAGGTCTTGCACAAGCAGGTCGGCAGAGCAATGGTTTGTTCATTCATCCATTCCCTTACTCATTCACTGTCTCATAGGTCACACTACACATCAGCTCTATGCTGGGCCCACAGCAACAAACAATACCCATTTGATCTCTGTATTTGGGCCTCTCATGCTCCAGTGGGGAGACAGATACCAAAATAACTGTGACACAAGCCAAAAAGGGCAACTGTGGGGTAAGCTGAGAACTGACAGCAGCAGAATTAGGGGGTAACGTCCAGGCCCCTAGCACATACCAAGAGCCCATGTCAAGTTCAGGGCCAAGAGCCAGATATCCTTTTACCAATAGACAGGACAGCAGTTAGGTGAGGACCCCAGTAATGCACTGTATGAGGGTTCATGCCCAGTGTGCTTCCTGGAAGCCAAATGCAGGGTGCACGATTGGAGAGGGTGCAATCGAGGTTGACTGCAGGAGTCTCCCTTGGGAAATGTGTGTATGCCCTCCCTCTCCTATACACTCATGCAGAGACCTTTGTGGAATGCATGATTTCCTGCAGCTTGGGTACGTGATGCCACCCAGAGGTGAGGGCATCTAAGACAAATGCTTGAGTGAACAGTGGAGCTATACACAGAGGTTCACTTACTCAGCAAGTCCAACCGTTATTGAGCACTGGTAATCAGAAAAGCCCTCCAAGCCCCCAGTGAGGAGCTCACAGTGAGGGTACCTGCAAATGGCTACAATCCCTATGCTACAGATGATGGTAGAAATAGCCATGGGGCCACAGGAGGGGCGTCTTGTATGACCAGATCCTTTGCTTAGGAGACTTTTAGAAGGTTAATAGTTAAGCCCTGACAATCTAGTAGGCATCATCCAGGTGAAAGTGTGGGGCAGAAGCATTCCAGCAAAAGAGCAGGAATAGAAGCTGGGGCTCATGACATAGCTGGTTGTATGAGGGCATGACATGAGGCTGTCAAGTGGGCACAGGGACATGGGGGAGCAGGCTGGAAGGCGCTGCAGACTGTAGGCCATGCAGTGCTTGAGGGGGGATGGGTAACAGAAGCCCTTGAGAGACTCACAGCAGCAGAGGTGCAACAGTCAGGCTAGGATTTCAGACACTCATTCTTGGCCCTGTGGGAGGAGGAATCTGGAAAACAGCAGACCTGGGGGATGTCCTAATATTAGTAACACAATGATTCTCAACCTCATGGTCAATACTGTGTTGAAGGAAATAAGTATCCACAGCCTGTCAACAAACTACCCAAGTTATTGTGACCTTGAGGTCATGTCAGTGGAGTCTGGCAATGAGACTCTGAGGGTCCTGCCAAGAGCAGGGGTCTATGGGATGGGAGACCACGAGGGGGGGGGGGGCTACTAGTGGGAAGTGTCCTTCCTGTTCTAGGGTCTTACTATATAAGACTGAAAATATTAACTAATGAGAAGATGTAGTCTCTAGACTCCAAATTCTGTAATTTTTAATGATTTTGACTGCTAGCTAAAATCGGTATTAAAATGTCTCAAACAGCATCTTCAGCTACAATTTTGCTCAAGAGACATATATTTCTGAAAAATAGAAGGCATAAAATTATTCAGGAAGGAAGAACCCCATGAGTATGCCAACAAATCTCTGTAAATTCTAATTTTAAGGGCTGACCAAAGGCTGAGACAGTTTTAATTTGACAAAGTCCGAGCGCCCCCTGATGGTTAGCCAGGGACCCTGCAGCAGAAGCCTTTTTTTTTTTTTTTTTTTTTTTTTTTTTTTTTTTTTAAGCTGCCTGGGGTCAATTTGCTAACTCTTTCCCTTCGGCTAATCTAGCAAGTTACTGTTCTTTCATGCTCTGTGTAGAAAAAAATAAAGTAGGTGGGTCTATGAGGAGAACACGTAGGATATTTAGGCAGCTGCTTATTCAGTAGGATTTAAGGCGATTGCAGATTTGCTAAACCAGAGACAGAGAACGGGTGCTTTAATAAAACCTAAAGGACTTCCAGGAATACCTGATTTTTATTTCACTGGTATTGATTCCGTGCAATCTTTGTATTCTCCCAAAGGAAAATGGCCCAGTGACCAGGCAAGGAGAGAGACACGGCATCAGCTGCGGCCAGGCGCCCTCCGCTGGCCACTCTGGCGGTTGCAGGGTGGACACAAAATGCCACCCACAGCGGCCCTGCCAGGGTGCCATGGCTGGGTGACTTCTGCTACCTTTCCCCCAGGCAATTATGTTGCAAGCACACATCCTTTTCTTCGGTAAAATGTTATCTCGATCCAGACGGTAAACTGAAGTTACATGGCAGGCTGTTAAAATATACTCTCCATTGAATAAATGGATCCGGGAGCGTGAAAACCGCTTCCTGGGGAAGGTAAAGCGAGACAATGTTTGCAGAGGAGAGGAAGCTCTGGCATGCACCCCTGAACAAAAGGGAACAAGTGGTCTTTACTTGGAGAACGGCTTCCTATTAGGACTCACTCCTTCGTACATTATGCCTTTCATCCCCACTCAACCACAAAATGATTTTGCTGAAGCAAATACAATGGTAGAAAAAGATTTACACTGAAAGAATCTTTAATAATAAACTGTTGCCGATCTGCCTACTTGCCCGTGATTTATAATACAATAAACATCGGATTCTATTACGGCTCATGCACTGAAGCTGCTGCTCGGAAAAACGGAATATGAAAGCACCCGGATCCCACCACCATCACAATGAAATGAGCATGGATAAATGTGCTAAGAGTATCTCTTTGCATCTTTTATAGCTGGTGTGTATTAATCTGTAACGCTTATTAAGAAAGTCATTGCTATGCAAAGCAGCACCCAATCCCTTTCTCTGGCTTTTCAACAGAGTGCACTGTTTAGCCAATAGGACGGACCCTCTGGCCCTCATTCTGCATTCATCACAGGCAACATTTGCACAATGTATCTCTCAAAGGCGGCTGAAAAGAAGGCCTTAATACTCATGTAAACAACTGCAAACCAATTACTTAATGAATCAGGCCCACACATAATGAGGTGCAGACAAAGAGCTATAAATGCATTTTTGCACCCAAGCCGCTGCTTTAAAGTAAAATCCCTCAGCTGTAGTTTGGGCTTAACTAGCACATCATAATTATTGTCTCTAGGACATCAGAAGAAGCCATTTTTTTTTTTTTTTTTTTAGGTCCAGCAGGGTCTTTTTTTTTTCTGAGGTTGCTCATCAGCTCACTGACAAAATAGAGCAAAGAAGAATTTTTAAAAGTGCTACAGCAGCACTGCACTGTTATGTTTATTCTCAAGTACTGGGTTTCGAGACCACTTGTAAAAGCAATAAAGCACGAGGAGTGACTGCAGTAAGTGGGATCCTTAAATGTAAGCCTCTAAGAAATTTCAGTGAATCCAGGCACAAACAGCAAAACCAGAGCTCTCCAAAGCCCAGGGTGGTGTATTAACAACACCAAACCCAGCAAAAGAACTAAACCGTAACAAACAGCACGCCAAACCCACACACTCAATGCCCAGACCTTTTTCATCACTGGATTATTATCAAGTGTCTAGAACCAAATGTTTCTTGAAGACCTTTTTTTTTTTTTTTCTTAAAGAGGGTTATGAGATTACTCGTGATTTATTTAGAAAATTAATTTCATGCAGGAGCAATAGTAACACAAGGTCCCTGCCTCAAAATGGATGGGGAAGAAAGTTTGAATTTAGTTTAGTGAAATATATACACAAGACATGAAATTACCAGGCCGAGAAAACATTCTTTGGGTCTAGCTGCTTTCTGAATGTATTTTAACATTGCCTGAAGAGTATATACATATAAAGACAAGTTCAAGAAGAATTGGGTTTTTTAATGCCTCTAAAATATAATGGAGATGACCATTTCCAACGATCTTTTAACAACTACAGGATGTGTTAGTGAGCCAGATGGTAAGTGAGGGCTGACACCTACCTGTAGAACTTACTGTCTTTTAAAATATCCTTTAAAAGACCTAGAACTTGAATTTACAGGATAATCAAAAATATATAACACTTGAACATTCTTCCTGTCCCATAATTCATTTCCTCCCACTTCTTTCAAAACCAAGGATGAAAACCCAGGTATTAAACATGCTAATTTTTGGTAACTACATGAGTAGTTTTCTAAAACTGAACTTGTCGGGTTTCTAAAAGCAACAACCTAATTTTAGAAAATCCATCTCATTTTAAGATATTCCAGTCCTAAAAATAGTGTAATGTTTTTCAAAATATAAGTGAAAATAGGATTTTTTTTTCATTTAAAAAATACTACATTTCCGGATCAAATCGCTTTATATTATGGGATACTGGATATGATGTTAGAAATGTAAAGTTTCTGTTTTAAAATTTTGTCAGGGCAAGTTAATTCTAATGTAATGTAAGCATCTAAAAGACACCTTTTTAATGAGAAATGTTATTAGAAAAGGAAATTTGTGCAGTTTTAAACAATATGCAGCCAAAGCCTAAAAGGCAGGTATTTCCTCAGACAATTGCTTTGATTCCCATCTATACATTTTTTCCGACCCAATGCCATCGCATGGCTAGTATTTTATGTCGATGACAAATCCAGCACACAACTCACCAACACACTTACGTTGCTTGAAAAACTTATAAGAGGTGCTGGGGTTCAGCAAATGTTGGATACATCTTGTTCTTTATGGACAATAAGCAAGGAAGTATCAGAAAAGGGAAGAATAATCTTGCCCAAATGCCTGGTGAAAAAGAGGAATACAAAAACAAATACCCAGCAATTGCCAGTATATATATCAGCCGTCTCAGAAAGCAGAAACGGGCCACTTTATTTCTGTTAAGGCCCGATGTTTTCTCTCTGCCCTTTTCCGACACCCTCCATTGTGTGGTCTCTAAGCAGCCCTACTGCGAGCAGCTGTAGACGCTAATTTGTGGTTCACTGAGGTGTCAATTGAGTCTTAAACCAACGAAACAACAGCTGCAAAACAATACTTGGCTCTCTGGCACAAATATTTTCAAAGGTAGACTGGAGTTTCAACTGTTATTTTAGATAAACAAACACCCAAACCATAACCTTCCCTCAAGTCACACAACAAAATAATATGCAGCCAGAGTTGCATTCATTACGGAGTGACAGTTCTCATCTTGTGACCGCTGTTCAGAAAGGCTTTCACGACTTTACCTTGACAAAGGACTTCCTTCGCTCGATGAAAAACTAGCCTCCGAGGCGATTTTGTTAGTTGTCTTTGTCTTGAGTATACCGCTGCCAATGTTCAAACCTGTGATAAGCACAAACGTGGAGAGTGAGTGCTGGCCGCCACGCAGCAGAGAAATGCACTGAATGAAGAAGCAGCCTCACAATAACTTTGGTGAAACAAACGTCGACGGGGGAAGATGCTGTCCAAGCCACAGAAGGCAAAGGAGCTTCTGAGGCAAGGAACAACATGTTGGCAGAATACTGAAAGGAAGTGTGTGTGCATGTGGGTGGGTGGAGGGGCTTCCTGTGACATGCAGAAGCCACGAAAATGAAAAAACAAAATCATTCAAAGACCTAAATTTTAAATGACCAAGTCACATGTCTGCGCATATGGGTCTCTCCTATGACACTAAATGCTGATAATTTACCTTGTTGTAACACATGGGCAGTGAGAAATCACCAAAATGATGGGTGCTGGGAACCAGGTCTCAGAAATCACTGACATCCCAGGATGACAGATACCCCTCTGCCAAATCCTCTCTCTTCCATCTTGCGGAGAAGAATGAAACTCCACTGAAAGCCCTCAAGGCCACTCTTTAATCAGCCTGAAAAGGTTGATGGGGAAGATGACAATCCACATTTTCTCTGGAGCAGGGGAACCAGACCATGCCCATGGTACATCCAGCTTGCAGGGCAACCCTCACCTCATCTCCTGGGTGCCCTTGGATGTCAGCTACCAGTCTGATTCTCAACTGGTGGTCACTGGGGTCATGGATAGAGAGTGCATGGGCATCGCTGGGAAAGGCACTGGCAGAGTTTCTGACCTGTAACCTGCCTGTCTCACAGAACCTCTGCAGCCAAGTGATTCCCTTAATGAGGTGTCCATATTTGCCCAAAGAAAGTCCCCCATGCTTAACAAGACAAGGTCTTCTCAGACATGAACATGAAGGCACAAGGTTTAAGTGGCTTGCCTTAAGTGGTCCAGAGACACAGCATAAGACCTATGAGCAGAAGTTAATTGAAACCTGAATTTCTTCAACAGTTAGATGAACTCTTGGGTTCAGGGTCCACAGCGCTATGGCTACCTATAACAACGCTGTGAGGTCTAATACAGGTACGTGGCTTCCATTTCCCTTCACCGTCCCATCCCACTTCCTGCTTTTCTTTGGAGCTCAGAGAAGTCCCTAGGCTCAGAGTAAGCATGAAAGTGAAAAGGTAGCCGTGACCAAAGGTAAAATAAATACAAGAAGCAATGTCTAACTACAATGACAGCCAGGACCATCAGAAGCACCTCTGTGATCCCAGTGTTAGAAAATATGGAATCTTGCAAAGCATATAGTATAATTGAGGGTAGGTGAGGAAATTGGATCTAGGGCTGCTTGACTTGATACAACCTATCACTTCACTTATGAATAGATTAAGAAATGAATATATTAATTATTACTATCTTAACAGTACCAAACTGTTTAATATACATCCAAGGGACTACAACTTATGTCAAACTTACTTATCCTTTGAACCTGTCCATGGAACTATCATGAATATACTTAGCAGAAACAGACTTGTGGAGTCCCCTTCCAAATGTGTGTCTGCTAACAGGCTGTACTGTTCTGAGAGAGACATCACTGTCTTGGGGCCTCATTTGTAAAATAAGGGGTTAGATAAATACTTTCTAAGATCCCTCTGGACTCTAATACTGTGACTCAAATGTGAAGAAGGTGATGAAAAGCACAGTTGCAGGTTCACAGTGCTGTATCTTTCCATCCGGGTAAGGGCCCTGCATTATACAGCAATAGACTGCAAGGTCTCATGTTTGCGGAGTTCAAATAATAACCACCATTCTCCTAAGGGCTTTTCTCTAACAGGCACTGTGCTGGCATTTAACCTGCAAAGACTCACTGAATCCTCAAAATAGCCAAAATAACTGAATTTTACAGTAACTGATTCTAATACTAATATTATCTAGGAAATAGCTCTCCAAAGACAGCTAAGTCTGATACACCGTAAGTATGTCCCTCAAAAGAAAGGTCTGTCTCATGAGACAACTGGGAAACTTGGATATGGACTGGAAACTACATGATATTAAAAAATCACTATTCATTCTGTTAGGTGAAATTATGACACTGTGGTTTATGTGAAAATAAGGTCAATTAAAGTATACTTTAATGCATTTACTTTCACGAAGGGAGCTGAGGTGACTCCAACTAAAAAAAAAAAGGTACAATAAGATAAAAACCACTGAAAATAATAAAAATACAATAACACAATATATGAAAACAAAGAAAGTTACAGTTGAAGGAACTACATTTAAGCTTAAAATTTAGCTCTACTGGGATTTGCAGTATTTTTATTTAAAGAACCAACATTCTAAGGAGGGAAGGTAGCCCAGCCTGATGCTCCCACTGATGATTAATAAACTGGGAGGGGGTGCCTGGGTGGCTCTGTCGGTTAAACATTCGACTCTGGAAATCGGCTCATGTCATGATCTCATGGTTCGTGAGTTTTGAGCCCCACATCAGGCTCTGTGCTGACAGTGTGGAGCCTGCTTGGAATTCTGTCTCTCTCCCTCTCTCTGCCCTCCCCTCCTCAAAGTAAATAAATAAACTTAAAAAAAATGAGAGAGAGAAACTGGGAGATATTGGGAAAAGAAGGAGTTTGGGGTGTTTCCAGTGGTACTTAGTGACAAGTTACTATCATGACATACCAGGTAGAATCCAAGGGACTGTTTGGGCCATTGCCATGCTGGGGGCCTGTACATATCCAGGAGGGAAGACTTCCAAACTGTTGTTCGTTAAGAACTGAAAAAGTATTGGCTTATTCTGACCTGATGGCAGCTTATTACAAAGCAAACTCCAGAAACCTTCAGAGGGTGACCACCCTTGCTTGAACCAGGCACTGGCTGCCCTCCTAGGTCCCCTGGATCCTCACTTGGAGTACTGAATATGCCCTTGCTTACCTGACAGTTGTATTACAGAAACATCCGCTTTTTGGAATCTGTCTTCAGTGTGATTTATATTATCCTGAAGGGTAGACTGCTTCAGCAACTGGTAGGCTTTTGTTTCTACAGATTAAAAAGAAAGACACAGATAACTGGAAATTCACATGCAAAAGAATAAATTTGGACCCTTGCCTTACACCATACACAAAAATCAATTCAAAATGGATTACAGACTTAAACATAAGACCTAAGACTATTAAATCCCTGGAAGAAAACATAGCAGAAAACTTTCAGGACATTGGAGTTGGCAATGATTTCTTGGATGACACCAGAAACATAGTCAAGAAAATTAAAAATGGACAAGTGGGACTCTAACAAACAAAACTTTTGCATGTCAAAGGAAAAAATGAACAGAGTGAAAAGGCAACCTATAGAATGGGAGAACATAATTGAAGTAATATATTTGATAAGTGATTAATATCCAGAATATATACGGAACTTCTACAACTTGGCAACAACAACAACGCAACAATGACAACAACAACAACAACACAAATGACCTGGTGAAAATGTAGGGAAAGAACTTGAACAGACATTTCTCCAAAGAAGGTATACAAAAAGCCAAGAAAAGATGCTCAAAAATCACTAATCATTAGGGAAATGGAAACCAAAACCACAATGAGGTAATCAGGTCTGACCCATCAGGATGGCTATTATCAAAAGAACAGAAAATAACAAGCATTGGCAAGGATGCAGAGATGTTGGAATCCTGTGCACTACTGTTGGGACTGCAAAATGGTGCCACCATCATGGAAAACAGTGTAGAGGTTCCTCAACAAATTATAAATAGAACTACCATATGATTCAGCAATCCTACTTCTGAGTATATATCCAAAGGAATTGAAAGCAGGATGTGGAAGAGATACTGGCACATCTGTGTTCACTGCAGCATTATTATTCATAATAGCCAAGAAGTAGAAGGAGCCCAAACATTCATCAACAGATGATACACCAATGTAGCATATACCTACAGTTGAATATTAAGCAGCCTTTAAAAAGAAGGAAATCCTGACACCTGCTACAACATAGATGAACCTTGAGGGTATTACTTTAAGCGAAATAAGCAGTCACCAGGAGATAAATACCATATGATTCTGCTCATATGAAGTATTGAAAGGAGTCAAAATGATAAAAACAGAAAGTGGAAAGGCAGTCACTGAGGGCAGGGGTGAAGGGGAAATCAGTGTTTAGTGGGTAGAGTATTTCAGTTTTGCAAGATGAAAAAGCTCCAGAGATCTGCTGCACAACAATGCGAATGTATTCAACACTATTGAACTGTACACTTAAAAATGGTTAAGATGGTAAACTTCATGTTATGCATTTTTATTCACAGTTAAGAAAAAAAAAGGAGAATGACCAAACATCGCAATTGGTCCATGACAATTCAAGTTTGTGCCTGTTGTCCCAGTATAACTATTAATAGAATCCCCTTTTGTTACAAAATGTTTCCTTATTTCGATGGTGACTTATGTGGTCACCCAAACCAAACACAGTGTGTTGGCATAGTCTGGCTACTGACTCAAGAAAAAAAAAAAAAAAAACAACTGTAAGGAAGAGTAGAACACTGATGGGATAGTTGATGATACTGATACATTACCATTAACTGTTTTAATTGTGGGAAAAAAGACACATAAATACAGAAAATTCTACTGCCCAGAAAGAAGTTTCTTAAATTCCTCCTGTGATGATACTTTCAAATGCATGCAGATTATTTTCTTGAACTGTCACTTTTTAGAAATTCTGAAGACAAACAAAAAACAATTTAGTTGAACCCAGGTTTCAAAACTCGAAGATACGTTGTATGAGTTTATCTGAAGTGGCCAAATTCCAGCCATTATTTTGAGTTGGTCTGTGGGTAGTCTCAACATCATAGTAAAATGGTTTCTCTCCTCTTTGGGCCTTGCAGAAGCCACTAGAGGAATGAATCTCAAGAGACAGAACTGATTTCCTTGGTTTCCTGGTCCCTCCAGAGCACTCCTCACCCTGGAGTGAAGGGGGACCAGAGGAGAGGCTGGGTGGGGATAGGAAAGTCAGGAAGACTAGCAGCCACAGGATGAGCTCCGAGGCCCGCAGCTGAGAAAATCGAATCTGGGCTCATCGTGCGGACAGAGTGTTTGCAGGGAGCAAAGCCAGGCACCCCTGAGGGATCAGCAGCAGCACAGACCTGGCTCAGGTCCACTTGACTGAGGTTCCCACAGGGCTGCTCATCGTGTCTGCTGTGAGTTAATGTGGGGACGACTGTTGGGAACAACGACAAATAAAAAGAACCCGAGTGACACAACCTTCTGTATCCCCTCAAGTCTCAAGGATACCTGAATGAAACTGATAGCACAAACATAACAAAACAACATCCATGGCTGTAACTTCAACGTGGCCACAAAATAAAAGGATTCCTGCTGTCAGCACTGGGGGCTGGCAATTAGCTGCATCCCTGTGTTTGCTGGCTCCATTTAAGAACTTAACCATGAGGCCCTTCTTACTGGATTAAAACTACCATCACACTGAAGAAGAAGAATATAACTTCTCTTGCCCTACTGAGAATCAATCAAGATAAAAATAAGTATTGAAAATGAGCATCATATTTTGGAATGTTAAATGATATATAATTAAAAATATGTACAGATCAAGGACTCTTAACTCTGAAAATAACAAATTCTAAGGCAACATTTTTTTTTAACACTGCTGGATTGTGAACACACTGGAACCAGATTTAGTACAGAAAACACCAGAGGCAGTGGATGCAGAATGGGAAAGTATTGTTTTGTGTGATGCGTGTGTGTGTGTGTGTGTGTGTGTGTGCATGCATGCGCGTGCGAGCTGCTCTGGGACAGAAAGTGTTTCTTGCTATAGGTTAGTCTCATTGTCCTAGGATGGCTTCAATAGGATGGCATCATAATACTCTCTAATTAAAATCATCACGTCCATATTACTCCAGACTTGTAAGGTTATTTTGGAAGAGGGGAGGTATTAATAAAATCAAAGACAGAGCATCTGGATTCTAAGTAGGTAAAGAATCATTGTAAAGGAGGTGAAAATGCACAGTTTTGTTTTTACTATATAAAAACTTTCCAGCCTTTAGGATACAAGTCCAGAGCATAATGACCATATGCTATTTCTGCATTCAATTACATTTATTTGGTCAAGGAAGAGATAGCAAAGCCAGACATTTAACAACAACAACAGAACACAAAGATTTTGTTTCCTGGCATCTGGACACTTGAAGTGGGGTTTTCTCTCAGCTGCTGTTTTAAGTGAATCATTTCACCCCAATGAGCTGGCTCTCCTGCTCCTCGGAAACCAGGAAAAATGTGTACCTTTTATTTTCAGCTTGAAAAATGGCAAGCCAGTAGTTGAGAGGTAATTTCAGATTTGGGGGGATTAAATGTGTGGTCCAAATATTAGTGCTGATATTGTTACTGGTCTGAGTCTAGCAAGGGAGAAATGTAAAGTGAGTTCATGCTTAGCAGTAAGGGGCCATTTTACTACTCTGGAAAGATAAACCATTTCCACGTTCTGTGTACTTTCTATTCTGGTTTCCTTCCCTTCTTCTTTTTAAAAATTGGGGTGTAGTTGGCATACAACATTATGTTAGTTTCAGGTGTACCACTTAATGATCTGATAGTGTATATATTGTAAAATGATTATCACAATAAGTCCAGTTACCGTCCATCACCTTACACAGTTACACTTTGTTTTTTCTTGTGATGAGGACTTTTAAGATCTACCTTCCCTTCCTTCTTGAGGGACTTGGGCTCTGTAACTGGGCTCTGGCCTTTCCCTTCAAGGTTGCCCCGAGTGTGCTTTCAACTTTACAACAGTTTTGGAGAGAGATAGCTCATCTCTCCTGTTCTTTTCAAGCAGAACCCAACCCCCTTCCCAAACACAAATCCTTGTTGGTATTTGATCCTTAAACCTCCTGTGGCCCTTCTCTGAGCAGGGTCATCAAAGCCCGCCTGGAAAACTTTTATCTTGGATGTAGCTGCCCTGAACTGAGTGATAGAGGGAGGGTTGGCAAAATCAAGCTGGGGACTGCTGGGCACATCGCCTGCCCCATCCCCCCCCATGTGTGATTCTTCCAATGGTTTCATGGCAAAGTGAAGCTTAAAAGGTAAAAGGATTAAATGCATTCACTTGGAGGAATAAACACCAGAGACACCAAAACAGCTGGAGGCATTGGAGCAGCCAGGCGCGTGCTGCTGGCTATGAGGAAGTCTGTGTTGGGGATCAGACACTCAGAGCTGGGAGTCACTCTCCCATGGCATGTTCACATCCTTATTTTAGCCATTAGAGCTGCAACAAACAACATATGAAGGGCTGGGAGTGGACTCGAAGGCAATTTGCTGAAAAAAATAATCAGGGGAGGTTGAAGGCTACAGAGCCTGTAAAGAAAGAGGGGAAGAAGGGTTCAAGTCCATAGATACTGCATACAGACTGGACAGGGTGGGACCATAAATGCAGACACTTACTGAGGCCGAGCATGTACCATACAGAAGTAACTCTGGCGTAGTGGGAACAGTGGGCAGGGGAGCCCTGTAGCAGGGCTGGAGACCTATCCACAGGGGACAGCTATTCTCTGGTGACAGCCAATTGCTGCCAGTTGGGAGAGTGGGCCAGACTTCTTGCCATACTTCTGGCAAAATTAAAAAAAAATGTTTTTAATGTTTACTCATTTTTGAGAGACAGAGAGAGACAGAGAGTGAGTGGGTGGTGGAGGGGCAAAGAGAGAGAGAGACAGAGAGAGAGAGAGAGAGAGAGAGAGACAGAGAGAGAGAATCTGAAGCAGGCTCCAGGCTCTGAGCTGTCAGCACAGAGCCTCACTTGGGGCTCAAACCCATGAACCGCAAGATCGTGACCTGAGCTGAAGTCAGACGCTCAACTGACTGAGCCACCCAGGCGTCCCTGGACTTGTCTTTTTTAAAAAATAAAACACTGCACGTGTCAAACAGAGAATACCTGTAACCTCAAAACTGAAAGGCAGTGAGCAATTTTTTCTTCACTGTGTAAGCACAAGAACCCTTAGAGAAAAACTTCAGCCAAGGGATACAAGTTTGATGTTAGGAAAAGCTTTTTTAGCTGAAAGTTGATTGGAACATATTATCAAGGGGGGCTGCAACAGCTATATGGAGATTTTTAATGAGCCATCTTTGGAGGCAAGACTCTAGCTTTTGCTAGGGGTGCTCCAACAATTCAGACATCCTCTTGGAGTGGTTTAGAAGGTGAGTATATCAACTTTATAAAGCAAAAGAGCAAAAGTTACTGGCATGAGGTTTGTGGCAACTAAGGCCCAGGCATTCCTGGAAGGAAGGGAAATAAAGGATCAGGCTGTTAAAAGTTGCACTGTGTTGCCCAGCAAATTCATAGCTACTTAATGAATGAATGAAAAACAAAGAACGAAAAGTAACAAATGTAGAGGTTCGAGTTAGCTGGCTTAAACAAGGTAGGGGCAAAGTTCATATGGTTCCAAGGGATAAGACTTTAGTTTTCCCAACTGCAAGTAAACTTTAAATCTGCAAATTGGAGGCCTGGGTGGCCCCTTAAGTCTTCACTTTCCAGCCTGTGACTTAGAACTCCAGAAAAATGTTTCTTCCCATTGGTAATGTCAGACTCTCAGGAAATTATTGAGTAGTGCAAACAGTTTGATAAAACAAATGTTTCTAAAGAATAGATTCGGGGGCGCCTGGGTGGCGCAGTCGGTTAAGCGTCCGACTTCAGCCAGGTCACGATCTCGCGGTCCGTGAGTTCGAGCCCCGCGTCAGGCTCTGGGCTGATGGCTCAGAGCCTGGAGGCTATTTCCGATTCTGTCTCCCTCTCTCTCTGCCCCTCCCCCATTCATGCTCTGTCTCTCTCTGTCTCAAAAATAAATAAACGTTGAAAAAAAAATTAAAAAAAAAAAAAAGAATAGATTCGAATGTTCTGGTATACACAGAAACAAATACACATGTGTCCTCAAGCCTTCCTTTCTGGCTCTCTCAGTCAGGCATCCATTGTATACTCAAATCTGTGTCAAGATTTAGTTTAAAAAGTAGAAAATAGTGGAGGTTTAAAACATAAAACATGGCAAGAGGTCCCGGGGGGGTTAATATCTATCCTTGGTGATTAATTCCAGAGCAGTGACACAAGATAAATATATTTTTTCCTACTTTGTTACTTATGCTGGCCAAACCCAATCATGTCTTCCTGCAAAGTGGTGAGGGATCACTGAGACTGTGTTTTTCTTTTGACATGCATTTTGTGTCTAGAAAATGGAACAGCAAGGGAAAGAAAGAGAAAACATGCTGAATAAAGGGAGGTAGGAGATGATGTTGGTGAGAAAAGGAGAAAGAAAAAGCTTCAACTTCTTATCGGTCGTTCTCTTTTATATGCAAATGTACACCTGCTAAAATACTTCTAAATCTACAAATAAAAAGAAAATATCTGATGAACAAGTGCTTTTAACAACCCATTACAAGAGCCAGATAAATGTGGGGTTCACCAGCCTCGAAGGGGTGTCTCCGAGGCAGAGAGTCCGCCCAGGGCTTTCGCAGAAATCCCCCATGAAGAAAGGGAAGAGCTGGGCCCGGAAAAGGAATAACAAAGAGGAATGCAAACAATACTATCACTCCGGCTAGAAAAAAACGACCTTGAACTGACAAGAACTGGGCATCTTCGAGTACAGAAGGATAATTACTATTCCCATCTGAAGTGTGCAGTAATTTTAAAATGAAATTTGAAAAGTACTTTCCATCTGCTGAGTTTCCCACTGCTATTACTCACATATTCCTACACCCATGCAATTTTCCCCCCACCCTGTGCTAGATATGTGGCTGATGCAGCAAACCCAGTCATCTTTGCAAAAGAAAATAAAAATTGGGGGATGCATTTCTAAAATTAATTCTGAAGATAAAGATTATCGCTTAAAATTCAGAATTATTCGTCTAAGTGTAATCTGCTCAAATGAAAATGAGAGACTATGAGGATATGGGTGCTTCCATGATCTGAAAATACAGAATACTCATTATATTTAGGATCTTTAAAGTTAAAGGCCGTAAGTCTATGTGAAGGTGAGACATACAAGGTTGGATCCATAACTACAATCGCTTTTCATGTCCAGATTTTCTGCCATTAACCTCACTCCATCAGCTGTCCTGGGCTGGTAAACCATCGCCAGGGAGAAGGCTGATGCATACAGAAGAGAAGAAACGCTGGATTCAGCGGACTTGCCTGGAGCTGATTCAGAAAATAAGTATTTACATCACATTCTTAAATTCTATGGAGCAATTCCACAATTACACCTGAAAATAAATGGCAGGCTTGAAACTGCCCTTTAATGAATGTTCCAAAACCGAACTGAAACACTTCTGCTGGTATTACTTCCCATGTAAACTTACAGCTCTAGTGCCTGCCACTTAACACTGCTCAGTCCTGGGAGGTGAGTTTTCAACTCTGAAAGTCATAGAAGCTTTAACTTTTCAAAGATGGCACAATCTGATGAGGAAGCTGTATTTTATTGGCACTATTTGTTTTTCAAAACAATATTTTTAGTGGCTTTGCAGGCAATGATTTATATGAGAAGAATCAGAAATAAAGACAGTAATATTATCATTTCATCATTTATAGTAGAACCAAGAATAATTGCTGTATAAAGATGAGCTGGATGCTAGAAACATAAAATACACAGAAAACCCCTCCTCATCCAGTGTAGTGAGTTGAAAAGTATCTCTCCCCAAATTTATGTCCACCCAGAACCTCACAATGTGGTCTTCATTGGAAACAGGTTCTTTGCAGATGTAATTAGCGATGGACCTTATGATGAAATCATCCTGGATTTATGTTGGCCTTAAATCCAATGACTGGCGTCTTGGTAGGAAGAGGAACAAACAGAGACAGAGAAAAGAAGTCAGTGTGAATATGGGGCAGAGACTGGACTGATACTGCCACATGTCAGGAGCCATCAGCAGCTGGAGCAGCCATGGAAGATTCTCCCCTGAAGCCTTCAGAAGAGCACAGCCCCCCTGACACTTTGATTTTAGACTTCCAGCATCCAGAACTGTGAGATAATACAGTTCTGTTGGTTTAGGTTTGTGGTACATTGTTATAGCACTCCTGGGAAAATAATACACTCCCTGTTCCCCAGTTTTATTGAAATATCTAAAGCCCAATCTCTCTTCTTTCTCTTTCTTCACTTGAGTCTCTTGTGTAAAATGGCAGTGTTTCACCACCTGACTTGCAAGGGCTCTCTCAGCTTTGAGACCCCCTGCTCCATGGTCCTCAAACTTGGGGGACCACCTGGGTCTATGTAAGACTGATGCCTGGGTCCCACCCCCTCAGGGGTTCTGATGTCACCGATCAAGGGTGTGGCTGGGGCACGGATGTGTAAAAACCCTGCATGGGATTCTACTGCACAACCACTGAGAAGAATTTCTCTAGGCTCCTATGAGTTGATTACCTTGAAGGCAGGAGCATCCAATCAAGAGCACTCTACAGAAAGATATCTTTCATTCTTTACTGACCACTTTAAATCAACACCACCACCCTCAATGTCACGAGTGAGGAATATTTTGCTCTAGCAAGCAATAGGCAGTAGGCCCCATGGGTGAAGCCCCAGCAACCTGACCCCTACCATATAGGAGGGCCATGGGGACTGCACTGGACAGCCCAGCAGCACATGGCAGGTTCCCTCGGTTTTGCACGAGTTGGGTGCTCCCTGTCTCAGGTACAGCAGGTAACATGTCTTCACATGATTTTTGTGCATTTCTGGGACAGGACAAGTGAGACACACTCTTAGAAAAGTCTTAGCAGTGGAGGTTGTACTCTGGCCGCCAGCAGTTGTCACTGCAGTCTTGGCTTCCAGGAAAACTCTAGTCACCAGCGACCACCTGGCTGTTGTGTGTTTCCAGCCCTTTCCCAGTGTGATGAGAAACTCAAGTAATTGTGTTTTGGGAAGCAGCGCCCAGAACCCCAAGTGGCAACCTTCAAATCTATGCTGACCTCCCACAAAGCTTTTAAATGGACGTACCTCAGTATGACCTTGAATATTTCAGCTTGCCAAAGAATATCAGTGAGAAATGGCACAGTCAGGCAACCACTTTCAACACAGCTTGACCAAGAGAATTGGTGTCAAAAGAATGAGAGGCTGAATGGACATTCTTAGAGGCTTAATCCTCTTGAGATAAAAGCTGAGAGGCCTTTTCACATGGAGCTTAAGGAGATGAGTTTTGCCAGGATGGGCACGTGGGGTGGGAAAAGAACTGGTGGAGTGAATGACTGAAAGAGATAGTATTCTGGCCTGAATCAACAAGCATTAAGGAAACTCCTTAATACTCTCATTTTTATTCATTCATTTGACGAAATAAGTACCCACTGTGTGCCAGATACTGTGTTAAGGGATGGGTTTTTATGAAATTTAGCATAAGCATGCATTACTTGCTGAAAAACTCATTTACCCCGCAAAGGTAAATTTAGTGCAAACACAAGGAAAATTCCCAATGTGGTAAATTTTATTCGGGGGTACAAGCTGTTCAGAGGGAGACTTTCTCTCATAAGGTAGGTAAGTATCACTTTAATCCTGGCTTAAGTGTTTCAGGGAAACACTGAGCTGAATATCCAACTACTGGCACATAGTCTCAGGCCTAAGTGCACTCAGGCTCGCCCCTCTTTATCAAGGGCAGACCTCTGGTACAAGCTATGCCCGGAAAGCCTCACAAGCTGCCCACCTCTCTAGGTCTAACATAAGGGAAATGAAACACACGGCTTTGTTCATCAGTGCTCTCAAAGCATCCTTTGCACAGCTCCTCTTTCGCTGGGATACACACTGACATTTCACTGACCCAGACATCCTGATGCAGTCAACTCCAACATAAAAAGAAATTGGAAGAGTGGTGGGATGGAAGGAGTTCAAGGCTTAAATCTTAAAGTTTGTGTTCAAGATCTAACACTCTAGCGACATGGCCTTGAGCTGGAATCTTAACCTTTGTAAATTTCTGTTGGACCATCTGTAGAACAAGGCACTGATGTTTATCTCACAGGGCTGTTATGAAGATTGGGGGTGATGGAGGCTTAGTGAGGGCAGGGTCGCATGCAGTCTTTTGCTGTCCTGGTATTTCCAGGATGCAGCCCAAGTAAAGATGCAGCATACATGCAAATGAGAGACTACTTAGTGTACACAAAAACCACATATTCACTGATATTCAAATTCATCTTTGATTTCTACCTGGATTCTTTAGTGTGAACAGCCAGACTAATAGAAGGAGCAGACTGCATTAACAACAGCAGATCATACAGGCTGTGGATGTGGGTGTGGGTGTGTATGGAAGGATTTCTGTGTAAATTTAAGCACAGATTATGGGAGCCAGAGTTATGAAACTCACACTCTCCCAAATGATGATTAACAAAGCAGATGCCTTCAGAGTGACAGCAAATTCTTTAAAGATGAGCCCCCTTGCCAAGAAAACCTGTGTTCGAGAGTGATAAACAAATAAGAAAAGGAAAAGAAGAAATGAGAATGGTGGTACACTTGATTCCTTCAATATGGACTGAGGATCACAGACTTCTAGCATTAGAAGGAATGTCAGCATTCCCAGAAACAGGAATCCTTCCACAGAGCCCCTCTAGACAGTGGGTTCCTGCCATGGTTCAACCACCCGGCAGCTGGAGGACACACTTGCTTTTGCTGAAATGAAGAGTGAGGAAGTTCTTCCATGACTGAGCTGTGAATTCCTTCCTGCAACACTCACATAAGGGCCCCCTGGGCTACATTCTGTAATTATGCCTGATAAATGTTTGGTATGTGGCAGCCCCACAAATATTTAAAAATAGGTTTTGTGCCCTTTTCAGGTTATACTTTCCCAGGACCCTTGTCATTCTGAAAACAGTTCTATTTCAGAGCTTCCCACCCATTCTGCCCAGCTTCCTGGTGCCTGCCCTGAATTTTGCCTCAGCCTCTCTCTTTACTACATCTCTCCTGAGATGGCTGTAAAACAAATAGTGTCACACAGAGGACCCACGCTGAAGAGGAGCACTTTGGACTGTCATAAGTTACTACTGTAACCTGCTGGTTGTCCATTTGGGGAGCATTTTAGCATATAACTAACATATAACTTTCAATCATATCATCTGGGTTTAGTTACACTAAAGCAGCCCAGGGTCTTATTAGAAGCTAGCTTATCCATGAGGGATGTTCCCACAAAAAGGAACCACAGGAAAACACTGAAGATAAATTTAGACTGCTGAGAAAACCAGTGTCCTCACTAGACTTAAGGTTTTAACAAATGTTTCACATATATGTGTGTATATTTGTATTTCCCAAAATGTGTCTCACAGAACATTAATTCTGTAGGCCATTTATAGGAAGGATTCCATTTTCAGATAGGAGATTATTTGAAACTCTAAATTCACACTTTTAAATGGCTCATTTACAGGGCGCCTGGGTGGCTCAGTCTGTTGAGTGTCTGATTCTTGACTTTGGCTCAGGTCATGATCCCAGGATTGTGGGATCGAGCCCGGACCTGGGCTCTGTGCTGAGCATGGAACCAACTTGGGATTCTCTCTTTCTTTCTGCCCCTCTCCCTGCTCACACATGCTCACTCTCTAAAATTAAAATAAATAAATTGTTCATTCACTGAAAGTTCTAAAAGTCTTTAGCAAGCTCCAGAGCACTGTGCTGGCTGTAGAGAGAAAGAGGGGTCAAATAGGGTTTGGTCACAAAACACGTATTCCTTGACATATCTTCTGGGTGGAGCACTGCACAGAGCAGATTTGGGGAAATGCTGCATCAGCTCATCAACACCTGTGAGACCACACCAAGGGAAGACTTCTCTGGTGATGAAGGACGCTGCAATGTCCTCAACCGTGGGCACCTCAGGCTTATGGTGCATAAGCCCTCACAGAGACATCCGGCCTCCACCAGGGAAAACTCCAGGAACTACTTCATTAACTTCTTCATGGGACTAAGTAGAAGTTCCTAAAATATCATGGGACTCTCCTTAAGATTCTTTTTTGATAAAGTAAACATCCTTCTGGATTCAAACCATCCATTGAGTTTTCAAGTAGAAATTTCCTGCAGAAACTAATTTAGCAGTACTATGTAAAGTACTGTCTATGAGAAATTATGGCAGCAAAAGGCTTGGGTGGGTCTTGGTCCCAAGTGGTTACTACAGTTCAGGAGGTAGCATTCATGTATTGAGTGTGTAGTACATGCTTGGTGCTTTCACACACATGACCTCATTTCAACTTTAGGACAACTTTTCCAGGTAGTATGTTTTTCCCAATACAGAGGCTCAGAGGGGTGGAGAAATAGAGCAGGGAGTAAAGAGCTGACATAGACAGCTGATGCCAAAGCCCAGGCTCAGCTGCCACATCTCTCCCAGAGGACAGCCCCTGGAATATTCTTTTCCTTTGGAATACTCTAGAAGGAATGCAGCTCATACAACAGGAAAGCCTCAACAAAATTATTATGAAGAGGGTGGCGGACTATATCTTAAGCCAAACAGGACACCTGCCCTACTCTACCAAAGGCCAAATCTCCAAATAATTATGCCAAAAGTCACAAAGACCTAATAAAGAGACGATGGTCAAGAACTTGGAGACTGAACTAATACAATGTTATATGACAATTATATCTGGAAAAAATGAAAAAAAAAGAACTGAAGATCAAAGCAACTTCAGTGACACATGATACAATATAGTATTAAGCAGAACCAAGGTGCGTGAGGCCCTCAGACATCAACTTCATGGGAGGTCTGGTGGGTGGGAAGCACAGAGGAGAGTGTGGTAGCCAGGACAGAAGGCAATGCTCAAACAAAGTCACTGGCTTTGCAAGTTTTTTTTTTTTTTCTTTCACATTTCCCAAGTTAGTTTATGACTACTACTTTGGCATAGAACCAGGCGCAAGGCATTTTTTTTTAACTGCCAACTATCAATGGGTCAATGGCATGATGATGGAATTGCAATTTCTTTAAAGATCCTAATGGCAAATAATCCTTGTTACCTCTAGGCTTGTCACACCCCTTTCTTCAGGAAGAGGAGAAAATTTTGAAAGCCCAGTATTTAACTATCTCTTCTATTCTAAAGAAAGTCTATGAGAAAATACCATTTGCATTAATTTGGGGGAGAGTCATATATATGCAAGGGATGATTCCAAAGAATACTGGAGAAGTAAGAATGGGTAAGTGGATCATTTCCTGGTTTCCACCCAATAAGCCTTTGTCATTTCCTCTGAAATAACTTCAGGGGTCATTAGATACTTGTGCATTCAAAGGTAAATTGCAAAGGAAAAGCAACTAAATGACTTCTTGGTTATTTGCAGTTTGGAATCATCCATACTTCTATTAATAAGAAGAGACTCTACCAGAGTTCTCTCAAAACGAAGAATAAGAAAGCAATAAACATCTCGCTGGGAAAAGGTTTAAAAGAAAAGAAAACCTCTGCATTTTGGAGTGAAATATTATCTGATGCAGAATATATACAATAATTGCTCTACTATAAACTCCCTTTTCAAAACCAGAGTTCATCACAGAAACATGGGCTTAAAAAATTAATCATCAGGCCATGAATTGTACTGCCATAAAGGAATGCCATTCTTTTCTGCTTATAAACAACAAAACTACCACATATGCAGATGCATGCCTCAGTACCTCCGTGCAATGGTGTATTTACTTGTATAAATATTTAAAGTCAGACCTTTGAATTTCTAATGAAGTAGGACACCACTTTACAAAATAAGGTACTAGTAAATTTAGATGTATGACAAATAGAACTCTGTTCAGAATACTAATTGCTGCTGTTGATATTCTAAAAGTAAAAAAAGTAATGATATTCAGATTCCATATAAACAAGCCTAATACATGTGAGAAATCTTAATAGGTCTTGATGAAGCCTTACTGCTAAAATTGTTAAATTATCAGACAGGCTAACCACCTCCTATTTTTGGTTAGTTTTAAGTTATCAGAGGTACAAGGCAAGCTTCCCAGATGGCATTTCCCCCTCCCTGCTCTTATTTTAATAATACACATTCAATTATCACAGGAAAGAAAAGAGTAACATCAGAAACATCTGTAGTTTGCCATATAATGACTGGGTGTTCCCCATGGAGACTGACCTTGTCACCCAGACGCAGGTGCTGAAAGGCTGTGTGATGGGGTGCTCACATGTGTAAATGTAAGACATGATTATGAAGAATTCAATAGACACGGTTATTTTCCACCTTAGTTTATGTTAACGTAAACTCACACATCCTGCTCTTACAATTTAATCTCCTGCTCCAGCACGTAGCAGTTGAATATCCTCGCTCTTAGCGGAGTCCACAAACCACTAATCTAGAAGGTTCTGATTACATAATAAGGTTGAATCCTGTGTTTGAAACTCACAGGCGACCGTAACTTTACCTGTGATGGGGATCTTTGCTGCCATGCTTTCTTCCCTGCTCTCGTCTCCACAGCCACTGGAAACTTCTAAAAACAGAACACAGGATGATAAAAGTGTATTTCAAGGATATATTTATGGAGTAGACCTTCGTCCTTTTATTTTAACTGCCATTCCTTTTATTTTCATTGCCTCTCCATGTCCGTTTTTTGATTAGTTTATTTTTTTTTTTTGTCTGAAATAGTACTGTTTCTAAAAGGAAACTGATCCTAAACCAAAAGTTCTCTCTATGCTGTTTTCAAGCAAAATAATTTAGCCTGACATCTATCGAATTCAAATGGGGCTTAAAACAAGTAAGCTTCAAATCCTGCACATGTATATCAACCGCTGAGTATGTCCTGAGCAACTCACAGCTCTCTTGGAAATACCATCATAGCAGTTTACTGGCATGAATTGACAGTAACACTAAAATTATCACAATTTCTGGACACTAAACATTGGTTATTAAATTTGGCAGGCATAAACTCAGATTCTTGGTCATCTGTTTAGACTTTTATGAGGTTCCATTACAATTAAAAAGAATGTTTACAAGTTATGAGTAAATTTTACTAAGTGATATCAAAAACTTCACAGTATTGTATGGAATCATCTTCATCTTTGTGACACAATCAAAATGATCTACTGTCTAGAGGTTAGTTTTGCTAAGATTTCATTACTTATGAAAACTTATTTTGTTGGAAATTCAGCAGAACTGCAGACCTATGATTAGGTTTTCCATTTCTGTTAGACTAAAGGAAAACAAATACATTTACTAAAAGGTGGCTTAAAACAAGTAAGATATTATGCATATTAAAATCAGAGGTATTCTCTGGTCAGCTTAATTTTATACGTATACCTTGAGAAAGAGGGTGTTATGGTGACTCTGAACGCATTTCTTCAGTGGACAGAATTTATAACAATAGTTACCTTGTTCCCTTGTATGAACACTGTTGAGCCACAGAGCGGGCTTTGCTTCCTTTATTCCACTATTGTCATTCAGAATAGATGGCAGGCTGCAAGATGATTCATTACTGTGAATAGCTGACCTATCATCACACTCTTCCGTAAGGGCTTTTTTCAATAATGCCGTTGCCTACAGTGTTTAAAAGAAAGCACAAAGAAATAAAAACAAACTCTAGTCACATTACCCTTGGTCTCAAAAACCCAGCCTTCAAATGTAATTTCAGGTTAAGCTTTACTTGGGATTTAATTTGCTTCCTGACATTTAACTGAAATTTAAATGTCTTCAAGATAAGACAACATCTGATTATTTTCCAGCATAATTTCTTTACAACAACTTGCACTTGCAGTGACACCTTTTTTGAGGACTTACGGAATGCGTAAGTGTTGACTCATGAAGTATGTATATGAGATGTGAGCACCTCTGTTAATCTGGGCTTGTTTATCCAAGATTTACTCTTTCATTGCATGAATCTGTTTTCCGGGCATGTAAGACAGTTGGGTTTGGAAAGTAAAAGAGATCTGGAAAAATGTGACCTTAAGATATCCCCATCCTTCTGTTTTTTAAAAATTTATTTATTTATTTATTTTGAGAAAGAGAGTGAGCATGAGTAAGGGAGGGGCAGAGAGAGAGAGGGAGGGAGGGAGGAAGGGAGGGAGGGAGAGAGAGAGAGAGAGAGAGAGAGAGAGAGAAAGAGAATCTCAAGCAGGTTCCACACTGCTTGAGCTCAATCTAATGAACCATGAGATCATGACCCGAGCCAAAATCAGGAGTCAGACACTCAACCAACTGAGCCACCCAGGTGCCCCAATATCCTCATCCTTCTAGAAATGACCCCTGAACTTCCCCCAAACGGGAAGATTACAGAAAAACTTTGTGGCTAAGGAGGATATACTAAAGCAAAAATCATATTCTTATTCTAAATCATAGTCTTCAATCAAGGATAAAGACACTCTGCACTTTGCCCCTCAGTCTGCTGGGGAGCTTGGGAAACTTGCCCACCACACTGCCTATCTGTTTTCAAAGGGCCCTGAAGTGTCTTACCTGTATCAGCTCATGCCTCACGGGCAGGCAGGTGGCACAGATTTCATCATGGCCAACTTGAGCAGTGGAGAACAAGTGGCAATTAACAGGACAGGTTAATACTCACGTCTATTTGTCAGGTCAGCACTCTCCTCCCAAGAAATAAAAATACACTGCTAACAAGAGGTAACCAATGATGACATCACCTCCTTCCAGAGAATATGTTTTTACCTCTCTTCCTACTTAGAACTGATGATTTGCCCAGTCTTTTGGCAGAGGAAACCGAGGTGGTGGTGCTGACCTATCACTGGTATCAGACAACAGGAGTAAACACAGGGTGGTGTTGAACCCAACCTGTGGGAAATGAACACAAGACTCTAGAAGAGTGGAACTGCACAAAGCCTCACAGGTTATCTTTAGTCTAAGTGAAAAGTGGTAAAACCATAATTATCTAGTAAACAAGAGGGAAGATAATAATCTTTCCTGTGATTAATATGAAAGAAAGTGAAGATGCCCTGACAAAGGGAATTACTGAGGCAGAACATGGAAGATCCAGCCTTGTGAATTTGGCTTGGAACATACTTTGAGGTCACTGCTGTCAGCTTTGACATTCCTGCAAGGTTCTTGCCTTCTGCCTTTCCTAGGACCAGCTGGCCTCCTGGACTCATGCCCATTATAGAGGATTGCCATGATTGTAGAGGATTTAAGGAGTTCTGGTCTAACTTCGCATCAGGTTAGACTTATAGCAAGAATCTGTCTGTAGTCCACTTCTAGTAACCAGGTGCTTTTCCTCTATTTATTTAAATTAGTCCTTGATTTTACTTTTACTCCAGTTATGGTAACTCTGTACTGGGATGATCTGCACAGTATCTGTGTTTCTGCAGACTAGAGTTCAGGTGTAGAGTCCTGTTTCCGAAGCTCAAGCGAGAGCTGGTTTCCATCACTGGCTGCCATAGTGCCCTAATTCCAGTTGCCTACATGGACCACTGTGCTGCACCTGCTTCCAGAATCTGTCCAGGAAGAGAGGTATAAAGAGTAGGACCACCTCTTTGAACTGCCATCACTCTGTCATTATGGTCTCTGGACCATTCCAGCATGTCTCAGTTCTAGATCTCCACCCATCCTGATCTAGTCTCTTCCCCCAGAGAGTTAAGCTCCAATTCTGTGTCCCCAATAATGCTGGCTATGTGAAAAGCATTTTAGAACGTGAACAAAATGATTTCGCCCAAAATTCTGTAGTGAAAGCTGTACATTTCTTTTTCTGATAGTTAAAATAATCCAAACATTCTGAAAGAGCCTCAAATATGCATTTCTTCCCCATCTTACCTTATGCAATAGCTGTAACTAATAATTTCTTGGCATGACTTCATAATAGCCTCTGTCTTAACACATATCTTAAGAATAGAATTGTTCGGGGCGCCTGGGTGGCGCAGTCGGTTAAGCGTCCGACTTCAGCCAGGTCACGATCTCGCGGTTTGTGAGTTCGAGCCCCACGTCGGGCTCTGGGCTGATGGCTCGGAGCCTGGAGCCTGTTTCCGATTCTGTGTCTCCCTCTCTCTCTGCCCCTCCCCCGTTCATGCTCTGTCTCTCTCTGTCCCAAAAATAAAATAAAAAAACGTTGAAAAAAAAAATTTAAAAAAAAAATAAAAAAAAAAAATAAATAAAAAAGAATAGAATTGTTCAAGGGCTATTGAAGCTTCTTGTGCTTTGTGCTGTAGAATTTGCAGATACTAGAAACTGGGGTTGCCAGTGATTCAAACTACTTCTCACTAGGTCCTCAGAGATGACACATAATTTATCTCACTGGTTTGTGCATCCCTTTTCATAGAAGGGATCCCTTCCATGAAGCAAATGGGATCCCTTTTGCTTTAGCTGGGTTCCAACAGGGTCTCAGAAAGAACACAGAATAAAATGCTATACTAATACAGTAAATTTCTTTCTAATAAGTCCTTACATGCTTGATAACCATACAGCACTACCACTAGTTCTATACCAAGCACCCCTCTTCTTTCACTCCAGAGAGGTAAGTAGAGTGATAGGCATACTGCAGGTTTTTATTTATTTTGTACATTTCATGCCATTTATCTTTACTCAATACTCCTGTCTCTAGAATTTCTCTTACTTTTTTTCATAGAGACATTTACTAAAAGGACTCATCTTCTAAGATAAGTCTATAGATAATTTCTCTTTTTTTCTAAGTTTATTTATTTACTTTGAGAGAGAGAAAGCAACGTACACGAGTGGGGGGGGAGAGAGAGGGGGGAGAGAGAGAGAGAGAGAGAGAGAGAGAGAGAGAGAGAGAGAGAATCCCAAGGAAACTCCATGCTGTCAGTGCAGAGCCTGACTTGGCTCAATCTCATGAACTGCGAGATCATTAGCTGAGCTGAAATCAAGAGTCAGATGCTCAACCAACTGAGCCACCAGGCACCTCTATGTCTTAACAATGACTTTTTTATATCTGTGAAGATTTTTGGTAGAGGGTCAAATTATAACATGAGAATGGCTAGGTTGGCTTTACTGGATCATGGAGCCAAAAGAGAGCAGATGTGCCCACTGGGTCATCTGCAGAGGAATCCACAATATAAGGCCCTAAAAGCAGGGAATAATGATAAGCAGGACAGAAAGAAATGTCAGCCTCAGACAAGGAACAGTCAGAAAGTTTCAAGTCAAAAAAAAACTTCTGCAGAGTCAGAAGAAACATCTGTTATACATTCTCAAGACGTACTGTTTGCAGACCTTTCAGAAGGGCATATTTCTAAGGAAGCCCCCAGTTTGAAGGAGTTTGCAGTCTGAGGCCACAACACTAACCAGTACCTGCAAAGGAACAAAAGCCCAGAGAAGAGAGAACAAGCTACTTTACACAGCTCATGCTGGGACTGAATGGGCTCTGCAAATTGGAGCTCTCTATGTGAAAAATGCCACCAGACAACAACTTTACTAGCGGCCTCCTGATGGTGCTTATGAATGGACTATGCTTGGGTTTCAACTTACCCGTTAGCGAATAAAGGCTCTGTTTGATTTCATACATTTGGAGCCTAGGAGGGAGATGGAGACTGTCTCACTTCTCTCAGTTGTCTGATGCCTAAGTCAATACCAACAAACTAGTCCCCTCACTTTTCTGGCTTCCCAGGAGCCAGGAGAAAGACACACACTGTTTGCAGGATGACTGATGGTGGTAGCTCCACATTTCAGATCTTATGAAAGATAAATCGTCCCATGAATTATACTCAGCAGGACACCTAGTTACTGGTTCAACTCTACTAGAATTTTTCTCAAAGTCCGGTTTAAATATGGATCCTGCTAGGTCTAAAATCCCAAGAGTCATCTCTTAATTTATATCCAGAAACTTATCAATTATGATATTCACATGCATAGATAAATGAAGATATTACTGGAAAAGACATTATGTCCAAAACACCATTAAAAGAAATGAAAGGAGAAAATCAAACTGCTCCAAATATTGTAACAAATCGTACCAATTTATATTAAAAAAGTTCTTACAAGTCAGTAAGAAAAAATATTTCTAACCTAATAGAAAAATGAGCAAAGAACACGGACCTGCAAATTATAAAAGAAGAAATACAAATGGCTAACAAATAGGTAGGGGAAAATTTGACCTCAACTATAATGTAAAGGTCAAATGAACAAAAAAAATTGGATGTCATTTGCACTTCTCAATGCTGGTGCTAAAAAAAAAAAAAGTCTGTAGTATCCAGTTTCATAAAAAGTTCACAGAAATCATATTTTCATTCATTCCTCATAACTGATGACCCTTCCAGAGTGAGATGTACCAGTGCATAGCTATAGCCTGAGAGATGCACACACCCTCTGACTTGACAGTTCCATAGCTAGAAATTAATCCTAAGGAAATAGCATAAACAGTTGTAAAATCTGAATTGTTCAGATGTTCTTTGAAACTTTTTTTTTACTAGAGTAACAATTAAAAACAAATGTTAGGGGCGCCTGGGTGGCTCAGTTGGTTGAGCATCTGATTCTTGATTTCGGCTCAGGTCACGATTCCAGGGTCATGGGATCGAGCCCTGTGTCGGGCTCTGTGCTGAGTGTGGAGCATGCTTAAGATTCTCTCTGCTCTCTCTCTCTCTCTCTCTCTCTATCTCTCTTTCTCTCTCTCTGACCCTGTCCCCAGCTCACGCTCTCTAACAATTAAAAAAAAAAGAAACCACAAAAACAAACAAAAGCAAACAAAACAAAACAAAAAAAACCACAAATGTTCAACAGAAGTGTGGTTAAAGAGACTGGAGTATCCACACAGAGGTCTCAAACATCCATACAGATGTTTGAAATGATGTGATGTGATGTGATGATATGAAGGGAATGTGATGATATGAAGGGAAGTTCACTTGTGACAAGTAGGAAAAAAAGAAGCTTTGTACACAGCCAGTATAGCCCACGCTTGTCAATACATTAAATATTGAAAACCACACACTGCAATTTCAATTGACAATTTTCTTTTATTCTTTCTGTTTACCTTAATATTCCAAGTTTGGAAGTTTTTTTCCTGTTAGTTTTTTTGTTTTTTTAAAACTTATGCTAGCCCTAAAAGAATGTGATTTCTGTGATAGGCAGTACAAATACAAACAGAAAGTGAATGTGAAAGCATCTAGTAGAAATAAATCCCGCTCTATATGTAAATCAGTGCTATTAATGCTGATACAAAAAAGCAAGAGAATTAGGGCTGTCAACAACACATAACATTTTCTCCTAATACACATATTTAACTGACCTTCCTCAACAACCTCACTTTTGCACACCAAAAGTAATTTTTCAGAGTTTAAAATGAAATGCTCTTAAGTTATAGGAGGGGAAAGGGATAGAAAGAGAAAGGGATTTTATCTATGGAGCAATTGGAAGAGAGGGGAAGTATTCATACAAGCCGGTAAATGAGTATTCAAGAGATAAGATAAAGAAAAAACAAAAAACAAAAAACAAAAAACAAAAAAAAACCCAAAAAACCAGGCCATCATTTAGGAAGAGTTTGAAGGGATTTCTGTGACCAGTCACCTGTCTCTTCTGGCAATGTGTGTGTGGTAGGGGACAGGACTGACCTACTGTACGAATGATACCAACATGCCCCTCTGCTTTTGCATGGAGAAATTCTCTTGGGTGGAAAGAGACATCACTTAGGAGAAAAGGAGTATTAAGGCACTTTGTGTTTTAATGAAGCACCCAACTCATTTTTTTTTGTCCACATAAAGTAATTACAAATTTTTCTGATTTAAAAGCATGCAGCTCAATTATGTAATTACCTAATAGGTTATGCAGGTGCTGTGGATCTTATCTGGTCTCGAGGGGACATAATCTGAGTTTCGGTGGCTTTAATGATGTATTTACTCAAGAGACGGGATTGACTCCAGCTGACAGCAAAGGGACCCACAGGTAAACATCATTTACATGTGGCTGTTTAATTAGCCATTTACCCAAGAGATCAAAGTAAATATTTCTGAGCTTCATTAGATTCTTAACCAAGTAATTTCTAGCAGAGCTTCCTTAAATTTTGAAAATCTCTTAGTTTCACGATTTTTATCTATGGGGAACTATTTAACTGATACTATTTATTAAATGTGTATATTGTTTCAATGCAGAGAAACAACTCAAAGACACTTGATTTTGCTAATTGTGACAAGATGATGTGTGAACGAAGTAAGTCCTAGGACTCACAAAAGCATTTTGTCATAAAGTTCACAATGCCTGTCCTGCTCATGTCATTTTGTAATGTACTTCTCTCAGGCTGTGCATTTCTTTGGTCCCAAACTAACAGAAATTGCCTGCTTACTTCTATTTTTAAGGACAGACTTTGTCATTAATTTGTTGGTAATTTTTATGATTGTCACTAATATGAGATCAGGATCATTTAAAAAGGAACAAAAAAACCTACCAGGGGACTCTCTCTCTAGAATAAAAAAAAAAATTTTAAAAAGGGGCATCTGGGTGGCTCAGTCAGTTGAGTGTCTGACTCTTGATTTCAGCTCAGGTCATGGTTCCAGGGTCATAGGATCAAGCCCCGTGTTCAAGGGCTTATGATTTTCTTATGCTTGTGATTTCTCTTAAGATTTATGATTTTCTCTGTTTCTCCCTCTGCTCCTCTCCTCCATTCGCACTCTATCTCTAAAATTAAAAAAAAATTTTTTTTAAGAATCTAAAAAAAACCTGCTAGGGGAGGCATACTATCATATGAATCCTAAGCTACTAATTGGGCAGCCCCCTTTCCATTAATAATGGAGTTTTTATTTGAAAAACCATGACTGAATTGTCTGGAACTTGGGACATGTTTTCTAATATGAACAACTTAAAAAAATAAGATGATTAGATAGCAAAGTGAAGTAGACCAATACTTCTTTCACCCCTTTTTAAAAAATGTTTATTTATAAACTCAAAATGGTTGAAAGACCTAAATGTAAGACAGGAAGCCATCAAAATCCTAGAGGAGAAAATAGGCAAAAACCTCTTTGATCTTGGCTACAGCAACTTCTTACTCAACACGTCTCCAGAGGCAAGGGAAACAAAAGTAAAAATGAACTACAGGGACCTCATCAAAATAAAAAGCTTCTGCACAGCGAAGGAAACAATCAGCAAAACTAAAAGGTAATCGACAGAATGGGAGAAGATATTTGTAAATGACATATCAGATAAAGGGTTAGTATCCAAAATCCATAAAGAACTTATCAAACTCAACAACCAAAAAACAAATAATCCAGTGAAGAAATGGGCAAAACACATGAATAGACACTTCTCCAAAGAAGACATCCAGATGGGCAACGGACACATGAAAAAATGCTCAACATCACTCATCATCAGGGAAATACAAATCAAAACCACAATGAAATACTACCTTGCACCTGTCAGAATGGCTAACATTAACAACTCAGGCAACAATAGATGTTGGCAAGGATGTGGAGAAAGAGGATCTCTTTTGCATTGTTGGTGGGAATGCAAGCTGGTGCAGCCACTCTGGAAAACAGTAGGAGGTTCCTCAAAAAGCTAAAAATAGAACTACCCTATGATCCAGCAATTTGCAATTCTAGGCATTTATCCACAGGATACAGGTGTGCTGTTTCTTTTTTTTTTTTTTTTTTTTAATTTTTTTTCCCAACGTTTATTTATTTTTGGGACAGAGAGAGACAGAGCATGAACGGGGGAGGGACAGAGAGAGAGGGAGACACAGAATCGGAAACAGGCTCCAGGCTCTGAGCCATCAGCCCAGAGCCTGACGCGGGGCTCGAACTCACGGACCGCGAGATCGTGACCTGGCTGAAGTCGGACGCTCAACCGACTGCGCCACCCAGGCGCCCCCAGGTGTACTGTTTCGAAGGGACACATGCACCCCCATGTTTATAGCAGCACTATTGATGATAGCCAAAGTATGGAAAGAGCCTAAATGTCCATCGATGGATGAATGGATAAAGAAGATGTGGTATATATATATACAATGGAGTATTACTTGGCAATTAAAAAGAATGAAATCTTGCCATTAGCAACTACGTGGATGGAAGTGGAGGGTATTATGCTAAGTGAAGTTAGAGAAAGACAAAAATCATATGACTTCACTCATATGAGGACTTTAAGAGACAAAACAGATGAACATAACAGAAGGGAAACAAAAATAATATAAAAACAGGGAGGGGGACAAAACAGAAGAGACTCAGAAATATGGAGAACAAACTGAGGTTTACTGGAGGGGTTGTGGGAGGGGGGATGGGCTAAATGGGTACGGGGCACTAAGGAATCTACTCCTGAAATCATTGCTTCACTATATGCTAACTAATTTGGATGTAAATTTTAAAAAATAAAAAATAAAATTTTAAAAAATGTTTATTTAGTTTTGAGAGAGAGAGAGAGTGCATGCGCAAGTGGCGGAGGGGTAGAGACAGAAGGGGTAGAGGATTTGAAGCAGACTCTGTGCTGACAGCAGCAAGCCCAATACAGGGCTCAAACTAATAAACCATGAGATCATGACCTGAGACAAAGTCGGAGACTGAGCCACCAGGGCGCCCCAATACATCTTTCACCCCTGACATGGCTGAGATGTGAAGTACTTGCAGTGAATGGAATTAATGAAAAACACTGTTGTTATAAAATAGTACTAAATAAAATGGACAATAAAACCTGAGAAAATCTTGCTTAAGAACTACATTTATCAACAGATATGGAATGGACCTGTTTTTCCCTAAGAATGTTCTTTATTTACTGAGTCCCACAAAATGCAGTAAAATGCAAATGTGTGTGGGAAGGA
This sequence comes from Puma concolor, assembly GCF_028749965.1. NCBI lineage: Eukaryota > Metazoa > Chordata > Mammalia > Carnivora > Felidae > Puma > Puma concolor. The sequence goes on from NC_141669.1 coordinate 95,033,814, forward strand.
TACATACAAGGTTGTCTGTGAAAAGGGAAATGGCATCCATGAAAGGCACATGGGGGCTGTGTCTATATCTGCAATAATTTATTTCAGAAGAGGAAAGGGGGGAGGAAGCAGGTAAGAGGAGAAAGAGGAGGGGTAGGGCGATGGGGGAGGGGAGGCAGAAGGTGAGGCTTGAAACAAATATGGTGCAATGGTAACAACATCCATGAACTTGGGCAGGCATGGGACTGTTGAGATCATTATATCATTCTATGTGCATATTTTGAAATGCTTAAAGTCTCTCTCCTCTCTTTTTTAAAGAGGCGAGGAGTGGGGGGGAGGCGTTTGGTAAGGGCTGAAGGTGCTCTGAAAGGCTTGTGGGGGCGATGGCAGAAGTTCTGGACCACAGTGACACAGACATGTAACTTTGGTGCAGAGGGGGCAAGGCTTGCCTCCAGGAGGGACACATGTCGAATCCTTGAACTTTGAACATGATAAAAATAAAAACTTAAAAAGGATCAAAGCCAGAAAACCCTACATTACAAAGATGAGAAAATATACTTTGAGACAAAACACATTGACAAGACAATAAATTTAGAGGAAGTGCCACCTCTCTCAATAGACGGCATTCTAGGGAACAAGGAAGACTACAATGGGCACACTCTAGATCTGGGCTTCTGGGTCCTCCCTAGTGCTCCTCTAGGGGATCTACTCCATCGCTTTCCTCTTTCTGTTCAGCATCTTCACCCTCACCCACGGGTGCCTCCTCGTCTGGTCAGAACCACTGTGGGGGTCCCTCCTCTGCCTTCTCAGTCCGAATCCAAGGGGGTACAATTCCCTAAGGCACTGCAGAAATCTTATTACAGCCCTGCTCAAAAAGCTCTCAGGGCTTTCCAGGGTCTAGTAAAGCAAACACAAACTCCCTACTTGTGCTGGATGGTCATTGCACACAGGGCCCAGCACCACTTCGGACCTTCTTGCCCACCACCGCTAGCCTGAAGCCTGCCTTTCAGCCAGGAGGACCAGAGCTTGGGTCTACTTCCTGGGTCTGTTCTTTGGCTCCTAACAGCCCTTCCCTGTCACCCCTGCCCCTCCCTGCCTGATGCAACCCCCTGTAATCTTAGCCTGTCAAAATTCTGTCTTTCTCTCTTTTTTAAAGTTTATTTATTTATTTTGAGAGAGAGAGAGAAAGAGAGAGAGCACAAGCAAGGGAGGAATAGAGAGAGAATCCCAAGCAGGCTTGGTGCTGCCAGGGCAGAGCCTGACTCGGGGATCCATCTCACAAACCATGAGATCATGACCTGAAATCAAGAGTCAGACGCTTAACTGACTGAGCCCCATTCTGTCTCTCTTTTAAGGGTCACCTCAATACTTCTCTACTCCCTCCACTGTAAGGTCTGCCTCACTTGCTCTCCAGATGGCTTGGCTCCTTTTACTGGAGGCCGATATTCTCTGATATTTTCTTATTACACACATCCTATTATGCCATTTCCCAGAAGGAAATGTTACATTTTATTTATCTCTTTCCCTTCAATGGATCTGGGCTGGTACCTTTATACAGAAATGGATCAGTACATATTTGCTGAATTAACATGTATGATTGCTCAGTATTTTTTGTTGTTTATTTTTTAGAGAGAGAGAGTGTGTGAATTGGGAGAGGGGCAGAGAGAGAGAGAGAGAGAGAGAGAGAAAATCTTAAGCAGGCTCCACATTCAGTGGCGAGCCTGACTTAGGGCTCAATCTTCCAAGCACAATCTCTCAATCGCAAGATCATGACTGAGCTGAAATCAAGAGTCAGACACTCAACCAACTGAGCCACCTGAGCAACAGGTGCCCCAGACTGTATTTTTAAAGTATAGAGTGGGGAAAGAAAACCAGAATGCTACAAGATGCTTCTAAGTTACTTGGAAAATGCTGTGGTCATTATGCTCAGTTAGGTTACCTCCAGGATCTGAACATAGGAAGTTGAGATTCCTACACAAAACTCTGCACAAAAGGCCTGAGATCAGAAAGTGTCAACAAACAAACCACAAAACCTCACTTATTACATAACATTTTTTTCCAAATATTTTAACCATGGTTAAGAAGGTGACTTATTTCCTCAAATGAATCATTTGTATAATCTTGAAATTTCATTTTTTTTTTAAATAAAAATTACTAACCCTTGTCATCTGGTTCACTTTTTTGACTGGGAAAACTTCAGATGGCTTAACTACTACTTCTCTGATAGAATTATCATGTTCTTTCAAGGTGGCAACATGCTGACCTGGTGCTTGTTCAGATCTATAAAACAGAAACAGGAGACACATTAGACATTGGCAGTACTGTGTGACTAAATGAGATTCCTTCATTTTTAAAGGCCCCATAATCAAGCTAGTGAAGGATTATTTATTCAGAAAAGTCAGGAACCTAATATATTCTAGACTAAGGTAATTTTCAGAGTTCAGGTATGTTTTTTTAAAATTTATTTTGGTTATGATTTCATTGTTAAATGAGCATTCTCAACTTTGACCACATACTGGAACCACCTGGGGAACTTTGCAAAATCTAGGTGCCTGGTGCCATCACTAAAGGATCTAGTCAAACTGGGCTTGGGTGTGGCCTGGCCATTGGGATTTTTTTAAAGGCCCTCAGAGTGGTTCTAACATATAGTAGCCATGGTTTCAAATCATGGGACAGATAGTCCAGCTCCTCTTATGTGTGGTTAAGAGAAACCCATCACATTTCTTTCTGAACAATAATTTATCCTTGTTATACTCTCACTAAGGTCTACTTGTAATTAAAAAGCATTGAGATAATATTAGTAAAGAGTTAAAAAGTGAGCATGTATTATATGTGCAGACTCTGGCATGTAGTACATCTCTAGGGTAGGAGATGTACAAGATGAGCCTGGAACATCTGGGCATCACAAAGTAGGGAAGCTCTCAGAGGCTACTGAGTCATGTTAAAAGGCCTCAGAAGCTCCCCTGAAGGGGATCCCACTGGCCCAAGATGAAACAATTTGGGCACCAACAACAATGACTGCAATGGACTGAAACACAGCAAATATATGAAAATCATGAGTTCATTTAAAAAATAATAATAAAAAAATACTTAAGTTTTAAAAATAATAAAAACCTTTGGATTCAGCCTGCAAATCAAGTACATCTTGTCACATGCTACATGGATGAATCTTAAGGACATTATGCTAAGTTAAATAAACTAGTCATAAAAAGGCAAATACTGTATAATTTGACTTAACGTAAGCCATCTAAAATGGTCAAATTCATAGAAATAGTGATCATAATGGTGCTTGCCAGGGGTCTGGGGGGAAGGAGAAATGGAGAGTTGATTAATGGGTATAGAGTTTCAGTTCTGTAAGACAAAAAAGTTCTGGGGATCTGTTGCACAACAGTATGAATGTACTTCATGCTACTGCACACTTACTTAAAAATGGTTAAAATGGTAACTTTTGTGGTGCATTTTACCACAATTAAAAATATAAACCAACCAACCAACCAACAAACCTTTGGAGGCTGGTAAGGCAACTACTCATTCTGACAATTGGTAAGTAAAGGGACAGTATCATTTATCCTGCCTTTGTGGTAAAAAAAAAATGCATTTCAGGGTTACCAAGTAGTTGATGGGCAAAGTTCTTCCAACTAATAAATGCAGAACAAATGAATAAATTAGAAAAGCCACCATTTCTAAGTCCAGATTAATGAATGCATCTAAGAGATGATTATAATTTTGTGAAAATTGTGTAACAGTAAACGCTGTACTAAAGGTATCAGTGTGCCAACACTCGAACCCATGGATTACTCCTAGCAACACTACCAGTGGGACAACCAGCCATCGTGTGCTGCCTGCAGAGGTGTACCAGAAGTACTAGCGCCACTTATGATGTTGTCTTGCCAAAATAACTAGCCTGGAACATAATCTTGTATTTGTATCGAGCTACCAGTTTATGGGTAATATCACTTGGATTCTGATTCAAATAAATCAAATGTAAAAAGACTGAATCAAAGACTGAGACCATCAAGGCCAACTGGCAAAAAACAGGTATTAGATAAGGAATCTAATTAAACAGTAATGTATTAAATGCTTATAGATTAAAGAGATAAGCATTTGTATTTGTAAATGAAATGTTTTGTCTGTTTTAAATGACTCAGGGAAAAAATGTGGGGAAGGGAAAGAGTTAACACAAGTCTAAAAAAATGTTGACAACTGGTGGATCGGGATGATGAATGCATGAAATTTCATTATGTTGTTATATTTGCTTTTGCGAATTTTTGTTTAAAAGTAAAAAGTTAAAAAAACAGTGAATTAATATCTGTGACTTGATTGGAAATGCATAAAAATAAATGACTGAGATTGATGGATAGATGGAAGGATGGAAAGACAGACATAAAACATCAGTGCAATAAAACGTCAGTGGTAGATATGGGTGGTGGGTGTATGGATGCTCACTGTACCATTCCCTTTATTTTTCTGCATGTTTGGAAATTTTCATAATAAAATGTTTGGGGGGAAAAGTAAGTCTATATACAATTCAGAACCTTCTTTAATGCATCTCAATTGTTATAATCTTTGCTTCACCTAACCAAGACTTGCATAAAGTGGGATGTGTCAGGGGGATGGATCCCTGAACTTCTTTAAAAACTTCCTAGAATGATTCTAAAGTTTCTGGCTCGTCTGGTAGAAAGGTCCTTCAGCACATTGAATTTCTTAGTTTCTTCCAGACTTCACTGAAGTCATAATGCCACCCAATTCCTTTGTTCTGATTCTATATAAATGAAGGAACATCCATTTACATTTGGTTTCACAATAGATTTCACTACTGGGAAAATGCACTCACAGGGCATGAGCAAATTCTAGTCTATTCAACTGTTGTATTTCTTATAATGAGTAAATCAATTGTGTTTCTGGTCTGAAAGCATATTTAGCTAAGTTGAATTAAACTTGAAAACAGGTTGATTTTGGATGAATTAAATCAATTAAATTAGTTGGGATGGATTGAATGATCAGAGACCAATCTCTCTGGTGATTGATACACATGACTTCTGTAGAGGCAAAGCCAAGACAAGACTCTGGCTACTAATACTCCCACCAACTATAACCATCTCTTGGGTCTTGGGATGAAGAACTTGCTAAGGTTTCCTGTAATTATTATACATACTTCACAAAAGGACAAAACCATTAATTGACTTGCAGGGGGTCAAACAGCAAAATGAGCTCCTGAAGGAGGTACAGCATCAAGAATTTGTGACTTTGGAACAGCTAAGTCAAAAATCAAAGCACAAAACCAGGCTTTTCTGCAGATTTATTTCAGGATAGATTGGGTAAGGAGTCCAAGAGTCATGGCTGCCTTTGTATGAAGTGCTGCCCATGGTTCTACATGAATACACATATCAGAAGATCTGCAAAGTGGTACAAAGGACTTAAAAAAGTTTTTTTTTTTAATTTTTCCACCTTGATTGGAAAATTTATAACATCAGTGCCACACAGAAAGAAAAACAAAATTTGGTGTCAGATAAATTATATACTCCTCTAATTAAAATTTTAAATTATTTATTTACTTTTGATAGAGGAGAGAGAGAAAAGAGAGAGAGAGAGAGAGAGAGAGAGAGAGAGAGAGAGAGAGAATGTGACCAGGGGAGAGGCAGAGAGAGAGAGAGAGAAGCATAAAGGGAGAGCCTGAAGCAGGCTCTGTGCTGTCAGCACAAAGTCCAGTGTGGGGCTCGAACCCACAAACTGTGAGATCATGACCTGAGCCAAAGTTGGACGCTTAACTGACTGAGCCACCCAGGCGCCCCAATATACTCCTCTAATTAAAAATATAACAAAAGAAGAGACTTTAATCTTTAACCTCATATATTTGGACTGGCTTCTAATCAGAAAATTGCAATTAAAACAAATGTACCAGTTCTTCCTAACCACAACTGATTTATAACAGATTGGTAATTTGACCAAAGTTTTAAATGGAGACAAATTAATAAACAGCCTGAATTTTGTTATGAATACAGGCAGAATAAAATAAAGAGGATTTTACATACTGTAACCCAAACAATATAAAGCTGACTCAATTTTTCAGCATGATTTTGAGAGTACAATTGGGCAATTGTATTTGAGAATAGCCAGTAAAAGAGACAACTAATTAGTTGCACCTGGAAAAACGTATAAAGTAATAGGTAGTCTCATTATGGTTTTTGTATAAGATAAAACTACTTATTTAGTAACCATTTTCATTTTAAAATATGTTTTCCTAAAGGCAACGATGAACGGAACTTTTTATCAAGTACCCCAAATGACATGAATCAAATTGTAATAACTCATCATGGTCTAAAATAGTGACTTGATACTCTACCTAATAGGAAGCCTTTCTTTCAAATGAAGGACTTTGAACACTTAATCCTTGCTATAGCAAAGATCAATAATGACGATAAGAATCATTTTGTTCTTTTTTCCTTTAAGATGCTTCATTTTATGAGCAGGAATTTGAAGGTCTTCACACTATCTTTTAGAGTATGCTATGAGGCAGGTGTCCCATTCTACACATGAGATTAGAGAGACAGATGTCGATTGCCATGGTTTGGTCAGGGGCACAAACAGGAATTCGGACACACCGAACATGGCTTTACTGAATGGGCTTTAAGGAGTTCATAACCTGTTAGAGGCTTCCCACGCTGCCTGGCTTACACTTCTATGACATCAGAGTCATTAGCAATTGAAGAACAAAAGCACATCATTCTTTCCAAATCTGTGTTTCTGGAATGGTTTGTCTAATTGACTAGTCTGATCCAGGGGAGATCACCAAGCATACAGGAATATTTCACTTAGGGGAGTAGCCAGCAATAACTACTGATGTTGAGGGGTGCAGGGGGTGGCTGGAGCAAGGAGGGCAGTGGGGAGCTGGATGCCACGGTTAAAACCATTAGAAGGAATACGTATTTAAAGACTTGACTACTTGTCTCTCACAGGTCATATAAACACTTGGCACTTTTTCTGAAGCTACAGAGTGAAGCAGTGACAATCTGAATGCATTAAACACTACTATCCCCAGTCACAGTACATGGGACAATTCTAATTGTAACAGAACATAACACTGACATTAGTAACCATTCCTGACTTCTTTATCTGGCTTTAAAAATGATTGTGGTAACCAGTCTTGAAGGCTCCAGATATTAATTTTAAAATTTGTGTTGGTCATAAAGAAGGCTCATTTCTTAGGAAAGGCTGATTTATACATAACTGTAGGTCAATAGTAATGTAAAATGCAACCTTTCATAATGGAAATCAATGCTTTATCATGCATGTTGAGAAACTATAACAAACATCAGTCTAGTAGATGTAGATATTATATCTTCTCACCCACAATCACACTTTGGCAGCCTAGGTTAAGAGAGTCAAACAATGAATCATTTAGTCTAACAAGTCAGTTTGCACAGAGAATTATAAATGCATATATGCTTCCTATGCCACACGTCACACTATGGTTTATGCCGAATAGTATATCAACAGACATAAAAGGCAGTGAGAAAGAAACAGGAGCCCAGGGAAAGAGTCTCACGACACATAAGCACCGAATGACCTATAGAGCACAGAAAGACTCCTCCCAGCCAGCTTCTTCCACCACCTTGTAAAGGAGTATTTTAAGACTGCTGTTTTTTTTATTTCACATGATAAATATATGTCAGAGGATTTTCTTGTATTTTCTTGCCTTTATTGCTTCAGGCTGAAAAGCTATTGAATAGGAAGGTCATTTCCAACATTTTCCATAACTTGGGGATCACTAGTGGAGATGTAGAAGTTGATGTAAATAAACTCAGGACTCGTGAAGCTCATCTTGTGGTCTGTGAAATGGAACCATTCGCTTGGCCAAGTTTTCTTGTGACAAGGCCCTTTTAGAGACCATTATTTATTTGACTTCTCACGCCTTAATGGGATCCAATACACACTAGACTTAGGCTGAACTCTACTCTAAAAACTTGTGAACATAAAACAGCCTACAGGGCACATTAAAGATAGAGAATGATATTGGAGGTAAGATAACCAGACCCCAGAAGCCCCTCCCAGGCTCTCAGCCAAACAAGGTCCTTGCAGATAGACTTTCACAGACACCCTTCTGCTGACCACGCCTGAGTAATCATCTGTTCTCAACTAGTAAATGGCAGGATATATTTTACTAAGAGGAAATAGAGTCAACCCCCAAAATACAAATCAAAGTTAGAACACAGGCAACATTTACGCCACATGAATTAGGAACCCACCAGATAACAGTACTGGATAAACCATTACACACATTACATATTTGTAATTCTACGAACTCGGTAAGCAGCCCAATGCCACAAAACTTCTGAGGCCATGAAAAGAAACCCAACTGCCTAAAAGGCGGGTAGAGGGTATGGAATTGGTTTCTAATTGACTTAGGAAAAGTGTACAAGAGTCATGGTTCATATGTGCTGACTACCTTGCAAATAATTAACTCTCCCTCTCTCTCTCTCTCATCCCAGAATTGTGGCCATTTAAGGGATATCTCTGAAATGGTGGCTCTCAAACTTGAGGGAGCAGAGTTCCCTTAAGGGCTCATTAAAACACAGGTGGCTGCACCCACCTCCAGATTCCTGATTTAGTGGGTCCTGGGTGAGGCCTGAGAACACATGTTTCTAACAAGCTCCTAGGTCTTGTTGACGGTCCAGTGACCCATACCTACAGATTGGAGACCGGTATCACTAGCACGACCTTGGAAATTAAGGAGTGCTTCCCTCCGGGTGGTGGTTATACTGGATGGTATCCTGGGTTGCTCTCGGGTATACGAGTATGCCAAAGGCTACCTGTGCTCCCTCCCCACTTCCAAAGTAAACCCTTAAAACATTGCTATGATCAGGGATTGAGTGTATATATCCAATTAACAGAAACAAATACATTTACAAAGTAGTAAATGATACAGTTTGTAAGAAAAGGCTAAACTGACAATTATAAGTGACGACCCCAGTGGTGACTGTGTGAGTTCTTCTGTGACCCTTTACATTTGTAAGTGTCTGGGAGCAAGAACAGCCATCCCACCCCGCAGTGATTAATACTTGACTTGCTTTTCATCACTGCCACCCCCAGGTAAGAGTTCTGGGGGCTGGTGAGGGACAGCTGCTCTGCAGGCTTCAAGGTCTCCTTTCAGAATGTCACTGTGATTATAGAGCCTATAAAATAAAACAGGTGCTGCATGAGATGTTTATTTAAGCACAGACAGCCCGCTTCTAGAATCTATAGTGGTTTTCGTGGTTTATTGAAATATATCTGTAATATAATCTAGACATAAAAATGCACCAACTAGACTGTCTCTCGACAAAAATGTAAAATGGGGCAGTTTGGGAAAACTTGTTTGTGTGCATGTGGCAGTTTTAAATCCATCAGAGGAAGCAACTTTTAACCCTTTGAAGACTTTAATGTTTTCAATCTACAGCTATGCAATCTCATGCCACATTGCACCTGACTGATAGGAATGCTAGATAATCTTAACAGCGGAAAAGGCTAATTTTATATTGTCAATCATAACAAAGTGAGAGCCCCACAACTCATGTGAAATTTACTTAAATTGTCACTGCTGAGAAATTGAAAACTGTTGGCTAGAGTATGGGTTATATCCTCCATTCCTGAATAAAAAAAAAAAAATGACTATTATTTCTTCATTTGGATCTCACTACAATAACATTTTCTTTGTAAGAACAGGAAGGCAAGGGAAGAGGGATTTAGCCTTCATTGTCTACTTCCAGGTAGAGGGGAGGAGTGGCAGAGGCTAACAACTTGGCCACTGTTTCTAGTTAGGTCTGTCATGGTACCAATAGCCTCCAAAGAGATTGGCTAGCAACTTGCCTTAAAAAAAGGTGTCTGTTTGGGGGAAAGCATGATTCTAAAAAGTTATTGGGGAGGATATCAAAAAACAAAACAGTATTTCTACATTAAAAAAGATCACAGTTGGGAATGTTTGATACATGCCCCCAAATGAAAATGAAGCAATTCCTAAGGCAATGGGTTAACAGCAAAGTATTATTAATTTGTAATTAGTTCTATAGTTGGTTAAGTCACCGGATCCATTTGATGGCCATGTGCCTGATATCATGGGGATAAAAGAGATGTGATCTGTCCTACTTGAGGGTGAGAAAAAACTGTGGGCATAGTACCCTCCCTACCCCTACCCTCCCCCCCCCCCGACACCCCTCACCATTCCCTTACTCTGATACAGGCTTTTACCCTGGGCAGGAAATAAAAATGGATCCCTGGGTTCAAAACCTGTTCTGGGCTCTGGGCCACACTGTCAGTGCGCCAGCTCATTGCCAAGTCCTGACCTGTTGTCTAGACTCTGAGTTTGGAGTCTTAGTCCCTGTGGGCCAGACCCTGGGTTGGGCCCTTCACTTATGAGCTCTGCTGCCCAAAACCTTCCAGACTCCTGGCCTATGTCACTTACAGTACCTAGGAATACTTTTTTCTTGGGTAAAATCTGTGTCCTAATTCTTCCCGGAAGGCTTTATCTTACCGCCACTCAATTCACACAACAATACTTGCCCTTAAGAAGAGGAAGATAAGCCCATCAGTGGTGAGCCAATTTTAGAGATGTAAAGGGGAGCTCAGGATGAGTAGGCAGACAATCAGCAATGATGAGGAAGACCTTCTGCCAGTGATCATTAAGACAGAAGGGGAGATAAGACTGCAAGCTCAGGAGCAGGTGATAGGAAATGCCAGGTAAGGGGGGGTGTGGGTGCCAGTAAGGAGACAAGTTTGGCCAGGTAGGGACTGCTGTTGGTGGTGATAAGCTAGTATGGGTGACTGGTGAACAACACGGGGGTTACGGGCACCGAACGCCCATGCAGTCAAAAATCCATACATAACTTTTGACTGCCCCCAAACTTAACTACTAATAGCCTTCTGTTGACCTGAAGCCTTACTGATAACATGGTTAACACACATTTTGTATGTTATATGTATTCTATACTGTATTCTTACAGTAAAGCTAGAGAAAATAAAATATCATTAAGAAAATGATAAGGAAGAGAAAATACATTTACAATACCATATTTAGTGACAAAAAAAACCCCAAAACACCACGTATACGTGGACCTGTGCCATTCAAACCTGTTGTTCAAGGGGCAACTGTAATGGGAAATAAAATTCGATATAAAACTCTGGTGAGAAAATAGCAACAAATCTTTCAGATGTCCACGCAATGGCTGGTTTCCTAAAAGCAGTGTTTTTGAGAGGGTTAGCCTGGGGGTCATATGCTAATGCTACTGGTGAGGCCCCAGGAGCCAGGAGACTAAGCTCATGTTCTAGGAGCCAGCAGGGGGAAAGCAGTGGTGGGTGAGGCAGAGGAGGGAGCGATCACCCACAGTGGGGGCTGGTGGGCGCAGTTGTGGAAGGCTGGGGCCCGTGCTTCCTGCAAAGGGCCAGCCACTCACAGCTCCCACTGTGAAATGGGGGTCTCAGTGATGCTGATCTTCCTAATGTTCAAGAGAAGCTAGAAATCTACAATTGCGAAGTTTATTTTTATTTGCCATGTTCCAAGTTTACAAATGTGGCAGTTAACTCAAAAGAAGGTTAAATACTATGCTGCACAGAGCCTGCCTGTGGGTTTGGGGTCTCCAGTTCGACTGCCTTTAATTTGATTTTCAGAACCAGGTGGTGCACCCTGGACAAGGACCATGGCTTGGACGTTTCTATACCTCCTCTAAAATGTCCCCACGGGTAGTGGAAGTTAGCAGACACTCACTAATGCTGGGGTACCAATGTAGGGTGTGGGCAGGGTGTTGCTATGAGAACAGCCTCCCTCCAGGGGAAGAGTGTTTTATCTTTGCCATTCTTAGGAGTGGTGATAAGAGAAAGCAGACAGTTTTTTGTTACTGTTTATCAAATTCTCTAGAGAAAGCGCATCCCTCGTTGCCTGTGTGTGCATCTCTGTCCCCATCGAGCACGGTGTGCCAGTGTTCAGTAACACCTGATTGTCCAGTCACATAACCTTTGTTCTTTTCTAAATGTGAGCCTCCTGTAGACTAGCTTATCTCACACCGGTCTAGATGCTTCTCTGACCATCTCATTCATCGGGCTCTTTCTTATCCCTGATTTCCTTTAGCACTCACCATACAGACGGCATCCTTAGTTACACTAAACAGTCCCCTAGTTATGTCCTTTCTGCTTAGCCTTCTCAACAAAACCAAAAGCTTGTTGAGAGCAGCAATTGGACTTGTGAACTGTTATGTTTTAAGTTTCATGTAGCACTCAGCATTACACTGAAGACACACTTAACAGCAATATGTGTTGAATGGCAGGCCAAGATTTAAACCCAGATTAGAGAAATTCATGACACACCTATTTCTACAGTTTTTACATAGTTGTTCTACCAGCCCAGTACTTCCAGGGCTGGGCAACAAGTGATCAATGAGATGGATAATTACTATCTGCACAGAGCTTACAACTACTCTAGATGAACTCAAGTTTCTCTGGCTGAAAGAAGAGTTGGTATGTGCTGGGGATTTCTAATAGGTATTTCCCCACATGGTACCTGGCTTTAGTTTGCAAAATATCCATCAGTCCTTTGCTAAAACTAACTCTAGTCAAGAATTCAAACACTATGGAACTAAAGATTAAAGACTATGTGTTATGGAAACACTGACTAACTATATTGGAATTCAGGACTCAACTTCTTTTGTGTCTTCTATTTGTATTCCTACCAAAATGATTCCTGCTGGAGGGGCATTGGTCCAGTGAGGCCAAGTCCAGTCTTGCCTGGGGAATGTGTGGACTGGCCTGGCCTCAACACACGGGGCCAGTTTGTTCTTTGTGAAGTCCAGCAGGTGGACAAATCTGCTGGTTGACAGGGAATTGTTAGACACACAAATGGAACCTTTAAGAGGTGTATTTTATTTTACCCAGCAATGGTTAAAGCATACAATACATAAAATTTTGGGAGGGCCTAATTTAAAATAATTCTTCCTAGTTTCATTTTCATCTTTTACTGACACAGAATTTTGGAGATAATTTGAAAGAAAACAACCCCATTCTAGGCTAATGTGGACACTCAGTATATGTATTTTAAAGTGAGGAAGAGAGAAAAGTGCTATGCTTTTTTCTTTCAGTATTGTGACCTGAGAATTACTTTTTGACAAGACAAAAACATAAAAATAGAAACAAACCCTGTATGAGGGTTACAGAAAGTAAATGATTCCTTAACGCTGCCTGGTAACTCTCACCCATTCCTGTAGGTGTTACCTTTTCAGGGACTTCGAATTTAAGCATTTCAGCTGCAGCACTACAGGCTCAACTTTCAGGTTTTATTTTCTCTAGGGAACAACAGTCTCAAAATAGATGGTAATCACTGATGGTAAATGGTAATGAGTTGGCTTACAAAATTTTTAATGCTACTGAAAGATTGTAAAGCACCAGGGCTGGTCACAGAGCAAAGTTTTAGTGAAGGAAATCTGTATTTCAAAATAAGCAAAATGAAAAGGCATCATTCGAAGAGGTGGTCCACAATCTGGGAGCTTGCAATTTAGGAATAACCCATACACAGAAAGGTGGGAAAGGAGCAATACATAGGACCTTTGTTTCCAATTCCAGTGCCTGCAGCAACACTGGCTGGAAAACTCAACTTGCTCCTCTTCATCGGTTTGACGTAAACATAAGGCTTTGATCTTTAAGCTAAGAGCACATGTTTGGGACAGAAAAGATTACTTTTTAAAACCGTCATTTTATCTAGTTCTGGTTTTGGTTTTTTACACTTCATTCCCATGGACATTTGTTGATTACAATTAACATTTCAAATCCTAAGAAGCATGAGGATTCTTTAGTTTAAATAGAACACAGTGCATTCATGTACCAAACATTCAGACCACAACTGCTACAAAATATAACTAACGAACCAAAGCGACTGTTGTCAGTCAAAACCTGAGACGTTAATTCAATTTGTGGAGCTTACTGGTCATCCTGAGGCAATTTAGCACCTTCACCAATAAGAGAAAACCTCCAGTGACCTCCCACCCATAGGTATACAAATACAACAGAGAACCAGAGAGGTCTCTAGAAGCTCTACCTCCATAAAGATGCAAATTAAGATTTAAACAGTGTAACAATTGGCCAGAGCTAATCCTTTTACAGAGGTGTAAATGGCTATTGAGAACTGAATTCCGGGCTGCTAGCTTTTGTTAAGTATCATTACAGACAAATTTCATCAGAGAGTAATGCCAAGCCACCAACTCTGAGGACTATGGATAAAATAGTTTCATAAATCCAGTGCAATTTGTTTGCTTTGATACCAAATTTCCTGACCATAAATCCAAACAAACGTGTAAATATAAACCACATCAAGAATTAGTGCCCTGGGAAAATAAACTGGAAGCTACTATCTCAAGCCTGACACCCGATGGCTGGAACAGCTGTATGTGCGGCCACAGTGAAGTTTGTATATGGGGTTTTGTTTGCCACACAAAACAGTTGTAGAAAGGACAAACACATACATAGTTAAACAGTATTTTTCTTTTAACGGGCTGTCTTACAAAACCTATGTTTTGGTGGCTACCTCGGTCCCCATTGTGCAGCCCTCTGGGTGGTCCCTTCCAGGGGGCCACTTGAAGGGAGCACAATGACAAAAAGAAGGAAGGAGGGGACTGCGACACAAAGGCCAACAGAGCAGGGCGGTCTGCGGCAGGCTAAGGACCAGGGGTCAGCAAACAAGGCTCCTTCTCTTTACCCAGGAAACAAGGGCTCCTTCTCTTTACCTGGAAACAGTGTGATTAAGCTGACAGCTTGAATTATGGGTTACATTTTGTAGGGTACTGTCCGTCTGTGTTAAGGTCCCCTCCATTGTAGCGGAGGCTGCACAAGCAAAACCCTTGCCTTTTCCCCCACTTTGGCCTCAAAACAGACCTCATCACTCTGTAATTTTCAGAACTGCTCTCTCTCCCAGGCCACCTTTTTTTTTTTTTTTTTAAATTTTAAGTTCCTGAACGAGACACTGGACAGCCTGAGAGAATTTGTAGTAGGTGTTTTCTTCACCCTTAAACAGAGATAAGCAGCCTGAACTTATAAAGAGATTTTAGTAGCCCAGAATCATTAGTTCCAGCTGCAGACATCCTTTGTGAAATGTGTAAGGGTTCCAGTCTGTTTTCTCCTTGATAATCTATGGATCCCCTACTTAACACTTTGGTTGATAAAAACCCTTGCAAGGAGGGTGAAGACCAGAAACATTTACTCTTGCTCCCTGGGTTTCCTTTCAGTCAGCACTGACATGTTACCAGAGGGGTGTTGTCATTAGGGCTGCACTCCCCAGTCTCAGGCACACACAACAGATTTATGGAACCGTTCACTTAATTACACCTGGCTTCAAATATCTGCTGCAAAAGAGAACACGGTAAACGTCCTACCACCATACACCTTATGCCTTTCAAAAATGGAATACAATCAGGACCTTCATTTTGGAAACGTTTAAAAAATATTATGAACATAATAAATTTCTGCTTATTAGACATTATCATAATCATTTCTACAATTAAGCTCTACGGAGTGCTTTTGGTAAAAGGGCATCTGATATTGTCAGGGTAGTTCCATCTTTGTTGGGACTTCATGACTGATGGAGGACCATAAAACAAAATCAAACTTTTGCTGTGCTGTTACCTGGCTGCCTCTGCATGTGTGTGTGTGCATGTGTAAGAAGGGAAGCATGGAGCCTCAGATTGGGCTGACAAGGGTTACAGCACGGGAGGGGATCCAGAGAGAAGGGAAACCAGAGGATACAATAGGGTGGTGGGTGGGCTTAAGGAGGGCTCTTGCCACATCCAGACCCCATAATAAGTTAGTATGCCAGTTCGTGGGATAGGTGAGTCTCCTTGGAGGCCAATAACTGATGAATGGGAATGAGGTCCAGTGCAGTCACCCTCACTGAGGGGGAGCTCAGATAAGTAGACCAGTTCCCTCTCTGGATTCTGACTCCATGTTCTGGGTCCACCACCATGAAGACAGTAAGATGGAAGTGGCAGCTCCCTGGGAGGACACTGCCAAAAAGAACACTTGGCTGTTGACATTTGCCTTCTGCTATGCCAGGATGGTAGAAGTCAAATGCAGGACTGCTGAAAAGACTGCTGGTTTGCTGCTGGCCCTTCACAGGTCATTGCTGTATTACAACGAAGAAGCTGAATCAACTTATTACTTAAATGTGCATTCACCTAAGAGGCTGCTCAGAAGAAGCCAAAGACGAAAAGAGAAAACAAGAAACAAGAAAGTGGGAGATGCTAAATCATCAGTACGAATTAATAAATGGATTAACTGTGGAGGAAAGGCAGGCAGGATGCAAACAAGAAAATGAAAGCTAACAGCTCGGCCCTCCCACATAGACCTTGGGAGCCAGGTGATAAGGCTTCTTTCCTTTGGGTCAGAGTTCAGGGGATGTCAGACAAGCAAATCCCTGATTCCTGCTAAGTATACTTTTCAAAACAGTGGGAACCAATTCCAAGTGTGCTCATTATTACATATGTAATAGTGCTTCCAAACTACCAGGTGCAGTGCATGTCCTTGTAAATACATAACACAGCTCATCAGTAAGGACATAGGATGCATGACTCAATACCAGAAATTCAGGGATTTGATTGCCCAGGAAAGTAGTGCTTTCCAATGTTTAAGGTGGCAGAACACCTGGAATTCACAGAACTTTTTTTTTCAAAATAGCATGAAATATTGATATATTTCATTTCATCATATAAAATAGAAACATTTTTATAAGCAATGACTATATGTATGCAATATAAAAATCAAACCACAGGTACATATATGCATGATTAAAAAACCAATCTGTCAAAGCTAACAAGATCAGCTGCTCCACATTTTGTTATTATTCATCTGCTGCTCTCATGCATTTTATCTTCAAGTAGGCAGGCAGTAGCAGGTACCAAAGTTTTAGTAAAATGATTTTGAGAAAGTTCTCAAAATCACAAAGATTCATTGTCCTACAAACTTGGAAAAGATCATTATACTCAACTGCAGAATAATTCTACTGAAATACATGTGAGAATCACTGCCAAAAAAACCCCCAAAAAACGAAACCACATTATTTTAAACAGCAGATTCAAACACATTTCCTGTGCATCAAAATGACAAGCAGATTAAAATAAATTTACACTGACAAAGGAAAATAGCAAAAAAAGACAACTAGTGCAAAGCCATAAAAGACAGGGGATCCAGAACTGCTCCTCACATCTGGGGCACTGGGGTGACTCGGTCGGTTAAGCATTTGGCTCTTGATTTTGGCTCAGGTCACTATCTCACAGTTCGTGAGATTGAGCCCATGTTGGGCTCTGCGCTGACAGCACAAAGCCTGCTTTGGATTCTCTCTCTCCCTCTCTAAATAAATAAGTAAACATTAAAAAAAAAAAAAAGAATTGCTCCTCACATCTCTCTTACAGGTTAAGGCAACAGTGCAATAGTTGGGAAACTAGGACTTAAATGGTAAGATTAAATATAAAAGTACAAGCAAATATATCAAAGTCTCGGTTTTTGCTTAACTTTTGAGATTTTCCTTGTCTCACCTGCTTGTCCTGTCTGCACACACTCCCTGCAAAAGCCCTCCTGAAGGGAAGGTTTCCCACTCAGCTCTCAGGCTCAAATGTTCTTTTTCAAATCCCACCTTAAAATGCATTTGGGTTTTCCAGAAGGCTATCACTAACAGCTCAAAGACTGTTCTTTAAAGGTGAGAAATATAAGTTAAAGAGACTAAAAGGAAAGATGAGCCATAAGGAAGTGAAGGAGGAGGAATAAAATAGGCAGCAAAATGGGGAAGTGAAGCCAGAGATGAAGTGTTGAGGTTTGTCACCCAGCAACCTGTAACATTTCAGTTTTGCTCTAAAGAACTACCACTCCCCCATCCCAACCACTCCCCACCATGGATGGGGCTCAGGGTGAAGTCTGGGGTCCAGGTGCAAGCTAGTGGAGCTCTCCCCTTGCTACAGTGACTGTGGAAGGGCTAGGAACAGGATGGGATCAGAGCCAAAGAAAGATTTTGGCTCAGCACTCCAGGACAAAGGCCACCAGGATGCTGGGGCTGAGAACTGAGCCAACCCAGGGGAAATGGAGTCAAGAAAAAGAGAGTCAGAGCCCAGTGGCATCATCTGAGCCTTGGATGAAGCCAGGCTGCAGACTATCTACCACAGGACTTCTTGCCACATGCCAATAGAGTTCCCTCTGACTTAAAGCTGTTTAAAATAAGTAAATACAACAGAAATAGTAATGGACACAAAGAGTAAAGAAATTTTAAAAGAAGTGAAAAGGCAAAAATTTTCAGTAATTCCTTGCTTTTGCCTCAGTTTTATTTTTATTATAAGCATGCTAAGCATTTGATTATAAAATATAAAATACTTTCTAAGGATATTTAACACACATGTCCAAAAAAGTGGCCGTTAAAAGCATCACCGTTACAGGAAGCTTTCCAAGGCTGTCAGTGAAAGCTATGAAAAGGTGCCCTTGCCTCCACAGGGCAAACACCACAGAGCTGCAAGACATGTTTTTTAATCTTTGGAATTCAGAAGATTAAAAAAAAAAAAGCCCACAACAGCTTTATTGACATATAATTCATATAACATAAAATTCACTCATTTAAAGTATATATTCAATGGTTTTTATTAACAGACTCATAGTTGTGTAATCTCCCACAATCTAATTTTAGAATATTTCCAAAAGATAGTTTTGAGGGCTTGTTTTTAGCTTAACTATTTTTCTGATTATAAAAGCAATACTTATTCATTATTAAAAAAGCCCGAGTGCTATCTTGGACACACCTCCTTTGGCTGTTTCTGCATCCACAAAGTCTTCTTTTGACCAAGTGTAGCAGCAGTGTGGCTGCCTATTCACTGCCCAGCTCCTTACTTCCCTTTCACAGAACCTCAATTTTGTTTAGGAATCAACCTTCCTCTCGAGTAACTCCAATTCAGGACTAGATCACAATTAGTCTAAGCCAGGGGTAACCAAATCCAGCCACGGCCTTCTTTTGTACAAGCCTGGAGCTAAGATTTAAAAGGGGAAGAAGGAGGGAAAGGCGATGGGGGTGGGAAGAGGAAAACAAAGCCTAAAATATTTACTACCTGGTCCCTCCCACTACAGGCTTCTTTCATCTCAGCCAGTTATAATAACCCTTGCCAGTGATTGACTTAGGAATGGGCCTGTGACTGAATTTAGGCGATGAGATGTTAGAGGAAGTCTACTGAAGGCTTTCCCTGCTTCTAATAAAGAGAATGGAGAAGAGCAAGTGTCTTTCTATCTTTGGTGTCTCTTTACCTTTGTGGTATCTAGATGAAGTTCTTGGCACTTGCATTTGTCAGCTTGTACTGCTATAACAAAATGCCACAGATTGTGTGCCTTAAGTAGCATATTCATTTTTCACAGTTTTGGAGGCTAGGAAGTCCAAGATCAAGGTGCAAGTTGATTTGGTTCCTTGGTGAAGACCCTCTTCCTGGCTTATAGACAGCCACCTTCTTGTTGTGTACTCACTTGGCAGAGGGAGAAAGAGAGCTGTCTCAAGTTACTTCTTAAAAGGGCACCAATCCCATTATGAGGGCCCCAGCCTCAATGACCTCATCCAACCCTAAACACCTCTTAAAGCCCCCATCTCCAAATACTATCACATTGGGGTCTAGGGCTTCGACATGAGTTTTGAGGGGCACAATTTAGTCCATAATAGCATTCTGCTGCCATCTGCTCCTGGCCATAGGATAAGGCCAGTACTGAGGCTGACAGCAACAAAATGGAAAGGGTCTGGGTCTCTGATGACAGAAGTGAAGGGTGGCATTAACCAATCTGAGGGTCTGCTTTATTCCTGGACTTCCAGAAATAAGAAATAACAAATATATTTATTATTGAAAGGAGTTTGAAACAGTGTTCCTGTTATTTGTAGCCAAGAGCAACCTGATATATCAAGATAATTTATAGTTGAATGTTCAACAAGGCCAAAACACTAACTTTGAAAAACAACAAACTCTTACAGATGGCTTTTCAGTAATTCAGATTCATATTTCACTGAAAAAAATTTAAGGAGGTATCTTAAAATGACAATCCTGCTCCTGTCACCCTGGCCCCCACCATATCTCCTCTTATTTTTACAAATACGAGCAATAGAAGGATCCTAGGCCCGTTTGCTATTAGCCCCATTTTCTTGAAAACCTAGCCATGTTCCAGTCTTTCCTACCTTGTTTGGGTCTTAAACAACCAGGGCCTGACTGTCAGAGTTTCCTCTCCCAACATCTGAAACCATGGTAAACTTGTCCCACTCAGAATAAACTACTTTCAGATCTCAAATTTGTGTTGAAAGAGGTTTAGTTTTGCTACACCCTGAGCAGGATTTGGTCCGTTGTTCCCTCCCTGGCAGAGGTGTAGGTCTGCTACCTTCTCCCACTAGCCTCCCTCATCTTTTCCTCCTCTACCATCTCCCTCCCCTCCCTTTCCAACTCTTGTTTGGCTCCCAGAAAGGTGGGGCAGGGCACCTTCACATGTCATTGGGAGACTGCTCTTAAAATGTTGTGATTTACCCAAATATCAAATGGTAAAAAGAATTCTAGGAAAATAGTGTCCGCGTACTTTTTTTTTTTAAATCTCTCAGAATTCCCCTATAAAATAAAAAAGAAAGACAACAACTAGTAGAGCAAACCAAAAACTCACAAGTAATATCTACCAAAAAATTAGGTGACAGAACACAAGGCAGTGTGACCAACTCAAGAGCAACCCAACCCATTACATCTGCAACTGTACAAAAGGAAGTGGAGGGACAACAAAAAGACACAGAATGTTCCCCAGAACACAAAAACCTCCCCTCCACATCAGCAGGTGGCACTGCTGATGGACAGCAGGACAGCAGCCCATCTGGAAGGGGGTCTGCAGGCCCATTTCAAGGGTGAGAACAGAGGGGCTTGTGGCAGGGACAGGAGCGGCCCCGTGGTCTGGGACCTCACTGTTCTCAGTGCTTTTTCAGCAGAGTTCAGCCCTGAGAAGAAACTGCTGGAAGTGACCTCTAAGTTGAACTGAACTGAGGCAATAAGAAAAACTCTTTCCACTTAATGTGGATGAGGGGAAAGAGGCAAGAGATCCAAGAAAGCTAGAAGCCACACTTAGAAACATTATGGGAGAACCACAGAAGAGGGAGCTCTGGAGCCATGAAAGCAGGAAAGCCAGCCTGGTCCACCTGCTCTTCCAGAGTGCGGGAGAAGGCATCTCATTGGAAGGCAGTCCCCTTATCAGTAAAATGCAGGCAATGACACCTCTACTACATAGGACCATTGTCGTAAATGAGATAATGTGTATAAAGTGACTGGCACAGCATCTGCTATGTAGCAAGCACTATTATTATAAATATTAGCATATCAAGTTTATATGACAACCTTAAGCCTAACCTTAACAAAATATTAAAGATTTTGGGTAGGTCAGGTGAAGTGTGGTAAAACTCCACTGTTCCACTCCAGGGGACACCTCCCGAGTTGTCCGCCCCTGGACTTGGTGCGTCTCTCCCCACATCAGTACTGGAGGTGGAACTACCCAATTCTGCCTCTAGCCTTCCCTTTCCTGGGCTGTATGCTGCCCCTGTTCCACCTGCTCACACATCCTTGCTTCAGACAGACCCTACAGCTGATTAGTCTATGACCTTCCTTGAAAGTAACTTTTCAACCCTGATTACAGGCATGCCTCAGAGATACTGTGGGTGTGGTACTAGACCACCGTGATAAAGCGAGTATCACAATAAGGCAAGTCAAATGAATATTTTTGTTTTCCAGTGCATATCAAAGTTATGTCTACACTATACTGTAGTCTGTTAAGTGTGCAATAGCATTATGTCTAAAAAGACAATGTAAATACTTTAATTTTAAAATATGGCTAAAAAAATGCTAATCAGCATCTGAGCTTTCAGTGAGTCATAATCATTTTGCTGGTGGAGGGTCTTGCCTTTATGGCTGCTGAGTGATCAGGGTGGGAGTTGCTGAAGGCTGGGGTGGTTGTGGCAATTTCTTAAAGCAATGAAGTTTGATGCATCAATTTACTCTTCCGTTCACGAATGATTTCTCTATAGCAGGTGGTGCTCTTTGATAGCATTTTACCCACAGTAGAACTTCTCTCATGATTGGAGTCAATCTTCTCAAAACCTGCTGCTGATTTATCAAATAAGTTCATGTATTCTAAATCCTCTGTTGTCATTTCAACAATCTTCACAGCTTCTTCACCAGGAGTAGATTCCATTTCAAGAAAACACTCTTTGCTCATCTATAAGAAGCAAGCAACTCCTCATCCGTTCAAGTTTGATCATGAGATTGCAGCAATTCAGCCACATCTTTAGGCTCCACTTCTGATTCTATTTCTCTTGCTGTTTCCACCACATCTGTAGTTACTTCCCACTGAAGTCTTGAACCTTCAACTTGTAAAAAAATGCAGAATATGTGAGGCTCAATAAAGTGAAGCACAATAAAACAAGGTATGTGTCTTTTTTCTGGAAAGTATCCCTTTTTAAGGAAAACTTCTGGTCACACCCATTTGGATGATGATTTCCTGGTTGAACTCTCCAAGTTCTGGGGCTTTGCTGGTGACCTTATATATTGATGTTAAGTAGAAACTATACTTATAGTGAGTGCACCATACCCAACACTTTTCAATGAAAAGGGTAAAGTAAAACAAAATGCCCATTTTGTCATGATTCTGATTATTTGATGCTAGAAAAGAAATTTACCAAATTACCAACAGTCAGAAATAAGAGACACAGAAGCCAAGGTCATTTCTAACTTAAAAAAAAAATGTTGGCCATTCCTGTTTTACTTCAATGTCCCTGTATCTTGACTTCTAGAACCATCATATCAGGTTATCATCAGCTAATAAAGATTCAAATTATAACATACGCCAGCCACTGTACAAGTGCTTTAGCTGAAAGAAATGAATCTGATGAAGGTGGAAATGAGAACTAGAAGTCAAGTTCAATTAGTCAATTTCAATACTGGCCACAAAGAGATACAAGATGACAATTACAAGAGGTCATGGCTTTGCCATTCCTCCTGTGATTTCACATGTCTAGAGCAGGGAGACAGCAAGAGAACATTCCAAACCAAACAAATGTGTTCCCGATTTGTTTCCTGTGACCACCTCTAGTTAAAGAAATGGAATTAGCATTAGCGTGACAGGAGAAACAAAAGGAAGGAAACAGGTTCATATTCTGGATGATTTTTTGTAAGTGGGTGTAAACCATAACAACATTTTGAAATAGCATATTCTACAGGTCAGCAGACAGTCATGAGTTTGTAAGGCTTTCCAGTAACTACACATACGAAAACAAGAAAGTATTGTGTGCAAACTACAGAGACAGACTGTTAAAAGACTTGAGAGGGTTCATATAGGCAAGAAAGATAAAATGGAAAGGAAGAAAACTTTCCAAGTAACAGATTTAAAGGGGGAAAGGCAAACCAAGTTAGGAAGGCCTTGGCCAAAGCTATGCATTTCATAATTAAAACTCAAAGGGGTGAAATGATATCCGGTTTCCTTGGTCTTCAGAAAGGAAGCAGCAGTTAATGGAAGTGATGATGAGGGAGAAGAGTGGGAGGGGGACAAAGAGCAGGCTTTGGGTACCAAAACCATTTCTGGACAGGGAGGGGCTACCAGGGGTGTTCACTCTGTGATAATCAATCAAGCTGTATACTTATAATTTGTTCACTTTTCTATGTGTATGCTATACTGCAATAATAAAATTTATTTTTAAAAGTGCATATGACAAAGACTTCAGGTTCTCCTAATGGCATCCTAGGCAATGCAGGTGAAACCTTGCACTAAGAACAACAACATATATTTGAAAAATCTCCTTGACAGCATTAGACAGATAAGGTAATGAAGGACTACAGGATCAAATGTAAAAAAAAAAAAAAAAAAAAAAAAAAAAAAAAAAGAAAAGAAAAAAAGAAAATTCAGTGAAATGAGCTTAGTATGTGCAGCAACTTTTCTTTGAAGGGCATGTGTAAATTCCAGAACAGGAAGCTGAGAATCTGAGATGCTAAGTAGAGCTTTGGACAAACCCACAAAGTTGGAGAATAAAAGCCGACATTGGGTCTACTAAAGAAGGGAACCCTAATAAATCGCCCACACTTTGAACTGGAACCTCAAAGGGCTACTTTCTATAGATAAGGGTGAAATAGAATAGTCTGGTCATCAAAGGGACTAAAGTCTGGCTCCAAACCATCAAAATCCTCACACCTGGATGTAAGAATCCAGGATTGCTTCTGCCCCAGACACATGCCAAAAGCATATGTAAATCCTCTCCAGAGGAAGAGAACTTCTTAGGTCTCAAATCACTTCAAAAATGCTTCTATACAATATCCATTCAAAAATTACCAGAGATTTGAAAAAAACAAGACAGTGATTAAGAAACAAAAGAAAATAGACCTTCAAGGAATAAATGGAGATATAGTGTCTAAGGTACTTATATTGCCCAGGAAGAATGTAAAAACACTAATTAACAACAGATTTTTGAAAGGTCTGAAACTTATAGATCAAAAGTTAACTCGCAGGTTAAAACTATGTAATTAATAAGCTTGAGCTAATAAAAGTAAGGAAACAGGTTCATATTCTGGATGATTTTTCATAAATGGGTGTAAACCATAACAATATTATGTGAGCTGGGAGGGGCAGAGGGAGGGGAAGAAAGAGAGAGAGAGAGAAGAAAGAGAGAAAGAGAGAAAGAGAGAGAGAGAGAGAGAGAGAGAGAGAGAGAAAGAGAGAAAGAGAGAGAGAGAGAGAGAGAGAGAGAGAGAGAGAGAGAGAGAGAGAGAGAAAGAGAGAGAGAGAGAGAATCTCAAGCAGGCTTCACACTCAGCAAGGAGCCAACACAGGGCTCAGTCTCACAACCGTGAGATCATGACCTGAACCGAAACAAAGAGTCAAACACTTAACCAGCTGAGCCACCCAGGCACCCCAGAAATGAATGAGTTTTTAAAAAGCAATAGATAGGATAAAATCTGATTTGAAGAAAAGTAATAGCATAGACAAATCTTATGCAGGATTGACTCATTAAAAAATAGGGCAGACAAAAAAATTATGAGTGAGAAAAGGAGCATAATTATGGATACAGTAGAAATCCTAAAATATAAAATAGGCCCACACATTTGAAAACTTAGAAAATGGATCTATTTCTAGCATAGTATACATTTGCAAACTGAGTCAAGATGAATGAAAACATAAACATATGAGCATTTAAGAAGTGGAATAGGTAATCAAACACAAATTGACGGGCTCTTCATTGGTAGAGCTGTCTTGTAAAAAATGTTTAAAGAGGTTCTTCAGGCTGTAACCTTCGCAAGTGCTCCTCAGTACCCCGCAAGACTGTCTTTGCTACAGGTCACTCACCTCATCTGACCCACGCCATCAACATAAGATGGCTGGCAAAGGCTGAGGTTCAAGATGGCCAATGGAGTTGTTGTTTTTTTTATTTCCTGCATAGACACCAAGGAACAATGACTGTGATTATTGCCTATTTTGCTAATGATCAGGTATCAGAACTACTGCCCTCTTAGAAACCCGGCCCTGGACTTTTACATTTTTAACCAAAGTAAAGATAAGGAGGTCCCAGATTTTTCAGACTGAAATAGGTTTGCTAAAACAAGAGGCACAAGCAAAACTGGAGAATGATACACTGATGGCCTCACTGCTGGCGCTGGGTTATTTTTCCAGAAATGTAATGCACAACCTGACTTTGGGAACAAAGGCAAGAATCTATGGGGTGGCAAGAAAAAGTTCAGGGGACCACCTGCATTGAGGGGTAGAGGCCATATCCAGGAAAAACAAGTGACAGTGGTGAAGAAAAAAAGCAACTGAAAACAGATATCCGAAGGCATCATAGCATCTGAAGGAATGCTGAATGTGTGTGTGTGTGTGTGTGTGTGTGTGTGTGTGTGTGTGTTTTCAGCTCTTAAAGTGAATTTAGGGAAAATTCTAAAGGAACACAGTTATAACCTGTGATTCCTGGCAATTATGATTTTCAGCAGCAATCCTTTCTCAAATATAAGAACTTCCTTCCTATGTTTAACTTTGAAGAGGGGCTAAATTAACACCACTGGATGAGATTCAATCTATGTGATCACGTTTTTATGACCTTGAGAAACCAAGGCTTTCATTTGACTTAACTTAAAAGGCAGCATTACATTTTGCTTTCAGTCGTACTCCAGGGGGGAAAGAACAAAGCAACTTTGCAAGTACTTTGTTCAAGTTTGAAGAAAGGCACACAGCTCTTCACCAGATTATTTGAGACTGGAAGGTACAAAAATCAATATGGATGGAGCAAAAGATCAAATTGTCATGGCTTAGTTTTTCTTTCTTTTTCAATTAAAGAATCTAATTTGCTTCCTGAACTTCATTATTCGACCCTATGAAATAATATCCTCAATGACACTCCAGTTATTTAGGCAGGGGAAGGTTACTGGGAAACAGCCCAGGGTACCAGTTAGGATATGGAGGCAGCCAAGTTCAAAGTGCACTGAGATACTTTGTAACTCTGAACATAGCCTCTCTGTGTCTGTTTCCTCCTCTGTAAAATGGTGATGATAGTAGGAAAAAATGGATTTACAAAGCTGTCAGAACAGTGCCCAGCACAGAGTTGGTGCTATTGAAGGATACTGTCACCATTATGATTGTGATTTGGGGGATAGAGCACAGAAATTGAGAGCATGAATTCTGGCATCTGACTATCAGCATGGATGCTAGCAGCACCTCTGACTAGCTCTATGATCTGGGAATGTTACTCAGTCTTTCTAAACCCCACCTGAGACACTCCACTTGACACCAATGGCACAACTTCTCGGTTCTCCTCATTCTTCCCTTGCATTCCTGACCTTGAATATGGAGTCAGGCTTGGGCTGTTTTCCTATTTATAATCACTCCCTAATGGCTTCCGGGTATATGATTTAAAAATGCATTTATACTCAGATGATTTAGTAAAATTGCAGAATACAAAAACAACAGACAAAAATCAGTTGCATTTTTATGTAACAACTCAAAAAGGAAATTAAATAAACAATCCCATTGACAATAGAATTAAAAAGATAAAATATTTAGAAATAAACTTAACCAACAAGGCAAAAGGCCCATACACTGAAAACTACAAACCATTGTTGAAAGAAATTAAAGAAGGCACAAATAAATGGAAAGACACCTCATGTACATGGATTAGAAGCCTCAATATTGTTAAAATGTCCAAATTAGCCAAAATTATCTACAGATTCAATATGATTCCTATCAAAATCCTAAGGGCATTTTTTTTACAGAAATAGAAAAAAACAATCCTAATTCATATGGAACTACAAAGGACTCTGGAATAGCCAAAGTACACTGAGAAAAAAAGAACAAAGCTGGAGGACTCACACTTCCTGATTTCAAAACAGATCACAAAGCTACAATAATCAAAATAGTATGGTACTGGTAGAAACAAAGGCATATAGCCAAGAGGAATAGAACAAAGGGCCCAGAAATAAATCCATGGAGTCAACTGATCTTTGGTCAAGCATATACAATGGGGAAAAGATAGTCTCTTCAACAAATGGTGATGGGAAAAATGGATATCCACATTCAAGGATGAAATTGGATGCTTATCTTATTTTTTTCTTTTTGAGAGAGAGAGAAGAGGGAGAGTGTGTGTGCACAAGTGAGAGCAGAGGAAGGGAAGAGAGAGAGGAAAAGGGAGAATCTTAAGCACGTTCCACACTGAGCATGGATCTCACAACCATGAGATCATGACCTGAGCTGAAATCAAGAGTAAGGTATTTAACCAACTCAGTTACCCAGGAGCCCCTGGACCCTTATCTTATACCACACACAAAAGTCAATTCAAAATGTACTGAAAATGTAAACATAAGATCTGAAGCTTTAAAACACCTAGAAAAAAACAGGGGAACAGCTTCCTGGCATTGGTCTTAGCAATTATTTCTTGGGTATGACACCAAAAGCACAGACAACAAAAGCAAAAATAGTTGTCTATTTGTATGGGAATACATTGAACTAAAAAGTTTCTACACAGCAAAGGAAACCACGAACTGAGTGAAAAAGCATCCTATGGAATGGGAGAAAATATTTTCAAAACATATATACGATAAGGCATTAATATCCAAAAAATATAAGGAACTCCTACAACTCAACTGAAAAAAAAAAAAACAATTTAAAAATGGGCAAAGGATTTGAGGATCACCTGGGTGGCTCAGCTGGTTGACATCCAACTTCGGCTCAGATCATGATCTCATGGTTTGTGGGTTCGAGCCCAGTGCTGGGCTCTGTGCTGACAGCCTGCTGTCTGGAGCTTGCTTCAGATTCTGTGTCTCCCTCTTTCTGCCCCCTTCCCACTCATGCTTTGTCTCTCTCTCTCTCTCTCTCTCTCTCTCTCAAAAATAAACATTAAAAAAATTTTAAAATAATAAAAATGGGCAAAGGATTTGAATAGATATTTCTCAAAAGAAGATATACAAATGACCAAGATATATGTGAAAGGATATGCATGAAAGGAACTTCAAATTAAGACCACAATGAGATATCACTTCAATGATGTTAGAACACCTATCGTTTGGGGGGGATAAAAAGGCCAACAGGAAATAACAAGTGTTGGTGAGTACATAGAGAAAACTAGATTCTTGTGCACTTTTGAAAGGAATGTAAAATGTTGCAGCCGCCACAGAAAACAGTACAGAGGCTCCTTAAAAAAAATAAAAATAGAACTACCATATGATCCAGCAATCCCACTTCTGAGTATTTATTCAAAAGACCTGAAATCAGGATCTCAAGTGATAGCATCACTCTCATGTTCATTGCAGCATTATCCACAATAGCCAAGAGGTGGAAAAAAACTAAATGTCACAGACAGGTGAATGGATAGAGAAAATCTAGTGTATATATACAGAATGGAGTATTATCCAGCCATTAAAAGAAGGAAATCCTGTCAGATGCTACAACATGGATGAACCTTGACGACATTATGCTACAAGAAATATGCCAGTCACAGAAGGACAAATACTGCATGATTCCACAGATATAAGATATCTAAAGTAGTCAAACTTAGAAGCAGAAAGAATGGTGGTTGTCCCGGGGCTGGAGGAGAAGTCAATGGCACTTGCTATTCAATGAGAATGAAGTTTCAGTTAGTCAAGATGGAAACGTTCTAGAGATATGCTATATAACATTGTGCTTACAGTCAACAATACTGTATGGTACACTTAAAAATATGCTAACTTTTTAACAAATGGTACTAAAATAATATCCATATGCAAAGAAAAAAATGAATCTAGATATACACCTTATACCCTTCATAAAAATTAGCTCAAAACGGACCACACAATGTAAAACACAAAACTACAAAACGAAAAGAGAACAAAGGAGAAACCCTAGATGATGTTGGGTTATGGCTTTAACTCTTTAGATACAACAACAAAGGCATTAGAAATAAGTGATAAGCTAGACTTCATTATAATTAGAAACTTGAAAAGTAATAGCAAGAGAATGAGAAGACAAGCACAGACTTGGACAAAATATTTGCAAAAGACACATCTGATAAAGGACTTGTATCCAATATATACAAAGAGCTCTTAAAAGTGGACAATAAGAAAATAAACAACTTAATTAAAAATGGGCAAAAAGAGACACCTCACTAAAATATACAAATGATAAGTAAATGTATGAAGAGATGCTCAATATGTCACTAGGGAATTGAAAATTAAAACAACATGAGATATTATTACAGATCTATTGAAATGGCTACAATCCAAAAAACTGACAACAACAAATGCTAATATGGCTTTTAAGCAACAAGAATTCTTATTCATTACTGGTGGGAATGCAAAAAACACTCTGCAAAACAGTTTGGCAGTTTCTTATAAAGCTAAAGTCTTACCATACAGTCCAGCAACTGTACTCCTTAGTATTTACCCAATGAGTTGAAAACTATGCTCACATAAAAATCTGCACAGAGATGTCTATATCAGCTTTATTCATAATTGCCAAAACATGGAAGCCACAAAGATGTCCTTCAGTAGGTGAATGGATAAATGAACTATGGTATATCCAGGTAATGAATATTATTTAGCCCTTAAAAGAAATGAGGTATCAAGCTACAAAGAGACACGGAGGGACCTTAAATGAATATTGCTCAGTAAAAGAAGCCAATCAAAAAAGGCTACAAACTGTATGATTTCAAGAATATGACATTCTAGAAAGGTAAGACTATGGCAACTGTAAACGGATCAGTGCTTACCAGGGGGTAGGGGTAGGGGTATGAATGGGTGGAGCATGGAGAATTTCTAGTGCAATGAAAATACTCTTTATGATACTCTAATGATGGATACATGTCATTATACATTATTGAAATCCACAGAATGGGCAACACCAAGAATGAACTGTAATTTAAACTATGGATTTGGGGTAATCATGATGTGTCAATGAAGGCCCATCAATTGTAACAAATGAACCACTGTCATGCAGGATGTTGATAATGAGGGAAACCATGTATGTGTGGGGGCATAAGGTATATGAGAAATCTTTGTATCTACCTCTCACTTTTGATGTGAACCTAAAACTATTCTATAAAAATAAAGCCTTAAAAAATGTTAGGGTAAATCTCATGTTATGTGTGTATGTGATTTTTCAACACATACATTTATATTTCCAGAATTTGACTACTTCTCACTGCTGCTACTGTGGTCAAGGCACTACCATCTCTCCCTGGATCACTGTGATATTCTCCAAACAGGTTTCCCTGTTCCCACCCTTTCCCCAATAGTTCACTTTCCATTAAGTAGCCAGCGTGATTCTTCATCTCCCTTAAAGCACAATCCAAAATTCTTCCTATAGCCTACAAGACCCTTTATGATTTGGTCCATTGATACTTCTCTCACTCCATCTCCTACCTCCCCCCCTCACCTCTTCTTGTCCAGCTGGATTGGCTTGTGTGCTGTTCCTGGAAACATCAAATACGCTCCCACATGAGGGCCTCTTTACTTGTCATTCCCATTGCCTGGTATGTTCTTCCTCAAGATATATCCCATCCATCGCCCAGGTATGTAAGGGGAGAAAGGAAATATAAATTGATAAACAAATAAACCAGGGTGAAAATTCAGGTGACAAAGAATAAAGCAGATTAAGTGATAGAGAAGGTATGGGTACAATTTAATGTGGCTTACTCACTCACTTTAGGTCTCTACTCAAATATCATCTTACTAGAAAGACTCTCCCTAACCATCCCATATTAAGTTGCATCTATGCCTTCTTTATACACTTAACCTGCTATTCTTTGTCATAACACTTTCCACACAGACTGTTTATCAGTTTATGGTATCTTCCTCCCCTCTACATGGATAATCATAAATGTAAAAGCAAAATAGTGCCTGGCACAGGGAGGCACTCAATAAATATTTAAGGTAAAATGAATGAAGTCTTATAGTAGTTATCTGTAGACTCATAACAAAGTACCCCAAAACTTGGTATCTTATAACAACCATCATTATATTATATGTGATGATTTTGTGGATCAAGAATTAGGCAGGGCTTGGCTGAGTGATTCTTCTACTTCATGTGTTAAGAGAGGTTGGTTGGGGTGAATGCACTTCTCTAGAGGGTCCAAGAAAGCTTCACTGCATGTCTGGCATCTTGGTGGAGATAGCTGGAAGGATGGGCCCAGCTGGGACTATAATCTAGAGCACCTAACATAATTTCTTCAAGCACAGCAGTCTCAGATTAGTCAGATTTCTCATAGTGCTTCAGGGTTCCAAGAACAAGTGGTATAGCAAACAGGGCAGAAACTGCATGGCCTTTTACAACTCAACTTTTAAGGTCAGAGAGCATCAATTCCACCATGCTCTACTTAGTTAAGCAGTCATTAGCCTACCCAGATTCAAGGGAAATGGACAGAGACTCCATCTTTTGATAAGAAAAGTGTTGAAAAAATTGTAGCCATATGTTTCTTTCCTTTTTTTAAAAATTTAGATTCAAGTTAGTTAACCTATAGTGTAGTACTGGTTTCAAGAGTAAAATTCAGTGATTCATCACTTACATATAACACCCAGTGCTCATCCCAACAACTGCCCTCCTTAATGCCCATCACCCATTTAGCCCATTCCTCCACCCACCTCTCCTCCAGCAACCTGCAATTTGTTCTCTATATTTAAGAGTCTCTTATGGTTTGCCTCTCTCTGTTTTTATCTTATTTTTCCTTCTTTTCCCCTATGTTCATCTATTTTGTTTCTTAAATTCCACATGAGTGAAATCATACTTGTCTTTCTCTGACTTGACTTATTTCACTTAGCAAAATATACTCTAGTCCCATCCACGTTGTTGCAAATGGCAAGATTTCATTCTTCTTGATCACTGAATAATATTTCAGTGTGTGTGTGTGTGTGTGTGTGTGTGTGTATCTCACATCTTCTTCATCCATTCGTCAGTTGATACACATTGGGTTCTTTCCATAATTTGGCTGTTACTGATAATGCTGCTATAAACATTGGGGTGCACGTGTCCCTTCAAATCAGCATTTTGATATCCTTTGGATAAATTCCTAGTAATGCAATTGCTTGGCCATAAGGCAGTTCTATTTTTACCTTTTGAGGAACTTCCAAACCGTTCTTCCCCTTTCTCCATATCCTCACTAACATCTGTTGTTTCCTGAGTTGTTATATTTTAGCCATTCTGACAGGTGTGATGTGGTATTTCACTGTGGTTTTTATTTGTATTTCCCTTATGATGAGTGACATTGAGCATCTTTTCATGTGTCTGTTAGCCATCTGGATGTCTTCTTTGGAAAAGTGTCTATTTATGTCCTCTGCCCATTTCTTTACTGGATTATTTACTTTTGGGGTGTTGAGTTTAATAAGTTCTTGATAGATCTTGAATACTAACCTTCTTCTATCTGATATTTCACTTGAAAATATCTTCTCCCAGTCCGTTGGTTGCCTTTTAGTTTTTTGCTTGTTTCCTTTGCTGTGCAGAAGCTTTTTATTTTGATGAGGTCCCAATAGTTCATTTTTGCTTTTGTTTCCCTTGCCTCTGGAGACATGTCTAGTAATAAGTTGGTGTGGCCAAGGTCAAAGGGGTTGTTGCCTGTTTTCTCCTCTAGGATTTTGATGGCTTCCTGTCTTACATTTAGGTCTTTCATCCATATTTTAAATTGCCACAACCCCATAGTGCATAGTACCAAGCTTTGGGCCTAGCAGGCATTCAGAATATTTTGGTTCAAAATGGAATTATAGAGTGTGATTTTCAATTGTATATTCAATTAGTTACATACTATAACTAGAAGGAAGAACAGTTTGATTCTTTTATACGCGGCTCCAGAAAAAATAATTAATTTAAAACAGTCTACTTAATTGCAAAACCAAAAATGTAAACATAAAACTCAAATCTGAATACTTGTGATGGCCTCACAAGTAGACAGGACATAGCTGAGGAAGGAATCAATGAGCCAGGAGATATGCTAGTATACAAACCTGCCAAAATGAAATGCAAAGAGAAAGAATGAACAATAACAAAAAAGGAACAGAATATCCAAGAACTGTGAATAATTACAAAGGGTGTTAACATACAAATAATGGGAATATCTGAAGAAGAAAGAGAAAGAAGCAAAATAAATATTTGAAGTAATAATGGCCGAGAATTTTCCAAAGTTAACGACACCAAACTATAGACCTAGGAAGCTCAGAGAACATGAAGCAGGATAAATATCCAAAAAACTACCTTTAGGAATATCATGAAAATCCTTAATGTGTATGCAATGTGTATGCACCTAATAACAGAGCACCAAAATACATAGGCAAAACTGATAGAACTTCAAGGAGAAACAGATAAATTGACCATTACAGCTGAACACTTCAACACACCTCTGTCAGTAACTGGCATATCCAGCAGGTAAACAAGCAGCAAGGATATAGCTGAAGTGAAGAGCACCATTAATCAACTGGATCTAATTGACATTTACAGGATACTCCATTCAACGACAGCAAAATATACATTCTTCTCAAGCTCAAATGTAACATTTGCCAAGGCCAAATATATTCTAGGCCATAAAACACACCCCAAAGAAATTAAAAGAACATAAGTCAGAGAGAGTATGCTCTCAGACCACAATAGAATCAAACTAAAGATCATTAACAGAAATACAGGAAATCTCAAAATATTTGGAGGTTAAAAAACACATTTCTGAAGAACACATGGGTCAAAGAAGTTTCAAGAGAAATTTAGTATTTTGACTGAGTGAAAATGAAAGTGCAACTTATAAAAAGTTGTGGGCTACATCAAAAGCAGGGCTTACAGGGAAATTTATAGCATTGAACATGTATATTAGAAAAGAAAAAGATCTAAAAATGAGTAATCTAAGCTTCTATATTGGGAAATGAGAAAAAAAAGGGGGGTAAATTTTCCAAAGTAGCAGAAGAAATCATAAAATCTAGAGAAGAAATCAATAGAATTGAAAACAGGAAAACAATAGACAAAATCAACAAAACAAAAAACTGTTTCCTTGAAAAAAAAAATAAACAACAAAACAGATAAACCTCTAGCCAGGTGTATTAGTCTTTTCAGGCTGCTATAACAAAATATCACAAACTGGGTGATTTAAACAACAGAAATTTATTTTTCACAATTCTCAAAGTAGGGAAGTCCAAGATCAAAGTGCTGGTTGATTTGGTTCCTGGTGAGACTTGCAGATGGCCACTTTCTCACTGTGTCTTCACATAGCTGGAGAGAGCTCTAGTGTCTCTTCCTCTTCTTATAAGGGTTCTGGCCTTATGGGATTAAAGCCTCACCTTTATGAGCTCATTTAGCCTAGATCACCTCCTCACTGTATTTGTATATCTCTGAATACAGTCACTTGCAGCACTAGAGCTTCAGCATATGAATTTGGGGGGACACAGACATTCAATCCTTAATATAAGGCTAACCAAGAAAAAAAAGATATACACAAGTCATAATGAATGACAGACCATCATTATTGATCCCATGTACATTAAAGGGAAAATAAAAGAATAATATGAAAAACTCTAAACTCACAAATTTGGTAACTCAGATGAAATGACCCAACTCCTAGGACACAATATGCCAAATCTTACACAAAGAGAAACAGAGAATCTGAATAGAACTATATATGTTAAAGAAATTGAATTAATAATTGACAATCTTTCAGAACAGAAAGTACCAGGGCCAGATATGTTCACTGGCAAATTCTACCAATCATTTAAAGAAGAAATTATACCAATTCTCTACAATCTCTTTCAGAGGATAGAAGGCAAGAGAATACTTCCTAACTCATTACATAAGGCTAGCATTACCCTGACACCAGAACCAGATAAAGTCTTTATAAGAAAGGAAAACTACAGATCAGTGTCTCTCATGAATATAGATGCAAAAATCCTTTAAAAAATGGCAAACTGAAATCCAAGAATGTATAAAAAAATTACACACCATGACCAGTTGGATTTTATCCCAGGTATATCCCTGATTTAACATTTGAAAATCAATGAATATGACCCATCACCTCCAAAGGTAAAGAAGAAAAATCATATGATTGTACCATTACATGCAGAAAAAGCATATAAGAAAAGTCAATACCCATTCACAATAAAAATTCTCAGCAAACCAAGGATAAAGGGGGAATTTCTTCAACTTGATAAAGAACAAATGTTCTTCAACAGATAAAGAACAAAAAACCTATAGCTAACATCATATTTAATGTGAAAGAATTAGATGCTTTCCCCAAAAGATCAACAACAAAGCCAAAATGTCTCCTCTCACCACTCCTATTTAACATTGTACTAGAAATCTTAGCTACTGCAGTAAGAAAGAAAATAAGGGACATCTGGGTGGCTCAGTTGGTTGAGCATCTGACTTCGGCTCGGGTCATATCTCACGGTCTGTGAGCTCAAGCCCTGCATCAGGCTCTCTACTGTCAGCACAGAGCCCACTTTGGATCCTCTGTCCCCTGCCCTCACCCCTCAGAAAAAAATAAACATTAAAAATTTTATTTAAAAAAAAAAAGAAAAGAAAAGACATATAGATTGGGAAGAAAAAAATAAAACTGTCTTTATTCACAGATCACATGCTTGTCTATGTTGAAAATCCCAAAGAATCAAAAACAAAATACTCCTGAAGCTAATAATAATTATAGCAATATTACAGGATATAAGGTTAATCTACAAAAGTCAATTGCTTTCTTATATAGCAGCAATGAACAAGTAAAACTTGAAATGAAAAACACAATACATTTACATTAGCACAAAAAAGAGAAAAGTACTTAACAATAAGTCTAACAGTTTATGAACAAAAACGACATGAAGAAAACTACAAAACTGATGAAAGAAATCAAAGATCTAAATAAACAAAGAGATATTCCATGTCATGCATAGGATGACTTAACATTGTTAAGATGTCAGTTTTTCCCAACTTGAATTCCCAGTTCTGAATTCAAAACAGTATCAATTAAATCGCAGCAAGTTATTTTTCTGAATATTGACAAACTGATTCTAAAGTTTATATGGAAAAGCAAAAGACCCAGAGGAGTCAATACAGTACTGAAGAAGAGCAAAGTCAGAGGACTGATACTACATGAATTCAAGACTTACTATAAAGCTAACATAATAAAGACAGTGTGATACTGGTGAAGGAACAAACAGATCCTAATGGACCAGAACAGAAAACTCAGAAATAGACCCACACAAATAGTCAACTATTTAACTCTTCAATGGAAAAAGGATAGTCTTTTCAACAGATGGCACTGCAAAGAATGACATCCATAAGCAAAAAGACAAAATGAATCTGGAAACTGACTTTGTGCCTTTCACAAAAATTACCTCAAAATGGATCACAAATCTAAATGTAAACTGCAAAACTATAATATTTCTAGAAGATAACATAGTAAAAAATCTAGGTCACCTTAGATTCAGTGATGGGACCTCAAGATAGTGGCAGGGAATGTGAGTGGCTAAGCCCTGCAGTACTGGTGGGCCAGCACTCACTGCTGGGGTTCACTGCCCTGGGAGAGGTTAAATAAAAAACAAAAAAAAACACAAAACAAAAAACTTCTGCCTTGAAAAAGACACTGTCAAGAGAATGGAAAGACATGCTACAGACAGGGAGAAAATATTTACAAAACATATTATCCCCCTGATAAAGGACTTGTATCCAAAATATGCAAAGAATTATTTAAGCTCAATAATAAGAAAACAAACAATCCAGTTAAAAACTAGGCAAAAGAACTGAACAGGTACCTCACCAAAGAAGACATACAAATAGTAATTAACTACATGAAAACATGCTCACCATCATATGTCATTAGAAAATTGTAAATTAAAATAATATACCATCGTGTACCTATCAGAATAGTTAAAATTAAAAAAAAAACTGATAATACCAAAGGCCGACAAGGATATTTACTGATGTCTACACAAAAACCTGCACGTAATTGTCCACAGTGTCTTTATTCATAATTGACAAAATGTGTAGGTCACAAAGCTTCAGTAAGTAAATGGATAAATAAGCGGTGGTATATCCAGGTAACAAAATATTATTTAGCACTAAAAGGAAATGAGCTAGCAAGCCATGAAAAGACAAGAGTTCAAAATATGCATATTGCTTGAGGCCCCTGGGTGGCTCAGTCTATTAAGCATCTGTCTCTGGCTTGGGTCATGATCTCACAGTTCAGGGTCGGGCTCTGCACTGACAGCAGGGAGCCTGCTTTGGATTCTGTCTCCCTTTCTCTCTCTGCCCCTTCCCCGCTTATGCTCACACATTCTCTGTCTCTCTCCTAAAAATAATAAATAAACATTAAAAAAATTTAAATGCATAATGCTTAGTGAAATTTGAAAAGGCTATATATACTGTATAATTCTAAGAATATGACATTCTGGAAAAGGCAAAACTATAGACAATAGAAAGTTCAGTAGTGACCCAGGGTTTGGGTGAGGGGGTGGAAAGAGAGATGAGTAGTAGACAGAGCATAGGGGTTTTCAGGAAGTGAAAGTATTCTGTATGATGTAAAGGTGCATATATGATACTACGCATTGTAAACAAAGCAAAACCAAAAAACCATCAATACATTGCTTCATTCACTAGAAAAGTCACCAGAGAAATACTGTTTGCATGAGAAACTGCTTGTTGAGTAATGCAGTTGTGCACACCCACTTTTCTAGGTCCCTACGAGTCGACCATGTTCCATGCCTGGTCACCTGCACGTGGCCATGTGTGAAAATGCACTTGCTCAGATGGTGAGGGTACAGGGCAAGAGAAAGCACAGGTCGGTTGCTGGGCCCAACCCAGGTAGCTGCTAGGTCACTCACTTTGCCACCCTGGCACCATGTGCTCCCACACTGGACCCTGAACACATCTGATTCAGCCTGCCTTGGGTCACTATGGTTAGTGACTTCTACCCATAAAATCTTGCAAAGATATAATCCCTGATTCCAATTTTTCAATTGGATCATAACTGCTGCATAACAAATTACCACAAATTTCACACTTACCATAAACCTTTCTCACAGTTCCCATGGGTCAGAGGTCTGGGTCTAGGTTAGTGGAGCCTTATTCTCAGAGTCCCACCATGCTGACATCAAGTTGCTGGCCGGGTCTGCAATCTTGTTTAAGTCTGGGTCCTCCTCCAAACTCACTGGTTGTTGGCAAATGAATTTCCAGCCAACGATTTCCTACCATGTGGCCTTCTCCACAAGATGGCAGTTTGCTTTTTCAAGGCAAACAGGAGAGTACATCAGCTGCTTTGAATCTCTGACTTCAGTAAGGACCCAGTCCCTTTTAAAAGGCTGATCTGATCAGTTTAGGTCAGGCCCACCCTGGAGAATTCCTTTTTTGATTAGCTCAAAAGCAACTGATTTGGGACTTTATCATATTTGCAAAAGTCTCCATATCTGTCATTTAACATAGAGTAATTGTAGGAGGGAAATCCATCAAATGTACACTCCTGCCCACACTCAAGGCAAGGGGACTATACACAGTACACACCAGGAGGCAGGACTCTGGGGAGCCACCTTAGACTTTTGCCTACCTCGTGGATAATTAATCCTGACAAAACTAATCAAGTCAGATTAATTCTCCTAAGTCAAGTTACGCACCATACTATCCTTCAGCAGTTGTGCAAAAGACAGAAAATCAACCCTAAATTTATTAACCAGATATTCTAGGCCTGTTTTCAGCCATGCCTCAGGCACCATTTTAAACCTTTATTTTAAGGAGTCCTGCTCACTGAGCCTCAATCACACCCTTTGCTCTGCCTACCCATCCCCTCTGTGCACTCAGCATCTACATGCCTGCCAGCACTCCTCTCAGAGAACTAACCCACCTCTTCCTACCTCCTTCTTACTCAAAGCCTCAACAGCCTTCAAGATGACACATCAACACCTGTTATAAAACCTTTCCTGACCTTTGGACCCATGATGAACTTACCTTCATTTGAATTTGTCCTAAAATACTGTGGGAGGGTTGCAAAAAATGGCCATAAGCTTCCCATCCCTGTGTGTCTCCTCTTTTGCAATGTGACTCTGCCACTCATCTTATCAAGAGGTGGACCTCTTGACTTTTTCACCTGTTGACTCTGGGCTGGGCCTTGTGACTTTCTTTAGCCATGGGACACTTGCAAATGTGACTCAGGCAGACACTATAAAAGCATCTGGGCACTGGGGCTTGCCCTCTTGCTGTCTTGGGAACTCTGCTACCACCACCAGATGACAGGCTAAACGACTCTCCTGGATGAAGAGGGGCACATAGCTAAATTATCCTTGAGGCCCCAACTGACACTGGGCCAACACCCAACACATGAAAAGCAGCAAATATCAGGTTAAGTCATGGAGTTTTGTACCAATGTTTGCAGCAAACTGTTTACTGTTTAAGAATAAAAAGATTCTAGGGGCTCTGGGTGGCTCAGCCAGTTAAGTGTACAACTTCGGCTCAGGTCATGATCTCATGGTCCATGAGTTCGAGCCCCGCATCTGGTTCTGTGCTGACAGCTCAGAGCCTGGAGCCTGTTTCAGATTCTGTGTGTGTCTCTCTCTGCCTCTTCTCCACTCATGCTCTGTCTCTCTCAAAAATAAAAAATAAAAACATTGAAAAAAAGAATAAAAAGATTCTAGGTCTTCCTTTTTGACATTTTTTTTTAAGCTCATATTTATTTTGGTATGCTTTTTTGTGAAAAGGGTTAACTCTAACTTGTGATGAAGGAATTATGCATGAAGCACAGCCTGGTTTTCAATATCTGGAAGTATCCATGGGAGTGGATCATGAAGCTTCTCAAAAACACTTGGCTTTTAGGTAGAAGCAACCCAAGTGTCCATCAACAGATGAATGGATATACAGAATGTGGTATGTCCATACACCAGAATATTATTTAGTCATAAAACAGAATGAAGTTCTGATACCTGCAACAACATGTATGAACCTAAAAGATCTTATGCTCACTGAAATAAGCCAGACAGGTGCAAATAATGTATAATTACCAACAGAATAGACAAATTTACAGACAGAATGTACATTAGAGGTTACCAGAGACTGGAGGGAGGGAAGAATGAAGAGTTACAGAGTTTATATTTGGGGTGAGGAACAACTTTTGGAAAGAGATAGCGCTGATGGCTGCACAGTATGGTGAATGTAATTAATGTTACTAAATTATATGCTTAAAATCGCAATTTTAAAATGTTTTTTTTTTTACATTTTAGCACATTTTTCACAAATCAATAATGTAATACACCCCAAACCCTTGGATTATACACTTTAAATGGCTGGACTGTATGTTATGTGAAGTATATTTCAATAGAGCCATTAAATTTTTTTCTAAACAAAACAAACAACCAAACAACACAAAAATAATCCTTGGCTTCACTTTTCCCCTCTAATGGAAACTATCCAGCATACTGTATTCCTCTTTTCACCTTTACTACCAGGAAGCTTAAGACCAAGTTTCATGTCCAAACACAGCAATTTAGTGGGCATACAGATGTGCTAAAACATAATAACTATCATCATCATCATCAAATCAGAGGGTCCAGTTTCCTGTCTGTATCTTTCTATGTGTCTGCCTTTGTCCCATCTCTCATCTTTCTTAACTAAAATTCATTCAAGTGACTTTTCTCCAACCCCCCCAAAGACCCTAAAGCTAACTGAGGTAATGAACCTTTGAGGTCACAGTGTCAGCTCTGTAAATACAATGTTATAGCCCCAGATTAATAATTAACCTTCAGAGCAAGGGAGAACAACTCATGCTAAATAATAAATAAGAGAAAGTAGGGCCTCAAAAGCAGTAGGAATGTCAGCAGGTTAACCAGCATCATTTAAAAGCACGTCCAACCTATTCGTGGGAATACTTTCACCACAGACAACCAATAGGCTCAAATTTGATAGCACAGACATCAACCACTGCTGACTGACCTTTTATTCTGGGAACATTCTTTTAAGACAAATATTCAAAAATTCACCAAATGACCATATTTCCCAATAAGTTTTGGAACACAATATCCCAAATTCCCAAGGAGCTTGGCTTTAAGGTCATAGGAAAAAGTCATTCACATAGGAGAAAAGGGGATAGAGTGTTCTTAATTCCACACACATGCTCATCGTTTTTCATCTCAGGAAAAGACTGAATTCTGAGTAAAGACACTAGTACACGAGCCCCCTTGTTAGCCTACCAAAGTGCTAACTTGGCCAATGGATTGGTATGAAAAGAAGCCTGTGAATACAAAACCCAGAATAGATGATTTTATCTCTGGTAATAAAGTTTCTGATGATATAGTATATAATACCTGTACCTCTTTGATGAGAGAGAAGTATTATGACTAGAAAAATCCATTTGGCTTGCCTCTACAATAAGTCCAGGAAGTTTGTCAGTGCTTCCATCCATAGTGCAAGTGCTTTGTACTTGATGTGCTCTTAATAAATCTTTCTTGAACTCTTGGAGTCAAACTATAAATTAAACTTTTCACCATAAGTAGATTATGAATGGTGAAAAGCAACATATTTAAAGGTACAACAGTGCTCTAAAAGAGAGTATATATCCCAATACACAACAATGCCTACTTGTCTTTTCACTGCTACTGAGACCATTGAAAAGAAAGTGACATTATCGGGGCACCTGAGCGGCTCCGTCAGCTACGTGTCTGACTTTGGCTCAGGTCATGATCTCACAGTCTGTGAGTTTGATCCCCACATCTGGCTCTGTGCTGACAGCTTGGAGCTCAGAGGCTGGAGCCTGGAGCCTGCTTCAGATTCTGTGTCTCCTTCTCTCTCTGTCCCTCCCCCTCTCATGCTCTGTCTCTCTCTGTCTCAAAAATAAATAAACATTAAAAAAAATTTTTTTTTTAAAAAGGAAGAGTGACATTATCATAGTACAAGAGAAATTTCTGAGGGTAGCATGTAAGTTGAGGAGGCAGGTCTGCCCCAATGGCACAAATGTCATTCCTATGCCCCTGGCCTTGGTTTCCCCATTTTTAAAAGATGACATCTACCTTAGGTTGTTTACTTAGGTTTCTTCTACTCCTACAAGAGATGTGATCCTATCAGTGCTATTTTTCATTGCAGAATAAGTTTCCTAATAGTTTCAATGCTTTCTACATAATTCCACCCAGTATCTCTAGTCAATAGTGAAAAATCATATGTGAGCTTTTATAAGTTGGATATTAGAAGTGCTCAGAATGTTTAACACTAATGTTGTTCCTATTTAATATTAAAGATTCCAGTGTCTTCATTCAAAAAATGAGAGCTGACTTGGAAATATACTTAGCAGAACTTATAAACTCATGTTTAATCGTAAGACACAGTGGCAAGGAATAGAAGGATTAAGCAAATTAATTAGATACAAAGTTCTTAGCCTCTAAAGCTGAACTCCTAGTAAGTTTAACTATTTGTTACCTTCTGTGCTGCCACAACTTCAAAAATGATTTACTTTCTAGAACGCTGGAGGGCAGGGTGTAGGGGGGAATGACTTATGAATTAACCAGGGATTGTTTGGATATAATTATAAACTGCCAATCACCATGAGTCAATGATATTCAGACTTTTAAAGCTATTTCATTAAAAAGAAAGAAAGAAAGAAAATTAAACCTTATCTAAAAGACTGTTTATGGGACTTAAGGAACTTACACATCCATGGCTGAAGGTTCAATAATACATTCCCAGTGGAATGGTCTCTAAAAATGTCTATAATTAAAAACAGAACAGTAAAAAAAAAAAAATTGAATGTCTTACTCTCTTGTTGGTGAGTGAGTGGCGGATTCCTTTTTTGAATCAGGAGAGCTTAGGGTTTGCAAAATACAATTATGTTTTTCGGTG
The DNA here is from genome assembly GCF_028749965.1 of Puma concolor. NCBI lineage: Eukaryota > Metazoa > Chordata > Mammalia > Carnivora > Felidae > Puma > Puma concolor. The sequence continues at coordinate 95,077,080 of NC_141669.1, forward strand.
GATAGGGCATCTCGTTCTTGCTCAAAGTGGATTAATTTTAAGGCCTCTATTCCATTTTCTCCTTCCATCACGTCACCCGGATTTGGCTGTGGTTCTGAACTCTTGAAAATCAGATCATCTTCACTTACAGAGACTGTGAGATCACTGCTGCTGCTGCTCAAACTTTCCTCCTCCAGCTGTTCCTGCATTTTTCTGAAGGGTTTCTGTGATTCTGGGTCCCCAGGAGGAAGATGATCTATAAGAGGGAATATGAACAGACTACTGATCACTAACTTCAGGGAGAAGCGAGGTTAACACATTCTGCCTCACAGGCAGATAAATTACTCAGTTAAAAACATGTAGAAACAATCCACAATTAATTATATAGTACGTGAAAAATCATTAAAAATATCTTTAAACCTATCACAGTGGGTTTTAAAATCAGTGAATTAGCTTGCAAAAATATTTCCTCCTGTGTATTTAAGAACTCATGAGAATGGAATTTTGTTAGCCAAGTCACTGGTTTGCTTTTTGACAGAGGTAAAATTAAAGTATGTATTTTGTTCTTACAAAAGACCACCACCACTCCCAACACCTAAACACCAAGAAAAACCAGCAAACAATCTCAGCCTCTCAACCCACCTGGGAAACCTTCCCAAGCAGAATCCTTCTCTTGAGAACACTTATTTACAGATGCACAGTATTCTGAGGCTGATAGCGGAGAGACTGGCGGTCTGGCTCTTTCTTCCTTGACTTCAATACATTCCTGTGTCAGTATTTCTCCCTCTGATCCCTCTGATCTGCTGCAACTGTCACACTTTAAATCAGTGGTTCTGTTCTCTGGACTTAATCTTTCCCGTAACGGGGAATGGAGTTCAGCAGACTTTTTGCCTTCAGATAAACTACTCCCGCCGTGATGCGTGTTGCTTCCTATCTGTAAGCAATGAGTTTGTTCCTCCTCAGACAATGCGCTGGCTGTGACTGGCGTTTTCTCACCAATCTGAAGAGATGTCTTTCCATCTATTTTGTCAGACTTATTTAAGCACTGTGTGTCACTATTAGTTTGTACTACATAGCTGTCTGTCACATTACCGCTCTGGGCTGTCTGTCGGTGTGAATGTGGGTCAGGAATTGAAAAGTTCTTTGTGGGCTGGGGAGATTTCTGCTCTGTACTGAAACCTCCAATGCTTGAGATAGCTGACATTTGGCGGCCCATAAAGATTGTTGCTGGTTGATACAATCCTCTTGACATGGCTGTCCCCGAGTTAGTTCCTGCCTGCCTTGCAACCTGCAACGCAAGGTAGAGGTGAGTTAAACATACTGTGTCTGAACGATTGGGTTGTTTACATCCTTCTCAAAAATGAAGTGAGGAAAAGGAAGCATGGCCACTGAAATCAACACTGACCACATTTTATAAAACCCACGGCTTCCACAGAATAAGTCAGAAAAACGGTACAGTCCGTAGTATTTACTTTGAATCACAATATTGGTTCCGCAAACAAATATTATCTAACAACTATGTAATCTACATTTCAAAAAGAGATGCACACATTGCACAACTATGTGAAAGTACTTAATGCCACTGAATTGTACACTTAGACATGTCTAAAATGGTAAATTTTATGTTACATATATTTCAGCACAATTTAAAAAACTGAATTCTAACCACTTTTCACAGAGAGGCTTGGATTTAATAGAACTAGGGAGATACTATACCAAAAAAAATAAAAAATAAAAAAAAGAAAGCGAGGGAGGGAGAGATGCATACAAAGGACTATGGGAGTTTTAAAAACTCTTTCTAGTATTATAGGTAATATAAAAAAAAAAACTTCCACTAATCATATACAGGATTGCATTAAAATATACTCCATTTGTGCAAAAATAATCCTGATTGCCAGTCAAACTGCAAATAACAGTTTTTCCTCCACATCTTCAAGTAATTTTATTTATTTATTTTTATTTGAAAGAGAGAATGAGTGCAAGGTGGGGAGAGGGGCAGAGGGAGGAAGACGGAGAGAAAAAGGGAGAGAGACAGAGACAGAGACAGAGAGAGAGAGAGAGAGAGAGAGAGAGAGAGAGAATCTTAAACAGGCTCTATACTCAGTGTGGAGCCCAATGCGGGGCTCAATCCCACAACCCTAGAGTCATGACCTGAGCCAGAACCAAGAGTTGGATTGTCAACTGACTGAGCCACCCAGGTGCTCCTCAAGTAATTTAATTTTTTTTTTAATTTTTTTTTTCAACGTTTATTTATTTTTGGGACAGAGAGAGACAGAGCATGAACGGGGGAGGGGCAGAGAGACAGGGAGACACAGAATCGGAAACAGGCTCCAGGCTCTGAGCCATCAGCCCAGAGCCCGACGCGGGGCTCAAACTCCCGGACCGTGAGATCGTGACCTGGCTGAAGTCGGACGCTTAACCGACTGCGCCACCCAGGCGCCCCTCCTCAAGTAATTTTAAAGACATGTAAAGCAATTTAAATTTACAGTCATGTCTATGGGGAGAATGAGCATTGTCTCTTTTTTAAAAAGAGAGGGGGCTGGGTGAGGCAACAGAAGCAATCGGTTCAGTGGCTTGGTCAAGGACACACAGTGGGAAGTAGAACTGGATGTAACAATAATGAAGCCTTGTGGAAGTTACATGCTTTTCTTTTGAAGGGACCAAAGCATCTCTACAGACCTGATAGCATTTAGTTCACAGAGGCTTGGAGAATAGATGGGGAGATATATTTGCATCTCTCTTTTGCAGACAAGAAAATCTGAGGCCCAAATTTTAGAAGAGAAAATGTCACATACACAGCTGAAACAGAATCCAGGTCTTGCTTCTCTTCAAATATACCATCCCTCCCTGAAAGCATAAAACTTCTAGAAGAAAACATAGGCAGTAACCTCTTTGACATAAGCCTTGGCAATAGTTTTCTAGATATGTCTGCCTCCTTAGGCAAGGGAAACAAAAGCAAAAATGAACTATTGGGACTACACCAAAAAAAGCTTTTGCACAATGAAGAAAATCATCAATAAAACACAAAGACAATCTACTGAATGGGTGAAGATATTTGCAAATGATATAGCTGATAAGGGGTTAATATCCAAAATATATAAGAACTTCTATAACTCAACACCAAAAAATAATCTGATTGAAAATAGGCAGATGACCTGTATAGACATTTTTCCAAAGCAGACAGACAGCCAACAGACACATGAGAAGATGCTCAACATCACTCATCATCAGGGAAATGCAAATCAAAACCACAATGAGATATTACCTCACACCTGTCAGAATGTCTAGAATCAAAAAGGCAAGAAATAACAAGTGTTGGCAAGGATGTGGAGAAAAGGAACCCTTTAGTGCACTGTTGGTGGGAATGTGAATTGGTATAGCCACTGCGGAAAACAGTACATAAGTTCCTCAAAAAATTAAAAATAGAAATACTATATGGTCCAGTAATTCCACTACTGGGCATTTACCCAAAGAAAACGAAAATACTAATTCAAAAAGATATATGCACCCCTATGTTTACTGTAGTATTATTTACAATGTCCAAGATATGGAAGCAACCTAAGTATCTATCAATAGATAAATGGATAAAGAAGATGTAGTGATTACTAAAGTAACACACACACACACACACACACACACACACACACACACACACACACAGGAATATTACCTGGCCACACACACACACATACACAAATAAGATCTTGCCATTTACAACAACACTGATAGACCTAGAGGACATTATGCTAAGTGAAATAAGTCAGACAGAGAAAGACAAATACCATATGATTTCACTTATATGTGGAATATAAAAAACAAATGAACAAACAAGCAAATTTTTGTTTAAAAAAAAAGCAGAAACAGGGAACCTGGGTGGCTCCATCAGTTAAATGTCCAACTCTTGATTTTGGCAGCGCAGAGCTTAAGATTCTCTCTCCTTCTCTCTGCCCCTCCTCCCCACTTGCTTTCTTTCTCTCTCTAAAAAAAAAAGCATAAACATACCCATAAATACAGAAAACAAACTGATGGGTGGCTCATGTCAACAAACTCATGGGTGGCTCAATCAATTAAGCACCCGACTTCATCTCAGGTCATGATCTCACAGTTTGTGAGTTTGAGCCCCAAGTGAGGCTCTGTGCTAACAGCTCAGAGCCTGAAGCTTGCTTTGTGTTCTGAGTCTCTCTCTCTTCTCCACCCCTCTCCCGCTCACTCTCGGTCTCTCTCAAAAATCAACACTGAAAAAAAAAAACCAAAAAAAAAAAAAAAAACCAAACTGATGGTTGCCAGAGGAAGGAGGATAGAGGGATGGGCAAAAAAGATGAAGGGGAATCAGAGGTACAGGCTTCCAGTTATAGAATGGATAAGTTACGGGAATGAAAAGTACAGCATAGGGAGCACAGTCAATGCTATTGTAACAGCATTGTATGGTGTCAGATGGTAGTTATAGTTGTTATGAGCATTACACAATGTATACAGTTGTTGAATCACTATGTTGTGTAGTGAAACTAATGTAACATTGTGTGTCAACTATACTTCAATTTTAAAAAGGGAAAAAAGTGGGGCACCTAGGTATCTCAGTCGGTTAAGTGTCCGATTTCGGCTCAGGTCATGATCTCACAGTCTGTGAGTTTGAGCCCCATATCAGGCTCTGTGCTGACAGCTCGGAGCCTGGAGCCTGCTTCAGATTCTCCCTCATTCTCTTCCCCTCCCTCACTCATGCTCTGTCTGTCTGTCTCTCTCTCAGAAATAAACTTAAAAATTTTTTTTAAAAAGGGAAAAAGTGAAATAAATAGCACTAATAAGGGTAACTATATTGGTAAACATAAAAGATAGCATAAATATATTTTTGTAACTTTTTTTCTCCTATATGATTTAAAACACAATTGCATCAAGCAATGATTACAAATATATGTTGATGAGCAGCATATGAGATATAAAGACATAGCTCGTACTATAATTACAACACAAAGGAACAGGAAAGGAATAGAACTGTATAGCAACAAAGTTTTGACATGCTATTAAAATTAAGTTGGTATTGGGGCGCCTGGGTGGCTCAGTCGGTTAAGCGTCAGACTTCGGCTCAGGTCATGATCTCATGGTCTGTGAGTTCAAGCCCCGCGTCGGGCTCTGTGCTGAGAGCCTGGAGCCTGTTTCGGATTCTGTGTCTCCCTCTCTCTCTGACCCTCCCCTGTTCATGCTCTGTCTCTCTCTGTCTCAAAAATAAATAAACGTTAAAAAAAAATTAAAAAAAAAATTAAGTTGGTATTAGTCTGACTAGCTACTTATAAGCTATTAGTTATAACACCAGGAAACCCACAGCAACAGAAATGATAGGGAATCAAAATGGCACACTAAGAAATATATATTTAAAGCAAAAGAAGGCAGTATGGAGGATAAAAGGACATAAAAAGATATATGGAAAAGAAAGTACAAAATGGCAGAATAGAATCCTACCTTTTTAGTAACCACATTAAGTGTAAATGGATTAAACACTACCATTAAAGTCAGAGATTGGCAGAAAAGATTTTTTAAAAGTCATGATCCAACTATATGCTATCTAAAGTGACTCATTTTAGATTCAAAGCCACAAACAGGTTAAAGGAACAGGAGAGTAAATGATATATGAACAGAACCTCATGAAAAAAAAATAGACAGTAATCAAAAGAAAGCTGAAGTGGCTATACTAATATCACATGAAATAGACTTTAAGATACAAAATTGATACTAGAGACAAAGGACATTTTATAATGTTAAAATGGTCAATTTGTGAAAAAGATATAACAATTAGAAAAAATATATATATATGACAAAAAATTCCTAAAATACATGAAGCAAAAACTGAAAGAATTAAAAGGACAATTCAATAATAATAGTTGTTATTACTCCACATTCAATAAGACTCCACATTGCACAATATATAAAACTAAACAGGGGCGCCTGGGTGGCGCAGTCGGTTAAGCGTCCGACTTCAGCCAGGTCACGATCTCGCGGTCCGTGAGTTCGAGCCCCGCGTCGGGCTCTGGGCTGATGGCTCAGAGCCTGGAGCCTGTTTCCGATTCTGTGTCTCCCTCTCTCTCTGACCCTCCCCCGTTCATGCTCTGTCTCTCTCTGTCCCAAAAATAAAAATAAACGTTGAAAAAAAAAATTTAAAAAAAAAAAACTAAACAGAAGGTCACTAAGGAAATAGAAGACTTGAACAACTGTAAACCAACTAGACCTAACAGACATACATAGAAGACTCTACCTACCAACAGCAGAATCCATATTCTCAAGTGCACATGGAACATTCTGTGAGATAGACCCATATTTTTGGCAATAAATCAAGTTTCAATACATTTAAAGGGTTAGAAAGTATGTTCTCTAATGACAATGGAATGAAATTAGAACTCAATAAAATAAGGACATTTGGTAAATTCACAAATATGTAGAAATTGCAAGACCCACTCTAAATAACTAATGGGTCAAGGAAGAAATTACAAGGCAAATTAGAAAATAGTCAGAGATAAATGAAAAGCAAAACACAACATACTAAAGCCTAAAACAAGCAGTTGTAGAGGCAAATTCATACCTACAAAAGCCTATATTAATATTCATAGCTATAAAAGCCTATATTAAAAAAGAAGAAAGAACTCAAATCAATAGCCTAACCTTCCATGTTAAGAAATTAAAAAAAGAAGAGCCAATTAAATCCAAAGCAAGCAGAAGGAAGGAAATAATAAAGATCAGAGCAGAACTAAATGAATTAGAGAAAAGAAAAGCAGCAGTGAAAATCAACAAAACCGAAGGTTGATTCTTTGAAAAGATCAACATATTGACATATGTTTAGCTAGACTAAGAAAAAAAAAAACTTAAGTTATCAAAATCAGAAATGAAAATAAGTACTTTGTTACTAACCCTATAGATATAAAAAAGATTATAAGGGAATATTATAAATAATTGTATGCCAACAAATTAGCCAACCTAGATGAATTGGACAAATTCTTACAAAGACACACACTATTAAAACTGACTCCAGAAGAAATAGAAAATCTGAATAGACTTGTAACTAGTTAAGAAACTGAATTGTAGTAAAAAAAAACTTACCCCATAGGGGCGCCTGGGTGGCGCAGTCGGTTAAGTGTCCGACTTCAGCCAGGTCACGATCTCACGGTCCCTGAGTTCGAGCCCGCGTCAGGCTCTGGGCTGATGGCTCGAAGCCTGGAGCCTGTTTCTGATTCTGTGTCTCCCTCTCTCTCTGCCCCTCCCCCGTTCATGCTCTGTCTCTGTCTGTCCCATAAATAAAGAAAAACGTTGAAAAAAAAAATTAAAAAAAAAAAAAAAAAAAAAGAAAAGTCAGGATCACAACTCTTCACTGGTTAATTCTACCAGAGGTTTGAAGAGTTAACACCAATCCTTCATAAACTCTTCCAAAAATAGGCAAGGAAGAAAAACTTCTTGACACACTCTATAAAGTCAGTCCCTAATACCAAAACCAGACAAAGATATCTCAAAAAAGGAAAACTACAGGCCAGTATTTCTTATGAATATAGATGTAAAAACTTCCAACACAATACTAGAGAACTGAATTCAGAAACAAATAAAAGGAATTATACATCATGACTAAGTAGGATTTATGCCAAGAATACAAAGTTAGTTCAACGTATGAAGATCAAGTAATGTAATAGAATAAAGGGGGGAAAACTCCCAAAAGATTATCTCCATAGACACAGGAAAATCATTTGATAAAATCCATCACATGCTCATGATAAAAAGCACCAAACTTGGGATAAAAGGGAACTCCCTCAACCTGATGAAGTACATCTCTGAAAAACACCCAACAACATAGTCAATGGTGAAAGACTGAAAGCTTTATCCTAAGATCAAGATTAACACAAGAATATCTGTTCTTACCACTTCTATGTAACACAGCATGCAGATTCTAGCCAGGACTGTATGGTAAGAAAAAAAGAAAAAACGAAAGACATCTAGATTTCAAAGAAAGAAGTAAAACTATCTCTATTGGCAGATGACATGATCTCATATAAAGAAAAACCTAATGGGGTGCCTGGGTGGCTCAGTCGGTTGAGTGTCCAACTCTTGGTTTTGGCTCAAGTCATGACCCTAGGGTTGTGGGATAAAGTGCTGCACTGGGCTCCATACTGAGCGTGGAACCTGCTTAAGAAAGATTCTCTCTCTAGCTCTCCCTCTGCCCCTCCCCTCCTCAAATTAAAAAATGAAAAGAAAAGAAAAACCTAAGGAATCGCAAGAAAAGATTAGAGGTAATAAGTTCAGCAAGGTTGTAGGATACAAGATCAATATACAAATAGAAATAATGTATTTCTATTCATTAGCAATAAACAATCTGAAACTGAAATCAGAAAACAATTCTATTTATAATAGCATAAAAACACAGAAGAATAAATTTAACAAAGAAGCACAAGACTTGTATACTGAAAACTACAAAACATTGATGAAAGAAGTTAAAGAAGGCCCAAATAAATGGAAAGACATTCTGTATTCAAGTTACATAAGACTTGATATTAAGATGATCAAATCTGGGGTGCCTGGGTGGCTCATGGCTCAGTCGGTTGGGTGTCCGACTTTGGCTCAGGTCATGATCTTGCGGTTTGTGAGTTCAAGCCCCGCGTCCAGCTCTGTCTGACGGCTCCGAGCCTGGAGACTGCTTTGGATTCTGTGTCTCCCTCTCTGCCCCTCCCTGCTCACGCTCTGTCTCTCTCTGTCTCTAAATAATAAATAAACGTTAAAAAAAAAAAAGAGGACCAAATCTTACTCCCAAATTGATCTACATATCCAATGCAATCTCTATCAAAATCTTGGCTAGCATTCTTGCAGAAATTGGCAAGATGACACGAAAATTCATATGGAAATCCAAAGAACCCAGAATAACCAAAGCAATTTTCCAAAAAAGCAAACTTGGAGACCTAATATTACCCACTTTTAAAACTTACTACAAAACTAGGGTAATTGTAGACCTCATTGGCATAAGGATAAACATACAGATCATTGGAACAGAATTGAAAGCCCAGAAATATTCATGCATCTACAGTCAACTGACTTGTTTAAAGACATTTTTAAAGAGTAGTTTTTGATTCAAGGCTAGAAGGGGCTGGAATTGGTTATTTCCCTTCCTCCACATTGAAGGCTATGCCTTCTGGGTTGGTATTTCTCTTCTCTCAGGTCAGTTAGGCTCTGGTCAGTTTCTCCTGAGGGCAGATCTTTTTAAGAACAGAATTCTTTCCTATATTTCAAAATGATTACTTTTTCCCTGCCCATGCCTGAATTATAGGGGGATTTTTCTCTGATATTCACTGTGCGGAACTGGTAAAGCTCCCTGGAATTAAAACACAAAAGGTGGGATCGGGGGGCTATGACTAGGTCTCTCTGGAGTTATCTCTCAGACCTGTCCATGCTGAGCCTCCAGCAATTTGTCAATTACAGCTTGGATTTATCTATCCTGGCACCACTTATTGTAGTGGTTTCAGCTCTGCTCTAACAAGCTGTGATTCTCTGTATTCCCTGTTGGTCTCTCCAATTTTAGAGGCAGCAGATTGCTCTGTAACTTCACTTCTCTGAGAGATCTAAGACTTGTTGATTCTTTGGTTTGTTCAGCTTTTTACTTGTTAGGACAGTGTGGTGACTTCCAAGCTTCGTATATGTTGGGTCAGAAAGCAGACTACAAAGTAATTTCAGTAGCTGAATATTATCCTATTCTATAAATGTACAATAATTTATTTAACCCATCTTATTTTGATGGACCTTGGTTTGTTTCCCACCATCTACCATTCCAAACCATGCTGCAATGATGATCCTTGAGCATATGTCTCTCTGTACACATGCAAGTACAAGACAGCTTCTTATAACTGAAATTGCTGGATCAACACTTGACTTATAGGATATTGCCATTTTGCCATCCAAAGAGGCCATTATGTCATTATTAAGAATATTCCATTGCACCATAAGGTTTAAATAGCAAAATTATAGTAACCAACATTCTGATTCACCTGATATAAATATTATTTGTGACTTCTATTCCTTTTGTCTCTCTATTCCTTTTGTAATTGAAAAGCTAATATAAGAACAAAGACAAATTTAAAATAGGCAAAATCACCTATTACCATTATCCTAATCTAAAAACTACTTTCATTTTTCCTATTGTCAAAAAAAAAAAGTTCTTTAAATATATGGCTTCAAGGGATGGGCTCTTGTGTAGAAGTTAAAGCTGGCCATATGCTGAGGTCAGCTCAAAATTGAGGCAAATCAATGATCAGACTTATGGGTTTGGGAGGTCTTTGATTTTTCACTTTTAAGACCCATTTAGAGAATGTTAATGAACCAATACCAGAGTAATTACTAACCCAGCACAGGGAATACACACCTCCCTCTTTGGTGGTCTGTTAAAGGCCAAAACATAAAGCAAAGGAGTAGGCATGTCTTAGAGAGAAGAAAGCCACCTGGGGAAGGCCAAAGGAAGTGCCCTGGATTACTCCTTTCTACCAGTAATTCTCAAAGTCCTCTGACTTACCAAGAGGCCAAAAACTCCAAGTCCATTCCCACTGAACAAAGAACCCCAAGAGCTAAGAAATGGAGAGAAACAGCAATATAGTAACCTGCACAATCAACAAAAGTAGCATGTAATGATTTAACTTACAGTAAATGCTTCTAAAACCAAAGTGAAAAACAGCAACAACAATTCAAAACAGTGCTATTAATGAAGAATACTTCATAAAAGGAGGAGAGATTCCAAATCTCTATGACAGCAAATGGTTATAAACTGCCATTTTTGCCAAGCGTTCAACACTTTTTAGAATATGGAACTGCAGGTCCTCAACAAACTGTACTAATATACTACTTACCAACATAGTAATCAATGAGAACATCACATTTATTTTAATTTTTTAATATTTTAAAAATGTTTATTCATTTATTTTGAGAGAGAAAGAGAGACAGAGAAATAGAATATGAGTGGAGGAGGAGCAGGAGAGAGAAAATCCAAAGCAGGGTCCATGCAGTCAGCACATAGCCTGACTCAGGGCTCAATCTTACCAACTATGAGATCATGCCCTGAGCAGAGATCAAGAGTTGGACACTTAACTGACTGAGCCACCCAGGCACCCAGAACATTACATTTTAGTGGCATATAATAAATCAGAAGTTATGGAAAGGTGGCCTGTAATTATGCATAAAATTAGAATCTCCAGACTGGTGCATTTGTTTGCCTATAGGACCAAAAGAGACAACTTGCATTTGAGGATCTGTTGAGACCCAATAGGAAGTTTTTTCTGCTCTATCTCTAGTTGTTCGTTTGTGGGGGAGGAGGGTTAAGTTTTTGGTATGATTTCAACCTTACAGAAAAGTTTCAGGAATCATAAGAAAAACTCCCCTAATATCTTTTGTCTAGAATAATCAATTATTTACATTTTGCCCCATTTGTTTTATCATTCTCTCTCTACATATATGTGTATGTTTATACACACACACACACACACACACACACACACACACACACACACACACAATTTTTTCCTGAACCATTTGAGGGTAAATGGAGATATCTGGTCCCTCTCCCCCAAACATTTTAGTGTATATTTCCTGAGCACAGGGACATTCTCTTTCATCAGTAGAGAGAGTTCAATGATTAAAATCAGGAAATTCAACACTGATAAAATGCTATTTTCTATTCCACAGTCCTCATTCAAACTTTGTTACTTGGCCAAATAATATCCTTTATATAGCTACCTTTTTCCCAGTTTCAGGATCCAATCTAGAGCCATCTCTCTTTGAGCTTATTTTAACCTGGAACAACTCCTCAGTCTTTGTCATTCCTGACCTTGACATTTTTTTAAGAATATAAGCTATCTACTTTGCAGACTGTCTCCCAATGTGTGTTTGACTAATGTTTCCTCATGATTATGTCCAGGTTATGCATTTTTCGCAGGAAAACCACAGAAGTATGTTTACAGTTTTCAGTAACAGGAATACTACTCTGATAAAGCAAATTTATTGGGATGGAAATTAACCCCCAATCCTCCCACTATGAAGCAGAATAATTAGAAATATTTGTTTCAAAATTTGCCTTCTTAAAAAAACAAAAAAAATTAAAAAACAAGAGGGACAACAACATAATACCACTTTATACCTATTACATTAAATTTTAGAAATTAAAATTATAACACCCAATCCTGGATTGGGTCCTGGAACAGAAAAAGGACATTGAGGGAAAATCTGATGAAATACAAAGTCTGGAGTTTAGTTAACAGTAATGTACCTAAGTTAGTTTTTTACATCTGACAAATGTGGCATTGTAATGTGGACCATTGTGGGAAATGGGTGAGGGATCCAAGGATGCTATATTGTCTCTGCGACTTTTCTAAAATTCTATATTGTCTCTGCAAATCTAAAATTATTCTAGAATAAAAAGTTTACTTAAAAAGATAACCCCTTGGGGAGGAGAAGCCAAGATGGTGAAACAGCATGGAAGTTTTTTGTGTGTCTCACGTCCAAGAAATACAGCCAAACCAACACTAAACCATCCTACACACCTAGAAAACTCACTGGAGGATTAACACAACAATCTGCACAACCTGAACCACAGAATTCAGCAGGTACGTGGCACGAAGAGCTGAACCTGGGAAGCGAGGAGCAGGAAGGGCGGTGCTTTTGCAAGCAAAGAGAGGATGGAGACTGGTGGAGGGAGAATATGGGTAAAGCACCCCTCCCCAAAAGCAGCTGGAGAGAAAGTGGAAAATTGGAAACAGCTGCAGGGACTAAACTAAAAAGGGAGAAAGGAGAAAGGAGAGGGTTTAAATTCCAATAAGACTGTAAACAAGGGGAGTGCAGTCTGCAACTCTGCATCTTGATACCTGGCAGTGCTCTGCTGGGAAGGGTGAATCCCCAAGAAAAGAGTGGGGTCCGGGAGGTTCTCAGGCCACACAGGGAAAAGCAGTTTCACTGCTGGAAGGACATTTGGTAGAGACTGTTGAAGCTACCTGGTCCCAGCAGACTCCAGAAGGTGGCCACATTTGCTGGTGCTGGGTCAAGGTCATTAGGGTCTGGCCTGGTGCCAGATGTGTGTTGTGATTTTCCACAATCCCTGAAAAGCTACTGCTACACTATCTCACAAACTTTTTCTGGGGCAGGCTGGTACCTGGCTGCAGTCTCAAGGCACCGGCAGCAGCGGGGTCTAGTAAGCATTCCTGGGCGCAGCCGACATTCGGCCATTGCTCACTCGACCATTGTGCAGTGAGACCCTCCTGCAGAGAGGCAGAACGGGTCAAAGCTACAGTCCTTCAGAAGTAAGGGGCTGGGAAAAACAGCCACATTGGGGACAAAACTCGGGAGACAGATACTGCCTGGGGTCTGGTCATGGAGAGTGAAAACGCAGGGAGTGGACAAAAGCTGAAGACAGAGGACAGGTGTGCGATTGCTAATCTGGGAGAACAGAGTTCCAAAACTAGAGACTGGGTAGCTGGGTGGCGCCATTTTCACCGCTCCCGCGCATGTGCATACACACCTAGCAGCGCTACAACACTCCACCCCACTAGCGTAGCAGCGCCATCTAGTGAAGAGCAGAGTCGTTATACTGAGCCCTGTCCAACTGGGCCAACTTCACTCTTCAAGAACACAAGTTCACCGCCTGCTTAGTTTATGGACTATAAAGCGCTACATAGTCTGACTTCTAGGGGAAAGCAAAGTAATTTCACTCCTACTTCAATCTGTTAGCAGGTCCATCTATTCAATTTTCTTTCTTTTTTTTTCTCTTTTATACTTCTTTTCTTTTTCTTGAATACAGAAAGAGAAAAAATTCATTTTTATTAAAAATTTTTTCTTTAATTTTTATTACTGTATTTTTTACTTTTGTGGAAAAATTTCCAAATTCTATTTTACTTCCATCATTTTATTTTAGTCTACTTCAGTGTATTCACCTTTTTAAATTTTCAAACAATTTCCTTTTTTTCTTTTTCTTTTTCATTTCTTTTCTTTTTCTTGAATGCAGAAAGAGAAAAACTTCATTTTTACTTTCAATTTCTATTAAAAATATTTTTATTTCATTTTTTACTATATTTTTTGCTTTTAGGTAAATTTTTTCGAATTTTATTTTACTTCCATCATTTTATTTTAGTCTACTATAGTGTATTCACTTTTTTAAATTTTCAAACGATTTCCTTTTTTAAATCTTTTTTCTTTTTTGTTTCTTTTCATTTTCTTGAATACAGAAAAAGAAAAAAATTCATTTTTATTTTTAATTTTTATTAAAAATATTTTTCTTTAATTTTTCTACTATATTCTTTACTTTTGTGTATATTTTGTCAAATTCTGTTTTATTCCCATCATCTCATTTTAGTCTACTTCAATGTATTCATGTTTTCAAATTCTCGAACGATTTCCTTTTTTTTACTCCCCCTGCTTTTTTTCCCTAATCTGTCAAACCCCTTTCAACACCCAGACCAAAACACATCTAGGATCTAGCATCATTTATTTGATTTGTGTGTGTGTGTCTGTGTTTAATTTTTTAATTTTAATATTTTTTTCATTTTAATTTTTCTACCTCATTAATTCCTTTCTCCCTTCAAAATGACAAAAAAAAGGAATTCACCCCAAAAGAAAGAGCACAAAGAAACGACAGCCAGGGATTTAACCAACACAGATATAAGCAAGATGTCTGAACCAGAATTCAGAATCACCATAATAAGAATACTAGCTGAAGTCAAAAACAGATTAGAATCCCTTTCTGCAGAGATAAAAGAGGTACAAAATAGCCAGAATGAAATTAAAAATGCTATAACTGAGCTGCAATCATGGATGGATGCAGTGGTGGCAAGGATGGATAAGGCAGAACAGAGAATCAATGATATAGAGGACAAACTTATAGAGAATAATGAAGCAGAAAAAAAGAGGGAGATTAAGGCAAAAGAGCACGATTTAAGAATTAGAGAAATCAGTGACTCCTTAAAAAGGAACAACATCAGAATCAAATGGGTCCCAGAAGAGGAAGAGAGAGAAATAGGGGTAGAAGGATTATGTGAGGAAATCATAGCAGAAAACTTTCCTAACCTGGGGAAAGACACAGACATCAAAATCCAGGAAGCACAGAGGACCCCCATTAGATTCAACAAAAACCGACCATCACAAGGCATATCACAGTCAAATTCACAAAATATTCAGGCAAGGAGAGAATCATGAAAGTGGCAAGAGAAAAAAAGTCCCTAACCTACAAGAGAAGACAGATCAGGTTTGCAGCAGACCTATCCACAGAAACTTGGCAGGCCAGAAAGAAGTGGAAGGATATAGTCAGTGTACTGAATCAGAAAAATATGCAGCCAAGAATTCTTTATCCAGCAAGGCTGTCATTCAAAATAGAAGGAGAGATAAAAAGTTTCCCAGACAAACAAAAATTAAAGGAGTTTGTGATCACTAGACCAGCCCTGCAAGAAATTTTAAGGGGGACTCTCTGAAGGGACAAAAGATGAAAAAGTATATGTATATATACATATGTATATGTGTATACACATGTACATATACACGTGTATATGTATATGTATATACACACATATATATATATATATATATATACATGTGTATATGTACATATACTTTTCCATCTTTTCTCCCCTCAGAGGGAGGTATTTATTTATATAAATAAATAAATACCAAAAGCAACAAAGATTAGAAAGGACCAAAGAACACCACCAGAAACTCCAACTCTATAAGCATCATAATGGCAATAAATTGGTATCATCTAGAGTGAGTATCAGTACTCACTCTAAACGTCAATGGACTCAATGCTCCAATCAAAAGACATAGGGTAACAATGGATAAGAAAACAAGATCCATCTATATGCTGTTTACAAGAGACCCACTTTAGACCTAAAGACATCTTCAGATTGAAAATAAGGGGATGGAGAACCATCTATCATGCTAATGGTCAACAAAAGAAAGCCGGAGTAGCCATACTTATATCAGAAAATCTAGACTTTAAAATAAAGACTGTATCAAGAGATGCAGAAGGACATTATATCATAATCAAGGGGTCTATCCACCAAGAAGACTTAACAATTGTAAACATTTATGTGCCAAATGTGTGAGCACCCAAATATATAAATCAATTAAACACACAAAGAAACTCATTGATAGTAATACCATAATAGTAGACTTCAACACCCCACTCACAACAATGGAAAGATCATCTAATAAAAAAATCAACAAGGAAACAATGGCTTTGAATGACACAGTGGACCAGATGGACTTAACAGATATATTCAGAACATTTCATCCTAAAGCAGTGGAATATACATTCTTCTCTGGTGCACATGGAACTTTCTCCAGAATAGACCATATACTGGGACACAAATCAGCCCTAAGTAAGTACAAAAAGATCGAGATCATACCGTGCATATTTTCAGACCACAATGCTATGAAACTGGAAATCAACCACAAGAAAAAAATTTGGAAAGGTAACAAATACTTGGAGACTGAAGAACATCCTACTAAAGAATGAATGGGCTAACCAAGCAGTTAAAGGGGAAACCACAAAGTATATGGAAGCCAATGAAAATGATAACACCACAACCCAAAACTTCTAGGATGCAGCAAAGGTGGTCATAAGAGGAAAGTAGATAGCAATCCAGGCCTTCCTAAAGAAGGAAGAAAGATCTCAGATACAAAACCTAACCTTACACCTTAAGGAACTGGAAAAAGAACAGCAAATAAAACCTAAAACCAGAAGAAGACAGGAAATGATAAAGATTAGAGCAGAAATTAATGCTATCAAAACAAACAAACAAAAAAAACAGAAGAGATCAATTAAACCAGAAGCTGGTTCGTTGAAAGAATTAACAAAGTTGATAAACCACTAGCCAAACTGATCAAAAAGATAAAGGAAAGGACCTAAATGAAATCAAGAATGAAAGAGGAGAGATCACAACCAACAGAAATAAAAACAATAATAAGAGAATATTATGAGCAATTATATGCCAATAAAATGGGCAATCAGGAAGAAATGGACAAATTCCTAGAAACAGACACTACCAAAACTGAAACAGGAAGAAATAGAAAATTTGAACAGACCCATAACCAGTAAGGAAATCAAATTAGTAATAAAAAATCTGCCAAAAAACAAGAGTCCAGGGCCAGATGGCTTTCCAGGGGATTTCTACCAAACATTTAAGGAAGATTTAACACCTATTCTCTTGAAACTGTTCCAAAAAATAGAAAAGGAAGGAAAACTTCCAAACTCTTTCTATGAAACCAGCATTACCCTGATTCCAAAACCAGACAGAGATCCCATTGAAAAGGAGAACTATAGACCACTTTCCCTGATGAACATGGATGCAAAAGTCCTCAACAAGATATTAGCCAACCGGCTCCAACAAAACATTAAAAAAATTACTCACCACAACCAAGTGGGATTTACACCTGGGATGCAGGGCTGGTTCAATATCCGCAAAATAATTAATGTGATTCATCACATCAGAAAAAGAAAGGACAAGAACCATATGATCCTCTCAATAGATGCAGAGAAAGCATTTGACAAAATACAGCATCCTTTCTTGAGAAAAACCCTCAAGAAAGTAGGGATGGAAGGATCATACCTCGAGATCATAAAAGCCATATATGAACAATCCAACACTAATATCATCCTCAATGGGGAAAAACTGAGAGCTTTCCCCCTAAGGTCAGGAAGAAGACAGGGATGTCCACTCTCGCCACTGTTATTCAACATAGTATTGGAAGCGTTAGCCTCTGCAATCAGACAACACAAAGAAATAAAAGGCATCCAAATCGCCAGGAGGAGGTCAAACTTTCACTCTTCGCAGATGACATGATACTCTATATGGAAAACCCAAATGACACCACCAAAAAACTGCTAGAACTGATTCATTAATTCAGCAAAGTTTCAGGATATAAAATCAATGCACAGAATCGGTTGCATTCCTATACACCAACAATGAAGCAACAGAAAGACAAATCAAGGAATCGATCCCATTTACAATTGCACAAAAACCATAAAATACCTAGGAATAAATCTAACCAAAGAGGTGAAAAATCTATATGCTGAAAACTACAGAAGGCTGATGAAAGAAATTGAAGAAGACACAAAGAAATGGAAAAAGATTCCATGCTCCTAGATAGGAAGAACAAATATTGTTAAAATGTCAATACTACCCAAAGCAATCTATGTATTCAATGCAATCCCTATAAAAATAACACCAGTATTCTTCACAGAGCTAGAACAAATAATCCTAAAATTTGTTTTTGTTTTTTTAATATGAAATTTATTGTCAAATTGGTTTCCATACAACACCCAGTGCTCATCCCAAAAAGTGCCCTCCTCAATACCCATCACCCACCCTCCCATCCCTCCCACCCCCCATCAACCCTCAGTTTGTTCTCAGTTTTTAAGAGTCTCTTATGCTTTGGCTCTTTCCCTCTCTAACCTCTTTTTTTTCTTCCCCTCCCCCATGGACTTCTGTTAAGTTTCTCAGGATCAACATAAGAGTGAAAACATATGGTATCTGTCTTTCTCTGTATGACTTATTTCACTTAGCATGACACTCTCCAGTTCCATCCACGTTGCTACAAAAGGCCATATTTCATTCTTTCTCATTGCCACGTAGTACTCCACTGTGTATAGAAACCACAATTTCTTTTATCCATTCATCAGTTGATGGACATTTAGGCTCTTTTCATAATTTGGCTATTGTTGAGAGTGCTGCTAATAAACATTGGGGTACAAGTGCCCCTATGCATCAGCACTCCTGTATCCTTTAGGTAAATTCCTAGCAGTGCTATTGCTGGGTCATAGGGTAGGTCTATTTTTAATTTTTTGAGGAACCTCCACATTGTTTTCCAGAGTGGCTGCACCAGTTTGCATTCCCACCAACAGTGCAAGAGGGTTCCCGTTTCTCCACATCCTCTCCAGCATCTATAGTCTCCTGATTTGTTCATTTTAGCCACTCTGACTTGCGTGAGGAGATATCTGAGTGTGGTTTTGATTTGTATTTCCCTGATGAGGAGTGACGTTGAGCATCTTTTCATGTGCCTGTTGGCCATCTGGATGTCTTCTTTAGAGAAGTGTCTATTCATGTCTTCTACCCATTTCTTCACTGGATCATTTGTTTTTCGGGTGTGGAGTTTGGTGAGCTCCTTATTGATTTTGGATACTAGCCCCTTGTCCGATATGTCATTAGCAAATATCTTTTCCCATTCCGTTGGTTGCCTTTTAGTCTTGTTGATTGTTTCCTTTGCTGTGCAAAAGCTTTTTATCTTCATGAGGTCTCAATAGTTCATGTTTGCTTTTAATTCCCTTGCCTTTGAGGAAGTGTCAAGTAAGATAATGCTGCGGCTGAGGTCAGAGAGGTTCGTTCCTGCTTTCTCCTCTACAGTTTTGATGGTTCCCTGTCTCACATTCAGGTCATTTATCCATTTTGAGTTTATTTTATGAATGGTGTAAGAAAGTGGTGTAGTTTCATCCTTCTGCATATTGCTGTCCAGTTCTCCCAGCACCAGTTGTTAAAGAGACTGTCTTTTTTCCATTGGATATTCCTTCCTGCTTTGTCAAAGATTAGTTGGCCATACTTTTGTGGGTCTAGTTCTGGGGTTTCTATTCTATTCCATTGGTTTATGTATCTGTTTTTGTGCCAATACCATGCTGTCTTGATGATTACAGCTTTGTAGTAGAGGCTAAAGTCTGGGATTGTGATGCCTCCTGCTTTGGTCTTCTTCAAAATTACTTTGGCTATTTGGGGCCTTTTGTGGTTCCATATGAATTTTAGGATTGCTTGTTCTAGCTTTGAGAAGAATGCTGGTGCGATTTTGATTGGGATTGCATTGAATGTGTAGATAGCTTTGGGTAGTATTGACATTTTGACAATATTTATTCTTCCAATCCATGAGCACAGAATGTTTTCCCATTTCTTTATGTCTTCTTCAATTTCCTTCATAAGGTTTCTATACTTTTCAGCATGCAGATCTTTTATATCTTTGGTTAGGTTTATTACTAGGTATTTTATGCTTCTTGGTGCAATTGTGAATGGGATCAGTTTCTTTGTCTTTCTGTTGCTTCATTATTAGTGTATAAGAATGCAACTGATTTCTGTACATTGATTTTGTATCCTGCGACTTTGCTCAATTCATGTATCAGTTCTAGCAGACTTTTGGTGGAGTCTATCGGATTTTCCACGTATAATATCATGTCATCTGCAAAAAGTGAAAGCTTGACTTCATCTTTGCCAATTTTGACACCTTTGATTTCCTTTTGTTGTCTGATTGCTGATGCTAGAACTTCCAAAATATGTTAAACAACAGTGGTGAGAGTTGACATCCCTGTCACGTTCCTGATCTCAGGAAGAAAGCTCTCAGTTTTTCCCCATTGAGGATGGATGATATTAGCTGTGGGCTTTTGATAAATGGCTTTTATGATGTTTAAGTGTTCCTTCTATCCGGACTTTGTTGAGGGTTTTTATGAAGGATGCGGATTTTTGTCAAAAGCTTTTTCTGCATCGATTGACAGAATCATATGGTTCTTATCTTTTCTTTTATTAACGTGATGTATCACGTTGATTGATTTGCGAATATTGAACCAGCCCTGCAGCCCAGGAATGAATCCCACTTGATCATGGTGAATAATTCTCTTTATATGCTGTTGAATTCGATTTGCTAATGTCTTATTGAGATTTTTTGCATCCAAATTCATCAGGGATATTGGCCTGTAGTTCTCTTTTTTTACTCGGTCTCTGGTTTAGTAATCAAAGTAATGTTGGCTTCATAGAATGAGTCTGGAAGTTTTTCTTCCCTTTCTATTTTTTGGAATAGCTTGAGAAGGATAGGTATTATCTCTGCTTTAAGTGTCTGGTAGAATTCCCCAGGGAAGCCATCTGGTCCTAGACTCTTATTTGTTGGGAGATTTTTGATAACTGATTCAATTTCTTCGCTGGTTATGGATCTGTTCAAGCTTTCTATTTCTTCCTGTTTGAGTTTTGGAAGTGTGTGGGTGTTTAGTAATCTCTCCATTTCTTTCAGGTTGTCCAGTTTGTTGGCATATAATTTTTCATAGTATTTCTTGATAATTGCTTGTATTTCTGAGGGATTGGTTGTAATAATTCCATTTTCATTCATGATTTTATCTATTTGGGTCATCACCCTTTTCTTTTGAGAAGCCTGGCTAGAGGTATCAATTTTGTCTATTTTTTCAAAAACCAACTCTTGGTTTCATTGAGTGTTTTAGATTCTATATTGTTTATTTCTGCTCTGATCTTTATTATTTCTCTTCTTCTGCTGGGTTTGGGGTGTCTTTACTGTTCTGCTTCTAGTACCTTTAGGTGTGCTGTTAGATTTTGTATTTGGGATTTTTCTTGTTTCTTGAGATAGGCCTAGATTGCAATGTATTTTCCTCTCAGGACTGCCTTCACTGCATCCCAAAGCATTTGGATTGTTGTAGTTTCATTTTCCTTTGTTTCCATATATTTTTAAATGTCTTCTCTAATTGCCTTGTTGACCCATTCATTCTTTAGTAGGGTGTTCTTTAACTTCCATGCTTTCGGAGGTTTTCCAGACTTTTTCCTGTGGTTGATTTTAAGCTTCATAGCATTGTGGTCTGAAAGTGTGCATGATATGATCTCAGTTCTTTTATACTTATGATGGGCTGTTTTGTGACCCAGTATGTGATCTATCTTGGAGAATGTTCCATGTGCACTTGAGAAGAAAGTATATTCTATTGCTTTGGGATGCAGAGTTCTAAATATATCTGTCAAGTCCATGTGATCCCATGTATCATTTAGGGCCCTTGTTTCTTTATTGATCCTGTGTCTAGATGATCTATCCATTGTTGTAAGTGGCGTATTAAAGTCCCCTGCAATTAACACATTCTTATCAATAAGGTTGCTTATGTTTGTGATTGTTTTCTGTATTTGAGGGTTCTCGTATTTGGTGCATAAACATTTATAATTGTTAGCTCTTCCTGATGGATAGGCCCTGTAATTATTATATAATGCCCTTCTTCATCTCTTGTTACAGCCTTTAAAGTCTAGTTTGTCTGATATAAATATGGCTACTTCAGCTTTCTTTTGACTTCCAGTAGAATGATAGATAGTTCTCCATCCCCTCACTTTCCATCTGAAGGTGTCTTCAGGTCTAAAGTAAGTCTCTTGTAGACAGCAAATAGATGGGTCTTGTTTTTTTACCCATTCTGATACCCTATGTCTTTCGGTTGGAGCATTTAGTCCATTTACATTCAGTGTTATTATAGAAAGATATGGGTTTAGAGTCATTGTGATGTCTGTAGGTTTCATGCTTGTAGTGATGTCTCTGGTACTTTGTCTCACAGGATCCCCCTTAGGATCTCTTGCAGGGCTGGTTTAGTGGTGATGAATTCCTTCAGTTTTTGTTTGTTTGGGAAGACCTTTATCTCTCCTTCTATTCTAAATGACAGACTTGCTGGAGAAAGGATTCTCGGCTGCATATTTTTCCTATCCATCACATTGAAGATTTCCTGCCATTCCTTTCTGGCCTGCCAAGTTTCAGTAGATAGATCCGTCACGAGTCGTATCGGTCTCCCTTTATATGTTAGAGCATGTTTATCCCTAGCTGCTTTCAGAATTTTCTCTTTATCCTTGTATTTTTCTGGTTTCACTATGATATGTCGTGCAGAAGATCGATTCAAGTTACGTCTGAAGGGAGTTCTCTGTGCCTCTTGGATTTCAATGCCTTTTTCCTTCCCCAGATCAGGGAAGTTCTCAGCTATGATTTCTTCAAGTACACCTTCAGCACCTCTCTCTCTTCCTCTTCTGGAATACCAATTATGCATATATTATTATGTTTCATCGCATCACTTAGTTCTCTAATTCTCCCCTCATACTCCTGGATTTTTTTTCTCTCTCTCTCAGCTTCCTCTTTTTCCATAAGTTTATCTTCTAATTCATCTATTCTCTCCTCTGCCTCTTCAGTCCGAGCTGTGGTCGCCTGCATTTTATTTTTCAGCTCATTTATAGCATTTTTTAGCTCCTCCTGACTGTTTCTTAGTCCCTTGATCTCTGTAGTAATATTCTCTGCTGTCCTCTATACTTTTTTTCAAGCCCAGAGATTAATTTTATCACTATTATTTTATTTTATTTTATTTATTTATTTTTTTTTCAATGTTTTATTTATTTTTGGGACAGAGAGAGACAGAGCATGAACGGGGGAGGAGCAGAGAGAGAGGGAGACACAGAATCGGAAACAGGCTCCAGGCTCTGAGCCATCAGCCCAGAGCCCGACGCGGGGCCCGAACTCAGGGACCGCGAGATCGTGACCTGGCTGAAGTCGGACGCTCAACCGACTGCGCCACCCAGGCGCCCCTATCACTATTATTTTAAATTCATGTTCTGTTATATTGCTTAAATTGTTTTTTATCATTTCGTTAGCTCTTGCTACTTCCTGGAGTTTCTTTTGAGGAGAATACTTCCATTTTGTCATTTTGGATATAGTCCTTGGAGTGGGGTGGAACTGCAGGGCTCTTCCTCTGTGCTATCTGGAGTAACCTGCATTGGTGGGCGGGGCCACAGTCAGACTGGTGTGTACCTTATCTTCCCCTCTCCCAAGGGCAGGACTCACTGTGCAGTGGTGTGGCCCCTGTCTGGGCTACTTTGACACTGCCACACTTGTGGTGCTGCTTTGATGGGATCTGGCATATTAGCTGGGGTGGATCCACAAGGTGCACAGGGGCAGGAGGGGCAGACTCAGCTAGCTTTGCCTTCGGTAGTCCACTTCGGGAGGGGCCCTATGGCACTGGGAGGGAGGCAGACCTGTCAGAGGGATGGATCCACAGAAGCACAGCATTGGGTGTTTGCGTGGTGCAAGTAAGTTCCGTGACAGGAACTGGTTCCCTTTGGGATTTTGGCTGGAGGATGGGTGAGGGACATGGTGCTGGCCAGCGCCTTTATTCCTCACCAAGCTGAGCTCTGTCCTCTGGGGCTCAACAACTCTCCCTCCCATTGTCCTCTAGGCCTCCCACTCTCTGAGCAGAGTTGTTGACTTATTCCAGATGTTAAGTCCCACTGGCTGTCAGAACATACTCCATCTGGCCCCTCTGCTTTTGCAAGCCAGACTCAGGGGCTCTGCCCTGCCAGGTGGGCTGCCCCTCCACCGCCCCAGCTCACTCCTGCCAGTCTGTGTAGTGCGCACCGCCTCTCCACCCTTCCTACCCTCTTCTGTGGGCCTCTCGTCTATGCTTGGCTCCAGAGAGTCCATTCTGCTAGTCTTCTGGTGGTTTTCTGGGTTATTTAGGCAGATATGGGTGGAATCTAAGTGATCAAGAGGATGCGGTGAACCCAGCATCCTCCTACACCGCCATCTTCCCCACACCTAAACCCAAATAATCCTGAAATTTGTATGGAACCAGAAAAGACCCTGAATAGCCAAAGCAATCTTGAAAAAGAAAACCAAAGCAGGAGGCATCACAATCCCAGACTTCAAGATATACTACAAAGCTGTAATCATCAAGACAGTATTGTACTGGCACAAGAACAGACACTGACATCAATGGAACAGAATAGAGAACCCAGAAATGGACCCACAAACGTATGGCCAACTAATCTTGACAAACCAGGAAAGAATAGCCAATGGAATAAAGACAGTCTCTTCAGCAAGTGGTGCTGGGAAAACTGGACAGCAACATGCAGAAGAATGAACCTGGACCACTTTCTTACACCAGACACAAAAATAAACTCAAAATGGGTGAAAGACCTCAATGTAAGACAGGAAGCCATCAAAATCTTCGAGGAGAAAGCAGGCAAAAACCTCTTTGATCATGTCCGCAGCAATTTCTTACTCAACACGTCTCCAGAGGCAAGGGAAACAAAAGCAAAAATGAACTACTGGGACCTCATCAAAATAAAAAGCTTCTGCACAGCGAAGGAAACAATCAGCAAAACTAAAAGGCAACCGACAGAATGGGAGACGATATTTGCAAATGACATATCAGATAAAGGGTTAGTATCTAAAATCTACAAAGAACTTCTGAAACTCAACATCCAAAAAACAATCCAGTGAAGAAATGGGCAAAACCCATGAATAGACACTTCTCCAAAGAAGACATCCAGATGGGCAACCGACACATGAAAAAATGCTCAACGTCACTCATCATCAGGGAAATACAAATCAAAACCACGAGAGACCACCTTACACCTGTCAGAATGGCTAACATTAACAACTCAGGCAGCAACAGATGTTGGCGAGGATGCGGAGATAAGAGGATCGCTTTTGCATTGTTGGTGGGAATGCAAACTGGTGCAGCCACTCTGGAAAACAGTAGGGAGGTTTCTCAAAAAACTAAAAATAGAACTACCCTATGACCCAGCAATTTTACTACTAGGCATTTATCCAAGGGATACAGGTGTGCTGTTTCAAAGGGACACATGCAACCCCTATGTTTATAGCAGCCTATTGACAATAGCCAAAGTATGGAAAGAGCCCAAATGTCCATCCATGGATGAATGGATAACGAAGACGTGGTGTAGTGTGTATATATATATATATATATATATATATATATATATATATATATATACACACACACACACACACACACACACACACAATGGAGTATTACTCAGCAATTAAAAAGAATGAAGTCTTGCCATTTGCAACTACATGGATGGAACTGGAGGGTATTATGCTATTAGTCAGAGAAAGACATAAATCATATGACTTCACTCATATGAAGACTTTAAGAGACAAAACAGATGAACATAAGGGAAGGGAAACAAAAATAATATAAAAACAGGGAGGGGGACAAAACAAAAGAGACTCATAAATATGGAGAACAAACTTTGCTGGAGGGGTTGTGGGAGGGGGGATTGGCTAAATGGGTCAGGGGCATTAAGGAATCTACTGAAATCATTGCTTCACTATATACTAATTTGGATGTAAATTTTAAAAAATAAAAAATAAAGTTAAATCAAAAAAATAAATAAATAAACCTGGACCCCTCAATGTAAGATACAAAGCCATCAAAATCCTCGAGGAGAAAGAAGGCAAAAACCTCTTTGATCTTGGCTGCAGCAACTTCTTACTCAACCTGTCTCCAGAGGCAAGGGAAACAAAAGCAAAAATGTACTGGGACCTCATCAAAATAAAAAGCTTCTGCACAGCGAAGGAAACAATCAGCAAAACTAAAAGGCAATCAACAGAATGGGAGAAGATATTTGCAAATGACACATCAGATAAAGGGTTAGTATCTAAAATCTACAAAGAACTTCTGAAACTCAACACCCAAAAAACAAATAATCCAGTGAAGAAATGGGCAAAACACATGAATAGACACTTCTCCAAAGAAGACATCCAGATGGCCAACCAACACATGAAAAAATGCTCAACATCACTCATCATCAGGGAAATACAAATCAAAACCACAATGAGATACTACCTTGCACCTGTCGAATGGCTAACATTAACAACTCAGGCAACGACAGATGTTGGTGAGGATGCAGAGAAATAGGATCTCTTTTGCATTGTTGGTGGGAAAGCAAGCTGGTGCAGCCACACTGGAAAACAGTATGGAGGTTCCCCAAAA
Source organism: Puma concolor (assembly GCF_028749965.1). Taxonomy (NCBI): domain Eukaryota; kingdom Metazoa; phylum Chordata; class Mammalia; order Carnivora; family Felidae; genus Puma; species Puma concolor. The sequence goes on from NC_141669.1 coordinate 95,103,604, forward strand.
AGCTAATAATAGAAGTACCCTAACGACCCAGCAATTTGCAATTCTAGGGATTTATCCACGGGATACAGGTGTGCTGTTTCAAAGGGACACATGCACCCCCATGTTTATAGCAGCACTATCGACAATAGCCAAAGTATGGAAAGAGCCCAAATGTCTATAGATGGATGAATGGATAAAGAAGATGTGGTATATATGTACAATGGAGTATTACTCAGCAATCAAAAAGAATGAAATCTTGCCATTTGCAACTACGTCCATGGAACTGGAGGGTATTATGCTAAGTGAAATTAGTCAGTCAGAGAAAGACAAAAATCATATAACTTCACTTATATGAGGACTTTAAGAGACAAAACAGATGAACATAAGGGAAGGGAAACAAAAATAATATAAAAACAGGGAAGGGGATAAAACATAAGAGACTCTTAAATATGGAGAACAATCTGAGGGTTACTAGAGGGGTCGTGGGGGGGGATGAGCTAAATGGGTAAGGGGCACTAAGGAATTTACTCCTGAAATCATTGTTGCACTATATGCTAACTAATTTGGATGTAAATTAAAAAAAAAAAAAAAAAAGATAACCCCTGGGAAGCAGGGTGCTGGGGATACGCTTAACAGTATAAACGTGCATTGAATAGTAAGTCCTAGAGATCTAATGCCCAGTACAATGAATATAGGCAACAATATTGTATTACAATCATCAAACTTGCTAAGAGACTAGAACTCAATTATCCTAACCACTGAAAAGAAATGGTAATTATGTAATGCGATAAAGGTGCTAATTATCACAAAATGGCAATCATATTAAAATATATATGTAACAAATTAACCTGTTATACACCTTAAATTTACACACTATCATAGGTGAAGTATATTTCAATAAAAAAATAACAGTAACAATTTTCAGAATCTCCAGTAGTGATGAAGGTTAGGTGAAATAGATGCTCCTGTATTGTTGGTAGTGAAATAAACAGGCAGAATCCTCTGAAAGCAAATAGGAAAGAATCCAGCATCAAGAGTCCTAGACATTTTTATTGTCTTTGATTCTTTCATTTTACAAGGAAACACCTTAAGGAAATAAGCCGTACAGGAAAATAAAAAGCTATGGGACAAACAAGTTCATTTGCAGCATTACTTACAATCATGAAAGGTTAGAAGCAAACCACATAAAATAGGGCAAGTCACAAAAATGAGGCAAATGAAGACGATGCCATAACAAGGGAAATGTTTAGATATGGCAAAAGAAAAATAAAACGCAAATTATATATTTAATATGCTTACACCTATGTAAAGATAAATCAACAGAAGAGAAATTAACCAAAATGTGTTTATATAGGATTATGCCAGGAAAATGAACATTGTTCTGCTCCTCTTGTCCTTTTTCCAATTTCACAAACTTAACAAAAACCATTTTATTGAGATATAACTCACATACCATAAAATTCATCCTTTTAAAGTATACAATTCAGAGGCTTCAGTATAATCACAGTTTGTGCAACCATCACTATATCAATTTTAGGACATCTCATTACCCCAAAAAGAAACCCAGTGCCCTTTAGTAATCACTCCCCATCCTCCCTGACCAGCCCCCAGCCCTAGGCAACCACTTATCTGCTGCACCATTTTACATTCCTACCAGCAATTACTTAAACTTTTATAACAACAAAAAACGTACAATAGGCCTGTACAATTGAACTGCTGCTTGCTGTAAGGCAATGCTACATCTCAACTGGCTCAACATTTGCAAAGTAAAATAGCGGCTCCAGTAAAATACAAGCTGGGCTTCTACAGGTTGGCAGCTTTCCTGTTTGCTGAGATGGGTCGTGAGACAGGTGCCTCTTTTCTTTTTTAAAACAGTCTGCATTTTGTTTGCTTAGCAACAGGAAATAGGGTGGTCTTTAATCTTAAAATTCTGACATTGTTATGTGTCTCAAGCAGTTTCTGAGCCAGGAAAGCTGAAGAGAGAATGTTGTGTTTCACATTCTTGTTGACACAGGAATAATATTAGGAATTGAACAGTTTGAGACAGACATTATTGCCAAAAGAAGGTGCATGTATCAGTATTTAAGGATCTGAAATAATTATCAATGTTTCTACGCCTTCCTATTACTTTCTGTAGCTCAGTGCTTGAGGTAAATCTCTAATCCAGGATTTTGGTTCAGTTCTTCCTTTTCCTGACACAATTCTCTATCTGTAGTTTCTTTAAACATTTTAGGAGCTGGGGAAAGTGATTGCAAAGGAAATGAATATGACTAAAAATACTTTTCAGTGAACAGAAGGTAACTTTTTTTTTTTAATGTTTATTTTTGAGAGAGAGAGAGACAGAACATGAGTGGGGGAGGGGCAGAGAGAGACAGACAGAATCCGAAGCAGGCTCCAGGCTCCAGGCTCTGAGCTCCGAGCTGTCAGCACTGAACCCAACCCGAGGCTAGAACCCACAAATGGTGAGATCATGACCTGAGCCAAAGTCAGACGCTTAATGGACTGAGACACCCAGGGCCCCCAGAAGGTAACTTTTAAAACCAGGACTACATCTTTACTGGGGGGAAAGAAGAGAGACCTAGTTTACAATTATTATAATGATGACTTAGTTAATAATTACTAACTACAGGGGCACCTGGGTGGCTCAGTCAGTTAAGCATCTGACTTCGGCTCAGGTCATGATCTCATAGTTCATGAGTTCAAGCCCTGTATCAGTCTCTGTGCTAAAAGCCTGGAACCTGCTTCAGATTCTGTGTCTCCCTCTCTCTCTGTCCCTCCCCTGCTCACACTCTGTCTCTCTTTCTCTCTTAAATAAATAAACATTAAAAATTTAAAAAAATTACTAACTATAGCTGTCAAAGCAGGTAGATCTTAATCATTACTGTACTTTGAAAAATACATGTTATACTTCACATTCTTTAAAAAGTGCTCAGAAGGGGCGCCTGGGTGGCGCAGTCGGTTAAGCGTCCGACTTCAGCCAGGTCACGATCTCGCGGTCCGTGAGTTCGAGCCCCGCGTCAGGCTCTGGGCTGATGGCTCAGAGCCTGGAGCCTGTTTCCGATTCTGTGTCTCCCTCTCTCTCTGCCCCTCCCCCGTTCATGCTCTGTCTCTCTCTGTCGCAAAAATAAATAAACGTTGAAAAAAAAATTTAAAAAAAAAAAAAAAGTGCTCAGAAAATCTTAATTTTTTTCTTACTATATTATTATTTCTTTCACAGGTAAGGGAATTGAGAAATATCAAGATGAATGCAGACTAGAAATGGAACTATCAGACCAAATTTTCAGCTTTCACACAGTTCAATGATTATTTCTAGTTTCTGTGTAAGCAAGTCCTTAAGTCACATTGAGATTTCAAAAACAATCCCTTAATAAAAATTTATATATAACAATCCTGAAGGAATTATTTTACTTCATCATGTGTTATAAACTGAATTGTGTCCCCCGTCCCCAAATTCTTATGTTGAAGCCCTAATTCCCAGTATAACTACTGGGAGACAGAGTCTTTAATGGGATGATTCAGGTTAAATGAGTTTGTAAGGGTGGGGCCCTAATCCAATATGACTGGTGTCCTGATAAGAGGAGGAGATACCAGAGATCTCTCTCTATACACACACACAGAGAGAGAAGAGGCCATATGAGGACAGAGAGAAGGGACAGCTGTCTGCAACCCAAAGAGAGAGGCCTGATCTTGGACTTCCAGCTTCCAGAATTGTGAGAAAATAAATTTCCATTGTTTGAGCCCCCAGTCTACGGTATTTTGTTATGGCCACCTGAGCTAAGACATCATGCCAAAGCAATTCTTAACACTTCTTTCATTTTGCCACTGTGATAGATTATAGACACAATCAATTCACAACTAAGGCCACAAAGAGATATCTCTGGCCATTAAATCCAATAGTCACTAGAACCATATTAATTTTAAAATGGATCCGTTAAGTTTAGGCTTCAAAGGTATCTTCTAGAAGTAACTTTGTTGGGCAAATTCCTATAACATAAATCAACTTCAAGCTGTTACCAGCCGGTGGCTTTACGTCCCATTTCTTTAACTCATAGGTAGCCTCTCCATCCCCAGAGCTCGTGCCACCACTCTCTAGATAAGTGGCAAAAAGCTGGACCAAAGAATGGCTACTCTCACGGAGAACAAAGAAGGAGATGATGGGGACAGTGGTGAGAGTGGTGGCAGGATCAGTGAACATTTGCCAAGCACTTACCAGGTGTCAAACAGATTTATATTCATTACCTTTTTTAATTCTCAAAACAACCATTATTATTGTACTCATCCTTTATGGGACCTAGCAAGGTTGAACAATTTGCTCTTGGTCACAGATTCAAACCCACACACGAGGACTCCAATGCCCATCTCTTATGCTACAACACTCAAAATGGAATCAATGAAGCTCAAATTATATCATTGAGCCACAGCTTTTTTGAAAAACAAACATAAAAGTCTCTAATAATAAATTGGAAGTCTACATCTAATTTCCTACTAAATTCAACCAGTATAAAATCAGACCTATTAAAATAGGACACTAAGTGGAACCTGTACCTGATAAATAAAACCAAGTCTATATAGGGTAAATGGGAAGAGTAGGAGAAGAGCAGATAAAAACTTCAACATAAATTCAGCATTCCTAATTTGTACCAATTGGTGATTTTCAAAAAATAAACACACACACCCCAGCACCAACATTTTCCCCAATACCCCTAGGTTTATGCAATTAACCTTGATCAAAACAATAGAAAGCCACAGCTTGCAAAAAAAGAAGCTTAACAAGTGTCTGAGAATATCAAGACAATAGTCTTTTCTTTTATAATACACTTTAGTACGCTCTGTACATGCTCTGTGGTTCCTACACAGGGTGGCTCAGGATATAACTGTGTCTCTTAGAGCTTCCTGTTAAAAAAGAAATGTGCAGGACTACATTAGAAAGACAGAATGCCAACTCCAGTTTCTAATTTTGAGAGATGTGAGGATAGAAGCAACTAACACACTACAATTAAAAGAGCGATCCCATACACAGGCAGGCTCTTTCTTCCTAAAATGGATTAACCACTGCTCATCCCTTCCTCAAACTTTTTGTTTTTTTTTTTACTGTATTAACATTATTTAAAAATTTTTTAAATGTTTATTTATTTTTGAGAGAGAGAGAGAGAGAGAGAGAGAGAAACAAAGCATGAGTGAGAGAGGGGCAGAGAGAGAGGGAAACACAGGATCCGAAACTGGCTCCAGGCTCCGAGCTGTCAGCACAGAGTCCGACCCAGGGTTCGAACCCACGAACCACAAGATCATGACCTGAGCCGAAGTTGATTGCTCAACCGATTGAGCTACCCAGGAGCCCCTAGTATATTAATGTTATTAAACTAATTAGAGTTTCTATTTCTTGAGGATAGCTGGATTGCTGGCACAAAGCATACGTGTACATCCAACCCCCTGAACAGTCAAAAATCTGTATATACCTTAACTACTAATAGTCTCCTGTTGACTGGAAGCCTTATCCACAACACAAATGGTCGATTAACACATACTTTTAATATTATATGTGTTATATACTGCATTCTTACAATAAAGCAAGCCAGAGAAAAGAAAATCATAAGGAAAATACATGTACAAACTGTACATAAAGTTCAACATCTGTGTATAAGTGGACCCGTACATTGTTCAAGGGTCAACTGCATATATAATTGTGATAGTTATTGCCAGATTCCTTTCCAAAAAAGTTCTAGGCATGAGTACATTTTTTTCAGACTATATGAAAAAGACTTTTTTTTTTCTAATACATTATTTCATAGAATATAAGTATATGAAGTTTGGAAAATCTTATAAAAAATGGAAATCAAAATTTGTTCTCCTGTGGAGGCTTCCATAATCCCTTGTACCATCAAAGGGAGAAAAGAAACAGTGTTTTCCACAAATTTTATCTTCCTCTTGCCAAATCGGCTTGTTTCCGTTTCCCCTTCTCCTTGACTTTTTCTCTCTTCCTTATCACTCTACTACAAGATGTGTACCTATATATATATATATATGAATGCAATTTTCTCACCTGTAAGAGTCTTTGACACATAACACACTTGTCACATAATTCCACCACAGAGACAGCAAAGGAGTGATAGTTGTGTAGCCAAATGTCTTCACAAAAGGAAAATTTAAAAATATGGTTATTTTCGTTCTTGACTGTGAGAAAGAGGTTAAGTCTCTTCCAGAGAGACTTCTTCCCACCATTCTCCTAAGTGAAACCTTTCTTGCAATTACTGAGAAGCAAAGTTGATGTATTTATTAATTAAGGCTCTGCCACTGACCAGCTATGTGATCTGGAGACAAGTTACTTAATTTCTTTGGGCCTCCATCTCCTAATTTGTAAAATGGGCATAAAAATAAATCTTACTTCGGAAAGTTGTTGTAATGAGTGTGTGTAGACGTGTGTGTGTGTACTGTATTCTATAAAGTCCTTAGAACCGTACCTGACACAGAGTAAGACCAATGCAAATGTTAGCTGTCAATCTGAGCCACACTACCCACTTGGGAGGTACCCTCAAAAGGAAGCAGGAGGTGGAGAGTTCAAACTTCATCTGGCCTCAGACTCCAGTGGAATGGGGCACACCCCTCGCTCAAGAAGAATGGCTCCCTCCTCTTCCTCACTGCAGGCTGGTGGGCTGCTACCACTCACCAGGTGGAACAGTGGATGGGCCAAGACCCTACCGTGCAGGAGCTCATGGTCTAATGAGCATGGAGAGAAGAGCATTTTCTAGCCTCTCCTGAAAAAAAAAGGCCTGCAAATCTAGTATTAGCGCCAGGACTTGAAAAACTTTGTGTAATTCAGTTTAATTTTTAAATGTCTTGTGAATAGAAACACATACAAGTGAAAAAGCTATTTAGATAAAAGAGGCCCAGCTGAATACCTTCTGACTTTGTCATTGCTCTAGGTCAAATAAAGTCACAACTCTGCGAGGGTGACAAGCAAGGTACAATGTCCCAGTATTAGAAACCTGGGCAACCGCTCAGAGCCCCACTTTAGGGAGATGCTTGCACTCTTCAGAATTGAGCAGTGGTTCAAGGAGACTGCTGGTGAATGAGGTACTCTGGGCCAGTAAGGGTAAGAAATTGGGGCCTATATAGATAACTTTAAGTAATAACCCAACCACTTTACTCTTGCCCTGCACTGCTCTCTCCAGTAGCTGGTATGACAGGGCCAGACCCATATCTATGGGAACCTCACCATCCCAGTACATGCCCACAGTGTCCTTCTGGCCTGGGAGCTTCCCTCACTGCTCTGCAGCAGCCAGGAGTAGAGCCAGCCACAACATTCAGTCAATGACAGATAGGAACTGAAGAATATATCCCCACTCCCTTTTCTACGCCCATGTGTGAAGACACTAAGGCATGTGCTACACAGTCTTCCAAGGTTCCCCAATAGGACTGAGCTCTGGCTGCTCACAGTAGTAACCCATTCAATCATTCAATCACACACTACTGGTTGTGTCACCTTCCTCTCTCCTCTGTGCTTCCTGGGACCACCTCCCAAATAAACCACTTACACTCCAATCCTTGTCTTAGGATCTGCTTCCAGAAGATTCCAACCTAAGTCATTTTCTCTTTATGGGTATTACAGTAGATTCTTATGACTCCTTTACCCTTGCCATTATGTTATTTCAATCACTTGTCTCCTCCACAATGCCAGTCACTTCAGCCCTTAGAGATGAGCCCAGGCCCCACAGTGGCTGCCTTGGTCTTGTGAATACTGCTCAGATCCCAGGAGCCACGGTCTGTCCTCTGGAAATGGAACTCTTCCCATCATGTAATACTGGGCTGTCTTCCCTGTTTGGTGCCTCCCCTGCAACAGGGCTGCTCCCCACCACAGTTTCACCACCTCTCCTGACACAGCTCCAACCCACAGGTGAAGCCACTGCACACAAAGTGCACATGTCTTCTCAACTGGAAGTTCTTCTTCAGCAGAGCTTTAAGGTATTTCTTCTGCCCTACCAAGCCAACTCAAATGGATTCTCCTTTTAGTGTAAACATGAGCTGTTCAGAGACAGATGCTCTGCTTTCCTTGGCTCACCTGATTTAGCTGGAATATTATAGCACCAAATGAGACCAAGGTTAGGCACAAATGCAGCATCTAAATGGATAATTGGAATATTTTGCATGATATTGGCCAGGGTGTTTTTATTGGATCAGGAATTTTTCCCAACTTTTGAAGAGCATTTCACCCATACCACCTCAGATGGCAGGGCAGCAAGATGGCTAACTGCATGGACACTGAAGCCAAAGAGTCTGGATTTGAGTTTTGGCTCTGCCTCGCTGTGTAGTCTTGGGGAAGTTAACTAACCTCTCTGAGCCTTCCCATGAAATGAGGATAACAACAGCATCTACTTCCAGGATTGTTGAAATGATTAAATGAGTTGATGACCATAAAGTGCTTCGTGTAGCACCTGGCACAGAATAAGTGTGCACTGATCATTACCCATTGTTACAATTAACATGAGAAGTAGAAGTAACAGCCTGCATAACCATTCTCCATGTGACCCTTGCAGGAAGTATTAAAACAGTGAAATGGAACTCTCCAGTTAGCCTTCAGCCCTGTGACAAAATTCCCTGGTCCTCCACAGATCTCCAGCCAGGCCTAGCATGGTACACTCTTGCTGTGAAGGATCCAGTTCACTTCTGCTTTTAGTAGAACATGTTTCACAGTATAATAGTTCAAAGATTGCCTTGGGTAGTTTCAACATTTTAACAATATTTGTTATTCCTATCCAGGAGCATGGAATCTTTTTTCCTTTTTTTTGTGTCTTCTTCAATTTCTTTCATACAATGGAGTATTACTCACCAATCAAAAAGAATGAAATCTTGCCATTTGCAACTACATGGATGGAACTGGAGGGTATTATGCTAAGTGAAATTAGTCAGTCAGAGAAGGACAAAAATCATATGACTTTACTCATATGAGGACTTTAAGAGACAAAACAGATGAACATAAGGGAAGGGAAACAAAAATAAAAACAGGGAGGGGGACAAAACAGAAGAGACTCATAAATATGGAGAACAAACTAAGGGTTACTGGAGGGGTTGTGGGAGGGGGGATGGGCTAAATGGGTAAGGGGCACTGAGGAATCTACTCCTGAAATCACTGTTACACTATATGCTAATTTGGATGTAAATTTTAAAACATAAAAAAAAATTTCTCTCTCTCACACAAACACACACAAAAATAGTTCAAAGAAACTTCACAAACCCCATCCCAAAATTGATATCTCATTCACAAATGACAATACATACGCTTTGATTTTTTTTTTTAATTTTTTTTTAATGTTTATTTTTGGGGAGAGAGAGACAGAGCATGAGCGGGGGAGGAGAGAGAAAGAGGGAGACACAGAATCTGAAACAGGCTCCAGGTTCTGAGCTGTAAGCACAGAGCCCGACGTGGGGCTCAAACTCATAGACCGCGAGATCATGACCTGAGCTGAAGTCGGACGCTTAACCGACTGAGCCACCCAGGCGCCCCTTGATGTTTTTTTATATATGTTCTCTAGTCACTGCTCATATGAAAAACTAAGTAACTAGAACATGCCAAAAGACCAACAGAATTAGAATTTACACCCTGCCCCAACAACAAAAAAATGCAATGTATAATAGAGGGAAAGGATTACTGAATTATAGTAAAATTTGTGAGGATCCGAATGGGGGCTTGAACTTTGTCTTTTTGCTATCTATTAACCAAAACCCAAAAGTTTACTAGGTAAACTAATCATGGAAACAAGCTTGGGGAACAAGTAGACCAATTATTAATTCTCTTAAGAGAACACAGAACTCTGAAAAGTAGCCAGAGGAGGCATGAAAACTCTGGATGCCTTATTATGAAACTGAGCTAGAGTTTTACATTGAGAAAATGGACAATCACTGCTTGATGACTTTTCTTGATAGAGTATCCATGTTACTGCTATGGTTGAAAGGTATACAATCACTTAAAAAATATAGCTTCTTATAATTCAGAATTATCATTAATTTGACAAGTCCTCTCCCCCTCATCAGTGTTTTCCACTTTAATGGCAACCCTCAATTTAGGCTCTTAGTTAATTCTTCCTGTCTGAACGAACCCTGATTCTTCAGTTCCACCAACTCCTTCCCTCAGTTCGTCCTCCATGGCACCTCCAGCCTTATCTCCCTGCTGCTGCACAGCTGTGATGTCACTGCTCCATCCACAAGTCCTGCCTTTACCTGCCCCAACACATACACACACTATTACACGTGCCCGCGTGTGCGCGCACACACACACACACGATTCCAGGAGGAAATCTCAATTCTTAATGTGGCACTAAGAAGTTCCATGATGTAACTTTCCAACCTTACTGTCTACCACTTCCGTACAAGAACTCTGGACTTCAGCCAGGCTGCACAACTGCCCACTGGGCTTTCCTGCTTCTACTCCTTTAATCATGACATCTCCTGGCCTTCGAATGTCTAACACATCCCCACTGACTGATATCTTTCCCATCCTTCACACTAGTTCAAACACCACCTCCTCCACTGAGTCTTGGGCCACTCATTTTGGTAGAAGCATACCTTCTTTCTTCATGCAGCACATGCCCACCACATGTAACTGGCATTCATTACATACTATCTTGTGCCTTAGAAAGGACATCTCCTTGTAGGAAGCACCTTGAGCACAAGCACTGTGGAATTCATAGGGGGATCTACTGTGGCTTCTCACACAGATCACATGCTTAAAAATGATTTATTGACTTCACCATACTGTGCTTCAGGCCAATACCTGAAGACCAACAACTCTGGGAACAGAGACTAATTCATATGACTGTCTAAAGAAGACATGTATGGATTTCCACCGGAAAAAAAATGTAACTCATATGATAAGCAATTATTCTGGAATTAGCATATAATAAGGATTCATTAATTCATCATTTTACTGAAATGTATTTACCTTTTAATTGATGGAACACCAATAAGAAATTGAATATAGGCAAGAAAGAAATTTCTCAAAATGTTACCTAATTGATTGTTATATACAGTCAATAATCAAAGCTTTTAAGATGATACTTTATAGTACACAGGAAAATACCTGTCTTCTAATTATTATATGTAACGTCTTTAAGGGGTTGTCAGCTGTATGTCTCTTGCCCTAATTTTAAATATAACCTAAAAGGAGACTATGTAATTGTATGTAAGGTAAGGGATCACTAGTGCAAATAGAAAAAAAAAGTCTCCCGTTTTACTTAAGTACCATTGACACTGTCGTACTAAGAATGCCTTTATCAGGAATGGCATAGAAAGAACAAACCGGCTTATAGATTAAAAACACATCAATTATTTCATGACCCAATGTCAAACAGAAAAACTGCCTGAATGGTTTAGAAGTCTATCACATCATACCACATTTGGCATACATCTAATGGCACAGAAATCATTTATCATTAAAAGGCCTTTTTATATAGGTCAAGGTTTCTGGGGCTTGGTGTTTTGTATCTTACAGTTTAAAGAATGCTCTAAATTCTAGGTTTTTTAACTTTTTAATCTTTGGGAAGGAAAACTAAAACTTCCTATAAACTCAGATTAATGCCTGCTAATGCATGGAAAAAAGGAAAACTAAAACCTTCCTCCTACTATAAAAACAAAATAGTGTGGCCTCTGTTTCTTTTCTGATAAGAGTCTTAAATACCAAACAGTTAACTGCATAATAACATTTACTGGCAGCCAGGCAGCCTGCTTAGCAGATATATAAAGCAGGTAAAAGGAGAAAAAGTTAATTTCTTGGCTGAATGATTCCATCGGTAGCTATAGGGCAAACCTGAAAGTCTTTTAGTAAAGTAGCAGTTGGTTCTTCTATCAATCTGTAGCACACATACTCTTCCAAGGAAAGCATTAAATATGAAAATCATATCCCGTTATCATCTGTTTCCAGCTTTCAGCCCAGTAAGCTTTTCTTAATGAATGCTGCAGCCTAAGGAACAAGCACGCTGTTGGCTTTTCTGAATAATGGAGTGATGCTACCATTTTTGCTTATTACAATATCGACTGGCTGAGGGGGTTTCACACATAGTCACAAGTGACTACTCTTGCCAGCATGCTCCAAGTTATTACAAGATGTTTTTAGACATTTCATCTAAAAGAGCTTTACTGCTTTTAGTGAAGAAAACATCTATGGTCTTGAACAGAATCATTTATATGGAGATAGGCTGCAGGATTAGAAGCCTGCATTACGGCAGATACATAGCAGAATTTATTTAAGTATTCCTTGCCAGTCTTTTTGTCTGTTGCTTAGATATGCAATCTTTTCTTTCCACTTTCTCTGTGAAAAGGTTAAAATGTACAAAATTATATATACAAAGAAAAGCAAAATTCCATATTTTGTTTACCTTTTATTTAAAACATTTCTGGAACGAAGAAAAAAAACAGCGACAAAGCGTTATTTAGAGAAACATAATTTCACCTGCTAACAACACTAAGGTTTTCTTTGGAATCTATCTCTTTTAAACCTGCTGTGACTGCCTTTTAGCAAATTTAATTGAATTAGACATTAAAGCAATACTCTATAAGTCTTTAAATAATACTTAAGGTTTAATAAAAAAGATCTCTGTAATAACATGATTTTATTTAAAACAATATAGTAAAAGAGAAACACTCCAGAAATCCTCTGTTAACAGAAAGTTTATTGTTTTAATTTATTACCTTTTCTCTGTCTTCATCTTTCAGTTCACCTTTTATTGCAGGTCTATCTTTTGAGAGTAGCTGTGTCTTCTTAATTTGAGCCTCATATTCGGTCTAAACAGAAACAAAGTTTTGATTTTGTGGTGGCTCTTATTATAACCAGCATCTGCCTATATTTTTTAGTCTTTAGAGTATAAAACAGTGAAGTAGAAAGTAAAAGTTGATGTTACTAAGAAATTCAACTTATCTTAGAATAGAAAATTTCACAAATAAAATGTCAAAAGCTGAGGTCTATAAAATGCTGTATGTTTTTACATAAGACCTGATGGCTTCTTACTGTCTTCCATCAATTTAGGGAATAAAACCTTAGCATATTAAGCTATCAGGAAAATCCAGTTACTTTATTATGAAAGCAGCACATTAGACAGTGTTTACCCTGAAAAGTTTTGTCCTAAAGGAAAAGAAATCAATCCTATGGACTTCTTATCTTTATAGATATCTACATTAGTATCATGGTCCTACTCATAACAGGAACAGAGTATATTATTTGCTAGCTCATCGACTTGAAACAAACTCCATTTTCTATGAATAAAAATATACAGGAAACATCAATGATCAGTACCATAGGAATGAAGTTTGCTCTGGCACTAATAACTACATGAAGATGCCTGCATCATTATCGCACTATAATTGATGAAAGTGATTCCATCATAAAATAACTTTTTCTTAAAAGCAAGGCATAAAAAGGGCTTTGATTCAGTATGTTAGTAATTAAAGCCTTAAGAAATTCACGGATGGTGGTTCATCACAGATAAGTATCAGAACATTTTCTAAATTAGGCCGTGATGCACTGCAATTAGAAAAACACCTATGAGATAATCAGAGAACTGTTTTCTTAGTTCTTAGTCTGAACATGAAACTGGCCTGAGCTTTGTTTTGACATATAAAAAAACAGACAATCATCATGAAAATTCACTTGTTTCTCTCAAAATATCTTAAAAGATATTACATGCTGCCCCATTTTTAATAAGAGTTTAGCAGGGAATTTTTTTTCTCTATCAGAATGCTATTAACATGATAGATGACAGTAATAATCTAAAGAAATACCTAATTAAATGAAGTTTTATAAGGCCGGTAAAAAAGATAAACCAAGAAAAGATTTAAAAATAAGGCAATTAAGACAATACAATTTACATCTCTCTGTTCTACCTACTCCTTTGGACTCAGAGATAGTTACTTTTCAACTCCAAAAGCTTTCAAAAGGCATACTTTACAGATTCTAAGGGAAAGTATCTTTAAAAAGGGATGGGAGTGGATTATGAAATAAACAAAATAAATATTGAGGTTTATTAAATAATTGCTGGTTAAATAAAAACTCTGTTCCTGTGGCTGCAAATATTTTCTTATGTTCTTTGAGATCAGTTATAAACACGCAACAGGCATTATACCTACTTTTCTCATTATGGGATCATTTCAGAGCCATACCTTCTAAAGACAGAGCACTTTCTCATGGAAACATGCCTTTTGTTTAATTCATTCTGCTGCAGCAAAAAACTTGTAACTGCATTAGGACTTTATAAAGAATAGTAACAGAAGTCTCAAGAGTCCAAATTACATTGCTCTCAATGCATCTGAAAAATTCACTGAATTGTGGGTACTTTCCTAAATTAGTGATACAAATAAAAACTGAACAATGTACTTAAAATCAAAAGTTGCTATGATAAATTGAAAATTGATGCAAACTATAATTCTGCATCCCCTAGGACCACAGATTTGCACCTACAAACATTTTGTTCTCTTTGCCTTTTATTCATACATATGATACTTGGTTACTATCCATCAAATTTACCTCCTAAACATTGGAGAGCAGGGATTTTCAACCCCACCTCCTATTCTATCTGCATATAAAGGGTTGTACTATGTTTAAAAGTTTTTTAAGTTTGGAAAACTGTATAGACAAATCTTTCCAAAAACTCCCTAGCTAAAAATGATAAAACAGCAGAGCATGTGCCCTATTTTTCCAACCATCAGTCTTTCCATGTTTTATGCCCCACTTCTTCTTTGGTAAGGTCCCATTATATTTCCACAATACATCAGGATTTGTACTGCATCCTTTCTGTCTGGTGCTGATTCAGGTCTCTGTTCCCTTCTTGCCATGTGGCCCAGATTCCTCTTACATTTGCTGTTTCAGGGGCCAAAGTTCTCATGGCCCAGTAGCATCTGCCAGTCCACAGCACCTCTAAGGACAGTCCCCTCTTCCCACAAATCCCCCAGGGAAACCTATTTTAACGAACTCAAGAGCACTGAATCAACTTATCAGGTAACTAACTTGTTCCGTCTGCTAATGTATTGCTTCCCAGCACTGAGCTTGATGCTGCCCACCTAAATTTAGGAGAACCTTTCTGTTCACTTCCCCACTGTGCACAAACAATTTCATCTCAGCTCAACTGATGAAATCTGTTGACGATCATCTGGGGTTATCTGAAGGAGGTGGAGGTCATGGGATATCTTTCAGGTCTCTGGGATATGTTTCCATGTTAATAGCACATCTCATTTTCCATTCTTTTCTTCTTTTCTTCTGTATCCCCACTTACGTTCCTTCAAATTCCCCTCGTCACATTACCATTTGCCTGAAAGTGCCACCACTACCTTTTTTTTTTTTTTTTTAAACAGGCTTCCTTCTTTCAGTGGTCTCCAGGATTATATAAAAATTCTTGGTTACAGAACTGAACAGACATTTAAGATCTGCTGGCCCAGCTTCCTCATGTTAGAGTTGAAAAAATGGGTACAGAGAGTTACATAAATTGTTTGAGTTGACCCTCAGGACTACAAGTCACAGTCTTTTCTCTTCTCCTATTTTTTCCAGGATATGGGTTTCCTTTTATTATTTCTTAAGCATTTATTTATTTTTTAGAGAGAGTGGGGAAGGGTCAGAGAGAGAGGGAGACAGAGGATCCGAAGCAGGCTCCAGGCTCTGTGCTGACAGCAGACAGCCCAGAGTGGGGCTTGAACTCACGAACTGTGAGATCATGACCTGAGCCAAAGTCAGACACTTAACTGACTGAGTCATCCAGGTGCCCCTATGGGTTTCCTTTTTAGATGTTTTTTTACAAAAAGGTATGCAGGAACACTTATTTATATTCAACTAATACATATTAACAAGTAAGACACTCTGGTTGATAAAAAATGGGAAAAGCTACAGACTGTCCTCCAGGAGCCTGAAGGTCCTGCCCTGCCCAGAGTGGCTGTCACAATGCTCAGTAGGAATCGAATGAGGGCGCAAATATTTGTTCTCTTCAAATTTTATCCTTCGTAGGCACATATACCCTAATGACTGAATTTCCAACAAGAATCACATCTTTAAATAGTGACATTGTATCTTCAGAATGCCTCTGCTATTAAACAGAAATGCTCCTGGGAAGGTATAACACAGGATAGAACCAATACCACATTAGCTCTCACATAGTTGTTCATGGTCCAGAAGAGAGCAAGTTGAAAAATACAGAATTAATTTTCAGTCAAGGGGGAAGTCCCAGTGCTTACTGAGTGCTTAAAGAATAGGGGGGTGTTCCTCAAAGCTTACTGAGTGCTTATTATGTGTCACATTGTGGCCCAGATATTGACAGCACTGAAATAGTAAGATGAGGAGCCCACAACGAGGTGGAAAAACAGACATGTAAACAATGACAACACTATGAAGGAAGTGCTTACTGAGATAATTACGGCCCAGACCTAAGGCAGGACATAGAGAGAGAGGGCTTCTAGTTGAAGAAGATAGGAAATGATGTGATGCTTTCAAGAAAATATAGCAGTCAGCATGTTTAAAACTTGGTGGATGCATGTGAGTGAGTGTATGAGTGTGTAAGAGAAAGAACGTGCACATGATTGGAAAAGATGGAGAGGGACAGTGGGAAGACATGGGAGTGGAGGGAATATTGCATAAGAGATGGGGGGAAATGGAGGAGACAGGTGCGGGGAGAGCAGAGCGCGGGCAGAGAGTGAGCAGAGATGGGAGGCAGAGATGGGAGGCAGAGATGGGGAGAGAGGAAGGAGGTGAAGGGAGGCAGTAGGGAAGAAAAAATGTGCACGTCTGTATATTTGTGTGAGACAGAAATGAGAAAGGACATGTGTGTGTTAAGGGTCATAAGGTTGAGCTGCAGGGTGGTATGCAGGCAGACGCCAGCATCTGGGCTTTATCCTGAAAGGCTGAGCAAGCACTCAAGGATTTCAGGCAGATGAGAGATATCACAGATGGGGACTCTCCCTGAATGCCCTGACATACCAGCCTCATGCCTGGCACTTGAATGGGGAAGGCTGAAACAGATGCCATGCTCCACACATGTCCCTGGGACCCTTTTGGGTGCTCCTAAGTCTCAACATTCCTGTCTCTGTGCCTAAGGAGCCTGTGGTTAATTTATCTTCCCCACCCCCCCCCCCCCCATCTCTTTGTCATCAGCCTTTAATCAGTGATGCTCAGGAGCCACGTCTGCATATTCCAAATGCTCGGAACCATTTGCCAGGGTTTCCCTGTAAGTTAAGTTCCAGATGCTGACTATGGTGGTTGGCTTGATAATACACCCTTTTCCATGGGGGTTGTTGGGGGAGGTGGGATGATGGCGTCCCGTGGTGGCGGCAGCGAGGCCTGTTGGGCGGTTGCCCGTTGGGCCTACAGCAACACGGCAGCTTTGGGGCTGGCGCCCTTGCGGGGCCCTTAAGGCGTCAGTGTTGAGGTGGCGGCTTGCGGCCCCTGGTCCCCCACCTCGCTCGCCCCCACCCTGTCCAGGTACCTAGGGCGTCGCCCGCGCAGAGGTTTAAAGACCCTTTGAGGGGGTCGCCCATCCGCTTCGGGTCAGGGTGGTCAGGCCTGTGGGGAGTCGTGGAGGCTGGTTAAAAAAAAAAACAAAACAAAACATACATACATATATATATACACACACACACACACACACACTATTTATATATGTACACACATATATACATATATGTATATAAAACATACATTTGTGTATATATATAAAACATATATTTGTATATATATATAAACATATATATGTATATATACACTAGTATATATATATACACTATTATATATACAAATACATATATATATTTGTATATGTATATACTAGTATATATATACCCTTTTCCAGCTACCTGTCCTTCCCTGTTTCACCTCCCCCATTTGCCTCCTGACATCCCATGCACTTCCCAGATGAACCACTTACATTTGAATCCTTGTCTCAGGGTCCACTTCAGGAGAACCCAACCTGAGATAAGCACAAAGGGCACCAAAACATCTGCTTTAAGGCCCAACTGGGGCTCTTCTACAAGCACCAACGCAGGGAGGGGGAGTAGAGGCAGGAAGGGGGAGAGAAGGACACAATCTTCACAGTACTACTAATATTTATATTCTTGAACTGAGCTTAGTTGGCCTCTTTATCTATTTGACAAGTAGCAATATAGCCACAACACCGTGTTTTCAAAATGACATGACAAATCAACATCCTTAAAAGCCCTGAAAATTATCATAGGCCCCCAAAGTAGTATAATTCATAAAATCAGTTTAAACTAAAAAAATTCATAAAATATGTTTGCCTTTATCCCATTTAAAAAGATTTTAATATTATATAATAAATAGTCTTACAGTCTTACAAAAAGGGAGAAATTCACTTAATACAACTTGGGCCAAATCCCCACTTCTCACATACTGCCTCATTTCGTTTCACTTTCTGGAACTCTACCAATTATTAGTCCATTTGCATCAACTATATTCTATTCAAGGGGAAACACTCCTGGCATTGTGGGGTGTGTGGGCAATATGCTTCCCCAGAACACCTTTCTCCTAAGACTTACATGTGGTCAGTCAGTGGAAGTAAAGATCTGCTACCTGAGTGGGGCAGAGTCCAGCCTTCCTAAGGCTACCACTGGATACCAAGATGAAATGAAGAGGAGGAAAGGAATGGGAAGACAGCACGGCAAACATTCCCTACTCTGAATCTCTGCTTACTGTACAGCTTGCTGAGGTAAGTGGTGTCACTGGCTGGCGTTTCAAAGATTGCTGCCTGCATTCAGCTTTGGACTCAGGGTGACTCCCAATGGTGCTCCCATCTTTCCCAACTGTAGCTACATGATCTGCTCTTCTGTGCCATCACATTGTTTTCTAAAGGCATTCCTTATCCATTTTAAAATGCTCTCAATATAAAAGTATGGATTCTCCCTTTCAAATTCCTCCCTCTCACATTTGGCTATATCATCAAATCAATAATTAAGTAAAAAAGCATCAATGTGAAAATAAAAGGAAAACTTCTATTATTTCCTTTTTTCTATTGGGAAGGCAAAATTCCCTGCTTTGTCCATCACTTTTACTTTCTCTGTAAAATCTCTGAACAGCAAAGAGATTTACAATGTTTATAATAATTACTTTTTGAATGTTAAGTATTCTACTTGAATACTAAGAAAGAAAAAAAAAACTGTAGTGCTGTAGCTAAAACGTGCTATTGTTTGAGCACATCTACTTCCAGATCTTGGTTTCTAAATACCCTTCCCCACTAAAAGGAACCACAGCTCCTTGGAAACGAGGCTAATTCCATGTCTGAGGCAGTGGTGTACAAAGTAAACCTGGAACATGTTGTGCCCCAAAGCAAAGAAGGCTCAGGATTAATGAGGTCAGGCCAAAAGGACACAGAAGCCAATTTGAAGAGACACTCCCAAGCAAAATTTGGAGAAATACAAACAACAAAAATAATAACTACAGTAATTGATAATATACTAAGTAAAAATTCGTAAGTATATGGTGATACTTAAAAAAAGAGAAAGAGGAGAGAAAAGAAAGAAAGCTCTTCTTTATAGAACAATTTAAGCTAATAAAGAGGAAGATTAAATTAGAAAATCCCCATTCCACAACCTCCACCACACTGATTCAAGCATCACTAACAGATGCTAAAACCACTAAGTAAAAGGCTATTTAGAAACAAGATATTCCCAAGATGTCAAACTATCACTCCACAGATTATATGCTCAGTTGCAAATGAAAAAAAAGGTCCTTATAAGAGAGATCTAGAGCTTGCCATCTTAAGCAATGCATCAAACTCAACCTCACTCAGGTCAGACCACCTGACATCACAACTCATAAGCCTCTTGATGGGACACAGTAGGATGTATGTAACCTCAGCTGTGATTATTTAAATTTAACCAATTAAAATTAACAAAATTAAAAGTTCAGTCCTTAGTGTCACAGCCACATTTTAAGTGCTCAGTAGTCATGTGAGCATGTAGTCATGTGGCTACTAAATTAGCACCAGTATAGATCGGGAACATTTCTATCACTACAGAAAGTTCTATTGGGCAGTGCTGGTCTAATCCAAATTTCCAGTTAAATTATGCCTCAAAGAAATAACCAAATTCTGAATGTGAGTCATTATACAGGCAACTAAATTGCCTTCTTCAAAAAGCCAGTGTCATGAAAAAAAAAAAAAAAAAAAAAAAAAAAAAAGGAAGAGTGGTAGGACACTAAATTTGATTTAGAGACCAAAAAAACCAAAATAGCGAATGTAATGTGAACCCTAGTTGGCTCCTGGTCTGGAAAAATAAAGAAAATTTTGGGAGGAACTGGGGAAATTTAAATATCAGATAGATATTAAGTGGTATTATGAAATCATTATTAATTTTCTTGGGTGTGATAATAGTAGTGTGATTATGTAGGAGACTGTCTGTGTTCTTAGGAGATCCACACTTAAGTATTTAGGGGAGAACTGTTATCGTGTCCACAGCATACTTTCAACAGCTCAGGAAAAAATGTACACACACACACACACAAAGCAAATATACCAAAATATTTACAACTACTGTATCTGGGTACAGAATATGTGAGTTATCTTAGTCCATTCAGGCTGCTATAACAAAATATCCCTGACTGGGTGGCTTATAAACATCAGAAATGTACTGCTCACAATTCTGGAGGCTGGAAAGTCCAAGATCAAGGTACCAGTGTGGTCACCTTCTGGTGAGGGCCTCTTTCCTCATTCAGAGCCAGTACCTTCTCACTGCATCCTCACCTGGTAGAAGTGCTCCAGAGCCTGTTTTAGAAGGCACTAATCTCATCCATGAGAGCTCCACCCTCATGACACAAGCCCCTCTCAAAGGCCCCTGGTATGAACACCATCACATTTGGTTAGGATTTGGTTAGGGTTAGGATTTCAAGATACAAATTTCAGGACACAAACATTCAGACCACTGCATAGTATTTTCATTTTCCTGTGTACCTGAAATAAAGCCTCAGTGGGGGAAATTGCTAGAGGGGGAAAAAAAAAAGTAATTAAAGGCAACTTCTTCTATAACCAGTATTTTGTTGGGTTAACATGAGCAACAACCCTTGGCCAGCACAACTGCTTAGAGAAAAAAGGCCTAGCCCTCCTCACTGGGCATAATCTGTGGAGGAGAAGGTTGCCCAGCACCTTAAAGGAACGAGATGCCATAATTCAGAGAGGGCTGCAGAAAGCAGTTGCTCTGGGTCACACAGATGAGGAGTATGAAGGTGAATTCCGTGGGGCCAGTTCTACCCTCAGTGTTTCCCAACACACTGCCTGATGGGAACAGAGGAGCCCAGGGAAAAAACCTGTTAAAGAAGGAAACGGTCTCTGGAGAGAACCCTAATGCTGCTCAAATTCAGTCATGAAGCCACCAAATACCACGTGCCAGGTAGTGACTAGTGCCCATGTCTGTTACAAGTTAATTATTTGTGCAGTATAACAAAGTACAGATATTCCATTAATTCCTCAACTAAAGTAGAATCTAAGAAAATTCAATTTCAAGTTCCCTGATCAAAATTTGGCCACATGGTAAATCACAGAGAAAATGAGCAATTCTCTTATGGATGAACAACTGAACATTAATGACCACCACTGATCTGAAACTTAGTGCTCATTACTTCCTTCCAATTTTAGCAAAAGAAAGAGAGATAAAGAGAAATATAGTGAAAAACAAGATGTTACCTTCAGTTCCTGAAGCTTCTCTGTATTTGTAGTAAAGTGTCCAACATGAGCTTGGACATGCTCAAATCGCTTTAAATATTCTCGGTTTCGAGTACGAGCCTTCTTTTCTGATTCACATATTTCCTTCAGATATCTCTTTAGTTTCACATACTTCAGCTTAACTCTAGAAAAATAAAAGCAGATTTGTAAATTATGCAGTTAGACACTAACAAATCAAAGAAAGAGATTTTTCTCAAACAAAATTGTTAATGAGACAATGTATTCTGAGATACTTTACCTAACTAAACACTGAAAGCTAAAGAGCAGAATGTACACACATTTTTAGAAGAAATTAATGCAACATCACTGAGTATCACATCCAGGCATAACTCTCCTGAGAAATGTATACAAGACTACATTATAACATTCACACAATAAAGATTTATATGGATTTCTTTCTCAATATTAAATGTGGTTTCAAGAGCGGTGGCTATGTGGCCATGGTCGGATGAATAGTCCATTAGCATTCTTTTTATGACAGACAATTTCAGAACTATCTGCTCATATGGAAATAGAATCAAACTATAAACCACAATCCATAAACATTGAGAAATTCTAAAAATTTAAAATACCCAAAAAGTTCTCTTTTAGATAATATTAAAATTTTATTAGGAACTGCAACAACCTACTATATTTTAAAATATTTTATGATAATATATAGGCTGTGACTCTATTCAAATTGTGAACAAAACCTTTAGAGACTCTCATCCAAAGTGTAAAACAAAAGGCACACATTGGGGTGCTTGGGTGGCTCAGTCAGTTGAACGTCCAACTCTTGATTTTGACTCAGGTCATGATCCCGAGATCGAGGAGATTGAGCCCCGTGTCGGGCTCCACCCTGGGCGTGGAGTCTGCTAAAGATTCTCTCTCTGTCTCCCTCTGCCCCTCTCCCCTGCTCCAGTGTACTTTCTCTCAAAAAATGAATGAGTGAATGAATGAATGAATAATGAATAAACAAATAAATGAAAAGGCACACTGAATGGCTCAAGTTGTGCAGCCCACTCTTCCCACAGAACCAACCCTGCATGTTCTAGCTCTTTCTTCTTCACAAATTTTACATCATAAGAGTACGTGATATGAAGCATTTCTATTGTTAGTTCAATAAAATAATTCAACATTTTTATTAAGTATCTAATAATTCAAGTATATATTTTAATTCAAGTATAGTTAACACACTATGTAATATTAGTTTCAGGAGTATAATTCTATACATTACTCAGTGCTCACAATTTTCATGTTCTTCTGTCAAGGAAAACTAAGATGAAAAGCACAAAAAAGTTCACCCTCAAAAACAGATTCGCAAACATGCTGCAGATATTAAAAATTAATCAGCAACTACTGGCACAAAAACAGACACTCATATCAACGGAACAGAATAGAGAACCCAGAAATGGACCCACAAACGTATGGCCTACTAATCTTTGACAAAGCAGGAAAGAATAGCCAATGGAATAAAGACAGTCTCTTCAGCAAGTGGTGCTGGGAAAACTGGACAATAACATGCAGAAAAATGAACCTGGACCACTTTCTTACACCAGACACAAAAATAAACTCAAAATGGGTGAAAGACCTCAATGTAAGACAGGAAGCCATCAAAATCCTCAAGGAGAAAGCAGGCAAAAACTTCTTTCAACTTGGCCGTAGCAACTTCTTACTCAACATGTCGCTGGAGGCAAGAGAAACTAAAGCAAAATGAAATACTGGGACCTCATCAAAACAAAAAGCTTCTGCACAGCGAAGGAAACAATCAGCAAAACTAAAAGGCAACCAATGGAATGGGAGAAGATACTTGCAAATGACATATCAGATAGAGGTTAGTATCCAAAATCTATAAAGAACTTCTCAAACTCAACAAATAGTCCAGTGAAGAAATGGGCAAAACACATGAATAGACACTTCTCCAAAGAAGACATCCAGATGGCCAACCAACACATGAAAAAATGCTCAATGTCACTCATCATCAGGGAAATACAAATCAAAACCACAATGAGATACCACCTTGCACCTGTCAGAATGGCTAACATTAACAACTCAGGCAACAACAGATGTTGGCAAGGATGTGGAGAAAGGATCTTTTTTGCATTGCTAGTGAGAATGCAAACTGGTGCAGCCACTCTGGAAAACAGTATGGAGGTTCCTCAAAAAATTAAAAATAGAACTACCCTATGACCCAGCAATTCCACTAGTAGGCATTTATCCGAGGGATACAGGTATGGTGCTTTGAAGCACCCCAATGTTTATAGCAGCACTATCGACAATAGCCTAAGTACGGAAAGAGCCCAATGTCCATTGATGGATGAATGGATAAAAAAGTGTATGTATGTGTATGTGTGTGTGTATATATATATATGTATGTATATGTATATATATACATACACACACACACACACACACACACACACACTGAAGTATTACTCGGCAATCAAAAAGAATGAAATCTTGGGGCGCCTGGGTGGCGCAGTCGGTTAAGCGTCCGACTTCAGCCAGGTCACGATCTCGCGGTCCGTGAGTTCGAGCCCCGCGTCAGGCTCTGGGCTGATGGCTCAGAGCCTGGAGCCTGTTTCCGATTCTGTGTCTCCCTCTCTCTCTGCCCCTCCCCCGTTCATGCTCTGTCTCTCTCTGTCCCAAAAATAAATAAACGTTTGAAAAAAAAAAAAAAATTAAAAAAAAAAATTAAAAAAAAAAAAAAAAGAATGAAATCTTGTCATTTGCATCTACGTGGATGGAACTAGAGGGTATTATGCTAAGCAAAATTAGTCAGAGAAAGACAAATATCATATGACTTCACTCATATGAGGACTTTAAGATACAAAACAGATGAATATAAGGGAAAGGAAGCAAAAATAATATAAAAACAGGGAGGGAGACAAAACATAAGAGACTCTTAAATATGGAGAACAGAGGTTTACTGGAGGGGTTGTGGGAGGGGGGATGGGCTAAATGGGTAAGGGGCATTAAGGAAACTACACCTAAATCACTGTTGCACTATATGCTAACTAACTTAGATGTAAATTTAAAAAATAAAATAAATTTTAAAAAAAGAAATAAGGAAATGGAAAAAAAATTCATCAGCAATAGACCTTAAACCTCTACACCTAAGCCAAAAATTTTCAAGAAATTCTTTATCATGCTAATAATTTTGTGCTTTTGACCTTGGTTGGCTGTCCCCATTTTTCCTTCTGAAACAAAAAAAACTTAAAACCGGTTTTATTGTTGCCCATGTCTGCCACTTTTGACGCTGAGCGACAATAATGGAGGTGGAACCTAACATACTGTCTTCCACATGCAGGCACCTGGTGAAGTTGCTGGTGGTGGCCAGTGTCCAGCTGGAGTACATACAATAGTAACCATGCCTTCTCCACCGAAAGTCTAGTTTCATTCCTGCCCACATGAACCTTCAAAGCTCACCACTTCAGTCATCCACCCACTCGTGCAGTCATTCATATGTGCAGTACTGTGAATAGGAAAGCCACTCACTAGTCAACAGGGAAAACAAAAAATTAGATGAGTCCAATGCAGTGTGATAAATGCTAAGAGGGAAAACTGCCAAGGACTCTTACAGAGTGGGCAATCTGACCCAGTTGAAGGGGTCAGGAAGGCCTTCCCAACAGAAATTAATTTTTAGTTTAGACATGAAGGGTGGGTGAGAATTAAACCCAAAACTGGGGAAAGCAAGGGTGAGAAGATGAAGGGAAACAGGGGAAATAGCATGTTGGAAAGCTTAAAGGCAATAATTAAGAAGAATAACAGTAATACTGATTTTAAAAATAGCAACAAATAATAAATTATTGACTCTTACACAGGGCCAGATACTGCTTTAAGGCTCTGTTAAGTCCTCATAGCTACCATTATCCCCATTTGACAGATAAAGGAATGGAGGTACAGAATGTTGAAGTAATTATCCTAATGGCACATGGCTAACTGCTGGTGGGGCTCAGACTGAACAGAAGTCCCTGGTAACAAAACCCACCTGCTTACATGATACTACGAAAGTCCTTGTCATGCTTCAGACACTGAAGATTCTGTGTAACATGTTAGTGGAGGCTGGTGAAAGAGGATGATGATGAAAATGAACCAGGGGAAGATAATGGAGGGTCTGGTAAGCTGTTGTTCCAGATACTTCTCAGGCCCTCCTTAAATCCTCCTGGCCCAGCATTTCCTCTCCAGCCACGGTAGCACCTGGTATCTTGCTTTTCCAGGGCTGCTTCTCTGTGTTTGCAGCATGGATGTGAGAAGGAGTTAACACCTCCCGTGGCCCTGTCCAATGTGGGATTACGGATAGGTAAATGGCCCCCCCTTCCTTCTCTTGAGTGAACACTTGTGAGGAGCAGAGAGGCAATCTACATGGCTCCCCTGAAGATCTAAAAGGATGGAGCCCCAGGTGCCCACAGCAGAGACCAGCTCCTATTTCATTCTTCCCAGCCCTGCTTGCCAGTTTTATGTGACCACTTCCTAAAATAAACTACCATCTACATACAAACCCTTATCTCAGCCTCTGCCTTCTCGGGGGGAAACAAGGTTGAAACAGCCATGTTAGACAGTTTGGATTTTATCCTGTTGGGCAGTCAAAGAAAGGATATTTTTTAGCCAATCATACCCTCTGTCTTCTAGGAAACAAGAGGGGAACAGACTCAGCAAACTGACAGCTTGCTAAAAGTCTCCAGTCTCTTCTCACCTCCCCGTTCCCATCACCATTATGCCAGGAAGCTGCCCCCAAACAGGCTGCAGGAAAAGTCTACACTCCATTGGCCACCCTCTTAGCTGCAGTCTAGAAAAATGGCAGCTGCCACAGATGCTCTCAGACTTGGGCCCACTTCTGAGGCCATGGCATCCATAACACTGCTATTCCTTACACTATTTTACTGGCTTCTTGTCTCTTCTAGAACTACTGGGGACATATCAATGTCCACCATCACTGGTATCCTTGGAAGTACACTCAATCCTAAAACCAAAGAATAATTTTGCATAGGAGGAAATAAATGGACCTGATGGGTGATTTGGTTTTAAATCTCTCTTCTGGATAAGGTGTTTTCATTTCTCACTCATCTTATGATGTGGCTAAATCACAAAATTAATGCTATCGTAGCCAGAAATTTTTCATATGAATAATATTGGAGGTAATACCACACATTTGGCTTAAGGATGAAGTTCAATTTACATAAAATAGAATTAAAAATATTAAAAGTTGGCTCTTCAGATTAAGTAACCTAGAAAGAACAACATTTATATTATCCATTGCTCATAATAATTTTCACAGGCATTGTCAAATATCCATGAACAAATGAGACATCACGTAACCCTGCCTTCAACAGTTTGTTGAAAGGTCAGCTATAGTCATTATGCCTTAATCATTACACAGGCTCAATGTGTTTAAATTGTGATCAAAAAGATAAAGACTATGATGCATCTTATTCCTCAGACATTTAAGCAAAATAGATTCTGAATTACCACGAATACCAAATAGCGAAAATAAAATCATCTTACACAAAATTTAGCCAAATTTATTCCTACATTTGATAGTGATTATATTAAATTTCAGTATTTACTTGAAATGATTACATATTAGACATAAGAGAATGGTAAAAGTATTGCAATTATGGTATCTGTAACATACATTGGGGTTACACTTTTTTGATTAACATATGCCAATTGGTTTAAAAACTATTCCCACTATCACATCTTACCTGCATACATCAGACTGATTATATTCATAAAGTTTCTTTTCCAGGTCCAGTCTCTTTTTTTCACTATAAAATAGAAAGAAAACACTTTATGAATAAATTACACTGATAAGTAATAAGCAGCTGGATTTAGAACATGATCTCTTTTGAAATTACACCTTTGTGAGAATGCATCTCTGGACTCTCTAAGAAGCAGAAAATGCCAGCTGACTGAAACTCAAGTCACAAAAACATTTGGTAGTCACCATGGGAGTCTAGAAAGCAAAATGATACCAATATGAAGCAAAAAGAACAAGATTTTCCAAGTAAATGGGGGAAATGCACTAAGAAAAGACTGGAAGGTAGATTCATTCATTCAATAAGAATTTCTTGAGTGCCATGAGGAGCCAGGCACTGTTCTAGTCCTGAAGACTAACATGGGGAACAAGACAACCAAGGCCTCTGCTGTCAAGCAGCTGACATTCTAGTCCTCACCTGGACCATTGTTTTAATGTTTATTTATTTGAGAGAGAGAGAGAGACAGACAGACAGACAGACAGAAGGGGAGGGGCAGAGAGAGAGAGGGAAAAAGAGAATCCCAAGCAAGCTTTGCACTGTCAGCATGGAGCCAAATGCAGGGCTTGAACCCATGAACCATGAAATCATGACCTAGGCCAAAACCAAGTTGGAGGCTTAACCACTGAGCCACCCAAGTGCCCTGAATTTGTTTTTGTATTTGTTTTTTTTTTTTTTTTTTTTTTGAGAGAGAGAGAAGTGGGGAAGGACAGACAATAAGAAACATGAATACATAAAATATAATATGGCCAGATTTCTCTGGACAGTGGCATATGCATGATAGGGGTCCCGCCAGGTCAAGACACCACACTTCCACAAATCCATCTTGGACTGAAGATTGGTGGCTTGCTCTACTCCCAACCAGACTTGGGTAGAGCCAAGTCTCTGAAAAGTAGGCCCAACCCCATTCAAATTTAATAAAGATCAAGTCCCCTAACACAATTACTTCAAATTTGGAGGAATTTCTTTCTATATCTTTGTAACATCATGATCTGTCACTGACTGCCATTCCATGGAGCTACTCCACTAAAGATTTATTAGCTTGTGTTGTTCAGGTGACTGCTGGCAGTAAGCTAGAGGACAGACCTTATCCTGCACACCTATATGCCCAAGCCTGATAAAAGGGAAGGGAAACTGGGCAGCAGACGTGGTGGCAATAGCCAAAGCCAAGGGGCTACGGGGTAAAGCTGCTGAACAGGACTAGCCATCCCAATCCCAGAAAGAGCCCTTGGGGGGTTTGACCATGGGGGGTTCTGTTCTACCACCAACATACCAGCTTCCACTGAAGCCAAATTGCTAATCTAAATTAATACTAACTAAAGGCCAAAAGAGAAATCACATAATGTCTGCAAGAAAAATGCCAAGGAAAAAAAAAAAAAAAAAAAAAAGACTGAATCAAAGACATATCCAAACAGAAGGTGACCTCAGGTGGCCTGCTAAGGGAAAGGGGCTGAGCCCACATTCCATTTTGGAACTCTTAATTATTAGTTTCCATTTTCCTTCAGATATATTTTCCCTTCTAAAAAAAAAAAACTCAAAAGTTACTGTTATAAGTAAATTTCTTTGCTTAGCATAATCTAGAATGGAAACTACCATTTAACCAAATTCTGTTAATGGGAAAATGGGGTCCAAAATCCAAATACTGAATCTTGGCTTGGGCAACACAATCTATCTTTTCTTTTTAATGTTTATTTATTTTTGAGAGAGAGACAAAGCATGAGTGGGGGAGGAGCAGAGAGAGAGAGGGAGACACAGAATCCAAAGAAGACTCCAGGCTCTGAGCTGTCAGCACAGAGCCCAAGGTGGGGCTCAAACCCACGAACCATGAGATCATGACCTGAGCCGAAATTGGACACTTAACCGACTGAGCCACCCAGGTACCCCACAATCTATTCCTTAATTGGGGTATGCCCATGCCTAAAAAGGAAAAAAAAGATTACAAGGAAAAAATTCATAGAGACACCATTTTTTAAGTAGTAGCTCCACACAGATCTTTACTTTCTCATCTTCTAAGAGTGAACTTAGAAAATTAATGAAGGAAATATGGTATAATTGCTTCCATGTTAGAAATTTTTATTAGTCGCTTTTTCCTCTTCTAAGATTTCATGTTCAACACTTAGCTCATATAGAATGAATGACTGGACAGTCAGCTAGCTGTCACTAAATTACAAAGACAGAAAGACCCTAAGTGTATCTATGACCTTGTGCCCCTGATGTCATGCTTCACTTCTATGCTATTCTTGTCAAGAAACGTGATCAGAGTCTGGTCATGAGGAACCATCAGATGGACCCAGCTTGAGGATCACCCTCTGGAATGAAAGTTGTACTCTATGAAACTTTCAGGAACACAAGACAGGGAATGACTGAGGAATAGCTCCAGACTGGGGCTGGGGAGACTAAAAAGACATGGCAACATGGGTGCACAGATGGGAGCCTGGACCATTAAAGGAAAAAACACAGCCTTGGGACAGTTGGCAAAATGGACACATGGTGAAATTTTATTGGAGTCTGGGTACTGGTATCAATCAGTGTTGATTTTCTTACTGGGAGAGTTATAGGGTAATCACGTAAGGGAGCATCCCCTTTTTGGAAATAGACACTTAATTTTTAGGAGTAATGGGGCATCACTTCTATAGTTCTCAAATGGTTCAGAAAAGACTAATAATTTTAAACAGGTTGATAGACAAAATAGAAAAAAATGGAATACAATGTTAAGAGTTGGGGAATCTGGGTGAGGGGAATACTAGACACTTGCAACTTTTTTTGTAAGCTTAAATTTAATTCAAAATAATTTTGAGGTGCCTGGGTGGCTCAGTCAGTTAAGCGTCCGACATCAGCTCAGGTCATGATCTCACAGTTCAGGGGTTCAAGACCCACATCAGGCTCTGTGCTGAGAGCACAGAGCCTGGAGCCTGCTTTGGATTCTGTGTCTCCCTCTTTCTCTCTGCCTCTCTCTCTCTCAAAAATAAATAAACATTAAAAAAATTAAAAATAAAAATAATTTTAAAAATTCACCTATGACCTCTAGTGAAAAAGGACCACAGCCTTTTTGGGAATCCATCACCTTCCGTGCATCAAGTTCTTTTTAATCACAAAGATAAAACTTCTTTGTTCCTGCTCTGTCTTTAGTACATACAGACATCTGCAGGTCACACTTCTCTATTATGACACTTCATATGGTGAAAAATCGCAAACACTTCCTGGCCTTCCACTCCAGACAACCTAATGTTAATCTCATTAACTCTTAATCACAGGCCCTTTCCCCAACCTCCTCACCACACTGCAGAGCTTCAGAATGCTGTCCTTCATTTCTAGTTTAAATTTAAGATGTAAAACAAAACATTTGCCTCAATAAAAAGCCACAGAGGGACGCCTGGGTGGCTCAGTCAGTTAAGCATCTGACTACGGCTCAGGTCATGATCTCATGGTTTGTGGGTTTGCGCCCGTGTCGGGCTCTGTGCTGACAGCTCAGAGTCGGGAGCCTGCTTCGGATTCTGTGTCCCTTTCTCTCTGCCCCTCCCCCTCTTTTGCTCTTTCTCTTTCAAAAACAAATAAACATTTAAAAAAAAATTTTTTTAAGCCAGAGAAAGGTTTACAGGGAGGATTTCTTGCAACCCTTACATACTAAATCTTTATTTCAGAATATCTTAAACACGAGCCCTGGGATGTGTATCCATAGCCTATGGTTTCCTTCACCTGCACCCCTCACCTGGACCATTGTTTTAATGTTTATTTTGAGAGAGAGAGAGAGAGAGAGCGCGCAGGGGAGAGGCAGAGAGAGAGGGGAAAGAGAGAATCCCAAGCAGGCTCTGCACTGTCAGCACAGAGCCCAATGCAGGGCTTGAACCCATGAACCATGAGATCATGACCTAGGCCAAAACCGAGTTGGAGGCTTAACCACTGAGCAACCCAGGTGCTCTGTTTTTTGTTTTTGTTTTTGTTTTTTTGAGAGAGAGAGCTCACACAGGAGGGGAGGGGCAGAGGGAGAGAATCCTAAGCAGGCTGCAGGTTCAGCACAGAGCCCCAAGATGGAGCTTGATACCACAACTGTGAGATCATGACCTGAGCCAAAATCAAGAGTCAGATGCTCAATCAGCTGAGCCACCCAGGTGCCCCTGGACCATTCAAAGGTTAACACAGCTGGGTGGTCTTTACAGCAGAGCCACATGGTTCCCTTTTCTCCTTTTAAGCCACTTGTTATTCTGTTTTTGCCTCAACACCAACTTCAGCTTTACTCAACTAATATCTTAGAATCAATTTCTGGACTATTATGATATCTCACTCTGAATCAATACTGGCATTGAAAGAACTGGGGCTGGTTAATGGGCCTTTTAAAGGGATGTTTTTATATAATTATGAGTCAATTCCACTCACATGTTTCTACCGTGCTTGTGGCACTACACACACGGTAACGAGTCACTCCAGCAGGCTCTTTAAGATTCCATGATTGATTTCACCACAGTGCAAACACCATATACAAAGAGGAAAAAATTAAGACTATATAAGTACACCTACATGTGACTACAGCTGAGACAATCTGGGCTAGAAATATACCACTTACAAGAGAAAGGCCCAGTTATTAGACCAGCTAACACCACAATGTCCCAGCTCTAAGAAGGCCAGAAAAGGGCAAGTTTTTGTTTTTTTTTTTTTAATCTCACACCTCCAGGAAATTTCTGGACTGGTAAAGCAGCTGTGATGATCCAGGGATGTAGATTTTAAAAGGACTCTGAAGTTTTACAATCCTTGCAGTCACTGAAATTGGTTAAAAACCAAAACTAAAAACAAGTACACTCAAACAGTCAAATAGGATACAAACAATGATATTCATTACTTGTTGCTTTGCAAAACTACAGATTCCTTCTTTTAATGTTTATTTATTTTTCAGATAGAGAGACAGAGAGTGCAGGGGGGAGGGGCAGAGAGAGAGAGGGAGACACAGAATCTGAAGCAGGCTCCAGGCTCTGAGCTGTCAGCACAGAGCCCAATGCAGGACTTGAACTCACAGATCACGAGATCATGACCTGAGCCATAGTCAGATGCTTACCTGACTGAGCTACCTAGGCACCCTGCAAAACTACAGATTTCAACTTTTTTAGTACGAAGCTAGTTACTAGAGAAGAAAAAAAAAAAAAAACCTATGGTCTTACCTTACATATAATTCAATGCTCTTCATTTCTGGTGAAGAACTAAGGTTCAAAGAAGCTGAACAAACTACTCAAGGTCACACAACTGTTCCTAGAGTAGAAACCAACTTTCCACATGTCTACTGCAGTTTCTCTGTATCGAAAGTTATTTGCCTCTGTGCTTACTATGCATTGGAGATAGTTATGGACTTTTAAAATGAAATATGAATACACATTGCAACAGATTTGTACTAACTAAAAAAATAAATTTAAAACTTCCAAATGCAGAACCGTGAATAGGCTATAAAATCTGACTTGAATTCCTTATATAATTTCAACAGCCTCACCTTGCTTAACAGTTAAAACATTAAGTGTTAAACATAAAGTGAGTACTAATCATTAGAGTTATTATACCATAAGGACTATAAGCAGCCAGGTGTTCCTAGCATGGAAGCAAAAATGATAACTCACGATGAACTTAGTTCAAAAAGAATGCCATTTGAACCAGTAACATTTTAAAATTAGAAGCTGGGCTAAGAGGGGTGCCCGGGTGGCTCAGCTGGTTAAGCGTGCTGACAGCTCAGAGTCTGCTTCAGATTCTGTGTCCCCCACTCTGTCTCTTAAATATAAACATTAAAAAAAAAAAAAGAAGTTGGGCTAAGAGATAACGAAAGGCCTTAGATAACTAAGCTATTCTTCTAGCAAAACAGAGTCAAAAAGCACTTTGGGTGCACTAATGTGCAGACCAGTGTCTTGTCTTTTAACTATAAGGTGTGTGCAAACATTTAATACTGTCTTTGAAATATCATACTGTTCACTTTTCCTGGTTGACAAAAAATGGTCATGATTTAGTGACAATGGGTGGCTACAGTGTTGTATATAAAACATTCATAAGAGCTGGACCCTGGATGGTTGACTTTGGGATTTCTACCATTCACTCAACAAACATTTGTCAAGCTCCTCCTCCACCTCAGCTACTCTATTATCAGCTAAAGATCCAGCTAGATATGGTTCCTGTCCTCTTGGAATTCTGCATCTCAGCAAGGAGCCACTTGTCTACAGTGCTACAAAAATATAGAGATCACATAATTTAGAGAATGGGTTGATCAATACTTGCCACATGGAAGGCACTGCAGGAAGTGATTTTTTTTTTTAAGTTGGAGGTGAGGAGGTCCCCAGAGTGGGCGAGTGGCACTATGTCAGAAAGAAAAATAGGATACAGAAAAGGACTGAGGGATAAAATATGGTGAGGACAATTATGGAGGCCTGTTGTGGATGCTCTATAAATATTTGACAAGAATTAAATCTAGGATAAGATGAATATAATTCCTTTTCATAACCACTTACTCCTGCCTTTACATGTAATTATTGTTGTCATTTTAGAATTGTCACACACAAAGCTCTCCTCTTCACTGAAATGATTTTGTAACTTTTAACATTCATTAAACGCTTTGTTTATCAAGTGATCCAAGTATCTATTTCCTTTCTTGTCAACTAATGAGATTTCCAACTCCAATTAATTTAGCAGCTAAATAATAGTTCCAACAACTTACCTTTTATGTTTGTATTTATAGTAAATTGCTTTATAATTTTCTCTCTGTGCTCTCAGATCTAGCTGTTTTCAGTGGCTCTCATCTTTCATGTCTTAATCAAAGTATGATGAACCCTCTGGAAGCTGGACTTCTGCTGTAAATTTCACCTCTGCTGGAAATCTGGCCAGCCCTCGTTCCTCCCCAAAATGTTTCCTGCATTTAAATGTTTCTGCATATGTTTCTCTCTCTCACACACACACACACTCCCCGCCTGCGTTCCTGGACTTGTCATCATTGATGCAGTGCAGCTGTCAGGGTGGGATGACAATTTGAAGAGAGACAGGGGAGGAGGCGTGTAGAAGGGGAGTAGAGAAATTCACAAGGCGTGACTGAGAGTGACAGGCAGGAGAACTCCACTCTCACTTCTAGGCACATGCAGTGATGCGGCCGCATCTTCCGGCAGAGACCTCCAATAAAGGCAGTGGGCCACGGTATTTGGTAAACTTTGTCCTCCAGGCCCCACCAGGAACTTGGGGCGGGGGGGGGGGGGGGGGGCGTCGCGGGCGGACCCGGGCCCTGGAAAACACGGCGCGGGGAGTGGCAGGGAACAGGGGTTAGGGCACCAGCTAACCCTCGGCCGGGCCCACTCCCCGCCCCCGCCCCGGGTAGGCCGTACCTGTCCCGCAGCCCGTGCTGGAGGCGGCCCAGCCTCTCGTAGTAGTCGGGGCTCGCCAGAGGCGCTGAGGATGATAAGGCCGGGTGCATGCTACCGCCGCCGCGCTCGCTCTGCAACGCCAAGGGACTGTCGGGTGGCTGGGTTGTCCCAGGCGACGGCCCCACCATGCACCGCGCGCGGGTAAACAGGGCCCAGGCCGCCGCGCAGGGGGGCGGGGCGGATGTCTGCAGGGGCGGGGCGCCGTGGATGGGCGGGACAGAGGGCCGCGGGGGGGGCGGGACGGCGTGGAGGGGTGGGGGAGGCGGCGGGGGAGGAGGCGGAGCCTCTTGTAAGGCTACGCAGGTCGTCTCCGAAGGGACTGGCGGATGCTCGCTCAGTGCTGGTGTCCAGGCAGGACGCTGCTTGGCCGAGGTGCCCTGGCCTCTCCGCCCGAAGTCTGCAGTCTCCCTTTCCTCTCACCCTTCAGAATTCTCCTGAGACAGACCGTAGCCCACCCCGAGGCAAGGAGCCCCTGTAAGGGACAAGTGAGAAGTGGGCCTGACTACTAACCCCCCACCTTGATAGAGGCTGGGAGGGTGGGGGCACCGCTGGGCGGGAGCACTTCACTTGATTTTTTTTTTTTTTAATATTTATTTATTTTTGAGAGAGAACGCGCGCGCGCATGAGTGGGGGAGGGGCGGACAGAGGCGGACAGAAGATCCACAGCGGGCTCTGCACTGACAGCGAGGAACTCACAAACCCTGAGATCATGGCCTGAGCCCAAGCCGGATGCTTAACCAACTGAGCCACCCAGGCGCCTCTCACTTGATCATTTTTGCCTTTGGCATCAGACTGCATGAATTTTCCAAAGCTCATTCTCTCCTTCCTCCCCCAGCTGTCCCTTCTTTCAGGATTTCTGAGTTCCAGGCACTGTGGTAAACTTGTTTTCCTACCACACTTAAAAGCAGAAAAAAACACTACAAAAAAAGACAAAACCCAAAATACTAAGCAACTGCTCTCAGCCCTGACAGTAGAACAACCCATTGCTTGAAAGTCTATGCTGACCAAGGTTGTGGTTAATGCTGGTGACATTATTGGTTGGTGAAGAGGGAAAAGTTGCTAACTAGGTGCTCATGAAGCAGGCATTTGTTTGTGTAGACCAAGCTCGGTGTACAAACGCCCTGGTGAATCCTTCCTCATGGATTCTGGACCCAGACTCCTGGGCTTGAATCTCCTCTTCCTCTGCCCAGCTGTGTGACTGCTGGCAAGTTACCCTCTTGATGCCCAGATTTCTTCTTGTAAAACAGGGAGGCTATTAGTGCAGGACCCACCTATGCTACTGTTACAATAATTAATTAATGTGTGTGATGTTTATAAGAGGGCCCCACACATAGTAAGTTTTTATCATCATCATCATCATCATCATCATCATCTTGGGGGATAAGCTTCCTGCAGAAAAACAAACATATTTAAACCCACAGTGCAGAAGAAAAGGAACTACTACAGTCTAGAGTTTCTTTACTCTCTTATTCTTCACTTGGCTTCTTTTCTTAGTCATTAATTTCACTTATTCTTAGGTGTGACTTAAGCTAGAAAATTGATCATTAGTAAGACAGATGGGCCACTTAAAGGTTGGCAATATAAAATTATGATGTTACTCAGCCTTCTCTTTGTATTTGCCAAGTCTAGGGCAAGAGTACATGGAGGCCTGTGTACTGTCTCTTGAAGTATTAATTATAACTCATGATGACAGGTTATAGATAAACTATATTCTCTCCTCCAACCTTGACCAATGTACCTTCATAAGAACCTGGAAAGTCACAGGGGAATTTAGTTCTGTGACTCATTCCCCAACTTACTCTCTTATTTATCACCCCCAGGCTCAGTCCTGCACTGTGAGGGGCTCCCCGTACAGGCAGTAATGTGTCTCCCTCACTCCAGTCCACAAGTCCCAGATCTATCGTCATTCCAACCTTAGTCTCTTCTTGGCCATGCATCAAGCCTGATGGTGAGCACACCAGTGATAGTCACCCTCACAGGAAGGATCCAAGAAAGAGGTCTTTAAAGGCCTTGGAAAGTTAGGCCCCTTTGAACAAAGAATGTTGGTGTTGTAGGGACCTGAAATGTGTTCTGGAAGGGTGTGTGTATGTGTGATCTTCAGGCAAGCATGTACCCTGGCCTCGGGGCCTCTTTGCTTTGTATGGAGTAGCATGGCCAAAAAAGAGCCAGAACAGCCTATGTAATACACAGAGGCTGGGGCAGGGGCCCTCTTACCTGGGTCTAAGAGTAGTACTAACATTCCATTTTATAGTTGTTGTATGAAATCATTACACCAAAATGATTCTATGGTCATGTACAAACGTTTATTTTGCTGATTTCAGTGCAAACTACATTTTGCCACCACTCTGGCAAAAAAAAAATGCATATTTTTAGCATATTTTATTTAGGTTCACTCTCACCCAGGTAAGTTTTTAGAGGGAAAATATTCCTCTATTAATATAACTAATTATTTTCAGCAAATATACAGAGTAAGCAGATGAAGCAGTCACTTAGCATCTCAAATTTTTATTAGGCCATTTTAGGGGAGCCTAAAATTAAATATAATTAAACAGTAAATAGATATTTCAAAATAATTACAATTTGCATTTTATGGTTGGATTTATTAATGACATGACAAATCTAGATGCAGGACCTCCTTTATTAACAATAGCACATAGCAAACTAAGTGAATATTTCTAGAGTATTTATGCCAAAATTATGCATTCTAAATGGTGACACTTTTAATAAAATGCAGTGTTCTTCACTTTGAATATTTAATTTGCTGGAGCACTGTCTTTTAATATTGTTCTTAAATCCCTTTACATTAGCAGAGGTGATTTCTGTAAGCAGCTCTACTTTTACTTACCTGGCCTACAGGCCAGCAAGTCTGCCTAGGTGGGCAAGGCTTCCTATAAGCTACACAATGTCTTAGGTGGAAGTTAGAAAGAATCTAGTCACCCCTTTATTTTTTAGAGGAAGAAAAGGATTCAGGGCAGGTAAGGGACTTGGCCAAGGTCACACAGCCTGCAATCTGTGTTATACCAGTGAATTGTTCTAAATACGGGTCCCTCGGAGCCCCACTAAGCAAACAGCAAGGAAAGCCAGTGTGTCAGTCCTGTAGTCATGGATCTTAGGGTGACCCAAATGAAACTGCTGCTTTTGTAAGCTCAAAAGCAGATTAACAAATAGAAAATTGGTTTTGGAAATACGTTGAAATTAGAATTGGACAATTTAAAGTTTACGTTTTTAAATGCCATTTTAAAAATGGATCCTGTATATTTGAGTCAATAACTGTTTGAATATTATGTTTGTTTGCTAGGGCCACCATACTAAAGTACCCCACATGGGTACTTTAAACAACAAAATTTTATTGTGTCACAGTTCTGGAAGCCATAAGTCTGAGATCAAGGTGTCAGCAGGGTTGGTTCCTTCTGAGAGCTGTGAGGGGGAATCTGTTCCATGCCTCTCACCAAGCTTCCAGGGGTTTGCTGGCAATCTTTGCCATTCCTTGGCTCATAGATGTATCACCCCAATCTACCTTCATGTTCACATAGTGCTCTCTCTGTGGACACGCACATCTCTGAATGTCTCCTTTTATAAGGACACTAGTCATACTGGATTAGGAACCCACCTTCCTCCAGTATGACCTCATCTTAACTAATTACATCTGCAATGACCTTAGTTCCAAGTAAGGTCACACTCTGAGGTATTGGAAATTAGGACATCAACATGTGAATTTGGGTGGGAGTTGGGGGAGAAGCAACTAAACCTACCACAAACAGGAGCATGGAAAAGTATTTCATTATTTGCAATCACTATGCAAATATTAGACCTTGTGTCCTATGCTATGAGAAAATTCAGTTTGTGAGAAAAGATGACTCCAAAGTGGAAAGTAAGAAAAAAAAGAAGAGAAGGTAGGAGAAAAGACTATCACATACATGTGTGGATGCAACCCCTCCAGCCACTGAACATTTACACTGATGTAAGCATTTATTGCCTGGTTTAAACCCCATGAGTGAGGGTTCTTTGAGGGCTCCACACATTTAAACAACAGGCCTAAGATTATGCTGCCACTGTCTTCTTGGCCAGCTAGCAGTAAGTAGTGCTAGAATTCCAACACAAACCTTTTCCAATTCCAAAGTCTTTTCTTAACCTCCATTCTACATGGCCTTGAAACTCACCATTTTCTATTCATCAATACCTACTGATATTTTTTTTATTTTCCAGTATTAGATGTGTAAAATATAACGTATGCAGGAGGGTTTTCACATATACATGGTTCATTTGTTTGGGGGAATAGTAATTATATACTGACATAGAATGCATTTTTCTACATGCTGTGATATAGCGCTATGTGTTCACCATTCTGTTCATTTTCCTCTTTGGCACTACATTTCTCATCCTTTCTAGCAGTTTAGATGGGTCTACATGATGGAGTCTGGCCAATGAAATGTGAACAGAAATGATGCAGTCACTTCTAGGCATGGCCTGCAAATATGCTATACTCTCTTCCCCAGTTTTCATTCATTGGCCGCCTACATGCAGAGATTCCAATGGAGAACTCTGTGGCTCTGGAAGAAGAGAGAATTCCTGAAAAAAGCACAGGATGTGACTTGGGCAAGCAATCAGCCTTTATTGTGTTAAGCCATTGATATTTGGGGGTTGTTTGTTTCAGCAGCTGGCATTACTTAGCCTGATTAATACACAAGCATTCCACAGAACACTTACACAAGTGCATCAAAATGCCTTTCCACAACATTCTCAAACAGGATTTACATGACTATCCAGATGGTCGAGGAGGCACCAAACCTGGAACTCAGAGATTGAGGGTCGATATCTGAGGAAGAAGCATCTAGAGTAGCTGTATTAAATGAGACTTTCAGCAATGATGTAAATGGTCTATTTGGTGCTGTCCAATATGGTAGCCACTAGCTACATGTGACTGTTGAGCAATTGAATATGGCTAGTGCAAATGAGGAATTTAATTTTTTATTTTAATTAAAATTTAAATTTTATAGGACATGTGTATCTAGTGGCTACTATGTTGGACAGTGCAGATCTAGAGATAAAGTGGAAAGATGGATAAGCACAGTGAGTTAAGGGGAGATTATAAGTTACCAGGAGGTAGAAAGGTAGGAGCTAGAATGTGAGATGCCATCCTTGGTGGGAGGTAATGGTGGTCAGCAAGGGAGGTGTGATCAGTAATTTTATGTGTCAAGTTGGCTAGGCCATGATGCCCAGTTGTTTGGTCAAATACCAGTCTAGATGTTGCTGTGAAAATATTTTTATGATTTAAATCAGTAGATTTTGATTGAAGCAAATTGTTTTCCATCATATGGATGGGCCTCATTCAATCAGTTGAAGACCTTATGAGAAAAGACTGAGGTCCCCAGAAAAAAGAATCCTGCCTCCGGATTGCCTTTGGATTCAAGACTGTAACATCGATTTCTGCTGAAATGTCTAGACTGCAGGTCTGCCCTATAGACTTTGGACTTGCTTGCCCCTACAATTGTGTATGCCAGTTCCTTAAAATCTATCAATCTCTCCCTCTCTTCAGATTCTCTCTCTCTCTCTCTGTCTCTCTCTCTCTCTGTCATCTATCTTATCTATCTATCTATCTATCTATCTATCTATCTATCTATCTATCATCTATCTATCTATATCTCTCTATCTGTCATCTGTCTTACCTACCTACCTACCTACCTACCTACCTACCTACCTACCTGTCTTACAGGTTCTGTTTCTCTGGAGAACCCTGGCTTATACAGGATAGCATGAGGTTACTAAGCGAATTTTGCTCAAAGGCATTTATAACAGCTAATTTGAAACAATAAGAATTGGGTGCAAATTCCAATAAATAAAGTGAAAACATAGTTTTCCTCATTTTATTTCATATCATGTAAGCCACCAACTAATGTGCGGGTTTCTAAAATACACAAGTTCTGTGATAGCTAAATAACAGCCAAAAATAGAATAACAGAGCATTGAAATGGATCTAGCTAGAGACTTCTAAAACGAGATGGGTTCACTTCATCTCACAGCTCTTGCATACCTATGATTTCCATGGAAGTCCTTGAATTTGTGCTTCCATGAGCCCTCCAGGACTATCCCTTTGTTGACAAAGAGGAATCCCCAGAGGCGATAGATTTGCAGCACCAAATCTTTCTTTGCATGTACTCTTTTCTCCCTGTAGGACTGGATGGTGGCTTGGTGCTGCCCTGCACCCAGGGACTGCTGTGTAGCTGTGGCTCCCTGGGTGCATGAGTAGCAGCCCTGCCTCCCTAGGTGTTGACGTCATGCGTGAACAATCTTTGAATGCTGAGATTCTCCTTAAAAATCATTTGGTGGATTTTATAATTGTTTGCCACTTGGATGCACTTCTCATCAGGGTTCAACAAGTACTCCTAACGACAAGGATTGGAAACAAAGGGATGCTCTGGGCTTGCTCTTACAACTCACAGACAGGTTGAAACCAAACGGTTTTGCATAATAAATACCATTTAATTTGCCAGCTATGTAGTTTATATTTATAAGGTGACAGGGTGAAGAATGTTCCACTTCTCATCATCTGCAATTATCTGTAGCATGTGTCTTTGTAGAAATGTTGACTTCATTCATTCCTGGGGCACTTGGATGGTGGCTGCCACACAGAGCACCCTCCCTGCTCCAACAAACACTTGCCATCATGTCCTAGAGAAGTGGTAGAATACAGAGGTTAAGAATTTTGGCTCAGGTCCCCCTCTGCATAGTATACCTTCTCTTACAAACTATGCAAACTTGGGCAGATTACTTAAACTTGCAGTGCCTCAAATTCTTCAGGCTTGTTGAGCAGACTGAGTGTGGTAACCTGTGTGATGCACTTGAACCATGTCTGATAGAATTAACCCTCAATAAACATAAGTTAACATCACTTCTTCAGCAGGCAAGAAGAATATCCCTTTGTGAGATGGAGAGAGCCATCAGAGGTTAGGGCCCACATTCTGCTTCTTCCTAATTGTCTGTCTTGCAAAGACATTTCCCAAGTTTTCTCTCCATTGTCCTTCATCAATCCTCACATGCCCACTGAGAGGGGTTGAGTCACCTGAACTTATCACCAAGGACTCAGTATGTGGTGTTCAGTTGGGAACCTCAACCATGTTTCAGTTTCACTCCTTTTGTGTTAGCCCTTGAAGCTGAGGTATCCTAGCTTACCATCTCTCAAGAATAGAAGTCAAGGGCACGGGATGGGGTATGTCAAAAGATCACATACTTTAACATCTGGAGACCTGAGTTCAAATCCTAAACTTGCATCATACCATCTGCGTGACTCTGAGCACATGTCTTAACATCTTGAATGCTTCATTTTGCTAGTTTCAGACTTGAGGGTAATGACATTTTTTAATGGAGTTACTGTGAGGTGTGAATAAGGTACCATTTGAGAGGCTCTTAGCACAGAACTGGCCCATAGAAAACATTCAATAAACAAATGGAGATTAGTAAATGGTCAGTATGGAGGTTAGCTTCCAATGTCTCCCTGAGGACAAGGAGAATTCCTAATTTCTTAGGACTTTTATTTAATTTTATTTTTTAAGTTTATTTATTTTGAGAGAGAGAGCAAAACATGGGAGGGGCAGAGAGAGAGGGAGAGAGAGAATCCCAAGCAGGCTCCATGCAGGGCCTGACCCCACAACCATGAGATCATGACCTGAGCCAAAATCATGAGTCAGTGCTTAACCAACTGAGCCACCTAGGCACCCCAA
Organism: Puma concolor; assembly: GCF_028749965.1. Classification (NCBI taxonomy): domain Eukaryota; kingdom Metazoa; phylum Chordata; class Mammalia; order Carnivora; family Felidae; genus Puma; species Puma concolor. The sequence continues at coordinate 95,146,095 of NC_141669.1, forward strand.
TTTCTTAGAACTTTTAAATGTAATCCAAGAGGATGGCAACTGGTTCATTTTGTTAATGGTTGTGTGTACACACACATGCACCAATAAATATCATCAAATAGCTACCATTAATGGAGCTTTACTTTGTTCCTAGCTCTTTATAAGTATTTCCCCCATTTTCCAGATGAAAAATCTGGGGCACATCAAGGTACACAATCCAACTGAGGCCACACAGCTCATAAGAGGAGGAGTGGTATTATAACCTACACAATGTAGCACAGAGCCCAGACTCTCAACCACTCTGTTCTACTTCTCACAATGACAAGTATTTGTTCATCAGGGAAAATGAGGCATGAGAGGTAATACATGACCAGGGCAGACCACTGTAGCTGGAGCAGAAGTTGGAGTGGGCCTGTGGAGGTGTGATGGAGGTGTTGTGTCTCCCCAGTGGTAGACTTTCTTAGGCTAGACTCAACCTAGAATCTTGGCAGCTATTTAAATAATACATTGGGAATATTTTAAAACCATGTTTCATTATCACAACTCAATTGTAAGTCTTCTGCAGGGAGGAAGACTGGCATATATTTCTTTGGTGTTCTTTAGCTTAGCTGCAGGACTAAGCTAAAGCTTGCTAAGCAGCAAGAAGATTATCCCCAAATACCAACTGATGGGCAGAAGCAGCAACAAGAAGCATTTTTAAAAAATTGCAGTATAGTTCACATATTATAAAATTCACCTCTTTAAACCATACAATTCAGTGGTTTTTAGTATATTCTCAAAGTTATGTAAACATCACTGCTCTGTAATTACAGAATATTTTTATCACCCCCAGAGGAAACCCTATAACCATTAGCAGTTCTCTTCATTCCCCTGGACCTCTAGTCCCTAACAACTGCTAGTCTACTTTTGGTCTCTACTGATTTGCCTATTCTGGAAATTTCATATAAATATAGTACATAGCCTTGTGTCTGAAGAAGCCACTATTTTTTATTTTTATTTTTATTTGACTTTATTTTTAAAAAATTTTTTAATGTTTATTTATTTCTGGGAGAGAGACAGAGCATGAGTAGGGGAGAGGCAGAGAGAGAGGGAGACACAGAATCCAAAGCAGGCTCCAGGCTCTGAGCTATCAGCACAGAGCCCGACGCGGGGCTCGAACTCACAAACTGTGAGATCATGACCTGAGCTGAAGTCGGTCGCTCAACCGACTGAGCCACCCAGGCACCCCTATTTTTATTTGACTTTTAATACGTTTTATTAATTTATTTAAAAAATTTTTAAAATTTAAATCCAAGTTAGTTAACATAAAATGTAATAATGATCTCAGGAATAGAATTTCATGATTCATCACTTACATATAACACCCAGTGCTCATCCCAACAAGTGTCCTCCTTAATGCCCCTTGCCCATTTAGCCCATCCCCCACCCAACACCCCTCCAGCAACCCTCAGTTTTTTCTCTGTATTTAAGAGTCTCTTATGGTTTGCCTCCCTCTCTATTTTTATCTTATTTTTGCTTCCTTTCCCATATGTTCATCTGTTTTGTTTCTTAAACTCCACATATGAGTGAAATCATATATTTGTCTTTCTCTGACTTATTTCGCTTAGCATAATACACTCTAGTTCCATCCATGTAGTTGCAAATGGCAAGATTCCATTCTTTTCAATTGCCAAGTAATATTCCACTTTATGTATATATACCACATCTTCTTTATCCATTCATCAGTCAATGGACATTTGAAGAAGCCATTATTTTTTAAATGTGATAGGACGGTCAATATGGAGGTTAGCTTCCATAATGACCCTTGCCTTTGTTTGCTGGGGCTGCCATAACAAAGCAGACGGATGGCTTAAACGAGAGATATTTATTATCTCAAAGTTCTGGAGGCTGAAAGTCCAAGACCAAGGTTTCAGCAGGGTTGATTTCTTCTGAGGCCTCTCTCCTTGTCTTGCAGCTGGCCACCTTCTCCCAAGTGTCTTCATGTGGTTTTCCCTCTGTACTTGCCCATGTCCTAATCTCATTTTATTAGAACATCAGTTATATTGGATTAGTCCCACACTAGTGACCTCATTTTAATTTAACTACCTCTTTTTAAAATATTTATTTATATTTTTTGAGAGAGAGAGACAGAGAGACAGAGCGCATGCAGGAAAGGGAAAGAGAGAGATGGAGACACCATCCAAAGCAGGTTCCAGGCTCTGAGCTGTCAGCATAGAGCCTGACGTGGAGCTCAACCTCATGAACTATGAGATCATGACCTGAGCTGAAGTTGGACACTTAACCAACTGAACCACCCAGGACCCCTAGTTTAATTATTGTTTTAAAGTGCCTATCTCCAAATAAAGTCACATTTTGAAGTGCTAGGGGTTAGGGCTTCAACATATGTATTTTGGGGGGAACACAATTCAACCAATAGCAGCCCCTCAATGTTCCTTTCCACCAGGAGTTCATGCCCTTGTATATTACTCTTCCACATTGAATAGAGGCTAACTCATGTGATGGTGATAACATCCAAGGATGGCTCTCTTTGTGAGGACACCTGAGCAGTCCTTAGGAAGGGGCCATTAGGAGAGTAACTGAGGCTTCTTGCTAAAAGCCAGTACCAACTTAATGGTCATGTATGTGAGTGGGAGTGGATCCTCTAGCCCTATATAACCTCCTGATGACTGTAGCTCTAGCCAACATCTGATTATAACCTTGTGAGAGAACTGAGCAACCAAACTTTTGTTGAATTCTTTTTTTTTTCAATATTTTTTTATTTATTTTTGGGACAGAGAGAGACAGAGCATGAACGGGGGAGGGGCAGAGAGAGAGGGAGACACAGAATCGGAAACAGGCTCCAGGCTCTGAGCCATCAGCCCAGAGCCCGATGCGGGGCTCGAACTCACGGACCGCGAGATCGTGACCTGGCTGAAGTCGGACGCTTAACCGACTGCGCCACCCAGGCGCCCCGCTTTTGTTGAATTCTAATCCACAGAAACCATGAGATACTAAATGATCCTTGTTATTTTAAGCCATTGTTTTGGTATTATTTGTTATGCAGCGTCAGAAAACTGATACAGCTGAGATGGAGAGCAGTGGTTGAAGAAGCTAATGACTATTACATGCCCACTATCTTCTAGCCATAGAATCATCTGTGGGAATCCTCTCCAAGCCTCCCAAGAGCTCTGTAAAGTGTGTGTTATCATTATTATTTCATCAAGGCTCAGGGGTTAAGGAGATTGCTGAGGTCTTAAGTATATGTACTTTCCACTGTTATCACTGGATCCCTATTGTAGGATACTCTCATACCATGACTGATGTTGTGCACACACTTAACTACTTGCTATTATTTAGCAGCAATGAAAGTGAGCTAAAAGGTGTCTTATATTTACCTTAGAATTCTTCTTTGGAAAAGTCACCCTTTTTACTCAACATTTTCTTCTTCTTCTTTTTTTTTTTTTTTTTTGCCTCTCATATATTTCTCTTCTCTCTCTCTCTCTCTCTCTCTCTCTCTCTCTCTCTGTGTGTGTGTGTGTGTGTGTGTGCATTTTAGTGTTTTCAAAGAAAAATGACTTATTACCCACGAATCTGTGACTTGGCTGGGCTCAGCTGGGTGATGTAGGTTGCATATTAGGCTGCATTCAATCAGGAGCTCAGCTGAGACTGGAATGTCCAAGACAGCTTCACTCATATCTGAGCTCTGGTGTAGCTATTGGCTGGACCTTTCTTTCCACATGGTCTTGCACCATTTAATGGTTTAGCTTTGTTCTACAGTGGCCAGCTTCCAAAAGAGCTGTCATATATTTCATTATTTTTAAAGCAATATGTCATGCAAAATTCAACTGAGAAGATGTACAGTGAAAATGTCCCTGCCACCAGAACCTCTGTGCTTCTTTTCCCAAAGGCAACCAGTTACCACTTTTTAAATTAGATTTCCTGAGTCTATATGTATATCTATATATTTTTATCTATGAAACTAGCTACTACAGCATTTAAAATATAAATGGTACTATTCTTTACACACTTCAGCATCTTGCATTTTTGCTAAAGCTATCTTGGTGATCTTTCTATATTAGGATATGGAGAGCTATAGATCCATCCCATTCTTTTTAAATAGCCATACAATGTTTCATTTTACAAATATTACATGAAACAACTTAATGAGTCCCCACTCAATGGACCTGTTTTTATTTAATATACAATGATATTGACAGTGGTGACACTTAATGCAGTAACTATTCACTTTAAAAAATTGGCTTTAGGGGCGCCTGGGTGGCGCAGTCGGTTAAGCGTCCGACTTCAGCCAGGTCACGATCTCGCGGTCCGTGAGTTCGAGCCCCGCATCAGGCTCTGGGCTGATGGCTCAGAGCCTGGAGCCTGTTTCCGATTCTGTGTCTCCCTCTCTCTCTGCCCCTCCCCCGTTCATGCTCTGTCTCTCTCTGTCCCAAAAATAAATAAACGTTGAAAAAAAAATTTAAAAAAAAAATAAAAAATTGGCTTTATAATGTTATAGAGATAGGTATCTTTCTGGTGCACCACTGGGCCACCCCACTGTAGCACTATGAGTGGGTCATTCATCAAAAGAATACATGTATCATGCTTATGAAAGCATGATCTCAGAAATGCTGCTGACTGAAAACCCTGGTGTTTTTAAAACTTGCATCGTTAAGTTATACTTACAGATATGCTCTACCACTTTAAGGTCTCTCTCCCCAGTTTCCATTAGATTTTTTTAATACCCCACACACCACTTCTACTCCATTTTCTTAGAGAAATTATCCCTTCTTGGTTTTAGTGACCTGCACCTGAGCCCCTCCTTCAATCATTAGCCATTTATGTTGCTGCCTGAAACCACATAGAGTCAGATCTATTACTTTGTAGATCTATTACTAGCCTTAGGAGACAAGTGGGGCAGAGTCAGTACTGCACCATTAGTATCCAAGTACATGCATCTCAATGTTGTATCATCATTATTTCAAGTGTATACTCTCATATTCAGTAAGACTAAAGGACACAATCTAGAGCCAGAGGACCTGAGTTCTAACTCTAGCTCTGCTACTGGCTTGATCATTTGTCAGGCGACCTGCCTTAATTCAAGTCCCAAAGGCAGATCTCAAGACAAGGTGTTTTGTTTTGTTTTGTTTTGTTTTGTTTTGTTTTGTTTTGTTTTGTTTTGTTGTTGTTTGGCACAATTGGTCCATGTAAGGTGTGATCCCAGGAAGTGGTTGACAGAGAGGAAAAGTAAGACATGAAAGGGAAGGAAGCAGACATAACATGCCTTAATGAGTGGGTCACCACTGTGGGAAACTATTCTCAATTCAACTGTGACATCTAGGCAACTATGTAGCAAAGAACAGAAACATCCTGATTTAGGGATGTGAAAGTAGGGTTTTTATTATCTACCTACTCTCATCACTCGCTGATGGAAGATTGCTCCTGGTGTTTCCAATTGTCCATGCAGCCCCAGGACCAAAGAACATCCTCAGTCAGAGAGATGCAGGATATCCTTGGCTATACAGATACTGTGAAGGTTGCTTCTGGGGGGGGAAAAGGGAAAATGGATTTGAGCAGAGTTTGCTGTGTTTGGAAGTAGCATGTACATTAGCTAGGAATTTAGCCTTTGGCCCCTTAATGGAGTACTTCATGGTAGGGCTTTCTGAGCACTTAATTCTGGGCCTAAAGGGTGCTTAGCATGTGAAGGTGCAAACGAAATTACTATATGGTGTTTAGAATATCAAGCATGCTACGTGTTTGCCCTGGGTAGGCCTTTAATATACATGATCCCACCAATCCTAATGTAGTATGGCAAAGTAAGCATTACTATCATGAGGCTCAGAGATTGTTCAAGATTCCACAGCAGGTAGAGAAATAGAGGTCAACCAATCCATGGTCATCTATGTGACGAATGTCCTCTAAGCTGGCTAAAGGTGAGTGGGGACACCAGGCTATGTCTGACTCCCCTTCAGAATGGCCTGCTGAGAACTAATAAATGAGGTTATTAAGGTTGGAGAAAATATCAATATTTTTAAAAAATCCATGTTTCTATATACCAGCAGAAAACAATGAAACTTAAAAAAAATACTATTTATAATAGCATACAAATTGAAATACTTAGGGATAAATCTGACAAAAGATGTGGAAGTTTTATACAGTGAAAACTGTGAATATTGTTGAAAGAAATTAAAAAAGATCTAAATAAATGGAGGGAACTCTGGGTCAGAAGACTCAACTTTGTTAAGATGTCAGTTCTCCCCAAACTGATCTATAGATTCAATGGATTTCCAATCAAAATCCCAGAAGTCTTTTTTTTTTTTAAGTAGGCTTCACACCCAACACAGAGCCCAATGTGGGACCTAAACTCATGACCCTGAGATCAAGACCTGAGCCAAGATCAAGAGTTGGATGCTTGACTGAGCCACCTAGGTGCCCCCTAGCAGGCTTTTTGGTAGAAATTGATAAGCTGACTCTAAAATTCACATGGACATGCAAAGGACCTAGACTATCCAAAACAAGACTGATTTCTAGACTTATTACAGGGCTGCAGTAACCTACTATCTTGCTTAAAAAGAAATGGTTCAACTGCCTCCTCGTGATTTGGGTTGAAGAAGTCGGTGGATACACTCAGAAGCTGGAAGGTAGGAGGGGATTGAGCACAAGCAGGTTTCATCCTGAGCCTAAGTCTTGGGCCAGTTTGTTGTCTTGTGACAGTGGCAACTCCAGCGCATTCAAGAAAGTGACTTTTTTTTCTTGCTGATTATATACTTGCGGATTTTCTGGTTCTTGTTTTTGTAAGATTGGGAATAGCACTCTTTTCAGCTCTCTACAACACCAAGAAGAAACTGTAAATCAATGAAATGAATTTTAAATAAAAAGGAGAGGGGATGAAATAATTCAGTGGTCTAAAAGTGACAATGTGAAATAAAAAGAGGGCCTCAGGCCAACTGGTTGCTTAAAGGTGTGTAGAGAAACTAAGACTGTCAGAAAGCCCTAACGTCAAAGTCAAGGTTCTCTGTCACTTTCCCATTTTGAACACCACATGAGATTCCTTCTCTACCATTCTATAAATTACTTACCTCTTAAAGCTTCCTTGAGTATTTCAAAGCTGATTCTCTGACATGTTGGAACATGTTGGAAATTGTGACATCATTATCTTTGGGCAATAAAAGGATAGAAGGGGAAAGAATAGTATGCTATCGCAGTAGAAGAAAAATGCAAGGAGTTCCCATGACGTCCCAAATCTCAGAAAATGCCCCTGGCATTCCAAGAGTAGAATATTGGACCTCACGTTATTTCCATTAAGATATTCAACTATGTCTCTAGAACATTTTGGCCACATCATTGACAAAAATGATTACCTTTTGGACTTTAAGACACAGAACAGATGAACATAAGGGAAGGGAAACAAAAATAATATAAAAACAGGGAGGGGGACAAAACAAGAGACTCTTAAATGTGGAGAACAAACAGAGGTTTACTGAAGGGGTTGTGGGAGAGGGAGTGGGCTAAATGGGTAAGAGGCATTAAGGAATCTGCTCCTGAAATCATTGTTACACTATATGCCAACTAATTTGGATGTAAATTTAAAAAAATTAAATAAAAAGAAAAAAATTATTACTTCTTGTTCTGTAGAATGCCTATAGACATAGTTGATTGTCACTGTGTTTTACAGAAGCATTAGATAAGAGCTCCCTCATCATGAAACCACAGAAATATTTAAGGTTTATTTGAGCAACTTTATAGAGAAAGTGAAATAAAGCTTCTTTCACCTTAACTTACCAACTATTTAATTCCATAACCTCTTTAGGTCCTACAATTTTTATAGTTCAATAGTTGGTCCATATTATCTTATTTCATTTTTAATTGTTTATTATTTTCCTTGCCTCAGTATTAACAAATTATGTGTTATCAATTTAACAACAGCAAAATATTCCATCTCACTAATAAGTCTTGGGATTTTGAGAACAAGAAATTTTGAAAAGATCTCAATGATAAATCTAGAAGATATTCACTGTAGAAATGATGAAACTGAGACCCAGAGAAGCAGAATATAGAATATAGTAGACAGTGTCAGTTCCTGTTCTGATTATTTCTTGTTTACATGATAAATTATTTTTTTAATGTTTACATTTTTGAGAGAGAGAGAGAGAGGGAGCGAGCATGAGTAGGGGAGGGGCAGAGAGAGTGAGGGAGACACAGAATCTGAAGGAGGCTCCAGTCTCAGAGCTGTCAGCACAGAGCCTGACAAGGGCCTTGAACTCACAAACTGCGAGATCATGACCTGAGAGGAAGTTGGACGTTAACCACTTAATGGACTGAGCCACCCAGGCCCTCAGATAAATGATTTTTTATTATCTTTCATGGTTCTGTGGGTTGATTAGATTAGAATCAGCTGGATGGTTCTTGTTTACAGTCTATACCAGTGTCCTCCAAGGAAACAGAACCATTTATATAATATATAAATACTTATATATTTATGTATACATTTGGTTTATAATTTATATAATGTATATAATATTTATATAATTATTTTACACATTAATATAAATATACATAATTATAGTTATCATCATCTTAATTATATGATAATTATTTTATAAATTGTATTATATAATTATATGTTATATCAAGATAATAACTATAATATATAATCATAATTATATATTGATAATATAAAGAAATGTAAATTAATAATTATGCAATTTATAATATATTATAATTTATATGTTATATATTAAATTATATACATATATACTTTTTGAAATCTTTTTTTGAAATCCTGCTTGGGCAGGAGTTGGTGTAGGCAACTCCTACAGTCGTGAGGCAGAATTTCTTCTCTTAACCTCAGTTTTTTCTCTTAAGGCCTTCATGACTGGATGAGACCCACCCACATATTTGAGGGTAATCTCCTTATTTAATGTCAACTGATTTTTGATGTTAACTACATCTACAAAATACGTTCACAGTAAAATCTAGATTGGTGTTAGATTAAATAATTGAATACTATAGCCTAGCCAAGTTGACACATAAAACTATCACATGGCCTCTCATAGGGGTATAGTCAGATGTCTTCTGAAGACTCAGTTGGGTGTGATGTCCAAGATGAGTCATTCCCATGGCTGGTGATTTGCGCCGGCCATCAGCTGGAAGCTCAGCTAGGGCTCTTGACCATGCCAAACTTATCCCTCTCCATTGATTTGGAATTCTCTCAGCAAGAGGGCTGAATTCTGAAGGGAGTGTCCTAGGAGCCAGCATTCCAAGAAATAGGAAATGGAGGCTGCTAGGCCAGTTAAGACCTATGCCTGGAGCTGGTACAGTGTTCTATTGGTATGTACTATGTTCTATTGGTCAAAGCAGTCATGGAGCTCACTCAGACTCAAGAGGGTGGAAAAATAGATTCCATCCTTTTATGGAAAAGTGGCAAGGCCATACTACAGACCATATGGGCTGGGAGATTTAGTTGTGGACATTTTTGGAAAATATAATGGCACTCACCTTTTCCATGTACACTGGCCAGCCATCCAAACTACCAGCACCTGCAACCCTGTGCCTCAGAGCTTTCTCTGGTGACCAGGGTCTGCTGTGCTTCTTGTGGGACAGGTTTGCAGCTGTGTGGAATTAACACCCACCTCCTATAGTTCCCAGCCAATAATTGACAAGAGTTAGATACAATTCCCTTGCTTCCCAGATCTCCTCTAGCAGGATTAAGTTCCAGTTGCAGACAATGGTAACTTGCTTGATAATTCACTCTTTATTAATGCCTTCCTTTCACTCTTTCTCTTCCCTCATCCCCCTACTATATTGCTTCCTGAGATCACCTCCTGAAAAATTTACTTGCTCTCAAATCTTTGTCTCAAGGTCAGTTTATGGGAGAACCCAACTGAAATTATAGACTAATGTGTCCAAAGTCAGAGCTAAAACTAGAGGCTAAGCTAACCCCCGCCACCCCAGTCAAGAGTACTTCCCATATTTGTTACATTCTGAAAGTTTCAGAATAATCAAGTGCTTGACTTTATTGAGTGATGGGGGAAGGGCTTATAAAAGAGAAAAATTTGAAGTATATATTAGCTATACTAAGCAGATGTTGGTTGGAAAGAGCACTGGACTAGGAGTCAAGGAATCTGGGTTCTTGCTTATTATTCTGCATCATGAATAAATTGTGTAATTTCCCCAAGCATGAGCTGGAAAGACTAAATTCCCATTCCACAATCATACCTCCAGCATTCCTGCGAGAGTCAAACAGATGATTGCAAAAGTGGTTAACTGGGAGAAAAACAGGCAAATGAATGGAACAATTTATTTTTTCTCAATTTTAATGGTTCATTCAACAAAATATTGTTTTTTTCTTTTTTTAATTTTCTTTTTTATTTTTAAAAATCTACATCCAAATTAGTTAGCATATACTGAAACAATGATTTCAGGAGTAGATTCCTTAGTGCCTCTTACCCATTTACCCCATCCCCCCCTCCCACAACCCCTCCAGTAACCCTCAGTTTGTTCTCCATATTTAAGAGTCTCTTCTGTTTTGTCCCCCTCCCTGTTTTTATATTATTTTTGTCTCCTTTCCCTTATGTTCATCTGTTTTGTCTCTTACAGTCCTCTTATGAGTGAAGTCATATGATTTTTGTCTTTCTCTGACTAATTTCACTTAGCATAATACCCTCCAATTCCGTCCACGTAGTTGCAAATGGCAAGATTTCATTCTTTTTGATTGCCGAGTAATACTCCATTGTATATATATACCACGTCTTCTTTATCCATTCATCCATTGATGGACATTTGGGCTCTTTCCATACTTTGGCTATTATTGATAGTGCTGCTATAAACATGGGGGTGCATGTGTCCCTTTGAAACAGCACACCTGTATCCCGTGGATAAATCCCTAGTAGGGCAATTGCTGGGTCGTAGGGTAGTTCTATTTTTAATTTTTTGAGGAACCTCCATACTGTTTTTCAGTGTGGCTTCACCAGCTTGCATTCCCACCAACAATGCAAAAGAGATCCTCTTTCTCTGCATCCTCGCCAACATCTGTTGTTGCTTGAGTTGTTAATGTTAGCCATTCTGACAGGTGCAAGGTGGTATCTCATTGTGGTTTTGATTTGTATTTCCCTGATGATGAGTGACGTTGAGAATTTTTTCATGTGTCCGTTGCCCATCTGGATGTCTTCTTTGGAGAAGTGTCTATTCGTGTCTTTTGCCCATTTCTTCAGTGGGTTATTTGGTTTTTGGGTGTTGAGTTTGGTAAGTTCTTTATAGATTTTGGATACTAACACTTTATCTGATGTGTCATTTTCGAATATCTTCTCCCATTCTGTTGGATGCCTTTTAGTTTTGCTGATTGTTTCCTTCGCTGTGCAGAAGATTTTTATTTTGATGAGGTCCCAATAGTTCATTTTTGCTTTTGTTTCCCTTTCTCCAGAGACGTGTTGGGTAAGAAGTTGCTGCGGGCAAGATCAAAGAGGTTTTTTACCTGCTTTCTCCTTGAGGATTTTGATGGCTTCCTGTCTTACATTGAGGTCTTTCACCCATTTTGAGTTTATTTTTGTGTTTGGTGTAAGAAAGTGGTCCAGGTTCATTCTTCTGCATGTCGCTGTCCAGTTTTCCCAGCACCACTTGCTGAAGAGACTGTCTTTATTCCATTGGCTATTCTTTCCTGGTTTGTCAAAGATTAGTTGGCCATACGTTTGTGGGTCCATTTCTGGGTTCTCTATTCTGTCCCATTGATGTGAGTGTCTGTTCTTGTGCCAGTACCATACTGTCTTGACGATTACAGCTTTGTAGTATAGCTTGAAGTCTGGGATTGTGATGCCTCCTGCTTTGGTTTACTTTTTCAAGATTACTTTGGCTATTCAGGGTCTTTTCTGGTTCCATACAAATTTTAGGATTTGTTCTAGCTCTGTGAAGAATGCTGGTGTTATTTTGATAGGGATTGCATTGACTATGTAGATTGCTTTGGGTAGTATTGACATTTTAACAATATTTGTTCTTCCTATCCAGGAGCATGGTATCTTTTTCCATTTCTTTGTATCTTCTTCAATTTCTTTCATCAGCTTTCTATAGTTTTCAGTGTATGACTTTTTCACCTCTTTGGTTAGATTTATTCCTAGGTATTTTATGGTTTTTTTGTGCAACTGTAAATGGGATCAATTCCTTGATTTCTCTTTCTGTTGCTTCATTGTTGGTGTATAGGAATGCAACAGATTTCTGTGCGTTGATTTTATATCCTGCAACTTTGCTGAATTCATGAATCAATTCTAGCAGTTTTTTGGTGGAGTCTTTTGGGTCAACAAAATATTGTGTTTTAAATTTTCTTGCAACCTTCTCATGTAGACTTGATCCACATTCTACATTTCAGAAGTACACAATTGCCTAGTCCATCATTCCACACTGTTTGGATGATCAGGTTATATTGAAAATCTCTGGGTGGTTTTTTTTTTTAATTTTTTTTAACGTTTGTTTATTTTTGGGACAGAGAGAGACAAAACATGAGTGGGGAGGGGCAGAGAGAGAGGAAGACACAGAATCGGAAGCAGGCTCCAGGCTCTGAGCCATCAGCGCAGAGCCTGACGCGGGGCTCGAACCCACGGGCCGCCAGATCGTGACCTGAGCTGAAGTCAGACGCTTAACCCACTGAGCCACCCAGGCGCCCCTCTGGGTGTTTTTTTTTTTTTTTAATTAATGTTTATTTATTTTTGAGGGAGAGAGACACAGCATGAGTGGTGGTGAAGGGGGGATGGGGGGGAGGGTTGCATAGAGAGGGAGACACAGAATCCAAAGTGGGCTCCAATCTCTGAGCTGTCAGCACAGAACCCAACATGGGGCTTGAATTCACAAGCCGTGAGATCATGACCTGAGCGAAAGTCAGATTGAACCATGAAAGTCTGTAGATTGTGCCCTGAAAGTCTCTGGTTTTAAAAATAAGTCTTCAGATATAATTTTTAGCAGAGAGTTGCCAGTGGCCTACTTTAACAAGAAAGGGCTCCTGGAATGGAAAGTGATCTCTCTGACCAGACAACAAATGTTCTATCATTGCGGAGCATACATAGGCATGAATGGCCTGGATAAGATTTTTTTTTTCCATTGGTTTATTTAAAAAAGAAAATTCTATGTCTTATAGCTCCCCCCCAACTCACTAGCTTCTTTAGGATTTATGAAATTCACCTGGTTCTTGGTGTGTGTGTGTGTGTGTGTGTGTGTGTGTGTGTGTGCTGGGTTTTTGATACCTATCTCTTTGTGTGCTAGTGAGTAGGGTAGAAAAATACAGACAACAGATTAATAGGAGACAGGATATCTCAAGAATGGTCTTGGACACCAGTAATAATATTGATAATTTTCTGTGATAAAATGTAACCACAGGGTCAGGATGTATCTATTTATTTGCTTACTAAATCGATCACACTTTACTGGTTGAGAAGGTAAAATGTGATTTAGGTTCTAAGGATTTGGAATTTACTTTCATTTGACATATATTTTTATGTTATATTTTTTAAGGGAAATAATTTGATTTGGTCTACAGTTTGTTTAGAAAACTTTACTTTCCAACTTGACTGAATCCACAGTTATTTCCTACAGGAACTGGCCTCTTGCTACACCTAGCCTTGGCTTCTGCTAAGGTGAGAAAAGACTTAATTTCGGAATTACATTTCCCTTAAAGACTAATTTCAAACTGAATATTAAAAAAATATGTTGGTTGACAGATTCATATCTACATTACCCCCTCCAGGGCAGCGGACACTCTTTTGTTTGTTTTCTGCTGGTGTGTTAGATCCTGAACACTGAGAACTAATTAGCCTTCTTTGTGTCACTAAAACAACTTTTTATGAGCACTTGCTTCTTCATTGTATGGAATCAAATCCTACTAACTTTCATTCAATTGGTGTATTCATTAAAAAATATCCATCTAATAGAGGGAAAGGGAAAAAAACTAGAAAATAAAATCAGTTTCTAAGACTTTAGAGTGAAACGCATAGATTAGTTTTAAAAAGAAAGCCTCAATTTAAGGATTGAATTGAAAAAAAAAAACACCTTTATTTTCCTTTCTTGACATCTACAGTATGCAAAGGTAAGAAAGCCCTTTTGAATTGGGGGGGAAGTTGTCCTTTGAAATGACTTCAGTGATATGATTTCATCTGTATTTCAAACGCATTAATTTCACACCGTCCAAGCTAGGTATTGAAGATGAACAGATTCGGGTCAAATTCACCCTCCAGAAAAACTACAAATTAAGATGCTGCTGATTGATCCGCTGCTGGCTGTCTTAATCATCTTGATCAAAATCCAAACATTAAGAAAAGGGGCCCGGAGAGATGCCTTTGGGCTTTTGACAAACCCTCGACCAAACTCTAGGCTAGGCTAGGCTAGGCTGTAAGCCCAGCCTGTGCTTTCCTAATCTTTTTCCAGGCAAGAGACCCCATCAGCCCGGTGGGGCTCGCAGCGTTCCTCGCGAGGGCTTCGACACCCCCACCCCCACCCCCCAAACCCAGACACACCCCGACCCCGCGAACGGGTCTGGGCTGTCAAAACACGCAGCGGCGTGCTGAGTCCCAGTAACTCGCATGACGATTAATGAGCGACTTGATAATTTAATATCGCGTGTGATTAAATTATAAGGCGTGGGGGAGGGGAGCTCTGAGCTCCCTCGCCTGTCAGGGCCGACGCCGCCAAGCCTCCGGGTCTCCGCTGAGTGCGGACCGCGCTCTTCCTTCGCTCAGTGCCTGGCAGGCTCGGCAAGCGGCGGGTCCGCGCCTTCCCAAGGTCAGTGGGCCGCGGGAGGGGAGGGCGACGGGGTAGGGGTTTGAGGTGGGGGGAAAGGTGACTCGAAGAGCCGAGGGGGAGGTGCTGGCACCAGGCAGCGTGGGTCTGCGCGGAAGAGGTGGGTGAGCGGCCGGCTGTTCCTTGGCAAAGGCGCGGAGGGGTCGGGCAATGGCCTCAAAGGGAAGATCTCTTTCTGAAATCCCCTGTCCCTCTGGGACCCCGAAACCCCTGGAAGAGGGGGCGCGCGGCCTGGTCCGGCTGGGTCTCCGCCCGGCCCCCACCCCATGCGCCTGGACTTGGAGAGGGTTTCTCTGCAGGCAAGGGGTGGCGGCCGGGTTGAGCCCCCAAAGCCCCTTCTCCCCAGCCGCGGACCCAGCCCTGTCCAGTGCCACGCGGAGTCCAAGCCAGCCTAGGGTACGTCCGGAAGGAGAGAGGGAGTATAAAACCACGCAAAAGCCTGAAGCCTCTGGAAAGCGGACAGACGCTGACAGTCTCTGGGGTTCCCAGCTTGATTTATTGGGGAGGAGGCGCGGGAATCCTATCTAAGCCCCTTTGAGGTTACTGGAGGGAGTCCTTACTGTCACTCCCTTCTCCTTAAACACTGGTCGGCAGGCTCAGGCGTGGCCACCCCTTCCTCTGGAAGTGTGAGCTCAGGTTTCGAGGCGAAAGCCCCCCGTGGGCCCGCGTGGGTACAGCCCTGGCTCAGCTCCTGCGCGCGAGATGTAGACGGCTGCCTTTGCTGCAATGCAGAGCCCCTACTCTGCGCGGAGGACGGCAGTATTGGAGGGGGAACCCGAGAAGCCCGTCGGTGGGCCAGAGGGAGCGTCGCGTCTTCGTGGTCTCATCGGAGGGCTTCACGTTCATCACAGGGAGGGCAGGCCCTCGAGAGGCGAGGATGTCTTCAGAAGACCCTAGGAAACCACCTGGGGCTGTTCAGACGCGGAGCAGGAGGGTGAGAAATGAAAATGCCCGATCAGGGCTCCCAAGGGTGGGGTGTCCAAGCTCTGCTCCGGGCCTGGCAAGAGGATGGGTACTGGCTGGATTTTCAGCCAGGCAATGAATGGCTAGAGGCGATGCCGCAGGATGAACCCAGGCTACCTGCTGATCGTCAACTAGAGGCCCGAAAGAGCTCCAGGAATGGCGCCTCTGGTGTCGGGTGTTTTGGGCTCCAGGTGCGATGGCAGAACGTCCCTCCGAGGTGCGGTGGCAGATGCTGCCTGCTAGGAAGGGATAGAAGCTTCCCAGGTCGGGTTCCTCGGATATGCAGGAATCACCACCCTTTTTTTTTTTTTTTTTGGCTTCTTTAAAAATTTGGAAGTAGCGCCAAGTGCGGAGGGTGGTGGTGGTGGTGGTGGTGGTGATTCCCCCCTGCTTGGCATAAACAAAGGTCACAGTACTGGGGGAGACTATATATATATATATATATATATATATATATATATATATATATATATTCAAAACATCCAGAGAGACTATGAGAATGGACCTGCTTAGCTAGAGCAGAAACAAACCACAAATTTGTTCTAGGAGGCTTAGCCCGACATACCTCAAATTACCAGAGGGTGTAGGTAGGCTGTACCTGCAAACCCAGGATATTCAAAACACAAAAAATGCTCCTTAGGAAAAAAAGTTTGAAGGTGCGGTGGGGTGGGGTGGAGGAAACACACCCAGAAACCTTCTCTCACTCTTGGCCTGCGTGTGTCCTTGGAAGCGCCTTTACCCCGGGTAGCTTTGTTCCGGTCGAACTCCACTCTGTCCAGGCCCACAGGTTCTAAGGAGGAGGCCACCCCCTCAAGGTGCCTGAGTACTAAGTAAAAGGGTTTCATAGGCAAGGATGCTGCCTGCGACCGCCTCCGTATCTGGGAATAATTCTGCAGAGAGGTAGCCCCGGACATGACCAGTGTGCATGCTGGCACTAGACCCCAGCATACTGACACGCCCCAAAGCCAGACGGGAGATTATGGAAGGCTGCTTATGTCCCTGTTCTTAAAACATTCCTGAAGTTTGCTCCTCCTCCGTGCTTCTGTCAGATACAAGCTGCATCCCTTTATCTGGTTTCCACCCAAAACAGTGGCTGGGCCCACGGAGGACAATTTGAAAGGACGGGGCCAACTTCTTCCTCCAAAAGGTACCACTTACTGTGTGAATAACAGACGCCTCGTGGACGCAATACTTTCCCCGGAATTAAATTTGGGTTCCAGAAATGGGACTGGGAAAGTCCTAGACAGAAGTGTGTCCTTGGAAGGAGGGACCCCCGAGTTCACGATATGAATGTGTTGTGATGACGGGCGCCAAGCTAGGTTTTCCTTCCCAGATTATTGTCCATCTGTAGTCTGACTAAACGGCGCCAGGATACCTTGAGAGCGATGGCCATATCCAATTTCTAACGACTCCCAAAGTTGCAAAAGGAGGAAAAGTTAGTTTTCTTTCATCCACAAGATCACTCCTGTTTAATGATGTCGGACATCTGCAAAATGACGTCGAAACCGGCGGCGCATTGGGTGGCATTGTTCACTCAACCTGCCGGGACTGAGCGCTAGTGCCTTTTCCCTGTCTCCCGAGGGCGAGTTCGCGCATTGATTTCACCCCTCGCTCTCAGCCTGCTGCCGAACACCATTTAGGCCAAGATCGGGTATAATGGGAAACACTATCAGCAGACAATTACCCTTTCAGAGGATTCACTTCTCCTCACAGACACTGTTATTTGAGAAATAGGATCATTTGATTTCATATTGCACTAAATAACACCCAGCCGGTTCAAATTGCCAGCTTCTTAAAAACCGCCCATTGGAATAAATTGCGGCGGCCTCTTTTGCTTTTTCAGGGCAATATGATGGGCACCGGGCAGAACTTGTAAAAATAACTACAAAGCCAGCCCTGAGCTGTCGCTATTGGTGGGAACAGCTCTGCTACCCTGCAGGCAAAGGCATTTAGCCACCCGATTTCCTGCCACCTCCCCCTCCGCCCTCCAATTTAGCGATGGTTCATCCACCTGGATTTGGGATTAAAATGCACAGCCCTAGCCGCCGGAGAAAGTGCTTCGGGATACACCGCGAGTTAGGGATGAGCAGAGAGAGATGGGCGGGTGCGAAAGGCACGGATTTGCTTGGGTGCCGCCGAGGTGCCAACAGGGCTTTGACGCTGGGAGACAACCGAGGGTCTGGGGTTGGCAGTTGGGCTGTGCACTCCGCAGGTTCTCGGGTCTTGGGTTCCCACCTGGAGCGTGCCACTGCCGCCGCGCCCGGCTTACCCGTGCACTCTCCAGACCTGCCGGCCGCTGCGACACACTCTGACCTCAGTACCTGCGCCAAATCGGGAGCTGTGGCTCTCGGGGTCCGAGTTGGGACGGAAAGAGAAGGGAGCCTCACTGTGGCTTCAGTAAGGAGTCCAGAGGGACAGAAAGCGGGCGAAGGAGAAAGGGAGAGTTCGCTGCACACCCGCCGCCAGGGACATTTCAGAAAGAATTAAGCTTTTTAAAATTGGTCACGAGCTGAGGTTTAATAGACACTCTGTTCAACTGAGTGACAATTGTTCAGCTCGATGGGGGCGATCCATCCCCCCTCACTTTTATGTAAAACAAGATTTGACTCCTTGGTGTTTGTTTCATTCGTGCTAAGGGGATGGGTGAATTTAAAACCAACGGGGCCTTGGCGAATCTGCCCTTTGAAGTCTTTATTACATTTGTGTTAATGTACTTCACGAAGGCCGAATTAGACTCCCTCAGGTAAATTGAAGGCCGCATCCTCGGAACTCATATGTGCACACCAATTCGAGGCATGAGTTGGATCGCGAGCCCCAGAGGGAGTTAGTCTGGGCCTTTGGGGACTGGGTGGGAGCGTTTTGTCTTCCGTGGCACTGGGAGGAGCCAGGGAGCAGGGGTTTGTGGACAGGAGTCCAGAAGAAAGGTTGCAGGCGCGTCGAGTGAGAAACTAAATTTCTTCTGCTGGGCTTGGCGCAGACTTCAGTGCCGGGGCAATGTCGGGGGTTGAGGAAAAGGCGCGGATGCCCGCCCTAGATGGAGTGATGGGGCTCTGAGAGTGCCTACACCTTCCACTTGGCCTTGCCCTGCGGACCCTGAGCCGCGCTGCGCCTTAGCGTTTTCCCCCTTCACTCATTTCCCCCAGCAAATAAAAGCGCAGTCCGCGAGCATCAAGTATGCGTGCCCAAACCAAACTCTGGACCAAGTTGTGCGCCTGGGCCTTTGAAGCTGCCTTCCGGGCCTGGGAAGAGGCGGCGATGCGCAGTTTCCCACGCAGCCCGCTCTGGCCCTGCGCCTCTAGATCCAAGGCAGGCCTTGGGCTGCCCACCAGAGCCCACGAAGAGTCCCGGCGCGTGCTCCATCCAGGTCCCTACCTCAAGGCCCTGGCGTCCCCACCCAGCTCCCCTCTCTCTGCCCCAGCCCCCCCACCCCCCCGCACTCAGGGCGTTCTCTCCCAACTTGTCTTCGCTTCCCCGTGGGGGCGCAAGCAAGGAACCCTTATCTTGCCAAACGCCAAGCCCAAACGCAGCCACTTTTCGACGAGGCAGGGAAAGGGTGATCAAATTCGGAGGAGCCGGAAGACACGTCTTGACCGACTCCAATTTTCTCAGCAGGCAAGAATGGAACCACAGAGCTACCTCTGTGGAACCACCGCGCCTCTGCCCTCGCTATACTGACCCGGGGCCGGAGCCCTGGAGCAGGCAGAGGCTGCTGCCGCGACTAGTTGCGCCCCTGGGGTTCCCCAAGGGGGCTCTCAGGACCTCGAGGGTCCTCCGCACGCACCTCTTTCTCTCTCAGACCAGGGCCGGGGCAGCGCGTTCAAAATCGGCCTCCAGCACTGGGTGGGAGCTTTGTGTCCGCCCTGTCCCGGCCTGGGAGCCCGAGGAGAGGGCTGCGAGAACCAGTTGTCGCAGCTCCCGTAGGCTTTGGCTTCGGGCTTTGGCTTTGGCTAGGGCGTCCTCCCCTTTGCTCACTATTCCCGCCCCCATCCCTGATCTCCTCTAGGCAGTGCGGACCCCTGCGCCACCCTCCCTTGCTTCCTCTCCTTCCACGTCGCCTAGTTTACCAGCGCGTTTTGTTCCCTTGTCGGATTCCCGGCCGAGGGGCAGTTACCGTGCTCTCCTCCGATGGACGCTAATCAAGTAATTTCCCCATCCCAGCCCCATCAAATTGCTCTTTAGCTGTTGAACCGCGGAGTTTTGCTCGCCTTTTCACATGCTAATCATTCCCATTCAGCGGCTCTCGGTGGGGCTGTTTGTCGCGGGATAAATCTCCTTGTTTGCCGGCTGCATGATTAATTGATATTGTTGTCTGGCTTTTGTGGGGGCCGTGAGGAGCTGAAAGGCGGCGCGTCGTGACTGCGCCGGGGGCCGCTGGCTACATCATCGGGCTGCCGAGGTCCCGGCGAGGTCGAGCCGGGGCTGATGACATTATGCGCCCGATTTGGTTTTCCTTATTAAAAGGATGATGAAAGACTCGGGAGACCCCAGTTTTACAACCCACCACTGGGGCGTAGAAACCGCACAGTTTAAGCCACAAGCGCAGACAAAGCCTGGACGTTTGCTTAATTCTGAGAAAAGAGAGGGTGTCACTCTCCACGCAAGAGACAATTAAATCGCATTTCGGCCTACCCGGGATTTCCATAGGAGTTGAACTTGCGCGCGCAGCGGTGTGTGTGTGTGTGTGTGTGTGTGTGTGTGTGTGTGTGTTCAAATAAAGAATAATTTTGGGGGTGGGAGGGAGAGGGGTGTTTGTAAAGACAGGTTAAAACACTTAAAAAATAAGTAAAGGGAATCCCGAGCACAGAAGACCTTACAGGTTGCGGTCGAGGAAAGCAGCGCAAAGGCGCTTCCAAATCTGGACCCGGGTTTGCCAAACGCTCGCTGTTTAGACCTAATCACCTGCCACAAAGGGGCCCGGCGCTAACGCTCAGCTCTCAGGCTCACTAAGGCGGGTAACCGCCTGCAGGCCAATATATTATTTGCTATCCGGGTTCCTGCTCAGTGCTGCAGTTTTCCTCCTTCCGCAGGTGTATAGTCAAACCAACAAATTCCTCCGCGCTCTGCACCCCTCCCGCCTTCTCCCCTGGGTCCTGGGGTTTTATCCTCTACGGACATCCCTGAAAACTTGGAGATTCAATTAAATAATTCCAGTTACGCGGTGCTCCTACCGCCTGCTTATTGCAAATATTTCCTTTTTCGAGTTCCTTAAAAAAAAAAAAAAAAAAGCAAAGAGAAGAAAAGAAACTGTCGCCTTCGCTTTCACTGCGCGCGGGGTAATTGATAGGCGCCATCGGAGGTCAGAATTTGCATAAGAATTAAGAGCAGTAAATTAATTTAATATTCCATGCACATCTCCAATTATTCCTGGAGACCTTTGTCTCCGCGGCTGCCAGAGAGGGGATTCAGCTGCTCTTCAGCCAAACAACATCTGTGCGGTTAATAATTTGATAAACAGCTCATACAAATAGTTTCTGAATTATCTGGCAGCCCAATGACTATTCAGTTTGGAAACGCTTTGGCAGAGTCTCCCAGCGTCCTCCGAGGGCCTCAGGCGCCCGCTCAGACAAATGTCTTCTTATCTTTTAAACATCAGCAGACGACAATGTGTAGGATAAGTCATTATTATTAAGTAATAACCCTACCCTTAAAAAAAAAAAAAACAAAAAACGCCTGGGTCATCACGGTGTCGGCAGGTCGTGTATCAAATACCCTGAGATTAATAGACCTGCTGGGGAGGGGTACTGAGTGAAGAACTGCCTGAAGGAAGAAGACTTGGGTGTTGGGGGGGGGGTGAAATAGGGGGCTGCTTTCTTTAATGTCGTGGATTGAAATTGACTGACTACACTTATGTATGCAAATATCTACTGGAAGGGGAATGTGGTAGGTGGGTGAGAGGAGATCAACTTTTCACTGGATTGCCTCTTGTACCTTTCAATGTTTCCCTACATGCCGTATTATTTATTCCAAAAATAAATACATAAAAGACAAAATGAATTACCAAAAAGCAGAGGTGAATTATTTTGGCTGCCTATAGTCCTTACCTGACTTCTCCCCATTCTTCCTCCTGACCACACTTCCTCCTTCCTACCTTCACCCCCAGCCAGTGCCTCCCACCCCCATCCTGATAGCAACTTCCCACAAAGCACAAGTATGTCACCTAAACGTTGAGTTGGCCACAGTTTGGAAGGAAACACTTTGCACAATGATGCCATACTGTTGTCAAAACAGACCTGAATTTTAGACACGTTTCCCTTGCTATTCCTGTTCCTATACTGAAGATTTCATAGCTGTGATTATGTTCTTTTATCTTTCTGCCACCCATAGCAGAGCCCTGTTCCTGATATTAAGTCTAGAAAAGAACCATTTGATCTTGAATGAGACTCAGACCGCTCTAATTTTGCAACCTGTGCATTGCAGCTCTTTTGACTATGAGTCTGTGTTTACCCTGGAATTGTTCTGCACTGACTTCACTATAACAGGATGTTCAACTGGGATCCTTATCTTTGTCTATACATTCTTACATGTTTGATGTATACACCTCACCCATTCAGTATTTTTTCTGTTTCCTACACTGCTAACAATCTAAGTACTTGAAACCACTGAAAACTACCCTGAAGTTCTGAGTAGTGTCTAAGCAGTAATATGATCGAGCTCTGTCCTTGTACTCTAATGAGCCTGGGGTAGCACTGAGCTTTAAATACAAGCAAGCTCTTCAGACTATAGGTCTAAATATACTTTACAATGAATACGTTTGCCTGGTTCAATTGAAGAATTACTTTTCCAGAAAACAAGTCATTGTGTCACAAGAATACAATAGCATTTCAACCAAGCACATTCATTTCTATTTTTTAACACTTTCTTCTTGCATTTCATTAGGTGCCCCCCCCCCCTCCGCCCCCGTGCCTTGCAGGTTTTAAAAGCATACAAATCGTCTCTGTTATTTATGATTAGGGGTCTCTGTCTGCATCTTTTTATTAATTTCTGACTTTAATTCAGACTTGCAGTCAGCAGAGTGATTTGAAAACATTTCTTTTCTTAAATGGAACATTATCAATTCAATTGGGAACCATTCTAAACACCAACATATTCAGTTTCTTAATCTGCAGCTCTGATGTTACTCATTTTTATGCACACAACCTATCCCCTATGGCGTTAGTTTGTTTATGCTTGATATTTATCTTTTTTTACATTTGTTTGACTATTTTTCAAGGCAGTATATGGGCAGAAAATGGCTATTAAACAAGAATATGGGGAACTCTGATTATATTTTGACTATGTAAGTCAAGCCATAGTACATTGAAATTTTGCGGGTATTTTTCTTTCTTTTCTTTTCTTTCCTTTATTTTAAACTAATGAGCCCTCTCCAGAAAAGCCGTCTGGATACCATTAAAGTTGATGAGTTTGGAAGGATTATCCTGATAAATGCTTGGCTTCTTGGTGATTAGACACATATTTTCAGCAGTTTCCTAAATGAGACTGAGATCTGCATTTGGAGGGAGCTTTGCTGAACATAACTGGAAACTGTTGGTGAAAAAAATCTAGAGTATCACTTTATTTTGTAGAGTTCAAATCAAAGGTAACTGCTACTCATGTACACTTGCAGTAAAAATATTGGAAATACAGTATTAGGTGATATTCAGTAATTTAACAACATGTACCCTGTCATTTCCAACCTAATTATAAAAGAAATAAGCCTTCTCTCTTGTGAAAAGTTACAGAATAGACAAGGAGCAGAATAATGATTTTAAAAAGGGCTATCTTCTTCAAGGATAAAAGACTTTTTTTTAATTTGAAGGAAAAGAACAGTGCAGAGCCATTAAAGAAATTCTCCCAATAAACAAATTTTTGCAATTATTTGAAAGAATGAATGATTCTGATTGCTCTTTAAAAAAAAGTGATTTTTACATATGTGGCCAGCTCAAACCCAAATCTATTGAAAAACTGAGTTTGAAAAATATAGGTTAGCATGTAAAAGTTAGGAACAGAATTCACTTAGATAAACCTGTCTCCTCTCATTTTCTTCTATTTTAATATTTAAATAAGCTATGCTGGGTTCTGATACTGGGTGTAAAAGGAAAGAGCTTCAATACTTATCAGTCTATGGATAATTGCAAGCCACAGAAACAAGTCCAGATTCCTCAGAGATGACTGCAAAATGTCTCTGATCATTGTGGATGTCAGCCTGCCCCATGGTTCTTTCCCTCCACTCCCACCTGGAGTCATGATTACAATCCACAGGTTGAGTTTCACCTAACTCCAGGTGCACCATTCAACACCATTGTCACTATGGATGTGTATGGATTTTCAGACACTGCTCTGTGGTACGACAGCAAATTAAAGTTGAGGGAGAAGGCTGTTATTATTATTACTTTTAAAATATGTACCAAGGGGCTACATGGGTTAAGTGTAAATCTAGCTGGCTCTGCTTAAAGGAGACGGTCATGGATAGTGGGGACTGTGGACTCCCTGGGCCATTGGCTTTGGCCAGAAAGTTCAATCCAGCATCCTAGTGTAGACTGAATTTAAGAGGGGTTCCAAGGACTTACTCTGCTTTGCTGACTCTGTGAGGAAAGCAGATGGATCCTGCAGAATATCGGACTCATAAGCATGACATTTGAGACCTGCCACAGTCTGGTTGGAATCAATGTAGGGGTCAGAAGGAAATAAATGGTGGGCAGAAGGCTTATAGTTCTATCTGTCCACTAACTGGCTGTAGACACTTGGGCAATCACCTAATCTCCCTGTGTCAGGGATCCTGTCTGCCACTTCTCACCAATTTATTCTCTTCTTGCTAGGCACATGGATGCCCAGCTGGACTACATTTCCCAGCCTCCCTTGCAGTTGTGTAAACTCTTGTGACTAAGTTTTCACCAGTGGAATGCAAGCAGAAGTGATGGGAGTAATTGTCATCTCATACTTGCACCTTCCTGTTCCTTCTTACTGGCTGGAATGATGCTAATGGAAGCTACATATGGAGGATGACAAAACTCGCCCAATGACCTGGAGGATGACAAAACTCGCCCAAAGACCTGGGTTCACAAAATGACTCCCTAAAGCAGAGTCTGCACTTTCACCCTGAACTGTTATATGGAGGGAAATAAATGTCTATTTTGTTTGAAAAACTGCATATTTGGTTCACTTTGTTACAGCACTTACCCAAAGCAATCTACATCCTGGCTTTCTTTTGCTTTTTCTTGCTACTTTTTTTAAGTGCTTATTTATTGATTTTTGAGAGATAGAGTGCAAGTGGGAGAGGGGCAGAGAGAGGGAGAGAGAGACTCCCAAGCAGGTTCCACGCTGACAGCACAGAGTCTGACATGGTGTTCAAACGCACAAACTGTGAGATCATAACCCAAGCCAAAATCAAGAGTTGGTTGCTTAACCCACTGAGCCACCTAGGGGGCCCAGGCTTTATTTTTCTTAACTGTAAAGTGAAAGTATCTTAGTTTGGGTTTCCCCCAAAGCAAGCAGTTTATTGGGAAGTGATCTGAGGAAATGCCAGTTGAGGAATGGGGTTGACAGACAGGAAAATGCAGGCAGCCATTAAAGTGCACTTTAAAGCAAATTACCATTGTGGGTAACTGGGATTTAATTCTATCGAGGCAACTTTGAGAAATGGTATAGAACATCTGCCTTAGAATAAGTCCACCTGAGCCAAAGTATTTATACACCAACTCCCATCAATCATTAGCTGAGGATTACTTTTCATGGGCAGTATTTCCTCAGCATGTCTGGCCTGTTTCACAGGCAAAGTAGGCTTTAGGGACCAAAGGAAGTACTCAGGCAATGCACCGCATATGCTGGTGGTTGGATATTGAGCTGGTAGGCATTGAGGCTTAAGGGCAAAGGTCTACTGATAGGACACTGACCACATCTGCTACAGAAGGCATTGATGAATAGTCTTGAAGCTCCCCTTCCTACATTGAAGTTATCTCGACTCAGTTTATCAATCTGTTCTTCCAGTTGCTAATCTGAAATGCCTACCCCAGCCAGGCTGGTTTACTTGATTTAGTGCTCCCCAAATACCATGAGCATTTATTCTCCTTTTATTTGTGCCATCCTTTCATGGAGAAAGTATCCCATCACGGGTGTACTCCCCTTTTTTGTCAGCATTTAACCAACCACTCTAGAACTTAGTGCCTTAAAACTACAATAATTTGTTATTTTTCACAATTCCATGAATTAGAAATTGGGGCAGGATCTGCTAGGCACTTCTCCTCCATGGAGAGTCAGCTAGGCTTATTCACCTGGAACCACCAGGATGGCCTCTTATCTTTAAGGACATCTCTTTGTGTGGTTGTGTATCATTCAGTAGCCCAGTGAGGACCTCCCTGCAGGACAGCAGCTGGGTTCCATAAGGGAAGAAGTAGAAGCTGCTAGTCCTTTGAAGGCTTGTGCAGCCAGAAGTCTCAAAATGTCATTCCCATTTCATTCTATTGGTTAGAGCAGATCACAAGTTCTGCCCAGGTCAAGGGGGGCAATAGGCTCTTCCTCTTTGTGGGAGGAGCTTATGCATATGCATAAAAGAACAAAATACAGTGGCCATATTGTATACTGTCCATCATGCCTACCCGCCCCTTTTGCACTTATTCAAATTCAAGACATATTCCTGTCCATGCTCATATAGAAAGCCTTTGTTGTTATGCTAGGCCACTGGGGTCTTCTAGCCCCACCTGAACTCCGTGGGCGCTTCTTATCACACACACTTCTTATCTTGTCCTTAGTTATTTATTGTCTTGTAACACTTTGTTGCTACCCGTTGCTGCCTCTTTGAGAGCAGAAAATGCATATTAGATTTCCAAGAACATTTTTTATAGTGTGTATCTCTAGTTGCAAAAACTAACTTTCTTCCTTTGCAAAAGCAAAGGAAGGGCATAGAAGTAAGAGGTGGGTGGAAGGAGTCACTAGCATGTATATGCCCTTAGGCTAAGAACTAGATCAGTAGAACTCATTTCTAGTAGATTTATCTGGAGTCTTCAACTGTAAATTCTGAAAATCAAATAATTCTGAAATCCTTCCAGCCTAAGTGAGGCTTAGGTGACACACATAGCCACACGAGGGAATGGCCATGTTTGTGAATGGACTGGATCACCAGGAAGGCCTCCCCTTCCCAAACACCACTCCTCTGCCATAATGATTCCCTTGTGTCAAGCTTTGCCCTCTTTTAAAATTCAAGTACTACCTGAGGGAGATGAGTGGGAAGGAGAGGGGAGGGAATTTGAATCTCTGATGTTTTAGTGATAAATTAACTGATAAGAGAAGTGTTTCTCTTTCAACAGAAGAAACTGGGACAGCATGGATGTGCTGGAAGATTGGAACCTACTGATGCTGAGGGGGTAGAATTGAGGAGGAGGGATCCTTATGGCCAAGTGGTCTCCTTTCATTTCAGCCAGGCCAGTTGTGAGGAGACATTCTCAAAAATGCACTGCCCTGGGCTTTAGAAGGTAGCTACCATTCTCAGAGACAACAGAGAAAGATAAAAACATGAGTCAAGGGAAGATTATAGAACCTATGCATACGTTTTTGTGGGTTTGTAGTCAGCAAATGGACATCCCTCCAGTCTCTGGCATTCAGTCTCCTACACTGTGACTGGGTCCTTTGTCTCTAGGTTTCCAAAGGTAGAGTAAGCCTTTAGTGGGTCTATGGTGTCCACAGAAAATGAAATAAGAGTTGTTGTTTTCCTTTAATAGAACCACTAAGGGAAGATCAGCAGACAGCAGGGATGCATAAAAGTGCAAAAGACTGACAAGACTTCCTCTGTTTCTCCTAGTGACAAGTGGGGGTATTTCTATAGCTCCCTGAACATGTTCTCTCTGTAACTCCCACCCCACTTTTTTATTAAATGCCCTGAATTGCCCTTTGGGATCAAAACTTTATCATGTCAATCAAAGTAGGCTTGCTTCAGCTCACCTCATGGCTAAAGATATCAGATGTGTAAAAGATGATGGGTTAGACACATTTTCAGGACTAGTAGCTCTTTGTGCATCGATGTTAGCTAGCATGCAGAAAATGCATTTTACTGGGCTCGTGGAAATGTGTGATGGATGTCAGCTCTAGGAGAGACAGAATACAGTATGGATTCTACCCTGGGTCATACCTGGGTTTAAATTCTACCTCTGTTGTTAGTCTTGTGACCTTGAGCACATTTGAAAACTCTGTTGGATGTGTGAAAAGTTTTCCTCATGAGGAAAGTGAGAATAACAATAACAATAAGTCACAGCGTTGTTATATTGAATAAGTAAAGATGTACTAATTTTTTAGAAAATTCCCTGAAACAAAATTATGTTTAATAAATGACTTTCAAAGAAAAGTTATTATTTTTTTTCCTGGAAGCCTGTACCTCCCATTCCCTTTCTCCATTTTACCCCTTCTGCCGAACCCCTTGCCACCAGTTTGTTCTCTATATTTATGGGTCTGTTTCTGCTTTTTTGTTTGTTTGTTTTTCACATATAAGTAAAATCATATGGTATTTGTCTCTGTTTCTGACTTATTTCACTTAGCATAATATGCTCTAGGTGCATCCAGTTTGTTACAAATGGCAAGATTTTATTCTTTTTTTATGGCTGAGTAATATTCAATTATATATATATATATTTATAAAATTATATATACCACATGTTATTTATCCATTTATGTATGGATAGATATTTGGGTTTCTATATCTTGGCTATTATAAATAATGCTGCAATAAACACAGAAAGGCATATAACTTTTTGAATTGGTATTTTCATTTTCTTTGGGTAAATACTCAGTAGTTGAATCGATGGATCACATAGTGTTTCTATTTTTAAGTTTTTGAGGAGCCTCCATTTTCTACAGTGGCTGCACCAATTTACATTCTCACCAAGAGTACCTGGGGATTCCCTTTTCTCCACATCTTCTCTAACACTTGTTATTTCAAGTTACCATTTGATCATTTTACCCTATCATTATGCTTGCACATTCTGTGTATGCATTTTCCATTAACTATCAGAAATTATATGAAGGTGGCTCAGTCGGTTGAGTGTCCAACTCGTGATTTCAGCTCAGATCATGATCCCAGGGTCACGGGATCAAGCCCTGCATTGGGCTTCAGGCTGAGCATAGAGTCTTCTTAAGATTCTCTCTCTTTCTTCCTCTGCCCCTTCCCTCCTGTCCCTGCCTTAAATAAAAAAAAAGAAAGAAATTATGCAAAGGCATGATTCCTTAAGATCAAGAAGATTAAGGATTACCAGCCATCCTGTTACTTGAAGAGAATCTTTTGGTTCCAGTATGGGGGTTCATAAAGAAGATGAGATGTTAAAACCATAACAACAAGGAATTCTTTTTGATGGTTAAAAACACAAATGAGCTGGTTATAAAAATTGGCAGAAACCGCTGGATGGATCTCTTCCTTCTGCTTAGAGCATTCAACCCCAGATTGTCCATTGACTGGGAACTCCTACAGCTTCACTGTTACAATCTCTTATAAGTATGTAAAGAAACCCTTCTCTTTTGGATGATCTCTAGTTATTGAGAGTCATCCTTTTTGGCATTTGCTGAATCCCAACCACACTGAGACTTGCTCTTCACATGGGAAACTTGGTAAACAGTCCTGCTTGTTCCATCTTTATCACTTGACTAAACTTCTCCAGATGCAATCATGTCTCAAAAAAAAAAAAAAAAAAAAAAAAGCAAGAGTATTTTCTTCTCTTCGAAAGGCTATTTGTTGGTTGATGACACTACAGAATTTGCAGTGTCCTTAAACCCTTGCTGGAGCAAACATCTCTCCATTGACTCTTTAATTGGGCTGAAGCACCCTGATGAGGGGGGCTTTATTTAGCCTTTTCAGTGAGTTATTTGCCAAGAAGCCAGGGCCCAGGGATTTCAGAAGGAACAAAAAGAACTCAGTAACTTTGTAAGACTCTGCTCCAAAAATTGAAAGAAGGAAAGAAAAATGTCTGAAAAAAATTAATTAATTTTTTTAAATGTTTATTTATTTTAGGGAGGGACAGAGAGTAAGAGAGAGAGAGAGAGGCAGGGAGAGAGAGGGGAGAGAGAATCCCAAGCAGGCTCTACACTGTCAGTGCAGAGCCTGATATGAGGCTTGAACTCATGAACTGTGAGATCATGAGCTGAATGGAAATCGAGATTTGGACACTTAACCAACTGAGCCATCCACGTGCCTCCGGAGAAAATTAATTTAAAGATAAATACCAGGGGCGCCTGGGTGGCGCAGTCGGTTAAGCGTTCGACTTCAGCCAGGTCACGATCTCGCGGTCCGTGAGTTCGAGCCCCGCGTCGGGCTCTGGGCTGATGGCTCAGAGCCTGGAGCCTGTTTCTGATTCTGTGTCTCCCTCTCTCTCTGCCCCTCCCCCATTCATGCTCTGTCTCTCTCTGTCCCAAAAATAAATAAACGTTGAAAAAAAAATTAAAAAAAAAAAATAAAGATAAATACCAGACAAATGTAGAAAATCACTGGAAATGAATGTATTTACAGATGTCACCTTTCCGAAGGCAGTTAGATTTTTGAGTTTCATTTCATTCATTGTAGTCTGTGCCCATTGCCAGGGATGTATTCTTCCAGGGAAAGTAAAGGCAAATTCCTTAGCATTTGTTTGATATCACCCCACTGGAAAACTCATCAAAGAGCCATTCCTGATGGCAATTAGAGATGTAAATGAAATGGTCTCCTTTTAGTATTTGGTTGAGATGGCCCAAATGTTTGGTAGTCATTAAACCTTCCCCAAGCAGTATTCATGGTAATAAACCAAAGTTGTCAACACGCAACATCATTAAAGCTATGTCAGTAGTCACCAGTGGAGGGAAATGGAAATCAAGTTGCATCAGAATGCACTCATTTCCAAACTATGGCTTCTGTCTCCACTTTTTGGGGAGGGGGATAGGTTCCACAGTCTCTTTACTGAGTTTTTAATCGAGTTGCTATTCCACTCTTTCTTTTATGGAGCCATAGAAGTGTCTGTAATGAAAGATTAAAATGGTTCTGTGCAGTGGTTTGCAGTGGCTGTGCCCAAATAAAATATGACAGCTCTCTCCTAGGGCCTATATGTAAGCAGAGGGAGCTTGGTAACAAGCCGCATTATGCTCTCTGCCATGCATACTGATTGCAAATTGCGTGGGTTCTCCTCCATGCCATGAGAAAAGGGAAAAGGGGTGTGTGTGTGTGTGTGTGTGTGTGTGTGTGTGTGTGTGTGTGAAAGACAGAGACAGAGAATTTTTTTTCTACCAACTGATTATGAACCTCATGCACAGGAAGCAACACAGAAATCAGGCTCAGATTTCCTGTAGTGGAGGACACCCTCCCCCAACCCCACGGCCCCCCCCACCCCCCCCTCCCACACACACACTGACAGGCTAATGGCTACTTTCCCAAAGAGTGGTTAGAAAGTAGTAAATGGGACTGTGTTGATGCGGCGAGAAGACCCGGGCAAAGATCAAGATACCCAGCAACATATCGGATAACACATAATTGGCGGGTCACAGCCAAATGAGTGTAGTCATGCATCGCCGGGCAGGCCTTTGCTGGTGATAAAGACACTTGTAAACAATTCAGTCCCAGAACATGGCAATAATATGTTGATCCGGCGTGTAATGAGGTGTCCCTGGAATCAATAAGCAGTCCTGGAGAGCAGGGAGCAAGGGCAGTGGCTGTCTTTTTGATGACCTTTCCTCACCACCGAGGACCCCATCTCCCCTGAAGAGGACTTTTCTCATTTTGCAGCCAGCTCCGAGTGTCAGAACTTCCATTCGCAGCCGGCAAATGAACAGCCAGGCCCTGCATGCTAATGAAGTCCGGGCTATTTTGCACCTTTTCATCCGCACATTATGCTCTTGACTCTGGAGAAGGTGGGAATTAGGCCGGACCCCGGTGTCAGACTGCCTGATGGCTCGGCTCCGGAAAACTGGTAATTGAAGCTGATGACTGATGCGAGGGAGGCCTGAATTTGGAAATAAACAGTTTCAAGCACTGCATGTCATTTCTAGAGAGACTGCTGCGGGAATGGAAATGAGCTCCGTTTCTTGAATCTAATGCAGTTTCTCAGCAGGAAAAACACCGTCTTTTAGACAACAATGCCAGTCATTAAGATTTAAATGTTCTGGCGATAATAGAAGAACTGGCCTCCCTGTTCACAAACAGCACTTATGTAAATGTCTTTCAACACCCAGATCTACATTTAATCCACGCCCAAGAAGATAACTGTGTCGGAAATCGGAAGCAAATGCAATTCTTAGTCTATAAATATCATTCATAAGGAGAGAGAGCAAAACAGTAAAATTGTTTGCTAACCTGTCACATAGCACGGCCTGTCAGCACCGGTGGTGGGAAGGCAACTCCTTGTGGAAACAATGAGAAGACACTGGGAAGTGTACAATAAACACCTGGAAGCCACACTTTTACTCGTTCTTTGTGAGCTGCTGTATTTCCTTCCAGATGCCCCATCCTAGCCTTTCATGTAGAAGGGGCAAGAAAATTCCCTAGCTTAGATGCAGAATCTGTGTTTGGATAGTGGATCTCTCTGTTCAGTGTTGCAACAGAAGCCCAGATCTGGAGCCATTCACTTGCAATCTTTTAAAAGAAGTTCCTACGTCCAGGGTTTATATCATTTTCCCTGCACATTCCTGGGTTGTCACAAAACCCCAGACCAAACATGACATACTGTTTCATCCCCTCTCCCCAGTCTGCTGAGATTAGTTGGACATTGTGCTGCCTATGCAAAAAGAAGAGCTTGTAACCCCCACACGGCCTTTTGTGTTTTAAGAGGCTTTAAAAATCATTTTTACTAGCATCCTTCCATCCCAGTTCTTCCTGTGCAGGTGGAACACCGTCAGGGAGAAAATTATGAGCCCGGAGAAGAGGAGAGTGAGGCCAGGGGTATCATCGCAGGCCAGAGTGATTCATGAATAACCATCGGTTTGCTCTTTTCTCAATTCTCTTCCCTACCAGAAGTGAGATTTCGATACTTCGGGCCTTTTTCAATTTAATGGTGACATACAAGATTCTCACTGGCAGTCTTTGGTTTGTTAGCGACATCAAGGATATCAGTACAACTTGAGAGAAACCGAAGATGGCTGGGGTGTTATTGTCACTTCAGTTTAAAGGTAGCAAACCTATCTCATAAAGGATCAACACTGAATTATTTCAACATTTCAGAAATATAGATAAGCAATGCATTTCTAATAGCATACTTGTGGATCCTAGATAGATCAATGAATATTCAGCAATCCTTTGCATGAAATATATGAAACTCAATGAGAAAAAGGATAAATCTTAAAAACACACGCATACAGGCAAACCTACCCCTCACTGTGACAATGTCCTTGTGTCTCGTGGGGTCTCCCACAGCATAATGGCTAAAAAAGAGGGAGAAAATTGGGGTCACTAAAATGGGATAATGATAACCACAAGGCTTTCTGTGCACGGTGTACACGTACACTGGGAATTCAATATTTATAGAGTGATTCTCTCCATGGTCAGAGCAGCGTTGATTTTTTTGAAAAGCTTTTATGTGTGTTTCCTCACTGGACTCTTCATCACAAGCCTGGCACAAAGGTCTATTTTATTAACACACAAGAAAAGGGAGCTAAGAGAAGTGATACGATTTTTTTTTTTTTTTTTTTTAAGATCACACAGCCCATGCAATAGTGAAGCCAGGACTGGAACTTTTGTTTTCAACATTTGCCATGGTATTCGTTTCTGTAAGCCCATGCTCCCCTGTATAGACACCATCAATCAACAAAGGAAGTTATGCAGTATTTGGTTATTTTACTTTTATCTTTCACAAGCGCTACCTACCTCTTCTGTTGCCATTATGATGTTGAATTGTTCTGATATGGAAGCAGGATGTGTGACTCCAATTGTCCTGAGGAAGAATAGCCAAGAGTAAGATTTCTTCCAGTCTTTAAAGGCCACTGGAGGTGACTGTTATAGTAAAAGCATCCCTTTTGTGTGGAGAGAAGCTGCCTGGATAAAGAGCAGTGATTCGACATAGATTAAGGGTTACAATCATGTGCTTGGCTTTGGTTCAAATCCTGGCTCCATCACTGTCTCAGTAATAGCAGGTAGATAGTCTAGGGTGGAAATAGGTAGTCTAAGGTGGAAGAGAACAGGCCCCATGATGCTATCAGTGTCCCACGTTCCTGTTGTCTCCCTGTTCTGCCTTTTTTTGAACTTCATTTCCACCTTAAGGTTGCCTCAGGGTTATGTCCTGGCTGTACAGCTTGAGTCAACTTATCTTAAGGAGGAAGAAGGGAGGAGAGCAAAGCAGAGTCAGATGGTTGCTGTCCTTTCAAGGAGCTTTGCTGGAAGCAGCTCTACCCCTCAACAGCATTAATAGCTCATGGGCAAGATTTCTCATCTGGTTATTGCTACCTACAAAGTAGGCTGGAAAGGGTAGATTCAAAGCTGACAGGTTTCTGCTCGTTCCACAGTCTGGGTTCTCTTACTAAGGAAGAAGAGAACAGATACTGTGTAACTAGTTAGAAGAAGAGTTTGCTGCCACCAGCACTTACTAGATGTGTGAATCCACGCTAGTTCTCAGTTGACTTGCCTGTCTCATGGGGGATCTAGTGGCTCTTTCCTCACTATCAGACCAGGATGGGCTGTGAGAATAAAGTGAAATATTTTGCATGAAACACCCATTGTAGTTCTGGGCACATAAATATTAAGATATGGTGACCTAGGGGTGCCTGGGTGGCTTCGTGGATTCAGCATCCAGCTCTTGATTTTGGCTCCAGTCATGATCTCACAGGTTCGTATGATTGAGTCACTCATTGGACTCTGTGCTGGGTGTGGATCCTGCTTGAGATTCTCTCCCTTCCTCTCCCTCTGCCCCTCCTCTGCTTGTGTGGGTGCAGGCATGCACATGCTCTCTCTCTCTTAAAAAAAAAAAAAGATACAGTGACCTAAGAAATGAGGTATGCAAATATGCTCAGCTTTACTAAAGATCACAGAAATGCAAATTAAAACCTCAACAGGATATCACTTTTCTCTCCTTTCCAGTTGACAAAAATTAAAATGAACAATAATGTACGCTGTTGGCAAGTTCATGGGGAAATGGGCATTCATAAACTACTAGTGAGATAACTGGAACAATGGTTTTGGAGGGCACTTTGGCAGTAGTCCCCCTGGGAATCCAGTCTAGGGAAAAGTATTTGCACAAATGTATAAAGAGATCTGTCTGACGATGGTCATTGAAGTACTGCTTGTAATAGCAAAAAAACCCCCACAAAAAAACCCCAAAGAATTCAGAAAACAAAAAACAGCAAAAACTGAACACATCCAAAAGAGGAATGTTTAATTAAACTGTAGAACATCCATAGTATGGCTCATTATGCAGAAAATTAGAAGAAAGAGGAAGATCTGTGGGTATGTAGTGATAAGGAATGAGAAAAAGGGAAGACATATTAAGACCTAGTTAAGTGAAAGTAACAAGTTGCAGAATGATATGTAGAATATGATGTCATATATGGGGTACCTGGGTGGTTCAGTCGGTTAAGTATCTGACTTCGGCTTAGGTCATGATCTCACGGTTCCTGGATTTGAGCCCTGTGTCCTGACAGCCCGGAGCCTGGAACCTGCTTGGGATTCTGTGTCTCCCTCTCTCTCTGCCCTTCCCCCTGCTCATGCTCTGTCTCTCTCGGTCTCTCAAAAATAAATAAATTAAAAAAAAAAAAGTGTACATGGGTTTAGAATATGTGTCATACATTTAACTCATTCCATACTGTATTCCAAATCACTCTTTTCTCTGTTTTTCTGTTTCTGTCTTTCTCACTGTGTCTCTCTCTAGACACACATATATAGATATTTATAATATATTTATACCATTTATAAAATATTTATACCGCTGTTATATAATGGTATAAATATATGGTATACTTTACACCATTTATAATATATTTATACCATTTATAATATATTTATAACATTGTATAGCTAATGGTCTAGAAATGATTACACCCAACATTGATCACGTCTTGACTTGGAACAGGAAAATGGTCAAAGAAAGTTGATCTTTGGCCTTGTCTGGTTAGTGATTTACTTAAGTGATTTTTTAAATGCACATTTTTATTGCAATATTGTTAGTTGGCAAATTTCTATGGTTCTCATATTTATACTTCATGTCTTATGAGTGGTGGCACCAAGAGTTTTTGTTCCAGACTATGTATTCAACTATGTTTGTACAGAAAACAACCTTGGAAGACAGAGATGGTGTCTCTGAGGTGAGGATAAGTTTATCTGCTGTCCAATGTAGTAAAGACACTGTCCCCATCTGGGACAAAGTTTGAGCAGTTTGCTTGTAGCCCCTTTAAAAGGCAGACTTTCTAAGCTTAGGGTCCCTCAGGTCTGCTGCAAACCCTATGCGTGTGCTGCATTCACAGGGGCCCACCTCCCTGTCACCCCCACAGTACTTAGAGGTCAAAAGGAATCGATACAAACATGAAGGCCATCATAGCCCATGATAAAGTCCGTCTCTGACCCTGAAGTCTCATGTCTTCTGCTAGCATCCCTGAGATTGTGGCAGGCTAAAATCTCAGCATGTTCACAATGCAATGTAAATATTGAATAAGTGGATTCACATGTATAACCAGCACCAGATCCAGAAAAAGATCATTACCAGCATCACAGAAATCTCCTTGATGTACCCTTTTAGTCACTACCCCCCCAAGGGTAACACACTCCTATCTAACCGCATAGATTAGTTTTGCCTGTTCTGAACTTTATATAAGTTGAATTATATGACATGTACTCTTTTGTGTACATTTCTTGCAACATTGTGTTTATAAGATTCATTCATTCATATTGTTACAGATAGTTCATCATAATCATTACTGGATCAGTAAACCACAACTTACATATTTATTTTATTGTTGATGGATATTTACATGATTTCTAGTTTTTTACTATGTAATTCTTTTTTTACCAGTTTTATTGAGATATAATCAATGTACATCACCATATAAATTTAATGTATGCAGCATAATGGTTTGACTTACATGTATTGTGAAATGATTACCTCAGTAAGTTTGGTTAGCATCCATCATCTTACACAGATACAATAAAAAGAAATAGCAAAAAAAATTTTTTCCTTGAGTTGACAACTCTTGGGATTTACTCTGCTGACAAGTTTCCCATATACTTTATAGCAGCATTAGCTGTAGTCATAATGTTGTACATATCCCTAGTATTTATTTATAACTGAAACTTCGTACCTTTTGATCACCTTCCTGAATTCCCCCAATTGTTTCTTCTTTTTAAAGAGAGCATATTTATATATTGCTTACATGATTTTCATTATAGAAATTTTCAAGCATGCACACAAGTAAAAAGAGTGATATAATGATTCTCTTATGTGCCTGTGGCCCAGCTTTAACAATGATCAACTTCTGAAATTTTGTTTAAAAATTTTTTTAACATGTATTCATTTTTTGAAAGACAAAGAGAGAGCACAAGCAGAGGAGGGGCAGCGAGAGGGGGAGACACAGAATCTGAAGTAGGCTCCAGGCTCTGAGCTGTCAGCACAGAGCCTGATGCGGGGCTTAAGCTCAAGAAACGTGAGATCATGACCTGAGCCAAAGTCGATGCTTAACTGACTGAGCCACCCAGGCATCCCAACTTCTGACATTTTGTTATAATTAAATTATAATTACAACTTAATGGTATTTAAAATGAAATCAGTCTTTTTGTTCCCCACTTTTCTTCCCCAGTTTCAAGATGAAAGTGTCTCTATAGTGGAAGAATAATACCAAGTCCCTCTCATGATCATGCCATTAAGTACATTTATATCTGGTTGACATCCAAACTTATTTCTCTGGCCAAAAGCCCTCTGATGATCTCCAGGTTCATATATCCATCTCTGCTTGGATGTCATTTTAGGTCTGGTTCCTCAGAAGCAGACCTTACATGAGGGTTTGTGTTTACGTGATCTATAAGGAGCCACTTTCAGAAGAAACTAGAGGGGGGATGGGGAAAATAGGACAGGGATAGAGCAGGTGAGGAAACGAAGCATCACACAATATCAGGCAAAGTTCTGCAGAAGGCAGCTTCAACTTGGTCCCACAAAGGTGCTCTAAAGTATACGTTACGTCTTGAAGTTTGTTCCAGTGCAAGAAACAGGAGCTGGGCTATTACATTCTTGCACTCATCCATCATTGTCCGAGGGTGGCTTTGTGGGGGGAGTGGTGAGCGAGGACACAAACTCCCAGCCACTTCCAATTTGGCAGTGGAACAGCAGCAGGGTCTGCTTCTAAGTCTATTAAACATCTCAGACTATATGTGTCCAAAACTCCTGAGACCCCTCCCCCAACTCCCATTCCCCAACTCCATCCTTCCAATTACTTATACAGAGCACCTTGGAGTCATCCATGACTCTCTCTCTGTTACACCTTGTCAATATATCAGGGAATCAGGTTGTCTCAATGTTTAAAATGTATCCAGAATCTCCTCATTGCTTCCACTGCTACCCTGCTGAGCCACCATCTTGTCTCATGAACCTACTGCTAGAGCTTCTTAGTTTCTCCTGGCTTCTAACAGTTTCTACACTTCTACCTTCCCCCAACTTGTCTTGTCCTAGCAAAGCAGGATGAAAAGTCCTGTCGAAATGGAAGTGATCCTGTTAGTCCTCTGATCAAGCTTTTTTTTTTTTTTTAAATTTTTAACGTTTTATTTATTTTTGAGACAGAGAGACAGAGCATGAATGGGGGAGGAGCAGAGAGAGAGGGAGAC
This sequence comes from Puma concolor, assembly GCF_028749965.1. Classification (NCBI taxonomy): domain Eukaryota; kingdom Metazoa; phylum Chordata; class Mammalia; order Carnivora; family Felidae; genus Puma; species Puma concolor. Next base: position 95,184,490 of record NC_141669.1, read on the forward strand.
ACAGAATCGGAAGCAGGCTGCAGGCTCTGAGCCATCAGCCCAGAGCCAGACGCGGGGCTCGAACTCATGGACCGCGAGATCGTGACCTGAGCTGAAGTTGGCCGCTTAACCGACTGAGCCACCCAGACGCCCCTGATCAAGCTTTTCACTGGCTCTCCATTTCCCTCAGTGTAAGTCACAATCCTCACACAGTAGCCTACAAGGTGGTTCCTTCCACCCTTACCTGTTTATCTCTTGACCTCCTCTCCTACCATGGTCCTATTGCTCACTGTCTATGGCTGCATGCTCTCCTGGCTGTCTCCTGAATACACTAGGTTCCCTAGCTGATCCCTTTGCCTGCTACATTTTCCTCCCAATCACATAGCTCCCTCCCTCATCTCCTTCCAAACAGCTCAGTGTCACCTTCTCAGTGAGGTCTACCTGGACAAGGCTATTTAAAATGGTAACTATTCTCCATTTCCCTGTACTCTTTATCTCTCTTACCTTGCTCTTTTTCCCCCTTATACTATATAACTCACTTTCTTATTATGTGGATTGTTGACTCTGTCTTTTCTCACTAGAAGGTAAACTCCATGAAGACAGGAATTGTTGTGTGTTTAGTTCACTGATGTATACCAAATTCTTGGAATAGTTCAGATGCACGGTTTATGCTTAATACATATTTGCTGAAGGAATAAATGCATTTCCATAAATCTCAATTTAAGAATACTGTCTCAAAGGAATATGCTTAGATTCAAGATCAGCTGTCTTTTGAGTTGTACCCCTTCAGTGACCAGTCAGTGGATATAGATTGCTCCTAACCAGGGGCAGAAACTTGGGCCAGGCAGCTCCCTTCAGCTAATGGCTGTTTCAGGGTGGGACTCAAGAGTAAGTCCTAAGTAGGCAGTCTGTCATGCAACCATACAGTGAGTGCCCCAGACATAAAGAAGGACTCTGCATAGTCTTACAGCATCTGCCGTAGAACACCCCTTGTCCTCCGAGGTGCACTTGCTGCATATCAATTGATCCCTTCTGGATTCTCCTTGTTTCTTCCTGGCAGAATGTAGTTATAAAAGCAAAGTTAGTGGGATGAGAGCCTCTGGTCTCCATGTCCTTCGTAGACTGTTGCTGCTCTTGATCATTTACTATCAAAACTTGTCAGGGAAAGACTAAGAGGCATTCAGTGGGTCACCTGGGTGCCCTGCATGTTCCTCCCTATCCCACTAGGTAAGAGCAGCCCCACCTCTTCCTGATCAGGGCCAATTACCCGGACAGGATAGTGACCCATCTCCTGGCTTGCTGGTCTCTTGGCATGAAGATCCTGAAGTTGGCATTCATATATCAAAGTTTAGTGGGCTACTTACATCCCTGGTGGAAGTGTTCCCCTTCTTGCGAACTGGAATGTCTAGAACTACAGAACCTAGAATTACAGAGATAGAAGTACCACTTCTCTAAATAAACCACTGAAAGTGATGGTGTGTGGGACCACTTCTATGTTCACTCTAGACCTATTGATTTCACCTACTGGGAACATGGTGCCATAAAATGGTCATTGATTTTGGGTGTATGCCACAATCTGGAGGACAGAGGCCCATCCTTGCATGATGTTATTTCTCAGCTGGCATATTGGCTGTGCTTTGAAAGGATCATTTAACTACTCTGTCAGGCTGACAGTTTCTTTGTGGTGGTGAATGGAGTAGAGTTGTTAGACCTCATGGACATGAGACCACTGGTGGACCATCTTTGTTATAAAGTAGACCCTTTGGTCCAATGTGACATAATGAGGGATCTTATGTTGGTAGATTAAATACTCTAAGCCCTATAAATGTGCTTCTGGATGAGACCCTAAGGACAGGACAAGCAAACTCATACTTGGAATATATGTTGACTCTGGTGAAGAGGAATAGCCCCTCTTTCCAGAATGGGAGAGGTCTAGAGTAATTAACTTGCTATGAAGTGGATGGTTGATCTCCTTGAAAAATGGTGCCATAATAAGATCATTGGTCCCTGTGGTTGGCATATTGGACATTCAGTAAAAGCATTAGCCATGGTGAGATGGACCCCATGCTGTTGAGCCCATGCATGACCCCCAAACCTGCCATCATCCCATTTTAGTTCACATACTTATTTTGCTGACACTAGAATAATTGGTGATAGAGGAAGGCCGAGTCATTTTGTCTACCTGATCTTTTACTGTCTTTTCTGTGATGGAAATTTACATGATATATGAAAATTCTTATATTTCATATTCACTTCAATATGTCCATTCACATGCCTCTATCTTAGAAGATCCATCCATGTGATTCAGGTATTAGCTTATGGAGAGAAACTGCTGGTGGATGGCATGGAAGGATGGCCACTTGCTTATGTAATTACTGGCCCTTTTGGATCTGTACATGCCCCATCCTGGATCTGCCATGTCAACCTTACAAAGGATTACTGTTGGGCCCGCCCTTCCTTAAGAATCTGAGTCTCATAAGGGGCTCCTGGGTGGCTCAGTCGGTTAAGCGTCCAACTTCAACTCAGGTCACGATCTCGCGGTCCGTGAGTTCGAGCCCCGCATCGGGCTCTGGGCTGATGGCTTAGAGCCTGGAGCCTGCTTCTCTCTCTGTCCCTCCCCCATTCATGCTCTGTCTCTGTCTCAAAAATAAATAAACGTTAAGAATCTGAGTCTCATAGAACCCAGCTTATGGCAGGCTATTCTGGCTGCAGAGTCACTTACTGTCTCATTTAACATGTATTCCATCTTTTTTATTTAAAAAAATTTTAATGTTTATTTATTTTTGAGAGAGAGAGAGACAGAATATGAGCAGAGAAGGGGTAGAGAGAGAGGGAGACACAGAATCTAAGGCAGGCTCCAGGCTCTGAGCTGTCAGCACAGAGCCCAACATGGGGCTCAAACTCATGAACCATGAGATCATGATCTGAGCCGAAATCGGACGCTTAACCTACTGAGCCACCCAGGAGCTCCTAACATGTACTCCATCTTTGCCTGGCCCCAGAAGACTACCAACAGCAATTTTTCCCCAATTTTTTTTTTATTGTGGTAAAATACACAAACCACAAAGCTAACCATCTTAACCATTTTTGACTGTACAGTTCAATGATAATAACTACCTTAATATTGCTGGGTAGCCATAACCACCATCCATCTCCAGAGCTTTTTTCATCCAACAGAACTGAATCTTCATGCCCATTAAACAGTAACTCTCCCTTCTCTCCTCTCCCTCAACCCTGGCAACCACAATTCTATTATGTGTCTCTATGAATTTGACTACTCTGTGTACCTCATAAAAGTGGAATCATACAATATTTGTCCTTTAAATGTCTGGCTTATTTCACTCAATGCAAAGTGCTCAAGCTTTATCCATATTGCAGGGTATAGCAGAATTTCTTTACTTTTTAAGACTGAATAATATTCCATTGTATGTATGTACTACACTTTGAGAAGCAGGGTTTTGGATGGCATAAAGTTCTGTACTGCTGATGGTATGGACTTATTCTAGAACTCTAGAGTCTATATTGTGATTCATTTCCTGAGTCTTACGTAAACTTCACTGGCCATCGTTTCTCGCTACATATGCCTCTAATATCACCAGTACTGTCAGATTGTATGGCCCAAGTAGCAGGCCTGATCTGCTGCAGAGCTTTTTTGCTCTAAGTCCCATTAAAGCTGGCAGCCTTTTGTGTCACTCAGTAAATGGGTTGGAAAATTTTTCAAAATGTGGAATATTTTCCCACCAGAACCTGAATAGGTTTACCAGGCATTGTGTGAGATGCACTAATTTGTTCTTTTCCTTGAAGGGGATGTTACATCATGCCTCAGACCACTAAAAACTTCACTGATGGGTAGGTTCCTGAATATGGTTTATCTCACATTTTCTGGAGCACATATATTGTACCACTTCTTGCTCACTTGGTCCTATTAACTTAATATCATTAATACACAGACCAATGTGATGCTCTGCAAGATGTCCAGCCAGTCAAGGTCTCTATGGGTCACAGTCATGCCTAAATCCCATAGGCCTAAGGGAGGGAGTGTTTACATAGCCCTGGACCAAGCCTGCAAATGTAGTGTTGTCTATCTTGGGTTCTGCTCTGGTTCTCATTCTTGATAAGTGTGGAAAAGAAAACATCCTCCAAATCAATGGCTACAAGCCATGACATCAAAGCACAGTAATCTGTTGTACAGGTACCATATCTAGCACAGCTATCATTGTGGCTATGATCTGATTCTATTTGAACTTAGTCCATGATCATCCTTGAATATCTGTCTTGGTTTTGCAGGGTCAGATTGGTGAATTAGATGAGAATATAATGGAGATAACTCCTCTTTCCTTTAACTTATTTCTTTTTTCAATAATGTCTACAATTTTCCCTGAATGATATTGTTTCTGTGTAACTTCTTGGTGAAGAGTGGGGTGGGAGGGGGTTGTGTCAGAGGGGCTATTTCACTTGTCTTCCTCACTATATAGCCTTCACATTATTGGTAGAGGAGCCAATGTAGGTATTGTGCTAACCACCAAATACGTCCATTTTATACCAATAGATAAGTCCATGGATTCAATGAACACAATGGGAGCCTGGCTAAGACTACTTATACCTGCCCCAATCTAATAGGAATTCCATGATGATGCTTTGGTTCCTTGGGTATCAAAATCACATTAGACCCTGTGACCAAGGGCCCTCAAAATGTTTGGTAGGCAATCCCTCTTCTGGAAGGTTAACCTGAGGGGATCAGATGTGGACACATTAACCCTTCCCAAGGAAGGGTAAATTTAGATCCCAATCTTGTATTAAGGTTGGGTTATGTAAAGATTTTCAGGGGAGGGTCCTTTTTTTTTTTTTTTCCTGCCCATTGTTCATGTTGAGACAGAGCCATTTTTTGCTTTCTACTTACATGGGGGAGATTTTCTTTTCTAGTTTACCTTTCACTGAGGTATGGTTTTCTGGGATATGCTGTTTTATGTGAGGTGTTTCTATTCCTCATCTAGTGTAGGCACTGTCTTCTGTCTTTATAGGCAAATCATCAAAATGAAAGCTTTTTGCTATCAGTTAATGATATCTGACTTCAGGTGAGCTGATTTCAATGCTTGCGTATCTCTCTGTATTTCTGTCTTCGCTTTGTTTCGGCTCCTGGGGATTTTGTTTTCTTTCTTACTCATGTGTTATGAACTGAATCAATGTGTTGAAGTCCTAACTCCCAGTACCTCAAAATGTGATTGTATTAGGGATAAGGGCTTTAAAGAGGTGATTAAGGTAAAAGAAGTCATTAGGGTGGGTCCTAATCAAATTTGATTGGTATCCTTATAAGAAGAGAAAACTTGGACACACAGAGACACCAGGAGTGTACATGCACAAAGGAAATACCATTTTAGGACACAGGGTGTCACAGGAAATACCATTTTAGGACACAGAAGGTGGCCATTTGCAAGGCAAGGAGAAAGGCCTCAGGAGAGCCCCAGTCTACTGACACCTTGATCTTGGATTTCCTAGTCTCTAGTACTGTAAGTAATAGATTTCTGTTGTTTATAAGTTACCTAGTCCATGATATTTTGTTATAGCAGCCCAAATGGACTAAGACAGATGTGCAAGTTGAGAATATTTTCTCCCAGTGTGTGGCTTATCTTTTCACATTCTTAATAGCATCTCTTGATGAGTTTAAGTTTACATTTTGATGAAGTCCACTTTATCAGTCTTTTTCTTTTCTTTTCTTTTCTTTTTCTCAACGTTTATTTTTGGGACGGAGAGAGACAGAGCATGAATGGGGGAGGGGCAGAGAGAGAGGGAGACACAGAATCGGAAACAGGCTCCAGGCTCTGAGCCATCAGCCCAGAGCCCGACGCGGGGCTCGAACTCACGGACCGCAAGATCGTGACCTGGCTGAAGTCGGACGCTTAACCGACTGCGCCACCCAGGCGCCCCAGTCTTTTTCTTTTTTTAATGGTCCATAGTTTTTGTGTCTTGTTTAGGAAATCTTTGCTTACCCCAAGTTCATGATGATCATGATGATCATCTCTATGTTTTCTTTTAAGACTTTTATGGTTTTAAATTTCACATTTAGATTTATAGTTTATCTTTAAAAAAATTTTAATTTTATTTTTTTTGAGAGAGAGACAGAGTGTGAGTGGGGGAGGGGCAGAGAGAGAGGGAGACACAGAATCTGAAGCAGAATCCAGGCTCTGAGCTGTCAGCCCAGAGACCAATGTGGAGCTCAAACTCATGAACCATGAGATCATGACCTGAGTCGAAGTTGGACACTTAACTGACTGAGCCACCCAGGCACCCCTAAAAATTTTTTTATAGCTAATTTATTTATTTTGAGAGAGAGAGTGAGCATTGGAGGAGCAGAGAGAGGTTGGCGTGGGGGAGAGAATCCCAAGCAGATTCTGTGCTGTCAGTGCAGAGCCTCATGCAAGGCTTGATTTCATGAACTGTGAGATGATGACCTGAGCCAAAGTCAAGAGTCAGATGCTTAACTGACTGAGTCACCCAGGCACCCCTGATTTATAGTTCATCTTGAATTAATTTTTGTGGATGGTGTGAGGTAAGGGTCAAGTTTCATTTTTTAAATATAGGTTTCCTGGGATGATATATTCAAAATGCTAAAAGAAAGACACTGCTAACAAACAGTATTGTACTCAGCAAAGCTGTCCTTCAGAAATGAAGGCTAGATAAAGACTTTGCCAAACAAACAAATGCTAAGGGAATCCATCACCACTAGACTTGGTTTACAGGGAATGTTGAAAGGAGTTTTTCAAGCTGATATGAAAGGGTGCTAACTAGTAATATGAAAACATATGAAAATAAACAGCACACTCATAAAAGCAAGTATATAGCCAGCTTCAGAATCCTGTAATACAGTGGTATGTTAACCACTTAACTCTAGTATAAATGTTGAAGGACAAAAAATATTTTTTTTTTTAAATTTTTTTTTTCAACGTTTTATTTTTTTATTTTTGGGACAGAGAGAGACAGAGCATGAACAGGGGAGGGGCAGAGAGAGAGGGAGACACAGAATCGGAAACAGGCTCCAGGCTCCGAGCCATCAGCCCAGAGCCCGACGCGGGGCTCGAACTCACGGACCACGAGATCGTGACCTGGCCGAAGTCGGACGCTTAACCGACTGCGCCACCCAGGCGCCCCAGGACAAAAAATATTAAAGACAACTATTGCTATGATAATTTGTTAATGGATACAAATATAAATATAAAAACATATAGAGGCACCTGGGTGTCTCAGTCAGTTGAGCATCTGACTCTCGATTTTGGCTCAGGTCATCATCTCACAGTTCCTGAGACTGAACCCCATGTTGGGTTCTGCATGGACAGTGCAAATAAGTAAGCTTAAAAAAAAAAAAACATGTGAAGTGTGACATCAAAAACAAAATGCGTGTGTGTAGGAATGAAAGGTAAGAGTTTTTGTGTGATCAAAGTGAAATTGTTATCAACTTAAAATACACTGCTAATCTATACAATTTTACATAAGCTTTGAGGTAACCACCTATGAAAACCCAAAACCTGTAACCGATACACACAAGATTGGGAAAGTACATCACTTTGGAAAATCATCAGTTCGAAAGGAAGGCATCAAAAGAGGAAGAAAGGAACAAAGGAACTACAAAACAGCCAGAAAACAATTAACAAGATGTCAATAGTAAGTCTTTACCTACCAATTACTCTAAGTATAAATGGATTAAGTGCTCTAGTCAAAAGGCATACAGTGGCTGAATGAATTAAAAAAATAAAAGACCCAACTACAAGCTGCCTACAAGAGACTCATGTCAGCTTCAAGGACACTCATAGGCTCAAAGTGAAGAGAAGATGGAAAAATATATTCCAAACGAATGGAAACCAAAAGAGAGCCAAGGTAGCTATACTTACATCAGACAAAGTAGACTTTAAGCCAAAAACTGTAAAAAGAGACAAAGAAGGTCGTTATATAATGAGAAAAGGGTCAATTCATCAACAGGATTTAACAATTATAAATATATATGCACCCAATACCAGAGCACCTAAATATTTTAAACAAATACTAATAGATCTGAAAGGAGAAGTAGACTACAATCCAGGGAATAATAATAGCAGGGAACTTCAAGAATCACACTTTGAACAATGAATAGATCGTCCAACAGAAAATCAAAAAGGAAACATTAGACCTGAACTATACTTTAGACTAAATGGAACTGACAGACCTACACAGAACATGCCATCCAACAGCAGCAGATTATACATTCTTCTCAAGGGCACACAGAACATTCTCCAGGACAGATTATAGGTTAGGTCACAAAAAAGGACTCAGCAAATTAAAAACATTGAAATTATACCATGTATCTTTTCTGACAAAAATGGTACAAAACGAGAAATCAATAGGAGCGCCTGAGTGTCTCAGTTGGTTAAGCATCTGACTTCGGCTCAGGTCATGATCTCGCAGTTTGTGAGTTCGAGTTCCATGTTGGGCTCTGTGCTGACAGCTCAGAGCCTGGAACCTGCTTTCAATTCTGTGTCTTCCCCTCTTTTTGCCCCTCCCATGCTCATGCTCATGCTCTGTCTCTCAGTAAGAAATAAACTGAAAAAAAAAAAAAAAAAAAACAAAAAACCCTAGAAATCAATAATAGGAGGAAAACTGGAAAATTCACAAATATTTGGAAATTAAATAACACACTACTGAGAAATCAATGGATCAAATGTTTCTCTTTTCTTTTCTAAAAAATTTTGTCTTGGGGCACCTGGGTGGCTCAGTCAGTTGAGCGTCTGACTTCAGCTCAGGTCATGATCTCACAGCTCGTGAGTTCGAGCCCTGCATTGGGCTCTGTTCTGACAGCTCAGAGCCTGGAGCCTGCTTCGGATTCTGCATCTCCCTCTGTCTCTGCCCCTAACCCACTTGCATTCTGTCTCTGTCTCTCTCTCTCAAAAAAAAAAAACACATTAAAAAACATAAAAAATTTTTTTTTTCTGTCTTCTAGTAGTTGTCTCCAAAACCCAGTTAACATGGTCTCCCATAAGTTCTTGATTTTTTAAATCTTTTCATGTTTTCTACTGAACTTCTGTTATATTACATGAGGATCTGGTTCATGTATATCCTTTCCTTATCTTTTGCTCCTAAGTTTTGGTAGGTAAGTCTTTTGTTTACCAAACTTTCTTTCCCTTATATTTTCTTTTTTCTTTTTCTTAAAAAAATTTAAAATATATTTTTAATTTTCAATTTATTTTTGAGAGAGGGAAACAGTGTGAGCAGGTGAGGGGCAGAGAGAGAGAGAGAGAGAGAGAGGGAGACACAGAATCCGAAGCAGGCTCCAGGCTCTGAGCTGTCAGCACAGAGTCCGATACGGGGCTTGAACTAATGAACCACGAGATCATGATCTGAGCTGAAGTCAGACGCCCAACAGATTGAGCCACCCAGGCACCCCATTCCCTTATATTTTCTAATTGAAACCACTTCGCCATATGTTGCTGCTACTGTAGAAAAACAGCATTTGCTTTATGTATATGAAAACAGTCACTTACATGTCACTTTTCTGGATGTAAATATTTTTTTCCTTTTGGATATAAATGCAGTTTTCATCTTTGATTCAATCTGTATCACTTCAATTAAAGGACAGAAAAATAAAACTCACATGGGAATCCTGTGTGTGTGAAATGGAAGCTTCATCAAATATTAAGCCACACACACACACACACACACACACACACACACACACGCACAACCAAAGTTAACACCTAATTCTTTCATCTGAGGAACAAGGGTGAGAAACTCTTTGAAATCCTCCCTGGGATCCATGTAAATGACCAAGACAGTTAGGTAGCAAATGATCTTCAAAGTGGGCATCCTTCCAACAAATGTTTGCATTGATTTCATTATTTCTAAAGGCTGATTGATGCCAGAAAGAACAAAGAGATAAGGCAAAAACCATCCCTTTTATTGTCCCCCTCCCCATCCTGTATTTTAGAATGAGCATGTGACATTGGGCAAATTCTGTGGTCATTTAAGAAATTTCAGACATTCTCTACTGGGGGCTAATATATGCTGATGGGTAGGGTAAGGACAAGCTGTACCATGGGCTCAGGTGTCCAGAAGTTCTGTCTGCTCTGGTGTTTATTTGTTGTTCTTTGTGACATTTATGGATTAAACTGCTTAAGAAAGGGTTAAAGACAACTAACCAGTTGTTCTAACCTAATATCAAACAATTACAGGAAAACCTTGGATTGGGAGTAACTTGTTCTGTGAGTGTTCTGCGAGGTAAACAAACATTTCTAACAAATTTTCACTTGATAAACAAGCGATGACTTGCAATATGAGTAAGTACCGGATGTCGAATGTCACATGATCACAACTGAGCCGGTGTTCTTGAAATTCCCTTTGTATACGAGTGCTTTGGATTACAAGCATGTTTTTGGAATGAATTATGCTCACAAACCAAGGTTTTACTGTATTTTGTTTGAATTTTTAGTTCTTTAATTTTTAATATGTAAAATCAGTGTGACTTTTCCATAGTGCAGATGAAGAAATAAGAGTGGGTTTTCAGCTTGTGTTAAATAGATATAAGGAAAGGGTATATGATGCCTTATCTGAGAATTTCTTAGCAACTGAGGCAGGAGGGCAGAATACAAAGATGAGATCACCGGAGGACAAATGAAGCCAGGTGGTATAGAGAAAAAGCCAGAGCCACCAGGGTAGCTGGATTCATTTATAGGCAAGAATTTTTCATTATGAAGAAAATTATTCCTGATTCATAAATATAGTGTTTGTTAACAAAGTTTTGGTGCTGAAAGCATTATTGAGAAAATGGTCATATATGGCAAGAAATGGGAGCTTTCATCATATATAGTTGACCCTAGAACAACACAGGTTTTGAACTGTGAGGGTCCACTTATACATGGATTTTTTTTCAATACAGTACAGTTCATGAATATATTTTCTCTTCATTATGATTTTCTTAATAATGTTTTCTTTTCTCTAGCTTACTTTACTATAAGAATACAGTATATGTATATAACAATATAATACATCTAACATACAAGATACATGTTAATTGATTGCTTATGTTGTCAGTAAGGTTTCCAGTTGACAGGAGGCTATTAGTAGTTAAGTTTTGGGGGAGTCAAAATGATACATGGATTTTCAACTGTACAGGGGTCCATGCCCTTCACCCCCACATTGTCAACTGTATGAGTACTCAAGGAGAAATGGCTGGTTTCAGTTATCCGAATCTTAGTACAAAGGACACAAAAGGACATGGAACTTTAATCATTTTGGCTAAAGGAATTTTTCCTTTAGTTTACCCACTGACTCAACTTTGCTGAGTGGTGGGATATTGGAGGACTAACATTCTTTTTTTTAAGTTTATTCATTTTATTATTTATTATATTTATTATTTTGAGAGAGAGAGAGCAGGAGAGGAGCAGAGAGAGAGGTAGAGAGGGGATCCCAAGCAGGCTCCGCACTGTCAGGCAGAGCCTGGCACAGGGCTCAAACTCATGAACCGTAAAATCATGACCCAAGCTGAAACCAAGAGTCACACGCTAACCAACTGAATCATCCAGGCACCCCATGGAGGACTAAAGTTCTAACCTGATGCTGTCCAATAGAAATGTAGTGCAATCCAGATATGCAACTTTGAACTTTCTTATAGATACATCATAAAAAGTAAGAAAAAATTAATTTTAATAATATGTTTTATTTAATCAATATTAAAAATATTTTAATTTCAACACACAATCAGTAAAAATATTTTAATGAAATGCTTTACATTTTTTACCCTAAGTTTCAGATTTCATTGTGTATTTCACACTCATAGTGTATCTCGACTGAGACACTAAACTTTTAATGGTTGAGGTATAATGTATCTCTACTAGAACAATAAAGTTGTGTTTCATAGAAACACATTTTATATTTCTTTGGTTCTAAAACTTAAATTAATTACAGTGAGGTAAAATTAAAAATTCATTTCCTCAGCCACACTAGCCACATTTTGAGTGCTCAATAGTCACATGTGGCTGTGGACTGCTATTTTGGACAACACAGCTCTCACCTAAGGATGCCTTTAGGACTCTCAAGTGGTCCAATTCTGTTGTTAGTCTTCTAGCCAGAACTTCTTGAGTTAGAGTAGTCATGGTTTGTGCACATCCTGACTGCTATGGGCTGAATTGTGTCCCCTCCCTCCATTCATATGTTGAAGCTCTAACTTCCAGTACCTCAGAATGTGACTGTCCTCAGAAATAGGGACTTTGAAGAGGTAACTAAGGTGAATAGAGGTCATATGGGTGAACCCTAATCCAATATGACCAGTGTCCTTATAAAAGCAGGAAATTTGGACAAATGGAGAGACATGAGCCTTGCCTGTGCACAAAAGAATGGACCTGTGAGGATATGCTGAGAAGGTGGCCATCTGTAAGGGCAAGGAGAGAGGCCTCAGAAGAAATCAAACCTGCTGCCACATTGATCTTGGATTTCACTCCAGAGTTGTAAGAAAATACATTTCTGCCATTGAAGTCCTTTCAGTCTGTGGTACTTTGTATGGCAGCCTATGCAGACTAATATACTGGCCCAGCATGTAGAGGGTTAAAAGAAATAGATAAGTCCTTCACCATTTCAGATGTTTTCTTCCTATTTTGTCACCAGCTTCATATTTGAATATCCCACAGATCCTTAGATCTTGGCTCTCTGAAAACCAGCTAAAGAAAATAAATGTCCATAGGGTGGTTTTTTTTTTTAACTGGCCTTGTGTGAAAGTTCTTTAGTGGTTGATTGGGCAGGATGTTGTGTGTGTTTTCCTTTTGGAAGGGGAGTGAATGAGTCACATCAACAAACCACAAACACATAGCTTTGAGGTTCAAAATGAAGTATCTGTCCCCATCAAGCTGAGCCTCTTGCCTTTGTCCATCACAGACGTGGAGCCTCTTCAGGATTGCCAAAGTTCGTTAATAGCGTTTGTGACTATGCTAATACAATCAGAAAATTATGCAGACCGTCTATTTCTTTCCAGAGAGAACAGGGTGATCAGCCATTAGTGATTCACACTGATGAGCCTCCACTAATTGCTCAGAATGTAATTAGTGATTATATAATATTTGAGCTCTTGCAACTGTCATTAATGTCCACGATTCACCAGAGATGGGCTCTACTGAATGGAGTATGATTGCTGCATGCTAAATGTAGTTAATCCAAAGTATGTTAATCAGCACAGGATGCACTTTAGGCAGTGGTTAAAAGCTCTACTGACCTCACAAAAAACCCCTCACATCCACCAAAGTCTGAATTGCTTACAATAGGGATCCTTTTTAAAAGAGAAATTTAATAATTAAATGGCCTGGAAAACTTGAGGACAGAGTTATTGGATGGTATTAACACATTTAGATTCTTCTGTAACAGATATGGTGACCAAAATGTTGTATTTGTGCTGGCATTAATTTATGATACGTTTGACTGTTGACTCAGGGTGTATTGTACTCTAAAATCATCATGGTTGTCATATGGCTAAGGAAAACTAGATTAAGAAATAATTCTTTTTAAGAGGAAAGATGAATATAATTGCCCAGATTCTCGTAGAGCACAATTTTGGAGGTTCATTTTATGGAACAAAGTTTTAGCAAGCAATAACATTATAATGATATTTTGTTCCTTGTAATAAATAAAAGTTGGGTTCTAAAATGGATTCACATTTCACTGTGTTTTGAGTCATGATAGATTTTTGACATTTATTTGTAGCAGATGCTGTGGATGTGGATGTCCCAACCAGTGCTCCCATGGCCAATGCATTCACCTGCAGCTGCAGTGGACAGTCCCTGAATATACTGTAAACTTCCCACCCCAAGCATCTTTGTCTTTCTCTTTTTCTTCCAAAAGGCTTTCTTCAGCACCCCATGAACTTGGTCAACCCACTGGTAGGGCAACCTCTAAATGTCAAGGATTCAACAACTTGGGGTAAGTCTCAACCAAAGGGGACTGGGAATAAGTGGATAAATTTCCCTGCTTACCCTTCCTTTGGCGGGATTTTTCTGAAGGTGTGTTCCACATGGTTTTTCTGAAAGTCCCTAGCACCTCTGAGCACCATTTGCCCATAGTGGTAACTCTCTCATGAATGCTGTCCTTCTTGGCTTTTCTCTCTTCCCATCTAACTTCCAGATTCCTCCACTTGTGTTTCCTGGCATTATCTTCTGTAATGCTTAATTTTGTGCATCAGCTTGACTGGCCCTCGAGTACCTAGATTAAACATCATTTTCTGGGTGTGTCTGTGAGGGTATTTCTGGATGAGATTAGCACTGGAATTCGTGGATTCAGCAAAGTAGATTGTCTTCACCAGTGTGGGTGGGCATCATTCATCCAATCCATTGGGGGCCCCAATAGAACAAAAAGCAGATGAAGAAGAAATTTACCCCTTTTCTTCCTGACTCATTATAGAGTTTGCCTCCTGAATTTAGACTCAGATTGAATTACACCACCAGGTTTCCTGGCCTCCAGCTTGCAGACAGAAGATCATGGGACTTCTCAGCCTCCATAATCATGTGAGCTAATTCCATATCTATCTATCTATCTATCTATCTATCTATCTATCTATCTATCTATCTATCTATCTATCATCTATCTATCAATCTATCTATCTATCTATCTATCTATCTATCCTATCTATCCATCCATCCTATTGATTCTGTTTCTTTGAAGAAACCTGACTAATACATCTCCCGAGTAAACTATCTCTACCCAAGCCCTTGCCAAGGTTGGATTTTGGAGGAACCCAACTAAAAATTCTTCCCTACTTCCCCTCCACCCAATCCTGCTACCACATCACCCAAAGAGAATGTAAAGCACTGCGAATGTAACTAGATGAAACCAGCAGCCTCCTCATACATGCGATAAGCCCTGAGTAGTTCTGTCCTGGTATGTACTTTTTACTGGTGAATTGATGTGAATTAAGATATTTTATACCAACCATAATTTGTGTTTTAAGTGACAGTACATACAAATGATTGTTTCCAGTGTGGAATTTGTACAGGCTTACAAGTTTCTAAGGCCTGAGTAATTTAATATGGTCCAGTTCTTCATGAAATAATATAGCTATTGTAAACTCCAAGAAAAGTAGCAACTTATGATTTATGTGATTTCCTCCTAGTTATGCATTTTATATAAATAATAAATGCTCTAGCATTTTTGCTTTGTAAGGTACTTTCTAGTGGTTGTTTAATCAGCTCAAAGTCCTTCAGGGATCGTTTGAGTAAAGTTCTGTTGAGTAATAATGGTAGGAACTTGTATCAACTCTTACTCTGTGCCAGACACACCGGTAAGCTTTCTGCTATAAAAACTATAATCATCCCCAGTTGCAGGTGAGGAAAATATGTCTTAAAAAGGTTAGGTGATGTGGTGCCTGGGTGGCTCAGTTGGTTGAGCATCTGACTTCAGTTTAGGTCATGATCTCACGGTTTGTGAGTTCGAGTCCTGCATCAGGCTCTGTGCTGGCAGCTTGGAGTCTGCTTCAGATTCTGTGTCTCCCTCTCTCTCTGCCCCTCCCCCGCTCACACACACACACACACACACACACACACACACTCTCTCTCTCTCTCTCTCTCTCTCTCTCTCAAAAACAAATAAACATTAAAAATATTTTTTTAAAAAAGGTTAAATGATGACTTGCCTAAGGTCACAAGACCTACAAGTGGTGGAGACAAGAATCAGCCTAGACACTCCTTAAAGCCCTCATTTGCTTTAAGGCTGAAAATCTAAAAGATTAGAAAATTTCCCTTGCATTTCCTGCTGAACCTCTTTTTTGGCTTGCACCCAGTCAGAGGCCAGTATGCTGTAGCAGACAATGCCAGGTCTGCAGGCATTCTCATGTACAGTAGCCCCCCAGAGCCATTGCCTGTGTTTCTTTGTCCACAGGTGGGCTCAGGGCTCTTCCATCCTGATGGTTAGTGCAGGTGCTAGAATTGACCTTGCTACAGGTGCAGTCGGTAACAGTGTAAGAGGGGAGCAGTGTGCTCACTCAGGAGGGGACTGTATTGTCTCCAGAGATTTCCTGTTGGACTGAACCAAAGTCACCTTCCTAGGTGATTTGCTTGATACTACACTTGGTGTGGCTTCCTTCCCTGTCATTCTTTCCCACCATCCCACCAGTTTTTCCTGGACTCTGCTCCTACTAAACCATGTTCACAGGAATGCTCATCTAGGGGACTGCTTCTGGAGAGCCCAGCTCAAGACAGAACCCATGAAAAATGCTTTCAATTCTTAGAGTCAAATATACTCAAAAGGTAAATGATGAACTTGAATTGGGAGTACGAACAGAGTTTTTCATTATTTGAGATAGAATATGATTGTAATACAGTTGGAAACATCTTAAATATCTATCAATAATGGATGATATAGGGGGGACCTGGGTGGCTTAGTCAGTTAGCATCGGACTTTGGTGTGGGTCATGATTTTGCACAAGTTTGAGACCCACATCAGGCTCTATGCTGACAGCTGAGAGCCTGGAGGCTTCTTTGGATTCTGTGTCTCCCTGTCTCTCTGCCCCTACCCCACTCATACTCTTTCTGTCTCTCAAAAATAAATAAAACATTAAAAAAATTAAAAAAAATAATGGATGATACAGGTAAATCACAACACATTCATTCAAGGGAATACCATACAGCTGTAAAAAAAGAATGAAGAGACTGATTTTATTTTATTACTTTTTTCCTTACAAGATTTTATTTAAATTCAAGTTAGTTAACATATGGTCTAGTTTTGGTTTCAGGAGTAGAGTTTAGTGATTCATCACATATATAATAGCCAGTGCTCTTCACAAGTGCCCTCCTTAATGCCTATCACCCATGTAGCCAACCCCCCTACCCACCTTTCTTCCAGGAACCCTCAGTTTGTTCTCTATAGTTAAGTCTCCTGCAGTTTGCCTCCCTGTTTTTATCTTATTTTTCCTTCCCTTCCCCTATATTCATCTGTTTTGTTTCTTAAATTCCACATATGAGTGAAATCATATGGTATTTGTCTTTCTCTGATTTATTTTGCTTAGCATGATACACTATTTCCAGCCTTGTCTTTGCAAATGGCAAGATTTCATTCTTTTTGATGGCTGAGTAACATTCCAGTGTGTGTGTGTGTGTGTGTGTGTGTGTGTGTGTGTGTGTGTGTGTCACATTTTTTTTTATCCATTCATCAGTTGAATGTTTTATGGAAAGACATTCGAGTTCTTTCCATAATTTGGCTGTTGGTGATAGTGCTGCTGTAAACATTGGGTGCATGTGTCCCTTCGAATCAGTATTTTTGTATCCTTTGGATAAATACCTAATAGTGCAATTGCGGGGTCATAGGGTAGCTCTATTTTTAACTTTTTGAGGAACCTCCATACTGTTTTCCAGAGTGGCTGCACCAGTTTGTATTCCCACCAACAGTGCAAAAGTGTTGCCCTTTTTCTGCATCCTTGTCAATATCTGTTGTTTCCTGAGTTGTTAATTTTAGGCATTATGACAGTTGTGAAGTGATATCTCATTGTGGTTTATTATTTCCCTGATAATGAGTGATGTTAAGCATTTTCTCATATGTCTGTCAGCCATTTGTATGTCTTCTTTGGAGAAATGTCTGTTTATGTTTTCTGCCTGTTTCCTAACTGGATTATTTATTTTTTGGGTATTGAGTTTGATAAGTTCTTTATAGATTTTGGTACTAGTCCTTTATCTGGTACATCATTTGCAAATATCTTCTCCCATTCCAACAATTGGTTGCCTTTTAGTTTTGTTGATTGTTTCCTTTGCTGTGCAGAAGATTTTTATCTTGAAAAGTCCCAATAGTTCATACTTGCTTTTATTTTCCTTGCCTCCAGAGATGTGTCTAGTAAGAAGTTGCTGCGTCCAAGGTCAAAGAGGTTACTGCCTAAATTCTCCTCTAGGATTTTGATGGTTTCCAGTCTAACATTTAGGTCTTTCATCCATTTTGAATTTATTTTTATGAATGGTGTCAGAGAGTAGTTCAGTTTCATTCTTCTGCATGTCACTGTCCAGTTTTCCCAACACCACTTGTTGAAGAGACTGTCTTTTTTCCATTGGATATTCTTTCCTTCTTTGTGAAGAGACTTCATTTAAAATCACCAGGAGTGAATTTCATCTATTGAATAAGAAGGATAAAAGAAAGAAAAGAAAATGAGCTAAATAGAAAATATAAAATAAGCAAGTACATTAACTTCTAATGAATTAGTAATTGGAATAAATGTTTGTGGCTTAAAAACAGACTTTTAGGCTGGAGTTAAAAATCTAGTATACAAAAGATACTCTTAAAATGGAAAGGTAAAAAATACTTGAAAATAATACGATGAAAAAGTTATACCAGGAATATATGAATCAAAAAAGAGTTGATATAGCAACATTAATATTTCACAAAATAAAAATTAAGGTAAAATATAATTAAAACAAAACAAAATGTTATAATTGCAGAGGAATAATAAGACAAAAATATATATCCATCCTGACTACATATGGCCCTTATATATCAAGCAACAACTGATAGCACAGCAGGGAAAATTAGATAAAACATGTTTTTGAGGTTTTAATACAGCCCATTCAGAAACTATTAGATCAAATAGATTAAAAATAAGCAGAGATACAAAAAATTGAAACAGTATAGTATAGCTTGAATTAACACACATATATGGAGTTCTATACTGAGAATGAGAGATTGATTTTTCTTGATCACCGTGGAACATTTTTTTTTTCAATATATGAAATTTATTGTCAAACTGGTTTCCATACAACACCCAGTGCTCATCCCAAAAGGTGCCCTCCTCAATACCCATCACCCACCCTCCCATCCCTCCCACCTCCCATCAATCCTCAGTTTGTTCTCAGTTTTTAAGAGTCTCTTATGCTTTGGCTCTCTCCCACTCTAACCTCTTTTTTTTTTCCTTCCCTTCCCCCATGGGTTTCTGTTAAGTTTCTCAGGATCCACATAAGAGTGAAAACATATGGTATCTGTCTTTCTCTGTATGGCTTATTTCACTTGGCATCACACTCTCCAGTTCCATCCACGTTGCTACAAAGGGCCATATTTCGTTCTTTCTCATTGCCATGTAGTACTCCATTGTGTATATAAACCACAATTTCTTTATCCATTCATCAGTTGATGTACGTTTAGGCTCTTTCCATAATTTGGCTATTGTTGAGAGTGCTGCTATAAACATTGGGGTACAAGTGCCCCTATGCATCAGTACTCCTGTATCCCTTGGATAAATTCCTAGCAGTGCTATTGCTGGGTCATAGGGTAGGTCTATTTTTAATTTTCTGAGGAACCTCCACAGTGTTTTCCAGAGCGACTGCACCAATTTGCATTCCCACCAACACTGCAAGAGGGTTCCCGTTTCTCCACATCCTCTCCAGCATCTATAGTCTCCTGATTTGTTCATTTTGGCCACTCTGACTGGCGTGAGGTGATATCTGAGTGTGGTTTTGATTTGTATTTCCCTGATAAGGAGCGACATTGAGCATCTTTTCATGTGCCTGTTGGCCATCCGGATGTCTTCTTTAGAGAAGTGTCTATTCATGTTTTCTGCCCATTTCTTCACTGGGTTATTTGTTTTTCGGGTGTGGAGTTTGGTGAGCTCTTTATAGATTTTGGATACTAGCCCTTTGTCCGATATGTCATTTGCAAATATCTTTTCCCATTCCATTGGTTGCCTTTTAGTTTTGTTGGTTGTTTCCTTTGCTGTGCAGAAGCTTTTTATCTTCATAAAGTCCCAATAATTCATTTTTGCTTTTAATTCCCTTGCCTTTGGGGATGTGTTGAGTAAGAGATTGCTATGGCTGAGGTCAGAGAGGTCTTTTCCTGCTTTTTCCTCTAGGGTTTTGATCGTTTCCTGTCTCACATTCAGGTTCTTTATCCATTTTGAGTTTATTTTTGTGAATGGTGTGAGAAAGTGGTCTAGTTTCAACCTTCTGCATGTTGCTGTCCAGTTCTCCCAGCACCATTTGTTAAAAAGACTGTCTTTTTTCCATTGGATGTTCTTTTCTGCTTTGTCAAAGATTGTTGGCCATACTTTTGTGGGTCCAGTTCTGGAGTCTCTATTCTATTCCATTGGTCCATGTGTCTGTTTTTGTGCCCATACCATGCTGTCTTGATGATGACAGCTTTGTAGTAGAGGCTAAAGTCTGGGATTGTGATGCCTCCTGCTTTGGTCTTCTTCTTCAAAATTACTTGGCTATTCGGAGTCTTTTGTGGTTCCATAAACATTTTAGGATTGCTTGTTCTAGCTTCGAGAAGAATGTTGGTGCAATTTTGATTGGGATTGCATTGAAAGTGTAGATAGCTTTGGGTAGTATTGACATTTTAACAATATTTATTCTTCCAATCCATGAGCATGGAATGTTTTTCCATTTCTTTGTATCTTTAATTTCCTTCATAAGTTTTCTATAGTTTTCAGCATACAGATCTTTTACATCTTTGGTTAGGTTTATTCCTAGGTATTTTATGCTCCTTGGTGCAACTGTGAATGGGATCAGTTTCTTCATTTGTCTTTTTGTTGCTTCATTATTAGTGTATAAGAATGCAACTGATTTTTGTACATTGATTTTGTATCCTGCAACTTTGCTGAATTCATGTATCAGTTTTAGCAGCCTTTCGGTGGAGTCTATTGGGTTTTCCATGTATAGTATGTCATCTGCAAAAAGTGAAAGCTTGACTTCATCTTTGCCAGTTTTGATGCCTTTGATTTCCTTTTGTTGTCTGATTGCTGATGCTAGAACTTCCAACACTATGTTAAACAACAGCGGTGAGAATGGACATCCCTGTCATATTCCTGATCTCAGGAAGAAAGCTCTCAGTTTTTCCCCATTGAGGATGGATGGTATTAGCTGTAGGCTTTTCATAAATGGCTTTTATGATGTTTAAGTATGTTCCTTCTATCCTGACTTTGTTGAGGGTTTTTGTGAAGAAAGGATGCTGAATTTTGTCAAAAGCTTTTTCTGCATCGATTGACAGGATCATATGGTTCTTATCTTTTCTTTTATTAATGTGATGTATCACATTGATTGATTTGCAAATGTTGAACCAGCCTGAAGCCCAGGAATGAATCCCACTTGATCATGGTGAATAATTCTTTTTATATGCTGTTGCATCTGATTTGCTAGTATCTTGTTGAGAATTTTTACATCCATATTCATCAGGGATATTGGCCTGTAGTTCTCTTTTTTTGCTGGGTCTCTGTCTGGTGTAGGAATCAAAGTAATGCTGGCTTCATAGAATGAGTCTGGAAGTTTTCCTTCCCTTTCTATTTTTTGGAACAGCTTGAGAAGAATAGGTATTATCTCTGATTTAAATGTCTGGTAGAATTCCCCAGGGAAGCCATCTGGTCCTGGACTCTTATTTGTTGGAGATTATTGATAACTGATTCAATTTCTTCGCTGGCTTCAAGTTTTCTATTTCTTCCTGTTTGAGTTTTGGAAGTGTGTGAGTGTTTAGGAATTTGTCCATTTCTTCCAGGTTGTCCAGTTTGTTGGCATATATTTTTTCATAGTATCCCTTGATAATTGCTTGTATTTCTGAGGGATTGGTTGTAGTAATTCCATTTTCATTCATGATTTTGTCTATTTGGGTCATCTCCCTTTTCTTTTTGAGAAGCCTGGCTAGAGGTTTATCGATTTTGTCTATTTTTTCAAAAAAGCAACTCTTGGTTTCAATGAGTTTTTTAGATTCTATATTGTTTATTTCTGCTCTGGTCTTTATTATTTCTCTCCTGATGGGTTTGGGGTATCTTTGCTGTTCTGCTTCTAGTTCCTTTAGGTGTGCTGTTAGATTTTGTGTTTGGGATTTTTCTTGTTTCTTGAGATAGGCCTGGATTGCAATGTATTTTCCTCTCAGGACTGCCTTTGCCGCATCCCAAAACATTTGGATTGTTGTATTTTTGTTTTCATTTGTTTCCATATATTTTAAAATTTCTTCTCTAATTGCCTGGTTGACCCATTCATTCTTTAGTAGTGTGTTCTTTAACCTCCATGCTTTTGGAGGTTTCCAGACTTTTTCCTGTGGTTGATTTTAAGCTTCATAGCATTGTGGTCCGAAAGTGTGTACGGTATGATCTCAATTCTTTTATATTTATGAAGGGCTGTTTTGTGACCCAGTATGTGATCTTTGAGAATGTTCCATGTGCACTTGAGAAGAAAGTATATTCTATTGCTTTTGGATGCAGAGTTCTAAATATATCTGTCAAGTCCATCTGATCCAATGTATCATTCAGGGCCCTTGTTTCTTTATTGACCGTGTGTCTAGATGATCTATCCATTGTTGTAAGTGGAGTATTAAAGTCCCCTGCAATCACCACATTCTTTTCAATAAGGTTGCTTATGTTTGTGATTAATTATTTTATATACTTGGGGGCTCCTGTATTGGTGCATAGACATTTATAATTGTTAGCTCATCCTGATGGATAGACTCTGTAATTATATAATGCCTTTCTTTATTTCTTGTTAAAGCCTTTAATTTAAAGTCTAGTTTTTCTGATATAAGTATGGTTACTCCAACTTTCTTTTGTCGTCCAGTAGCATGATAAATAGTTCTCCATCCCCTCACTTTCAATCTGAAGGTGTCCTCAGGTCTAA
The DNA here is from genome assembly GCF_028749965.1 of Puma concolor. Classification (NCBI taxonomy): domain Eukaryota; kingdom Metazoa; phylum Chordata; class Mammalia; order Carnivora; family Felidae; genus Puma; species Puma concolor. The sequence continues at coordinate 95,207,034 of NC_141669.1, forward strand.
AGTGAGTCTCTTGTAGATAGCAAATAGATGGGCCTTGTTTTTTCATCCATTCTGATCCCTATGTCTTTTGGTTGGAGCACTTAGTCCATTTGCATTCAGTGTTATTATTGAAAGATATCTGTTTAGAGTCATTGTGATATCTGTAGGTTTAATGCTTGTGGTGATGTCTCTGTTACTTTGTGGTCCTTGCAACATTTTACTCACAGAGTCTCCCTTAGGATCTTTTATAGGGCTGGTTTAGTGGTGATGAATTCCTTCAGTTTTTGTTTGTTTGGGAAGACCTTTATCTCTCCTTGTATTCTAAATGACAGACTTGCTGGATAAAGGATTCTTGGCTGCATATTTTTTCTGTTCATCAAATTGAAGATTTCCTGCCATTCCTTTCTGGCCTGCCAAGTTTTGGTAGATAGGTCTGATACTACCCTTATGTGTCTACCTTTGTATGTTAGGGCCCGTTTATCCCTAGCTGCTTTCAGAATTCTCTTTTATCCATGTATTTTGCCAGTTTCACTATGATATATCTTGCAGAAAATCGATTCAAGTTACATCTGAAGGAAGTTCTCAGTGCCTCTTGGATTTCAATGCCTTTTTCCTTCCCCAGATCAGGGAAGTTCTCAGGCATGATTCGTTCAAGTACACCTTCAGCTCCTTTCTCTCTCTCGTCTTCTTCTGGAATTTCTATGATACAGATATTGTTCCATTTGATTGCATCAGTTAGTTCTCTAATTCTCCCCTCATACTCCTGGATTTTTTTTATCTCTCTTTTTCTCAGCTTCCTCTTATTCCATAATTTTATCTTCTAATTCACCTATTCTCTCCTCTGCCTCTTCAGTCCATGCTATGGCCACCTCCATTTTATTTTGCACCTCATTTATAGCATTTTTAAATTCCTTATGACTATGTTTTCATCCCTTGATCTCTGTAGCAATAGATTCTCTGCTGTCCTCTATGCTTTTTTCAAGCCCAGCCATTAATTTTATGACTACTATTCTAAATTCTTTTTCCATTATATTGCTTAAATCAGTTTTGATCAATTTTAGCTGCCACTACTTCCTGAGTTTCTTTTGAGGAGAATTCTTCCATTTTGTCATTTTTGCTAGTCCCTGCAGTAGTTCCAAACTGCAGGGCATTTCCCCTGTGCAGTCCAGAGAAACTTGTGTTGGTGGGAGGGGCCCCAGTCAGACTTGATGTCTGACCCCTGCCCACCACTGGGGCCACAGTCAGACTGGTGTGTACCTTATCTTCCCCTCTTCCAGGGTCAGGACTCACTGTGGAGTGGTGTGGCCCCTGTCTGGGCTGCTTGCACACTGTCAGGCTTGTCTTGCTGCTTTGGTGGGATATGGCCAAGGATGTATTAGATGGGGTGGATCCACCAGGTATACATGGGTACGAGGGGCAGGCTTAGTTAGCTTTGCCATAGGTGGTCCCCTGTGGGAGGGGCCCTGCAGTACCAGGAGGGAGGCAGGCCCGTTGGAAGGATGAATCCACAGAAGCACAGCATTGGGCGTTTGCACGGTGCAAGCAAGTTTGGTGATGGGAACTGGTTTCCTTTGGAATTTCATCTGCAGAATGGGAGAGGGAAATGGTGCTTGCCAGCACCTTTGTTCCCCCACTGAGCTCTGTCCTTCCAGGACTCAACAACTGTCCCTCCTGGTGTCCTCCCACCCTCCCCACTCTCTTAGAGCAGAGCTGTTGACTTTTAACATTCCAGATGTTAAATTCCCACTGGCTGTCAGAACTCACGCAGTCCGGCCCCTCTGCTTTTGCAAGCCAGACTTCAGGGGCTCAGCCTTGCCTGGTGGGCTGCCTCTCCACCACCCCAGCTCCCTCCTGTCAGTCCGTGTAGCATGCACCATCTCTCTGCCCTTCCTACCCTCTTCCATGGGCCTCTTGTCTTTGCTTGGCTCTGGAGAGTCCATTCTGCTAGACTTCCAGCAGTTTTCTCGGTTATTTAGGCTGATGTGGGTGGAATCTAAGCAATCAGCAGGACGAGGGGAACCCAGCAACCTCCTACACCACCATCTTCCTCCAGTAGTATGATTTTTCTTAATTAACTCAGAAAAATAATTTGATAAGATTCCACACCTATGTATGATAATTTTATCAAATCGAGAACAGAATTGAACTTCTTTTAGTTGATAAAACTATTTATACCAAAAGTTGAAGCAGCTGCTATACTTAACAAAAAGTTTATATTCAGTGCCTTTACTATAAAGACATTGTTTGAGAGTGTAAATTGGGGTCATTGGACAGGAGAATGCTAGGATGACAAGTGATACAGTAATACCATAATAAAAACAGAGGATTAATTGACCAAATGGCTAGGTGAATGCTACTTGCAGAGATTCTTACTCCTCTTTCAGAGCTCCCCAGAAAGCTAGAAGTCAAATGTTTTCCATCCAGAGAGAAGACTAGAAAAGTGAAAATCTGAACAGCCCAAAAGGAAATATCCAAAACTATAAATATTGAATGTTTGTCAACTAAGAGTCCACTCAGATTGCCCAGAAATGAGGCTGAAAGATGATAAGCCCCATATAAGAGCACCAAGCATACATATGACACAGTGAGAAGGTCTAAACATGTGAATTTGGTGTTCTAGGGGAGGAGGGTGGGGAATTGACAGACAATATTTGAAGATATAGTGGCTGAGACTATTCCAAAGCTGAAAGATGATTTCAGAAGCACTATGAACCTCAGACAGGGTGTATACAAAGAAACCATACCTACCTATATCATGTTAAAATTTATGAAAATGAAAGACCAAGAGGAAATCCTAAAGGCAGCTGAGGAGTAGCATCATGATGATGGTAGAAGACACATGCATTATCATTCCACAATTTCTGTTAAAAAGTTAACCATAAATTTAATGTTGCTAATTTATAACTGACCCTAATGAATCAAGGTACATGTTGTAATCTCTAGGGCAACCACTAAAAGTATAATAAAAGAATGCATAACTTACTTACAGAGGTCGAAACTGGAATGAGAACAATACTTGATTAATCCTCAAAGACAAGAAAGAAGAGAAAGAAAATAAAGGATAGGACAAATGGATAATAATAAGATAGTGGATTTAAACCCAAATATATTAGTTGACACATTAGTGTATATGTTAAATACAAACAGATAAAATATGTTAATTAAAAGTCAAGACTGTCATGTTGCATTAAAAATTCAATAATACGCAGGGTGCTTGGGTGGCTCATTTGGTTGAGTGTCCGACTTCAGCTCAAGTCATGATCTCACCGTCTGTGAGTTTGAGCCCCGTGTCAGGCTCTGTGCTGACAGCTTGGAGCCTGGAGCCTGCTTTGGATTCTGTGTGTCTGTCTCTCTCTCTCTCTGCCCGTCCCACCTCTCAAAAATAAATAAAAATAAAAAAATCAATAGTAGCAACTTAATTGTGACACAGTTTTATTATTATGACACTAAAGGGTTGGAAATATAAGTGTACCATGGAAACTTGTACCATGTACCATGTACCATGGTACCATGGAAACACTAACAAAAAGATACCTGGTACAACTATGTTAATATCAGACAAAATAGACTTTAAGAGTGAGGAACTACTAATTATACTAGTTGTAATGATTTCATAATGATAAAATGTTCAACCCAACAAGAAGACATGACAATCCTAAATTTGTATGCAGTTAGTAACACAGCTTCAAAATGTATAAAGCAATAGAATGAAAAGAAGAAATAAATTAAATTATAATCCATTATAAATTTTTAAATACTTCTTTCTGTAACTGATGGAGCAAACAGAAAAATCATAAAACTGTAGATTTGGACAATATTATTAGACAACTTGACCTAAATAACATATAGAGAATAATTCAAACAACAACTGGAGATTGATTGGTTTTTTGGGTGTATTCAAATAGAACATTCACCAAAAATCACCATGTGCTAGGTCATAAATCGAGTTGTACCTCAAACTATTAAAAACATAGGGAGCATGTTTTCTGACTTCAGTGGAATTAAGCTATAGATCAATAACAAAAGATAATTAGAAAAATCTCTATTGGAAATTAAGTCATATTCTTTTTTTTAAATGTTTATTTATTTTTTAGAGAGATAGAGTGTGAGTGGGGGAGGAGCAGAGAGAGGGAGACACAGAATCTGAAGCAGGCTCCAGGCTCTAAGCTGTCAGCACAGAGCCTGATGCGGGGCTCGAACTCACAAACTGTGGGGTCATGACCTGAACCAAAGTCAGAGGCTCAACTGACTGAGCCACCCCGGTGCCCCTAAGTCATATTCTTCTAAGTAAAACTTCTTAAAGAAGAAATCAGGGTTCCTGGGTGGCTCAGTTGGTTAAGTGTCTGACTCTTGATTTCAGCTCAGGTCATGATCTCATGGTTCGTGAGATAGAGCCCTATGTCAGGCTCTATGCTGGTAGCACAGAGTCTAGTTGAGATTTGCTCTCTCTTTTTGTCTCTGACCCTCCCCTGCTCTCTCTCTCTCTTTCTCAAAACAAAAATAAACTAAAAAAAAAAAAAGAAATCACAGTGGACAATGGAAGATATTACTAACAGACTAACAATGAAGGTATGATATATAAAATTTATGGAAAGTAGCCAAAGCTGATCTTAGAGGGAAATTTGTAGTGCTAGATGCATACATTATAAAATAAGATTATTTATTTATTTTTTATTTTTTATTTAAATTTTAATTAACATACAGTACAATATTGATTTTAGGAGTAGACTTCAGTGATTCATCACTTACATACAGCACCCAGTGCTCATCATAACACATCATAACTAAGAGAGCCCTCTTAGTACCCATCACCCATCTAGCCCATCCCCACCCTCCTCCCTCTATCAGCCCTCAGTTTAGTCTCTATCATTAAGAGTCTCTTGTGGTTTATTTCCCTCTATCCTCTCTTTTTCCCCTCTTCCCATATGTTCATCTGTTTTGCTTCTTAAATTCCACATATGAATGAAATCATACAGTATTTGTCTTTCTCTGATTTATTTTGCTTAGCATAATACATTCTAGCTCCATCCATGTCACGGCAAATGGCAAGATTTCATTATTTTTGATGGTTGAATAATATTCTATTGTATGTATACATCTAAAGAAGATAATTTATGATTTAAATATTTCATGAAGTCAGGAAAAACATTAAATAAAACCTAAAGAAAGTAAAAGAAAGGAAATAAGAAAGATAACATATAAACTAAATAGAAAGCAGGCATACTATGGAGACAATCAATGCAGTAAAAAGTTAGTTCTGTTTAAAAATTAATACAATTATTAAACTTTTAGCAACACTTACTATGAAGAAAAAGACCACAAATTACCATTTATCAACAAAAAATAGGACATAATTACAGATCTTTTATACATTAGAAAGATCATAAAATGATATATTGAACAACATGTGCCAATACGTTTGAAATTTTGATGAATTGTGCATATTTCATAGAAAACATAAATTAAAAAAATGGACACATGAAGAAATTAAAAATCTGAATAGTCCTCCTATTTCTATTAAGTTGAATTTATAATTAAAAAACTTCCAATAAATAAAACTTTAAGAGAAATGGCTTTACAGTTGAAATCTTCCAACACTTAAGGATAATAGACATTAAACTTATATGGGGCACCTGGGTGGCTCAGTTGGTAGGCTTCCAACTTCAGCTCAGCTGAAGCTGACAGCTGACAGCTCAGAGCCTGGAGCCTGCTTTGGATTCTATGTCTCCCTCTCCTTTCTCTCTCTGTGCCCCTCCCCCACTCATGCTCTCACTCTTTCTCTCTCTCTCAAAAATAAATAAACATTAAAAGTTTTAAAATTGTATATACTCTTTTAGAGAAGAGAGAAGGGGAAAACATTTCTCAACTTGTTTTATGAGGCCAGAATAGCACTGATACAAAAACCTCACAAGGATAGTATAAGAAATGAAAGCAACAGGATTAATATCTCTCATGGATATTGACAAAAAAAAAATCCCAAATTATTAGCAAATCAAACTCAGCAATATGTTTCAAAAAGATAATTATGATTAAATTGGGTTCATTCCAGGAAATCAAGCTTAGTTTAATATATGAAAATCATTGGATGTCATTCCCATAATAACAGAAAAAAAAATAGAAAAAATCAAATAATATCTCAATGAAAACAAAAATAGTATACCATTGAATTAAACTCCTAATTAAAAAAACTCACAGCATACTAGGAATACAAGAGAACTTACATGCCTCTGTAAAAACTGTATGGAAAACATTCCATTATTAAATTATTAATAATTACTTAAAAGCTTTCCCTCTGTGATTGGGAAAGAAAGGAGGATGCCTGCTATCACGTTTATTCACCATTATTGTGGTGTTTCTAGCCAGTGCAAATTTGGAATAAAATGAAAATTTATGAAGGTTGGAAAGGAAGAGAGGAAGAAAGAAAAGAGAAGGAATAAATAAAACAGACAGTGTGTTTAGTACATAGGAAAGTTAAAGCAATCTACAGATGAATAATTAGGATCAATACATGGGCTTAGCAAGGCTGCTGAATAAAATGAAAATATGCCAAAATCAGATTTAAAAAAATATATTAACAACAATTAGAACATGACACTTTGAAAAAAGTCAATGTTTCCAATAGCATTAAAAAATAAAGTATTTAGGGGCGCCTGGATAGATCAGTAGGTTAAGCGTCCGACTTCGGCTCAGGTCATGATCTCATGATTTGTGGGTTTGAGTCCCGCATCGGGATCTGTGCTGACAGCTCAGAGCCTGGAACCTGCTTCAAATTCTGTGTCTCCCTCTCTCTCTGCCCCACCCCTGCTCGTGCTCTGTCTCTCTCTGTCTTAAAAGTAAATAAATGTTTAAAAATATCTTTAAAAATGAAGTATTTAGGAATAAATACTGATGTGCAAGAGATCTGCACAGAGGTCTCACAAAATTACTGAGAGATATTAATGGATTGGAAGACAATATTATAAAAATGCTAGCTCTATCTGCAGATTCAATGCAATTCCAGCAAAAATCGTCAGATTTGTGTCTGTGGTGGAAATTTATTAGTTGATTCTAAAATTCAAATGGAAATGAAAAGAGCCAAGAATAGCCGAGTAATCTTGAAGAAGAACAAAGTTGATGGATTGAATTAATTGCTGCTGCTTTATAATAAGACAGTATGGAACAGATGCAAGACAGACAAACAGAGCAATGGAACCAATAGTCCAGAAGCAGACTCACAACATTTAGTCTCATGATTTTATTGCAAAAATGCAACAAGGGTGCAGTAGGGAAAGGATAGTCTTCACAATAAATGATTCTGGGTTAATTGACTACCCATAAGGAAGAAAGGATCTTTGACTTTTCCTTACATCAGAGACAAAACCAATTCCAAGTGGAATGTACATTTGAACATAAAGGTAGCATGGACACATGTCTTCCTGACTCTGAAGGCCAACGTTTCTTAAATGGATTTGATAAACACTAATCATAGAATACCTTGATTAAAAATCAAGCCATAGAATAAGAAAACATATTTGTAATATAGGTCTATATATCTGTCTGTATCAGGCCTTGAGTATATATAATATTCCTAAAAATCAGTTAGAAAAAGACCATAAAATTTGAAAAACGAGTTAAAGGCTTTTAAAGACATGAAAAGTTGTTCAGTTTCATTAGGCAGCAAGGAAATGCAAATTAAAACTTTAATTGGTTACCACTACATATCTACCAGAATGTCTACAATTAAAAAAAAACAATACCAAGGTTTGATGAGGATGTGGGACAATTGAAATTGTCACATAGTGATGGTGGGAGTGTAAATTGTACAGCTACTTTGAAACCATGTATTAATAACTACTATAGCAGAGCAACAACCTACACATAGAGTTAGTTTCATTGTCAATCATAACGATTGTATATCCTTATTTCTGGTAGTCTTTATAATTTCAATATTCTTTGGCTGAATTCTTGTCACACTAATGGGAGCATTATAGTTTTTATAATGAAGCTGATAGAAGATAATGGGAATGGAAGAGTCAGCTCTGCCATTTTTTTAAATTCCTTTGTGCTTGTGATATCATGATTATCTTCAATCTGTGATTTCTTGGCTAGAATATTTTATTTTATTAAGTAGGCTCCACACCCAATGTGGGGCTTGAACTTATGACCCTGAGATCAAGAGTCACCTACTCTACCAATTGAGCCAGCCAGTCCCCCTCTCTTGGCTAGAATATTTTAGTTTATTTTTTAAAGTTTAGTTATTTATTTTGAGAGAGGGAGAGAGAGAGCACAAGTGAGGGAGGGGCAGGAGAAGGAAAGACAAAATCCCAAGCAAGCTTTGCATCATCAGTGAACAGCCAAGTGTGGGACTCGAACTCATGAACTGTGAGATCATGACCTGAGCTTAGATCAAGAATTGGATGCTTAACTAACTGCACCACCCAGGCGCCCCTAGAATATTTTAAAGCCACTTTCCCCAAATTGGGAAACTAATTTAGTTAAAGCTAGATTTATAAAATCTGTACATTCCTTTAATAGAGCTCACAAAAGGCCACCAAATAAGAATGCCACTCTCTGCTCTTTGGAGCAGGGGCATTCCTACATTCCCTCGGGCCTCCTCAGGTACCAATAATGCAAGACAGACACACAGACCAAGGAAGGGCACTAGTGTCAATCCATACATTTCAATAAAGTTTAATCATTTTACCACTTTTATATAAAAACTTACAAATAGAAATCCTAATTTTTTTCTTCACCCAGTGGATTTTTGTGCATACCCCACTTTGGAGACCCTGGCTTAAGGTATGTGTATACATGTGTGTATGTCAGCATAGCAAGAGAAATGAATCAATATTTATAGATCATTTTCTAGTGCCAAACACGGTGCTGTATGAGTTACTTGCTAGTATCAAAACAGGTCACATCAATTGAGCATTTATCATGGTGCTACCAGACTAGGCCTTTTCTGCATACACCCTGAAGCAATCCTAAGAGTTAAGTATCATTACTTCCCTGTTGCACAGGTGAGAAATGCTTGGTATTTCCCTGGTTCATCTGGAGGCCTGCTGTGGGGGAAGGCATGGCTTTCAGTATCTGGAAACCCACAAACTTGCTCATTCCTCCTTCAGAACCCAGCACCAACCTCTTTGCGTTCGACCCTTCTGATTGTTAACTGTTAAAATTCTTTTTTTTTTGAATTTCAATATATGAAATTTATTGTCAAATTGTTTTCCATACAACACCCAGTGCTCATCCCAAAAGATGCCCTCTTCAATACCCATCACCCACCCTCCCTTCCTTCCCACCCCCCATCAACCCTCAGTTTGTTCTCAGTTTTTAAGAGTCTCTTATGCTTTGGCTCTCTCCCACTCTAACCTCCTTTTTTTTTTCCTTCCCCTCCCCCAAGAACTTCTGTTAAGTTTCTCAGGATCCACATAAGAGTGAAAACATATGGTATCTGTCTTTCTCTGTATGGCTTATTTCACTTGGCATCACACTCTCCAGTTCCATCCACGTTGCTACAAAGGGCCATATTTCGTTCTTTCTCATTGCCATGTAGTACTCCATTGTGTATATAAACCACAATTTCTTTATCCATTCATCAGTTGATGGACATTTAGGCTCTTTCCATAATTTGGCTATTGTTGAGAGTGCTGCTATAAACATTGGGGTACAAGTGCCCCTATGCATCAGTACTCCTGTATCCTTTGGGTAAATTCCTAGTAGTGCTATTGCTGGGTCATAGGGTAGGTCTATTTTTAATTTTTTGAGGAAACTCCACAGTGTTTTCCAGAGCGACTGCACCAGTTTGCATTCCCACCAACACTGCAAGAGGGTTCCTGTTTCTCCACATCCTCTCCAGCATCTATAGTCTCCTGATTTGTTCATTTTGGCCACTCTGACTGGTGTGAGGTGATATCTGAGTGTGGTTTTGATTTGTATTTCCCTGATGAGGAGCGACGTTGAGCATCTTTTCATGTGCCTGTTAGCCATCTGGATGTCTTCTTTAGAGAAGTGTCTATTCATGTTTTCTGCCCATTTTTTCACTGGATTATTTGTTTTTCAGGTGTGGAGTTTGGTGAGCTCTTTAAAGATTTTGGATACTAGCCCTTTGTCTGATATGTCATTTGCAAATATCTTTTCCCATTCTGTTGGTTGCCTTTTAGTTTTGTTGATTGTTTCCTTTGCTGTGCAGAAGCTTTTTATCTTCATGAGGTCCCAATAGTTCATGTTTGCTTTTAATTCCCTCACCTTTGGGGATTTGTCAAGTAAAAAATTGCTGCGGCTGAGATCAGAGAAGTCTTTTCCTGTTTTCTCCTCTAGGGTTTTGATGGTTTCCTGCCACACATTCAGGTTCTTTATCCATTTTGAGTTTATTTTTGTGAATGGTGTGATAAAGTGGTCTAGTTTCAACCTTCTGCATGTTGCTGTCCAGTTCTCCCAGCACCATTTGTTAAAAAGACTGTCTTTTTTCCATTGGATGTTCTTTTCTGCTTTGTCAAAGATTGTTGGCCATACTTTTGTGGGTCTAGTTCTGGGGTTTCGATTCTATTCCACTGGTCTATGTGTCTGTTTTTGTGCCAATACCATGCTGTCTTGATGATTACAGCTTTGTAGTAGAGGCTAAAGTCTGGGATTGTGATGCCTCCTGCTTTGGTCTTCTTCAAAATTACTTTGGCTATTCGGGGCCTTTTGTGGTTCTGTATGAATTTTAGGATTGCTTGTTCTAGCTTCGAGAAGAATGCTGGTGCAATTTTGATTGGGATTGCATTGAATGTGTAGATAGCTTTGGGTAGTATTGACATTTTAACAATATTTATTCTTTCAATCCATGAGCACGGAATGTTTTTCCATTTCTTTGTATCTTTAATTTCCTTCATAAGGTTCCTATAGTTTTCAGCATACAGATCTTTTACATCTTTGGTTAGATTTATTCCTAGGTATTTATGCTCCTTGGTGCAATTGTGAATGCAATCAGTTTCTTTGTCTTTCTGTTGCTTCATTATTAGTGTATAAGAATGCAACTGATTTCTGTACATTGATTTTGTATCCTGCAACTTTGCTGAATTCATGTATCAGTTCTAGCAGACTTTTGGTGGAGTCTATTGGGTTTTCTGTGTATAATATCATGTCATCTGCAAAAAGTGAAAGCCTAACTTCATCTTTGCCAATTTTGATGCCTCTGATTTCCTTTTGTTGTCTGATTGCTGATGTTAGATCTTCCAACACTATGTTAAACAACAGCGGTGAGAGTGGACATCCCTGTTGTGTTTCTGATCTCAGGTAAAAAGCTCTCAGTTTTTCCCCATTGAGGATGATGTTAGCTGTGGGCTTTTCATAAATGGCTTTTATGATGTTTAAGTATGTTCCTTCTATCCCGACTTTGTCGAGGGTTTTTATTAAGAAAGGATGCTGAATTTTGTCAAAAGCTTTTTCTGCATCGATTGACAGGATCATATGGTTCTTATCTTTTCTTTTATTAATGTGATGTATCACATTGATTGATTTGCGAATGTTGAGCCAGCCCTGAAGCCCAGGAATGAATGCCACTTGATCATGGTGAATAATTCTTTTTTATGCTGTTGAATTCAATTTGCAAGTATCTTGTTGAGAATTTTTGCATCCATATTCATCAGTGATATTGGCTTGTAGTTCTCTTTTTTTTGCTGGGTCTCTGTCTGGTTTAGGAATCAAAGTAATACTGGCTTCATAGAATGAGTCTGGAAGTTTTCATTCCCTTTCTATTTTTTGGAACAGCTTGAGAAGAATAGGTATTATTTCTGCTTTAAATGTCTGGTAGAACTCCCCTGGGAAGCCATCTGGTCCTGGACTCTTATTTGTTGGGAGATTTTTGATAACTGATTCAATTGCTTCACTGGTTATGGGTCTGTTCAAGCTTTCTATTTCTTCCTGTTTGAGTTTTGGAAGTGTGTGGGTGTTTAGGAATTTGTCCATTTCTTTCTGGTTGTCCAGTTTGTGGGCATATAATTTTTCATAGTATTCCCTGATAATTGCTTGTATTTCTGAGGGATTGGTTGTAATAATTCCATTTTCATTCATGATTTTATCTCTTTGGGTCATCTCCCTTTTCCTTTTGAGAAGCCTGGCAGGAGGTTTATCAATTTTGTTTATTTTTTTCAAAAAACCAACTCTTGGTTTCTTTGATCTGCTCTACAGTTTTTTTTTAGATTCTATATTGTTTATTTCTGTTCTGATCTTTATTATTTCTCTTCTTCTGCTGGGTTCAGGGTGTCTTTGCTGTTCTGCTTCTAGTTCCTTTAGGTGTGCTGCTAGATTTTGTATTTGGGATTTTTCTTGTTTCTTGAGATAGGCCTGGATTGCAATGTATTTTCCTCTCAGGACTGCCTTTGCTACATCCCAAAGCGTTTGGATTGTTGTATTTTCATTTTCGTTTGTTTCCATATATTTTTTAATTTCTTCTCTAATTGCCTGGTTGACCTATTCATTCTTTAGTAGGGTGTTCTTTAACCTCCATTTTGGAGGTTTTCCAGACTTTTTCCTGTGGTTGATTTCAAGCTTCATACCATTGTGGTCTGAAAGTATGTATGGTATGATCTCAATTCTTGTATACTTATGAAGGGCTGTTTTGTGACCCAGTATATGATCTGTCTTGGAGAGTGTTCCATGTGCACTTGAGAAGAAAGTATATTCTGTTGTTTTTGGATGCAGAGTTCTAAATATATCGGTCAAGTCCATCTGCTCCAATGTATCTTTCAGAGCCCTTGTTTCTTTATTGACCATGTGTCTAGATGATCTATCCATTTCTGTAAGTGGAGTATTAAAGTCCCCTGAAATTACCACATTCTTATCAATAAGGTTGCTTATGTTTATGAGTATTTGTTTTATATATTTGGGGGCTCCCGTATTCGGCACATAGACATTTATAATTGTTAGCTCTTCCTGATGGATAGACCCTGTAATTATTATATAATGCCCTTCTTCATCTCTTGTTACAGTCTTTAGTTTAAAGTCTAGTTTTTCTGATATAAGTATGGCTACTCCAGCTTTCTTTTGACGTCCAGTAGCATGATAAATTGTTCTCCATCCCCTCACTTTCCATCTGAAGGTGTCCTCATGTCTAAAATGAGTCTCTTGCAGACAGCAAATAGATGGGCCTTATTTTTTTTTACCCATTCTGATACCCTATGTCTTTCGGTTGGAGCATTTAGTCCATTTACATTCAGTGTTATTATAGAAAGATATGGGTTTAGAATGATTGCGATGTCTGTAGGTTTCATGCTTGTAGTGATGTCTCTGGTACTTTGTCTCACAGGATCCCCCTTAGGATCTCTTGCAGGGCTGGTTTAGTGGTGATGAATTCCTTCAGTTTTTGTTTGTTTGGGAAGACCTTTATCTCTCTTTCTATTCTAAATGACAGACTTGCTGGATAAAGGATTCTTGGCTGCATATTTTTTCTGTTCATCACATTGAAGATTTCCTGCCATTCCTTTCTGGCCTGCCAAGTTTCAGTAGAGAGATCCGTCACGAGTCTTATCGGTCTCCCTTTATATGTTAGGGCACGTTTTTTTTGTTTTTTTTTTGTTTTTTTTTGTTTTTTTTTTTAATTTTTTTTTTTTCTGAACGTTTATTTATTTTTGGGACAGAGAGAGACAGAGCATGAATGGGGGAGGGGCAGAGAGAGAGGGAGACACAGAATCAGAAACAGGCTCCAGGCTCTGAGCCATCAGCCCAGAGCCCGACGCGGGGCTCGAACTCACGGACTGCGAGATCGTGACCTGGCTGAAGTCGGACGCTCAACCGACTGCGCCACCCAGGCGCCCCTAGGGCACGTTTATCCCTAGTTGCTTTCAGAATTTTCTCTTTATCCTTGTATTTTGCTGGTTTCACTATGATATGTCATGCAGAAGATCGATTCAAGTTACTTCTGAATGGAGTTCTCTGTGCCTCTTGGATTTCAATGCCTTTTTCCTTCCCCAGGTCAGGGAAGTTCTCAGCCATGATTTCTTCAAGTACACCTTCACACCTTTCCCTCTCTCTTCCTCCTCTGGAATACCAATTGCATAGATTATTTCTCATTAGTGCATCACTTAGTTCTCTAATTTTCCCCTCATACTCCTGGTTTTTTTTATCTCTCTTTTTCTCAGCTTCCTCTTTTTCCATAATTTTATCTTCTAGTTCACCTATTCTCTCCTCTGCCTCTTCAATCCGAGCTGTGGTCACCTCCATTTTATTTTGCAGCTCATTTAGAGCATTTTTTAGCCCCTCCTGACTGTTTCTTAGTCCCTTGATATCTGTAGCAATAGATTTCTTCTGTGCTCTATACTGTTTTCAAGCCCAGCGATTAATTTTATGACTATTATTTTAAATTCACTTTCTGTTATATTGTTTAAATCATTTTTGATCAGTTCGTTAGCTGTTGCTACTTCCTGGAGTTTCTTTTAAGGGGAATTCTTCCGTTTCATCATTTTGGATAGTCCCCGGAGTGGTGCAGAACTGCAGGGCACTTCCCCTGTGCTGTCTTGAATAACTTGCATTGGTGGGCGCGGCTGCAGTCAGACCTGCTGTCTGCCTCCAGCCCACTGCTGGGGCCACAGATTGGTGTATAACTTCTCTTCCCCTCTCCTAGGGGCGGGATTCACTGTGAGGTGGTGTGGCCCCTGTCTGGGCTACTTGCACACTGCCAGGCTTGTGGTGCTGGGGATCTGGCGTATTACCTGGGGTGGATTGGCAAGGTGCACAGGGGCGGGAGGGGCAGGCTCAGCTTGCTTTTCCTTTGGTGATCCACTTCTGGAGGGGCCCTGCAGCACCGGGAGGGAGTCAGACCCACCGGAGGGATGGATCCACAGAAGCACAGCACTGTGTGCTTGCGGGGTGCAAACAAGTTCCCTGACAGGAACTGGTTCCCTTTGGGATTTTGGCTGGGGGATGGGTGAGGGAGATGGCGCTGGCGTGTGCCTTTGTTCCCCACCAAGCTGAGCTCTGTCGTCTGGGGTTCAACAACTCTCCCTCCTGTTGTCCTCTAGCCCTCCGGCTCACTGAGCAGAGCTGTTAACTTATAACCTTCCATATGTTAAGTCCTGGTCACTGTCAGAGCACACTCCATCCGGCCCCTCTGCTTTTGCAAGCTAGACTCAGGGGCTCTGCTTTGCCGGCGGGCTGCCCCTCTGCCCTGGCTCTCTCCCGCTAGTCCGTGTAGTTCACACCGCCTCTCCCACTTCCTACCCTCTTCATGGGCCTCTTGTCTATGCTTGGCTCTGGAGAATCCATTCTGCTAGTCTTCTGGTGGTTTTCTGGGTTATTTAGGCCGTGTGGGTGGAATCTAAGTGATCAACAGGTCGCGGTGAGCCCAGTGTCCTCCTATGCCTCTATCTTCTCATGTTGGTATGTTAAAATTCTTTTGGTCTTTAACTAATACTTTTTTTTTTTTTTATAATGGACATCCATGCATAATATAAAATACCTCCCTTTTCACTTGTGTGCAAGATGGTAAGTGCAAGGGGTCAAAAATCCAACCGTCTACAGCATTATTATATTGTTATTGCCCAACAGAGTATCTGGCAGGGAAGTCATGCATATCTTTGTTGAATGAATGGATGAATGAATGAATTGCAAATTTTAATTTGTTGAATGGATGACTTACAAGGGCAGTAACATAAAAGACTGTCTAGAATATATGATAACTTTGGTCTTTCCCTGTGTCTTTTTTATAAGCATCCTTTAATACTTTTTCTCAATGAAAAAAACTTTATATGACCTTGAAAATGAAAATATTCTTCTTTATATTTGACTAATTTTACTAATGTCATCTGAGGAAGTCTTTCTGAATTTAGCAATTTCCAAATAGGTGATCATAATACCAGGCTTTGCATCCTGGCTAAATTAAATCTCACCTTCAGTATATCTATTAATTTTAGAGACATGCACAAACAGTTGATTACCTGTGAGCATCCTGAATATTTTTTAAGGGTATTCATTCACAATTTTATTATTATTGTTATTAATTATTATTATTATTATTTAATGTTTACCTATTTTTTAGAGAGAGAGGGAGACAGCACAAGCAGGGGAGGGGCAGAGAGAGAGGGAGACACAAAATCCGAAGCAGGCACAGCTGCTGTCAGCACAGAGCCGGTCTCACGGCTTGAACTCACTAACCATGAGAACATGACCTGAGGTGAAGTTGAACGCTTAACTGACAGAGCTACCCAGGTGCCCCCATTCAGGATTTTAAATGGACTTTTGAGTGTGTTTCTGAGAGCATTTGCAAAAATATCCTTAACCTTTTCTAAACTGAGGCTCAGCTTATATTTTTTTCCTCACCCTGAAACTCAGTATTACTGGCTCATTCCTAGAGTTTGTCTATCTGTCAGCGTGAGAGACTGTTAATTTCAGCAATGTTGCATGATTTTCTCGCAAACTAAGTTGGCTCAACTGATTGACCCTCATGTTTAAGTGACACTCACTTTATGGATAGCAAAAGTTTTTAAAGGGTTCCTTTCAATGTGACCTATGACCTTGAGGATTACTTTGTGGCATATGGATCTTCGTGTTTCCTCAGTTCTTTTTGTTTTCTAGAAGAGATCCTGCGTGAAGCCACCCCACAGAATCACAGAGGGCATGTTATGACCCCTTGAGCTGCAACACCTATTTATTTACAATTTAGATGGAACCCTGGGGAGATTTCCCCCTCAGCTGGCCAAGGTTTTTAAACTCTATGATCTATAGCTGAATCTAAAACAGTAAATAAGCTGATAACAAACAGAAAATTTCTTTTTGAAGAGGCAGCTTTGAGGATGGAAGAATATCCACGCAACATAGGAACAAACGTGTTAAAAGCAGCCTGGTTGGATTAAGGGTTTCCAGTGAGCTCTGCCAGCTAGAATCTTTCCTTTGTCTCAGCATGCCCCCAGCTGGCAGACGGGGCTCACAATTTGCTTTCAAATATCTTGGCCTGGCTCTAGGATCTGATGTTTAAAATGAAAAGCAGCACATGAAGATTTCCCCAGTCTATAACACTCTGGGCCAATAATAATCTTTGTGGGGCGGTCTTTGGCTGTTGTAACACATGAGGATTAACCATTCAGATACAGTTCCTTCTCTATTTGAGAACAAGCAATTCATTCAAGCAGTTGATCTTCTCCTACCTTTGGCCTTTTGCATCACATTTTCCCACTGTCTCCATCCCGCCCCCAACTGCTGGAGTGATGGAAGAGGGAACAGAAATTATAGTCAGGGTCCCACTTGCTGCTCTGTTATCATCTGAATGTTTTAGCCAGTAGGCCCAGGATACACAGGAGAAAATCTCAGTTCAGAGTTTCGGGAGTATAGTAGATGCTGTTAGGATTCTACCCATGTTCCCTAAGCTTACTATGGAGATGTGGCCTGCATACAGCTCCCTCACTCCATCAACTTCCTTCATCATGGAAGGGGCAGACCATGAGTGTCAGGGAGTTAACACCCCAGGAGTGACCCTCAACCAATGAGGGGTGGGATTAGCAGAAAAATGTTCCAGTGTTCCAGCATCTCAGAGGGAAAATTCCCCATAGCTTCCTAGTGGATCCTGGGGGATTGAGCCCTGGTACCCACCCTCACTGATGCACATCAGGTTTCTTCTTGCCTGGCTCCCACCCCTTCCTCACAGGGCTCCCTGAGACTAACTCCCAAACAAATCATCTGCACTCAAATCCTTGTCTCGGGCTCCACTTTGGGGGTGAACATAAACTAAGTCAGGCACCCTGTGCCAGTGGCTGAAGCTGTGAGAATGGGCCCAAGAAGCAGTGGGCAAGAAAGGCAGTCTTGTTTGTAGCATCCACCCTTCTCTTTAGTGTTTGAGATCCATGGAAATGATTCCACACTTGTTCTTTCACGCAGAGATAAGCCAATGGAGCCAGGTACCCTGTTCCATTTTCTTCATCCCTCATAGGACTCTACCACCTGCTGTGTCCCTCATCTGCTCTGAGCTGCAGTGTGTAGGCAGCATCCTATACATCCACAGGGCTGGGTGGGCCATAATACTATGCTTACACTGCAGATGTCCTCTGAACTACCAGTCTGTGAGCACTGCCCCAAACCTCATCTGCTCCTCTGTCAAATGATGGAGTCAAATGCAATGATTTCTTCTTTTGATATAGCTTTGCTGTGTTTTTGTAAAAAATTACATGCTTCTTACAAAAACAATTTAACAGTATAGGAAACATAAAGAAGAGAATAAAAAATCTTGCCACCCAGGGATGACCACCATCCCTTGTACCCTCTTCAAAGCCCCTTGGCCAACCTTTTAACTCCGGCCATGGCCACCGACTGTGCAGATGTAACCCCAGCTCCCCTGCCTACATTTGCCCCAGGGCTCCTCTACCACTGCAGGTAGATTACCTATGCCCATCTGGGGCAGATACTCATAGGAGGCTGAAAGGAGTGAACACCCTATGCAGCAACCCCTGACCAATAGGGCCTAGATCCAGTGAATAAAAATGCCCTTTCTCCTCTTCTGCAAGTGGACAATTCTGAGGCAGTCTACACAGCTCCTGAGAGGGTCCCAAATAGGACTGAGTCCGGGTGATTGGCTCAACAATTGTCCTTGGGTTGGTTTTCCCTACTTCCTTGTTTCACATTTCTCTAGCCCTCCCCTTCCATTTTTGTGATAACTTCCCAAAATAAACTGTCCACACACAAGCTCTTGTCTCAGGCTGATCTGGGGGGGAACCGGACACACTAAGACATTCTGTGTGTGTGTGTGTGTGTGTGTGTGTGTGTGTGTGTGTGTATGAATAAATGAAAAAATAAATGCACAGCATCAAGCAAAAGCACATGTTATACACACAATTCTGTAACCTGGATTTTCACTTTGTATGTCGGTAGATACATATCTGTATCCTGATTTCTATGATTGTGTAGTATTTTCCATTGTATGTACCATGCTATTCCTAACTCGTCAGATGGTTTCTAAGTTTTTGCTGTCTCACACAGGATCCTAGCCTTAAATGACAATAAGCTGGATTACTTCCAAAGCATTATCTAGTAGGATACTAACCAGAGTGGAAAATTCCACTCTGATCGGTAGCTGGAAATATAGTTTCTATCTCACTAGTTAACGCTGTGCAAAGCTATGATCTTTGCCTGGGGTCTAGTCTCAACCTTATCCCATGGGGTAATCTGGAGTGTGAATTGCACCATGGATTTCATGTTCCTTGAGGTACATATGCACCCTTATGAAACAGTCACTGGACACTGGCTGCCCCTGGGGCGGGGCATAACCCCATAGGTGAGGTAGCTTCCCTTTTGGCAGTGGGTGATTCTCCAGAAATTAAGGTAGGTGAGAGCTGTTAGCAGCCACCACTCCTGGAAGCTGGAGGCCAGCACCCGGCCTCATAAAGGAAGCCTGGGTGGTGCAACAGCAGCATTTATATAATGTATACACTTATACAGGTACAGAATATTACCTTACTGAAGTATATGCTCATGTATAGAATACTGCTTAACTGAAAATTATAGTACATTCTCTTTATGATATATATGGATTATCAATTTTCAACCCACACCTTTGCTATATACTCAGTGAGGCTGCCCTGCCCCTTCCATTTCCAAATACCCTGATGATGTATTAAAATAAATTTCAATTAAACAATAACAAAGTCAGCACTTATGGTATAATGCACCATTAGGCTTATATAACCTAGTAGTCCTTAATGAGTCACAGTCTCTCAAAGCTTTGTAAAAATTAGTTCCCAAAGTCACACGATGTCCATGGGGACTCTTACTTCACCAGCATTGTGCAATTTGTCTCCTGTCTTAGCATCCTCAGGTGGCTATGTCAGCATTCATTCTTCCCCACCAGGAGAAGCCTTTGGTGCCTTCTTCTTGCCCCGGGCTGCTCACTGTTGCCCGTAGAGGGCGCTCTGGTAGCCATCACTGAAGTTGCCCCATGGGTCCTCTAGGAAACCCACAGGGTGTCTGAAACCTGGCACCCCAGCTTTACCAGAGAATAGTGAAGTAGGCCTTGGCTCTGCATTTTCTCCTCTGGGCATTGCCGGGGTCATTGCTGCTCTCCTCTTAGCAACTCTCTCTCACACCATACATTGGAGTCCATCTTCAGCCTTGTGAGTGAGCTGGAGGAGAGATTTGTCATTCACTCTGTTCTCAGTTCTACTGAACAGTGGCAGTTACCCCAAGCAACACCTGGACCCCTATTCCCCCTCTCTTTACCTCTGACATAGCTGTACAATGGGAGAAAGAGCAGTACAGAGCTGATATGTGGAAGGTGCCCAGAACAGTGCCTGGTTTGTGTCAGGACTTAATAAATGTTTGCTATTATTGGTATAAGATCACCTAAACACTAGGATTTCCTGCCTCTCATCATGTTTCATGGTAAAATGTATCTTTTCCATTTGTCTATCTCTATATCGAAGTAAGAGAGTTTGTCTTGACAAGAGCGGTCTTGGTGAGTGCTGGCCTTAGTCTACCTTGGCATCAACACAGCCAGGAAACAGAAGGATCCAGCTGAGTTTGATGCAAGCAGTGTGGGGTTTAGAGCTGGAGAAAAATGGGTTGGAATTCTGATGAACTCACCTGGGCCTTAGTTTTCTCATTTGTACAATAGGAAAGCAATACTTTCATGATAGACTAATTATGGGGGTTAAATGAGGAAGTAGAGTCTGGTGATTGAGAGTGTGGCAGGTTCTAGGGCCAGATTGCCTGGCTGTATCCAGTTATACAACTGCCCATTGATCAGTTGTATAATTGTGAGCAAGCTATTTAACCTCTGTGCCTCAATTTTTCTATCTATAAACTGGGATAATAGTAACATGTACTTTGTAGTACATTAAATGAGTTAACATCTGTGCTAAACACTTATGTATGGTAAGCACTTAATAAATATGGGGCTCTTTATAAGTATTATATAACTATTATATTACTATTAATGTCAGTATTAATTGTTAGCGTACAAATGAAGATGATGACAATTATGTATAGAGGACATATTTATATGAGTTTAATTTAGTATAATGTAAAATATTTGTTGTTTTATATATTCACCCCAGATTTGAAATAATGCAAGTCTCCACGATATAAATATTAATCCAGAATTGTGTAATTTCAAAGCTAATAGGTTGGGGAGAATGGTACACTGGTTTTATGCTGTTGCCACATGACTGGCTGGTAATAAGAAATACTCACCTTCTTCCTGGGATTAATGTTGAATAATGCAGGCTTTGCATTATGCAATTTCTTCAGGAACAATACCCTTTGCATAAAGTGTCACCACCTTGCATATAAAAAGCTCTCAAAGGCTGTGTGACGTGGAAGAGGTATTCTATGAATGGCAGTTACTATAAAGGTATAGTCTTTGGTTAGGTACCAAGCAAATCACTTGTGCTCCCACAAGCCTGGTTGTTCCTGAATCCTTTTCCACCAACATAGAGGGAGTCCCTGGGAATAGAAAGGCAGGTGGCATCACTACCCTGATATCACTGCCCAGTGTGGAGTTCCCTTCTCTGCAAGCCTCTCACCTCCCTGAGTCACTGGTATACACCATTTCTGGATTTTTGCTGTGAGTAAGGGTGGTTCCTCTGGCCACACTTCAAGTACTACAAATTTGGGGTGTGCCTTTTCTCTTGCACGTGTTGCATTGTCTAACAGAGTGCCAAGCATACAGTTAATTAGCAATATGTCTTTTTGACTTAAATATTTTTCAAAATTTGGAATGTTACAGGGGAAAGACTGTATTTGACAAAATTCTCCATTCAGGACACATGCATTTTATTTTATTTTATTTTGTTTTATTTTATTTTATTATTTTATTAAGTTTATTTATTATTTTGAGAGAGAGGAGAGACAGAGCATGAGTGGGGGAGGGGCAGAGAGAGAGGGAGACAACAGAATCTGAAGCAGGCTCCAGGCTCTGAGTTGTCAGCACAGAGCCTGACATGGACTCAAACGAACTGCGAGATCATGACCTGAGCTGAAGTTGGATGCTTAACCGACTAAACAACCCAGGTGCCCCAAGTTTATTTATTTATTTTGAGAGAGATAGTGTGCAGGAGGGGCAGAGAGAGAGAGAGAGAGAGAGAGAGAGAGAGAGAATCCCAAACAGGCTCTGCATTGTCAGTGCAGAGCCCAATGAAGGGCTCAAACTCACAAATTATGAGATCACGACCTGAGCCAAAATCAGGAGCCTGGTGCTTAACTGACTGAGCCACCCATTAAAATGCATGTGTCCCAGGGGTGTCTTGGTTGGTCAGGAGGGGAAAGGCAGCCAGAAGAGTTTTATAGAGTTTACTACCACTCTGAGGATGGGGTAGAGCCTACATTGGAGTTTTTCCATCTAAGGGACGAAGAGTTGGGCTATTTATCTAGAAACTTCCATTTTCCATTAATTAAGGGCTTACCTGTAGGCAACTCCCTAGTACTTCTGGTCTGCCCTTCAGTGGCCACCCAGGCTGCAGCCAGGAAAGCCCCCAAATGGAGAGTGACTGCAGCTTTAGGGAAGTCAAAAACCATTATGGGAACAATGAGTGGCAACAGGGTGTGGACATAATACCAACAGTGTCTGCTCTATTAAGGAAAAGAGTATGTATAGAGAAATATTCTAATCATACCCATGTTCTTTTTTAATGTTTATTTATTTTTGAGAAAGAGACAGAGAGACAGAGCGTGAACAGGGGAGGGGCAGAGAGAGACAGTCACAGAACCTGAAGCGGGCTCCAGGCTTTGAGTTATCAGCACAGAGCCTGATGCAGGGCTTGAACTCATGAGCGGTGAGATCATGACCTGAGCTGAAGTCAGACACTCAACCAACTGAGCCACCCAGGTGCTCCCATACCCATGTTCTTATGAGCATGCAAAACTTACTGTCTTAATCTCCAACTATCATTTTATTACTACTTGTGGTTTCTGTGGTCAAGAATTCAGGAAGGTTTCACTGGACGCATTTTATAGACAGTTGCCATCAGTTGGTGGCTGGGGCTGGCAGAGCAGATGGCTTCCTAGAGGAGCTAGAGATGGCTGGGAATCTCTTTCTGTCTCCACGCAGTCTGTCTGTATAGGCTTCCTCACAGCATGATGGCCCTCTGGCCATTGGGCTTAGCAGCTGAAGTCTGCAAGAGGTGTTTCAGAGCCTAAGTCAGAAAGTGCGTTTGTTTTTATGACCTTATCTTAAGTCACTTCTGCAGGATTCTGTTGGTTCCAGGCTTGTCATGAGCCAGTCCACATTCAAGGGAAGTGAATTAGATTCTCCTTTTTTAAAAGTTTATTTATTTATTTTGAGAGAGAGATTCCGCACTGTCAGTGCAGAGCCCCAGACGGGGCTCGAACTCATGAACCCAGAGATCATGACCTGAGCCAAAATTGAAGTCAGACGTTACCTGACTGAGCCACCCAGGCACCTCAGATTCTTGATGGGGAGGTGACAAGGTTCTAGAAGAGCGTGTGGGACAGGAAATAGTGAAGTGGCTCTTTGGAAAATACAACTTGCTGTGTGTGTGTGTTCATATTAGGAAATGCTGCCATCTTTCAATGCCTTTGAAATAAATTGTACCCACAGAATAGCAAATGAGCAATGAGCATGGGTCAGCACAAATGCCTTAGCCAATAAGATATGCAGAAATGTCCAAGTTTGGTAACTCTCTAAGGATGCCCACCCACTGGCCCCAGCTGTCAGTGGCTCTGTTATAATTCTTAGCCAGCTGGAGTGTGTGTATTTTTGTGTGTGTATGTGTATGCACATGTGTGCACATGTGCATTTTTAGATGAGACAGTATTGGCTAATGATTATCAGCAACTACGGAAATGAAGCAAATCAGTGACACAATAAAAACTCTAATTGCTTGGCAACAGTGTTTAGGCCTCATTAGGTAGATTTGTAACAGCTTCAAGAGAAATAAACTCCTGTGTCATTAGATAACAAGGCAAGAAATAGGTTATTTCCTTTTTGAAAGGTATGAAAGCTTCCAATTGCTTGATATATTCGCTTAGTAGATTATTTTCTGTCATCTCAGTTAATTGAATTTTATCCCTTGCTCTTAAAATGGTTTCCTTCAAAATAAGGTTACAAAGTTCAGAAAAGTCATATTTTAAATCATAGACAGTGAAGGCAGAAATCATCCTTATCTGAACAAAGTCCTCCAGGAGGAAATAAAAAAACGTAAACCTTTAGAAGATCACCTTTTCTCCATATACTTGGGTGACTTGGCATTCAAATAATATTTTGTAGAATACATCTTTGCAATATATTACTCAAAAATAGATTTTAAAAGAAAAAAAAATTATTTGTGGTTCCATCTGTATTCTTTATGTGAAAATGCCATCAAAGCTTTAATTGTTGAAAAGTTTTTATTTTAATCAAAAAGGACAAAATCAGAACTCAAATTTAATTCCAATATAAACTTGGCTTGTAATATATTTGGTAGTATCATGTTCTCAATCTATCTATGACATATTTCAAGCCTGCTCTCTTGTTCTTTGTACACTCTTGAGTCTTTCCAGAGTATGCATACTACACACACACACACGCACACCCCTTCTACTACACGGTCTGGTATAATGTGGTACATAAATAAGTTCATCTTTTCCTTTTAAATGCTAAAAAGTGGCCCAAATCAATGTGGCAAAAATACATACAATGTCTCATATCTGATTTCCAAGGCTTAAATGTCCTTGACCATACTGTATATCATTTTCCCTCTTTTAATACTGACTTTTAAATCCATGTGTTCTTAGGAAAAAGGAATATATAGTCTCCCTCCCTGCCTTGAGTATGCACCCTAGTTTGTATTACTCAAAGCCCCTTTGCCCCAGACCCTCAGAAGGTTTGGACCACAGATGAAAGAAGTAGGTAGAAGCCAACAGTTTGGGAATTTCCCAGCACACGTTGACTCCTTGGTGCCAAATAATGTCTCATGCAGAAGAGGGGTCTGATATCTTCCCTCTCTCATGGTGAGAACCTGGAAGAGTCTAAAAAAAGTATGTTTGATCTTCAGTGGATATAATTCCAAGCCCTTTGCCCAACATTTTTCTTAGAATGATACCTCTGTGAGAAAAAGTGATTGTCTAATTAGAATCCACGAATATCCTTGTATATAATGTATACAGTGTGTAGAAATAGGAAGCGAATATAGTGGAACAAACACTGTCCATAGCCACCCACATCCCATCCCCTGGCCCTCATGTTTGTACATCCAGTGCCTGTGTCAAGCAGATAATCTGCATAGTTTAGGCAAAGAACAGGCTAAGAGTGCCTAGAAATTAATGCCCTCAAGCTCTGACAGGCAGGAATTTGTGGATACAGAGCCCAGCTTCTTTAGCCCTGGTGGGAAACTATGAGGTGCATTAGACATAGTCACCTAGATGTCCCCAGGGGATTGTGTCCTAGCTGCCCATAGTGTTAACCAGCTCCTGAGAGCACCTCAGATTGGCTTCCTTCCCTTCCCTGTCTCACTTCCCCATCCCCCACCACTTTTCCTGGAATCACCTCCCAAATAAACTACTTGCACCCAAATTCTTGTCCCAGGGTCTCTTTTGGGGGGACCTAGCCTAATTCTGTCTGTGAGGGCAGTGAAGTTTAATAATAGATGCTGTCATTTGACAAAGATGAGGCTGATCCATGAAGAGCAGATTGGGGTTGGCTATGGAACTCCTGGTCCCTCCTTCCCCACTGTGCAGTGGTCCTACCTGGCTCCCCTGCATGCTGAGAGGCCTCACAGTGGAGTTCAACCACCTGTGCTTATTTCCAGGCTCAGCCATCTGGAGCTGGGTAGCCCTGGACAAGTTACTTGTCCTTTCTAGCCAGGATTAGAGATCAGTGCAGGAGATGAATGAGAAAAATGTTTGTGTCCAGTGCCCAGCACATGGAAAATGCTTAATAAATGTTAGCATTGCCGCTATTATTATTGCTAACGTTATGGCCACTTCTATGCATGCCTAACTTCTTAGCATGTATTTTTGCACATAACTTAGAAGTTTGTAATCTGTTTCTTTGGCTCAGTCTTCTTTTAAAAATGTTCATTTATATTTGAGAGAGAGAGAGAGAGAGAGAGACAGGGTGTGAGTGAGGGAGGGGCAGAGAGAGAAGGAGACAACAGAATCTGAAGCAGGCTCCAGGCTCTCAGCTGTCAGCACAAGCCTGACTCGGGGCTCGAACTCATAAACTGCGAGATCATGACCTGAGCCGAAGTTGGATGCTTAACTAACTGAGCCACCCAGGGGCCCCTCTTTGGCTCAGCCTTAAGGTAGATATGCTATAAGGAATCCATATTGGCAATGAAATTTTGGTTCAGAATATTTCTATGGCATAAAATGTCTGAATTCTGGAGCTTGGCATTTACAGATCCTAATTGTATAATGGCAAGTTTTTCAGTGCCTCTTAAAAGGATAAGGTTTCATCTGATTTTCTCTCCTTAGTTGCAACTTTTGGAATGTGTCTCTAATTCAGTTTACGATTTTGTGGAAGCATAATTTGGAAAACACTTAAAAGGTATATACACAATGGAATACTATGTGGCAATGAGAAAGAATGAAATATGGCCTCTTGTAGCAACGTGAATGGAACTGGAGAGTGTTATGCTAAGTGAAATAAGTCATACAGAGAAAGACAGATACCAAATGTTTTCACTCTAATGTGGGTCCTGAGAAACTTAACAGAAGACCATGGGGGAGGGAGGGGGGGTAGTTACAGAGAGGGAAGGAGCCAAACCATAAAAGACTCTTAAAAACTGAGAACAAACTGAGGGTTGATGGGGGGTGGGAGGGAGGGAGGGAGGGAGGGTGGGTGATGGGCATTGAGGAGGACACCTGTTGGAATGAGCACTGGGTGTTGTATGGAAGCCAATTTGACAATAAATTTCATATTAAAAAAAACCTTTTCAAACTACAAGTTTTCTCTCTCTTATCTCCAAATTAAGTTCTCATCTAACACTTGTTTTCGAGGGCAAGTGTCCCAGAAAGCGACAAATGCTGCCATCTTTGGGTGGAGAATTTACTACACTGATTTTGCTGTGACCCGGACAAGCAACCGTATAAAAAAAAGAAAAGCTGAATTATTTTGGGAGTCCCTCTTGTGTCCTTCCCTAACCTTGTATTCCTAACCTCCACCATCTTTCTTCCTTGCAAACTTCTTTTTTTACTTTTTATTTTTTATTTTTTTGTTTAATTTTTTAAAAATTTTATTTAAATCCAAGTTAGTTAACATGTAGTATAATAATTGTTCCAGGAGTAGAACCCAGTGATTCATCACTTACACAGAAACCCAGTGTTTATCATAACAAGTGTCCTCCTCAATGCCCATCACCCATTTAGCCCATCCCCCCACCCAACACCCCTAAGTGAGTAACGCTCAGTTGGTTTTCTGTATTTAAGAGTTGCTTATGGCTTGCCTCCCTCTCTGTTTTTATCTTAGTTTTCCTTTGCTTCCCATATGTTCATCTATTTTGTTTCTTAGGTTCCATATATGAGTGAAATCATATGATATCTGTCTTTTTTTCTGACTGACTTATTTCGCTTAGCATAATACACTTTAGTTCCATCCCTGTTGTTACAAATGGCAGTATTTCATTCTTTTTGATCACCAAGTAATATTCCATTATGTATATATACCACATCTTCTTTATCCATTCATCAGTCAATGGAAATTTGGGCTCTTTCCATAATTTGGCTATTGTTGATAGCACTGCTATAAACATTGGGGTGAATGTGCTCCTCAGAATCAGCATTTTTGTATCCTGTAGTGCAATTTCTGAGTCATAGGGTAATTCTATTTTTAATTTTTTGAGGAACCTCCAAACTGTTTTCCAGAGTGGCTGCACCAGTTTACATAACCACCAGCAGCTTCCTTGGAAACTTCTTAAACAACCCTCTTCTCCTTACCTGTCCTACCAAATAGCCGGGTCCCTTGACATAGGTTTTAATATGGAAGCTTCCATCAGTGAGAATTCTTGAACAAGTGATTCCTAGTTTCCTGCAAGAAAGGGGGCTCTCTGGTGATCACATTGCATGATAGAGTGTGCAAGACTAAATGGAGTGTTTCTGTCTCCATTGCGTGCTCACATGAAGTGGGTGGCACTGAATCATGCTGTGGGCTAAGTATTTGCTTGCAGTCTTGATGTTTGGATGTGTTGTTCACTGCCACCTTGCCCCGTCAGAAGCTTAGTCTCTTTATTGTTTGTTACATTTTGGCCCCTTCTCTGCCACCAAAGTTCAGGAAGAATCTTTAGTAAATTCTTTACACCTTAATGCTATTAAGCAGAATTAAGGGGTTTGAACGTTATTGGGATGGCATAGGGGCCAAGAGAGCAGGCATTCCTGAGTCTGACCCTGGACTGCAGTTGTTTTACCCTCAAGGATGCCATTAGAGATGGACAAGGACAACAGTGAAGGAAAATGAGTCCCTTATTGCTGTCCATCATGGTTGGGCTGCCAGTGTGCAGAACGCAGAATTCTGAGGATTCTGAGGTATAGAAGATGGCCAGACTGGCACTGCTCCTCCATAGCAAACCCATGATCTTAAAATGCTCCATACTCTGGCTAGCCATCCAGAGACCAGAGGACCCATAGAAGAAGACCAAATTGCATCCAGGAGAGCAAATGGCTTTGTGGGAGGAGGACAGAGAGACAGAGAGAGACAGAGAGAGAGGCAGAGAGAAGCACCAGCAAGATAAAGCAAGAGGATCAGACCTCCTTTTTGTGGGCAAGGCCTCGGACCATTGACTGCCATTGCTCTGGCTGGAAGAGGACAAGAGGAACTACACAAATAAACATGCCCCAATGGATGTCTTGAAACTGACCAAGTTTAGTGGGGTTCCTTTTTTGGGGGAAGAGGAGGTGTAGAGACAGGAGGAACTGAAGTGTGAAATTCCCATCTCTAGAGATCTCAATGAATATACATTCATTTTTTCCTCTGCCAAATTCATTTGTATTTTTAAACCTCTATTAAGAGAATTTCAGGCACAACTGAAGAAGTAGGGAAGAGACTTTGGGCTCATTGATAGAGCCTTCCACTCTATCCTGGGAGTGTCACCCCAGACGGAGTCAATAAAGGGCCATTTAGTAACTTACAAAGCTGTGGCTGAAGAGATCCGTGTCAGCCTGGAAGTGCCTGGGAGGTTGGACAGATTAGCGCCTCTTATCTCAGCATTGAATTGAAGGTCAATACCTTGAATTCTCCTGCAGTAAGCAAGTGTCTAGAGAGTATAGATTTTCTGCTCTATAAACTTGACTCTCCCTTATTGTTGGTCTACATAGGGCCAATTTCAAACCCGTCAAAACGTATTATGGTGAAGTCAGCCTTTAAAAAACCTTTGCACATGGTGTTTCTGGACTTTGGGGCTGATGTTGGTCAGTATCCTTTCTCCTCCCCATCTCTCTTCCCTTTCCCATTTATATCTAAATGACAGCAGACCCTGACTGGTAGCAGCATAGCAAAGATGCCACATACTAGAACAATTCATTGCTATAACTGTTCTGGAAAATGATGGGTGGTGGGTGAGCCACCTCTGCTGGGGATTTGCCACATGGAGAGAGTACATAAAAAGCCTGTTGATGTGCATAAAACCAGTGTGATGGTTAATTTTATGTGTGTCAACTTGCCTGGGCCACAGGGTAGCCAGATATTTGGTAAAAAATTTTTCTAGGTGTTTTTGCATGGTGTGTGTGTGTGTGTGTGTGTGTGTGTGTGATAAGATTAACATGTTATTCAGTAGATGGAATAAAGCAGATTGACCTCCCCAAAGTGGCTGGGCCTCATATAATCTGTTGAAGGCTTGAATAGAACAAAAAGGCTGTCCTCCCCTGAGTAGGAAAGAATTCTTCCTTCCCAGTCACCTTTGAACTGGGACATAAGCTTTTTCTTGCCTTTGGATCAGAATTGAAATGTTGACTCTTCCTGAGTCTGAGCCCTTGAACTAGAACTGCATTATAGGTTCTCTTGGTTCTCAGGCCTTTGGACTCAGACTAGAATTAAATGATCAACCCTCCTGGGTCTCTAGTTTGCTGACACCTTGTAGAATCAGGGACTTGCCAGCATCTATAATCATGTGAGCCAATTTCTTATAATAAATCTTTGTGTGTGTGTGTGTGTGTGTGTGTGTACACACACATTCTTTTCGTTCTGTTTCTCTACACAATTCTAATACAACCAACTCAAATTATGTGTTGCACGCTAGTTCTTTCTTCTCTTTAAAAATATAATTTATTGTCAAATTGACTTCCATACAACACCCAGTGCTCATCCCAACAAGGGCCCTACTCAATGCCCATCACCACTTTCCCCTCTCCCCCGTCCCCCATCAACCTTCAGTTTGTTCTCTGTATTTAAGGGTCTCTTATGGTTTGGCTCCCTCCCTCTCTGTTTGTAGCTTTTTCCCCTCTTCTCTTCACCCATGTCTTCTTTTAAGTTTGTCAAGATCCACATATGAGTGAAAACATATGGTATCTGTCTTTCTCTGACTGACTTATTTCACTCAGCATAATACCCTCCAGTTCCATTCATGTTGCTGCAAATGGCAGGATTTCATTCCGCTGCTATAAACACTGGGGTACATGTGCCCCTATGCATCAGCACTCCTGTATCCCTTGGATAAATTCCTAGCAGTGCTGTTGCTGGGTCATAGGGTAGTTCTATTTTTAATTTTTTGAGGAACCTCCACACTGTTTTCCAGAGCAGCTGCACCAGTTTGCGCTCTCACCAACAGTGCAAGAGGGTTCCCGTTTCTCCACATCTTTGCCAATGTGCTAGCTCTTTCAGTGTTTTCCTCTGGTTGTTATGTATTCATTCATTTATTTATTTCTCTATGCACTCAACAATTACTCATTAAGCATTATTATTTGGTAGACACTGTACTAGGTGCTGGATGTACAACAGTTAACAAGACTGAGTCTCTGCTTTCATAGCATTTAGAGTTTATCTGTATTAAATAACAGTTGCTACATGTGCTACATCATTCACAACCACAACACTTCAAGGGCATACAACAGTAAGCACTAATTTAACTCATTCATTTGTGGGTTGGCTGGAGGGTAGGTTCATCTTGTCTGGTTTTGTCTGGGCTGGATCACATATCTGAGGGCTGGTTGAATTAGAATGGCTTGACTGGGCAGCTGTACTTGAAGATATCAACATTCTGTGCCTTATCTCCTCCCTGAGGACTGGCCTAAGGTCTGCCCTTGTGTCCATCCGGAACTCAGGCTGAAGGCATGCAGCTACACCAGGGGAGGGCTTCTCATCATGGCTGAGATTCATGCCCAATTGCGCAAGACTTTTCAAGCCTACAGTCATGTCACCTCTGCTCACATTCCATTCACCAAAGCAAGTCACAGAGCTAAATCTGCCACCATGGGTTATATACTCTGCTTCTCTAGCGGGAGGAACTGCCTAGTCTCACGGTGAAGAGAGGGATGAAGATTCAGGGCCACAAATATAACCTACTCCACCCATGCCACTAGTTCTGTTTCTAAGAAGAGACTCCAAGATCCATGCAAAAATTTCTACCAGAAGAGTCTGAGCATTAGCAAGTAGCTGGCTTGGTGTGCTGGACAGTGTATGGTGTACAAGATTTCAGAACCATAAGACTGTCAGTGAGAATGGCTCCAGCGGAGCCAGGAGAGAGGTGTGCAGGACAAAGGTGGTGGGGGTCCAAAGAATGGGTAAGCCTCAAAATAAAGGTTGAACTCACCAAATGACATGGGGAATCTGGATGTCATTGTGTATGCATGTGTATGTGTGAGGGGCAGATTGAGAGGGACTGCCCATGATACCTATTTTGGAAAATAACTTATGAAGAAGAAAAATGATGAAGGATGATTCAGATTCTTTCCATCTTGGCTATGTATCCAAATGTTTTAAAAAATGTACCTGGCTGGGTCCTACATATGGGTTTCTGATTCTGCGGTTTTATAATAGTCCAGTTAAAAATATTTATATTCGGTTCTAAAATTATTCTTTATGTGTGTATATAGTAAGGCTAAAATTTAAAAATCAATAACCAATATTTATACTATTGGCATGATGTGACTATTTGGTGTTCACCAAAATGTTAAGTATAAGACTATGTCTTATACTTATGTAGAGCAAGAATATGTCTTGCTCTACATTTCTGATTCTACTCTAGGTAGATTCCTCTACCTGCTTCCAGGTAGGCGAGGGAGCAGCTGTTTGTGGTGGGGTGGGGGGTTCCATGTTCCATCACCTTAAGCCAGTGGTTCTCAGCCCTTACAGCCCATTAGAATCACCTGGGGGAGCTTTTAAATCCTCCCAATACCTGAATTGTACCTGACACCAATTAAATCAGAACCTCTCAGGATAGAATCCAGGCACTGTTGCTTTTTAAAGCTCTCCACATCCCACCATGTAGCTCCACTTGAGAATCACTCTTTACTCCTCTATGGTCCAGCTTACTTCTCATCCCTGCCATGCCGTGTCTGCCCGCCCCATCACAGCCTGGCAGGGTTCCAGGCTGGTGGGCACCCCTCCATCTCAGCCCCATCTACAATGTTTGTGCCTGTGGCAACCTCTGTGTCTTTCACTAATCCTCTCCCACTTTTCTCCCTCTTCCACTCTTCTGGAAATGTGCTGACACCTCACTAGCTGCTAAGCATCCTTTCTCCCTTGCTTTGCTGTTACTGGGTTTTATCTTTGTAAATCCAGTATTACAGTTTTCACAGGATCTCAGAAGGGTGTAGAGACAAAAAGTATGTACTCAATTCACCATTTTGAAAGCCCAAGATGTTTAAAAATATTTTTAGTATTTTTTTTAAAGTTTTCTGCATGATAGTGACTCACAGCCATGAGCACGCTTGTATCCACTAGGAAACAATGGATGCAATGGATTTCTCTCCCCTCCTCCAGTTTTATTGAGATATAATGAACATTGTATAAGTTTAAAGTATACAGGGACACCTGGGTGTCTCGGTTGAGTAGCCGACTTCAGCTTAGGTCATGATCTCACAGTTTGTTAGTTTAAGCCCTGCATTGTTCTCTATGCTGACAACTCAGAGTCTGAAGCCTGCTTCAGAGTCTGTGTCTTCCTCTCTCTCTGATCCTCCCCTGCTCATACTCCGTGTCTCTCTCAAAAATAAATAAAAGACATTAAAAAAATTTTAAGTATACAATATAATGGTTTGATATATGTATATATTGTGAAATGATCAGCACAATAAGTTTATTTAACATCCATCACTTCGCATGGTTCTATTTTTTTTCTTGTGATGAGAATTTTTAAGCTCTACTCTCTTACCAACTTTCAAATATACAACACAATATTATTAACTATAGTTACTGTGTTGCATGTTACATACCCAGGACTTTCCTGTCTTATCATTGGAGGTTTGTACCTTTCGACCACCTTCACCTAATTCTTCTGGCAACCCCTATCTCTGGCAACCATCGGTCTTACAGTGTATTTCTTGATGGATTCATTCATGGCACCTGATAATATCTGTCTGATGGATAAGGTGGTTGTTTAACCATGAGGTGCTGTAGTAGAAGGAATGTGGTCTTCGAATCACATAGATGTGGATTCTAATTCTAGTCCTGGTCAAATTATTTAACTTTTTCAAGGCTCAGTTTCATTATCTATAAAATGGGAATAATTACACTTTGCTTTGCAGGGTTGTTGTGAGAATTTAATTATAGCTCCCATATGGAAGCTTCTGGTACAGCGCCTGGCACAGGTTATTTTCTCTCCTACTTCAAAGCTGCCTCTTGGATTTTGCAAGTGGACCTGGGCCTTCTGCCTAGATCAGATGTCTCCTTATTTTGTTCTATGATAATGCAGGTATACTGACACAGGAAACTGTCTGCATTTTTCAACGGAATTTAATTGGCAAATGCAAATGTAAGAAGAAATTGTTATTTCTTTGTGAGCAGGACCCAAACGTCCCTCTCCTGTTTTAAGGTATGCTTGGCCATGTACTAATTTTTCAGTAATGTGATTTCTTTCCTTCGTAGGCAAACCTGGGCAGATGTTTTTACCTTCTTGGTTATCTCTGGCATATGTTGCTCCTTCTATTATTTGGTTTCCTAGCTATTCTAAAACATTCTCCTCCCTATCCTACATCATTATGAAGAAAAGACCCAAAGTAAACTTAAGGGTTTAAGGCATCCATATTTCATGAAGACCCAGCTGTTGCTCCTTGGTGTTAAGTTGACAAGAGCAGTTTAAGTTTTACAGGAGAAATAATGCTGAGAGATTTCAGCCTTAGCAAGTTGACATCCTGTATACTCTCTCAGCCAGTGCTGTCTCGATGGGATGGTGGAGCATGGGGTGGGGCTTACCCAGAGAGCCTCAACTCTACATTTCCTATCTTAGTCACCATCCTTTCTCCTTTTGCTACCTGGTAACATTGCACAGTGTTTTAGCCCAAGACCTTTGGAGAAACAAATGTTGATTTCAATCCTGGTGGGCCCCATATGTCTACCGACATCCAAGCCTCCCTCCCTTCCAGGCCACCCCCTCCCTCCCGTAGCTTGGATACAGGGATCCTTATCCTGCACAGCTGAGGGAGGAAGGGTCATGGCACAGAGTGTTTCCAGCATTCACTGCATTACTGAGTGGGACCAGAGAAGAAAAGGAGAGGGAAACACTCATCAGATCATTTTCCCTTGTTAGCATTGCTGGAGAAATGGTTGAAGGAGATGGAGCTTAACAGCCAACATGAGGTGTAGGGATTGTCTGTTGGTTTTGGAAGCTGGTGTGAGCTCTGTGTATACAAGATGGGAGCACAATGTCTTATTTCTAATCAAGGATGCTGTGGACTTTTATCCTGGACCATCCCTATGGAGCCAGGATGGCAGGCCTCAGTTTCTAGAGGCGTCAATGGCAGTTGGCATTGCCCTTGAAAAATGAAGAGCAGCATGAGGACTCAAATCATAGTATTGTGATCAAATAAAACTTATATCAGAGCTGATCTGACACACTTAATGAAATGCATCATCATCTCTGGGCTAGTTGTGAATTAGGCCCAGAGTAAGTCATGGGAATGGCTTTGGTTCTTTCTGAATGACTGTAGAGATGGAGGTATGAGAGCAAAGAAAGGGGTGGTGTCAGATGGATCATAACCTGCAGAAGCCTAGGCTTCTTCCCTTTCTTCTAGGAGCACCTACAACCAGATGTTTCAGCCACCTCCAGGTATGCTGAACAGGTATGAAGAACAGGGACTGGGTAGATATTGAGTTTTATACTATGTAGTTGAGGGAGGCAGGGATGGGGGGGACAGCCATTTGTCCTGGAAGATGTTTTTGCTCATTGAGGAAGGAGGATCTGACAGGGAAGTTAGGACTAAAAGCTAATGAGTGGCCAATTCATCCATTTGGTTGGGGGAAGAGTTTGTCAGGAAAATACGGGTATGTGTGGTGGTGAACACTTCCTATTCAGACCAATTTTAAATAGCAGAGAAAGTTGAGTGTCATGAATTATGAAGAGACTTTCACCAATGTAGACAAATTCCTTACTTACTTGGTTTGAAATACTACTTATTAAAAATTAATTTTAGCAAATAAATATCTCTACATGAAAATATAATAGCAAATCATTCTCTACCTAGTATGAATTAGTTTAATTGGTCTGTTTTCCCAGAGCCTCACAGAAACATAGAAAGGCAACAAGAGTTTTGTTAGGGCCAGCAGTGGAAGCAGGATCAGGAGGCTACCTTTGGGGAACTATAGGACATGTCAGGACTAGGCTGGCTGGTGGATGCTATGTATGGCTGTAGACATGTCAATCCAAGATAGTCTGTTTGAATTATGGTCAGCATATGTGTGTGTAGTAGGTGTGTGTGTGCTTACACATGTGTGTGAGGAGGTGCTGGTGGTAGTGAAGTATTGAGTATGTGACATGGAGGCAGTAAGCAAAGTAAGAAGACCAGGAAATAGGAATGAGGGAAGAACAAAATAGGTGTGAAGGAAGCCTATTCATTTGACATATTGATCATCTACTATGTGAAAAAGAGCATTCTGGGTCCCATAGAGCAATGGTTCTCAAACTTTTTAAGTACAACCATCTTACAACCAAAATGGTTGGTCCAATTTGCTATGGACCAACCCCTTCATAGTAGTTCTATTTTTTACTATCTCTTGACTGAAAACAACACAATGGGAAAAAGTTAAAGCACGCCTGGCCCCGGTCCACAAGGTTAGAACTACCCTATGGAGCATACAAAGATTTACTAATGCAGTTATTGTAGAAATTGTAACAGGCAACATTTCTAAAACACTTCCTGTGTTCTAGGTATGCTGCTAGTTGCTTCGCATGAACTATCTCATTTCAACCCTCAGAATAACCCCATAAAGAAGGTATTATTCCTTGTCTGTAAACAGACAAGGAAACTGAGGCTCAGAGAGAGGTAATTGCCCCAAGACATTACAGTGAGACAGAGACTTCTATCTGGTCAACAAAACCCATTTTTTTTCTTCCTCCTATGTATCTAGTTAAATTCTATTTTTCATTTGCCCATGCAGTTAGGTGTGACTATGTGAATGGGTTCTGACCAATAGATTGTATATGGAAATGGCCACACAAAACTCTTACCTGATCCTCTGCCCTCTTCTCCTCTGTCTGGCAGCTGAGTGCTGAGGACCCAACAGAGGACTCTGAGGCCCTGGGTGATGGTGAAACCACAAGATGGAAGGAAACTGGATTCCTGAGTGATCATGTGGAAAGTACCTCCTGACCAGAAATATCCACTTTGGATTTTGTGTGAGCAAGAAGTCAACTCTTATTGTGCCAAGATGCTGAGATGTGGGACTTTGTGATAGCGGCTGGTGTTATTCACCCTGCCTCATTCACACAGACTGCAATATTCATGTCATAGAGCCAGTATCAACCCAGTCAGAGTCTGTGAGCTGGCTGCGTTGCCACACTGCTCATAAAAAGTGAAAATGCAAAGGAAAAATCTTCTTGTTCCCATTCTTAGCACTATTAAGAGATTTACTTATTCCTTTATTTTGACCTTTGGAAGAGTGGTCAGTGGTGGATATGAACAGACGCAGGAATGGGGTGGGCACTGGAAATTTGGGAAGGGAAGTGGAATGCATAAAGGGAACTGAGCTGAAATGTATGGTCAGGAAAGGTAAAAGGAAGGCATGTGCCAGGGCAAATTGTAGCTCACATGGACATGGTAGGTCATGGGGCTGGGGTGGCTCTTGGTGTTTTTGTTGTTGTTAATATTTTCCATTTCTTTGTTGATATTCCCCATTTGTTTCCAATTATAGTGTATTTTTCTTTAAATTTTGAATGTATTTGTAATAGCTGTTTTAAAGTCCTTGCTTGTTGATTCCAATGGTGTTGTCACCTCTGGGTCTGTTTCTATTGACTTATTTTTCTTCTGATTATGAGTCTCATTTTCCTTCTTTTGCATGGCTGCTTTTTTTTTTTTTTCGATTGTATGCTATTGAGTTCTGGGTTCTGCTGAATGCTGAGTGTTCTGGTAAGCAGTTAATTTGCAGTTACTTGCAGATCAGTTGACCCCTTGGAAGCTTATTTTTAAGCTTTGTCAGGGTAGGTCTTGAGTAGCCTTTACTTTAGATCTAGTTTATCTCTACTTCCAAGGTGTGACATTTCAAGAGTCTTAACTCATTGCCTGGAACATTGAGCGGTACGTTTCCAGTCTGGCTGTTAGAACTCCAATGTCTCCTTCTTTTATTCAAACCCCAGAATCCCCATTAGGCTCATAGCACCCCATGCCCCCACGTACACCTCCATTGATTGCTCTTTCCCAGGACTCATGAATTCTCACTCTGCACATATGCAGCTTAGTATTTGGCCAAACATTCAAGGGGAACTTTATGCAGATTTATGGAACTCTTTCTCTGTACACCTCAATCCTCTTTGGTATCCTGCCTCTTTTATTCTACCCACTGCAGCAGATCCAAACTCTGATCACTGACTCTTTACCTCAGTGAAACCACCATGGTCTGTTTGGTCTCCAGCTCTTTATAGTGTGTTCTGGAAAGCACCTTCAGATAGACAGCCAAGGCAACATGGGTCTCACCGTGTGTACTTCCTTTCCCTACAGAGCCAGTGTTGTGCTGCATTCCAATGTCTGAAAACAGTTTTGTTTTACAGTTTCATAGTGGTTTACAGGGGGAGGGCTGGTCTGGAACTTGGTTCTCCATCATGATGGGAGGCAGAAGTTATTCTGATGCTCTTAGATTTGGAATGATTCAAATGCCTCTCCCATCCCTTCACACTCATTTAGTGACTGTTGTTGCAAGCAGGTTGGAGGACTCTTTTAGGGGAGAAACCATCCTGTGTGATGGATGAGATCAGGACCTCAGATGGGTCAATGAATGCACAAGAGGTTGTGCCTTCCCAACTGGGGCCAGCATTGGTTGGGGTTGGCTGCTAAAGTCCCTTTCCTTGGCAGGATGAGGTTGTTTGTTTGTTTCTTATGAAGAATTCTATGAAGAATATGGGGAGGTCTGGACTAGAAGACCTGGGGACCAGACCCATTTCTATCACTTAGAAGGTAGGAGGTGTTGGACAAGCCATTTGGACTCTGAATTCCATTCTCTCATCTGTAATATAGGAGAAATGTTCCCACTACTGCACAGCACCAGTAAGTTCATGAAGTGAATGCATCTTGTAAGCCATGAAACCTCTTCTATACATGAAAGGTTTTTCCTCTCAAGGAAGTGAGGTGAGGTATAGAGTTGGATTTGCCCAGGGCCCTGGCATCCCTTTGGAGTAACCCTAGATTTCTGAAAGAAGCAACCAAGAGAAAGAATAGGGAGAGACTCCTTCTCTGACCACCCCCTGCAGGCTTTATTAGTCCATTTGTCTCTCAGGAAGTAGTGAAATCAAGGCTGTCTTCATGAGGGTGTGTGTGCTAGCAGTCCTTGGTCCAGAAAATAAACAGGCAGCCATGAAGCCTGCAGCTACCCTGGAGGGGCTTCCCAAGCCTGCCTGGCCTGCCTCTATGCTGCAGGGTGGCCAGTCACCCAGAACCCAGGTTGGTTGGCTTAGGGGTCCCCAGCCTTTCTCCCTATGAGGGTTTTGACTTCTTTCCCATCAGCCCACTGTGCCCCACAGGCTGCTGCACAAGGTCAGATGTACAATTGCCTGAGAGTTAGGATTTGGTAAGCTCCCTGGATGCTGAGGAGGAACAATGGGGACCACCAGGGAGAGGTGCCAGTTTGGTCTCAGGGGCTGACCCCAAAGGCTTTATCTTCGGGATCAGGCCATATGTCCTCATTAATCCAACATTTGGGTCACAGGGTGGAGATGTATATAGAGCCTGGCTAATGCCATAGCTTAACTCCCTCCTGAATTATAATTCTGAGACTTGATGGCAGAGGAAATTTAGTTATTGAGAGCAGAAAACAGATTTTGGAAAAATGAACACATTTAATTTGCATATGGAGCTCTTGACAGCATAATAAGTTAATAATAACATCACCCACTCCCTCCCCCCATCCAAAGATTAAACTAGAAATAGTGGGGTGTGATGAGAGGGGACAGGGATTTTTATGGAACTTTGGACATGATGTGGGCTTCTGCAGCTTTCTCGATAGCCTTTCTTGAACCCAAGTTATGTGCACACCCCACTCCCCGTTCAATTTTGTTTGTTTCTTTGTTTCAAAGGTGAAATTTAACCCTAACTTAACATCATTAAACACCCTTCTCAATGTTCACAACAGAGCCCTGAGCAGCTGGCACATTTACCTGGCTCTAAAAAACAAACAGGCAAAAACCACAGAAAAAAAAACCCCAACAAACTATCTTTGCAAATTAAAAAGATAATTAGGATTTGAAGAGGGCAAATAATTGGGAGTTTTCAGATCTAGTAATTTTAATTATGTAATCACTCTGCCAGTGTCCACAATACATTTTCAAGTTCATTTCCGCTGGGCAGAAGTTCTACCTTCCAGACAAAGCACTTTCCTCCCTATTTGATTTAACAGACATAGGTGAACTGGCCAAAAAGCAGTTGGTGACTTTTTGTTTTGTTTTGTTCTGTTTTTTGTTTTACCCAAGCACCAGTTTTTTGAGAGTGTTCTGAATCATGCATGTAAA
Source organism: Puma concolor (assembly GCF_028749965.1). Classification (NCBI taxonomy): domain Eukaryota; kingdom Metazoa; phylum Chordata; class Mammalia; order Carnivora; family Felidae; genus Puma; species Puma concolor. The sequence goes on from NC_141669.1 coordinate 95,246,966, forward strand.
CATTTGAGTGTAAACATATTGCTTTCTGTGTCTTCCCTGAAATCACAAGAAAACAAGCTTTGAGTTATTTGTTTGTCACGTATCTATATTTACAGCCCAGGGTTTCTACTTAATTGTAACATGCTTCCTGAGAAGACAGTTCCCCTTTCACCAGATCAGAGACTCTGCTGAGCAGCCTGGCTGTCAGCTGAGGCTGGGGCTGGGCTACCTAAGACTGTGTGGTAATCCCACATGGCTCTTGAGGTGGGGGATTTTCACCACTTTTGAAAAGGCAAGCTCCCTTTTCTACTTTGGTGATTAACAATTGTCCACCAAACACATTAGAATAAACTGGATAGTAAGTACGACATTGTTATAAAGTTCCCAACTATTACAAAATAGTTTCTACCAGAGCATGTTTTATTTTCCTGGGCCAGTCCTGTGGAATGCTGTGGAAATGAGCGCAAACTCCTGGCTTCATATTCTTCATGTTGGCAAGAGTTTGTGCAGATTATTGGCGGTGGGGGGGGGGGCTTGTGTTTAAATAAAAAGGAAAAAGTATTCAAAGGTGGATGGAGAATCACCGCACTGAATTCTACAGAAGCAGATGAGCAGTGAGAGAAGGAATCTTCACCCACACTAAAATTTGCCCAATTAAAAGGGAAAAGGGATAGTGGTGGTACTTTTAAAATATCATCTCCAAGTACATGTTGAGTATCCTCAGAAACCTTCTGTTTCTGAAATCTAAGATTGGTAGCTTGGGATCTTTATGAAAAAGTTTTGAGCCACAAAAAGCCTCATATACTAGGAGCACCTGGGTGGCTCAGTTGGTTAAACATCCAACTTCAGCTCAGGTCATGATGTCACAGTTAATGAGTTTCAACTCTGCATCAGGTGAGCTTGAGCCCTGCTTCAGGCTCCACACAGTTAGTGTGGAGCCTACGTGGGATTCTTTCTCTCTCCCTCTGCCACTTGCTCATTTGCACTCCCCCTTCTCAAAAAAGTCTCATATACTAGTGTGAAAATATCAATTAAAAGAATGTTAATGGAGCATCCTTAGAGCTAAGCTCATATCCCAAACCTTTCATGAAATAGAATAAGGTGACTTCAGAGGAAGATTTAATCGGGAGATAAACTTGTCTGCCCACTAAACTAGATTGGGGTATGGGAGGGAGTCTGCCTCTCTCCGAAGGAGAACCACCCCCCACCCGTCCTAAGAGGTAACCATAAGTGGAAAGGCCAGGACAATAAAATACAACTTACTGCACTATTTGCTTTTCTGAGGGCTTAGTATCTGGCATAAGGTACTGCAAGTTGCCAAGATTAAAAACATAGCCTCTGATCATTGGGGCTCATAAGTAAGGATAGAAAATTAATTATTATCATGTATAACAATTATTGAGTGTCCTTATGTGGAGTGCAGTTTGAAGCACTTTATATAGTTCAGCTCTGTTGATTCTCACAGCAAGCCTTGGAGGTGGGCACTGTTACTGTTTCCATTTATGAGATGGGGAAAATGAGGCCCAGAGAGACAATGTGTCCAAGGCTATGGAGTTAGCAAGTGGCAGGCCTTGGATATGCAGATCCACATACACAGATCACTATGCACCATGTGGCAGGGGCTGTCCGAGAGGCATAAATTGAATGCAAAGCTGGTTGAGAAGGGAGAGGTCATATTTGGTTAAGGAGAAAGGCACGTTTCAAGGAGGAGGTGGCAGTTCACTGGGCTTGGAAAGGTAAGAGGGATTTCCTGAGGTGGCGACAAGGGCCTGGTAAAAGGATGGTAGACACTTGCATGGGTGGGCAATCAGGGGTTGTGCCCTGTTACTGTGGACTATGTTTCAATGCTCAGGATTGAAGCATTGATACTCTAGGGCCTTATAGTACCAAACAGTGATCGCCTGATCCGAAGAGAGTTTCTTTTAAAAAATGTTAATCAGGGCAATGTCCACATGGAAGAAAAGGTACATGGAAGTTTGCAGAGATGGCAGCACTGGGAGTATGTTTGGGGGAAGGGGAGCATAATGTTCCCTGTGGGTGAAGACTTTGTAACAAAGATGGAAGAGGAAGAGAGAACCAATGGCTGTGGAAGGCCTGTGGGACAGCTCTACTGTGTGCCAAGCAGTATGTCTCTACATACCTTGTCTCATTCTATCCTAAAATAACCCTACAAAATAGATATTCTCATCACCATTTTATTGATGAACACATTAAGTACCAAAAGATGAGGTAGCTTACTCAGAACCACCTGGCTAATTCAGTGCAGTCTCTGGGGCATTTGAGTCTAGTCCTGAACTCTTCCCACTACACCAAGGAGGCTAAAGCTGCTCATGCAGGATCTCGAACACCAGGCAACCATTGTTTTTAAGCAGAACATTCGGGAATGAGAGTCTGAACGGGTGATGGCAGGAGAAAGAAGAGGATTAATTTTAGGCAGACTGTTGAGTTAAATCAATAGGTCAGTGGTTCTCAAAGTATTTCCAGGCCAGCAGTATTAGCAACTCCCGGGAACTTGCTAGAAATACAAATCTAACTACTGAATCAGAAATCTTAGTGGTGGGGCCCAGAAATCTGTGTGTTACCAAGATTCCCAGGGGATTTTGATGCCCCTTTATGTTTGAATGTTTCTGTAATAGACCTTATTGATGAACTGGATTTGAGAGGTTGGGAGAGGAGTCATGGGTGCAGATTAAGGGTAGATATATATTCTCTAAACCACTTGTATTCCTATGGCATTCACCCCTCTCCCCAGCCCCTGGCAACCACCATTCTGTTTTCCATACCCATGAATTTGACTATTCCCCATACCTTAGATAAGAAGAATCATATAGTATTTGTCTTCTTGTGCCTAGTTTATTGCACTTAGCATAATATCCTCAAGATTCATCCATATTATGACATGTGTCAGAATTTCCTTCCCTTGAACACCTACGTGGCTCAGTTGGTTAACCATATGGCTCTTAGTTTCACTTCAGGTCATCATCTCACAGTCTGTGGGTTTGAGCACCATGTTGGGCTCTGCACTGATAGCATGGAGCTTGCTTGGGATCTTCTCCCTCTCTCTCTCTGCTCCTCCCCTGTTCACACATGTGCACACACACACTCTCTCAAGGTAAATAAATAAACATTAAAAAAAAGAAGAATTTCCTTTCTTTGAAAGGCTGAATAATATTCCATTGTATGTATATTCCACATTTTGTTTATCCATTCATCTGCCGGTAGATACTTGGATTATTTCCACCTTTTGGCTATGGTGATTAAACATATTACGAATATGCATGTACCAATATCTCTTCAAGATTCTGCTTTCAGTTTCCTTGACTATATATCCAGAAGTGTAATTCCTGGATCATATGGTAATTTTATTTTTAAGGAAATGCTGTACTGTTTTCCATAGTGGTTGCACCATTTTATGTTGCCAATAATGCACAAGGGTTCCAGTTTCTCCGCATCTCCACAGCCCACACTTGTTCTGTTCTTTCTTTTTTCTTTTTCTTTTCTTTTTGTTTCTTTTTTTTTTTTTTTGATAGAGGCCATCCTAATAGATATGGAGTGGCATCTCATTGTCATTTTGATTTGCATTTCTCTAATGATTAGTGATGTTGGGTATTCATGTACTTGTTGGCCATTTATATATCTTCTTTGGAGAAATGTTTATTTTTTTGGCCTGATTTTTATTGGATTCTCTGGAGAGTTCTCATTTTTAACCTTCTTTAAGGATGGTGATTGGAGAGGTCTGGAAGGGAACATGGGTATCTGTAGGTTATAAAAGCACCACAAATGTTTCTGAAACAAGTCAGGTTTGAGAGCCACTGTGTTATGTGGCAAGAGCTTCACCTCTGCCAACTTTATTAAACATGCACATGTTCATATGAATGATTCAAGCAAAAGTTTAGAACTCTCTCATGTTGTCCAATTTCTCTCTATGTCAAATAGAGTCACTGTGATTTTATGTTGGTTCAAGAATCATCTGGATCCTTCCTTTTTTATCTTCAGACAACCTCAAGGAGGTTAATGCTGATCACCCATGGCTGAACAGAAAAAGGAAGAAGAGGAAACAAAAGTCTAATGAAGTAAGAGTTTGGGTTAGGAAGGAGGTTGAAGCTATTTGCCATGGTCCAGTGAAATTCCTGTTTTTGTTCCTCTTAGGATCATGCCCTATGAGCAAGCAAAGAACAGACTTCAAGGCTCCCAGAGAGGAAATACCACACCCGTACCCAAGATGTGACCAGGAAGAATCAGCCAGAGGTATGGTTCTCATAGGTGAGTTCAGCCACTGGATTTCACACAGGACCATGAGTGACAACAAGCCCAGAATCCAGAGGTATCCATCACGTAGAGGTATGTTGGTTGCAAGTGACAAAAATACACCTCAAACTGACTTGGGATAAAAGGACCTGCCAATGTCTTAAGTAGTGGGGGAGGGCCTCAGGGACTCCTGTGACACATTCCTATTGATCTCTCTTGTGCCTGTCTCTCTGAATGTCATACTGGAAGGAAACAGTGCTGAGAAGTTCTTGGTCTAACTACCTGTCTTTCTTCAGTTCCAGTTTGAAATATTCCAGGGCAGGATTCCAATTGGTCTGAATGGTTACTTGCCAGCTGTGGCTGGGGTGGGGTGGCTAAGACTATCAGTCCATGACAACTCCATGCTTGGGAGCAGTTCCATGCTTGAGGAACAGTTTCTCCCAAATAAGTGAATCTGCTTGCAGAAGGAAGGACAGATAGAGAAAGAGAGGAGAGAGAGAGAGAGACAGAGAGAGAGACAGAGAGAGAGAGAAAGAGGGAGAGTTGTCAATTCTCTCACATCAGATATAGGTTGAGTAATCTTTAGTGTTGGCTAGTAATGTGCCAGGATTAGACATGTGCTGGCAGGAGAGCACGGACATCAGATCATCTTGTCCAAGCAAAAGATATCCTTGAAACTGACAGCTTCTAGGCCAGCTAAAAACTTCTCTTGGGCATAGGAGGGGCATAATCTTGGCCTGAAGGAGAAAGCAGCTAAATTAGATTGGTTTTCCAGAAGCAATCTCTGAAACAAAGTTTAAGGGATTCATTAAGAAGTGATTCCAGGAAAGTTCACTACAAGAGTGGGGAAGAAGGGCCAAAAAGGCTGAGCAAAGACTTGGTATCTAGCAAAATTTCTTGGAGGATAACTTTGGCTCTGTCCTTCAGGAGCTGTGGAATTAGGGTCATATCCTGATGGGAAGAGACATGATGTAATTCCCCCAGATTTCAAATTCTCCATACTCTCAAGCAAAGTGTGTTCTAGCAGCTCAAGGGCTGTCCTCCAACAGAGATGCAAGTACTGACTTTGGGAAGTGAATACACATGGCAAAGGGTTTGTATGACAATGGCAAAGAATTTAGGGGATGGTGGGCACAGCACTGATAGCATCTGCTACACCCATACACTCTCATTCAGTCTTCAAAATAATGAAAAGTGTCATGTCTCAAAATCTTTTTAAGTTCATTTATTTATTTTTTGAGAGAGAGGGAGAGAGTGAGCAAGGGAGGGGCAGAGAAAGAGGGAGAGAGAGATTCCCAAGCAGGCTCTGCACTGACAGTGGGGCTCAAATTCATGACTTGTGAGATCATGACCTGAGCCAAAATCAAGAGTTGGATGCCTAACCGACTGAGCCACCCAGGTGCCCCAGGAAGTGTCATTTCTAATACAGTGCCTGTATAGTTAAGGGCCAACTTTGACAGATGATCTGGTGTAACTGGAATAATTGAAAACACCAAGAGAGTCATAAATATGCCATGAAGACTCAGTGGCACCTATAACAGTGTATAGTTTTACTATAATTTTGATGGTTCACGAAAGAAAAAAATTTTTGATGGTTCAATAACAAAAGAGAATTTAAATCAGAACAGATCTCAGTCACATACTCAGCACATATAGCACTTGAGTCCAAGTTTAGCTAGTGACTCTATGGGTTGGTGGGTGGCTCTCCTGGGCTGGGCTGGTTTGGCTGACCCCTGCTGGGCTCTTGCATATGTTTGTGGCTGTCCAATAGAAGAATGCTAGAAGATGACCTCACTGACAATCAACAGGTTATTGAGTCTTTTCTTCATGTGTCTCTTACCTTCTGTTAGGATAACTTAGTTTGTTCACATCAAGTGCACCAAGAGGGGATGTGATAAATGCTTTCTAAGTTTCTGCTTGTGTCATGTTGATCGTGATGTTCATTGGCCAAAACAAATGAATCAAAGCAATGGACAACTTGATGTCTGGAGGGCACTACCAAGGGCGTGTGTGGGTGTAGAGAGAAAAGAATTTGTGGCCCTTTGCCAATCCTCAAATTTTGAGGATTTGAGGATTACATATTTGCTCAGTCATATTTTGTGGGTGCTTGTGCTCAGACTCAATTTCTCAGAAACCTTACCAACTTTTCAAAGAAATAGAAAAAAGGGAACTGACTACATCCCTTTGTATAAAATTATTTATTTTAAGCCTTGAAATGTAAGTGCTATTTTAAAATTGTAAATCCATAAATGATTTGCCAGGACTTAGAGACCTAAATGCAGGTGAATATATACATTAAAAATAGATGTTAAAGAAAATGGCCTTGGACATGATCACCTCTCTAGATACATGAGTGTTTATACATTTCTAAAAAGGGTAATAATGAGCTCGGACCGTAGAACACCTTCTTCACTACTCCTCTGTGTGCGTGTGTGCACGTGTGCATTTGGTCCGAATAAATCCCTAACTTCATAACCTTCCTTAATCAAGAACACTTTTTTCCACATTTTCATTTGACTTTTAAATCAGTTATGGGATTAAGAGATTTGTGGATATTTACTTTTTATTTTAAAAATAAGGGTAACGTTTAGGGGTGCCTGGGTGGCTCAGTCGGTTAAGTGTCCGACTCTGGCTCAGATCATGATCTCACAGTCCATGAGTTCGAGCCCCGCGTCGGGCTCCATGCTGACAGCTTGGAGCCTGGTGCCTGCTTCGGATTCTGTGTCTCCTTCTCTCTCTTCCCCTTCCTCGCTCATGCTCTGTCTCTCTCTGTCTCTCAAAAATGAATAAAAGTCAAAAAAATAAAAATAAGGGTAGCAATCTGATAAGTTCCCTTTTCTCACCTGGAATTAGGTCCCCCTGTTCTCCACTCAGGAGGGTACTTTGCAAGGCACTTCCTTTTTCTCTTTATCTTGGGGATGTCGTGTAAAGAGTTCGCATTTTCTGTACTTTGCTCATCACTTGTGGCCAAACAGTGTGTGTCTTCTTCCATGAATGAACCAGAGTCTGTACAACAAAATTATCTGGAGGCAAGGTCACTCAGCATTTGGAATATTGCTTTGCTCACTTGGATACACCTATATTTACCTTGTGGTTACTCTTGAAAAAGTTTTGACCAAGAAAAAGTCAACACATTTCAACAAATGTGTGTCCAGCAGCATTCAAAAGGAAAGTAGCCTAAGAAAGCTTTTTATGATGCCAAATGCAGACTCTGAGTAATAACAAGCTTTTCCCTTTCTCCTCTATTCAGCAAAAATATTTTTTAAGTCTCTTCTTGAAGCAGAGCAGTGTTCCAGTAACTTCCTCACCCTGGGAGGAATGGTTTCTGCCCATTTGCCCTTGTCTAAAACTGGAAAATATGGGTTTTTTTTCATGGATTGAAAGAACAAATATTGTTTTTTTTTCAATATATGAAATTTATTGTCAAATTGGTTTCCATATAACACCCAGTGCGCATCCCAAAAGGTGCCTTCCTCAATACCCATCACCCACCCTCCCCTCCCTCCCACCCCCCATCAACCCTCAGTTTCTTCTCAGTTTTTAAGAGTCTCTTATGCTTTGGCTTTCTCCCACTCTAACCTCTTTTTTTTTTTTCCTTCCCCTCCTCCGTGGGTTTTTGTTAAGTTTCTCAGGATCCACATAAGAGTGAAACCATATGGTATCTGTCTTTCTCTGTGTGGCTTATTTCACTTAGCATCACACTCTCCAGTTCCATCCACGTTGCTACAAAGGGCCATATTTCGTTCTTTCTCATTGCCATGTAGTACTCCATTGAAGAAATGGGCAGAAAACATGAATAGACACTTCTCTAAAGAAGACATCCGGATGGCCAACACACACATGAAAAGATGCTCAACGTCGCTCCTCATCAAGGAAATACAAATCAAAACCACACTTAGATACCACCTCATGCCAGTCAGAGTGGCCAAAATGAACAAATCAGGAGACTATAGATGCTGGAGAGGATGTGGAGAAACGGGAACCCTCTTGCACTGTTGGTGGGAATGCAAATTGGTGCAGCCACTCTGGAAAACAGTGTGGAGGTTCCTCAAAAAATTAAAAATAGACCTACCATATGACCCAGCAATAGTACTGCTAGGAATTTACCCAAGGGATACAGGAGTACTGATGCATAGGGGCACTTGTACCCCAATGTTTATAGCAGCACTCTCAACAATAGCCAAATTATAGAAAGAGCCTAAATGTCCATCAACTGATGAATGGATAAAAAAAATTCTGGTTTATATCCATTTTGTTTCTTTGTTGAACCGAGTCACGTGCCAGCAACAGAGCCCATGTCCAGAAAGGAATGATACTCTGATGGTGTCCTCAGCCAGATTCGAATGTGAAGTCTGGGTCAGAAACCATTCTGGCTGCTCAGCCTCAGCTATTAGGATCCCAGGGTGGGTCAGACCCAGGCCACCTGCACCCAGTGACATAGCTACTCCATGGTAAACCAGTTTGGCTCTGCTTCCGGAACGATTCCACTTGGTTCTGGAAGGACAGCACCTGGCAAGTGCCCTGCCTACACTGAAGGATTCACTTGGGAAACAGGAAGAAGGCAGAAGCCATGACAGGTGGGGGGAACTTGGACTATATAGCCCTCAACCATCCTAGCAAAAATGCCCATGAGCAGAAGACAGCAGCCTGTGACAGACAGCTCCTTATTTGTAAGTAGTTAATGTTTCTTAGCAAGCACTTCTGAAAGAAATTGGTATGTAATGACAGCACTCACTGGAAAACAGGCCGATTAGAAAATGCACTAACTTATCTGGTATTCATTTGAAAAGTAAATGGATGCACGGCAAGGTGAGAGTTCACTATCAATTCAAATATTTTCCCATAACAGGCTCTCGCACTCCTGCTTTAATTCAAGCAGAAACACAAGTATGAATAATCAAACTAGATGACGCTCATCAAGAACCTTTGTGCCTTGCACCATTTCAAATGGTCATTGAAGCTTAATGGCAAAAAATTTACATTCTTCCTTTAATTTGTATTCTATTCCTTCCTTCTGAGTGATGTGATTGTGGCTTGCTGCTGCCCGCTGTATTATTTTGATGCAAATGCTGTGTTGGGTGTGCCTGAGTCCAATTTCCTGGCTTTTGCTGGGAAGAGGAGTGACTTGGAAAATAGTTCAAAATCAGGGTTATTTAAAGAGTTTATAACTACTGCTCCTAATGAGTGAAACAATACAGTTGATGAGCCCACTGTTTGGAGACACCTCGGTGGCTCCAGGTTAACAGACGCCGGCAAAGGAAAATAAAATCAACAGGAAAATCACTGTTTACGTGTCTCCCTTTTCCCAGCCCGAATACTGACTTTATTGCCATCTACAAAAGAATTAAAACGTTTTGTAATTCAAGCAAAACTCCATTTCCTGCGCCACACACTCACTGGGGAAGAATGCTTTATTGAGATACAGTGGTTTGCCGGCCAAACGCTGCAAACATCGGGCCCCCAGGGCCATGCTGGATGTAATGTATGCACAAACTAATTTGTGATACTGTGACTAATTTCCATTTCTTGTGCTTAGAGTTGCCTGGCTAATTACGGGGATGTTTTCTTAACTTTAGTAATTACGCTCTGTGCTTTCGCCAGGCGACAGAGCAAATGAGTGAGGGCGGATTGCGCAGCACTTGGAGCCGGTGCGTCCAGGCGAGAGGAGACCGAGCGCCCGCGCCGCAGGGCCAGCCCCCCTGATCAGAAGCCTCGCCAGCTTTGACCAGCGCCCACAGGCTGCATCGGAAGCATCTGGAGAAATATTTGATGGAACGCCCCATAATTAGATGGACTGGCTTAATTAGGAGAAGTTTTCGGGCAGAGGGAAGCTGGCGGGTCCGCGCTGGGATCTGAAGGTTTGCAGCCTCCTCCCGGGAGATCCGAGCACAAAGCTATGCCCACGCTGGGGCGTCTGTGCTTCCGAAGCGGCCCCGTGGGGTCTGCGAGTCCCGGGCGGGGGGACCTGCAGGCCTGCCCCTCTGCGGCAGCCTTGCCAAAGCAACAGGAGTCGTGCTCATTTGGCTGCTGCCCGCCCCACAAGATGTAACGAGGCAGACAGGAGGAAACCTCAGATGCAGGCCCCCTGTGGAAGCTGGCTCTTGGAGGTAGTTTTGGAGACTGGGAGGAGGTGGGGATTGAGGACCACGGTATGTCTCTGATTTGGGGGCCAGCATCTAACACGTAATTCAAGGTCCCAAGCAAACACTTAGCTACTGAGGAACCACAATCCTAATTGTCCAATCCATCAGCCAGAGCTTTCAGGCAAATTTAGAAACACTGGCTCTGATCATATAGAGCTGGGCTGGCAAGGAGGGCAGAAGGATGAAGGTCGGGCTGGAGCTGTGGACACAGCGCACATTAGGGAGACATTTACCCATGATCAGGTGGTACCTTCTCATAATCAGAGACCACAGTGGCTACAAGGAGACAGGAAGTGCAACAGCCACCAATGCATCACAAACTCACCAGGTGTACTGTGCTCACGCTCTGGAGGCATCTCCCCTCCCACACTGGAAGTGGTAAGGGAGAAGCCGAAGGTGTATGTGAGCATGTGTGTGTGTGTGAGAGATAGAGCAGTGTGTGTGTGTGTGTGTGTGTGTGTGTGTATGTGTGGTGTGTGTGTGTGGTGTGTGTGTGTGAGTGTGTGTGTGTGTAAGTTGTTCTCAGCTCAGCGATTTTTGCTTTCTGGAACATCAAGGCTATTTATTTTTGACATATTATCAGAAAACGTGAAAAGATTCCAATAATCGGTTCCCACTTTACCAAATTAAAATGGTTCCCTCTGCTTTATAGAGATGAGGTGATTTGTACATCAGGCCATTCAAGACATAAAAAATGATCTGTCCCCTAAATATCTCATTAGATATCAACATTTGATGAAATGCACTTCAAGCCACTCATGATATCAATTTGAGACTAAGCCAGCCAGGTAACCTGCATCACAACAGACCATGCTGAGGACAATGCTGTTGAATTTTTAATGTACTATTGAAAAACATTAGCAGGCTTTATTTTGAAATTCTAAAAATGGATTTCCAATGCATTCTAAAGGACTTCTTCACATAATGATGAAACTTACATCAGAGCTACTGCCAAATCCGCCTTTTTAAAGGCGGCTTCCCAGTTAAAGAATGAACATTTTGGAGGACAGCACCTTCTGTTGAATAAAAAGAAATGAGTAGAGGAAATTTGAAAGAAGGCACCACGTCTCAGACATCAAATAGTACAGTTGTAAGGTAAATATTCCTGCCAGTATGGCTCCCCACTCAACCAGAAACAAGAGGCCCAAGCAAATCCCAAATGTTGTGGAGAATTAGCCCAGGCTGTGCCTTGAATCCCAGTCAGCCATGATAGAATGCAGCGTTCCTTACTGGTGGTTGTGTTTCCCTTGAGAGCAGCCCTCACTGAAAAAAAAGTCCTCCTTTTATCCATTCAAGTGAGGCTGATGTGTTTGCTCATGTGATGTGGAAGAAAGGAAAGCAACAAGAAATGTAATTATTTTGACACATTCTTTTTTAAAAGGTTATTATTCCTACTTAATGCAAAGTGGTTTACACTGCCATTATGAAAGGGAGTCCACTGTCCTTGGTCTCTAAGCTGTGAGCTCTCTGAAGATTCACAATGGCTAGTTACTAATAGTTTGATGACAAACTGCAGGGAGAGATCATTTCAGAGCTGCGAGAAACGTAGACCTTTCCCTGTTCCTTCCAGCTTTCTCTGGGCCCTATATTTTACTCCATTTTACAAGGAAACACTCGCTTTTACCTCAAAAGAAGGAGAAAACATTTTGGGGTTATCTGCCCCTCATTCATCCCTGGTTTTCTCCCCAGATGACTTTTATTTATTCTGGAACTCCGTGGCACATGACTTCGATTGTGTAATTCCTCTGAAACAAGTTCTGGACCATCGTACCCTTGAATCATCATCACACTGTTCAGCCTTTTGGGAGAGCAGTTTTGGGTGCCTGTTAATTACTGGGTGAGCAGTTGCTGTTTCAGGGAGAAGTGTGCCCATTTCTGTCCCCATCCCATTTTGTATTGAAGATGGTTTGACGCTAGGGGGTGGACTTCAGAACCCCCAAATCCTGCTCCCTTTTGACCCATCCTGAAGCTGAGGAGGGGACCCCAAATTCCCCCACAAAATGTCATTTGTGAGTAGGAGATCAAAGGGCCTCCGATAACTTGCAGGCCTTATCAAGCTCCTTGTGGAACCCAGGGGTAGAAAAGGATCAAAGTCAGAAATAGAGGCCATATCACTGATGAATAATTTACATGCACAGTAGGTGGGAGTGAGTTAGTACATGAAGGTCCTTTTGAAGAGGAAAGAAATTGCTGCCTTTCCAGCAAACACTGACTTTGAGAAAAGCCTATGAGAGAAACCCTTTCCATGGGAGGGTTCAGCTTTGCTCTGACCATGACCATGGTGCTCTAAGAGTCCCATGTGTGCATAAGGGCAGGACTTGCAGGCTGCAGAGGGTTTTTCAACACATGTTTGTTCATCCACTGCCCAAGTGGGAAAAGGGCTCAGACTCTGGATCAGAGTTAATAACTCTAACTGGAAGATGGCGTTGAAGGAATTTCTACATGCTCTGGTTTTGCTTATCATGAAAACTACCTTCCTGTACTGTGTGCTCTCTCATTTCCAGGAGTTCTAATAAAGTTATGTGAAATTAAAGCAGGCTTAAAACTCCAAATCAAGAGAATCACACCAGATTTTCCTGTGGAGTAATAATTATATTTGGAACAAAAGTGCCTTTAGGTCTATGTGTGTCTGGATCAAATGAGGCTGCTGGTATTCTATACAAATGAAAATGTCTTCTTTCTTTTTGGGATGTAGGCATAAGAACTGGCTTTGAAAGCAGTCAGATCCATGCTTGTGAAAAGAAAAAAAAACACAGAAAGAAATAAAGATGCATTTAACTTTTTATTTAGGACCAAGTATGTTGTTCTCCCAGTCTGTCTTAATTTTAAGTGCTGACATCACTTGGGCATTTTAAATTATAAGACGGATAATTACTTCCTTAAAATAATTTCATCATTCAGCTACAATAAAATAGATTTCTTTCAAAGACCCTTACTTAAATGTGCTCAATGCTACTTTCTGTATCATGCAGGTCAATTTAATTCAGTTCGGCTCTCTCTGCCCAGCTAAACAATTGCTTTTCAGTCTCTGGAGAGCGTGGTGAACACAGCCAAGAATACCCATCCAGAGATGGCCTTGGACACTTTTGCTCATAAAAACTTGACATCTGAAGCCCCACTCTTTATTAATCTCGTGTCAAAGAGATAGTCAAGATTTCTGAAAAAAAGTCGATGTCATATAAATCATTATTGATGACTCGGTAATGAGTGAGATTACAAATGAAACATTTTAAGAATGGTACCTGGGCACCCCATTTACAAGTAGCCCCTCTTCCGATGGTTGTACCTCTTCATCTGCAGCCTGCTTTTCTCTGCGGTTCCAGACCAGGTGAACTACCCTTGCAGCTGATAGTTAAGTAATACCACATGAATGGTCTTTATCTCTGTGTCTGTCTATCCAGGCCTCTGCTCATGCCTTGATTTCTTGCTTCTCTTTTACCAACATGGCCTCGCCACTTGTTTTTCTTTTTCTTTTTTTTTTTAACGTTTATTTCTTTTTTGAGACAGAGAGAGACAGAGCATGAATGGGGGAGGGTCAGAGAGAAGGAGACACAGAATCTGAAACAGGCTCCAGGCTCTGAGCTGTCAGCACAGAGCCCGATGCAGGGCTCAAACTCACGGACTATGAGATCATGACCTGAGCCGAAGTTGGCCGCTTAACCGACTGCGCCACCCAGGCGCCCCTCGCCACTTGTTTTTCTTAAAAGATGTCTTATGGGGCGCCTGGGTGGCGCAGTCAGTTAAGCGTCCGACTTCAGCCAGGTCACGATCTCGCGGTCCATGAGTTCGATCCCCGTGTCAGGCTCTGGGCTGATGGCTCGGAGCCTGGAGCCTGTTTCCGATTCTGTGTCTCCCTCTCTCTCTGCCCCTCCCCCGTTCATGCTCTGTCTCTCTCTGTCCCAAAAATAAATAAAAACGTTGAAAAAAAAATTAAAAAAAAAAAAAAAGATGTCTTAGTTTTCAGTTCTCCAGAAGCAGACCCTTAGACAAGGTTTTGAGTGCAAGTAGTTTATTCTAAGGGTAACTCTAGAAAGTACAGGTAGAGAAGAATAGAAGTGAGACATGTTTGCATTAATAAGCAGGTTGCAGGTGTGGGTGCACTTCCCTGCCTTCCTCTGGGAGGTGATGTGGAACACATCTCAGAGTGGTCCTACCCAAGGGGCATAGAAGCCAGAGTATGTGCGTACCAACTCCTGTTTGTTATTGGTTAAGGGGCCGAGTACACCCCTTCGGCCAGAGCAAGTACACCCTCTCTGAAGTTGCTGACTTGCATGGGAACAGTAAGTGACAAAAGTAAATGGAAAGAGCACTGTTTCAGCTATGCACAGCAGGCTGAAATCACTCAGACAGTGCCAGCATATTCTTTCAAAGGCCTGGCTCAGAGCCTGATTCTCGAGCTAGCAGGCGTGCATGACATTGTAAGTCATGCACCTCCTTCAGCCTGTGTTGTATGAAACTGACTAAAGATCTCCCCAGGGTGCTGCAAGCTCCAGGTGGAGTCCACTGTGGTCTCCCCCACCCTAATGTACTGCTCTACGGACTTCTTCCAGAGTCTCCCATCATGGCTATTACCCCACAATCAGTGTGGGGCAATGTCCTGGACCTCATGCCCATCTCCTGCTCTAGAATGTAGTTGTTTGGATTAGGGTGGCCACGTGATCCTAGCAACCAATCAGAAAGCTAGTTAGAAACAGTTTGTAGTATGACTTGAAAAGATAAGTTGGGCTAATCTGAGTGCCTCTTTCAAGGATCTGAGCTAAGAGGCAGGGAAAATGTGCCCATACATGATGGGGAGAGCAGCTGGAAGGTCACAAGGTAGAAGTTTAGCTGTCAAGAGCAAGAATGAATCAAGGTCAGTGAGGTCAGGGATATTTGTCCCATTTACCCAGTGCTGCACATAGTAGGTT
Organism: Puma concolor; assembly: GCF_028749965.1. NCBI lineage: Eukaryota > Metazoa > Chordata > Mammalia > Carnivora > Felidae > Puma > Puma concolor. Next base: position 95,262,243 of record NC_141669.1, read on the forward strand.
TTCAATAAACATTTGTTGAATAAATGAATAAATTAATTGTGCAGCCTGAAGTAATGAGAAGTAGCAATGGTGAGTCACCAAAGGAAACCAGTTGGAGACAGAACAGTCAGAAGTGGAACTCATTTATGGCAAGCTGTATAATAAAGATAAAAATGGTTAACTTGTCATATGAATGGCTTTAGATTACAACCTCATGCAGTAGGTACTAGTATTATCCATTTTAACAGGTGAGGAAGCAGAAGCATGGAGAGATTAAGTAACCTTCCCAGGATGACACAGCTAGTGCCAGGTGGAAAAAGGATTTGAACCAGATCAGGTGCTCAGGAAAGCCTACTGTTAGCACTGTTTCATCTCTGCTAAAAGCCCCAGGCCACCTTGCATCTAGAATGGGTCTCAAAGTCAATTACCATGAGGCCCAACACTATTTCCATGTTTGGCCTTAGATTTTTATTTGATACATTCCCCTGCTGCTTCATGCTGATGCTTACAAACATTTTCCCTCCTCATCACTCTGATTGGAGACAGCCTCAGTCTTTGGCTTTGCAATCAAAGAGCAAAATTAAAACAGAAAAAAAGATAGCACTGAACATGGCGGTCCCTGAAACTGTGTTCTAGGTGTTTGCATGTGGTCTGACCTTGACCCTGTGGGCACCATCCCCAATGGTGTGGTCCTATTGCCAGAGGGCATTTTCAGAACACATTCTTCTAGTTGCCAGGAACCAAGCCATTCACTTACCTTAGGCATGCTGGTTATCTCCTGCTGCATAACAGACCACTCCAAGTATTAGTGGCTCAAAACAATGACAACTTTCATTTTGCTCATGAGTGTACAGTTTGAGCAGGCTTGGCAAGTGTAATGGTTGGAATAGTGTTTCCCCAAAGAAATTTATATTGAGGTCAGAATATGACTGTTTGGAAATAGGGTCTTTACAGAGGTGATTAAGTGAAAACAAGGTCATTAAGGTGGACCCTTATTCAGAGTGGCCGGTGTCCTTATAAGAAGAGGAAATCTGGATGCAGGTGTGGGAAGGGAGACAATGTGACCCTTACTCAAGGAGAGAGGCCTGGTACAGACCCTTCCTTCCAGCCCTCAGAAAGAACCAATGTTGCCAACACCTTGATCTCTGACCTCCAGCCTCCAGAACTGTGAGAAGATAAATCTCTGTTGTTTAAACCACTCAGTCCATGGTACTTTGTTATGGTCACGTTGGCATACTAACATAGCAGGGGTTGCTTATCCATGCTTTGCGTGGTGTTAATAGGGTAGCTCTTCAAGCTGGGGGCTGGCTTCACCCAAAGGCTCTTCAGTGATATGTCTGATGGTTGATGCTGGCTTGTGGCTGGACCTCAGCTGGGGCTGTCAGCTGGAACACCTCCATGTGGCCTCCCTGCATGCCTGGGCTTTCTCACAACCATGTGTCTGAGTTCTGAGGCTGGAACCAGCCAGGTGGAAGCTGCCCCTTTTAAGACCTTGCTCAGAGGTCACTTAGAGACATTTCTACTACATTTTATCCATTAGAAGTGTATCATAAAGGCCAGTTCACACTCCATAGAAGGGAAATTAAAATCCTTACCTTTTGATGGGATGAGAGTCAAAAAATTTGCAGACATCTTTTTAAATCACCATATTAGGCAAGCCAGTCAACATCCTTATTTGAACAAAGGCCTCGGAAGACCATAAGTCATACCAGCTTGGACTCCTATCATAATTTTTCCTACTTTATTCACATGAGTACAATTTGCAGAAATTACACACTCTCAATGTGGGCATAGGGGAGTTATTGTATGTATGTGGTCAGCAGAATCTAGTGAACTTGACATTGCCACATATTTAAAGTTAATACAAACTGAAATATAAAAACGTTAACATAGTCTATTTATTGTATAGTGGTTACCCTAAACTGCCCTATTTGAACCAATGGACCACAGGACATTTCACCCGTCAGCAACTGAAGTACTCTGACTCTACCCCATGGGATCTGTTGTTTATTTCTGTCATCATAACTTGATAACTAAACCAAAGATTGAAGTAGATACGGTATTTTATAGCCAATATAGATAATGGCCAATAATATTTCACTATGGTTTTATGCATTGAAGAAAAGTTTATGAGTAGGAGACAACATGTCAAAGGCAGAGAAGTGGAATCTGGGTGTGCAAGGAAACAAAAGGGGATATGTGCAACTTGCCACTAGAATAACTTCTGTGTCTGACTTCTCCAACAATAGGGAAACTTCTGGCTAGGGAAGGAAATAGGAACTTTCTTCTGTCTACCCAGGGGCATCAGCTACTTCTCCATCTTTTTTACAATCTTTCTCACAACTGTAGTCCAAGTCAGCCAATTGGATAGTGGGAGATTAGTCCATGAAGGCTGTGGATATTTCCATCACCAACCTAAATTCTTCTTTTCTATGGCAGGAAGACTGAAAGCTGCTATTCCCCTAGAGATGGCTCCTACTTATTCTTCCATTATGGGCACCTGCTCATGTCTGCAAATCACTGGGACACCCCATCACTCTCAGGAAGCATAAATATTAATGAGTGTGTGGTCCAGGCATTGAGGGCCACATAACACTTATTATAACAGAGAGGAGAATGCAGCACGCCTGTGGAAAACATCATTAGTGAGACACGTGGTGTATGCATTAAGCAGTGTCCTCACCACAGAGATAGATGGCTGAGGAGGGTGAAGTTTAGAAGTGAGAGCATCATAGACATTCAACTGGAATCAGACTCATAATTCCCAGTTGCAAAAAGCTCTTTCACTTGGTTCAAGTCTGACCCCTCTGATGAAACTAGTAGTAGTGTAAAATGGTGTGATCAACCTATAGTGGTGGGGAAATGGTGGTATCTTCCCTGTAACCCTAGTTTGAACTCCGTCTAAATTAGCAGAAGTGACACAGGATAGAGGGAATACAATGAAGTAGGAATCTGTAACTACATCACACCACAGAGGATGAAACATCGCTGGCAAATGCCAAGAAATCTAGACTGAGATGAAGGAGTAAGCCGACAGCTGACACAAGCTGCCTCAAACTCTGATAAGGATATGTATTTCTTCAAAAGTATTTGTCAACATCAAGAAGAACATATCCAAGGATTCTTAGAGAGTTGAGATCCAGTTCCATGGGAAGCCTGGGGGAGAGGCAGGGGATGCTCTTATCTCTATGAGGAGATATCCACTGCTTATAATGAGGTCAGGGATAGAGGGGTAGCTATAAAAGGAATCTGTATGCTGGCAGTCTGTTTCTGTTGCCTGTGACCCAGGCTTTTACTCAAAATGGACAAACAAGCAAAACTCCCAGAGAGCAAGCTAGGGGAGTGGCGAGGAATGGATAGCCAATGGATTGCAGCCCAGGTGGCATGTATCCTAAAGAGCCTCTGCAAGCAACACACTGGTCCAGGAGCGCAAGACCTGGGGAAAGATGAGCCCTGAGGGGAAGCAAATTAAAGGTCCAGGAAACAAATACCAGAAAATAAAGACGAAAGTAGAGATGGTGTGTAGGCTTGAGATCATTGCACAAAATGAAATGGAAAGTCAATTATAAATAATGATTACAAGGAAGATGATAGATACAAAAGATAAAGGACACTCCATAATTACTGTTTCTGAAGAAGAAAACAGGAAAATGGAGCAACATGCTCAAGGATGTAATAGAAGAAAACTTTACTAAAATAAGGAAACTTTGAAAGACAAAATGTCCCAGAAAAAAAATGATGTACTATGATCAACACTAAACTATATCCTGGGGAAACTATTGAACTCCATGGTGAAAGAAAAAGTTACAAAGACACCCAGGTAGAAATATTTCAACATTTAATGCATGTCTTGAGAGTCTACTATGTGTCAGACCTGTACTAGGCTTTGAGGATTCTACTTAGTGGACAAGATAATCAAAATTCCTGCCCTCATAGACTTTTCCAGTGTAGGGTTGGGGTGGGAATGTTGGAAAACAGAAAATAAAGTAAACAAATAGGATATTTATTTATTTATTTATTTATTTATTAACGTTTATTTATTTTTGAGACAGAGAGAGACAGAGCATGAACGGGGGGAGGGGCAGAAAGAGAGGGAGACACAGAATCTGAAGCAGGCTCCAGGCTCTGAGCCATCAGCCCAGAGCCTGACGTGGGGCTCTAACTCACGGACCATGAGATCGTGACCTGAGTTAAAGTTGGATGCTTGACTGACTGAGCCACCCAGGAGCCCCTACAAATAGGATATTTAATATAATTTTTTCTCTCCACATAGACCACCTATCCATATTTTGAACATTTGAGCTGTGTAAGTGTGTGGAGAGATGTCCAGGATAGTGTTTACCAAATGTTGAAAATTGTGATTTCTAGACAGAAAGGTTCTGCTTTTTTTCTTTGTGCATTGTGGATCACTTGAAAATGAGCTTGTGCTTAAAAAGTCAAAAAGCATTATTCTAAAATGAACAAATAAAAGTATAGTGTTGGGCCCTTTGACCAGTGTCTCCTTTCCATCCCTGACCTGCTTTTCCTCCTCTGCTCCTCATGGAGAGGTCCATAAGAGGTACCACTTGGTAGGTAATTTACATGTCTACAGATCATCTGACTGAACTAGAAGCTAGGAAATAAGACAGAGCACCTGGTACTGCCAAGGCTCCTGGGAATATGTTCTTTTGTCTGCTAACTTTTAACTTTTCAGGAATAAGACCTTTCAGGCCAAGCTCTCTGTGACAAAGATGGGGTCAGAATTTGGCAATTAGGAATCACAATCCACTGAGAACTCTGAGATCAGAAAATAAATACTGCCTACTGCATGCCAGCCAGCAAGAAGGGCTTGCAGAAGAGTTTTTCATATTTCCATAGGAACACCACTGGCATGACTCTGCTAGGAAAATACTGTTTGGCTGTGGAAACTAGGTTTAAGGAGAAACTGGCTGATTTGTTGAGTGCCTACTATGTGACAGGTACATCATTTCATTTACTCCTTATCAGAACACTATGGAAGGGTATGCCATTTCCCAGGTGAGGAAAGTGAAGTTTGGAGAGGGTAAATAAGTCACCCAAAGCCATAAAACTACTGAGCAAAAGAGTCAAGAACTGAAACCAAGTATGACTGGGAAACTAGTATCAAACACATATCTTGTCTTTCAGACAAGAAAGACTCCTGCCCACGGCGGTAAGAGTTTGCTGGGCATTCAAATCCTTCTGATTTTATGAGTCAAACCAATTTATGAGCTATAGGGAATGGGAAGAAGAAAGAATCTGGTTGGTGTTTCTAGTACCCCTTACAAGTATCAGTCAACAGGTCTTGTGACACAGAAGCCAGTGACTAAGGTGCTCCCTCATGGCCTGAGTCAGTTTGCTAGGAACCAGAAGACCACGGACACAGGAAAACAAGATTGGTCTTGTGTATTCCCATCTGTCTTCTTGCAGATGCTCCAATTCAAATGCTGGGTGGGATACCCAGGCAGTATTTGTAATAATAAAAACCGGAAACAAGCCCAATGTGCACCAGAGAGGGAATTGTTAAATAAATTACAGCCATACCTATGCAATCGTGAAAAAGAATAATATTAAGCCTTATGAACTGATGTATAATGGTCTCCAGGACAGTTAGGCAAGTAAAAACACCATGATATAGACTGGTATATTTTTATGCTCTCATCTATGTTAAAAAAGATATATGAGATTGTATGATAGGACACTCCTGCTTTTAGTAGGTCAAAAATGTTTCAACAGTGGCAATATCATATGGTTTAATCTATTATATATGTGTAACAAACACAAACACAAACACACACACATACACATTCACTAGTAGAAGCATATAATATATAGGGAACTAGTAATAGGGTATGTATCTTGGGCAGGTGACTGGGGGTTAGAGGTCTGGGGTAAGGACAGGCAATTTACTGCCAGGAGCAAGTATTAATTTTATAAAATAAAAATAATGAAAAGGAAAAATATATTTGACACCTTTAATATGAAGTAATAGATTTTCTAATTTATGACAGATTCTTGATCCAAGTATTAAAAAACTTGAGTCAGACTTTTCATTTCATAAAATTCTGATGTGAGAAATGGAGTATGTTTACTTTTTTATTTTGAGAACACTTTAAGCAAGAAAGATCCTTTAATCAAAACAAGCTCTACTTTGCTGGTGAGAACATGCCATGGATTGGAGATGGGAGCAGATGTTTAGAAAGCGGAAGCCACAGCCAATTTTGTACACAGTCTTCTTTCTCCTTTAGTTATTTCTTGCCTGTAGTACAAAGCTCTTCCAACCCTCTGATTTTTTTTCCAAGAGAAGATATGCAAGATGACCATCAGGAGAGGTAACACTAAACCATGATAGTCAAACAGAGCCTCTACCTAGTTGGGTCAGAGAAAAAAATATGGTTTAGATTCAGAGACTGTGTTGGATCACAAAAATGGTGACTGCTGGAGTCACATGGCTGTGACTCAATTATATCGATTATATAAATTCAGCTCTTGAAAATGCTTATCAGGACAAGAGAATGGGGCTGGAAGACTCTAATGTAAACTAAGGTGATCTGAGACAAATAGCTATTTTCATATAGAATTCTAGCCCCAGAAAGGATAACATCTGTGGTCGATTAATCCCAGGAATGGTCCCAATTTGTTCATGCCTCCCCATTACATGACTTTTGGTAGTTTTTATCAGACTGACCATAGGCTTGGTCATGTAGTTTGTTCTGTCTGATGGAGCAGTAGCAACTGTGATTTAAGGAGAGGTAAGAAGAGCACTTGAGCACTGGCCCTCTCACTGCTCTTGAGGTGCTGCTGAGCTGCCATGTTGGATAAGCCTGCTGGAGTTTGAAAGAACACATCGAGTTGAGATGAACCATTCTAGCTGAGCTGTCTTACACCAGCAAGACCTTAGCAGACCTGGTAACCAACAGCAGCCACAACAGCATGCCCAGCCATCATCAACTGTGTCAGTCCAAATAGGCCACATCACCCAGCTAAGCCCAGATCAAACTGCTATTCCTTGGGATAGCAACTACATAAATGATGTTGAAGCCATTATATTTTGGGATGGTTTATTATATAGCAATATCTATCTGATACAATATCCTTGCTTTATAGTATTTGATAGAAAAATACCAAAAATAATACTTACTTTGGGGTGCCTGGGTTGTTCAGTCAGTTAAGCATCTGACTTTGGCTCAGGTCATGATCTTGTGGTCAGAGGGTTCAAGCCCACATGCTGACAGCTCAGAGCCTGAAGCCTGCTTAGGTTCTGTGTCTCCCTCTTTCTCTGCCCTTCTCCCACTCATGCTCTCTCTCTTTCTCTCTCAAAAATAAATAAAAACATTAAATTTTTTTTTAAATAATACTTATTTTTAGCTCCCCAGAAGTGACATTTTGCTTAATACAACCAACTCCTGAATATCTGAATAAACAGACAATAAGGATAAAATGAAAACCCAATGTTCATAGACAATGCCAAGTTCTACAATCCGTTGAAAAAGTTCTGGAGACGGATGGTGGTGATGGTTGCACAATAGTGTGAATGTACTTAGGGCTGCTGAGCTGTACACGTAGAAATGGTTGAAGTGGTAAAGTTTATGTTATGTATGTTTTACCACAATAAATAAAAAGAAAAAAATTATATTCATCTGCTACTAGTTTTAACTTTATTCTTCCTTCTGGCCTGAATCAAGTTTTTTAAAAAAAAGGACTCCTGTGGATCTCATCTCACCCATGGTTCCTTTGTCAAGGGTGCTAATGAGCAGTGAGAGAGGAAAAGGCCAGGAGCTGTGGGGGCGGGGGGAGAAATAAGAGATCAAGATAATCAGTTTCTGGTTAATGAGTCAACTAGCACCAGGGGTCTACCCTCCAGTGAGCACTTTTCTCTCCTGTGGCCTTTTGATCAGCTTGGATCATATCAGCTACAATGCACAGTGATACACATCCAAGGCTTACTTCTTCCATACACTCCAACTCTAATGAATGAATCTTGTTTTTGAAAACTAATCTGTACTCTGCCTACTTCTAAAAGAGAATTTGATGTGATGGAAAATCTGATGGAAAGATATGTTTATACCAGGAGCTGGTTGTTAGACAATGCCAGTGCCCTTGCCCTTCTGTATTCCCTCAGCCTACCATGAAGGTCTCCTGTGGTTTCCTGTGACTCTTGAGGTGGGGCAGCCCAGAAGTTCTGGGGACTAAGTGTCCCCAGGAGTGACCTACAATGGACAGGAGATGGTAAAGACCTAAGTTCCTTGACCCTTAGTGTGACAGCTAAATACGGTTCTACACAGTCACTTGGAAGTTCTCCGTTGCCTTCATTGATAACCCATTCATTACCACAGTTTCTCTTAGCTTCTCTCCCTTCCTTATCTAATGTCCTGCTCTTTCATGTCCTGCTTCCTGAGATCATAAGTAAGCCACTTGTACCCAATTCTCTATTTCAGCATCTACTTTTGGGAGGAGGAACCCAACTCCACCAGAATTACTACAACTGGTATTTGATATCTCTTAGCTACTTTTCTTAATCTTACTTCTAAAAGTAAGATTAAGAAAAACATGAACCTATTATTCAACAGAACCAAGTATGAACCATTAGTCTGTAAAATTTTCTGCCTTTTCAATTCACTACTTTGGCATTAGAAGGACTGCTCACTCTTTCAGATCACCATCTGGGAAACCCTATTCTGGGGTCTACAATGAGTTACTCAGGGTCTGGGTCCATCTTGGGCTCTGGAGGAGTTTAATAAGGCTTATTAAGGATGGAAGGATTAATAAAGTCTCTGAGAGAAGACCAGCTTTCCCAATAAAGATCGTGTGAGAAGTCTTATGAGGGGGCACTCCCAAGTCATCCCAGAGAGGGCAAAACAGAGATGCTGTATTTCTCTAGATTGTCACTGGAACCCAAAGGTACCAGTTAGGATATTTTGGGTGGTTTGAAAACACATCCAGCAGTTACATGAAACTTCTCCCATCAAAAGGCGGGTCTATGTTGCATGATGCATAGAATGAGATGAAGGTGAGCCTGTGTGAACTCGGAGTCTAAGTTAGGAAAGGCCTCACTTCTCTTGGTTTCTCTTGGAATATTCCCTTATGGGACCTTGGGCTACCATGTAAGAGGTCGGACCTGACTACCCTGAAGCTATGAGGGTGGGGAGCAGGGGGAACAGCCTCTCTGTGTACATTTTGTTTTGTTCTCATGATGGCAAGATACTGCTGCAAATCCAAGTAGAATATTCTCACACAAGTTCTAAAGGTGGGCAAGAAGGTGTATTTTGCCTTATTTTTCTTTCTTTTTATGGAAAATCTTTCCAAAACTTCCCTTTTAAGACTGCCCTTGTGTCCTATTGGCTGCAACCTAGCTACAAGGGAGGCTGGGAAACTGAATATCACGTAATTTTTGTCTTTAATGTAGGAGGTAGGCTCTGCCACCATGGAAAAGAGGGTTGGGGATGATTGTTGAAAAGACAACCTAAAGTGCTCGCTAAAAATTAGCTTCCAGATAACTGAAGCTTTCTTGTCAGGTGGAAAAGTTTTATTTTATTTAGTAATTTTCGTTATGAAAATGTTTCAAAAATATTTTACTTTTTTTTCTTTAACTATTTGGAAGCTTCTCTGTCCTCATTTGAGACACTGGTTCTAAATTGGAAGCTGCTGTTCATTCAACAGTGTGAGAAATATTCCTAGTCCCCTTGAAGCTGTTTTGTTGACATTGTCATCCGTGGTGACTCCTGCATTTTCACTCTGGCTTAGTTCTGGACTCTCCTGTCAGTGTGGTGTCTAGATTTGTTTCGGTCCCAGTGTTTGGTATCACTCATAAGGGCACAAAACGTGCTTGGACACGCTTCATGCATTCATTGACTATTGCTATGTAACAAATTACTCCCACACTTAGTGATTTAGAGCAGAAAACATTTACTATGTTATAGCTTCTGAAGGCCAGGAATTTGGGAGTGGCTTATCTGGGTGGTTCTGGCTCAGTCTCCCTATGAGATTGCAGTCAAGATGTCAGCAGAGGCTGCAGCCATCTGAAGGCTTTACAGGGGCTGGAGGATCTACTTCCAACAGCTTTCTCACTTGGCCGTTGGCTTGCAGCCTCAGTTCCTTGCCTTTCACAGGTTTGCCAGGGTTTCTCAGCAGTTGGCTTCCCCCAGAGCAAGTGGCCCAAGAGAGAGAAGCAAAAACCGATATGTCTTTTATAACCTAGCTTCGAGGTGGTGACATACCATCACTTCTGCCATATTCTTTTGGTCACACAGACCAACCAGGATTCACTTTGGGGGGAGGCCATGCAGAGGTATAAAGACCAGGAGGGGAGGGTCTTTGGGGGCCATTTTGGAGGCTGACTACCACATTTCATAAAAGACTAGCAGTCTGCCAGTTCCCTGTGCTGTTTTTTATTTTTGTTCTAATCTTTGGAACATTTGTTTTTCTCTTACTTCCAATTTCTTCCACTTTTAAATTCATTCATTCATTCATTTACATTGAAGTATAGTTGACACAATGTTACATTCGTTTCAGGTGTACAGCAGAGTAATTGGACAAGTATATATGCTATGCTGTGCTCACCACAAGGGCAGACCACCTGTCACCATACAATGCTACTACAATACCATTGGCTGTATTCCCTATGCTGTGCCTTTCATCTCTGTGACTTATCCATTCCTTAACTGCAAGCCTGTACCTTCCACTCCCCTTCACCCCTTTTGCTCACTCTCCACCCCCTTTTCCTCTAGCAACCACTTCGTTTGCTTGTTTTATTTTATAGATCCCATCTTGTGCACTGTTGTTGGGAACGTAAATTGGTGCAGCCACTGTGGAAAACAGTATGGAGGTTTTTTTTAAAAAAAAAAACAACTAGACATGCCATATGATCCAGTAATTCCACTACCGTGTATTGACCCAAAGAAAATGAAAAACACTAATTCAAAGAGATACATACATGCACCCTTATGTTTATTGCAGCATTATTTACAACAGCTAAGATATGAAAACAACTCAAGTGACTGCTGATAGATGAATGGGTAAGGAAGATGTGAGATATATACATATATACATATAGTATTTATATATAGTATATCTAAATTTTTTTTTTCAACATTTATTTATTTTTGGGACAGAGAGAGACAGAGCATGAACGGGGGAGGGGCAGAGAGAGAGGGAGACACAGAATCAGAAACAGGCTCCAGGCTCTGAGCCATCAGCCCAGAGCCTGACGCGGGGCTCGAACTCACGGACCGCGAGATCGTGACCTGGCTGAAGTCGGATGCTTAACCGACTGCGCCACCCAGGCGCCCCTATATATAGTATATCTAAATACACAATGGAATATTACTCATATTACTCAGCCACTTTCTTTCACTTTTTGATAACATTTGTTTCCATTTCCTTATGTCACATGCTTCTTAAAGTATCCACCAGAAAAGATGTTGCTTAGTACTTTGCCTATATCCCCCTCAGGTACTTTTTACCTTTTCTATTGTGGGCATTGCCTGGTTTGGGAGTGTTTTGAACTGTTGCCCCAGGTTGAGATAACACTTAGGCATAACTCCCTAGTCCCTGTGAAGCCAGGCTCCCGCTGTCATTTGCAGGACTTTACCTGAGACCACACCTTTTCTTGGCTTCCTTTCTTTTTCTCTCCAGCTTCTCCAAGCCCTTCTCAGTTTTCCCTGGGAGACTTTCTTCAGAAAACACTTGCTTAAGAATTCCCTTCTCAGGATCTGTTTCTGGGGAGCCTGCCCTGAGAGCTGTTGCTATACAGTAGACAATGCCCTCATTTTATAAGCTGTGCGTGTGTTTGTAAACTCCCTCTATAAAGGAATAAGAGAATTTCCTTTTAAGTTTCTTCAAGATTTCAAAATCAATAACCCAACTCATTTAAAATAGACATACCTACATATGATAACACTGAAAAGTGTTCCCAAATAACTGTAAAATGTGCTGTGCATTTATTTTTTCTGCTAAATCACTCCTCGCTATCTCCTCTGCTCAAGCTCCGAGGATCCTGAGAGCCTAAAGAGAGTCAAAGAGCCCGAACCGTGTGCTAACGACACATTAGTAGGGTCATTAACTTTTGAAGGGCATATGCTAAACCTACTCTGCAGTAAGGAGCTATTAAGCTCACTTCAAACCTTTCTCTAGGAGCCCTCTTGGCAGCTCCCAAGTCTCTGGAATATGAAGGAGATCAAAATCTCTGCCTCCAAAAATAGGCATGCGTTTGGTTGATGATTTAGGATCCTTGATCATCTGGCACATGTTGATTATTAAAGTCTCAGTGTCTCATCTGAGGCACAAGGTAAAGCTCAGAAGACATTTTCATTAGCTTGTGAATGGAGTAAAAATGAGTTTTCTTCCCCTTTTGGATGCCTGAAATATTTAATGTTTCTATAATATTCATGAACTTTTTTAGGGAGTATAAACCATGCAGACACTTTGTTCAGAGGTCGCCAGCCTGACTTGCTGACTTGGCCATGCTGGTTGGTTAAGAGTGGCTTCTAGTCTGCAAAGCCTTTGAATCCTGCTCCTGTAGTCACCTCTGTTGGTGTTTTGGTTTATCTCTTAAACTTGTGCTTTGTCCCAGTGGCCACATTTTCTCCATATACTCTCTGGAACTCTCTTTGGTTTCCATTTACAAGCCCCAAGCTGGGATACATCTTTCAGACAGGAGGCGTGTTCACCTGGAGCACAGTAGAAGGACTGCTCACTCTTTCAGATCACCATCTGGGAAGCCCTATTCTGTGAACTGCAATGAGTTACTCAGGGTCTGGGCCCATCTTGGGCTCTGGAGGAGTTTAATAAGGCTTATTAAGGATGGAAGGATTAATAAAGGCTCTAAGAGAAGACCAACTTCCCCAATAAAGATCCACCTTTCATAGTAAGTACCAAATCCACTCAGTCTTCACTAGCGCCTGTTTCTTCTGTTTTGATTGTTTCAGTGGTATTTGGAAATATATGCTCCCATGTAGAGCATCCTTTTGGTTTGTTTGTTTCACATTTTTATTCCCTAAGACATGTATACTTTTTCTCTGTGTCTTGTTCAAACCAAATCTCTTTGAATTTAGCAAACTGGTGTTTTGTTTTCTTTAGGGGTCTCTTAGACCAAGATTTTGGCTGGCTTCACAGACAGTTTGTTCACAAAATCAATAAACTTATTGCCCGTTCAGTCAAACCAGAGCACTTTCTTTTCTATTTTTCATTTCATCCCTTGTCAAGCCAGACAAAATACAAAACTGACCTAGGGTTGTTTGAAGACTCTGAAATGTTCTCAGTGGATTTTTTTTTTTTTTTGAGATTTAAATGAAAGCCTGGCTATCATTATAGGTGACTATTTTATATATAAAGAGGTCAGTTGTTGGCAGCACTAAAGAACAGATTTAAATAAACTGAAGGTACACAACTGTCTTCTGTAATGTAAGAATGTCCCTTCCTTTGTAGTCTTAGTCTGCACAAAGAGGTAGTAACTATATGTGCTCCAGCATCAGCCATGATGCACACACACACACACACATACACACACACACACGGATTCTAAGGAGGATTCCTTTCAGAAAAACACACCACCATTTACCTATTCAAATTCACAAACTTGCTACAAATCATTGCACTAGGTGACTTACAGTTCAACCAGCAAGGCTGGGAAGAGTCTTTTTCCAGAAGGAAGGCACCTGGCACTTCACGCAACTGTGATAATGTTTCACATCCAAATGATTTGGAGCTATCTTGGGGAGTTCTTTTATTGAAAGGGAAGACATTCCCTCAGCTGGAGAATAACCATTTATTACCATATTTAGGGAAAAATATCCTGACTTAAATTTGTGCTTCTACCCATTTGGACTTTGTCTCAGTTTGGAAACCAAAGGAAGTACAACAAATTCAACAAATATTTCTGAACTCCTACTGTGTTCCAGTACCTAGAAAGTATTGGGCCCATAGGACTGTCAAAGATGAAGCTGACTTGACCCCAGAACTCTAGAGGAGGCTACATCCTTGCCAAGAAGAAAATTCTTGTGTGCACATACATGCATCCCCAGTCACTGTAATGCAATGCTTGTTAAGATACGGATCTAGAGCACAGAGGAGGAAGTTGCACTCAGGCTCAGTCCCTGCAGCAAACTAATTGTGGCAGATTACTGGTTCACACAAGGTCTGGACCATCCATCCAGGTCAGCTAGGGTTGTTCTCACTCAGTCAAGGATCCCAGCTGAAGGTACTGCTGCCATTTTACAGCTGTGTCTTTGGGATCATGTGGCTTCTGAGGTTGCTATGAGAGGGGCTGAGGAGCTGAACTTATCCTGAACTTGTCACACATCACTTCTCTTCACACTTTGTTGGTCAGAACCAGTGACATTGCAAGGGAGGCCGAGAAGTGAAAGGGATCGTGTGGGTAGCAGTAGAGTGATAAATCCTCTGCCACACAACTAAAACCCATGAGGTCTTACTGTGTGCCTGCCTCTGGGTGTCCACCAAAGTGGAGATTCCCATCTCAGGGAGCCAAGAACTCGAAGGGAAGAGCTTCTGGTCTGTGCCTTGAAGAAATAGTAGGCCCCAAAGTGGAAGAAATAAAGGGAGAGAAAGGAAGAAATTCTATCACAGAAGCTTATGGGAAAAGGGGTGGAGAGAAATAAAGATTGGAGCAGCAAAAGGTACAAAGTTCTAATTACAAAATAAGTAAGTTTTGGGGGTTTCATGTTACAGCATGGTGACTGTAGGTAACAATACTGGTACTGCATATTTGACAGTTACTAAGAGAGTAAACTTTATTTTTCTGAGGGGAGAGGGGCAGAGAGGGGGGGCCAGAGATTCCAAAGCAGGCTCCGTGCTGACAGCACAGAGCCCAATGTGGGGCTTGAATTCACGAACTGTGAGATCATGACCTGAACTGAAGCTGGATGTTCAACTGACTGAGCCACCCAGGTGCCCTTAAGAGAGTAAATTTTAAAAGTCCTCATCACAAGGAAACAAAACTTTTGTAATTACGTGTGGCGATGGATGTTAACTACACTTATTGTGATCATTGACAATATATACAAATATCGAATCATTATGGTTTTTGCCTGAAATGAATATAAAGTTATATGTCAAATATGCCTCAATTAAAATTAAAGGACAGACAATTTAAAAAAAGGACAGAACAGATTTGGAAAATGGGAGGGGTCCAATCTATCGAAGGTGTTAGGGCTTAGAAGATGGTTGGAGTCAGATCACATGGGGCTTTGGCTGCCATAGTCAAGTGTGGGTTTTGTTTTTCAGGAAGTGGAAGCTTGTTGATGAGCTTTGCTCAAGAAGTAGCATCATCATTGTCATGGTTCTAGTGGCCTACATTTACCTAGAGTGTACAGTTTCCTGGGTGCCATTCTGAGTGCACATGCGTTATTTCATTTGATCCTCAAAATAACCCTGAAGGGCAGGTACTTTTCTTACCCTACTGTACATGTAAGGGAGCTGAAGTTCAGAGAGGATACGAAACTTTTCCAAGATATCACACTGTTGGCCGATGGTAGAAAAAGCACTGTTTTTCTTGAAAGTAACTTAAAATTGGGTGGACTCATTGTTACTATTATGGTTATTGGTATTATTTTAAAACAACACTCCTTGGCACAAAAACAGACACATAGACCAATGGAATAGAATAGAAACCCCAGAACTAGACCCACAAACGTATGGCCAACTCATCTTTGACAAAGCAGGAAAGAACATCCAATGGAAAAAAGACAGTCTCTTTAACAAATGGTGCTGGGAGAACTGGACAGCAACATGCAGAAGGTTGAAACTAGACCACTTTCTCACACCATTCACAAAAATAAACTCAAAATGGATAAAGGACCTGAATGTGAGACAGGAAACCATCAAAACCTTAGAGGAGAAAGCAGGAAAAGACCTCTCTGACCTCAGCCGTAGCAATCTCTTACTCGACACATCCCCAAAGGCAAGGGAATTAAAAGCAAAAGTGAATCCCTGGGACCTTATGAAGATCAAAAGCTTCTGCACAGCAAAGGAAACAACCAACAAAACTAAAAGGCAACCAACGGAATGGGAAAAGATATTTGCAAATGACATATCGGACAAAGGGCTAGTATCCAAAATCTATAAAGAGCTCACCAAACTCCACACCCGAAAAGCAAATAACCCAGTGAAGAAATGGGCAGAAAACATGAATAGACACTTCTCTAAAGAAGACATCCGGATGGCCAACAGGCACATGAAAAGATGTTCAGTGTCGCTCCTTATCAGGGAAATACAAATCAAAATCACACTCAGATATCACCTCACGCCAGTCAGAGTGGCCAAAATGAACAAATCAGGAGACTATAGATGCTGGAGAGGATGTGGAGAAACGGGAACCCTCTTGCACTGTTGGTGGGAATGCAAATTGGTGCAGCCGCTCTGGAAAGCAGTGTGGAGGTTCCTCAGAAAATTAAAAATAGACCTACCCTATGACCCAGCAATAGCACTGCTAGGAATTTATCCAAGGGACACAGGAGTACTGATGCATAGGGGCACTTGTACCCCAATGTTCATAGCAGCACTCTCAACAATAGCCAAATTATGGAAAGAGCCTAAATGTCCATCAACTGATGAATGGATAAAGAAATTGTGGTTTATATACACAATGGAGTACTACGTGGCAATGAGAAAAAATGAAATATGGCCTTTTGTAGCAACGTGGATGGAACTGGAGAGTGTGATGCTAAGTGAAATAAGCCATACAGAGAAAGACAGATACCATATGGTTTCACTCTTATGTGGATCCTGAGAAACTTAAGAGAAACCCATGGGGGAGGGGAACAAAAAAAAAAAAAAAAAGAGGTTAGAGTGGGAGAGAGCCAAAGCATAAGAGACTGTTGAGAACTGAGAACAAACTAAGGGTTGATGGGGGGTGGGAGGGAGGAGAGGGTGGGTGACGGGTACTGAGGAGGGCACCTTTTGGGATGAGCACTGGGTGTTGTATGGAAACCAATTTGACAATAAATTTCATATATAAATAAAAAAAATAAATAAAATAAAACAACACTCCTATGGTTCCACATTTAAGAAAGATCAAGACCCTGCTAAGAGTTTTGGGTAATAGGATTAAAAAGCTTTTGCAGTTGGGGTGCCTGGGTGATTCAGTTGGTTAAGTGTCCAACTCTTGATTTCTGCTCAAGTCATGATCTCACGGTTCCTAAGTTCTAGCCCAGTGTCAGGCTCTGTGCTGACAGTGGGGAGCCTACTTGGGATCCTCTCTCTCTGCCCTTCCTTCACTCTGTCTCTAAAAAAATAAAAATAATCTAAAAAATGTTTTTGCAATTGATTTTTATTGTAACCATAAGCTGGTGACCAGTAAATTAAATGAACCCTATCCTATGTTGGACAGGTAAGATGGACACAACAGATTGCCAGAAGAAACAAATGAAGGTAGACAGTGAGTTTGGAGACTATTTAGTTGGCCAGGGGCATCTCTATTTTGCTCTGGAAATGAGTCAAGCAATTTACATTCCAGAGCCCAGTCCAATAGCACATGATTTTGCCTGCTGAATTTCTGACTTGTTTCTGTACACCTTTTTTTTTCATGTTAACTGTGAACTTGGAAGCTGCACTTCTAGAAAGATCAGAGGCTGTAGGCTTGTTCCATGTGCTGCTATCCCTCTGGGATGTGATTACCAGAGATAAAAATGCTTTCCTTGAACTTTATTGTTTAAAAAGGGAAGTCATGTGTAAGTAGTACCTCAAAAAGGGAGAAGTTTTCATTCACATGACTTATATTTGGCAAATACACCAGAAAAGCTATGATTTGAAGCAGAGTAGGAAGAGTTTGTAGAAGATATAGTTGGGAAGGGGTCCTAGGACACCTGATTCGTCATCCCTATGGACCGTGGCACTTGTCCCACCTCCTGAAGAGTGTGGCAAACACACTTCCTTTGGCTTCCAGCACCTTCTTTTTCTCTTTCCCAAAGACAAGAGCCCATAAGGACTACACTGGCAGGATGCTGGAAGTGCTGGAGATTCAGATGGCATAGTATTTTCCCTCTCCAGTTCAGTGACCAATGTTCTTGTTTCAGTGTTCAGTGTTTAGTATTCTTGCTTATCAACAATAGATCCCCTTCCCTGATCCCATTTGCACAGATCAGGTCATGGTGAAGTAGCCTGAGGTCCAGTTACAAAGTGTCTTCTGCTCTTAGTCACCTTGTGCTGTAAAGGCAGAGAGAACACACAGGTGCCTCATACATTACATTAAAAACATTAGGTTAAATGTAATGAAAAGCCTGCCCTTTATTAAAGTATAACGTACACACAGAGAAGTACACAAATCAATATGTTTTCAGAAACCAAATATACTGGTGTAACCAGCACCTGAATCAAGAATCAGAATATTATCAACTCCAAGAAGCTCTCCCTGCTGGCCTCTTCCAGTCAATCCACCAACGGTAACCACCCATTGAAATGTCTTACATCACACATCAGCTTTACTTGCCTCTGGAAGTTTATAAATGGAACACTTTGCGCACTATTTTAAGTTTCACTTCTTTCAACTAGCATCCTGTTTGGGAGATTCCTCCATGTAGTTATAGCTCGATCATTCTGATGGCTGTATAGTATTCCACTGTAACCCTATTCCTAGTCAATTAATCTATTTTGTTGTTGGTGGGCATTTGGATGAATTGTGGTTTGGCATAGTCATGAAGGATGCTGCTATGACATGCATCTCTGTTGGAAACCTACCTAGGAGTAAAATTTCTGGGTTTGCCTATGTCTGACTTTAGTCGAGACTGCTGGTTTTCCAAAGTAGTTTTAGCAATGAATAACAGCACTGGTTGCTCCACATCTCAAACTATCTGTAATTTTCCAATTTATATATTTTTTGGCTCTGCAGCAGAATTACTCTCAAAGAAGAAGGAAAGAGTAGGCTTGAGGTAACAGTAATTTCATTTGGTTATGCCCTGGATATTAAATACTCCAAAATTCACATACTGCCATCCTACCCCCAGCCCAGCAAAAGATATTGGTAGTGTGATAGTAGTTATTCATAAGCTCCAGCTACCCTTGCCTCCTTGAACAACACAGATGGTCTTGGGAAATCCTTCTAGAGGCAAACATGTACAGGCAACTGAGAGATTAGCCAATAGCTATGCTTCTGCAAGAGTAAGTCCACCTCTTCCCCTCCCTATCCTTCCCTCCTACAAGGCCAGCCCAGAAGGCTGACAATGAAGCCAACTGTACGCCTGCTTCCCAATAACTCAGCATTACCACTACCTGCCCGCCAGCTAGAGCCCACTCTCCTGGTGTGCATAACACCCTGACTTGCTTGCCAAGACAGAGCACAGTGAAGCTTCCACATAATCATTTCCAAACATTAAAATGGCCCCATTGTCATTACAGCAGGGAGATTGAATTCGCCTCATCAAAGCGGAGTGTGACAGGTGACTCAATAGGACAGTGCCAAGCGCAGAGGCAAGAAGATTAGCAGGGCACTGATATCATTATTTCCGCCTATCACAGATTCGGCAGGGAGGCAATTGTAATTTCTGGGCTTATTAGTCTACATTCGGAGGGAAAAACCGAGTGATAAAACTCACGGTGACAGCTAGGCATTTGTGCAGCAAGTGCTGTCACGGTGACACTTAGAAAATGCCAATGTGGCTACGTCCTCATAATCCTCACTAATAGAGGTTAAAGCCGGGCACAAAGGCACCCTTATCAGTCATCAGTTCACTAATAACATTTGCATTTTTAAGTTAAATATAGTAAGTAAAGGAGTAAGTAGTTCTTTGCAGTTAGGACAATTAATTTCACACTGGAATTAGAAAGCAAAGCCAAAAATTTCTAGCGGCTCCTATCTCTTCAATCGCTTGCAAGAATCCTCCAAGGAAAGAGATGAGTGAATGGTGTTAAGAACAATGTTACCGGCAGTATCTATTGCCTGTGAGACCGTCGATAGGAGAACATCACTAAACTCCTGAAATTAGATTTCTGCCCCCCTCCAGTCAACAGACAATGCAGCTCAAGGACTTAAAACTAACAAATGCAGCGGAAATTATCTTCACATGCTTAGCATATTCCTGTCTTAGTGTTCCCGATTTTGCCATCCAGAGGTATATTAAATCACAGAAGAAGGCTCCAAAGAGCTGGGGAGGGTAAGACAGTGTAACTACTGGTGACGGAGGTGGAGTGCTACCTGTTCTCAAGACCACTTCCCAGAAAAGCCTTCCTAGCCCAGCTGATTTACATAAACCTCCTCTAATTAATACGTTTCTATATCAGCATTTTTCAGAACATTGGCAATGAAAGAGAAAATTAAGAGATTCTTTTTGGAGATAATACCAGAAATATAGTTTCATGGCTAATATATATTCATGGCTAGATGATTGAAAAAAAAATCATCTAGCTTAGGGAAAATACTGGAATTTTAATTTTATTTTGTTGGAAAAATATTACAGGTGGCAAGCCGTTACTTTTTCACATTTAAATAAATAAGAGACCAATTAAGAAGACTGTGTAATTCAATTCTTGAGTGAGTGCCACTGAATTCAATTTGTTTCAGGTCAATGAATATAACGCAAAGTTATTAGCAAAAAGGTCAGGGGCTGTGTATAAAGCATACACACGTGATACAACGGGGTAATTAGTACACATTTCCAGTGTGCTGTTGTACTGGCATATGGTGGAGAAAATCTTAACAGGATTAGATGTTAATACATTTTCAAGTCTGTTTTTCTTCCCCTACCCTCTTTATAAAAAAGCCTGGAACTAACTGTTGTCTCCCTTTCTATCTGTCTGCCTCTGTCTCTATCTCTGTCGCTCTCTCTGTTCCTTCATCATGCACTAGAGATTAAAGATACAGAAGCTGGTTTAGAAAACCACCCATGTCAGGGCGCAGGGCTGAAGCTTGCACTTTGAGAATCCTCACTGCATGGAGCAGTGTCTGAGTTAAGAAAACTTATGTGCCCCATATGCCATCATTCTGAGTTAAGGAATCCAAACTCCAAAGTCCACCAAAAAAGGCAAACGGAAGAACCATGGGGTATGGTTCCTATCTTGTTTTGTGAAGGAGAAAGGAGAGCTTTGAGAAGGAGGGTTTGTGCCCCCGGACTTTCAGAGTGCTGTTTAATGGTCTCTGGGAGCAGGACAGGCATACCAGGCCTTCCAACCAGCAGAACTCAGGGCTACACCACTGATGCAGGAAGCGGCCACACAGGAGGCTGACTATACTCTGCTGTGCTTCTGAAAAGTCCAGGGGCTTAGGAGACAAATGTAGACATGTTCTCACAAGTCCCTGCCTTGGCTCAGCACATCTGCAGGAGGGGGAGCTGGTGTTTGGTCAAGCCCAGGTGGGCACACTGAGGACAAGGGACCTCCAGGAGAATCTGAGACTCATTTTCCTAAAGTCACTTCTCTGGGAAGAGGGGAGTAGAGAATGCTACACAAATCCCCACAGGCCTCCTCACTACCCTGGGGGGTTTGATGTACACATTCCCCCCAGCTCAGGTGAGCTAAGCCCTGCTCCCTGGCCTGTCTTACTTCTCCCTTCCCCACATGTGTTTCCTGGCATCACCTCCCACCTAGACTGCCCGTGGTCTCCTTGTCTCAGGGTCTATTTCTGTGGGAAGTTAAACTGAGACAAAGGGTAGCCAGGAGGTGGAGGGAAAGACAGAAAAAAGATATGGCTGACCCTCAGCCTGGTGTGGGAGCAGCCAGTGCTTGCTACGTTGGAGAACAGCATGTTCTTAACTCAGAGGGACTGAACCTGAAGGGGTCTGTCCAATGAAAGTCCCAAGGGCAGCACAGTAACTGCCTCGAGAGCTCCTGTATGGGCTCTTTTCCTTCCCTATCTCACCCCCCACTCCCCAACTGCTGTTTCCTGGGGTTGCTTGCTAAGTGATCGCCTATTTGCACCTGAATTCCTGTCCAGAACCTGCTTCCTGGAGAAGGCAACCAGAGGTAGTGGTCAAGAAGCACAGTCTATGGTGTGACCTCAAGGGCTGTCCTTCTTTAGAATGATACCAGTAGGTGATTTTTAAAGGAGTCTCAAAAAACAGCCTTGCAAATAGGTATGAAATATTTAGAGGTTTCTGTATGTGAATAATTAAAAACAAAGACTAAAGCCAACCTATTTTCCCTACCAGAGATAGCATAGGGAAGCAAAGAATAACATGAACAGAAATTTGTTTGTCCTTTGACAAGGTGTTATCTGTAAGCGTACTCTAGATGCAAACATTAAACCAGGCTACGAGGCTGACACAAAGCTAAAGTATTATTACTTTAGAAAAGTGACTTGCTTTTCATGATTTTAGAGGGAAAGCTGGCATCCAACCAAGAGCTTAGTGCTAACTTAAAATAATTTCCAGCTGTGGTTATGTGATATTTGCCCAATCTTCCACTGGACTGACATGATATTTGTCTTCAGTTGGGGAAGGTAAAATGACTTCTCCCTGGTCTAGTTGAGGACCTCCACAGTAAGGCAGCTAACATGCCTGTAGATACATCCACATGCATGTGGAAGCTGGCAAACACTTTCCCTTAAAGCTGTCTATGTAGCAGCAAAAAGGGAGAAGGATGTGGTTGGCCCATCCTTCTCAAAATTATAGGGACATACATAACATTGAGCAAAGTAGTTAATGTCTCAGTTTGCATCTGTACAATGGGCATAAATGACCTAACTTTCAGGGGTATTGCAGGCAGAATGCCTAGAACATGGTAAGCTCACATTAATGGGAGTCATTATTAGTACTTAACATTTTGAGAGCCCGATTCTTGAGGCAAGAACATTCCCCTCTCTTGAATATGTATTTAATAACTCCAGTAATACATATTAAGAATTGGAAGTTACAGAGAGGCAAAAACCCTCCCCTAATTCTATAATGCAAACATGGCTTCACGTTTTGGTTTGTATCCTCTATGTTTGTTTTTGAGCCCATATAGCCATATATGTTTTGACAAATATGAACTTGTACAATGATACTGCTTAGTAACTGCATTTATGCATTAATAGATTGTAATGTTTAGAGAAGTTTTAAGTGTACTGAAAAATTGAGCAGAAAGTACTGTTCCCATATTACTCACTTTCTCCACAGTTTCTTCTATGAATATATTGCATTAACGTGGTACATTTGTTACAATTAATGAACCAAAAACCAGTATTGACACATTGTTAACTAAATTCCATAGTTTACATTAGGGTTCGATCTTCTTGTACATCCTATGGGTTTTGCATCCTATGGGATGCATGTACATACTATGGGATGCATGATGTCACGCATCCACCATCATGGAAACACACAGAATGGTTTCCCCTGTGCGCCACCTGCTCACCCCTCCACCCTTCCCTAGAAACACTGACCTTTTTTTTTTTTTTTTTTAACTTTCTCTATAGGTTTGGCTTTTCCAGAATGTCATATCATTGGTATTATATATAGCATGTGGGCTTTTCAGATTAAGTTCTTTCACTTAGCAATCTGCATTTAAGTTTCTTCATATCTTTTGTGGCTTATTAGTTCATTAAAAAAATTCTGAGTTGTAGTCTGTTGTCTAGATATTACTCATCCATTCACCTACCAAAGGACATCTTGATTGCTTCCAAGTTTGGGCAGTTATCAGCAAACCTGCTATAGACATTTGTGTTTAGGCTTTTGTGTGCACATACTTTTCAACTCTGGGCAATACCAAGGAGCATGATTGCTGATCTATGGTGGTACTGTATTTAGTTTGTCAGAAACCTCTGACTGTCTTCCAGCATGGCTATACCATTCTCCATTCCCACCAGCAATGAATGAGAGTTCCTGTTGTTCCACATTCTTGTAAGTACTTGGTGCTGTCTGTGTTTTGGATTTTGGTTGTTCTAACAGGTGTGTAGTGATATCTCATTGTTTTAATTTGCAGCTCCCTAGTGACATATGATGTCGAGCATCTTTTCAAATGCCTACCTACCATCTGAACATCTTCTTTGGTGAGGTGTCTATTCACATCTTTTGACCATTTTTAATTAGGTTGTTTCTTATTGTTAGATTTTAAGGTTCTTTGTATATTTTATTTTATTTATTTTTTTAATTTATATATGAAATTTATTGTCAAATTGGTTTCCATACAACACCCAGTGCTCATCCCAAAAGGTGCCCTCCTCAATACCCATCACCCACCCTCTCCTCCCTCCCACCCCCCATCAACCCTCAGTTTGCTCTCAGTTCTCAACAGTCTCTTATGCTTTGGCTCTCTCCCACTCTAACCTCTTTTTTTTTTTTTCCTTCCCCTCCCCCATGGGTTCCTGTTAAGTTTCTCAGGATCCACATAAGAGTGAAACCATATGGTATCTGTCTTTCTCTGTATGGCTTATTTCACTTAGCATCACACTCTCCAGTTCCATCCACGTTGCTACAAAAGGCCATATTTCATTTTTTCTCATTGCCACGTAGTATTCCATAGTGTATATAAACCACAATTTCTTTATCCATTCATCAGTTGTTGGACATTTAGGCTCTTTCCATAATTTGGCTATTGTTGAGAGTGCTGCTATGAACATTGGGGTACAAGTACCCCTATGCATCAGTACTCCTGTGTCCCTTGGATAAATTCCTAGCAGTGCTATTGCTGGGTCATAGGGTAGGTCTATTTTTAATTTTCTGAGGAACCTCCACACTGCTTTCCAGAGCGGCTGCACCAATTTGCATTCCCACCAACAGTGCAAGAGGGTTCCCGTTTCTCCACATCCTCTCCAGCATCTATAGTCTCCTGATTTGTTCATTTTGGCCACTCTGACTGGTGTGAGGTGATATCTGAGTGTGGTTTTGATTTGTATTTCCCTGATAAGGAGCGACGCTGAACATCTTTTCATGTGCCTGTTGGCCATCCGGATGTCTTCTTTAGAGAAGTGTCTATTCATGTTTTCTGCCCATTTCTTCACTGGGTTATTTGCTTTTTGGGTGTGGAGTTTGGTGAGCTCTTTATAGATTTTGGATACTAGCCCTTTGTCCGATATGTCATTGGCAAATATCTTTTCCCATTCCGTTGGTTGCCTTTTAGTTTTGTTGGTTGTTTCCTTTGCTGTGCAGAAGCTTTTTATCTTCATAAGGTCCCAGGAATTCACTTTTGCTTTTAATTCCCTTGCCTTTGGGGATGTGTCAAGTAAGAGATTGCTACGGCTGAGGTCAGAGAGGTCTTTTCCTGCTTTCTCCTCTAAGGTTTTGATGGTTTCCTGTCTCACATTCAGGTCCTTTATCCATTTTGAGTTTATTTTTGTGAATGGTGTGAGAAAGTGGTCTAGTTTCAACCTTCTGCATGTTGCTGTCCAGTTCTCCCAGCACCATTTGTTAAAGAGACTGTCTTTTTTCCATTGGATGTTCTTTCCTGCTTTGTCAAAGATGAGTTGGCCATACGTTTGTGGGTCTAGTTCTGGGGTTTCTATTCTATTCCATTGGTCTATGTGTCTGTTTTTGTGCCAATACCATGCTGTCTTGATGATGACAGCTTTGTAGTAGAGGCTAAAGTCTTGGATTGTGATGCCTCCTGCTTTGGTCTTCTTCTTCAAAATTACTTTGGCTATTCGGGGCCTTTTGTGGTTCCATATGAATTTTAGGATTGCTTGTTCTAGTTTCGAGAAGAATGCTGGTGCAATTTTGATTGGGATTGCATTGAATGTGTAGATAGCTTTGGGTAGTATTGACATTTTGACAATATTTATTCTTCCAATCCATGAGCAGGGAATGTCTTTCCATTTCTTTAAATCTTCTTCAATTACCTTCATAAGCTTTCTATAGTTTTCAGCATACAGATCCTTTACATCTTTGGTTAGATTTATTCCTAGGTATTTTATGCTTCTTGGTGCAATTGTGAATGGGATCAGTTTCTTTACTTGTCTTTCTGTTGCTTCATTGTTAGTGTATAAGAATGCAACTGATTTCTGTACATTGATTTTGTATCCTGCAACTTTGCTGAATTCATGTATCAGTTCTAGTAGACTTTTGGTGGAGTCTATCGGATTTTCCATGTATAATATCATGTCATCTGCAAAAAGCGAAAGCTTGACTTCATCTTTGCCAATTTTGATGCCTTTGATTTCCTTTTGTTGTCTGATTGCTGATGCTAGAACTTCCAGCACTATGTTAAACAACAGCGGTGAGAGTGGGCATCCCTGTTGTGTTCCTGATCTCAGGGAAAAAGCTCTCAGTTTTTCCCCGTTGAGGATGATGTTAGCTGTGGGCTTTTCATAAATGGCTTTTATGATCTTTAAGTATGTTCCTTCTATCCCGTCTTTGTATATTTTAGAAGCGAGTCCTTTATCAGATATATGTTCTGCAAATGTTTTCTTCTGATCTCTGCCTTGTCTTCATTCTCTTAATAGTGTCTTTCACAGAGCAGATGTTTTTAATTTTAATGAAATTTCACCTATCAAGTTTTTCTCTCATGTGTCATACATTTGTTGTTGGATCTAAAAAGTCATCACCAACTAATCAATTAGTTTGTCTACTCTTTCACCAATACTACAATGTCTTGATTACTGTAGCTTTACAGTAAATGTTGAAATTGGGTAGCATTAGTCCTCCAACTTTTTTTTTAACGTTTATTTATTTTTGAGACAGAGAGAGACAGAGCATGAATGGGGGAGGGTCAGAGAGAGAGGGAGACACAGAATCTGAAACAGGCTCCAGGCTCTGAGCAGTCAGCACAGAGCCCGATGCGGGGCTCGAACTCACGGACCGCGAGATCGTGACCTGAGCCGAAGTCGGACGCTCAACCGACTGAGCCACCCAGGCGCCCCTAGTCCTCCAACTTTGTTGTTGTTGTTGTTACTCTCCTCCTCCTCCTTTTTCTTCCTCCTCTCTCCCCCCAAACTTCCTTCTCCTCCTCCTCTTTCAATACTGTATTAGCTACTCTGGGTCTTGCTTTTTCATATAATCTTTAGAATCAGTTTGTTGATATCCACAAAATAACTTGCTGGGATTTTAATTTGAATTGTATTAAATCTATAGATAGTAAACTACACTTTACATATATCAACAAATTGTTAAAAACTTACCTTTTTAGGTAAATGTAGGATGGCTACATCCTACAAATGTAGGATGGCTTCACAGTCGTGAGATCAAGCCCTGCATCAGGTTCTGCACTGGTTGTGAAGCCTTCTTGGGATTCTCTCTCTCTCCACTGCCCATGATTTCTCTCTCTCTCTCTCTCAAAAATAAAATAAAATAAAATAAAATAAAATAAAATAAAATAATTAATTTACCTTTGATCATGCATTTTTAGGATGCAGTATTATTTCATTATATGTAGGGTGACCACATAATTTATCATTCAAACTGAGATACTTTTTAGAGTAAAAAAGAGGTGCTAATTCTAATTGCACAGGGATAGCAGGAGTAACCTGAGATGTCAGGTTATTCTCCTGGCTGGGCCCCTTTTATTTAACCCATACCTTATTTTGGGGCATTTAAGTGCAAACTTAATTTACTATTGCAAACAATATGATGAGGGTAAAAGTTCATAAACATGCAGTCTTTCACACTTTTCTGATTATTTCTTTAGGATTAACTAGTAACTACATCATTGTTTGGTCACAATTGCATGCACAAATTTTTTTCTTTACCTGTAAAATATTTTAAATTTATTTTTAAATTTACATCCAAGATGGGGCGCCTTGGTGGCTCAGTCAGTTGAGCATCCGACTTCGGCTCAGGTCACGATCTCACAGTTCGTGAGTTCGAGCCCCACATCGGGCTCTGTGCTGATGGTTCAGAGCCTGGA
The DNA here is from genome assembly GCF_028749965.1 of Puma concolor. NCBI lineage: Eukaryota > Metazoa > Chordata > Mammalia > Carnivora > Felidae > Puma > Puma concolor. The sequence goes on from NC_141669.1 coordinate 95,289,918, forward strand.
ACCTGCTTCCGATTCTGTGTCTCCCTCTCTCTCTGCCCCTCCCCCGTTCATGCTCTGTCTCTCTCTCTGTCTCAAAAATAAATAAACGTTAAAAAAAAATTAAAAAAAAAAAAGCAACTTAGCCAACTAAAATCTCATTGTATTTTAGGACAAATTAGTTCATATATACATGATATAGGTTAGTGAAGAAAAAGATATTTTTTTATTTTTGTTCTTTGAAAATACCTCTTCTTTTGACTTATTATTTATATAATAGCTTTTGGAATGCTTAGAAATAAATTGTATTTTCCTGCTGTTGTTTTTTTAAAAAACAAGTTGATGTTTTTGTTTTTCTTATTTTAAGATTACAATGAACTTGATTACACCACAAGTCAGAAGGAAGACTGAGAACATTTAAATATATATATCACTTTATCAAGATTACTTTAAAATAGCCAGCTACCATTTCAAAATTAGTCAAATAAAAAATACATATTTGAAAGTAAATAAAACCCCCTTCTGAAGTATTTTTAAGCAGGAACTTTGAAGTTTGTGGGTTTTATTTTTCTTTTATGTTTCCAATTCTTATTGTGGCTCATTTTTGTGTCAGTAATTTAAAGTGTACTTATATTTTATAGATGGTTTATAGATATTGTAAGCATGGCAGAGGTAGCTAGCTGGTGACCAAAATTAATACTTGCTGAAAGATTTTGTTGTAGTTGAAAAGTGACTGCTCAGGAAGGGACTACTTTTCCTAGCTTTCCTGGCAAACAAATGTACATGTGACTAGCTCTCATCAATGGACTGAGAGATGGGGATGTTCCACTATACTCTCCTACCATCAACTCAATAAAAACAGATGAGGGTTTAAGAGCTGGTAGAGCCACAGATGAAAGGAATCCAAAACCTTAAATTATGATGTGGAGTGAGGGTGTGAGCCAATTATCATGTGAATCAGAAATAACTCTCTATTGGATTTTTGCTTTAATACATTTTTGGAGCATGTTTTTTTGTGGCAGTTTAGTTTACCCTAACTAACACATTAAGGACAGTCTCTAGGATAATTAAAATCTGACATAAGAAATGCATGAATCCCTGTAGCAAGATTCCTCAAAAACCAACTGGTTTGCTGTTGCTGTGAGTATGAAGTCTCTGATTTTTAGAAAACCCCATTCATGTTCTTTTTGGAATTCTTCTTCTATGTTACCCTGGGAAACTCCTCATTCCTACAAGGTTGTTTTAAGCATCACCTCCCTTATGAATTCTTCTCTGAGCCCTCTATCCTTTTTCTCAGTATACTTAATAATTCCCTACATTGTGCCACTTAATTCTATTTTTGCATCTTTTATATGCTATTGTAAGTACTTGCTTATGTCTGTCTTTCCAACAGGCATGCTATGGATTGAATGGTTGTGTTCTCCACCAATTTATATGCTGAGATAAGCATATAAAGCATTTATATGCTAATCCTCATTGTGATGATATTCAAGAGGGGGCCCTTGTGAGGTAATGAGGTGATGGGGGTGGGATCCCTCATGTGAGGATTTGTGCTCTCATAAAAAGGGATACAGAGTTGCCTCTTTCTCCATCTCTCTTTTTCTCTCTCTTCATCATGAGAAGAAGTCAGGAAGATGGCCCCCACCAGAACCTGACCATGCTGGTATCCTAATCTTGAACTTCAAGCCTCCAGAACTGTGAGAAATAAATAAATGTTGTTGAAGCCACCCAGTCTATGGTATTCTTGTTACTGCAGCCCAAACTAACAGAGACAAGATGTGAACAAATAACTGAGTTCCATCAATGCATTCAATTTTTTTTTTTTTACCACTTGAATCTAGACAGTGCCTTGTCCATACTAAGGATGTAATAAAGACTTGCAGAATGAGTGAATGAATGGTAACAATAGTTGCTAAAGATGTGTTGGTTTTACAATAAACAGAAGAAAAAGAAGATAATTCTGCAATAGTGACTTGGATTTTATTTTATTTTACTTTTTAATTTTTTTAACGTTTTATTTATTTTTGAGACAGAGAGAGACAGAGCATGAACGGGGGAGGGGCAGAGAGAGAGGGAGACACAGAATCAGAAGCAGGCTCCAGGCTCTAAGCCATCAACCCAGAGCCCGATGTGGGGCTCGAACTCACGGACCGTGAGATCGTGACCTGAGCCAAAGTCGGACGCCCAACCGACTGAGCCACCCAGGTGCCCCGTGACTTGGATTTTAAATGTTCTTGGTCCTTAGGGTTCCCATCTTGGGGCCACTGATTTCTGACTTGGAACAAAGGCAACCTCAGCTGGCAAGAAATTCAGGTGGGTATTACAGTGTTCCCAAGAGAGCTGTTTGAAAGCTTAGATGTCCAACAGCTCATGGAATGAAAAGCACTGGGATGGAGGGGACTTAACAGCGTTAGTAACTGGGGATTCCATTATGGCAGGCTCAGCCTTTGGCTAGAGAATTTCCACCTCTGTTTGGGAAATACACAATCATTGGCTCCCTTGAACTGAGAGTCAGCATAAATCAAGCAAAGAATGCAGCTGTTGAAGCTATTAAATATTAGTAATCATTGGATCCAAACCTTTGGTAAGAAAAGGTTGTGGTTTGGCAACCTACGATCTCCTTTTTTCTGGGGACTTCTCACCAAGGTTATACAGCGACCCACCATGTTCTTCTAAGACTGGAACTCTTACTTCAGTTGGTTGGTGCAAAGTGAGCCAACTGGAGTCTTTCTGTGGGAATGTTTGATCTGAAATGTCTTCCTACTGGTGGCTAGGCTTTATGATATAATACTTAGGAATTATTCAGGGCTGTATAGTTTTACCTCAGAGACGAGAAAGACAGAATAGATCCGTATATAGAGAATGGTGCAGATGTTCGGAAAAGGACACATCCTAGAGATGGAGAAAGAGTCTACTAAATGTGTTTTCCAAGGTCTAGTTGTTCCTGAGGCTGGACATATTCCTCCTATAGGTGTGGATCACTGCCCTTGTTCCTATAAAATAGCCCAGGACCCTTATGATCACACTGCCTTTGAATTTAAGCCATTTCCAGTTGGACTTCTGTCACTTGCAATCAAAACAGTCTCAACAAACAGGCTACAAATTTTGAACAGGGGGAAAATGATGCTGAGGAAGAAGGATGTATTTCATTGTGTGATATTGGATGTACATTCCATATTGAGGGAAAAAAAGTATTCTCTGAATTACAAAAGCTTTTATGAAACTATGGTTTATACTATTAATTGCTTCTTTGGAAGGGCTTTACAATAAAAAATGCAATTCAGAGAAATTCCATTTCTTTTGTATGTGTTTGATTAGGGAGTTGTTGAGGGGAGACTGGGCTGACATGTAGGCTTCCACCTCCTTTCTGGCTGCCAGTGCCCCGTTGTCATCCCATGGGCCTAGGCTCCTAATATGTAAAGTGTACCCATGGCATAGTGTACCTTGTGGTGGTCACCAAGAAGCCAGAGGGCCAATCATCACATACCTCTTTCACCTTCTGAAGCTGAGAAGCCCAAGCCAAAGAGTGATTATAATTCTCTCCAGAATCAATTAAGAGAAAACTATTTCCGTTGTACACAGGCCCCAAATGGGAAACTGGGAAATTTCTGAGGTAGAGCCAAATGAATTTTCACAAAAGCTTTGGAGTTTATTCATAACACAAGGAGAATTCTTATCAGCTAAAGAAAATAGGCACAGCTCTTCTTAAAATAAAATGAAATTATGGACACAGGATTATAGCTGTCCCACGCTGCCAAAAATGCTGTTTTTAGAATCCAAATCCTTTAAACACCCTTCCAAATCCAAGTAGTATTTTTGCTTTTGCTGTTTGTGTTGGACCTATTAGCCCATGCTCTCTGCTTCCAGTCACATATAGTGACTGCATCAGGAAAGGCTATGATATTTAGAAGATTCTCAAGCGATTTCTTGCTCTATGGTAGGCATCCTTAAAAGTAAATGCCAGAAAGCCATGTAAAAATGCAAAATCTTTATGGTCTCCCATGGAACCACATGAAAATGAATTAAAATAAAATTAAAAATAAATCAAAATACCTCAGTGGCTTAGCCAACAAATGATAATGAAATTTGAAGATGTAGAGTGTATGTAGGAGCATTTTATGCCCTGTTCAATATGCCCTAAGCTTGCTTCTAATTTTGGCTTTGGTAGGTATCTCCACCATTTTTGTGGTCCACTTCAAAAACCCATCACAAAGCTTCACCTCCCCTGTTAGGGTTTTGGAGCCATGATTAGCTGCAGGTGCCCCCAAGTAGGCTTGAGCCAATGTCTTCAGGGGCAAACCTCACTCAGTGGCTGATAAGAGTTAAAAAATAAATTTCTCAACTTGTAGTCTTTTGAAGGAACAATATAGCAGTGCATTCTACATGATTTTCCAGCATAACTGAACCTCAATTCTCACAGCAGTAATAATATTAATGAACATTTTTCTGAATTTTCTTTTATAAGACTTTCCCCATTTCCTCCTTAGAATCACCTTCCAAATAAATTACCAGCACTCATGTCCCTAACTCAGGTTCAGATTTTGCAGGATCCAAACTCTAGTAGTATATAAATTTGTCTCCTTGTTTTCATTTCATCTTAGACCAAATTCTTGCTCTTTGGTAAAATCCCGTTGCCCCAAAGACATACTTTCTTTATTATAGGCAGGTGCTTTATTTTTCTTTTATCTCAGAGTACCAAGTGAAACTATTCCATAATCATAAATATTTCAAGTTTCAACTGGCTAAGACTGTACCATGTGAACATTCATGTGCCACATAAACTGTGAACCATGAGCAATGGGACATCCCATTGGTAAGATTTTTTCCATTGGTAATATTAATAGAAATAGCTACTTATTTATTGACAATCTTCTCTGTGTCATGCCTTCTGATCTATATACTTACTTGGAGTGTTTCTGAAAAGTAGGCATTAACAATCCCACTTTATGGGATTGATGTTGAGCCTTATCCAGCTAATGAGTGGTGGAGTGGACATCCAACCTAGATATTCATGGATCCAAATTCCATGTTCTTTCTGTGGGTCTGGAATTTGGGGTTTCCTCCATGTTTTGCAGATTTTCTTTGTGTCCTATTTGGTTTTCAGTCAATTAGTCCACCATTGGGTATGTGCCATAGTCATTGTACACTAGAGAAAAAGAAATATCCGGACCTTTAGAGAGCTATTTGATATAGATGTGAGCTGACAGGGATGTCAGAGTTAGATCCTATTAGAATGGCCACTTATTAGAATGAGGTTTATGCAGACCAGGTGACAAATTAAATTCTGGTCCATGTTCATCTCATAGTATTTCCAGTGGGTCCTCACATCCATCTTAGGGTTATTTACTCAGTACTCAGATGCATAGTCAGGGTAGAGATCCTTAGCAACTGGAAGAATCCTTACATTTACTCCTTGTTATGAGGATTAAGAGATATTATGGAAGGAAAGTCCAAGGGGAAGGCTTTGAAACTGTTCCTCCCCTGTCCTGGCCAAGATGGAATCATGACACATCCCAGGAGGAAGTGCATCACTTTAAGAATTCAAGGATGGTGGCCCCCATCATATACTTAATCTAATTAACCTGTATGAGCTTTTGTAAAAGCCAAATGGATTACAGCAGATGACAGTGAACCAGCATAAATTTAACCAGGTGATAGCTCTAGTTATAGGTGTAATGTTGAATATGGAATCTTAATGGAACAGATAAATGTAGCTTTTGAAAGAGTGCCTGGGTGGCTCAGTTGCTTAAGCGTCCAACTTCAGCTCAGGTCATGATCTCATGTTTCATGGGTTCAAGTCCCACATCAGGCTCTGTGCTGACAGCTCAGAGCCTGGAGCCTGCTTCAGATTCTGTGTCTCCCTCTCTCTTTGTCCCTCCCCTCTCATATTCTGTCTCTCTCAATTAAGAAATGTCAAAAAAATTATATGAAATTTATTGTCAAATTGGTATCCATACAATACCCAGTGCTCCTCCCAACAGGTGCCCTCCTCAATACCCCTCACTTACCCTACCCTCCCTCCCACCCCCCATCAACCCTCAGTTTATTCTCAGTTTTTAAGAGTCTCTTATGGTTTGGCTCCCTCCCTCTCTAACCTTTTTATTTTTTTTCCTTCCCCTCCCCCATGGTCTTCTGCTAAGTTTCTCAGGATCCACATAAGAGTGAAAACATATGATATCTGTCTTTCTCTGTATGACTTATTTCACTTACCATAACACTCTCCAGTTCCATCCATGCTGCTACAAAAGGCCATATTTCATTCTCTTTCATTGCCACTTAGTATTCCATTGTGTATAGAAACCACAACTTCTTTATCCATTCATCAGTTGATGGACATTTAGGCTCTTTCCATAATTTGGCTATTGTTGAGAGTGCTGCTATAAACATTGGGGTACAAGTGCCCCTATGCATCAGCACTCCTGTATCATTTGGGTAAATTCCTAGCAGTGTTATTGCTGGGTCATAGGGTAGATCTATTTTTAATTTTTTGAGGAACCCCCACACTGTTTTCCAGAGTGGCTGCATCAGTTTGCATTCCCACCAACAGTGCAAGAGGGTTCCCGTTTCTCCACATCCTCTCCAGCATCTACAGTCTCCTGATTTGTTCATTTTAGCCACTCTGACTGGCATGAGGTGATATCTGAGTGTGGTTTTGATTTGTATTTCCCTGATGAGGAGTGATGTTGAGCATCTTTTCATGTGCCTGTTGGCTGTCTGGATGTCTTCTTTAGAGAAGTGTCTCTTCATGTTTTCTGCCCATTTCTTCACTGGATTATTTGTTTTTCAGGTGTGGAGTTTGGTGAGTTCCTTACAGATTTTGGATACCAGTCCTTTGTCTGATATGTCATTTGCAAATATCTTTTCCCATTCTGCCAGTTGCCTTTTAGTTTTGTTGATTGTTTCCTTTGCAGTGCAGAAGCTTTTTATCTTCATAAGGTCCCAATAATTCATTTTTGCTTTTAATTCCTTTGCCTTTGAGGATGTGTCGAGTAAGAGATTGCTACGGCTGAGGTCAGAGAGGTCTTTTCCTGCTTTCTCCTCTAGGGTTTTGATGGTTTCCTGTCTCACATTCAGGCCCTTCATCCATTTTGAGTTTATTTTTGTGAATGGTGTAAGAAAGTGGTCTAGTTTCATTCGTCTGCATGTTGTTGCCCAGTTCTCCCAGCACCATTTGCTAAAGAGACTGTCTTTTTTCCATTGGATATCCTTTCCTGCTTTGTGAAAGATTAGTTGGCCATATTTTTGTGGACCCAATTCTGGAGTCTCTATTCTATTCCATTGGTCTATGTATCTGTTTTTGTGCCAATACCATGCTGTGTTGATGATTACAATGTAGCTTTTGGTACTTGGTATGCATCTATTGCACTTGCAAATGTGTTATTTTCAATTCCTATCAGGAAGAAGCTTCAAATGCAGTTCAGTTTTACATGAGAAGGACAACAGTACACATTTCCCTGTACTCATCTTATTAACTTATTTTAACTGGAGTTTGATAAATGTTTTTTGAATGAATGAATAGAAACACTGAACCAGGAAGTATCCAAATTTCTAGGACTCAGGTCGCTGGCTCCACTTTTGTCTTCAGGTTCTATTTGCTGGTTCATCAGCTCAGCCTAAGAAAAAGAAAGGATTTCTCTCCAAAGTCCCTTCATTAAGAGTAATTATGGTATGGGACATTTTTCTTTTCTTTTTCTGTTTTGACACAATTTCAGACTTAGAGAAAAATTTTGAGAATAGTGTAAAAAATCAAAACTCCAATGAGTTACCAGCTCAAAATTCCTAGGGTGGCTAAAATAAAGAAGAAAATAGCAAGTGTTAGCAAGAACGTGGAGAAATTGGAACCCTCCATACACTGTTGGTGGGAATGTGAAATGGTACAACCACTGTGGAAAACAGTGTGACAGTTCCTCAACAGGTTAAACATTGAGTTAGCATATGACCAGAAATTCCACTCCTACCTATACATCCAAGATAAATGAAATCTTTGTTTACATACTTGCATATTAATGTTCATAATAGCTACAAAGCAGAAACAATCCAAATGCCCATCAATTGATGAATGTATAAGCAAAATGTGATGTATCCATGCAACAGAATATTATTTGTCAAAAAAAAGAAATGAAATACTATATGTGCTACAAACCCTTAAAACATCATGCTAAGTGAAAGAAACAAATCACGAGGAACTACATATTTATATTAAGTACCCAGAATAGGCAAATCTATAGAGACAAAGAATAGATGTATCTTTTGTGATATTGATAGTTTTGAAGGGTACAAGTCAGCTATTTTGTGGAAACTCCCTCAATTTGAGTTCACATGATGTTTCTCATGATTACATTAAGGGCATGTATTTCAGGCAGGAAGACCCCAGAATGGTTGTTGTATGCTTTTCACTGCATCCTATAAAGAGGTGCACTCAGCACCTGGGTGGCTCAGTAGGCTAAACATCCCACTCTTGGTTTTGACTCAGGTCATGATCTCATGGTTCATGAGTTAGAGCCCCACATCAGGCTCCTTGCTGTGGGTGCTAAGCCTGCTTGGGATTCTCTCTCTCTCCCTCTTTCTCTTCCCCTTCCCTGCTCTCTCTCTCTTTCTCTTTCATAATAAATAAGTAAACTTAAAAAAAAAAGAGGTGCGTGATATCCAGTCCAATTACTGGTTGTAATTCTGATCACTTGGTTAAAGAATTGCCTACTAGGCTTCCTCACCATGAATTTACTGTTTCCTTTGTAATGAATAACATCCTGTGAGGAGGGGTTATCCTGAGGCTGTATAAGTAACCTTACAATAGAACATTTTGGTCATGGATGTTATGCAACCACTAAGTCCAATCAGAAGGGAGGGAAGCTGTTTTGTCAGAAACTGCGTATACCTGGCCCTTCTAGGAAGAGGACCCAATTGACTCTGCACCAATTTTAACTCCACAGTTGAGTGGAATAAACACAGCAAAAGGCTGCTTCTCCTCAGACAAGAGCTGAGACTCAAGAACTGAAAAACTGGGGAAGCTTTCTGCCTCCTTTTCTGTTAAACACACACAAGGCTTGCCCTACCTTCCTCCCAGCTCCAGGGATCCCTTGCCCTTTTAGGAAATAACACAAAAACTGATGCTTACTCACAAAAGGGACCTTGAATTTGACTGCATTAGACAAAGTAAAACCACTGTCACTGCAATTAAACACTCTCTTCTAGACTGACAATTATTTGAGGTCTGGATGGCCAGTTTGTCTTTGTGGCTTTTCACCTTTCCCTGCTTCTTCCTCTGGCAAAGTCCTCTGCTTCCCTCAGTTCCTGGCTAAAATGTCATTTTCCCAAGGAACACTTTCTGTACACCAGTACTCACCCCAGACTGGATTAGTTCTACCTCCCCTGTTATCTCTCCTCTTGACTGTTCCTTTCCTGCTTGCACGCCAACAGAAATGAACTCACATTGAGTGTGATTGTTTAGTGGGTGGCAAGCTCACTTGCTAGATCCAATACTCCAATGTGAAACTGTCCTGCTCCTGCACAGTGCCCAGAAGTCAATATTTGCAGATGGACAAATGAATGAATAAACGAGTGATTTACAAGCACTTCACCTCTCTTCCCAGAATCTACTGCATATTGTGGTGGGCTGCATGATGGCTCCCTAGAGAGGCCCAAGTCTTGATGCCCAGAACCTATGAATGTTACTTTATAATGGAAAAAGGGACTTTTCAGATAAGATCAAGTTAAGGATCTTGAGATGAGGAGATTATCCTGGATTCGCCAGGTGTCAATGCATTCACAGTGGTCATTATAAGAGGGAGAGAAGGGGATGTGAAGACAGAAGCAGAGCTTGGTGTGATGAATCTATGAGCCAAGGAATGCCACAGCCTCTAAAATCTGGAAGAGGCAAGTAATGCATTCTCCCCTGGAACCTCTAGGAGAAATCCAGGCCAACTGATCCCTTGGTTTCAGTTCTCTAATTCTCATTTTGGACATTTGACCTCCAGAAGTATAAAAGAATAAATTTGTATCTCACAGCCATGCAACTGGCATTGAGATGATGCCAATGTTAATGACCCTCATTGTCTCTCTGGGAAGCTCTTATTGGAGGTCAAAAATATGTTTGGCATGGTGATGGCACAACACATTGTCAGAGAAAGAATGAACCCAGTAGAATTGGTAGAAAGAGAAAATAACCTACGTGTAATATAGAATTCAAAGAAATATTTTTTTAAAGAAAGAATTTGTCTCAGATTTCTTAACTCTGCTATTCATAAGGAAGGCAGATCTAATTTGCTAAAAGATAATATCAAGAATTCATAGCACCAGGTTTGTTACCGTTCCCACACTGGTATTGTGATCCTGTGATATCAAGCAGTACAAAGACTTCCCAGGATGCTATCAGATCCAGCTAGAAAGAAAAAAGCCTGTTAACTTTGTGCAATAGGCTGGTTATAGAAGAGACTGTGGCTCTGTGTCTGTCTATGGCCAATCCAGTGTGTGCTGTGCTTTGTGATTAGATCCATTTGCTATCTTCTTGGAATGAATCGGGAACCACAGCTCATCTCGGACAACCAGGGAGGGGGTTGCTTTTCAGATGAGCGAGGGAAAGGGGGTCAGTTCATAGGCATCGCCCATGGTTCAGATAAGTTACAGAGACCTGACTCCTAGGCAGTAATTTTTCTGACTCGGGACTCAATTGTCACTGTGTTCTGAGAGGCCTAAAGGAGGCTCGGATAATAGAAATTTCTGTCCCTCCTTCCATGAAAAGATGCTGTGAGGACTGAGTGGAATGTGCAATTGGAAACACTTGGCCAATGGGACCATAAGCAAGAATTATACACCATTTATACCATTGTTATAGACTCAGGCTTTTCAGGATAGGGAGAGAGAGAGACCAGTCACCGTCTGGAAAGAAGGTCTCCAGAGAAGGGGACTCTGGTTGGTGCTTAGGCAAGCCAGGTACTTGGGGTGAAACATGTAAAGAGAAACTGTTCTCCAATCAGGGCCTGGACTCTGGGGCCCAGTGGTAATTAGGATCATGGAGTCAGACCACCTAGGTTCAAGGCCTGGATCTATAGCCAATGGCTAAGTGACCTTGGGTGAGTTATTCTTGGGGACTCACCTACTTATTTGTAAAATGGGCCTCATGATAGGAGTCATCTTGTGGGGCCTCAGGGAAATCATATATCCAATGTGTAGAATAATATCTGGTATATAGTGAGTGCTCAAATATTGTTAGCTACAATGACTTTGATTACCGTCATTTTTAAGGGCAATTTGAAGAGTATGGTAGACATTAACACTTTGCAACCAACGATAGGCAACAAGAGCAAAGAGGAAGGCCTCACCCCCAGGGGCTTAAAGCCACCTGAGCTTCCTAGAAAACCAGAGGACAATGTACTATGTGCCAGGAACCTGCGTGGGAAAGGACACCCCGTTTTGGTCACAAATGCCTTGCAATTTGCTAGGGTCTACCTTCCTCCTTGGGTTCTCCTTGGCTTTCCAATCCAGAGTTCTTGGACCTTTAAAATGCCTTTACTCTCTAGCCAGTGCTCTTGGCCTTTGAGATGTCATTACCCTGTGTGGTGGCTACAGTGCCTACCCAATGGGAGGATCAATCAAGAGCACACAGCTGAACCAGAGCTGCCAACTCTGCATGCTCAACAAGTCCAATTAGGGCCAAAAGATAAATATTGACACATTAGACTATTTCCTCACTTATTTTCTGTTGATTTTCTGGGCAATCTGATGGGGCAGAATTCCACTTTTCTGATAACTGATTCTTGGCTAATAGGAACAAAGTAAAAACTTCTGTCCACAGTGGGTTGTGCAGGCCCATTGTGCACAACCAGTAATTGGATTAAATGGACTCCTAGGTCTGTTTGCTGCTGCCAAAGTCCCTTGAACATTTTCCACTTCCGAAGGCTACCCATTATGGTGGCTCTCTTGCCTTTGAAATAAAATAGAAAGACGCAAGCAAAGTCTTCGTTGTAGCGAAGCCTGTCTCCAAGCGAACAAAGTACAGGGGTGAGGAAAAACACATGCCTAGCCTTTGCGATTAAGTAGGCAGGCAGAGAGAGTGGCTACGGCCAATGAGCAGAAATTAATTTTCATTCTTATAAATATATATCTTCTCCTAATTTTCTTAAAAACAAACAGCAACAACAATGAAGGAGAGTAGTGACAGCATAAACCTGCCCTGTGCATCCATGAGAAAACTAGAAGTCTTGCAAGCATCATTCTTATCCAGTGTTCTGGGGGACAATGCATCTTCCTGATTTTGCCAATTTATCTAGAAAATATTACAATTTAATCTGTGTTAATAAAAGACCAACAGAGTAACAACGCCTGGGGTTTTATGTGTCTGGCTGGCTTCTATTAGCATTTAAATCTGCATCCATTACATTAGTCCCTTAAAATAAACACAAACATTTATGCGAGTGACAATTCGAGTTAGCCTTAGTCAGTCTTAAATAATGTCACTCAACTCGGCGTTTGGACCGAAGCCTGTGAATCATGAGGTATATTTTTGCCTACAGTCTGATAATTTTCAAAGCTATTGGCAACCTGGGAATTTTCCTTCCTTATCACCAGGGCTCAGCTAACTTCACTAAGACTAATCAGGCCGGGAATCATTCATTCAAGGATTGCATGATCATGTTTTTCTTTAGCTGTGACAGCTGCCTCAGCCACATTAGCAATGCAGATTAGCCAGCCTAATAGGTTAATGCAGAACACGCGAAAATTAGGTTTAATCCCCAGTGAAATAATCTAACATTTTCACATTTCTTGATGTTGGGATAGAGACATTGCTGGTGACTCAATTAGGTGTAATGTAGATCAAAGCAAATTTACCTTCTGGCTGAACCTCCCCAATAGTTTAGACAGAAGAATATAGCAAAGGCCCTTTACTAATTGGTGAATAGCTGAGGGGAAAATTGCATTGGGAACATGTAGGATGTGAGCAGAACTCTTTGGGCCTAAGAAAGACGATCGATGTATTTTGCAAACATCCACATCTATCACTTGGCCATGCCTCCAAATGATGTTGCAGCTCAGCGCAAATGCAAACACCTTGTGCCAATCCTTCGGGCATCACTGCCATAAATGGGAACTCTATCTCTCTTTCTCTCTCCCCCTCTCTCTCTTAATCCGCACCTTCTTCCTGTCCTGTCCAGGAGTACCACAATTGTGTTCTGAATAGGCCTGCATTGTGAGGGGAACAGAAAGAGAACAAGAGGGTGTCTAATGTTTTCATTCTGGTGAACAGCATATCAAACACCCATCTCTTTCAATCATAAAGGGAAGGAAACAAAAAATTACATGCCCTCAGTTGCCAAATTATTTTTTGCCTTGACATCTTAATTCTTAATCCTTGTGTGTGGTCAAATCAGTCTACTATAGGCAACCAATCAAGCAATTATTTCTAAATTATATTTGCCCAACTCACATTGATTGGCCATTCTTTTCTTATTGGGTTAGCTCATTAATTCTGAGCAGCTTGCTTATTATGCCTTCCACATCATTTTCCTTCCGAGCCTATCTGCTCCAACCAGCCTGCTGATGTTTCAAGATGCCATACAGGGGGGAAAAAAAAACGACCAGTGATCTACGCATTGTCTCCTCTAGCAATTACAATTCACATTGCTGATTAACTTTGATGTGAAAACTAATGAGATAAGACAAGTTATCAAGGCGGACCTGATCGTCATTCCATTTATACAGCATTTGCCATCAGTGAATGACAAAAAACTAATGAAGACATATCTGACAGCAGGCTGAGCAGAGACAGATTTCGGTCCCCCATCAGCAAGAGTTGAGCTCCCTTCTCATGGTCTATCTGAGACACGTCAGAATTAGCTTAATAATGGAAACACTTCATCTAAATGGACACATGTTTACATTAAAATAACTACATGATAAATAGATGGTGGAGATTTTATGCCTTCTTGAGTCTAAACAACAAAGTAAAAATGTGTTCTAGAATTCACTAAATCATTCAGAGGAAAATTCAATTTAAGCTATTATACTTATCACTGAGCGAGCGTCCCCTGTTTATGGGTAACAAATGTTGGTTTTCTGAGGGCGGGGGAAGAAATGTGATCTGGGCAGAACAGGAATGATTTACTTTGTTAAGATGGTAATGGACAGATAAACAGAAGCACAATATTGGTAAAGCTAATGAACGGTAATAACTTTGTGGTGGGGAGATCCACTGGAATGACATTTCCAGCTGTACATTTTTATAAGTTCTTTTCATTTTCTGAACGGAGACACTGGAGGTCTCTGCTTTCTGTTCACGTGTAAATGAAGTGCCCGTGCTCTCTACATGTAACATGTATTCCATTCAGAGGAATAAATTCAAAGCATTTCTCTGGGTATGTTCATACGTGTTCTCCCCATCCCTAACAAATTAACAAGGAAAAGCAGATATTATATAGAAAATGTAAATTTTCTGTGGACACAATCTTGGAGGCTGAGCATCAAATAAATATTAAGAAAAAGCACACATTTATTAAATGGGGTTAAGAAGTGGTTGCATATGAGCTTCAATAAAATTCATAAGTATTCATATGGTTAAAGGATTCTAATGCATTTTTTGTCTCTGCAATATCTCTGTTACATTAGCTTATAAGTATGAAAGGAAGTAAAACACAGATTGTTTTTACAAATAACACAGCCTTACCGATGAGTCATTTTGTTACTTTGATAAATCATTACCAAAATCCCAAGAAAAGGAAAAGTGTTCATTTTCCTAGAAAAAGCTTTCTTCTCTATAACATATGCAGTATATTGTTTTTCTTACATAAATATCATGGAATAATATTACACCCAAATAGCATGAAATAAACCAGAACAAAAAAAAAAAAAAAAGGAAAAATAAGTTGTGGCATATTAAAGCATATCTTTAAACTCTTCTTTTTTTAAAAAAAATAGGTGGTAGTTTTGTTTTCTTTAGTCAAATATGATTTGAAATGTTTTAAGGCAACTCTCCACAAATATAATTTCTAGTTACATCTTTTTGACTTAAAAAAAGAAGAAATACATGAATAATACCAGCATCTATAATCAATATTTCTCCCCCTCACTGTACCCACACCTAGCCATCACAAACAACAGCAACAAAGAAAAAGAAAACAAAAACTGAACACAAACCTACTTTTTTTGAGGGTCTGTATTTTAAAAAGTCTAGTGCATGTGATGAAAGTTAATCGCAAGTAATGTTTTAAGGATGAAGAAACAAATTAGTACTCCAGCGAGGGATTAAGTTTAAAAGCTCTTCTCCGAACCGAAGATAAAGCCTATATATTAGAAGACACTATAAAAGTACTTGCGTAAGAGCTAAAGGCACAAGTGGAAAGTTGACCCCCAAGATGGTTTGATGATGGTGTGCTAAGTTTATAAAATTCTCCCTCAATAGAAGGAGCCTGTAAGTACAGTGCCCACTAAACACAGAAGCAATTGTACTAGAAAACGGGTTTCCAATTTTGACTCAAGTGACAAAATTAAGCCCATCTGAACAAGGGCTGACCGATTTCTTCTCTGGAACCCGCCTCCTTCCCCTCCCCCTCAATACACTGGCTTCTTTTTTAGTCCATCCATCTCTGGAATTCTCTCCTGGTTATGTTTACCACTCAATTCTAATGTTAATTAGAGACATACACATCCGTATTTGTAACCCACATTTTCATCAGCAAAGCCCACCGGGCCAAATGAAAACCGAGGAGTGTGTCTGCGTGTGAGCCAACAATGCAGAGATGGCTGTATTCTTGAACACACATATCTAACATTCTTTCCTCCCTGGTGTTAATTTTCCCTTTCTGTGTCCTCTTATTATGCTATCTCCAACATGGGTGACAGATTCCTTTTTAGCCTATTTCTTTAATCTATTTTAATAAATAATTACAGGCAGCTACAGAATTTATTCATTCCAGAGGGCTACCTCCTTCACATTTTTTTCCAGAGGTGCAGCTCAAGGAGACATGGTGATAATCGGGGAGGGGGGGGGTGGTGGTGGTGGTGCCTGGAATCCCTTCTACACAATGTCATTATGAGCTCCCATTTAAAATGAAAAATGTATATTTCACTTAAAAGCGATACAAGGTTAGCGCCTCTTCCTGGGAATGCTTCACAACAAGGGACACTATGGTTCCATATTCAGAAAAGAAGCAGGAGGAAATTGAAAGAAAATAAAAATCACTAGAATATATTTTTGAGATATTAAACAAGTCCCTTTTTGAGGAAAAAAAAAAGATTCATACTCTTTGTCTTTCCTACAATGGGGAATTATTGGCTTTCTCTGGGTTTGAGAATTTTATTCCAAAACCAGTTAAGCTACTTTGTGTACTACTTGGGGCTTTATTTATTTTTCTTTTATTAGAAACAGAAAGAGATCTCCTTCTATTTTTCACAGTTTCTACCATCTTCCCTAGATGTATTATCATTTCCAATGTGTTGATTTAAATGCTCACAAAATAGGGTTTCCTTCCAAGGGCTGGAATTCCACTCATCAGCCTTCACGACCCTCGTACTACAAACAGGTTTTTACGGCGCTGAGCCTGGGGCTGAATGTTTTTCTACATTTCTTCAAAATGCCCCCGTGGACAAACACACTGGGTACATTTCACTGATCAACTTCACTTCTTCAAAATCAAGCTTTACCCCATCTTATTCAAGCAAATGTTTTGAAGCGTCTGAAACAGGAAGCTAACTTCATAGCTCAGCTGTAGAGTGGGTTTGTAATATTTATCTTTGGAGGGCTCAAAATATTCCTTTATTAAGTACTTGCTTGAAGTGCATTGCTAAACAGTTTCTCCCACATGTATGCTAAAATTTGTTAACTGAGCTCCTTTCCCATAAATGATTCTTTTTTTTTTTTTTTTTTCAAAAAAATGCTTGCTTTGAATTTATATATATTTCAGCCTTGACTAATGTTTTATTTAAAATAGTTACGGTGCACCTTTTGATTTGGAGTTTAAAGTAAATAATATTTGTACATCTGAAACATACTCAAGACAAATGAAAAGCCTCTAGATGCTTTTGTGTGAGATGTTGGAGGGCTCTACAAACTTAAAAGGACAACCTCAATTAAGCTCATCTTCATCTGGAAAAAAGTAGCAACTGAAGGCTGAATATATTAGATAATACACACTTGCTGAAGAGCATTCTCTTAGCTATTTAAAAAAATTTTTTAAAGGAAAAAAAAGAAAAATATTCCTGATAACCAACCCAAAGCTGGCCCGAGTGTCGCTAGATGCTAATTTTGTTTGAAACTGTTCAACTAACTCTGAATAGATATCCATATTCAACAAAGACATAATTAATGGCAACGTTTCCTTCAGCCTTAAGACATCATAACAAGCTGCAAAGTACAAAAAGATTTTTATGGGAACTAATTTAAGGACAAAGGGTTGACCTCTCGCATTTCATTAACTAACTGGAGGGAGGCAGGGAAGAGTGGCAGTGCTCATGTCGTTCATTTCAAGCAGCCAATTTCCAAATGCAAATCGCAATCTGCAGATGTTGGAGGCTGATATGGATATTTTTAAATATCATTTGTTCAATTTAAGGACATCAGACATTTGAATTTTAAATAAAAATCAAAACCAATTTTGGGATTCATTTTTAGTCAGGGAATGAATGTATTCATGGTGCATTGAAGGTCTTTAGGTTAGCTATGTTTTCAAGTGTCTAAAACTATTCTTGTAAACCATTAATTTCATATATTATTTCCAAAACCTTTTAATGGAGAAGTTCTATTAAGCTACACATTATTCCTGATGATTGTGCCAAGTGAGAAGTGGTGTATTTTGAGTACAGAGTTAGAAGGATAGAAGCAACCGTCCGAATCAGACACCTGATTCCTGGATGTGTTAAAAAATCTACATGCTCTGGACTCTACAGTTTGCTTTAGGCATTACCTGATGTAAAGTTCGAGAGGTTCACTTTACAGGATATGGAAACAGTTAAGTACATTACTCCTTTTAGAATTCTGACCTTTCCTGACTCTCTTTGGGCTTTATTATTTTTTTCCTATAGCACTTTTCACTCCCTGACTCACAATGTGTTTTACTTATTATTTTTTTGTCTGTCCCCACTCCCCTCTCTCTAGAATATAAGCTTCAAGAAAGCAAAGACTTTCAGCTCATTTGTTCATTGCCAAATCTGCAGGGCCTACTTCTGCATTTTCCATGATGGTCACTAGTCACGTGTGGCCATTCGGATTTAATTTAAAATTCATTGTTATTAAACAAAATTAAAAATTCACTTCCCCAGTCATATAAGCCACATTTTGAGTGCTCGATGACCACATGGGCTAGTGGCTTCTGTATCAAGACTGTGCAGATACAGAACATTCTCATTGCCTCCAACAATTCTAGGGCACAGTGCTGGCCTTGTAGTGCCTGGCACATAGTAGGCACTCAATAATAATTGTTGAAATTGAATTTGAACACCTGGAAAAGGCTATTTCCAAGGATAAGAGACGTCTGGTATGGTGCCCCATACTCAAATGCTTAGATTGGCTGAGGAAAGCACAGTTTACCATAGAACTCTCAGCATGGAGTCACATATTATTCTACATATACCATCATTCCATCACTGAAGGCGGATGTCTGTCTTGTGGTTTTGCTTTGTTTTGTTTAGGGTACAAAGGATTATGCAATTCACTTTTGCATCTCTTCATATAGGATTTATGAGGTAAGATAGGAAAGATATCGCCAATCCCATTTTTAGGTGGGAGATGAGGGTTACAGGGGATTAACAGCTCACTGCTAGACGACAGAGAACATTGTGAGATGCCTGTCCATGGGGCCACACCTTCTTGTTTAGTCTAGGGTTTTCCTAATTAGTGCAGTCTTCCCCACATGCACCCACAGACATTTTGGGGAGGTGCTTAATAAAGCTTCATTGAATTGTATTAAACAATTACATTAAAAATTAATTAAAATTGCCTTCCACTCACTATCATCATCACCACCACCATTTTTTATTTTTATTTATTAAGAAATTTTTTTAATGTTTATTTTTGAGAGAGAGAGAGAGAGGAGAGAGACAGAGTTTGAGTGGGCAAGGGGTAGAGAGAGAGGAATTCGAAGTAGGCTCCAGGCTCCAAGCTGTCAGCACAGAGCCTGATGCGGGGCTCAAACCCACAAACTGTGAGATTGTGACCTGAGCTGAAGTCAGATGCTTAACCAACTGAGCCACCCAGGTGCCCCTACCACCATTTTTTTTTGTTTGTTTGTTTAAATTTTTTTTTTAACGTTTATTTATTTTTTTGGGACAGAGAGAGACAGAGCATGAACGGGGGAGGGGCAGAGAGAGAGGGAGACACAGAATCAGAAACAGGCTCCAGGCTCTGAGCCATCAGCCCAGAGCCCGACGCGGGGCTCAAACTCACGGACCGCGAGATCGTGACCTGGCTGAAGTCGGACGCTTAACCGACTGCGCCACCCAGGCGCCCCACCACCACCATTTTTTAAATTTGGCTATGTGGTGGGCAAAGTGCTAGACTTTTACATGTATTCTCTCATTTAATCCTGACCACAGTTTTATATATATATATATATATATATATATATATATATATATATATATATATATATATAATGCTTTCCCAAATTTACACATGAGGAGATGGAGCTTGTAAAGGGTGGGATGCAAGGAGGCACTGTCCTCCCATCTAGAACAGCAGTGGGGGCCTTTGGCCAGAACTGGAAGAGCTAGGCCACTCCCTGCATACGTGGCAAGGGTCACATTTATTCATTAATATTTTTCCCTTTCCTTCACCTTTGGCCATCTTGTCTTCTTTCCCATCACAGACAGTTTGACTTCATGGTTCAATGAGACCTACTGATTCTGGATATAAAGAAAGACTAAAATAATATCTTTGGTGCCAAGATGTGTAAGAGAGTATTCATTAGGAACATCTAAGGGCTTGAGAGTGGTGCTTTACAGAATATGATACTGAGTGCACAAAAGAAAAGAGGCCAACTTGGGAATGAAGGCCTCTGCTAATTCTTTTTTTTTTTTAATTAATTTAAATTCAAGTTAGTTAACATACAATGTAGTCTTGGCTTCAGGAGTAGAACCCAGTGATTCATTTCTTACATATGACACCCAGTGCTCATCCTGAAAAGTGCCCTCCTTAACACCCATCATCCATTTTCCATATTCCCCACCCACCTACCCTCCAGCAGCCCTCAGTTTGTTCTCTGTACTTACGAGTCTCTTATGATTTGCCTCCCTCTCTGTTTTTATCTTATTTAAAAAAAATTTTTATTTTATTTTTCCTTGCCTTCCTCTAAATTACAGAAAGAGCTTCTGCTAATTCTACCTGTGCTCCATGGCTTGTCATGGACACAGGCTGTTATGATGCTGGGTGAACCTGACTGGGGATAGTGTATCTACAAAGGGAAGAGAGCTTTTGATCTGTATAACCCTTGATGAAATGTGTTTCCTATGAGCTAGGTTCCAACTCTCAAAATCCCCCCATGCTAGAAGGCATTATAACACCACTGGATCCCGATTAGTCTTTGTTTTCTCTACCTTACCTTCAGTGCCCTGAAAAAGTAATGATCATAAAATGGGGAGGGCAAAGAGAGGGTGAGAATCCATTTAGATATATACCTCTGAGGTCATGAATATCCCAAACCACACTCTTAACCACTGAACTGGTCTTTTGGATAGATATGGACAGAAATGAAATGATTGTTGTAAAATTACCAAGAAATGCTTTCTACCTCTGCTAGAATCTTCCTAGCAACAAAGGACAAGGGCTTATGGGAAATTGGGATTCATGATTCTGGGGACCAAATCGCAGCTCTTGGAGATATTGGCTTTGGGGTTGTTTCCAAATAAGGGAAGTAGAAAGACTGAAATATTCTTGAGGACTCATAAAGAGGACAAGCTACAATGTGGATGGACATAGGTGTGTGCGCACATGCATGAGCACAGACACTTCTCCCATGGCTCCATGTTCTAAGCCAGGTATTCAGACACCTGGTCATACCAATTACCAGGCTGCTTGCCTATGAGTGACAGGCTAGGCCATAAAGTTTGAATTTCTAGATTGTGGTAATTTTGTTGGGAGCAGATTTCAAAATCAAGGTAATCTCATAAAATTGGAGATAAAAGAGTTTCATAAATCCTATCCATTTGGGGGGTTACTTATACCCTGCTTTATTTCTAGTGAACTTGTGACTTCATAAATAGAGTAACTGACAAAACTTTTGACAAGAAAAGTATTAATACGTGTAATTAATAGAAAGCATAATGATTCAATGGCCAAAATGAAATAAGCCTGAAAAAAGTAAAAGCAAAATTAGAAAGTTATCACAGGATGTAGGCTAAGTTCTGGGGTCAGTCAGCTGTAAAATATAAACTCAATAAAGAAGAAACGCCTGGTTATCTGGCAGCTCATTTGGGGCTGTGTTTTGGGTGATATTCTGAAGTAGAAGGAATCCACTTTGGTGGAGGGTTCCACTGTTGTACTAGCTCAGTGGGCAAGTTTGTCACGTGTTTCTGTGTCATGCCATGTTGATCATTATCAAGGCTTTCTAAACCTCATGTCACCTTCTCAAAGAATCCCCATCTTCTCTCTTCACCCTGATGTGTGCTGGGTTGGCCAAAGGTGGTGGCTTTCACAGAATGGGTTGCAGATTGCTGAAAAGAATCTGGAGCACACAGACAAGTTTCATTCCAAAGTAGGCCATGGCTGAACCATCTCCCAGAAATAGGCACCTTACTGGACAGCTGTGATGAGCTATGAGGGCCACACTGCCTACCTGACCTGTTCCCTCAATGCTTTCATGTCTTGGCTGTAATCTGGTTCAGTGAGGCTCACCATCACCATGCTAAATTATAACTTCACCTATGTACTTTTGGTCCCTGCCCTCTTTCTGCTTTTCTTTTATTCTTATGTTTTACCCTCTGAGAGACTCTACACTTTATGTTTATTGTTTACTCTCTATCTTCCCTCCTGGGATGTAAGCTCCATGGGGGCAGAGATCTTTATCTGTTTGGTTCATAGACTTGTCTCAAATGCACTAACACTTGCTACCATGTCCTAGGCACTCAATAAATATTTGTTAAATGAATGGATGAATGAATTCCTTGCAACTACTCAGCATGTCTATGGAAGTGAAGCCTGTTCTGGAGTTCTCTCTCTCAGTGTCTTATCCCTGTGGCTCATCCTTCCCTCCAACGTGTGCTTAAGTCAGGGTAGCTTTTATCTTCTCTCCCAGAGCAGGAAAATGCTGCGAGTTAGGCCTATGAATCTTTCTGTCATGGGCCACGGCCATCATCTCCCTCTCTCCCTCTCCTGTCATTGCCCGGTGGGCAGTATTTGTAGATCTGTTTTCTGGTTTAGAAGAACAGGATTTCTCTCTCAGGGCTGGAAGAAGAATCTTGGGTTTCAAGGCAAATGTTTCAATTATTAATATTAGGGACGGTTACCTCATCACATTAGCTTTAGTCCAAGGCATACTCCTCACTGTGTGGACCAGACTCCATGTCTCACTCTGTGGCTCCACAAGGTGCTATGTTATCCTATGTGGCTTCTTTCTGCCACTATCATAGGCATCCTGTACCCCACAACCATTACTGCATCCTATTGCTGCTTCCCCACCCTCCTCCTTTCAGTGTGCCCCGTGAGAGCCTAAAAGGATTCAGCTTTATGGGGAACAATCCCATCTCACAGTTCTGTTCCTTCTCTTCAGCCACTACTGCCCCCTCTTGAGTTCTCAGCAGGGCAGGTCCTTGTTATAGTTATGTAGCAGGCCGAGCCAGTCTTTGGAGTTCCCTTCCCAACCTCCAGCCCTAAATAGCCCTAAATTCTCACTCTCTCTCCTCTTTCCCTCCTTCCTATCAAGCTACTTGGATGGCTAGAGGTGCCCACTGAACTCCTAGCAGCTCCATGAATGGCCCCTCACAGGGGGACTGGCCGGTTAAATAAGTCTGCCAGGAGAGGGCTTTGCTTACTACTCCCATAAAGTTCTAAGGGTGGCATTTTAGGTATTTCAGAGAATGGGATGCTGATGTGAGATCAATGAGGCCTTTCCTACATCCTTCATTCCGCATTTGGAGCACCGTACTCATTCTCAACATGGCATAGCCCTACAGTTTAGCCTGTGGCCTAGGGGCGTGGGCTAGTTTCATATGCTCTGCTCTTCACAAAAGCAGAGGAGGAACCTCAGGCTGGCTTCTTCAACAGATGCTTTTTGCCTCTCCAAAGCACCCAGCTTGGTGCTCCCGATATGTTCCCTCAAATATTTGTTGGTGGTGGATTCCAAGGACTTCTGACCTACGAGAATACAAAAGGGACCAAAAGCAGCCATCACGTGGAGTTCTTTTAAAACAGATTTCAGTGTTACACATCTAGTCATATACACATATACATTCTACAAAAAGACATTTTGTGCTCGTGCCCATTAAGAAAGAAATGCCACAGAGAGCTGAGCCAGACGTTTTCCTTTCAGGTCTTAAAATGAAGGATTCATTTTTGCAATATAAATTCCTCCCCCCACCAACCCCCACTGCAAAGGCACTTTAGGCTTATTCGACTGGCTTCTTAATTGGTCAACCTGTACTCATCACCCAATGGGGTAGTGGGTTCTCTTCTTGCTTCCAACAAAGCCAGGCCTCACCAAGAGTGATGACGGTCCAAGGTCTCACCATGCTTGCCAGCTCTGCTGCCTTCATCGTATGTCAACAGCCCCTGCAGATGTCTCAGGGCAAAATAAATGACTTCCAGATGTGAAGAAAAGAACCAAATGCATTCATGCAGAAGTGAAGGGGGCATTGTTTTTCCTACGTTGAGGTCTCTTGGAAGGTATCAATGAACAACAAATTCTTTCTTAATATATCACAGGAAATCTAAAATGGAATGTATTGTCCAGCAAATAATTTCCTATTTTTCAGGCTGAGAAACCCAAACCTAATTTCTTGTTAAGTACTAAGGCTCTCCAGGAGAGCATTCGGCTGCTTACTCACTAGTCTGATTTAATAGCTCATTATTCAAATTTCAAAACAAATGCAAAGGTTTGCCAGAATGCTTAAATGAATTTCATAAACTGATACTCCTTTTTTAGATCTGCTCTCCTCACTGGGGAAGGTCAGTCACCTTCTTGAAAATACTTTCTAAGTGGAAGCCCAGATACACACAATCTGCCTCTGTCATAAATAGATAATACAATTTTTAGTGTCCAGGAGAAAGGAAATGACTTTTTTTTTCTTCCTAAGATGCTATTATCTATAAGTTGGATATGTGTGTATGTGTGATGATGATGATAATGATGATGATGACGACGATGATTGTGTGTATGTGTATGTGTGTAGTTTTTATGAATCATGAGAACAACCATGAACCAAAAGAGAGTGGTTATGAAACCAGCCCCAAGGAAAGGTGCCATGCCTTGGCACCAGGACTTTGACTTATGACACATTTTCTCAGTTGACAATAGTCAATCTTTCACACACTTCCTTGGGACAGGATTATAATTTGAATCAGAAGGTTTTGTATTTCTGGAATCTACAAACAGGAAACTAAATTTAGCCTTACCTAGAATCCTTGCAAAGTTCTGAGCTCCACCATAGGCTTGTCAGAGTTGCTTGATCTTGTTTTCTGCAAGACTAAAAGCAGGCATCTCAAAAGCTTGAGCATAGACTGCTCTGTTGTATCCACAACTGGCACCTTGTTTGAAATGACCTTGTTCATCACTTGCTTACTCTCCATGTCCCCACCTTCCAGGGGAATGAAAACCTAGGATAGGAGGGACTTCATTTCCTTCATGGCTGTGTCCCCAGTTCCTACCCAGTTCCTAAAGTGGATCCTGGTTCATTGTAGGCACTACAACTTTTGTAGAATGAAAGGATTGGGGACACTACTTCTTTGTGGAGCTCTGGAAAATCCAGGAGTTTTTTGATAGCATTGACTAATGACTAATCGCTTTGCACAAATGCAACCAAATAATTGGGAAATATTGGCCATACTATTGAGATGGACATGGTACATTCACTCATATTGATTTAATAGACTGGAGAGGAAATTAATGTTTTCTTACAAGGGAAATAATCAAAAGATACAGTGGCAGAACCCTAGGAGATGTAAGTTGGGTTATTAATATTTTAATGCTGATACAAACGAATGTTCTTTAAAACCAATTGGGCCCTTTAAAGAAAACAACCTCTATGTTCTGCAAATTAATTCCAATCACATCTTTAAGTCCATTATAGCCAAACTCAGAGTCCTCCCCTTCCGTCAGCTGTTGACTTTCTAAGTGTCCCAGGCAGCTGCGTGTCTGTCTGTGGCTCCCTGCAATGACTTGCCAAACCTAGCTTTCTTAAGGCTGCTGACTTCTATGGGGTGCCCTGACAAAGCCTGCACTCTGTGGAGGCTCAAGGCCCAGGCGTCCAGCCAGCCTGCGGCAGGAGTTCAGGGAGTCATGAAGTTCTCTTTAAAACCATGTCACGCTCATGTGATAACTGCTCCTCTGTGCTTATTTGAACTGTCCCTCCCAATTAGTGGTAATAAGTGACTCTGTAAAGATGAACAAACACAGTGCCTTCATTAGTCGGCACCAGCTCTGCTCGCCCCATCCTAAGCCCACATTCCCTGCCCTGTGCCAATCAGCCCCAGGAAATCCCCAGAGTATTCCTCCAATAGTGTTTGGAGAAAGCAAAACACATCTTACTCTGAGTGAATAAGGACCAGCAAAAGGCAAATTAATGACAACCCATTTGAAGAGTTTGCTTGAAATTATTGTATTCTGCCCATCCACCGAAAAATTGATTACTCCTAGGGAAGGGGGAAAAATCCAAATCAATAGACTAAAGCAAAATAGTCAAAAGGCATGCCCCAAACCCATTTATTTTATCTATTATCCTTCTTTGCTGCCCCCCTTTCCGTGTCTCTTCCCATGCCTCCCTCTGCCCCTTCTCCATCCACACACATTTTTTTTTTTTAAAGAAATGAGGTATAATTTACAGGGCAGGAACTGTTTGGCCTTTTCAGATAAAGCGCTAATGGCAGCTCAGGGAGAGCTGCATGGTTATACATCTCCCAGATGAACTGGGGCCTGTGAACACCTTCAGTCCCAGCTTTGCTAGAACAGAGTCTGGGAGGATGCTGAGGGTTCCCTCCCTGTGGGCCAGAGAGATATGCAAATGAGGCATTTGACTCCGGATGCCAGCCAGGCACATAGTGTTAACCCCTAGTTTCCCTGAGCTGCAGGGAAAACAGGAGTAGGAGTGATGTTCCTGCATAGACAAGGAGGCAGGGGGCAGGAATGGCTTCTTCACACCTGTTTAAATGTCCTGTGATCTTGGGGGTCTCACCAATGTCTCCAAATCTCACCTTCCTTGATGGGAAAATGAAAATGAAGATAACAAATTCGATAACGAATTTTGCACCCCCTCCCTCAGTAAACAGCAGAGGGTCTCCAACTTTATTTCAGAATAAAATCCCCACTCCCTTATGTGGAATTCAAGCCCTGTGGTCAGTCACCTGGTGCCTCACTTGTCCTCCTCCCTTGGGTATCTTAGGCCCTGGCCCCTTCCCTTAGCCTGGAAGGACTTTACCCCAGTTCTCTGCCTCTTAAAACCTCTCCAGTCAGGGGCACTTGTGTCGCCCAGTTGGTTAAGCCTCAGACTGTTGGTTTCAGCTCAGGTCATGATCTAATGTTTTGTGAGTTTGTGAGTTCAAGGGCTGAGTTGGGCTCTGAGCTGACAGAGCAGAACCTGCTTGGGATTCTCTCTCCACTTTCTCTGCCCCTCCCCTGCTCATGTGTGCTTTCTCTGTCTCTCTGTCTCTCTGTCTGTCTGTCTGTCTCTTTCAAAGAAAAAAAAATTTTTAAAAAACCTTTGAAAGAAAAAAAAACCTCTTTAATCCTTTTAAGGGCCCAACTCAAATGCCACATTACCCATCTTCTCTGATGGATCCTCGTCATTTTTCTCACCCCCTCAGCACACCTGACCTTCACTGAGTGGATACAGATGGATGATTAATCAGCAACAACATTTCCAAGCACAGTATTATTTTTAATAATACTAAATGTTTCTCTGCCTTTCTTTCTTGAATCATCCTTCCACTCTTATCACCTAGTTGGCCCCCACATCTCTGACTCCCAACCAAACTTCGCCAGCCCTCAACACATCCCTAACATGTAACAGCATTTCTCCTTCACACGTGCTCATGGTTCTGCCTTTCTCTCATCCTGCAGGCCAGGGGACCATGGAATCGGGGCTACCAGACCTCCCGGCCACCAATCAGATGGCATCCTTCTTGTTACCAATGTGAGTAATGCATCGACCCATTTTAAAGGGAAACAAACCTTGCAAACTCCCAGTGTTGACTCATATTCATTATAATAAAACTGTCACTTAAGTATGTACAGATATATATTCACCTTCTCAGACCACATCATATATGCAACTATTAAATATTTTGCAAATTCAAAGCAAGAAGAATCCTACAAAGCCAATAACATTCAAATTGTCATGGCTAATTTCACATCAGGGGTCATTTTGCAAAATCTAAATCTTTACTCACAGCATGAGTATGGTACTGGCCACTAGAGAGCACCTTCTTTCTTTCTTTTGTTTGGGGGGAGGTGTGTGGAGTCTAAATTTTTAATTAAGTCCAGCTAGTTCACATACAGTGCAATATTAGTTTCAGTTGTAGAAGTTAGTGATTCATCACTTACATACAGCACCCGGTAGACTGCATTTACTTTGATGTTTTTTTCAACACGACTGCACATCCTTCCCCCACCCCACATTGTTCCCTATTGAAACTACTACTAGTTTTTCATCAGTCCAGCCATGATGCATTTGGGTGTGAGTTGAGGCAGCTGGGATGGAGGATAGATTGGAAAGTGAAGAGTGAAAAGGGGGACTGTTTAGGAAGCCAGTGATTAGGATCTTGTCTCTCAGCTCTAAGTCATCCTTTATACTCTGCTCTGTAGTGCTAGGGTTCAGAATCTGCAAATCTCATCTCTGCTTTGCCCAGACTCTGGCAAAATGGGGTGCTCGAAGGAGACCGCAAGACTAGAGTAAGAAGGACTTTCTTTTTCCGGTCCTTCACATGGACATGGCCTTAGCCACACTTCCTGACTGCTTCCCATTCCCACTTACTTCCTGTCCTTGACAGCATCTCCCCAGCCTCACTTCACCCCAGCAGCAAATGCTCATCTTCCACTTGAGCAATTTGCAGTTGTTATAATACTTGCAGAACTAGCTTCCTCGTTCTGCTTAAAGACTCAGCACAGCTGGCCAGGGTCCCTCTTCAAGGGTCTGAATTTCAGTTCCATGGAGCCCCTTCTCTATGCTTCTAAGTTTCTGTACTTCAGCCTCTTCTCTTTTATCTCTCATGCCTAGAAATGGTACTTGCTTCCTGTGGTTGCTACTTCCAAGACTCCTTAGAGTTCACTTTTTACCCTTTCCATTACAGAGTGAATAACTGTTTTATTCCATTTTTGTTAAAAACATATCAGGTGAGGCTTCTGACTTCCAACTGCTGTTGAAACCACTGTGGCAGCCTAGGCAAGATAAGACATTAAAATGGGAATGCAGAAAAGAGGATGGATTGGAAAGATTTAGGAAATTGATTAATAAAAAAGTCATGGAAACTGGGGGATGGAGGAGAAAGGAAGAGATAGGACTGATGCTTTCTAAAATAAACAACTGGTGAAAGGAGGGGCCTGAAGTGAGGTAGGTGAGGTCTATATTTTCTGATGCTTTTGGCCATCCAGCATTTGTTCCCCCTTCTCTTGTAAGTTTCACTCCTATTATTGTTCCCATGTCCATCCTTGATCCTCTTAAGGATGACACAGTAATCCTCAGGTTGGGACAGGTTGTTCTGTCAGAAACCAGTCAGCACTATTCCCTCCCCTTGGCCCATCCAGGCTATAAAGCCCAGGAATTGGTTTTGTGTGGAAGGGACCCCACTGGCAGCATGTGTGAGTGAGCACATAGTCAGAGCTTCCCCACAAGGGTGAATCTGCCACGAATGAAGCCAGCCTTGATAAGGCAGTTCTAGGAAATAAGAAGAGTAATACCGGATGCAGAGACCAACTTGGCCCAACACCAGTCCTTCTTGGGGGCTCTAGTCATTGGCTGTAGCCACTTTACCCCAAAGGTTATTGCTTAGCTAAACCTTTATTGCTTAAGCCAGTTTGAGTTGCTTCCCAACTATTAGCAACTAATCATTCTAGGTATATGGTGGAGAATGTGGATAGAAATGGATGTGGGGGAAGTTGGTGAGTTCAGTTTTGGATCAGTTTTATTTAAGGTAACTCTAAGACTTCAAGAAGAAACTTCGTGGATATAAAAACAGTAATTTTTTTCTAAACCTTTGCTGCTTTCCAGGTACTCTTTCAAAGGCATTAAGATCACTTAATATTTATATAACCAATTTACACCATAATTACTATTGTTACTTCCATTTTACAAATAAGAATAGTGGATGATAGCAGTTAAGGACCTGCCTGAAGTCCCACCTTGCTCTTTGTAGCCTTATATTGCTTATCAGTGAAGCTTTGTGATCCTGCAGCTTACAAGGGTACAATCCAAATATGGTCACTTTTGGAAATTTATCATCATCACATGTAACACTGATTAATTATTCTAATACACAAACAGACCTAAAATTCCAAGTCCCACTTGTAGGACATACCAAGCTGCTTGCTTCTTTGATTCTCCCCTCTACCTCCATTTCCTATTTCCCAGGATCATCGATGGCAAGTTTTGGTTGAGATCATCCAGAAGCCAACCCTAATTTGAAGGGATTTGGGATTTGAAGGCTACTAGTTTGTTTGGAGATGGTGCCAAGCAGCATTCCCTGTAGGGGAGTAAGGAAGTGGGACAGAGAAAAAGAGAGGCTCAGTCCTTCTGGGCCCTGGGATATAGCACTCTTCAGACTTGTTCTCCAACTCCCATGGGTTGAGGGCTGCTCCTGGGGCATCAGCCCCTGGAACTTCTGACTTGCCCCATTCAAGGGCTAAGCAAATTCTGGAACAGAGAGGCTTCTGCTGGACAGCTTTCTTGGCCTCAGGGTCCTGGGTACTAAGAACAGGACAGAGGGTTGGCATGGGTAGGAATTGTTAGTCTCAAGGCAATGTGAACAGGGTATAAGCAGTGCCCGTTGCAGAAGCAAAGGTGACATCAGTTTCTACTCCCTTGGGAAATAGCTGGCCCATCTCTGGTATTATCTCTAAGGTAGAAGCAAGGCTTTTACCACCAGTCTGATCCAGCCATCTCCTTTCACCCCCAAGCAAGGTCTCCTTCATGTAGCCTTGTGGTTGGAGTCAAGAGCTGTAATGAGGGAATAGCAAATTTTCCTGGGTGACTATTAGACTGTATTTCCAAAGGCTGCAAGTATTGTAGTTTGGATCATGGTCTACATGAGGTTAAGCATTTAGGTGTTTCCAAGCTTATTTTAATGGTTTTACTTGTGAGATACAAACATATGGATATTTAACATTATCTGTATGTTTCCACCATTTTTTCCTTCTATATCCTAGTATTTGTATATTGCCTTCTTGCATCCATGGTGCCTCTCCTGTTGATCCAAACCTCACTGTTTCGATTTTCTCTTTAAAGGAACATACCTGTGGCAAATGATATTTTCCAAAAGTGGCCCAAGCACTATTTTGGGTCCCTCATGCTCATCTATAACTTTGCTACTCCCTCTTTTTCCCTCCCTTTGAAGTTGGACACAGATTGTGGGGGGAGGGACACTGTGACTTCTGAGGCCAAGTCATCAAAAGCCATACAACTTCCATCTGGCTCTGTCTGATTCCCCAACTGCCCTGGGAACCCAGCCCAGGTCCCAGAGAGAGGCTACAGGTAGGTGTTCTGGCCACATCCCCAGCCAGGTTCTCAGCCAATAGGCAGCATCAAATGCCTTTGGGCAAAGGAATGAGCAGTCAGATGATTCCATCACTTAGCCTTGGAGTCTTCCAGCTCAGGCCTCAGACCTTTTGGAGCAAAGGCAAACTGTCCCTGCTCTGCCCTGTCTGAATTTCTCACCTACAGAAACCATGAGCCAAACAAATGATTGTTTCATGCCACTAAGTTTTGGGGTCACCTTTACGCCACTGGGCATATCCTTCCTCAAAGGGGATCTGTGTGGTGGATCTCTGATGTCTACCACATCTCTACAGGCAGAAATCCTTTACCTTTTTCCATTCCAGAGAATGTGGCTGAGCAAACCAGAGGACTCAAACACACAAAGAATGCAGTGGCCCAATGTTATGAAGGGTCCCCTGAGTTGGTCAGGGTGCTTTAATTACAAACAAAGGAAGCAGATTCTGAATAACTTAGCAAAGCAGGGATGTATTGGAAGGACATGGGGCATCTCCCAGGGTTCAAGAGGGAAGCTTCAACAGCTAGGTCTTAGGAAGGTCTGGGACCCAGCCATCCAGAGAGCTGGGAGGTAAACACACATGAGTGGCATCCTCACGACACCATCTTGGAATAAATTGGCTCCATGAATTTCTCTGTCTTTTACTTGGTCCAAGAATCAAATTCGGAGGGGAAGTAGTTTGACTGGCCTAGTGTGAGTCATGTGCTCACCTCTGGAATGGCCTGGGCCTGCTGACTGATATGTCTGCTGAGACTATACATGATGGTGGGGTGATAACAATCATCATTAATCTGCATTCAGCACTTAGAATGTGCCAAGCACATAGATTCAGTCACTTCATGTTCACCAGGAGGCAGGAGCTATGATTATCCTCCTTTTATAGATGAGGAGACTAAAGCTCAGAGAGGGTAAGTTGCTTGCCTAAGGCTGCTCAGCTGGTAAAAGTATCACCAGGGCTCAAGCACATTGACCTCATATTCTGAACTCTGAATTCCTACATTCACAGCTTCTCAAAGGCCCCTCACTGTAATGCTGCTCCTGGCCATAGTTACCCAAAGGTAAGTCAAGAGACCACTTGAAGAGGAATGGGTACTGGCCCAGGAAGCACAGTTGGTGCCACCATAGACATTAATGGTCCATTGAGCAAAAAGAGAAGGTTTGGGATCGGAATCTGAGTCCAGAGAGGTAGGTAGCCATTAGACCAAACTGACTTATTGCAGAGCTGGGATATGCCCCAGGCCAAAAGACATGTGTATCTATTCCATCCAGACTTATTTGGAATAATCCCCCCAAAAGGGATAGCTACTTATTTTGGGGCTACAGCATTTGATGGTGTTGGTGGATTGGTGCCCATGGCTGGCTTGGACACCCACCCAACCTGACTCATACACAGATGGATTAGGGCCTTCCTCTCTGAGCAAACCACCTTGCGCACAGCGTCAAGGAGATCTCCATGTATATTGCTCTGCCTGCGTCCCTTTGTCCTCTAGATCTGAACCTTCTATGCAGCTAAACTGTCTTTCTTTCAATGGCCTTGAAAACCACTCACAGGTAAAATCCTCCTTAAACAGACATTAAAAACATGTCCAGCATGCAATTCAGTGTGACACACATAACAGGTACTCAACGCATGTTTGCCGTTGATAATAAAAAGACAAGATGTTAGAGGAAGTCATATTGTGATGTGGGGTGTTTCACCCCCTCAATCTATAAAGCAATTTCACCAAGAAGTATTCTTCCAGTACAACTTGCTGGTTTAAGCCTGTTCTCACTCAGCTTAATCACAATGATATTTAAGAATTAGTTGCAATCTTAAAAACTGAGAATAAACTGAGGGTTGATGATGGGTGGGAGGGAGGGGAAAGTGGGTGATGGGCATTGAGGAGGGCACCTATTGGGATGAGCACTGGGTGTTGTATGGAAACCAATTTGACAATAAATTTCATATAAAAAATAATCCCATTTGACAGATAAAAAAAAGAATTAGTTGCAATCCAAATGAAGAGAATTTTGTTTAAAAAAATGATAATCTCTCTATGTACTGGTGGTATCCTTAAAGCAGCACATTTACACGCTTGTTCTTGTTCCAAAAGGACGAGATGTGGGAGATCCTAAGACGAGACCCTCATCTGAATTGATGTGAAGGTAATTCCAAGTGAATTTCTGATATTCCAAACTGCTTTTCTTTTTAATCAAAGACAATGGGAACACTTTTTAAACATCTTTTATGTTTATTAGGACAAAAATTTTATTTTATTTTTTCAAAGTTTATTTATTTTGAGTTTGGGGGGGCAGGAGTGAAGGAGAGGAGCAGAGAGAGAGAGGGAGAGAGAGAATACCAAGCAAGCTCTGTGCTGTCAGTGTGAAGCCTGACTTAGGGCTTGATCCCACTAACTGTGAGATCATGACCTGAGCTGAATTCAAGAGTCAGATGATTAACCACCTGAGCCACCCAGAAGCCCCTGGAGGAAGATTTTAAAATATTTTAAGTACACACAAAATTTCCATCATGCCCTATTTTTTTTCCTTTTCCTTCTTAAATTTTTGGAAAAGATTTGGATCCTGGTAAATGCTTTGTTATCCCAAACATAGGCTCTGCCTTGCAAGCCAGGCCAGTGACCCACAGTTGTGAATATTCCTGAAAAGATGGTGATTGTATTTACCTCAAACTCCTGCTTGCTCACCCTCCTGTAGACCATCCACTGGTGGCACTATGGAATTTTATAATTAAACAACAGTGATTTCAAGAAACATTGATTGGTTGCTATACTATGAAGAGCAAATAGTGTTGGATCCCTTTCTGATCCATCCTTCAGGTAGGTACAAGATTCATTAGAATCTTTTTTTTTAACATTTATTAATTTTTTTATGAGACAGAGTGCAAACAGGGGAGGAAGAGAGAGAGAGGGAGATGCAGAATCTGAAGCAGGCTTCAGGCTCTGAGCTGTCAGCACAGAACCCGGTGCGGGGCTCGAACTCATTAACTGTGAGATCATGACCTGAGCCGAAGTCAGACGCTTAACCGACTGAGGCACCCAGGTGCCCCACGTTAGAATCTTTTATCACCTGTTATGAAAACTCACATCTGAAGGAGTGAAAAGAGGCTGCTCATTCTAGATGCCCTTGCACTGGAACTGAAAGTGGTACATGTCAAAAACCAAGGCTATTCTGAGGCTGTCCTCTTTTATCCAAGGCCCAACTAGTTGGTAATGCCTTGTCAAACTCTCCATATCAAGCCACCCAGCACACTTGGCATGTTTGATAAGTATATAAGAAAGTGACCTTGTGAAGGTGTTTTCCCTTACTTAGCAACTATTGCCCATCTCACTTGCTTCTGTACCCATTTTATTCCACCTTTTGTCCAGATCCCTAGAATGTGACCTGGAAATAAAGACTTATGTGCAAGTGATTTATTAAGGGAGTGCTCCTTGAGGAGCCAATTAGTGGGTGGAGGATGCAGGATGGGGATGAGACAGAATTCCCACGATTCTACTCAGGCAAAGTCATGCAAAGGGTCCTGTGATATTGTAATTAATAGTAAGAAATACATATTTGGTCTTTGTTCCTGTTTCTGGCACAGAACTCCTAAAATCCTTGAAATTTCCCCCCAGTGATGAGAAAGATAAAGGTGCCTTCTGTTATGTTGATGAGGTGATTTTTTAATATGAAATTTATTTTTTTTAAGTTTTTACTCAACGTAAAGTTTATTTTATTAAAAGCCTTCAATTTTCTTTTGATAAAGGATCAATAGATCCACCTCTATTATTTAGAGTACTTTTTATTATCTTATATTTTTCCCCAAATATGTACTTTTTAATGGCTAGGACAAAAACTTAACTAATGCTTCCTATATTTCAGACCATATATGGTATAGGATTTACTGTTCTAGGTGTGTCACTTTTTTTTAATAGGAAATTTATTGTCAAATTGGTTTCCATACAGCACCCAGTGCTCCTCCCAACAGGTGTCCTCCTCAATGCCCAACACCCACCCTCCCCTCCCTCCCACGCCCCATCAACCCTCAGTTTAGTCTCAGTTTTTAAGAGTCTCTTATGGTTTGCCTCCCTCCTTTTTTTTCCTTCCCCTCCACCATGGTCTTCTGTTACGGTTCCAGGATCCACATAAGAGTGAAAACATATGATATCTGACTTTCTATATATGACTTATTTCACTTAGCATAACACTCTCCAGTTCCATCCACGTTGCTACAAAAGGTCATATTTCATTCTTTCTCATTGCCAAGTAGTATTCCATTGTATATATAAACCACATATTCTTTATCCATTCATCAGTTGATGGACATTTAAGCTCTTTCCACAATTTGGCTATTGTTGAAAGTTCTGCTATAAACATTGGGGTACAAGTGCCCCTATGCATCAGCACTCCTGTATCCCTTGGGTAAATTCCTAGCAGTGTTATTGCTGGGTCATAGGGTAGATCTAGTTTTAATTTTTTGAGGAAACTCCACACTGTTTTCCAGAGCGGCTGTACCAGTTTGCATTCCTACCAACAGTGCATTATTTCTCTTCTTCTGATGGGTTTGGGTTGTCTTTGCTGTTCTGCTTCTAGTTCCTTTAGGTGTGCTGTTAGAGTCTGTATTTGGGAGTTTTCTTGTTTCTTGAGATAGGCCTGGATTGAAATGTATTTTCCTCTCAGGACTGCCTTCACTGCATCCCAAGGAATTTGGATTGTTGTATTTTCGTTTTCCTTTGTTTCCATATATTTTTAGATTTCTTCTCTAATTGCCTGGTTGACCCATTCATTCTTTAGTAGGGTGTTTTTTAACCTCCATGCTTTTGGAGGTTTTCCAGACTTTTTCCTGTGTTGATTTCAAGCTTCATAGCATTGTGGTCCAAAAGTGTGCATGGTATGATCTCAATTCTTGTATACTTATGAAGGGCTATTTTGTGACCCAGTATGGGATCTATCTTGGAGAATATTCCATGTGCACTCAAGAAGAAAGTATATTCTGTTGCTTTTGGATGCAGAGTTCTAAATATATCTGTCAAGTCCATCTGATCCAATGTATCATTTAGGGCCCTTGTTTCTTTACTGATCTTGTGTCCAGATGATCTATGCATTGTTGTAAGTGGGGTATTAAAGTCCCCTGCAATTACCACATTCTTATCCATAAGGTTGCTCATGTTTGTGATTAATTGTTTTATATATTTGGGGGCTCCTATATTCGGCGCATAGACATTTATAATTGTTAGCTCTTCCTGATGGATAGACACTGTAATTATTATATAATGCCCTTCTTCATCTCTTGTTACAGCCTTTAATTTAAAGTCTAGTTTGTCTGATATAAGTATGGCTACGCCAGCTTTCTTTTGACTTCCAGTAGCATGATAGATAGTTCTCCATCCCCTCACTTTCAATCTGAAGGTGTCCTCAGGTCTAAAATGAGTCTCTTGTAGACAGCAAATAGATGGGTCTTGTTTTTTTTTTTTTTTATCTATTCTGATACCATATGTCTTTTGGTTGGAGCAGTTAGTCCATTTACCTTCAGTGTTATTATAGAAAGATATGGGTTTAGAGTCATTGTGATGTCTGTAGGTTTCATGCTTGTAGTGGTGCCTTTGGTACTTTGTGGTCCTTGCAACATTTCATTCACAGAATCCCCCTTAGGATTTCTTGTGGGGCTGGTTTGGTGGTGATGAATTACTTCAGTTTTGTTTGTTTGGGAAGACCTTTATCTCTCCTTCTATTCTGAATGACAGACTTGCTGGGTAAAGGATTCTTGGCTGCATATTTTTTCTGTTCATCACATTGAGGATTTCCTGCCATTCCTTTCTAGCCTGCCAAGTTTCAGTAGATAGATCTGCTACTACCATTATGTGTCTACCTTTGTATGTTAGGGCCCATTTATCCTTAGCTGCTTTCAGAATTCTCTCTTTATCCTTGTATTTTGCCAGTTTCACTATGATATGTCATGCAGAAGATCGATTCAAGTTACGTCTGAAGGGAGTTCTCTGTGCCTCTTGGATTTCAATGCCTTTTTCCTTCCCCAGATCAGGGAAATTCCCAGCTATGATTCATTCAAGTACACCTTCAGCCCTTTTCTCTCTCTCTTCCTCTTCTGGAATTTCTATGATATGGATATTGTTCCATTTGATTGCATCACTTAGTTCTATAATTCTCCCCTCATACTCCTGAATTTTTTTAATCTTTTTGTCAGCTTCCTCTTTTTCCATAATTTTTCTTCTAATTCACCTATTCTCTCCTCTGCCTCTTCAATCCACGCTGTGGCCACCTCCATTTTATTTGGCACCTCATTTATAGCATTTTTTAGCTCCTCATGATTTTTTTTAGTCCCTTGATGTCTGTAGCAAGAGATTCTCTTCTGTCCTCTATGCTTTTTTCAAGCCCAGAGATAATTTTATGACTATTATTCTAAATTTTTGTTCCATTTTATTGCTTTAATTGGTTTTGATCAATTCACTAGCTGTTGCTACTTCCTGGAATTTATTCTGAGGAGAATTCTTCTGTTTCATCATTTTGGCTAGTTTTCTGTATCTTATGTGTTTTAAAAACTTGTGTGCTCTGCACCTGCGAGCACTGCTATATTAAAGGAGGGTCATACACTTTCCAGGTCCTGGCCCTTCAGGAGGTTTTTTTCCAGGGATTGTTACTTACTCTCTGTGTTGTGACTTTGGTTATTGTGTTACCCTACTCATAGAAATATTTTGGATGCTCCACCAGGTGTGCTTTGATTTGTTCCTTGGAATAGCCCTGTAAAGGAAAATAGATAGACAAACAGGAGACAAAAACATGCAAATACACAAATAACACAAACAGACAAATAAACAAAAAGAAAACCCTAAAGACTAAAAACAAAAAACCCAATAACACTGAATACAAGTAAAGAAGAGGGTGGAGGTGGTGTTGATGAAATGAGAGAAATGGAGGTGGGGAAAATGTAACGAAGATAAAGTTACCCAGAGAGAGAGAAACTATATGGCTTGATTATTCCAGACAGAGAGAAAGGAGTGTAAAGAAGGAGGAGTACAACATGTATCAAGACAATGGATTAAATATGTCTGTTTAGACAGACCAATAATCAGAGTAACCAGCCTAGGGGAGGGAAGAGATAAGGAGGAGAAATGCAGGGTGGGGGGGGAATACATCTATAATCCAGAACGGACATAGAGTTAACCCAGGCAATGCTGCACTTCTTGTCGGGAGTAGTTGTCCACCGGGTCTGTGCTGCTCTGGTGGATATGCTGTTACCCAGTAGGAAGGGGTGTGGTTTGGTGTAGACTGGACCCACCTCCACTATGGACCCTGGGAGTGATCCCTAAGGCTCTGCCATGGTGGTGGTGGCGGTGGTGGGAGGGAATGGTGATCTCCCAGTCTCTTCTCCACAGAACTGACCGGATGGACTCAGTTTGAGTCATCCTCACTGTGCCACGGGTGCAGACAGGGAGGTTCTTCTCTCTCCACCAACTCTCATGACCCTGCACTTGGCTAGGATTCAAAGTCCCACTCCGTGTGCTCTGGCGCTGGGGAAGCACCTCTCAGTGCGATGATATGTGGTCCCAGGTGGCTTTATCTGTGCTGCTGCCTGTGCCACTGCACCTCAGGGAGGACCACCTTCTCCTACTGTGGACTGAGCCACCGCCGGTGGATGCAGGCAGGCTTTGTCTTTTCCCACAGCACTCCAGGGAAATGGCGGCCTTATCCTCCTGAAGACTGAGTCCTCAGCCCAGCCACTGTGCCGGGGGGGGGCAGACGCAGGCAGGTTCCGTGCTATCACACAGCCCTCCAGGGAGGGAACCACTTTCTCCAGCTGAGGACTGAGCCCCTGACTTACAACCACACCCAGGCCTGGCTCCCCTTCTTCCCAGGTGCGAGAACAGGGAGCCAGCTCCAGTCCAAAGAAAGCCCTGCAGTTAGAGATCAGATCCCTCTTAGTCTCATTCCGAGTTCTTTCTCCTGTCCAGATACAGTCCTGCACTTCCCTAGCTGCTCTTTTCCTTCCCTTTGTCTCTCCACAGAAGGGGCTGCCTCCCCTCCATGTTCACGTGGCCTTTTTTTTTTATCTCTCCCAGTTCACAGTTACCCACTTATCTTTTTTCCAGCTTTCCCATTTTCTTCTTAGTAGATTCAGTCTCTTTTCCTCCCAGGCCCTGGTGTTCAAAGTCCTTTGGTTTCTACACTTCTTTGTTTGAGAGACGTGGGACATATGGATTCCCCCTACTTCTCTGCCATGTTGGCTGCCTCCTGATGTGGTGACTTTTGAATCCCACCTAAGGATGGGGCCTGGCTGCCAGTGAAACCAACGTTGACATTAGAGGGTTGGAACTTTCCTGGCCTCTAAAAAGAGGGGAGGGGCTGGAGATTGAGTTCAATTGTCAACAGCCAATGATTTAACCCATAACATCTATGTAAATGAAGCCTCCATAAAATCCCTAAAGGATGGGGTTCGGAAAGCTTATTGGTTGATGAACATGCTCAGAGAGGGCATGGAAGCTCCCAGCCTTTCCCCACTTAGCTTGCCCTGTGCATCTCTTCTATTTGGCTGTTCCTGAATTGTATCCTTTTATAATAAACCTCTAATCCAGTCAGTGAAATGTTTTTCTGAGTTCTCTGAGCTGTTTTAGCACATTCATCAAACCCAGGGAGGGAGTCGTTGGAACATTTGATCTATTGCTGGTTGGTCAGAAGCATAGGTGACAACCTGAACTTGAGACTGGTGTCTGAACTGGGGTCTAGGCAGTCTTATAGGACTGAGCCCTTAACCTGGGAGATAGTGTCAGAAATGAGTTGAATCATAGGACACTCAGCTGGTGTCAATTACTCGGTGGAGGGAAAACCCCATACATTGGAATTGGGTAAAGAATCTTAGGTCCATTTCCAGGCACTCCCCAAAATGGGCTCTAAGAGCCTCTAAGAGGCAGGAGTACAGGCTCTTGTCAGGAAAAGCACATCAAAGCTAGAGACACCCCAAAATAGTAAAAAGTGATCCGTGGGGATCTAACAGAAGCAACAATGTTGTCTACTACCCATTCCTAATGGAGAGAGTAGCTTGTGTGAGCATGGGGGTGGAGTGGGGCTGAAGTGGGAAATATTAAGGAAGAGTATAGGGTATAGGGGGTCTCCAATATTTGGGTGTCTTCCAGATATCCCATATTCATAGCAAAGTCTCGGTCTTTATCAATCATATACTTAACCTGGGTCATAGAAAATGGTAATATTGGGAGTCTGGCCTATGCTGCAATTCATCAATGCATATTATCATTTTCAGACTTGTTTTCCAATGGACTCATTGTGTCAGCTCTCAACAGGAAGGGCATCATTCAGTAGGGTCACTGTTTCCAAAGGTCTTCCAGCTGCACTACCCAGATACAATACTCATTCTCCAGCCACTGGAAATGCCTCACTGCTATCTTGAGCTCATCTGATACCTGCAGTCCAGTACCTCCTTTCCTCTTTAAACTGCTCTATGGGTACCCAAGCTCTCAAAGCCTGACTTGCAGAGATGGTGTAAGTCATAAGGATCCACAAACAGTAACTTAATGTTTCATTACATTGTTGTTTAAAATAGAATCTATCCTGAGTTATAAAGACTCTCTCACATACCTCATTGTCTATTCCAAACACCCTGTGTTTCTTATGAACGTCTGCTTCCGTGCAATCCCACTCGTGGCACTAATTTTTGTTATAGCAAGGCTCTGTGATTACAGGAAACAGAGGCTCACTTGAATGAACTAGGAACAAAGAGATTTATTGTAACTTATTATGATGTAAAGTTGAACTTGGAATGATATTCAAAGCCACCAGAAATTATTGAACTCTCTCAGAACCCTGACTTTTCTCTTTATCTCTCCTCTGCTTTTCTTTCATTTGTTGATTCTAGTTAATTCTCTCTCTATTTTTTTCAATCTAATTAGTTTTTGCCTATTCATAGTTTCTAATCTCTTATACCTTCAGTTTGAATTGGCACATCATGACCATAAATTTTCTGCTTTCACTGATGTCTGGCAAATTCTCTCTGTTCTTTCAGTGATGCAAACAGAGGTTTGAAAAGTGCTTGCATATTGTTAGGGTTTGTATTTTATTGCTCTTGGAACTCTTCGATCACCCTGTCAATGACCCTGAGTTAGCCTACTGGAGAGACATGCAGACGATGACCAAGGACCTTTGCCAATAGCCTGCCAACCTCTTGTCATAGGAGTGAGGCCATCCTGAACCACCCAGTACAGTGGAAGCCCTAGCTGACTAAAGTAGCACAAGTGAGCCCAGGCAGGAGCAGCTGAAGAACCATGCAGCTAAGCTCAGCTCAGCTCAGATCATTAACCCACAGATTCATGAGCTCCTACATGATTTTGTTTTAAGCCACTAAGATTTGGACCTATTTGTTATGCTGCAAAAGCAAACTGATACATCATGCAAATCAGGGACAAAACCCAAGGTCAGTGGATATAATCCTTTTACTGGGAAGGGAAGCACACATTTGGAAAAGGCAATACAACCTACAACAACATCTGTTTTCCATACAACACAGAGTCATCCTTAGTGGTAGAGATTGTGTCTTGTTTATTTAGTATTCTCATCACCCTGAACAATATTTGGCATCTAGTATGTGTGCTCAAATGAATGTATGTCAAAATTTAAAAAAAAAAAAGGGCATTCTCTGTCCTCAAGATGCTTGCTGTCTACTTATGGAGATAAGATACATATTCAAATAACAACCTCAGAAAACAATAAAAAGTGCCATGGAAAATGCTAAGTTCCACCAAGGTAGATGACAAAGCAACTATTTCTATCTGGAGGCAAGGAAATCCAGAAAGACATCCTGTAAGTTGTGGCATTTAAACTTGGCTTAAAGGATGGGGAGGATATTAAAAGGAACTGGTGAATAAGACAGTCATTGTTAATTGTGTGAGAAAAAATGAAGAAGCTAAACTTACTGCTCCTGTTAGGGATAAGGCAAAAATCCTGATTTGCTTGAAGCATGATGTGATACAGATGGACTTAAGACCAGAAAGGAAGAATATTGCTAGACTGCATTGAGGTTTAACAAATGATTTGAATTATCCAGGTGCAGCCAAATGACTCAACATATTGTTATGCCACATGGGATAGAATATTTGTAATAAAAAAAAATTTGTTTAAGAAAATCATTTAATGACATAGGTTATAATTAAATGGCTAAAAATAATATAAATCCACATTCTAGTTTTATTAAATCATATAAAATTTTAAGTGCTTGTGAACTTTAAACTTAAAACTTTAATAGATATGATTAAGCCACTAATCAAAGTGGTAATGAATTGCTGGTAGTGTAATTTTGTCAAACACTATACTAAGTGCTCTATATGCATTAGCTCATTTATTTATCACAACCCCATGAGGTAGATGTTGTTATCATCCACCTGTAGCCAACATGGTGAATAAGCATGGCTTAAGCATGGTTGTAATGCCAAATTAGCTTCATTTGTGCCACTGCTTTTTGACATTAATTTTTTGGACTCATTTTCCTCTTGTGCATGGATGAAACTTAGGATATCTCATGCATTTTCTGGCCACCTCATGTAATAAAATACCATCGGGTCAATAATTAATATGCTAGTCCAGGGTGTAACCAATCCTTTACACATGATTGATGGTTACATTTTTTCCCCCTTCTCATTCTGGGAGATTGAGTTCCAGGGAGTAGGTGGAGAGTTGGATTGGTGATGGGAGGAACAGAGGCAGGAAGGTTGTTACTTGGTCACTGGATAATGTGAAGAACTTATGTTGGCACTCTCTGGGGTAGCAAGTCTTAAGGCTAACACTTTTCCACAAGGCAGTGTTTGTGGGTTCTCCCACTTGCCTTGGGACTTGCCACCTTTGATTCTTTTATTACTGATGAAAGGATCTCTCTTCAGATATTCTCTTATGATTCCTTCCTCAGCCAAAAGGCACCTGATAGTACCTCTACCTTCTTTCACTTTTTTTCTTATCCAGATGACTCAGAGGAAGCTTTTAGGATGATCTCATGATGTTTCTCTTTCATGGATGACACACGAGAAAGACTGATACATCCTTTGT
This sequence comes from Puma concolor, assembly GCF_028749965.1. NCBI lineage: Eukaryota > Metazoa > Chordata > Mammalia > Carnivora > Felidae > Puma > Puma concolor. The sequence goes on from NC_141669.1 coordinate 95,332,762, forward strand.
CCTTCCAGACCCTGGGAGTGAATGTCCCCAGGACAGCCACCATGGGTTCCTTCTGCCATTAGAATAGATGGCTTGACCCTTGCCTCTTAGGGTCTCTTGCTCAGGTCACACCAGTCTACTGTGTGTCTATGGCTTCAGGAGACCTTACCATGCCCTTTGACTTCTCTATACAGGCTTCTTCCTTGACTTGAAGTGAACAGGGGAACACTCAACCCTTTCTCCAATGTGAGAATGCAGGACTCAGAGCAGTAAGTACTCTTTCAAAACTTTTCTCCTTTCTTCTTCAATAGCCCCCAACCCTTTTATTTCTATTCTGTGGGTGAACAATTAAGATTCACATAGCCAGTGTCAACCACTTCTTTTGCAAAACTTACATCATGGTCTTGCAACTCATTTGGAAGGAGCATGATTGTCCTGGGCTAAGACCTACTTGAATATCTTGTTAGATACCATTTTAAAGTTGAGGACCCAGTGGAAAAGAAAAATGAAATAGTCTGTTAAAGGTACGTGATGGAAGTAGAATTCCAATCTTGATAATGTAGTTTCAGACCCCAGACTCTAAATTTCTCTTCTGACCTGTTCCATACACATGTACAAAGGACAAGTCTGGAATAAACTTACCAAGATGTTAAACAGAAATTTTTGAGTAGAGGGAGTAATTTTGTATTTCCTTCTGTAATGTTTGTCTATGTTTCACACATTTTCATATATATATATATATATATATATATATATATATATATATATGAAATAAGAAAAGTTACATTTTAAGGATTATTCTGGCAAAAACAGTCAGGGACAGTTTGTTGTGATGAGAAACTGGAGACAGGAATGGTAGATAAGACAATGTCGAAATAATTAAGAAATAAGAATGCAACAGTATCCTTATAATAAAACAGAGCAATTGCTGAGGGCCAAGCACTCTATTTATGACATTCTGACTTGATCCCCTCAGTAGCCCACTGAGTGCAGGTACTCTTGTGACTCCAAGTTTAGAGTTGAGGACAGAGTTGTCTGACCCCCTCCATATATTGCAAGTGCCCTGAGGGCAAGAACCTATGATGCTCATAATTTTTCTCCATGCCTAAGACAGAGTTGGCACATTGTGTGTGCTCAGTACACATACATTTGCTGAACTAGAGATGGCAAGGCGATAATAGTTGGAGGTTGAACCAATGGGAGTATCTAAGTGAGAGGACCCTGTGATGAAACCAGGCAGTTGGGCAGATCGTAGAACCAATGATGGTGGCCACCACATTCTGCAACCAAATCCCTACCAAAACTCACACACACAAAAAGAAGACTAAAAAAATGTTAATTACTTGAGGGAGAAAATTAGGGAGCAGCCAGATGTAAAGATTGTTTTCAAAATTCATAGTAAAAGGATAAATACAGTAGACCACCAATTTGGTCTGAAGTTTGTGGTGGCCAATACGAAAAAAGAAACTGGACCAGTCACATGATTTGCGATATAATAAAAATTCAGTTCTTGAGGAGATTTCAACTGTCCCAGGTACTGAAACCAGAAACAACCCCACCCTTATGTCCTACACCCGTATTTCATAGATTGTCCCCAACAATGTCCTTACACCAGATATGACCACAAGTATTATGAAGATTTCTTACGTGATTTCCTCTAAAATACATTGATGGCAAATGCCAAAGCAGAACCTAGTAGAAGCTGCTCTGGGAGAATGAAAATAATTCAGTCCCAGGACACAGCTCTCTGCCACCTGGGATTACTGCAGAGAGATGTTTTAGAGAATGTGGGCAATGGATGGATTGAATAACTTTCAGGCAGTCCTTTGTCAATATTGTTTCTTTTAATCAGCCTTTGATAAATATTGAGTGGCAGGGAGTTTAAGGTTGCCTGGAGTAGTTCGAATGCAGCTATTCACCATGTTAGCTAAACACAGACTTTATTAGTCAATCTAGCTGAGAGTTATGTTTCTAGTCAGTTTGATGAGTTTGACAAGGACAATTGTCTATAATGTGACAATCAATCGCTGCCACACTAATGCTGTGTAACAAACCCTCCCACAGCTCATTGGCTTAAAACAATGACAATTTATTCTCAAAATGTCCAAGGTAGCCGGTTCAACTGTGTTTAGCTCTAGACAGTAGTTTGGGTCCAGCTCTTCTTCACATCTCACCTCCTTACTTGATTGGTGGGCTGGCTGGCACACGTTTTTCTCATGCCACTGGCAGAAGTGCTAGAAGGCAAAGTTCACTGCACAAGGACATTATATATTTTTGCTTCTATCATGTCCATTAATCTTCCATTGGTCAAAACAAGTCACATGGCCAAGCCCAATATCAGTGGGATGAGGAAGTGTACACTGGCCCCAATGGAAAGAGAGTCCATAATATTCATTCTAAACAATAATCCAAACCATCACATTCTCCTCAAAATTTGCCACATTGATAAGAAAGGCTAAAATTAAAATGACTGACAAAACCAAATATCGGCAAGAAAGTGGAGCAACTAGAATTCTCTGATACCTCTTGTGGGATTATAAAATGGTACAACCACTTTGGAAAACAGATTTTAAAAGTTAAACTATCAGCTATCTACTGCTAGGTATTTAGTCATGAGAAATGAAAGTATATAATCACACAAAGACTTGTACATGAGTATTCCTAGTGACTTTATTCATAACAGCCCCAAAGTGTGAGCAACTCAAATATTGATAAACAGTAGAATGGGTAATAAAATTGTGGTATGTTCACACAATGAGATTTCACTCAGAAATGGAGGGAATAAACTGTCAATATATGCAACAAGTATAAACCTCAAAAACATTATGTTGAGTGAAAGGAGCTAGACGCTAAAAAATACATATAGTATGAATACATTTATATCAAGTGGAAGAACAGACAAAATTAATCTAAAGTAATGGAAATCAAACAAGTGATTGCCCTTGACTAGGAGGGATAGGAGGGAAATTTGGGGGTATGAGAAATGCTCTATCTTGGCTGAGATGCTGCTTATGTGGGGTGTATACATTTGCCAAAATTCATCAAATTGTTTACTTAAAAATATGCATTTCAGTGTGTGTAAATTTACTTTACTTAAAATAAAAAAACCCAAAAAAACTAAAAAGTGAAATTTTGTGTTTAGTCTGGCCTATACTACCAAGACCCAATTTTTTGTGTGTTGAACCTGGCTAACTCAGTACCAATGTCAGCCATACTTGGACTCCTCAGAAAGTGCCCAACAGCCCCTGGCCAATCCTGGGAAAGTTATACTCTTCCAAGAAACTGGCTGTAAAATGTCCTTCCTTGCAGCTGTCTTACCAGGGACTTCTGGGGAAGCTGGGCCTCAGACATGTCTTGGATACAAGTGGTGTATCTAGGAGATGAGCTCAGAAGCAAGAGTGAGGGAGCAGGGAGAATGAGCATGGGAAGAGGGAAAAGAGAAAACTCATCAGTGCCATTGCCTTCTACATATGAGCTGTTTAAAGCCAGCAGAGGGCTGATGTTAGTGCCCGACAACAGATGCCCCAGCTGCTGTGAGAATTGTCTTCTTTTTTTTTTTAAATATGAAATTTATTGTCAAATTGGTTTCCATACAACACCCAGTGCTCATCCCAACAGGTATCCTCCTCAATACCCCTCTCCCACCCCCCCCTCCCTCCCACCCCCCATCAACCCTCAGTTTGTTCTCAGTTTTTAAGAGTCTCTTATGCTTTGGCTCTCTCCCTCTCTAACCTCTTTTTTTTTCTTCCCCTCCCCCATGGACTTCTGTTAAGTTTCTCAGGATCCACATAAGAGTGAAAACATATGGTATCTGTCTTTCTCTGTATGACTTATTTCACTTAACATAACACTCTCCAGTTCCATCCACGTTGCTACAAAAGCCCGTATTTCATTCTTTCTCATTGCCACATAGTATTCCATTGTGTATATAAACCACAATTTCTTTATCCATTCATCAGATGATGGACATTTAGGCTCTTTCCATAATTTGGCTATTGTTGAGAGTGCTGCTATAAACATTGGGGTATAAGTGCCCCTGTGCATCAGCACTCCTGTACCCTTGGGTAAATTCCTAGCAGTGCTACTGCTGGGTCATAGGGTAGGTCTATTTTTAACTTTTTGAGGAAACTCCACACTGTTTTCCAGAGTGGCTGACCAGTTTTCATTCCCACCAACAGTGCAAGAGGGCTCCTGTTTCTCCACATCCTCTCCAGCATCTACAGTCTCCTGATTTGTTCATTTTAGCCACCCTGACTGGTGTGAGGTTGTATCTCAGTGCGGTTTTGATTTGTATTTCTCTGGTGAATAGTGATGTCGAACATCTTTTCATGTGTCTGTTGGCTATCTGGATGTCTTCTTTAGAACAGTGTCTATTCATGTCTTCTGCCCATTTCTTCACTGGATTATTTGTTTTTAGGGTGTGGAGTTTGGTGAGCTCTTTATAGAATTTGGATACCAACTCTTAATACGATATGTCATTTGCAAATATCTTTTCCAATACCCTCGGTTGCCTGTTAGTTTTGTCGGTTGTTTCCTTTGTAGTACAGAACTTTTTATCTTGATGAGGTCCCAATAGTTCATTTTTGCTTTTAATTCCCTTGCCTTTGGAGATGTGGCAAGTAAGAAATTGCTGCAGCTGTGGTCAGAGAGGTTTTTTCTTGCTTTCTCTTCTAGGGTTATGATGGTTTCCTGTCTCACATTCAGGTCCTTCATCCATTTTGAGTTTATTTTTGTGAATGGTGTAAGAAAGTGGTCTAGTTTCATTCTTCTGTATATTGCTGTCCAGTTCTCCCAGCACCATTTGTTAAAGAGACTGTCTTTTTTCCATTGGATATTCTTTCCTGCTTTGTCAAAGATTAATTTGCCATACATTTGTGGGCCCAATTCTGGGGTCTCTATTCTATTCCATTGGTCTACGTGTCTGTTTTTGTGCCAATACCATGCTGTCTTGATGATTACAGCTTTGTAGTAGAGGCTAAAGTCTGGGACTGTGATACCTCCCACTGTGGTCTTCTTCAAAATTACTTGGGGTATTAGGGGTCTTTTGTGGTTCCATACAAATTTTAGGATTGCTTCTTCTAGCTTTGAGAAGAATGCTGGTGCCATTTTGATTGGGATTGTTTTGAATGTGTAGCCTGCTTTGGGTAGTATTGACATTTTAACGCTATTTGTTCTTCCTATCCAGGAGCATGGAATGTTTTCCCGTTTCTTTGTATCTTTTTCATTTTCCTTCATAAGCTTTCTATAGTTTCTATCATACAGATCTTTTACATCTTTTGTTAGGTTTATTCCTAGGTATTTTATGTTCTTGGTGCAATTGTGAATGGGATCAGTTTCTTTATTTGTCTTTCTGTTGCTTCATTATTAGTGTATAAGAATGCAACTGATTTCTGTACATTGATTTTGTATCCTGTGACTTTGCTCAATTCATGTATCAGTTCTAGCAGACTTTTGGTGGAGTCTATCGGATTTTCTATGTATAATATCATGTCATCTGCAAAAAGTGAAAGCTTAACTTCATCTTTGTCAATTTTGATTCCTTTGATTTCCTTTTGTTGTCTGATTGCTGATGTTAGAACTTCCAACACTATGTTAAACAACAGTGGTGAGAGTGGACATCCCTGTCATGTTCCTGATCTCAGGGAGAAAGCTCTCAGTTTTTCTCATTGAGGATGATATTAGCTGTGGGCTTTTCATAAATGGCTTTTATGATGTTTAAGTATGTTCCTTCTATCCCGACTTTCTCGAGGGTTTTTTTTTTTAAAAAAGGATACTGAATTTTGTCAAAAGCTTTTTCTGTATCGATTGACAGGATCATATGGTTCCTATATTTTCTTTTATTAATGTGATGTATCACATTGATTGATTTGTGAATGTTGAACAAGCCCTGCAGCCCAGGAATGAATCCCACTTGATCATAGTGAATAATTCTTTTATATGCTGTTGAATTCGATTTTCTAGTATCTTATCAAGATTTTCGCATGCATATTCATCAGGGATATTGGCCTGTAGTTCTCTTTTTTTGCTGGGTCTCTGTCTGGTTCAGGAATCAAAGTAATGCTGGCTTCATAGAATGAGTCTGGAAGTTTTCCTTCCCTTTCTATTTTTTGGAACAGCTTGAGGAGGATAGGTATTATCTCTGCTTTGAATGTCTGGTAGAATTCCCCAAGGAAGCCACCTGGTCCTGGACTCTTATTTGTTGGGAGATTTTTGATAACTGATTCAATTTCTTCACTGGCTTCAAGTTTTCTATTTCTTCCTGTTTGAGTTTTGTAAGTATGTGGGTGTTTAGGAATCTGTCCATTTCTTCCAGGTTGTCCAGTTTGTGGGCATATAATTTTTCATAGTATTCCCTGATCATTGCTTGTATTTCTGAGGCATTGGTTGTAATAATTCCATTTTCATTCATGATTTTATCTATTTGGGTCATCTCCCTTTTCCTTTTGAGAAGCCTGGCTAGAGGTTTATCAATTTTGTTTATTTTTTCAAAAAACCAACTCTTGGTTTCGTTGATCTGCTCTACAGTTTTTTTAGATTCTATATTGTTTATTTATGCTCTGATCTTTATTATTTCTCTTCTTCTGATGGATTTGGGGTGTCTTTGCTGTTCTGCTTCTAGTTCCTTTAGATGTGCTGTTAGAGTCTGTATTTGGGAGTTTTCTTGTTTCTTGAGATAGGCCTGGATTGAAATGTATTTTCCTCTCAGGACTGCCTTCACTGCATCCCAAGGAATTTGGATTGTTGTATTTTCGTTTTCCTTTGTTTCCATATATTTTTAGATTTCTTCTCTAATTGCCTGGTTGACCCATTCATTCTTTAGTAGGGTGTTTTTTAACCTCCATGCTTTTGGAGGTTTTCCAGACTTTTTCCTGTGTTGATTTCAAGCTTCATAGCATTGTGGTCCAAAAGTGTGCATGGTATGATCTCAATTCTTGTATACTTATGAAGGGCTATTTTGTGACCCAGTATGGGATCTATCTTGGAGAATATTCCATGTGCACTCAAGAAGAAAGTATATTCTGTTGCTTTTGGATGCAGAGTTCTAAATATATCTGTCAAGTCCATCTGATCCAATGTATCATTTAGGGCCCTTGTTTCTTTACTGATCTTGTGTCCAGATGATCTATGCATTGTTGTAAGTGGGGTATTAAAGTCCCCTGCAATTACCACATTCTTATCCATAAGGTTGCTCATGTTTGTGATTAATTGTTTTATATATTTGGGGGCTCCTATATTCGGCGCATAGACATTTATAATTGTTAGCTCTTCCTGATGGATAGACCCTGTAATTATTATATAATGCCCTTCTTCATCTCTTGTTACAGCCTTTAATTTAAAGTCTAGTTTGTCTGATATAAGTATGGCTACGCCAGCTTTCTTTTGACTTCCAGTGCATGGTAGATAGTTCTCCATCCCCTCACTTTCAATCTGAAGGTGTCCTCAGGTCTAAAATGAGTCTCTTGTAGACAGCAAATAGATGGGTCTTTTTTTTTTTTTTTAATCTATTCTGATACCATATGTCTTTTGGTTGGAGCAGTTACTCCATTTACATTCAGTGTTATTATAGAAAGATATGGGTTAGAGTCATTGTGATGTCTGTAGGTTTCATGCTTGTAGTGATGTCTCTGGTAATTTGTCTCACAGGATCCCCCTCAGGATCTCTTGTAGGGCTGGTTTAGTGGTGATGAATTCCTTCAGTTTTGTTTGTTTGGGAAGACCTTTATCTCTCCTTCTATTCTAAATGACAGACTTGCTGGATAAAGGTTTCTTGGCTGCATTTTTTTCCTGTTCATCACATTGAGGATTTCCTGCCATTCCTTTCTGGCCTGCCAAGTTTCAGTAGATAGATCCGTCATGAGTCTTATCGGTCTCCCTTTATATGTTAGAGCATGTTTATCCCTAGCTGCTTTCAGAATTTTCTCTTTATCCTTGTATTTTGCCAGTTTGACTATGATATGTCGTGCAGAAGATCGATTCAAGTTACGTCTGAAGGGAGTTCTGTGCCTCTTGGATTTCAATGCCTTTTTCCTTCCCCAGGTCAGGGAAGTTCTCAGCTATGATTTTTTCAAGTACACCTTCAGCACCTTTCCCTCTGTTTTGTTCCTCTGGAATCCCAACTATGCATATATTATTGCATTTAATTGTTTCACTTAGTCCTCTAATTCTCCCCTCATACTCCTGGATTTTTTTTCTCTCTTTTTCTCAGCTTCCTCTTTTTCCATAATTTTATCATCTAATTCACCTATTCTCTCCTCTGCCTCTTCAATCCGAGCTGTGGTCGCCTCCATTTTATTTAGCAGCTCATTTATAGCATTTTTTAGCTCCTCCTGACTGTTTCTTAGTCCCTTGATCTCTGTAGTAATATTATCTGCTGTCCTCTATACTGTTTTCAAGCCCAGTGATTCATTTTATGACTTTTATTTTAAATTCATTTTCTGTTACATTGCTTAAATCAATTTTGATCAGTTCGTTAGCTGTCGCTACTTCCTGGAGTTTCTTTTGAGGAGAATACTTCCATTTCGTCTTTTGGATAGTCCCTGGAGTGGTGCAGAACTGCAGGGCACTTCCTCTGTGATGTCTGGAGTAACTTGTGTTGGTGGCAGGGCCACAGTCAGACCTGATGTGTGCCCCCAGCCCACCGCTGGGGCCACAGTCAGACTGGTGTGTACCTTATCTTCCCCTCTCCCAGAGTCAGGACTCATGGTAAGTGGTGTGTCCCCTGTCTGGGCTACTTGCACACTGACATGCTTGTGGTGCTGCTTCTATGGGACCTGGTGTATTAGCCGGGGTGGATCTGCAAGGTGCAGAGGGGCAGGAGGGGCAGACTCAGCTGGCTTTGCTTTCGGTGGTCCGCTTCAGGAGGGGCCCTGTGGCACCAGGAGAGAGGCAGACCCATCGGAGGGATGGATCCACAGAAACACAGATTTGGGTGTCTGTGTGTAAGCAAGTTCCATGACAGGAACCATTTCCCTTTGGGATTTTGGCTGGGGGATGGGTGAGGGAGATGGCGGTGGTGAGTGCCTTTTTTCCCCGCCAAGCTGAGCTCTGTTCTCCGGGGCTCAACAACTCTCTCTCCCGTTGTCCTCTAGCCCTCCTGCTCTCAGAGCAGAGCTGTTGACTTATGACATTCCAGATGTTAAGTCCCACTGGCTGTCAGAACACACTCAGTTCTGCCCCTCTGCTTTTGCAAGCCAGACTCAGGGGCTCTGCCTGGCCAGGTGGGCTGCCCCTCCACTGCCCCAGCTCCCTCCCACCAGTCCGTGTAGGGTGCACTGCCTCTCCGCCCTTCCTACCCTCTTCTGTGGGCCTCTGGTCTATGCTTGGCTCCAGAGAGTCCATTCTGCTAGTTTCCTGGTGGTTTTCTGGGTTATTTAGGCAGATGTGGAATCTAAGGGGTCAGCAGAACGTGGTGAGCCCAGCGTCCTCCTACCCCACCATCTTCCTCGCCTAAGTGTTCGAGAATTGTCTTCTGAGAGTGTAGTTTCTGCTTCTTCAGGGAACTCTTCTCAGCAAACAGAAGGCTTTGCCCAGGAGATACACCTAGGGTGGCTTGTGACCAGCGACTGACTGATATGATGGCATAAGAAGCTGGGCCCCTTGCCCAGAGATGGGACTGTGGTAGAATTCATTCTGTAGAGATCCCTGTGGAATGCGGTTGAAGCTAGTCTTCACCTGAAGCCATGTCCTCACTTGAAAATTCTCCTGTCTTCTCCTGCTCCCCTCCCTCCCCTTTTCTTGAGGGAACACCCTCAAGAAATCACTGGAACAAAAATCTTCATCTCAAGCTCTGCTTGTGGGGGATTCAACTTAAGGCAGATGGTGTTATGGGTTGAATTGTGTCCCCTTCAAAAGATACATTGAAGTTCTAGCCCGTACCTCCCTGTACTTGCAAATGTGTCTTTATTTGGAAATAAGGCCTCTGCAGATATAATCAAGTTAAGATGAAGTCCTTAGGGTGGACTCCAATCAAGTATGGCTGGTGTCCTTATGAGAAGAGGGAAACACCATGTGAAGACAGAGACACACAGGGAGGAGATGAGGCAGACTGGGGTAGTGCAGCTATATGCCAAGGAACACCAGTCACCACTGGCTACCACCAGAAATTGGGAGGTGGTAAGGAAGGAAGGATTCTATGCAAATGAGCATGGCGCTGATGACACTTTTATTTTGAACTTTTAGTCTCCAGAACTATGAGAGAATAAATTTTTATTGTTTAAGCCACCCAGTTGGTGGTGCTTTGCTATGACCTTCCTAGGAAAACAATGGTAGCCCTGACACTCAAGTCCTTATAAGGTTCTGCTTTGGTGTGAGCTTCACTAAGAAGGGGGAGGGGTACTGAGCAGGAGCAGTCAGTTCTTAAACCATGTCTTCCCATAGTCTTCAGCGAAAGGTAGAGAAGGATCAAAAGACTAGGGAAAAACGTTTCTTTGACTAATTTAGGAGGCTTCCCAAAGGGAGTGAGTTTGGCGTGCTCTGAGCTCCCTAAACCCATTCATATACAGTAGATTCCTTCCTTCTGTCTGAGTCTTATTCTTTCATGATCCACTGATAGAAGACAATTTCTTTTGCTTACTGCCCCATCCATTCACTACCTTCATTGTCATCCGTAACTCAAAAATAAAATCTTTTTGTGGGGGAGGGGGGCTTAATTGGTCAGTCGGTTAAACACCTGACTCTTGATTTGGGCTTAGGTCATTATCTCGTGGTTCATGATAATCAAATTTTACATCAAGCTCTGTGCTAACAGTGCAGAGCCTTCTTGGGATTCTCTCTCTCTTCCTTTCTCTCTGGTTCTCTCCCATTCACTCACATGGGTACATAGACACTCTCTCTCTCAAAATAAATACATAAACTTTAAAAAATCTTTAAAAAATAATAAAAAATAAAAATAAAATCTTTTGTGAAAACTAAGGAAAGGAAGGGTAGAATTTAGTACCCACCCGCTTGAAGAGACAGTTTTGTTTCAGTGGAGGGGCAAGTTAAAATGATTGGTGTTTATTTACTCTTGGGTTGTACTTATTCTGATTATCTTAACCATCAGCAAATAACGGAAGGACACCAGAATGGTGCTTAAGGTCCAAGCAGCTCTATTAGTAGAAGTTAGTTTGAATCTACTGCTAAAAATTTCATTCATATGAATCCATGAGCTGATCCTTAAGAAGAAAATAATACATTGTGGGTTATTTTTCTAAATTTTCATCTGTGCTATTAACCTTCTCAAACTATCTCTACCAGCATTCTGCATGGGTGAGTTTCTAGGTGGCCAATGAGGATGGAGTGTAAGGAGACCTTTGTTGGAGTAAAGTACAAATAATTCCAGACCTGTTTTTAGTCTTCCTAGTCTCCCTCTTTAACAGGCAAATCAACAGTGGAATGATTGATATACCTTGACCTTCACTTGCTGTTCAGTGCCCCAGAGGCTGAGTCTGAGTTTGGAAAGACAATGAGTGATGAGCCAGAAGACTGAAAAACTTAGGCAGGAAGAGAAAGCAATACCATTGTACACAGTATAAATGATAGAGCATTGTGGTCTTCGTGTAATGCAATAAAATAGCAAGGAGATTCCAGGACAGGGAGTGTGAACTGGTACAACCCTCTGGAAAAGTGTTTAGCAATATCTACTAAAATTGAACATTCACGTACCTTGTGACCCAAATTCCACTCCTAGGTATGTACCCAAGAGAAATGAATACCTCTGCCCAGCAAAAGACATACAAAAATGTTCAGAGTAGCTTTATTCATAAAAAATCCCAAACTTAAACAAGTCAGCTTACCCATGGGCAGGAGAATGAGTAAAGAAATTAGGGCATATGCATACAACAACATCCAACATGACAACAGAACTAAATAAACCACTGCTACACCACAGCAATATGGATGAACCTCACAAGCTGAGGGTGGAAAAGAAAGTTAGGCATAAGAGTAGATGATAAATGATTGCACTGATATACAAATTTCAACACAGATGAAATGAATACTCCACTGTTGAGGTCAGGATAACACATTTCCTTGATGAAGGGAGGGTGCTGGGGTGTGGAGAAGGTTTGGAGGGGCTAAGTGCTGGCTGCATGGTATGCTTGCTCAGTTTATGAAAATTCACTGGGTTGCAAACCTGTCATTTGTGCACTTCCTTCCCATCTGTTAAACCAATTAAAACTCTACAAAAAAATCAGGTGGAAATTCATCATCCTACTTTTGAATACACACAAACCCTTCAAAAAATCATATTTCATGTGACTGAAACATGCTGGAAGTTATTAAATAAAGAACATAAGTAAACATCCTCCGACTGCAAAACTCTCATAAGAGAATGACAACTGCAAGTTAAGAAACACACCTGTCTTCGACATTCAACTGTTATGTTATGCTCTGGTTTATTATGGAGTCACTTCCAAAACAGACACAGCAGGAGAAACTCCACCTTCATAATTTAAGAATATTGAGAAAGATGGAGTGCCTGGGTGGCTCAGTCGGTTAAGCATCCGACTGTTGATTTTGGTTCCGATCATGATCTCACAGTTCGTAAGTTTGAACTGTGCTGATTCTCTCTCTCCCTGTCTCTGTTCCTTTCCTACTCATGCTTTCCCTCTCTCTCAAAAAACATATTGAGAAAGCTGAGCCAGAGAGGATTCTCTGATTCGTTTTCTTAAAATTTTGCTATTATCTTGAGGGTTTGCAGAGCAATGTTATCCACCATAAAAATAAAAGGGGATTTTTATACTTACTCCTTCATAGAGGATTTTGATGGTAAAATGGACACATTCCAAAAACTCAAATAAAATAAAATTTCCATTTCTCAAGACCAATAAGCCTGCCTTTTCTTCCTCATCATATATCAACAATCACCTGCTTTAGACCCTACTGAGTATCCAGCTAATATTTGTCAAAATATTTGACCAGAGAGGTTTGAGGGGGCACCAGTGGTTAATGTTTTTCTGCCATCTGCTACCTGAGTGCTACTGGATGCCCTATTTAACCATCCTGTGCCTCAGTTTGCACTTCTTTCATAGGTGATGATGACAACAGCTGGCTTATGGAGTTTTTATGAGGACTGGATGAGTCAATGCCAGAGAAGTCTTGACGCATACTAAGCTCTAATTGAGAGTTCTCTCATATTGTCATTCTGCTGGCAACCTGACTCCTAATTCACCATCATGGGATTGTCTTGGGTAAAGAGCAGCACGTAGTAAGTAGCACATCACCACTCAGAACTCCACTGGCACAGGGAGAACTTGCCCACGTGGGTGCCAGCCTGTGGAAGACATCCAAGCTCGCCACCTGCCCAGGGGCACATCTGGGACCTAGCTGCCTCCTACTTCCCCCCTGCTCTCCCACCCCTTCTCTGCCTGCTGCCGCTGCTGCTTCATACCCTTCTAATGTTCTCCTAATTCCTTACCCACTGGGGATGGTTTTACCCTGCATAGAATACAGATTCTTTCCAGCATGGCGCCATTAGCAGAAAGAAACCCAGATCTGTAATAACTGCTTAAAATGGCCCAGCTGCCTACATCAGGGGTCACCACACAGACCAGAAAACAAGGCGGCAATCTTATAAAATACAGTTTTATTTGAATAAAACCAGTCCACATGGGATTAATTAAATACATCCATAGTGAGTGAAAGGGTGCATGTTGGATTTGCTCGTCCGCCTTTCCTATCACGGCTCTGGAAGGTTTAGCTTCTATTGCTTTTGTCTGCATGGGATTAAGAAGGAGGAGGTTGGATGGGGTTATTAAAAGAAAAAAGAGCATGCCTAGTGACCTAATTCCCTTCTGCATCTTTATCATGTACCAGGATGTACAAATCCCCATATGGGACAACAATGCAAATGAGTTTTACTGGAGAATAAAACATTTGAGACAAAAAAGAAACATGAGTTTGTCATACAATATCACTGCAACTCATAATGCTCAGACTTTTAAAAAATGACATTCTATTATGGAGTTTTATTTCCTGTCCCGGCGGGCAGCCAACCACGCATAGCAATTCAGAATTCAAATACTGTACAAGGATATACAGTAACTACGGTTCTCTGAGGATTTGAGCAAATGTCAGAAAACCAAGCCTGAACTCAAATTTATTAGTTGGCGCTGATATCTAACAATTTTACGTAGACGCTGATAAGGCCTTCTGGGAATCCTTTTCGCCATTAAGTGATTTAGAGGCCTCTACAGAAATTTCCTTGTCTGCTACATTTCACAAAGCAGCACACCCCTCCCCCTGCAATAGCAAACCATGTGAAAACAGCAGTACTATTTATATGCTCTTTCCAATGCACATCTTTTTCTTCAAATGCTTATTTCTATAAGACCCACAGACTGAGGGGGTTTTCATGAAATCAAAGCCAAAATGAGAGATGTGAAACAATTTTAAAATTTCAGTGTTAGGGCTAAGAAAGAATCTTTCCCTTTCAGACGCAGTCTTTCTCCTAACCTCACGCTTGCTGTTTGGTCCCTAGAGCTCTGCTGGAAAAACAAGTTATTACTAATTAATGGAAGTTTCTGGCTTCATCTGGACCAAATTTAGCAGCAGAAAGTAAGGCTGAAAGAGACCTGGGTGTTGGTGATCAGCATCCTAGTGTAGACTGGCCTGGGATTGGGGCTGGATGCACTTAGACAAGCAGCCCATTAGTGCAGGGCTCCATGTTCTCAATGTGCAATTGGCACTTGGACCAACTGAACTGGAACATTTCCTTCTGGGGTTAAAATAGGATTTTGAGCCACAGTCCCACTCCCATGCTCTTGACTTCTCTTCTCCCTCTATCTGCCAACCCTCCCCTCCTCCCTGCCTGCTGTTCTAGTAGTATCTCCACCCTGTAACTGCCAAAGTGTTCCTCAACCCACCACAGCGATGTCATGTGTATGATAAAATGTGGGACTTTATTCTGCTATATGTAACTTGTATATTTGTTGAACTTGGAAATGATCTCAGAACTTAAAAATAATTTTGAAAAAAGTTGGTTCAACATTCTTTTCATTGGCAGTAAGAACAGAGTAACTTCTGGAATGGAAAGCTGAGATCTCTGCTTTTGGGAAGCATGCAGGCTGGTCCAGGAAAGGGATGGGGAGTGGTGATTCCATGCCTCTCATATGTATGTGCTCTAAGAGAAGCCCCCAAGGAAGGTTTCTAACAGGCTGGGGGAATCCAAAAGTGGCTTCTTGTCCAAGCTAAATCTTAAAGGACCACTAGCAACCAATCAGACAAATGCAAGGAAGGACTGGCCAGGCATGAGTGAAACAGTGATGCTTTCATGGAGCTGTAAGTAGGCAGGAACTTCTGGGTTGTAAATTACAAGGCAGAGAGGAACTGTCCACCAATCTTAAGATGCCAGGGAACTTGACCTTTATTCTATACCTAACAGGACACACATTCAAGAGGGTTAAAGAATGAAGGAGGTGCAAGGTTAAATTTGCATTTCCGTGTAGTTGTTCTATTCCAGTGAATAGGTAAAGAGCCAGCCTGTGAAGGGTAGGGAGGGTGGAGATCAGGTCAGGAGCTAATGCAACAATGGCAAATCTGACTTAAGTAGTGGCAGCAGGACTGGTATAATAATCAAGGGCATGGTGGCAGCCATAACACACAAAACCCCAAATTTCAGTGGGCTTAGTACCATACAAACTTATTTCTTACTCACATCACAGTTCATGGGGTGGTTTCCTGTTCAGTTGGAGGGCTTTCCTCCACTTGGAAGTGCAGCAGCCCCGACCCTTTCCTTCTAGTGGCTCCACAGTCCTGAGGACCTCAGGTTCTCTGCACCTGAGTAGGAGGGAATGAGAGAAGGTGGGAGAGGCTCACATACTTCTTGGAGACCTTGGTCGGGAGGAGACACACATCATTTCCAGTTTGATAGATGAGAACTGGTCACACCGCCCACTCAAATACAAGGATGGCTTGTATCTGTAGTACTGACCTAGCCACAGGTTGGTACCTTGGATGCAAGTATGAAGTTTTGGAGGACAGCTAGATGTCCTTGCAACAGATGAGAGAAACACGGAGGAGTCATATTGGTGAGACTTGGGGAGGATTTCTGTTTGGCCGAAAGTATCAGGCAAATGGGGAAGGGTGTTACATTTTCTTTTTTGACTTAGACTGTGGCAATACCATGTGACAGTTGAAAGATAAGAGAAAAAACTATATTTCTTTGGGAAAGAGGATGTGTTTTGCTGGGTATGTATCTTAAGCCAAGCTTTCTGGAAACAGACCTTGAGATGAGAATGTGTGTGCACGTAACTTATTAAGGACACACTCCCAGGGGAGAATAGTAAGGGAATGAGGAAACAGGACAGCCCAGGGAATCAGCTGAACAGGGATAATATTTTGGGTTGATCCCATTCTCAGTCTGGTCCCATAGGGGAATTCTGGCACTTTCAGCATTCTCAGTGTGGAAGGCAGATAGAAGCTGAACCACACAAAAACTGGGGAAGGAGAACAAGAGATAATAAAAGGGATCCAAGAGCATTTGGGCATAGCATCAAACAGTGTCTGTTACACAGTCCCTGTGGGTCAAGCGAGTAGGAAAAGTGAGCAGATGATGGGATATTTGAGTATGGAACCTGAATGCTCAATTCAGGTTGAGGAAGGCAGACCCATGACTCTGCACAACAGTGGAAGCTGAAGCTACCATAGGGCAGGAGATGGTTTGGGAGACAGTGTGCAAGAATAAAAAGCGGAAGGGCTAGAACTTTGGGGAGCATCAATGCTTGAGTGTTGGGAGAGAGAAGATGAAGGAAGAAAATTGAGAGCAAGCATCCAAAGAAGTAGGAGAACCAGGAAAATAGGGGATCATCTGTGTCATTGGGGGTGCTTTTTTTTTTTTTTTTCAACGTTTATTTATTTTTGGGACAGAGAGAGACAGAGCATGAACGGGGGAGGGGCAGAGAGAGAGGGAGACACAGAATCGGAAACAGGCTCCAGGCTCTGAGCCATCAGCCCAGAGCCCGACGCGGGGCTCGAACCCACGGACCGCGAGATCGTGACCTGGCTGAAGTCGGACGCTTAACCGACTGCGCCACCCAGGCACCCCGGGGGTGCTTTTTTAAAGTAGGCTTCACACCCAGTGTGAAGCCCAACATGGGGCTTGAACTCATGACCCCACGATCAAGACCTAAGCTAAGATTAAGAGTCAGATGCTTAACTGACTGAGCTACCTAGGTGCCCCTGTCTCAGAAGAGTTTTAAAAAGACAAGGACCAAATGTCCATCAGCTGATGAATGGATAAAGAAAACATCACACACACACACACACACACACACACACACACTGAATATTACTTGGCCATCAAAAAGAATGAAATCTTGCCATTTGCAACAACATGGATGGGACTAGAGTGTATTATGCTAAGCTAAATAAGTCAGTCAAAGAAAGACAAATATGATTTCACTCATATGTGGAATTTAAGAAACACAACAGATGAACATAGGAGAAGGGAAGGAAAAATAAGATAAAAACAGAGAGGGAGACAAACCATAAGAGACTCTTAAATACAGAGAACAAACTGAGGGTTACTGGAGGGGAGGTGGGTGGGGGATGGGCTAAATGTATGATGGGAATTGAGGAGGGCACTTGTTGGGATGAGCCCTCGTTGTATGTAAGTGATGAATCATTGGGTTCTACTCCTGAAACCAATACTACACTGTATGTTAGCAACTTGAATTTAAATAAATTAATTAAAAAAAGACAAGGACCAAAATTAAATCTGGCCATCTGGAGCCCATGCCCTATTTGGCAAGAGCAGATTCCATTTCATTTTGCAAAACTCCTCCTGTTCCTGTCTTTATTCTTTTTTCCTGTCTTTATTCTTAAAAAAAAACTTTATAACTTTGTATTCTATTTAGCAATGAGCATTGTGAGTTTATATGAAAATGCCAAGAGGAAAGAGTTAAATGAAATTTTGGCTTATTATTAAAACCCAAAGGAGCTCACTTTTTACTCACTCTCACACCTAAGATATTTTATCATCCTGCAAGATAGGGCCTTCTCATTTCAATTAGTGGAAAGCTCACCATTAGCTAACTAATTAATGCTATTCTCTCACATCTATTTTCTAATTACAGTCACCACTGAGATTTTTTCACCCAAGTGGCCAGTGATGCTGTGGATTTATTTCAAATTTAGTTTGACAATAACAAACACCTAATTAATGTTTATAAATATAATAAAATCCCTCCTGACGAGTTGTGGGTATTGCATACACTAGCAACCGGTTTATTAAAACATTAATTGCAGTCGGATTTGTTTTGGGATTCGTGCATAATCCATTTAGTACATAGCAGGACTAACTCATTTTGAAGGGATTATGAATGAAATCCTCCACAAAGTCTTCCGTTTAATTCACATTGTAGTCAAGGAAGGAGAAAGTTTACTTTCAGCAAATTCTGTGGCTCCTCAGAATTCTTCAGTGGGCTACTTCATTCATTCATTCATTCATTTATTCATCTATTTAGTAAGTATTTGTCAGACATCTATTGTGTGTATAGCTCTGTGAAGATACCCAAAATGTGTTTATGGAGTGTAAAGATGAACACTGCAAAATTCAATCAATTGAATTTTACTTCTGGATGGAGTGTAAATTGGTACCCCATTTTGGAAAATTTACAGCATTTTCTAAAGCTGAATACATGCCTACTTTATGGCATCAATTCTACTGCTAGGTGTGGAGATAACAGTAATATGTCCACATGGTCACTAACAAGACACATATTAGATTGTTCAGTGCAGCTCTATTTATAATAGCCCCAAACTGGAAACTATATGAATACCCATCAACAGTCAAATGGGTTAATAAAGTATGGAATATTCCCATAGTGGAATAATGTATAGCAATGAGAATGGACATTCTACAAAGTTCAAAAACAAGCAAAACTGACATATGATGCCAGAAGTCAGGATAGTAGCTATCCTTAGAGATGGGTAGTAAATGAAAACTTTTGTGGTTCTGGTAATGTTGTCTCTTGATCTGGTTTCTAGTTATGTAAATGTGTTCAGTTTGTGAAAATTTATTGATTGATTATGATTGATGAAACTTTTATGCATGTTATATTTTAATAAAATTTGTAAAACAAAAACTCTGTTAGCTAGAGACTTGCCTTTATTTTTGTGTTGGTGCTTATTCTTTTTTTTTTTTTTTTTTAAGAGAGATGGCCTATGCAAGTGACTGGGGGAAGGCAGAGAGAGAGAGAGAGAGAGAGAGAGAGAATCTTAAGCAGGCTCCATGCTCAGTGCAGTCTGACATGGGCTTGATATCAAGGCCCTGAGCTAAAATCAAGAGTTGGATACTCAACTGACTGAGCCACTCAGGCACCCTTGTTAGTGCTTATTCTAATTTAAGTAGCTACATGATAATTTAGGTCTGATCATTCATTCATTCCACAACCATTTATTGAGTACCTAATTAACTTGTAATACTGATGGTCGTGGGTATGTGTGAAGATATAAAAGCCCATCAATCATGATATTTAGCCCCAAGGTTTTCACAAGGCATCTGTGGAGAGAATCACAAATAGTAGCTGTTACAGTACAATGTGACCAGTGCTTCCTCACAGGAAGGGTGCTTGGTTCAAGCTAGGTGGGTATGGTGAGATGCTTAGGAAAGGAATAGAGAGCATTTGCTGCCTTATGTCCCTCAACATCCCCTCACCCTATTTAGGCAGGATCATTGAGTATTTTTTGTGGAGCAATTCATCACCCATTGGTTCAAAGAAGGCCCAAACCCCTGGCCCCAGGACTACAGCAAATGATCCAGGCCAAAGGCAAAAGCGTATTTCTTCCACTGGCTACATTGATTGGTTCAGAGATGAGCATATATAACTTAAGCTGGTCTAATGCTAGCAAATTACAGGAGTTGTTTAAGAGCTGCTGAAAAAAAAAATCTCTTTCCTCTGTCTTGAAGATGGTGGGTCAATGCTGTGGCAGTCATTTGCTATTGAAAATAAAGTCACTATGTGGAGGTGAATAGGGCTAAATCCAGACACCAAGAGAAGCTATTTCTGATGACCTCAACTGAACTGTAGACAAGCTGAACCTGAAGCTTGCTCTACCATGGGACTTTGCAAATAAATAAGTCAATAATTTTCATTGAAGCCCACTTGAATTGAGTGTTATTGCTTTAAGTGTGTGACTGAAAGAGATTTAACTGATACAGAAATTTTCCAAGAAGAGGTCATGTTCAAGTTGACCTTTGAAGGTACAGTAGGAGTTAAAATAATGGAAGGGGAAGGGGCCCCCCAAGGAAAATGCTACATCATGCCAGGAGGAAATGGAATGAACTGTCAGGATCAGATAAAGAACCCAAGAAATCTGATCTGGTTGTGGGTTTGACTAGGAGGAATGAATTAGGTGTTGCATTCAGGGACTAGACATGTTGCCTGTGGCCCATGCTGCTTGTGCCCTGCTCAGAGCTCTAGGACCCTCATAGTTCCTGCACATGTGACAATATCCTCCAGCAAGCACCTGTCCCTCACTGGCTATAGGAGCAGACACTGCTCTTACACAAATGGAGTTGGCACCCCAAGGAGAAGTCCTCCACCTATGACTAATGGGTATTAGTGAAATAATATCCCAACTTCTTTACCTCTCAATTGAGACACCTCTGAAGGATGCCCCACACCATCTCTCAGGGAGCCCACACAGGAACCTGCTCATTCATGCCGCTGGCATTGATGTCCTTTGGTCATCTATTGCTGTACAATGATCCCTTCCCCCAAAGACAGGGATCACAACAATTATGTATTATTTCTCTCAATTCAGTGGGTCAGAAATTTGAGCAAGTCTCATCTGGGTGGTTCTGCTGCTCCATGTGGTGTTGATCAGGGTCATCACTCTGGTGCATTCAGCTGGTGACAGCACTGAACTGAAAGGTCCAGCTGGCTTCACTCAGGCTGGACCCCTAGGTGCTGCTGAACATGGCTTCTCTTTCCTGTGGTGTTTCATTGTCAGTTGTGCAGCATGAGCTGCCTTGTAGCTGGGTGGCAAGATTCTCCAGTTGAGAGAAAGCAGAAGCTACCAGCCTTCTTCTGCCTGAACTCAGAAGTCCCAGAATGGTGCTTGTGCACATGCTGGTGGTTGGGGCAGTTATAGAGCCTGCTCAGGTCCCAGGGAAGGAGGGTGGGCTAGAGGGAGTGGTCATGGTGCCTGTCCTTGGAGATTACATAAGGGCCCCACTTCTCCACCAGCCCTTCCTAGGGCTGTGTCCCACTTAAACTAGAAGCCTGTTCACAGGGTTGGCTTCTGGGGACCCCAACCTCAAGCAGGCAAATCTTGTTTTTAGACTTACTCTTGATTTTTCTAGTGTTCAATCCCAACTTAGGAAGGCAAATGATTTTATAAAAAACTTATTCTAACATGATATAAAACTCTACAGTGGAGAATTTGCCATGAACAGAGTGACCTGGAGCACGAGGAGGCTAAACTGGTGACCTGTCAACTCAGGGCTCCTAACCACTGAATACCTGGAGTGCATCTCCAAGGCAGCTCCCCAGAAACCTCCACCGTCTTCCAAGAGCACTTAACACCAAATGGGTCTAATTTCCTGATGGTGGAAATTCATCTTGTCTTCTCGTTTCTTGATCAGTCTTGCTAGAGTTTTATTAATTTTGTTAGTCTTCAAATAGCTAGCTTTTGGCTTTCTGGATTTTCTGTACTGCACCTTTATTTCCCATTTTATTGATTTCTTTTCTCATCTTATTTCTTTTCCTTCATTTTGTGGTTCCTCTTATGACTTCTGGAGATGTTAGCGTAAGTTGTAGGGCCTCAGCCCTTCTTCTTTTCTACTATATGATTAAAGGCTCTGTTGCATCCTGCAAGTTTCATGGATCGTGGTTTATCTTAAATGCCAGCAAAAGGATTTTGGTCTCTGAAAACAGATTCCTGTGACTTAAGTTTACCCATATGCAGTCCTGTTGGCTAAGAGCTAGAGGACCTCAAAGGAGGTTTCCTCATCCTGCTTTCAGAATGCAGAATACAATCTAGATCACAGTGAATACCTAGGACACCATCTACTTGAACATGAACCAAAATGCCTCCTTTCATCTGTACAGCACTTCTCTTTTCAGGTTGTTTTCCCATGGATTTATTTGACTCTATTTTAATTGTTCCTTTTCATGGTCTGGCCCAGCCTGACCAGCCTGCCTGGTTCACACTTTGCCTGAGCTACTATTCTTGGAGGATTCTGTGCTGCCCTTTCAGGCCAGCAATGACGGTGACCTTTCATGGCTTCACCTCAAGCTGGAGCTGACTTGTGTCTGCTCTTGACTTGCTTCCTTGGCAACAACCCCTATTTACCCCTGATATGATACTGCTTTAGACTGCCCTTCTAATACCCTGCCTGGTCCAGCGCAGCCCAGTCCCCTGAACCTTGTACCTCACAAAAGTTGCCATAGCTCACAGCAGGCTTCAGTTAAACAGGTCTTACAAGTTGGTCTCAGACAATGACAACCGTATACAATGGACAGTTTGGGAATTAAAACTCTCTTTTAGTTTGGGTCCTCTAGAGGCAGAGACTCAAGCAGGCATTATGGCACATATGATAGTTGAGGGAGGGTTCTCAATAAGGGAGGGGGCCAGACAGGTAGGGAAAGGGAAGGAGCCCACCAAAGATGTGGTCTCAGCTGTGGCCTGATCCATGGGATGGGTATAGGGGCTTTGGAGCACTATCTAGGCTGCAGTATCATTCCCCTTGGGGCAAGGGGTCGGACTTTTGTGCCTATATGACAACCATTCATTAGTTGGGAGCTGCCTGGGATAGGAAGTGAAAGCTCTAACTTCCCAGGTGAGGCAGATTTATCAGAGTAAGGCAGTTCTCCAGAGAAGGCGGGAAGCTGTGGGTGGTCAGCAGCTCATGTTTCCAACAGCATCAAGGCTGCGTGTGCTTCCCAGTACTGGGAATCTGAGTGGGGCACCAACAGCATTCACCACCATAGCCTGTTTTGCTGAAGAGCATATCAAAAGTTCAATGACTGCCCCAATCAGAAGGCTAGTAACTTTTGAAATCAGGGATAGAATATTCAGATACATATTGCAGCACAGGGCTTTTCTCTTAAGATCTCACTGATAGCACTGCGCTATGGGTATGTCAATTGGTTTCATTCACTTTGAAATCACAGCCTCACCCCTTTTATGGTATGCATTGCTTAGCTATTCTGATATTTGTGATGTAAAATATCATCTTCAATCTATAACTAATTGAACATGGATGTCCCTAGATCTCACAGGCTGTGGGTATACATGAGGTCATATTGACATTACTAGCCAATTAAGCAAGCAATTAGGTTCAATCTCTTTAACTTTACGACTCTGTTTGGAACAGAGTCAGTTATTTCAGAGGGTTCCCAGAGAAGTGCCTCATATGTGCTTGTTAAAAACTCTGACCTACTGCTCTCAGCTGTCCCTCCTCATTCTGTGACTTTGGGTTAATGCTTCATCTCATTGCTATTGGTACCACTATCAATTGATTGCAATTGATGGAAGAGTGTGGATATTTTAATTTAAGATGAAAATGAAACAGTGGAGATGTATATTGAAACTTTTCTCATTTATCAATTACATAAGTGATTTCTTTCTGAATCAAATACTAGGTTTTGAAAGATAAAAGAATACTTCCTCAATTTTTCTATGCAGTTCATAATGTAATGGCTACAGAGAAAACTAAAGTTTAATCTGCATTATACACATTTTTTAAACTACTTTTTAACGTTTACTTATTTTTGAGACAGAGAGAGACAGAGCATGAACGGGGGAGGATCACAGAGAGAGGGAGACACAGAATCTGAAACAGGCTCCAGGCTCTGAGCTGTCAGCACAGAGCCTGATGCGGGGCTCGAACCCATGGACCATGAGATCATGACCTGAGCCGAAGTCGGACGCTTAACCGACCAAGCCACCCAGGCTCCCCTCAACTACTTTTTAAAGCTTAAGCCCTGATATGAGCCACAAATATTATTTCTCCTTTAACTTGACTTATTTTGTCATGCAGATGCTTTTCACTATATTCATTTCCATCTTTTTCTTAACTTCTGGATTTTGAGTCACCATTAGGAAAATAACATCTCCTACAAAGTTATTTTAAAAATCTTTTTTTATTTTTTAGTATTTCAACTTAAATTTTTTTTAACATTTAAATCTTTGACCCATTTGGATTTAATTCTGATGTAAGGTAATGATGGATCAAGCTTTATTTATTTTCAGATGGCTACTCAGTTGTCCTAACTATTGCATTGTTCACTTATTCGCCACTGATTTGAAATGCCTCCCTGATCACATATTACTTTCTTTTATATTTGGGAGTCTATTACTGGATCTTCTATTCTGGATCTGCATGCCAGTATCACACTATTTTAATTACTGAAGCTTCATAAAATATCAAACATCATATGCTCTAATCCCCCACTAATATAATACATTTTGGATTTTTTCTCACTATTTAAGAAATTGTTTTTCCATATAAACTTAAAAATTAACCGGATAATTCTAAAGAATTTCTTGTAGGCAGATCTGCTAGCAATGAACTCTCTCAGTTTTGTTTATCCAGGAATGTCTTAATTTCCTTTTCATTTTTGAAGGATAATTTTGTCAGACAGAAATCTTCACTGGCAATTTTTTTGTTTCATCACTTGATGGTTTTTTATACCATTTTTAAAATTCAAGTATGATTAACATCTAGTGTTGTATTAGTTTCAGGTATACATTATAATGATTCAACGTTTCTATATATTTTTCAGTGCTCATCAGAATAAGCACTTTTAGTTTCCTTTATCTGTTTCACCTATTCCCCGCCTCCATCTCCCCTCTAGCAACCATCAGTTTGTTCTTTGTATATTAGAATATGATATTGTCGTTGTTGTTTATCTCTTTTTGTTGTTGTTTTTCTTTCTTAAATTCTACATCTGGCTAAAATGAAATGGTATTTGTTTTTCTCTGACTGATTTATTTCACTTAGCTTTACAACCTCTAGATCCATACATGTTGTAGCAAATGGCAAGATTTCATTATTTTTAATGGCTGGGTAATATTCCACTGTGTGTATGTGTGTGTGTCTGTGTATATGTATATATATACACAGACACACACAGAGATACATATATACCACATCTTATTTATCCATTCATCTATCAATGGATATTTGGGCTGCTTCCCTTTCAGTACTTTGAATATGTCATCCCGCAGCCATCTTGTCTTCATGTTTTCCGATGATAAATCAGCTGATAATTTTATTAAAGATCCTTTGTACATGATGAGCTCTCTCTTGCTAGATTTAAGATTTTTATCTTTGCTTTTGGCTTTTGACACTTTTATTTTAATGTGTTGAGATGCAAATCTCTGTGAGTTTATCTTGCTAGGAATTCATTGAGATCCTTGGATGTGTGGATTAAAGTTTTTAAAAATAAAACTTCGGTAGTTTTCAGATATTATTTCTTCAAATATCAACTTTGTCCCTTTTCTCTCTCTCCTCTCTTTCTTGGACTTTCATTATGTGTGTATTGATGGTGTCTCAAAGGTCTGTAAGGCTCTTTTCATTTTTCTTTTTCCTTTCTGCTTCCCAGACTGGATAATCTTGATTGACTTCATTGACTTGAAGATTGACAATCTTCAGGTTCACTGATTCTTTCTGCTGTCTCCTGAAATCTGTGGTTGAATACCTCTAGTTAATTTTTCCTTTTTGGTTATACTTTTCAACTCCAGAATTTGTTTGGTTCCTTTTATAACTTCTACATCCTTGTTGATATTCTATATTTGTTGAGATATCATTTTCATACTTTCTTTTAGCTCTTTGGACATATTTAAAATATCTGATATAAGTCTTTGTCTAATAACTCCTGTGTTTGTGCTTCTTCTGGGACAGTTTCTATTTATTGCTTCCCCCACCTATGTATCGGTCATACTTTTTTATTTGCATGCCTTATAAAATTTATTGAAAACTGGACACTTAAAGGAATATAATGTGGAAACTCTGAAAATTAGGTTCCCTCTCTCCTCAGGATTAGTTTTTGTTGCTCATTGTTGAAATTATTGTTTGTTTGTTTGTTTGTTTGTTTAATGAATTTTTTGAATAAATTCTCTAATCTCTGCATCTTTGTTATGTGTAGATACTGAAATCTCTACTCAGTGAGCTTATGGTAGACTAACGATTAGACAGAGATTTTCTCAACTGCCTGTAGCCTATAAGTCCCCAAGTATTTGCGTGGGGCCGCTGTGTGTGTGTGTGCTGTTACATGAGTTCATCACCCAGCCAGGTAGTTTACAACTCTGCCTTAGTCTTCATTTCCTGCTTGTGTGGAGCCTCCAGGTTGGTCAGAAGTGAGAGCTTAGAGCCTTCTTAGGTGTTTGTTGAGCATGCTTACAGTTGCACCCACCCTAAGAGGCAAGTACCATTCTAGATTCCTCAGAATTCCTCAAGTGAGATCAAATAAAGACAAGCCATTTGTGTGGAGTTTTTCAGTGAACCACCACGACAAATAATCACAGTTATTTGGAACTAAGGTTCATTCTACTCCCTCTGGTAGCAGGAATACAGACTATTATTTTCTGAGGCTAACACTGAGCTGGGGAGCTGAGAATTGGGGATCAAAATGCCCAAGGTTTCTATTCTTACCAAGATTCAGCAATATTTTTTTATGTTCCTAAGGATGCTAGAGACTTTGGTTAATTTACAGAGTTCTGAAAAACTTGATTCTGACAATTTTTGCCATTTGATTCATTGTGTTTATGGAGGGTTGAACTTTCTGATATCCTTACTCTGCCATCTCCCACTGACACCATTTTTGTCTCTACTTCTTTTTATACATCAGTCCACTCCTCTGTTGTATGTGCCCTGTTACTTCCAGCAGAGCTAAATGACTTTACAGTTCTTGTGCTAGTCATTCCCATTTTCTGAGTCTCTTAGTTCAAATTGCTGTGATAGAAAATCTGATTGAGGCACGCCTGGGTGGCTCAGTCGGTTAAGTGGCCGACTTCGGCTTAGGTCATGATTTTGCGATCCGTGAGTTCAAGCCCCACATCGGGCTCTGTGCTGACAGCTCAGAGCCTGGAGCCTGTTTCAGATTCTGTGTCTCCCTCTCTCTGACCCTCCCCCGTTCATGCTCTGTCTCTCTCTGTCTCAAAAATAAATAAACGTTAAAAAAAAAAGAAAATCTGATTGAAACATCCCAGGCAATAGAATGACTCACTCTGTACTAGTCATCTATATTTGTAGTGGAAGACCATGTATAAATATGGCCCCCTGACCCCTTGTCTCATACAAGAGTTGTGTTGGGAGGTAGTGGCAAGGAAAAGGAAGGCAGGTAGTCTTGCATTTCTAGTACATATTTCACAGTTAATTTCACCCTCTGCACCAGTGACCCCATTCTCTCATGCATGTTCTGGAAACTTGTTTTTAGGAACACAACCTTCAGGGCATTCCTTTCAGGGCTAGGCTAGCACTCTCTTCCCACATTTCTGTCGTTCCTCAGGCCCTTTCTTTTATTCTGCCTGGATCCTCTTCCTACAGAGCTGCTGAAGATCAAGAAAATCACTTCCACCTTTCTCTGTAATACTGCTCTTGAAACAAGCATACAAAACTCTCCTTATTTTTCAAGAATGTTTATTTCTTTCAGAAGAAAGAGACATAGTTTAGTAAAAATTAAAGATTTAGCCTATCTCTTCTCATCTATTCTGTACCAATATTGTGCTGACCTTTGGGTATTGGTTACACCTTCACTTCCACCTGCCTTTGTGTCTTATCCTTTACTTTGGTCTTTGATATTGTGTGGTCTTTTAGCTCTCCAACTAGTTGTTAATTCCTCTTGACCTTGCACTATCCCTAGTTTTTCTAGATTTTCTATTTTGAGTCATTTGCTACTATTTCTAGGGTGTAAGACCAATGGTTACATTGATACATCAAATCTTTCACAAACAAATCATTTAGTGTTCACAAGAATCATATGAGAGTCAAAGTGAATGGTTTATCTTTTTTTTTTTTAATTGAAATCCAAGTTAGTTAACATATAGTGTAATTATAACTTCAGGAAGAATTTAGTGATTCATCACTTACGTATACACCCAGTGCTCATCCCAACAAGTGTCCTCTTAATGCCCTTCCCCCCTTTAGCACTTCTCCCCACTCAAACCCCACAGGCAACTCTCAGTTTGTTCTTAAATACAATTTAAGAATTTTTATGGTTTGCTTCCCTCTTGTTTTATATTATTTTTGCTTCCCTTCCCTTATGTTCATCTGTTTTGCATCTTAAATTCCACATATGACTGAAATCATATGATATCTGTCCTTCTCTGACTGACTTATTTTGCTTAGCGTAATACACTCTAGTTCCATCCATGTCATTGCAAATGGCAAGATTTCATTCTTCTTGATTTCCAAGTAATATTCCATTGTGTATATCTATATCTATATATCTATATCATCCATATCTATATCATCTATATCTATATCACCTACCAATCTTATGTATCTATTCATCAGCCAATGGACATTTGGGCTCTTTCCATAATTTGGCTATTGTTGATAGTGCTGCTATAAACATTGGGGTGCATGTGACCCTTCGAAACAGCATGTTTATATCCTTTGGATAAATACCTAGTAGGACAATTGCTGGGTCATAGGGCAGTTCTATTTTTAATTTTTTGAGGAACCTCCATACTGTTTTCCAGAGTGGATGCACCAGTTTTCATTCCCAACAGCAGTCCAAAAGAGGTCCTCTTTCTCTGCATCCTCAGCAACATCTATTGTTTTCTGATTTGTTAATGTTAGCCATTCTGACAGGTGTGAGGTGGTATCTCATTGTGGTTTTGATTTGTATTTTCCTGATGATGAGTGACGTTGAGCATTTTTTCATGTGTCTGTTAGCCATCTGGATGTCTTCTTTGGAGAAGTGTCTATTCATGTCTTTTGCCCATTTTTTCACTGTATTATTTGTTTTTTGCAGATTGATTTTGATAAGTTCTTTATAGATTTTGGATACTTACGCTTTATCTGATGTCATTTGCAAATATCTTCTCCCATTCTGTCAGTTGCCTTTTAGTTTTGCTGATTGTTTCCTTCATTGTGCAGAAGCTTTTTATTTTTTTATTTTTTTAATATATGGAATTTATTGTCAAATTGGTTTCCATACAACACCCAGTGCTCATCCCAAAAGATGCCCTCTTCAATACCCATCACCTACCTTCCCCTCCCTCCCACCCCCCATCAACCCTCAGTTTGTTCTCAGTTTTTAAGAGTCTCTTATGCTTTGGCTCTCTCTCACTCTAACCTCTTTTTTTTTCCTTACCCTCCCCCATGGGTTTCTGTTAAGTTTCTCAGGATCCACATAAGAGTGAAAACATATGGTATCTGTCTTTCTCTATATGACTTATTTCACTTAGCATAACACTCTCCAGTTCCATCCACGTTGCTACAAAAGCCCATATTTCATTTTTTCTCATTGCCATGTAGTATTCCATTGTGTATATAAACCACAATTTCTTTATCCATTCATCAGTTGATGACATTTAGGCTCTTTCCACAATTTGGCTATTGTTGAAAGTGCTGCTATAAACATTGCGGTACAAGTGCCCCTATGCATCAGCACTCCTGTATCCTTTGGGTAAATTCCTAGTAGTGCTATTGCTGGGTCATAGGGTAGGTCTATTTTTAATTTTTTGAGGAACCTCCACACTGTTTTCCAGAGTGGCTGCACCAGTTTGCATTCCCACCAACAGTGCAAGAGGGTTCCCATTTCTCCACATCCTCTCCAGCATCTATAGTCTCCTGATTTGTTCATTTTGGTCACTCTGACTGGCGTGAGGTGGCATCTGAGTGTGGTTTTGATTTGTATTTCCCTGATGAGGAGCGACGTTGAGCATCTTTTCATGTGCCTGTTGGCCATCTGGATGTCTTTTTTAGAAAAGTTTTTATTCATGTTTTCTGCCCATTTTTTCACTGGATTATTTTTCAGGTGTGGAGTTTGGTGAGCTCTTTATAGATTTTGGATACTAACCCTTTGTCCAATATGTTATTTGCAAATATCTTTTCCCATTCCATTGGTTGCCCTTTAGTTTTATTGATTGTTTCCTTTGCTGTGCAGAAGTTTTTATCTTCATAAGGTCCTAATAGCTCATTTTTGCTTTTGTTTCCCTTACCTCCAGGGACAAGTCAAGTAAGAAGTTGCTGTGGCCAAGGTCAAAGAGGTTGTTGCCTATTTTCTCCTCGAACATTTTGATGGCTTCCTGTCTTATGTTTAGGTCTTTGATCCATTTTGAGTTTATTTTTGTGTATGGTGTAAGAAAGTGGTCCAGGTTCATCCTTCTCTGTGTTGCTGTCCAGTTCCTAACACCATTTGCTGAAGAGACTGTCTTTTTTCCATTGGATATTCTTTCTGCTTTGTCAAAGATTAGTCGGCCATACATTTGTGGGTCCATTTCTGGGCTCTCTATTCTGTTCCATTGATATATACATGTCTGTTCCTGTGCCAGTACCATACTGTCTTGATGATTACAGCTTTGTAATATAGCTTGAAGTCTAGGATTGTTATGCCTCAAGCTTTGGCTTTCTTTTTCAGGATTGCTTTGGCTATTCGGGGTCTTTTCTGCTTCCATACAAATTTTAGGATTGTTTGTTCTAGCTCTGTGAAGAATACTAATGTTATTTTGAAAGGGGTTGCATTGAATATGTAGATTGCTTTGGGTAGTAGAGACATTTTAACAATATTTGTTCTTCAATCTGTGAGCTTGGAATGTTTTTCCATTTTTTGTGTCTTCTTCAATTTCTTTCATAAGCTTTCTATGGTTTTCAGTGTATAGATTTTTCACCCTTTAGTTAGATTTATTCCTAGATATTTTATGGGTTTTGGTGCAATTGTAAATAGGATCAATTTCTTGATTTCTCTTTCTGCTGCTTCATTATTGGTGTATAGAAATGCAACTGATTTCTATACATTGATTTTATGTCCTGCCACTTTGATGAATTCATATATCAGTTGTAGCTGTTTTCTGGTGGAGTCTTTTGGGTTTTCCACATGGAGTATCATGTCATCTGTGAAGAGGTTAAGTTTCACTTCCTCCTTGGTGATTTGAATGCCTTTTATTTCTTTGTGTAGTCTGGTTATTGAGTCTAGGACTTCCAACACTATGTT
Source organism: Puma concolor (assembly GCF_028749965.1). Classification (NCBI taxonomy): domain Eukaryota; kingdom Metazoa; phylum Chordata; class Mammalia; order Carnivora; family Felidae; genus Puma; species Puma concolor. The sequence continues at coordinate 95,363,835 of NC_141669.1, forward strand.
GAACAACAGTGTTGAGAGTGGACATCATTGTTATGTTCCTGACCTTAGGGGGAAAGCTCTCAGTTTTTCCCCATTGAGGATGATATTAGTGTGGGTCTTTCATATATGACCTTTATGATCTTGATGTATGTTCCTTCTGTCCCTACTTTCTTGCGTTTTTTTTGTTTTTTTTTTTTTTTTTTTTTTTTTATCAAGAAAGGATGCTGTAGGGGCGCCTGGGTGGCTCAGTTGGTTAAGCATCCAACTTTGGCTCGGGTCATGATCTCACGGCTCATGAGTTTAAGCCCTGCATCAGGCTCTGTGCTGACAGCTCAGAGCCTGGAGCCTGCCTCAGATTCTGTGTGTGTGTGTGTGTGTGTGTGTGTGTGTGTGTGTGTCTGCCTCTCCCCTGCTAGCACTCTGTCTCTCTCTCTCTCTCTCTCTCTCAAAAATAAGTAAACCTTAAAAAAAAGAAAGGATGCTGTATTTTGTTGAATGCTTTTTTCATAATCTATTGAGAGGATCATGTGGTTTTTATCCTTTCTTTTATTAATGTGATGTATCACATTGATTGATTTGCAGATATTGAACCAGCTCTGCATTTCAGGAATAAATCCCACTTGATTGTGGTGGATAATTCTTTTTATGTATTGTTGGATTTGGTTTGATAGTATCTTGTTGAGACTTTTTGCATCCATGTTCATCAGGGAAATTGGTCTGTAGTTCTCCTTTTTAGTGGAGTCTTTGCCTGGTTTTGGAATCAAGGTAATGCTGGCCTCATAGAATGAGTTTGGAAGTTTTCCTTACATTTCTTTCTTTCTTTCTTTCTTTCTTTCTTTCTTTTTTTTTTTTTTTTTGGAGCAGTTTCAAAAGAATAGGTGTCAACTCTTCTTTAAATGTTTGGTAAAATTCCCCTTGAAAGCCATATGGCCCAGGATTCTTATTTCTTGAGAGATTTTTGGTTACTTATTCAATTTCATTACTGGTAATTTAATTACTGGTAATTTCATTACTGACACACTAATATCATCCTCAATGGGGAAAAACTGAATGGGTTTGTTCAAATTTCCTATTTGTTTCTGCTTCAGTTTTGGTAGTTCATATTTTTCTAGGAATTTGTCCATTTCTTCCATATTGCCCAATTTGTTGGGATATAATTGCTCATAATATTCACTTATTATTGTTTGTATTTCTGCAGCAATGATTGTGATCTCTCCTCTTTAATTATTGATTTTATTTATTTGGGTCCTTTCCTTTTTCTTTTTGATCAAACTGACTAGGGGTTTATCAATTTTGGTAATTCTTTCAAAGAATCATCTCCTGGTTTCATTGATCTATTCTACTCTTTTTTTTTCAATTTTAAATTAAAAAAAATTTTTTAACGTTTTTATTTATTTTTGAGACAGAGAGAGACAGAGCATGAATGGGGGAGGGTCAGAGAGAGAGGGAGACACAGAATCTGAAACAGGCTCCAGGCTCTGAGCTGTCAGCACAGAGCCCGACACGGGGCTCGAACTCACAGACCACGAGATCATGACCTGAGCTGAAGTCGGACGCCCAAATGACTGAGCCACCCAGGCGCCCCCTTTTTTTTTTTTTCAATTTTAATATCATTGTTCTCTGCTCTAATCTTTATTATTTCCCTTATTCTGCTGGTTTTGGGTTTATTTGCTGTTCTTTATCCAGCTCTTTTAGGTGTAAGGTTAGGTTGTTGTGTATTTGAGACCTTTCTTCCTTCTTTTGGAAGGCCTGGATTGCTATATGCTCTCCTCTTATGACGACCTTTTCTGCATCCCAGAGGTTTTGGGATGCGTTTTCATTTTCATTGGCTTGCATGTACTTTCTAATTTCCTCTTTAATTTCTTGGCTTACCCATTTATTCTTTAGTAGGATGTTCTTTAATCTTCAAGTGTGAATAGTTTATCTTAATGTTAGCTATTGGTTTGTGTAGTAGGTGATACTGATACTCTCTGCTCATAGCCCATTGGTTCACATTAGAAGTCACTTGTAGCTTGAGTAAACTCTTCTTATATAGGCTGATGGCTTTCTACCTCAAACTCTTTTCCTGAGTCCTTCATCTGGTTATAGGACAGTCTTAGCCTACAAGTTGGTCATGCTGGAAGTATTGGAGAATAAATCCTCCCGGGAGCAGCCCTCAAGCAATGATAGGTGGAGGTTAATGAATAATACCCTGACTTGCTCAGGAGGACAACTCTGAAGTGTTTGAGATGATCCCAGAAGTCCCAGTAAGATTGAACTCCAGTTGTTCATAGCATTAGCCTGCTCTTCACCACTTTGTATTGGTTCTTTCTCTTCCCTCACTTCCTTTCTTCCCATGGTATTTCCTGGAATTGCTTCTCAAATAAATTACTTGCTCCCAAATTCTTGTCTCAGGGTCAAGCTGTTGGAGGAGCTCAAACCAAAATAGTTGGATAAATAACTTCACTCAAAGTCACTGACAGCGATGCTACAGTAGAGAAAAAGAGGCTATGATTACCCTTTTGTCCAGATACAACATTGAAAGTGTTCTACACATACTCTAGTATGGGCCTGAGTTGGGGAGACATCCTGATGTTTGGAGAGAATTCAGAGAACTGAGATTAATTTCTGACTACCTCATGAAGTCACTAAGATTTCTGTGAGGGGAGGATTGCATCTAATCAGAGCTTGCCAGGAGGTTTTCATAAAGCAGAAAGTACAGGTATGCCCATTTTATGCAAGGAAACTGCTGCACAAGTAGAAAATCTTCATCAACTTTTAGGCCAACATAAGGGGTACTGATGTGGTCTCACCAAAAGCCACATTATTATCACTTTCAAGTCAGTAGCCACTTAAGAGTCCTCATGTTTTTCAAGAGCTTGTTGCAAGGTGATGATGAGAACAACTTGACAAAGGATTACTTACCGTCATGGTGAGTTGTAAGGCCAGCTGAAGGTGCCCTCTTGATCACAATGGCTCATTAGGTAGTTGAAGATAGAAGAGTCTCAAGCAGACCCATCCAGGTGTATAATGGGGTTATAAGAAACACCAGCTGGTGAGAGGTTAGAGAAGCTTTGGAGAAAATTATCTGGGACCTCAGATACACTACTAGAAAAGCAAGTTGAAAGTTATTGGTTCAGTTATGTGTGCCCAGCTCCATGACACTTTTTTCAAAGGAGAGATTCTACAAGCTCATGTTGGTATTTCTGGAGGAAAAAGAATGGGAAGGATTGAAAAGAGAAAAGACACCACAATGCTACCATTTGTGTTCAAGAAGTGGAGAAATACGATTAAGAGAGAAACTCTTTGGGGTACCTGGGTGGCTCAGTTGGTTGGGTGTCCAACTTCGGCTCAGGTCATGATCTCACAGTCTGTGAGTTCAAGCTCTGTGCTGACAGCTTGGAGCCTGGAGCTTGCATCGGATTCTATGTCTCCCTCTCTCTCTACCTCTTCCCCACTCATGCTCTGTCTCTGTCTCTCAAAAAATGAATAAATTTTATTTATTTTATTTTTAAAATAAAATTTTAAAAAATTAAAAAAAAGAGAAACTCTTTATGTCAGATATCTCATTTACAACCATTTACTGCCTCATGTCAGGAAGGAAAGGACACTTATCAGAGAGGATAGGGAATGATCTGTTATGTAGTTTCACGTATGCTTTCTTATAATATGAGTCTATAAGCTATTATCCTCCATTTTATTAGTAAGGGAATTAAGGCTCAGAGAGAAGGTGTGACAACGAAGATGTAAGGAAATATTGAGTACCAGTTACCTCTAGTCCTATCCGGTCCTTAAGGTGAACTCCTATTCCCCAGACCTTGGGATTGCCTAATAGCAAAGTGGCAGACCTCACAGGTGTGATGGTGGTGATGGAGGCCAGCCCTGCTCTGCCCCTCTCCAATGCTACCTCCTCCTCTAAGCTGGGGACCCAGGTCTCCTTTCCAGCACCTGCCATTTTACCTGGTCCTGGTTCTGCTTATGTGTTCTCACTGTGCAGATTGTTCATTCTCCAAGCCCTGCCTCTTCTGTAAAATGAAAATTTGATTATTTTCTAAAGGGGATTTAAATAAATGCTTTACATTCGTAAATATCAAAATGGAAAACCTGAATTCATCTTGTTTCTCCTTCTACCTCCAAGAAGAGAAATAACTCTCCAGGGCCAAGGTTTTTTACTTTCACCTAATTCTGTCCCACCTCCCACTGCACTGTAGAAGCTGGAAGTCTGAAAACTAAACTTCTTAGCCTCTCCAGGCTCCCTTGCAGCTAGGATTCTAAATTCAATTTTTGCCAGTGTTATTTATTCATGCAAAATTTGGATGGTGGAAGGGATGTGGAGGGTACTTCTGCAGAGATGATGGTTGACAGGCAGCCTGTAACCTCCCAGTTTGCAGTGATGTGTGTGAGAAGACTGTTCTGGTGGCATTTGTGAGGGCAGGAGTGAACATAGTCTCATGACCTCCTGCTGCAGCAGTGTGGTCCAGTGGTAGCCCCTGCCTTCCTTACCTCCAGCTCTTCCACAGCTGTTGTGAGCACTGAGGTTCCTTATTAAATGCATTCTAAGAGTACCTGCTTACCAGTCCTCCTGCTGGCCCTCTGTTCTGGTTGCTATAGCTATATAACAAACCATTCCCAAACTTAGTGGCATGAAGTAATAATTTTATTTTGCTCACACACAAAAAAAGGCATAGTAGGTATGGCTTGTCTCTGCTCTATGATGTGGGATGAATGAAGCTATGAAGACTTAATGGCTAAGGGTAACTAACCAGTTGGGGGCCGGAGTCACTTAGAGGCCTCCTTACCCACAGGTTTGGTAGTTGATGCTAGCTAGGCTAGAACTTCAGCTGGGACTGTCAATCAGAGCACCCACATGGGGCCGCCCCACCAGCTAGGGCTTCCTCCCAGCATGGTAGCCTTGGGTTGGTCAGACTCCTTATATGGCAGCTATGGCTCCCACAGTGAATGTCCCAAGAGAAACAGGTGAAGATTCCCAGGCTTTTCCAACCTCAGAGATCACACCTTAACCACTCTCACTGCATTCTTTAGGTTGAAGCAATCACAAGCTGGTCCAGACTCAAAGGGGAGGGGATACAGTCTATATCTCTAGATGGGAGGGGCTTCAAAGAATGTGTGGCCTTAATTTAAAACCCCTTAACCCGCTTTCCACAAAGAATCTCAGTAATTATGTTTTTCCAGTTTTACTGAGAAATAGTTGACATGCATCATTGTATAAGTTTTTTTTTTTTTTTAATTTTTTTTCAACGTTTATTTTTGGGACAGAGAGAGACAGAGCATGAACGGGGGAGGGGCAGAGAGAGAGGGAGACACAGAATCGGAAACAGGCTCCAGGCTCTGAGCCATCAGCCCAGAGCCCGACACGGGGCTCGAACTCATGGACCGCGAGATCGTGACCTGGGTGAAGTCGGACGCTTAACCGACTGCGCCACCCAGGCACCCTGATCATTGTATAAGTTTAAGGCATACAGTATGATGGTTTGATTTACACATATTGTGAAATGGTTACCTCAAGAGGTTCAGCAAACATCCATCTTCCCACGTAGACACAAAATATGCATTGCTTCCCAAATTTGTTATGTCTTTCTTACATAAGGGCCATGCTAGTCTTCTCTGTGTCCTTCCAATTTTAGTACGTGTGCTGCTGAAGCTAGCACTCTCAGTAATTGTTTAATGTGTGATGGATATTCAGGCAATAAGGTTTTATTAGGATAATGACATCCTTGGATCTCCTTCTGTTTTCCACTCAAGCCAACAAATTTCAAGTTAGGAAAGAAAATAAGCACTTTTGCAAATATAGAGACAAGAAAAAATATATTCCCACTTAGTATTATGTACTTTGAAGAGTTTCTCTACCAGAAAAAAGGGGGGGGGAAGGAAAATGATTTCAAAAATATATTTCCAAAAATATTATTTTTAAATAAATAGAATCAATACAGAAAAGGAAACACCCTTTCTTGCCAGGGAAACCTTCCTGGGCCTGCCTGTCTATCAGGTTCACCTGTTCCAATCTTCATGGTTCCCCATCCTTGATCCTTGGTTTATAACAAAATATTTGTGTGATCCTTTCTATAAACTTTATATTGTGAAAAATTTCAACCATACCAAAGTAGACAACATAGTATCATGAACTTCCAAGCCACCGTTATGAGTTTCAACATTTTGTCAACTCATGGGAAATCTAGTCATATCCACATCTTTCCTTCCTTTTGAAGCCAATCCAAGACATCCTATTTCATCCATAAATATTTCATTATATGTCTCTTAACAAGAAAGACTCTTCTTTTCTAAACACAACTATAATACTATCACATTGAAAATAAGTACAATAATTCTTCAATAACAAATATCCAATCATTCCAAATGTCTACTTATCTTACATAAGTTTTATAGTTTGTTTGAATTAGCATCAAAATAGGAGTCACATAGTGTGATTAATTGATATGTATTTTAAATCTCTTAATTTGTAGGTGTTTCTCTCCACACCTTCATTTTCTCCCATTGAAATTTATTTGTTGAAGTGGATTGTCCTATAGAGTTTCATAGAGTCTGGATTTCACTGACAGTTCTCTGGGTCATGTCTAACATGTTCCACTCTCCTTACCTTTTTTTTCTGTAAATTTAAATGTGAACAAGAGGCTTTTTCAGATGTAATTTGTATGATTCTTTTGATTAATGCCTGCCCCCTTCTCTTGACTGTGAACTCCATGGAGGCAGGCTCAGGAATAATTGTCTCTCAACTGAAAATATAGCATGTAGCATGGTGCTTTGTGTATAATAGGTACTCAGTATCTTTAGTTGAATGAACCAATATTATATTAGTTGAAAGAAAGAAAGAATGAATGAATGGGAAATACATACAGGAACCTAGGAGTAAGTGGCTACACCACTAGGCAATGAACTGTAATCCTCCCCAGTCCCATTAACACCTGCAATTAGACCCCTGAAGACATTTCAGAGTTTACCCTCATTCATTCATTCACTTGTAAGTGCATGCCACATGTCAGGTACTGTTCTAGGAACCAGGATACATCAGGAAACAAGAGTCATATCTTTTCAGGTCTAATAGTCTGGATCAGCTGATTTTTCAGAAGGTGACCACTTAGAAGGGTCCCCAGAGGCCCCTGGATGCACAGCAGCCATTTGTGATAGCAGAGAAAAACTCTGGGGCCAGTTCAACCTAGGATAGAATCCTAGCTCTGTCATTGGCTAACTGTGTGACCCTGGACAGATAGTTTAACCTTTCATAACCTTGTTTCCTTAATATGTAAAAAGGGGTAGTATTGCTGACTTCATTTGCTTGTATGAGAGTGTAGCTGACTTTTAGTGTTCTGCTCATATCATCTTGGCTGGTTCCTGGGTCTTTCTGCTTGAAGGCATTACCTGGCACAGCCAGGTAGATGCAGACCCAAAGTGCTGAAGATCTGACTTTCCCTCAATCCCCGCAGCAATCCTCAATCAGGGAAGATAGGAAGGATACTAGGTGGTGAAAAAATACTCCAATTTCCTCACTCCTCAGTGACACAGTAATAAGGTGTATCCCCAGGCTGTGTCCCCATTGCGATTGCAAGTTATCATTGTCCATGTGGTAACCTGCTCTTTAACACCCCCTCTTGCTGGCTGCCTTCCCTTTCCTCTCCCTTTCACTCTGCATCCTGGGATCACCTCCCAGAGACTATGTTCATCTGTGCCTTTACTCTGGCTCCTCTTTGGGATGGAGCATCAAAGGAAATGAGGTATAAACAATAGCTAGAGCTCCTCCAGACAGGGCAGGATCCAACAGGTATATTATCTTTAAAGGACAGCTAGAAGTGAGAAAAGCCACAGAAATTTTCAAATCAGAAAAGAATTTAACATCACGGGGATTGGTGAGGACTCAAAGTAAAAGAAGCTTCCCCGTCCACTGGGATCTCTCCCAGATAGGGCGCTGAAATGTCACTGCTCAGGGCTCAGTGGTCAGCACTATGCTCCAAATCATCAAGAATTGACTTTATTACGATCACTGTACTCTCTAGGAGAAAGTAAGAGTTTGAATCTTTTTAAGAAAGGTTTCTGTCAAAATGAGTACATTAAAAAAAAACATGTTGGCACTTTAAACAGATGGTAAGCCTCTATTATTTTAGAAATTTCACCAGGGCTCCTTCCTGGACAATGGCAGATAAATGAGATGTGATTGTTCCAGCACCTGCACCAGTGTTTGTCTCGAGGCCAAGAAGGTGTGGCTGGGTATTGTCAATGAAGTGGGCTCCTCATTATCTCAGCTATTGTTCCAGGAATCAAAGCTGTAATCAATGCCCATGCCTTATTCTGCATAACTCAGCCACAATATGTGGAGAAGTGAGAAAATAGGTGACAGAGTGAATAATGTTCTCAGGACCACATTTCATGCAAGCCACTGCATTTCCCAGCGGATTCTTTTTATTTTAATTTTTTCATTACCAAGGTAATACATGATCATCTCAAAACCGCAAACAATGAGAAATGTATAAAGTGAAAGGCCCTCTCCCATTCTCCAGGCCCACTTCTGGGATGCACCATTATCAGTGCTGTGTGAAGCAGCCAGAGAGGTGTACCCAAGCACACAACCACAACGTTCTGCCGTCTATGTCTCCCAGCCATCTACTCATCCCCAACATCTTATTCTTTGGGTTATCTCACAGAATTCCACTGTACGGTTCTCCCACATTCTATGCAGCCCCCTTTGGACATTTATTTTGCACAAATATTTAAACATGGGACATCTTTGCACATACCTTGGTGTATTTAGGAGATAATTTCTGTAAAATGAGTTACTGGGATTAGGTTTAAGGACATGCATATTTCACCTTTTGCTTAATACTTTCAAACTGCCTTCCCAATCAAGCAAAAAAAAAAAAAAAAAAAAAAAAAAAGCACACTTCATGGCTGTATTAAGCTCCCCACATTTACTGACGTTTTGTATTTTCCCTGCGAACTGTGTGTAAATAAACAAGGACTACCCAAGGGAGAACAAGTAAAGGCTTGCTAGAGCAAGGGAACCGGCCACCGTTTGTTGTGTTTGGTGGAGACTCAAAGGTAGGCAGAGGAATTGGAAAGATTTGTAGTGGGAAAACAGGAAGGCTTCAGGTCAGGTGTGCCCTGACTACAGGCTGTTGGCCTGGGGGAGCTGCAGCTGGCTAACTAGTAGCCAGCATCCTATGTGACTGGTCAGGGGCACATATTTGGCTTTCTCTGGTCGGTCCTAAGTTAGATGCAGGGGCATAAATTAGGGAAGCTATCAATTATTGATTAAGTCCTGGCTGTTTGGGGTCAGCTGCTGCAGAGATGGTGGTTTGGCTTCCTGGACTGATTGCTATCCAACGTGGATTCTATTTCTATTTTCATGTATGGTCTGGCCATTGTCGGTGAGTCTATTCACCCTCCCAACCGTATTTTCATTTCTGTTACCTAGATTTCTATTGGGGTGTTGATCTTTTTCTCTGGTAGTTTGTAGCCTCGGAGCAGGGACTCCACTGGCATCGCTTCGGTCTTCAGGATTTTGTTACGTAAGTAAAGCCAAACTTCGTTTCTATTGGCGCGGTGGGTGAGGGGAGACGTTTCAAGACTAAAGCACCCTGTAGGGTCTCTCCCGCAATGCAGCTATGTTGCTCAGGAGGGAAAAGGGAATTGCAACCCCAGAAAATAAAGTGCTCTGCAGAAACAAAGTAAGCTTGTCTGGCCTTTGTTGGAGGCATACGTAAGGTTGGAGGTGGTGTGCTATTTGAGGCAGAGTTTATGGCGGCTTTACAGACTAGGGCAGAATGCGGTCCTGGGTCGCCAAGTATGGTGAATCCTTCAGAAGGAAGCTATCTGTATGGCAGTCCTTGTCATTGGTGCCACTCTGCACAGGGCTTACAGTTAAAGGCCTGGGAACCTTTATCATGCTTCAGACTAAAATTTAAAATAAATACTATGCATCCATTAATTTTTAATCTTGGGAAAGCGGGCATTGAGTCACTTACTAAAAAGCCTGTATGTGTCTCTTTGGGGGTGGGGGAAGCAGCATGGGTTCAAGAAAGCTTGGCTGTCACATTAGCTACCTTCCACCTGGCAGCCTTTGGGGTCCCCTTTTACTCTTGCTGAGCTCTGTCCTCACCTGACATATACAGTTCTTTTTTGGAGGAGTGTCCTTGGGCTACTGATTCTTGTGAGTTCATTTCTTCCTCCCTTTTAACCCATGATGAGGATGTACAGGTAGGAAAGCTGACTCATTCCTTGGGCATGTCTTACATTCCAGAGCTCCCCATGGTACCCCACCTCCTGCAACAGGTGTTTGCCTGAGAGGCACCCTGGCCTGACCTCCTTTTCTCTGTCCTGGACCTCCACACCCTTGCCTGTCTTCCTTGGGAGCACCTCCTTAATAAATCACTTTCCTACAAAACATTGTCCCTGAAGGGTCTGCTTCTAAGGAAATGGATTTAAAATAGCATTCAAATTCCTAATTCTGTCACCAACTTGTCCTGTGACTTTCAACAAGATCTCTGCCCACATCTAGAAAATGAGAGTTTGGAATAAGTAATTTCAAAGGTTCTTTAATAAGTTAAAACCCCCATGACTTCCTTTAAATCATGGTCACATGTTGTGTCTCTTTTAGAGAAGGGGTTCTTTATTTTTAAGTTTATTTATTTATTTTGAGGGGGGATAGGGGCAGAGAGAATGAGAATCCCAAGCAGGCTCCATGCTGTAGCACAGAGCCCAACTCAGGGGCTCAAACTCACAAATGGTGAGATCATGACTGGAGCCAAACCCAAGAGTTGGACACTTAAACGACTGATCCACCCAGGCACCCCTAGAGAAGGGATTCTTAATGTGGGACTCATGGGTAGCTTTCAGATGGTCAACGAACCCCTGGGAATTGTATGTAAAATTGTGGGGTTTTTTTCCTGTGGAGAGTGTTCATATCTTTCATTAGATTTCCAGAGTCCATAACCCCTCACCAAAGTTAGCAACCACTCTTTACAGCTTGTTTGTTTATTAACTTCAGGAGAAGGGCTGTGGAGAGAGCATTGTCATATTCCCCAATTGTTGGCCTTTTCAGATTAAGAATGGCTTGATTAAAACCACTTAATATTTATTTTTAAATGATATAAAATATGTGCTAATTGTAGTTGCCCAACAGAGATAACATATTCCTCCTAGACCAGTTTTTAATAACTTTTTATCTTGAAAATATAATCTTTGGTAGGTTCAGGCTGCTTTTGACCTTGGAATTAGGGTTTAATATGAATGGCAACTTTTTCCTTTTCAGACAAGTGTTGGATATGCCAGCCCAACTTTGCTAAAGAAGAAAATATGTTTGTGATTAATAAAAAGTATGAAATCCACTCACCTGAGTTCCTCTCCATGTGTTCTGTCCCTTTTTTTCCATACACAGACAGACAGACAGACAAGCAGACAGGTATATAGACACAGGTACACACAATTGTGAGCATCAGAAAAACATCCTAGAATCTTTCATCAAGTGAAAGATTCAAAATCTTATTTTGACAAAAACAGTCCCAGCTGGTTATAGTTAAGACCCACTTGGTATGCGCACAGTAGGTCAATAAATTATGAACCAAGCAGCTGCTCCAATTTTTAGGACCATTATGTCCCGCGGGTAAACCTCATGGAGCAGGGAGGTGGCAGGATGCACAGAAGCCTCTTCTTGAGAAATGAAACATCTCTTGTTCATCTGGGTCAGCCATGTATAGTTCCTCTTTTAAAGGATATTTTATGAACCTGAATAATAAGAATTTATATAAACATACAAGCATAAACTCACATAATGCATATGGAGGTAATAAAGAACAAGTAAGTAATGGTGAAATAACTGCATTGAAGGCTTCAGCTAGCCTTATAATAAACCAAGAGAGGGAGGCTTGAGTATGTGTGATGTCACTTTGATATTGAAGGGTATTTACATCTTTAAACAAGGCTTCTATGGGTTGGCTATAAAGGGTTACAGGCTTTGGGAGGAGGGGACTGGATTCCAAAACTCAGATGTAAGCCAATTGCATACATGCATTTATGATTTTGCTCAATCCTTCTGTGGCTTGTTTTTTAACTTATTGAATAGAATAATTTAATTTATTGAATAACTGAATGTCAGTTCCCATACTCACTGTTAAAATATGGTTCCTGTCCTGGGACTTAAAGTTTGGGGGAAACAATTGAAATAAACTAAGCAAACAAACACATGAGTATCTAATTACTGATTGTGCAAAGATTTATTAGGGAAGTAGTCCCAGGAGGAATCAGCAAGGCATGAGGAGCAAGACAGAGAGGCAAGGGGGAGCCCCACAGCAGGCTACCTAGAGCAAAGCATTGCAGAGGGTGCTTTCAGCCTGATTCCACTCTGGAGACTCCAAGAGACTCTGGAGTGTAAGGTGTGGCTGAGAGTTTGTGCTGCTAGTGGAAAGGGGCTGGGCTGTCATACACATTTATCGGTCACTGCCTAGGGGCTGTCAACTCCCAGGCATGTGGTTCTCTGGGGACAAAGTGGCTCTAGTAACTTGACAGCCATCCTCTGAATAAAAGTCATTGGCATGAGTGGTTGGAAGAAGAGCTCACTCAGGCACTATGGACAGGCTGGAGAGAAGCACACAGATACCATGGAAAGACTCGAGGGGATCTGGACTGAGCGTGGACTGGGTCCACTGCAGTAGTGAGTGGTGCTGAGATCTGAAGGTGGTAAGAATCAATCATATGAAGTAATGCATTGGGAGTGGGGTGGGTAAGAGCATTTGAGATGGAGAATAAAGGCTGCACAAGTTCCTGACATAGGAGGAGCCCAGAGAAGCCAAGGAACTAGAGGCAAAAATGAAGTTGAAGGGTGCCTGGGTAGTTCAGACAAGCATCCGACTTTTGAATTCTGCTCAAGTCATGATCTCACAGTTGTAAGATCGAGCTTGATGGCCGGTTGGGCTGACAGGACTGAGTCTGCTTGGGATTCTCTCTCTCTCTCTCTCTCTCTCTCTCTCTGCTCCTCCCCCACTTGTGCACATGTGTGTACATGCATGCATTCACACTCCTTCTGTCTTAAATAAATAAATTTGAAAAAAATGAGGCTTCAAGGTAAATGGGTCTTCTGACCAAGATGAGCACTGAGTTCTCACTTCAATAATCATCACTTCTCCAAACACAGGGAAGTGAGTGATGCACAAGATATGAAGAGATGAACAATGACTGTTCATCTCTGCAAACAAGAAATATGAAAGAAATAAAACAGCACATATAGAGCTGGGGCCTCCAGCTTCTTGAGCCACTGTCCCAAAGGAGGCAATGGCCATGCCTGAGAGGCCTAAAAGCAGCCCCTTGAACAATATAGGCCTGATGCAAGCTCACTGCTTGAAGCAGAGAATTCTATATACTGAGAAACAAAAACAAAGATAAACAAGACCAAAATCTGAGTAGGTTGTACGTCAGGCAAAAATCAACAAAAGTAACAGATATCTGGCCTCCTCCTGGCAAGTGTTTTCCATTATAAGGGAAAGTAAAGAAAGCATTGTTATTTTTTGAGCTATGTGCCAAATATGCTATATGCCAGGCACTAATCTAAGACACTGTAGTTCATTTGATTCTCATGGTGACTGCATGAAGTAGGTGTTGTAATCCACATTTTCAGAGGAGCTAAGTGAAGCTCAGAGCAATGAACTAATTTGTCCGGGGTCCTAAGTTAAAACTGGATTCCAAACTGCTAATTTCTAGAACGCATGAATGTTAACCACTTTGCTATATTCTTCAAATATGTAGACAGGGATTGAAAGAGAAAAGCATATCAGCTGAGCTCGCTTCACTACCACATGAAGTACCAGAAGACAATGGTATCTACAAAATGCTGAAGGAACAGGGTGTATTCAGTTTTCGTTTTCTTTGGTAAGGGAAGTCAAAGAAAGATATGGAAAGCCAAATATGCAAAAATAAGAACAAGTCCAATGTATTATCCTCAAAAAGCTATGAAAATGGACTCTGGGGGAATCAACAGAGGGAAGGTGGGTAGGGAGGGAGGCTATTGGGTTTTCATTTTATCTTTGCTTTTCACCAAATTCTCAGATTGAAGCTTTCTTAACCAGGTCAATATATTTCTTTTCTATTAATTTGTGAGATACAAATTATCCCTTCCTAGCTGCCCATCCCATGAGCATGTAAACCATGATTCAGAAAACCAAATCCTGAGGTTTGGTGTCCTCTGAGACTGTAACATTGCCATACTCTTTCTGCCAAAATCATCTATTCATTTAACACGTAAGCATTTGTTAAAGGAATAATATTTAATTTAACAAATATTACTAAGCATCTGTTCCAGTCTAGGTATTGTAGGAGGTGCTGGGAATTTCACAGTGAAGAAGACAGACAAGGTCTCTGTGTGGCCCATGCCCATGGGGATGGGCCAACATGAACAAGTAAGCAAACATATCATGAGATAATTGCTAATATCAGCAACTTGGTGGCTGGCAGTGCCATTAACTAAAATGAAGAAGACTTGGGGCACCTGGGTGGCTCAGTCGGTTGAGTATATGACTTTGGCTCAGGTCATGATCTCATGGTTCATGGGTCCAAGCCCTACGTCAGGCTCTGTGCTGATAGCTTGGAGCCTGGAGCCTGCTTTGGATTCTGTGTCTCCCTCTCTCTCTGGCCAGCCCCCTCTAGCTCTGTCTCTGTCTCTCAAAAATGAATAAACATTAAAAAAAATTATAAATGAGGAAGACTTACAAATGTTTGAATTAAGGAAGTCAGGGATCAAGGGTTCTATGTTCAATGCGTGAAATGTGAAATGACTGTTAGACATCCAGATGGAAATCCTGAGTAGATAGAAATAGATGCATGGAGAGCTCAGGAGAGAGGGGTCTGTCTGAGCTAGAAATAAAATGGAGATATCATCAGCAGGTAGTTGGGTAGGATCCATGGGCTGATATTGCACTAAAGCTGTATAAGATGTCACCATCAGAGGAAACAGGGTAAGGGGTATCTAGGACTATTTTTGCAACTTCCTGTGACTGTATAATTATTTCAAAACAAAAGGTTAACAATAAAATCCATGGGTCCAGATAAGATATCCTAGGGATAAATTTATAAAAAGGATAGTGTGAAGCACCTGGGTGGCATCTAACTTTGATACTAGTGGAGCGTCCAACTTAGGCTCAGGTCATGATCTCTGGGCTTATGACTTCTAGCCCCACACCCAGCTCACTGCTGTCAGCACAGAGCCCACTTCAGATCCTCTGTCCCCCCCCCTCTGTCCCTACCCTGCTCACACATTCTCTCTCTCAAAAATAAACAAAAATTAAAAAAAACAATTTTAAAAAAAAGTTGATGTGACAAAGTTCTTAAAATTTCAGCCATTCTGGAAGATCCAGAAATGTAGATTCACAATAATTATGGTCTGTGTTCACTCAGGTCCTCCAAGCAGCAGATACCAATATGAGATCAGATGTGCAGGAGATTTGGGGAGAACACATGTTAAGGATAAACGGTAGGCATCCCAGGAGGTTAAGAGAGCATTCAGACCACGATGAAGACTCAATCACTGATAGAGAGAGGAAGGTAGGAGGGCTGGTGAAGAATGACACAGACTGTATTGCAGTTCTCAGGAAATTGCAATCAAACCCATGGGGAGTCCTGGAGCCAAAGTTATTCCTTAAAGGAGTCCTCCATCTCATAGGAATGAGCCTGAATTAGTGGCCCCTCCTCAGTGTTCAACTTTGCTTGGGAGTAGCCCTTGGAAGCATGAGGTCTTAGGCACATCCGTACCTGGAGTCTTCTCCTCTGGACTGGATCATGCTGGGAATAACCAGGAACCCGGAATTCATAATCCATATAACCTTGAGCCTGCAGGTGGGTGTGGATGGGTCTCCATGTTCACATCCAGCCATTCCACAGTGAAGGAGGAAGGTGGAGGCAGAAATAAAAGGAGAGGTGGCCATGTGTTAAGGATTAGGGGTGAGCTCTTCCTGAGTTGCCACATGCCAGCAGGAACTCAGAGGAGTCCAAGAACTGTAAATGCAAACCTGGCTTTCCAGGAGGAGTATTTTTTTCAAGGTTAGAGGATAAATACACTTTATCAAAAGCTTGTTGCAAGTTTTAAATAGCTAAACATCTGTACCTTGTGCAGGGCTCTGCAATATTAGAACCACCTGAAAATTTACTAGAAGCCATGGCTATACATTCCTGAAAAATCCATATATAGGCAGAAGATAACAATCAAAAGATTTAAGAATTTTGGGAACTGGTAGGGTGCCTGCGTGGCTGAGTTGGTTAAGTATCGGACTCTTAAGAATGCCACGTCATTATTTTGCTTAGTTTTGCTGAGGCATTTTATCATCTCACACCACAAGAAGGGTTTCTGAACTGCATGACAATAGACTAGATTCTTCAGGACAGCACAGGCCTTGAGCAGTGATCAGCTTTGACTACTGGCCACAGCACAGGGTTTGAGAGCTGCAAGTGAAGCTGAGCATTATACCCAGCCATTGGCTCCACAGGAAGATGGCAGCATACGAGGACGCTGGGCTCACCTCATCCTGCTGATCACTTGGATTCCACCCACATCTGCCTCAATAACCCAGAAAACTACCAAAAGACTAGAAGAACGGACTCTCTGAAGCCAAGAATAGACAAGAGACCGACAGAAGAGGGTAGGAAGGGCAGAGAGGCAGTGCGTGCTACACGGACTGACGGGAGGGAACTGGGGCAGTGGAGGGGTAACCCACCAGGCAAGGCAGAGCCCCCGAAGTCTGTCTTGCAAAAGCAGAGGTGCCAGACTCTGTGAATTCTGACAGCCAGAGGGACTTAACATCTGGAATGTTAAAAGTCAACAGCTCTGATCTCAGACAGCAGGGAGGGCAAGAGGATGTGGAGAGGGAGAGTGGTTGAGACTCAGAAGACAGAGCTCAGCTCAGTGGGGAACAAAGGCAGAGGCAAGCGCCATTTCCCTCTCCCATCCGCCAGCCAAAATTCCAAAGGGAACCAGTTCCCATCACTGAACTTGCTTACACTGTCCAAATGCCCAATGCTGTGCTTCTGTGGATCCATCCCTTTGATGGGCCTGCCTCCCTCCCAGTGTTTCAGGGCCCCTCCAGCAAGGAACCATCGATGGCAAACCCAGCTAAGCCTGCCCCTCCCACCCCTGTGCACCTTGTGGATCCACCCTGGCTAATACGTCAGATCCCATTGAAGCAGCACTGAAAAGCCTGGCAGTGCCAAAGTAGCACAGCCACACCACTCTACAGTGAGTCCTGCCCCTGGGAGAGGGGAAGATAAGGTACACAGCTGTCTGACTGTGGCCCCAGCGATGGGCTGGGGGCAGACATCAGGTCTGACTACAGCCTTGCCCACCAACACAAGCTACTTCAGACAGCACAAGAGAAGTGCCCTGCAGTTTGGAGCCACCAGAGGGACTACCCAAATGATGAAATGGAAGAATTATCCTCAAAAGAAACTCCAGGAAGTAGCGACAGCTTATGAATTGATCAAAAACCATTTAAGCAGTGAAACGGAACAGGAATTTAGAATAATAGTCATAAAATTAATTGCTGGGTTTTAAAAAAGCATAGAGGACAGCAGACAATCTATTTCTACAGAGATCAAGGGACTAAGAAATAGGCATGAGTAGCTAAAAAATGCTATAAATGAGTTGCAAAATAAAATGGAAGCAGCATTGCACAGATTGAGGAGGCAGAGGACAGAATAGGTGAATTAGAAGATAAGATTATGCAATAAGAGGAAGCTGAGAAAAAGAGAGATAAAAAAAATCCAGGAGTATGAGGGGAGAATTAGAGAACTAACTGGTGCAATCAAATGGAACAATATGCATATCATAGTAATTCCAGAAGAGGAAGAGAGAGAGAAAGGGGCTGAAGGTGTACTTGAACAAATCATAGCTGAGAACTTCCCTGATCTGGAGAAGGAAAAAGGCATTGAAATCCAAGAGGCACAGAGAACTCCCTTCAGACATAACTTGAATCAATCTTTTGCATGACATATCATAGTGAAACTGGCAAAATACAAGGATAAAGAGAGAATTCTGAAAGCAGCTAAGGATAAACAGGCTCTAACTTACAAAGATAGACCCATAACAGTAGTAGCAGACCTATCTACTGTAACTTGGCAGGCCAGAAAGGAATGGCAGGAAATCTTCAATGTGATGAACGGAAAAAATATGCAGCCGACAATCCTTTACACATTAAATCTGTCATTCAAAATAAATGGAGAGATAAAAGTTTTCCCAAACAAATAATATCTGAAGGAATTCATCACCACTAAACCAGCCCTACAAGAGATCCTAAGGGGATTCTGTGAGTAAAATGCTGCAAGGACCACAAAGCACCAGAGACATCACTACAAGCATGAAACCTACAGACATCACAATGACTCTAAACCCATATCTTTCAATAATAGCACTGAATGTAAATGGACTAAATGCTCCAACCAAAAGACATAGGGTATAAGAATGGATAAAAAAAACAAGACTCATCTATTTGCTATCTACAAGAGACTCACTTTAGACCTGAGGACACCATTAGATTGAAAGTGAGGGAATGGAGAACTATCTATCATGCACTGGAAGTCAAAAGAAAGCTGGAGTAGCCATACTTATATCAGAAAAACTAGACTTTAAATTAAAGGCTGTAACAAGAGATGAAGAAGGGCATTATATAATAATTACAGGGTCTATCCATCAGGAAGAGCTAACAACTATAAACGTCTATGCGCTGAATACGGGAGCCCCCAAATATATAAAACAATTAATCACAAACATAAGCAACCTTATGGATAAGAATGTGGTAATTGCAGGGGACTTTAATACCCCACCTACAACAATGGATAGAACATCTAGACACAAGATCAGTAAAGAAACAAAGGTCCTGAATGATACATTAGATCAGATGCACTTGACAGATATATTTAGAACTCTGCATCCAAAAGCAACAGAATACACTTTCTTCTTGAGTGCACATGGAACATTCTCCAAGATCGATCACATACTGGATCACAAAACAGATCTTCATAAGTATAAAAGAATTGAGATCATACAATGCACACTTTCAGACCACATTGCTATGAAGCTTGAAATCAACCACAGAAAAATGTCTGGAAAACCTCCAAAAGCATGGAGATTAAAGAACACCTACTAAAGAATGAATGGGTCAATCAGGCAATTAGAGAAGAAATTTAAAAATATATGGAAACAAAGGAAAATGAAAATACAACAATCCAAATGCTTTGGGATGCAGCGAAGGCAGTCCTGAGAGGAAAATACATTGCAATCCAGGCCTATCTCAAGAAACAAGAAAAATCCCAAATACAGACTCTAACAGCACACCTAAATGAACTAGAAGCATAACAGCAAAGACACCCCAAACCCATCAGAAGAAGAGAAATAATAAAGATCAGAGCAGAAATAAACAATATAGAATCTACAAACTGTAGAGCAGATCAACGAAACCAAGAGTTGGTTTTTTGAAAAAATAAACAAAATTGAGAAAACCTCTAGCCAGGCTTCTCAAAAAGGAAAGGGAGAGGACCCAAATAGATAAAATCATGAATGAAAATGGAATTATTACAACCAATCCCTCAAAAAAACAAGCAATTATCAGGGAATACTATGAAAAATTATATGCCCACAAACTGGACAACCTGGAAGAAATGGACAGATTCCTAAGCACCCACACACTTCCAAAACTCAAACAGGAAGAAATAGAAAGCTTGAACAGACCCATAACCAGCGAAGAAATTGAATCAGTTATCAAAAATCTCCCAACAAATAAGAGTCCAGGACCAGATGGCTTCCTTGGGGAATTCTACCAGACATTCAAAGCAGAGATAATACCTATCCTCCTCAAGCTGTTCCAAAAAATAGAAAGGGAAGGAAAACTTCCAGACTCATTCTATGAAGCCAGCATTACTTTGATTCCTAAGCCAGACAGAGACCCAGTAAAAAAAGAGAACTACAGACCAATATCCCTGATGAATATGGATGCAAAAATTCTCAATAAGGTACTAGCAAATTGAATTCAAAAGTATATAAAAAGAATTATTCACCAAGATCAAGTGGGATTCATTCCTGGGCTTCAGGGCTGGCTCAACATTCACAAATCAATCAATGTGATACATCACATTAATAAAAGAAAAGATAAGAGCCATATGATCCTGTCAATTGATACAGAAAAAGCTTTTGACAAAATTCAGCATTCTTTCTTAATAAAAACCCTCGAGAAAGTCGGGATAGAAGGAACATACTTAAACATCACAAAAGCCATTTATGAAAAGCCCACAGCTAATATCATCCTCAATGAGGAAAAACTGAGAGCTTTCTCCCTGAGATCAGGAGCACGACAGGGATGTCCACTCTCACCACTGTTGTTTAACATAGTGTTGGAAGTTCTAACATCAGCAATCAGACAACAAAAGGAAATCAAAGGCATCAAAATTGGCAAAGATGAAGTCAAGCTTTCACTTTTTGCAAATGACATGATATTATACATGGAAAATCCGATAGACTCCACCAAAAGTCTGCTAGAACTGATACATGAATTGAGCAAAGTCGCAGGATACAAAATCAATGTACAGAAATCAGTTGCATTCTTATACACTAATATAATGAAGCAACAGAAAGACAAATAAAGAAACTGATCCCATTCACAATTGCACCAAGAAGCATAAAATACCTAGGAATAAACCTAACCAAAGATGTAAAAGATCTGTATGATAGAAACTATAGAAAGCTTATGAAGGAAAATGAAAAAGATACAAAGAAATGGGAAAACATTCCATGCTCCTGGATAGGAAGAACAAATAGTGTTAAAATGTCAATACTACCCAAAGTAGGCTACACATTCAAAACAATCCCAATCAAAATTGCACCAGCATTCTTCTCAAAGCTAGAACAAGCAATCCTAAAAGTTGTATAGAGCCACAAAAGACCCCTAATACACAAAGTAATTTTGAAGAAAAGACCAAAGTGGGAGGCATCACAATCCCAGACTTTAGCCTCTACTACAAAGCTGTAATCAACAAGACAGCATGGTATTGGCACAAAAACAGACACATAGACCAATGGGATAGAATAGACACTCTAGAATTAGACCCACAAAAGTATGGCCAACTAATCCTTGACAAAGCAGGAAAGAATATCCAATGAAAAAAAGACAGTCTCTTTAACAAATGGTGCTGGGAGTACTGGAGTTATGCAACATGCAGAATGAAACTAGACCACTTTCTTACACCATTCACAAAAATAAACTCAAAATGGATAAAGGACCTGAATGTGAGACAGGAAACCATCAAAACCCTAGAGGAGAAAGCAGGAAAAAACCTCTCTGACCTCAGCTGCAGCAATTTCTTACTTGACACATCCCCAAAGGCAAGGGAATTAAAAGCAAACATGAACTATTGGGACCTCATGAAGATAAAAAGCTTCTGTACTGCAAAGGAAACAATCAACAAAATTAAAAGGCAACTGACGGAATGGGAAAAGATATTTGCAAATGACATACCGGACAAAGGGCTAGTATCCAAAATCTATAAAGAGCTCACCAAATTCCACACCCAAAAAACAAATAATCCAGTGAAGAAATGGGCAGAAAACATGAATAGACACTTCTCTAAAGAAGACATTCATTTTTTTTTATTTATATATGAAATTTATTGTCAAATTGGTTTCCATACAACACCCAGTGCTCATCCCAAAAGGTGCCCTCCTCAATACCCATCACCCACCCTCTCCTCCCTCCCACCCCCCATCAACCCTTAGTTTGTTCTCAGTTCTCAACAGTCTCTTATGCTTTGGCTCTCTCCCACTCTAACCTCTTTTTTTTTTTTCCTTCCCCTCCCCCATGGGTTCCTGTTAAGTTTCTCAGGATCCACATAAGAGTGAAACCATATGGTATCTGTCTTTCTCTGTATGGCTTATTTCACTTAGCATCACACTCTCCAGTTCCATCCACGTTGCTACAAAAGGCCATATTTCATTTTTTAAAGAAGACTTTCAGATGGCCAACAGGCACATTAAAAGATGCTCAACGTCACTCCTCATTAGGGAAATACAAATCAAAACCACAGTCAGATATCACCTCATGCCAGTCAGAGTGGTCAAAATGAACAAATCAGGAGACTATAGATGCTGGATGTGGAGAAACGGAAACCCTCTTTCACTGTTGGTGGGAATGCAAACTGGTGCAGCCACTCTGGAAAACAGTGTGGAGGTTCCTCAAAAAATTTAAAAATAGATATACCCTATGACTGAGAAATAGCACTGCTAGGAATTTACCCAAGGGATACAGGAGCTGATGCATAGGGGCACTTGTATCTCAATGTTTATAGCAACACTTTCAACAAGAGCCAAATTATGGAAAGAGCCTAAATGTCCATCAACTGATGAATGGATAAAGAAATTGTGGTTTATATACACAATGGAATACTATGTGGCAATGAGAAAGAATGAAATATGGCCCTTTGTAGCAACGTAGATGGAACTGGAGAGTGTTATGCTAAGTGAAATAAGTCATACAGACAAGGATAGATACCATATGTTTTCACTCTTATGTGAATCCTGAGAAACTTAACAGAAGTCCATGGGAGGGGAAGAAAAAAAAAAAGAGGTTACAGAGGGAG
Organism: Puma concolor; assembly: GCF_028749965.1. Lineage (NCBI taxonomy): Eukaryota > Metazoa > Chordata > Mammalia > Carnivora > Felidae > Puma > Puma concolor. The sequence continues at coordinate 95,386,416 of NC_141669.1, forward strand.
GGAACCAAAGCATAAGGGACTCTTAGAAAATGAGAACAAACTGAGGGTTGATGGGGGGTGGGAGGGAGGGGAGGGTGGGTGATGGATATTGAGGAGGGCACCTTTTGGGATGAGCACTGGGTGTTGTATGGAAACCAATTTGACAATAAATTTCATATTAAAAATAATAAATAAAAATAAAGAGAAAAATGTATGTTTAATAAAAATATATTTTTAAAAATGTGTCAGACTCTTAATTTCAGCTCAGTCATGATCTCATGGTTCATGGGATCAAGGCCCACATAAGGTTCTATGCTAATAGCACAGAGCCTGCTTGGGGCTGTCTTTCTCCCTTTCTCTCTCTCTGCCTCTTCCTTGGTCATGTGTGCCCTCTCTCTCTCAAAAAAAGAGAGAATTAAAAAAAAGTGAGAATTGTAAGAACTGGTAAGTAATATAAACTAATATACAAATCTTTAAAAATTCCTAAACAAGTTATATTTATGTATTTTATCTATTTATCTTATATATTTCATAATATATTAGATATATAATATATTCTATATCTCACAATAAAAGTTCTTACCAACTATAATAATTAGAGCTAATTAAGTCATTCTAATAATTTATTACTGATTTTGGAATTTTTGTGTGACCCTTTGTTTAAGTCAACTGTCACGAGCTACATGACAAATATTACTGAGCACCTGCTCCAGTTCAGGTATTGCAGTAGGTGCTGGGAATTCTACAGTGGAAATGATAGACAAGGTTCATATATAGACAGCCTTTGCATGATATAACACAGAAAGCTCATCAAAATCTCTCTTATTAAATTGGTGGCTATTAGGTACCCAGCACTGGGTCATTTTTGCAGTTGGAGGGAACATTGTACCTTAGCCTGTGTATCTGGCATGGCCACAACTTGGAGCCTTAGCTGCTGACAACAAAACTACCCATCTGCTTTCCCTGAAGTTCCCACCATGCAGGTTCACCCCAGGGCAATGGACAGGCCCAGCCCCTGCTGCCTTGCTGCTATTCCCCCTTTAATCTACACAGAGTTGCCAGGGGCCACCCACTTCCACTGGAGCCCTGTTCCCAGGTTCTATTACCCATGGCCAAATCTAGTTACTTTTATGCCAATCAGACTGGAACCTTTTCAATAATCATCAATACAAGGAGTTTGATGCTTTTTGTAAAATATCATGCTGTGTTCACATGCAAACTTTATGCAGTTCCAGATGGTTACTGACCTCTAAATCCCCCAGGATAAAATGATATGGGGGTCAATGATATGCTAGAAAACCAACTTGGAGCATGGATAGATGTCCCCTGTCCTAGCTGCCCTGGTATCCACAGCCTGGAATGTAGCTATTGCTCTACAGACATCAACTGATTGACACAACTTTCACCTTATCGATTCAATGGCATCAGAAGAATGGTTTAGCTACAGATCTGTCCAAATCTTCAAGTTCACTCAGCTCTCTTATAAAAAGGAAAGCTCTCTCCTTTCCTATAGGAGAGGCTGCCAATACCTAATGGCTTGGATTACATCTCTCCTTTTCCTTTTGGACCTCCACTGCAGTCTTTTAAAAATATTTATTTGGGCTCCTGGGTGGCTCAGTCGGTTAATTATGTCCAGCTCTTAATTTTGGCTCAGGTCATGATCTTGCAGTTCATGACACTCAGCCCCGTGTAGGGATCCTCACTGACAACGTGGAGCCTGCTTGGGATTCTCTCTCTCTCCCTCTCTCTCTGCCACACCCCGTTCACTCTTGCTCTCTTAAAAATAAGTAAATAAACTCTAAAAAAATTAAATAAAAATAAGATAAAAATGTGCACTGTTTCTATTCTCACATCTGATGGATTTAAACTTTCAAGTTCCACTGGGGGCTCTTGAAGTGCAAATTAAAGAAAGTAGTACAGTTGAGTTTACCATTTGAGAGGGATTGGAGCTGGGATGGAGACTGGACACAAATCAGATAGCACTATTTTAGAAAAAGCCTCAGGTTTGGAGGGTCTTTGTTCTGGCTTGTCTCACATGGGAACAATAGTATTATGAGCTGAATGTCTTAGGTAATTGATCCTACTCACAAATTACAGATGCAATAATTTTAAGGTTGGTCAATTAAGGTTAACAATTAAGGTTGGTCAATCAAGCCTGGGAAATGGTTCCTAACTCTGCAAAAAGAGGAGCTTGCATGAAGATGTTTAAAAAGCAAAGAGAAGGACAATGAATTCTCAGCTGCATTCCTCCAAGGTGTCACAAGTGTATCAGACATCAGGGCCCAGTGAGGCCAAACCCGGGAGGTAGGGGAGAGCAGGGGCATCAACAATAGCAAAGCCGGTGTGTGTGGGGGGGGCAGTTCCAGATCAAGGCAGGCAGATCAGATAATACATAAAGGAAGATAGGAAAGCAAAAGACCCTGTCTATTGTCCACATGCTCAGGCTGAATTATTCAAAGGCAGATTTTTAAATATGTATCAGCGTTCCAGTAAACAGGGTAAGCTTGCTAATAACAGTGCAATTCAGCAATCGCTACTCCAAATAAATACGTTCGAAATGTCATTACCGTAATCAGATTAACTGCTGTCTTTCATGTTATGCCTTGAATAATCACCAAAATTATTCTTAGAGAATTTGGCAAAAAGCATTGTCTAGAAATGCACAGAAGAAATAGCGGTGCCCTAGTATTTTTTCTTCTTTAAATAAGTTCCCTAAGTACTTGTAAACGCATTGATAATTTTTCTCCCACATAGGCAACTTCATATGACAAAACCAACTGTGTTCAGTTTCATGATTTCTACTGCCAGGATGTAATTTTTATGCTGGATTTTATTATTCATGACAACAGTTCACACTTTCTATGAGAACAATTGCTGTAATAGGTTAAAAGTCATTATTTTCAAAACTACCCTCAGAGATTAGCTGCTACATCACCTTCTGGACACTTGCACTTGAACATCTGAACCATAGCTCATAATTGTATTATTCACTAGGCTGATTCTTCTTGCTAAGAATGCCTCTAAATGCTTTTTCAATAGCCAGAGATCCAGTCCTGTGAACCAAACCATCTCTACCCATTTTGGCATTGGGTGACAGCTGGGATCATTTGTAAGTAAATTAAGATCTAGTGATGAGTTTATTTTCTATTGTAGTTGTATTCATGATGTAAAGGCCATTAAAATTCAGACTTGTGTTATCTGGCAGTCAACATTTTCTTTAACTCAAGGAATTTAAGAAGAACAAGTACCATCGTGATCATTCATTGAAAGAATTTGCCTATCAAAAAAATGTTCTTTTGTGCTAGAGAATATTTAGGAGATTAATATTTAATAAACAGGTATATTAAAGGAAACTTCAACAAACATCTAATGAACACCTACTCTCTTCCAGAGAAAGGCAGGCACTTGTACACACACTAATAATCAGTCTGAGATGGGGAACGGAAGTTCTAATATGACTTTTATTTATTTTACTTTTTTTTGGTAATCACTTGATTTTTTTCACCATGTTTTTCTATATTGAAAACATCTAAAATCATTATATTCTGTCCATATATAGGGACAACAGAAGGAAATAGTTGGGAATTCAGCCAATGGCGGTTGCCCAAAAGTAGCAATAGGAACAAATCACACAAACCTGCCCAAATAGTCTATTTCCTTCTGCAAAATTCACCCCTGTCCTGCATGCACTTTTATTCTTCAGCTTCAACAATGACATTTCTTTGTAACTAGCTTTCTTAGGTACTTTGTGTCTCTGTTGGTCACACGTATTCCCAATAGGAATCCCTGCCATCCCGTAAGGTCTTGAAATGAAACAGCACAGTCTTCCTTTTCAATAGAAATTAATGGGGATCTAGAGCCAAAGTCATTACCAAATAGAGCAAAATGGGGGAAGTACAACCTGGTCCTAGGAGTGAGTTTGGAAATGTTCAGAGGTTCTTTCATGAGAAAAGTAGACCAATATCTTACTTTTCAACTTACAGTACCCTAACAAAGATCCTTTGACTCTAGTTTTTGGAACCACGAAGATTTCTTTGGGTTAACTAACCATTCCTCCAGATTGCTAGGATGAAAGAGTTATAGATGGGAAGGAAACCTTCAGTTAATCCATGTAGGCAAGTGACACAGGGTTCAGTAGAGGCAGAACTCAACCCAAAGCATGGGTGTCCTTGAATGTAGTTCTATGTACCTTCCTTCATCCTAGAATTGTCTGTAATTTTTTACTATGTTGCCTCCCCCTATTCTCTTACTTCTGAAGTCTGTAAAATGTGCCCTCATGAAAATACAATTAATCCAACAACCCCTTCCACTTGGGTTTCCCAAGTGGTTGTGCACACCACCCCATGAGCTCAAGCTCTCAGCTGCCACAACCATGAGGCCATACTGGCCACACTTAGAGCTGCTTTGGCAATTTCCAATTGGAGGGGGGACATTTCTCTTTCTCTCTTCTTCTTTCCTTGCCAAACCAATTGAGTTTGTTGTATCTTTTCTTAAAAGAAGGCAAGACGCAGTGTACCCAGATTTCCTGGAATTGATTGTTCATTTTCACAGGATTGTCCAGTCAAATGAATTCTCATAACTGCCAACAGAAGCTTTTCAGAAAAATTGGCCTCGGACGATATTTGTAATTCCCTCTACTCTTCAAGTCAAGTATTTCTTGCTCCTAAGTAGAAGCTTCCCACTTTCTCCAAAGCGTCAAGTTTTCCTCTCATCCCATGGGCAGTTTATTGATTCTTCCAGACTCTAAAGCCAGGCTCCTTCCATCCAGTCCTCTTTCCATGACCTTAGACCAAAGATGAATCATTGAACTGGAATCTCAAATTTATCAAACCAGGATGCTCAGCTGAATCTATACTACCTCCAACACACATCGCTTAAGGTCATATTCTGCATGTGGGTTAAATTAGCATATATGTGTTCATAAAAATCAAAAAGGGTCTTTGAATGAAGTATTCTTATATTCAGTGGGAATTTATTGATCATAAATTATATGAGGCTCTGAGCCATAAGCTTGGGCTAAAGCACGAAGGGCCATGCTTCCTGACCTCACAGAGCTCATAGTCCAGAAGAAAAGTTCATATAAACCTCCAGAATCCCATGGAGTGCAAACTATCCACTCAAAATATAACTTATATTAAAAATATTTCATTGGTCAAAAGGTCAAGTCCTCTGAATTCAACAGAAGCCACTTATAGATTGATTTTCCTAGAGTGTGTTTATTCCTGTGGGGGGAAGAAAACAGAATTAGCAGGGAATCCTTTTTATTGCTTTGTATTGAATTCAAAGACTACTTATGGGGAAATTCAAATAATAAGGTGAAAAACAGGAGGATAAGGACAAAAACTAAGAGAACAAGTTGGGGTTAATATGTATAGGAAAACAAATATAGACCTAGCATTTGTGTGCAACTAATTATTGGGAGATCATGAGGTTAGGCAGAACAAACCACAGGTATCACTATGTATATCTTACCCCTGGAGCTCAATGTATAAATTTTGCCGAACATCCATTTTGATCATGGCCCTGAGTGCGCTGGTAGCTTGCACAACCCATGTGGCCCTGAAGTCATTTTGTAATAAATGGCATCACTTCTGTAAGGCCATCCTGCAATTTAAAAAGATCCCAGCATGATTCCTCTTGTAAGGTAAGAAAATCCTTTTTGAAAGCCAATCTCCAGTCCACTATCATTAGAAGAGGCTCTCTGTTGGAACAAACACCCCCCAAACTTCAGCACATTAACACAATGGAAGTTTTTTTTTTTCTCACTCACATAATGCTTCCATAGAGGCAGCTTTCTATCTGGTGATTCTGAGACTAGTCTCCTTCCAGCTTGTAGTTTCACCATCCCTGAGAACCTGAAGTTCTCTCTCAAAGCTTCTGCTACCAGCTGGTAGGTGGGAGGAGGGAGAGAATGTGGCAGATCCAGTGGGAGGTTTCTGTGGGCCAAACCCAGAAAGGCATACATCATGTCTACTGTTTTCTTTTTTAATTTTTTTTTCAACGTTTATTTATTTTTGGGACAGAGAGAGACATAGCATGAATGGGGGAGGGGCAGAGAGAGAGGGAGACACAGAATCAGAAACAGGCTCCAGGCTCTGAGCCATCAGCCCAGAGCCTGACGCGGGGCTCGAACTCACGGACCGCGAGATCGTGACCTGGCTGAAGTCGGACGCTTAACCGACTGCGCCACCCAGGCGCCCAATGTCTACTGTTTTCTATTCACCAGAAGTCACAACCAAACTGAACTCAAGGAAGGCTGAGACACGTGGTCTAGCTACTTGCCAGAGGAAAGGGAAAATGAGTCAGTGAAAAACTCACCAGTGTCTGCTAAATATCCTGTCTCTACTGTGGTTTTCCTAAGAGAAAAAAAAAATGCATCTGCAGATTAAAATTGTAATAAGCCAAATTCATTTATGAAGTATGTGCTATTGGAAATTAATCTTTAAGGGTCTTCATGGATTTGTTTTTTAATTAAATTCAAGTTAGATAGCATATAGTGTAGTGTTGGTTTCAGGAGTAGATCCCAGTGATTCATCACTTACATATAACACCCAGTGCTCATCCCAACAAAGCACCCTCCTTAATGTCCATCACCCATTCAGCCCATCCCCCCACCCATCTCCCCTCCAGCAACCCTCAGTTTGTTCTCTATAGTTAAGTCTCCTATGGTTTGTCTCTCTGTTTCTCTTATTTTTTCTTCCCTTCTCCTATGTTAATCTGTTTTGTTTCTTAGATTCCACAAATGAGTGAAATCATATGGTATTTGTCTTACTCTGACTTATTTTGCTTAGCATGACATGCTAGTTCCAGCCATGTCTTTGCAAATGGCAAGATTTCATTCTTTTTGATGGCCTCTGTGTGTGTGTGTGTGTGTGTGTGTGTGTGTGTGTGTCATTTTCTTCATCCACTCATTAGTTGATGGGCATAATTTGGCTATTGCCAATAGTGCTGCTAGAAACATTGGGTGCATGTGTCCCTTCGAATCCGTATTTTTGTATCCTTTAGATAAATACCTAGCAGTGCAATTGCTGCGTCATAAGGTAGTTCTGTTTTTAACTTTTTGAGGAACCCCCATACTGTTTTCCAGAGTGGCTGCAACAGTTTGCATTCTCATCAACAGTGCAAAAGTGTTCCCCTTTCTCTACATCCTTGCCAACATCTGTTGTTTTCTGAGTTGTTAATTTTAGCCATTCTGACAGGTTTGAGGTAGTATCTCATTGTGGTTTTGATTTGTATTTCCCTGATGATGAGTGATGTCGAGCATTTTTTCATGTGTCAGTTTGCCATCTGGATGTTTTCTTTGGAGAAATGTCTATTTATGTTTTCTGCCCATTTCTTAACTGGATTGTTTATTTTGGGGATATTGAGTTTGATAAGTTCTATAAAGTTTGATAAAGTTTGATAAGTCCTACATAGATTTTGGATACTAGCCTTTTGTCTGATACGTCATTTGTGAATATCTTCTCCCATTCCATTGGTTGGTTGCCTTTTAGTTTTGTTGATTGTTTCCTTTGCTGTGCAGAAGCGTTTTATCTTTTTTTTAAATATAATTTACTGTCAAATTGGTTTCCATATAACACCCAGTGTTTATCCCAACAAGTGCCCTCCTCAATGCCCATCACCCACTTTCCCCTCTCTCCCAACCCCCATCAACCCTCAGTTTGTTCTCAGTATTTAAGAGTCTCTTATGGTTTGTCTCCCTCCCTCTCCATAACTCATAATCCTCCCCCATGGTCTTCTGTTAAGTTTCTCAAGATCCACATATGAGTGAACACATGTGATATCTGTCTTTCTCTGCCTGACTTATTTCAGTTAGCATAATGCTCTCCAGTTCCATCCATGTTGCTGCAAATGGCCAGATTTCATTCTTTCTCATTGCCAAGTAGTATTCCATTGTATATATAAACCACATCTTCTTTATCCACTTGTCAGCTGATGAACATTAGGCTCTTTCCATAACTTGGATATTGTTGAAAGTGCTGCTATAAACATTTGGGACCTCATTAAGATAAACAGCTTCTGCACTGGAAACAATCAACAAAACTGGAAGCTTTTTATCTTCATAAAGTCCCAATAGTTCATTTTATTTTGTTTCTTTTGCCTCCAGAGATGTATCTAGTAAGCAACTAGTAAGAAGTTGCTGCATCCAAGGTCAAAGAGGTTGCTGAATACAACCCTCAGCGCTCACCATAACAAGTGTCCTCCTTAATGCCCATCACCCTTTAGCCCATCTCCCCACCCAACACCCCTCCAGCAACCCTGTTTGTTCTCTGTATTTAAGAGTCTCTTATGGTTTGAAACAGATGAACATGGGGAAAGGAAGGAAAAATAAAATAAGATAAAAACAGAGAAGGAAGTCTTCATGGATTTGATCTTCAAACCAATAAACCAACTAATAAAAAAAAAAAGGTCAGGAAATTATTTTGGCCAAATTACTTTGGCATCACCTAGTTGACAACCTAAGACCATTATCAAGTGCTGCTGCTACTGAACTTTGATTCGTGAAACATAATCTTCTTTCGGAAAGATCTCAACTAATCAGCTGGCAAACAAACAGTTGTTCATAAGCAGGGCTAAAGGAAGTACTGATTGTAATCATCTCCAAGATGGATTTTTAAGTGAGTCGGGGGGAGGGGAAGAGGAAAGCTACAAAATAGTATGCACAGTACATTACTTGCATTAGCTTTTTATTACTGTGTAATAAATTACCACAAAGGTAGCAGCTTAAAACAACACAAATTTAGTATTTCACAGTTTCCAGGGGCCAGGAGACAGAGTATGAGTTGGCTAGGTCCTCTGTTCAGGGTCTCCTGATACCAGATTGAAATCAAGGTACCAACCAGGACTCTAGATCCCACCTGAAGCTCAGGCTCCTCTTCCAAGTTCACTAGTTGTTAGCAGAATCTGGTTCTTGCTGGCACACAGTCAGGAGTTGCTCTCAGCTCCCATGGACCACCCTTAGTCCCAGTAATGTGCTTCTCCCACACACGGCAGCCACTGCTTCAAGGCCAGCAGGAGCACCTTCCTCTGCTCCACTATGGCGGAGTCTTAGGTAAGGAGACTTACCTAATATGGGAGTGACATCTGTCATCTTCATCGTTGGCCACATTCAAAAGGGATTATCCAGGGTCCTGCCACACTACTGGTTATTTTTAACAAAGAGGAAAAACATATACTGAATATATATAAAATATATCTATAGGAGTCCAGGAGAAACTAAAACCAGGCTTGTCCTGGAAAGCAGAACTGGAAACCTGGAAACAGAGCAGGGGGATGTCTCTGCTGTTTTTATTATTCCTGTTTGAATTATTTTATCATATTCGTGTATTACTTGTTCACAGGAAGTAACCAAATAGAATAAGATTAGCTGGTTCGGGTCTTCTCTAGAAAGCGAGAACTGTCCTCTCAGGAGCCCACAGTGTGGCATTGATCTGTCCCAGAGAAAAGGTTGCAGGAGGGTGGACACATGGCCTCTCCCAGTAGGTTCCTGCCTGAGTGTGTAGACACCAGCCCCGAATGATGTGGAAAGAAGACTTGCAACTGTCAAGGGCTTCTCTCTGGAAAAGTCTTTCTAAGTACTTGCAGCTGCCTTAAATACAAACCAAAGTAGTAAAATAAGGCAACAACTTCTTATGTGCCCACATTCCTCAGTTCACCAAAGCTAGGTGAAAGATATCTTAGATGAGCAGGTGTCTCATTTTAACAGAACCTTTTAAAAAAAATTTTAATGTTTATTTATTTTTGAAAGAGCAGTTGGGGCAGGGGCAGGAAGTGGGACAGAGGATCCAAAGTGGGCTCTGGACTGACAGTAGCAAGCCCAATGTGGGGCTTGAACTTGCAGACTGTGAGATCATGACCTGAGCCAAAGGCGGATGCTCAACCAACTGAGCGACCCAGGTGCCCCAGCTGGTGTCTCATTTTGGAGACTGCCTTCCTAGGGGCACTTGGGTGGCTCAGTCTGTTATGTGTCTGACTCTCAATTTTGGCTCAGGTCATGATCCTAGGGTCATGCGACCAAGACCCACATTGACTGGGCTCTGTGCTGAGGGTGGAGCCTACTTAAGACTCTCTCTCTCTCTCTCTCTCTCTCTCTCTCTCTCTCTCCCCCCCCCAGCCCCTCTCCTCTGCTTGTGTTCTCTCTCTCTCTAAGATAAATAAAATGAAGGGAAAAAGAGACTGTCTTCCTACATGCAAATGTTTATGTTCTCACTTTTTTAGCATGTATTTTTCAAATTTTAAGTCCTTCCCAGGTGGAGTATTCAGTGCAACTAAAGCTGCACCTAGGACATTTGTCATGTTGACTAATTTGGGAATTTATTTGGTTTTTACATCTGGCTTTCTAGTGAGGGTGCTGATAGTAAAGTGAGTGAATAATGCTATATGGTAGTGTCTTTCTGTGGCTCCAAAATAGCCTTTGAAGGGGGAGTGCAGTTTGTCCTACTTTGTAATCCTAACCCTGCATAAGAAACAGGGATTTTCAATAACTCTATCATAAAATGCCTATAAACCTTTTTTAAATGTTTATTTATTTTTGAGGGAGAGAGAGAGAGACAGAGAATGAGCAGGGGAGGGGCAGAGAGAGGGGGAGATACAGAATCCAAAGCAGGCTCTAGGCTCTGAGCTGTCAGCACAGAGCCTGACGCGAGGCTTGAACCCATGAGCTGTGAGATAATGACCTGAGCCTAAGTTAGACACTCAACTGACTGAGCCACCCAGGCACCCCACCTATAGACTGTTTTGATTCAGGAAATTAGTAACCAGTTGAAGGACTTTAATGTTACTGCCTCTCAGAGGCTCTCATGGGGACAGGCACCATGCGTGTGAGGATAGTCAGTCAAGAAGCATATACAAGTGTGCTGTTGGTTTCCATCAGAGGTTATGGGGAGACTTGTGGTCAGCTCAGTTGGTTGAGTGTCGAACTCTTCATCTCAGCTCAGGTCAGGATCCGAGGGTCATGGGATCAAGCCCCACATCAGGATCCACTCTAAGTGTTGAGCCTGCTCGAGACTCTTTCTCTCTGTCTCTCTCTCTCTCTCTCTTCCTCTGCCCCTCTCCCCTGCTGTCTCTCTCTAAAATAAAATTTAAAAAAAGATAATGGGAGACAGGATCCAACTAGCATAAATCCACATCTGCATCTGCTTTTCTCCCAGACACTGATATGAGTGAGGAACAGTAATTGGCAGTGAACTAAGGAAACATCAGGAGAGCATGGGGAAGTGAACCAAGGAGAGGAAGGGACTTAGTAAAGGGGCATTCACAAGAGGGTTTCCACAGTGGGCAGTGGGGGCTCCATCCCTCTGGGAGGCCCAGGTGACAGTGTAGAAAACACGGAGCCCCCTACCCAGGGGCACAGGAGCTGGCGTTTCTTCTCCAACACCTCTCCATTGTTATTTGAAGGCTGCTTCCAGGGAAGAGGAAATAATTTCTTAGTATTTCTGGCTTATCTCACACTATGGACCAGAAAATTCCCAGCCAAGAGGAGCAGATGCCTGCAGATGGAAGGCATGGGCTGGGTGTATGAGTTGTGAGGAGCACCAAGGGGGTACAGGGGACCAGCAACAGCGTGAGCTGGCACCCTGTAGCTACAAATTAAAAATAAAAATTCTCTACCTTGACTGAAATTCAACCCCATGCTTTTTGTTTACTTTTATTTTTTTAAGTTTATTTATTTATTTTGAGAATGAGTGGGGGAAGGGCAGAGAGAGAGGGAGAGAGAAGAGAATCCTAAGCAGACTCTACACTGTCAGTGTGTGGAGCCCGATGGGGAGCTTGAACTCACGAACCTCCAGATCATGACCTGAGCGGAAATCAAGAGTTGGATGCTTAACCGACTGAGCCACCCAGGAGCCGCTGTTTGTTTGCTTTCAAAATAATAGACTTCAGGTGTGGAGTTTGGTGAGCTCTTTATAGATTTTGGATACTAGTCCTTTGTCCGATATGTCATTTGCAAATATCTTTTCCCATTCCGTCAGTTGCCATTTAGTTTTGTTGATTGTTTCCTTTGCTGTGCAGAAGCTTTTTATCTTCATGAGGTCCCAATAGTTCATGTTTGCTTTTAATTCCCTTGCCTTTGGGGATGTGTCAAGTAAGAAATTGCTGCAGCTGAGGTCAGAGAGGTATTTTTCCTGCTTTGTCCTCTAGGGTTTTGATGGTTTCCTGTCTCACATTCAGGTCCTTTATCCATTTTGAGTTTATTTTTGTGAATGGTGTAAGAAAGTGGTCCAGTTTCATCCTTCTGCATGTTGCTGTCCAGTTCTCCCAGCACCATTTGTTAAAGAGACTGTCTTTTTTCCATTGAATATTCTTTCCTGCTTTGTCAAGGATTAGTTGGCCATACTTTTGTGGGTCTAGTTCTGGGGTTTCTATTCTATCCCATTGGTCTATGTGTCTGTTTTTGTGCCAATGTCATGCTATCTTGATGATTATTCCACACCCGAAAAACATATAATCCAGTGAAGAAATGGGCAGAAAACATGAAGAGACACTTCTCTAAAGAAGACATCCAGATGGCTAACAGGCACATGAAAAGATGCTCAACGTCGCTCTTCATCAGGGAAATACAAATCAAAACCACACTCAGATGTCACCTCATGCCAGTCAGAGTGGCCAAAATGAACAAATCAGGAGACTATAGATGCTGGAGAGGATGTGGAGAAACGGGAACCCTCTTGCACTGTTGGTGGGAATGCAAACTGGTGCAGCCACTCTGGAAAACAGTGTGGATGTTCCTCAAAAAATTAGAAATAGATCTACCCTATGACTGAGAAATAGCACTGCTAGGAATTTACCCAAGGGATACAGGAGTGCTGACGCATAGGGGCACTTGCACCCCAATGTTTATAGCAGCACTTTCAACAATAGCCAAATTATGGAAAGAGCCTAAATGTCCATCAACTGATGAATGGATAAAGAAATTGTGGTTTATATACACAATGGAATACTATGTGGCAATGAGAAAGAATGAAATATGGCCCTTTGTAGCAACGTGGATAGAAATGGAGAGTGTTATGCTAAGTGAAATAAGTCATACAGAGAAAGACAGATATCATATGTTTTCACTCTTATGTGGATCCTGAGAAACTTAACAGAAGTCCATGGGGGAGGGGAAGAAAAAAAAGAGGTTAGAGAGGGAGGGAACCAAAGCATAAGAGACCCTTAGAAACTAAGAACAAACTGAGGGTTGATGGGGAGTGGGAAGGAGGGGAGGGTGGGTGATGGGTATTGATAAGGGTACCTTTTGGGATGAGCACTGGGTGTTGTATGGAAACCAATTTGACAATAAATTTCGTATTTAAAAAAATAAAATAAAATGGAAAAAAACAAAATAATAGACTTCATTTTTATTTAATTTTTATTTATTTACTTATTTTGATACACAGAGAGAGAGAGAGAGAGAGAGAGAGGGAGCAGGGGATGGACAGAGTAGGGGCAGAAGAGAGAGAGAGATTCCCAGGCAGGCTCTGCACTGCCAATGCAGAGCTTAGTGTGGGGCTCGAACCCATAAGCTATGAGAACATGACCTGACCTGAGTTCAAGAGTCAGACACCCCAATAGATTTCATTTTTTAAGAGAAGGTTTACAGAAAGGTTTACAGAGCTTATACAGAACGTTTATAGCAAGTTTATAGCAAAGTTGATGAGAAAGTACAGAGTTCCCAGTAGCTCCTCCCCACAGTTTCCCCTATTATTTTTATTATTAGTGTGATTTAGTTGTCACAATTGGTGGTCCAATATTGAGGCATTATTAACTAAAGTCCACAGTTTACATTGGGGTTCACTTTTTGTGTTCTATACTCTATCGGTTTTGACAAATGTGTGATGGCATATATCTGTCATTACTGTATCATACAAAACTCCCAAAACTTTTTCAAAACTGCTAGTTTTAGTTATTCTCACAGGAAGACCCTCCCCATGAAAATTTGAAAGAAATACGAATCCAATTTTGATTTGTTAAGGAAGAAGCAATTCTCCCGAAGCAATTATTTTGGCTGAAGATGAAAGTCCCCTTAATTCTTCCAGAATTTCCAGAATGTGCCTGCTTGGCACCTTTCCAGAAAACGGTCTGTTATTTACTGATTTGTGTCCTCATCCCAAATTCGTATGTTGAAACCCTAACTCCCAATGTGACTCTATTTGAGGTGGGGTCTTTAGGAAGGTAATTAAGGATATATGAGGTCATAAAGGTGGGGCCCTGATCTGATAGGACTGGGGTCTCTATAAGAAGAGGAGGGGACACTAAATATCTCTGTCTCTCTCTCCTCATACTGACAAAGGAAAGGCCATGTGAGGATACAGCAAAGAGGTGGCTGTCTATAGGCCAAGGAGAGAGTCCTCATCGCAAACCAACCCTACGGACATCTTGGTCTTGGACCTCCAGCCTCCAGAACTGTGAGAAAATTAATTCCTGTTGTTGAAGCCACCAAAGTAGGTGTTATTGTGTTATGGCTCAGCAGCTCAGGCTGGCTAAAACAGGGTCCCTTAAAAAAAAAAAAACTCCTAGCAAAAACGTTCTGTTCTTGGAGTGCCTGCATGGCTCAGTCGGTTAAGGGTCCCACTCTTGATTTCTGCTCAGGTCATGATCTCACGGTTCCTGAGATCGAGTCTTGTGCCAGGCTCTGCACTGACAGCGTGGAGCCTGCTTGGGATTCTCTCTCTCCCTCTTTGTATGCCCCTCCCCTGCTCTCTCTCGCTCTCTCTCTCAAAATAAATAAGTAAAACATTAAGAAAAAAACCATTCTGTTCTTCTCTTTGAATCAGAAAGAGGGTCTGAGGGACCCAAGGGAAAACCTGTGGCAGGGGTTTCTGAGACTGACATGGCGACCCTGAGTAGGAGCATGACTAGCACAAGCTGTGGCCTGCACCTGCATGGGGGTCTCCAGGCTTTTTTCTGCAGCCTGCCAGTCCTGGAGAGGGACACATCAACATGCTGTCAAGACAAATCCCAAGATCCTAAGTAAATCACAGAATAAGTCTGTCAGTCATCCTGACTGGATGACATGTGGCCCTAAAAGTACAACATCCATGAAATGTCACTGTGTCACTGCCCGATAACACACACCATGCCCCCTGCCAAGTCCTACCCCCTTTCTGGCACCTCCATCACCAACACTGCTGTGGTCTCAGGCCCAGCTGCATGGCACCATTCTTCCCAAGAAATGTTATCTCTTGACCTTAATTGTAAGAAGCGATTTTGACTTATAAGCAGTCATCCGCACAGATACCCCATCACTGAAACACCTCATGTGTTGCATATTTCCCTACAGATAGCATGTCCCTTTTCCTGTCTCTGATTGTCACTCCAGACAGGTTCTTTATGAAACCAAGAACCCATTTTGCAAACTCCCATCATGAATCCCATGGGCATGTTCAAAGTGCCAGCTGGTGCTGTATTTTCAAAGCCATGAAGGCATTTTCCTGAGGAAACAGTGCACTATTTGGGTTGGCAGTGGCATTACTGACTATTCCAATGGTGAAATACGTTTAGCAATGAGGTGAACTCCTTGGAAAAAGGCATCAGGTTTGTTTACTCCAATCAATAGATGGGAGATAAATCAGCATCACCTAAGCCAAACGCTGGACTCTTACAGCAGGTGCAGACACAGAGCTTACAAGAAGCTGAAAATACATCCCACCCAGACAATTCTTGGTTTATTACGTCCTTTCCCTGGGTCTTAATAAGTCATTAAGTCTTTTTGAATCAAACAAGTCTCCTCATTTTGATGTTCCTATAAAACCTACTTCCTGTTGCTCTGAGAACTGTGGATAATGGCCCTGATACATGGAAGTTTGAATATACATTGATAAAAATCAGATTTTCTGCATGCGATGGATATTAAAAATACCAAACTTCTATGATTTTTGAATGCTAAGCAGCGTCCACAGGGCCGAGGTGACCTTGCGGTGTGCAGGATGGAGAGAAGAAAGAAGACAGGGCAGATACCCTCACGTCTCACATAGTTAATAATTTGCCCGTTCAGCCTTCCACCACTGTGGTTTAATACAGACACTGACTGGCCGCAGTTGTCTTTGGGAAATACTCCTGAAGGAGGCAGTTTTACAGCGGCCTCATCCATCTGCAGACAGCTCGCTTTCTTGAGCTTCACAGGAGGTCCCACCAGACCAACTTTCATTTTGGTTTCCCTCCTGCAGCCAAGTTAATCTAAATTCAAGAACAATAGCATTCATATTTGTCCCTGTATGTCCAGGATTACCACTATTGAAAGGGGTTTCTATGATCAGCTTGTCACTTTCTTTGCTCCTTAATCTCTTTCTTTCTCTTGCTCAATGGCCTCCTCTTACTTTCTCTCCTGATGAGAGGATTTTTTTTTAGTCTCTCTCCCTCTTCCCTTTCTAAAAAACTTAGGAAGTTAAAAGGCCAGCTCAACCCGACCACCTGGGCGGCAGGAGGCTCTGTCACCAGGCACCCTGCCAGCAGCCAGCTGTGACATTGTGCCCTGCCAGAGGGATTGTCCTGGCTCTGTTGGCAGCCGCCTCCCACCTGGCCAGTGTCCTATTCCCATTGTCCTCAACTTCCCTTGTTTAATGCTGTTTTGCAAATTACTAAGCATTGGAAGTCTGTTAATCACAGTTCATGTCCCATGTGAGGCCACACAGGAGAGGCAGAGCTGGGTGGGGAGGCCCGCTGGCAAGGGTGAATGTCTTGGTGGCGGCCCTTTCATACCCCTAACGAGATCATTACAGCTAACTAAATACAAGCCTGGCCTCATGACCCTCTGGGGAATCAGAAGGGCCCGTGAGGGATATCAATATCGTCCTGAAACCCCACTTTGCTGCCTTCCCATGCTGGAAGCTAACCATGTGATCAAAAGGTCTCTAAGCCCTGCTCTGGTTCCATCTGGTCCCCAGGGATCAGGCACCTGAGTGACACTGACTGTGGGCATGTCACCTGCCCCAGGGCATTCGGGAACTGTTCAGCCCAGCATAGCTCTGAGTGGACCGCCTGGGAAGCCAACTATACCTTCCACAGAGTAGACAGAGCCTGGAGACATGCCTAGGTGACTCTTGGTCCTGAGTCTGGGCCCAACATGATCTAGGTGGTAAAGTCCAGGAGATGGGCCAGGAGTGGGGGCTTTCTTGTTCACAAACTGTGGGCATCTTTGAAAAGATTGTCAAGAGTGTCCTTGGCATAATTAGGTGTTTTATTCAGGTCTCAAGGTACCTAAACTGACAGTGAATTTCTTCCTTCACTGGAGATATGAAGACGGCCACTTGGACCCACTCTTGTAAGCAGAGGTAAAGTGTGGGTGTGTGCGTGAGAATGTGTGTGTGAGCATGTACAAGTGTGAGCATGTATGAGAATGTGAGTGTGAATGCAGGTCTGTGTCAATGTATGTGCATGAATATGTACGATTGTATGTGAACGTATACAAGTGTGAACATGTATGAGCACATGAGTGTGAATGTATGTCTGTGTGAACACATGTGCGTGAGTGTGTATCATCGTCTATGCACATTTGTGTGTGAGTGTGAACATATGTGAGCACGTGACTGTGAATGTAAGCCTGTGTGTGAGTATATATGCCTGTGTGGGCATGTATACAAGCATGAGTGTGTGTGAGTGTGTAAGTGTGAGCATGTGGGATGTGTGTGTGTGCGTGTGTGAAGAAGGGAAAGTCTCACCAGTGTTGTTTGCTATTCCACAGTAATGGAGTTTCAATGCAGCATTTCTGCCCACCTGCTTGATGATGACAATCCCAGTGTGACACGTAGATTTCCTATTGAAGGAAAGAGCTGGTGATCAATTATTTCTCTTTCCCTCTCTCCTTCCTTCTCAAAAGAAACGATGAAATGCTGCATTTAAATCTGTTGAGCTGGAACAAATATGCAAGGAAACCATATAACTGAGAGAAGAAAATAAAAGGCAGGCATGAGGTGAGGGGATGGTTCTTAAAACTAAAAAAGCACAAAAATGGTGGCGCCGGGGTAGCTCAGTAGGTTAAGCCTCTGACTTTGGCTCAGGTCATGATCTCATGGTTTGTGAGTTCGATCCCGGCATTGGGCTCTGTGCTGACATCTCAAAGCCTGGAGCCTGCTTTGGATTCCAAAACAAATCTAACTTCTTCCATGATGCAAGATGGGTTGCAAACAGGAACAAACAGGAAAGTGCTGAGCATCTGTTTCCCAGGTACCATGCAGAACCACACATTGGTGGTATCCTTGGCTCCAGGAGAGGACATCTGGAGCAGCCCTCTCAAGAGCTCATCTAAGGTATTCTTGCTCCTCCCTCCCTATCTCTGTAGGGACAGGACTCAGCAGGACTCATGGCACCAGCAGGGGGCTAGTGGCTGGGGATGGGATGCCTGCTAGAGCATTGCTTCCCTCTCTGTGCAGGGGAGAGCCCGACTGGAGCTAAGTAATGTGCAAATGGTGGCATGATATCCTGCACTCTCCTCGGCCCTCTTGTGAATTTACAGCCCCGCATAGGGTGTGTTAATTCTATGTTTCTGAGCATCTCATTGCCAGCACTGGCTCTGGCTGTAACAAGGAGAAGGTGAGCTCATGCAGAAAATGACTCTGTGGTTTGATTGTCCTGAACCAGACTCTGTGAGGAGGACAGCAAAGGGTTGGGCCTTCCCACCCAAAGCATTGGATGGTGGTTACTGAAACTGCTCTCCTTCATGGCCAAAAGGCAGATTCCCCAGGGTTGCTCAAATATTAACCTTCATGGCATGCCAGCCAAGCTGCAGCATTTTCATTTGGATGATGGAATCGGACAGAACTTAAAACTTAAACCCTTCCTTGACCGAACTTGAACAAATGAGTTTTGCTCTCATAGGTTACGACAGGGCATTAATGGCAGCATGAACCATGAAATTGCTCTCATGGCCTGTGCCTCCCCATTTTGCTATGCAAGGTTGCAGGAAGCATCTTCTGCAGAAAGCCACATATGCTTTAAATAATTATTTAATAAATAAATATCATGGTTTTCATCAACCAAGAGTAGCTTCCCCCCCACCCATGACCTAGCAAAGCAGCATCGCTCTTCACAGAGCAATGGCATTTTAAAAAATTAAACTTGCTTCCTCTCCTTGCCTGACAACCTCTGAGGAAATAGCTAAACCAGAACAGATAAGGAAAAGAGTAAAGGTTTTTCATTAAATCCCTTTCAAGTTTTATCTTGGGCGTAGGAATTTTCATGAAGTAGAAACACAATTTTCAGGTTCAGGGAACTGGAATATAATTTTGGTCAGTGTTTTAAAGAATATAGCTTTATCTGAGTGGGTTTATTATTTTATAATGCACACCTACTTAATCTCATGCCAGGCTCCTCTTCGTTCATTTTGCTATGGCCACTCCAAGGCTGATCCCACCCCAGGGCCTTTGCATTTGCTGTTCTATCTGCCTGCCTCTCTTTTTCCCCAGATCGCCACATGGTGTCTCTTCCTCCCAGTCAGGTCTCAGCTCAATGCCTCCTATTTGAAAAGGACTTTTGACTATCATAGCACAATGAGCTCCTAATCCCACTCTGTTGTCTTGGAGTTATTTCCCTCTTTAAATTTGTCTTATCTGATTGTCTTCCCCTGCATTGTCTGTCAATGAAGGTCTCGTCCCTTATTCTCTTGGAACAAAAATGCCTGGTGCATAGTAGGCACTTGATAAATATTTGTTGGGACAACTCTATTTGGAAGATAAGGAGAAGCCACTTGACAGTTTTGTTTGGGGCTTACTTGGATATTTCTTGGTTCTCTTTTGAAATTCTGTTTTATGGTGGCAGCAAGCAAACTAGTCCACTGGATTTGACCTTATGCAGAGCAAATTTTTATATATGTATAATTTTATATATATAAATAAAATATATATATATAATTTATATGTGTGTATATGTATGTAAAATCTTAGTATCACTCACCTTTAATAACCAAATGTCTGCTGTGATCTTTACCCTCATGCTATTACCTATAAAATTGAATCCACGTCCGATTGCCCCTACTTTAAGAACCTGTGAAAACATGTGCAGCAAGAAGAGCTTTGAAGGATCATTTCAAAAACCTGTACTACCAACTTTTTCTTCCCTTCCTCCAGAGCTTTTTTTGTACCATTTCCCATGCTAAAGTGGGCTTATAGGGAGATAAAGTACTTCAGGCCATAACAGGTTTGGACCCACCATTTCGCCCTTCACCGTGGCTGGGCTATTTGAAATGCAGTTATGTTTATTTGTTTCTGTTTATATTTCATTTCAGGGTTTTTCCACATTGTTGTTCATTTAATGTTTTCCCCTGAGTATGAAAGAATTAACATGGTTCCAAAGTCAAATCTATACTCCTAGATATCCTTTAAAAAAAAGTGGTATTTCCGGCTCCCATGGCTCCAGCTCTCTCTCACCCCCACCCCTCCACTCCATTCTTACCCCACCAGCTCCTTCACCCTGTTCCAACCAATTCCCTGTAGGTAACTAGCCATGTCAGTTTCTGGTTTTATCCTCCCTGTATTCCTTTCTGCCAAAAAAAAATGCAAATAAATGCATGTTTTCTTATTTCTCTCTCTTCCTTACACAAAAGGAGGTAGACGATACTCTTTTGCACTTTGCTTTCTTCACGAAACAGCATATCCTGGAAATCACGGCATAGCAGTTCACAGTAAACTTTCTCAATAATTTTTACAGCTTCCTAGTACTGCGTTGAATAGATGGGCCACAGTTGATGCAAGCAGTCTCCTATGATTAAGCTACCAGGCAGTTTTCAATATTTTGCAATTATAAACAATGCTACAAAGGATAATCTTGTGTATATGTATTTTTGCATTGTTAAAAGTGTGTGAGTTCATAGGGTTGGTACTGCTGCATAACTGGCAAGGGCCTACACAGTGTGTTAGCTATTGCTAAGTTTCCTTGCTCCAGAGTGGTAGCAAGTTGTATTCTCACCGACACACGGAGACTATCTACTTGCCCCACAGCCTCCTTAACAGTGTGTTGTGGAGCTTTTGAATGTTTTCCAATCTCACAGATGATAAGTGGTGTCTGTGTAATTTTAATTCATGGTTCTCTTAGTATGAATAAGGTTGAACATCTTATATTTAAAGACCATTTTTACATCTTCTTTTGAATTGTCTATTCATGTCTTTTACCTATGTTTCTATTCAATGCTGATCTTTTTCCTTCAAACGTTAAGAAACGTCCCTATGTTAGAGACACCAGTCCTATGTCTATGATACATGTTGAAACCACTTTCTTCCAGTGCGTCATGGTCTTTTGGCTTTTGTCACAGTGTATTCTGTCAGAAAAAGTTCAAAATTCTTTTCCATAATCAGTTATTGATGTGGTCCTCTGTTGCTTCTGGATTTAGAGACACAGTTAGAAGTCCTTTCCTTGAACTGCAAATCATATGGGAACTCGTGCATTTGCTCCAAATGCTGGTATAGCTTCATTTTTACATTCAGCTCTTGAATCCTTGGGGGTAATTATTCCTGCATATAGTGTGAGATATGGATCTAATTTTATTTTTTTCCAAAACTATTCAGTTTGTCCTGCACCACTGATTAAAAGCCCCATTCTTAAGAAGGGCCTTTGGGAGCAAGGAAGGAAAGAAAAGGAAGGGGGGTGGTGGGTAGAGACAGGAAGACAAACCTTTACACTTTCCTCTTCATGTCCCTTATCCCAAACACATCCCAGATGAGGAGCACACCCAGCAAGCGTGTGCCCGATTTGCAAAGGGCACCACAGAGCAGCCGTTTCTACTCAAACCTGAGCTTGTGTCCCAGACCTTATGGTTAACAGCCAAGTTCAGGTGACCAGGGGAAGAGAGGCTTGGGGTCAGTGGCTCTGAAGTGACAAAAAGTTCCCTGCAGACTTGATAGCATCCAGCTGGTCACAGCTAGCATTTCTAATTTGCTGCCCCCAACTAATTACCACATCTTTAACTGCAGAATTGGAAGAGTCATAAAAGTACACTGGTCCTCAGGCTCCAGGCTGTAAGGCTATATGCAGTGAGCTATTGTCTATGAAGAGCTTGGGAGCAGGGACCTTTGTCTCTGCAGGCATCTGGTCTCCCTGTCCTTTTCAGTGACTCATCTTCCCCTCTCTGATCCATTTTGGTTTGGAAGCTTAGACTGTGGAAGCTTCCAGAGATGTTCTGATTTTGGGTTTATTTTGTTACCTTGATTTCTCTCATGGGTCAGAATCTCGTTTCAAACTAAACTGTCATCCAGAACTATCACAGTCTTGCAAATAGCTAACCTTCCCCGAGGACTTGCCCTGACCAGTTACTTTATGGACACTGTCTCCTTCACCTTCCCACACCCTGTGAGCATTGCTTAATTATTATATCCATTTTGCACATGGGAAAGCTGAGTCTCAGACAGGTTGCATTACTTGCTGAGGTCATCCAGTGGATGGTGGAGTTGATGGCGGAGCAGAATTTGAACCCAGCACCCACCTTCATACCTACTATGCCTGCTCACTGGTGAGACCTGTTTCTCAATGTCACTGTGTGTAATGAGAAAAAAAAGTCTGGTGGATTTAAGATGCTGAATTTTCCCTTGCTCATTTCATTACTGGCAAGAGACCAATTGTGTTCCCTCCAATTTACACCACAGCTCTGGGTTTTATGAATAAACTCAGGCCAACCCAGCAGGAGAGTCTGAAAGAAATCGACAGGTTGAACTGTCCACGTGACATCCTCAAAAATTACTACTAGACAAAGGTAATATAATATTAAGTGTAAAAAATGATGTTTTAGGTAGACCGGGTACCAGTTATAAATTTAAAACGTAAATGGTGTTAGCTAGCTACACTTAAAAAGTCCTGGGGTACGGCAGACTAATGTTAAATATAAAATGTCTTTCTGTCTCTGGCATTCATCTGCCAGTCACATTGTTGGTTAAAAGTAGTCATTTTGAAAGCAGTAATTCATTCTCTACAGTCCTTCCTTAACACAATTTCAGCCTGCAATTTAGATGATAGGAAAATTACAACCTCAGTGCACTATATTATGTGATATAAATGTTATTTCAATTAAGCCTTGTAGGAAAACATCCACACACACACACACACACACACAAGACCCAAATACAACTGGCCCATGATTTAGCTAAGTATTTCCTGTAAGCCAAGAGACTGTTGGGCAAAACCTGGAAGCAGGTAGGAGATGACCTGAGAAGCTCTGAGTTTTACTTTTACTGGTCATGATGAGAGTGTATTACACTGACCCGAACACCAAAAGGGTTACCAGCCAGCCAGCCATTAAAGCTAGAACCACAGAATGATCCAAGATGCCTTTTCCCTCATCCCCAAAGCCAGCCAGGCTCTGTGACTTGAACCTTCCAGATGTCTTGATTCTGCCCCATCCTTTGCACCCTACACCCATCACCTTTTTTTCTAGAGCATCAGGATCACTCCCTACCACTCTTCTTTGCCAATGTTATATTCGCTCCTCAGTTTATTCTTAAGGCTGTTGTTCAAAAGATAGCTCTCAATCAGAAATCTAGGGAGGTTATCTCCAGTTCAAAATCCTTCGAGGGCTCCCTGACATTGTTCTGTGCCCGAATGTCATTGTCAGGAATCCACTTCCCCAACTCATTTCCCACCTGAACTTTCCACTTGGACATTCCTTATCATCCTTTATCAGCTGGTTCAGACCCCTCTTCTGGGAACTTCACTCCCCAATGGAATAAACCTCTCTCTTTCTCTATCTCTCTTTTTCTCTATATCTGCTCCATATGTCCATTGCAATACTTAACGTAATTGTGTGTGTTCATAGCTGGATACTTCTTGGGAGCAGGGATTACAAGACCTGTTGCATTTCACAGCATTCCTGGTATATTGAAAAATAAGAAAAAAAATAGGAAGTGCCAAAAAATATTTTCAAAATATTTTGGGTGTTGCATGATGAATGTCCTCTTTTAATCTTGTTGGGTTAATTTTGTGATTATGTGTATAGCCTTACTTGGGTATAACACCAAGAAGCTAAGTATAAAGTCTTGTAAAGGGCAGTTTAAGACAAATGGCTCTCTTGTTGCCTGCTGTGACCTCCAACACACAATAGGTCCTAGTCTTCATCATTCTCCATGTAGGTCACCCGGCCTGGTCTGGAACATCATAAGTAATTGATAAATGTTAGTTAAAAGTGCACAATTGTATTATATAATTTAATATATATTTATATATAATATATCAATACAATGATATAATAATATATAATTACATATAATAATATATCATATTATAATATGTGTATTAATCATAACCTTTCTCTCCAGACAAATTAGACAAAGCTATCTACTATGATAAATAAGCTGAAAGGTATAAAACGACTTGAAGACTACAAAGTTTTTCCCCCATACACAAAGCCCAAAAATAGTGATCTGATCATCAGGCATCTGTCCTCCAAGCAGTAAATCTAGGGCCCAGGATCCTTCCATCCCTGGACTCTTCCACATGTGGCTTCTGAAGTTGTCTGCATCAAGTTAGAAAAGGGAAACAGAACATGGCTGTTTTTAAGTGGGAGATTTCTATTCGCATCCCGTTGGCAGAATGCAGTCACATATGCACACGTCACTGCAAAGGGTGCTGGGAAATGTAGCAAAGCTCTGTCAAGTAAGATGAGAAGACTGACTTACCAAGGGCTTAGAGTCAGCCTAACAGATTTTTTTTGTATATAAAATGTGTGCTGCTTATGGCAAAAGGCAATTGCAAATCTTAGCAAAGAAAATAAAACAGTAAAAACTATGATTTCCAGACTGTTTACTGCATACCAGGCTTTGGTCTCTGGATACATTGCCCCATTTTTGTTCTTGAATAACCTGGAAGGTAGATATTCTTATCCCTTGAAAACACTGAAGCTCAGTCAAATTCCTGAGGTCACACGGCAGAGCAGGAAGTTAAATTTGTGTCTGAGTTCAGAGTTCAGGGTTTTTCTTTGTTATCATGCAGTGTTTCCTACAAAAATTAACCTTCAAAATGGATGATAAGGTTCAACATATATTAGAGTGAATTTCAGGGAGCAACAATACGTAACTTGTGAGAGAGGAAAGAAATTTGGAGAAGACATTCACTTAACCTCTTTAGATGACAGTTTAGAGAAGACAGACCTCTGATTGGTGGTATAGCCACAACTGACACCCACAGTGCTGACTCTCAGGCTTTCAAGTCTGTCTTGTCTAAAAAAGTCATGACACCAATAGATTAAGCAATAGTTGTATTGTTTGAAGTGGCAGGTGCATCTGTCCACGTTAGAGACTAAACAGGCTGCCTTTTGTAGTATACTGTTCTAAGGTGGATCTTTTTATCTTAATGTTTATTTTTGAGAGAGAGAGAGAGAGAGAGAAAGAGAGAGAGGGGGAAGAGAGGCAGAGAGAGAGGGAGACACAGAATCTGAAGTAGGCTCCAGGATCTGAGCTGTCAGTGCAGAGCCCAACACTGGGCTCCAACCCACTAACGGCAAGATCATGACCTGAGCTGAAGCCGAACGCCAACCAAGTGAACCATCCAGGCACCCCAAGGTCTTAATATATATGACCTTCAAGACACCTCTGGAATGACTAAGAGAGATGATGTGGAATGACCTCAAATTATCAAACTTTCTGATTACACATTTATTTGACTAGGGGAGACTCAGAACCTCTGCTTTCCAACATGGCAATGACCTTAGATTTCCTAGTTTTGGCTTAGGACGAGATTGTTCTTAACCTACCAAGGGACACAGTGGCTTGATTCATTGGGACTCCCCCAGTTTTCCTGAAGGGCGGGACCAGGACATTTCCATACTTTGCTTCTTCTTACCACTCACCATTCATACTCCATCACAACTCTAAATATGACATATTTATGCAGGTAAGTGAATTTGGGAGGAGGAGATAGAAATGCCAGGGACATACACCAGGGAAATCAGAACTCCCTGCATAAATAAGAGAGATTCTAAATTTGCTTAGTCTCCATACTTCAATATATATATTTCTTATTCTAATACAGATGAAATAGTCTCTTCCTACCCTAGCTTGCCTGTCATATAGTCAGATCTGCTTTATAGAATTTCCAAGAATAATAGCTAATTATTAATTATCTGTTTCCACCTCCAGCCTGTGTTTGAGCTTGATTACTTTTTTGTCCTGATTTATAAAGGAAGAGATTTTTATTATGGCCATATGTGAAAGTTCAATACATTTCACTGCATTTCATATTCCTCTTGTCGTATGAATCTAACATATTTAAATGGGGAAATAGCAAAAAGAAAAGAGAATGGCATTAGACAGGATTTTATTCTACCTTTGTGTCCTGCCTTATTCTCTTCTTCCAACCCAAGAACCATTTTTGACCCGGCTGAAAGTTAAGATTTCCAAAGCTGTAAGCAATGTTATTAATTCTGAAAATGAGTCCTGACTTACCTGGTTTTCAATTAGTCCACAGGAACTGAGCTATTTTGGATTCTGTTCAGACTTGTAAACCTTTCACTGCAAACAGGCACAGCACACTGCTGGAATGACAACCAGCTGAGGTTCTTTAGTTCACTAGGAAATGTTGTGAGTGAATGTATGGTGTAAAAGGACTCAATTTTTGATAATGGATGTGCCTTCTGAGCTTTTAATTCTGTGTTTAATTGTGCACAAAATTCAGTCTCTCAGATTTAGCATTGATGCTGGCCAGAATAATCAAAAGAGCGATGAAATGAATGGAATGCCATGGGACTTCCAACTTTGATTCAATGGCACCAAGAAAGCCCTCAAGTGAAGTCCAAGGTTTTAAAGTATATTTCTAATGACCAGAAAATTGTGAGAAATTGTCTTGATTGGGCTAAGTGCCTTGCTGACATGGATGAATGTTAAATAACGAACAAGGAACTTTCTGAATCCAGTTTTTGAGGAAAATCTGCCACATTCCAAGCCACTGAAGCTGGTCAGTTGTGCACTCCCAGCTTGACCTAGGTATGCAAAAGTGCCAGTGACAGGCTGTCCTTCCTCCACCTTTGTCTCCACTTTGTAACTCTAGCATCATGACAGTGAGATGCAGACCAGCTGAAACTCTCGTTCACTGTACAACTTCTTTATGATTAAACTAACAGAAATGCTATTTTGAAAAGACTCCCCAATCATGGTTTGAATACATGATTTTTAATAAACCATTTAGCATAAACCATTACTCAGTAACCATAATTTCCATGGAGAAACATAAAATGACTCATTTCATTTATTCCTGGTTCTTTTGTAATTCTTTCCATCTTGCCATTCTTCCTCTAATAAGTGAGATACACTTATTTTCTTATTTCCTAGTAATTACGTTGAAGTTTAAAGATTATCTTCTCAGTATAACCTTGGCTCTGCCACACCTGTTGTGATCTGTAGTCTTTTTATTACTCTGGTCTGATGAATCTTTCACTGTTCTTGTAATAGTGAATACTATAACATGGATCTTCACTGTTATTCTTTCTTTAAGAAGAAGGTAGGTGGGTTTTTTTTTTTTAGTTTCCAAAAAGTTGAAGAGGTTTTGGCTGTCTTTTTCATATTAATTTCAAGCTGAGGTTTATCTTAGAGAATAAGCTTCCAACCTCTAAATTCTTTCAGGTTTGCTGAGAATTTCTTCTTTTAAATCTTCTGTATATGTTTGAAAAAGGAAAGCATATTCCCTGTACTGTTGAGACGTCTGTGCGCATCTCTCAGATACAGCTTATTTGCGTTGTTTATTTGTGTTATCCTGAGCGATTTTCAGGTTGCTTTAATCTTTTTGCTTCTAAGAGTTGGGTTACAGTTCCTCATTAAGTAGATTTATTTATCCCTGCATCTTGGCCACCCTTTGCTTTATATATTTAAAGGTGAAATTATTAGATTCATGAATGTTTTATCATACATATGGATGTTTCCTTTCTAAAAACCTGGCATGTCTATCTTTTCCTGTATGAACACTTTTTTACCCTAAAGTCTACTGTTGTCTGCTATGAATACAGCTACCAGCTTTCTCTGGTTTAGTACGAACCCGGGGTCTTTCCCAGCCCCTTTTTTTCAACCCTTCTGTGTCATTTTGGAGTAATATGTAAGTCCTCTTTGACTTATTTTGTTTTTCAAAAAACACAAAGAGCTTTAAGACCCTTCAGTAATAAATCTAGCCTAAGGCTTGGAGATAAAGAGAACTGCCCTCAGAGTGAGGTTCTTCAAATACCTTCAACAACCTGAAAATCTATAGGAATTATGGAAACAAAATTAGTTCCCTTCTTTATTTGCCCATCTGGACTTGGGAGTTTTTGAAAGCTGGAGACACTGACTTATTTTCTTTCTTATCTTTCAAGGAAGCTGGGAAAACAGCTCTAGGATGCTCAGTCCTAAAGATCATTTCCCCAATACAGAAGGCAATAATGGTGTAACAGCTCTCCACGCCCTTCAGGGAGTGTTATGTTTAGAAGAGAAAACATCCCTAAAAGCATTTGTGAGAGATGACTGAGTGTTTTTATCATCAGTGATAGGGACTTTTCCCCCATAAATATGTGGCATTCAATAACACAATCTCCCTTCCCAGCTACATGCACGCGTCCTTCAAAGCCACTCTCCCTCCAACCATGTGACCATTCAGCAGAGAAAAATCAGCCCGTTTACATAACAGCTGTTAGTGCGAGCGTTGACATATTACTTCAGGGCCTTCCGCCTATAATGGGTTTTTCAAATGTGTTGCCATGTTCAGTTGATTAGTTGTGGGTGATCTGAAATGTCAAACTATTAGCCTTGACAACTACTGCCAAGGTTACTATCTTCGGAAAATATCTTTTTAATAATATAACTGTTTGTAAGTGGAAAAGGTGATGCTCAAAATACAAAGTAACAATAAGTGTGGATTACCGAAGCACTGATGTCTTCAGTTTTTCATTCTCCTTGGTGATGCATGGTCTGGGGGCTTCTTTTTTAATGAGCAAGCACCACCAGCACACCCCTAGGTTTCCAAGAGCTGCAGAGATGTGGATTTCAAGATAGGAAATAGAAGGCAGGGAAGAGAGGAAGACTGACAAAAATAGTTGGAGAGTTCTTCCAGTTCCTGTGGGTAAGATGTCGGAAAGTCACTTCAAAACCTGCCCACATGAGGGTTTACAAACCCAAGATTTGGTATAGAGGAGGCCTTAATGTTCAAATGTGCACATTTCAATCACCATGATGGTCTCAGCAGTCAGGAAACCTGGAAGGAGGTCAAATTACTCATTGGCCCCTTCACATATTTGGTCTTCCATGCTCTCCCGTACACCATCACCAAAGGGCACCCAGTGTTTTTACCAACGTCCTCCAATTAGTGATATTCCTAATGATAGTCGACTCTGTCTCGGACCTTTCCTCTACACATAAACTACACTTCACCACATTCCATTTCTTCTGCCCCATTCTTTTTTTTAATGTTTACTTATTTTTGACACAGAGAGAGACAGAGCATGAGTGGGGGAGGGGCAGAGAGAGAGGGAGACACAGAATCTGAAGCAGGCTCCAGGCTCCGAGCTGTCAGCACAGATCCTGACGCAGGGCTCAAACTCATGGACTGCGAGATCATGACCTGAGCCAAAGTCAGACATTCAACCAATTGAGCCACCCAGGTGTCCGTCTTCTACTCCATTCTTATACCTGCCTGCATGACAGTTATTCCCAATAAGCAAGCAGCTGTATAATCTGTCTTCCAACTGAGACACTTTCAAGAATGAAAGCACTATAGTATTACACCAGGACATTGAGGTGGGCTGGGACTCTACCAGACATACAGGATTATGGTCCCCCAGTAAAGGGTCAGCAATTGTCAATGTATTTGTCCCTCTTGGGAGAGATATTCCATTATAATCCAGGCTTCCTGGAAATTGCACTTCAGTCCAGAGACATCTGTTAGGCTAGGAAATGCTGGTGGAACAAACCAACAAACGCCTACCAGATAATCTACAATTACCAGAGAGATATTGATGCTTACTCAGTGAAAGAAGTTGAAGTCCACAACCAGTCTCACCACCACCAGGACTTCATAGGCCTGTGCTACGACTGACCCGCATAATCAAAATTTCAGCGAAAGGGAAAAAACGCATGTCATGTTGTTTTTGTGTTAACCAGCACTGAGAAGTGGTGATGTTTTCTTTTTCTTGCTTTCCACGACAAAATCAACTGAACTCTTCCACAGGAATCTGTATTATTCAGTGGGTGAAGTGGGGAAAGAATTTATACAGAAGAGAGGATGAAAGGGGCATTTTATAATGCCCCTAAAATATGAGAAATGGTACCTCTTTTCTGCATTATTTCTTAGAGCAGTGGCTCTAAAGCTATAATGCCTTAATCCAAAATCAAATTAGTAGCGGAGATCTCAGGCACAATGTCAGGCTGGTGGGGAAGATATTTGGACAGAGGGTCATTTTCTGTTATGGTTTAAAGGACCCTAAAGAAGGCTTCCAGCTCCTCAAGGAAGGCTGAAACTGTGACAAACACTCAAAGACAAGTGATCTTTCAAATCTGTCGTCCCTCCCCCTCCCTCCCCAGAATACCTCGACACGTAGAAAAATGACTCTGATATATTTTTTTCCTGTAAGATATATGCAAATTTCAAAATGTGGTTTATTTAATCATCTCAATACAAAATGGTGGCTAATTAAAAAATATTAATAGGTATAGGTTCTGAAGTTTGTTACAGATTGTAGTTAAAACAGGCACACGGATAGAATTTGAAGAAGTATTGAGTTACACTGAATCAAGTCCAAAGATCACCAAACAAACTGCAAGATAGCTATAATTTTAAATGTGCGTTTTTGTTACTTGTTCCTAAGCAGGGATCCTGACTTCATTTTGTTGAAAATAGTCTCAAAATAATGTTTTAAATGCATGAAATGCATAAAACTACAAAGAGAACCAATACCTTGCAATAGTTATCAAAGTATTTAAAAAAAAAACAAATGTGTGATATGGCATGTGCATACTTCTTTATTAATGCATTAAATAATAGTATCTAGTCATAAATTCAGTTATGCCCATTATTTTGACAAAGTAATGAGCACAAATGTTGGTTTGATATCTCTGCAACAACCACAATGTGATGCGAAAATGTCTGATATCTATTGGTGACAGGTCACAGGCATTGTTGATACTAATGTAGTTTGTCTTCTACATTCATAACTAAAGGAAATGCTAAATTTCAGTCACAGTTTTGTGAAAATAGTGATATAATTTTTTTCCTTCATTCAGGTTCACAGATTCTCTGAATTCCAGCCATGGACCTCTCTCTTCAAGGACCCGTAGACCTCAGGTTAAAAAGCAATGCAGTTCTTGTAAGGCAACATTTACTGAGCTAATGCCCTGCTTTTATTTATTTTTTTGAAGTTTATTTATTTTGGGAAAGAGACAGCATGAATGGGGGAGGGGCAGAGAGAGAGAGAGGGAGGGAGAGAGAGAGAGAGAGAGAGAGAGAATCCCAAGCAGGCCTTGCACTGCCAGCAGCAGAGCCCAATGTGGGGTTTGAACCCATGAAAACCACGAGATCATGACCTCAGCCAAAACCAAGAGTCGGATGCTTAACCGACTGAGCTATCCAGGTGCCCCTGGCCTGCCTTTATTTTTAAAGAAGGCACCAGGCACTTGTTTGTTCCATGACGTAAGTGTAAGCCCTTCCCACCAAGCCCCATGGAGGTCATCTTGGAAATACTGCTCTACTCAGTCTCCATCCCCCAATGGGGCAAAAGTGTCTAATCACAAATGTTGACAACACTTCATGGCATACCAACCTCACCAATTGGAAATATCTGGAAAGTTTAATCATTTCATCATGGCAATAAAGTAAAACAACATTGTTCACATATATAGTTCCTTCTGGAATAACTGTTGAGCCTGGAAATTTCAAATTTTCCCAACTCTTGATCAGAAGCTCTGACAGAAAAGTTTTTTTGGTTGCTTAGTTTCTGAAAAAGAAAAAAAAAAAAACATGGTCTGTTCAAAAAATTGAATCTCACTGAGCCTCAATTTCCACAGAAGTAAAAACTAGATAGTAGCACATATCCCTGAGCGGCATTGGTGGATGAAATGAAGCCATGACATGACGCATATACTCAGAAGGGTGCCTTGAACATAGTGACCAGTAAAGTAAGTGCCATTCTTCCTTTCTCCAAAACACAATCATCCGTGCCACCTCCCTTTTTGTTAGGTAGCTCCTTCTAGAAACAGTACCATTGTCAATTTCCTCATCTGAAAAATGCAGTGCTCTGTTCTTTAGATTTTTTATGAAAATATCAATTTGAAAACACATTTTCAGGAACACCTGGGTGGCTTAGTCAGTTAATCGTTTTTCTTTTGATTTCAGCTCAGGTCAAGACCTTATGGTTCATTGAGTTCAAGCCTCGTGTTGGGCTCTGCACTGATAGTGTGGAGCCTGCTTGGGATTCTCTCTCCCTCTCTCTCTGCCCCTCCCCCACTCACACACATGCATGCACATGCACATGAATGCTTTAACTCTCTCTGTCTCTCAAAAATAAATAAACATTAAAAAAAAAGAAAACATTTTTAAAGCAATGCCAACTTATCAGCAAGGAATAGAGGCTAAGTTTCTGGCACAGAGAAAGAATCCCAAATATCCAGGAGAGGGGGAATCAGAACAAGTGACTGATAAGAAACAAAAAGATTCTGTTGGTGGTCCAGTAACAAAATCACAAGGAGATAAATCGGAGTTCTCAACGCTGAACTAATTGGTGATTATTCTGTTCTCCATAGGAACAGTGCTATTGATTCAAATATCACAGTGCTATGCAAATTGCTGTGTTTTCCTTCTTTTATTGTTATTATTTTTGATGGAGAGGGGCAGAAAGAGAATCTTAAACAGGCTCCATGCTTAGCTCAAGCCCAATGTGGGGCTTGATCCGATGACCATGGGATCATGACCTGAGCCAAAATCAAGAGTCAGTTGTTCAACAGACTGAACTACCCAGGCACCCCTCCTTCTTTTTTATTTTTAGTCTGGCAAAATTGATTGTTTGAAACATTGTACACCTGAAAACTAATATAACATTGTATGTTAATTATACTGGGATTTTAAAAATAAATAAATAAGTAAAAATTTAAAAATCTATTATTATGGTAAGAGGTGGGAGCATTGCAACAGAAAGAACTTTACAAAGAGATGAAAAATGATAAGCATTGTCAGCAGAGAGTTAATTTTGACAATGAGGACACACCTTCCAGAGAAGCTTTGAGTTTCTTGAGCTACCCACACTCCTTCCCCCAAAATGTGATCTCATACATAATTTTCCCCATAGAAATGCTAATGTCAGGTGAAAATCTAACTTTGGGATCCTGGAATTCCCACCAACAGCCAACATGCTTGCCCTACAATGCTACCAAAGAAAGGATTCCCTTCCAGATTTTCAGTGAGAGGTTCATTTTAAAAACCACCTATATTTGCTGAGATGAAGTATTCAGGGCATTGCTATTGTTTTTTCCTATCGATTAAATTAGGCTTACTTATGTAAAACAAGTCAATGAAATTGAGGCTTTTTAAATTAACATTGTAGTTGTCTTTAGTTTGGCTTTCTGTGATGTTAACAGCTGTTTCTAGGAGAGCAAAGTTTAGTATTTAATTTACCCAGAATCCTCTCAACCCACTGAAGAAAAATGACGTATGTTTTCATTATATGCTGAACTTTCATCATCTTACCATTAGTACTAAATATATCCCACCCACATATAGAAAATGGATCAAAAATCAATTAAAGAAAGATCAAGATCATTAATACCATGTAACGACCATTCTACTTCAGTTGGTAGGTGGTTACTTATTGCCTTCGAACTTCTTAACCTTTATGTAGGGAACTGAGGGATGAATGAGGAAAAAAAATTCAATAAAAATATAATCCTAGTTACCATTTATTACGTGCCAGGCACTACTGCTCACACTGATTTCTTATTGCTCCTCTGGGAGGTAAGTATTTCCATTTTAGACACAAGGAGGCTTAGATTCAAAGAGATGAGAGAATTCTAACTCCCATAGCTGGTAAGTGGCAGAGCTAGGGTTTGAACCTATGCTCTTGACCATGGAGCCTCACATAACCTCTGTTCTGAAGAAATGTATACATAGCCTGGGGAATAAAACTCTATGTGCACACAAGCTGACTATGTAACCCACCTGGAAAACACTCAGAGGGCAGTCTGGAGATATAGAAAATAGGTTGGCT
The DNA here is from genome assembly GCF_028749965.1 of Puma concolor. NCBI lineage: Eukaryota > Metazoa > Chordata > Mammalia > Carnivora > Felidae > Puma > Puma concolor. Next base: position 95,420,494 of record NC_141669.1, read on the forward strand.
TTGAAATAAGCAGATCTGTTTGTGGCTTGGCTTCCAGAAGCATCTCAGCAGGATTTTAAAGCCCAAGTTTCTGACATTCTGCTGAGTCCCAGTCAGAGGTAACCTGATATTTGTATTTGAATTGTACTAATTTAGTGGAGGTAGCTTTTCCCATTTAGACCATAGAAAATAGGCTTCAAAAACTTCAAAAGTGATGGGGCATCTGGGTGGCTTAGTCAGTTAAGCGTTTGACTCTTGATTTTGGCTCAGGTCATGATCCCAGTGTTGTGGGATAGAGCCCCATGTCAGGCTCTGCACTGAGCATGGAGCCTGTTTGGGATTCTCTCTCCCTCCCTCTCTCTCTCTCTCTCTCTCTCTCTCTGCCACTCCCTGTTCATGTGTGTTCTCTGTCTCTCTCAAAATAAATAAATAAACTTAAAAAAAAAACTTTCAAAAGAGATGATGTTCCCTTTTATATTCAGATTGATTTTTTATATTCAGATATTCTAGTGAATTACTCAGTAATAACTATTACAGCATCTTGATGAAAAGATAATGGTATATCCATTGTGTGTCTTATTGTGTGCCTTGGGTGAAAACTGAAGGCATGAAAAGGCTAATAACATTATCTAGGGCTTAACATCAAATCAGATGAAATTATAGGTGTGAGTTTTGCAGGAGTGGAGAGCACTACCCAAATATAGGACATTATTACGAAGAATGCTGGTGCCCCATGTTGTCTTGACCACCACACTCTAAGTACATTTTACTGACTCTAACCTAGGACATCCTACTCCAAGCCTGATTTTTAAACTTCATTCATTTATTTAACAAATACTCATATGCCTGATACCGTGCTTGATCTAGGAGTCAGAGGGTACAGTGGAAAACAGAAAGAAAGCAGCAGAGACTGGTTTTTGTAAGTGCTAGTGTAAATTAGAATTCAGGGCATTAGGAATTATATACTAAGGAACATGCTGAGCTGAGAAACACTGGCTCCAGTTTGCATTCAATAAATGGGTATTGATTCATTGATGGGCTGAACCAGAGTCCCTGGGGCAAGTTGGGAGAGCTAGCCAATTTTAAAAAATGCCAAAGTAGTGGCCATAAATCACCAGCTATAAATACCTTTCTACAACAAGGTAACAAGGGGCATAAATAGTTTATAAATATATTTTTTGTCAAATGATTTCTTTGTAACTCTTCCCAGGCAAGCAACGTCTATGTGGTCATAGACACACAGGCTTGGGATCCAGTTTTTCCTTTCTAAGAACTTGAATGAGTTTTGTTTTTGTTTTAAAGTGTGACCCACCCCTAGCTCATCACCCAGCCAGCAATGTAGGATCATAGAATCAGCTTTCTTTACTTGGAGACTGAACTCATTCTGGAAAGGCTGGGCCTCTCCTCACAGCCACAGTGCCCATCCAAGCTCCAACATCTCCACCTTCAGGAAATAATGCAAAACTCGCCTCAGTGCCCAGCCCTTTTTGGATATAGGACCAAACAGCACACCCTATAGCAACTTCATCTGTGATTCCTTTTTCATTTCTTCCATCCCCAACCCCTCAGCTCTATCCCCATAAAAAAACAAACAAGCAAACAAACAAACAAACAAACAAAAAAAACCAGCCTGATTCTTAAGGCCAGTCTCAAGCCATTTGCTTCCCCTAGACATCAGAAAATGGCGGGAAGAAGAAATTCTCTGAAGAGCAGGCATCTTTTAAGGGTCTTTCCAGACCATGCAGCTGACACTGAACACCTGATTCAGAGCCAGATCTCCAACTGCAATTCTGGAGGAAAAAAAATAGAGCAATAATAAAGATTTGAGGATTCTACACGTTTGTCTCTCCACATCAAAAGTGTTGACTAGGGATTCAGAAAATCGTAAAGTTAACAGTTGAATAATCTCAGAAGAGCTCAGACCAGCACTGAGGTATTCCAATGATGCACATTTCTCTTTGTCCTTTAACCAAGGTCTACAGGCTTTAGCTTAAATGAGTGAAGGATTCTACCGTGACACTCTTTCAGTAAGCTCCACCAACATCAGAGAACAAAGATCACCCAAGCCATGGTCACATTGCTGTGGGGCCCTATATCTACCCCTGGGGTTATTCTATACCAGCACTGTCCAACAGAACATCTGTGGTGATGGAAATGTTCTTTATCGGTGCTGTGCACTGTAGTAGCCCCTGACAATGTGTGGCCCTTAGAGCACTTGAAATGAGGCTAGTGGGACAAAGCAACTGAATTTCTCATTTTCTTTCATTTTAATTAGTTTAAATCTCAGTAGTCTTGTGCAAAGACACAGACTGAATCAGGATTTTGCCACAGGAGACCAGGATGGTTTCCACCAGATGTGTCTGAAACAAACCGCTTCTTCTCTGCCTTCTCTCAGCTTCTATATGCTAACCCATTTCTCATTTTCATTTTCCCACACTGACATACTTTATAAACACACCCTCCACCCTACTAAAAACCAACCTCAGTAGGCAAACATCGCAGAAAGAACCTTGGGGTTCACAATTAAAGTCTTTTCAGGAGCTACATTTTTTCCCCATGTCCTCTATATTATCTAACTAGAATCAAGCTACCTAACACTCCATGAAACAACTTATCATTTGGCCTCTGTTGTCCAGGTGGAAAAATTTCCAGTAACTCTGCAGCCCAGAACCCTACTAAGGGATATAGATATAGCACTTACCCATGGTTTCCTCCTTCAAAAAAGTTCTCAGGGTCCCTCCTAGACCTGATGAATCAGAATGTGCTGAGGTAGATACCCCAAATCTTTACATTTGATGAGCTCTCCAGTGCCACAGTCACCACACACTTGCAACTGGGTCAGCCTTTGGGAAGTCCTGGCCCGTGGATCATTGGGCATGAAATTATTAACAGAGATGGCCTCCCCACTCCATGAGCAGAGGGATTAAGCAACAGGGAATTTCAGTGGTGCCATATAGGAAATGTTGTGGTTCCAGGGAAGGAAACCATATTCAGTTTAAGCTCTTATCAGGAAGAAGTTGTTTCCCTCCTAAGGAATTTGGAATGCCCACTCTTCCATTGAGGTGTGGCAGAAAATTCTCAGTGCCCAGGCTAGAAGGTGTGAGAAAGCAGGTTGCCATACTGGCTGCCATTTTCAGGGTCTCAAGTAGAGCAGAAAGCTAACTGTGCATATGAGATTGAGAGCATGGACGGGACAAAATGAAAATGGCACTAACTCTCTGAACGCGTCAGGAAAAGAGGAATTCCTGCCCAGCCTCTGCAATATCACCAATTCTTTTGTGAGAAGGTAATAGTAATTCACATCAAAATCTTTTAGTTGGTTATATTTCCAGTTTAGTCTCTGTATGGTAAAATGCACATTGTTCTAATTCTCTGGGTGTGGGTCCAATTATTGTCATGCTCATTTGTCATCTTCATGGAAACTACAAGTTGATGAACCTTGTAAAAAAGTGCCATGTGTGGCTACCAGGATTCAATAAGCCATGCTCGATTCTGGAGTACAGAGCAAACCAGGCAAGTGACTGCCCACACAGAACTGTGCATTAGGCTCATTTCTATCAGGTCATGTGAAGACATAATATTAAAATGTTGAGAACTAGATATCAAAAGATGGTGCCTTTAGTTTTGAATATGTCTTTTCTCTCCTTTCCATTATATTTCTATGCCAAAGACTAAAATAGTTGCCCAAACTGTTCTGGCTCCATCTTTTCCCTCCTCTTGAGGAAATCTTTTTCTTGAGTGGTGGGAGTTTTCCAGTGTGGATAAGGAGAAAATGTATAACATCAACCACACTGGGAGTGGGTAAGGGAGCAAACAAACTAATTAGGTGGGACAATGTTGTAAGCCAGGACTATTTGTCTTAGATTTTCTTTGGTGTGTAAGAATTGAGGCTGAAATCAACACATTTGTCACTTCCTTGAATGTGGGTAGATATTAGAGACTCAATCTCTGGATCCCATTGCATGCCCTGTAACTCAAGGACTTTCTCTTTATTCCTCCACTAGAAATTTATTGGGGTTTCCTGAAACCCAAAAGGGCTTCTCTTTCCCTGTGACTCTGACCTCTTGAAGAAGTTGGCCACTCGAGAGAGACGGAGATGTGGGCAAAACTGATGAGACACACGTATTGTTCACTCACCGACCACACACTAACATGCTCATAGTGATTCCATGCGCTCTTGTTTTCTGCCATTGAACATTTCTGTTCTTGCCATATTATGCTTCTCTGCCTCTGTTATTAGATGAGTCTGCTCAGACAAGTTAGCTATCATTTATCTCACTTATAGTAACATCGAGAACACTATTAGTGTTGCTGAGAATTGCCCAGCTCCATGAAGATGCCTTAATAGTTTTGAAGGAAAGTCCCCCAAGTTACAGTGTGTGGGGGAGAGAGTTCATACCAGTCTATAAATGTGAAGATCCTGCTGCATTCTTTTTTATTCGTTTTCCCTGGAGTAGGTTAAACCTCTTGAATTAAGATCCATGCTCATATGCCAATGGGAATGGAGTGTGCAGAAACTGATAAGTTTACTTGAATGTGTTTATTAAGTATCATTTCTGCCTTCATCTTTTTCCTTGTCTTTTCGAGCTTTCAGAAAAGAATCTGGTATTTGTGATTATTTTATCATTTCTCCCAAATGTGCATGATGAGTCAGCTGGGAACCATAAAAAGTTTTTTCTTTCTTTCAAGTTAGTGCTCTGGTCAATTTGTAAACTAATGGTTCTGGAAGCTTTAGTTGATTTCTAATTTTTTAAAAACAATTAAGAGATGCTACATAATGGTCTTTAGTCCCAACAGTAAAAAGAACTTGCATTGCTTTTTAGGATTCTAAGTCCACGTACAGACTGACACTACTGCTGTTCCCTCCTGAATCATGGAGGCAGGAGAGAATTGCAGTTAGAGGTAGAATTATAAGCAGGGTTTCTACTTTTGCCATGACTGCATTTGTGCGCCCCCTGCTGGCTTAGTTTATGGTAACAGCTGTTAAGGAATTTGGTCTTGTTTTGATATTTATTTTGACAGAGGCTCTAAGCAGGAGTCCTGGGCATAGAGGAGGTAGCAGAGTGTGTGTGTGTGTGTGTGTGTGTGTGTGTGTATGAGACAGAGAGATAGAGAGAGAGAGATACAGAGAGAGAGAGGGAGAGGGACAGAGAGATGTAGTCCAGCTCCCATATTTCCATCAGCTCCTCCATTTTTTTTAAATATGAGCAACTAGCATTTCCTCAACCTTCTATAGGGTGTTATACAAATGCACATCCAAGACCCCTACTTCCACCACTGCCACTTCCAGTCAGACGACTGTTTTTAGATGGAAACTGTGGACCACCACCCCACTTATAATGTATTGAAAAATATCTGTTTAACTGTCTAGTTATATGAAATAGAAATGTGACCAAATGGTGACTCTGAAATTTTCACGTGCCTCCAAAACGTTGCTCATCTTCCAAAGCAGCTATGCTCTGGTAACCAGCCAATTCCCTGAATATGAACATCCCACCTCTAGGTAGTTGGCTGAAACCCAAAAAGTGTTCATCTCTGGATTCCAACACTCCTGGGCACATTCAGAACATGGAGGGCTAACATGGCAGGCACACACTGGAATGAGACATTGGTAGTGTAAGTCAATGCTCCTATGGGGCTGAGGCCTCAGGTTGCCACAGTAGGAAAATAGAAACTCCTTGAATTGATGCAGAGCTAATATGGCATCCAATGCTTGGTCAGGTTTTGCTCCAGTGAAGCAGCAGGGTCCAGTGCAGTGGCAGCTTCTACATCTCCACCGTGGCCACACCCCAGTGCATGCTACCACTATGTCTACTGCATCCTAATAACAGCCTCACAATTGTTCTCTCCATTTTCATTTGTCCTCCTGGCAACCTGCAATTCCACTCTGAGTCAGAGTGTTCCTCAAAACACTCAAACCAATCATTTCACTCTTTGGATTAAAACTTTTCAAGGATTTCCATTGCTTTTAGAATAAAGACTAAAATCCCCAACCCTTAGCTCACAAGGCTAGTGAATCCTCAGATTTATCTTTCCAATCATTCTCAAATCCAAAGAGCCTCCTCTGTTTGCATTGCTTATTTTGTGAGTGCATCTAACATTAGATTCTAAGGTCCATAAGGGCAGGGTCAGAACTGGTCACTATATCCACAGTACCTACCTCAGAGCCTGGTAGGTTATCAATAATTATAACTACTTACTGAATAACTAAAAGAATAACTCAGGTGGTGGCATGCATAGCTTCAGCAGCATAGAGGCAGTGCCAAGAACAAGTAGCACCAGCCCCTTTGGGACTTACATACAGGAAAGAGCTGCCTTGGCAGGAACACTGGTGACAGCAGCCAGCTTCCTACTCTTGTGGCTTTATTGGCAGCAAAATAATCAGCCACAGACACTGCCAAGTGGGGTCAGAGCAGGAATGAAGAAAGATGGCGGGCACCAAGATTTAGCTGGGAGAACTTGTTGCTGAGCAGAGCTCAGGCACCTCTTGGCCATGTGTGAAGAAATGCTAGGAGGAATGGAGTTCCAGAAATTTCCCTGGCAAGGGCTAGAGTTCCAAGAAATATGCTTACGCTTTTCGTTATTGCTTGCCAAGATTTTAGGAGTGGGCATGTCAGGTTACCAAGCAACAGGTATCTTTCTTTTACTAGAACATAGGGAGAGGAGTATAGCAGTTTAGAGAATGAACAACAAAGGCTCAATGAGCTTCAAGGGGTTCAGTCAATGTAGATCCATGGGATCCTACCACAAAAGCCTGCTTTGAGTCGCTGAGATATTGTCTCAACTGATTGTACTTCCTCTAGAAACATATCAGAGGCATAAAAATGCTCACAACTTCAAAATGTGGTTTAACTGTATCTCAATCCTCTTTTTAACCTATGTTTCTGGGACATTATAGAGTCTTTCAAATGTATTTTTCTTAGAGATCCTTTGTTATTTAAATGTCACATCAACTTGAGGGGCAGAGGTTTCCTTGCTTCACCTCATATATTTCATGGTAGCTGCAATAAGTTGTCTGAACCCTTAAGAACATTGTCAGAGTCAAATGTACACTGTTATGTCACATTAAACTTGTTCATATTTCCCAGAGAATTTAGTAGGATTGTCTCTGGCATAATCAGATATGACAGAAAGAGACCAATCTGGGGTCCTCCAACTGATTTGCTCCAAACATCACCAGTGTAGACACTAGAAACAACCATCTCACCCATCTCACTGCCCTTAGCACTTCCCTATGTGATCCACTGTGAATGAGGCCTGCTGGAGCTTTTCTTTCCTCTTCTTGGCAAGAATGACAGCCTCCATGGCACCTCCTCTATTATCCAGAGTCTCTTAAAAAGAGAAGCCACCCCTTTTACCCTGCTTCCAACTCCAGTGATATTCCAAAATAGCATGAGTCCTGAATTGTGCTCTGGGCACCAAAGGTCCAGTTAACTGCACACAGAGAAAACTCCAGATGACCACAAGGCTGTAATCTCTTGTATCAATCTAACCAAATTATTTAAGAGAAAAACAGAAAATGAATTAAAAAAAAATGAGCAGCATGGGGTACCTGAGTGGCTCAAGTTGGTTGAGCATCCAACTTCAGCTCAGGTCACAATCTCACAGTTAATGAGTTCCAGCCCTGCATTGGGCTCTGTGCTGACAGCTCAGGGCCTGGACCCTGCTTCAGATTCTGTATCTCTCTCACTCTGCCCCTGCCCCACTCTAACTCTGGGTTTCTCTCTCTCTCTCTTTCCCTCTCAAAAATAAATAAACATTAATAAACTTTTTTTAAAGAGATGAGCAATGTAAAGGTCTTTCCAAGCCTAGGAGGAGGGCTCAGTATGCTCTGAAGTGTCATATTGCTATTATTTCTTTTAACAAGTATCCTGTAAAACATAGGTAATAATAATAATTTATAAACATTGTAAATGTTTTTATAAGTAAATTTATATATACTTATATATTTATATATAAATATTTATACATATATAAAGTGATTTATAAACATTATAAATATTCCCTTAGAACATCAAGCTCAATATGTCAAAACACTTTCATTACCTATCCTTTCCAAACACAGTCCACCCTCAACTGTCTGATTTCAGTTAATGATGTGACCCATCTCTCAACAAGAAGGTTGGATATTACATTTGATTTGTTTCTTGCTTCCTTCATCCTACTGGTCCAATGGATAATTCCTCCACATCTCACTCACATCCACCTCCTCTTTTTCATTACCATTGCCACCTCCTGGGAATTCATTAAAAATACATCCAAACAGATCTTACTGAATTCAGTTCTTTCTTCTAGCAACGTGTCTGCATAAAACCACCAGATTAATGCAGTGTAGTTCCTCTATGGTTTGGTCAGGTCCCCTGTTCAAAAACTTTCAATAGCATCCCATTGTTGATTTAATAAGCTCTAATCCGTTTGCAGATTGGGATTCCAAGACTCTCTGCAGACTGGTCACAATCTGTCTTTCTAATCCCTATATTCCAAAAGAAACTCATTACCTCCCATTTATAAGTCTTTCCCTTTGGAGTCCTATCTCCCCCTGATGGTAGACACTATGTTGTAACTGAGAGTACTTATGATTGAGCACCTCTAGACATCTCTTGGACAGGGGGTTCTTTAAGTCTTACTTAAGTAACCATTCCTCCAAGCACCCCCCCTATTGTCTCAGCATGAATTTCTTGCTTTCTTTGGTTTTCCCCAAATTCCTCAGTGGTACCCTCTGATGGTCTTTGTGCACCTGCCTCTCTTCATAGAGAGTAGTCACCTTCACGGTTAGAGGCCATATTTTTATATGTTTGCACCACCACTGCCCACAGTATTTTACTCAGGAAGCTTTCATCATCTTAATAATTGTTTTCTGAAGGGAAGAATAGTCACTAGGTGATGTTCTCTGACTTGAATGTCTTCCTTTCATCCCAAAAGTGAACAAAAGGGCACACCTACAAATGGCAATGCCATCCACACAATGGCAGGTATGCATCTCAATCCACAAATGTCCTTATGCACTGAACTAAGATGACCTTACTAAGAAATTGAAAGAGACATGTTTCTTTTCTCATTTTTCCCCATCTAAGAAGCTAAGTGACAAAAATGAAGGATAAGAAAAAGTGGTTTTCTAAGCTCATGAAAAAGAGGAGTTGTAGATTGCCTTGGTCAGAGCCAACAGGAAGCTCAGGTGGGAAGAACATTGACTACCTTCATCTAAGAATTATTCCACCTATTTCAAAGGGTTCTTGTTCAAAATGGCTCTTGTGGATATTATTCTGCTTTTATTCCCTTTTGTTAAAAATACTTTAAAGTATTTTTCTAAAATTTTTTTTGTGAAAATGTTTTGTTAAAAAGCCAACAAATACTTGGCTTTTATTCCCTTTGGTTAAAAAAAAAAAACTAGTAATAATGAACCAAAAACAATAATTCAGAGCAGATATTTTTCCAGCAGGAAATCCCTTTTCCTAACATAAGTCCACTGGAAAAAATTTCCATATGTATAGCAGCCTTTGCCTTGACTCATAGTTCCCATGTCTGTTGCTGTTAACACTGATTTTCAGGAATTCTTTCACCAACTGGAGGACAGTTAGCTAGGATTTGACAGAATCCTATTTTAAATGTGGTGCTTGAATCCACAGCCACTCTTACTTCATAAAGGTGATGACTCCACTATCCTGTCCTGTCATGGCTAGGATGCACACCTAGAAGGAGCCACCTGCTGCTGGGTCAAGAACCCACTTGGAAGAGTCGGTGTTGATGTAGCAGCTGTTCTTGTGGTTGAATCATCTCTGCCTGTCTCCTAGCCCCTCCTGATCTGAACAGTGATGGGCATTTAGATCAAACACAAGGAAATGAGTTTTTGCTCTCTCCCCATCTTTCACTTCCTCCCTGGGTTTTCCTGCAATAGAAATCTCAACTAGGATTTCTACTAATATAAAAACTCTCAAGACAAGATGAAAACTCAGAGATTTCTTAGTTCATTTCTTGCCCCTTTGTCCACCTGCCCTTAATCCATCTGACAGGAGGTTCTATGGACAGCTATGAAAGATTTCCATGGACACCAACAGTAAATTTCCCCTATTTTTTTGTCTTATTTCTATAGTTTGTTTTGTATTATTTCTGATATGAGGCCATATTAAACCTTGTAATTTGCTTGTTTGACTGTCTTCATCTTTTGGCACTTAAATTCCATGAAAGCAGGACTTTGTCTCAGCTATCACTGTGTCCTCAGCACCAAGGACAGTGTCTGGAACACAGTAGGTGCTCAATCAAAACTTGCTGACTGATTGTGATCAACGATCAGAACATCAGTACCCCCGCCCCATATTTCACACAAGATAGGGAACTATGCAAAATTATTGAACTAAGTACAAAATGATCTATCTATCCATCTATCTAACTATCTAGAGACAGACAAGCAGACTATGAGGAAAATTGAGACAGATCTGTGCCAGCTATGAGCACTAAGCAAAGTCAGTCTGCAAAAAAGAAACCCAGCCATCCAGACACAGCCTTTAGACCCATGTTTTTCCAACTTTTGTGTGCACTAGAATCCCCTGGAGATCTTGTTAGAATAGAGATTCTGATTTAGGATGTGTTTCAGAGAGTGCCCCAAATTCTGCATTTGTATCAAGGTCATGGAGGATGCCAATGCCACTGGTCTGTGAATCACGTTTTGAGTAGTGAGGCTGTAGCTGTAGATAACCAAACAATGTTTTAAAATAATTGAATCTTTTATTTTATCTTGAGAACAGAAGACTGACCAGATAACAAAGTTGATTTTTTTTTCTTTTTTCTTTTATTTCTTTTTTTTTTTTTTGCCAGATATCCTAACTCCAGAAAGTACAGAAACATATCATCACAACAGAAATTATTCCAAATACAGAAATAAGCAGATTGGTAGTGTCAGCCTGCTTACTACACTGGGGGGAAAATAGGGTTTGAAAAATTATATGGAAGCAATTTCATGCCCATTAGACACTTTAACCTGTTTCTTTATGACCATTGATGTAAAACAAATATACTCAGATTGATCCGGAAGGGAATCTTGAGTCTTCATACATATTATTTCATTGCTTCACAGATGTTTGGAAGAAGAAGAGAAAAATGATTCATACACGAAGAGTGACTGTCCTTCAAATCCACTCCACACAGAGATTTTCCAGTTCCTTTGCTGGTGCAGCCCACACACCATTTTGCTTCTTTGTGGGGAAATATAAGATGTATTCTTCCTTTAAGCTATTTACTATGGCTAAAATGATACTCGGCCCTCCAGATGTTGATGCAACAGAGAGCTAAAGAGAGAGAGACAAAAGGAGAACAGTTCTGCATCAGAGACACTGAGAGCTCCATTCATTGGAAAAGACCCGCTGACTTCCACGTTCAGCCCTACTATTTATTCTAGTCACTGGACTGTTGAAGCCACTGCCCCACTTGCTGGATGATCCCGGCTGGAGAAATCAGAACAGATTTATGGTACCCTTTAGGGTGTTCACCCTTTGTGAGGCCACAGAAGGGACACTTGAGTCTGAGGTCACTCAAAGCTCTGGCTTACTTTGGAGCCCGTCCTCTCTGACAGCCAGAGCCTTATTTCCTTCCCCTGCCCAGCCCCCTTTTTTGGGGCACAGGGTCCTTCAATCTCCTGGTGTCTTGAAAACTCAGATGGAGGCCCCAGAAAGACAAAAACAAATATAAAGCATCTTCTGGCTTCCCTTTATGGAGCTCTCTGTTCAGGGAGAAGGAAGTTATTTTGTCAAAGCTCACCTATCAGTTTGCCCATCTGGCAGGTGGAAATTAAACACAGGCAAGCGTCTTCTGAGAAAATGAAAGTGGACTCCAATTCCTCTCTTGATAAATACAGCCCACTGTTGGATATGGGGTTATTGCTCTCTGTCTTCTGGACACCAACATCCAAACTGCCCCCCACACACTGACACAATCACACCCCTGCACACACTCATCCCTGCACACACACATCTCTGCCCCCACTCATACACATTTAGACCCTTGCACACACTTATCTCTGCCCACACTTACATACTCATATGCCACACACACATCCATGCACACACATGCACACTCACATCCCTGCATACACTCACACACACCCTTGCACACACACATTCCCTTACACACACTCTCATTTTCACACATTCTCTGTGCACACACCACAGACTTTCAAATCCAGTAATGTCCAACCAGGTGCCCCAACACAAAAATGCCCCATCTGGGTCCCTACTTCTGTCTACTGTTTTCATATTTAAAACCACACAGTAGGCTTTCCTAGGATGGAAACTTAAAAGTCCTAAGAGCATTTTTTTTAATGTTTATTTACTTATTTTGAGAGAGAGAGAGAGAAAGACTGCAGGCATGTGCACACAAGTGGGGAGAGGTAGAGAGAAAGGGAGTAGGAGAGAATCCCAAGCAGGTTCCATGCTGTCAGCACAGTGCCCAACATGGAGCTTGAACTCACCAACCATGAGAACATGACCTGAGCCACAATCAAGAGCCAGATGCTTAACTGACTGAGCCACCCAGGTGCCTCAAGTCCTAAGAAAACTTTTAAACAACTTCATAGTTCTGCAATTCTTAAGGTAATTTGGATTGTTTGCCCTCAAGAGTCTTGCCCCACCTGGATCTCAAGTTCACCTTCTTGCACCCACATCTCTTCCCCTTGTGCCACCTCCTCTTTAGTAACTTTCTTATTAAGGGAACACTGTCTCTCTCTTGCTCTTCCCATGGACTGGCATCCTGTCTCTGCAGCTGGCAGATGTCCCCAGTGTCGACCCTGCCTGGGTGTCTGAATAGTGCCTGCCTGCATGGCCTGCCTCTGTGTGCACATCATTACCCGTCATCTGGGCCCACAGTCACCCCTTGATGGACATCCCCCAACCCCACTGGTTGCCTGGGTGACTGCTAGTTGCCTAGCACCGTATTTTACCAGCCAGATGGGTTTCCTGTCATCCACAGTCCTGGGTCTGTCCCTGCCCTTCAACACCTGGGCCACCAGGTTTCATCTCCCAGGCCACCCCAACCCCCCATTCTGCATCCATCTATTTCAGGAGATAAAATCCTTACATAAATAACAGTAAGAGAACCCATTCTAACAACCTGCTCAGTATAATAATACTGCTGTATTATTTGAACCGAAGGACATCACCTACCAAGAAATGGATCACAAAAGGAGCCTCTCCATCTCTTTTTGTAGTCTGTAATTCTTTTCCCGACATTTGACGACAAGCAAAATCAGAGGCTTCGCATGACAAAGTAGATGGTACAAAAGGCACACAAGGAATTCCTAAGGAAATTTTTAAAAAAAGAACCTCTTAAAACAAATTAAGAAAATGTTTTGTCAATCCATTAATGGTCAAAGAAGCAGCACCCAATACTAAAATTATTTAGTATCACAAAATAGAAACTAGCCACTGGAAATAGTTTTAATTGAAGAAAGGTATATACAGATATATTTACAAAATAGAAAAACAAAGCTATCAATAGCTTCTGCTAGAAGACATTTGATTTGCTGATCTGCTACTGTGAATCTGAGCTGTTTTCTGAAGCAAGATTGTCTGAAGATTCTAAATAATCCTTCTGAATCCACACTTTGGCTTTTAACCATGAAAATGACAAGTTCAGGTTCCTGGCAAGATAGGCATGTGTTTAGATCAGTTACATCAGAAAAGAAGTGGCTTATTTTGAGAGAAGGAAGAAAGACAGGTGACTACCCACTGCAGGAACAACAGAAGAAACACCAAAGGAAGGAAATGGGGGAAATGGTCAGGGAGAAGCTCACCATTTAATGACTTTGGGGGTTTTCCAACCCCTGATTCCTCCCCTCAAGGCTGGGAGGTCACTGAATACATCTGTAACATATCAAGAATAGCATCCCTGCAGGGGAAGGAGGCTCACACTGTCAAGGCATTTTACATTAAAAGAAAAATCATAAATGTCTACAGGAGTGCTGATGCATAGGAGCACATGTACCCCAATGTTTATAGCAGTGTTTTCAATGGTAGCCAAATTATGGAAAGAGCCTAAATGTCCATCAACTGACAAATGGATAAAGAAGATGTGGTTTATATATACAGTGGAATACTACTTGGCAATGAGAAAGAATGAAATCTGGCCATTTGCAGCAAAGTGGATGGAATTGGAGGGTACTATGCTAAGTGAAATATGTCAGAGAAAGACAGAGTAATATGTTTTCACTCATATGTGGATCTTGAGAAACTTAACAGAAGACCATGGGGGAGGGGAAGGGGAAAAAATAGTTACAAACAGAGAGGGAGGGAGGCAAACCATAAAAGACTCTTAAATGCAGAGAACAAACTGAGGGTTGATGAGGGCTGGGGGAGAGGGGAAAGTGGGTGATGGGCATTTAGGAGGGCACTTGTTGGGATGAGCACTGGGTGTTGTATGTAAGCCAATTTGACAAGAAGTCACATTAAAAAAAAAACAAACAAAAAAGACCAGACACTGGAGAGCTCCATCTCTCTCTCTCTCTCTCTCTCTCTCAACCAGTCTCCTTCTCTCTCTCTCTCTCTACCTCTATCCACCATGGAGCACACAGTGGGACGATATCTGCCTATAAGCCAGGAAGAAAGTCCTCACCAGAGGTGAATTTTCTGGTACCTTGATTTTGGATTTCCTAGCCACCAGAACTGCTGGAAAAGAAATTTCTGTTGGTTAAGCCACCTTAAAAAACAAACAAACAAACAAAACACATAAATGTACATTCTGATGTGAAATGCTGCAATATTTCTAGAATGGTTAAAGCAACTATAAATCGTTTGAGTACTTAAAACAAAAATCTCTAAACTCCCCAGTCCTGGCCGGCAGTGCTCACAGACAAACAAGACAAGTAGAACTGCATTGTCACCTCTCCTAGGAAAGCCGAGCAGTGTCCCCTGCCCTGTCCATTAACCAGAGTTTACCAATCTGTTCCAGAGCCTGGACCGTCCAATAAACCAGGGTCTATTTTTTCTCGGCTTTCCTTAATGAAGGCACAAAATGAATGCCTTTTCTGCCCTCTTTCTAGCTTAATAGGGCATCTGACCTTGAACCTGCACAAAGCATCTGAAGACTGAAGCACCAAGTCATTGAACAGAAGCTCCATACCTCAATTTCCCACTCAAGAAGCTCCTCAGAAACATTTTACTTGTTTCTGGGGGAGCCTCCCTGCTGGAAAAAGCTGCCAGCGTGGATAGAGGATGTCTGAAGTTGCCTTTTTAATGAATCTACAAAATACCCCAGCCACATTGGGGCAGGACTTTTTCTTTTTTTCTTTTTATTTTTTTAATTTTTTTTTCAACGTTTTTATTTATTTTTGGGACAGAGAGAGACAGAGCATGAACGGGGGAGGGGCAGAGAGAGAGGGAGACACAGAATCGGAAACAGGCTCCAGGCTCTGAGCCATCAGCCCAGAGCCCGACGCGGGGCTCGAACTCCCGGACCGCGAGATCGTGACCTGGCTGAAGTCGGACGCCTAACCGACTGCGCCACCCAGGCGCCCCTGGGCAGGACTTTTTCTGCATGCATAAGAAGGATTCTTTCATCTCTTTCTCCTTCCTTTAACAGTGGTTCCTAGTTTTTTGTCTGTCACTGATTCATTTTGATAACCTTATGCAGTTCAGAGCTCTCTCCCCGGAGACTGTGCTTGGGATACACACGCAGAGCATGTCACAGGCTCCAAGATGCCCAACCTTGGGTCCCATAAGCCCCAGGTGAAGGGTCCCTGCTCTTTGTCATAACTGTTGGGAGATAAGTACCTCTATCAACCTGGCATAAGAAAGCTGCCTAGGGACACCACATAGGTCACATCATCCTGCAAAGCTCACCCTGCCGGTTTTGTTGTGGGCCTTCTCAGACCAAAGAGGTTACCTTCTGGATTAAAGGGGGAAATGCAAACATGATTATGTGGTGGCTATCTGGAGCAAGAAGGAATTTCACACAGGAAGGAGAGCCCAGAACCCTTCACAATTTCATTGCCCAGTACACTGTTTTCTCTTTTTCATTGTTTTATGTAGACACATGACACTGTTTGTCTGGATGCTTGTTACATTTATATAACATCTCCTCATCCCTGGGTTCATGGCAGCCTGTTCTCCGGCTGTATAACTATTTTGCTGGTACTTTTGGGCAAGGGGGGCATTCTTCCCAACACAGCAAATGAGCAACTCCAATTGTGAAACAAAGGGACAAACACACAAACCAGTAATGTTACAAACACAACTTGAAAATTAGGTTAGACAACAGTGCAGAGAAATAGTCTTCAAGGGGTGTTTTTCAGGGGATGAGAATTCTTTGAGCTTTTCTATAAAATACACAACAGTTATGACTTTCTGTGTGTTCTCCCTTGACCCTCTTAGAGGATCACTTGTGGAGCCTGAAGGACCCAGTCTGGAGAGTTAAGATCTTTCCAAGCTGGGGAGGACCACCCAGGGGGAAGCAAGGGCTGCCAGGATATAGGGGGCAGGGGTCAAGATGGCATGTGGAGGGATTGGCGGGGGAAAGTATTAATGACTGTAATAATGTCTGCCACTTAGTGGGTGTCCACCATGGGCAGACCTGTCACTCCCTCTAAAAGTAGGTAAAGGAAGGGGGTTGGGTGATGGGAGAAGCAGGAGGAAGGACTTGAAGAGTGCTGTCCTGCAGCTTCCCCTCCTGACCTTTCCTTGGGAAAAGGAGAATGTTCTGGAATGTTCCAACTGGGGAGCCTGACGCCAGCCCAAGACCTCCAGTACCCCCATCAGGCACTCTGTCACAAAGTCAGAAGATGCAAGAACATTTTTGCAGTTTGGGAAAATAAATTAGCCCCAGTTCCATAACATCTTTGAGAAATGTCTAAAACCTGAAGTCTAAAACCTTGTTAACTTTCAAACTTCATACTGATGGAATATTATTTTAATACTTCACTGTCAATCCTTGTGAGGTTTCGGGTTGTAATAGTGGAGTGCAGCCAAGGACTGAGCCAGCACCGGGAGAGCTAAGGCTTTGGGGGAGCTGCTTAGCCAACCAAGAGAAAGGGGATGTGTGCTGTCGTCACCCAAAACAACATCACCGGGGATGTGCCTGTATTTTTCTGTCCTAAGTCCAGGGGTCCTGGGATTCCTCCCACTCCAGACATTGCTCCTAATTTCCATGTGGCCTGGAAACCTTTGTAAAATGATTCAAATATTGACAAATGATGTTTTCTTCTGGTTGGGAAGGAAGCTTAAGAAATACTATGTCTAAAGATGTGTTTGTTTATTTGTTTATTTATTTGTTTATTTATTTATTTGAGAGAGAGTGCACACGCACACACACACACACACACACACACACACACACACAAGAGCAGGAAAGGGGCAGAGAGGGAGAGGGGAGAGAGAATGTCAAGCAAGCTTCACACTGTCAGCACAGAGCCCGACGCGGGGCTCAATCTCACAAACTATGAGATCATGATGAAATTAAGACCAACAATGAGATCAAGACGAAATTAAGAGTCTATTTTTTAACTGACTGAGCCACTCAGGTGCTCCTAAACATGTATTTAAATGAACAACAAATCTTCCATTTAAACAAGATAAAGTACTTGAAAGCAAAGCCCAGAAAATGGCAGAGGAAGTGGGCACGTTTCTGTCCATAATAAACCAGAAATGAGAAATTATTTTTTAATCATTTCTTTATCATGCAAAATGTACATGAAATGTAAGCTGTAACACACACATTTTCATAGTCTTCTGAAGCTCCTGCTCTACCAGGAAACATCCTGGGGAGCCCACCCTCCCTTTCCCTCCCCTAATACATGACACCGAGTGGGGCGTGGGGCATAGGTGGGCATGTTCCTTAGCTGAATACTTGACTGTTTGCAATGCACACTTTTCCTCCCCAGCTAAAGTGTAAGCTTCTCAGACACAGGGGATCTCTTTTGTCTTTTCTTGTATCTTCAGCAGCATCACACATTGTTTTTCAGCTGTTGTAATATACTTTCCTCTATAGTAATACACTCTTGTAAAATTTGTGTTTTATTCAAAGACATTCAAACGTGGCACCTGTCATACCATACCAAACCCTGCAAAAGAGTTTGAAGGGGAAAATGAGTTTTTGGGACTGTGGACTTTGCCAGGGGTTTGCATTCCCCTCTCACTCTAGGAAGGTGGCTCTGGAATCAGAAAAGCAGAACTTGGTTCTCAGATCCATCCTTTACAAGCCATGTGATCTCAAGCCTCAGCTTCCCCACCTGTAAGACAGAAATGTTGATAGCTGTGCTGTGTAGCTCATAGGACTATCACAAAACACAAGTAATCTCATGTGAAGAGTGCTCTGTGTATCACGACACTGCTCCAGTGAAAACACTGGAGAGTAGCGTGTTATCCTATGGGTATAGTTCACTCAGGGCAGTGTGCCTACCCACTGTCCAATTTTTATTTACCAAGAGGAATAGAGTGCCCTGAGATTTCAGAGCCTTATAGATCTGAATGAGCTGTTAGCCACCTTGTATGTCATGGCTTCTCAGCGAGGTGAAGTGATTTTATGCCCTGAAACGTAATCGCTGAAAGCCAGAGAGGAGAGAGAAGAGTGCCACCTGGAAGGTGAATCAGTGTCAGGACTGCAGACAGAGAGGGAGCAGGCAGCACTGGACTTTGACCCAGGAAGGACTTGGACATGAAGCTGGAATGTAGGTCTATTCCAAGGCTGGATTGATAGCAAGAAAGGAGACTCATGTAGGGTACAATTCAGGTTCCCTGAATTTATCACTTAATGGGTCTTGTCCCTGAGTCTAACTAGAATTGAAATGGCTTTGAAGGCCAGGGTCTGAATGGGGGACTTAAGAGAGAACTCAGGCTATTAAGGCAAGGCTTATACCGCCTCCCGTTGGGTTTGGTCTGGGACCTAAGACATGGCTGGGGTAGGTTGAGAAGTAGATTTACTTAAGAAGCTTGAGGCAGGACTTCTGACAAGTGATATTAACAAGCAATGGTCTACTAGAAATTTCAAAACAAGGTTTAATTCCCAAAGAGGATGCAATGATTTAAAGATCACTAGACCACAGAAACTGAATTGCAGCCTTATATTGTAAAATCTTTGATTTTGAGCTTCCAGCAAGTTAAAGGTATTATGACTGGCAAGGAAAACATATTCATTTATTTTATTTGCATATGAAGGTACCTGTGCCCATTAAAATTAGTTTTAGCTAGTGGTATGGAGTGGACCGGAGAAATTTCTCACCGGAACTGGTCAGCCACTTCATTCTTATGCTGCTTAACAAATTAGCCCTAACTTAGTGGTGACCAGAGCAATGGGGGTACCCAAGCCAAACATCACTTGTCCTCCAGCAGGTTATCCTAGGCTTGCTCATGTGGAGATAAGGTAGGATTCTAAGAAGGATAAAGGAGGCATACAAAACTTCTTGAGACCTAGGCTCAGAACTGACACACTATTGCTCTGCCACATTCTATTGATCAAAGCAAGTCATAAGACCAGTCAGGGTCAAGGGATGGGAAAACAGACTCTGCTTTTTGGTGGGAAGAGTGGCAAAGTCACAATGAAAAGGGCACAGATACAGGGAGGGGAATAATTGCAGCCATTTTTGGAAGTAATTTACCAGAGCCTCAACCCCCAGTATATCCCAAGTTCTGGTTCACACCAGTGAGCTCTGCTCCCTCCCTATAATGAAAATGAAGAGCTTGACCTCAATCCCCACAAAGCATCTCTCCCACCTCCCTGGGTCCTCCAGGAGTTGGGTTGGAACCTTCTGGCTTAACTGGAACCTTCTGGCTTAATTGACCTTCTTATGGCATTTGCTAGCTCACAACCTTGTGCAGGAGGACTTGTGGCTCTCTGGAGATTTTACTCTCCTGGAGGAGAAAATCATGGACTCTAAGGGCCTTATACTTCCCAACGTCACATGAGTGGTCAGTACAGATGGGAGCAGCCTCACAGCCGAGTGCCCTCTCTCTGCTCTCTGCTCTCTGCCATGTTGTCTTGTGTAAAAGCTTCATGCCCGAATGTAAGATAATACAGAAAGTGCCTGCCCATCCCAAGGTCTATCTGTGCATTCAGGAAAGGTAGGAGGAAAAAGATTATAGGTTATGATGGTTAAGTTTATGTGTCAAGTTGGCTGGACCATAGTACCCAGGTATTTGGGCAAACATTATTCTGGATGTTTCTTAGAAGGTATTTTTGGATGAGATTAACACTTAAATCAGTAGACTATGGGTCCAGCACATTGCCCTCCATAATATGGGTGGGTCTCCTCCAATCAATTGAAGGTCTTAAAAGAACAAAACTCATCTCTGCAGAAAAAAAAAGGAATTCTGCCAACAGATTGCCTTTGGACTAAAACTGCAAATCTTCCCTAGGTCTCCATCCCTGGCTTACCCTGCAGATTTTGCAGGTTTTAGACTTTCCAGACTCCATAATCATGTGATTTTCTTAAAAATCTCTCTTTCTCTGTCTGTCTACACACACACACACACACACACACACACACACACACACACACTGTTGGTTCTGTTTCTCTGGAGAACCCTAAGACAGGTATGAAAACAGTGAAAGAACAAGCTCCATCATCCTACCCCAGATTCTGAATAAATAAATAATAAGAATAAATAAGTTTAAGAACTGGATCTAAAAATTTCTAGTAACATTTCTAGTATCCTGAGTTAAATATTACTTTTTAGTAGGTTAATAGGGGAAAGAAACAAACAAAAAAAATGTGCACAAGGAAGGAAGAAGAGCAGAAAGAAAACATTTGTAAATTCTATTCTCATATATTATTCCAGTTAAATACCTGAAGTGAATCAAAGCCAAGGGATGATATTTTACATTGATAGTCATGCTGATGTGACCTATTTATGATTTCATTTTTGCGGCTGGGTGGCTCGGTTGAGCGTCCGACTTCAGCTCAGGTCATGATCTCGCGGTCCGTGAGTTCTAGCCCGGCGTCGGGCTCTGGGCTGATGGCTCAGAGCCTGGACCCTGCTTCCGATTCTGTATCTCCCTCTCTCTCTGCCCCTCCCCCGTTCATGCTCTGTCTCTGTCTCAAAAATAAATAAACGTTAAAAAAATTTTCATTTTTATTCCCATTACTTTATTTTTATTCCTTTATTATAGGAATGATTGTTTAAAAATAGGATTTCTTGTGACATTTTCCCCAAGGACTCGGTGTTTTACTTACACGTAAGTCAGGTGTTTTGCCAAGAACAGGGAATCAAAAATGAACATAAAAATATATATGACCTTATTTTCATTTCAACCATCCTGGGAACCAAGATTTGGAAACAAAATTTTAAAAAAAGTAAACTGCCTTTATTTATTTATTTTAACATTTATTTATTTTTGAGACAGAGAGAGAGCATGAACAAGGGAGGGTCAAAGAGAGAGGGAGACACAGAAACAGGAGAAACAGGCTCCAGGCTCCGAGCTATCAGCACAGAGCCCGACGCGGGGCTCGAACTCATGGACTGCGAGACCATGACCTGAGCTGAAGTCGG
Source organism: Puma concolor (assembly GCF_028749965.1). Classification (NCBI taxonomy): domain Eukaryota; kingdom Metazoa; phylum Chordata; class Mammalia; order Carnivora; family Felidae; genus Puma; species Puma concolor. Next base: position 95,441,937 of record NC_141669.1, read on the forward strand.
ACGCTTAACCAACTGAGCCACCCAGGTGCCCCTAAACTGCCTTTAAATTGAAGATTTTTTCCCCCAATGGATTGCAATACAGCTGCCATAAATCTTTGAGTTGAAGCAAAGAGTAGCAAGTTTGCCAAGAAGGGAGTGAGGTGGGAAGAAACCAGAAAGATCCAGAAGCAGAATCCACCAGGTTGGGCCGGATGAGCCATCCAAGTCCAGTGAAGTGAAGGAACTCAGGGAGACCACCCTCGTAACTCAGGCCTTCTGAGCCTTGCGTCTCTGCTAGCTGCTTTGCTGGGTGGTCCTTTCCAGACCTGAAAGCCTTGGGTATAGCAATACTCTCTTGAGCCCCTTATCAGAAGGACTTCTGCATGGATGACTAAAAGGCCTTTTAATTCAAAAGCTCTTCAGGAGTAGTAAATAAACCTAGAGTGTCTTTACCCTAAAAGCTTGATGGCTGGAAGGAAGGCTCTTTCATTTTCTGGTCCACACTGCCACCTGCTGGTCCTGCCATCTCTCTACGCTAAACATTTGTCGTTTCCCCCCTGTGGATCCGCCGTTTATATTTTACTCAAATACTCATATATTAGAAGTGATACCTCACTATATTTCCCATAACATTAAGGAAAGCACTTGATAAACCAATTCATGGAACACAAGTTACTCATGTGGACTGTGGATGTGAAGTGAAATAACAGTCACGAAGCTCAAAATAGAAATAGGTGACTCTGAACATCCCAAGTCTCATTTGGATAATTAATACCTACACTTGTTGGTTGTCTGATTGCCCAGTAATTATAGTTTAAGTTAAACAGGTAAATCTGATGGGTACGTATCTGTTTGTGGACGGGGTTAACAACGCCTGTTGATTAAGCATCTTCTTGTCGTTCCTCTGGAGCTCCATGGTAATTAGTGGGCTGTTATGGGGTTTTTATATATGCAAATAAATATTTAACATGAAAATGTTTCTGGATGACAGACAACAGGTTCATGAGAAGCAGCGATTTATCATCAGCACGGACTACTTCAGGGACATCACTTAATACAGGTAGTCAGGAAACTGTCAACATGTGTTTGGAAAGCCATTACAGAGGGTTTTTGAATAATTTACCTATGTAGCTGCCAAATACATAATGAGTTTGCAAAGTCCTTCAGAGGTTAATTATTCTTGTCCTCCCCCTTTTAGCCTTATTTTTACTCTCTCTTCTTATTGCCTCTCACCACTAAATAAATAAAGGAAAAGAAACTAAGGAGGGTTAAAGGGATGGGAAAAGAGAGAAAAAAGAAAAACACACTCCTGAGGTTCCCAGGGGTAACTCTCAAGCAGTTGTGTACATTTAGGTGAAATCCCTAGCCCCCTCAATAATATATTCTGATGGGTGGGGGGACTTGGATATCCCTGTGTTTATTCTTTCAAGATAAAAAAAAAATACAGGAAGTGTTTTCAATGAACAGAGAGCTTCTAATAGTCTCTGGTGAATACACAGCATGTGTAAAGCTAAGTGTGTTTGTGGGGCAGGGCAGAAAGAAGTGGTGGCTTGACTGAGTCGTAGGCTCTCAAATGATCAGACACCAGATCTTCAGAGGGACAACTGGTTCTTCAATAGCTTCCCCTAATTTTATGTGCCCCAGTGATATGATTGCTAACTGAGGTGGAAACTACACAGCCAAAGGGACCAGGATCCTTCTCCACTTATGCTAAGATGATCAACAGGCCACTGGCAAGTTCTAAAAGAAGCATGACTTTAGCTGAGGCCATGTCCTGCTGTCCCAAACCCACAGCTCCTTTGGACAGCGGGACACAGTGTGCAGGAGATGGGCATGAGGCTCCAGGACGCTGGATTCCACTCCTGGCTCTGACGGGAGTAGTGTGTGCCCTTGCACCATTCTGCATGCCATCGGTTGGAATTATTACTGTGCCCCTGGTCTTCAACAGTGAGAATAAAGCAGCCTAAGTAGCTGCACCACTTTTTACATCAAGAGGACCTTTTAAAAATTCTTTTTCTTGGGAGGCTGGGGTGGCTTAGTGGGTTAAGCGTCCGACTCTTGGTTTGGGCTCAGGAAGTGATCTCATGGTTTGTGAGTTTGAACCCTGCATCAGGCTCTGCACTATCAGTGCAGAGCCTGCTTGGGATTCTTTCTCTCTCTCCCTCTCTCTCTCTCTGCCCCCCTCCCCCGCTGCCTCTGTCTCTCTCAAAACAAATAAATACAATTTAAAAACTTCTTCTTCTCCTCAGGATAAAAGAAATGTATAACCATGGATAAAGAAAGGAGAGAAGTGAGAAGTAAGAAAGCAGAGAAAAAAAGTGGAAATACAAAGATGTCTCCTCCAGCTCCCCTGCCAGTGACAGCACATCATCGCTCTTACCCTGCCACCACCTTGCTTTCAAAAAGAGTTGCCTCTTGCTCTCAGTTTGCCCATTTTCTGCTCACTCCTTAGCATCCATTTCTTCTCTCAGACCTGGCGCTCCATGCAGCTCAATCCAATGGACATGCTGTAAGCCTTGCTCTTGACTGTCCAGCCACATCTCCCCTTCAAGGCTGAGGCCCCACCTGCCCCTGGTTTCCTCTTGCTTCTCCGTTTCCCTCTTCATCCTTATTTGGAAGGAATGTCCTTGTCCACCTGGTCATAATCTGGTGGACCCTTTGCTTCCCACTGGGCACCCTCTCCCTAGGCCAGAAGTTCCAGCCCTGTCTGTAACTAGAATTGTCTGGGGTCTTTTTAAATCTACTTATCCCTGGTAAATCTCAATATTTTTTAAAACTCCCCAGCTGATTCGTACACTCAGCTAGGATGAACTCATGAACTCCTGGGCTCTTCCCCATTTACACTAAGATTATCAGCAAGCCACTGTCAGTTTCTAAAACTAGCAGAACTTCAGCAGTGACCCTGTCCTGTGGCCCAAAACTCACAGCTCTTTTGGGCAAGGACCCAAAGTTGGTTCTCAAAGTTGGCTGAACAGGTGGAATCACCTGGAGAGTCATAAAAGCTTCTGGTAACTGGATCTTAAGTGTCAGGGTTTGAGGCATCTCCTGGGATGCAGGACTTTCAGAGCAAATCTGGGAAAGTCCCAGACAGCCCTGGACAAGCTGGAACAAGTTGGTCACCCTATCTGGATCCTGGCCCCAGAGATTCTGATGTAATGGTACAGGATGGGCATTGGGGATTTAAAAAGCTCCCAAGGTAAGTTTTTGTTCTGTTTTGTTTTGTTTTTTGTGTTGAGAGAGAGAGAGATAGAGAGATAGAGAGAGAGAGAGAGAGAGAGAGAGAGAGAGAGAGAAAGAGCAAGCGCCGGGGAGAGGGGCAGAGTGAGAGAGAGAGAATTCCAAGCAGGCTCCACACTCATTGCAGAGCCTGGCATGGGACTTGATCCCATGACCCTGGGATCAGGACCCGAGCTAAAATCAAGTCAGAAGCTCAACTGACTGAGCCACCCAGGTGCCTCTCCCACGTAAATTAAGCGTGAAACTAAGTTCAAGCTTTCCTGAGCATCTGAGTCTCCTTGGAGGGCATGTTAAAATGCAAACGACTGACCTCACCCAGCAGTTTCTGACTCTGTAGGTCTGGGATGGGGCCAGAAATTCTGCATTTCTAACACATTTTCTGGCTGCTGCTGCTGCTGCTGCTGTCCAAAGATCACACTTGGGGACTCCCATCTCTGACTTCAGCTTGAATCCTCACAGTAACATCCTCACAGTAACAAAGACAACAGGTGCATCTCTGGCACAGCCCTCCTTCCAGTTCCAGGTTCATGTGACCAGCTGTGCATTTATTTGACTTCTCCACTGGGTGCTTTCAAGGCGCCACAAATCCAGAATAATCCCAGTGGAATTCATGGTCTTCTTCCCCAAGCCTGTTTCTTCTGATGGTCCCCATCTGCCATAACTCAGACAACTAGGTGGCATCCTGGAAATGAAATCACCCTCTGTCCATTTCCAGACCTGAGTCACCACCATATCACTCAGTGACTAAGTCAGATGTGACAAAATAACTATTTCTTTAACTTTACACATTATTTTTATTTCACAAATACTATTTCTATAATCTTACAAAGAATTGATCTGCACCCTGTGCAAGCAACACCCTGTGGTCTGGCTGGCCCAAGACCCTCTGTGTCGTGTAACCTTCTGTGGATGGCCAGCTGATGCCATCCTTCATTTCTGCAAGCCTGCAAGGATGAGAAGGTGCAAACAGAAGGGTTTGACCTCGTATCTGTGTATAATTTAGCTCCTAAGGTTACTGTTTGGAATTTTTTAGAGTATTTCATTCATTTGAGCCACCCTGGAACTAACATATTCTAGTTCTTAGCTCTTCCCTCTCTGATCCAATTTATATGATTATTCTAAGTCAAGGGACCCTGAAGCTACTCAAGCTTTTATCTACCTAAGAGTCATCCTTCCAGGGCATGGAAATAATGTAATATTCATGTAAAATTAGGTAGCCATTTAAAAAGTGCTTGGCTCACCATAGACTACAAGCAGTGTTAACGCCTATCTAGAATATGAGAAGAAGAAATACTTAAGACAGTCAACTTAAAATTTCACTTCCCTTCATATAATGCTTTGCAGTTTACAAAGTGTTTTTCTTCCAATTCCCATCTGAGTCTCAGAGTTGCCCCAGGAAGGAGGCAAGACCTTTATCATCATTATTTCTCTATTGTTGATGAGCTCACTGAGATCCCATTAGGGTAAATAAAGAGCTTCACCGGGGTCACACAGCTAAGGAGCAACAAAACCAGATTTTAAGGTGGTGTCCCTGCCAATTCCAGGCACTCCCCATTGTGCACCACACTGTCTCCCTGAATTTATCATATCTGAGTGTGTCAAACCGGACTGAATCTTCACACATTTCCCCATGACTGTAGTAGTATTCATGTTAGCTTGGGTTCTCCAGAGACAAGGATTCCAGTGCAAATGGTTTATTTGGAGGGGGTGGGGTGTGCTGAGAACAGGGCACATCATGTGCACATCACACCCTGGCTCCCTTTTCTCCAGCCCCTGCTCCATCGAACCTCTGAGACCCCATATACTGTTTTGTACCCATCATTCTTTGAAGTTACTGGGCTTTTACTTAATGCACATGTCTGTCTCTGTGAAAGAGCCGCATGCCCCCAGAACAATTGGCAGGAGCCATTGCTTTTCAAAAATTGTCACAATGGTGTCCTTATGGATGGCAGGGGGTAGGTGGGTAGTGAAATGGGGTGGAGATTTGGCAAATAAAAGGTACAATTGTTAAGCTTTGGGCTCCTCAGTGCAGCCCTACAGGGATAGTTGGGAAGCAGCCTAGAGCACTCTCCCCAGAATGATCCCACAGTTTGGGTGGTGGTGGGGGGGGGGCATTGATTCCCTGGCATTTCCAACCTGCGGGGCATGCACAGAGAGGTCTCTGAGGCTCTAAGCAAAGTCCAGGATGTGGACCACTGGCCTGACACTGTACATTCCAACCTGCCTTTTACTCCTTACCCAGCTTTGTCTCCCAGCCCAGGTGAGCTTTTTTATACATGCCTGTCACTAACCACAAGAGGTACTAGACAGAATAGGACGGGTAGCTCCAGGTAAAACCATTCCCCACTTGTAGACAAATCAGCAATGAAATATCACCTCTATTTTTCCCATGGATCAATTAGGTAGAGCTCATGGTACACAACTTAAGCATCCTGGAAATTTTCTCTGTAAGAAGAATTCTTGCAAACCCAATACTTTCCCCAGAGGTTTCTAAAAGGACACCCTTGTGACAATTTTTGAAAAGCAATGGCCCCTGCCAACTGTTCTGGGGGCATGTAGATATTTCACAGAGATAGACATGTGCATTAAGTAAAAGCCCAGTAACTTCAAAGAATGATGGGTACAAAACAGTACATGGGCTCTCAGAGGCTCAGTGGAGCAGGGGCTGGAGAAAAGGGAGCCAGGGTGTGATGTACATGTATGTTGAGGGGACACCTACTATGGAAATTGCATCCCCAGCTGAGACAAGTCCCAGGCTCCAGGCAGATCTGCAACTTCATTTTTCATACCTTCCTCCCACCTCTCAGTCACTTAATATTGACATGTATTTTCTGGGGCTCCCTCTGTTCCCTTCCCCTGAACTACAACTCTCCAGAGAACCTCTTCATTTTAGGTTCTCTGCAGAGCCCTGCCCACCCTGAGAGCTATCTGATCTGACAGTAATCAACATTTGTTCATAACGAGAGAACATGGAAAGTGCTTTGACTAGTGGGCCCTCAGCCTCAGTAAATGCCTTGTGAATAGGACCATGCTCTATTTTCCATTTCCCCTCCCCACTGACCCCTATTGCATCCCCATGTCTTAATAAATCTCAGTGTTAGGGGGAAAGCAATCCTGGCAACCAAGGAAGAGGAGCCAGGATTCAGGGATGGAAAAAAAGAAAGAAGGAGAACCAGTATTCAGAATCAACTGTGTGCTGGGAATGTCACATGCATATCTTGTTTCTTGCCCCAAGCCTGTGAGCGAAGGTGTTACAGATGAAGAAACTGCGGCTCAGAGAGGCTCCAAGACTTGCCCAAGCTACCACAGCCAGGAAATAGGGTTAAATCACCACTGGTCTTTCCAAAGTGTAAATAAACAACTAAAGAGCTTAACTCTTCCCAGGAGTATTTGAATCTTAAAAACAGAACTTATGGGCAGAGTTTCAGATAAAAAAAAAGGAATCTTTAACTGGCTTAATTAGTTCGAGGGGACAGTGAGAGTGGCATAAGTGGATATCACATAGAGAAAGGATAACTCAGGGAGGAAGGTGATTTGCATTTGAATTTTGCATTTGAAATTATACATTTAGTATTAAAAGAAACAGCACCAGAGAGCAAGGGTGCTGGGTTGGATAGTGCTGTTTGATTGCTGTCCCATTAACTTAGGCAACCTGGCACCTGGGACCATGTGCCTCTCAGGTGTCCTGTCTCGGGGAGCATAATTGACTGAGAGTTCCAGGTACTGCAGCTGACTCCATGTCCTGTGTCAGCTAATAACTAGGTACAGCAGGGACACTGAGGCAGATCTCTTCCTTGAGACCAACGTAATTTGAGCTTAAAGACAGACTCCCCATCAGATGTGCTGAAGTGCAAAGATCTTTCCTGTCCAATCTCCCTTCCCTCCTTCTTTCCCTCTCTCCTCCACAGGGGTCAGCCCTGCAGCCTCCTCTGGCTCTCTTCCCATTTTTTTTTCCAATAAATCTCCTACAAATCCAATTTCATCTTGGCATCTGTTGCTGGGAGGGCACGGACTTAATATGGTCAATAAGAGGAAGATATTAGAAGACTATGCAGGTCTAAGGAAAAATCTTAACTGCTTGCCTGAGTTCCAACTGCCCTCACCTGCTTTTCTTTGTCTAAAAGCTTTGTCCGGGGGCGCCTGGGTGGCGCAGTCGGTTAAGCGTCCGACTTCAGTCAGGTCACGATCTCGCGGTCCGTGAGTTCGAGCCCCGCGTCAGGCTCTGGGCTGATGGCTCGGAGCCTGGAGCCTGTTTTCCGATTCTGTGTCTCCCTCTCTCTCTGCCCCTCCCCCGTTCATGCTCTGTCTCTCTCTGTCCCAAATAAATAAATAAACGTTGAAAAAAAAAATTTTTAAAAAATAAAAAAAATAAAATAAATAAAAGCTTTGTCCGGCACCAGAGCTCCTTTGCCTGCCCCCAGCAGGCCAGGAGAGCCTGGGAACAAGCACAGCCCATTCCTTGCTCAGCAGTCCTGTTAATGACTGAAGAGTGTCAGAGTATAAATACCCCAAACCCCTCATCCCTCTGGGGCATTGCTACACTCTCCCCCAGAGACATCAGTAAGCTTGAGCTCCAGAGGCCAACAATGATTCACCTGGTAACACAGCCATTGCTGCCTGTCTTCTGTTCTTTATCTCATTCCCTCATTCACCTTCCAGGGGTTTTCCTTCATTTCCAAAATGAATTACTTACACTCAGATCCTTGCTCAGTGTCTGTCTGGGGAGAACCCAAACTACATCATGGTGTATTGATACAATGGGATACTATACTGCAGTGATGATGAGTGATCCATAACTGCATTCAACAATACAGCTGAATCTTATACACGCAATATAGAGCAAATGAAGCCAGATACAAAAGAGGCCACACGCCACCACAGGCATACCCACTGACATAAGAGTTTCAATAAGAACAAATAAGAAACTGTAAATAACGGGGCACCTGGGTGGCTGAGCCGGTTGGGCGTCCGACTTCAACTTAGGTCTTGATCTTGCAGTTCATGGGTTCGAGCCCCATGTCGGGCTCTATGCTGACAGCTCAGAGCCTGGAGGCTGCTTCGGATTCTGTGCCTCCCTCTCTCTCTTCCCCTACCCTGCTTGTGCCCTGTCTCTCTCTCTCTTCGAGATAAATAAACATTAAAGAAAAAAGAAAATGTAAATACATAATAATTCTAAAACAGAGAGAGCACACAAGAGCGAATACACTATGTGATTCTACTTTAAGTGCAACAGAAGACCAAGCAATTCATGCTGTCAGTGGCCACCTCCAGCGATGGGTGGTGACTGGTTGGTGTATGAGGAGGCCATCTGGGAATATTCCCTTTCTGGACCTGGGTGCTATTGACGGGGTGACTTTAATTTTAGAAAATTCATCAAGCCATACAATTATTATTTTTCACATTTCTATGCATAAAGAAATGTTTAAAAAAGAAACAATGAGGAAAAAAAGGTTATGTCATTTATTTGTCTTTCCATCTGTCCACCCATTCATGCATCAATCAAACACTGAGCTCCAACTAGGCGTAGGTATCTTTACCTCAAGAAACTTGGCCTCATGAGGGAAACAGGCAAGTAAATATGGTATGAGAGTTGTATTTTAACATGGAGATATCTTGTTCTGGGCCAAAGTTATCATACGCATGATATTGAGTGACGATCCTGGAGAATAGCATTTCTTTGACATTTGAGAACAAAAATATAAAAATAAATTCTGGATCTAATATACTTTACCCCTTCAATTTCAAAAATAAATTGTTGTTGTTGTTTTTTAACCTGGAAGAGAGATGGGAATTGAGAGGCAGAATACCAAGGGGCATCAGGAGCTGTACTTCCTTTATGGGTGACTAATTTATCACCTGATACAGCCAATAACAGGGAGGCAAAGTCATGCACCTGGTCAACCTCTCCTCTTACGGTATCAGGTTGGCAATTCTTAGGCACCTCCTGAGATCAGACTGGAGAAAGAGTTAATTTCCCTACCCACTAGAATGCCTCCTGCAAGCCCGCGACCTGATCCTTTGTGGGAGGTGCTGGGCTTTGGAGAGAGCACTGTGAATCCATCACTATTAAAGTCTAAAAACTGAAAAATGCTCATTACACATGTGTAGTAAGTAGTTCTAGTTGTCCTCCAGCAGAGGGCACTAGAGAGTCTGGGAACCGATGACCAAAGTCAAATTCAATAAACCAACAATGCAGTCTCACTCCCCAAGGCTTTTTTTCTCCCCACCAACCCGGCCCCTCCTAATTTTCCACCTCAGAATGCAGCCCTTCCAGCCCTGCTCTTGCACGTCCGACACAGCAGGAAACAGACCTTGGGACATTTTCTGAATCAAAAACATGTATCGTGTTTATAAATGACAGTCATTGCCTTGTGGGTAAGGTTTTGAACTGTTGCTTGGTGAGCACTTTATGGTGATCCATGGGCACCCTCAATCTTCCACAGATCACACTTTCGCTACATATTTCAAAGTAAATCCCCCACTTTTTTTTTTTTTTTTTTACCAACTTAGCCTTTTCTCTTATTCTTATTTTCTCTCCTTTGAGAAAAAATAGGGGGTTAAAGGGGAAAGTAGTTATGTAGGACAACCCCAAATACTACTACTAGAAGGATTATTCAAATCTTCACTTAATAAAGTTATTTTGACATACCCTGATAGTATTGTTATCTCAAGTAGTACTATTCTTTGAATTGATTCCTTTAAAATTTTTTGTTAATGTTCATTTATTTTTGAGAGTGAGAGAGAGCAGGGGAGGGCCAGAGAGAGGGAGATAGAGGATCCGAAGCGGGGTCCTCACTGACAGCAGAGAGCCGGATGTAGGGCTTGAATTCATGAGCTGTGTGATCATGACCTGAGCTGAAGTCAGACACTTAACTGACTGAGCCACACAGGCACTCCTGATTCCTTTACTTTATTGTATGTAGATGATCAATGATTTTATGCAACATTTGCAAGAAGGAAGGAATTTTAAGAAATTAATCATTGTCTTCTCATTTTATTTGTCCTAACTTGTCTTTTTCTCTCTGGAGGCTTGTAGAATTTTCTCCATTATTGGTGGTTGAAGGGAATGCTAAGGTGCCTCCCCTTCAGGAGCAAGATGCTTGTTCCCCCAAAGGTTGGGAGAACTGCTGTCACTGCTCACAACTGAGACCCTCTGGGAACTGACCTCTGCCAAAGGGACTATTCTTGAAGGCAGCTTGCATCCATTGTCTGGAGGTAGAAGGCTGGGTTACCTTGCCTCAATTCAGGATGATATTGAAAGAGACATTCCAGCTCCAGAACTCCCTGTAGGATCAGCTGAGGCTCGGCCTTGCCAGACAACAGCTACCCCACCCTACTCCCAGGACATGCCCACCTTCCCACCTGGCCTCCACAAGAAGAACTAGGGTCAAGTCACACATAATCCAGTGGAGAAAGTGCTGGGTCTGCTGGGTGAAGAGAGGCACTAGCTAGTGATGGAGCTGCAGGACGTGGCCATTATGTACTGGACCCAGGTGGGTAGCTCATGAATTTGGATAAGGGAGACTTCATTTGCATGGGCATGCTCACTCAAGACATGGGATTTAACATCCAGCAAGGATCCCAGCAAGTTAACACACTGCTAGGGTGACTTGGAAGTCTGTAAGAAGTGGTTTCCCATACTAAGTGCAGTAGAAATGCTGGAACTAGGATTGAATGGCTCAGTGAAGTGATCACACTGGAGCATATATACTGTGTAAAGTCAGAAACCTACAAGATGACCAGGTGCTGTGGACCAGCCCAGGGAACATGCCAGTTACCAAAGCAGTTAGGAGTGTGCTGCTGAAAGGGACCCCGAATCTTCAGGAAGCTTCATAGCAGCTATCCCCCGGAGGGCAGGGCAGATGGCAGGAAATGATCTTACAGAAATGGGCTCCCTGATAGCAATGATGAAGGGATCCTGAAATAACAGAAGCCAGGTGGCAGCACTTAGGCATTAGAAGTTATTAGGTGGGCCCAATTATTGTAGTGAGTGGCACGACTGGCCGGGCAGCCAGGGTCCCTTGAGAGCCATGGGGATGACCAATAAAACATGGTGTTCTGAGGGGTGAAAAAATTGGACAGATGTGTCGATGGTCTGCAAGACCACCCTCAGATTCAGTGATTCACTAGGACTCAGAGAACTCAGAAGAGCTGTTATACTCACGATTACAGTTTATTACAGTGAGAGGATACAGATTAAAATCAGATGCAGGAAATGGCACATAGGCCAGAGTGCAGGAGAGACCATGTGAGAGCTCCCAGTCATCATCTCCCAGTGGAGCCGTAGGAGCAGTGCTTAATACTCCCAGCAACACATATGGAGTTGTGCCAACCAAAACTTGAGCCTTGATGTCTAGACTTTTTCTGGGGGGCCGGCCATGTAGGGCTGGGGTGCCCACATGACTGGGACGTTACTTACTTAGTCCCCAGCCCCTCTCCCAATCAAATTGATACAATGTTGCCTAAGACCCCCACCATAAGTCACATTGTTAGACAAACTGTGAACCAAGGCCCCAGAATAAAGACACTTTTACCAGGCAGAATATTCCCAGGGCTTAGATGTTATCTCCTAAGAGCCAACGAAGGACCAATTTCTTTGGAATATGCGCAGTTTGAACATTCCAAACTTGCTGAGTTAACCTATTATTGCACCCGAGGCCAAGAGTTGTCCCACTTACTTTGTACAGTTAAAAAGAAAGCAAAGATGGTTGATCAGGAGACTGAGAATAGGTTTCCAAAGAAAGGTCACAATCTCTTGCCAGTTTCAGGATTTGGACCAATTCTAAATCCTGAAGCACACTGAACAAAGAAGAGGCTAGGTCCCTGGGTGGAAGGACTCTTCTACTCTATGACAATTGTATATGCCAGTCCTTCCTTAAGTGATCTACAGCCACTTAAACTCAGGTAATTGTAAACTGGAGAAAAGGAAATAACCAAACTTTTAAAGGACTATTAAACACAGGGTCTGAATTGGCACTGATACCTGGGGACCCAAAACATCACCATGGATCCTTGTTAGAGAGGGTGCACATAGGGACCCAGCTACATATGGAGTCCAAGACAGATCCAGCTCACAGGTGGGTCCACTGGACCCATTGACTCACATGGTGGTCATGTTCAAGTCCCCGAAAGTATCATTGGCATGTATACACTTGGTAGTTGGTAGAACCTTCAGATTCCTTCCTTGAACTGTAGAGCAAGAGGTGTGATAGTGAAGACCAAGAGAAAGACCTGAAAACTGCCTTGTCTCAGGCTGATCAAAAAAATTTAAATACCCACATTCCAGTGATAAAGGCAGAAATTCATGCCATTCTTAGAGATCAAAAGGATGCAGTGTTGGTGGTCCCAACAATATTCCCACTTAATTCATTAGTCTGTCACTTAATAAAGCAGACAGGTCTTGGAGGATGACTGTGGACTAACATAAAATTAACCAAATAGTAACCATGATTATAGTTCTTTGCTAGATGTAGTATTTTCCTAGAGCAGATTAGCTCAGGCTAAGGTACATGGTATGTACCTTTGATCTGGGAAATGTGTTCTGTTCCATTTCTATTCAAAGAAGGGTCAGAAACTCCTTGTATTCAAAGGAACAAATAATTTATACATTTACAGTTTTGCCCTGGAGCAGTGTTAATTCTCCCACCCTCTATCATTACCCTCTGAAGAAATATAGGAAATCTAGACATTCTGCAGAGCATCAAATTTGTCATTGATATTAATAATTTAATATTAATCAGACTAGTCAAGCAAGAAGATCAAGGCATTGGTTACACAGGTACATCTCAGAGGGTGACAGATAAAATATATGAAGAGTCAAAATCTTGCTGTATCTATAAAACTGTTAATGGTCCATTGGTCTGGGGAATGCCCAGATAACCTTCAAAATAAAATAGAAACTATTATAACATACACCCTTCATCACTACAATGAAATCACAATGCCTTGTAGGACTCTTTGGGTTCTGGAGACAGTATATTCCACAACTGGTAATTTTCTCTGATCCATTTATTGAGTGATGTGAAAGAATACCAACTTTGAATGTGGTCCAGAACAGGAAAGGACTTAGCAGCAGGTGAAATCTGCAATGCAAGCCACTTTGCAGCTTTTACCATACAACCTAGTAAACCTCACTTTTCTGTGGAAAAGGTGCCATGCAAAATTCATGGTAAGATCCAATGGGATGACCACAGTGTAGATTCCTAATGTTCTGGAGTAGGCCATATCACCTGCAGTAGAGATCCATATACCATTCAAATAGAGATCCTGGTGTGCAAATTCGCCTGAGTAGAAGTTGAGTGACATATGGCCTAGAGAAGGTCACCATGAGCTGGGATCTGTCAAACCTACTAAGTCATAAGGTAGGCTGGTCTCAACAACAATCCGTTGTAAGATGGGATTGGTACATACATAACTGTGCATGAGTAGGAAAGAGGGCACAAGCAAACTTTACAAGTGTGGTGGACTACACTTCCATGTCACTCAATATTTTTCCAGGTGAAAGAAGAGGGAGAAGATTGAGTTTGGCTCATGGATGGATGGATGAATATGAATGCAAGATGAAAATTGGCTGCACATATACTATAGCCCCATTCAGGGTGGTCTTGAATGACAGCAGTGAGGGGAAATTCTTTCAATAGGCAGAACCTCAGGCAGTGTGGAAAGAGAAGTAGCCTGGGGAAAGAATATACATGGGCTTATGGCAGTGGTAGATGATTTGGCAGATAGGTCAGGGGAGGAAGATTAGGAATAAAGGAGGAAGATTGGGAATAAAGAGCTCTGGGGAACAGACATGCAGGTGGGCACACAGGAGCGGGCACCAAGTATGAAGATCTTTGTATCACATATTAATATCTACCAGAGAGCATCCAACCTAGAAAACGCACTAAGCTACCAAGTATATTTCAGTCAGTTGATATCAGTTCCAGCCTCTGTCATTGGCCATCCCGGTGCTAGCATAATGGGTACATGAATGAATAATGGTGACAGGGATGGAAGCTATGCATGGGCCTAACAGCAAGAGTTCCAAATGACAAAGGCTGATCTACTGCCAAAGCCAAATGTCCAATTTGCCAGGCATATAAACCAAAGCTGAGTCCCCATTCTGGCACCATTACTAAGTGACCAATGAGATACTTGGTGGCAAGTTGATTGCATTTGACCCTACTCTGAAAAAGCAGTGATTCATCTTGACTGGAAGCAAAAATATTCTCGGTATGAATTTTTTTTTTCCAGTCTGTAGAGCAACTTGGTCAGCACCAGTATCCTTCTTACATTATTTGATCTACCAACATGGAATACTGCATTATACCACTTCAGACCCAGAGATCCACTTTGTAGCAGAGGAAAGACACTTGGTAGTGGGATCCAGTAGTCCTGTCTACACCACTCAGAAACTGCTGGCCTTTTTTGGGAGGAGGAGGGAGTGGGGACCATCTCATGTTTAATCATGACATTTTATTTTATCTTATTTTATTTTATTTTATTTTATTTTATTTTATTTTATTTTATTTTTTTCTATTCTATTCTATTTTTTGTGTTTTTTATTTTTTAAATTTTTATTTATTTTTTTAGTTTACATCTACGTTAGTTAGTGTATAGTGCAACAATAATTTCAGGAGTAGATTCCTTAATGCCCCTTACCCATTTAGCCCATCCCCCTACAACAACCCATCCAGCAACCCTCTGTTTTTTCTCCATATTTAAGCGTCTCTTATGTTTTTGTCCCCCTCCCTGTTTTTATATTATTTTTGCTACCCTTCCATTATGTTCATCTGTTTTGTATCTTAAATTCCTCATATGAGTGAAGTCATATGATATTTGTCTTTCTCTGACTGACTAATTTCGCTCAGCATAATACCCTCTAGTTCCATCCATGTAGTTCAAATGGCAAGATTTCATTCTTTTTTATTGCTGAGTAATACTCCATCGTATATATATGTATATATATGTATATATATATACATATATATACACACATATATATGTGTATATATGTATATGTATATATATATACAACATCTTTATCCATTCATCCATTGATGGGCATTTGGGCTCTTTCCATACTTTTGCTATTGTTGATAGTGCGGCTATAAACATTGCAGTGCATGTGCCCCTTTGAAACAGCATACCTGTATCTGTTGGATAAATACTTAGTAGGGCAATTGCTGGGTCGTAGGGTAGTTCTATTTTTAATTTTTTGAGGAGCCTCCATACTGTTTTCCAGAGTGGCTGCACCAGTTTACATTCCCACCAGCAGTGCAAAAGAGATCCTTTTTTTCTTCATCCTCACCAACATCTGTTGTTGCCTGAATTGTTAATGTTAGCCATTCTGACAGGTGTGAGCAGGTATCTCAGTGTGGTTTTGATTTGTATTTCCCTGATGATGAGTGATGTTGAGCATCATTTCATGTGTCGGTTGACCATCTGGACGTCTTCTTTGAAGAAGTGTCTATTCATGTCTTTTGCCCATTTCTTCACTGGATTATTTGTTTTTTGGGTGTTGAGTTTGAGAAGTTCTTTATAGATTTTGATACTAACCCTTTATCTTATATGTCACTTGCAAATATCTTCTCCCATTCCATTGGCTGCCTTTTAGTTTTAATGATTATTTCCTTTGCTGTGGAGAAACTTTTTATTTTGATGAATTCCCAATAGTTCATTTTTGCTTTTGTTTCTCTTACCTCTGGAGGTGTGTTGAGGAAGAAGTTGCTGTGGCCAAGGTCAGAGAGGTTTTTGCCTGCTTTCTCTTGGAGGATTTTGATGGTTTCCTGACTCACATTTAGGTCTTTCATTCATTTCAAATTTATTTTTGTGTATAGTGTAAGAAAGTGGGCCAGGTTCATTTTTCTACATGTTGCTGTCCGGTTTTCCCAGCACGACTTGCTGAAGAGAGTGTCTTTATTCCATTGGATATTCTTCCTTCTTTGTCAAAGATTAGTTGGCCATACATTTGTGGGTCCATTTCTGGGTTCTCTATTCTGTTCCATTGATCTGAGTGTCTCTTCTTGTGCCAGTACCATACTGTCTTGATGATTGCAGCTTTGCAATATAGCATGAAGTCTGGGATTGTGAAGCCTCCTGCTTTGGTTTTCTTTTTCAAGATTGCTTTGGCTATTCAGGGTCTTTTCTGGTTCTATACAAATTTTAGGATTGTTTGTTCTAGCTCTGTAAAGAATGCTGGTGTTATTTTGACAGGTATTGCATTGAATACATAGATTGCTTTGGGTAGTATTGACATTTTAACAATATTTGTTCTTCCAATTTGTGAGCATTTTTCCATTTCTTTGTGTCTTCTTCAATGTCTTTCATAAGCTTTCTATAGTTTTCAGTGTGTAGATTTTTCACTTCTTTGGTTAGACTTATTCCTAGGTATTTTACGGTTTTTGGTGCAATTGTAAATGGGATTGATTCCTTGATTTCTCTTTCTGTTCCTTCATTGTTGGTGTATAGGAATGCAACTGATTTTTGTGCATTGATTTTATATCCTGCCACTTTGTTGAATTCATGGATCCATGCCAGCAGTTTTTTGGTGGAATCTTTTGGGTTTCCATATAGAGTATCATGTCGTCTGCAAAGAGTGAAAATTTGACCTCCTCCTGGCCAATTTAGATGCCTTTTATTTCTTTGTGTTGTCTGATTGCTGAGGCTAAGACTTCCAATACTATGTTGAATAACAGTGGCGAGAGTGGACATCCCTGTCTTGTCCCTAACTTTAGGGACAAAACTCTCAGTTTTTCCCCATTGAGGGTGATATTAGTGTTGGGTCTTTCATATATGGCTTTTATGATCTCGAGGTATGATCCTTCTATCCCTATTTTCTTGAGGGTTTTTATCAATAAAGGATGTTGTATTTTGTCAAATGCTTTCTCTGCATTTATTGAGAGGATCATAGGGTTCTTGTCCTTCTTTTTATTGGTGTGATGAATCACATTGATTGTTTTGCAGATATTGTACCAGCCCTGCATCCCAGGTATAAATCCCACTCGGTCATTGTGAATAATTTTTTTAATGTATTGTTTGATCTGGTTGGCTAATATCTTGTTGAGGATTTTGCATCCATGTTCATCAGGGAAACTTGTCTATAGTTCTCCTTTTTAGTGGGGTCTTTGTCTGGTTTTGGAATCAAGGTAATGCTGGCTTCATAGAAAGAGTTTGGAAGTTTTCCTTCCATTTCTATTTTTTGGAACAGTTTCAAGAGAATAGATGTCAACTCATTCTTAAATGTTTGGTAGAATTCCCCTGGAAAGCCCTGGACTCTTGTTTTTTGGGACATTTTTGATTACTAATTGGATTTCTTTACTGGTTATGGGTCTGTACAAATTTTCTATTTCTTCCTGTTTCAGTTTGGTAGTTTATATGTTTCTAGGAATTTGTTTCTTTCAGATTGCCCATTTTATTGGCATATAATTGCTCATAATATTCTCTTATTATTGTTTTTATTTCTGCTGTGTTGGTTTTGATTTCTCCTCTTTCATTCTTGATTTTACTTATTTGGGTCCTTTCTTTTTTCTTTTTGATCAAACTGGCTAGTGGTTTATCAATATGGTTAATTCTTTCAAAGAACCAGCTTCTGGTTTCATTGATCTCTTCTACTGTTTGGGGTTTTTTTGTTTTGTTTTGTTCTGTTTTGATAGCATTGATTTCTGCTCTAATTTTTATTATTTCCCTTATTCTGCTGGTTTTGGGTTTTATTTATTGTTCTTTTTCCAGCTCTTTAAGGTGTAAGGCTAGGTTGTGTATCTGAGACCTTTCTTCCTTCTTTAGGAAGGCCTGGATTGCTATATACTTCCCTCTTATGACCGCCTTTGGTGCATCCCAGACATTTTGAGCTTTGGTGTTATCATTTTCATTAGCTTCAATGTACTTTTTAATTTCCTCTTTAACTTCTTGGTTAGCACATTCATTATTTAGTAGGATGTTCTTTAGTCTCCAAGTATTTGCTATCTTTCCAAATTTTTTCTTGTAGTTGATTTCGAGTTTCATAGCATTGTGGTCTGAAAATATGCACAGTATGATCTGGATCTTTTTGTACTTGTTGAGGGCTGATTTCTGTCCCACAATGTGATCTATTCTGGAGAATGTTCCATTGCACTGGAGAAGAATGTATATTCCGTTGCTTTAGATGAAATGTTCTGAATATGTCTGTTAAGTACATCTGGTCCAGTGTGTCATTCAAAGCCATTGTTTCCTTGTTGATTTTTTGTTTAGATGATCTGTTCATTGTTGTAAGTGGGGTGTTGAAGTCCCCTACTATTATGGTATTATTATCAAAGAGTTTATTTATGTTTGTGATTAATTGATTGTATATTTGGGTGCTTCCACATTTGGAGTATGAATGTTTACAATTATTAGGTCTTCTTGGTGGATAGACCTCTTAATTATGATATAATGCCCTTCTTCATCTCTTGTTACAGTCTTCGTTTTGAAGTCTATATTGTCTGATATAAGTATGGCTACTCTGGCTTTCTTTTGTCAACCATTAGCATGATAGATGGTTCTCCATCCCCTTACTTTCAATCTGAAGGTGCCTTTAGGCTTAATGTGGGTCTCTTGTAGAAAGCATATAGATGGATCTTGTTTTCTTATCCATTATGTTACCCTATGTCTTTTGATCAGAGCATTTAGTCCATTGATATTTAGAGTGACTACTGAAAGATATGAGTTTATTGCCATTATGTTTTTTGTAGAGTTGGAGTTTCTGGTGGTGTTCTCTGGTCCTTTCTAGTCTTTGTTGTTTTGGGTCTTTTTTTTTTTTTTTTTTTTTCATCTTTTCTGCCCTCAGAGAGTCTCCCTTAAAATTTCTTGTAGGGCTGGTTTAATGGTCACAAACTCCTTTAATTTTGTTTGTCTGAGATACTTTTTTTTTTTAAATCTCTCCTTCTATTTTGAATGACAGCCTTGCTGGATAAAGAATTCTTGGCTGCATGTTTCTCCTATTCAGCACATTAAATATATCCTGCCACTCCTTTCTGGCTTGCCAAGTTTCTGTGGATAGGTCTGCTGCAAACCTGACCTGTCTTCCCTTGTAGGTTCAGGACTCTTTTTTACCTTGCTGCTTTCATAATTCTTTCCTTGTCTGAGTATTTTTGTGAATTTGTCTATGATATGCCTCGCTGATGGTCAGTTTTTGTTGAATCTTGTGGGAGTCCTCTGTGCTTCCTGGATTTTGATGTCTGTGTCTTTCCTCAGGTGAGGAAAATTTTCCACTATGATTTGCTCACATAACACTTCTACCCCTTTTTCTCTCTCTTCATCTTCTGGGACCCCTATGATTCTGATGTTCCTTTTTAATGAGTCACTGATTTCTCTAATTCTTAAATTGTGCTCTTTTGCCTTAGTCTCCCTCTTTTTTTCTGCTTCATTATTCTCCATAGGTTTGTCCTCTATATCGCTGATTCGCTGTTCTGCCTCATCCACCCTTGCCGCTGTGGCATCTATTTGAGATTGCAGCTCAGTTATAGCATTTTTTATTTCATCCTGACTAGTTTTTACTTCTTTTATCTCCACAGAGAGGGGTTCTAATCTATTTTTGACCCCAGCTAGTATTCTTATTATAGTGATTCTAAATTCTGGTTCAGACATCTTGCTTGTATGGATGTTAAGTCCCTGGCTGTCATTTCTTCCTGCTCTTTCTTTTGGGGTGAGTTCCTTCATTTCACCATTTTGAAGGGAGAAAAGGAATTGATGAGGTAAAAAAAAATAAAACTAAAAAATTAAAAACCACACACAAACACAAAAGTCAAATAAATGAGGGTTTATTCTAGGTGTGTTTTTGTCTGGTTATTTAAAGGAGCTTGATAGATTAGGAAAAAAGGAAAGAAAAAGAAAACATTTGAAAATTTGAGAAAATGAATACAATGAAATATAATAAAATGAAATAATGGAAGTAAATAGAATTTGAACAATTTACAAAAAAGTAAAAAATATAGTCTAAAAAATAAAGAAAAATATTTTTAATAAAAATTGACAATAAAAATAGATTTTTTTCTCTTTCTGTATTCAAGAAAAATAAAAGAAATGAAAAAGAAGAGAACAAAGAAAATTGAGTAGATGGATCAGCAGACCGAAATACAATTGAAATTACATCGGTTTCCCCTAGAAGTCAACTATGAAGCACTTTATAGTCCAAAAACTAAGCAGGCAGAGAGATTTGTGGTGTTCCTGAAGAGTGAGTTTGGCCCAGTTGGGTGGGGCTTACTGTAACAGCTCCATTCTCCACTAGATGGCGCTGATTAGCTTACTAGGGTGGATTGTGGCGCTTGTAGGTGTGTATGCGCATGCGCTGGAGGGGTGAAAATGGTGTCACCCAGCTACCCAGTCTCTAGTATTGGAACTCTGCTCTCCTCGACCAGCAATTGCGCACCCATCCTTTGTCTCTAGCTTCCATCCACTCCCTGTTTTTACACTGTCCGTGTCCAAGCTGTCAGGTTGCCAGGCAGCTCCTGCATCTTTTTATCTCAAATGTGGCTGTGTTTCCTGACTCCTCACTTCTGAGGGACTGCGGCTTTAACCTGTTCTGACCCTCTGCGGGAGGGTCTCACCAAGCAATGGCCAGGTGCTGGCTGCACCCAGAAACGTTCATGAGACCATGCTGCTGTCAATGCCTAGATGCTGTGGCTGGGTGCCAGCCAGCCCCAGAAAAAGTTCATACAATCGTGTAGCAGCAGCATTTCAGGGATATAGGAAAATCACAGTACACATCTGGCACCAGGCTTCACCCTTAATGACCTTGTCCCAACACCAGCGAATGTGGTTGTTCTCTGGGGTCTGCTGGGACCAGGTGGCCACACAGCCTCTACCACATGTCTTTCCATCAATGGGACTACTTCTCCCTGTGTGGTCCAAGAACTTCCTGGACCCCACTCTGCTCCTGGGGATTCACCCTTCCCACCAGAGCACCACCAGATATTGAGCTACAGATTTTCAGACTCTGCACTTCCTCTGTTAATAGAGTCTTAATGGAATTTAAACCCTCTCCTTTATCCTTTCTTCCTTTTTAGTTCAGTCCCTATGACTGTTTCCCCTTTTCCACTTTCTCTCCAGGTGCTTTGGGGGTGCTTTTCCCATACTCTACCCCCCCATCTCTGTCCTCTCTTCACAAGCAAAAACAGCTCCCTGCCCACCGCAGCTTCTCTCTGTCCCAGTTCACCTCTCCACGCTGCATACCTGTTGAGTTCCGTGGTTCAGGTTGTGCAGATTGTTGTGTTAATCCTCAGATTAACTAGTTTTCTAGGTGTGCAGTTTTCTAGGTGTGCAGGATGGTTTAGTGTTGATCTGGCTGTATTTCATGGACGCGATAGGCAAAAAAACAAAAAACAAAAACAAAACTCATGCTGTTCTGTCATCTTGGTTCCTCCCTATCTAATCGTGACATTTTAAAATTGGACAAGTGTTTGATATCTAACCACCCCACCACCACCATAAATTGATGCAAGAGACTTTTGAAGGCACAGCTAAGTCTCCAGCTTGGAGAAGATGCCCTACTACAATGGGATTCCTGTCTCTAGGGTACAGTCTATGTCTTGAATCAAAAACTATTACATGGCACGGTTTCCCCTGTAGACAGCCAAAGGATGAACATAGGCATGTGTTCCAGTGAGCAGCTTGGGGATTTTGTGCTTTTAAACCTGAAACTTTAGACTGTCATGATCTAGAACTGCACCACCCAACATGGTAGCCACTATTCAAATGTAACTCTTTAAATTCAAATTAAACAAATAAAAGTTAAAATTCATTTTCACAATCCTTTTGGCCAGATTTCAAGTCCTCAATAGCCACATGTGGTTAGCAGCCACCACGTTGGGTGGTGCAGGTATAGAACATTTCCATAATTGCAGAAAGTTCTATTGGATAGCACTGGTTGGAGATCCTGTTTCCCAGATTGGCAGCACTTCTTCTAGGAGAAACAGTAAGAGTTCAACTAAATTTAAGCTGCAGTTACTGCCATGTCACTTTGAATTCTATGTGCCAAGAGCCCAACAGGCAAGAAAAGAGGTCACTGTCCTGGCAGGCAGACTATTCATGTTCCACAGAGAGACAGGGATGCTGTTATACAATTGAGGGCAGGGAATAGTATGACAGCCAAATGATCTACAGGGCCATCTCTTGGTTACCTACACCCATCCTAATTTTGATGGTAAATGAGAAAATGCATCCATAGCCAAGAAAAACCAAGACCAGGGCTCAGAGCCCTCAGGGAAAGAGTCTGGGTCACTACACCAGAGAAGCAATCTTAGGCCAGCAGAAGTGCTGGAGGTGAGGGTATAAAATAGAGGATAGAAAAGCTGAGAATCAGCTACAGCCTCAAGACCAGTTGGAGTGGTATTACAGCTGATATCACTACCCTTCCTTTTCTATGTTTTCCCAGGAAAGTGCCCAACCAGAATCCCAGACAAGCTTGTTCCCAGATGGGGTGAATGTCTATTCATTTAGCAAATGGATTTGAGCAGCACAAAGTGGTGCACCATCAGATTCCCTTTATTTATTTTAAAAATTTGTTTTAATTTACGTTTATTTATTTTTGAGAGTGAAAAAGACTGAGTGAGAGCAGGGGAGGGGGAGAGGAAGACACAGAATCTGAAGCAGGCTCGAGGCTCTGAGCTGTCAGCACAGAGCCCAACACAGGGCTCGAACTCATGGACCACAAGATAATGACCTGAGCTGAAGTTGGACACCCAAGTGACTGAGCCACCCAGGTGCTCCATCAGATTCCCTTTAAAACCTAGGCTTCTTTCCCTACTGCCAGAGGTATTGATTGCCAATGGCTAACAGCTAAATGTCTCTCCAGGAGTTGCCTTCGGTAAAGGAAGCCACTTTGCCCGAGGTTACAAACACTCCCTGAAGGCAGCCCTTCTCCAGTGACTTGTCAGTAAAGGGGTACAAAGGTCTAGCCCTTTTGAAGACTTAGATCTTTAACCCTGGAACCCTTTCATTTATTTATTTGTTTATTTATTTATTTACTTATTTTCAATATGTTCTCTTTAAAAAAAAATGAGTATAGTTGACACACATCTTACATTAGTTTCAGGTATACAACATAGTGATTCAACAAGTTGATACATTATGCTAAGTTCACCACAAATGGCTACCATATGTCCCTGTATATCACTATTACAATACCATTGATTATATTCTTTATGTTGTGTCTTTTCTTCCAGTGACTTATTCATTCCATAACTGGAAGCCTGTATCTCCTACTCCCCTTCACCTGTTTTGCCTTTATCCATGTTGTCTCAAATGGCACAATCTCATTCTTTTTATGGCTGTGTAATATTCCTGTGTGTGTGTACATTGCATCTTCTTTATCCATTCATCTATTGACGGGCACTTAGGTTGCTTCCATATTTTGGCTGTTGTAAATAATGCTGCAATAAACATAGGGGTACATATGTCTTTTCAAATTAGTGGTTTTGTTTTCTTTGGGTAAATACCTAATAAAGGAATTATTGGCTCATGTGGTAATTCTATCTTTAACTTTTTGAGGAACATCGATACTGCTTTCCACAGTGTCTGCACCAATTTACATTCCTACCAACAGTAGAATGTACAATTTCTCTTCATCCTCACTGGCACTTGTTATTTCTTGTCTTTTTGATTTTAGCCATTCTAACAGGTATAAGATGACATCTCATTGTAATTTTGATTTGCATTTCCCTGATGATTTGTGATGTTGAGCATCTTTCCATGTGTTTGCTAGGCCATCTGGATGTGTCTTCTTTGGAAAAAAACATCTATTCAGGTCCTCTGCCCCCCCTTTTTTAAATTATTTATTTATTTTGAGAGAGAGAGAGAGAGAGATTGAGAGCAGGGGAGGGATAGAGAGAGGGAGAAAGAGAGAATCCCAAGCAGGCTCCACACTGTCAGCACAGAGCCTGACAAAGGGCTCAATTTCACAAATCACGAGATCATGACCTGAGCCAAAATTAAGAGCCAGACACTTAACCAACTGAGCCACCCACGTGCCTGCTCCTCTGCCCATTTTTTTTTCATTGGATTGTTTGTTTTGAAGTTCCTTTCTTTGTTTTTTCCAGAGTCAGTTTTTCCTTTGTTTTGGCTTTTCTCATGCATACAGCTGATTTCTGTCTGCTTGCTGTTGAGACGGCTGGTCAATATTCTGACCAGACTCTCTCTTGGGTGGAAAGTGCACCTGAGCGCTATGAATGATAATGGACAGATTTTGCTCTAGGATACTGTGAGGAACATTTTCCATTTGCCCTTCCTTCTACCCTGTCCCAATCCCCTCCTAATTTCTGCCTCTCAATTGTGTTTGGTCAACAAGGCACACTGGTAAGAGATGAGAGGGAAGGAACAGAGTGTAGTCTGGGTAGTTACTTTCCTGTTTTCCTCCCTGTGTATTGTTTCAGGTTGTCTGCACTCATCAACAGAAGATCTCAGATCTTTTCAAAATGACCCAACATCCACCTTTGGCTGACTGCTCCCTGCTCTTGTCTCTTCAAGCCAGGGGTTATGACAGCCCTGCTGCTTCTGGCCTTGGGACCAGCACCATCCTTTGTCTTCGCACCACCCCACATTCATTTTCTTTATTAGGACTTCTCTTAACTTGACATCCCTAGGAGGCAAAGCCTGAGGCAACAGGCAATTTTTATTAGAGAGTTCAATCCCAGAACAGCGAAATAAGGAAACTGGGCTAAGGAGGGGAAGCCAATACTAGGAGATATGATGGCGCTGGTTGGTACTGAGTGCAGCTGGTTGCTCAGTTTCACAGGACTGTGTTCTTAGATGGGATGCAAGTAGGTCAGGATGACAAGGGGAAGACAAAGGCAAGAATTTAGCCACCAGCTCCCAGCCTCCATTTGTCAAAGAGCAACTCCACAAGATGTTAATGTCTCTGCACTTTCAGGAGGCACGTGGTGGGCTCCAAACATGCTCTCATGGTGTTCCAACTCAGTATGCTAATTAAACACTAGGGTAGGAAGTAAAAGGTGTGCTATGCAGGTATGAAGGTAAGTGCTGGCAGATTGTACCAGTGTGGTGGTACTAAATGTTTGACAACTGCCTCTCCTAGTTCCATGGTGTAAATACTCACTATGGTTGACTTCAACGTAGATGTAGAGAAGGGTGCCCTATAAGGTGTGTTTGTCACACAGATGCAATAGAATCATATACAGATATAATAGAATACACTCTAGAATATATAGACTAGTAAAATATGTAGAAAGTAATGAGTTTGGAATATTTATTACCTTTGTTTATATTATAATTTATTTAGTCACAAGTTTATATAATTTAATTTGTTAAATTATGGCTATTTTAACTCTCCCAAGCTAGTAAGGATTGGCTCCACACATTATTGAACTGCACCCACAAGAAGGAGGTTGGAGCCGGTCAAGTGGCCACTGCAGGAGTGGACAGACCAAAAGACATGTAGGGCCCAAAGGACCTGAAGCAGATGCATGAGAGGAGTCTGGTAAGCTTCCTTATAGGTAAACCCACCATGCGCTATTCTAATTGGGATGTCGGGACCTGATGATACAGTCGAGTAGGTTTGGGCCAACTGACAAGCTACACACTCTGCAGAGGCCAGAATTAGGAAGGCTTTACTCAAGAGGTGCTGACATCCACTCATGAGAGCACACCCTTCCCTGTACATGCAGATTTTTCAGAGAAGAGTCCCCACGTTTTGAGAGGGATTCTGCTCTTGTGAGATAGGGACTCTCAGGAACAGTTATGTAAATATTCCTTCACTTCCACTTTGTCCCCACATCCACCAAACCTTCCAGTTCCAAGACCGAAACCCCTGGAATCCCAACAATCATTCTGGCCCCTACTTCCCAACAAGGATCTCTTAGGGTGAGTGGGAAACTGCTTCTATCACTCTGTTTTGTCGGTCCACACACTTCCTGTGTTTGCCACTTCCAAGAAAACTGTTGGAATCTCTCTACCACCCATCAGTAACTTTCTAGGTCTCTAATTTTATGGGTAAATTTATCTAATTTTTTTGCACTATTAAACTTTTACCTCATTTGGAAGTTAGGAAGCACACAAGACAAACTACCTATATGTGATACCATTTGTTTTTAAATGAGAAAGGCTTACATGTGATTAAGTAAAGCACATGAGTTAATGTTCATGAATGTGACTACTTATTTATATCATTATTTATGAGGGAGAGAAAAGCAAGCAGACAAATTAGTAAACACCTTTGAACTCGCAAATGATTACCTGTTTCTCAGCAGATAGCACTATAAAAAACTTGACTCAATGAAAACATTTCAGTGCACTTGAAATCTCAAACATGGACTTGATTTATGACCTATGGCAACTCATTAAACTTGATTGATGTGCATACTGCCCATCTGTTAAATAGGCTAATGGTACTTCTGAACATGGCATGAACTTCAATTATGGAGATTGTTTCCAAGGATTTATTGGATACTTGTTATATATAAAGCCCTGAACTAGGACTTAACAAATTAAAAAGAGGGATAAAAACAAAGAGAGAGAGAGAGAGAGAGAGAGAGAGAGAGAGAGAGACTGAATTCCTGTCTTTAATATAAAAGATGCCTATTTTGAATAAGGAGAAGTTATGTTAATTGACTGCTAGAGATTATGAAGAATAATAGCAAAATGGCATATCTGTCAAACCTTAAAGTGACATCACTAAAAGTTTGCCTCATGTTTTCATCCTATCTTAAATTCTAACCTCATCATTGTATTAGAGGGACTTAAAAATTTTTTTTCTTATTCAAATGTAATTAACATACAGTGTTATATTAGCTTCAGGTGTACAATGTATAGTAATTCAACACCTTCTACACACTACTCAGCACTCATCGTGAGTGTATTCTTAATCCCTTCACCTATTAATTATCCAACTGAATTCCTTCTTTTCTTTCATTTTTTCTTAGGAAATACAGCACTGTAGCCATTCATATAGAGTGCTAATTCACCCACAGACTCACTTTTTCCTTAAAGCAGCTTTTGTCTATTTTATAAGGTGCTTTCTTAGCAATGGGAGCTTGCAAGACTAAGGTTAGCAGGTACAGCCTGACTCCTGTGACCAGGGGTCTCTGGGAGAAACCAATCCAATCATTACATTGTTTGTAAAGATGTTTCTCTTCCTGGGGACTGAGATAATATCTGCAAATTATCACATCTTCAAAATAAAGGTCCATGTGCCTAGAGGGAGGCTGTCTCACATCCAAATGCTGTGTCACTGTGGCTCAGAGCTATGGTGACCTGCCAGGTGCCCAAAGGCAGCTGAGGTCAGACCCCATACAGGGGCCTGTCCATTTGTTCTGACTCCTGGTGCATATACATTGAAGATCATTATAGAGCTTTTTAAAATCCACGAAATGAAAATATGTCACTGCTCCCTTGTTTTTCTGCTCTTGTGTTAGAGCAAATTGAGAAAATGAGTCTGGGGATTCTAAAGTGCAATAAATTAGCTGGATGTTAGAAATGTACACAAAGGTAGG
The DNA here is from genome assembly GCF_028749965.1 of Puma concolor. Taxonomy (NCBI): domain Eukaryota; kingdom Metazoa; phylum Chordata; class Mammalia; order Carnivora; family Felidae; genus Puma; species Puma concolor. The sequence goes on from NC_141669.1 coordinate 95,469,593, forward strand.
AGTGACTGTTTCAGCACAAACCAGAATGAACAAGCTATCCATTTTAAGAGGAAAATTATAGGCTCACATCTATGAATATATTCGAATTTAGGTTCTCTTACCAGTTCCTGGATGGTTTTCAGGGCATTCATATCCATGTATTCTGTCAGGCTAAAACAAACATTTTTAAAAATTAAAATGCTCCCTTTTTTCCCCTCCCATCATTTCCAAACTTTAATAAATCATCAGTCTCCGCTTTGTGGAAAGGAAACCCAAGCAGAGAAATCGAATGTATCTCCTAAAATTTTTTCAAACATCGTTCCAGTGTCTCCTGGAAACGGGGTTATCAAGAGCCTTGTCTGGATTTCTGAGTTCAGTCCACTGTCTACTTTTCAAATTAATGAAATATCTCTTTCCTTGCAATGAGTTTGACATTTCTTTGCCCGTTATGTTGCTCAAGGTCTGAAGAATAGTAAGAAGTAGAACTAGAGAGTCTGATGCCAGAAATCCTGTCCTTAACCATGCTAAAAGGCTGGGTGGAGAAAGCAATCAGGTTTGATGATAGATTCTCTCTGGGAGGAAGTAGAAGATACAGATCACTGGAATTGGCATGCTGTCAAAGCTGGATAGGAATCTGAGATAAGTGCCTATTTGGTATTATCTTAAGTTAGGACTAAAAAATAAATGACACAAAATTGAAAAGGAAGATTGGAGCCAAGCATGGACCCTTCAATGCCAACCATATCCATTAGCGATTGGATCAGCAGCTCTAAAAGAGATCTAAATCCTGTGGCTTGTGAATATATTAGGTGATAATTCTCTCATGGATAAGAAGTCAGGAAGTCAGCTCTCTAGCACTGATATAACAGTTTCAGGGACCCAGGCTTTATCTGTCTTTCTGCTTCTCCACCCTCAAGGCTATATGTTGGCAGTAGCAGCTCCCACCATCTTGTTTATGTTGTAGGTCTGATTCTGAGAAGAGAAAGGGTGATAGGTCACACCCCTCCAGGTGAGTTATCGCCCCTAAAAGAGTTTTCTTATGGAGGTCCCAGGGACTCCACATACAGCTCATAGACCTGGCTGCAAGGGAGGCTGGAAAACGCCATCTTTTAACAGGGTATTGCTTCCTGGATAAACTCAGTGTTGTAAGACATGAATGAAGAATGGTTTTTGGGTAGGCATATTGGGTGCCAGTCTTGACCACACCAGCCTAAGGAGTACAGACCATTTTTTCTGGCCATGGAAAGTTGGTAGAGGATTCTGAGGAGAAAGAGGAGGGGATTGGGTCAAAAAGATGAAATGGCAGAGTGTGTAGGGAGCAAGTGGAAAGGGGTGAATGGGGGGCAATGCTGTGTGAATAGACATGGAAAGGAAAGTGGACAAATACACTCCAACCATTCACAGCCACCTGGGAAACTGAGGCAGCTGGATGGTACTGTTTTAAGAAATGTCTTCCCTGTAGCAGTTGATGTTAAAAGGCCTGACAGTTAACTGAATGTCTTCAGATAGAATATGAAGAACAATGTCAGCTGTCATGTGATTAGCAGTTTTATCTTTCTATTAAAACAAATAAATTCCACAAAGAACGAAGATGGCGGCGTAGGAGGACGCTGGCTCACCGCGCGTCCTGCTGATCACTTAGATTCCACCTACACCTGCCTAAATAACCCAGAAAACCACCAGAGGATTAGCAGAACGGAGTCGCCGGAGCCAAGCGCAGACGAGAGGCCCACGGAAGAGGGTAGGAAGGGCGGCGAGGCGGTGCGCGCTCCACGGACTGGCGGGAGGGAGCCGGGGCGGAGGGGCGGCTTGCCGGCCAAGCAGAGCCCCCGAGTCTGGCTTGCAAAAAGCGGAGGGGCCTGACGGACTGTGTTCCGACAGCAAGCGCGACTTAGCGTCTGGGAGGTCATAAGCTAACAGCTCTGCTCAGAAAGCGGGAAGGCTGGAGGACAAAGGGAAGGAGAGCTGCTGAGCCCCCGGACGACAGAGCTCAGTTTGGTGGGGAACAAAGGCGCTCGCCAGCGCCATCTTCCCCGCCCATCCCCCAGCCAAAATCCCAAAGAGAACCAGTTCCTGCCAGGGAACTTGCTCGCTCAGCGCAAACACCCAACTCTGCGCTTCTGCGGAGCCAAACCTCCGGCAGCGGATCTGACTCCCTCCTGCTGCCACAGGGCCCCTCCTGAAGTGGATCACCTAAGGAGAAGCAAGCTAAGCCTGCCCCTCCTGCCCCTGTGCACCTTGCCTACCCACCCCAGCTAAGACGCCAGATCCCCAGCATCACAAGCCTGGCAATGTGCAAGTAGCCCAGACAGACCACCCCACCCCACAGTGAATCCCGCCCCTAGGAGAGGGGAAGAGAAGGCACGCACCAGTCTGACTGTGGCCCCAGCGGTGGGCTGGGGGCAGACATCAGGTCTGACTGCGGCTCCGCCCACCAACTCCAGTTATACACCACAGCACAGGGGAAGTGCCCTGCAGGTCCTCACCACGCCAGGGACTATCCAAAATGACCAAGCGGAAGAATTCCCCTCAGAAGAATCTCCAGGAAATAACAACAGCTAATGAGCTGATCAAAAAGGATTTAAATAATATAACAGAAAGTGAATTTAGAATAATAGTCATAAAATTAATCGCTGGGCTTGAAAACAGTATAGCTGACAGCAGAGAATCTCTTGCTACAGAGATCAAGGGACTAAGGAACAGTCACGAGGAGCTGAAAAACGCTTTAAACGAAATGCATAACAAAATGGAAACCACCACGGCTGGGATTGAAGAGGCAGAGGAGAGAATAGGTGAACTAGAAGATAAAGTTATGGAAAAAGAGGAAGCTGAGAAAAAGAGAGATAAAAAAATCCAGGAATATGAGGGGAAAATTAGAGAACTAAGTGATACACTAAAAAGAAATAATCTACGCATAATTGGTATCCCAGAGGAGGAAGAGAGAGGGAAAGGTGCTGAAGGGGTACTTGAAGAAATAATAGCTGAGAACTTCCCTGAAGTGGGGAAGGAAAAAGGCATTGAAATCCAAGAGGCACAGAGAACTCCCTTCAGACGTAACTTGAATCGATCCTCGGCACGACATATCATAGTGAAACTGGCAAAATACAAGGATAAAGAGAAAATTCTGAAAGCAGCAAGGGGTAAACGTGCCCTCACATATAAAGGGAGACCTATAAGACTCGTGACTGATCTCTCTTTTGAAACTTGGCAGGCCAGAAAGAATTGGCACGAGATTTTCAGTGTGCTAGACAGAAAAAATATGCAGCCGAGAATCCTTTATCCAGCAAGTCTGTCATTTAGAATAGAAGGAGAGATAAAGGTCTTCCCAAACAAACAAAAACTGAAGGAATTTGTCACCACTAAACCAGCCCTACAAGAGATCCTAAGGGGGACCCTGTGAGACAAAGTACCAGAGACATCACTACAAGCATAAAACATACAGACATCACAATGACTCTAAACCCATATCTTTCTATAATAACACTGAATGTAAATGGATTAAATGCGCCAACCAAAAGACATAGGGTATCAGAATGGATAAAAAAACAAGACCCATCTATTTGCTGTCTACAAGAGACTCATTTTAGACCTGAGGACACCTTTAGATTGAGAGTGAGGGGATGGAGATCTATTTATCATGCTACTGGAAGCCAAAAGAAAGCTGGAGTAGCCATCCTTATATCAGACAAACTAGACTTTAAATTAAAGGCTGTAACAAGAGATGAAGAAGGACATTATATAATAGTGACAGGGTCTATCCATCAGGAAGAGCTAACAATTATAAATGTCTATGCGCCGAATACCGGAGCGCCCAAATATATAAAACAATTACTCACAAACATAAGCAACCTTATTGATAAGAATGTGGTAATTGCAGGGGACTTTAACACCCCACTTACAGAAATGGATAGATCATCTAGACGCACGGTCAATAAAGAAACAAGGGCCCTGAATGAGACATTGGATCAGATGGACTTGACAGATATATTTAGAACTCTGCATCCCAAAGCAACAGAATATACTTTCTTCTCAAGTGCACATGGAACATTCTCCAAGATAGATCATATACTGGGTCACAAAACAGCCCTTCATAAGTATACAAGAATTGAAATCATACCATGCATACTTTCAGACCACAATGCTATGAAGCTTGAAATCAACCACAGAAAAAAGTCTGGGAAACCTCCAAAAGCAAGGAGGTTAAAGAACACCCTACTAACGAATGAGTGGGTCAACCAGGCAATTAGAGAAGAAATTAAAAAATATATGGAAACAAACGAAAATGAAAATACAACAATCCAAACGCTTTGGGACGCAGCAAAGGCAGTCCTGAGAGGAAAATACATTGCAATCCAGGCCTATCTCAAGAAACAAGAAAAATCCCAAATACAAAATCTAACAACACACCTAAAGGAAATAGAAGCAGAACAGCAAAGGCAGCCTAAACCCAGCAGAAGAAGAGAAATAATAAAGATCAGAACAGAAATAAACAATATAGAATCTAAAAAAAACTGTAGAGCAGATAAACGAAACCAAGAGTTGGTTTTTTGAAAAAATAAACAAAATTGACAAACCTCTAGCCAGGCTTCTCAAAAAGAAAAGGGAGATGACCCAAATAGATAAAATCATGAATGAAAATGGAATTATTACAACCAATCCCTCAGAGATACAAACAATTATCAGGGAATACTATGAAAAATTATATGCCAACAAATTGGACAACCTGGAAGAAATGGACAAATTCCTGAACACCCACACTCTTCCAAAACTCAATCAGGAGGAAATAGAAAGCTTGAACAGACCCATCACCAGCGAAGAAATTGAATCGGTTATCAAAAATCTCCCAACAAATAAGAGTCCAGGACCAGATGGCTTCCCAGGGGAGTTCTACCAGACGTTTAAAGCAGAGATAATACCTATCCTTCTCAAGCTATTCCAAGAAATAGAAAGGGAAGGAAAACTTCCAGACTCATTCTATGAAGCCAGTATTACTTTGATTCCTAAACCAGACAGAGACCCAGTAAAAAAAGAGAACTACAGGCCAATATCCCTGATGAATATGGATGCAAAAATTCTCAATAAGATACTAGCAAATCGAATTCAACGGCATATAAAAAGAATTATTCACCATGATCAAGTGGGATTCATTCCTGGGATGCAGGGCTGGTTCAACATTCGCAAATCAATCAACGTGATACATCACATTAACAAAAAAAAAGAGAAAAACCATATGATCCTGTCAATCGATGCAGAAAAGGCCTTTGACAAAATCCAGCACCCTTTCTTAATAAAAACTCTTGAGAAAGTCGGGATAGAAGGAACATACTTAAAGATCATAAAAGCCATTTATGAAAAGCCCACAGCTAACATCATCCTCAACGGGGAAAAACTGAGAGCTTTTTCCCTGAGATCAGGAACACGACAGGGATGCCCACTCTCACCGCTGTTGTTTAACATAGTGCTGGAAGTTCTAGCATCAGCAATCAGACGACAAAAGGAAATCAAAGGCGTCAAAATTGGCAAAGATGAAGTCAAGCTTTCGCTCTTTGCAGATGACATGATATTATACATGGAAAATCCGATAGACTCCACCAAAAGTCTGCTAGAACTGATACATGAATTCAGCAAAGTTGCAGGATACAAAATCAATGTACAGATCAGTTGCATTCTTATACACTAACAATGAAGCAACAGAAAGACAAATAAAGAAACTGATCCCATTCACAATTGCACCAAGAAGCATAAAATACCTAGGAATAAATCTAACCAAAGATGTAAAGGATCTGTATGCTGAAAACTATAGAAAGCTTATGAAAGGTAATTGAAGAAGATTTAAAGAAATGGAAAGATATTCCCTGCTCATGGATTGGAAGAATAAATATTATCAAAATGTCAATACTACCCAAAGCTATCTACACATTCAATGCAATCCCAATCAAAATTGCACCAGCATTCTTCTCGAAACTAGAACAAGCAATCCTAAAATTCATATGGAACCACAAAAGGCCCCGAATAGCCAAAGTAATTTTGAAGAAGAAGACCAAAGCAGGAGGCATCACAATCCCAGACTTTAGCCTCTACTACAAAGCTGTCATCATCAAGACAGCATGGTATTGGCAGAAAAACAGACACATAGACCAATGGAATAGAATAGAAACCCCAGAACTAGACCCACAAACGTATGGCCAACTCATCTTTGACAAAGCAGGAAAGAACATCCAATGGAAAAAAGACAGTCTCTTTAACAAATGGTGCTGGGAGAACTGGACAGCAACATGCAGAAGGTTGAAACTAGACCACTTTCTCACACCATTCACAAAAAGAAACTCCAAATGGATAAAGGACCTGAATGTGAGACAGGAAACCATCAAAACCTTAGAGGAGAAAGCAGGAAAAGACCTCTCTGACCTCAGCCGTAGCAATCTCTTCCTCGACACATCCCCAAAGGCAAGGGAATTAAAAGCAAAAGTGAATTACTGGGACCTTATGAAGATAAAAAGCTTCTGCACAGCAAAGGAAACAACCAACAAAACTAAAAGGCAACCAACGGAATGGGAAAAGATATTTGCAAATGACATATCGGACAAAGGGCTAGTATCCAAAATCTATAAAGAGCTCACCAAACTCCACACCCGAAAAGCAAATAACCCAGTGAAGAAATGGGCAGAAAACATGAATAGACACTTCTCTAAAGAAGACATCCGGATGGCCAACAGGCACATGAAAAGATGTTCAGCGTCGCTCCTTATCAGGGAAATACAAATCAAAACCACACTCAGGTATCACCTCACGCCAGTCAGAGTGGCCAAAATGAACAAATCAGGAGACTATAGATGCTGGAGAGGATGTGGAGAAACGGGAACCCTCTTGCACTGTTGGTGGGAATGCAAATTGGTGCAGCCGCTCTGGAAAGCAGTGTGGAGGTTCCTCAGAAAATTAAAAATAGACCTACCCTATGACCCAGCAATAGCACTGCTAGGAATTTATCCAAGGGACACAGGAGTACTGACGCATAGGGGCACTTGTACCCCAATGTTCATAGCAGCACTCTCAACAATAGCCAAATTATGGAAAGAGCCTAAATGTCCATCAACTGATGAATGGATAAAGAAATTGTGGTTTATATACACAATGGAGTACTACGTGGCAATGAGAAAAAATGAAATATGGCCTTTTGTAGCAACGTGGATGGAATTGGAGAGTGTGATGCTAAGTGAAATAAGCCATACAGAGAAAGACAGATACCATATGGTTTCACTCTTATGTGGATCCTGAGAAACTTAAGAGAAACCCATGGGGGAGGGGAACAAAAAAAAAAAAAAAAAAGAGGTTAGAGTGGGAGAGAGCCAAAGCATAAGAGACTGTTGAGAACTGAGAACAAACTAAGGGTTGAAGGGGGGTGGGAGGGAGGAGAAGGTGGGTGATGGGTACTGAGGAGGGCACCTTTTGGGATGAGCACTGGGTGTTGTATGGAAACCAATTTGACAATAAATTTCATATATAAATAAAAAAAAAAACAAAAAAAAAACAAATAAATTCCTCCCATAAAGCTACCCTAAAACACATTCTCTTCTGTCCTTTACACTCATTTTGACCCCAATAAAATCTTTTATAATTGAATAATATTGAAACCCTCTTCAATTTAAACTCTATAACTGAACTCAGAAATTTTGTCATCCTTAGCACATCAACACCAACTCAAATGGAATTTGTAGTCACAATTGAACAGGTGTTTGGATTAGTGAGATGTTCACGAGCTTTATGACTCAAAAAACAAAGCCCAAATGCACAAAATAAACACAGCAGTTATAAATAAAGAGTATGGGCTAATGTGCACATTTACAACAAATCATGGAATCCATGTGTATCTGATGTGACTTTTGAATACAGTTATTCTAACGCTTACAGGTTTCTTTCAATATTTACTATCTGGATTTGGAATATTGGGATTTCTGAGATGTTTCAGTGGTTTATGGAGACAAAAGGATGAAGTATTTGAAACTGGAGTTGCTCTGTAAATGGCAATGGCTTCCTGCCTTGGCTCTCCACACTACGGATATTTGAAATTGAAGGATTTGTGTTTGAATTACAATAATTTTCTTTTGTAAAGGGACACATAAGTGGTATGATGTTGTTCATAGTCATAAACACCGAAAGTCAAAAGACTGGCACTATTGCAAAAGATAGTTAGAAATGGTGTTCAGATCACAAAACTCTCTGAGTACTTTCAGAGACTGAGCTACATGGAAAAAGGTATCTCCATGTTGGCACTTTAGAGGTCAGCAAAAAATAAATCAACCCTGGGCATCTGGGTGGCTCAGTTGGCTAAGCGTCCAACTCCTGATTTTGGTTCAGGTCATGATCTCACAGTTCATGAATTTGAACCCCATGTTGGGCTCTGTGCTGACAACATGGAGCCTGCTTTAGACTCTCTCTCTCCCTCTCTCTCTGCCCCCCCCACTCTCTCTCAAAATAAATAAACTTAAAAAAAAAAATAAAACAAATCAACCCATACAATACCTCATGTCTGCCACTGACTTATCCCCTCACCTCAGTAAGATATAAGGCATCTTATCTTTTGTGTTTTAAAACTCAGGTCTCTTGTGAAAGGACATGATTTCACTTCCAAATACACATGTAGAAGTAGAAAAGAATTTTGTTCATTACTTTACTCAATCACATCCATCCTGTGAGGAAGAGTCTTGGTTTGAGATGGGAACTTTGGTCTCTTTTTTATTTGTTAATTATCAATAGTAAATGCTTCTATTTGACAATGAATTTCTGGCACAAGGCCTATTTTCATTCAGTGAAAAACTGAGATTTACAAGTTCCAAAATCTCTGCAGATCAGTTAATGATGTGGTAAACAGGGTTTCACAGCTAGACAGATGGAGGCAGCTCTTCAGCACCAACAGCTGCAGAGGCGAGGGCTGGGATTGCAGGGCTCGCTCCAAGGGATTTTATTGCAAATTCTAGCAGTAAACACAGCAGATACTTATCCATTCTCAAGAGCGATGGTTATTCTTTCTAACAGATATAATCCAAGTTGCTGACAAAAACATTCACATTATTAAAAAAAAAAAAAAAAAAAAAACCTAGCAGAGGTCAGGTGAATTTTTGGTGGCTGAGGGTCGAGTTCTTCTCTGGCTTGGCTCTGCCCCTCACCCATCATGTTCACGCCAAATTCTATCTGTAGAATATCTTTTTCAAGGAATAGGAGGCCAGTTGGTGGTATCTTTTGGCTTTCTGTAACCTACCAACTCCTCCACAAAGCCATCACAAATTAACAAGCACCCAAGTGATATTGATGTGCCATATTAAGGTAGCTCTAATATAAGTCCCCTGAGGGCCACCTGGGTGGCATCAGTCTTCTGTTCAGGACATGATCTCACAGTTCATGATTTTGAGCCCCACATTGGGCTCTCTGCTGTCAGTGCAGAGCCTGCTTCAGATCCTCTGTCCCCATCTCTCTGCCACTTCCCTGCTCATGTTCTCTCTCAAAAACAAACATTAAAAAAATAAGTCCCCTGATCCCTCTTCCAACCAGAGGGATGCCCCTAAGCCCAGCTTACGTAGAGGATTTAATTTATCCTAAGCTGGCAGAAGAGGCTTATCTCTACATCACTACAAAGCTGATGAATGAGCATACCTGAGGACCAGTCACCAGCCAGACATCTGGACAGCAATGAGTCTGCTGGTCTTTGGAAACCCAAAGAGAGCCAACCAACCTCTAAAACTTTTATGATGGCAAGAATGAGAGCCATTGTCTGGAGTATAAGTGAGAACCCTTCCCAACCCTGCCATGACACCTAAAGCAAACATTTGCTTCCTGCCAGGAGTGGATAGGAAGAGGGCAATGGCTCAGTCAAGTCACACAGGCTTCCTTCCTCAGCATCAAGAGGGAGGTCCAAGAGTGATTAATGTGGGGACATGGTATGGATTCTTGCCCTCAGTCAGTAGTAGCAGGGGAAACCTACGTCTTACTTGCAATGTGCTCTTTGGAGAACAATTGCAGTAAAAAACCCAGGAAGAGGCTGAAAAATACAGTGGTATTTGTTGATTTGGTAACTCCTAACTGGACACTGATTTGACCCACACATCATGCTAGGCACAGGGGATACAGCTCTGAGTAGAAACAGATCCTGACCCCACGGGGCTTCTAGGTGGCAAGAAAAGAGGCAGTGAACGGTGTGGCCAACTGAGATCAGCCATGTTGGGTGGGAGCTCTTAGTGGACATCGTGTGCCACATCCTCTCAGCCTACCTTGTGCTCACTTGCAGCTGGCAGCCAGTTTCTATGCACACTAACAGCTTCCTAGCTCCAGTACCTGCTTGTCTCTCCCTTCTTAACCTGAGGGCTGCAAGACACTGCCTGTAGTGCAATGTTCAACCAGTTGCTGGGTAGTTTTCCTGGGTTCCTTCCTGTTCAGAGGGGCAATTCTGAGGCATGCCACACACAGTCTCCTAGAGGCCCCCAACAGGAGTGAGCCCCAATTACCCATAGCAGTAATTCACCCATTGACAATTCCTGTATTGATGTCCCCACCTCAGTTCTGCACTTCTTCCAGCACATCCTGGACTACCTCCCAGTTAGCTGCCTGGCTCAAATCCTTGTCTCAGGCTCTGCCTTTAAGGGTTGATCTGTCTCAGGCTAAGGATCTGAAATAGCACAGGGCACATAGCACTTTTGAACAACTTAGAAGATAGCACTGACATGCTGGTTGGGCAGCCAGTGCCAGGGGTGCCCACACAGTCAGCAGAGAGTCGCCCAGCTTGGATGATGCCCCACCTGCTCCCTTGAAAAAGCAACTCTGTGCAGGTGACAGTCTGATGAGTTTTACACAGAAGTCCTTCTGGGGTGGTTGTGGAGACTTACAAAGGACCTGGGGAGTTTGTACATCTAAAGTACTTCAGATGTTTTATCTTTTTCCTGCTGCCCATGGGATGGGTACCTTCCAAGTCATGCCTGTGGGGTCCCCTGACACTCACCCCAATGTCCAGGCCTTGGAAAACACATCCCCTCACTTCATCAAGACATGAAGCATAGTGGCACAGTCTTTTAGGCAAACTCTGTAGGGCCAATAGTGTTTCAGAATTTAAACAGTTCAGACATTGGGAATGCAAAACCTTACATATATACCATATATGACATATCTATGAGGCCGTATCCCCTAACTCAACAGTTTAAAATGTCTGCATCTTCATGTTGAACACAAGTTTGCCCCAACTCTACAATAGCTTTTGGTTCTCAGACCATACCAGATCTTAAATTGCAGGTGTAGGATTGTGGAGCCAGTCAACGTTCCACCCAACCAAATCCTGTCCCCTCAAGGTACACTACCTGCCCTTCCTCTGCCTTCTGAAGGACTAACGGGACTCCATATATAAGTAAAGCACAGCACCTCATATGACTCCATCTTCTTGTTCTCATTGTTTTTCATGCCTTAGTCCTATCTTCCATTTCTACTGTAAACATCCTTGAAGGCAGAAATCGTGTTTGTGCAGTATGCTGAATTTGGCAGAACTCTGTCAGTTATAGAAAAAAATGGATTCATTTCAAATTTTTAAAATTGAAGTATAGCTGATACATGCTGTGACATTAGTTTCAAGTATATAACAGTGATTGGACAAGCCTATACATTACTCTGTGCTCACAAGCGTAGCCACCAACTGTCACCATACAATGCTATTACAATACCATTGATGATATTCCCTATGCCATGCTTTCATCCCTGTGATTTATTCATTCCATAACTGGAAGCCTTTCCCTCCCACTCCCCTTCACTCATTTTGCCCATCTCCCAGCCCCCTCCCCTCTGGCAGCCTCCAGTTTGTTCTCTGTATCTATGAGGCTGTTTCTGCTTATTTTTGCTTGTTTTATTTTTTTAGATTCCACATATACATGAAATCATATTTGACTTTTAAAAACTGAATTTTCGCTCTCATAACTGAAAAATGCAGGAATAGCCTCTGAATCAGGTCCAGCTGGATCAAGGGGCTCTATTACTCCATCAGGATTCTTATCTTACTTTCCTTTCTGTGTCTGTGGGCACTGCTCCTTCTCTGTTGGTATCATTTTGATCAGGCTTTCCCTATGTGATTGCTCCTAGACACTGGAGGTTTACAACAGCTAGTTAAGCAATCCCCAAGAAGAAATAGCTTCTCTGTTCCCAAGTTTTCACAAAAGCTCCCATCAATCATTCCCATTGGTCAGTTTGGTCCTAAACCAATCTCAATAACCAAGGGTGGTAGTATTCTTCTTGACCAGATGTGGGTCCTTGTTTCCCCATGGAACAAGTGCTTTCAGACATTGTTGGTAGAATGCAAAATGGTACAACCCCCCAGAGAGGTGCAATTACATATACATTTCCCCTTTGACTCAGAAATCCCACCAATGCAATGGCAAGTGAACATAATACGTGTGCACAAGGTTATCCATCTCAGAGCTACTCCCCATAACAAAAGATTAAAAATAATTAAATGTCCATGAACAGAGACTTATTTAATAAACTAAGGCACATCCATAAATGGAGCTGCTAAAAGAAATGAAGACTATTATGATGGTTAATTTTATGCATCAACTTGATTGGGTCATAGGTGCCCTGATATTTGGTCAAACATTATTATAGCTGTGGCTGTGAGGGTGTCTCTGGATGAGATTAACATTTAAATTGGTAGACAGTGAAGCAGACTGCCCTCCTCAACGTGGGTGGGCCACATCCAATCAATTGAAGGCCAGAATAGGAGAAAAAGGCTGAGCCTCTCCTGACTTAGAGAGAATCCCTTTTGCCTCTTGGCCTTTGAGCTGGGACAATGCTTCTTTTCCCCTGCCTTTGAACTGGAATGTTTGACATTGAGATGGTGCAAGTAAATATCAGAGCTCTGTGTTTGCTGAGCCCCTAATACTGGTCACACAGTTACTCTCAATACCACTTTCTGAAATCAATGAACATGTTAATCAATTAATCTATGTATGAATGTTGATACTGCTAGAGTTATTCAGCCTGGAAAACAAGAAGTTACTCAGATTGATATCGATCTGTACAAGAGACTGAAAGCATGGCTGGTGATAGACAGGGGAGGGACAAGAGCAAAACAGTCATCCCACTCAGCCCTGCGAGATGGTGAAAACCTGAAAGGCAGAAAACTATGCAGGTTCAGAAACATCTAGCCAAGGTCTAGGAAAAAATCTGTGAATCTGAAGCAGGGACTTGTCACAGCCCTTCTTCATTTTTGAAGCACAGCAGACTCAGAATACACAATGTGCAAGGTTTGACACAATATCTTCCGAGAAATTAGACTGTTTTAAACTCATCCCACTGTTAAGCTAGCTTGCACCCAACTGCTTACCTTCCTTCATAGACTTTCAAATCATGAGGCTGCAAGGGATTACTCTAATGTTCTGCAGTAATCCATCATCCTATGCAATAAAGCATCTCATGATAAATCACTAAAAATATCTGCTGCTTCATTAAAAGCAAATCTGTGTTTGGTGACGCATGCACAAGATGACAGAGTGGTGGCTTATGATGGGCCTTCCATCCTGCTGGTCCATAGCGAAGTTGTAACAGGTGCAGCCAATGCACTAGCAACATACCAGAACCTTAAACACAGGGATACAGACCCCACAGTCCCTCTAAAGTGGCTTTAGATGATTCCCCTTGGCATAAACAGGTCAGACTTACTTCTGGTGTGGTTTGAGTCCATTTGTATTTTGTGATTATGCACAAGGTCCCTGAATATGGCAAATATTACCTATTTGTAGTGGACTTAAAATAGGTAAATGGGAACCTCACTGATAAGACTAAACCCAGCCTCAGGGGCAGAAATTCCTTGAGGGAGAACCCTCAGAGTCAAAGTCCTGATTAAGGAGGAAAGGGGTTCATGTAGCACTCACCAGAAGATTCTCAGTCTCAGGAAAGGTGTCATTCTTTGTCCTTGGATGGGACAGTCCCAAGGCATGTCCCTAGTGAGACTGTGCCCCAGTTTCCCACAGTGGTAGCCTCTTCATTAGACACACTTTTATGGCTTCCCCCTCTACTTTCCTTTCCTTTTCCACTTCTTAGCTTCCTGGGATGAGCTGCTTACACTCAAATATTTTTCTCAGGGTCTGATTCTCAGAGAACCAAATCAAGATAGTCCCAGAGGTCTACAAACCCTCTGGGCCCAGTAGCACATGAGAGTTCTCCTATCAGACTCTCCGACAAGAGAGAGTCTTCTGGAAACCATGTTAGTACTACAATGAGGTGAACCAGAACCATAGAGACAGAAACAGCAAGAATGGTAATATGGGGGCTGAATTCTGTTGAGCCAATTGCAGATAGAGAGACTGAGATTCCAGTGCCAGTGAGCCCACCTGAGATCAGCAGAACTGTAGGCTTCTGGAGCAATAACAAAGGGTGGTTATTTGGACCACAAGGTGGTTTGGATCACAAGAAGCAATGGTAACTGCTACATATACTTCCTTTTTTTTAACTGAGATATAGTTGACAAAAATTGCATGTATTTAAAGCATACAGTGTGATAATCAGATATACAAAGAAAAAATGCCCCTATGTGTTACCAAACAAGGAAGAAAATTGTGGAAGGAGAGCACCACTGCTTCAAATGAGGTGGAGGGTGAGTTGTGGAGGCCAGTGTTGACCTGCAGTTTTTAAGTGGAGGTGACCTGATGCTGCCAGGTCAATGTGATGAGAGAGAACCAAAGGAAGGTCTGGCAGCAGAAGCAGCTACTAAAATGCCAGAGACTCCAGAATGAAATACACCAGCCTGGTACTACCATCTACCTCCTAAACTGTAACTTCTTGGTTCTGAAAAATTCTCCATGAGGCATAAAATGGGAGAAAATATTTTCAAAACATGTATCTGAAGACTTGTATCTAGAATAGATTTCGTGATTCAATATTAAGACATCTCAAGCTCTTTTTTTAAGGGCAAAAATTTGAACAAGCACTTCCCCAGAGAGGTTTAAAAATGACAAAATAAATGCATGAAAAGATGTGCAACATCATTGGTCATTAAAATGCAAAAGAAAATCCTATGGAGACACTACTACAAATCCACAAGTACAGCTAACGTGAAAAACACTGACCACACTGAGCACTGGCAAGGATATGAAGAAACTGGATCTCTCCCACTCTGCTGATAGAACTGGCAAATAGTACAACCGCTTGGGAAAATGCTTTGGCCATTTCTTAAAAAGTTATATGCTTCCTATAAGATCTAGGTTTTCCATTCCCAGAGAAATGGGAGCATGTGTCCACGCAAAGATACAAACATGAACGTTCACAGAAACTTAATCTAGGAGATGTAAACTGTACAAAACTGAAATGTTCATCAACAAGTGAATGGATAAACAAATTTTAGTATATCCATAAGGGAATAATACTCAACAAACAAAAGTAACAAACTACTGATACACAAAACAAAGTTGAATCTTAAAATTATGGTGAAAGAAGCCATACTGCACATACTGTACATCCTGTTTCCATATATATAAAATGGCAGGGGATACAAAATTCACTTAAACTGACAGAAGGCAGACCAGTAGTTACCTGGTGACAAGATAGTTGAGAGAAGGATTATAAGGGCATCAGGGAACTTTTGAGAAGGATGTCGACGTTCATTATCATAATTGTGATGATTTCATGGGTATATACATTGTCAGAACTCATCTGATGGTGTTTGTTAACAAAAATTTTTTTCTCCTGGCGTGCCTGGATGGCTCAGTCAGTTTGGCATCCAACTCTTGATCTCAGCACAGGTGTTGATCTTGGGATCATGAAGTCTGAGCCCCATGTTGGGCTCTGCACTGGGCATGAAGATAGATAGATAAATAAATGTAAAAAAATTTTTCCTCCTCAGGCTGATAAAAGGGTGTGGTACCTGGCATACTTGATATTTTTATTCTGGAAAATTCTAATCCTTATCTGGAATTCTTAGAGAGGTGTTCCACCAAGGCTTCCAAATTGTCTTTTGTAGCAAAGTGGAATGGAGTAACTTTGTCTTTTGAGATGCATTCTGCTGTAGGCCTGGCAACTTTGGAACCTAGAATCAACCTCTGTCCCCAGCAGATGAGGAACATGAAAGGCAATATTACTCATCCTGTTGCATCTACACGACTCCTGAAACAGAATGCTACGGGCACCAGTGACAGTCACAACAAAGTTTATTGCAGTGAGAGGTAAGGCAAACCTATCGATCGGGACCGACACCCTTGACCAGAGTGCGGTCTCGAACAGCCAGGACACAGAGTTTTTATAGCTGACCACATCGTCTTATTATCACCTGGGAACAGAATGAAGGAATAGTTCCCAGGTGGAAACAGTTCAAACAGGCCCTTGCCCCAATCCAATCAAACACTAATCACATCCCTTGATTGATAGGATAAGGCTGTTATCTCTTAACCTATAGTGTTAAAACAAAGCTGTTATTTCTTAAGGCTACAGGTTAGCCCTACACTACAAGTTAACCCCCTTTTCTTGTCCATGAATCAATCCCTTGATTCTTCATTAGGAACTAAGGGGACATAGTTGAACCTAATCATTTACCAACTTGCCTCTTGACATACTGTACTAACCAATTGATAATGCATGGGCTAATAGTTAACCCAAGAAGTAACAATAGTAGTGGCCCAGCTATGGTGGTAAGCAGTGATGTGAGCCAGGGGGACCAAGAGTGATACCAATTATTGCTGGCCTCCCTGGCACATTCTCTGGCTCTAAGATTGTTCCTTACTAAACTGAGAGTGTCTCAAATTGTTCCGGAATTGTTGGCATGAGACATTATGCGCCAACCCTGCCCTTGGAGGTCCCCTAGGGTTAAAATTTGTTGCGAACCCCAAGGGCACAATGACATCATTCGGAGGCCCCAAGTGTGCCCAGTATCTCAGAATGAAGAGAAATAGATGAGCTGGTGTTGGGTTACATTTTCCTTGGGCCTCACATTGGGGGTTCAAGGTTCTAAGGAGAGTAATTAGGGTGTCAAGGTCCCGTCCTGTTAACCAGGGGGCTAGTGTCTCACAACCCCATTTGGCGCAGTGGTATTGGCCCTCTCCTTCACATTCATTTCTTCTATTTGCATCTTAGCCAAATTTCACTCTAGTGCCCTATTTCCACATCCGCAATTTTTCTCCCCAATGTTCCTGAGAGCTCTTGCCCAGGTTTGCAACCCCCATTCTTCTACCAGTTCACACAGGTCGAATAAGAAATAAGGCATCGTACGAGAGGCATTAGACGTTACCACCTTCCCTGTGACAGTGTCTGAGTTCCCATTGGTATGGCCAAAAAGACAAAGGGTGCAGTTCCACACAGTCTCCCAAGCTTATTATACAAACCCAGACAAGTATTATTCCTGCATCAGTCTTATCTTTAAAGGATCCTCTGGGTGCCTTTTGACCTTCCATCACTGTTCATTCTCTGGTCCCGTATCAGTCCTGGGTATTTCTGCCTCCACGCAGTTTTTCTTAACCTGAGAGTGACGAATCCAGGTTCGGACACCATCTATCTTCATGGCCGTTGGTGTAGTCAGGATCACGGTGTGCAGCCCTTTCCAGCACTGCTCCAGGGTTTGAGCTCATGCCTCTTGACCCAAACTCAGTCTCCTGGTTGAAAGGGGTGGGGAAGAACAGGAGGATGGGTGAAGGCTTTTTTCAAGGCCTTAATTATTTCCTTTTGTGCAAGATGCAGGGCCATGAGTGAAGCCAACAAGTGGTCCTGTTCTAGCTGTTCTTTTATGTCGACCCTAGCCTCGGCAGGGTAGGTGGAGGTCTGCCAAATAAAATTTTGTAAGGGAACAATCCCTTGAGTACAACGCATGCGCAAAAGGCAGAACATCAACCCAATTTTTGCCAGTCTCAAGGGACACTTTGGTTAAGGTCTCTTTTAGAGTCCAATTCATCCTTTCTATTTGACCCGAGCTCTGGGGTCTATACGCACAATGTAATTTCCAATCTATTACCAATGCTCTAGCTAGACCCTCCAATACCTGTGCTGGGAAGGCCGGGCCATTGTCCGATCCTATGCTCAGAGGCAGCCCAAATCTAGTAATTAGTTCATTTAATAATTTTTTAACTGTCACCTGAGCTGTTTCTGATTTCGTGGGGAACGCCTTAACCCACCCGGAGAAGGTGTCCACAAAAACGAGCAGATATTTGTATCTGTATTTCCCTGGTTTAATTTCAGTAAAATCTACTTCCCAAAACCAGCCTGGCTCAGTTCCTCTCTTTTAGCTTCTGAAAGCTTATTTGCACCCTGATTTACTTGGGCGCAACTCACACATCTTTCAACCATCTCCTCAATCTCTTTTAGGCCTTGCACCCTGAACTTTTTCTGCACCAATTCCGCCATCTTTGTTTTTCCCCGATGAGTCCCTTGGTGGAGCAGACACACCATGCATCGCCCAAGTGCCACGGGGAAGAGTATCTTACCCTCAGGATCCTGAAACTAATTTCGTCCCGGTATTAAACTTCCTCCTTTTCTTCAAATCCACTCCAAATCTTTAGGAGTGTAATTGGGCTCCGGCAGAAGCAGGGGGCCTATCAAGATCAGTAGTGCCAAAGCACTTTTACTTTCAGTTAAGGCAGCTTCCCGGGTTGCCGGGTCAGCCAGGCGGTTTCCAACTGCCTCTAGGGAGTTGCCTTTTTGAGGTCCCAGGGAGTGCATGATCACGAGTCTCACAGGTTCCCAGATGGCTGTTAGAAGGTCTAGAATTTCAGCTTTATTTTTGATGTCCTTGCCCTCCGCCGTGAGGAGGAGGCCACGCTCTTGATAGATGGACCCGTGCACATGTGCAGTTGCAAAGGCATAGCGGCTGTCCGTATAAATATTAACTGACTTGTTTTTACTGAGTTTCAGGGCTTTAGTTAGCGCAATGAGCTCTGTGCGCTGGGCTGAGGTTCCCCGGGGAAGGCAAAAATGTAGAGGGGGACCTAGTCCTTTGGGCAGCAAAGTAGCTGGGTTTAAGGCTGCGGGGGCACAAAAACGTATCTGGGGCTGGTCGAGCAGCAATGCCTGATACTGGGTAATCCAAGCATTTGATAGCCACCATTCTGGGGGAGCCCGCAGTAAGGCCTCCACTTCATGGGGCCCCGTAACAGACAACGTCTGTCCCAGGGTTAGTTTATCTGCGTCTTTGACTAGTAGCGTGGTGGCAGCAATCTGTAGAACGCATGTGGGCCACCCAGAAGCAACTGGGTCTAACCTTTTGGATAAATAGGCCACTGGTTACTCTGGCGTTTACTGCTCTCAGGTCTTGAACTGGCTGAAAATTGGAAGAGTTAGACTTTTGGACAGGGAGAAGTAGAGTATTCCATGGTGACTTGCATGGGGTCAGAATGCCCGAGTCGTGCAAATGCTTGATGTGAACAGCGATTCCCCACCTAGCCTCCCGGGGCGTAGAATATTGTTTCAGTCTTACCGGAAGCATGGACGCCTTAAGTTCCACAATTATTGGGGCTTGATGAATCACCAGTCCAGGTGGATTGGTCTCCGCCCATACCTGGGGAAAGTCTGCCCGGAGACTTTTAAGGAGGGGATTGACTGTGTGAACATTTTCATTGGGCACCGGGGTAAGTAGGCCCTCTTCCCCAAGTGGCACAGTCACCATCACTATTGTTGGGTCATCCTGGCCGATTTTAACATGCATACCCCCTTCAGTGAATCTCAAAGAAGCAGTTTATGTAATAGGTCTCTACCCAGTAATCCAGGGTAGGGGCATTCAGGCATGATTAGGAAAGAATGTGTAACAGTTTTATGGCCTAAATCTACTTGTCGTTCAATGGTCCATTTACAAGTTTGGGACCCAGTCGCTCCTTGCACCAGGGTTGCTCCTCACCTGGTGGGGCCAGGATCTTGTTTTAGAACTGATAAGGTTGCCCCAGTGTCCACCAAGAAAGTCTTAGGCTGGCCCCCTACATTAACAGTAACCAATGGCTCAGAAGGGGCCACCAAGCGTGGCCCCATCAGTCGGAATCAACTTTCATTATCGACGCCTGGGATGGCCGAGTTTTACGCTGGGCTAAGTTGGGGCAATCCTTTTTCCAGTGTCCCTCTTGCTTACAATATGCACATTGGTTTTTTCCTAGTGGCGCTCTAACCCAACTGACTTGTTTTTGTTTTGTTTTTTTCTTTTTGCCAGACCAGAATTCTTTGGGCACTTGGGGTCCCCTTCCCTCGCGGGCATCCAGGACGGCCGCTACTACCTGAGTCAATTTTTTTGTCTGTCTCTCTTCCTGCGAATCCCTATTGTTAAAAACTTTTTGGACTATTTCAACTAACTCAGATAAATTTTTCTCTTTGAACCCATCTAATCTTTGCAATTTCTTCCGAATGTCTGGGGCTGCCTGTGAGACAAAGGCCAGGTTTAATGCCCCTCTATTTTCAGGTGCCTCAGGGTCAATAGAGGTAAAGGTACGGTACGCTTCCATGAGCCTTTCTAAGAAGGCTGAGGGGCTCTCCTCAGTCCCCTGAACTACCTCAGTTACCTTAGATATGTTTGTGGGCCGGCGGGTAGCCACTCGGAGACCTCCTAGTAGAGTCTGGCGAAATAAGGTCAATGATCGCCTACCGTGAGGAGTGTTTGGATCCCAATCTTCAGGGTGCAAGGAAGGAAAGAATTCCATGAGTAAGGTGGCTTCCTTGGTGGGATGCCTGTTTGGCCCCATCACCAATTTTTGGGCTTCTCAACGGATCTCATCCCATTCCTCCATAGTGAAGAGAGCCTGCAAGAGCTGCTGGCAGTTATCCCAGGTTGGCTGATGGGTCACAAACATAGTTTCAAGGAGAGAAATTAATGCTTGGGGTTCTTCTGAGAACGGGGGGGCCCTGAAGCCTCCAACTATAAAGGTTGCTAGTGGAAAAGTGCACACAAACCATAAAGGGTTGGACATCACCCTGCAGGGGTGGCCCTGGCTAAAGGGGTAAGGCAGTGGGAGGGGGGATGGAAGTAGGTTCTTGACCGGGTGTGAGACGGGCTCAGGGGAGTGTCCCGACTTGGGCTTGCCTCCTGGTCTGAAGCATCCTGACCCGTATTCTCCAGGCGAGAACTATAGGGCCATTTACAAGTTTTTTATTCTTCCTCGGTTGCAGATGGTAAAGGGGGTGGCCGCTTAGTCCCATCAATATTCTTATCCAGTGGACAGCCTTTAAGTGGCAAAACCTGTGCTTTAGGGAGGTGAGGGGGAAGGAAAGGTTTTAGCCAATCTGGAGGGTTTTTGATGAGGGTTCTCCATGCTTCGATGTATGGGATTTGATCTTCGTGCCTAGAATAGACAATAGCATGAACCTTATGCACCAGAGTAAGGTCAAAGGACCCCTGCGGAGGCCATTCAACCTGAAAGCTGGTCCATTCCACTTCGCAGAGAGTTCGAAGGACTGGCTTCTTGACATGGAAGCCGAGAATTGAGGCAGCTTTCCCATAGTCCTGGAAATGGGTTAGTATGAGACTCAGAGGGGTGGGGGTACTCTGATTTTGACCCATGACAAAGAGAGGCAAAACTGAGAAGGACACACAATCAATAGAAAGAAAACAATTAAGACAAAACCAAGAAGGATGCACAATCAACGGAAAGAAAATAATTAAGACACGAAGAGAACACAAGTTTGAGATCTCGAGGCCAGTAGGCCACAGCAGCCACATAAAAATAGGATCCTTTCTAACAGAAACCAAACCAAATGGGACCCACTGGCATTCTGGTAGGAACCCTGACTCTGGGTCTATAGCCACGTCTGGCACACCCTTCTTGTGTCATTCAAATGGCGCACCCCAATTCTTACCTCTCCCAATCCTGAGCCTCCTTTCAGGCGTCGGCGGAGCAATCTGAGGAAAGGGCCCTGTTTCAGACCTTTAACTTTCCCAGCCAATGCACCAAATGTTGCATCCACACAACTCCTGAAACAGAATGCTATGGGCACCAGTGACAGTCACAACAAAGTTTATTGCAATGAGAGGTAAGGCAAACCTATCGATCGGGACCGACACCCTTGACCAGAGTGCGGTCTCGAACAGCCAGGACAGAGTTTTTATAGCTGACCACATCGTCTTATTATCACCTGGGAACAAAATGAAGGAATAGTTCCCAGGTGGAAACAGTTCAAACAGGCCCTTGCCCCAATCCAATCAAACACTAATCACATCCCTTGATTGATAGGATAAGGCTGTTATCTCTTAACCTATAGTGTTAAAACAAAGCTGTTATTTCTTAAGGCTACAGGTTAGCCCTACACTACAAGTTAACCCTTACAGTCCAAGGTCACTTACCAGGTCACAGCCAACCAACCCAACAGTTTGTCTTCCCAGATCCCAACTGTGGACCTGTGCCCTGGCCACCTGGTCACCTGGCTTCCCAAGCTCCTCATACTGTCCATTGTTTTTCTGGTGTGTGTTTTCCCTCTGAGTGCTGGATTGAGACCATTTTCTCTAAAATTCAGAGTTTTTAAGGATGCTCTTGGAAACCAGTCTCCATTTTCAGAGCAATGGTATTCCTCCTTCCATTGTATCCCCAGGTCACAGATAAACAGCTCTTTCATCCTTCTGAGCCGCTTTGATCATTGGTGCCTTTATCCCAAATCTATACCCAGCCAGTCTCACCCTTCTGGAGTCCTCGTGAGCCCAGACTCTGTACGAGTAATCTGTGGATCAGTCTGACATACATATGCTTAGCCGGAGTCATAAATGCCTTCATTATCCTGGACCACCCAGCTAATATTTTGTCTTCAATATGAATGTCTGGCTCCACAATAGCCCTGTTGTTCTGCACCCTTAGGCTGTGGCGAAGCCCAACCATAATCTCCCTGTTCATAAAGGACCCACAGGGTTCAGATTATCCTTTCTACTTTTGTGAGCACTTGTAAAATCCTTTGGGAAATCAGTGTAGTTTACAGCAGTGTCTTATGCCACTCCTCTCTCAAGCTCCTCCTGGC
Source organism: Puma concolor (assembly GCF_028749965.1). Lineage (NCBI taxonomy): Eukaryota > Metazoa > Chordata > Mammalia > Carnivora > Felidae > Puma > Puma concolor. The sequence goes on from NC_141669.1 coordinate 95,492,489, forward strand.
TGTTCGTGGGGGATTTCCAAGTGACCCTGCGCACCACACACAGAGTGGCCGCCAGCGCCTGCCTCTGCCCACGTGCCAGGTCTGACTCAGGGGCTCAGGCTCCTGCCATATTCCCTTTCTGCCTCTGTCATCCCTCCTAAAAGGTGTTTATGTCCTTCACACATAACAGAAATACAGGAGGACATGAGAGAGAAAAGCCACCAGCCTAATGAAACTCATACAGTATTGACCCCCTTTCATCCTGCCTCGACATAGGAGGAAAACAAGAGGAGATGCCTGCCTGTGTAGACAAAACCCTGCCCTGGCTGTTTATTTTCCTGACAATAAAAATGCCTCTTTGTTGTTTCCAAACTGTTGCTGAAAATTCTGTGTTAGATGCTGAAACAGACAAACTTGTGTCGAATTGTCCACTGTTACTTTGTTTCTCAGTGTTGTCTGTGGACATGTGACATTGGCATCACCAAGGAGCATGTTGGAAAGGCAGAATCTCAGGTCCCTTTCCTAGTGTTACTGAATCACAATCTGTAGTTTAAGGAGATCCCCAGGGGATCAGAGCCTGAGAAGATCTTCTTAAAAAGCTAATTGGCCAGCTTGTTACAACGAATGGGAAAGGGCTTGTGGTTTCCTGGGCCTTGTTGGCAGTTTCTAGCATTCTAGAATTCCCTAAAGGGTTGATTCCTTAGCGGTCCTGGTGGGAAGAAAGTAAAGAACACCGTCCAGTCTGGGACACAGAGTGTGTATTTAGGGCTGGGGTCAGGTGACATAGGAAAGCCACAGGTGATATCAGTCCTCCATGGCCTTGGGAAAAGCCACCAGCAGTCACCCATCACACAACTCCTCGAGGTGACAGCTGTTTTTACTAATCTTAATAAACCTCAATCACATGCCATGAAAACATTTCTATTTAAAATGTTTCCCTTTACAGAGGTGGTATTTGTTCCTTCTCTTTTTAGACCAGTTTTTCCACACACACACACACACACACACACACACACACACGTATCCAAATACATACAGTCAACATGGACTACCAGACAAATAGAAGGGAAAAGCTTTAATTCATATGATGCCATCTCCACCAAGCATTACTCAGGTATGACTCTCCAGGAGAAGTCAAGTTAACGTCACTATTCTCGGGGTCTCTCCTTTGCTCTGCTTCCTCATTTCCCTCTAGACCAGAGGCTCCAAACTGAGGGAGATTTTGTTCCCAGGGGACATTTGGCAGTGTTTGGGGACATTTTCGGTTGTCGTAGCTAAGGATACAGAGGTGCTGCTGGCATTTGGTGGGTAGAGGTCAGGGATGCTGCCAAATGTCCTACCACACAGAGAATGGCCCCACAATAAAGAACTGTCTGGCCCAAAATGTCAAAAGTGCTACAGTCAAGAAATTGCTTCCAGACAGCTCCTGGTCTAACCATATTCCACGGCCATCTTACCGTTTATCCTATAATGAGATCCCACAACCTGCCCTGCCCAAGCATAGTCATCTCTCTCTTTCCTTGGGAAAGATGCAAGGGGCTTAATAATAATCGTATGTCATGTATATTAAATGTTTAACCAATCCAGGCATTGTTCTAGGTGCTTTCCAAGTACTTGCAGCCATTACTCTTTATAGCAAACCTGGGGGCTACTGTTATTATGTCATTATTATATCACCCCCATTCAACAGAGGAGGAAACTGAGGCCTAGAGAATTGAAAACTCAATTCTCTATGAATGCTCAGGTCCCCCTGGCTCAGGTCCCCCTAGAGCCAGGATTTGCGCCCAAGTCGATTGTCTCCAGAACCCTCCCTCTTAACCACAACACCATTTCACCTGAAACACTAAATACTTGCCAGGGAACTGAGGATGACTTTCATAGGTAGCTTGTTGCCTACCTGTCAAGACTTCAGGAGACCCAGCTCTGTGGACAAGGCTCTTCCTTCTCAGGAGAACGTGCTCTTTTTTTACACATGTGGCCTCCTCCCCCCAGAAGCCAGGTCAATCATGGGAAGTAAAAGAGGAAAGAACCAGCATTCTTTATGGTAAATCCAGAGGTGAGGAAGTTTAAAATGTCTCTGCCTGCATTTTCCCTTATTATGCAGTAGGCAGTGCACATGTGGGTGAGATGAACAGAATCAGGATCCCCCAGCTTGTGGAAGCTGATGGAAAAAATAGAGAAATAGTCTGAAATCTGGCAGCCTGACTTGTAAAAGGACCAAAGAATGAGCGAGTGGTGGTGATTGTTTTATTAGTGTCTGAGTAACAATGTGTAATGCTGACTGATCTGAACTGAGGAGTTCCATTCTTTCTGGGAGAAAGACTTATACTCACTCCACTTGAGGAAAAGATTCAAGAGAAACAAGAATTTTATTCTGGAATAGAGATTTACAAAAATACCAGCCCCTTTGAGTGTTTCGCCAGCCACAGGGCTAAGTAGGCCCTTCCTTTCTGCCCCACCCTGTGCCCACAACCCCTCCCCAGCCCACACTGCAACCAAGACAATACTGGTGTTTTACAAAAGACAATCAAAAACAGTGCAGAGTAAGTATGGTTATCCACCAGCTTTTATGGAGAAAAATTAAAGTTCAAGTATTTAAGTAATTTAATACACTTTCTTTTACTGGCATGGGCAGAATTGTTTTTGATGATAAGAATGTCAACCAACACCAATAATAATGCCAACCAGGAATGGACCAATTTTTGAATGTCAGGCACTATCCTCACAGTTTTATATTCATATCTCCTTTAAACCACACAACAACCTTGCCACCATATGGATGAATAAATTGAGGTTCAGAAAGGCGTAATAATTTTCCTAAAGTCACACAGCTGGCCAGGTGGCAAGGTTGTTAATTCATTATGTCATTCTAATGAGCAGGCTGTTCTGTGGGCCCCTTGATCACTTACAATGCCATTAAGATGCTTATAAATTGGGCGCCCACAATCCAATGGCACCGATATTGTAGCTTCTTCCTTCTCTCAGTCTCTCAGTCACTCAATAACCTCCCCACATTCCTGGACCATAAGTCTGCCCTGTGGAGAACAAAGTTGCCATGGAAGGTGCTCTGATTGGGCAGTATGTTGGGTACAGCCACTTGGGTCAGGGACTCTTAGGGGAGAAGGGAGAATTTTGTTCCCTTGGAAAAAAGAAGACACACAGAGTTGCCTTGCCCTCAGGCAAAAGAGGATTGAAACAAAAGTACCAGGAAGAAGAGAACGGTAGAGGAAAAGGAAGAATTTGCCATCATTATTTTGGTATTTTTTTCTTGGGATGCTTTACCTCTGTCTTAGTGGATTTGGGCTGCCATGACAAAATACCAGAGTCTGATTGGCTTATAAGCAGAAACTTATTTCTCACAGCTCTGCAGGCTGGGAGTCTGAGATCAGGGTGCCAGCACAGTTGGGTGAGGGCCATCTTCCAGGTCTCTGACTTCCTGTCGTATCATGAGGTGTTGTAAGGCACAAGGGAGCTTGCTCAGGTCTCTCTTAAAAGGGCCCTAATCCTATTCATGAGGACTCTGCCGTAATCACCTCCCAAAAGCCTCACCTCCTAACCAAAGGTTAAGTTTCAACATATGGGGAGGGGGACACATTCAGACTACAGCAACCTCTGTGTCAGTGGTTCTCAAGAAGGGGATGATTTTGCCAATTAGGGGATATTTGTCAATGTCTGGGAACACTTGGATCACAGCTAGAGGGTGAGGGGCAGTACTACCGGCATCCAGCAGGTAGAGGCCAGGGATATTTCTGAGTATCACACAATGTACAGGACAATCCCACACAACACAGAGCCACCTGACTCAAAATGTTGGTAGTGCCAAGGTTGAGAAGCTCTGCTCTAGCTTCGTGAGCACAGATCTAGCACAGGATATTTGGGCCAAAACCACAACTTACCATGAACCTTGAGAAAAGCATCCTTCACTTTCACCTGGCCCCATTTCTTTCTCTGTCAGCAAATGAATGGGGATTCAGAAATTTACAGACCCTTTTTGTTCCTCATCCCTGAATCTGAACATAAAAGGAAAGAAATTGATTCCCAATGCTCACGGGATCACAAGCCCATTGCAGTTGTGACTTGTTTACTTTTCCTTGTGGAAACAGGAATCTGAGAAAAAAGTTAGTCCGGCAAACTATAGGGGGGAAAAGGAAACGGGAACATTTCAGAAAGATTTTTCAGGGGTTACCTCACTCTGATGTGGCTAAAGTAAAATGTACAATTTTTAAAAGAAAAGTAAAACATGAAAACCCCCAACAAACAACAGACGCCATAGGTGTTGTCTGGGGACCTGGCAACCTGGGGACTTTGGCAACCTTGTCTTTGCAAGCTGAGAAAGATGCAGCCCAGCTGGGAGCCCCAGAGCAAGGGACTGCCTGCTGGAGGAGCCCCACCCTGAAAGGAAAGGCCAGGCCTGGCACCTGCGCCTTGCTCAGTCTTTGGCAAGGGGCCACCCCCAGAATAGCTTCTTATCAGCCAATCACACTCCTGCACAGCATCTCCTTTCCTAAATGGGGAACTGAGTTTGTCCCAGGCTTGATCCCTAGAAGCAGACCCTGAGACAGGGTTTTGTGTGAAAAGGATTTATGATGAAGGATTCCCAGGAAAAACCTGGAAGTGGGATAGTACACCACAGAAGGGAGCAAAGCTAAACCAGGTGAATTCTCGGGGGAAATCCCACTGAGGGTTACTTTGGCTCAGGCCTGGTGAGGGCATGCTGGGAGTTGACCAATGCAGGGGTGGCAGACCCAGTCTCCACCCCTGCACCACCCCTGCCTGCCCTGGGTGAGTCACTTGTCAGGGCTGCCCCTAAGGGCAGTAAATTCCCAGGCACTTCTGTTTTCTGCTCTGCAGGCAAAGTGAGTTCCCACAGTTTAGGGACAGCCCTGCCAGAGACTCAGGCTGGCTGTAGGAGGTGAAAACATCTCAAGGGTAGGTGTGCTTGAAAATGTAAAGGGCCAAGGAGCTCCGACAACACCCAAACCAGACTGAAACCCAAATTTATAATGATTGAGGCAGAAAAGGAAAATCAAGAATGGAACCAATAATTTTTAACGTTTGCATAACTATTCACTTAAAAGTCAATCTTGACATTTATTTTTCTTTAAAAATACCAGGGACAGGTAGGGAAAGGTTAGTAAAAGAGCACAAACTTTCAGCTATAAGATAAACAAGGTCTGAAGATCGAATGTAAAATATGGGGACTACAGTTGATAATGTTGTATTATTTACTTGAAATTTGCTAAGAGGGCAGAGCATAAATGTTCTAGCCAAAAAAAAAAAAAAAAAAAAAAAAAAAACACCCGATAAATATTTGAATTGATGGATGTGTTAATTAACTAGATGGTAGGAATCCTTGTACACTGTATCTATATATCAAATCACCACAATGCACATTTTAAGTATCCTATACATTTATTTGTTAGTTATACTTCAATACAGGTGAGATGCCTGCCTGAAATATTGGAGGGGCCATGCAGACACATAGACTGGTCAGAGTCTTCCTTGAAGAGTAATATCTATGGAAAGCAAATAAGCCAAGGTGGTGGATGGGAAGCCACTTACTTCACGAACAAATTCAATGTATTTCCCATAGTTACAGTAATGGACTTTGCCTTGGTGAGGCCTTTGGGTTGTGAAAAACAAAGTCTATCAGTGACTTCAACAGGCAGAAGTTATTCTCAAAAGGCTTTACCTCAAAGTAATACTGCAGAAGCTTGTTTACAGACTTCTTTTTCTTCCTTTCAATGTTTTTCCCCTTGGATCTCTAGATAGAAGCTTCCAGAAAGAAATTTTAGATCTCTTATTTTTTAAGTTCTTGTAGGAGTGGGAAATGGATCAAAGATGTCTCTGCACCACAAATCAAGGATCAGATCTGGATTTCCTACAATGAGTTTGATCATTGTCGATAGTGGGACCAGATAATTGATCCAAATGCTGTCCCCCTTGACATCCAAGTTATCTGTCTGGATGGTTTGTGAGCTTCACCAGAAATTGTCAAATCTCCATGAGTACTATATAAGCACATGTGGTATAACTCAATCTGCTTTTTCTTTTATTTTGTTTATTGTTCCTTATTTGCTTTTTGATTTTTTAAAACAGTTTTGAATATACAGAATAATTGAGAAGGAGTACAAAGAATTCCCATATAGCCCTCTGACCACACATTCCCTGATCATTGACATCTTACACTAGTACTATACATTTACTACAATTAATGAACCAATATTGACACTTTTTTCTTTTCTTTTTTTTTTTTTTTTTTCTGTAGAAAGAGAGAGAGTGTGAGCGGAGAGGGGCAGTGGGAGAGAGAGAACCTCAAGCAGGCTCTACACTCAGTGCAGAGCCCGACTCAGGGCTGAATCTCATGACCCTAATATCATGGCCTGAGCCGAGATCAAGAGTCAGACACTCAACTGACTGAGGCACCCAAGTGCCCCCCACACATTCTTTTTTTTTTTTTTAAGTTTTTTTTTTTCAACGTTTATTTATTTTTGGGACAGAGAGAGACAGAGCATGAACGGGAGAGGGGCAGAGAGAGAGGGAGACTCAGAATCGGAAACAGGCTCCAGGCTCTGAGCCATCAGCCCAGAGCCTGACGCGGGGCTCGAACTCACGGACCGCGAGATCGTGACCTGGCTGAAGTCGGATGCTTAACCGACTGCGCCACCCAGGCGCCCCCCCCCACACATTCTTATTAAACAAAGTTTATAGTTTATCAGGATTTCTTTAATTTTTAACCTAACATCTCTTTTCTGTCCCAAGATCCCATCCAGGACACCACATTACAGTTTGTCATCCTGTTATCCTGGGCTCCTCTTGACTGACAGTTTTTCAGACTTCCTTTGTTTTTGGTGACTTTGATAGCTTTGAGAAGTTACTGGCCAGGTATATTGTAGGATGTCCCCCTATTAAGATTTGTCTGGTGTTTTTCTCATCATTGGAATGGGATTATGGGTTTTCAGGAGGAAGGTCACAGAGATAAAGTGCCCTTTTCTTCACCTCATATCAAGGGCACACACTATAATCACAAATATGATTGCTGATATTGCCTTTGAGCACCTAGCTGAGGCAGTGTGTGTCAGGTTTCTCCATTGCAAAGCTCTTCTTTTATTTCCTCTTTCCATACAGTGCTCTTTGAAAGGAAGTGCTGTGTGCAGCCCATACTTAAGGAGTAGAGAGTTGTCCCCACCACCTTGAGACTGGTATATCTACATAATCTACTTGGAATTCTGCCTGGGCGATTTGTCTCTTCTCACCCATTAATTAGTTGATTCACCATTTACTTATATCAGTTTGGGTTCAGATACTTATTTTTTATTTTACTACTGCTTTATTTAATACCATTTTATTTGTTTTGTTGCTTGTATTGTTGTAGCTTTGGCCACTGGGGGCTCTTTCAGCTTTCAGCTGGCTTCTATGGTCTTTTGACATTCCCACTTCAGCGTGTTATATTTTTTAGTGCTTACTTATTTTATTTTTTTTAATTAAAAAACATTTTTTTGAGAGACAGGTGGGGGAAGGAGCAGGAGAGGAGCAGAGAGAGGGGGGTACAGAGGATCAGAAGTAGGCTCTGCTCTGACAGCAGTGAGCTTGGTGGGGGCTTGAACTCACAAACTGAGTTGAGGCAAAGTCTGATGCTCAACTGACAGAATTACCCAGGGTCTCCTTTAATTTTTTTTTTTTTATGTTTATGTATTTGCTTTTGAGAGTGTGGGGGGGGGGAGGGAGAGAACAGAGAGAGAGAGAGAGAGAGAGAGAATCCCAAGCAGACTTTGCATTGTTAGTGCAGAGGCCCACACGGGGCTTGATCCCACCACCTGTGAGATTATGACTTGAGCTGAAACAAAGAATCAGTAGTTTAACCAACTGAGCCACCCAGGTGCCCCAGATGCTTCCTTATTTTATAGCACTACAGGGCTCCAGGCTCATCTGGTATATTTCCCACCCCAGTTATAAAATGAGCCCTGATTCCCTTTATTGGAGAATGGTATTAGAAACCAAGATCTGGGCAATAGGTGTTCTTATTATTAAGGGTATCATTGCTTCTAGGCTATCTCAAGTGGACAGAGCAAAGAAATACATGTATATACACACATGTAAACACATATGTAAACATGTGTATTTATACTGAGTTAAAACATGAGTTCTGGGGCGCCTGGTGGCTCAGTCGTTGAGTGTCCAACTTCGGCTCAGGTCATGATCTCACGGTTCATGGGTTCAAGCCCCGCATCGGGCTCCGTGCTGACAGCTTGGAGCTTGGAGCCTGCTTCTGATTCTGTGTCTCCCTCTCTCTCTTCTCCTTCCCTCCTTGCACTCTGTCTCTCAAAACTAAAAATAAACATTAAACAAACAAACAAACATGAGTTCTTACTGACCTCTTTAACTACAAGCTATTACCATGCGGCTCATTCCAGCCTCCTCTTCTTGTTCATATGTAAATTCCCACTCCAATAATGAGAAACTGGCTCCCATCATCACCATGCATTGGCTTAATTGTTCAGTTCCATATACATGTATAGCAGTATCAGACTTGTTAAACTATCCCCTATGGAAAACAAGTTTTTCAAATAGAGTACAATGGTTTTGTGCATGCACCTCCTTGTCCCTTTAGAATTACAGACTCCATTCATTTCTAAAGTGACTAAGGTCAACACCTTCCCTTACACCACCCCCCCAACACTCTCTCCAGTGAAGTTATTTCATATTAGGTAGATTCATAGATTTCATAATACAGTTAGATTCTCTTGTCATAGTACACATTTTCTCTTGGGATTCTGCTTAATTTTTTAAAACTTTTATTTAATTTATTTTTTTTATTTTACATCCAAGTTAGCTAGCATATAGTGTAACAGTGATTTAAGGAGTAGATTCCTTAATGTCCCTTACCCATTTAGCCCATCCCCCTCCCACAACTCCTCCAGTAACCCTCTGTTTGTTCTCCATATTTAAGAGTCTCTTATGTTTTGGTCACCATCCCTGTTTTTATATTATTTTTGTTTTCCTTCCATTATGTTCATCTGTTTTGTCTCTTAAAGTCCTCATATGAGTGAAGTCATATGATATCTGTCTTTCTCTGACTAATTTCGCTTAGGATTATATCCTCTAGTTCCATCCACATAGTTGTGAATGGCAAGATTTCATTCTTTTTTATTGCTGAGTAATACTCCATCATATATATATATATATATATATATATATATATATATATATATATATATCACATCTTCTTTATCCATTCATCCATCAGTGGACAATTTGGGCTCTTTCCATACTTTGGCTATTGTTGTTAGTGCTGCTATAAACATTGGGGTGGATGTGCTCCTTCGAAACAGCACACCTATATCCCTTGGATAAATACCTAGTAGGGCAATTGCTGGGTTGTAGGGCAATTCTATTTTTAATTTTTTGAGGAACCTACATACTGTTTTCCAGAGCAGCTGCACCAGTTTGTATTCCCATCAAGAGTGCAAAAGAGATCCTCTTTCTCTGCATCCTCACCAACATCTGTTGTTAATGTTAGCCATTCTGACAGGTGTGAGGTGTTATCTCAGTGTGGTTTTAATTTATATTTCCCTGTTGATGAGTGATGTTGAGTATCGTTTCATGTGTTGGTTGGCCATCTGGATGTCTTCTTTGAAGAAGTGTCTATTCATGTCTTTTGCCCATTTCTTCACTGGATTATTTGTTTTTGTGGTGTTGAGTTTGATAAGTTCTTTATAGATTTTGGATAGACCAATTTCCCTGATGAACATGGATGCAAAAATCCTCAACAAGATATTAGCCAACCAGATCAAACAATACATTAAAAAAATTATTCACCATGACCAAGTGGGATTTATACCTGGGATGCAGGGCTGGTTTAATATCCACAAAACAATCAATGTGATTCATCACATCAATAAAAGAAAGGGCAACAACCACGTGATCCTCTCAATAGATGCAGAGAAAGCATTTGACAAAATACAGCATTCTTTCTTGATAAAAACTCTTAAGAAAGTAGGGATAGAAGGATCATACCTCGAGATCATAAAAGCCATATATGAAAGACCAAGACCCAACGCTAATATCACTCTCAATGGGGAAAAACTGAGAGCTTTTGTCCCTAAGGTTAGGGACAAGACAGGGATGTCCACTTTCACCACTGTTATTCAACATAGTATTGGGAGTCTTAGCCTCACCAATCAGACAACACAAAGAAATAAAAGGCATCTAAATTGGCCAGGAGGAGGTCAAACTTTCATTCTTTGCAGATGACATGAGACTCTATATGGAAACCCAAAAGATTCCACCAAAAAACTGCTGGAATGGATCCGTGAATTCAGCAAAGTGGCAGGATATAAAATCAATGCACAAAAATCAGTTGCATTCCTATACACCAACAATGAAGGAACAGAAAGAGAAATCAAGGAATCAATCCCATTTACAATTGCACCAAAAACCATAAAATACCTAGGAATAAGTCTAACCAAAGAAGTGAAAAATCTATGCACTGAAAACTACAGAAAGCTTATGAAAGAAATTGAAGAAGACACAAAGAAATGGAATAATATTCCATGCTCACAGATTGGAAGAACAAATATTGTTAAAATGTCAATACTACCCAAAGCAATCTATGTATTAAATGCAATACCTGTCAAAATAACACCAGCAATCTTCACAGAACTAGAACAAACAATCCTAAAATTTGTATGGAACCAGAAAAGACCTCAAATAGCCAAAGCAATCTTGAAAAAGAAAACCAAAGCAGGAGGCATCACAATCCCAGACTTCAAGCTGTATTACAAAACTGTAATCATCAAGACAGTATGGTACTGGCACAAGAAGAGACACTCAGATCAATGGAACAGAATAGAGAACCCAGAAATGGACCCACAAATGTGTGGCCAACTAATCTTTGACGAAGCAGGAAAGAATATCCAATGGAATAAAGACAGTCTCTTCAGCAAGCAGTACTGGGAAAACTGGACAGCAACATGCAGAAGAAGGAACCTGGACCACTTTCTTACACCATACACAAAAATAAACTCGAAATGGATGAAAGACCTAAATGTGAGTCAGGAAACCATCAAAATCCTCGAGAAGAAAGCAGGAAAAAACCTCTTTGACCTTGGCCACAGCAACTTCTTACTCAACACGTCTCCAGATGCAAGAGAAACAAAAGCAAAAATGAGCTATTGGGAGCTCATCAAAATAAAAATTTCCTCCACAACAAAGGAAACAATCAGCAAAACTAAAAGGTAACCTATGGAATGGGAGAAGATATTTGCAAAAGACACATCAGATAAAGGGATTTTGGTTAATTTGCGTCAGATTTGTAAATTTGAAGTAGTTTTTCTCTCCCCTTCAGATTGCATCAAACAGAAAACACAACTAGCAAAATCGTTTTCACCAGTAATCCAGCAATATAAAAAAGTTGGAAGGTGTAAAGCAGGTCACGTGTTAAGAAGATTGACAAATTGTTTAATTCTTATGTAACTATGTACTCAGCTTTCCTTTGAATCATAAAATGATAAAAGTGGTCACTACCTCTCAAGGTTTTTGTAAGATTTAAATGAGTTTAATACACCTAGCATCCTCAGAACAGATAATAGCACCTAGAAAATGCCCCTGTTATTATTGCCACCAACAAGTATTCAGTGGAAGAGCACTGTGGCATGATTAACACCTTAAAAGATCATTTTGGAAACTGTAGGTAGGAAGTTAAGAGGCTATTGTTGTTAGAAATCTGAGTGAAGGATAGGGGCAGAATGGGGTCAAGCAAGGAGAAGAGGGAGAAGGTTAGTTGCCACTGGATATGATGAGCTATAAGATAGAAAGAAAAAAGTGAAGGATAATACATAGTGTTTGTCTTAAACAACCAGGTGCCAGAATAGTAGTGCCATTTACTGTGGGGAGAAGACTGAGGGCCTTGGTTTGGATAATCCTGAAAGCAGAGCCTACAACAAGGACATAGGTGCCCAAAGTTTTTTTGGAAGGTGGTCCCAGGAAACTAGAGTGAGGAATTAGTGATCTGGAAGGAGAAGTCTACAAAGGATGTGTCATTTGGCCATTATTGGGGTGACCTATGGGGATGAATCATCACTATGGGTCACTGAATTCAGTCCTACTTTGGATTCTCTGTGTAGGACATGCCTCAGAGTTGTTCCACCAAAGGATAAGGGGTTGGGATGTTTACCCACCAGCCCCTACTCTCTTTTGTGGAGGGGTGCTGCTAGAGGCACGAACTTCCCCCTACTCCTTTTCCTTTCGGCACTTGCTGTGTATTATGTGGGCTTCCATGGCATTGGAGAAAGCTGGGGCAGAAAAGTGCAAAGGTGTTATGGTGGCAGAAGCAGGAAGCTCTTGGTGTGCACTGTCACTGCAAGAACATCAGAGATGGGCACAGGCACCCAAAAAGCTGGCTATCCTGAGAAAGAGCAGGATGCCAAAGGTATGGTAGAATACAAATTAAAGCTTTTAATTTTCAATTCAATAATTATTTATTGATATGTATTATACATAGAGTATTCTGCCTAGGTGCATGGGAGATAGACATGGGATAGATACTACAGAGAGTAAAGTCAGGGTCCCTTCTTTCAGGAAATTGTATCTAGTAATATAATGTAATTTAAAGTCTTATGACATGATGTGACATGCTTTAGAGCACTGGTTTTGGAGTCACACATGTTAGGGTTAAGCATGCCATTTTCAATCTAGGTGAACTTAGGATATGTTACTTGATCTTTCTGAGATTGTTTCCTCATTTGTAAAGTGGGATGGCATTAGTTCCCTCCCTCAGGAGTTTGTGTTGATACTACATGCAATGATGGACACAAGGCGGCAAGCCCAGGGTCTGGCACAAGGAAAGCACTCAGTAACTATTAGCTGCTCTTATTGTTGCTGCTGCTAAGAAGAGAGTACAATATTTGTCATGATCATTACAATGCAAAAAGATTTTCATAAGGAGACAAAATCTTATTTCTTAACCCTCTCCTAGTTCATTCTAGTTACTTCTAGAATTATCAGAAAGACAAACAATAGGCCTAATACATGATTACTTAATAAGTTCTTTATACCTATGAAGTGAAGAGTCACCCAAAAGGAATAATTTAAAAACATTTCACTTTCACTCAGTCCTATCCCTTTCCAACCTGAGTTTATTCATTATAGCCTTAGAATCCCCCATTTGTTTTTTTAAATAACTTTTAAGTTTATTTATTTATTTTGAGAGAGAGAGAGAGCAGAGGAGGGGAAAAGAAAGAGGGAGAAAGAGAAGCCCAAGCAGGTGCCTCACCATCAGTGCAGAGACCAATGCGGGACTTGAAACCAAGAACCATGAGATGATGACCTGAGCTGAAGTCAAGAGTTGGATGCTTAACTGGCTGAGCCACCCAGGCATGTCAATCTCACATTTGTGTCAAGAAGTGGACTATATAAAATTTTTTTTCACAAGAACTATCACCCAAACTACCATTATTTAATTGCCCTGATGTCCTTATAGCTTATCTTTATCATTTTTAGACTTTCCTCTGTAGATTGAAGTCAGTGGCTCTCAATTTAGAGGTTATATGTGTGCATATATTTATATATGTATTTAAATGAGTGTGTTTAAGTGTGTGTGTGTGTGTGTGTGTGAAAGAGAGAGAGAGAGAGAGAAGCTGTATCAGTTAACCACCACCATGATTATGCTGCATAACAAACTATTACAAAACTTAGCACCTTAAAAAAGAAGGATTTATTTTTTTCACATGTCTGAGGTTCGGTGATTCAGACTTGATTAGGCTGGACAATTCTGATTTAGTGGGACCCACTCACAAATTGGGGGACAGTTGGTGTTGGTTGATCAGAATGGCCATGGACCTAGCTGGAATGACTAGGGCATTTGGACTCAGCTCCACACTCCTCATCCTCCAGCAGGCTAGCTACAGCATCTTTTCATGGTGAAGGCACAGGAGCAGGACAGGAAGAGAAAATGGAAAAGTGCTCTCTCCTACCCCTACATGCATCATATCTGCTGACATCTTTGGCCAAAGCCAAATCAAAGGATGGGAACAGAGACTCACCTTTTTAGTGAGACAACTGAAAAGGCACATGACAGAGGGCCTGGATACAGGGAGGGGTAGAGTTCTGAGGCCATTCTCACCATCTGTCATGGGATAGGTATCAGAGCCATTGTGGGAATGTTTTCTAATTCCCCACATTTCCTCCCTCTGCCACAGGGACCCTGACACACTCTGGTCACCCCACATTGCTGGGTGGGAACCACTTCTTCACAGGCTCTATACAAACAAACCTTCCTCTCAGACCCATTCAGATTCCATGTGTGTCATGGACTTCCATTTGTACAAGAATTTTTGACTGTGTTTAATAAAGGAAATACTTATGGGACAATGTGCTAGGTCTGGGGACCCAGAAATAAGTAAGAGCCTGTTGCTGGCTCCAGGGTACATGAGTGGTGGAAAAAATAACATGACAAACAATTCTAATGCAAGACAGCAGGGGACACAATAAAGGACAAGGCAAAGTGCTATAGTGGCTGGGAGATTTGGTGGAAAGACTTTTTTTCATTCATCTATATGTTCTGCTTTTACTTCCAAATGCAGTTTGAAAAATAACCTCCAGTTTCTTCAACAGATATGGAGCAAGGAAAAATAAAAGATGGTGTTGGTGGGAATGCAGACTGGTGCAGCCACTGAGGAAGATAGTATGGAGAATCCCCCAAAAAATTAAAAATAAAGATATGATCCAGTAATTGCACTACTGGATATTTATCCCCAAAATTCAAAAATAATAATTTGAAGGGATACGTGCACCCCAATATTCATAGCAGCATTAGCAACAATAGCCAAACTATGGAGAGAGCCCAATGTCCATTAACTAATGAATGGATAAAGAAGATATGGTATATATATATATACACACACACACAATGGAATACAATTCAGCCATAAAAAAAGAGAATGAAACCTTGCCATTTGAAATAGCATGGATGGATCTAGGGTATAATGCTAAGTGAAATAAGCCAGTCAAAGAAAGACAATTACCATATGATTTCATTCACATGGAATTTAAGAAAAAAAGCAAACAAATGAAAAGGAAAAAAGAGAGACAAATCAAAAATCAGACTCTTAACTATAGAGAACAAACTGATGGTTACCAGAGGGGAGGTGGTGGTAGGAGATGAGTGAAATAGGTAATGGGGATTAAAAGTAAACTTAGCTTTTTAAAAATTTTTTAAAATTTTATTTGAGTGAGAGAGGGAGTGAGTGAGCAGGGGAGAGGGACAGAGGAAGAGAGAGAATCCCAAGCAGCCTCCACACTCAGCACAAAGCCCAACACAGGGCTGCATCCCACAACCTTGGAACTGTAACCTGAGCTGAAATCAAGAGTCAGACACTCAACGGACTGAGCCACCCAGGAGACCCAACAGCACACTTATCTTGATGAGCACTTGCGTAATACACGGAAGTGTTGAATTACTATCTTGTACACCTGAAACTAATATAACTCTGTATGTTAACTACTCTGGAATTAAAATACAATAAATATGATACAACACAATAAATTAAGTAAATTTAAAATGAAATGGAGGGGAAAACGTACAGATTAAAAGAGATTTAAGAGACACAGAATTGCAACCTGACCATGGTGTGAATCTTATTTGAATCCTTATTCAAACAAACTGAAAAAATGATGTCATTTTTGAGATGGTCTGAAATTTAAATAGTAACATTAGAAAATATTGTTAATTTTTTTGGTCAGAAAATGGCATTATTGTGGTTATGTTCAAGATAGTGCTTATTTTTAGAGCTATATACTTAAATGTTTATGAATGAACTCATATAATGTTTAAATTTTGCAACAAACATAATATGGGATGGGGTGTGAATAGACAGAACCAGCCTTGGGTTGATGGAAGTTAGGGCTGGTGGTCAGTACATGGGTGTTTATATGGTTCTGTTGACTTTTGTGTATGTTTCAAATTCCTTACAATAGAAAGTTAAATAAATAAACCCATCTTTCCTGGAAAAGTTGATGGAATGAACCCACTTGATTCTGATTGTTTCCAGGACACCCTGCATTCATGGTTCAGTCCACACACACAATCACCACTGAGCAGAGGCTTGGTGTTTGTCATTTATATATCTCTCTTTCACTGGTCTGGTACCCAAGGATTCCAGAAGTATGTGGAAGTAGTGTCTTGGTCTTAAAGGAACGATAAGTCTGGTTAATCTCCCTACTTTTTAGAGTCCTCTTGGGCGACCCCTACCCTTATTCACCAATTCCTGCCAAGCAAGGTCTTGTCAAGAATTCCTATGACTGTGGCATTCTTTCTTAATGATGGAGGGCCATAGACTCTTAGACACAGTCTTGCAAACAGAAAAAAAAAAAAAAAACAGGAAAAAAATTAGCCCACCCATAATTCTCCAAACTTCTCCCCAGAGATAAAATCATTCCTTTACAAATTATTATCTTAAGCTTAAATGCCTGGACCATTTCATGTTGGAAAAATGTTAATAGTTTTCTATCCTTTGTCAAGACAGTCTTAGACACTGATAAAACCAAATCCTTTTAGCTGATCAGGGAGTCATCAGGTCCTTGGCCTGAGACAATAAATATTACTTGGAATTGAAATTTTTTTATTTTGTTTTAATGTTTATTTATTTATTTGCTTTTGAGAGAGAGCGAACACAAGTGGGAAAGGGACAGAGAGAGAGAGAGAGGAAGACACAGAATAGGAAGCAGGCTCCAGGTTCTGAGCTGTCAGCACAGAGCCCAATGTGGGGCTTAAACCTACAAACCATGAGCAAAGTCGGACCTGAGCCAAAGACCTGAGCGAAAGTCAGACGCTTAACCAACTGAGCCACCCCGGTGCCCCGGAATTGAAGTTTTAATAAGAATAAGCAGGCAAGTACAGTACAGCTCATGATGCTTGAAGCCAGAAGCTGACGCTGCCTTGTAACTTATGTTGACAGTCTTAATGCTTTGTTCTCTTCAGTATCTTGGACACGATGTCCCAGAACATCAGTCCTCAACTACCTGCCGATCCCATAGATGCAGCTGCACAGGGAAAAATGGACCATTCCTTCCTGCAGGATCACCTGCTTGTCCAACACCAAATGTCTCTAAAATGCTTCCTTTTGACACACTTGGGGGTTCAGCTTTGAAGGGATAAGAAATCAGGTTATGAAAACTGAGGATGGTCGGTCTCACATGGAAACCTAATACCTGAGGATCATCTAAAATAGAGGCTAAAGTGTATGGGGAGATACCCTAGGTAGCTTTCAAGCCTGTAATTTCATTACTGTTGTCCAGATGGCTTAGCCACTTAGGCCTTCAACAATTGGCCTGATGTGGGTACTTGAGATTCTGATACACAAATGCAGGTGCCTTCAGGAAGCAGTCAGATAATGTCTAGGAGTAAAGTAGTGAGAGCAATGTATTCCATATTAAGTAGGCATGGCCTTTGTTTCTAAAAGATCGTGCATTCTCCCATTTTTGTTGAGACATATGGCTTTCTGTATCTATCATTTTCCCTCTTTGGGAGAGACATGTGGGCATAAAAATTATTTTATTTTCTGTTTCCTTCTTTTTTTTTTTTTTTTTTTTAAATTTTTTTTTTTTTCAACGTTTATTTATTTTTGGGACAGAGAGAGACATAGCATGAATGGGGGAGGGGCAGAGAGAGAGGGAGACACAGAATCGGAAACAGGCTCCAGGCTCTGAGCTATCAGCCCAGAGCCCGACGCGGGGCTCGAACTCACGGACCGCGAGATCGTGACCTGGCTGAAGTCGGACGCTTAACCGACTGCGCCACCCAGGCGCCCCATATTTTCTGTTTCCTTCTATGTGAAATAACAGAGCAACCAAGGTGATAATTGACAACTTATATGCAGCCTAGACACATAGAAAGGAGTGTGTGGGGGTGGGAACCAGGGTAAACTTGGGGTGGTGTGTTACATTTTGTCAAAGATAAACAAAGCCAGGTCTGGTTAAAGTGGTAAGGATAGACTTTAATCAGTAATAACTATTACAATAGGGAAAAGTGTGCAGTGTGCAGTGTGAACTGAACTCAACTTTGACTTGTATAGAGGGGACTAGCCTTTTAAGGGGTGAATGAAGGAATGTGGGGGGCAGTGAGTGGTGTCTCAGTAGAGTAAGGCAAGTGAAAAATTATAAAAAGTGGGAAGGGAAGATGTTGTATGTGAGATGCATCTGAGTTTGTTAACTGACACTTGAGGAAATTAGGCTCCTGTCCTCTGACAGAGACTGGGAGGCAAGGGCCCTACCGTCAGGTAGTGGCTGGAACAAACAGGAAATTCTCAGGCAGGCACTTTAAGGGGGGCTGGGTCATCCTAGGTATATGGCCTTGAGCTGTTAGAAACCACGAGTGTTTTTTTCAACTCTTTATAGGCCAGGGTTGAGCCTAGTAGAGAGGAGGGCTCAGGTAAGCCTAGCTAGGATTTGGCCAAGGACTGGATATTAGTCAATCTCAAAGCTATGTCCACTGTTTAGCTCAAATAATTATTACCATTTAGGACCCAACATTGCCAAGTCTTCCACCTGCTGAAGAAAAGCTAGAAATGTAGACATTTGCACAAAAATTCCCAATTTTAAACTTTTGGTAGCTTATTCCAATACCCATATTTTTAATTTTAGCAAGACAAACAAAAAAAACCTGTCTGTGGGTTAGCCATGGCCCTGGGACCACCAGTTAGAGCCTCTGTGTAAACTAACTGGGGGAAAAATTAACCCTTGACCTTCATTCTTTCCTCATGAAAATGTTGCTGTTTGAGAATGGCACTTCCCCAAATCTTTGTGTGTGTTCAGTTTGATTTATTAAATATAAATAAAAATGCTTTTTTTGTGTATGAGCTTTACACCCAGGGTGGGGCTTGAACTTACAACCCTAAGATCAAGAATCACATGGTCTACGACTGAGCCAGACAGGTGCCCCAAAACTGCTTTCTGACATGTGAACTTTTCCCTCCCAGGCAATATCTAGAGGAATATTTCCCTATTTCAATTCTATGTCTTATGAATCCTTTTCCTTGAAGAACTTGCCTTTATCTCATAGCTTTGGGCAACAAGTCTACTTTGCTGAGAAAACTTGGCAGAAGATTATATTTAGAAAAATGTAGAGCCAGGCAAATTCCCCTATCAGCTGCACTAAAACCTGTGATCCCACAGGAGCCAGAGCCGACATCCTACTATTTCTGCCTGTCCTCTGATGGACTTTTTATTAAACATATAATTGGGTACTTCTGGCTTGGGTACTCTGCCCAAGAGAAGTTTATAAGCACAGATTTAAAAGAGCATAATAAACACCTCTTTGTATTAATTGGAATTGCCTGATTTTATTGTTACCTTAGATGCCAGAACATTAAAAAAAAAAAAAGGCTATTATGAATAGCAAAAAAGGGAATTTAGTTCCTTTTCTCCCTCCCATGTAAGCTAAGAGTTCATTTCTCAACCTCTTATCCTTGTATCTACCTACTTGTAAGCAGACATTTGTTATCATTCACAGTGCTGTATGCTTTTAGCGTCGAAGGAAAGCTACCTAGTTGGGCTATCCTCGAGTAACAGGGGTTTATTCCAAGAAAAGATGAACAAGGACAAGAGGAATCTTTTGGGAACTCACAGACAGTTGTACAGAGTGAGGGACTCACTGAAATGTAAGGTTTTTGTCTGGAACCAAGAGGGGTTCCTGCCCCGAGGATTCAGGTCCATTGTGGCCCTTAACCCCCAGCCCACAGGAGGAGTCAGCCCATCCCTGGTCTTTATGGGTGTTATGGACTGAATTGTGTCCACTACCCCCAAATGTTGAAGTCCTAATGCCCAGTACCTCAGAATGTGATCTTATTCGGAGACGGCTTTTAAAAAGGTAATTGAGTTAAAATGAGGTCATTAGGGTGAGCCCTAATCCAATATGATTGCTGCCCTTATTTGTAGAGATTAGGACACACATCTCCAGAGGGAAGATCATGTAAAGAAAGAGAGAGGATGTTTACAAGCCTAGGAGAGAGGCCTCAGAGGAAACAATCTTGCTGACACCTTGATCTTGGACTTCAGCCTCTAGAACTAGGTGCTTGCTAGAAGTTGCTATTGTAGCTGCTACATCTTACCCCTGTCTTACCCCCTGCCATCTTACCTCCATTCTCTAGACCATGGTTTGTGCTGACCCAAAGCCTCTGCTTATTGGTAGTTGCTGTAGCCTCATGGCCCCTCCTGTTGGGCAGGGTACTCAAACCAACCCTCTGAAAGGCTACTGAAAGTTCAGGTTTCCTGCCTTCTTCTGTGGTCAGGAGGTCACAGAATATGCTCCCAAACTACCCAAGGCTCTTTACTTTGGTGTGAGACTATAGAAAGACTCCCCTTAGAAAGGACTGTGTGTGTGTGTGCATGTGTGTGCACACGTGTACTTGCTGTCTGCACGTGTGTACATATGTGCATGTGTGTATGTGTGTACACAGACATGTGTGAAAGATGCTTAGATTTGGGCCATTGCCACACTCATTTATTCAAAAGCAAGTTTATTCTAGAAAATGCAAACTAGCCTATTGTGACAATGAGGTGGGAGTGGGGGAGGGAGGGGTAGATTGCAATGTGGTTTGAAGAAACCTTGTGGATAAAGAAAATGTTTTGATTGTGGGGTTCCTGGGTGGCTCAGTCAGTTGAGCATCCAACTTTGGCACAGGTCATGATCTCATGGATTCACGGGTTTGAGCCCCACATCGGGCTCTGAGCTGACAGCTTGGAGCCTGCTTCAGATTCTGTGTCTCCCTCTTTTTCTCTCTGCCCCCTTCCCCACTTGTGCTCATGCTCTCTCTCTCTCTCTCTTAAAAATAAATTAAAATAAACATTTTTTAAAAAAAATAATAGAAAATGTTTTGATTGTGGCCATGATTTCATGAACGTATTTGTCTTTCAAAAACTCATGAAATCCTAATCCTGACAACATGCATGCTATTATTGTATTAAAGCCTCTCCCAAAATTCCAAGCAAAACTTTTTTTTAACTCCATTTCAAGAGGTTAGTTTCCAGATAGTTGGCACCTTGCAGGATGACAAGGCCTGAAGGCTTCAGCCAAGCTCTAGAGACAGCTCTGCACAAACGCCCCTTTGTGACAAGAAAGGTATTGCTCTACCTCCCTTGGCCTGGCAATCAGGTCGATAGGCAACAACTGGCTGCATGGGGAAACAATTGAGCCAGCAGGGCCAGATGGAGGCGTTGAGTAACCGTGAATGAGGAAGTCTCAGCTGATTACAGTGATTACTGTTTTCATGGTGTCTGCAACCTCCGAGCAAGAAAATGCCCTCTGGTCAGAGCCCTACTTTTGTTCCTCACCACTTTGTTCAGGAACTAAGTTTTCTGAATATTCTAATACGAACACAGCTCAGTGTCCGCTTTGGTGTGCAGGCTTTGAGGGCCCCTTATCAGCGCAAGTATTTAATGAGGCAGTGTTGATTGCATCAAACCTGGAACAAATCTTGCTAGCATCAAGAAGGGACATGCCCAGCACATGCCCAAGGCCTTGCTTCACTCTTGCTGGTTTTATCGTATGCGGCGGTGGACATGAGTAGATGGAACTACTCCATCACTGCTAATTCAAAAATAGTAGCGTTCAGGGGCGTCTGGGTGGTTCAGTCCATTAAGTGTCCAACTCTTGATTTTGGCTTAGGTCATGATCTCATTGTTCGTGAGTTCGAGACACACATTGGGCTCTACGCTGACAGCATGCTTCCGATTCTCTCTCTCTTCCTCTTTCTCTGCCCCTACCCCTGCTTTCTCCCTCTCAAAATAAATAAACTTCAAAAAAATAGAACTCAAAGATATAAGCACATTTTTAAGAAAAATCTTAAAAAAAACAGAGACACAAATTTTCACCAAAACTCCTTTTTAACAAACTTTGTATTGAGATATAGCATATACAAAAAAAAAAAAAAAAAAAAAAAAAAAGTGCACCAATTATACTGGAACAGCCTGATGAATTATCACAAATACCATACCCATAGGTGAGCATCCAGGTTAAGAAGTGAACAGGATCAGCGTCCCAGAAGACCCCTCCTGCCATCTCCAGTCACTGTCTCTACACACCATACCAAAGGTAACTACTATCCCAACTTTTAACAGCATTAAATAATTTCAGTTCTCCTTGACATTCTTATAACTGGAATCCTACAAGACAAATTCCTTTGTGTCTGGTTTATGTCATTCAAAATTCTGTTTGCAAGATTTATCTGTATTTTTACTTATAGGTGTAAATATTGACTTCCATTGTTGTAGGATACTCCATTCCATGACTGTACCACAATTTATTCCTCTACTCTTGCTTGACGTTTGGATTGTTCCAAGTTTGGGGTTAATATGAATAGTGCTGCTGTGCACATTTTAGTACATTTCTTTGGATGATGAACTCGTGCAGAATTTTGCTGAGTATAAATCTAGAAGCTGAATTGTTGACTCAGATGTTCAGTTTTAGTAGATTCTACCAAATAATTGTCTAAAATGGCTGTAGCAACATTCACTTCCACCTTAGCAAGAGTTCCAGTTGAGGGTCCTCCTCCTCACCAGCATTGATTTTTTGAATCTTTTTCATTATTGTCATTCCAGTGGGTTAGAAATTCTTCTGAGAAAAACAAAAATCATAAGCTGGGGAAGAATAGTCACCATAAATATGTTCTCAACATGAGGCAAATTTTGTTTCCTAGAGAATTAAGTGTGTAGAAAAGTTTTCTGGTTTCAGACAGTCAATTATATACTTAATATCAGAAGACTCCCAAATGTAATGATGCTGAAGGCTCAAGCGTGTTCCATGAATAATCATAATTCAGTGGAAGGAATAGAAGTTGGTACAGCCACTTGGGAGGGTAATTCAACAGTAGCCACCAAAGTTTTAAATGTGCATTGACATGGCAACTCTCTCTTGGGAATAATAATATGGAAATTCCTAAGTATACAAAGATTTTCATATAGATGCATTCCTTTGCTCTTGTTTGTGATAGCAAAACATTGGGCACCACCTAAATGTTTGTCAGCATAGAAATTATTTAATATATTATGTTATGTTCATACTATGACATATTGTACCACCATTAAAAATAATGATGTAGAGGGGCGCCTGGGTGGCGCAGTCGGTTAAGCATCCGACTTCAGCCGGGTCACGATCTCGCGGTCTGTGAGTTCGAGCCCCGCGTCAGGCTCTGGGCTGATGGCTCAGAGCCTGGAGCCTGTTTCCGATTCCGTGTCTTCCTCTCTCTCTGCCCCTCCCCCGTTCATGCTCTGTCTCTCTCTGTCCCAAAAATAAATAAACGTTGAAAAAAAAAATTAAAAAAAAAAATGATGTAGAGAGAAGCCTGGGTGGCTCAGTCAGTTAAGTGTCCAGCTCTTGATTTCAGCTCAAGTCGTGATCTCATGGTTGGTGAGATTGAGCCCTTTGTGGTGCTCTGCACTGACAGCACAGAGCCTGCTTGGGATTCTCTCTCTCCGCCCATCTCCCCTCAACCCTGCACATGCACATGCTCTCTCCTCTCTCTCTCAAAATAAATAAATATTTAAAAAACAATAATGACATAGATACTGTGTACTTCTATGGGAAAATGTCAACAGTGTATTGTTAAGTAAAAGAAGAAAATTTAGAAATGGTATGTGTGGTATGACTTTACATTTGTTGGAAAACAACAAACAAACAACCAAGGAAACACTATAAACTAACAGGGATTTATTTCTTGGGAACAGGATTAGAAAATTAGAATAGAGATATGCAATCTTAATCTTCTATATTTTTGTTCTTTTTCAACTTTTTGCTATGATAAAATATTATTTGACAATTTTTAATACATGTAACCTTTCCAGTATAAAACAACACTAATGAGGGTATGACTTTGATATGCGTTCTTCATTAAGGTGATGGGCTTTACTAACCCAGGTACCCTAAAACTTCAATCATTTACTCTGGTGGTTGGGTTAGATTAAATTATTGCTTAACAGGTATTCATTCCCCCACCTCCAACCTCCATGGGAACAGCATACTTCTCCATCCCACTGATGTTGGTCATGGCCGCATGACTAGCTTGGGTCAATGGAAATTGGGCAGAAGTGACAGTGTGTCAGTTCCAGGGCTAGGCCTTAAAAGGCATCATGTGTTGGGGCGCCTGGGTGGCTCAGTCTGTCAAGCATCCGACTCTCAGTTTCAGCTCAGGTCATGATCTCACAGTTTGTGAGTTCAAGCCCCAAATCAGGCTCTGTGCTGACAGCGTGGAGCCTGCTTAGGATTCTCTCCCTCTCCCTTTGCCCCTCCCCACTTGTGCGCTCTCTCTCTCAAAAATAAATAAATATTTAAAAAAAGGCATCATGTGTTTTCACACATGTATGTTTTCATCCCTCTGGGACCTTCTAGTTTTTGTAATGAGAAAATCATGCCCCAGGTAGACCTGCCTTGCAGTGAGAAACATAGCATGGAATTGTGCCAACTGACCACATGAGAGCATGGGAATGCTTATTGTTCCATGTCACTGAATTTGTTTTGTTTTGTAATTACTACTATGTTGATATCTGAGACATTCACTAACAACTTTCTTGATTTTTTTGCCTCATTATCACTTTTTTTTTTTTTTTTTTTTTAAATTTTTTTTTTTTCAACATTTATTTATTTTTGGGACAGAGAGAGACAGAGCATGAACGGGGGAGGGGCAGAGAGAGAGGGAGACACAGAATCGGAAACAGGCTCCAGGCTCTGAGCCATCAGCCCAGAGCCTGACGCGGGGCTCGAACTCACGGACTGCGAGATCGTGACCTGGCTGAAGTCGGACGCTTAACCGACTGCGCCACCCAGGCGCCCCTCATTATCACTTTTTTTAATGGGCTCACTTTTAAAAACTTAATTTCCTATTTTAGCTCTATCATAAGCTATAATAATGAAATATAGACTTTATGTGCTAGTTTTATATTAAATACATATTAGCATAAGTATGTAACTAGTAAAATTTTTTAAGTTGATCTTTCTGACTCCCTTGTATTATCTGGGCCACCACCAGATACCAGATATAAATACCACATTTTCAGAAATACTGACATAATCCATAAATATATTCACTCTCCTCTCTTATTTTTTAGTAATTGTAGGCATTTGCATGATGAAATATAGAATCTGCGGTCCTGGAACTAAGCATATGTCTGGCTGTCAGAAGTGGAGATAAACCAATGTTCTTGGTGATTTTATCACTAGGCATACAGTAAATTACTGGGTTGACCAGCTCAAGCTCTGAGTGGAGCAATATGTGGTAAAGGGAGACCTTAGTTACTTGTCAATGTGCAGTATTTGCTCCATGTTTCCTTATACAAATAAGTTTGTGACATATATTGTATTAAAACTCAAGGTTTTCTCCTATTCCTGGGAGCAGTATGGAGACACCTGCAAATTGGCCACAAAAATTCAGCCAATTCAAAAGCAAAAGTATTTGAGCTGTACCAATGGCCAAGTATCAACATGTGATAAGTGATGACTGAAAAGGAGCCTGCCATCTCAAAGAAGTCTCTGACTAACTGCTTAGTTAAGTAAGCTAGCTTTGAGCAGCTGTTCTTGGTGAGTTTTACTCTTGTAGTTTGACATCTAGAATTATTTTGCCCACCACCAGTAGTATGAATACCACACTTTCACAAATACTGCCCGTAAGTAATGTCTTTTTGACTTCTTGAATTCTTTTATATGGCTACTCAAGGATGGCTTGTTACAACTGGCATTTCTGTTATGACAAAATGAGCGAACTCAAACTTAGCATATACTTGCTCGTGGCTGGGATTTCCTGAGGTCTATGATATGTATATCATACTTCTCATTTAATTACAAAGTCACGTAAATGTATCCAAATGTTGGGCAAAATTCCTGTTCCTTGCAGCTCCTAAAAAACATTATTCCATACTTAGCACAAAATGCTTTCATGATAAACTCATAAATGAAGGCCTTTCATAACTGTGGGTTCCTCTGGAAAAAAAGAACCACTGAGACTCTTTTCAGAACCTGCTACTGGAACATGGACTTTGTCTATTGAGTTCTGAATCTTGGAAGAATTCCTCAGGGAGTCACAGTCTTCAGTCCCTTTTCCTCCAACTCTGGCAGGCAACCTTGGAGAGCATTCCCTTTCCTTTAAATGGGAACTGGTTGGTCACAGGCTCCTTGTAATCTGGGATTCCACAAAAAATTCAAGGATAGGAGATTACAGTGCATCAGCTCTTTAGCACATGTTTGATTTCCTATATGTAGAAAGTTTCCAGACATGGTATATGAATTTAATATAAAGTATATTTTGCAAACAAATTAAAAATACATTCTGGAAACTTCCTCAACTTGGTGAAAAACCAACATGTTGCCTCATATTTACTGATGAAAAGCTGAAATCTTTTCCCCTAAGGTCAAAAAAAAGACAAAGATACTTTCTCTTGCTGCTTCTATTCAACAATGTATTGGAGATTCTAGCCAGGGCAATTAAACAAGAAAAAGGGCATAAGTAGTATTTCACATCAGAAAGGAAAAAGTAAAGCTATCTCTGTGTGTAAGTGACATGATCTTGACTATAGACAATCCTAAGGAACACACACACACACACACACACACACACACTCTAGAGCTAATAAACAAACTCATTGTATTCTGAAAACCATAAAATATAATTGAAAGAAATTAAAGAAGACAAATAAATGGAAAGGCATCCCATCTTTGTGAATTGGAAGTCTGAATATTGTTAAGATGACAATACTCTTCAAAACTGATCTACAAATTTACTGTTTTCCCTACAAAAATCCCAGTTGGCTTTTTTTTTTCACAAATGGACAAGTGGATTCTAAACTTCCTATGAAAATGCAAGGGATCCAGAATAGCCAAAATAATGCTGAAAAAGAAAAATAAAGTTAGAGGACTAACACTTCTTAATTTTAAAACTTACTACAAAGCTACGGTAATCAAGACTGTGTGATACTGGCATAAGGACAGATATATAGATCAATGAAATAGAATTAAGAGTCCAGAGATAAATACATACATTATAATCAATTGATTTTTGACAAGGATGCCATTGAAATAGTCTTTTCAACAAATGATGTTGAGACAAGTGGATAGCCACATACAAAAGAATGAAGCTGGACTCTTAACCTTAAATAAGATAAAAAAATTAACCCAAAATGTATCAAACACCTAAATGTAAAAGATAAACTATAAACCTTTTAGAGGAAAACATACATGTAAATCTTTGTAACCTTGGGTTAGCGAATGGTTTCTCACATCTGATAGCAAAAGCACAACCAAAGGAAAAAAAAAACAAATTGAACTTCATCAAAATTAAATTTAAAAAATTTTTTTAATTACAAGTTTTGTATTTCAGAGGCACTCTTGAAAAAGCGAAAATACAACCCACAACATGGGAGAAAATATTTGCAAGATATGTATCTGATAAGGGACTTGTATCTAGAATATATAAACAGCTCCTACAACTGAATAATATAAAACAACTAACCCAATTTAAAAATGGGCATACAATTTGAATAGATCTTTCTCCAAAGAAAATATACAAATGGTCAGTAAACACATGAGAAGATGCTCAACATCTTTAGTCATAGGGGAGTGCAAATCAAAAGCACAATTAGATATCATTTCATACCCACTAGGATGGGTATAATCAAGTGACCAAAAATAACAACTGTTGATGAAATTTGATGGTATTTGAATTATGCCAACGTTAACAAAATATGTCTGTACTTCCACATTGCATCATGTATGTGTGAAAAAGTACATTGTGTTTATTGACCATTCTGATGACAGACACTCTTCCATTTCATTCTCTATAGAAATTCCAGAAATTTCACATTCTTTTACCTTCCAGCTATATATCATCACAGAACTTTACTTTTGGCACAAATATATTAGTCTGTTAAAAGATCTTTTGTAGCTTAAGAACTAAGTACACTACAGTCATTGTGACCACTTGAATTCATGTGAACTAATTTTTTAAATTTCCTGTTGAATAAAATTGTGTGAGATGTTGCTCTTAATCTATTGTGAATCAAATTTCTTAGGTGTCAAAAAGCACAATCTTGACCAATTATTCATGTCAACTCTCACTTCTGAAAATTTACACATTTTATGTACTGCCACTTCTATTATCCTCTATCATGTCATGCTTACACACCCTCAATTACCTAAACATATCCTCTATTAACAGATAGAATTCTTTTAATAAATCATATATTACAGGCATGAAAGACATTTTGGCATTAACTTGAAACTCTTTGGAAGTTAATGCAGTTGTGTTTTATGTAGCTTAACTGCACTTTTTAAAGAAGGAAATTAAAAGCAACTACACCAATCCAGTTTTTGTTGAAGTTATGTCAGATAGGTTCCTATTTCCAAATGTTTCTCAAACTATGTTATGAATTGAATTGTGTCCCTAAAAAATAATATGTTGGAGTCCTTACCCCCCAGTCCCTGAGAATGTGATCTTACTTGGAAATAGGGTCTTTACAGAAGTAATCAAGTCAAGATGAAGTCATTAGTTTGGACCCTAATCCAGTCTAACCGATATCCCTACAAAAACGAGGTTAGGTACATGAACAGACATGCAAAGAAGGAAGACAGTGTGAAGAGTCACAGAGAATGTCAGGTGAAGACAGGGGAATGGACTGATGCTTTCTACAAGCCAAGAAGCACCAAAGATTGCCAGCAAACCACTAGACACTAGGAAAAGACAAGAAAGGATTCTCCCCTAAACATTTCAGAAGCATGGTCCCGGCAACACCTTCATTTTGGACTTCTCACCTCCAGAACTGTGAGAGAATAAATTTCTGTTGTTCTAAGCCCCCCAGTTTGTGGTACTTATTAGGGCAACCCTGGGAAACCAATAAAAAACTAGTTTCTTTGTTAAGGGTAGTGTGTGTGTGTGTGTGTGTGTGCACGCGCGCACGCACACACACTTTAAACAAATCGGCACTATTTTGTTATTTCAAGTCCAAATCCCCTTCTGCTATTTTCAGCTCAATTGCACATACAAACAACAGGGCTAAGCTAGTCTCAGAAGCAGAGTCAATAGCCTCCTACAGTGATGTAAATGACAAAAGACTACATCTGTCTGGAAGTGTAGAGTTTTGTACTGTGGTTACAATTACTCTTTGGGGGTAGTGTCTTTTTTGAAATTGCCTCTGTAAAAGGTATAAGGACCCTGGAGGGTGCCCCATAGTTACTTGCTTCCTGGGGAAAAGATAGCAGGATGTCCTAACCTGGACTGTCTGGGAAGCAGACCCAAGTTGGAGCTTGTGTGTCCAGGCTTTATTGGAAAGTACAATCACAGGGCAGTGAGAGTGAAGGGACAGGAGGAGCAGGGCAGGGAGGATGGGACACATTACTGAGCTGCTCATAGTTTCTTAAGAAAACACAGCTGACTGCTCAGTGTTGCCAGTGGTCTCTCAGAGAGGCTGTGAAGTACACTTGGCCCTGGGACAGTCTGTCAAGAGGAAGAAAGGAGAAGCATTTACTGAGACTCCTTTTCATCTCTTCTTTCTCACTGACCTACGTTTCCCTCACAAGATGTTAATTCCCCTGCATTTTTGGTGGTCTTACCTCAACCCACTAGGTAGCCAGTGAGAAAAAAATCCCATGTCCAGTGTCGTTTCAATCATCTATTGCTTCACAACAAACTACCCCAAATCTTACGAGCTTAAAACAATTTAATATATTTTGTTTACAATTATAGGCTGATGGGCAGTTCTGCTGGCCTCTCCTGGACTTACTCATGTGGCCACATTCAGCCAGCTGGTTGAGGCAGGACTCAGCTGGGACAGCTGGTTTGACTGCAGTTCCCTCTTTGGTGTCTTTTATCCTAATCTTCCCAGCAGATGAGGACATGGAAGAGGCCAATGGAGGATGATGAGAATGGAAATAGGCAAGGCTATGGAGGCCTGGGCTTGGGACTTGTCCATATCACTTCTGCCACATTCTATGGTCAAAACGAGTCACAGGGCTAGCTCAGAATCAGGGAGAAGGGAAATAGCATTTAGCTATTTATAGGCAGGTAGATATTGAACCTACTATATATGGTGTAGTACTTTGGAATTCAGTAGTGGTGGGAAGAAGCAGATCAGATTGTGTGGGTGTCACCCCTGCTGTGGCTCCTGCCCCAGCATGAGGCTCTGATGAAGACTGTCTCATCCAGGGGGCACTGAGACAACCAGAGGTGTTAGGGGACCAGGGAGCAGCTGTGGCCATACTTTCCATGTCTCAAGGGCTGCAAGAGGGGAGGAATGTCTAGGGGATTCACATACTATGCCTTGTCCACAGGACTCATAGATATAGGATGGTAAACATTGACTGAGTCAGAGGGAGTTCTGAGAAGATTCAGGGTATGATTTGGGAACTAGGAAGAAGGGTCTAAGTAGCGAAGAGGACATTCAGTACAACCGGAGGGTCACCATAGTCATGAGGAAGCAGGGTGCTTGGCATATTAAAAGGAAGACAAGGACACCTGTAAAACAAATTTTTCCTGCTGCTTCACATTTTGCCTGGTGCTGTTCCTGCAGAAAATATCTAAGCTTAAACCAAAGTATCAGGAAAAAGATTCTTTAACTCATTCCATCATTAGCTTTTTAATTTTAGCATAATTTCAATATTCAACGGACTTCTGAGTTTTGTGTCAATCTTAGCATGTGACCCCAGAAAAGAACCTGAGACAAGGATGAGGGTGAGGGTGCAGGTGTTTACTTTTGAGATGACTTCAGATAACATTGGTAGGAGAGAGAGGGAGAGAGACAAGGAAGGGAAACAGCCAGTGAATGCTGTATTATCCACCAGGTTAATGATGGGCATGTGCGGCTTGCTTTTCCCAGGCACTTTGGGAGGCTTGTGGGGTGCACCTCAGCATTACTTAGTGAGTGGGCAAGGTTGCCAAAGTACTTATTCATCAGGTCCCACCAGTCGGTGGAGGACGACTCCTAAGTACACAGTGGCTCCAGAGGCCCCAGAAGGTCCTCAGGGGCTTATAACTGGAAGATTTTGGGTTGGCATGCCCAGAGATGGGAGTGCTGAGAAGATGGGGGTGTCAGGAGGGGAGACACCAGCAGTGTGTGCTCTAGTGACCATTCATGTCTTTAGAAACACACTGTATGAAATTAACATCTGGAAGTTCAAATCTGCACTCTGACCAGAGCTATCACCCCAATAATTTCTTTCCATATATTTCTATCCTTCCCAAATCTGCACCTCTGAAAACACAGATTACAAAAGAGTGGCTTTAGAAGCACAGTTTCTCAGGGCACCTGGATGGCTCAGTCAGTTAAGCGTCTGGATCTCGGTTTCGGCTCAGGTCGTGATCTCATTGTTGGTGAGTTCCAGCTCTGCATCAGGCTCTGCACTGACAGTACAAAGCCTGCTTGGGATTCTCTCTGTTCTCCCTCTTTCTCTGTCCCTCCCTCACTCATGCTGTCTCTGTCTCTCTCTAAACACGTAAATAAACTTAAAGAAAAAATCTGATAACCTTTAAAACTAACTAAATAAGTAGATAGATAATAAAAGCATAGGAACTGCAATGCAGGTCACCCAAGCAACATGTAACGGGGGTGAGTACTTTGCTCTAGGCTGAAATTACTTAGTTTTTGTTTGATTATGCAGAGATCAAGTAGTAGGTGGCTTGTAACCTCCCTTTGTGTTGTCAAACTTTCACGAAACTTTCTGGGTTGGCACTCTTAGCTTCTTGCACACCACAAGATGATGCAAATGGAAGCCCCCAGGGCAAGGATTGCCTGGGCTCATTAGCAGCATTCAGTGAAAAGTCCTGAGCCATGTCAGAGTAGTCTTGCCCTTGGTTTATCGACTTTCTTACTGCACTCTCATATGCTCTGCCTTTGCAAGACTGTCCATGAGTCTAAAAGGCAGCTGTGCCAAGTTTCCATAGGCTGCCCTAGCATACTGTCAGTAAACTGAAGCTCCCGCAGGCAAGCAGATCATATTTTTCCTTGTCTGAATATGTTAATAATGTCCTAATCCCTCCAAGACCTCTCAATGGCCTGAGAGGTTCTGTAAAACTGACCATTTGGTTTTAGCAGCAACACAGGGTTTGCAATCAGGTAGGTGAACTGTCATTTAAGAGCATGAAAAGAAAGAGAGAGCAGAGAAGAGAAGAATGTGGGGTTTTAGGAATCCAGAGAAAAGGAGGAAAAAGGAGAGAGAGAAAGAAAGAAGGGGATTGAAAGCAACAAGATAAAAGGTTTTACATGAAAGTGTACCTTGGCACAGGTAGATGCCCTTTTGAAATGGATATTGTCTCAATGTGGATTCCCTCAGAAGCTGATCCCAGGATAAGCATCAGAGTGCAAAGAATTTACATGAGTAGTGAAGGTGAGGGAGCAGGGAAGTGATACAGGACAGGTGGGGTGCCAATCAAAAATGTTATTAAGCCAGCATCCACGGTGGGCAGCTGGAGCTTAGGCCTTGGGTGGAAGACCCACCTGAGAGGTATCCCTCCTGAGGGCGAAGGAGTTGGCCTATTTATACACCATCTTAAGGTAACCATTGTTTGACAGCTACTCCCATGGGGTCTTAATTCCTCTGGTGCTTCTGGTCCTTTGCAAGGAGATGCTCAGTGGAAATGCAGTGAGTGCCACTTGGAAATGAGGCCAATAGGTATGAAATAGGAAGACTGAGAGAACCACAGCTGTCTGCCCAGTTTTCTTTTTAACCTCCTCCTCTTATAAACCTCTATTATTGGTACTTCAAAGGAAAACATGATACTGGGTTTTTTTTGCTTGACTTGAATTGATTTCAATACTTTGCTATAATGTCCCAGATGTAGGTGACCTGAATCCTCTGCCTTGAAGCTACACTCCCATTAAGAGAGCAGAGCTTGGGATGGACACTTCTGGACACAGCCATGGGGTTACCTCCTAACTTCTGGTAAATTGGCCTCAACTTCAGTTTCCCTAGACAAAAGAAAAAGTAGCTATATGTATTTCATATGAATGCCTTTCAGAAAAAAATCCTCATTGCTTGAGATGACTCATTGCAGGTAGACACAACTGCCTCTTTGCATTTGATGATTCTAATCCACATACATGGCCTCAGAGAGTGAGACACTAACTTTAACAGGGAGCCCAAACCTGATTTGTAATAAGCCAAAGACCTGACCAAAGGGGATATACAGGTGGCAAATAAGATATGCAAAGATGCTCCACAATGTATATTATCAGGGAATGCAAACTGAAACAATGATGAGATCCCACTACACACCTGTTAGAATGACCAAAATCCAGGACACTGACTACACCAAGTGCTGGTGAGGGTGTGGAGCAATAGGAACTCTCATTCATGGCTTGTGGGAATGCAAAATGGTATAGCCACTTTGGAAGACAGCTTGGGTGATTTCTTCTAAACCAAACATATTCTTACCATGTGACCTGGCAGTCATATTCTTTGGTATTTACCCAAAGGAGCTGAAAACTTATGTCCACACAAAAACATGCATATGAATGTTCACAGAAGCTTTATTCATAACTGTTAAAACTTGGAAGCAACCAAGATGTCCTTCAGTAGTTGAGTAAATAAATGGTGGTACACCCTGACAATGGAATTTTACCCAGCCCTGAAAAAATGAGCTATGAAACCATGAAAAGACACGGAAGAAATTTAAATGCATGTTACTAAGTGAAAGAAGCTCAAATGAAAAGATTTTACATACCGCATGATTATAACTATATGACATTCTGGAAAAGGCAAAACTATGGAGACAGTAGAAACATCAGTGGTTGTCAGGGATTAAGGAGTAGGAAAAGATGAATAGGGGAAATATAGAGGATTCTGCATGATACTATAGTGGGAGGTATATGCCATTATACATTTGTCCAAAACCATAGAATGTACAACACCAAGAGTTGACCCTAACATAAAGTATGGACTCTGGGTAATAGTGATGTGTCAATGTACATTCATCAATTTTCACAAATATACCACTTTGGTGGGGGATGTGGATAATGAGGGAGGTCATACATGCATGGGCATATATAGGAAATCTCTGTACCTTTTGCTCAATTTTGCTATGAATTTTTATCTGCTCTAAAAAATAAAGTCTATAAAACAATTAATTAAAGCAGTCTGACTCACATATGTGAAAATAAAGGAAACCTCATTAAAGATGGAGTCTGGAATCCCTGATAGGGAGCTCAAATACTACCCCTCACCTTAAGAAGCATACCTTGCATTCCCCAACTGGAGGAAGCTTATTTTACATAACCCAGCAACAAGAAGCATTTCTCCTTGCCCAGTAACAGCCTAGCCAATGAGAAACTGCCATGCTCAGCCAAGGAGAAGCCATACAGCTCCTCCCGGCTTCCTGTTTTCCCCTATAAAAACAAACCCCTCTTTTCTGTTCTCCAGACTTGCCTCTGGTTCTCCATAGTTTGCTTGTCCCAAATTGCAATTTTCTGCTATTG
This sequence comes from Puma concolor, assembly GCF_028749965.1. Taxonomy (NCBI): domain Eukaryota; kingdom Metazoa; phylum Chordata; class Mammalia; order Carnivora; family Felidae; genus Puma; species Puma concolor. The sequence continues at coordinate 95,526,908 of NC_141669.1, forward strand.
GAGAATAAACTCATTTTGTTGGTAAAATAGCTGGCTCTTTTGTTTTTTAAGGTCAACACATATAAAATGTTCTCACTGATTAGCATGAAGGGAGAACTGGCATTTGATGAGTTGCTCAGGGCTGGACACTCACCGGTTGTTTCCTTGTCACCAAAACTCTTCGGGGTGGGATAGAAAGCTATGGATACTCATTACCCCCACCCCACCCAGCTCTCGCACCAGTCCTTGGGCAGGAGGAGTAGATCCAGCTGGTTCTAATGGGAATTTTTCATTGGACTTAACATCCATGAGCTTGGCTCCTGCTGGCCAACTACAGTGAAGTTCTCTGGTGCAGACTGGAGAAGATAGAAAAAAAATATGCTCTGGGAAAAGCACCTGTGCACTAAATTTTGGTAATCCACTCCATGGAATTTTACACAGCCACTTAAAATAATGGCCCTGATGACTACGTAGCAATGTAAGAAATGCTTTTGGGAAAAAGAAAACAAAATACAAACTTGAATAGATGCCACAATTACCAAGATGCATTTTAAGAAAATAGACAAGAAAAAAAAAGGCAGGAAGAAAAAATGACAAACGTAATAGGGATCATATTACAGAAGTGTCATAGGGCTATCACTATGAGTGCACTTTTTTTCCCTGAATTATTTTGAACATCTTGCTTTTTGATTTCTTCTTTGCTACCAAAGAAAGTCCAGTTTCCAAGAACTGACAGTTTTAGAGAGTTTGAATGTCTGGCTGTGGGCAGCCAGGGGGCTCTGCTCTCTTCTCTTCTGTGTGGAAGCTGAGCCTCCGGTCTCTATTGTGAAGATTCCCTTGCCCCACGTGGGAGGCCAAACTTTGAGTCACTCTATCCCTTTCAAGTTTCCTGAGAACAATATAACAATTTCCTGGCAGTAATCACGAGTTGTCAGCAAATTAAACTGACAAAGATACATGATATTGTCTTTCCTGCTTCCTTTTTACTCTTCAGAAATGCAGTCAAATGGGAATTTCAAAGGTCACCTTTCTTACCACTGATTTCAATATCCTTCTAACAACCTCAGATGCTCCTCTGCAAAGGTAGTGAATGAACAAGTACTGCTAACAGATGTCAAGGGACGAAATTAAAGCTCTTTTCACTGGGAAGAGGAGGAAAACTAAATGGTTTATAAAGAAGTTTGAGTTAATATGCAAAATCAAAAGCGTAGGACATTTAAGTACACGCGTTTATGCCTATGCAGAGGCTGCCATTTATGTCCGAGTAATTCAATGTATATATTTTGGTGAAGTAATATATACGCTCACTCAGAATCTTAATTTTTCCTCCTGTAAGAATTTTGTAAAACTTGCTGTCCGAAAAAGACTGCTAGCCAGCAGTACTACAATGATAGTCGCTGAAGTCACACCACCAAAGATATTTGATCTACTAACCAAGTTGCCACAGTGCCCCAAATGCATGTAAAGAAGGATTGGATTTATGAAATCTTTATTTTCTAGATAAATATCTAGTAAGATGCTCCCATATAACAATTGTGGATTTTTATGGCTACTTCTCTTTCCTCCCTCCCTGTCTCCCTCCATTCCTCCCTTGATTTCTGACTAAAAATTAAAAGAATCATTAGTCACTTGTGCTCATACTACTATATTTCTCATAACACTTAAATTATTGAGAGTATTTAGCAGGCAATTTTTTTGTTAATTTTTCAAAGGTAAAAATGCAATTACTTACACTCTACAATATATTTTCTCTTGTCCTTCTTGTCCTGCCTTGATTTTCTTACTTAGCCTTTGTCCTTTTGCAAATAGGAATGTGGGAAAGCTACAGCAAGATTTGGGGGGAAGTATAATGAGGCTCCATCACTAATTAATACTTTAATTAAAGTGGTCATTGGAAGTGTTCTCCTAATGAACTGTTGCATCCCAGGGTGAGCCGTGACCTCACCCTTTGTTGTCGCTCTTATGTGGCTCTGCTTCCATCTTTAGCTGTAAAAAATAGATCCCAGTGTAAGTTGGCATACGCATGTGGTTGCAATCATTTTTTGGCCTTCCTACAGAAGCTACATAGTTCCTTCTCTGTTCTGAGCCAAGTTGGCTTGTCTTCCTTTCTCCCTTCCATGGTTCTGAGGTTGGACATGGCGGGCATGTTGATGACTGTGATTTGGATTAAACATTTCTAAGAGTTGTCTTTAAAAAAATTACATCTCTCAGGGGCTACCTCTGTACCCCAGCGTCCCTGCCATTGGAACATGACCATCACACTGCTGTAACTGCAGACTGACTGCCTGCCTGCTCCTTGCTCTGATCCCCAATGAAACTTTGTACAGACTTCCTCCTGTCCAAGCATTGACCGAGTCCTGTGGCATGAATATTCCAGATATTTAGACCAAATCTTTTAACACTTCTTCTAAAAAACGATATCTGAGCCCATATATTCACCATTTTGTATACAATGAACACAGCAGGAATTGTATAGGTACATTCAATGAGCAAGTGGATCCAACAAATTCCATTTATTCTGGCAGTAGACACCCAGAATTTATCAACAGTGCAAATGTTGCAACTAGGTTCATTCCCAATAGCTTACTGGTTCCACTATAGCCATTTACATGCAATAACACAACAAGATTCAAAATATCCAGATGTTTGTGAGAGAAACAATTTGGTATCTCTGTTCTTGAGTAATTTGCCAGTGTAAGGAATTGTCTGGGTCATAGAGTATATATTTATCAACCCTCTTAAAGTCCTTGGCTGGGTCTGGAAATTAAATTGATAAAGATTGGAGGTGCCTGGTTGGTTCAATCAGAAGAGCATGAGATTCTTGATCTTCTGGAAATTAAATTGATAAAGGTTGGGGGTGCCTGGTTGGCTCAATCAGAAGAGCATGAGACTCTCGATCTTGGAGTTGTGAGTTCAAACCCCACTTTGGGAGTAGAGATTACAAATAAATAAATAAATAAATAAACTTTAAAAAATTAACGAAGATTAACACAAGAAAAGTATTCAAGCTTATTTAATATAAGTTTATTTAACATATGTTTTATGGGACATAGGAGACTTTAAAAGGAAGCGAAGACCCAAAGAAACCAAGAGATCTATGTACCTTTATGCTAGGTTTGATGGAGAGTAGATGGTCTTGGAGGAGTATAATAGGTTAAGGAGTAAACTGTGGGAAACTTATCAAGTCCTGCTTGTTAGGATTCTTTCAGTGTTCCTTTCTCTTCAGAGATAAAGAGGTTCCTTTCTTACAGGTCTAGGGAGGACACCTCTCACACAAGGGTTTTATGGACTATTTTGGGGAAGAAGGGCTGGAGGAGGAAGTCAGAGTGGCCTTCCTGTCCCTGTCATTTTCTCAGACTCCTCAGCTTAAAATATTCAACATGCCAAGGAGCTGTATTTGGGGATATTGTGTCCTGAACCCCATCAAAACACGATGGTTATTTTTTTTTAGCTTATTTATTTTGAGAGAGAGAGTATGTGCAAGCACAAGCATGGGAGGTGCAGAGAGAGGGAGAGAGAGAATCCCAAGCAGGCTCCATGCTTTGAGCACAGAGACCAACATGGGGCTCAAACCCACAAACTGTGAGATCATGACCGGAGCCAAAATCAAGAGCCAGGTGCTTAACTGACTGAGCCACCCAGGTGCTCCCACCATGGTGATTCCTGAACTATCAGCTATTGACACTATATTTCCTAAAACCATTTAAGGTGACATTTCTACAGGATCTAAACACCATCACCAGTTAGAATAAATGTTTCATGTCAATTGAGGGAGTTGCTGGAGTACAGATTTGAAGGGGAGAAGAAGGTTTTATAGAAATACGACTTTTCGGAATGCAAGCTGGTGCAGCCACTCTGGAAAACAGTATGGAGGTTCCTCAAAAAAACTAAAAATAGAACTACTCTATGACCCAGCGATTGCACTACTAGGCATTTATCCACAGGATACAGGTGTGCTGTTTCAAAGTGACACATGCACCCCCATGCTTATAGCAGCACTATCAACAATAGCCAGAGTATGCAAAGAGCCCAAGTGTCCATCAATGGATGAATGGATAAAGAAGACGTGGTATATATATACAATGGAGTATTACCTGGCAATCAAAAAGAATGAAATCTTGCCATTTGCTACTATGTGGATGGACTGGAAGGTATTATGCTAAGTGAAATTAGTCAGTCAGAGAAAGACAAAAATCATATGACTTCACTCATATGAGGACTTTAAGAGACAAAACAGGGGCACCTGGGTAGCTCAGTTGGTTAAGTGGCCAACTTCGCTCAGGTCATGATCTTGCGATCCGTGAGTTCGAGCCCGCGTTGGGCTCTGTGGTGACAGCTCAGAGCCTGGAGCCTGTTTCAGATTTTGTGTCTCCCTCTCTCTGACCCACCCCGTTCATGCTCTGTCTCTTTCTGTCTCAAAAATAAATAAACGTTAAAAAAAATAAAAAAAAAAAAGAGACAAAACAGATGAACATAAGGGAAGGGAAACAAAAATAATATAAAAACAGAGAGGGAGACAAAACAGAAGAGACTCATAAATATGGAGAACAAACTGAGGGTTACGGGAGGGGTTCTGGGAGGGGGGATGGGCTAAATGGGTAAGGGGCACTAAGGAATCTATTCCTGAAATCATTGTTGCACTATATACTCACTAATTTGGATGTAAATTTAAAAAAATTAAAAACAAAATTTAAAAAATGACCTTTTATTCTGTTTTTGATGATAAAGGATTTATGTTTTTAAAAGATAAATAAAGAAAAGAAATACAACTTTTATTGAAGTGTAAAAAAAAAAGTACATGTCAAGAGTAAATGGTTTGCTGAATTTCTCAAACTGAGCACACCTTATAACCAGCACCCAGATCAAGAATCAGGAAATTCCCAGTCCCCCAAACCCTTCAAACTCCATCCCAGACACTACTTTCCAGCAAGGGTACCATATCCTGACTTCCAACAGCTTAGATTAATTTTTCTTTTTTTGTACTCTGTGAGAATGGTTTCTTTCATTCAACATCATATTTGTGATAATGCCCTGGTTGCATGTACTTGCAGATCATTCATTTTTATTGCTGTAGAGACCTGCATTTCCATGATGTGAATTGACTACAATTCATTCTACTGTTGCTGGCAGTTTGGTTGTTGTGTTTGGCTATTGCAAATAGTTCTGCTACTAATGAACATTCTGGATGTTCATAACTTTGGATGCACATATATGCTCATTTCTAAAGAATATATGTAATATAGAATTTCTGGGTCATAGAGTAGGTACATGCTCAGCTGTACTCAGTACTGCCAAACTGCTTTCCAAGGTCGTGATGTGTCAATTCGCCCTTTTACCAGTGGTTCATGAGTTTCAGTTGTTTCACATCCTCACCAACACTTGGCATTACTTATATTTTTCATTTTAGCCATTCTGATGGTGGCTATAATATGTACACCCCTGATGAATTAATTAATTTGGAATATCTCATATGTTCATTGACCATTTGCATATTCCTCAGGGGGCAGATTTTTAATATTTCCAAGGAGAGTTTGCTTGTGCTATAAAATAACGAAGAAGAAACATTTTCAAAATGCAGAACTAAGCTTTTGCCTTTGCTTAATTTTTTTATCCAGGTGTACACACACAGGTGTATATCTGTTTGCTGATGGGAAACAATCTAACTTTAGATAGATTAATGAAGTGACTTCTATAGTGGTGCAGGCAGGATTAACAGGGGACCAAGAAGCAGCCAGGAATCCACAGGAGTGAGGAGCCACTGTCATCTCAGTCTTAAAGAGGCAAAGAGATGGAAAAGTGTCCCAAGAGCCCACTAAGAATGGCTCTAGGGAGGAGAGCCTTCTGGTAGAAACTGTAGAGGGATATAGCCACTGCCATAAAACATTGCCCGGAGTGAGAGGAAATGGGGAAGAGATACCTTAACCTCTATCTTCCCATGCCCTTCACTCCCTTGCTGGTACTTGCCATTGGCCAATCCAACCAGAGTCTAGAGAACAAGGGAGCACTGATGATGCAACCCAGGGCCCAGGGAAGGAGAACAATAGAGTGGAGTGGACCTGACTGTGGGGGATGGAGGTGGGGCAAATAGATCAAATCAATGCATGCAAGTATGGCAGTGGGCGGGGCGGAGGGTGGGGAAGAACACAATCCCAGAAGCCCTGGGCTCTGTCACTCACCAGCTCTGTGTCTTTGAGAAGAGAAATAACCTTCCTGAGCCTCATTATCCAGATCTGTAGAGGGGAGTTTTGCCTAAACAGTCTATAAGTTTCCTTTTAATTTCAAGATTGTTTTTTGAGCTCCTGCCATCTTCATCAGGATGGGCTAGCCAGGTCCCCATAGGTCCCCACCACTTCCTATTATGCTATACAAAGGCATTTGAGTTTGTAAACTATGGCCTAAGGTTTCTAGGGAGAACAAGATGTCAGTTAAAAAACCTCTCCTAGTAAATCTTATATTGCCACCTATAAATATTTTTCTGCTTCCTTAAAAAGTACCCAGTGAGAAATAAAAGACAAAGCTACTCTGGATTTCAGAAGTTCCATTCTTTTTCAGCAGATAGCTATTTAGATGCAAGGTACCGTCAGGGAAGATTGATGTGGCACAAAATGTACCATGGTACTGAAGACACCAAGAATAATGTAAGGCAGAGGTCCAGCCTTATATGCTAACCAAATATGAAGGAAAGTGGAACAGAAATATCAAAAAAACATCACTGCAAGGGTGCCTGGGTGGCTCACTTGGTTAAGCGTCCAACTCTCGATTTCAGCCCAGGCCATGAACTCACAGATGGTGAGAGTGAGAGTGCAGAGTCTGCTTGGGATTCTCTGTCTCCCTCTCTTTCTGCCCCTCCCTCATTCGCTCAGCCTCTCTCTCAAAAATAAATAAATAAACTTTAAAAAGTCACTGTAAAATGTAACAGTAGCCATTCAAACCTAAAACATGCACAACCTAAAATCAGTAATTTCACTTCTAGATATCTCCACTAAAGAACCCCTTATGTATGTATATCTGTTTTGTTTCTGCTAACTTGAGTAAGGTAGCTTCTACCACTTATAACCTACTTGTTACTTCCCTACTCATTTATTCTGTGTGACCAGAGCATATTAGTTGATTAATGATTTATTTCAACACTGTTGAAATGGAGACTCCTGTAGAAATGGAGCTCAGTGACAGGCTTCAGTGACAGGCTTCAGTGACAGGCTTCAGTGACAGGCTTGATTTCTACACCTATTTGAGTGTTTTCATTAAAAGTCATGCCATGTAGAGAAATTCAATGCCAGGAAGTGTTGCCTAGGCCAAAGGGAAACCCAGAAGGCCAACTGCACCAGCCAACTCCTTTGCAGACTGATGGCCAACTTCAGGTGACCTTGCTCACTGCTCTGGTTTCTCCTATCTGTGCCTGCAGCTCTTCATTGTAGATCCTGAGGTCACTTTCATTCATAAAGAGCCTCAGGAGGACTTTAGATGTCTTTTCTGCTTTGGGACCATCTAAGGCAGATGCCTTATTCTCTTATCAACTGCACTTGAGTTATTGGTGTATAAAAAAGAGATATTTGTATATCAACCCATAGAGTGGTTTGTTAAATGAGGCTGATGTTAAATTGGCATTTAGAGCCTCAGGCAAGTCAGTGAATTTATGCAATCAAGGCTTTATTTAATCATGTATCTTTTCATCTGTCTTCTAGTTTGGAAGTGGAAACTCAATCTGATTTAGTAATCAATAAATAGAGAACACTACTGAAATTGCAAATAGAATTATGCAAAAGTATGATGGCATTGCAAAACATTACATTTCCTCTGACCACTTGATATGGCAGGATTTTTGGAGCAAGTCAGTCAAGGCATGGAATTTTAGCCTGGTTTCAGCTCTCCAGTTTTGTGTAACACAAGAGGTCAGCCTTAATTATTAAGGTTATTTGTTCCTTAAGAGGAAATTATATAGTTAAAGAAGCAAGAAACACAACATGGATAGATCTTACAGACATAATGTTAAGCAAAAGAAATCAAACACAAAAGGCTGTATACAGAAGGATTCCACATGTATGAAGTTCAAAAACAGACAAAGCTTATCTATGCTGATAGAAGTCAGAATAGTGGCTGCCTTGAGGGGCTATAGGAGAGGACATGAGATAGTCTTCTGGGTGCTTGAAATATTCTATATTTTGATGCTTTTGTGGGTATAGACATATGAAAAATATATCAGGCTGTATGCTTGCTATTTTTGCCCTTTGCTGTATGTAAAAACTAAAAGGTAAATACATAAAGTAAAAAAAAAATTAAAGAATTGAGTAAAAACCACATGGCACACAGTGGTAGCTTATGACTACTATTTTGCAAGTAATATATCTGTAATTCAGACTTATTCTTGACTATTTTAAGGGATTATGACAACAAAGAAAGACAATCACCAATAGTTTGAACTGCATTTAGAAAACAATTTTTAGAAAACAATTTAGAAAACAATTGATTTAGATAATTAATAAATCAATTTGTTTTATATGAATCTCTCAGGATGAACAATAATGAAGAAGGATAGTTTTTACTAAGCATGATTTATTTCTCAGCCATATGGATAGTAATCTCACTGCCAAAGTTATTTGATTTTAATGATTTGGGTCATATAGGATGCTCTATGATGTTACATATTTTAACTACCTTATCGTCCGAAATGTCCTTATCTAATTACAAATATGTTACAATACTTGCTTGTGTATATTTGCTCAGATACTATCTGGTGAGAAACAGGTTGATTAACGTTTTTCTTTTAATATGTTTGCAAAGATTTTTACATGGTTTTCTGTAAAACATCAGCTGTGTTACTAAAACTAATCAGTTTGTTGTGTTCTGCTGGTTGTTGGATGGAAAAATGTAGACAAATTATGAAATTAATCTTGAAGGTATGATTATTGCAATTTCCTTTACAGCAACCCATTTGAAAGAAATGTCAAGCCCCTGAATTACCAGTGAACTAAAAATGCTTGTTAATAAAAATCTATAGACAGAGAATGCGGGGAAATTTTATGTTTATTTTCAATTGTGTGCACAATTAGTTTCCAGTTTCTTTTTTTTTTAACTTCCACCCTAGAGAGCTGGCACTAGATAAAGCTCACACATACAAGAAAGCAAGAGAGGACTGATAAAAATCATATCACAGAGTCTAGAGCTAAGCAGCTTATTCTTTCTGTAGAGATCATAAAAATTCTTGCTTGTGGTTGTTTTTGGATGAATTCCATTACACAGATTGTCCCCATCTTCCTTAGCCACTAAGTTAAGAAGTTGAAGTGACCTAGAGCAGACACTGTTGGCACTCTGCCTAGATTTCCTTGCATATGCTTTCCATTGTGTTTATGTGCCTCCCTCTCTGCCCCCTCCCCCCCAAACTGTTCTTTTCCTTCCAACATCCTGACCTAAGCTGTTACTTGGGGCATGTTCTCCAGCTACTGGGCAACCATTTTGCCTATATATGCAGTCAGTCTAAAGACCTGGGAAGTTATTCCCCTCCAGCAACTGTTGGGTGCAGGACTCTGAAAGCCCAGCTCTCTTGTCGCAAGTTGAAACAAATTCTGAGGTGTGACTTTCGCTTCTGAGTTCCTGCGGGATCAGGCTGAAGCTACTTCCGCAGGACCTTCCCAGACCCTGTGCCCTTTCTCTTTCTGCTCCCCTCACTGTTTCCTCCACTTCCTTAGTGTCTCCGCTGGGGGTACTTCCTTAATCAATTGCTTTCACAAAGATCATCATCTTAGGGTTTACTTCTGGGGAATCTGAACTAAGATCAGATCTGACCCCAAATCCTAATCAGTCACCTGTAACTTGGGTTTCACAAATGGAGCATCAGTATTAAGATGTGAAGGTGCTCAGGAGCTGAAGCCCTCTCACCGTCACTATTTTTTTTCTCCAGTCTCTTTACTCTTGCAAGAATTCAGTTCTAACTCCCCCACACTCCCTTTTATACACTCAGCACCTTTGGGCTGTCAACTTAGTGTCAGCACTAAATGTATACCATTGCATGGTAGACTATATATAACTGCAAAATAGCTTTTAGTGCAAAAGTGTTGGAACTCTAAGCTACTTACCTAATTTACCTCTGTCGGGTTGGAGGCATAAATATACATCCTTCCAATCAAGGTCTTGCAAGTCCAGTGCTATTATAAAGCATTGTTATTACAAAACTGCATAGCAACTTGAAATATAAGGTGAATCATCACTACTCATGCATTTAAAATGTACGTAATAAAGAAACTAGAGCTCTTGGCCATTTTTCACCCCATGTGCATAACTGCAAATGTATAGTAAAAAAAACTTTAACTGTCTTGGAGAACTATGATCAAACATTTACTTATAAGGAATGATCTTGAATTCACAATATCCCTTCATAGAGATGACTGGCTGTTTCAGTTTTAATAAGCCCAGGATACTTTATGCAACAACCTTGTTTGTAATTTTTAACATCAAAAAGAATTCTTACTTTTGTAATTACTTTTTAAATTTCCCCAAAATAATAGAGAGGAATAATTGGATAAATCTTAGTGTAAATAATTCAACTTCTATTTTTGTTATACATTTTTAAATAATCGACAAATCAAGTAATTGCTAGGTCCCTGAGACTACAACAGATGTAACATGCCTAAAAATAGGACACAAAAACAGGGCCATTCTCCTCAACATAATGCTTTTTTCTTACAACTCAAAAATTAAAACAGAGCTAGTTAGCTAGGTGATTAATCACTGTTACAAACTATTTTTCTGAAAAGTGAGTTCTTTTTTTTTGATGTTTATTTATTTTTATTTTTGAGAAAGAGAGACAGAGCATGGGCAGGGAGGGACAGAGAGAGAGGGAGACACATAATCTGAAGCAGGCTCCAGGCTCCAAGCTGTCAGCACAGAGCCCGATGGCCTAATATGGGACTTGAACTCATGAACTGCAAGATCATGACCCAAGCCGAAGTCAGAGGCTTAACCAACTGAGCCACCCAGGTGCCCCAAGAGTGAGTTCTTGATAATTCAAGGGCAGTTCTTATTCCCTGTTCCCTATCCCTAGCCATGATGAATATAAGGTAACAGCGCTGTCAAAGAATGAAAATGATTAACCCAATTAGTTGCTCCCGCTTCATGGTCTTTATGGAACCAAGTATTTAGCCAAGGGCTTTGAACATAAAAATTCAAGAATGGATGGCAGAATTCCACCATAGATCTCCTTAGGCTCTTTTCCTATGGCGTACATGTCTTTTTTGGGGACGGGTTTCTGTGGTTTTTACCAGATTCTCAAATGGATTCATACTCAGAATTGGGTTAAAAATCCCTGCAATAGAATGTCCCAGTTTTGTTTACATGGTGTATAAGCTTTGACTAGGGGTGGGGGAACCTTGGTCTAGTCTCTTGTCATGCCAGTGTCAAGACATGAGATAAGAGATGCTGTTGTTCACCTTACTACAACCCATCAGAGGCCGATTAGGGACCAGAAAGGAGAAACAAATCAAGGCAACTGGAACAGTTCTGGAACATACATACTATGCAGTCATTTTTTCCAAGTTGTTCTCAGCTTGACTGTTGAAATGATGGCAGAATGCCCAGCAGCAACAAAGAGAGAGTTTTAGCATCAAGTCAAAAGAAAGTTAGTAATTTTAAGAGGCAGCATAGGTGGCTTGGACCAGGCCAACAGAAGTAAGATGAGAAAAGTGGTCAGATCCTGGATGTGTTTTGGAAGGCAAAGCCAACAGTTTGCTAATGAATTGGTGGTGGTGTGACAGAAGAAGGGAAGCCAAAGATCAGGTTTGAACATGATCAAACAACAGGATGGAACTGCCATCAACTACATGGGGAAAGGTATGAGTGAAGCACAGTTTTCATATGTTAACTTTGAGATGTTTATTAGACATCCAAGCAGAGAAATTGGGTTGGCAGTTCATGGAAGAGGTCCAGTCTAGACATATAAGTTTCAGTCATTAGCATATAGGTGATAAGTAAATCCATGAGACTCTTTGATATCACCAAAAAAAAAAAAAAAAAAAAAAAGAGAGAAGAAAATAAAAGATAAGCCTAAGGGCAGAGTTCTGGGGACTCTAAGTTTAAGGAGTGGAGAAGGTGAAGAGGTATCAGTGAAGCAGGGTGAGAAGCAGCTGCTACTGAAACAGGAAAAAAGCCCAGAAAGAGGTAGTACCCTGGAAGCCAAGTGTGGTTGATCCTATTCTCTAAAGATGGCCTCTACACTATCTCCTTTACACCATGATCTTAACACTGCTGCTTCGACAGTTGGGGTCTGTGACTATGGCAGAAGTGAAACTGTATAATTTTCAAGATTAGGGTGTAAAAGAAAAGGCTATACAGCTTTTGCCTGGCCCACTCACTCTCTTGGGATGCATACCTTGTGAGGTCTGAGAATTACTCTGATACTGATGCTGCCATGTTGGGGAGACCACAGACAGAAAAAGAGCCAGAGAGAGATGCCAGAGGAATTCAAGCATTCAAGTGCCTGGGTGTTTGAGTCTTAGTCAAGGCATCAGGCATGTGACTAAATGAGCCTCAGATAATTCCAGGCCCTGGCCCTTGAGTATCCCCAGCCAAAGTGGAGTGAGGTAGAAATAAGTTGTCCCCTGGGCATCTGGGTAGTTTAGTTGGTTAAGCATCTGACCTAGGCTCAGGTCATGATCTCACAGTTTGTGAGTTTAAGCCCCAGGTTGGACTGACAGTTCAGAGCCTGGAGCCTGCTTCAGATTCTGTCTCCTTCTCTTTCTGCCCTTCCCCAACTCGTGCTGTCTCTCTGTCTCTCTGTCTCTCAAAAATAAGTAAAACATTAAAAATATTTAAACAAAAAAATAAATGAGTTGTCCCCACAAGTTCTGTCCACCTTGCAGATTCATGAGCAAAATAAATATGTTCATTGTTTTAAGTGATTAAATTTTGAGATAATTTGTTATGCTGTCCTAATAATGGGAACACCAAGTGAAAACAGAGTTTCAAAGAGAAACAAGTTCTCACTTATGTCAAAAGTTGCTGTGGGTAAAATAAGATGATGGCTGAGAATGGAACTCTGGGAAATAATGTAAAAGACACTGAAAACACTGAAAATTGGTAAGGGCAGAGCTGAGATGAAATGGGTTTAAGAAAAAATGGGAATTGAATTGTGATGTAAGCCCATCATGACAACTCTTTCAAGGAGTTTTGCTAAAAAGTAAATTTGAGAAATTGGAGTAGCTGGAGAGGAAAGTGGTCAGGATAGAGGTTCTGGTTGATATGGAAGACACAATAGTATGAATGTTGATGGGAATGATCCAGTAAAGAGAGGGAAATGGATAACATAAAAGAGAAAGAAGAGAATTTCTGAAGCCACTTCCATGGGAGATAAGAGGGTCTGAGGTCTGTGACTATGTGACATAGGTGGAGGGAGTGGCTTTAGCTTGAGCATGGACAGTTTATTCATAGTTACAGAAAGGAAGGCAGAGTCTGTGGGCACAGATGCAGGTAAGCAGGTAAGCATGATGGTTGGAAGGTACGTAACTTCTTGCTTGTTTACTTCCATTTTCTTAGTGGGAGAGTAAGTGACTTGAGGCAAGAGGTCATCTTACCAAGCAGCATTAGCAGCCCATTTGAGGTTCATAATCACGCATTTAAAGGTAGACCAGTTAGTTGTCCAGCCACAATCAATGGCCTGGGTGCAGCACAAATCAATGGCCTGGGTGCAATGGCCTGGGTACAATGCCAATGGGGCATTGGACCTAACCAGAGTTATGGTGTTGCTATGAGAAACTTAGTAAGAGAGAGGACCAAATGGGGTCGAGGATCTGTGCAGTCAGTGTTGATATCACCAAAGGCTCCAAATGCCAGATCTAGAGAGATCTGGAAGAGATTCCTTGCATACTGAAAACTTGGTTTTAAGTCCTAAGTAAAATTACATTGTGTGCTTTCTGAAAGATTTAGTTTGGTTGGAAACAAGTTCTTAATTGAGTTCTCTTTAGAACAGGGGTGCAGCAAAAACAGTTGGACACATGTGTAGAAACTAAAACTTGTAGTTTCAGTCTATCCCGTGTGACCAGTGTCTATCCTTCCCCACTGAGGTATTTCCTGCAGCCCATGGAAGATTTCATCAAAGGAAGCCTGTGTTGGAATTACATCATGAGCCCAATTGTTTAAAGTTTCTATTACAGCCAATTAATTATAATGAGAACCAGGGGCTCTCTATTTCAGCCCTGATGAGACACTTCAGCTGATGGCATCACACCACAGTTATGAGAGGATGTTTGTAAGAGGAAGTTTTGTAAGAGGAGTTTGACAAGACTCTCATGTATATTATGCCCTCAATTGTATTTGCATTATCATTTCCTATTTTTGATTGTCCTGTAATTCTGGTTGTGCAGCAGTTTTGGCATTGGTAATGTGCTTATTGCCAGAGGAGGTGGTTGGGTGGAGAAGAAGGGGATAGCTAAGAAGTTATTTCTTATGTGTTTAAAAAGGGCAGCTTAGCCTGAAGGTAATTATCTTCTCCTTTTTTGAGGTGGGTAGAGGGAGGGGAGGAGAGGGAGAGGGAAGATGGGAGGACTGTGGATAAATTCTATGATTTAGAAGATTAGCATATTAAAGTAATCTGCAGAAAAGTAGGTCTTTCAAAACCAAAATGAGATTGTGGAGAAAGAAGAATTTTCTCTACCTATTTCTTGGACTATATTTCTCCCATTTCACCTCACCCCCTCACCCCCCCACCCACCTCCACTGGGACTTTTGGGACCTCCCAATGCTTTATAAATATGGCATAGGAGAAAGAACATCAGCCTCTTTCGGAAGCTAAAACTTTTACCTAAGTTCTATATACTAATGACTAGTCTTGAGCCAGATGAGGTTCCTGAGCCTCAGTTTTGTCGTCCATAAACTGGAGAAGGTAACACCAACCAAACGCATAAGGTGGTTTGGGGGCTTAAATGAGACAAAGTACAAAAGGCATCTGGTTGTTCACAAATGGCACATTTTGTTGCCTTTTTGTTCCTTTGTACATAGTGCTTGGGATGTCTCCTACATTCCAGATAATTTGATGTGCCCCCCCTTCCTCATTTCATACGTTCATCCTGCCTCTTTGCTTCCTTTAGGCCCCCAAACTCCAGTTCCTCAGTAAAGCCTTGACAATTTTTCATAAGATATGGTTTACATATCAAGTTTCCCCTGAAATCGGAGTTCTAATAACACACATTACTATACGCTTATCACATCAATCATCCATTCAATTTGCATGCCAGCTCAACGTTTCTCTTCTTGTCTATACCTCTTCATGTTGAAATCGTACCTGAAATATTATATTTCACAGTGTTTCACACTGTGTTCTCAATATGTTTTACCATAAATTATCTCAGTTGAGCTTTATAATATCCTGTGAGGTAAGCAGGCCAGCTATTATTGAAATTTTCTGCTTTCATAAATGGGAAAACAGGCTCAACAGAGCAGATGGCTTACCTACCCACCCAAGGCTATGACAGTGGTTTCTAGAAGACTGGTGTAGGCCATCTTGACCCAGAGCATACTCATGACCTTCACAAACCACCTCCAACTTTGTCCAGTCTCTCTTATGTGACTCTAATTCCATCAGTGGAGTTCTCTGGCTGCAGAAACCCAGGAATGCGGATTTCTGTGTACTCTAATTGCTTTTGCCAAGCTATACATGGGCCTTAACATCATGTAAATCTCCATTTTCCTTTGATCTGAGACTTCTTTAAGTGCTAAGGAACCACACATATTGGTTTTAATCTTCCAACCATTTAAGGCCATCAGGAGCAATACCTTAATCCTTACAGTGAGAAGAGAGGATCCCCAGCAAAGCATTAGGTTTTGGCTTGAAGAACTGACAAGCATTTGGGCTAGTTCTTTGACTAAATAGATTCAGCTATCCTTAATTATAACTCACAAGTTAAAAAGTTTGCTGATTTTTATTGTAGCAGTACCTGTGTATCCCTTTTCTCATGAACAGTTGAATTCTAACACTCCTATATTGGCAATATAATAACCTTCTAATTATATTTCAGTTCCAGAAAACGCTGTGTTCTAAAGGATTTAAATGACCTCAGACAAAGCTGTGGAATCTTGATGACCTTATTTGTCTTGTGTGTGGCTTCATTTCAAACTTGACCCCTGCCCCATAATGAGGCATGTGACCAAAGGAAATAAATATGGTGCTGGACATACAATGCTTGAAGCTTTTATTAGTAAATATTCTGGCATTATAAATAAGTCAAGATTCCTTTCTGGACCAGGTTTTGTCTTATATGTCACTAGCCATTATCCATTTTCACTCTTATAAAACCTCTGAATAAAAATATTCTTATTTTCTTCCAAATTTATCTTAGCAAATTTTTAATATTTTAAGCATGTGTTTTAAGCAATTTTGTGTTTTATTTTCCAAGGAAGCTTCAAGTGACTAATCTGTTGCACACAAGTCTGAATTAAGATGAATGTTGTCTTTTGATAATGAGCTAGATTTAAAAGACAATCCAATATGCATGAAGGAATATTTGGAAACTAGCTTTCAACTCAATAATATGTGTTGCATGTTTGCAATGAAGAGAAAAAAGATACAAATATGAGCTTGTTTTTGGAGTGTATGAGATTTGTTGATAAAACAGAGAAATATTAAATATAATTTAAAATAAAATGCTAAGTGTAATATAACTAACTGATACATGAGATCAGTTGTGCTGCACCTAGAAGAAAAGGGAATTATCAATATGAACCCACGTCATTGTGGAATTGGCTCCCCCCAAGGACATGCCAGGCACCTTGCCTCCTGGATTCTTAGAATATTTGTTGTCATAAATGATGGCTAAGGAAAAGTTTTCATTAAAGCCAAAAATTTGTGGAGTCTGTGTTAGACATTGCAGAAAAAACACTCCAGAACTTGGTACCTTAGAAACAACAGTCATTTCATGATATTTCAAGTCTTTGGTTTGACTTGGCTCAACTGGGTGTTTTTTCTGCTTCACGTGTTGTTGGCTGGGACTGTAATCAACTATGTGGGGGCTTGACTGAACTGGATGCCCACAATGGAAAACTCCCATGATTGGTGCTGGCTCTTGGCTGGGAGCTGGCTGGGGCCACGGATTGAGTGTCTCAGTGTTCCACCATGTGGCTTGGGCTCCTTACCATATGAATACTGTTTCAGGAATAAGAAAGTGGAAGCCACTGGGCTTCTTAAGGCTCAGGCTCAGAAGTCCCAGACTACCACTGTCTGTCATAGTGTATTGACCAATGTAGTCGCTAGCCCAGGTGCATGGGGAGGAGAAATAAATGTCACCTTTCAATGGCAGAATGATATGTGCATAAAGGTGAGGGAAGGAATTTATGGTGGCCATCGGTGGACACCATCTACCATGGAAGTCAAGCAAATGCACAAGATACGTGTGGTAAATGTAAGATCTTTATGTTGGTCAGCCTGCCAGAGCCACTGCTACCAGTTCTGCTACCAGTTTCCTTTCTTAATCTTTTTCCCACCTGTTCTTCCTTTGTGTGAACCTATGACTTCCAAATGCATTCCAAATTTGGGATGCCTGCATTTTTCCAGGGATTGAAAGTCTTCTGGCATAAACTTACTTCCCACGTTTGACTATCTCCTGCATCCCAGCCCCACAGAATTATCCTTAGTGTAATGAGTTCTCTCTCAGGCCTATGCTTAGGGCCCTGAAACCCAATTTCCTCTGTGGGGTTTCACAACCTCTTAGTTCTACCCTGTCCATGTGGAATCTGATCTATTGCTCCCAATGCTTGGGTTCTAACATTGATAGAGGATGGGATGAGAGTGGATGGATAGCCATGAGAGATTCCATAGATCTTAACAAGTTAAACAGGTTTTGACTAAACAGAGAATGAAGAGTCTGGGCAAGGCTGTACAATTAAGACAAGAAATAGGATTCTTACAGAACAGAGGGAGTGGAGGAATATTGGCTTGGAAGAGGAAAAAGGTGGGGATGGGTAAGAAAATTGGGGTGTAGGGCCCAATGATGACAGCCAGACAAAGAAGTTGAGATTTATTGTGATAAGAGGTGGGAAGCCACTGTGCATTCTTGAGTAGAGGTGTGGCCTGGTGAAATGATGTTTAAATAAGATAAGTGCAGAGGTAGAAAGTAGGATAAAGTGGAGGAATTAAAATCAAGGTGGCTAATGGTTACTGGATTATGGATGATGACTTCTAGGACTAAGGGGGCTGCAATGTAAATTATGGGGAAAGGATGGATATGAGACAATTTGAAGGAAAAAAATCTAAAAGGCAGTGACTTCTTGGAAGTTAAGCTAAAGATGACTAATAAGTAGACTAAAGAGATAGATAGTAGGAGGATGTTGAGAGCTCTTGGGAAGAGAGGAGAGGAGTTGAAATGATTGGTGGCAGTGGGCAGAAGCAATGCACAGGGAGAGACCAGAGTGAAGGCAAGGTCAGTTAAATAGCAGTGACTTCCTCATCCAGGCTGGTGGATATGCTAACATGAAGAAGAGATATCTCAGAGAAAGTTTCAAAAGCAGAGAGAGTCTTTAATTAAATTTTCAATTGAGAATAAAAGGAGAAAATATAGAGTAGAAATGGGTTTTGAAATCTTTGGGGCCATTGACAGAGACAGGGACATAGTTAAGAAAGGTTAGCTTGGAAGGGAAGCCAAATAACACATAGACTGAGTATAAGTTAACACTTGGCACTCTGGTAGGAATATCTAGGAGGGTCAAGAGATGGGGTGAGAAGTTAGGTAAAACAACATTAAAGAGTAAGTCCCTTGTTGAGAGTTGATATCCTGTACTGGTGCAGTGGTGGTACCCACTACATTCTTGGACCATGTTAGGTTTGCTGTTCACCATCACAAGTCAAGAGTAGAATGACAGGGTATGAAGGCCAATGGTATAGGAATGGTATGGGGAGCTCTGAAATTCCAGCTCTTGCCCTTATTCTTATCAGTTCTTTAGGGGGCTCCCTTATTGTATACCTTACCTCCATCATCTGGCATGAACTGTTCTGGTCACAAGGTCTGAGGGAATACAGTTACATCACTTAAGTATCTCCCATGTATGATTCATATCACTCAGGCTCAAATGAATTTGAAGCTATGGACCCAGCCATCTATCATAGGTGGAAGGACAGGTTGAAAGCCTTGAACCCTGCCCCCTTCCTTCTTCACATGGAGTCTGCTGCATCCCCACTATGTCTCAGGAGAAACAATGCCTTCCTCTCCTCTTCTCTCTTCTCCTTTTGACTTGGAACATAGATGCTGCTCCCATTTGGTCTCTTTTCCTGCTTCATGGAATTTGGGTATCTGCCCTCCTCAGTCCTCTTCTCTCAATTAGCAGCCTGCATCTAAGGAACCTCCATAAACTTCAAACTTTAATCAATTAGAATGTTCTTCCCTTTCTTCTTCAAATGATCTCTCTCAATTCATCTCTCTCTTTCCTAAACCTTTTAAAGGTAAGTTGTATATATCATAGCTTTTACTCCTAAAGACTCCAGTGTATATTATCTAAGAATAGAGATCCTGTAATAACCAGTGCAATTATCAACTTCATCTACTGCCTTTGTAAGTAGAATTTGCAATTACATATATTAAGATAGAAATCTATTTTTTTAAAGGATAGCATTATAGATAAAACTTAATCTTTAACCATTCCGTTCTCCAATCCTGGCTCCCTCCATTCTTTCAGAGCTTGTAATTGGGAGTTTGGTATCTATCTTGCCAAAATTGCATTTTATTTCTTCAAACAGTGTTACATAACAGCCCAATTAAAAAAAAACTAGGCAAAATATTTGAACAATAAAAAGGAACTACTGATATTTATAATAATATTGATGAGTCTTAAATGCATTAAGAAGCCAGACTCAAAAGACCACATAGTGTATAATTTCATCCATATAATATTTTGGAAAAGGCGAAATTATAAGGACAGAAAACATATTGGTGGTTGCTAGTGGCTTTTTAAAAAATTTATTCTAGATCTATCCAGGTTGATATGTAGAGTTCTAGTTCATTCATTTTTAACTGCTACATAGTTATTCCATCATATAAATATATGGTTTTTCATTTATCTAGTCCCCTACTGATGCACATTTAGGTTGTTTCTAATTTGTTTCTAATATAGCAAAAAACAGTGAATATTGTTGTGTGCTTTTGAATGAGTTTCTATAATGGAGATGCAAAAGATTAATTGCAGGGTGGTAAAAAGTCTGTGCATTTTCAGTTTTAATAATTTCTATCAAGATGTCCTCTAAAGTGGCCATGTAAATTGGGACTCCCACCAAAATGGTATGAGAGTACTCTCACTTCCCCACAGTACCTTATAGCATTTCATATTATCAAACTTATCAGTATTCACACACTTTCTAAAACATTTGAAGTAACAAAGTTTTATTTTAACACAGACTGTTTCAGGCTAGGGGTGGGACAGAATATGTACTCCAGAGGGATCTCTTTGATTCAGCATTTGAAGGGACTTGAGTAATTTTTCCTATTAACTTTGCATACAGATGGATTCACTGAACAGGAAAAGGGTGAAAACCTCAAGCTAGACCTTGGGAAATACCTGCCTTGGGTTTAGGGAATAAAAATAAAAATGAGTGAGAAATAGAAGAAGTGATCAAAGACATAAGGGGGGGGGGGACACTAAGAACCAAGGAAGCCATGGAAAGAACTGGCAAACAGGAGAACTTATAGGGAAACAGGGTGTGCTCACATCTATTGAGCCCTTATTACATGTTGGGTTCTGTGCTAATTGCTCCACATGCACATTCCATGTAATCTTCACAATTATCTTTATGAATTATTAACAAACCCATATCTCTGAGGCATGTTCTACACTGTTGCTCAGTGTTCCCTTGGGGGATTAAGCCCCAGTTGCCCACAGTGGCAATTTGCTTCTAATGCAAGCTTTAATAGCTTCTCCTTTCCCTGTTTCCTTCCTCACTCCCTGCTAGTGTTTCCAACTGTCACCTCCCAAATAAACGATTTGCAGCCACACACTTGTGTCAGGGGCTCAGCTGAGTCACTGTGGTTACTGGGGCCCTGAGAGGCAGTTTTCCCAGTTACTCATGGGCCCCATGCATTGAGAGTTCTGATTTAAGAACTACCTGGGGGTCTGCTGAGTGGAAAGAGGTTATGCCTCCATAGAGATCAGGGTGGGGATTCAGGCAGAAGGCTGCTGGAGGATTTGGCATAGTTGTCATGGTTTAAAGGTCTGCCATCAGGGAGAGCTGAGATTATGCTGATTAGCTAAGGGAAGCTAGCTGGGGTTCCCTGTGAGCATGAGGCTGACCTTGAGTCCTCTAGCCACAGAAGGGAGCCCCAAAGACCAGCAAGGTAAGAACCAGGGGCTCAAAGGGTCTTCGGGCCAGGAAGGTGAAAGAGGATATCATCCCCAAGGATCCCAAATCTTTTCCCCAAACATCCAAATAACCATCTTGCAAAAGATTCTGGGAGAGAAGCACAAGAGGGAGAAATCTGAAAGAGTGATCATTGCTTCATAAGACAATGAAATGATCAGACTGGAAGAATTAAAATTACTTTCTCTCACTCCCAGTGGAAGGAGTCTTCCCTTAATGTTGTGCATGAAAATGTGTGATTCCACTGGAACAGCCTGAGGCAGTGAGCTGCAGGCATCTACATTGAGAGTCAGTCCCCTTAGGATTCAAGGATCTTGGAGAATCCTATGCTACCATTGGTGAGTAGAGTCGAGAAACACAGTACACAGTATCTTAGGAACAGGCTTGGATTTGAATGGGTCCCATTTCAATCCCAGCACACTTTCAAGGGTGCAATTTTTTTGTTTTACTGTACCTCTCCACCCTTGAATACTGGCCCTGAAGGAACAGGATATTATACAATTAGGCCAGCTTTTCCTTCCATGAGGATATGGATATGCAAAAAGGCACTGGTTGCCTGTTTTGTATTCTGATGGAATGGCCTTTTCTGAATCTGCTAAGATGGGAGCTTGGCCTCAGATTGGTGGACCCACTCCAGTCCCTCTCAGCCAGATCTGGGGGTGGGGGGCACAGGCTGATAAACCCTGCTGTTGAGAAACTACCCGAGGGAAAGGGCAGCATTTAAGCCTTACCAGTGGAGCTTCTGACTAAAACAACAGCACAGATATGATTATCTGTGGGGGGTGGGGAGAGACATGCATTAAGAAGGAAATAGGAGGCTGCTGTAAGGAATTTACAGGGCACTTTGTGTTGGCAGGAGTTTAATTATTCATTTCCAGCCAGCCAGATCACAAATGCTCAGCTGACAAAGCTTTAGCCCTTCTCTGAGGCCATTAGAGGAAGTAGTTTGAGGCCTCTCACTTGAGTAAACACACAGTGAGTACTGGTTCCTATGTTCTGAACAATGTCTGAGAATAGGGCTCCAGGCCATTTCCTTTACAGGCAGAATAGTCACTTTTCATAAGGATAAGCTCAAAATGCAAGGGCCAGAGGCTCCTGTGCAGCTAACATTGAAGGGGAAGGGGATTGGGTGTAAAACCATAGCAGCTACAAGAACAACACCAATGGTAGACATTGTGCATTGAGCCCCTTCTACATGCCAGGCCTCATTAGGCATCATCCCTGCAGCCAGGGCAATCCTTTAGTGTCATGGTCCCATGTTACATTTGAGGGCACCTGGGCTAAGGGAAGTAATTTGCCTCAAATTTTAATCCTACAACTGCTATGTGACTGAGACAGCAAGCCCAAATTATAATCCAGCTCTACTCGCTAAACTGCTTTCTATCTATATTTCTCTCTCTCTCTCTGCCTCTCTCTCTCTCTCTCACACCTTTCTCTCACCTTTCTCTCCTATGGAGCTATCTTAAGACTTGTGGTTTAACAAATAAAAAATGGAGACACATTGTTGACAATCTTTCCCCAAAGTTCTAAAATCAAGTCACTTCATTCCTGACATTATTTAAAAATAAAATAATATTCCAAAATTCTATACCAAACTAGCTCAGCAAACTGGGTGTTTTGTCACCTTCTGTGGTTTGGTTTCGTGCTTGGCACAAGGCACAAGGTGGGTGTATTGAAAATTTTCACTTTTATTTAAATGATTTGTTTCAGTAGAACCTTTGTGCACAGACTCACTTTCCCCTCATGTTGGCAAACAAGCAAGGTGACCTTTCTTTAAAGCCTCTGAGATGCTGAATCTTTCTTTACAGAACTTCTCCTCTTACCTCTCAGCACTGACTCTTGTTTCAGTTCCAGAAATACTCTGACAAATGGGGAGGTCTTTAGAGGCATTCCGTTGAGTGCATTTTCTCCCCTCAACATCCCGGACAAGGTTAATGAATGCTGAATTATCTGTATCTTTACAACATTTTTCAATTATTAAGTTCAAATTATACTTCAGACCCTACAGGTTGTACCTGTAGTTTGGTTCCAATCATACCAGTTTTATCTTACATGGCAATCATACTGCAAATATATGCACATTCCATACCAAATCTTGAAAGAACATAGAAGCAAGGTTACTGAATGAGAATTTGTTTTCTGTACTCCCACATTCACTGAGGTGTCCCATAGGGTGGTTGTGTCACACTCCTTATTTCCATGTGCCCACTATCACCACAGCTGCAGGACCACCTCTCAGAACTGGTTCTGGGAATCAATTTGATCCAACAAGCTATTATTAAAGTGTTTGTGTATTTTAGGGAACAAAAGCCACTGCTTGGGTTTCTGCTGGATTTTTTTCATGGCTTCTGGATAAAAATACAGACAAAATTACTCAAAGATATTTGTTTTTTTTAATTATTTTTATTTGAGAGAGAGAGGAAGGTGAAGAGGGGCAGAGGAAGAGAGAGAGAAACCTAAGCAGGCCCCATGCTCAGTGCACAGCCCAATGCAGAACTCAATCCCACAACCCTGAGACCATGATCTGTACTGAAATCAAGAGTCAGATGCCTGACTGAACAGCCTGAGCATCCCACTAAGATATTTGTTAAAAGGTAAAGTATTAATCACCCAGTTGGACTTTCCTTCATAAATCGGGTTATGTAATATCACCATTAAGTCTCTTGGGTCCATAGCAATAGTATCTGTACTCATTGCTTTTGACACAGTGCCTGGATGCCAGGATATAACTCCCTCCAGTGTGAACTCTAATCCTGCAATGCTTGGTTTTTGAGATCCTGTTTTGGGCCCATTTATACCAGGATGCTCCAGAATGTCACCCTCCCTTACTCACTTCTAAAGCAACTATGCATTTGTCACCAGCCAAATGTGGCTTCCAAGAGTGAAGGAAGGGTCTATAATATAGTACTACAACATTTTTGAGACACCTCTAACATCCAGGGTAGCACACCACATGCTTTAGAGGGACATTCATTGATTCTTGCCAGCAGCTCGATGTTGCATATGTCATTCTGAATCTGGCAGTTAACAGGTAGCACTCAATGAGCTCAAATGAAGATAGTTTAATGAAGGGACATATACAAGAATGAGGGCATGTCTAAGGAGCCAACATAGAATGGGAAACACCCAGGGAGAAGCAGGAGTTGGAAGGCTTTGCTACCTTAGGCTTGCCAGAGCAAGAGAGGAAATAGTCTGGTGAGAGGTGGAGTCACATAAGGGGAAGTTGCCAACAACCTGCCACATGCAGAGCCTGAAGGGAGTGCAGGTGAAAGGGTGGGAAGAGGGAGTAAGGCATAAATGTCCATGACCCCCTCTCTCCTACCACCTTCAAATGTCCTATGAATGGCTCCCATTAGCCACATCCAACTAGCCTGGAAAGACTGGTTTCCTGGGCACAGAGCAGGAAAGAGAAGAGTGGAGAGTGGATCTGGGGAAGCAAATGGAGAAAAACCCACACAGCATATATTCTTGTCTTCATCTCCATGTAAAATGCCCATGGAAAAAATGGGGCAACTGAGCCTCAGAGTTTCAGTAATGTGCTCGGGCTAGGAAGTGGCAAAGCTGAGTATTCAGAACCAGGCTGTCTGTCTCGGGAGTCTGTGGCCTAAGGCACTCTGCCATGCCATCTCCATGGCCTTGCATTTTCCCCCTCAGACCCAGGTAATCTGAGCTCTGGATATTGTCCAAATGTATTCTTTTCTCTGTAACAAGCAGTTTGGAGCCCCTAGTCTCTTTGTCAGGCCAACTTTCTGTTCAAGAAAGTAATTTTGACATGTTGCCACTCACTATAGATTACTCTGAAAATGTCAAACCACAGACTGATTTGGGTTTCATCTGTTGTCTTCCTGGGAGGATATCACACATAAAAATGTCACACTCCATGTCACACTGCTGGAGAGCTGACTTTGGTGAGTGAGACCTGTCCCCACGTCGGACCCAAGCCACAATGATCTCTGAAGACCCCCACGCCTTGGGAGTAGGGTGGGACTCAACATTTGTTTATTATTTCTGCTAAACCCATATCCCAATTGGGTCAGAACTTTGCTGTCAAAGGCAGAAGAATCACAGAAGTAAATACACAAATAAAGAAGAGTTCCCGTCCTATAACTTTGGACTTATTCCTGCCAAATCTTGCTTCTGAGTTTGAAAAGTATATGGCTGTGCATTTTGTCTCATCAAACCTAGTGCCTCTTTACTTCAACCTTGCAGGGACTTGTATCTTTCTGTAAACCACAGGAAACGTGAAAAGGTGTCACATGGCTTTTTGTGGCTAAAAGACTTGAAAACCCTGGTTCTTGGTCTGGGACATTTTGAGTGACCAAATAATGATAACAATAGATCATTCTATGCATAATCATAGAATACAATAAATATCCAGGTGTCCATACTGATATAAATAAAAACAATTGAATAAGTAATTTATAGGTAAATAAATGAATAAATAGGGGAGAAGGGAAAGCTTTTCATTACAGCAAAATTCCAATTAATAAATGTAGAAGGAAAAATGGACTTAGAGAATCACCTTTTGGCAAACACCACAGTAATAATTGTTCCATATAAGAAACATCAACAGAAGAAAAAATTGGTGGCAAAAGTATAAAAAAATTATTTGCGTAGTCTCAAAGTACCTTCCCACAAGAGAATTATCCATTTCAAAGAGCAAAGGCAAAGGTAGTAACTTTACACTGTTTTTGTCTATTCTTCACATGATCTGTCTCTTCATTCCAATTTGCTACAAGAAGCAGATCTCACAACTATATACATGATAATATCTTGAAGACTCTTCCTCTTTGCTTCTCTATCTTTTTCAGAGATATAGCCCTGTCTTTTTTTTTTTCTTCCCATACCTCTCCCCTCTTTTCCAATCAAAATAGATGGATGGGTGGGTAGATGGATGGATGGATAAAGCCAAAGAACCATCCCCAGCTGACACCTGGGGCAGACCTGAAGCCCAGACAGGGGAAACTAGACCAGGGGAAAGAAGCTGTTTGGAAGACTCCAAAAATCAAAGAAAGAGGCTAATGAGAATCCATCGCCATTTGGAAGCAAAGCAGGACCATCTCAAGGAGTTCACAATACATGGTGTATCTCTTGAGGGAAAAAAACTAAGGGGACAAGTCCCAGTGGAAGCACTGTGAGGTGGCTGAGGTGTGGCCTGATGTAGCAGATGGTGCGTTGTCTCTTCTGAGTCACCTGCAGATAGTTCCTTCTATAGCTTTCTGCATAATTGTGCCCAACAGTCTTTTCTGGCCAGAAGGGTGACTAACTATCACAGGGAAGTTTGCAAGTGCCAGTGATTTGGAGTTAATGACCAAAGCACACACTTCACCCATTGAGGTATGGGAACTGGTAGAAAAATATCCCAGCTTCCTTGCCCTTCAGTAGGACAACAGTGACTTGCTCTCCACACATTTCCTCAGATGGTCTCCAGTAGGATTTAACTCCTGTTCCCTAAGGTGATAACCTGCTCATTGATACACCTTATACTGGGTGTCCTCCCTTCCCTAATCATGGTCACATTCTTTTGCTGGGCTTTCTGGAATGACCTTCCAAATCAGTTTCTTGCATCCAAATCCTAGTCTCAGAGCCTGCCTTTGGGGAGAATCCCAGTGGGAAAGGAGGATCTTCTACCAATTGCACGTAAACAAATGCCTTAGGCTTTCTCTCTGTTTCTGATGGAAGGGGCTACATCTAACTTCATTTTCTGTCAGGTTTATGCTTCATAGCCCTTCGGAGATGGCACTTGATTTTGCTTACCTCCATGACTCTAAATTTGAGAAACCAACACTGTACACACTGTATGTTAGCCAATTTGACAATAAATTATATTAAAAATAAAAAATTTAAAATTTAAATAAAATAAATAAATTTGAGAAACTAGAGATGAGATGCTCCCTATGATTCTGGTCCAGCCTAGCTAAGCTGTACACCCAGCTGAGATGGCCTTCATTATGGTGAAGAGCAAACTCCTCCAAGAGCAAACTCAGGAACTCAAGCATAACGAGCCCAAACTACTGAAGGATTGCCACAGAGGAGTAGACTCTAATTACCCTGTTGGCAGTTACTCATGACACCTCCTTTCAGAAGCCATTAATATAAATCTCTTAGTATCCACTTAATTTCTCTATTAAGTTGTTTGGAAGTGGTTAGTTTGCCTTATGGGCCTGTATGGGCTTGAAAATGAAAATATTTTAACAAAGAAACTGAATAATCCAGGTAGAAAGCTGCCAAACTTTACTCTTACAATTTTTTTGTTTCCTTAAGAGGATACCACTCAAGTTCGCATCTGTTTTACTTTAGATGACTTTTTTCTGGTCGTCAGAAGTAACACAAACTCACGTAATAATCTGGAAAGGCACAGCCCTAAAAATAGAAATCATTGCATAAGCATTTTGGGGTCTTGTGTTTTCTTTTTTTCTTGCACTATATAGAATGGCAGATGCATGCATGTATTTATACAGCATTATAAAATCTGTATTATATTGTATATACAGTCTTCTAATATTTTATCTAGTATTATAATGTTAACATTTTACCTTGTCATGATATGTTTGTAAAATAATTTTAGTAGCCACATACGTGATACTCCATTAAAAAAATATGCTATAATCTCTTTATTTTCTTATTGTATACTTAAGCTAATTATAGTTCTTAATTTTTTTTGAGAGAGAGAGAGAGAGACTGTGCACGTGTGCCTGTGAGCAGCAAAAGAGAGAGGGAGAGGGAGAGAGAGAATCTTAAGCAGGCTCCATACCCAGCAAGGAGCCTGTCTCAGGGCTCAATCTATTATGAGATCATGATCTGAGCCAAATTCAACTTGGATGCTTAACCAACTGAGCCACCCAGGCTCCCCAGTTTTAGTATTATTAAACAGTGCTGTGACATCTGATATAAATGGTGCTGTGATGGGAGTGCCTGGATGGCTCATTTGGGTATGCATTTGACTCTTGATTTTGGCTCAGATCATGAACTCCTGGTTGGTGAGTTGGAGCCCCGCATCAGGCTCCAAACTGACAATGCAGAGGCTGCTTGGGATACTCTTTCTCTGACCACCCACCCCCTGGTGTGTGTACTCTCTTTCTCTGAAAATAAATAAAATAAACTTTAAAAATGTTTAAATCATATTTTTTATTTTTAGGTATGAAAAATACATTTACAAAATTTTTTTCTAATATGAAATTTATTGTCTAATTGGTTTCCATACAACACCCAGTGCTCATTCCAAAAGGTGCCCTCCTCAATACCCATCACTCACCCTCCTCTCCCTCCCACTTCCCATCAATCCTCAGTTTGTTCTCAGTTTTTAAGAGTCCCTTATGCTTTGGTTCCCTCCCTCTCTAACCTCTTTTTTTTATCTTCCCCTCCCCCATGGACTTCTGTTAAGTTTCTCAGGATCCACATAAGAATGAAAACATACGGTATCTTTCTCTGTATGACTTATTTCACTTAGCATAACACTCTCCAGTTCCATCCACATTGCTGCAAAAGGCCATATTTCATTCTTTGTCATTGCCAGGTAGTATTCCATTGAGTATATAAACCACAATTTCTTTATCCATTCATCAGTTGATGGACATTTAGGCTCTTTCCATAATTTGGCTCTTGTTGAAAGTGCTGCTATAAACATTGGGGTACAAGTGCCCCTATGCTTCAGCACTCCTGTATCCCTTGGGTAAATTCCTAGCAGTACTATTGCTGGGTCATAGGGTAGATCTATTTTTAATTTTTTGAGGAACCTCCACACTGTTTTCCAGAGTGGCTGCACCAGTTTGCATTCCCACCAACAGTACAAGAGGGTTCCCATTTCTCCACATCCTCGCCAGCATCTATAGTCTCCTGATTTGTTCATTTTAGCCTCTCTGACTGGCATGAGGTGGTATCTCAGTGTGGTTTTGATTTGTATTTCCCTAATGAGGAGTGACGTTGAGTATCTTTTAATGTGCCTGTTGGCCATCTGGATGTCTTCTTTAGAGAAGTGTCTATTCATGTTTTCTGCCCATTTCTTCACTGGATTATTTGTTTTTTTGGGTGTGGAGTTTGTTGAGTTCTTTATAGATTTTGGATACTAGCCCTTAGTCTGATATGTCACTTGCAAATATCTTTTCCCATTATGTTAGTTACCTTTTAGCTTTGTTGATTGTTTCCTTTGCAGTGCAGAAGCGTTTTCTCTTCATGAGGTCCCAATAGTTCATTTTTGCTTTTAATTCCCTTGCCTTTAGAGATGTGTCAAGTAAGAAATTGCTGCGGCTGTGGTCAGAGAAGTTTCTTCTTGCTTTCTCTTCTAGGGTTATGATGGTTTCCTGTCTCACATTCAGGTCCTTCATCCATTTTGAGTTTATTTTTGTGTATGGTGTAAGAAAGTGGTCTAGTTTCATTCTTATGCATGTTGCTGTCCAGTTGTCCCAAAACCATTTGTTAAAGAGACTGTCTTTTTTCCATTGGATATTCTTTCCTGCTTTGTCAAAGATTAGTTTGGCCATACTTTTGTGGTTCCAATTCTGGAATCACTATTCTATTCCATTGGTCTGTGTCTGTTTTTGTGCCAATACCATGCTGTCTTGATGATTACAGCTTTGTAGTAGAGGCTAAAGTCTGGGATTGTGATGCCTCCCACTTTGGTCTTCTTCTTCAATATTACTTTGGCTATTCGGGGTCTTTTGTGGTTCCATACAAATTTTAGGATTGCTTGGGTAGTATTGACATTTTAACAATATTTATGCTTCCAATCCATGAGCACGGAATGTTTTTCCATTTCTTTGTATCTTTATCAATTTCCTTCATAAGTTTTCTATAGTTTTCAGCATACAGATCTTTTACATCTTTGGTTAGGTTTATTACCAGGTATTTTATGATTCTTGGTGCAATTGTGAATAGGATAAGTTCATCTTTCTGTTGCTTCATTATTAGTGTATAAGAATGCAACTGATTTATGTAAATTAATTTTGTATCCTGCTACTTTGCTGAATTCATGTATCAGTTCTAGCAGACTTTTGTTGGAGTCTATCAGGTTTTCCATGTATAGTATCACGTCATCTGCAAAAAGTGAAAGCTTGACTTCATCTTTGCCAATTTTGATGCCTTTGATTTCCTTTTGTTGTCTGGTTGCTGATGCTAGAACTTCCAACGCTATGTTAAACAACAGTGGTGAGAGTGGACATCCCTGTCGTGTTCCTGATCTCAGGGGAAAACTGTCAGTTTTTCCGCATTGAGGATGGATGATATTAGCTGTGGGCTTTTCATAAATGGCTTTTATGATGTTTAAGTATGTTCCTTCTATCCTGAATTTCTCGAGGGTTTTTATTAGGAAAGTGTTGAATTTTGTCAAATGCGTTTTCTGTATCGATTGACAGGATCATATGGTTCTTTTCTTTCTTTTATTAATGTGATGTATCACATTGATTGATTTGTGAATGTTGAACTAGCCCTGCAGCCCAGGAATGAATCCCACTTGATCATGGTGAATAATTCTTTTATATGCTGTTGAATTCGATTTTCTAGTATCTTATTGAGATTTTTGCATGCATATTTATCAGGGATATTGGCCTGTAGTTCTCTTTTTTTGCTGGGTCTCTGTCTGGTTTAGGAATCAAAGTAATGCTGGCTTCATAGAATGAGTCTGGAAGTTTTCCTTCCCTTTCTATTTTTTGGAACAGCTTGAGAAGGATAGGTATTGTCTCTGCTTTGAATGTCTGGTAGAATTCTCCAGGGAAGCCATCTGGTCCTGGACTCTTATTTGTTGGGAGATTTTTGATAACTGATTCATTTTCTTCGCTGATTATGGGTCTGTTCAAGTTTTCTATTTCTTCCTGTTTGAGTTTTGGAAGTGTGTGGGTGCTTAGGAATTTGTCCATTTCTTCCAGGTTGTCCAGTTCATTGGCATATAATTTTTCATAGTATTCCCTGATAATTGCTTGTATTTCTGAGGGATTGGTTGTAATAATTCCATTTTCATTCATGATTTTATCTATTTGGATCATCTCCCTTTTCTTTTTGAGAAGCCTGGCTAGAAATTTATCAATTTTGTTTATTTTCTCAAGAAACCAACTCTTGGTTTCATTGATCTGCTCTACAGTTTTGTAGATTATATTGTTTATTTCTGCTCTGATCTTTATTATGTCTCTTCTGCTAGGTTTGGGGGTGTCTTTGCTGTTCTGCTTCTATTTCCTTTAGGTGTGCTGTTTGATTTTGTATTTGGGATTTTTCTTGTTTCTTGAGATAGGCCTTGATTACAATATATTTTCCTCTCAGGACTGCCTTCACTGCATCCCAAAGCATTTGGATTGTTGTATTTTCATTTTCCTTTGTTTCCATATATTTTTAAATTTCTTTTCTAATTGCCTCGTTGACCCATTCATTCTTTAGTAGCTGTTCTTTAACCTCCATACTTTTGGAGGTTTTCCAGACTTTTTCCTGTGTTGATTTCAAGTTTCATAGCATTGTGGTCTGAACGTGTGCATGGTATGATCTCAATTCTTGTATACTTATGAAGGGCTGTTTTGTGACCCCGTATGTGATCTATCTTGGAGAATGTTCCATGTGCAATTGAGAAGAAAGTATATTCTGTTGCTTTGGGATGCAGAGTTCTAAATATATCTGTCAAATCCATCTGATCCAATGTATCATTCAGGGCCCTTGTTTCTTTATTGATCCTGTGTCTAGATGTTCTATCCATTGTTGTAAGTGGGGTATTTAAGTCCCCTGCAATTACCACATTCTAATCAATAAGGTTGCTTATGTTTGTGATTAATTGTTTTATATATTTGGGGGCTCCCATATTCAGCGCATAGACATTTATAGTTGTTACCTCTTGCTGATGGATAGACCCTGTAATTATTATATAATGCCCTTCTTCATCTCTTGTTACAGCCTTTAATTTAAAGTCTAGTCTGTCTAATATAAGTATGGCTACTCCAGCTTTCTTTTCACTTCCAGTAGCACAATAGATAGTTCTCCATCCCCTCATTTTCAATCGGAAGGTGTCCTCAGGTCTAAAATGAGTCTCTTGTAGACAGCAAATAGATGGGTCTTTTTTTTTTTTTTTTATCCATTCTGATACCCTATGTTCTTTTGGTTGGAGCATTTAGCCCATTTACATTCAGTGTTATTACTGAAAGAAATGAGCTTAGAGTCATTGTGATGTCTGTAGGTTTCATGCTTGTAGTGATGTCTCTGGTACTTTGTGGTCCTTGCAACATTTCACTCACAGAGTCCCTCTTAGGATCTCTTGTAGGGCTGGTTTAGTGGTGATGAATTCCTTCAGTTTTTGTTTGTTTGGGAAAACCTTTTTCTCTTCTTCTATTCTGAATGACAGACTTGCTGGGTAAAGGATTCTCAGCTCCATATTTTTTCTATTCATTACATTGAAGATTTCCTGCCATTGCTTTCTGGCCTGCCCAGTTTCAGTAGATAGGTCTGCCACTACTCTTATGGGACTATGGTTGTAAGTTAGAGCCTGTTTATCCCTAGCTGGTTTCAGAATTTTCTCTTTATCCTTGCATTTTGCCAGTTTCACTATGATATGTCATGCAGAAGATTGATTCAAGTTATGTCTGAAGGGAGTTCTCTGTGCCTCTTGGATTTCAATGCCTGTTTCCTTCCCCAGATCAGGGAAGTTCTCAGCTATGATTTGTTCAAGTACACCTTCAGCCCCTTTCTCTCTCTCTCTTCTTCTGGAATTCCTATGATATGGATATTGTTCTGTCTGATTGCATCACTTAGTTCTCTAATTCTCCCCTCATAGTCCTGGATTTTTTTATCTCCCTTTTTCTGAGCTTCCTCTTTTTCCATAATTTTATCTCCTAATTCACCTATTCTCTCCTCTGCCTCTTCAATCCATGCTATGGTTGCCTCCATTTTATTTGCACCTCATTTATAGCATTTTTTAGCTCCTCATGACTATTTCTTAGTCCCTTGATCTCTGTAACAATAGATTCTCTTCTGTCCTTTATGCTCTTTTCAAGCCCATCGATGAATTTTATGACTATTATTCTAAATTCTTGTTCCATTATATTGCTTAAAATCGTTTTTGATCAATTTGTTAGCTGTCGCTACTTCCTGGAGTTTCTTTTGAGGAGAATTCTTCCATTTCATCATTTGGGTAGTCCCTCTGGTGGCTCCAAACTGCAGGGCACTTCTCGTGTGCTTTCCAGAGAAACTTGTGTTGGTGGGCGAGGCTGCAGTCAGATCTGATATCTGCCCCCAGCCCACCACTGGGGCCACAGACTGGTGTGTACCTTATCTTCCCCTCTCTCAGGGGCAAGACTCACTGTGGAGTGGTGTGGCCCCTGTCTGGGCTACTTCCACACTGCCAGACTTGTGGTGCTGCTTCGATGGGATCTGGCATATTAGCCGGTGGATCTGCAAGGTGTACAGGGGCTGGAGGAGTAGGCTTAGCTCACGTTGCCATAGGTGGTCCCCTGTGGGAGGGGCCCTGAAGCACCAGAAAGGAGGCAGGCCTGTGGGAGGGATGGATCCACAGAAGCACACCATACACAGCATTTGCGTGGTGTAAGCAAGTTCAGTGAGGGGAACTGGTTCCCTTTGGAATTTCGGCTAGGGATGAGAAAGGGAAATGGCGCTTGCCAGCGCCTTTGTTCCCCTGCCTAGCTGAGCTCTGTCTTCTGGGGCTCAACAATTCTCCCTCCCAGTGTCCTCTTGCCCACCCCACTCCCTGAGAGCAGAGCTGTTGACTTTTAACATTCCAGATGTTAAGTCCCGCTGGCCATCAGAACTCATGCAGTCTGGCCCCTCCGCTTTTGCAAGCCAGTCTCTGGGGCTCTGCCTTGACAGGCGGCTGCCCCTCCACCTCTCTGGCTCCCTCCTGCCAGTCCGTGTAGCACGCACCGCCTCTCCATCCTTCCTACCCTCTTCTGTGGCCTCTTGTCTACCCTTGGCTCCAGAGAATCCATTCTGTTAGTCTTCTGGCAGTTTTCTGGGTTATTTAGGCAGATGTGGGTGGAATCTAAGCGATCAGCAGGACAAGGTGAGCCCAGCATCCTCCTACGCCACCATCTTCCCCTCTGAGTCCTGAGGGAATCCATGGCTTCTTCTTGCAAGTACTTTTGTGATCTGTTTTTTTCAGAGGTCTGCTTAGCCAAAGTGTTCTTCCACATCCAGGCTCTTTGTTCTCACTTCTGTCACAAGCTCAGACCCGTGCTGGCTGCCTAACATGGCCCACCCTGCCACCTGGAAGGTAAATTTTATTTTTTTTAAAAAAAGGTGCTGCTATGGGTATCTATGTGCATATTTAAATTTTCTTGTTAACACGACAAGGATGTCCACTCTCACCACTGTTATTCAACATAGTGTTGGAAGTCCTAGCCTCAGCAATCAGACAACACCAAGAAATAAAAGGCATCTAAATCAGCAAGGAGGAAGTCAGACTTTCACACTTTGCGGATAACATTATACTCTCTGTGCAAAACCCAAAAGACTCCACCAGAAAACTCCTACAACTGATACATGAATTCAGCAAAGTGACAGGATATAAAAATCAGTGTATAGAAATCAGTTGCATTCCTATACACTGATAATGAAGCCACAGAAGGAGAAATCAAGTAATAGATCCCATTTACAATCCAGCAAAAACCATAAAATACCTAGGAATAAACCTAACCAAAGATATGAAAAATCTATATGCTGAAAACTATAGAAAGCTTTCAAGGAAATTGAAGAAAGCACGAAAAAAAATGAAAAAAATATTCCATGTTCACAGATTGGAAGAATAAATACTGTTAAAATGTCTATACTACCCAAAGCAATCTACATATTCAATGCAATACCCACCAAAATAACACCACCATTCTTCATAGAGCTAGAACAAACAATCCTAAAATTTGTGTGTAACCAGAAAAGGTCCTGAATAGCCAAAGCAATCCTAAAAAAGAAGACCAAAGCTGGAGGCATCACAATTCCAGACTTCAGGATATATTACAAAAATGTAATCATCAAGACAGTATGGTACTGGCACAAAAGCAGACACATAGATCAATGGAACAGAATAGAGAACCCAGAAATGGACCCACAAACATACAGCCAAGTAATTTTTGATAAAGCAGGGAAGAATATCCAATGGAATAAAGACAGTCTCTTCAGCAAATGGTGTTGGAAAAACTGGACAGCGACATGCAGAAAAATGATCCTCAACAACTTTCTTATACCATACACAAAAGTAAACTCAAAATGGATGAAAGATCTAAATGTAAGGCAGGAAGCCATCAAAATCCTCTTGGAGAAAACAGGCAACAACCTTTTTGACCTTGGCCACAGCAACTTCTTACTTGACGTGTCTCCTGAGGCAAAGGAAACAAAAGCAAAAATGAACTACTGGGACCTCATCAAGATAAAAAGCTTCTGCACAGCAAAGGAAACAATCAGCAAAACTAAAAGGAAACCAATGGAATGTGAGAAGATGTTTGCAAATGACATATCAGATAAAGGGTTAGTATCCAAAATTTATAAAGAACATATCAAAATCAATACCCAAAAACAAAATAATCCAGTCAAGAAATGGGCAAAAGAAATGAAAAGAAACTTTCCAAAGAAGACATCCAGATGGCTACAGACACATGAAAAAATGCTCAACATCACTCATCATCAGAGAAATAAAAATCAAAACCACAATGAGATACCACCTCACACCTGTCAGAATGGTTAAAATTAACAACTCAGGCAACAACAGATGTTGGCGAGCATGCAGAGAAAGAGGAACTCCTTTGCACTGCTGGTGGGAATGCAAACTGGTGTAGCCACTCTGCAAAACAGTGTGGAGCCTCCTCAAAAATTTAAAAATAGAATTGCCCTATAACCCAGCAATTGCACTACTAGGTATTTCTCCAAAGGATACAGGTGTGCTGATTCGAAGGCACACATCCACCCCAATGTTTATAGTAGCACTATCAACAATAGCCAAAGTATGGAAAGAGCCCAAATGTCCACTGACTGATGAATGGATAAAGAAGATCTGATATATAAAGAAGATCTGATATATATATAAAGAAGATCTGTATATATATATATATATACACACATATACACACATACACACATACACACACACACACACACATATATGTACACACACACACACACAATGGAATATTACTCAGCAATCAAAAAATCTTGCCATTTGCAACAACTTGGATGGAACTAGAATGTATTATGTTAAGCGAAATTAGTCAGAGAAAGACAAATATTATAATACTTCACTCATATGAGAACTGTAAAACACAAAATAGATGAACATAAGGGAAGGGAAGTAAAAATAATATAAAAACAGACAGGGAGATAACCATAAGAGACTCTTTTTTTTAATTTTTATTTATTTTTGAGAGAGAGAAAGAGACAGACAGAGCATGAGCGGGGTAGGGGCAGAGAGAGAGGGAGGCACAGAATCCAAAGCAGGCTACAGGCTCTGAGCTGTCAGCACAGAGCCCAATGTGGGGCTTGAATTCACCAGCCATGAGATCATGACCTGAGCCAAAGTTGGACACTTAACTGACTGAGCCACACAGGCACCCCAAGAGACTCTTAAATACAGAGAACAAACTGAGAGTTGCTGGCAGGGTGTTGGGTGGGGGGGATGGGCTAAGTGGGCAAGGGGCATTAAGGAGGACACTTTTGGGGATGAGCACTGGGTGTTATAAATAAGTGGTGAATCACTAAATTCTATTCCTGAAATCATTATTACACTATATGTTAACTAACTTGGATTTAAATTAAAAAAATAATTTAAGAAATTAAATAAATAAATAAATAAATAAACAAATAAAATGAAAGAGGAAAATAAATGTTCCTATATGGGGAATTATAAAGCCAAAGAGTATAGACTTATTTAAAGCCAAACTTCTTATTAAAGTCTGTCTCAATTTATAC
Organism: Puma concolor; assembly: GCF_028749965.1. Taxonomy (NCBI): domain Eukaryota; kingdom Metazoa; phylum Chordata; class Mammalia; order Carnivora; family Felidae; genus Puma; species Puma concolor. The sequence goes on from NC_141669.1 coordinate 95,564,079, forward strand.
TCTAACCAGTGATGTTTCAATGTGTTCATTTAACTGTTCATTTAAAAACGACTTTGCTGACTTAGTAGGAGAAAAACGGCATCCCAATTTTATTTAATTTCTAGTTCTTTGGTAGTGACATACTTCCTTTGTAAGATTGAGTCCTGTGTTGTGCTCTGTCCTGCCAGTGTGGAGCCTGCTTGGGATTCTCTTTCCCTCTCTCTGCCCCTCCCCACTTGTGCTCTCTCTTTCTCAAATAATAAATAAACTCTCTCAAAATAAATAAGCAAACATTAAAAAAAACATTTCTCACACACAAAAAACTCCCCAGCTCACCATATTGAAAGTTGTTAGTTGATACCAGTACATTAATTTCCTTGGCATATCATAGAGTGAATGGTGGCATTTAAGTAGTTCATGAGGAACTGGGCCTTCGTCCATCATTTTATTCTAATACTATAGTGGCCTTTGTGGGATGTTTTTGCTTCTTCCATGGATATTCCCTGTAGTTCCCATGAGAGTGCATAAATTTGGGGGGGGGACCTCTTGTATCTCACCCACTCACTGACAGCTTGGTTTTCCTCTATCCATCAGCTACACTGAATGGTGGGGGCCCAATGACAGTCAGTCTGGGGCTTTTGCTTGAGCCTTTGAACTGCTGTGTCCATCCTACTAAGGGAAAGTCCTGTTAAAAAAAAAAAAAAGATAGCAGAGAGAGAAAGGAGAATGTAGCTGAATGCCAGGGAGGCCTTGACATGTCAGCCTTGATCCCTAAAGCCAACTCCATGCCTTGACCTCTTGGTTGCATAAAACAAAAAAAATTCCCTTTTCTTTCTTCCACTAGATTGGGCTTCTTCAGAGTTGCATTGGAAAAAATCTTCTCTGATGCTGTTATGCTGCTTTACTCCAAATATAGTTCTGGCTGTTTTAATTCTTCCTTATAATTAAATAATAGCTTTATCTCATTGTTTTACCATGGGATTGTTGAAAGTGAGTGTTTTAAAATAACCTTTTTTATGGGCAACAAAATGCACAATTCTTAAATATTCAGTTCAATGATTTTTTAAAAATTTATTTTAACATTTTTTTTTTATTATTGACAGACAGAGCATAAGCAGGGGAGGGGCAGAGAAAGAGGGAGACACAGAATCTGAAGCAGGCTCCAGGCTCTGAGCTGTCAGCACAGAGCCCGACGTGGGGCTCGAACCCACAAATCAGGAGATCATGACCTGAGCCAAAGTCGGATGCTTAACCGACGGAGCCACCCCGGCGCCCCCAGTTCAATGATTTTTGACAAATGTATATACCTGTGTGACAACTGCCTAAAACAATACTGAATCTTTATGTCTTACCTTGGTTATCACACTCTTTCTAGCCAGTCTTCACACCCTCCATGCAGAACCAAGTTCTGATTCCTGTAGCTAGAGATTAGTTTTCCCCAGTCTAGAACTTTACATAGATGGACTCATAGATTATGTGTTCTTTTGGGTCTGGCTTCTTTCACTCAACAGAGTCCAGTGCAACTCCCATAATATCACAGCTCTGGTTTCTCAAACAGATGATCATCAGAGAGGGTGGACACAATAAATATATGACAGAGGAGCATGACAAACTATAAACAGGACAGTCTTGTCTGCTTGAAATAGGCAGATGGAGTTAATCCAACACACATTTATTAGTACCCATTATGTGCCAGCCACTCTAAATAAACAATACCCTGGCTGCCCCATAGTTCACATTACAGGGGGACGCTTTTGTTAGGGAGAGCTGTCTGTACTTGAACAAGACCATTTCCAGCATGTTGGAGGGCCAGGTGCTCCTTTAGTTTGGGGGAGCTGGGAAGGGCCCCTGAAGTGGTGATGTTAGAGAGGAGGTCGGACTGGTTTCCTGCAAAGGTGACAGCAAGTGTAAAACCATGAGGTGGAACATTTCTGGGAGAGAAAACCAGCATGGACTAAGTGGAGCAGATGTGAGAGAGAGTGCAAGGAAAAACTTCCAAGGGGTTAGGGCATGTCAGATGTGTAGGACTCTGAAGCCATACTCTGGCGTTCACCGCCTAGAAGCTTCTCAGGAGAAGGCAGCTGTCCCTGGAGATGCAGCCTACCTGGTGGGCCCCTCCCTCTCCCCACCTCCCCTCACTTGGCCTCTTCACAGGCCCACTGGGAACGAACTGAAGATGCTGGCAGTGCCTTTGTGTTAACACTCCCACAGAGCTCTCCAGACCCTGGCTCAGCTCTTTCTCCACCTCTGTTCTCTCTACCTCTTGTGACCTCAGGCTGAATACTTCAGGGAAACTGCCCTTTAACTGCACTCCAGAGTCTGACTTGGAAAAATGATGCAACTTTGGTCCTGTGCGGATTAGCACTTGCATGGCCTTGAAAGAGGGTGAGTCTCTCATAAACCTTGTGCTTTGTCACCTCCCCACTGGCCATTTCCTATTTGTTGCCCAAACTGGGATTTCACCCAGGATGCCTCCTCTGTGACAAATTACACTCAGTCTGGTAAGAGAGCTGGTGAATTTGCTAGAGAAAAAGTATCTTAAGAACCTAGGCTCTTAAAGCATCTTACTTACAGCATCTGTTCCAATGGCTTTTCACTTACCTTTTCTTGTCTCTTTGCTCTAAAGTAGAAAAGTCTGGATCATTTCTAATTCCAACCCACCCAAGAACAGCTGATAATTTTGTCTTTTCTCTTTTGGGGGGAGCTCAAGTACATATTTTACCTCCTTCTAACTTATTTGATCTTTAGAAATCCTTACTTCTGCTTCAGAGGCAGAGCCTTTAAATGTATACAACCCATGACCTATAAATCATTTGAAACTGTTAGCTAGCACTTCAGAGGTGGCTTGGTTACTAGGAAAAATTGGATTCTTGTGTGCATTGCCACTAATCTAAAGAGGGACCTTGAATAAGGATGTTTTTTCTTTCTGGAAGAGCAGTAATTAACATCTCAGGCTTCACAAGATGACCTGAATTTAAACCTTGGCTCCACTGTTCAATAGCTGTGTGACCATTTGCAAGTTACCTACTTGCTCTGAGTCTCAGGTTGGCAAAGGAATTAAGAATGGGAAGTGAGGAGCCAGATTGCTTGGGTTCAAATCTCAGCTCTAGCACTTAATAGCTGTGCAACTTTAGGCAAGTTACTTAACCTCTCTGTACCTCAGCCCCCTCATCTGTACAATAGGGATACTAATAATCTCTGCCTCATAATGATACTGTGTAGGTTAAATGAGATAATGTAAACAAAACACATTTAGTAATAGTGCCTCATACACATTATGTGCTTTATAAATTTTAGCTATTGGTATTTTTAAAGTATTATTTTTGGGGGTGGGTAAAATAAACTATTGATGGCCTGATATCTGCTAGCATAGAAGTGTCTTCAGGTCTCATTCATATATTTTTTAAATTTTTTTTTTTCAAAGTTTATTTATTTGTGGGACAGAGAGAAACAGAGCACGAACGGGGGAGGGGCAGAGAGAGAGGGAGACACAGAATCGGAAACAGGCTCCAGGCTCCGAGCCATCAGCCCAGAGCCCGACGCGGGGCTCGAACTCACGGACCGCGAGATCGTGACCTGGCTGAAGTCAGACGCTTAACCGACTGCGCCACCCAGGCGCCCCTCATATATTTTTTAAATGTTAATTTATTTATTTTGAGAGAGAGCGAGTGGGAGTGAGCAGGGGAGGGGAAGAGAGAGAGGGACAGAGAGAGAATCCAAGCAGGTTCTGTGCTCTCAGACAGAACCAGACTTGGGGCTCAATCTCACGAACCTGAGCCAAAGCCGAGTTGGATGCTTAAGCAACTGAGCCACCCAGGCACCCCTCATTCATATTTTTAAAACACTTTGAGATCTCTGCACTAAAGGAGATGCTCAGAAAGGGAAAGATTTCATTCCTCAGGGTAGCACCTCTAAATAGCAGCCATCATCATTGCCTTGATTAGGTAATCAGTGCCCAAAAAACAGCTGAATCACAGCCCTGATTCCTCCTGATGGAAACTCACATGGTCCTTGTGCTCACTTTCTATTTTTGAAATATACCTTCATGGATGGAATTTTTGGTGAGGAAGTAAGGAAGAACCAGGGCTATTTAATTCAGAAATCTTGTGTGTGATCACGTCAATTTGGCAAAAGTAATTTTTTGCTCAGAGTTAACTGATTGGAGGTGGGAAAGGAATAATAGCCATTTTATCTAATTCTAAGCAAGAATAAAAGAAATGAAAACAAATGATAAGCCAAATCAACCTGCTATTATTCTAATCCAGTGAGACTGAGCAAGCCAAATCCTGAGTCACCTTCCTGGCCAACTATTTTTATTGACTGGAAATAACAAAGGATGAAAGCCTGAAATGACCTAGATCACTTTTCTTACAAAGCTTCTGGGTTTCAGTGCATATCCTGGAATTCCCCGAGAGGCGAGGACTGTTTACTTAAGTCAATATTCTGGAAATGGACATTTTAAAAAGTTGGGAGACAAAGAAAAAACTTAAAGTGGGATGAAACCTTCCTTAGCCACAGATTAAGTAATTTTGTTTTGCTAAATTTGCACGGGACTTATTCTTTAGTGCATGCATCTTGGAGGCATCAGTAATTACAGTGTGTTTACAAGTCAAGGCAACAAAGTAGACAGAAAAGAGTTGTTTCTGGGCTGATTCAAAGGCAGGGTGGATACTAATATTTTTAAATTATGAACAATGTACTTTGGACACACACGGATGTATAGCAATGATGAGACAAAAGCCCATTGAACAATTACACTCTTTCCAAGGACCACGCTGTCACGACGCCCACTACCAGAGGTGACTACTGTTGTGGATTTGGTGTTTCCCAGTCCACTCGCACATACATGCCCTAGAGATCCTGTGTGTGTATAAATATACATGCATACACATTGGGACTAGGCACAGACAAGATTGTCACAGCTGGGCTCAATCCTGAAACATTAGGACAGTCTGAACATTCACCCACAAGAGAATCAATCAATAAATTGTGCTGTATTCATTACAATGAAGCAAGTAAAATAAAACTGGAAAAAAATCTCAGAAATGTAATATTAAGCAAGAAAGGCAAGTTGCAGGAGAAGCCCTAGAGAAGGATGTTTTCCTTTATATACAGCTTTATGTCATTTCATGGGGTTAGCTGGTAAAGGGACAGTCTTTCCTCAGGCTTGCAGTTTGCCTGCCTCTCCCCCCCCCACCCCCATCCCCCACCTCCCTCCCCTAGGCTAAGGCCTTGAGTGATAGGTATAGATGGCTGGAGCCATCCTTCCCTCTATCTGTCTGTCTGTCTGTCTACCTGTCACCTCCCTAGAAGCCCTGAGGTTTGTCTTGCTCAAATCTCATAACCTGAATTCACTTTCATTTAGTTTTTCATATCAGCTCCTAGTCTGCTGAATTCAACACTGGCACAGAACAACTATGAAAATCCTAGGAATTATTCTGCTAAAACTTTAGCTCATTATTTTGACTGTGTTGTCTTATGAGACCGCGTGCTGTCTCAGGTTGAAACATAGACTTGAGAGGAGGTAGTTGATTTGGAAGGGATCCCAGGAAACACTGGCAGGGAAGTAGGAAAGTGAGACACGCCAGAGAAGGTGGTCTGGTGGGGTTAATTACCAAGCATATCAACCATTGCATTTTTCAGAGTTACTCTACTTCCAAAGGTGAGGGAACTGGGATCTTTATCCATCAACCATCTGTCTGTCACTGGTTGTGGGTTAACTCTCTGGCATGTCCATAGCATGGACCAAATATGCTCCCATAATGGAAAAAAAGAAGCTTTTGGGCAGGGACTCACAGTATTTCACAGTAAGTGGCCTCTGGATGCAGAGGTAAGTGCAGAAGAGGTTGGGTGGAACACCTAAAACATCTGTTCAGCATCTTGAGTGAAGATTACCAGGGGATGTTTTACATCTGCCAATATTTCCCCATCAAATTCTAACTTATCCTGTGGTCTATCAGAACCAGTTAAATACAAGCTGCTGTTTCCTAGGATTTCACTTTCCAAAGCAAGAATCATATATACCATATAAATATTGCATTGAATGCCATACTTTTATTGAAAAAAATTCATTTATGTCAGGGTACTGAAGGGACTTCCAGGGGTCAAGGCTTCCAGAAGGTGGAGAGTCTACCATTAGGAACTCTTCTAATGTAGCTTCTTGTAGCTAAAGAAATATCAACTGGGGAGGAGTGTTGCTCCCCAGAGTGCCTCACAAAATTTGAGTTTATCAGTGGTATCACCGTGTGTTTGATCTCTGGAGTATGGTTATTCAGGTCCAGAAACAGTGCTATCATGTGTGTTTGTGGTTTTCAAGATCTGGATAACTAGCCCATACCAACCATCCAATTCATAAAAGACTTTATATGTAAAGTCAGACACAATCAGAGCATTGGTAATTGGCAGTTTTTGAATGATACATCCCACCTTCCAGCAGTTTTCCTCTTGATAGCCATTAGTTAATGACAGGTGCACTGTCCCCCTACCCCCACCTTGGAAGTCTTAAATAAACATTGGCAATGTCTTACTATCTAATTTGCCTTTTAATAAATCATCCAAGTCCCCCTTACTTGATAATAGGGAGAGTGTAACTTAACTAAGTCTATTGCACTCTTCTCATCTATCCTTTCCTAAGAACACACCTGGGGTTCATAATAGAGACTTGGAAAATCCACTAGTATTGCCATTAGTGCATTTATTCCCTACCCCTCAGGACAGCCTCCTTCCCGACTCTAAAGTCCAGTAGTCTCTCTGTGCCTTCAAAAAAGCAGGGGATATTGCAGGTTGGTCACCAAAGGGTAGTCATGTGAATAACCAGGAAGAAATATGAATTCCTTCAATGTTTGTAGACAACAAGATGGCTCATGCCAAGCAGTAGCTTATGTCAAGCGGTGATGCAAGCAACCAAGGGCACCGCAGCTAAGACCAGTTATTGCCAAAACCAGCACGAGCTGATGACACCCGGAACTGATGACCAGCAGAACCAGAGGAGGTCTGCAAAGACCCAAGACTCATTAAATCCCTTTAAAAGGGGAGGATTTTTGCAGCAAACTGACTTTCTAGATGCTGACCCTTTCCTATCTGATCACATCACAGGGGCAGCTGCTGCCAGTCTGCCCGATTGATATTTGAACATAACAGAGACCCTTCACTGCCTGAACATAACAAACAGCACGTGCCAAGAGCTGATCCGGACCAAACTGAGGCCTTATCTCAACCATGCTGGCAGACTTACTTCACGTTTGTTTCATAGACTTCCTACCCCCTGTTCTACGTTGTTTGTTGAGTGACTTGTCTTAAGCTTTGCTTTGTGTTTAACTTGGATGACAAGTTAAAGTATGTGATGGAATGTCATTGAGTTTGGAATCCTAAACCTGCTTTACAATTATGGCATAAATTGTTGCTTTCCATAAATTTGCTTTATGACTGAATAAAGGCTGACACTGGGGAAAGACACAACTTGTGTGTGCACCTTCAGAGAGTGCTCATGACAGTCAGTGTCAAGAAACGAGTGCGGATCATACAGAACAGAGGTCACTCCTCCTTGAAGAGGCAAGTTTCCTCTGCTTCAAGTCCTCAGGGGCTAATGATGCTGCTGCCTAATCATGGGGAAGGTCCTGATAGATCCTTCAAAAAGCTCCTTTTTCCACTGTCAAGGATGATTTTTACAAAATGCTTCCCATGATAGATTGATTAATGGTCATGATTCTTTTTTTTTTAAGTTTTATTTATTTTGAGAGAGAGTAAGAGAGAGAGAGCATGAGCAGGGGATGGGCAGAGAGAGGGAGAGAGAGAGAGTCCCAAACAGGCTCTGTGCTGTCAGCGTGGAGCCTGATTTGGGTCTCCAACTCACAAGCCGTGAGATTATCACCTGAGCCGAAATCAAGAGTCAGATGATTAACTGACCAAGCCACTCCAGGCAGCCCCAATGGTCAAAATTCTTATTTTTTAAATTTTTTAAATGTTTATTTATTTTGAGACAGAAAGAGAGACAAAGTGCGAGCAGGGGAGGGCCATAGAGAGAGAGGGACACAGAATCCGAAGCAGGCTCCAGACTCTGAGCTGTCCAGACAAAGCTCGATGTGGGGTTCGAACCCATGGGCCATGAGATCATGACCTGAGCCAAAGTCGGATGCTTCAGCAACTAAGCCGCTCCACTGCCCCCCCAAATGGTCATAATTCTTTGTTTTTAAGTTTATTTATTTATTTTGAGAGAGACAGAGACAGCGTGAGTGGGGGAGGGGGAGAGAGACAGAGAGAGAGAGAGAGAGAGAGAGAATTCAAAGCGGGCTATGCACTGAGGCTCCACACCATCAGTGCAGAGCCCAATGTGAGGCTTGAACCCACAAAACCGTGAGATCATGGCCTGAGCCAAAACCAAGAGTTGGACAATTAACTGACTGAGCCACACAGGCACCCTGCAAATGCTCATAATTCTTAACCCCTCTCTCTATCCATTCCTTTCACTCTCCTCCTCTGACTCTCGGCTTGGCTTTGTAAGTTGCTTTGGCCAATAGGATAATAGCAAACATGTCACAATTAGAGGCTTTAAACTGCATGTGCAATTGGGATTGCTCCTTTGTCATTAACAGAAGAAGGATATGCCCAGGCTAATCCACTGGTCCCAAGAGAGGGTTGAGAAAAACATGGACCAGAGCAGAGCTACTTACCTCAGTCATCCCAGCAAAGGCCACCCTGGATCAGCCGATAACTAGTGAACTCCTAGATAAGTGATCTCAACCAAGAGCAGCCAAGCCTGACCCAGATCAGATAAAGCCCATAGACTCATGATCTGAATAAATGTTTATTGGTGTGTACCACTGAAGTTCTGTGGTTGGTTACCATGCAACATTTTAGTGGTAGAGATAATTGATATGCTCTCTTCCTGACTCTTCTGGAGACTCCATCTATGTTCCTACCTGTTCACCAGCTGCAAAAAACTAGTTACAATTCCAGTATATTTTTAAGTGCTTCTTGTAATACTGAATGAATCAAAAGTTAATTTCTCAAGTCAATTTCTGTTGACCTGCCTATCTCATGCTTGCTTGGTGCTTCTCCTGTGGGTATTTGTTTAATTAGCCTGTAAATACCCCCATTGTCCTTTATGGAGACACACTGTATGATTAGTTTCCTTGTCACCAGCACCCAAATTCTTGACGATTTCTCTGTCTGCCTCTACCTCTGGAAGACCACTCTTCCTCCCTTCTTGTCACCTACATTTCTACTCCTTCGTGAGAAAAGGAATCCCTGTCAGGCCAGTCACCTTCTTTGGGGAAAAATCTATTTATCATGTAGACACCAGGCTTATTTAGGGTCATAGACATGAGCCATAGAGAGAGTCACAGGTTCAAAGAATTTTAGAACGAGAAGGATGTTACAGATAAGCCACCAGATATAGCACATGGCTTTGACTAGCTGAGCAGATAAATCTTCAAGATTTGTTAGGTCCAGATCCTTGGGGACACCACACACACCTCTGTTTTAGCTACTTATTGGGATGTAACAAATTATCTCATTATAACAAATATTATCTCGCTATAACAAATCATAGTGGTTTGCTATAACAACCATTTTGTTTATCTGTTCACAATCATGTAATTTGGGTAAGGCTTGGCTAGGACAGTTCATCTCTGCTCTACATGGCTGACAGGTTTGACTAGGGCTGAAGGGTACACTTGCAAGATGGCTTTGCTCCCATGGCTGGGAAGTTGGTGTTAACTGTTGACTTGAACTCAGCTGAGGCTGTTAGCCAGGGGCCTCTGTTCTGTTCTGTGTGGCCTCTTCACATGGACTAGATTAGACAACTCACAGGGTGGCAATCTCTGGATAGTCAAACTCCTTACGTGGTGGCTGGCTTCTTCCAATGTGCAAAAATGAAAGCTGCCAGGCCTTTTTAAAGCTTAGAATGGAAACTGGCACTCTGTCACTTCCTCTATGTTCTATTGGTTATAAAGAAGGTCACAGAATCAGCCCAGATTCAAGGGGAAAGGAAAAATACAGGGGTATATAAACACTGGGACTGTGGTTCATTGAAAACAACCATTGTAAAAGATTAGCCCACTCTCCTTCCAGCTTTTATTAAAAATTGAGCTTCCACTGACCTTTCTAGCCGGTAAATAATGTAGCTAGGTGAGCATTGGCCTGAGAGTTAGGAGACCTGAACTTCTTACCTAGCTTGACTATTAATTAACATTAGAGACATGGAGAATTCCCCTAACTCTGAAGTTTGTCTGGATAAACTTTGATGTAGCCTCCATTTCTAAAAACAGAGTCTGAGGTCTTGGTAGGTTTCGGTTCCCAGGCAAGGCTTTGCATTTTCCTTCACGAGTCTTTCCCTTTCTCTTTGAACTGGTCTGTCTTGATCTCCATCCAGCTATCAGGAGACTAACCTAATCATTTATTTACTTCCTACACTCTGCTGATCTGTGCCTTTCTGATTTGTCCTTTTGACCTGCTTCTTTTGTGAGCTGGATGACCTTTAGCCAGCCACACAGCTTCTAGATGAACTGGGGATAAGAACCTCAGCTTCATGGGCTGTGGTGAGGATCAGATGGGAGAAGGTACATGAAAATCACTTTGCAAAATGGTACTGGGATGTGATGGCATTTTCCAGTCAGCCTAATGCCACCAGATCCATCGTGTCAGATTCAGGTGTGTTTCCACCCCCAGTTCTGGTGACAACCAATCACCAACCAACTTTGATTCTTATTTCTCCTATTTATAATGAGGGACTACATCTGTCAGTCGCATTTTCCTCTCAAAACATTCTATGACCCCAGAATTTTCTTGCTAATAACAGGTGACAAATTAGGTAAAATTATCTAAATTGGATTTACAGTTGACAGTATCACAACCAGGGCTGAGGTGCAGTGGGGCAGAATTATACAGAAGCAAAGCAAGCAAGGGGCTTCTCTTAATACTTTCTGAAAGTTAAAAATAAAAAAAAAAAACTTTATATTTATTTTGTAAGATGTCATCTTCAGAGAGTTGACCCAACCAGATAGTGAGTGTCTTGGGAACAAGGATTTTGTCTTTTTTCTTTTTTTTTAACCTCTATATTCAGTGACTAGAATAAATGCCTGGCTGAAAGAAACTCAATAAATGGGTTTTGAATAAATGAATGAGTGAGAAAACGCTCAGAGTGTAAAGAAGCTCAAGAAACAAGAGGCTTATTATTTTGATTTTAAAAACAAACACTTAAGTGATGGAGAACAATGTTAATTGGTATCTTTTGAATAGATTATTTAAACCAAACTTTTCACACTACAAGGCAATACTTTGTTGTTTTATGATGGTTATAGCTAAATTATTAATTTGATTTACTATAATCTGATTTATAACAATCTGAATTATTACTTTAACTTTTGAAAGGATCCATAAACTATTCACAGGTGGGGTCTCACAGGAACCAGAGGAAGTAAAATATGCCCTAGAACAAACTGCTGAGTCACACATTATGTCCTTGATCCCTTAGCCAGCTTTCCTAGTCCAGTATCATTTAAGATCCAGAAAAGAGCAGATATTCACCTGGTACGATGGGGGCATCACTGAATATATCCCTCCTGACCAAGGAGTTCAGGCAACAAATGTATGAAACGGAAGGTTCTAGGCTACTGCTTTGACCTATTCTGATGGTGTTCAGATTCAATTATGTAAAGCCATGAGAAACCACAGCTGTGTAAACCCCTCCTCGTCAACACATTGAGAAATCAAGCACACACAGAAATTGCCTTGTTTGTATTTTCTGGGAATAGAGGAGAAGAGAAAAACAAAATAATAGTCATTAAATATTTTTGTACCAAGCATTGTGCTCAATTCTTTTTATACTCATTTACTCTTTAGAATAAACAGCCCAATGCAAGTTTCTCTCCACTTAATAGATGAGGAAAACTGAGGCTTGGATAATTAAGTCACCCATTTAAGATTACACAGCTAGTAAGGGGGGAAAGAATGGGAGCCTTTGCTTTTGCTGTCATCCCATCCAGCCTTCTACAGAGTCAAAAGAAGTTCACTTGTCTCTTCCTGCTTTTATATCATCACCTTTACTACCATTTGGCCCTCTGTTTGTCTTTTTTTAAGTTTATTTATTTTGAGAGGGACAGAGAAAGCGTGAGTAGGGGAGGGGCAGAGAAAGAGAAAGAGAGAGACAGAACCCCAAGAAGGCTCTGCACTGCCAGTGCATAGCCCAACACAGGGCTTGAACCCACAAAACCATAAGATCACGACCTGAGTTGAAACCAAGAGTCAGACGCTTAGCCGACTGAGCCACCCAGGTGCCCCTGACCCTCTATTTTTATGTCTACAAGAACATACACACATTTCTGCAACCCCTCCATTGTGCTGAGTACAACCACAAGCACAAACTTGGGTGGCAACCACACAAAACCAAACTGCTTCTGGTGGTCTTCACACAGCCCATTGCATTTTCCTCCTTGCCCTGCCTGTAGTGTCTTCAGCTCCTTTTCCCAGTTCAAGTGTCACGTCCTCCAGGAAGCCTTCTCTGAGTCTTCCCCTCATCTCTACTGCCCAGTCTTTCCCACAAGGCCTTGCATGTGTCGCTATTGTTAATTACTATTACCTAGTTAGGTATCCATCTCCTGCATTAGACTGTGAGTTCTCTGAGGACAGGGCCATGTCCGTCTTTTCAGTTAGACTATGACCTCCCTGGGGTTTGAGACTGTGTCCTCATTCTATTTGTAACTTCACTGCTGTGCCTAAACTAGCACAAAGCGGGGACTCAGTTGCGTCTACTGATTGGATCAAAAAGATTGCCAAGAAGGACATTAAAACATGATAAAAGTGTAGGTCATAGAGAGGTACTTCAATTCAGAGAAAAGGGGAAAAAGAAGAATATAGAAAGAAGGAAGGATAATATAAAGGGAGGGTGCCACGTTCCCTGTGGCATTCGAATTCCTCAATTTGAGTTAAACAGAAACAACAGTATGATTCCATTATTTCTAATTATTCATTATGATCATTTTAATAATTGCATAATTCACACATACCCTATGTCTAAGCAACGTTAGGAGTTTCCCAGTTAAAATTTGGGGGAAAAAACCTATCAAATATAATTCCTCATTAAAGATGTACTGAAAGCAGTAAACCATGCCTTTCAATCATCTTACAGAGTACAAGACCTTAATTATAAATCAGTCAAATGGATGAATTATTTTCATATTCCAGGGTATATGTTAATTTATGTCAAGTAAATCATCAGTGATGATGATTCTGTTTTTTTATTGCCCTGTGCAAGATATATTGATTTATCATTGTTATTTTAGCTACTCAACATCTAACATCCCTTCCTTCAATAATACACTCCATTGTTTTGGGGGGTATGTCCTATCCTGTATAGTCTTGGTAGAAGATAGCACCTACTTCCTACTTACAAAGAGGATTAACACCTCAGGTTTTCTGACCCAGGGTAGCCAGCCAGTGGGTGGACACATGAGCTAGGCATCCATCTAAGGTTTAGTCAATTGGATGTTCTTGAGACGTTGAACTTGAAGTTGTGAGGGATGGTGGGAGGTCCTTCGTTGTTATGGAAGCCTTAGCAGGCTGACTCATGTGCTCTGCTTTATGACCTGTCCAGGCCTCCCAGAGCTGCCTTGGCATCTAATTTTTTTGTGTTATTTTCCAACCTGGATCTCCAAACTTCCATTGATTTTGTGAGCCTGGCATTCTCTGCATGAATCACCTGTATTTAAGTAGCCAATTTCTTTTGCTTAAAACTGAAAATGCTGTCTGAAATACCAGGTAAAAATTCTCAATTTAAGACACACATTTATATGTAGATTAGTAAAATCATTTGTATTCTTGTTTTGTGCTTAATAAAAATTACTGTTCTCTAAGAATTATTTTGAGATTCATTTTCTAGAAAATTACAGGAATTTATAAGTAAAACTATGTGATGAATTTCTCCATTTTGAATGAATAGTTTTTGTTGACATTCTATAATCTACATTCACTTTTAGAAAATTTAGCACCTGGTTCTAAATCAGGGAGTAAATCTGATCTAATATTAAACCTAACGGTGGCATTTTGTGTATTGAGGAAAGAGGTGAGGTAATGAGCACATTTTTACAGGCTTCTCACTTATGAAACTTCATCTCTCTTTAGTCTTTGTGCATCATCCTTCTATTCAAGTTGTATTTACTATTTAGATAGTTTCCTCAACTTTTCCAACATTATCTTTCAAAGATTTTTTTTAACTTATATAAGTTCTTATGATACTTAGTAATGGGCTTATGGTAATTGGCTTATATTTTTCTAATGTTGACATGTTTCCATGGTTCGATACTGAGATTTCAACACTGTTTTGATGATTTAAAAAAAGGAAAATATATCCAAGGCAGATGACATTGTGGTTGAAATGCGTAGCTGTGAAAACATCTGCTTGACTAAATTTAGAAAATGATTAACTTTTTTTTTTCCTTGAGGCATTGCTTTGTTATCAAGCATCTATCAGACATATCAAAATGGCTAGTACATTTTCAAAAAGTTTTTCAAGTCTGTCCTGAAGTGAAATTCTCATATAAAATGATGTATAGTGAAGTTTAAAGTCAAGTATTAAATCTCCTCATTTGACACATATTTGGAAAGAAAAGAAACCATTAGGAAATATTTTTGGAGGAGAAAAAATATATTTTCAGTGTCTACAGTAATATGTCATCTGAAAAATGAGGATATTAGGTTTCTTGTTGCTTAAGCGTTGAGTTTGGCATTTCATTCTTATGAAGGACCATCCTCTCTTAGGAATTTTAGGTAGGTGTAGATTCTCAGGGGCTCAAATTGCACATTGAATGGATAAGTCAACATTTCAGGATAAAAGCTGATATAAGAAAAAAACTCAAATTTATTAGGTTGTAGCTTTTTTTTTTAAGAAAATAAGGATGCAAAGAAAGGTCCTATGATCAATAAAAATAGGCTGTGTCACGACATCACAGGGGTTGGCTCCCTGTGGCAATAGCATCCAAATGAAGATCCACAGTATGTCTAATGTACTAAAAGATCTTACTCCTGAGGACAGAGGCAACAATCTTATCTGATAGGAAAATCTGTGGCTAAAAGTTGAATTTTTCCATATACTAAAATTAACATAACATTCATGACAGCTAGGATTAATGTGCGGGCACAAGATATTTTAGTCAATCTGAAGAAAAAAATTCATCCAAACTGAAAAACTCTGATGAGTGAAAATTAGAAAGTAAAATATAGTAACATTTAGGTTATCTGGAAACTAAGAGCTGGCAGGTCTAAGCATCTAAAAAGATTCCAACTATGGAAGTTAAAAAGGCAAATTGTCTCTGATAGCAAGGACTGAATTTGGGGGCAAGAGGTGGTCAAAATTAGATGAGGAGGATCTACCAGGTATTTCTCCTTTGTGTCTATTAGTAACACCAATTTAGGAGGAGATGAATGGGACTACAGTGTGTCAGGAGGGGGATAAATTACAGTTTTATAAATGATGAATAAGGTGTTTAAGAAGACGGGCAAGTCTGTCTATATTTTAGAAAGATTTCTGAGGAAAGAAGGGTAGAATTTTAAAATTTGGGTGCGTAACACATTAGTTAAATTGAAAACATCATACTAAACAGCATGCCCTAATAATGCTGATTGAGATAAATTAATGAAAAAATGAATGACTGAATTTATTCAGCAACTACTGACTGAATGTTGACCCTCCACCCTGTACTGGGCATAAATTCAACAAGGATAAATTGTATAATTGATAAGTATCTAACATCAATGATGGTACAAGTTGCAGTTTCCCCATAGGCCCTTGAAAGACCAATTTTTGGTACCATAGCAAAAAATGGAAAGTGCAAAACTATGGTCATTGCAAATTAGCTGTGGTAGTTTTTCAATAAATATGTGTTGGTTTGACTTTATGTATATAGTATAAAACCATAAAACCAAAACCATAAAAAATTCTAAAATTTTACCACAGACAACACCAGGAATTGATAAGTATTTCTCTTTATTCTTTGGTCCCTATTAGTCTCACATCTCATTTTCTTCACTTTGTCATGGTTACTTGGTCTGTCTTCCTGAACACCTGAATTCAATTTTCTGTCATCAGGAAAACATGATGCTTTTCTGGTAAGTGATGAATGAAGGAAATTATAAAGCTCTAAAATCCTGCACTCTTCCCTGGTTAGAATCTTGAAACATACACCCAGTTCAGATCAGGTTCCCCATTTGTTACTGAGAAAGGGTGTTAGCTACCTGAGGGCTCCTACATTCTTTTTTTTTTTTTTTTTTTTTGAAGTTTGCCCCAAATAATCAAAGATGCAAACAATGTTTTCTGCTTGAAACACCCAGCTAGGATATTGAAAATAATTCTTTAGAATATAATTATGGATTCCTGAATTTTCATTTATTCAAAGTATTATAATCAATAAAGTCATTCTTTTTGATGATCAGACTATCTTACATTTTGCCATAAGAAGCCCCTTCAAGTTTTATGTTTTAGAGCTCCTATGTTTTAGAAACTTTCTTACTGATATTTGGACACAGTCTTATATTCACTCTATATTTTTCTCTCCCAGACCCAGAATCATCCATTTCTCTAAAGAACCCTAATTACTTTGCGTGGAAATGATATTTGCAAACCAAGATCTAGGTGCTAGGTATACTCATTGCTACTGGGCATCACTGCTTCTAGGTTCTTCCCAAGATTAGAAAAAGTAGGAAATACAGCAGATTTTAAAAAAATAAATAGATAAATTGATTCTAAAATTCATATGGGGGTACCTGGGTTGAGTGTCAGTCCATTAAGTGTCAGACTCTTGATTTTACCTCAGGTCATATTCTCATGGCCATAAGATCAAGATTCAGGTGGGACTCTGTGCTGGGTGTGGAGTCTGATTGGGATTCTCTCTCTCCCTCTCTCTGCCCCTCCCCTACTCATGGTGCCCCCCTCAAAAAATAAAATAAAATAAAATAAAATAAAATAAAATAAAATAAAATAAAATTAAATTCACATAGAATTGGAAAAGACCTAAATAGGCAAAATAATCTTTTTTTTTTTCAACGTTTTTTATTTATTTTTGGGACAGAGAGAGACAGAGCATGAGCGGGGGAGGGGCAGAGAGAGAGGGAGACACAGAATCAGAAACAGGCTCCAGGCTCTGAGCCATCAGCCCAGAGCCTGACGCGGGGCTCGAACTCACGGACCGCGAGATCGTGACCTGGCTGAAGTGGGACGCTTAACCGACTGCGCCACCCAGGCGCCCCAAAATAATCTTGAACCAGAAGAATATACACTACCTGAAATCAAGACTTAGAACAAAACTTCAGTAATCTGGACAGAGAGGTACTGGTTTAAAGTTAAACTAGATCAATGGACCATAACAGGGGGTCCAGAAATAGATACACACTTATGGTTGATTGATAATTGACCAAGGTACCAAGTTAATTCAATGGAAGAAAGGAAAGTCTTTCTATAAATATTTCAGGAAGAACTACATATCTGTATGGAAAATGATGAACTTTGGCCCATGAATATATTTTTGAACCATGAGTTCAAATTGATATTTCCAGGTAAAATTTAGTTTTACAGAGTTTTTACTGACTTTCTTTGTTTTTTATATTTGTGTGTCTCTTTTCTCTTACACTGACAATCCATGGTCCTAACAGCAGTTAATATTTCTTTGCAGATCTTTTTGCCTTTAGAATATATCCCTCTATGGGTCTATAATCAGAATACTATCTTTAAAAGTCACTTGAAATGATTATTTTCTTTATACAGTTATGTTACCAATTAGATATATGTTGGGTTCATTTGTTTATTCTATATATCTGTTCATTTTCAATGATAAGGTTTGTTTTTTCTTTTTTTTTTTTGACTATGTGAAACATTTAAATGGTTCAAAAGTCTAAATTATATAAAAAGGTATACTTGGAGAGGACTCTCCCATCTCTTATCCATTCTACCCCATCTACCATCCCACTTAAGTCGGCATTGGTTGGTTTTTGATTTATCCTTTCCATGTTTCCTTCTGAAAAAAAAAAAAGCAAATAAACATGTATTTTATGTTCTATTTCTTTTATATTTAACAATATATCTGGAAGATTAAGTAAAATGAGGATGTAGGAAATTTTCTCATTATTTCTTATGTTTGCATACGACTGCACAGCACTACATTGCATAGGTGTACAGGATTCAATCAGCCACTTTTGCTGTGTATATATGCACTATATCCAACAAGGTCTTGCTAGACAGTCACACTGGGCTCTTTCCAGTATCTGATGGTATTCATTTTCTAGGACTGCTGCAACAAATTACCACAAACTAGGGGGCTTAAAACAACAGAAATGTATTTTCTCATAGTTCTGAAGTTCAGAAGTCTGAAATCTAGGTGATGGCTGGGTTGGGCTCCCTCTGGAAAACTCCCAGAGAGAATATTTCCTTGTTTCTTCTAGCTTTGGTGGTTCCAGGGATCATTTGGCTTATGGCTACATGACTCCCATCTCTGCCTCCATTTCTACATGGCCTTCTCTGTGTGTCTTCTCCTCTTCTATCTCTTATAAAGACACTCAATAGGTTTAGGGTCCACCAAGATAATCTAAGATGATTTCATTTTGAGATCCTTAACTTAATTACATCTGCAAAGATCCTTTTACTATTTTTTTTAAGTTTCTTTTATTATAGAGAGAGAAAATGTAAGCACGGAGTCCGGTGTGGGGCACAGTCCCACGACCTTCAGTCCCATGACCTGAGTGGAAATCAAGAATTGGAACCTCAACCAACTGACCCATCCAGGTGCCCCAGATCCTTTTTCTGAAAAAAGAAAAAAAAAAGTCAATCACAGGTTCTGGGGATTAGGATATGGCTATATCTATTCAACACAATACATTGGCTATTATAAACACTTGCGGAAGGAATAACATTCCACATGTGGTTTTATATTTGTGGGGGCAGAGTTGGTTCTTAGAAATAGGATTTCTGTGTCAAAGGGCAAACAATATATAATTTCGCCAAATTCCCCTCCATAGGAATTGTACTATCATTTTATACTTCTTTCAGGTATGGTTTTCTGCAGCTTTGCTACCAAAGTGTACTGTCAAATTTTGTGGGTTGTTTTGTTTTGTTTTGTTTACTAATCCAAGTGGTATTTCAGGGTAGTTTTAATTTGCATTACAAGTTTTTAACTCTTGATTTCATTATCATTATTAATGAAAGTGGGGCATTTATTCAATAGCATGTGAGTGTATGTAAAGTGCTTGGCACTCTGAAACTCCAGGGGTAAAGAGTTAATTAAAAAGAGGGTAATGACCTCAAGGAGGTCACCGTCCAGTAGGAATGATTTTTGAGAGCAACAGCATATGACCAGTATTTTTATTTATTTTTGTTTCATGCGGAATATTACACGTGGGTGAAAAACCATCAAAGTAATAATTTATATTTCTTGCATTTTTTAAAATTTTTTTTCAACGTTTTTATTTATTTATGGGACAGACAGAGACAGAGCATGAACGGGGGAGGGGCAGAGAGAGAGGGAGACACAGAATCGGAAACAGGCTCCAGGCTCCGAGCCATCAGCCCAGAGCCTGACGCGGGGCTCGAACTCACGGACCGTGAGATCGTGACCTGGCTGAAGTCGGACGCTTAACCGACTGCGCCACCCAGGCGCCCCTTCTTGCATTTTTTTAGAGAAGATCTGGAGTTCTACATTTTCATCAGCAAATAAAGGCTAGATATAATGGATGAGATGAAGTTAGTGCATGAATGCCTGCTTCTGGTACTACCAAGTTTTGGCAGTGTCACGTGTTTACTGTACGTTGTCATTTATCTCTTCGTTTATTCAGTTGTTCTGCCCTTTGACTAGACTGGAAGCCTTGGAAGTCAGGAGGCTGTATCTTATACATCTTTTTATCCTCAAGGTTTAGATTCATGCCTTGTACACAGCAAATGCTCCATAAATGTTTGATTACAATGACAGCTTGCTCTACAATAGAAAGTTTGAATTCCCTAAGACAAGTCCATCCTATTTTTGAATCAAAGGTATCTTCTTCTAAAGGAATGGGGCAGTGAATACTCTGACATACTATGTATAACCAGGTACAGTCCAAGTTGCTGTGACAAAGACACCTAAAATGCTTTAAAAGAAAAGGTTGTTTTTCTCTTGCAACAGTTTTGGAGGGTTTGTGGCCCTTTTTGAGATGTTCTCTGGGTACCCAGGCTGACATCATCCTGGGTGCGGGGCTTCCATCTCTGGATCTGAGTTCACCCATGTTATTGGGTTTATTATAGCTGAATATATATTTTTATAGCTGAATAATATTTCTTTGCATGAATATGTTCTCATTCTATCAATGCTATTTTGACAACTCTAAAAACAAAGAGAGGCTCTAGCAACCAGAAGATATGTTTTTGCATGCCTGGATGAGATAAATAGGACTATTTTAGCTCTTTATTCATCTTATTTAAGAAACTTTTATCGACTGCTTCTAGAGTCTAAATATCATGCTAGTTATGAGAATACAAAGCATTGCAAATCCCCAGCTCTTGCTCCAAGTTACAGGTTCCCCTGAATGAGAAAATGTTGTGTTGTCCTAATTGGATGGAAACCACATGGTTTTAAACAGCCAGCTTAAGTACTTGCTCAAATTTTGTCAAAATTTGGAGCATCAAAGGATCCAGATGCCAGTAAGTAACGCTACAGATCTCTTGTAAGAAATCTCCAGGCCATCCTTCATCTCAAAGTTTTGCTTGAGGTTACAGGCACTTAGCCTTAAAAAGCATACCGGCCTGAGAGTCAGGTCCCTCAGGTTCTATTTCTGGTTCTGCTACTGGATTCTTATGCAGCCTTGCACAACACAGAGAATGTGCACTTCCTATATAAAGCAAGAGACAAGATCCTGAGGAGCAAGGGAACTTTATACCCTAAGTGAAATTGGGTCCCAGGAACCAAGGGGACTGGCTGGACTCCTCACCCAGAGTCTGGGGATGCTCTTCCTGCTGTCAAAGCCATTCATTTTAGTGTGAAATTGGAGCTCCAATTTTAGTATTGTCGAGGGACATCGATTCGCTTCCTGGTGTGAATCCTGAGCCAAAACGGAAAATGGTTTGCATTTTAAAAGCCTTGAAACTTTCTTACTGAGATGTTTTTGTGGTTCACGTTGCACTAGAGTGAACTGGGTGGGTAGCACATACCAAGCAGTGAAAGTGTGGGAGCTCTGGGCCTCTCTGGATGGGGTTGGCGGATGCTGTCCAGCGGCTTGGGGAACTCTGGAAACAGAAGTCGCGTCGCCTCTCCCCCTGCACAACTACATTTCCCTGGAGAACTTGCGGCACACGGCCTGTTGAAGAGGAAGAACGTGCTCAGACCTAACCCATTGACTCCCATCGTGCCTAAGACACTCCAGCCTGATTGGAGGACTTTTTTCGCAGTGCATTCTGGGACTTGTAGTACAGCCTGTGCAAGGGGCAAGCTTCTTTGTGATTCGCGGCGCCGACTCTGCGCTCCGGGCGCGCCCCCGCGAGGCGGGTCCGAAAGGCGCGCGCTTGCGCCGCGCCCGAAGGGCCCGCCCGCACCTCCCGCGGGGCGGGGCCGTCGGTTTCGCGTCGACACCGCCTTCCTGCACCGCCCTTCGCCGGACCCGTCCCGCCCCTTCTTCCTGGAGCCACAGCTGAAGCGGCGGCGGTAGCGGCGGTGGCCCGGCGGGGGGCGGCGAGTGGTCCGCGCGACACGCGCCGGCCCGGACCTTATGCGGTGACTCGCGCGGCGCAGGCGCCTCCTGCCCCGCCGGCGGGGCTCGGGTTTCCCGCGGCGGGATGTTCTCCCGAAGGAGCCACGGGGATGTGAAAAAGTCCACCCAGAAGGTGCTGGACCCCAAGAAGGACGTGCTGACCCGCCTGAAGCACCTGCGGGCGCTGCTGGGTGAGGCGCGAGCCGGGGCGCTGGGCTTGGGGGCACCTGCCCGGACGCCGGCCGGACGAGGGTCGGGACTGGGATGCAGACGGCATCGGGGGTTGGGGGGGGGGGGGGCGGCGTCAGACCCTCCTCTCTGGCGCCCGGCATTGTTCCCCAACAGCGAGCACTCTGGCCCTCGGGCTCTGCCCTGTCGCCCAGAGTGTAAATTTACCCCAGATTCGTGCCGGGTCACCTCGAGGCCGGTGGAGCCGTGACTCTTTCCTCCCCAGCAAATCCTGGACTCCAGGTGCTCCATACACACACACACACACACACTGAACTGTCTCCTCCTCTCCTATTTTTTAATTTTAATTTTGGACTCTTGACACCCTTAGTAGACTGAGTCTCCTAAGTGTTCCCAGCACACTTAATTGAACTGTCATCTCTTTCGTGGGCCCACTCCCCTTAAATTTTATTTTTACTTTTGAGTTGGAGTCTTCAAATAGACTGAGACATGAAGCGCTCCCAGGATAAATTAAATTTAGCTGTCATCCCTCTTCCCATGCTCTTTTTATTTTTATTCTTATTTTTATTTTTGGTCTGACTGCTTAGGTTTCTTTGTGTCCTTGGTGTGAAGGGGGGCTCCTCCTGTCTTCTTGGAGGGAAGGGTGGCTTTCCTGAGTTCAAGGAGGCTGCTGCTTCTTTATTGCCAAGATGACAGTGATAGTTCTTTGCCTTATTTCGTTTTTATGGACTGCTGGATGGAGGTTCTGTGGAGCCCTGGGGGCCCTGCAGTTGACCTGTGATGAAGCTCGTCCTTGTGGGTGTGAGGTGTCCACAAGGCTTCCTGTCACCTGCTGCATGTGATCTGTAGCTGCTTTGCTAGGCTGTGCTTTGTTTTGTTTTCTTACCTACTTAGTCTTAACTTTTGTTAAGGACCAAACACCTGTGCTGTCTATAGTGTTTTGCGTGGGTGGGGGTGTGAGAAAAGAACACCTTGTTTCTTCAAGATATCTTTTGTATTCTTAAAATGAGCAAAAATCACCTGATTTAGGACACATAGTCTAATGTGCCTATCACTTGAGGAGATATGGCGTAAAAGAATTCATTTTATATGTG
The DNA here is from genome assembly GCF_028749965.1 of Puma concolor. Lineage (NCBI taxonomy): Eukaryota > Metazoa > Chordata > Mammalia > Carnivora > Felidae > Puma > Puma concolor. The sequence continues at coordinate 95,587,037 of NC_141669.1, forward strand.
AGAATTTTAAATAAAGATCTTGTTCGTGAGATTAAAGGTTGCTAAGTATTTCTATTTATACTCTGTGAAGCACCTCTGAGAAAACACACACCTACCTGGTTTCTCCAAGTGAAGTTATTCACAATCTCGAATTCCTTGAGATTACACTATCTTGTTCGGTTTGGAATGAAATATAAATTAGTTACTTACTGTTAGAGGGATTAGTTTTCAAGACTTTTGAAAGTGAAATGTGGTGTCCTTGGTAAACTGAACTGTCTGCTTCCTGTAGTAAAATCTCATGCACACACAGCTTGCATTGTGCAGAGTTTTTAGTAGTGACTGATTAACACCTACTGCAGGAACATTTTTGATAAAGGAGACTTGAACAGTATTTTAAAGCATTTGATACTCTGGAAGTTTTCCTGTGATAGAGAATTTGAACGTTTGTTCTTTCCAAGTCTGCAGGATTAAGTTGGCTACATTTTGTAAAGGCAGAATCAATTAAACCTAGATCAGTTTGGTTTCTTAGAGATCTACAATACATTGTTACCATTCTGAGAAAGTTAGTTTTCAAGGCTGTGTAATTGAGGTTTCACTTTAAGGTGCATATCCTATTTTGAGGAACTTTCTTTTTCATTTCATTGAGCTCATAATGACCTCAGTTTTGTAACAAAGAGAGGTTCTTTGATATTAGGTTTCTTGTTGATCCATTTGTGGAATGATCCAGTTTACTTTATTGCTGCAATCTTTATCCATAGGGACTAGATTTTTGTAAATGTGTCTGAGGAATTCTACTTGTAATGTCTAATGTAAACTTTTGCTAACAACTATGTTTTAAAGACCTCAAAGAAAGGGGCATCTGTGTAGCTCAGTTGGTTAATCGTCCTACTCTTCATTTCAGCTCAGGTTATGATCTCACTGTTGTGAGATCAAACCCTGCATCAGGCTCGGTGCCAAGTGTGGAGCCTGCTTGGGGTGTTCCTCTCTCTCTCTCTCTCTCTCTCTCTCTCTCTCTCTCTCTCTCTCTCCCCTTCACCCTGATTGTGCATTCACTCACTCTCTCTGTCTCTTTCAAAATAGATACATATATAAAAAATTAAAAGCTTTAAAGAAAAACAGTACATTAATGTACTTGTTCCTAGGATATCAGATACCCTATTTGTTTGCTACTTTAAAAAAAGTTTTTTTAATGTTTATTTTTGAGACAGAGAGAGACAGAGCATGAACGGGGGAGGGTCAGAGAGGCTCCAGGCTCTGAACTGTAAGCACAGAGCCCGATGCGGGGCTCGAACTCATGGACCGTGAGATCATGACCTGAGCCAAAGTCGGACGCTTAACCGACTGAGCCACCCAGGTGCTCCGTGTTTGCTACTTTAAGAAAAAGCCTATTTAGGGGCGCCTGGGTGGCGCAGTCGGTTAAGCGTCCGACTTCAGCCAGGTCACGATCTCGCGGTCCGTGAGTTCGAGCCCCGCGTCGGGCTCTGGGCTGATGGCTCAGAGCCTGGAGCCTGTTTCCGATTCTGTGTCTCCCTCTCTCTCTCTGCCCCTCGCCCGTTCATGCTCTGTCTCTCTCTGTCCCAAAAATAAATAAACGTTGAAAAAAAAAAATTTGAAAAAAAAAAGAAAAAGCCTATTTAGAAAAAAATGGCCTCTTGATCTGAAAGATAGTAATTGGCCAAAATTAAGAAAACTATTTGAAGGAATTGAATATACATTATTATTGTATTTTTATTTGCATATTCAGGTAATACTCTTGCATTTCACATATTTTATTGTCAAGTGATAATAAAGGTGTTCTTTTTTTTTACATAGAAAGATGATGGGGTGCCTGGGTGGCTCAGTAGGTTAAGTGTCCGACTTCGGCTCAGGTCATGATCTCACAGTCTGTGGGTTCGAGCCCCACGTCAGGCTCTGTGCTGACAGCTCAGAACCTGGGGCCTGTTTCAGATTCTGTGTCTCCCTCTTTCTCTGACTCTCCTCTGTTCATGCGCGTTCTCTCTCTCTGTCTCAAAAATAAATAAATGTTAAAAAAAATTAAAAAAAAAATAAAATAAAACAAAAAAGAAAGATGATACCACTGATCTGAATTTGCAGTTATGGCTTCATCACTTTGGTTAGTTACCTAGCCTGTCTTTGAACCTCAGTTTCTTTACTCTGTCAAATGGGTATGGTAATGTCTGCCTTGTAAAGGTTATTATGACTTAATATATAAACTACTTCAGCTTGGAGCAGGCATATAACAATTCCCTTTCCCATTACTTTCCTCCCATCATTAATAGGATAGGACAAGTATTTTGATAGGTAGTTTCCCACCCCCCCCCTTTATATTTTGATAATTGCTGTGAATTTGTTCTCTCTTTATAAAAATTAGTCTAAAACTGGCTAAGAAACACACAATGAACTGTGGAAAGTAGAATTTTCTCAGTCATGGTAATGGTTCAAGTTAGAACTTGCTTAGCTACTTTAACCTGGCTACATATTGTAGATTGGTCTGATATTATTAACTTTATTTTACAAAGGGGGAGACTGAGGCACAGGCAGACCTTACAAGGGGCCAAGTGATGTTCTAAATGATCTGTATATATTGTGTTAATCACAGACAGAACCATGAGCTCTTAGGTCCCCTGACTTCCAATTCTCCCTGCATTGTTGACATTATCGGTGGGAAAGTAAATGAGTATACAAAACAAAACAGAAACCAAAAAAATTCTCTGTATTGCTGTCTTGCCCCAGCAAAGATTCCATGTTTAATTGAAAGTTGAGTGTCTACTCTGAGTCCTAAAATAGAAATGGCATTGATGTAGCAAGAAGACTTGATGTAATTAGTAAGCATATAGTATGGTATGTACTTAGATAGTGGCTTTTATGGTGGACTTCAATATAGGATTTCAAGGGGTCAAAAAAGATCATTAAGAGTGGCACAAAGAGAAGGACATCTTGAAGGAGGTTTTACTCATCCTGGGCCCTAAGGATGGTTAGACTAGTTCTGTCCAATAGAAATATAAGGTGAGCCACATGTTTAATTTAAAATTTTTTAGTAGCCACATTTAAAAAAAAAGGAAGCAGGTGAAATTAATTTTAATAATACATTTTATTTCATCCCACAGATCTAATATGTATTATATCAACAGGTAATCAATATAAAATAATATTTTTTACCCCAAGTCTTTGAAATCTAGTGTGTGTTGTATACTTAGCACATCTCCTTTCAAACCAACTGCATTTTAAAAGCTTAGCAGCCACATGTGGCTAGTGGCTACATACTGGACAGAGCAAGGTTAGAATTTGGGAAGGGCAGGGGGAGGACAGTTCCAAGCAAGGGGACCTGGAAGCTGGCAGTGAAAATATGCATGGCAATGATGTGTAAAGGTGAGGAACACCAACCAACCTGCCAGTTCCTCCTGTCTGGTGAGGGAATCGAGTAATGTTGGTCATGAGATAGAGTGCTAGAACTCTTGCCCTGAGGGTGTTCACAGTGTCAGATGAGTGATTACAGTGCTGTGTAGTCCAGGGGTGGGGGCAGAACGGTGAGTTGGACTGGGGGATACTGGTGGGGGAAAGGAGGGTGGCCTGACTGGCAGAAGCTGGGGCAGTTGGGGGGCCAGATCAGAAAAGGTCTTGTTTGTCTGAGTTGGAAACTCATGTCTTATCTTGGAGGTGAGAGGGCCCACTTGAAGAACTCTTAGTAGGTCAAATGATAAGACTTGAGAGCTGCCTGTCAACAGAGTCAGGAAGATGGACCGGAGGGGAGGGGTGACACTACTGGCAGTGAAGAAACAGATTATAAGGGTCTGAAATGAGATGCTCCACGAATGGAGAGGAGGAGCAGGATTACAAAGGACCAATGCAGCAGGAACTAGTGATTGTCTAAGTAAAGTAATGAAACTGAGGTTTGCAGAAGCCAGGTGAGGAGTGATCAATCTGAAGGAGAAGAGATCTGGGATGAGAGGCCATAGTCAAGTCTAATCATGTGACATCAGGGTTTGGGCCAAATATTTGAAACCAGAGAGGAGAGAGCAGTCTCTCTCAAATGCTCTCTATATATGGACAGAGTAACATGGAACATTTTGGTATATTTCAACTATTTCTTTAGGTAGGGACAAGTTCACTTAAGCAATTTTATTTATTTTTATTATTCATTTATTTTAAAAATATTTATTAATTTTTGGGAAGAGCACAAGTCGGGGAGGGGCAGAGAGAGGATGACGGAGGATCCAAAGTGGGCTCAGCACTGACAGGCTGACAGCAGCAAGCCCAGTGTGGTGCTTGAATTTAGGAATTGCGAGATGATGACCTGAGCTAATTTGGACGCTCAGCCAACTGAACCACCCAGGTGCCCCTCACTTAGAATTTTAAATGTTGCCTTTTAAACTTATTTTCTTATTAACATTTTTGTACCCTTTTTCCCCCTCTCATTTTTATTAACTACAAACATTTGTTGAAACTGTGCAGGGTAAGTTAGCTTACCATTTCCTGGATGGTTAAATTGTTTCCTTCCTTTCTCTTTCTTTCTCTGATGTAAATAATACCACGGTAAACACCTTGGGAAGCAGCTTTGTATTTTGTGTTATTTCGTTAGGACAGATTCCACTGAGGTCAAATTGCTGGGTTTGAACGTGTTTATAACTCGATTCACTGTGTTTTCCTAAGTGTTGCTCCCAGTGAGCCTGCTAACAGCAAGGATTGAGACTACCATTTCCACTGTTGTCTGACAAGCAATAAACACATTTGTGTAATTTGATAATTGGCGGTAGGCATTTTGGAGAGTAAGAGTGTCAGGGATAGGACCAGAGGAGTTGGGAGGAGATCCTGGCTGATGATAGGGGAAGATGAGTTTGGTGTTATGGGTGTTGAGTCTGAGCAAAAGGCAAGATCCAAGTGGAAATGTCTGGGAGGTTGTTGGACATGGGGTCTGGAGCTTAATAAGAGGATAAAAGCTACGATGTGGTTGTCTATCATCGTCATGGTTCCATCGAATCTTCCCACAACCTCTGATGAAGGTAGGAGGCTCTTACTCTCAACCTATAGATGAGGGAACCAAGGCTCAGTGCACTTAACTACTTGTCTGTTAGCACCCCGTCCATAAGTGGCAGAGCCAGGATTCCTGATTATGGAGCCCATTTTATGCCTCTGCTAGTTACCTGACTCAGAAGTATATTTACATATCAGATAATATATTTACCCACCACAGTGAATGTTAACATAAAAACAAAAGCCCAAGGGTTTTTGCATGTCCCCCCAAAATGTTGCTTTGACTTGTGCTGCTTTCTTCTGTTTTACTAGATTCTTCTAAGGAGACTTGAGGCTGTATTTGATTTCAGCATGGCAGAAAATAAAGAGACTCCTTTTGTGTTTTTCTGTTCATTGGCCTCTCTGTGCCCTTGGCAGGCCTAACAGGTGGTACAATATTGCATGGACATTACTGCCAAAGGACACTCTACAACCAGAGCAAAGTCGGAGGTGCAATTTCAGGCTCTTCAGCCAGTCTTAGTGTGGTCTCTCTCATTTAACCTTGTTTGAAGCAAAGTCATTTTGCCATATGCTCCCTTTGCTAATTTTTTATCAGTTACTAACATTAAAATGTTAGTATCTGTTAGTATCTGTATCCTCTGGAATATAAAATGAACTTTAGACACATACGTGAAATGCAGATATACCAATCCCTGCCTCTAGGGCTTGAGGATGTCTGTACTTTTTCTTCTTTTTTTTTTTTTTTTTAATATTTTTTAACGTTTATTCATTTTTGAGAGAGAGAGAGAGACAGAGTGCGAGTGGGGGAGGGGCAGAGAGAGAGGGATTCACAGAATCTGAAGCAGGCTCCAGCTCTGAGCTGTCAGCACAGGGCCCGACGCAGGGCTCGAACCCACGAACTGTGAGATCATGACCTGAGCCCAAGTCGGACACTTAACCGACTGAGCCACCCATGTGCCCTGAGGATGTCTGTAGTTCTGATGTGAGAAGGAAGAACCTAGGGTAAGAGTCTGATTGAGCTCAGATGTTTTGTTTGGGACCACTTCCGGGAAGAGAGATCATTGATAAGCCTAGAATATTTTGATGTAAACTTTTACTATTTTTATTTTTATTTTTTTGTAAGTGCGTTACTGGCAATTGGGTATGAATACTTTTACTAGCTGTTTAGAGTACTTATCTTTCCATACATAAAACTGTAGAGAATTGTTTATTTAAAAAAATTCACTTTCAAAATAGCAAATTCATTCCATTTAAATTTTTAAAAGATGTTTATTTTAAGAGACAGAGAGGGAGAGAGTGTGCTTGCACATGCGAGCAGGATAGGGGCAGAGAGAAACGGAGAGAGAGAATCCCAAGCAGGCTCTTCGTGGAGCCCAACGTAGACTGAGACAAAATCAAGAGTAGGACGCTCAACTGACTCAGCCACCCAGGTGCCCATCAATTTAAATTTTAAAATTATTTTTTTTATTAAAAAAATGTTTTTAACATTTATTTATTATTGAGAGACAGAGAGAGACAGAGCACAAGCAGGGTTAGAGGGAGAGGGAGACACAGAATCTGAAGCAGGCTCCACGCTCTGAGCTGTCAGCACAGAACCCAATGGGGGGGTCAAAGCCATGAACCATGAGATCATGACCTAAGCCGAAGTGAGATGCTTAAGTGACTGAGCCACCCAGGTGCCCCAGATTTTAAAATTATCCTTTAAAGGAGGGATATAAGTTATTGTACTGTAAAATTAAGAATAATATATAAATGTAGTAAAGATCTATCTTGTCTTTGGAATTTTAAAAAATTTCAGTTCCACAGACATTTTTTCAAGAGTGTGAATGTGTAAGGATGTGTATGTGTCTGTCTGTCTGCTCGGGAGGGCTGTGTATTCAGAGGTCAATAAGGCACAAGCCCAGAACTTAACGGTTTAATAGGAGACGCAGACACATAAACAACTACATTTGGCATGAAGGAGTTAGTGCCTCTATAGAGCGGGTAAAGCTGCAGAGGTGGCCACACAAGGTGCATAAGAGGCACAGCAAAAAGGCCTCTTGGCCTTGGAGAGGTCGCCAGTGCTTCCTGAGGGAGATGAGGTCTGAGGTGGGTTCAGAATAACAAATACAGGGTTTCCCAGGAGGAGAAGTTGGGGACAAGGGGACTGCAGAGGGAGGGACTTGTGTGAGGGTAATGGTGTGGCCACATGGAGTTAAGTACAGTGGCTTTTATCCTGTGGTGTGGGTAGATGTTGGGAACCAGGAAGACTTGAGTATAGGATAGGAGCCAAACCCGATGTGTCCCCTTGATGGATGGCCTGGGAGTCTCAGTCTTTCTGAGATTTGGAACACGGGTGCCGGGAGAGTGAGAGCTCCCATCCTTTTGGATTGCAAACCATGAGGGTGTAGCATGGGCTGCTAGTGTTCATCTTTCCCCAGTGTCGAGGGCACCTGCCTCAAATTGAATTCATACTCAGAGAGAAGCAGGGCAGAGACATGGAGGGCGAGAAGAGCCCACTGGACCCTGTTGAGTGAGAGGTTCAGCCATGTCTGCTATCTCCACCCCTGAACTTCTCAGCTGCAGGTGGTAGTAACACCCTGTTTTTGCTTAGCTAGTTTGAGTCATATTTCTGGGTCTTGAAATGGAAAGAATACAGATTAATATGCCTGAATGAGAGGGGGAAATCCCAGATCAGAGATGGGTGGGTGGGTACATATGTGTAGATATGCTTCTTATATTTTTTAAGAGCTGAGCAAAGTTGAGCTTATGTATGTAGGAGAAGGAACTAATAAAAGAGTAAAATTGAAGAAACTGTGGAGAGAAAGGGGGTAAAAATGGAGTAAAGTATGGTCTGCAGTGGGAGGTCTCATGCCATGGCTTTTGTTTTCTCTGGGAAAGTAAGAGGTAGTGTCAACTGCTGAGTTAGTTTCCTTGCTGGTGTAGTGATAGGAATTGAGGATGTCTTCTTCCCTTTCCTGTGCCATGTATCCCCTTAAATAAAGGAAATATTGTAATCTGTAAGATTGCAGTTCTTATTCTTCTGTGGAGTCATCTCATAAATATATTTAACTTCTGTATTAAATGCTTGGCCACAAATGGGGAAATGTGTGTGTGTGTGTGTGTGTGTGTGTGTGTGTGTGTGTATAGTGCAGATGTTGCCTGCCCTTCTGCTCGGTGACCATGTACCCCAGAGCAGCATCAGGCAGGACCAGGGGCATACTGTGTTCTCAGTGGTCTTCTTTCCCTCACACCTCTCGCTGCAGGACCATCTGACCTGTCAGGTGCAATTTTGATCTCCATTTTTGCCTTTAATGTGACTTAACCTCACATAAGATGTAACTTGATTGCACTGATATCCCATATTCATGTGGCACTTTACGCCTTTGCAAAATGTTTTCTCACATTCTCATTGGATCGATATGCTTCCTTAAGCAACCAGTTCAGAAAGGATTTACCTTCTAGATTCTTAGTCGAGCTTTGTTTCTGAGTATGTTCTGAATGCCCAATTCAAGTTTTTAACTGTGATTTTTACAGAAGAGATATTTCATAACCAGTTTTGTGTCTTCTTTTAGAAACTGAAACCACATCTGAAAGATACTTTAAAAGTATTTCTAATTTTTAACTGTAGATATGTAATTTCGCTCTTGTAAATGTGGTTTAGTTTAAAAAGATAAAGAGCCCTTTGATATTGTCTTGCATTTGATTTTAAGTGATGGCACATATTCACTGAAACTCAACCATGGTTTCAAGGACACATAGGTACTAATGACGTTTCTTGTGCCCAGTTGTGGCAACTATGAGAATGCACCACTCATATCCCTACTGGGGGCAGCATGACTGACTTGATATCTAGCTGCTGCCTTCTGGATTCACCACAACAAGAAGCCAAAGCTGAGCTTCTCTTGGGCTACTTGCAATTACTGAGCAAGAGATTACTAATGTGGTTAATTCCTGCAAGACCCGGATGCCTCTGAAGAGTGGCCTTGACTTGAGGACTCCCCATTGGTGTGGTCAAGACCTTCTCACAACTGAGTTGGATCTGAGACTCTTCCTCCCCAGCCCTCTTTCTTTCCCCTCTCCTTTGCAGGGGTCAGACCTTCACTGTGGTGAAGCCTCTCCTTGCCTTCTCAGGTCTTCCCCCTTCACAGACAGTTCCCCCGATCAATCTCCTGCAGGTGTAATCCTATCTTGGTGTCTATTTCTTAGGGAGCCCCAACGGACATACCATCCCTTTCCCCAGAAGGTGTTGCCCATCCTACCATGTAAAACCCTTCCAGGAAACAGCATGAGCACACTACATCTTCCACGTGAACTTTCTTTGTCCCTCTGTCCCGAAATGATCTTTTCTGAGAATTCCCATAGCACTTGGAACCTCTCATTGGCGTTGCTCGCCTATTGTACTTAGTTGTGTTCTGCCAGATCTCACCTACTAGATGATAAATACATTGAGAACATGAAGAGCTTCTTGTTCATGCTGATTCCTTTTGGTAACATACTTCCTTATTTATAGTCATAATAATTAGCATTTAATCAGCACTTTCATGTGCCACACACTGCCAGAAATACTTTCACATGCATTAACTCATGCAGTCCTCCCAAGTGGGATAGGTAATATTATCATCCTCATTTTACAGATGAGACACAGAAAGGTTAAGAATCTTGTCCAAGTTTACACAGCTGATAAATGACAGAGTTAGGATTTGAACCCAGGCAGCTGGGCTCCAGAGTCCCCTTGTTCATTTAACAGTTATTTTTTATCTAGACACAACATGTGTCAGGCATTATACACAGCATTGGGGATGCCAGAGCTTGCAGTCCAAATCTAGAATAAATAACTATTGAAAAAAAAAAAAAAAACCAAAATGTGATTTCCCACATAGATGGATGTAAGTCTGTGGGGGAGTAGCAGCCACCTGTGTGGATGTTTTGAAAAATTCCTAAAAGTCTTCCTGACCCAAAGATTGTTTTCACAAGCCAGATGTTCCCATCATTAAAGTAATGATTCAAGGGGGGCCTGGATGGCTCAGTCGGTTAAGCGTCCTACTTCAGCTCAGGTCATGATCTCACAGTTTGTGGGTTCGAGCCTTGCGTCCAGCTCTGTGCTGACAGCTCGGAGTCTGGACTCTGCTTTGGATTCTCTGTCTCCTCTTGTCTCTGTGCCCCTCCCTGCTCACATTCTGTCTCTCAAAAATAAATAAACATTAAAAAAATTAATTATTTGAGACCATGAATTAAGGTCTCCTGAGAGAGTCCCCTAACCTTCTCCCTCGTGTACATGCACTCATTATCAGACCCTCCCCTCTGATCCCAAGGGGGAAAAGCTGTAAGAAAGGACTGTTTGTGTGGACTAAAGGGAGAAGAGGTTGGGAAAAGAGTTTGGGGGTGGAGGGCAGCAGGACAAGGAGGCTGTTGGTAAGGATGGGCTTGGGGAAGGCTTAGGCAAGTACCCTAGATATTCTTTCTTGGAAACAATTTGAGAGACACTATTTTAAAATTTTACAATTTACACTGTTGTAAATTTGTAAAAACCAAAACTGAGTCACTATCCCAAAAATGGACCTGGTATAACTACTGAAAATTCTTTCAATGAAATCTTTGATAGTATTTTCAAGACTGCATGGAAGAGAGGGGAACAGATGACATGTTGCTTCTTTGCAACTTTTTAAAGAGATTGATGTGTTTTCTGTCTGGTCACATTTCTGGTGCAAACAATGTAGACTTCTCTTTCCCATGGACTTTATATCTGATAAGGTGGAGATGTGTTTGGGTTAGTTAGGCTTGACGTAGTAGAGCTTATGCTCAAGTCTTAGGTAGAAGTAAAAACATCACCTAGTGTGTGTGATGTGTGTGTATCATATTACAGCTGTTTATGTTTGAGAGAAGGGTTCAGTTCCTCTCTTCCTGCTCCTAAAAATAAATATATACACGGACATATCCACATCACTTTTAACTGAAGTAAAAAGTAAATAATGAACTGGACAAATATTTAAAACTTAGAGGATATAGTTATATCCTCAATATCGTCAATACACAGAGAGCTCCTACATATCAACAGGAAAAATTATAATGTTTAAAATGTATGTATATATGTCACAGATGAAGAAATGACAAGACCCATTGTTTTATATGCCATCCTTCAGTTATCTAGAATATATAAACTTATAAATGTTTATTTTTGAGAGAGAGAGAGAGGGAGGGAGTGTGCATGAGCCTGGGAAGGGCAGAGAAAATGGGGACAGAGGATCTGAAGCAGTATCTACACTGACAGAAGTGAGCCTAGTGTGGGGCTGGAACTCACAAACTGTGAGATCATGACCTGAGCCAAAGTTGGATGCTCAACCAACCGAGCCACCCAGGTGCCCCAGAATATATAAACTTATAAATTAAAATGTATTTACCTATTATTTTAGCAAAGTTGCTGGTGTGTGTGTGTGTGTGTGTGTGTGTGTGTGTGTGTGTGTGTGTGTTTCCCTGAATGATTTCTCCTGGTTCCAACACACCTTTGACAGGACTATAATTTGGTATGATCTTTCTGAAAAGTAATTTGTTGGAATATGCCAGTGGTCTTAAAAATGTACAAATCATTTGAGCAGAGCCTGACTCAGGGCTCAAATGCACAGAACCATGAAATCAAGAACCTTAGCTGAAATCAAGAGTTGGATGCTTGACTGAGCCACCCAGGCGCCCCTATTTCTTTCTTTTTTAAGTAATCTCTACACCCAACATGGAGTTCAAACTTATGACCCTGAGATCAAGAGTTACACAGTCTTCCAACTGAGCCAACCAAGTGCCCCAGGCTCAGACCTCCACACCCATCCAAAGGTGGGAAAACTGAGGACCAGAAATATTAAGACACTTGCTTGAGATCACAAGACCAGTGTGAGCTGTGAAGTCAGGTTTTAAATGCAGTAATCTGATTCCAGATTTTTCAAGATTAGCTACTGGCCTTTATTCCTTCCCCTAAGGATAGATGAAGGTTGAAGTCTAGGGAAAGGCAGCTAGAGACAGAGAGTGAGTGGGGGAGGGGCAGAGCGAGAGGGGAACCGAGGATCAGAAGCTGCGGCAAGCCCAATGCAGGACCAGGAGATCATGACCTGAGCAGAAGTTGGACGCTCAACCAACTGAGCTACCCAGGAGCCCATAGTCTTCTCTCTGTCTGCGGTTTTGCGTTCCACAGTTTCAATAACCACGTCATCCCTGGTCAGGAAGCAGATGCGCCTCCATGTGATGAATCATCAGATGGTCAGTAGTAGCCTTCAGTGACCTGACATCACAACGCCTGTGTCATCCATCTCACCTGTGTCATCACATGGGCATCTTTTTGCCTCACATCATCACAAGAAGAAGGGGAAGGACACAGACTATTTGGCCTTATATTCATGGCTGCACTAAAGCCCAGACATCTAACTGACCATGTCTACCCAGCAGGTTTATGCCTAAAGATGCACAAGGCTGATGTTGCTGCAGTCAAATTTACAGGTTTCTGCTATGGCAGGAGTCTTCTGTGCCAATTGCTACCTATTCCTTGGCCTTGGCTGCCATCTGCTCCTTGGCCAAAATGCCTGAAACTCTGCCCAGCTTCAGACTTCCATCTCCATCTGCCTGAGACATGTGGTCTTGAAGGCATCCTCAGAGCCAGCTGCTACTACCCTTCAGGGCAAGTACACCTGCCTACTGAAACGGACATTGTTAACCATTGCACCGAACCATTGTGTCAGTTATTTTCAGTGCATTATCTTGACTATTCAACATAACGCTGTGAGATGCTCTAAATCAGCAATCAATTTTGGAACCTCTATTAAATTCAGAAGGCAAAAACAATTACATTTGGAGAAAAGAGCAGAACCACCATCAAGGCCTCCTGAAGAAGCACTCCTTCCTGGGGCCCCCGGGTGTGAGTGGAGTTTATGATGGTCCCCTGGCAGTCGGATCCTCCCAGTTTCTTCTGTAGACAAATGTTTGGATTGAACTTCACCCTCTGCACAATGAGGAAACATGTTTTAAAGGCCTCACTTGTCAAAAAAGACTTGTAAAACAAACTTAACGAGACTTCTAGATACAGTGGGAGCCATACAATAGGCTTCTTTGGTGCTTGAGTTGGAAAGCAGCCTCTGCAGCTCCTGCCATGCTGTGCACCGTGCCCGGTCTGTCCCCTCCTGGCTGCAGCCTGTGTCCCCTGCCCACCCCTCCTTTTACCTTCCTGATAAAATGTGTACCTGGATATTGCTCCGTGATGACTGACTGTTAAAATGCTCTGCAAATAAAAAACTGCTGCTAAGTCACACTCAAGAGAAGTACAGAAAATCCTCCAATGTTACAGTCAGCTGCATTTGAATAGAGGCTAAGCAACAAATTTCTTCTAGGCCAACCCTTCACTTTTTAAATGGAGGAGACTGAGGCCTAGAGAGGGGAAAGCACTCGAATAGTATGCATATTTTATGACAGTAAAAGAGAAGATTAAAACATGAATAGATAAGACTTAGGGCAGGACTTTATGCCAGAGGGGGGCCTTTAGACTCTTCTTCCCTCTCTGTCCCCTTCCTACTCCTTTAGTTTTCCCCATAGTGCTTGCCCTCCCAGTACTAAATGAGGTTGGTAGCCTGTTGTTCCCATTTTACAGAAAAATTATAGACACACATTCCCCATAACAGAAACAGGCTGGTGGCCCTGTGGTAGCCAAGTCAGGATTCCACCTCAGGTGTGCCTGATGACAGAGCTTTCTCTTAATCACAATAACATTTGAAAGATGAACATGCGGAGGCTTGGAGTAGAGAGTCATAGGTACTGCCTTAGGAAGCAGCTGGTCCCGGACTCAGATCCACCATGACTACATAGGAAACTGCAGGTCTTTTCCTGGTACTACTGACCCCTGTCTACCTGTGGTCAGATCCTAAAAACTCAAGTCCATTTTTAAGCCCAGTGCCCCCTTTCATTGTTAGGAATATTTGGACTTCAAAACGAGGGAGTTTGGGGGTACGTGTGGCTTCTTTGGGACTCAGGCAGTGAGGATAGATGTCTTTAGGTTCACCTGGCAGCCTCAGGCTGAATTCCTGATTCCCTTCCTTCCCTAGTTCTCCCTATATCCCTTGGCCCTCTTCCTAGTGCATAGTAGGTGCTCAATAAATAGCTGCTGAATGAATGAAAAAAATGTACATATCATTTGATTTAATTTCTTTTTGTAAGAAATTATGATATACTTAATGGCTATTAAGAAATGCATTGCAGCATTGTTTTCTTGTTTAAAATTTTGTTTATTGAAGTGAATTCCACATAATATAAAATTAATCATTTGAAAGTGAATAATTTAGTGGCATTTAGGACACTTACAGTGCTGTGCAATCATCACACCTCTATTTAGTCCAGACATTTTCATCATTTCAACAGAAAACCCTGTAACCATTAGGCAGTCACTTATTCCTTCCTCTCTTCAGCCCCTGACAACCACCTGGGTATGTAACTAGCTGGGGGATCTTTTTGCTTTTTAAAATTATTCTGCTCCACCAGAATGGTAGTACAGTTGACCCTTAACAACAGGTTTCAACTGCGTCGGTCCACTTATACGTGGGGTTTTTCCGATAACTATGCAATAGTACTGTAAATGTCTTTTCTCTTCTTTATGATTTTCTTAGTAACATTTTATTTTCTCTATCTTCCTTTATTGTAAAATATGGTATTTAATATATACAACATATGAAATGTGTGTTAATTATCTGTTCATGTTATCAGTGAGACTTCTGGTTAACAGGCTGTTAAGTTTGGGGAGTCAGAATTTGTTACATGCTGTGAGTAGATACCCCCAATCCCTGCACTGTTCAAGGGTCAACTATATATGTTGAACATATTTATACTAGTCAGAGCTCTTGGTTGCATGTGGCAGAAACTCAAACTAACTTGAGAAAAGGGGGACTTAATGATACATACAACTACTCTAAGGGAACGTTTATCTTTAAGTATGTATGACTGTTGACAGGGAGGTGAGTGGAGTCCAGGGAACTCACTCATTCTCATGTCCACTCTCTTTTTTTACTCTCCCTTGATGAAAAATAACTCCTCTCCACTCTTGGTTCCATGTTTGTTTGTTTGTTTGTTTGTTTGTTTTCTGTGCTTCTGCTTCATTCTTAGGTTGACTCTGCCAGGTGCGAGAGAGATGGTCCCCGAAAGCTAGTGGCTCCTCCCGTAGGGCGCCAGGTCCTGAGACCACTCTGATTGGCTTTACTTGAGTCATGTGCCCATTCCTGTACCAACACTGGGTGAGGGAGATGGAGTACTCTGATTGGCTGGCCTGTATATCATTTGTCCTTTTCCTGAGGACTGAGTCTCATTCTGGCTCATATATTTCTGAGAATAGTTCTGGAAAGGCATACTGATACATTCCCACAGAAAATAATACTGCTAATATCTCTGCTCATCCCCATGTATGTCACAAGGGCATTGCCTTTTGTGTTAATAATCCTAGATCATTGAGAAAACCTTACATGACATTCTGTAAGTTCTACTTAAGACTATGGGAGTTACAATTGAAGGTTTATCTAATTTGAGGGAAGTAAGGGTTACTGTTCTAATAAATGGATTAACCACCCTTGAGTTCTGTCTGTGTTAGACAGTATACCTTGTTTTTAGGTCATTTCTACAAATAGTTACTGAGGACTTGCTATTTGCCAAATGAAGCTCCAGTTTCATGAGATTCTATTAAGGGAGATGAATAAGAAACAAATAACAAGCAAATGTATGATATAATTGCAAGTAATGATTATAGGAAAATGAAGCTTGATAGGGATGTTTGTATGTTGGTCTAGACAGCTGGGTCAGGGAAGGCCTCTCTGAAGAGGGGTTTAGAGTCAAGACCTGGGTTAAGCAGGGCATAGCTTGGTGATTATTTCTGGGAATAGTGTTCCAGAAGGAACAGTAATTCCTGGAGAGAATCTGCACACACAGAAAGTGTGCATGCTCCAAGTCATAAATACGCTTGAGAATCTAGTGGAAGTCTATAGAGTTGGAGGAGTTGGGAGTGGGGGAGGAAAGGGTAGGACCAGGTGGGGCTTGTAGGTCTCAGGGAGGACTTATAAGGTAAAATGGAGAGCCCCATGGGAAGTAAGAGCAGGGGTATGACCTGAGTTGACCGTTAAGACCTTTCTTTGTAGAAAGCTTTATTTTATTTTGGCTCATTTTGTTAGAAGTCCTGTCCTTTGTCCCAATACTGAGCAGTGGCTAGAGACAGAAAAAGGAAGAGGTAAGAAAAAGAAGTGGTGCCGGGGAAGAAAAGTGAGTGGCTGTGGAAGCCATGACAGGGCAGTCCCAGGTTCTGAGGAAGGTAGAGCACACGTGGTCTGTGTCTGGCCTTATTGCAGAAGTGAGTAGTGAGGAGAACACTGCAGCCCATGGGACAGGGAAGCTAGACTGCAGTGGGGCCATGTGACGGGGCCCACACAGCAGCCCAAGCTTGTAACAGTATGGAGGCAGGGTTGCTGTGTTACCCCAAATTCTAGTAAGAGGCACAGAGCAGATACATTAGAGAGTACCCCTGATGTTGACAAAAAATGGAGATCTGCCAGCAGCTGAAAAAGAATGAGCACAGGATAATGCTGATCTGTCAGTACAATATTAATTTATCTTTATAAATGATTGCCAAGAAAAGCCAGTGGTTGGCTCCATTTCAGGTGCGGGCTAAGTTAGGGCCCCATTTGTACTTTATATTGTGTTTCTTCATGGAGAGGCCTGAGGGAGCCTTGATCTCTAGCTCAGTGTTAATTGAAAACACGTGATTTTTACGAACTGATGTTGCTAGGTGTGCACAGATGGAAATTCTGTTCTGGTAGTTGCTTGTCAGTTCCAGGTTTACACAGAATGAAGAAACATGACTTAATGTATGCTAAGACTACCAGGTCTTAGAAATGAACCTTATCCGGATTTGAAATTTCATCACCTTTTCCATTTGGGGATGTCACACATTTGTTTGTCCCTACTCAGTACAAGTTATTGAGTGGCTGGGCAGAGATAATTTCTTCCTACCTGGCTCTATTATTTTTCTACAGTTTTTGGTAAATGACAGAACCACAGCTTTCCTTAAAGACAGCAAAAGTCCTCAATAACTAGATCATTACAAGGCATTATGTACAATGTATATGTTATTACAGAATAAGTTTCATTACAGTGTTGAGCAGGGGAAATTTAAATTACTTGCAGTTTTGGGGCATTTTGGTCTTGGAAAAGATACTATTTTATATATTGTGTGGGTCTTGAGTGTACTTCAAAGTTGGAAAGTATGACACGTTTGAAGAACATTATGGTCTGGTGTCATGTCTGCTGGGTTGTTCTTTTCTTTTTTTATGGTAAATAGTCAGACTTTGAAAAAGATCTGAAAAAGATCTTTTTCCAAAACATTATGGCAACTTCCCCCCCCCAATAAAAGATAGGTTTACATATTTTTTCCTTTCTCTAATTCCCCACCCCACCCCCACATCCCCTCTCTAGTAACCACAAGTCTGATCTCTTTTTCTATGAATTTGGCTAGTTTTTGTTTTTTTGTTTTTTTGATTCCACATACAAGCAGGATCATTGGATACATTTTTTTCCCTCTGTTTGACTTATTTCATTTAGTATGAAGCCTTCAAGTTCCATCCATGCTGTCATGCATAACTTTTTGGTTATGAAATTTAATGTACTCATTATGAACATTTGAATGATACAGATAAGCAAAAAATAATCAAAGTATGCAAAAGCTCTTCAGATTCTGCAGTCTCCTGATGACCATTGTTAGAATTTTGGTCAGTATGTTTTCTGTGTTCTCTCTCGCTTATGTGCATCCTCCTCTCTCTGTTTCTCTCTCTCTGTGTGTCTGTCTTGGGTGTGCAACATACGTAAACAGTTTTACATGAAGAGTCATTATGCATGGTCTAATCCTAAATTTTGGACTTAAAACTCCTTGGACATTATCCCACATCAGGAAGTGAAGACTTAAGTAAGATGGTTCTCTCTGCCCTCATCACCACTTTTCTCCTTCCTTAGTTCTTAGAGGAGAGGTAGAGGTTACCAGCTAGCTCCTGCTTTATCTGTTTTATTTCTGTCTCTAACTCCCTGGTGAGTGGTTTTGACTGTAATTTAGGCTAGCCCCAATTCAGATCAAGAAAAGTAAAAGCAGTTTTGCACTGACTTAAAAGGTTTGATGAAACTTGATTCCTACTGAAGGAAAAGATATATTCAAATGTATGTAAAGCACATTTGGTTAAATAGTGTAATTCATTGGTGTATGTTTATGTTTTATTATGTTGGTACTTCATATCAGTTAAAAACCAAGTCTTAGAATCCTGCAGTTGAGAAACATATGTTAAAATATTTAAATAAAATAGCTCTACTTTTAAAAACTTTAGCACTAGGTAATTGGGGTACATCTTTATACAGAATTACTTTTACACAGGGACTATCAGTCCTGGATAACAAAGTATTAATAGCTTCCTGACTTCTAAGAATTTTGCTTTCTATATCTAGTTTACCTTATGGGTATAAAGGAATGAAAATTATACATCTTAGGAAATGAAGTAGGATGGATATCTTTTCCAGCCTCTTCAATCATACTAATAATTGTTTCCTGTTCAACTGTCAGATTTTATTTCAGTACTTACAAGGATGTTTTTGGATCCAAGTAACAGATGCAAGTAACAGAAAACTCATATATGAGTGTAAATGATAAGGAATTTTTTTTTTTCCTCCTGTAAAAGCAGTCCCAAGGCAGAGTGGCCTGAGAGTCAGCTAGTTCATTCAGCAGTTCTGTGGTGTTGACAGTCCAGACTCTCTCTGCCTCCCTGCCTTGCCATCCTTGGTATCCTCAGTGTGGCAGGTTTGTCCTCAAGGTGGCAAAATGTCTGCAGCCATTACAAGCATTGCTCCCAAATAGAACAACATCCAGAGGCAGGAAAAAAAGAAATACTTCTTGTGTCTCTTTAAAAACAATGAATCTTTTCCAGACCTCTTCATCCAAGTGCTTCCCATTTCTTATTGACTAGTGTTGGGTCACAGGCTGGAGCCTAAACATATCACTGGCAAGGGGTATGTTGGCACCATAATTGGCTGAGCAGCATCAAGTCTGGCGTCCTGGGGCCGGGGACAGGCCAGCCTCTCTGAAGGACATGACTTTGTGGGGGAGGATGAGCCCTGAACAAATAGAGGCTCTGTCAGAAAGAGGAAATTGGAAGTGACTGGGATGGGGGGCTGGAGGGAAACCAACAGTGTCACTATAGGCCAATTTTACTTTTCAGGTTAAATGCTATAGAGAACATCTATGGAAGTAAATCATCTAGTATAATAAAATTTTGAATACATATATATTTTTAGGGAAGAATTTAAAAAAAATTTTACAGTGTAAGTGGTATATACAACATGGCTGTAACATATATAAGAAACAAAACTATCAGCAAAGCTGAAAGATGAGTTTGTGTCATTTTCTGCAAATAAGAATATGTAGTTTAGGCCCCAGTATGCTTCTAGAAGCTATGCCAGGGTTCTAGTGGCCTTTTCCTTCTCTTGGGCCAGGCTGATGGTGCTTGGGCATAGAAGCACGTGTGTATTTCCTGTTGGCCCTGGAGAGGACTCAAAATTGGATTAACAGTGTGAATGGGGTTCGCTTGAATGGTGGAGCAAAAGCCTGGTTGGCTTGGATCCTTTGTTGGGTGACTAGGTTTAAAGTGTTCATTTTATTATTATATATCACAAGTTACATATATATGAAACTTATTCTTTCACATATATTCAGTATTTAAAACAATTTTAAAAATCCTCCTTTTTTATATATAGCACATGGCCTGTGTTCATATAAATACATTCAGTTGATTTAAGGAGGTCAAAACTGAGACTGGGGTTCTTTTGAGTGAATATGGAAAGGGAAAAGGGGAGGCATGAAGGGTAAATGCAAAGGCTGATTAAAAAGATGGGTTATGGAAACCAAATTAGGGGGAAAAAAAGGAGTGAAGACTTGAGACAGAGAATAGATAGTGACTGCATGGTGGGGTCGTTGGGTTCAAGGAACCGGTAGGGTTGAAAAGTTGTTGGAATTAGGTTTCTAGAAGGGGTGAGCAGGATGAGAAGAAATGGCAGGCTGCAGGAGAAAGGACTGAGACGGAGAACCCAGATGCGGGGAGGTGACAAGCAATGAGTGGGTCTAGGCTGTTGGGGGGGGGCATGCATAGCCAGAGTCAGACTGGAGGAGAGTCTCATTAGGGGTGAGAAGGTCAGGTATCACCTTTGTAAATGCTGAAATCAGTGCTAGTTACAAGAGAAAGAGTGATCCAGGTTCTGAAATCTTCTGAGAGTGTGCTGGGGTGAGTGGAACAGTCTGTGCAGCTTGGGTGGGTGGGCTAGTTGGTGTGTGGATTGGTTGTGTGAGCAGCAAGGAAGTATCCATGTATGTGAGGGGAAGCACTGCAATGGTCTGGATATTGCAGGGAGGACACTGACCTCATTTTAGGCCAAGTGGTAAGTGGTGGTGGAGGAGAATGGGAGGCTTACCTTATAGTCTGCAGGGAAGCAGCTCCTCAAGGGGCTCCAGGTTTTAGGTAGAGCTAGAACAGAAGGAGACCTTTACAGATGTGGTGGAGGAGGGGTATCTGGTAAGCTTTATTGGATATAGGGAGTATAAAAGCTGTGGTTAGGAAGCTGGGGTGAGATTAGGCGATTCCCAGAGCCATATAGAGGTGACATTCAGAGATATGGGTCATGTGGGAAGCTTGGATTTCTACAGACATAGACGGAAACCAGGGTGGACTGCCAGAAAGGACATCCCTGGTGTGTGCCTAATCTAATGGTTGTCTTCTTGTTGAGTCTGGTGTCAAGCAGCTTGTGGTGGGGAGGTGGGGAGTAGGGGCTGGGTATTGTATAGGAGCAAGGGTGGGGTGGGGTGGAGTAAGGGTTATTTTCAGTACATTATCGCTTAACTTCTGGATGACTCCAGGAATAATTTTATGTCAAATATGTCCAGTGATGTTTATACCTAAAAGTGGATGTGGATTGAAAACATGGCACTTGAGAGAGTTTTTCTGAAATTTGAACTCTCTATGGCATTAGAAAAAGTATGCTTGCAGATGGACTTTGATCTTTTAGTTCTCAAGACATTGCAGAACTTCTAGAAATAACTTCGCCTGGTGGGGTGTGAGGCGAGTGGGGTGTTAGGCCAGGTGTCCTTACTTGCAAGCTGACTTTGGGGGATGTCTAGGCCCAAGTGCCAACTCATCCTTTTCCACCAGACTTTTCACATCACGTCCTTGACCAGATCTTGTTTCAGAGTCCTGAAGCACTGGAGCTGAACCTTTCATCTGCTATGTGATTTAGCATTTCATTCACACCAGGATTTTGTATTTGTATATAATCATTATAAGGGATATTTTTAGGTCCGTAAATAGATGCATTTTTTAGATGTGTGTTTCTCTATAATAATAATGATGAAAGCATTAATTTACCATTGAGGCACAGTCAGCATACCTGCTGTCTTATGACCTGATTACTTGCTGAGTCTTGAAAGGGCTTCATTGTGTAGATTTTACCTCCTTACGAGGTACGAAGCTCCAGGTCATTTACCTGCCCTTGGCATAGTACTGCATACACAGGAGGTTCTAAAACCTACTTGCTAATGTCAGGAAAAGGAGTCCCTGCCTGCATCCTGGTTAGCATAGATTACTGTTGACAGAAGTTTGTTATCAGTGGGGCAGCCTCTGTTATTTAGTTCCATTTTTTATTGCTTTTTCTTCTTTAATGGAAGTGAAGATGTGTTATACTTGGAGGCATCTCTTCATGGGCTTGCTGGCCCTCATGGCCAGTGAAGTTGTTTGGTGATGAATTTCTTCCTCCCCATCAACATTTTCATGATAATGTTGAATAACAGCCCATCCTAAACCTCACAGTTTACATGGGCCCTATGGCAACACGTGTCTATTTCTCTTCCTCACCCAACTGCATTGTCTGGCTCTGCCTCTGGCTGCTGGTTGCTTGGTGTTGGTTCCACTGTGGGGTCGGTCCAGCTCTGCTCCATGAACTTTCTCTGGCCCCTTGACCAGAGGCCACCTGAGGTTCTCTAGCCACCACCGGGTCATATTTCTAATGACTGGTTGGCCAAAGCAAGTCAGGAAATCAGCCCCAAATCATTGTGAGTGTGCACCATCCAAAGGTGTGGATTCAGGTAAGGAATAATTTGTGGCATTTTTACAAACTACCACAAGAAGGAAAGAGGACAGGGACCAAGGCAGTTGAGCCTTTAAGTAACAGTGCAACACTAATGACATTTATCCTTGGTCAGTGTTTTCTATCTTGCATCTGACTAGTTTATTTTCCTTGTTCTCAGTTTCTAAATTATGTTTACTTAAGTTGTGAAGTTCACCTTGAATTTTTATTTCCCCTTTGTCTGTATCACAGTCTGTAATCTTGAGCATCATGCTTTCAGTGCCATTGTCTAGGGAATTTGAGTAACGTGGTAAATGATACCATCTTCCTCTGTACTTGGATGTGT
Organism: Puma concolor; assembly: GCF_028749965.1. Taxonomy (NCBI): domain Eukaryota; kingdom Metazoa; phylum Chordata; class Mammalia; order Carnivora; family Felidae; genus Puma; species Puma concolor. The sequence goes on from NC_141669.1 coordinate 95,609,457, forward strand.
AGGCAGGACTTGGAAGACTCTTAGTTCTGGGAGGGGGCACTGGAGGGACGGAGGAGTAGGAAGCACTGGGGGGGGGGGGTCATTCCTTCCTAGGGAGGAACTGAACTGAGCTCCTTGTTCCATTTGAGGGTTTCCATTGGGGCTCCCAAGTGGGATAACGATCTTTTCCCCTTCCTTTGGTCTGCTGAAGCAGGTTTTTGTGAGGCTCTATTATGATCCTGTCAATTAAAAAGTAGTAGAAATGGAAAAAAAAAAAGTAGTAGAAATGGTATTGAAAAGGATTATATGTGGAAGGAAATGGAGGGATAATCCCATTGGTTTCATAGGTTTGTTTATGGGTAGTGCTTATTGCTGTATTGGAATCAAGTGCCATTTAATAAGGGCCAGTCTCATTAAGTGTATGAGTTTCATGAGTCATTGAGTTTTATGGCTTCACAGGTAAATGAAGCTGGTTATTCCCACCTAGTGAGATAGCCTTTGTCAGGAGCTAGGTAATTGTAAAACAATTAACATTTATATAATGCCAAATGACACTCTGACATGCCCATTTTATCACCACAGCAGTCCCGTGATATAGGAACCATTGTTGACCCCATTTCTGAGATTGAAATTGAGGCAGAGAGTGCTTAATAACTTATCCAAGGTCCTATAGCTTCTGGACTTTACCCAGGCAGTCTGCTCTGGAGGTTTTTGACCTCAACCTTTGCTATTGCCTTTCAGCTAGATAGGGAGAAAGAATTGTCAACAAGAGGTTTCAGCTGGACAGAGGAGTGGGAGGGGGTAGCTTTTGGTATGGATTATAGAAGAATACTTTTGAGATAAAATGAGAAAATAATAGAAACAGTTTATTGGCTCTTGGTTGGTTGCAAAGGAGAATGAGAAGTTAAGGATTTCTTTAAAAATTCAGAAATGACCCCTCTAGCTCTGTAAAGCTGTCTGCTGCTTGCCTCTCTGTGTTTAGTCTGAACATACTTCCCTGAGCTTTGTTATTATCGTTAGGCCATGTGCTCATGTCTGTGCCAAAGACAGTGAAAATCATCACCTCAAAAGCACACTACCACCTGAGCTCTATAGTTCAGCACCCTTCCTTACTGGTCACCCCAAGTGCTGTGGCTCCTTCTTGGGGAAATTGGCTGTTCCCATTTTCAGTGCTGCTCACTCCCATTATTTCTCACCTGTCTGCTTATCTTCCTGCTCTTTTTTATCTGGCTTTCCTGCAAATCCCCAAGGTGATGATTATTTTTATACATTCCTGACCTGATTTCTAGTTTTAATTTATTCCCTCTTGTCTCTGAGGCCTCTGTGTGGTTCAGATTGGAGTTGGAAGACCTGGACAGGAGTTCTGCCCACATCCCTGATTGGCTGTGTTACCTTGGGCAGGTTATGTAAGATCCAGAGCCTGTGGTTTCTTTATCTTGATCACACCTGCCCCATCTCCCTCACAGGGTTATGGGTGAGGGTCAAATAAACGAAATTCTTTAAAGTGTCTTTTAAAGCATGAATATATGGCATTATTAATATTCTCAACCTCCTCAAGTGGCCTTGTCCCCTGCTTTGATGCTCTTCATTAGCTTTGGTCATGCTGCCTTTTGCATTACTTGTTTGTTTACTTCTGTACCCTTGAGAGCCCTGCATCTTACTCTCTTTGAATTTCCTAGCACTTGTCTCAAGGCTGGTCGGCCTGGGTACCGGCTCAGTAATGTTTGAATGAATGGGTAAAGAATGAATGTCTGTCTAACGGATGTTTCTGGTCATAGTTGTTTTTTTTTTTTTTTTTTTGTTATTGTTGTTCATTTATTTTTTCTGAACAAAGTCTTTCTCCTTCTCTCTATGCTTCTTGGAGTTGGTCGTATTGAAAAGCAGCCCTTCCTTGAGGCACCTGGGTGGCTCAGTCAGTTCTGCATCCAACTGTTGGTTTTGGCTCAGGTCTTGATCTCATGGTTTGTGGGTTTGAGTCCCATGTCAGACTCCGTGCTGACAGTGGGGAGCCTGGTTGGGATTCTCTCTCTGCCCCTCCCCTGCTCATGTGATCTCTCTCTCTCTCTCAGAATATATAAATAAACTTTAAAAATATAGCCCTTTCTTGCTTTCTTGTGTTCCTTTTTGCAGGATGCTAAATTCCAGTACCTGTGGTTTCCTTCTCCAAGATCTAGGCTTATTTTATAAATACTCATCTGATGAGTCTTGCTTTTTAACAATAAGACAAGTAAATTCTTCTAGCTATTGAATTAGAGATATAACATATTTAGTGCTTATTTTTTTTTAGTTATTTAACAAATATGTATTGAGTACCTTCTGGGTCCCAAGCTCAATTCCTGGGGCTGGAACTAGAGTGGTGAACAAATCAGATGGGATTCCTGCCCTTATGCAGCTTACATTCTAGTTGAGTGCCAGTCAGTGAAGAAGTAAATGAATAAATGAGATAATTTCAACTAATATTAAGTGCTGTAGTGGGGGGAATCATGTGAAGAGGACTCCCAGGACAGCGAGGAGTCCTCACATACATAAATAAAACTGCATACGTTATAGATGTAATGCTCTTGGTTTCCTTGTGTATCAAGTTACCTTAAAGGTATCTAATGGTCTTGATAGTGAGTACTTCAAGTGATGATGAATGGCTGAGGAGGAAGGTGGCTATTATCTGGACTTTTGGCTTCATGAGAGGATCTCAGTCTGTATGAGTGTTCCTCAACCTTGACTAGGACCCTCTTTATTCAGGTTGCTCTATTTGAGTATCTCTGATAGACCAAGGGGGACCCAGGAAATATGAGGGAGTCATCAATCCCAGTACCTTGCTGTGCCACCTTGCTGCATTAGTGCACTCCCATCCTCAATGCCAGGGTAACAGCTCACTTGCTAATGGCATTCTGTGTCTGAGGCCCCTTCACTGGTGAGTAGTCAGGCATCTATCCATTGCAGAACTTGGGAAGGAAGAAGGCATGGTGATAAGATAACATGTGAAGAATGACATGTGGGGCATTTTCAGATTTCTTTGAAGAGGTAATGTATGATCCCAGTTCTGAAGGATGGGAGTGAATGAACCATATAGAGATCTGGGAGGGGGGGGGCAGTGCAGACTAGAGGTTCCCCAAATGGAGAACATGTTTGACAAGTTTAAGGGATAGAAAGAAGCCTCTGTGGCTGGAGTGTAGGGTGTGAAGGACAGAGTGGTGTGAAATGAAGTTGGCATTGAATGGAGGAAACCATGCAGGGCCTTATAGGCCATGGTCAAGAGTTTGGATTTTATTAAGTACGATTGGATGCTACTGGGAGGTTTTGAGCAAAGGAATGGCCTGGTTTGATTTACATTGTTAAGTTTTTCTGCTAACTGCATGGTGGAGGATGGACTGTGGAGGGGAAAAGTGGAAGCCAGACTCTGGGCAGAGGGCATGTTGCAGGTAGGCGAGGATTCGTGGTGACATAAGCTAGGCAGGGCCGTGAAGGGCGAGAAGTGCCCAGAGCTGGCGCATGACAGAGGTGGAGCTGACACACCAGAGATGTGCTGTGAAGAGTGAGAAGGACCTGGATGACAAGCAGCTGGGTGGGTGGTGGGGCCTGAGGGAGGAACAGAATTTGAGGGGAGAACAATACTTTTATTTGGACATGTTTGATTTCAGGAGCCTTGTAGACCCTCACGTGGAGAAACCCAGCTGGCAGCAGGCTTGGAGGGCAGAGCTTGCAGGGTGAAATCTGGAGTCCTCAGCACAGGGGTGAAATCTCTCTCTTGATAGTACCAGGGATTTAAAAGTGGGTTAGGCCATTCCTTTCCTATAGACATATGATATAATGGTTTACATGTTATGGTCATTATCCTATCATTGTATGTTATAGGCTATTTCTTTTATTTAACTCATTCAAGAAAATATTGAACTAAATAAATACGGTGCTATATGTAGGGGACATAGTGATGCGTGGGATGGACTGGGGGTCTGTAGATTTGGTAGTATCTCTAACAGAAAAGACAGATCATTCCTTCAAAATAAAGTCAAGAATTCCATCAGGAGGGATTCCATCAGGAATTAAGTAGAGTATATGTTTTATGACTTGGGGAGAACCAGCCTGTGGGGCAATAGCAGAGGCACTGACCTGGTCTCCAGGTGGGCTCGGGATGTTTCAGCTACCAGTGAGTGCTAATAGGAGCTGGCGGGTGAAGTGTGCTTCAGAGGGAACAGTTAGTGGTGGGTCGGCCAGCAGTTTGTATTGGAGCGAAAATGAACAGAATCCTTTCTGGGAATTGCACATTCTGTGGAAGGTACTCAAGGGTTCCTTGGCAAGATTATGTCACGTATAAGAATGATCATACTAGTGTCATTGCTACTGCTTTCACATAGGTAAATTTGTTAGTTACTAGGAACTTCCACTGCTCTGTGCTATTTGGGGGGGGGGCAGAAAATACAGTATGAAATTGACAGCTCATATGACTTTACAAACACCTTATGTGCATTATTTTGAAGAACTATATCAGAATTATGTAGTTATCTGAGTACAACAACTCCTTAGATTCACCAGCATTAGTGCTAAATTTATAGAACTTAAACATCGTAATGGATGTGTTCACATATATTCACAGTATTAGGACCCCAAAAGGAACTGAATCCACTTTGTTGTAGATTGAATAGCAATCTTGGATAATCCTTGCAGAATTTAAAGAAACTGTTTTTAATTTTCCCAAGATTTACTGGTGTATTCTTCCCAAGAGCTAACACTTTGTTCAGGACCCTGTGGTAAATGGCACAAGCACCTTGTTTGCCAAGGAAAACATACACAGGTGTGTCGACAGTGGATCACTGCTCTGACCAGAGTTGGGAGGCACAGTTGGGCCTCTGGAAGAAGTGGCTCTGTTGCTGCTGTCGTGTCATTGGGCTAAGCTCCCTGCATAACCTTCCTATATAGCTGCAGTCCCTGGTTTAGCAGAACTAGTGCACAGGGAAAAACACTGCTAAGGGAAACTCTAGGAACACATGGTGGGTCTCCCTGTGTCCAAGCGGGAGTGGAACGGGTCACCTGGGAGTGAGAGAGAAGGCTGCAACCAGTGGCCCAAGTGGAAGTGTGCTGGGGAACATCTGCTAGTTCTCCTGAGCTGCTCTCAGGTCAGTGGGGATGGAGGAGAAACTGGCCCATGTTGGACTCGGGCAGCAAAATTGTTTTTCACATGTACAAACTCATCCCTCTTTATGGCCTATGTCAAAAGCCACGTCCTCTGTATGAACTATTATTCCTTACCCTCAACATGAAGGAATCTTGTTCCTCTCCAGACCTGCACTCACCGCTGGCCTTCTAGCTGGTCTGTGAGTGCAGTGCCGCCATGGCTCTGATGCCCTTGAATCAATCTCCTGCAAGCGTCTGTGTGTGGGGGAGGGGCCCCAGACCTATTAAGGTCTCTTAGTGGAGAACAAATGGATAGGGATACTATTTTCGTTGTTCTGTTTTGTCTCATAGGGGGATAAAGCTAGTTTTTACTGTCCTTCATTTCTGAAAAGGTTGTTTGTGAGATCTGATAGTTGTATAAGGTTATCGTCATAACCTTTCCTTGTGGAAACTTTTTCTTTTCAGATAATGTGGATGCAAGTGATCTTAAGCAGTTTTTTGAGACCAACTATTCTCAGATATATTTCATCTTCTATGAAAATTTTATAACACTGGAAAATAGTTTGAAATTAAAAGGTAAGCATTTCTACCAAACAATTTTTTTATATACAAAGTTTTTTTTTGTTGTTGTTAATGTCCATAAAGTGTAAAAGGTTGTATGTGTCGTGAGCCACAAGTTGGTGGGAGATTGCAGTGGTTAGCATCTTTGTTTCCCTTGAGCTTTCACTTATGCAGCTGTTATTTGAACAACAGATGACTAAAGGGAAAATGGAAGAAGTAACCCACAGAAGTCATAAGTTCCACAGGAATAATTTACTTAAAAAGAAAAAATAAAAGTAATATGTGCACATTATAAAAAAATTCAGATTCCATTAAAGAGTTTGAAATGAAAATTGAACCATATGTTTTTCCTAGACCCCCAGTCCTGCTCTGCATGCAACCACTATTAAAAGTTTCATGTATTTCTTTCTGTATATGTTATTAATGTGTTATATCGGTTTATGGTTATACCAATATCTACTTACATAAAATATTCTTTGAAAAACCAAGCCAATAAAGTCACACTGCACAATCCGCTCTCTATTTAGGTGACAGGATAGTGTAGTCTGGGGATCCAGCCTGGGTTTGGATCCTGGCCCTACCTTTCCAGCTGTTTCTCCTTGGGCAACCTCCCTCTGACTCAGCTTACTTCCTATCAGCACTGAACAGGTTAACATGTATCTGGGATTTCAGGACAGAGTGTGACACATAGTATATGCTCAGTAAGTGTTGGCTGCCATCATCACCTTGTTTATTTTCATGTATTTTGGAAATCCTTACATGTTAACACCCTTATTGCTACCTCAGTTTCATTTATTTATTAAACAAGTGTTTTTTTAATTTGAGTATAGTTGACACGCATTATATTAGTTTCAGATGTATACGTTGTGCTAGGTTCACCACAAGTGTAGCTACTACCTGCCACCGTGCAGCACTGTTAATAGTACCAGTGACTGTATTCATTATGCTATGCCTTTCATCCCTGTGACTTACTCATTCCACACCTGGAAGCCTGTGCCTCCCACTTCCCTTCACCAATTTTGCACATCTCTCCCTCCACCACCTCCCCTCTTGCAACCATCAGTTTGTTCTCTGCATCTATAGTTTGATACTGCTTTTTATTTGCTTGTTTACTCATTTGTTCTGTTTTTTAGATTCCACATATGAGTGAAATCATACGGTGTTTGTCTTTCTCTGTCTGACTTACTTTGCTAAGCATTATATTCTCTAGATACATCCATGTTGTTGCAAAATACACACACACACACACACAGATACACACACACACACACACACACACACACACACACACACACACCACTGCATCCTCTTTTGATGGACACTTGGGTTGCTTCCATACCTTAACTCTTGTAAGTAATACTGCAGTAGGCATAGGGGTACATATATGCTTTCAGAATGTTGAGTCTGGTTTGTAAGCTTCCATGACAGCAGTGGGAACCCTGGAGGGAAGCCAGGTTTGGGAAGGAGGAGGATGAGTGTAGCTTTGGGAAGTCTCAGTTGAGGTGCCTGTGGGACACCCAGGTGTTGGTTCTGGCTGGACAGTAAAAATATAGGGACTGGAGCTTAGGAGAAGAGGGGGCAATCATGCTGTTGCCAAGGAAGAAATTCTTTGCAGAGAAAGTGACAATCAGGGATTTGGGGTAATCCATTCTTTCATTGAGCAGATAAAGAGGAAAGATAAAGTAGTGTGTGGGCTGGGAAGGGGGTTGGGTGCCAGGAAAGTGTTTTGTCACGGAAGCGCAGAGAAAAGAGAATTTCAGGGAATGAAATGTCAGCAATGTCTGACGATGCAAAAAGTTGAGCAGTAGGACTAGGAAGTGGCAATGCATCGAGGAGGTTGTCCCTGAGTGCTGAAAGAAAGGTCTAGGTGAGTAGTGGGATCAGAAGCCAGATGGGGAGAAATGGAGTAACAGGGTGAGATAGTGAAGGCTATGCACAAGAATACCCTTTTAGAAGGGTTTACTTCATCTGTTTGATGATGAAGACAGGATCGTATCTCAAGGAGTAGCTTGGTCATGGTAGGGTTTTGAAGGATGCACTTGCCTGTTTGCAGGCTGACAAGAGGGAGATAACTGATGACAGGGTATTGGGGGACGTGTGTTGAGACAGGGTCAGGTATACAGAAGAGGACGCAGAGAGGAGTGTATAGATGCCCTGACTGCTTCTGTAAAACCTGAGGCAGATGTTAGGCACAGAGGGGAAGGAATGTGGGACAATGCACTGTGGTTGTCTCTGACATATAGCAGATGCCTCAGAGTTTTACAGAATGCTCCAGGTTCTGGAAGGTCAACAAATCAAATATGGGCATGTGTCCAAGGATGCCAACAGGTAGTTTTGTATTTTGTTTTTCAATGAATTGCTCAGTTTTTTCCCCTGTGATTTACAAATTGATATAAATCTTGAGCTTAATTTTTTTCCAAATTGGTAGATATTTCAAATATGAAACGATTTGATTTTTAACTTGTTTTCCAGTTTTGCTCTACTTAACTTTTTTTTGCAGTTGTGTGGAGGAGAAAAGTATGATATTATGGGTAATCAAAACACCAAAGAGGGGCGCCTGGGTGGCTTGGTCGGTTGGGCGTCCAACTTCGGCTCAGGTCATGATCTCACGGTCCGTGAGTTCAAGCCCCGCGTCGCGCTCTGTGCTGACAGCTCAGAGCCTGGAGCCTGTTTCAGATTCTGTGTCTCCCTCTCTCTCTGCTCCTCCCCAGTTCATGCTCTGTCTCTCTCTGTCTCAAAAATAAATAAAAGTTAAAAAAAATTAAAAAAAAAACACCAAAGAAAAATATTAAAATCTCTTACCTTAAAAAAAGCACTACAACCAAAAAGCCCCACTTTATTTTTTTAATGTTTATTTTTGAGAGAGTGAGCAAGAGACAGAGCACAAGTGGGGGAGGGGCAGAAAGAGAGGGAGACACAGAATCTGAAGCAGGCTCCAGGCTCTGAGCTGTTAGCACAGAGCCCGATGCAGGGCTCGAACTCACAAACCGTGAGATCATTCCCTGAGCTGATGTCAGACGACTGAGTCACCCAGGCACCCCAAGCCCCATTTTATTATTATTTATTTATTTATTTATTTTTTATTTATATATGAAATTTATTGTCAAATTGGTTTCCATACAACACCCAGTGCTCATCCCAAAAGGTGCCCTCCTCAATACCCATCACCCACCCTCTCCTCCCTCCCACCCCCCATCAACCCTTAGTTTGTTCTCAGTTCTCAACAGTCTCTTATGCTTTGGCTCTCTCCCACTCTAACCTCTTTTTTTTTTTTTTTTCCTTCCCCTCCCCCATGGGTTCCTGTTAAGTTTCTCAGGATCCACATAAGAGTGAAACCATATGGTATCTGTCTTTCTCTGTATGGCTTATTTCACTTAGCATCACACTCTCCAGTTCCATCCACGTTGCTACAAAAGGCCATATTTCATCTTTTCTCATTGCCACGTAGTACTCCATTGTGTATATAAACCACAATTTCTTTATCCATTCATCAGTTGATGGACATTTAGGCTCTTTCCATAATTTGGCTATTGTTGAGAGTGCTGCTATGAACATTGGGGTACAAGTGCCCCTATGCATCAGTACTCCTGTGTCCCTTGGATAAATTCCTAGCAGTGCTATTGCTGGGTCATAGGGTAGGTCTATTTTTAATTTTCTGAGGAACCTCCACACTGCTTTCCAGAGCGGCTGCACCAATTTGCATTCCCACCAACAGTGCAAGAGGGTTCCCGTTTCTCCACATCCTCTCCAGCATCTATAGTCTCCTGATTTGTTCATTTTGGCCACTCTGACTGGCGTGAGGTGATACCTGAGTGTGGTTTTGATTTGTATTTCCCTCATAAGGAGCGACGCTGAACATCTTTTCATGTGCCTGTTGGCCATCCGGATGTCTTCTTTAGAGAAGTGTCTATTCATGTTTTCTGCCCATTTCTTCACTGGGTTATTTGCTTTTCGGGTGTGGAGTTTGGTGAGCTCTTTATAGATTTTGGATACTAGCCCTTTGTCCGATATGTCATTTGCAAATATCTTTTCCCATTCCGTTGGTTGCCTTTTAGTTTTGTTGGTTGTTTCCTTTGCTGTGCAGAAGCTTTTTATCTTCATAAAGTCCCAGTAATTCACTTTTGCTTTTAATTCCCTTGCCTTTGGGGATGTGTCGAGTAAGAGATTGCTACGGGTGAGGTCAGAGAGGTCTTTTCCTGCTTTCTCCTCTAAGGTTTTGATGGTTTCCTTTCTCACATTCAGGTCCTTTATCCATTTTGAGTTTATTTTTGTGAATGGTGTGAGAAAGTGGTCTAGTTTCAACCTTCTGCATGTTGCTGTCCAGTTCTCCCAGCACCATTTGTTAAAGAGACTGTCTTTTTTCCATTGGATGTTCTTTCCTGCTTTGTCAAAGATGAGTTGGCCATACGTTTGTGGGTCTAGTTCTGGGGTTTCTATTCTATTCCATTGGTCTATGTGTCTGTTTTGGTGCCAATACCATGCTGTCTTGATGATGACAGCTTTGTAGTAGAGGCTAAAGTCTGGGATTGTGATGCCTCCTGCTTTGGTCTTCTTCTTCAAAATTCCTTTGGCTATTCGGGGCCTTTTGTGGTTCCATATGAATTTTAGGATTGCTTGTTCTAGTTTCGAGAAGAATGCTGGTGCAATTTTGATTGGGATTGCATTGAATGTGTAGATAGTTTTGGGTAGTATTGACATTTTGACAATATTTATTCTTCCAATCCATGAGCAGGGAATGTCTTTCCATTTCTTTAAATCTTCTTCAATTACCTTCATAAGCTTTCTATAGTTTTCAGCATACAGATCCTTTACATCTTTGGTTAGATTTATTCCTAGGTATTTTATGCTTCTTGGTGCAATTGTGAATGGGATCAGTTTCTTTATTTGTCTTTCCGTTGCTTCATTGTTAGTGTATAAGAATGCAACTGATTTCTGTACATTGATTTTGTATCCTGCAACTTTGCTGAATTCATGTATCAGTTCTAGCAGACTTTTGGTGGAGTCTGTCGGATTTTCCATGTATAATATCATGTCATCTGCAAAAAGCGAAAGCTTGACTTCATCTTTGCCAATTTTGATGCCTTTGATTTCCTTTTGTTGTCTGATTGCTGATGCTAGAACTTCCAGCACTATGTTAAACAACAGCGGTGAGAGTGGGCATCCCTGTCGTGTTCCTGATCTCAGGGAAAAAGCTCTCAGTTTTTCCCCGTTGAGGATGATGTTAGCTGTGGGCTTTTCATAAATGGCTTTTATGATCTTTAAGTATGTTCCTTCTATCCCGACTTTCTCAAGGGTTTTTATTAAGAAAGGGTCCAAGCCCCATTTTAAAGGCTCCTCTGTGCCTCCTTTTCCCCCTTTTGCTTTCTTTGTCCTTTTAGAAAAATCTCATTGCTCAAGACTGTATCAGTTAGTTTGTGCTGCATAACAAATTACATTATAAACCATCCCAAGACTAAGTGCTTTAAAATGACTCATTTAGCTTATAATTTTCTGTGTTTGTTGAGCAATTCTTCACGTTTAGGCTGGCTCATGCCTCTTAACATCAGCTAGTAGTGGATGGCCTCATTTACATGTCTTGTAGTTGGCAAGCTATTGACCAGGGCGTCTTAGTTCTCCATGTTAGCAGGCTATCTTGAGCTCTTTACATGCTGGCCTTAGGATTGTAAGCTCAGCAAGTGCAAAAGGCTTTTTAAGGTTGTACTTGCTACCTCCCAGTTGCTAATGTCACATTGGCCAGAGCAAGCTATGTGACATCTCAGATGCAACATATAGAGAAATAGGTATCTCTTGATAGGAGAGGAAAAACTTCATTCTTGCAGTCTACTACAAAGAATCATAGTAAAGAACCAACAAAAATAGGGTGAGATTTTGCAGTTTCTTGCTGTTAATACAATCTGTGTTTTGATTGGAGTACTAGGAAGAAAGTATACCAAAACAACAGAATGAAGGAAGATGTTTGCTATAAATGATGAAATCATCTTGTGATAACCAGCCTTCCAGTTATTCAGGCCAAAACCTGAGTTTATTGGCTCTACCTTCAAAATACATCCAGAATCATTGGCTTTTTCTCACTGCCTGGGCTGGTAATGCCAGTGTTCCCATTATGCTCACCTGGATTATTGCATGCCCCAGAAATGGTCTTTCCCTTTCCACCTTTGCGCCCTGCACCCCCCTGAGAGTCTCTTTGGAAGAGCAGCTGGAATGATGCTTTAAAAATGGGTCAGATCATGACTCAGCACTCTGAACCCTTAAATGGCTTCTCAATTCTGGAAGTCATTACAATGGCCTCAGACCCTACCTGCCTGCCTTTATCCTACTGCTTTCTAACCTCACCTGATGCAGTTCTCCCCCTTCACTCCAGACATAAGGGCCTTCTTACTGTTTCCTAACCATGCCATACTTGTTCAGACATAAGGACTTTGCATTGTCCAGTCCCTCTGCCTGGAACACATTTCTCCCAAATTTCCATATGGCTTGTTTGCTTACCTCCAGATTTCCATGTGGCTTCTTCCCTTTCTTCTTTCAGATCTTTGCTCAGATGTCATCTTATCAGCACCATGTTCCCTGACTTCCCTAGTCAAAATTGCATACCATGTCTTTTGACATTCCCATCTGCCTTCCCTCTTATTTTTTTGGATTTGTTGGATGCCTCCTCCTGTCAGAATGTAAGCTTCCTCAGGGCAAGGATTGTCGTGTTCTGTTCACCTGCATCCTCAGGTCCTAGAAGAATCCTTAGAATGACATAGAGCCATTCTTTAGTATTTGTTCAATGAATGAATAGTATCTTACTTCACAGAGCTGTGGGGATTCAGTTACCTCAGGGGTCCACAACTTACAGCTCAGTGCCTGTTTTTATAAATAATTTTTTGGACACAGCCATACCCAGTTCATTCATGTGTTATCCATGGCTCTTTTTGCCCCATCATGGCAGAGTTGAATGCTTGCAAGACAGGTTGCAAAGCCTAAAATATTTACTATCAGCCCTTTACAGAAACAGTTTTCCAAGTCAGATGCTGAATGCCAAACACTTAGCACAGGTCTCACTACTTAGAGACTGGGCAATAAATGGAAACTGCTGCTATAGGTTTTTAGTTTTTATTATTTAGTTATTATCAAGAGGACAGTGTGCAATTGCCTAAAGAGATACATGACTTTTTATAGTTATGACTTCTCTATGCCCCTTCATATAAAAAAAATGAGAATTCTTTCTTTGCTTTTGCTGTGTAGTCCATCATAACTTGAACTCAGAAGTAACTAATTGAGAAATGAATAAATTGCCTTCCATGGGTTGATAGTGACCTAGAAAATATGGAAGCTGTGTTTAAACAGTTAGCGAGGAGAAACTCTGCTAGATGTGGGCTCGGGTGGTCTGGCTTGGTGTCTGTCTACATGCCTGACGTGGGTTCCACACTGCCTCCTTGTAGTTTTTGAATAAATGAATGTATGTTGAAGTTTAAATGTTTTTAAGGTAACATAATTTTTAATATCCTAAAATTTATACATTGTCATGATAACTAATTTTTTTATGTATTCCAGGGAATAATAAGTCACAAAGGGAGGAGCTGGACTCCATCCTCTTTCTTTTTGAAGTAAGTTTTTGTTAATTCATTTAGCTTTTAAGATTTTTGCTGAAAATATGATATTGTAGATCTTAATTTCATTTGAAGACATAAAAAAGTGATGGGCATGTATTTCTTTCCTTCCTCTTTTACAAACATTGCTGTAAAGAATTTTTTTTTTTTGGAAACGTGAGAGAATTTTTCCTATATGGTTACCTAGATGTGAAATTATTAGATAGAAATGTATACACATTTCAAATACTGATATTGTCAAATTGCTTTTCAAAAAGTCATGTAAAGTTATATGTAAACTTATGTTGAAGTCATGTGTGTGTTTCCCCAGCCAACACTGGTGATAGTTTTTTTTAAATATACGCAAACTGACATGCAAAAACTTATTCTTTTTAATATATTTTTCTGACCACTAGTGAGATTGCAATGTTTGTATGTGTCTGTGTGTCAATGTGTGTTGATCATATATTCTTTTTTTTTTTTTAAGTTTGTTTATTTTTGGGAGAGAGAGAGAGAGTGCACACCAGCTGAGGAGGGGCAGAGAGAGGGAGAGAGAATCCCAAGTAGGTTCCGTGCTGTCAAGCACAGAGCTGGACGTGGGGCTTGATCTCACAAACCATGACCTGGGCTGAAATCATGGTTGGATATTTAACAAACTGAGCCACCCAGGCACCCTGGATCATATATTCTTTTAAAAGTTGAAACAATATTTGGGTGTAGTTCTTGACCTATTAAGCTTAAAGTCATTCTTGTCTACATGTATTAGACAAGTGGCTAGGTTACTGATAACTTGGGACCTATACTAGAAAAAAATTGTAAGCACATGTAACCTAAGCACATGTCTCTTCAAATCATGAATAATTTCTAGATAACCAACAATTAACTTTCAGAAACATGTGCTTAGCTTGGTGTGAGGTCAACTTTATGACTCTAAAGGACATATTTGTTGCAGAGCTGGCTGGAGGGGGAGGCCAGGGGAGAAGGCTTCCATGGACTTTTTGGGTTTGTGGATTTATGAAATAAAACAGATCTGAAAACCTCTCCCACCCAGTATTTGGCTTGTGACTGGCAGTCAGTAACTGTGGTTCCTCATTTTCTCCTTTAAGGGCTGTACTCCTTCCCCAGAGTAATAATAACTGCATTTTATGTATTTTCTGTGGTAACCCTCCTGTGAATGAAACCTGTGCAGAGGAGTTTTTTTAACAGGAGCTTCGATTAAGTATGTCACTTAAATATGTATTTACTGACCATCATTTGTTTGAACTATTCCGTTAATTATCTTATACATGTAGCATTTAATATATTTACTAAAGCATCTATAACATAAATGCAAGTTTTGAAGCATGGTGATAAAGCTCATTCTCTTGACTCCCTCCCCCTCCAACATTTTAAGAAGTAGAAGGTACTTGGGTGCTTCTCCTTGATCCTGTTCTTTCTCTGCTCTGGAGGCAGCCGCTCCCTTGCATTATGCTTTTCCCTTTCTTTTTTGAAAATGGTTTTACCACAAGTATTTGTATCCCTAAACAATGCATTGTGTTTTGTTTGGTTTTGAGTGTAATAAAAATGGTCTCACATGGGACATAATCATCTGTGGCTTGCCTTTTACACTCAGCATTATTTCTGAGATTTATCCATGTTTTTGAACTTTGTTCAAGTTCATTCCATTCCCACTGCTGGATTAAGTGAACATGCATGATTTATTTAATTTCAACATTTTGTTTACAGATTTTTTTTTTTGTTGTTGTTGTTTTCTTGGTGGACTGTCTGGTTGTGAATAATGACAAGCTTGCCAGTTAGTCTGTTTTCTTGTCTTACGGTGCCAACCCAGCCCTCCAGTCCCTTGGTAAATAGACATGATAAAGATGGTCATCCTGCTTCTGATTCAAAGAGAGTTTTATTAATGTTTCATTATTCAGGACAATGTTTTCTTTAAAGTTTTGGTAGATAACTCTTTATCAGATTAAGTTCACTTCTATTTTTTTTTTCTGCATTCACTGAGATAACCATGTGATGATCCTTCATGAATATTAATGTAGTAAATTGCAGTTCTGAATTTGGGGGAGGCTCATACTTTGTTGCCATTTTTGGATCTATGTTCAAAACTTGAGGTTGGCCTAAATTTCCTTTTCCTCACATTGTTTTTGAATGATCCTATAGAACCTGGTGTCAAGTATTTCTTTTTCTGTTATATAAAATAGTTTGCATAAGATTGGAATGATGTGCTCCTGGAATGTTTTTTAGTCGTTCCTGTAACAACCATCTGACACTGGTGCTTTTTTGTTTTGTTTTTAGTGGGAAGATTTTAACCACTCGTTCAGTTTCTTTAATCATTTTAGGATTTTTCAGGTTTTCTATTTTTTCTTGATTCAGGTTTGGCAAATTATATATATTTTTTTAAGAATTTGAGAAATTCTAGGGGCGCCTCAGTGGCTCAGTCAGTTAAGCATCTGACTTGGGCTCAGGTCATGATCTCATGGTTCATAGGTTCAAACCCCACATCAGGCTCTGTGCTGGCATCCTGAGCCTGCTTGGGATTCTCTTTTTCCCTGTCTCTCTGCCCCTCCCCTGCTTGCACTCTCTCTCTCTCAAAATAACTAAGTAAGCTTTAAAAAAAGAATTTGAGGAATTCTAAGAATTTCTGATCACCAGAGTTTTAAAATTTATTAGTGTGACCCTTCTTTTGAGGGTCATAATTCTTTCAATTTTATCTACTCCGTATTGATCTTCATTGTCTTCGGTTGTTAGGTATTTTAGACACAGTATTAGCAGTAGCGACAAATGAAAGTACTTGTGTCACCCTTTACAGATACCATTTTGTTAGCTTCTGGTTACCATTGCAGCAGCCTTAAACTCTGTTCCCTGTCTGCTTGTTGCTTTAAATGCCTTTTCTCTCTGGCTTCTCTTAAAGTCTTTTTCTTACTCTTTGGTGTCCTGCAGCTTCGCCACAGAATGTCTACTGGAAGATCTCTTGTCTTGCTTGGTGTCTGTGTGTTTCCTCTATTTCCGGATTCAGATCGTGTATCATTTCTGTAAAATAGCTGCTGTCTCTGATCAAATGTTGACTCTTTTCTGTCCTCCTGGTGTACTTCCCAGGATTCTTATTTAAAACTCTTGCTCTCTCCTCCATGCGTCTCCAGCATGCTTTCACCCTCTTTCCCAGCCTCCTTGTGCTGCATTCCAGGCAGTTTCTTGGTCTCATCTGCTGAACCATTCTATTGTGTTTTAAATCACAATTTTTTTTTCATGTTTTTAACTTAAGTTTGGTGCTCATGTGTGGCTGGTTGCTTTTGATAGACTTTTGATACTTGTTCCTTTCTAGACCTCTTTTGTTTTCTTGAACATTTAACAATGTAACATTTCATATTCTGTATCTGATCATTCCAATATTTAAAGTCTTCAGTTGTCTAAATCTGCTGTCTCTCAACATGGCTTCTTTTCTTGCATACTTTTGTGGTAGGATTTTGAAATCAGATTTAATTGAACAATTTAATCTGTTTCAAGCCTGTGTTTTTCTGGAAGGTTTATTTTTCTTTTGCCAGGAGGCTGGGAGTGTTCTTGGTTGGGACCACTTTGGCTCCATTTGAGGATCCTGGTTTATAAATGGAATCTCAAATTCATTTCCTCAAACTTAAGGTGTGGTGGGAACTGGAGTATGGAAGGCACAGGGATCCAGAGATCCTGTAGTAGAATTGGCATTAGTTCTCCAGTATCTCAAATTGTTTCTCTTGAGCTTGTGGCTTACAGATCAGGTTTTGACTGACTTTTCTTCTCTCACCTTCCTTCTTTCCTTTTTTTAAGTCTTTTTCTTCCATTTTTTAAGTCTTTTGTTAGGTTCCCAGTGTCCTCTGAAGCCCAGATGTGTTTTGAGAATTACATTTGCTGCCACTGATTGCAAATCTAGTTGTCCTGCAGTGAGAAAGCCCATCGGGGACCGTAGTCCTATACCTCCCACAGAGGAGGTTTTAATACCTTCTTGTGTCCAAAAATTCTAGATTAGGGAGGGTGTTATTACAGATACATTACCGTCTACAGAGGATTAGTTGCCTATATAATAGAACAAATATATATTATTCAAAGCTCCATAAAACTTTCATTTTGCATAGTAAATATGAATGAATAATGAACTGCATTACTTTTGTTTATGTTCTCTTTCTGTCTCTGGCTATAGAAGGTAGGTTGTAATTTGTATGGTTCATTCTGAGAATTAAGTAACTTCACTGCTACTTTCTACAAGTTAGTGCCATATAAAGAGATGGTTTACAAGGATTTGGAGGTAAATACATATCAAGGTGTAAATAATTGGGAAAGGCTTCCTTTAAAAAAGGTGGAATTATTAAGACATGTTAAATCACAGAAGGGATATTGTGTAAAGACAGTCTATAAATACGAAGTGGATTGGAAGAAAGCACAGAGGTGAGAGAGAGTTCAGAAGGCTCAGAAGGAGAGTATGCAGGGAGACCTGCTGCCTGCCTCTGTAAGTCAGGGGCAATCTGGAAGGGAACCTTTGGAAAGGAAGCAGTAGTGTTTGCATGTAATGAGCTACTGGAGACATTACAGCACTCTGATGAAGCAAGTGGTGTGCAATCAAGGCTGCTAGCTCAGTTGAAGTCGTGGTTTCAGGCAGCAAGCACACCTTTCCATCTGCCTTTATGTCCAGTGGGAGGACTTGTACTGTTTGAAGTTGACCTCCAGACACCTTTGCCTGTGGCTACAAATCTGTGCATCGCTTAGAGTTTCTGTGGTTGCTGGTTCATGGGGATGGCTGTCTTTTTTTTTTTTTTTTTTTTTTTTTTTTTACTGAGATTCACTTGTTAATTTTACTCTTTCTTTAAAAAAATATATTTCATCGATCATTGTCATGTGTTTCAAATGGGAGTGGGGATGATAGTGTGGGACCCCATCAAATGAATTTACATTGCCATCTTGATGAGAATATAAGTGTTTTACATGGCCATCCTATGTCATTCCTTCCTGTTGAAGTGGGTTCTGTCTTCCCAGTTTTTGTCAGTGGAAGAATGGGGCCTTTATTATGTTGGGTGACTTGGCCAAGATTGCACATCTATCAAATGGCACATAGAGATTTAACCTCTGGTCTGACTGTAGAACCCATTTTCTTAAGGTGCCATGCCACCTTCCATGTAAGAATTTCAATATTCTCCTGCTTCTGAAGCTGTATCTTACAGGCCATGTATACCAGTATGTATCTATTCTTGTATAGTTCATTTATTACGCACATTTATTGGATACCAGCTATGTGTCAGGCACATTGCTAGGTGCTGGAGATGTGGCAGTGGGTAAGTTAGACAGAACCCCCTGCCTCATTGAGCATATGTTACATTTCATACTAACTGAAGCGTCCACTGGTAACAATGGATTTATGCCAGAGCTCCAGTAATGACTTTCTGAGTCACAGAAAATTCTGAATGGCCCCTTGTAGAAGTGATACTTTGGTGGTAGCCCTTGAGGTAGCTACTTGCATAGGGGAAAAGGAGGGCTGGGATAGAAATGTAAGGTACATGATAAATGGGCTTCAAGGCCAAATAATTCACCTGACTTTGAGAACCTTTTGGATTCAGTAGTTGAGAGGCTGTTTTAATGGTACATGGAATTTGTTTTAATCAGGTATGGTAAGACAGACACACAGACATGAAAATGATTGCCATGAAGGAAGAAATTTTTATTGTACTCACGGGAGTACAACAGAAACAGGAGTCATCGCATGTTAGCAGGACTATGAAGAGAAGCCACAGAGAGCATACAGAGAGCAGGCAGAGGGGGGATCTGAGGTGGGGAGCCTTTATTGTGGGAAGGAAGGAATGGGTAAGGCAAGGTAAGCAAGCTAAACAAGTTTAGGATTGGATAGTTTGGATAATTTTGGCAGGCTCTGGGCTGTAGAGGTGGTCCCTAGGTGTCCAATACCTAATCCCCTGGTGATTTTAAGAGGAGGATAGTGTCCCAAGTGTGAGAGCCCATAAAAGGAGGTGGTTGCGGGAGTGGATTTGGGATTTGTTGGTTTGCCTGTCAGAGGCATGCGGGCAAGCCCCAGATGTCAGAGCATCAAGAATACAGAAAATAAGAAAATAGAGTTAATACAGAGATGTTGTTTTGAGTTGTCTGCCATATTGTATGCCATTAGTACAGAAATGCAGTACTTTGGAGTTACTTATATATGGTTAAGAAAATTCTAGAATTTGATAGCAAGGTATTTCCTCACCCCCGTACCCACACCCCAATTAAAATATACATTGACAGAAGGCATTTAATTTCAAAGCTTATAAATGTTCTGGCCTCAGAATGGTGCTCATTTATCTATCTTTCAAGTAATTACAGAGTTAGCAATCACAGATGTACAGAACATTTGACTTCTAGATTCCTTATTTTTAGATTTATCCAAATTACCCCACCAGATTAAGTAAGTCCTGTTTTTTTCTTCCTAGAGACCTGAACAGTTTCTTTATAACCTGTAAAGTGTAGTGTGAGCTGGGCTAACATTTCGAGCCTCTCCAGGGTCCCTGTGTGGCTTTCTTTCCCGGTCATTGGGGGTGTTGTTCTGCGAAGGTGCTCTCTCACACATACTGCTTTGCTTACTGCTCCTTTACCTCTTTTTGCGTAATTTTACTTCTGGCCTCCTGGTTTATGCAATTCTGCTTTCAGGGACTGACCTTTGCTCTCCTTGTCATCTGGCCCATACTTTCAGGCTCCGTTCAGACCCACTGATTTCTTCTGGCAACTCCAGCTAGAGGTGTCCGTTTTTTTTCTGTGAACTTGTATAAATATGCTCCGGCTAGTTACCATTTCATTATAGCCAGGTGTTCTTAGTTTTCCCTGAAGGTGGCTGTGTCTTCGCTTCCTAATGAGACTATAAAGTTCCTGAGGCCAGCAACCATTCCATACAATCCTTTGTATTCTCCCTCCTATGCACCCCCCGCCCCGATTTGCACCTGTTTATATTTAGTGTTGGATTAAAGCTTCTTGAAGTCGCATCTTATTTCCCATTGGGTTATTTGTGATTTTTATGTTAAAAACATTTTCCTTCCTCACCTAAATCTCTCTCTGGATAAAAGAAATAGGAAGAAGGTCTCTTTAGATCAGGCTTTGATGCTAACAAGCTGTGTGGCTTTGAGTTGGGTACTTGCCCTTTCCTTACCTGGGCTTTCTTGTATGTGATGTGAAGGAGAGGTACTGGATAGCTCTGGGGTCTGTCTCTTCCAGCCCTAACAACCCATGACACTACAGATCAGGAAGTTCACGGGTAAGTCTTTTAGCATGAAATTTAATTTCATGCTTTCATTTAGTTTTAAATATTAAATTGACTTGACTCTGACTAGCCTTTGCAGATCTAAACACCTCAGTTGCTTTTTCTCTAGGGCAACTCTATTCAATAGAACTTTCTGTGATCATGGAAAGATTCTGTATCTGTACTACCCAGTTAGGTAACCATGAGCTGCATGGGCTGGTTAGTGCTTCAAATGTGGATGCTGTGACTGAAATTTTAATTATAAATAATTTCATTTGATTTAAATTTTAGAATAGCCACCTGTGGCTAGTGGCTACTGATTGGACAGAGAAGCTCAATAGTCTTCCCACAGAGCTTTGGTACCTCATTTGAAAGACTTACATCTTTTTGTTAAATGCTTGGTTAAATCCTCAGCATGTTGCACATTGTGTTGCAGGGGACTTAACTTAAGGTTTAGGGTTTTACTGAAATGGTTTCCCTGGGCTTCTCAGGCAGAGTTACCAAAGTGCCGGGGGAGATTATGCCTTTTCCTCCTCCAGTTGGAGAAGCATGGCTCCAGAGTGGTCTTATGCAAACACAAAATTGAAAAGCCACACACAGATTCATTCTACTCTTTTTATGTTTGTTTTTAGCTGAAAATAAGACTTCAAATAATGGCCAAATTAAGTACTACTTTATCTCCCCATCACACCCCCTGCCTTCCCTGCACCCACTTCTCTCACCACAGTATCAAAAAAACACTTATGGTGTCAGTTCAGGGTATGTATGCTGTTTCGCCTTCTCCCTTCCTTTGGTGGGGGAGATTCAGGTTGGAGAGGCATGGGCACTAGAGGCAAACAATAGCAGATGAGCTACCCAGAGAATGTAGATGATCTGTGGGCTTCTTCAAGGGCAGTCAGAGGAACAGGAATATAACTATGGTCACTAGTGTTTGTTTTTTCTTTACTATTGAAGATGAAGTTGGCTTGTTTGAAATTTACTGTAGACTTCCTACCTACCATCTCCCTTCCCTTCCTGTGTGGAGGTAATGCTGGATTCGAGGCAGGACGTGATTGTAGAGTCATGCTGGCTATAGTTATGTTTGGGAGTCATAACTGACCGGTGGTAAATCCAGGGCTGTGGTGGAAGCTGTCTTACTTTAATGGAATTCAACACTGGGTGTTCTTTATTGTTCCAACTGAGCTTGTATAGATAGTGGGTTTAGCCTCTAATTCTTTTCCTCAAAATAGGGAGAAAGGATTTTACTAGCTTTTCTGATGATAATAACACAACTAGATCCATTGTGGTGCCTAGAGTCGTGTAAAAGAAGGTGAAATGAGTGGCTGGTTTTCCCCTCTGTATAGTTACTTTGTATTTGCCATCAGTAATTGGAGCTTTCATTTTATTTCCAATACATATGGAAATTGTAACTTTTCACACGTTAATAGCATCTCTCTACCTCAGATATTAATAATGGAGAAGAGGGGCACCTGGGTGACTCAGTCGGTTGAGCTTCCGACTTTGGCTCAGGTCATGATCTCGCGGTCTGTGAGTTTGAGCCCCATGTCGGGCTCTGTGCTGACAGCTCAGAGCCTGGAGCCTGCTTCAGATTCTGTGTCCCTCTCTCTCTGCCCCTCCCCCACTCATGCTCTGTCTCTCTCTGTCTCAGAAATAAATAAACATAAAAAAAAATAATGGAGAAGAATTTCCTGAAAAAAACTAGAATTATGAATACAATGGGATTACAAACAGTTCTGAGATGTTTGTTTCCATTTCTCCCCTCCCTCCCACCTCACTTTCCTTCCCCCACCTTCTTGGTCCTTTCTTTTGTGGAACTGTATATCTTTTATAACTCTTTGCTGATGAAAACGAATCAGAAGCTCCTGCAGAGGTACAGTGGAAAAGCTTGGGCCAAGTCAGAGACCAACACATCCAGGGCCAGTATCCAGCAGGATTCCATCACAATCCTTTTGCTTTCTTTATACAATGGCTAATGCCATTTCTTACGAGCAAATAACACAGAGCAAGACAGCACAACTGTAGTTTTGCAACTAACCAGTTTCCCCATTCCCTGCTTTCCTTTGCTTGATTCTTCATTACTTATTTCAGATTGTCCAGTGTGCAAGCATACTTCAATGCTACTCCCTCCTTCTCATGTTGAGGTGAAGGACTTCCTTCCATAAACCTCTCAGGTTATTGCTTTTTATTTTTTCCACAAGGACTGCTTTACTGATATTGAGTGGAGGAGGGACAAGAAGAAATAAAATGAGCAAGAAAGACAGATTCTTCTTAAATCCTTTGAATTTAAGTTCTTATTGAGGATTTCAAATATTTGGATGCTTCCATGGATTTTTTTTTTTCTTTTAAAAGAATGATGCCAACTTTGAATGCAGCTCCTGGGTCACTGCCATAATTCTAAATGACTGATTGGAACTGGAAAAACAAACAAACAAATTCAGTATAAGTTCATGTTTCCTGGAGAACATTTTTTTTTTTTAATTTTTTTTTTCAATGTTTATTTATTTTTGGGACAGAGAGAGACAGAGCATGAACGGGGGAGGGGCAGAGAGAGAGGGAGACACAGAACCGGAAACAGGCTCCAGGCTCTGAGCCATCAGCCTAGAGCCCGACGCGGGGCTCGAACTCACGGACCGCGAGATCGTGACCTGGCTGAAGTCGGACGCCAACCGACTGCGCCACCCAGGCGCCCCTCCTCGAGAACATTTTAAAAAGAACTGAGCGGATAGAGACACCCATCTCCCACCCCAAAGCTACCTGCATTCCAGCTGACAAACAAAATCAGCACCACTGGTTATCCTGACCAGAATGTCATGTCACTTTTATGACATCAGGGGTATATTTTAATGTGTTATATATATTTTAAATGATAATACATGTAGGTATGTAATTGTTCTGGCTTGTTAACGTTAGTCATACTTGTTTTTATTAATGTTGAGCCCTTGTTTGGGAACAGCTCCGGATGATAGCAGTATTGTTACAGCATAGTGTGATCTGCTTCACAATATTCCTTGAGGCTCCCCTGCAGGGATCACATTACAGAAGAGGCCTGGATGGCCAGTTGTGCCTTTTCTCATTTGTCTCACGTGTTGCTGGTAGTGATGCATTAGCTCAGAAATCACTCCTCAGCTCTGTGCCCTATAATGGATACTGGGGGAATAATAATTAACATACAGCCCAGGCCTTTCATTCCTATAGCCTCTGGTTATACTGGTGTCTGCTTTGAATCATGAGATGTTTATGATCTCTGCAAATGGGAAGATGCAAACAAAATATAAACATACATATAAAGTCCCTTGTGGAGATTCTTGAGGTTAAAATTTGATTATTTTATTACGGCATGGTAATAATTTGAATTGGACTGCAAGTGTCTAAGTTGAAAGCCATTTTCAGTGGATGTTTTAACTTCTAAATTTAATATTTAAGACTACAGTTTTCCTTACGCCTTGAGACTTGCAGGTGAGAAACTTGGGATTGACCCAACAGGATATACTGAATTACTCAATTCACCTTGGGGAAGGGAAACTGGAGACATGTTTGTGGAAGTCTGAAATTACATTCTGGTGATTATCTGTTGCAATCCAGATGCCCTGAGTTTCCTGGCCTCTCTCACATAGTGTGCTGCTGGACTCATTGGTAACTGATACCCTCAGAAACAGGTCCCCTGGAAGGCAGCACTCGCAAATGCTTCCAAGAACCCTTTAAGGGCAGATAGTAGAAACAGCATCAGGGCTAAATATATGGAAAATTCACAATAGAACTCCAGCGTGTTGTACTTATTGTTAGAACAGCAGAAGATATATAAAGAGCTTTTTCTCTCCCTTTAGATTGATTGGAATTAATGTGTTAACATAATTTGAATGAGTTGGTTTCTTTTTTATAAATTTAGGAGAGAGTTGTACAAACACATGCTGTGAATTTTCTGTCTTGTTTTGTTTGGATATGTGGTGTGGCAGCTATTGTAGAGTGACACCTAGTGTTTGATGTACTTGTGACACTGGGCAGGTTGAAAGGGGAATCTGCCTGGAAGTGGGCCATGCACCAGCTGTTCTTGGGCATTCACTGAGTGAACTTGTTGGAGTGGCCAGTCCTGAGCCGACTGCAGGTCTGCGACACTTTCTAATTGTGTTGAGACAAGCTTTTAAAATTCTTTAAGTTTTGGGGATGGCAGAAACCACAAGGTGGCATCTCACTGAGGCTTTGTTAATTCTCTACTCATAACTTACCTCTAAACTCTTTGGAAGTGATTTTTTTTTTTTTTCATCTTATGAAAATATGACACAGCCAACCAGCTGTGCTGGTACCAAAATCAAAGAGACCTGAAAAGTGCAGTTTTTAGCCAGAAAATAGAATCTTATATGAACTGAAGAAAAGTATGGAGTAACTGTGACTGAGATCTCCCATGTAAGATCCTTGTGTGAAAAGAAGACTCCTTTAGAATCTGTTTTAGTGAGTGCTTCACTCAGAGCAAAACTATATATTGTGGGTAGAATTATATGCTACTTTTTTTTTTTTTTTTTTTTTTTCCGAGAGAGAGCATATAATCAGGGTTGGGGCAGAGAGAGAGAGAATCTCAAGCCAGCTCTGTGCCATCAGCATGGAGCTTGACATGGGGCTCAAACTCACAAACTGTGAGATTATGACCTGAGCCGACATCCAAAGTCAGATGCTTAACTGACTGAGCCACCCAGTGCTGCTATATGGTACTAATTTGGGGATTTGTGAAGGTCTCTGGATATTCTCTCATTAAAAGCAAAGAGTCTAGTGCAATTTGGTTTTCTTTAAAAAGATATTAGACCTTTGCATGATCTTAAACAAAGTAAAAAAAAAAAAATAACCTCTTAACAATCTATCAAGTGCCTACACTTCTAAGTTTTTGAATTTGCATTTTCAGTACCCGATGAAAATGCTTTCCTATTGGTAGCTGTCTATTTTGATCAATATCAGTCATACTTTTCTTTACTCCATGGTTCTGTACATCTCATGCTGGTGCTCTTGCATACCCTCTTTTTCCTATAACTACTTCAGCCTTTGGTCAGAGTTTCAATCTTCCCTCCTACTTGAGTATCCTGGTTAACTAACTAGTCTTTTGGTCTATGATCTCTGCCCCTTGTGTCTCCCTCTCACACCTGGAATGTTGTTTGTGTAATGTAATTCTGGTTCCCTTGGACTTTAAGATGAAGTTTGAACTCCCCTGATGTTCAAGGCCCTTCCTAATCTGGCCTCTACCTCTCTCCATTCCTTGTTACTCGCCTTACTTTTGTTCCCACTGGCAACAAAGCAGCAGGGTTTGCTTTTGTTTTTGTTTTTGTTTTTGTTTTTTCCTGCTGTTGCTTAGTCTGCCTAAAAATGTCCTCCACTGCCTGGCGTACTCCTGTGTATCCTTCAGGATTCAGTTCAAGGGTGATCTCCCTTTGGAAGTGTGCCCTGTCTGTACTCACTCCCTTGTGCACGTACTGACATCCCTGATGTTCTTGCCTTTACCCTTTAGGGCTGTCACTTTTTGAGCAGGAACAGTTTCCTATATCGCTTTATTTCTGATCCCTCACATGGTACCTGGCACAAAAAGGGCACTTAAGAATACTTACTAATGAGTCAAATAAATGTTTGATTTAGAAGGTATTTGTTTTAATTACCTGCACTGATTTGCAGTGCTTGGAGATGTTTTCGTTCTTACAAAACTTACCTTAAAAAAAATTGATTTCTTCCTAAAATCACCTTTTTTCAACCTTTTGAGTTTAAAATTTAGAAGTGTTTTTTTTTTGTAGGCATACCTATACAGATTTGCCTCTTTCAGCTTTGACCAGTTTTTGTTCTACAGCATTCACGTTGTTGATAATCTTGAGTCTATAATTATATGGGTTTTTTTTTAACCTGAGTGTTGCCAAAAGAATGTTTTAAAATCCCTCAAGTACTTGCAATTTTTTTTTAAGTTTAAACTCTCAAAGGTGGGCTCGCAATGCATTGAGTTTGCTTGTGACTTGTGCAACTCCTACTTTGATGGTTTTATTCACATGGCTTAGAAAAATAACTTTTAGTAAATTTTCATGAATGTTAGAATCTATGAAGTGATTCTACAGACTTGCCTCTCTGCATCTATCTATGAAACAACTCTTAACTATATTCAGAGATGTTGTATTTGCACTGTATTGCCTGTTATATCTTACAAAGATAGAGTGCATTAAAATCTCCTATTATAAGTGTATTAAATATCTCAGTTTCTGCATTTGTTTTATTTTCATGCTATGTTATTGGTTGCATAAAGGTTCATATTATCCTTAAATTGTGAATTACACTTTTAATCTATTTGAAATGATTCCCTTTGTCCCCCTTAAAGCCTTTTCACTTGATATTGATACTGCTTTGCTGTGTGTTTGTACCTATGCATGCCTGATATGTTGTTTTTTGTATTTTATTCTTAATCTTTCTGTGTTTGAAAGCCAGTTCTGATTGACTTGGTCTTTGGTAGAGGAATTTAACCTGTTTGTATTTATGATATTTTTGTGTGTGTGATAATCAGCATTTTTGGTTTTTCTTCTACTTTTGTTTTTTGGGAAAGAGGTCACTTTCACTTCATGGAATATACTTTGTGATTATAAAATATACTTTCTATTTTCTGTCATTCCAATAATTATCCTTAAATTAATAAAATAGTATTAAAACTTTCTTTCTTGTAATTATTCATATTAATAAAAAAAACAGTATTTGATGATAGCCCCCTGCTTTTACTTTAACCACATATATCTTTTGTACTTCTCACTTATCAGCTATTTTAAGTATTTTGTATCCAGATTTTTTTATATATAATATTTTTAGAATGTTATTTCTCTTATGTTAATCATTTTGAGGATTTACTCTACTTTTCATAACCATATTAACTCCAATTATATAAATATAGCTCACTGTCACAGTGTTTATACCCCTGCATCTTTGTTTTTGGATTGTTTAATCTCTGTATTTGCTGGAATGTGAATTTTCTAGAATGTGAATTTTCTTAGTATGTTGAAGAGGGGATATGCAGCTGGTATACTTCCAGCTCTATAATATTTTTTCTTCTAGCTTCAAACATATATAACTGTATATATACTTTCCAAATTGTACTCTTTTTTCCTCAAAACTCTGGATTTGTTTGCTTTTTAAAATAGCTAGTTTACTCTAACTATCTTTACCATGGCACCTGGTCTACTTTGGGGCTTCTGTTCTCCATATGGGTGTATATTCTGGGGTGCATTCTACTTGCTTTGGCCTACAATGAGCCATGGACTGCACTGTCTTCTGGAGTTAATGTTGCAGAGAAAAAGACTGAGATTAGCCCGACTTTTGTTCCTCTGTGGATATTCTGATTTTTTGGATTTGTGTAGGAATTTTAGTTATATATTGAATTTACAACTTTAAATGTGCTCTGTCTAGCTGTTTCTCTCTGTTCAACCTATTTAGTTCCTGGGAGGCCTTGTGATACACAGGGTTGCAGTGGGGGTCTCTGTGGCAGACTCTAGATTCATGCTTTCCATATTTTCATCTTCATGTAATATTTCCTCATTTCAGAATGTTACTTATTTTGTTTTCTTTATTTTCCTAGGTCTTAAAAAAAAATTCAGGGTCCTCTTGGATCTTTTAAGAACATGACTCAGAAATTCTAAAAAAAATTACCCTGTTTCAGAAAATCTCTTTCAGAAGGAGGAGTTTCCATATTTCTGTAGGATGGTCTCCTCCTTCGTTGCATATTCTGGTGTGTTCTGCCCTCACAGGAGGGGCACCACCTCCATCCCACATGATTCCGTGCAGGTTCATCTGTGCTTTAAGCAGCAATTCCTCTAAGTGTTTTGCTTGTTAGATAGGCTCCTTTACCGTTTCTGGGTTTTAATTGCTTAATGCGGTTTTCAACATTTTAATATTGGTTGAATTCTAAAATACAGGAGAGAGAAATTAGATGTCCCTCCCTTTTTATTACATCCCATATTTCCTTCAGGGGTCTTTGTCTTGTATTTTAGTCTCTCTTTTGAAATGTTTTTATTCATTTTCTCCTTAGCTGAGAAAAGTATTGCTTCTCAAGTGATGACCTAATCAAGCATTAAGGTTTCCTATAATGTTTGGAAACACAATTCCATGCTTTGTTATATTTTTTTCTTAATTAAAAAAAAATTTTAACGTTTATTTATTTTTGAGAAAGAGAGACGGACAGAGCATCATCAGGGGAGGGGCAGAGAGAGAGGGAAACACAGAATCCGAAGCAGGCTTCAGGCTCTGAGCTGTCAGCACAGAACTTGACATGGGGCTCGAATCCATGAACTGTGAGGTCATGACCTGAGTGGAAGTTAGATGGTCAACCAACTGAGCCACTCAGGCACCCTTTACATTTTTTTTAATGTTTATTTATTTTTGAGAGAGAGAGAGAGCAGGAGAGGGGCAGAGAGGGAGAAACAGAATCCGAAACAGGCTGCAGGCTCTGAGCTGTCAGCGCAGAGCCCGACACAGAGCTTCAAACTCACCAACTGCAAGATCATAACCTGAGCCAAAGTCAGATGCTTAACCATCTGAGCCACCCAAGCTCCCCCCATGCTTTCTTGTCTTTATCAGGTGCCTACTTGCGAGGTTCTGTGTTTCTACTGTGTTAGAGTATGAGCACCTTCCTTAAACTAGAACATTTCCTTGTGTCTGCCTGTACACATGAACTAAAATTAGAATTCCCATTGTCTTGCTCTTTTTTAATTTTTCACTCATCCCTCTCTTTGTGCATGCAGTACTTATTAGGAAACATGACATGCCAAGTGCTGTTCTTGAGGTTGGGGATACAAGATGGCTAATAGAGGGTCCCTTCTAGCAAGGAATCTAGCACCGAATGGTAGGGTAGGTCCTGTGTTTGTCTAACTGGGAAGCATGCTGGTGAGGGGTGTGGTGAGAGATATGGTTAATGTGGGCCCTTTTGAAGAGGTGATGGTTGACTTCAGTTTTAAAGACTGAAGAGGATGTAACAAGATGGAACTGTGCTTTCCTTGCTCAGTAACAGCATGGCTAGTGATTAGGTAGATAGCATACTGTTCTGGAAGGGATTGCCATAGAAGGAGAAGGAGAAGGGATTGCTAAAGAAAGCTAACAATGTAGCTATCTTATATTTAACATTATGCAGTTCCTTATTTTAGCTCATTTCTCTTAAATTTTAGTTCTGAAACAAGTGTTGACACCCAGAGATCAATGTACATATTTTGTCTACACAGAAAGCTGAGTCATTGTCAGTAAGAGATGCATGGCTAGGCCCATGACAGCTGAAGAATAAGTTGTCCTCTCTGTAGGTCTACCTGGAAGTGACCATGTCACCAGCCTCCTCCTCCCCCTCCCATGGGTCCTTCTGAAACCGGACTGTCCTTGTGGCCTGGGCCTCCATGGTATTTCCATTAAACTCACCTGCCCAGATGTCAGAAGTTTTCTTCTCATTTATCACTCAAAAGGTCAAGGAACTAAGACTTATGTTCTTTTAGATAAAACTCCCTATTTTTTCCATAGTTAACACTTCCTTTACCTTGCACCCTTGTGTCATGTGGCTAGTTTCAGGGAGAGTTGCAGCTTGTGTTCCCTACTTCTGGACATAACAGGTTTAGTTGGTCATTGTTTTGGTAGATTACCTCACGTGAGTTAGGATGTTATCTTCACCGCCCTACCTTTCTAAGTGGAATTGAAATCAAGTGTGAATCTACTGGGATATGTTGCAATCATCTGGTAATAATTTGGGGAAAAAATGTTTCCCATACAAATTAAATGAAGATCAGCAGTTTAAAGTATACCATAGCATCCTGTATGAACTCCAGCTTACATTTCGCATTATTCCTGGTCATGCAGTAGGTTCTGAAGAAAAAAGAACTATGGATAATCAGTTAAAAGAATGACAGATTCCCTGATGTGCTGATCAGTAGTAATACCTAATTTTGATTTCAAGTGTGCTATAATGGATTACCATATAGATGCAGCTGAGCACTGAGCATTAAACAGAGTCATGTGTTTTTCAGAAAAGTAATATTTATTCACACTGTGTGGCTTTCTTGAAATTTTTTTTTATTTTACTCTCCAGTGAAACTACAAACAAGATGTCAATAGCTTATGTGGCATTCACAGTAGTGTAGCTTAGAATATCAGCTGCAGTAGAAATGCCATAATTGCCTCAGTAAAGGTAGGCTTCATCTGGTACTTTCTGAGGGACAGGCTTAGCATTTAGACACAGATGGTCATGTGGGGCTTTATTTTTATTGACTTCAGAGACTTTAATGCATAAAAAATGGTCCTGGCAATATTTGGGTACAAAAAGAAGCATCAGTGTAGGTGATGTTTCAACCTTTGAGTGGTTGTGTAAGATTCTGTCCATTTTGGAATGTTTTTAGTAGCTCAGATTGGGGCATGGTGTTTCATATCCAAACCTTACCGAGTTTATTTTTGAGTGTCTTTAAAGTCCATCCATTTTACAAATCTGAAAACTTTTATCCAGAAGTGGTGATGATGATAGACCTGACCTCAGAGCAAGTTGGAGACTACTAGTGGCCTACTGACAGTGTCCAACCATCTAGATACACATCATCCCACTGCATTTTTTATTTTCTTTACAGTAAAAAGACATTTTTTCTCTATTGCACAGTAAGAAAAGAAACTTAAGGAGATAGGGTAAGTATTTTGGAAAGCTGAAAAGCGTGATTCAGTGCTGAATTTCCTGACTAAAAGTAAAGGTCTGAAGAACAGGCATGCCAAGCATTTGTATAGCCCAATATAAGATCTATCCTGAATCTGTGGAGTAATTTTCTCAGCATCTTCTATACGATGTTTTGAAATCAAGTGGCAGAATGGGATCAGAAGATGATCTCAGAATGCAGCCAGGGTGCCCAGTACCCTTGGCAGAGAATGCACGAGGAAGTAGGACACTGAGTCCTTGCTGTGCCATTCCCTCAGGAAGAGTGAGCTACACAGGAGGAGGCAGAACAAGGACAGGAAGCACTCAATGGACCGAGGCTTTGGTCTATGTGCGGCAGCAGCCCATTGACGAGAAACAATGCCAGCAGACAGGATGCCCCTGAAATAGGGTTCACTACTCTTAGTACTTCAGCCTCTTAATATGATGAGAATATTCTAATTAATAATTGGAAGATTATTGTGGCTGACAGAGTGATGTGCAGCTCACATCGCTCTTCAAGAAAGAATTTGCTACCTAGCTGCAAGGAGTAGGGCCAGCTGGCAGCCCGAGGCTGTAAGTGCCTTCAGCTCTCCAACCACAGTCGCTCTCTTCTCATCGTGATGCCCAGCCAGTGACGGAGCAAGGTGGTGGTACAAGGACCTCGCCATTTTCAGGCACACATGGCCCCTCTAATGTGCCATCTTTGCTCTGGAGCTTCTGCTAGGCTGGCAGATACTTTCAGCTCTGTATGGTGGTCTGAGGCTCCCTGCCCCCTCCTACTGCTTCATTTCCCTTGCACAGATGTTACTTTTCCAGGAAACCAGGGCACTGCTAACTCCACCACAGCATTCATCTCCCAGAGAACTCCACCTGCAACGAGTGTTATTCATCTGTTATCAAACATGCTGAATTAGCCTTTGTAATACATTTTTTTAAACTTTTTTTCAATGTTTATTATTTTTGAGAGAGACAGAGACAGAAGATGAGTGGGGGGAGGGCAGACAGAGAGGGAGACACAGAATCTGAAGCAGGCTTCAGGCTCCAAACTGTCAGCACAGAGCCTGACGCAAGGCTTGAACTCACAAACCATGAGATCATGACCTGAGCCGAAGTTGGGACACTTAACTGACTGAGCCACCCAGACACCCCTGTAATACATTTTTTTAGTGAAGGGAAAGTTTGAGTTTGAACCGTAAAACTAAGATGTAAATGGAGGCTTTCTTTCTCTCTTCCGTCTGGAGACTTGTAGCCCATCCCCAGGTCGTGCTTTTTCTGGGCTATAGAGCTGCTCTTTTGGGTTGGCAATAGACTGCTGAGACCCTGATCTTTATTTTCAGATCCAGAGTTGTTGATTTTCTCACACAAACCTCTTTGCTTGTGATGTTTTCCTATAACTTGTAGACAGCTCTCTGGGTTCTCACTCCTGTCTGTGGCCTTGTCTGTAGCTCCTGGGCATGTTCCGGTTTACATTTTGTTGGTAGGACAGTGTTTGCATGGATTCTTTTAAAATATTCCATAGAACTGATATATTTACTTTTGATTCCCTTTTAATATAGTGGATCTTAACAGATAACCCAGTTGATACTACTTACTTCCTTTTGTGTATTATTCATCTTATACACATGTTGATATATATTGCAAGGGGAAGACCTGCTTTGATTTTTTCCCCCCAAAGAGCCATTTACTTGCCTTTGCGCAATGTATAGATTGATCCATCCTGCCTGGTGTTTGGTGTCTGGCTGACGAAGGTTATGGGTTCTTCGAGCAACAGATAACGTTGAGTTTACTTGGTTTGATACTGAGGTTATTTTGTTAGGTGGCAATCAGTTTCTTATATTTTCCATCATCCTTAACTTTTCTAACTAGTTGTGCATATAAATAGTCATAAGTATTTTTAATCTTTAAAATAAATAAATGTGCAAACACTTGGCACATCAAAAATTTCTTTTTTGACCTGTGCACACATGTCTCTAGCTTCTGCTGTACCTTCTTCATCCTTACTGTCTTCAGAGAGCTTCAATGCACTGATGTCTCTAGGGTCTCATCTTCTGTCATTTTAAGCCCTCTCAGAGGGACCTTACGCATACATATCTTCAGCTGTTGCCTATATTCTGTTACCATCCAAGTCCTGCTTCTGCCTTCCAGACCCATATATATCTAATTGCCTAGAACATCTCCTCTAAGAAGTCTGTCGACACCTCCAATTCCAGGATGTCCAGGAATTGGACCAAATTGGACATGTTTCAATTCTGGGATTCCTTCTGGATTTGATGTCTTAGATAGGGGTATTGCCATACTGAGCCACTAGGAAATCCTTCTTGAGTACTCCATTCACCATAACTACTCTGACTGCCAGCTCAACAGTTTTACCTTCAAATATCATTATTATATGCATCTCCTCTTTACCGTGCTGAGCTTTGTCCAGGCTATTTCATTCCTTCTCTGAAATGCTACCATTGCCTCTTCATTGATGTCTCTGCCTCTCGTCTCAGTCATCTTAAATCCCCCCCCCTCCAGCTGGAACTTGTTCAGGGACTGAACCTATTCAGTGCTTCATGAGATCATGGCCTCACCTATCCAGTTCCTTCTCCTCCCATCCTCATCTACCTACTAACCAAGTAGACCCTCTAACTGCTGCTGTTCTTTTCAGGTATCAAGCTGTTTTTCCATGCTCTTCCTTCTATTCCTGTTCTCCACTAGGCTAATTTAATTAATCCTACAAGTCTCAGCTCAAGCATCCTTTTTTTCTGGAACCATTCTGTGAAGGTTCTGAGATGAGGTGCTTTCCCCCTCACCTCTACACCTCCTCATACAAACTCCTATTGGGCTTTTTTCTTTTCCTCTTGAATGATATTTTCCTTATCATCTCTCTTGCCCACTAATCACAAAACCCTTAGAAGGAAGAACTAAGTATTTTATGAATATGAACTTATTTTTGCATTTCAGACACCAAGCTTGGTATCAAGTGCGTAGATATTTTTCACTAAATGGGACTTGATTGTCCATTGTGTGTGTGTGTGTGTGTGTGTGTGTGTGTGTAAGTGTGTTTGGGAGTATGTCTGCATTAATACAGAATAAAACAGGATATAGGATACACTTTAGAGTTATGCACTTAAGAAATACCAAGTCAACATGTTCTAGAGGAAGTCAATGTAGGAGAAATGTAGGAGAGAGCTTGTGTCAGTGATTGTCAGCCATGTGGTCAGCCACATACAGCTTTTAATATATATAATCAGAAATGGTCTTCGATATAGTTTTATAGCATTTTCATCCGTGTAGATGTGTGGTATGAAGAATTTGTAAGAAATACCATAACTAAATATATTTATATTTTTTTATTTATGTTTGTCAGAGTTTGAAAAATTCTTTTAAATCATACAGCTTTTATTCTTTGAGTTTTCTTTACTAAGTTCAGGGTTTAAAAAATGCCCATACATTTTAACATAAATATCGGTCATCAGTCAATGACATATAAGGAGTACAAAGGTACATTTTATGTTAACATGAACAAAGGGACAAAGCAAAGGTCAGGATGACCTGTAAAACTCATGGTTTTACAAATAAAATGAATGCAGAATTCTGCTACTGAGTATTTATTGAGCACATGCTGTGTGCCAGCCACGCTCTAGGTGCTGGGTATACTTAAGAGGAAAAGACAGAGGCATTCTTGCGCTTGCAGGGCTTACACTCTGGTAGAAGAAATACTGCCTTCAAATGAGTGAACTTGAAGAAGACTTCAGTGAGGGATGAGGACTATGAAGAGGACAGAACGGGCAGTAGAGAAAGCATCAGAGCAGTGGGGAGGGAGCCAGGCTCTTCTAGAAGGAACGCCCAGGAAAAACCTCTATGGGGAGGTGACACTTGCAGTGAGAGCCGGATGGTGAGGCGGTGCCATCAGTGCCAGGCTGTGGGTGGAAAAGCATCCAGGCCGAGTGTGAAGTCTGTGCCATTTGGAATCACCTGCGTTTGATGCAAGTTTACCTGTTGTGCCTTTTCTCAGTAGACGTTCTTATACATTTACTGTCGTCACCTGAGAACGAATGATGTGATACATGTATGTTATTGACCCACTTGGAAAGTTAAGATAAGAAAACAAAACAAAACAAAACCCCAGGCAGGTTTAGATGGAGGAGGCAGTTTATTAGCTGCCTGGAAATACACTTATTCGGGAGATCTGGATATAAATTTTTTACCTTCGTCTTTTAAAATGTTAGAATATTAGCTTAGATAACCTAGAAAGAAGATTTTTCGTGGTAAAATAGTGATATCTTTCAATAACAAGAAAATGTTTCGACTGTTTTTTTTAATTTCTACATTTCTTAAAAAGGTGGTTGCAAATAAAATACAAGGAATCTTATGATCCAACGGTAACTTGCCAAAACTTACTTTACAGTGGGGAAAAAAGAAAAAGGTCCTTTGGGGTTTGGGGAGGGATTTGCTTTTATTAGCCAAATACTCTTGTATGTCATAAATTCATTCTTTATCATACCTTCCAGTGTTTGGGGCGAAGGAGGTGGAAGTCCTGTCTGCAATCTGAAACTTACTCTTAGCTATTAATTTCAAGAAATTCTTGGCAGCAATTTCATTTTGTTATTTCACTGAATGAATGTTCAAGGTCTTCTCTTCTTTGTTGTTCATATTTCTTCCCAACTCTGGTCTGTATCCAGAGACTAGTAATGATAATGCAAACGGGAAATTGAAGGCCAAAAAGCAGAAACCTGGGGCATCTGGCATTTGAGAAATTATTCTTTTAATTCTTAAGCAATGGCTATGATTTAATTAAGATAAAATTATCATTTTAGGTTTTTTTCCACCCTTCTTTTCCTTGTTTTCTTTTAGGAAGAATTAAACTTGGGACAGTGATGTCTTTAAGGTACTCAGGTAAAGAAGGTTGCCTGGGGCAAGTAAGACACTGTCCCATGGGCTACAGGGTCAGGTGTGCTATTTACATTATTATAAATCATTTGTTTTCTTTCTGTTTTCTTTTCTGAACTATGTATATACTTTTCACACATAGTACTATCATGAAATGTGTAGTTTATGTTCTCTTTATCTTACCAGTTTTTAAATTTGTTTTATAGAAAATACTGCAGTTTCTACCTGAACGAATTTTCTTTCGATGGCATTACCAGAGTATAGGTAAGAACAATTTAAAGATTTTTAAAGTCATAGGGATTTTTTTTCCAGTCAAATTTTTAGTAATGTTTTATATAACTAGCACCATCAAGATTAGGTTATAACAAAGAATGCTAACAAGGATATGTTGGTTAAAAGCAAGACAAGTCCACTCTGGACTTTGGAGGAAAATATAATATCTATCCCTGCTCTAAAAGTGCTATTTAAAAAGAATGGTTCATAGATCTGTAGCATCAGCCTCACCTGAGAGCTTATTAGAAAATGCAGAATATCGCCCCAGCCAGACCTGCCAATCACAGTCAGCATTTTTTTTTTAATGTTTATTTACTTTTGAGAGAGAGAGAGCACAAGTGGGGAAAGGGCAGAGAGAGAGGGAGACAGAGGATCCTGACAGCAGAGTCTGATGCGGGGCTTGAACCCACAAACTGTGAGATCATGACCGA
Organism: Puma concolor; assembly: GCF_028749965.1. NCBI lineage: Eukaryota > Metazoa > Chordata > Mammalia > Carnivora > Felidae > Puma > Puma concolor. The sequence continues at coordinate 95,646,141 of NC_141669.1, forward strand.
AGCCAAAGTCGACACTCAGCCAGGTCTCAAGACAGTCTGCAGTCTGTAACAAGAGCCCAAGGGGATTCCTGTGGATAAAAATTGTTTGAGAAACATTTGATCTGGAGGATTTTTCTTAAGTGACTTCATTTTTTTCTTACAAAAATATCTTGTTCTTCGTGACTTTATCATTGATCAGAGCTATTGTGTTTGAATACCTTAGTGTGTGGCAGCAGGAGGGAACTTGCAATATAGCCAAGTTACAACGGCTGCCCTTTCTGTGCAGCTCTTGACATCAAACATTTCCTCTCAACTTAATATTCATGGCACAGCTGGCATAATTTGTGATATTGATGGTGAACCTTTCTGTTTAAAGAGTATCTGGTTTGGTCTGTCTGCCTTAGAAGACTTACAGTTGCTATAATTTTTATACCTTGCCAGATGATCATATTTGTGGAGAGCATAACCTCATAATGGCATCCTACTATCTGATCATTCGTTCATTCAAATATTTATTGAGGGAGAAACAAATTTCTGAGGCTGAAACAAAGAATATGTCACCATCCTTGTATTGTGTAAGCTGATTGCCTGGGGTGAGGGGTAGGTGAGAATAAAATAATTACAGTATAACTGTCGCTATGAAAAGTATACTGGTAGCAACAAAGAAAGTTGAACAATTCTATTCAGAAGACCTGAGGAAGTCTCCAAGAGAGGTAAATCTCCACCTGAGCCTTGAAATATGAGTGCAGAAAGGGTTTTTTAGATGAGAGATCAATGTGTGAAAGACACAGGACCTGAAAGAACATGGCATGTTCGATGGATATTTCAAAATTCAGAATCCCAAATTTAATTAATACTATTTATGTGAAAAATGTTACTGGCCCTTATATAAACTGAACTGTTTAGTAAAGTATATATAATAAATGCATCTACTGAACTGAATGATTAAATCCTCACTTTAAGGTAGTGCCTTGGTCTTTAAATCTTTCTCAAACACACAAAGAAGATTTTCCTTTACATTATAGAGTTATTGATAGCATTTCTGTTAATTGATACTTCAACCTTGTGTATTTGAAGTAAAAACTTAAAAATCAAATGCTAAGTACAATCTGAAGAGATACCACAAGGACTTGTAGTGCTCCATGGTGTAGTGGGAATGGATGAAAATGAGAAATAACATGCGGTATGTTTTATCTGTGCTAGATATAATCCTTCCATTTTGTTTGTATCTTATAGGAAAACCACACTTGCTTTCTTCAGATAGTACTTTAAAATGTCTGGAGATTAATAGCCCCTCCTCAGCCTGAATGAGCTTACTAGAACTAGGTGTAGAAATTCATTTGCCATTTGTGTTGTGCAACTTTATGCGCCTCATGGGTGGTGTGATGTTACCTTAATTCTGGCTGCTGTTACCACATGGACTGGTTAAAATTGTGGGTACAAGTAGCTTTTTACCCAGTTTAATAGCATCTGACCATGAACAGTGACTCTTGGACTGGGATTGCAGAGGAATAGTCCTTTTGAACCAGCCTAAGAGCAGGTGTTGTTTACCTCGTTAGTATGTAGAATAAGCTAGTTTATCTAGTGTATAGAATGAGTTATATTTCAGAATGCTGAAATATGGGCATTTGCATATAAAATCATCCTGTACTGATGTATGACAGACACTAACACAATGTTGATGTCTATAGGTAACACCCCAGGGACTGGGCACCGCCCTGTAACCAAGAGGATTCTTATTTCTGTAGCCTAAGATATTAATATTCAGCAACAGTGGCATAACTAAATCCAAAAGAGCCTCAGTCAGGTTAGTCAGGAGTTGCCACCAGATGAGTTCAGATTCAAGTCAGGTCCTGTCCACTAGTGAATTGCACACAAAAAGCGTTAGTTTTCATAGCTTTCTGGATTTTGAAATTGCCAATAAGGGATTGTGGATTTGTAACTTTACACATTTTTTGACATACCTCACTCTCTTGCATTCTTTTCAGTTTATTCGGATTTGTTAAAACGGTTATCATTTGTCACTGAAGGTCTTGACGAAGTTAGTTGTAAAAACTAAGTAAATATTAAGGAAACACCAGATTTCAGAGGAAAGGAATGTGTCTTAAATATTTCCGTAGCATTGGTATCTTCTTGACTTCTGCAAAACCTCTTGAGTCAAGGAGAGGAAGCTTTTCACTAGTCAGTGCCAGACATTCTAGGTATCTAATAGTTCTTATTTTAGATCTTTTACATTCTAGATATCTAGTATTTCTTACTAATATGAAGAACACTACTGTATAAACTTTGTAATAAAATGTTACTGTGGTTGGTAGTGGCCAAGGTTCTCTGAAATACTGGGTTAGGATCTTAAAGCTGGGTTTGCACACCACTGATTCAGTATGTTTCCTGCCCCACACTACAAATAGTGTCACCAAGTATAGAAACCTAAAATAAGAGCAACTCCTACATTCTGCAAGCCTGAAAAGTTCTCAGACCTACCGGATAGCCAGGTTTTATCCTGGGAAGGAAGAAATTAATTTGAAATACCACCTGACACATTGTTTGAAGTCAGTTTCCTATCATGCCATTTTGTTTTGTCTATAGTGAAGAGAGACATTTCATTTCTCTCAAAATTGTTTTTAAGTTTTATTTTATTTATTTATTTTTATTAGAGAGAGCAGGAGAGAGGGGGCAGAGGGAAGGTAAGAGAGAGGGAGAGAGAATCTCAAGCAGGCTCGACACTTAGCACAGAGCCCGACACAGAGCTCGAATCCCATGATTCATGAACTACGGTATATGCTAACCTGCTACTAACTGTTTATAAATTTCCACTACTGATTACAAATGGGAAAATTTTCCTGAAGTCATTTTATTTTGTTTTTTTTCCTAGTAATATTTATTTTTAATTTTTTTAATTTAATTTTTTTATTTTTTTAAATTTATATCCAAATTAATTAGCATATAGTGAAACAATGCTTTCAGGAGTAGATTCCTTAATGCCTCTTACCCATTTAGCCCATCCCCTCTCCCACAGTCCCTCCATTTTAGTTCAGTTAATCACGATGGACAAGGGTGGCCACTCGAAGCCTTATCTCTTTGTGATAATGAGAGGTCACAGGATGTGAGGAGATGACCAAGAATGGCACAATAGTAAACCAAGGATATTTGGTGCAGGGGCAGACTGTGGCCCCTTTTCATGTGCCCAAGCATCATTAGTATAGGACTGAAGTTATATGTGTGTTTCCTTTAAGAGGGTTTATAGTTCATGAGCCTCTAGAAAGCAAATCATGTCCCATTCAGTGTACAGTGCTATGCCTGTACGCAGTAAAAGTTTGCGGAGGGGTGGGAAGAAATATTTTTTACTAGAGATGTTTTATATAAAAAATTCTCCAAATAAATAGCTCTTGGGCTTAAAAGAGTAGGTTCAATTAATGGAAAATTCACATAGTACCTCATATGTGTTTTTTATAAATGAGTGATTATTAATCTAGTTTGCTCAACTAGGTTCTTCTTATATATAATATAAAAACCAATGCAGATTTGCATTGGTCATAAAAACTGCAGATTTGCTTGTGACTTTTTAACAGTATCCCCCTGGCTTTATGCCTTGGGCTTCACAGTGGTCTGACAGTGCTTAGGATGTGAACACAACCTCTGAGCAGCCTTATTTCTCAAAGTTTCTACAGCTCACTGGACTCTAACTACTCCTCTGGACGCTGAGTCTGACAACCCTCCCTGGGTCCATCATAGGCCACACCACAGCTGCCTCTTCCCTAGGGAACAGGGTCTCCCATGCACTTTACACTAGGACTTCCTCAGAGGTGCAGTGCAGCCAGGCTGAGCTACAGGGACCTTGCATGCCTCCATGTCCATCAGGGGATGGCTGAGCCTCATGCCCCCTCAGCCCACTTGGTGTCTTCCCACCAAGAAGCACCAAGAAGGTGCTCTCCTTCCCACTTTGGACATGGCCCTCTGGAAATCCTCTTGGGTTAAGCCACAGCCCTAGAGTCTCAGCCTCATTGTTTCACCTCCTCAGCTATCTAATACCTGGCTTTTCTCTCAGGCTTCTCTGTCTCCCTCAGAGCTGTGGGGGTGAGATTGTGGTCTTTCTTTTATCCAAGACCCATTCTAGACCTCATCCACTGCCCCCTCTGTGGAAACCTCTCTTTCCTCAACTGTACCTTGTCCCTCCTCATTGCCACCATGTCTTCTGATCTCCTGCTTACTTGCCTTTTTTTTTTTTTTTTTTAATGGCTTAGCTATTGACCCGTCAGCTCCTTGACCCCCTCACCCTTTGTGGCTTCCTGACTTTATCTTCTGGACACTTGTCATTATGCAGATTTGTATCTGAGAAAAACCTGTGTCCTCCCAATTTTTCACTTAGTCACTCCCAAGCCACCTGCTCTGTTTTTTCCTTTTTTACAAAGCTGGTCTTTTTTGGGAGTATAATTGATGATAATAAACTCTATGTATAGAAGATGTTAAGTTTGATAAGTTTTGACATAGGTGTACACCTATGAAATCATTACAACAGTCAAGATCATGAACATAGCCATCATTCCCAATGGTTTACTCATGCCTTTTTCCCACCCCCCTGCCAAGTTCCCAGGTAACCACTGATCTGCTTTTTATCATTATAGATTAGTTTGATTTTCTAGAGTCTCATAGAAATAGAATCATGCAGTATATACTCTCCTTTGGCTTCTTTCATTCAATAAAATTATTTTGAGATTCATCTGTGTTGATGTATATCTTAATAGTTCATTTCTGAGTAGTATAGTATTTCATTGTATAGTTATACTATAGTTTATCTGTTCACCTGTTGATGGGCATTTGGGCTGTTTCTAGTATTTGCATACAAGTAGAACTACTGTAAACATTTGTGTACAAGTCTCTAATGTAGACATGTACTTTCCTGTCTCTTGAGAATGGAATGGCTGAATCATATAAAATTATATGTTTAATTGACAGACTGCTTCCCAGAGTGGTTGACATTCCCACCAGTAGTATGAGAGTTCCAATTACTTTACGTTCCTATCAACACTTAGTATCATCAGTCTTTTTATTTCAGTGGTAGTACTACCTTGCTGTGGTTTTAATTTTCATTTCTCTAATGACAAATGACTTTGAACATTTTTCCTCTGCTATTTGCCATCTGTATGTCTTTGGCAAAGTGTACGTATGAATTGATTGACCACTTTTTAAAAAAAATTTAGTTTGGGGCGCCTGAGTGGCTTAGTTGGTCGGCATCCCGCTTCGGCACAGGTCATGATCTCTCGTAGTTTATGGGTTCAAGCCCTGCGTCGGGCTCTGGGCTGACAGCTCAGAGCCTGGAGGCTGCTTCAGATTCTGTGTCTCCCTCTCTCTCTCTTCCCCTTCCCTGCTCACATTCTGTCTCTCTCTCTCTCTCTCTCAAAAATAAATAAACATTAAAAAATTATTTTTTTAATTTAGTTTGTCTTCTTAATATTGAATTTTAAAAGTTCTTTACGTATTCTGGATTTATGTGCTTTACCTGATATGTGACTTGGAAATATTCTCTCCCTATCTCTGACTTGTCTTTTCATTGCTTTACTTGTGTCCTTCAAAGATTCAAAGTTTCTAATTTTGATAAATTCCAGTTTATTGGTTTTTCTATTATGGATTGTGATTTTGGTGTCCTGTCTAAGGAATCTTTGCCTAACCCAAGATCACAAAGATCTTCTATGTTTTCTTCTAGAAATTCTATACTTTATATGTTTCATATTTAGTTCCCTGATTCCTTTTGAGATTAATTTCAAATTCCTCCAGTGGACTGCGTTCCTTTGTGCTTATTGTAAATATTATAGTGCCAGAAAGTTCTGTGTTCCTGCTCCACTGGCAGCTGGCAGCATGGCTTACACACCATCAGCACCCTAAAGGGTGTTTCTCTGTGTTCTTGCACCCTTCCTGGTGGTATACTGTCTTTGCTTATTAATTGGTTTGAGGCATGATATACAGAGGGAGTTTTTTAAAAATAAAAACCACACAAGAATCAGTTTTATAATGTTAAAGTTATATTAGAACTATCTTTATGAACTAGTGACCTTAAAAGGTGTCTAAAAGATTGCCACTTCATCAAGAGAAATCGTCAAGCAAGGCAGTTCTCACAATTGAAAATGACATAGGCAAAGAAGATTTTGAAAATCTTGATGAATTTGTTTCATTAAAGCCAGGAGAGTAAAATTGTAATACATTCTGTGTTATAAACAAAACTTAAGCTAATGTGAGTTTTAATAATTTTCGATTGTTCAATATTGAGTTTTTTGTTTTTCAATGTTTTTTCAATGCTTAAATGTTCTGGGAAAAAATTAACCATTAAAAATATATGAAAACATATCTATAGTGGTACACAGTTTTCCTTTTATGTTAGGCTCCAGTATGACTCAGCTGAACACTGATACTTATTTAAAACCTTAATAATGTTCATCATGGGTTGTTTGGCACTAATTTTGATTTTTAGAAACTATTGTATTAAAATATTATTTTTTTTATTATTGAGTTTTCTTGTGCAGACCCCTCACTCTTCTTGTCCTAGACCCAGCCCTCCTTAAAAGCAATAAGACTTACATTAAAAGGATGTTTATAAAATACAATAAAAGCCAGTAGAAGTTAGAAGTTCATAGAATCAGTCCAACTAATTAGATTTTATTTACTCATTTATTCACTCTTCCCTCACATGAATCAATATAGTGGCAATCAGTAGGGTTGAAGAGGCACCTAAAATTTGGGAGTGGGTATAATTATAGTTTGGATGGGGTATTTAAAATTCCAAACAGATGTGATATAGAGAGAGAAACTTTTTGAAATTAAAATGAAAAAGATTACATAATGGTAGTTAGAGTAGCAGTATCTTTGTGAACTTTGGACCTTAGGAAATGCCTAAAGTAGCCAGGCAAGGCTCTCCAGTATTTATCACCAGTTTTCATGTTGAAACACTATTCTGTGTGCTCCTACTGCACAAGTTTTCTTTCTAATGCTGTTCTTATTTAAAAAGAGTTTCTTAGGGGCGCCTGGGTGGCGTAGTCGGTTAAGCGTCCGACTTCAGCCAGGTCACGATCTCGCGGTCCGGGAGTTCGAGCCCCGCGTCAGGCTCTGGGCTGACAGCTCAGAGCCTGGAGCCTGTTTCCGATTCTGTGTCTCCCTCTCTCTCTGACCCTCCCCCGTTCATGCTCTGTCTCTCTCTGTCCCAAAAATAAATAAAAACGTTGAAAAACAATTTTTAAAAAAAATAAAAAGAGTTTCTTAGAGAATAGCTGATGCCTTATCTTGTGGGGAAAATGTGTTTTTCATATACCAGGCACTGTTCTAAGCATTTATATATGTTAACTCATTTAAACTTCATTAATAATTCCCCATGGTAGGCACTGTTATTATCCCATTTCACAGATGAGAAAACTCAGGCATAGGGAGATTAAGTAACTGACTCAGGTTATACAGTAAATGCAGAACCTAGATTTGAACCCTAACAATCTGACTTCTGAATCTGGCTCGTAAATGCCAAGCTATACTACTTCACATGTACAAGAGTTTCTTGCAAGGTGGAAACATCAAACATGTATGTGTTTTCTATTGCTGCTCTAACAAATTACCAGGTTAATTTCGAAAAAAAAAAAGTCAGGGACTGTTGGCCGATATGGGTCAAGACATTCTGTATGTCTCTTTGTAAAGTCTGTCCTATTTGTAAGTATTTTTCTTCTTTCCATTGTAGAGAAGAGTGGATATGGGCAACTATGGGTAGGCCAAACATTAAAAATAAAACTGTAGACCCATTCAAAGTAGGGGAGGGGCTGATAAGCCCCAGTGGTCACGCACAATAACCAGGAGAAAGTGTTCCAAGAATGTGTTGCAAAATGATAGATTTGCCAGATGTCCAGGAGGAGAGCTGTGTGAGCGGACTTTATCTCGAGTCTTTTGGGGAGTGGAGTGTCTGTTGGCCCTGCCAACCACGTGAGGTCCTCATGGGCATACTGGAGTCAATATTAAACTGAGACAGACCAACCTTTGTCCAAGAATGGGTGAACATGGAGGCAAGGGACAAGGCCCCAGGTTAAGGAGAGGTGTGGGATAAAATAGTCCCATGAGAGCAGACACTTGAACCTTAGTTGTGAGAGAGATTAGCTCAATAAATGCTGGCTCTAGACCAAAAAAATACTGGATATGGTTTGGTGACAGAAGTAGAGGGAGGAGGGCACTTTAACTTCTGTTACTCATTCACAACCGTTGGTGATTTAGTGTTGTTGGTGACTTAGTGTTGTAGGTGACTTAGTGTTGTAACATAGTCATAACAATGGTGACTTTCCACTGAATCTTAGTGTTAAGTGTTATAAATAGCAACAGCAGTTACAAAATTGTGTGCATTTAACTAACATGTTGTATCTATCCACTTAAATATGACCTGTAGAAATTTGTTGAGACTGGCTCTATTTCTTAGTGGAACATCTCTTGAAATACATTACTGGAGTAAATATGATTTGATGTGTGAGTTTTAATTATTGCATAAAACTTATCATCAGGAGATTGAAGTCATTTTTTTCCCCAAAATTTTAGAAGAAAAGGTTCTCTTGCCTGACTTCCAATACATTTTTTTATTTTTAAAGATTACTTCCTTCTTTAAGGTTAAGATTAGAGCCTACATATGATATTTAGGTGGGTTGCCAAGCCAACTCCATACTAAGACATGAACATGTTATAGAATAATATGTTTCCATCCTTGTAAGAGAGACTTTTCTAATTAAAGTGGGCAGCAGCACTGAAGTTTTTGCAGTTGAATGGTGTAGTTCTGAGTAAACGTTGATTCCTCCTCCTTGACAGTGACGAAAGAGCTCTGCTAGAGGATTTATTGATGGCCCGAACATATAAATGTGATTGTCACTGCAAGGAAACATGCTATCTTGAATATTTGCAAAATATTCTTGTAAAAATGTTTTATAAGCAGTAGTTTTATATTATTTTTACCTTTGGAGATTAGAAAAGAATCATTTATTTTATTCATGATGAGATGTTTGCACTAAATCTACTGTGGGTATATGTGTTACTTAATATCAGTCATTTTGACTATTTTAAGAGTTTCGAAGAGTTTCACACTTAAAGCAATTTTATCTTAAAGATGTCTCTCCTTCTGTGACATTGATTTTCTTTTCTTTTAAAAAAAATGTCTTTTCTTTTGTCATAAGTATAATGAAATGTATGATGTATGATGTATAATGTATGATGTATAATGTATGATGTGAAATGTATGATGTATAATGAAAAGTATAATGAAAAAATGTCTTTTCTTTTGCCATAAGTATAATATTTCTTTCTAAAACTGACCTTTTAAAAATACATCTTAATCCACTCTGAGTTTTTTTTGGGTGTATGGTATAAATTTATATACTCTTTCTAACTCAGTGTTTTAAACTTTCAGGCTCAACTTTAAAGAAGCTTCTACACACTGGAAATTCTATTAAGGTATTTATTTTAGATGAATGTGCAATGTCATTTTGCAACATTCTTAAATTTACTAGTGCCATAAAGTGACAAAATGAGGCCATTTGTAGAGAAAAAAGATCTTTAAAAACCACTTGAGGGGCGCCTGGGTGGCGCAGTCGGTTGAGCGTCCGACTTCAGCCAGGTCACGATCTCGCGGTCCGTGAGTTCGAGCCCCGCGTCGGGCTCTGGGCTGATGGCTCGGAGCCTGGAGCCTGTTTCCGATTCTGTGTCTCCCTCTCTCTCTCTGCCCCTCCCCCGTTCATGCTCTGTCTCTCTCTGTCCCAAAAATAAATAAAAAAACGTTGAAAAAAATTAAAAAAAAAACAAAAACACTTGACTTACTCTTTATTTTTAATTAAAACTAATATGGAATTTATTAGTTGGAGTTTTTGTTCTTACATCAAAACTTATTGTGATATACATTTTAAATATGATTTGGGGAGAAGGGCTTAGGATTCAGAGTTTGGAATTTGGAGTTCTAATTTTGATTGTACTGCGTACAGTCAGGTAACCGTCAGCAAGGCACTTGCTGCTCCAGTTTTATCCTCAGGAAAGGGAAGCGTTCCTCTCCAAGCCTCCGAGCTAACATGCTAGATTCCGTTCACCCCAGCAATCTTGTTAAAATTATAGTTGTCTCTGAATTACTTTTGCTGGTTTTGAGAGCCATTTTGGGAGAAAAGAGCAGCAGAGCCTTACTCTTGAATATTTGTTTGCAGCATAACTTTAGGTTAACATTGGCTTATTTTAAAACAAACATACCTTTTATAATGATATATAATACCATTTGATGCTAGATAAGATGACCCTAAAACATAAATGACAAAAGAAGCCAGCTGGGGATATATACTTTATGGAAGGTGATTCACTTATAGCTAATTGAGTTATGTGTATGACTTTAATAAGTTCATATTAAATGGAATACTACTTAGCAATGAGAAAGAATGAAATCATGCCATTTGCAGCAACATGGATGGAACTGGAGGGTATTATGCTAAGTGAAATAAGTCAGTCAGAGAAAGACAGGCATCATATGTTTTCACTCATATATGGAACTTGAGAAACTTAACAGAAGACCATGGGGGAAGGAAAGGGGGAAAATAGTTACAAACAGAGAGGGAGAGAGGCAAACCATAAGAGACTCTTAAATACAGAGAACAAAATGAGGGTTGATGGGGGCTGGAGGAGAGGAGAAAATGGATGATGGGCACTGAGGAGGGCACTTGTTGGGATGAGCACTGGGTGTTGTATGTAAGTGATGAACCATGGGAATCTTCTCCCCACACCAAGAGCATACTATACACACTGTATGTTAGTCAGTTTGACAATAAATTATATTAAATAAACATTGAAGACAACTAAAAAATAATAAGTGTATATTTTTTGTTTTATACCAGCTTAAACACTCATAGCTACTTAAATTTGGTGTGTTGCTTCTCTTACATGTTGAAAAAAGGGGATGAGCTATTCCTAGCTTCACAACAGATTCCACATTTTATTCCTGTTTTTTTTTTATTATTTTTTTTAAATTTTTTTTTTCAACGTTTTTTTATTTATTTTTGGGACAGAGAGAGACAGAGCATGAACGGGGGAGGGGCAGAGAGAGAGGGAGACACAGAACCGGAAACAGGCTCCAGGCTCTGAGCCATCAGCCTAGAGCCCGACGCGGGGCTCGAACTCACGGACCGCGAGATCGTGACCTGGCTGAAGTCGGACGCTTAACCGACTGCGCCACCCAGGCGCCCCTATTCCTGTTTTAATTAATAGTTTTATAGTTAAAACCTAATCAGGTTGTGACTTTATGTTTATTATTGGCCTTATTTATATTTTGTTAACTTAAATACAGTTATCCTAAAAAATTGGAGACATGATAGAATTTTGTAATTTTCCTCCTGTTAAATTTTCTGCAATTTGGTTAGATACGCGTAGAGCCATGTCATGTTTTGTCTGTTATTTGTTCAGCAATGTCCCCACTTATATTGCCTGCTTGGGGAGAAGTGGACAGGTGTGAGTGGTCATGCAGGTTTGTGCACAGCAGTGGTGTGTCCACAGGCATGTCTGAAAGTGTGCCCTGGAATCTACTGTTGATGTGTAGAACTGTCTCCAGACAGGGTGTCTGTCTCGGTGTATTTTACTTCTGTGGGGAGTCAGCCAAACTTGCTTTTTTTTCTTTTTTTCTTTTCACTTCACTTCACTTCACTTCACTTCACTTCACTTCTTTCGTCTTTCCTGTAGAGCCTCATGTTTGACTTAAACACTTGCTCTGGAAGAATCTGCACTACCTTGGTATAGTTGAAAGGAGATCAGGCAGTCCCTCAGTTGCCTGCATTTGGAGCTCACTGCATCTTGCAGCTTCATCTGACATTTTTTTCATCTCTTCAGAGCACATGAAGGTGGTAGAGAGAATGGAGTAGGGACATAAGGCAGGGAAGCTGGAGAGCTGCCCAATCCCATTGAGCCAGGTCTTCAAGGTCTTGTTTAGCTCTAAGTGTTCAGATTTTCAAGAACATTACATTATACATGTACATATTGTAGTGACATGACAAAAACTCTATTCAAAACATAGTGTAAACTTGGAGGAAGATTATCTTTGCATTGTTTTCATGGGTAACCAATTGATGATATGGGCACTGTTGTAACTCTCTTAACCCTATACTAGTACTTTGTGGTAAATTCTATTACCCTATTTTACAGAGGGGGAGACTAATGCATAGAGAAGTTAAGCAGTCCTCCACTGGTCACAGCTAAGCTAAAGTAGCAGAGCCTGAATTTGAACCCAGGCCCTGTGGCTCCATAACCCACACTCTTAACCCTTGTGTTCATTGCAGCATGCCTGCTTGTCACTAAGAAGAACTTGGTGCCGTAATTCGACAGTGCCTTTAACTTCTGGTTTTTCTTTCTCAGAACTGATTCTGCATTGCAGTGCATCTCTGCATATACATTTGGGTGTTTAATTTTGTTGCCTTTAATTCTGCTTTTAGATAAGATGTGAAGGGATCAGGCTGTTTCTTCTGTGGCTTCAAGCACTTCAGACAAACTGTGCAGAAGAGCAGGTGCTGATTTTTGCTTGCCTTGTGCCTGGTTTCCCAGCAATCATGTCATCCAGAGGGCCCTGTACGCTGGAGACACTCATCAGTCCTAGCCCTAGTGGAGCTGATGGTGAGTAACTTTAGCAGATCTTACAGGCTGGAATGACTCTTGAAGTTACATTGAGGAATTCCTTGGTTTGTCATTATCCTACATAGAAATCTTTATTTCACAGATGGTTCAGAGGAGGAGTTATTTTCTGCTTATATTCACAGTAAAGTCTTAAAGACATTAGAATTGAAAGAATTGGAGCCTATTTTATATGAAATGATGACAGGAGAAATTTCCTGAAGTGGTGGAAACAAGAATGGAAGGGAGGGGACAGATGTTGGCAATAGCAGGAAGTAGAGACACGTGGTATGTCTGGAGTGTTTTTGTGGCTGTTAATGAGATTTAAATCCGCCATCCAAAACTACTGTCTATTGTCCTCCTCAGATTGTTTCATGAGCGGACATTCATCTGCTCACCCAGGCTCTTTTTTGCCAGCTGTGTATTTCATGCAGCATTCATGGAAGGACAATAGTGGCCTTCTGGGAGTATTAATAGCAGCCATTTGTGTCTTGTGAGTTTTCAAGAACTTGCCAGTTAGGGCCATTGCTTTATTAATGCATGTTACTTTATTGCCCAATGACAGGTACTTGATCTTAGGCTGACCAAAGCAGAATTTGAAAGAGAAAAGAATGGTTTAGTGGGAGAGGTGGTTTCATGAGCATTTGTACCATATTTCTAAGCCCTTCATGTACACTGGCTTGGAGTATAGTGTGAGCAGTTCCAGTGGAGGGATAGATGTATGTTAATAGAGACCATTTAAAAACAGAAACAAAACCCTCTTTAACTTTGGTGAAAGAGCCCTGCTTTTTTTTCCCACTCTGCAGCAAAGGTATATCCAGAAGAAATCACTCCACTCCTACCAGCCATATCGGGGGAAAAGATTGCTGAGGATCAAACATGCTTTTTTCTTCAAATACTATTGAAATATATGGTTATTCAGGTAAGAGAAAAATCATGGGATAATTCAGTAATGGTCTTACTCTCTGTGGGAAAGAGAAAGCATTTGTACCTTTGCTTTTTACTTTGAGGTGATTTTATATGATACTAAAAATAGAGTATGTACCGGGTCACATCAGCAGAGACTTGGCATATGTACTATTTTGTGTAAGTGTGTATGTCACGGGAAGAATTCAGTTCTCCACCTACTTTTAGATCATTACCACATTCACACAGAACACTTCACTTCTGACACTTGTGGTTACCAAACGTGTGAGTGTTTTCCCCCATCAGACAACTCCGCCACACCAGCTGGATGTCCTACAGTTTATTTCTGCTTTGAGGCTGTCTGCTTGGAGATGGCATCAGATCCCGCAGGAGAAGGGCTCAGTCCCATGAGATGGTTCTGTCACAGTCAGGTGCCAGTTACTAGTGGTAGGCCCCAGGTTACCCACTGCTTCTATACAACTTGGCTACAAATCAGAGGTTCCCACAACTCCTTTTCAGGTTCAACTGATTTGCTGGAGTAGCTCACAGAACTCCAGGAAACCTTTGTTTCCATTTACCACTTTATTAAAGTATGTGATAAAGGATACAGATGAGCAGCCAGATGAAGAGATACAAAGGGCACAGCCTGGAAGGGTCCCAAGCACAGGAATGTCTGTTCATGTGGAGGTGGGTTTCATTACCCTCTCAGTACATGGATATGTTGACTTACCTGGAAGCTCCCTGAAACCCTTGCCATTGGGATTTTTCTGGAGGCTTCCTTACATAGACATGCTCCATTTCTATCCCCTCTCCCCTCTGGAGAAATGGAAGGGTTGGGGTGGGGGTGCTGAAAATTCCAAGTTCTAATCACAGTGTGGTCTTTCTGGTGACCAGCCCTCACTCAGGAGCCATCCAGGAGCCCACCCAGAGTTGTTTTACTAGAACAAAAGATGCTCCCAGTGCTCTTACCTCTTAGGACATGACAAGAGTTTTAGGGGCTCTATGCCAGGAAGTGGGGGCAGAGAGCCATATATATTTTCTGTTTTCTCATAGTGTATTAATCTATTTTTGCCTCTTTGCCCCTTCCTGAACCCTGATCCCTAGGCTAGCAAGGTGGATGGAGGAGGAGGCAGGCCCAGAGGCTAAACAGGCAGATCTGGAAATAATAGGCAGAGCAGGCAGGAAAATTTGGGTGGGAGCACATAGAGGTGTTTCTTTGTGCTGTCAGCACAGGTCTGCTTGATGTCACAGGCTCCTTTCTCTGATGTTTACCAACTGAAAACAGAGATAATATCATTAGTTTATGATTTCAGTGGGCGATCTCTTTCTCTTGGTCTACATTTCTAAGCATTGATATGGTTCAAAACTACTGGATTCCTTTCTTTTGGCAAACACTGGTCATCCTTGAGTTCTTCCTGGGAACTCTGTCCAATCTCTGTGTCCTCCACAACCAAGTTTGTTGATGTCATAATCTCTGCTAAATCCACTTCCTCACCTGACACTCACTGCTACCTGCCTCTGCCCTGTCCCTGCTAAGACGGAGGCCCAAGATCGTGAAGGAGGTCTAGTGGTCAAGTCTAGAGGAAGGACACTTTAGTTTTTGCCCTACTCAAATCATCTTTCAGGTGATTTGACGGTGACTGCCCCTTCTTCGTGATATTCTCTCCTCTCATGTTTTCTTCCTGCTTTCCTCCTCCCCTTCTTTTATTTCTTGCCACTTTTCTTTGGGGACTGTCTCTCTCTGCTGTTTCTCAAGATTCATTCCTTGGCTCCCTTTCTGACTACTCTGTCCTGTTGGGCAATCTTGTGTACTCTCCTCTCCCATTTCCTTTAGCCAGCACCAGAAACACAAGGACTCCAAAATCCTAAGACCAGGCTGGCGTACTCTGTTGTCTTCTGGAAACTCTGCATTTCCACCTGCAACTCAAACCACCTGTTCAGAAGTGGTAGGGCATTCCATCTGTCCCAGGAGATCAGCATGAAGTATTGAGAACTTGGATGTGTTGGTGTACTTGGGTCTCATTCTAGATATGTCACTAATGAGCTGTGTGACCTCAGATAAGTCACACAATCCCCAGAATCCCAGTGGAGGAAGGATGCCGGTGATATAAGGTGGTGGTTTTTATGCAGATTGTGCATAAATCATGTGCAGAATTGTATGTTCATGTCCATCCCTCTCTTTTTCTCTCCCTTTTCTCCACTGGCTCACCCCAGAGAACTTCTGATACACTCTGTGTATTAGAACTTCTGACAGGTCACAGACACTGAGCCCCTCTGCCCCAGGGGCATTCAAAGTTCCACATCCCTTTACCTCAGATGCTGCACAAAGTATTTTCATTTTCTAAGTGGGCTGCATCATGAAGGAAGTTGGGAAGCTCTGCTTTAGAGCACTCTGTGTTCTAACAAGTACTAAGAACTAGTAACAGGTACAGGTGGACTGGCAGGCCTGGCTTATCTTAGCCTGTGGAGTGCTTTTAATAAGGAGAATGCACTTTCCAAGTTTCCATAGCTTTGCCTTTTAATGATACTGATTTTGCATGAAATCCTTGCAAGGGGTTATTTCTTTATTTCCTGTTTATTATAGGCGTGCCTGGGTGGCTCAGTCGGTTAAGCATCTGACTTCGGCTCAGGTCATGATCTTGTAGTTCATGGGTTCAAGCCCCGCATCGGGTTTTGTGCTGACAGCTCAGAGCCTGAAGCCTGCTTCTGATTCTGTCTCCTCCACCCCCTCTGCCCCTCCCCCACTCACGCTGTGTCTCCATCTCTCAAAAAGTGAATAAACATTAAACAAAATTTTAAAAAATTCCTGTTTGTTATAAATGGCCTTTTTTGTGTTAAAAAAAAAAAACCCCACCAGATTACATCTGACTGAATGTTTAAGGGCAGAAAGAATATTAAATCCTTATAGAGAACATGTGGGGAAAAATAAGGGCATGATGTAGTAGAGCCAGTTTAAAAAGATATGATATCATTGTGTGATTTTTTTTTAATACTCAGTAAAACTGTGTTTCACGTAGTTACCATTTTGGTCATGGGTTTTGGTTGTAATTATATTGAAAACTTTTAATGTTAAAAAAAAAAACTTGCATTCCCATAGGTCTTTTCTTTGAAGCTTTTATTCTTGTCGTTTGAGTTTTAAGATACAATTTCATTACATGATTGTCAACATTATTTGTCAAAATATTTTTTTGTGTGTTTAGAACAGGAATTTTAATAAGATAACAGCATTTCAGTTTAGTATACATTAAGTTGAAATGTAAATGTACATATGTTCTTTTCCACATATTATCCAAAGGCTGCAAGCTTGGAGTGGAAGAATAAGGAGAATCAAGATACTGGTTTTACATTTCTTTTTACATTGTTTCGAAAATATTATCTTCCTCATTTATTTCCAACATTTACTAAGTTAACAAACATCTACAAACCTGTACTTGGTAAGTACATTGGGTTGTATCTAGAGGATGTCCACAGGGAAGCTGTCCAGTCTCTTTCAAAGTGGCCTTTGATTATTTTTAAGTAAAATAGCCATTTTATTCTTATATTTAATGGTAACTTTATTGCAAGAGGCTTAAAGTTTCCTAGTAAATGATTTTACCTATTTGTACAAGCTTCAAGAGGTACCTCATCTCACAGCAATAAAGGGGACTATGGCTCCTGTACTCAGAATAATTTGACATGTGTTATGGGTTTTTGGTTGTAATTATATTGAAAACTTTTAATGTTAAAAAAAAAACTTGCATTCCCTGAGGTCTTTTCTTAGGAGTGGCGGGGTATGGTGAGACCCCAGACCTTGCTCAGTGGCTAGGCAAGCCAGCCCAGGCTACACAGCTGCCCACAGTAAGCCCTTTTATACTGGATCTTCCATCCAGCAGGTGCTGCTTATAGCTTATGGCGGGACCGATGCTAGGGCAGTTAGGCACCCCAGGGACAGTAAGCTCCAGAAAGGAAGAAAACATAAGGGAGTTTCTAACTTAGCTGATAAAGTTTTTCTTCTATAAAAAAGGAGGGCATGGGGCACCTGGGTGGCTCAGTCGGTTAAGCATCTGAGTTGGGCTCAGGTCATGATCTCACAGTTTGTAGGTTCAAGCTCCGCATCGGGCTCTGTGCTGACAGCTCAGAGCCTGGAGCCTGCTTCGGATTCTGGGTCTCCCTCTCTCTCTCTGCTCTTCCCCCTCTTGCACTCTGTCTGTCTCTCTCTAAAATAAATGTTAAAAAATTTTTAAAAAGGAAAAGAAATGAGGGCTCATAGGACAGAAGCACCCTTAGATTGGTGGCAGTGGGGGGCAAATTTTTCTCTCCCTATTGTTTTAATTTTTTTTTTTTCAACGTTTATTTATTTTTGGGACAGAGAGAGACAGAGCATGAACGGGGGAGGGGCATAGAGAGAGGGAGACACAGAATCGGAAACAGGCTCCAGGCTCTGAGCCATCAGCCCAGAGCCTGACGCGGGGCTCGAACTCACGGACCGCGAGATCGTGACCTGGCTGAAGTCGGATGCTGAACCGACTGCGTCTCCCTATTGTTTTAAAGCAGTTGAAATTAGTTAAGATGAATAATCAAGAACAATTTTGCTTATTTTTGTTTATTTAATTTTGAGAGAAAAAAAACAGCATGAGTGGGGGAGGGGCAGAGAGGGGAAAGAGCAAATCCCAAGCAGGCTCTACACTGTGAGTGCAGAGCCCAATGCAGGGCTTGAACCTATGAACTTGATATCATAACCTTTCCTGAAGTCGGATGCTTAACCAATTGAGCCACCCAGGCACCCGGGATCAGGAACAATTTTGGAAGGCGAAGATCACGACAGACGTTAATCCATCTGGAGAATGTGGACTACTAATTCAGTTGTCTTAGGGTGTTTATTTACACATACGCACACACAAACACACATGCATGCTTGGAGAAGGGAAAAATAGCAAAAACTTGGTGCATTTTGAAAGATGTAGAAGTACTAAACTTTAGAGGTACTGAGATGTGTATTTTGTTAACTATATGTGGGTATATTTTTTCAGAATTTGTTTCTGATTTTATAGTCTATATTCATGTAGAAAACATTATTAATGTGCTAAAATTAAAAGTTATTTGTTGAGAACTGCTTCATGCAGGTTTCTCCAAGTGGATACAAGTTAGTATGAGAATTGGACATACAGCAAGTAGTATCTCAAACCCAACACCATGTAATTTTTTGTATTGATTATGGAATTTAAAGATTGAGGAATGGACCTCTTATTAATTTGTCTGATACCTCAAAGATGAATTCTTTCTAACATAAAGTAGATTGTATTGATTTTATTCTTTGGATTCATCTAAAGGGAAAAGGATATAAGACTAAAAGTCCAGTGGATTATGGTTAGTGTAGTATTGGATGTTAAAATACCTAAAATGATGAAAAAATGTGTATATGTGCTTTTATTTTTTTGTCATAAAATAAGATTAAATTATTTTGTCATAAAATAAAGATAAAATAAACTATAATATATGTGAAAATATTTTTAGGCTTATAATCTGTCATTTCTCAAATTTGTTAAAAAGAGTTGTTAGCTTAGTACTTCCACAGCTATATACCACAGTTGTAACAAGCACACAACAGCAGTACCCACCATCCCATCTTGGTCAGGTTGCAAGGCAGAATCAGAAACAAGCCTACCAAAAGATGTCATTTCTAATAATTTCTGGTTCTTTTTAGTCACAGTTCAAACAGACAGATATTTATCTGCTTGGTTAAATTGAATCTTCTGGGGGGGTTACATTCACTAACCTGATATGTGCTCTTTTTTCTTCCAGACATCCCCCATATGAGACCAAAGCCAGTGTACATTACTACAACTCGAGACAATGAAAACATTTACAGTACAAAAATTCCATACATGGCAGCTCGCGTTGTTTTTATTAAGTGGATTGTCACTTTCTTTTTGGAAAAAAAGTATTTAACTACAACACAAAACACTAAAAATGGAGTTGATGTGTTGCCCAAAATCATACAGGTATGCCATTCATCATCTTCTTTTACTTAGGTAAGAATACACTAACACATGCCAAAGTAATTGGTTATTAGGGTTCTTGGTTCTTAAGGGATGTTGGTTATGGGGACTGGTTTATTGGTGGCTTTGTCTGTGTTGCTGAGGTGTCAGGGGAAGCTCTGAGGCCGCACTCTCAGTGCTCTGTTGACACTGCCATGACAAGGCAACCTTGAGGGCCAAGGAGACATTCTGAGAGATGGCTGTTGTGTCCACACTCCTGGCTCTCTCATTTTCCCTCTTTTGCTCAAGTACCAGTGACCTTGGAGCATAAGACCAGGGGCCTGTGTTGGCTTCCCCAGTCCCCAACAACAGGAAAACCCTCAGGAATCACACAGGTGGGCCATGGAGAGGACCCATGAGACTGCCAAATGCCCTCTGGGATCTCAGGGGAAGGAGTGGAAGACCATCTCAGGATTTCAGAGTGCTTGTTAAGCCCTGATAGAATCCCTGGAAGAGAAATCTGTCTCTCCCTGAGGCCTTTAGTGAAGACCTCTTTCTATATGGGGCCTGTAGTATACCTACTCTTTTTTGCAGCCTTAGTCCTGCACAAATGGCTGAGTTACTTTCCCAGAAGGCTGAGTTACTTAGAAACTTTGCACCAGGTAGAGCAGGACCACGTGGGGAAGTTTGAGAGCAGCCACTCCACAGCAGGGTAATGGTTTTATGCAGAAAGTGAGGTCCACTTAGAGCAGGTTTGCTGATACTCTGGAGTTTCCAGAAGTGTGACCTAGGCCTGAGCTGGGAGAGTGCACACAGCTGAGTGATTATTAGCACCTTGATGAAGGAGCACCAAACTGAGGTCCAGAGCGTGTGGCCCCATTGATAAGAACTGACTGAAGAACTGGAGAATCTTGTTTCAAAGATGTCTGAGGGGGATACAATTCCAGTAAAAGCAACAAAAGACTTAATGAAAGTTTTAAAAGAAAGCTTTAAAAAACCATTAATTTAGGGGCGCCTGGGTGGCTCAGTCGGTTGTGCATCCGACTTTGGCTCAGATCATGATCTTGCAGTTTGTGAGTTCGAGCCCCGTGTCGGGCTCTATGCTGATAGCTGGGAGCCTGGAGCCTGCTTTGGATTCTGTGTCTCCCTCTCTCTCTGCCCCTCCCCCACTTGTGCTCTATCTCTCTCTGTCTCTCAAAAATGAATAAATGTAAAAAAAAATTAAAAAAACATTAATTTAAAAAACTATAAATTCATTAATTTAAAAATTTAATAGATAAACTGGCGATTGTAATGATCTCTGCTGAGAACAAAGTTGATTTTCCAAAGAAATATCCTACAATATTGAGGAGAAATTCAAAGAGATGAAAATCAGAAGTTAATAAATAAGATCTGAGGACAGGCCCAGACCTACCTTGCACTTCATGAGGACAAAAGGAGAAAAAATCAGAAGTGATAATTGATCTAATGAAATGTTTACTTGAGCTGAAAAAAAGTCATGATTTAGACTAAAAAGGCCTTCGAGTGCCAGAGAGATCTAGCTAAACAGACACAGACCTAACAGACATTTGGCTTTCATTGATTAAGAAAAAAATTACACAGCCTTCCAGACAGAAACCACAGGTTCTTTTTAGGAAATGAGACTGCATAACATTGAATATCGAATCTAATCTATAGCCCTGAGAGCTCAAAGAACTCAGTCTCTCTCTGTCTCTCTTTCTCTCTGAACTTTGATTTGTATCACATACATAGTCAGATGTCAGATTGATTTAATTTCTAAATTGTTTAAGGTCTAAATATAAGAACAAAGCAATAAATTTGGGAGAAAATCTAGGGGAACATATACATTTGGGAAGTGGTAGACTACGTTAGGTAGAGACAAGACCCACAAGCCATAGAAGAAATGAGGTTCCACCTTATTTAAAAAATGTGAAAAAGGTTTGTATGTGCAAAGATAGAGTAAAGCCACACACAGACTGTGAAAAGTATTCGTGACATCTTAGCTATTAAAAGAGTTCATGCCTCTAATATAGAGAGAGTGCCTACAAATTGACAAGAAGACAAACAATTCAACTCAAAAACAATTCAAAACAGACAAAAGGAGATAAAACAGAAGTTCACAGAAGAGGAAATAAAAATGAGCCAAGATTTCACCATCAGTCAGGGGAACACGGTTCTGGACCGTTGAGAGACCTTTACTCACCCATCGGGTAGACAAAAACTAAAACTTATCAGGTAGACAAAAATTTGTATGAAATCATATATAAGAAACTCAGTCACACCCTTGATAAATTTTATATTACATCTTGTGTTGTTAGGTCGATTCAGAGCAGTCTATTTAAAGGCTGTGACTTTTTCCTACCTGGTTTTAAAATTTTAGAAAACCGTCACCTGTATTTATTGAAAATAAGTTTCTCATTCTTGAAAAATACATTTGGTTGGCGAGAAGTAACAAGAATAGCAGATTAACCACTGCTTCAAGATTCTGATTTTTTTCCTTAAGTGGCCATTCACACTTGTGAGTCATCTACTTTTATTATCTGGTTTTTTAGTGTTATAAAAGCCTGGCCTCCTGAAGCAATTCGGATGGTTATATCATCCTAACAACAACAACAAAAAAACTCCATAACTCAAACTGTCTTAAAGATAAAAAAGAAACATTTTAATTTCATAAAATAAGCTCATGGCAGGGCTGGCAGAGAATATGGTTTACTCACACTCTTTCCATGATTCTCTACAGTCTTCCCTCCTCTGCCCTTTCCCTCTGGCAGGTTTGTCTTCAGCTTCCCCTCAGATTGTAAGATGGCTGCCAACAACTGGGGCACTGCCCTCCTTGTTCATATTCAGAGACAACCCAAAAATAAAAAGCCCTTCTCTTGATGAGATCCCATAGTTCATTTTTGTTTTTATTTCCCTTGCCTCTGGAGACATGTCTAGTAAGAAGTTGCTGCCGGGGCAATGAAAAAGAATGGAATCTTGCCATTTGCAACAATGTGGATGGAACTAGAGGGTATAATGCTAAGCGAAATAAGTCTGTCAGAGAAAGACAAATACCATGATTTCACTCCTCTGTGGAATTTGAGAAACACAACAGGTGAACACAGGGGAAGGGAAGGGAAGGGAAAAAAAGATAAAAACGGAGAGGGAGACAAACCATAAAAGACTCTTAAAGAGAGAACAAACTCAGAGTTACTGGAGGGGATGGGCTAAATGGGTGATGGGCATTATGGAGGGCACTTGTTGGGATGAGCACTGGGTGTATGTAAGTGATGAATCAGTAAATTATACTCCTGAAACCAATACTACACTGTGTGTTAACTTGAATCAAATTAAAAAAAAAAAAAAAAAAAAAAAGCCCATCCCTTCCCTTTTGTCTGAGTGGAACAACTTAGTTACTTGCCTCTTCTAGAACAATAACAAGGCACTGATTGCCTTAAAGCAATGTGAATGGCCCAGTAGGGACATGATTGGCTTCCAATCCCTGGTGCTGTGGATGGGGTCAGCTTCCTGTGAGTCACCTGGGCTGCAGGGGAGGAGGCACATGGAGCACCATGCATCCTTTAGGGAAGGGAATGGGTGATGGGAAGACAACTCTCCAGGCCCAGTGCTTCCACACCCTGCAGATGGCTGCACCTAGAAATGGCCACTGCTATTGTGTAGACTATTAATATGCCTCACAGTAAGTTGTTGTAAGTTTTCTTTGCCACGGTAGCAAATTACCACAAAGTTTTAGTGGCTTGAAAGAACACAAATGTGTTATCTTGAGTTTCTGGAGGTCTGAAGTCCAAAATCAGTGTCAGTGTGGTAAAATCAAGGTGTCTGTGTTTCTTCTGGAGACCTAGAGGAGAATCCATTTCCTTTTCTCATCCAGCTTCTAGAGACTACCTGCATTCTGTGTTTCATGGACCTTCATCATAACACCTTCTGTCCCTGTTTCCATCTTCACATTGCTCTCTCTGTGTCTGACCCTCCTGCCTCCTTATAGATCCTCGTGATTACATTGGGACCACCCAGATAATCTAGGATAAGTTTCCCCTCTCACATCCTTCATTTAACCACATCTGCTAAATCCCATTTGCCATAAAAGGTAAGATACTCTAAGGTTCTGGAGATCAGGGCATGGTCATTATTCAGCAGACCACTTGTCTCCTGTAGTCCTTTCTGTGCCTGTACATCTGTGTTCCCACCTCGTCTCACATGTGTCCACTGTGTTCCTCTCTTCGTTTACAGTGTACCTGAGAAAAGGCAATTTAAGCACCTGAATATTAGATTTGGGGGGCAGAGTTGCGGGAGTAAAAGCACATATAATTTTTTCTCCTGAAATTTTTTATTTGGAATTTCAAATGTAATATAATTTTGCCTGTGTAAAGTGAATATCACTAAATGAGGTGATCCAAAATCTCTTTTCAAAGAATATGCTGCTCTTGTAAAAATCCCTTTAAAACGGTATTTTAAGTGCTGCTTCCAAATAGAGTTCACACTTTTGCCATTCTGTGTTAAAGGTCATAGATGAGAGATTGTGTGTGTGTGTGTGTGTGTGTGTGTGTGTGTGTGTGTGTGTTTTCCAAAGTGAATTTACTTCCGGATCTAGAATTAATACCTTTGACATTAGTTTTCATCAGGGAGGAAAGGAATCAATACATCATCTAGACTTAGTTTTCTTACCACCTTGGAGAGTCTGGTTTAACAAATACTCTTGTTCAGTGGCATCATTCAGGGAGAATGAAAATATAGTTGCTCTCATATCCCATATATTGTGTTGGCAACAACAGTATAAACCTGAACATTCTTGGTGCATCATTTCAGCTGAAAATATTTTTAGTGAAGTATTATTTAGTCTTTAGTAATTCATTTTTTTTGTTTATTTTGCGAGAGAGCACACAAGTGAGGGAGAGGCAGAGAGAGAGGGAGAGAGAGCATCTCAAGCAGGTTCCGCACTGTCAGTGGAGGGCTTGAACCCACGAACCATGAGATCATGACCTGAACTAAAGTCAAGAGTTGGACGCTTAACCAACTGAGCCACCCAGGTGCCCCAGTAATTCATTTTTGTATGAGAATAAAGTACTTCAGTGTACATTAGAGAAAGCAGAGGGGTGATTTTAAAATGTCAGCGGTGACCATTTTTTACCAATTCTATAAGCACATTAACTGACATTATAACCCATAAAAATCCATTTGGGAATGTAAAAGAAAGTTTGAGATGGTATCAGTTGATCACATTTATTTGTATTATAATTTTTTATTTATAATTTTACTAATTGTAAATCAGTTCTTCAATAATGATTCATGGGCTGTGGGTTTCCTGAAATTGTTGTATTTCGTGGGATGAACACAGTTAGAAAAAGTGAATTACACAAATTGACAACCCTATACGAGTTTGTACATTATACAAACTCATTTGTTTGTTGACTTCCACTCTAGTACTTTCTGTGTCCTAGAGCTCTGCCAAGGCAAATGCAGTCTGCCCCCAACCATGCAGGCAAATCATGACAAGGAAGTTGAGTGGCATCAGGCATCACCAATAGAAGGGCAGTTGCATCCTCTTGTTTCATACCTTCTTTGTGAGTGTCCCCGTTTAGTTTGACCCTGGGAGTGAACAAGTCTCAATATGAGCTGTCGGTTGAGAAGAAACCAGGATGTTGGGGAGGGGTGATGGGAAGGATTAAGTGGCAGCCTGCATCGTGCAATTTCCTGAGTCCTGGCAGTGCAGGCCTGGTCTGCTTCAGATAGGTCTGTTTCACTGACGGAGGCTTCATCATGTGCCGAAGAAGTAAAAACTATTTTTGCATTTGCCACCAGAATCAACTAATACCAAATAGTAGTTGAGAATTCCAGCTTGGTATTAGTGGGTGGAAAATGGACTCTCTCCATTATTAATTCTTACTTATGCTTTTACTGTTAATCTTCATGAAAGACATAAGGAATGAGGAGACTTGGATTATCAATTGGCTTTCACTCTCATCACTCACTGCCATTATAAACGTCTGTCAGAACATAAAGATGTTTTTAGAAAGTGGCCTTTTGTGGGGAGAGTAGGGACTAAGGCTAAGGAAAGCATTGTTCTATCAAGAGAAGCTTTCAGTTTACAGTATGATGGGAAATCCATCTCTGGTGTTCTATTTGGATAACAGAACTCACTTTTCATTTTTTAAAGTTTATTTTAATTTTCTTAAATTGAAATACAGCTGACACAATGTTACATTAGTTTCGGGTGTACAACATAGAATTTGACAAGTGTGTATGTTATGCTGTGCTCACCTACCACCTGTCACCATGCAGTGCTATTAAATACCATCGACCATATTCCCTATGCTGTGCCTTTCATCTCCTTGACTTATCCATTCCATAACTGGAAGCCTGTACCTCTCACTCCCCTTCACCCATGTTGCCTGTCCTGTCATCCCCTTTGCTGGCAGCCACCAGTTCTTTGTATTTATGGGTCTATTTCTGGTTTTCTGTATGTTTGTTCAGAGTACATTTTTTAAATTACTTGGTACCTTTAAACCTATTTCTTTATTTATACTGTTTAAATTACCTAATAGTTGTGTTATCCAATTAGTTATCTAATGATTTCAAAACTTGGTGGCTTAAAACAATAGCCCTTTTGTCACACTAAACATTATACTTTTGGGGTAGGGAATTTGGGCAGGATTTAGTTGGGCAATTCTTGTGCTTCATGTGGTATTAAGTGAGGTCAGTGGGTGGTGGTCTTCAGCTGGTGGCATCTTGGTTCAAGATGACTATTCAAATGCCTGGATGCAGTTGGAAAGTAGGGTTCAGCAGGGCCTCTCTTTCCATGCAGTCTCTCTGGTAGGGTCGCGAGACTTCTTCCCTGGCTATTCAGGGCTCTATTAGCAAATGTTCCAAAAGGTGGGAAGTGGTAACTGTCAGCCTTTTGGCCTGGGCCTGAAACTGGAACAGGTCTCTTCCACTCTATTACACTTGTTAACACAGTCACACAGCCTGTGTAGATCAAATTTGTGGCCATTTTTAAAAAATTTTTTTAAATGTTTTATTCTTGAGAGAAAGAGAGACAGAGCATGAATGAGGAAGGGGCACAGTGAGAGACGGAGACAGAATCTGAAGCAGACTCCAGGCTCTGAGCTGTCATCACAGAGCCCGACATGGGGCTCAAACTCACGAGCCGTGATATCATGACCTGAGCCGAAGTCGGACGCTCAACTGACTGAGCCACCCAGGCGCCCCAAATTTGTGGCAGTTTTTAATTTGCTGCCATATGTGTATATATACATGAGGGTTTTTTCTTCTTTTTTTGCCTATGAGGAAAATGGGAGTTATTGATCAAAAAGTCACAGGTTATTGAGCCACAAGAGACATTAAACTTAATCCAACCTTTATATATCTATATATCTATATCTATATCTATCTATATATACACACATATATATACATATATATGTATATATATGTATATGTATGTATATATGTATGTGTGTGTGTGTGTATATATCAGAAAAATGAGTACAATTTTATTTTTCTACAGAAGATAGTTGATGCGTCAGAAGGATGAAATAATTTCTATAGGACAGCTCATCTCACAGTATGACAGTGCCTTTGATAAGCAACACAGACTTAAATAGCTAAGGCATGAAGAGAAAAATTGTTATAAATATAATCTTCCATTAATTTTCCCTAGAGATTGCTATTTGGATATCTGCTTTCAAACTGTCCTTGGTAGTTACTGAAATTATTATTTTGTACTACTCATATGTTATCACTTTTTGTAAAACATATTCACAGTGGGTAGAAGTTTAGTGGTATTTGGCTTATACATTTTTGACACTTAAAAAGTAATAGTGGAATTTATAAAAACAAAGCAAAATTATATGTGTATTTTATTTGGAGGAAACCTTTAGTTCTATGGGGAGATGAGAGCAGAATTCAACATTAAACTTTGTGAGTCATTGCATGAATTATTTTATTTCCTTGTGCTCATAAAGTTTGCTAAATAAAGTTTTGTAAATATTTCAGTTAAGTTCAGTATGAGATTCTGAATATAAAAATCAGATCAAAATTCTTCTAAAATACCCTCTAAAGATCTTGACACTCTTCCATCAGATATCATTTAATCTTTTGAATCAAATGATGCTTTCCAACATTGTGGCTGCAAAAATTCCACTGAACTTCAAGATCTCTGTGACCGTACAGTAAGTGCTGAATTTAGAGGCCAGAGGTGATCATAGTGTAAATTCACTGACACAATTTGTTATGTGATTTTACAAATGTAAATTAAAGTTTGTAGGTTGCTGGACTTTCACAGCCTCACCTCCTTGCAATAATTTAGTAGTTTTCCTGTTAACATAACTGAGTTGGAGAGGGGTTAGTTGGTGAATTGGAAAATTGGTGAATACAGGTCCTGGAACCCCTTGTGCTCCGAGCAATGCTGTTGTCCAGCTTGCTGTTAAGCTGACGGTTACCAGAGTTCTTTAAGATGAAACAAGCCTTCAGGTTCACTGGGTGTTCTTGAGGGTTGAAGACAAGGCTCTCTCAGAAGTGGTAATGACTTTTTTCCAGACTGTTGGTGGTGGTGCAGGGCAAGAGAGAGCACCGGAGCTGGATGGCAGTGGGCCCACAGAGCAGGACAGAAACCATTCCAACAGCAGCACCTTGTCTGACCGAAGACTCAGCAACTCCAGCCTTTGTAGCATTGAAGAAGAGCACCGCACAGTGTATGAAATGGTGCAGCGGATTCTCTTGTCAACACGAGGTTATGTCAACTTTGTGAACGAAGTCTTTCGCCAGGTTAGTGTGTGTGTGTGTGTGTGTGTGTGTGTGTGTGTGGTGTAAGTTCATGAAATTGAAGAGTTTTGTTCTTGTTCTTTTGCTCGTAGTACTGCAAGAAATACTATGGATGTGTTGGGCTACATTACAAGACTGAATAATTATCCCTCTAATCCCACTATGAATTTGTCACGTGGAGTGTTGTGATATTTTTCTTTTAGGATTTTTTAAAATTTTGTTCTTGTAAAATTCCTACACATGGAGAGGAAATTCTGTATATGAACAAATCATCCCACAAATACCCTTGTGCTCCCATAAACCCAGTGGTAGGTGGGAAGAAAGCCCTTGCTGCATACTCAGCAACAAATGAACATCACAAAGAAGAGCCTCAGGCTGGTGGTGTTCCCAGGGTCCAAGGGAGCTCTCTGGACGTTTCTGCAAACACGTGTACTTTCCCTACACATACGCATGGCATGCATATGATAGAAATATGATAGAAATATTTATGACACCAAATAATGCATATGATAGAAATATTTATGACTTCAGAGAAATAAGCTGAGTGGGGCGAGGAATAAAAGGAAAGCAAGGGCTGAGGCCAAGACGCTGACATAGCATACCTATGTTGGACACTGTGGTGGGTGGAATAGGAGAAATGTAAACCAGAAAGTAGGTGCAGGTGAGGAAGAAGACAGCATAGATCAGAGGCCAGGCAACGATTAGCAGCCCTGAGCAACAACTGGGGCTAGCTCTGCCCCCCCAGGGGACATTGGATGCTGTCTGGAGACATTTTGGGTTGTCACAACTGGGGAGGGGGCGGTGCTACAGGCATCTACTGGGTAGTAGCAAGCGATGTTGTTAAACACCGTACCAGCACAGGACAGGGCCCCTGCTACCCCATGACAGAGAACATCTGGCCCCAAATGTCAGTAGTGCTGCTTTAGAGAAACTCTGACAGAGGAAGCAGAACCTGCAGTGCAGTGGAGCAAACAGCAGCTCTGTGGTGTGGGGTGGAGCCACTGGCCACCTGCACCTTGGTACTAGTGCCCTGGGAAACAGAACCTGGCTCTTCTGTGGGCATATGCACGTGATGGAGGGGTAATGGTTTAGTCCGTGCACCCACACAGAGGGTGAGGCCCTCGAACGGCAGAGACCCATTATTGGTGGGGAGGAGGGATTGTGTACACGCACACGAATGATGCATGTGTGTCATGAAGAGCTTTTTGTGGAGGGGCGAGACTTCTAGGTAGTGATTGACCCCTTTCACTTCTGAGACTTTCATTAAAGAAAAATCAACCAAGAATGAAAGTCCCAGCATAGTCCACAGCAATCTAGAGGTTTTAAAATATTTTGAATTTTAATGAATAAAAATTTTTGACTTAAGAAAATATTAGTTTAAACTGTAGTGAAAATTCCCCTTGTAAAATACTTTTCTGATTCTGTGGCTCAACACTGTTTTGGTTCCTCTCACTTCCTGTGTCTTCATTTCTTGGCCCCTTTTTTTTTGTTTGACCCCAAATTCCAGGAGTCGACCAAGGTTCTGGGCTTAAGCCTCTTCTTTTGTCACTGCACACTTTGCCTCCTTAGGGCCTTCATCGGTGACATGCAACTCCCACTCAAGCCTTTTGTCCAGACCTTGCTTCTTATTTCCACATTTGCCTTTTAAAATGCCCACTTGTGATCTCATCTGACATTCTAAGAGGTGTTTTAATGATAATGAGGACAAAGCTTAGCTTATTTTCTTCCCTAACCTCAGCTTCTCCCGACTTGAATGCTTCTTTAGCAGACTCATGTTCATGTGTGCAGTTTTAGCCCTCCTGGGCTCCTCGTCTCCTGCTCCTTCTGTGAACCGTCACTGGGTAAGTCATGCAAGGGGCTTTCTCACTCCTGTTCCCTCCTTTTCCTTTGACCAGTGTGCTCCTTGGAGCCCACACCTGCTGTGTCATCTGACTATACATGTCCTGCTGCCGAAACATTCTTCTATCATAATAGTCCATGATTTGAAAATCTACCCTATTCCCTCCATTAATGTTGCCTTGTTGTGTTCCTGTTGTACTTGCAGAAGGTGCTTGGTAACACTTCAATTTGAGTTGAAATCATCAAGGGCATAGAGGGCATATAATTGAGAATAGAGATCAAATACTTTATATAGTACAGGACCAGATGATAATATTTCAGGCTTTATTGATTATGTGGGCTCTGTTGTAGCTGCTCAGCTCTGCCTTCATAGTGAGAAAGCAGCCATGGACAGCAAGTAACAAATAAACATGATTGTGTTCCCAAAGAACTTTATTTATGAAAATCATGTGGTGGTCTGAATTTGGATGACAGGCCATATTTTGCAGACCCCAATTTGTAACAGTGTTTTGAACCCTTGGAAGCTAGTGCTTACTACAAAAGCTAGATATTATTGACAAAGCTTTTAAATTTTACACAAGAGATACATGCTAAATTGATGTGATTTTACCTTTATTATGTAAATTGTTTTTTATACCCAGAGTCTGTCTGCCTCCATTATTGGTATTTCACCCCTGGCAAGAGCATGCTCTAAATTCTGAATTCCATTTAAGTCCTAAGTCCTACTTCCATTCTGAAGTAGCTTGGGTCTGGTAGGCAACTGCAGACTACTTATGATTGAACTTCTGAGACATCTTTGTGCTGTGAAGCCAAAAAAATATTTTTTTACACTTTATAATTATTCTTCATCAAATCTAATTTGAAAGCATATATGTGAAATTTAAAATATGAATGTTGCACATTTTAAAATATGAAGTAGAGACACTTGAAGGGACGTGAGTTTTAACATTGCATTCTATTGCCCTCTTGTGGTCAATGATGAATTTTTCTTTTATGGATGGCAAAATGTGACTTCTTTCATACTTGTGATTTCTTTTTCAGTTTTAAAGTATTCAAAGATTAATATTTAAGCCTAAAGGCCATTAAAGTTTAAAATGTACATTCAGGAAGTGCATGTTCTCAGTGGGGAGGTAAGGTGTGTGTGTACACTGTAGAACAGTACGTGGTGGTGGCAGAAGATAGAGTGGCCTGGAAATAAATGCAGATGAGGAGCCATGGGGGCAGAGTGGCTCGTGGCAGGGGCTAACTGTGCAAGTCTCCTTGGACTGGATGGTTCAGTGAGTTGCAGGCAGTGGAAATAGATGGTAACAGTAGAGACGAGATTCAGCCTCAGTGTACTGCTACTCCCAGCAGGCAGCTAGCAGTGAATGGTAGAAGCTTCAGGTAGGGCAATTGTGTTCTCAGGGTCACTCCACTGGAAATTTGTCTTATTACTGGTGTTTTTCAGACTACCTTTTGTGACCATTTGTAGGTCATGAAATCAGCTCATCAAAAACTGGTATTTTTTTTTAAATAATGTAATAGAATAGACCAGAACATTTCAGAGTGTACTGCATGTTGTTAGGATTAGTATTTCTCTGTGAAACTTCTACAAAAAAAATTTATTTATGTATATACTATACACAAATAGTATAACCTTCTATAAAATGGCTTACTTAGGTCATGGGTCTAAAAAGTTCAAAGCACTACTCACTATTAATTTAAGAAGAGCATCATTCCAGGTATTTCTATATGTTTATATTTGGCTACTGGCCTGGCTAGGTAGATAAACAGATAAGAGATTGGCAGAGAGGAGGTGGGTAAGGCAGGATACAAACAGACAGAGATCAGCCTGGCACGCATAAGAGCTTACAGATGAGCTGATAGATATAATCAAACTGACAGGCAGGCATAGAAGAGCAGACAGATGGGTGTAGACAGGCCAGCTAGAGATGGAGGTGAGCAGGGAGGTGTAGAGGGACAGGTTCATAGGTACAGACAGATAGGCAGACAGAGAATTTGGCAGGCAGGTGTAGGTGGACAGGAAGGCAGCCAACCATGGACAGAGACAGATAAAGGTAAAACCAGACAGAGGCTGACTGAGGTGAAAGCAGATGCAAGAGAGCGTATGTAGAAATGCTGGGGTGGGGGTGAGGGACTGACAGAGAACTTCATGACCACGGCATCTTTATTTCTTAATGATTCTTAATGCATTTTTAATGAAGAGCTCTGAATTTTATTTGAATTTAACAGAAGAAAAGAAAGTGAAACAAAGAATTGCTGAAATTCAAATAAACATTCTTTTATGAAAAATATTAATTACTAAAAGGTTTGTCTATAATGAAAACATTATAATCACTTTAAGGTGTTGGAATCACTTTTTTAGCCCCATGGTGTAATTTTAGATTTACACCATGGTAGATTTCTTAAGAAATATGAAGAACTTATCAGCCTTGTAGTTTCTTCAGCCTCCTCTCCCCATCTACTTATTTTATTATATTATAAATTTATAGCATAAATGTACCATTATTTTTAGTCAGTGTGGGAATCCTAATGTGCAGAGTTGTTTAGTCTGAATTCTGAATTTAGATAGACTCTTTCCTCCTTGTGTCCTCAGTCTTAAAATACTTGCTTTGATTGACTTCTTAGATGGTCTTCTTTTGTCACTGAGTGGGTGTTTTCAAGGTATTCTGAGTCTCTTTATGATGAGGAATGTTTTCTTTTTGTCTTTCCTCATGAATAGCAGTTTAGCTAGGTATAATAATTTCAGGTAGCTCTTTCTTCCAGTTAGGAACGTGCAAGTAAAAACTTTTTTAGAACTTCCAGTATGAATATCTTCAACATGCTTAAAGTAATAAAAGACAAGCTTGAAAATATTTCTGGGGAATAAGAAATTGTAACAGATGACTAAGCAGATATGAATAAGAAGATAGAATTCTAAAAATGAAAAAAAAAATGTAATAATTGAAATAGCAAAGGAGAACCTCAAATTGGGGTAAGCTTAATAGTTGACTAGGTACAGTTTAGGACAGAATAAATGGGATGACAGATCTGAAGAAATAATCCTGAATGTTCCTCAGAGAGATAAAGATGAAAAATATGAGAGGTTGAAACATGGAGAATACAGCAAGAACTTAGGAAGCATGTATTCCACTCTCCTCTGTCATTATTTTTTTTTGTCTACTGTTCTGCAAGTTACTGAGAATATCCTATTCTGACTGTGGATTGGTCTATTTTCTTCTTCAAAGTCGGTCAGTATTAGCTATGTATATATATTTGAGGCAAAATTATTAGTCTCAGTACAAATGTTGTATATTCCTTTGAATTGAATCTTTCATCTATAAGAATTTTTTCTCTTGATTTCTAATAATGCTTTCTTTTTCCTCAGAGTCAATCTCACCTATTCTTTTCTTTTTAATTTTTTAATGTTTATTTTTGAGAGAAAGAGAGCACAAGCAGGGGAGGGGCAGAGAGAAAGGGAGACATAGAATCTGAAGCAGGCTCCAGGCTCTGAGCCATCAGCATAGAGCCTGATGTGGGGCTCAAACCCACGAGCTGAGAGATCATGACCTGAGCTGAAGTCAGACACTTAACAAACTGAGCCACCCCAGTGCCCCAATCTTGCCTATTCTTTTTTTTTTTTTTTAATTTTTTAATGTTTATTTATTTTTGAGAGATAGAGATACAGAGTGTGAGCAGGGTAGGGGCAGAGAGAGAGACATACGCAGAATCTGAAGCAGGCTCCAGGCTCTGAGCTCTCAGCACAGAGCCTGACGCGGGATTCGAACTCACGAGCGGTAAGATCATGACCTGAGCTGAAGTTGGACGCTCAACCAACTGAGCCACCCAGGCACCCTGCCTATTCTGAATAAAGCTCTACCAGTTTGCTTTTGGTTAGTGTAGCATGGTATATCTTTCTGACTTTGTACTTTCAACTACCCCAAATCCAAATGTTTTGAATGTCCTCTTATAAATGGTGTATAGTCATTTTAATAGCTTTTAAAATCAAACTGTATCATTTCTGTCTTTAAGATTTTTTCTTAATGTTTATTTTTGAGAGAGAGAGTGAGTGAGAGGGGAAGGGCAGACAGAGAGGGAAACACAGAATCTGAGGCAGGCTTCACGCTCTGAGCTGTCAGCATAGAGCCCAACATGGGTCTCGAATTCATGGACTGTGAGATCATGATCTGAGTCGAAGTCAGATGCTTAACCAACTGAGCCACCCAGGTGGCCCACATTTCTGTCTTTTAATTGGAGCATTATTCCCTTTATATTTGACATAACAACTGTTGTAATTGTGTTTAAGTTTACTGTTTTACTTTCTGCTTTCTAGTTGTGTTGAAGTCTCTCAGGCTGGTTGTTTTAGCATCCCATTTTTCTACTCTTGTTGGTATTTTTATACTCATTTGTAATATTTTAATTATTCACATCCCTAATTTAAGGTAGTTTCAACTTTTACCCCATAAGTATGTACTCTAGTTCCATTTACTCCTTTCCAGTTCATATGCCCCTGCTATGTACAGATCTGCTTCAACTCATGATGCGATTATGTCCTGATAAGTCCATCATAAGCTGAAAATATCTTAAGTCACAAATGCATTTAATACTCCTAACCTACCAAACATCATAGCTTAGTCTTGCCTACCTTAAACATGCTCAGAATACTTACCTTAGCCTACAGTCGGGCAAAGCCATCTAACACAAAGCCTAGCTTATAACAAAATGTTAAATATTTTGTACTTTATTGGATACCATACTGGGAGTGGAAAACAAAGGTTATATAGAGGGTTTAAGTGTATCAGTTGTTTACCCTATTATTATTTTGTCCAGTTTTATTCTTTTTGTTCACATATACTAATATGTACATTGCATTCATTTAGATTCATCCAAATAATTACCCTTTTACATTTTATCTCTTTACTAATTTCTGGCCCAAGATTATTTTCTTTCTGCCTAAAGAATAACTTTTAAGGAGTGCCTGGGTAGCTCAGTTGGTTAAGCATCCAACTTCAGCTTAGGTCATGATCTCATGTCTCATGAGTTCAAGCCCCACATCAGGCTCTATGCTGACAGGTCAGAGCCTGAAGCCTGCCTCAGATTCTGTGTCTCCCTCTCTGTCTGCCCCTCCCCTGCTCTCTCTCTTTCTCAAAAATAAATAAACATTAAAAAAAAAATTTAAAGAATAATAACTTTTAAGTTAGGTCTCCTGGTAAAAGTTTTTCTCATTTTCTTATCTGAAAATTTGTTTTGCTTTCATTTTAGAAGTACATGTTTTCTGGATACTGAATTCTATGTTGGCAGCTATTTCCTCTCTGCACGTTGGATATTTGTTCCATTGTTTCTTTGAAAAGCCATGCTAGGTCATGTGGTTGCTCCTTTAAAGGAGATGTTCATTTTTTCCTCTGGCGGCTTTTAAGATTTTCTGATTGTTCTTGATTTTCAGCTGTTTTACTGTAATATGCTCTGTATTACCCTGCTTTTGTTTTTGGGTTTTTTTTTTTTTTTTTTGACTCTTGAATCTGTGGATATCTCTTACAAATTTCAGTAAAATTCTCAGCCATTCTTTCCTCAATATTATTTCTGCCCCCTTTTGCCAGTCTTTCCTTCTGCATCAGCAGCCATGCATAGGATAACTTTTTCATTGTGTTCTCTCTCTTCCCTTGCCTTCTGAGTTAGCCATCTTTTGTCTCGCTGTGTTTCATTTTGGTTTCCTTCTGTTTTTTTATCCAGTTTTCAGCCATGTCCATTCTGTTGTCAACCCATATAGACTGAGTTTTAAATTTTGGTTATTTTGTTTTTCAATTACATTCACACTTCTTTTTGAAACTTTCTTTATCCTGATCTCCTATGTGTTTATTATTTTCTTTATATTAAATATAATTTATTGTCAAATTGGTTTCCATACAACACCCAGTGCTCATCCCAACAGGTGAAGTATTGTTTGTTTTTTTATTGTGGTTTTGTTAATATAGGCTTCTTTTCTCATATTTTGGATTTTTTAATTAATAAGCTACATATCATATTAACCATACTGCACAAATAATTTGGGTTTTACTATGATTTTACTTTCTTTTTTTAAATGTTTTTATTTGAGAAAGAGAGAGAGAGAGAGCATGAGTGGGGGACAGGGGCAGAAAGAGGGAGAGAGAGAATCTTAAGCAGGCTCTGTGCTTAACACAGAGCCCAATGTGGGGCTTGATCCCATGGCCCTGGGATCATAACCTGAACTGAAATCAAGAGTCACAGTCAACTGACTGAGCCACTCAGGCACCCCTGATTTTATTTTTCACCAAAGAAAATTTCTGTTTGCTTCTTGGGAAGAGAGTAACATAGTATACCTTGATTTTGGATTTGGGTTATGTAGTTGTCTACATTTGTCAAAACTCATCACGTGGTCCACTTAAGATTCGTGCTTTTTGTTATTTACAAATTTTACTTAAAGTACCGTAAACAAAATTTTTTCTTTTCAAGTTTTTACTTAAATTCAGTTAGTTAACATATATGGTAAAATTGGTTTCAGGCATAGAATTTAGTGATTCATCACTTACGTGTAACACCCAGTGCTAATCACAAGTTCCCTCCTTAATACCCATAACCCATTTAGCCCACCTCAACCTTCAGTTTGTTCTCTCTAGTTAAGAGTCTCTTATGGTGTGCTTCCCTCTCTTTCTCTTTTTTCCTTCCTCTATATTCATCTGTTTTGTTTCTTAAATTCCACATATAAGTGAAATCATATAGTATTTGTCTTTCTTGGGCTGATTCATTTTGCTTAGTGTAATACACTCTAGCTCCATCCACATCGATACTAATGGCAAGATTTCATTCTTTTTGATGGCTGAATAATATTCCAGTATGTGTGTGTAGGTACATACGTATGTGTGTATGTATATATACACACACACATATGTACCATATCTTCTTTATGTATATATACCACATTCATTAGTTGATGTACTTTTGGGCTCTTTCCATAGTTTGGCTATTGTTGATAATGCTGCTATAAACATCAGGGTGCATGTGCCCTTTCAAATCTGTATTTTTGTATCTTTTAGGTAAACACCTAGTAGTGCAGTTTCTGGGTCATAGGGTAGTTCTATTTTTAACTTTTTGAGGAACCCCCATTCTGTTTTCCAGAATGGCTGCACCAGTTTGCATTCCCACCAACAGTGTAACATCTGTTGTTTTCCTGTGTTGTTAATTATAGCCATTCTGACAGGTGTGAGTTGGTATCTCATCATGGTTTTGATTTGTATTTCCCTGATGATGAGTGATGTTGAACATCTTTTCATGTGTCTGATAGCCATCTTTATGTCTTCTTTGAAAAAATGTCCAGTTTTCCCAACACCATTTGTTGAAGAGACTGTCTTTTTTCCATTGGATATTCATTTCCTGCTTTGTTGAAGATTAGTTGGCCTTATGGTTGTGGGTCCATTTCTGAGTTTTCTATTCTGTTCCATTGATCTTTGTGTCTGTTTTTGTGCCAGTACCAAACTGTCTTGATGACTACAGCTTTTTAATATAGCTTAAAGTCTGGAAGTGTGGTACCTCCAGCTTCGCTTTTCTTTTTCAAGGTTGTTTTGACTATTTGGGATCTTTTGTGGCTCCATACAAATTTTAAGATTGTTTTTTTTAGCTCTGTGAAAAATGCCAGTGGTGTTTTATAGGGATTGCATTAAATGTGTAGATTGCATTGGATAGTTCTATTTGAACGGTATTTGTTCTTCAAGTCATGAGCATGGAATACTTTTCCATTTCTTCGTGTCCTCTTCAATTTCCTTCGTAAGTGTTCTATAGTTTTCAGAGTACAGATCTTTTACCTCTTTGGTTAGGTTTACTCCTAGATATCTTGTTGTTTTTGGTGCAGTTGTAAATGGGATTGATTCCTTGATTTCTCTTTTTGCTGCTTCATTATTGGCATATAGAAATGCAACAGATTTCTGTACGCTGATTTAATATCCTGTGACTTTGCAGAATTCATGTATAAGTTCTAGCAATTTTTTGGTGGAGTCTTTCGGATTTTCTACATAGAGTATCATGTCATGTGTTAATAGTGAAAGTTTGACTTCTTCCTTGCCAATTTGGATGCCTTTTATTTCTTTGTGTTGTCCTATTGCTGAGCCTAGGACTTCCAGTACTATGTTAAATAATAATGGTGATAGTGGACATTATTTATTTCTACTTTAATCTTTATTATTTCCCTTCTTCCACTGGCTTTAGGTTTTATTTTCTGTTCTTTTTTCTAGCTTATTTAGGTGTAAGGTTAGGTTGTATATTTGAGACTTTTCTTGCTTCTTGAGGTAGGCCTGTATTACAATAGACTTCCCTCTTAGGACTGCCTTTGCTGCATCCCAAAGGTTTTGGACTGTTGGGTTTTCATTTTCATTAGCTACCATGTGTTTTTTAAAATTTCTTCTTTAATGTCCTGGTTAACCTGTTCATTCTTTAGTAGGATGTTCTTTAACCTCCATGTATTTGTATTCTTTTCACATTTTTTCTTGTGGTTGACTTCAAGTTTCATAGTGTTGTGATCTGAAAATAAGTATGGTGTGATCTCAATCTTTTTGTACTTG
This sequence comes from Puma concolor, assembly GCF_028749965.1. NCBI lineage: Eukaryota > Metazoa > Chordata > Mammalia > Carnivora > Felidae > Puma > Puma concolor. Next base: position 95,684,758 of record NC_141669.1, read on the forward strand.
TTGAGGGCTGGTATGTGACCCAGTATGTGATCTATTCTGGAGAATGTTCCATATGAACTTAAAAAAAATCTGTATTCTGCTGCTTTAGCATGAAATGTTCTGTATATATCTGTTAAGTCCATCTGGTCCAATGTGTCATTCAAAGCTATTATTTCCTTGTTGGTTTTCTGCTTAGATGACCTGTCCATTGCTCTAAGTAGGATGTTAAAGTCCCCTACTTTTATTATATTATTATCAATGAGTTTATTTATGTTTGTTATTAATTGATATGTATTTGGGCACTTCCAAGTTGGGGACATGAGATTTACAATTGTTAGATATTCTCATTGAGTAGACACCATAATTATGATATAGTGCCCTTCTTCAACTCTTGTTACAGCCTTTGGTTTAAAATCTAGTTTTTCTGGAGGCACCTGGGTGGCTCAGTTGGTTAAGCGTCCAACTTTGGCTCAGGTCATGATCTCATGGTTTGTGAGTTCCAGCCCCACGTCCGGCTCTGTGCTGACAGCTCAGAGTCTGGAGCCTGCCTCGGATTCTGTGTCTCGTTCTGTCTCTGTCCACCCCCCCCCCCCCGCCCCCGCCTTGCGCTCTGTCTCTCTTTGTCTTTCAAAAATAAATAAATATAAAATCTAGTTTTTCTGATATGAGTATGGCTATGCTGGCTTTCTTTTGATGCCCTTTAGCATAATAGATGGTTTTCCATTCCCTCACTTTCAATCTGCCAGGTGTCTTTAGGTCTAAAATGAGTCTCTTATAGGCAGCATATAGATCTTGTTTTTTGTCCATTCTGATATCCTATATCTTTTAATTGGAGCATTTATTCCATTTACCTGTAAAGTGATTATTGACAGATATGAATTTGGTGCCATTGTTTTATGTGTAAAGTTGGTGTGTGTGGTGATATTCTCTGTTCCTTTCAAGACTTTGTTGCTTTTGGCCTTTCTTTCTCACTCAAAGAGTACCCTTTATATTTCTTGTAAGGCTGGTTTAGTGGTCACAAACTCCTTTATTGTTTGTTTGGCTGGGAAACTCTTTATCTCTCCTTCTATTCTGAATGACAGCTTTGCTGGCTAAAGTATTCTTGGCTGTATATCTTTCCTATTCAACATATTCAATATATCATGCCACTCCCTTCTGGCCTGCCAAGTTTCTGTGGAGAGATCTGCTTTGAACCTGGTTTTTCTTCCCTTGTAGGTTAAGGACTTTTTTCCCTTGCTGATTTTCAGGATTCTTTCCTCATCTGTGTATTTTGTAAATTTTACCGCAATACGTCTTGGTGTTGGCCAGCTTTTGTTGATTTTGGTGGGAGTTCTTTGTGTCTCGTGGATTTCAGTATCTGTTTCCTTCCCCAGATTAGGGAAGTTTTCGACTATAATTTGCTCAAATAAACCTTCTGCCCCCTTTTCCCTCTGTTCTTCTTCTGGGACTCCTACGATATGAATGTTGATATGCTTTATGGAGTTGCTGAGTTCCCTAAATCTACATTTGTGGATCCACTACTTTTCTTTTCCTCTTATTTTCAGCTTTATTATTTTTCATAATTTTATCTTCTCAATCACTGATTTGTTCCTCTGCTTTGTCCATCTTGTCATTTCATCCAGTTGGTTTTGCATCTCACTTATACCATTTTTACTTCAGCCTGACTAGCTTTTAGTTGTTTTATCTCTGCAATAAGGGATTCTCTAGTGTCTTCTGTGCTTTTCTCAAGCCCACCTAGTATCCTTATAATTGTTTTAAAATCTGATTCAGACATATTACTTATATCTGCTTTGATTAAATCCCTGGCCATGACCTCTTGTTCTTTCCTTTGGGGTGATTGCCTCTGTTCATGTCATTTTGTCTAAGTCACTGTTCTTTTATGTATTAGGAAAGCCTGTTATATTCCTGCTACTGAGAGTAATGGCTATAATTAAGAAGGGGTTCTATACTTTCCAGGGCCTGGCATTTCAGGAAGTGTTTCACAGTGTGTACTCTATTGTGTTTTGTCTGCTCTTTCCCTCAGGTCAGTCCTTTGCAGAATTTTCTCCTTACCTGAAGTGTGAAGTTATTGGACCCTATTTAGTTTATGATGTTTAAGTAGGTGTGCTTTGGTCTGCTTGTTAAAATAAGCCTGATCCTGGAGCACTCTATGGTCAGTAGACTTCATGCATGCAAGGGGTTTTGCTGTTCTTCTGGGGGAGGTGCCTGCTGCACTGGTTGTCAGGCTAACTTGCCCTAGTAAAGATGCACCTGCAGGGCACAGTGGGGTGAAGCTTGGTGTAAGTGGCTCCAGCCTCCACGGGAGGTGCTGTGTTGCTTACTGAGGTTGGTCAGTGCTGGTGGGCAGGAGATGAAAATGGCATCACCCCACTCTCTTGTTCCTGAGCAGGTAGTTTGCACCTGCCGCTGTCCAGGAAGCCCTCATTGAAGAGCAAACCATCACCTGTCCTGTGTCCTTGGCTTCCATTAGATCGTGCCTTCACCCTGTCTGTGTCTGAGCTGTGTGCTGGCCAGGCAGCACAGTACCCCTGTGTTTTATCTCAGGCACCTGACTAGGTTTCAAAACTCCAAATTTTAGGTACATGGCATGGCACAGACCTATGCTTATCCTTTTGGGGAGCATCTCACCACACTGTGACTAGTGCTGATTAATCCCAGAAAAGCAGTTGCACAATCACGTGGTGGCTCAAAGCTGGCATCAGGGTTTGCTGTCCTTGGCTGGTGTCTCTGTTCCTATGCTAATGAACGGGGTAGCACATTGGTGCCTGCCAGCTCTTTTGTCCCTTGAGAGTCTTGCTGCCTCTCCCAAATGCACTCCAGTAAGGGAAACTGTCTCTCCCAGTGTGACCCAGGAGATCCTCAAAGCACACAGTTTGCTCCCAGGCCTCTGCCCTCCTTTCCCACAGGAGCATCACTATGCCTGACAGGCTTTGCCCAGCAGTGGTGCAGACTTCTAAAACTTCAGACTTAGAGCCCTGCTGTATGTAAAAACTTGCCACTAATAATCAGCTGCTCTGGTTTTCTTAGTCAATGGTGTTGGGGAAGTGTTTCTCTTGTGCAATCCCCTGGGCGCTGCTTTCTCTCTATCTCTTTCTCTCCTTTCAGAGATCAAGTTTCCCTCCCCTCTGCAGCACCATGATTCTTTTTTCCCTGGAATTAAGTTTCTGAAGCTCCTATTTTCCATGATGTGTTTTCTTTGCTCCCTCTGTTCTCTCAACATTCAGGTTGATTTCTTGGGTGTTCTGAATGATTTGATATTTATCTAGCTGTGTTTGAGGGATGAAGCAAGCATAGGGTTCCCCCTTCTGCTCCGCCATCTTAATCAAGGTCCCATAACAAATTTTGAACTCTAGTCAGCGATGTGCATGTTGAAATGTTTAGGGGTGAAATGAACTGATGTCTGCAGATTTCTTTGAAATTCATCAAAAATAAAATGTATTGAGGGGCGCCTGGGTGGCGCAGTCGGTTAAGCGTCCGACTTCAGCCAGGTCACGATCTCGCGGTCCGTGAGTTCGAGCCCCGCGTCAGGCTCTGGGCTGACAGCTCAGAGCCTGGAGGCTGTTTCCGATTCTGTGTCTCCCTCTCTCTCTGCCCCTCCCCCGTTCATGCTCTGTCTCTCTCTGTCCCAAAAATAAATAAACATTGAAAAAATAAATAAATAAAATGTATTGAAAGAAGGAAAGATAAGGGTAGTTAGACAGATGTGTGATAAACAAATCTAGCAAATGCTAATGGTAGAATCTAGGAGGTAGTATATGGGTATTCACTGTAAAACTATTTCAACATTTTTGTATGTGTGAAAATATTTGTAATAAAATTTTGGAACAAAATTGGAGTTAGACACCATTGTACTTTGTCATACTCTTCTTTGTCTTTGCTGATCTTTCTTTTTTAGAAAAAAAAAACTAATGTTTATTTATTCTTTTTTTTTTTTTTTTTTAATTTTTTTTTTCAACGTTTATTTATTTTTGGGACAGAGAGAGACAGAGCATGAACGGGGGAGGGGCAGAGAGAGAGGGAGACACAGAATCGGAAACAGGCTCCAGGCTCCGAGCCATCAGCCCAGAGCCTGACGCGGGGCTCGAACTCACGGACCGCGAGATCGTGACCTGGCTGAAGTCGGACGCTTAACCGACTACGCCACCCAGGCGCCCCTGTTTATTTATTCTTGAGAGAGAGACAGACAGACAGAGATTGGGGGCGGGGGCAGAGAGAGAGGGAGACACAGAATCCGTAGCACGCTCCAGGCTCTGAGCTGTCAGCATAGAGCCTGATGCAGGGCTGGAACTCACAGACCATGAGATCATGACCTGAGCCAAAGTCAGATGCTCAACCAATTGAGCCACCCAGGCACCCTGTCTTTGTTGATCTTTCTTGAGATACAAGTCAGAATATTTGTTACATTGATATGTTGCAGTCTTGTAACACAGATTCCTTTATTCTGGAATTTGATGTGACATAACCACCATCTATGGAAATTTGTATATTGCATAAACCTTTGTTACACTGTAATCTGACTGTAACTGCATCCTGTTTCGTGAACATTAAGGACAGTATTAAATCTCTGAACCTTGATATCAAAACCTAGAATCATTGCTAACTAACTTTGTAACCCTGAGAAAATATCTCAGGTGTTCGGGGTCTCATCTTAATGCCTCATCTATGGAATGAAAGTGTTTGTTGTAGTATTGAATACTTTTCCTTTGTGTTCACCCGTCAGACAGAAATATTACTTAGAGCAGATACTCAAAAGGAAATACGTTTTCCCTTTAGCTTTTTGTTTGTATTTTTGGAATCTTATATTAAATCAAAATTCTTAGTGCATATGTATATGGAGATTTGGTAATGTTACAAAGTCCACATAAGTGTGCACAAGGGGCTCTTGTTAACGTTGGTGTCTGTACTCAGTTGAACAATTGGCTCTTAATAAAGGAAGGTAGGGTGGGAGGGAGAGAGGAAGAAAAGAAAGAAGGAAGGGCAAGTCAAGGAAAGGGAAAAGACAAAAAAAGAAAAAAGAAAAGCTCTAAATTGGCAGCATTTGCCAACTTCTGTGTTGTAAATATTCCCTTTGTCACCAGCACAACATCCCTGAAGGTGGAGCTGGGAAGAGGGATGACACTTGGCTGCAGCTGGCTGCAGTAGTATGATGGCTGTCTTATAATCGGTTTTTGATTCATTGGGAAAGGTTCCCAGTTGTATAGTGTTTATATAGCCAAATAGCATATCTGTGTACGTATGCATGGTCGTTATTTTGTGAAAAACTTATTCAGAATACAGAAGTTAATTTTAAGTTGCATCATGTTTTTTTCTGGCCCAATTATGGAAATGCTTTTTTTCCTCAGACAAGTTTGGTATGCACAAAAATACCTGGCCCCGTAACTTTCAGAGGAAAATCTGAAATTGGTGCTGACTGGAAGTGTCTATTATGTGGCTCTATAGTGATCTGAGCTGGTGTGGAGTTAAAGAGAGTCTTCTTTTTTTCCTTTTAGGCATTCTTGTTGCCTTCCTGTGACATAGCTGTAACAAGGAAGGTAGTTCAAGTGTACCGAAAGTGGATACTCCAGGACAAACCTGTGTTCATGGAAGAACCAGATAAAAAAGACGTTGCCCAAGAAGATGCTGAGAAACTAGGATTTTTAGAGACTGACAGCAAAGAGGTAATATGTTATCACCAGTTATTTCAGCTGGGAATACACATATTATAGCAAAGTATACCTGGTCAGCCAAGGGGCCAGTCAGTAGGACACAGGCAGGTGGATCTCTTTTGTCATAGCTGATGCTCTCCAGTTGCCGAGTTCCCGGAGGACCCGTTTCAGTGAGGCTGCTGCTGTGCTCTGTTCAAGGTCATCTCCTAACCCTCAGGCTAAGTCCATGTGTATATCTCAGCTTCATTATTCGGTATTGCTCGGAGCTGTTTTATAAACCATCGTATTGTACAGGTTTCTGTATGAGACTGAAAATGTCACTGCCTAAGTATTGACGTGTTTAAATAAATAGCATTTGAGAAACTCAATTTAGAATGATTGGGCAGCCTTTTCTCGTGCAGTGGACTGTTCTACAGCAGTTAGGATGTTAACACACTTAAAAGGACTAACCCAATAATGAGTGTTGTCTCCTCCATAAATAAGTCTCACTACAGGGCTGGCTGCTGTCTTCAGAGTGGGTGCTGTGTGAATGGAACTTTTAGTCCTGGTTAGGTAACGCTAGTAGCTGGAGAAATCTAAAATGAAACAGTGGGACCTCTTCCTGACACACAAAAGAAACTTAATACCATATTTATATATCTGGCATGCTATTTTGAAATCTAGTCTGATAAATTATTTCTAAAAGTGGGTGTTGTAGCAATTAACAACAAACATTTAAAAATATTTGTGGCCAAAGGCATATCACTTTTAAATATCTATATTAATTCCATAGTTTTAATTTTTCAATATTGGTGAAATCATTTTAATAACTAGTCATGAGGCCAAAACAAATACATAGGCAAATGGAATTTATCACACATTTTAAAGGTCTGTGTTACAGGCTCATTCAGTCTGGACCTTTATTTATTCAGCATATACTAAATGCTAGGCACTGTTTTAGTTAGGTACTGGAGGTGGTGAACAAAATGGAAAAAATTTTGCCCTACTAAAACCTACATTCTCATGAATTTTAGTGAGTGTAAGGAATTAAATATGTGAACATGTACTTCTTCCCCCTCTGTTAACTGATTTTTATCTTCTGAAGACCTTGTCGGAAAGTTCCCGTCATAAGCGCTCTTCCAGTTGGGGACGCACATACTCCTTCTCGAGTGCAGTGAGCAGAGGCTGTGTGACAGAAGAGGAAGATAAGAACGTGAAAGCCGGGGCCCAGGCTATGCTGCAGGTATGCATCTGGCAGGAGACATAAAGGCCCCCAGTTGGAGTCCACTGAACATTTGTTTATTGCGATAGTGACATATAAAGTATGGTGATATATTTAGCCATCTGTCAGTAAACCACTCTCAAGTTCTCTGAGTTTTCTTCCTGATTTCTTACCTTCAGTTTGTACAGATCTTTCTCTAGTCAAAGGAGACCTACGAGTGGGTTGCGGTTTCTTCAGAGGGATTGTTATGGAGTGAAATGGCTGAGATCTCAATCTGAAAAAAATATTTTCTGAACACATATGGGTAGTTAGTGACCTGAACTCTAATTTGAAAGATAATCATGATGATTATATAATCTTAAAAGGAATATTCTTCTTAAAAATTGCCTGTTTATGAAGAATGATTTAAATTTTTTTTTTTTTTTTAACGTTTATTCATTTTTTTGGGACAGAGAGAGACAGAGCATGAACGGGGGAGGGGCAGAGAGAGAGGGAGACACAGAATCGGAAACAGTCTCCAGGCTCTGAGCCATCAGCCCAGAGCCCGACGCGGGGCTCGAACTCACGGACCGCGAGATCGTGACCTGGCTGAAGTCGGACGCTTAACCGACTGCGCCACCCAGGCGCCCCAAGAATGATTTAAAAAAATGCTCCAGTTTTTAGATATTTACCTGAATGAATATATAACTAATAGAACCAATAGAACCAATGCCATTTGGGAACATTGGAAAGAGAAACTTTGGCTGATCATTTAGTCTTATCCCAGGCCTCAGGATTTTATCTCAGAAATGGGGATGAGGAGATTACCTTTTGGGTCCATCTAGGGTAAAGATTGTTAGGAGTATAAGTGAAAACACAGAGTGCCTCTGTTTCCTCTGCTCCCTGGTGCCTCATCCTCCCCCCACCCCCCCATACTCACCTTTCTAGTTGTGTCCAGTTAGGCTTCCCACACAGAGGCCGGGCATGAGGTCTGGTGATGGCACGGGCATGGATTGTGTGTTGCCGGGTTTTTGCTGACACTGCTTCTGTCATCTGTCTCTTGATAGGATTTCTTATCATGATATCCTTTTTGCTTCAAATTCATTAGCAGTTTACTATAACTATTGAATTTTCTCATTTTTCAATGAAAATCAGCAAATAATTTTAAATTAACAAAAAAAAAAAAAAATCAAGATGATTTTACTTGAGTAGCTTCAAAGAGCTTTGGTGCCAGTCGGTAGTATAATCTGTGCCCGCCCTCCCCTTCCCCCCTCCGCCAGCAGAGAAGTACGTGTAGGAGTCCCTTCCCTGTGTCCCTTGTTAGCCCTTGTCCTCCAAGTAGGTTGCCATTTGCTGTCATTAGCCATTCCACTGCCAGTGTCTCCCTAGGTTCAGAAGAGTGTTAATTTGTTTTCTGAAAGGCTAGGTTACATCTACCTGGCTGAACCAAGCAACAAAAATTCCACTTGATTATAGCACAACAATTTTTAAAATGTTTAGTTTGGATTATAGTAGCTATTTTTGGTTTTGTGGTTTTTTTTTTTTTTTATAGTAGCTATTTTTGTTCTCTTTGTGTCCAACATTTTTGCTCCTTCACTTGCTTTGTTAGGAAAAAAACGGCCAAATGGCAGGTTTGATAAGATCATCTTCTTCTGCAGTTGCTGTTTACAAGTACAATTTGAACATATTATTTTTTTTTATTTTTTTAAGTTTATATATTTATTTTTGAGAGAGAGCATGAGCAGGGGAGGGGCAGAGAGAGAGGGAGAATGAGAACCCAAGCAGGCTCCATACTGTTGGCAAAGAGTCCAACGCAGGGCTCCATCTCATGAAAAGTGAGATCATGACCTGAGCTGAAACCGAGAGTTGGATGCTTAACCAACAGAGCCACCCAGGTGCCCCTTCTTTCTTTATTTTTACCTTAACCAATACTAACATGGTAGTAAGAAATATTCATGAACCTGGCATTTTGATCTTTTTTAAAAAATAAAATGAAAGAAGTGTATAACATATGAAGACTCCTCACTTTTACTTGGGAATATGCGAAGTTTCAAATTCAAATCGAGAAGCCAAATACATTGAGTTAAAAGGATCTGTCTTGCAATGGATCATCTATGATGTACTTCAAAAAAGACAGCCACTAAAATTACACTAAAACCACTATAGTTGGTTAGTCAGAAACTTCTTTGTTTTCCTTTTCCCCACTTGAGGGCTAGTAAATTATTTGCAATTGATGTTATCATCCATTATCAACTTTTATAGTGCTTATTTAGTAATCTTTCTAAAAAATTGGGTCATAACACCTTTCTAATCTTGCATAAGATAATCTTATAGGTTGTCAGCATTTTAGTTCACCCACTTGACTTTTGAGTGTGTTTATTTTAATCTCTCTAGTCAGTTTGTACATCCATTTTGAGATGTTGTGTTAATGAGTTTCATCTACAGGTGAGCCAGAGAAGTAGATCCTTTGAGTTTGTACTATTGAATACAAAGAAGACTTAAAAAGCATAGGATCTAGATAGATGGTGCACATCCATCTATCCAGTCATCACCAGACTAACAACTCAGAATCTCCTACATTGAGGGGTCACTGGTGTCATCTTTGTCAGCGGTAACACAGTGTTATTTTCCTGTAGTGCCCCAAGCAGTAACTTACTGCATAACAGCCTAGATACATGCTTCTCACAGTTTTCTACTGAAATACCACTGACAGAAGGGGACAATGAACTTGAATCCTAAAGGTCTGAGGCAGAGTATAGAGTGGTTGGCTGATTAAATTTTTTAAGACCTGTTTTTATTTTGAGAATTCACTTAGGTTTTATATCTTACTACCTATTAAGTTCTCATATTAAAAACATATGCACCGAGAAGCTATGCAGTGTCGATCACGTGGCTTTGGCCATTTCCTGGCTCCCTAGAGCCCCTGGAAGTCTGCACCTCTGTTGGATGCTGCTGGCCATGCTTACTGCCAGCAGAGTTCATGTTCTGGGAGGTCCAACAACAATCAGATGTTTTTCTCCAGCCACTGGCCAACCACTGCTCGGCTTCCTCTCCCCCTCCCCCACCTCCAAATGTCTCACCCAGAGGCAGTGAGCCTACCTTGTCTTTTCCCCCTTTTCCCATGAAGGAATGTCAAAAAGAAGCCTTCAAAACCTTTTCCGATTCATACGTTTTCTAAAGTTGCAATGTTAATATGCATTAATAATTTTTTTCTAAGGAAAGGTCTTTCAGGGGTCTCAGTTGTTTAAGTGATTCTAAGAGAAGCATTTTAAAAAAATCTTCAGTATGTGTTGGTACCACTTGCCTTAATTGAAATAACTCAAAGGTGACTCATTGGTAGAGGAAAATTAATATCATTATCTTTAAGAAAAATTTGTTCAGATTCATATGTTTAATTACACTTTCTAATGTAAAATTTGTTGATTTCAAGGTATTTTTGACAAATGCTGCAAATGTCTTTTTGCTGGAACCATGTGCTGAGGTTCCCATGCTCTTGAAAGAACAAGTCGATGCCTGTAAAGCTGTTTTGATTATTTTTAGGCGTATGATAATGGAACTTACAATGAATAAAAAGACATGGTAAGTTTATTTCAAATTAATATTGTAAAACAGATGTTTTTGTTTTTCAAAATAATAATTAAAATGTTAAGACCTCCATTTATTAAATGGCTTTACAAAGTTGACAATAAGATGATAGTCTTTGGTTACAGTTTCTGTGAATTATGAAGAAGGTAAGTATCCAGTACTTTGATAGTTTATTTATTTCTATTATTGGTTTTAAAAATATTCCTGAATTAAAAGTAGTCATATTACTTAATAGTAGATTTTTCCATTTTAAGCTGTCATTAGACTGTTTTGTGGAGAAACAATATAACTGGTGTTTTATAAAAACATTTTTTGTAAGCCTAGGAAAGGTTGTTAATTGCTCTGAAATGTTGTTAACTTATTTTTATTGCTTCAAATTTGAAGTTTTAAACTCACTTTGGAAAAACAATTATTTTAAATGACAGCTTGTCAGAATGAGTAAATAAATAATGCAGTCAGAAATACAGTGGCGTCATGAAAATGTGCTTATGTGAAGTGTTTTCATTTTCATCCTTTGTTTTTGTTTGGTGTCTGTGTGTTTATAATGTCCCTAAAAGCATTGCCTGTTTTAAAAACAGTGCCTTAGGTTTTTCCCAGGCCCTTGTCCCACAGTGAATGTACCACCCCAGCTTAGGAGGGGGTTTCAGAGTCCCCTTTCTTCGTGTCTCTTAGTTCTGGTTGTAAAATGTCTCTCCGATCTGTCCTTTGCGTGTTCCTCCCCTCCAGCCCTGCCCAGGAGCAGCCTGGCTGTGGTCAGTGTCACTGTCAGTGACTTTTGGCTTCTGCGCTCAGTCCACGGAGGCCACTGCAGACCAGCACTGGTGCCCACTTCCCTCATGGAAATCCTCAGTGGGCCCTGTGACCAAGCCTGTCTGATGCTTTTTCTGGGTGGCCTTGAGTCAGTGCCAGGGGTACTTTGGAAAGGTCTGTGTGCAGTTGGTGGAAAGCATAGAAATGAGACAGGACTGAGCTGACAGGGGTCTCTAGGGCTGCAGAGTCCAGTCCTTTTCTTTCTCAGTGAGGGAAGGGTGGGCCTAGAGAAATCCCATCATGCAGAAGGTTCACTAATACAGAGACCATGGGAATCAAAATGATTATTTCAAGGCATAAATTCCAGTGTCCTCAAGAAGCAGTTGTTAGAGCTGGAAATACTACTGTATGACTTAAACAAAGTTAAATGCTGTGTCAGTAACATTGAGAGTAATGAGAAATGCTGGTATGCTGTCAACAGAACCATCTGCTCCTCGATAGCACAGTTACAGCAATAGTATTTTTGATGGCTTTTTTTCTTTGAAAACGATGAGTTCAGTATATCTTAGTACCAGTAGTATTTTGATTGTCTTGATAATTTTTTTTTGGTGGAAATTCTGAGATAAAGTTAAGCAATTCTTCTCTGATCTTTAATAATTCAGAAATTTTCAGGTTAAAGTGTTAAAAAAAAAACCCAATTTATAGAAATAGATGAAAATACCAAAAAATAATCAGTAGAACATAAAAAGAAGTGTGACCTGTTTCCCCAGCAGATTTCCTTATGTATTTTAGTGCCAGACAATGCCTGAATTCCCTTCCTCCCTTCTTTCATCCAGTAAATAACTACTAAGGTTCTGCTGTGAGGACGTAGGGCAAACTGAACAGTGTTCCTGCCCTTGTGAGGTTTCTGCCCTCAGACTGAGAGACATAATGAACAAAGAAGCAATTTCAGTGGTATTAAGCACTAAGAACAGTGAAGCTGGCCAAGGGGACGGAGTGCAGGGTGGGGGAGTGTTTTTCACCAGGTGCCTGGGAAGGCCTAAATGAGCAGTGCCCTGAGGGAAGGGAGGGATGAGCCACTGGGAGTTCTGAGGGAAGGGCTCCCTAAGGAAGGAACAGCAGGTTGAAAGTGTGGTGTCTTGTAGGCCAGTGTGGTGGAACAGAGAAAAGAGAGGGAGGGTGGGGGGGGGGTGTGATGGGGGCCAGCCACAGCCAGGTTGTGGGGCCTGGCAGACCACAGGAGGAACCCTGGCTACCCCTCTATGTATATAAGGGTACAACACAATCCAGTTTATGTTTCCAGAAGATTTCTCTGACTTCCTCTGGAGAAGAGAATGCGGTGGGGCACAAAATTTGTGGCCATAGCTGCTGGCAGCTTAGACTAGGGTTGTAGCCAGGGAAGTGCCAAGAAGTGGAAGTGACAGTGAGCAGCGTTGTGTGAATGGGTAACAGTACCACATGTGTGAGAAGATGGGGACGAAGTAAGTCCTAAAGAGCGCAGGAAACCCTATTTATTCTTCAGGGCAGGGACAGCGCACACGCATGATTTCACATGCTTCCAGGGAAGTTTTACACTCGTGGAGTTCTCCTTTGAGGAGGAGAGACCAAAAGTCAGTGTTTCACAAAATACAAAAAAAAAAAAAACAACAAAAAAACCCAAACTGAAAACTGTCAAAACTGTTAGGAAATGTTTTTTCCAAACTGGAGACAATTTTTTCACCCTCATTTTCTTCCAGAAGACTCTGTGTGGGAATTTCATGGCTTGCCAGGTTTTCATGGGTTCAGAAATTAAATTAACCCTGTGTCTTTGTCAGTCATTGCTTTGGTCAGATTTGCATTTTTTTGATAGCAGTTCCCATGACTGAGGTTTTATTTGAAAATTATGTCTCTTGTTCTCTTCATGTTCATAGGATGGATATGTAACCATTCGTGTGGAAAGGATTGTTTTTTGTTGTCTTAAGCATCGCATAAATGTGAGCAGGCAGTGGTGACACCAGGGCCTGTGACAGGGGCCTGGGTACCCTGAATATGGTGAGGGACATGCTGCCCCCAGCTCTGCACCATTTCTTCCCTCATTCTCCTCTAAGCTGTCTACTCCACACACATGTGCCCAAGATCTCCCATGGCTTGCCAGCTCTTCTTATTCCATCTAGAACCTGTAGACAGCATGCAGCAGAGGCAAATACTAGAGCAGAGTTATGAATGTATACCAGTGGATAACCCTGGGACGAAAACCAAATGGTCAGCTACAAATAAGTCAGGAAACCCTTAGAGGTCATTGTACCATGAGAAGCTTAATGAGATTCAATGTCATGTTAAGGGAAAATACTGTCTCAATATGTGGGGTATGCGAAAAGTATAAAGTAACTATGATTTGGAGATCCGTTCATTTGACCTAGACTAGATTACTTTGTCCAGTTCCTGATTTTATCACTAAAGAGCATGTAGACCAAGGAGAAAGTTATAAAGGTGAACAGGCAGTTAGTGTATAAGACCTCAAAGGAGAAGTTAAAAGGGGTGATTCCCCTCAGAACAAAAGGACCTCCCTTATATACAAAAGATACAGTGTTCTTGGTTTGTAGAGAATTGAAGAAAAGAAAAAGTGAGCAAAAACTCTAATATGAAGAGTGTAACTTAGCTGTGAGAAAAAAAAAATACCTTTTGGCTGTTCTGAACAACTTATTGCTGTTACCCTAATTAGCGGTGTTATTTGGTGTCTTCATGCCCTGTGTTGCAGACTTAGCATCTTCCAGGCACAAAGCTCCATGCCTCACAGTGAACAACAGTGACCTTTCCAAACCCCCCTACCTGTGAGTTCCTCTGGAGTTTAGTCATAGTATGATACTGACTGTGTATCTCCCCAGAATGAGGACCAGAATGTCCATTTTATTTCCTACCACAAAGATAGATATGGAGACCTCACAGGTTAAGTAAAAGAATGGATGGGAAAACTTAAGGGTGCTGTGTAAGTTCATGTGGGCATAGCTATTCACTGAACACTTTTAACAGACTGGTGTAGTTGGAGAGACAGTCTTGCCTTCCTGTCTGAAGGGGATAAAATCAGGCTAGGATGATACCTGTTTTATCCTGCCAATCAATGTGGGCACAGGATTTTTAGAACTGTTGTAACATAAGGTGGTTTATTTTGATAAAATATGGTATTCGTTATATAGTTGGCATTCAGATTGTTAATACTTCTACTCTGATTACCAATGTTGCTGAATTCTTAAGAGAATTTCTTGTACCTATAAATGAAAGTGCTTTGGAGACATGATTAATAATATGAGCTTTTATTTTGGGTGGCCCAGGGAACAGATGTTGCAAATACTACTCAGGATAACAGAAGCTGTCATGCAGAAGCCAAAGGATAAACAAATAAAGGACTTGTTTGCCCAGAGCTTGGCAGGGTTACTGTTTAGGGTAAGTCTTCTTTATTAAAACACTGCAAATGTAAGAAATGAATCATATTTTACAGCAAAATAATTTTAATCATTGAAAATTTTAAGAGTAACATTAAACTAAACTTCTAGAAATTTTCCTTCTTAGCTTTGTCTTGAAGGTTGTAATCTATTTTTTACAATTAGAACTAGGTTTCTTTTAGGCCTTCCCACCTGTCTGCCATCTACTTCTTTTGATTTGTTGAGGTTGGTAGAAATTAGGAAGATAACAAGAGCTGATGTCCTTGGTTGAGGGCCAGGTAGATTTGAGGAAGTAAAGGGTAAATGGAAGCATGGGAATGGGGATAAGGTCAGGGAGTGGTTCAGGCTAGACATAAAACTGTGAGAGCTGTTGGTATGTTGGGCTATGTGTTTAAAGTCACAGGACTGGGTAGGGTCACCATGGAGAGAATAGGTGTCCTAGAGAGGAAAGAGCCATCCATCTCCATGATTGGTGGAGGAGAGGAGGCAGCCGAAGATGCTGAGAAAGGGTGGCCATGGAGCTGGGAGGGAAACTAGCAGAGTATGTGTCTGGATGCCTGGAGATAAGTATTGAGTAAGAGGAGAACGACCAGTTCACCATTGGTTTTGACAAGATGTTGGTGGTTGTAAATGTTCTAGGGGAATGAGGCCCACTTAGAGTGGATGGAGGAGAAAATGGGACCTGGGCAATAGAGGTAGCAAGTATAGTCAGGACTTTGCAGAGGTGGAAGGGAGGAGGAAAAGGAGAGCCAGCTGACTGGGCAGCATACATGGAGGACAAGGTTTAAGGTGTGTGATTTTGAAGTCTGTTTGCTTGCCAGTGGGCATGGTCCAGTGAGGACAGCCTTGGAGGGAGAGAGAGGAGAACTACAGAAGTGAAGTTCTGAATGAGGTGAACAGGGCCTTAGGTGGGAGCAGAGAGTCAAGGAGATGGGTGTTTCTTACATCTCACAGGGTGAGAAGGGTCAAGAATGCGAGTAGTCTGACATCACCCTCAGGGGAAGAAAAGAGGCAGATGATGAACTAATTGCATAGGAAATGGAAGTTTTAAAGGTCCTGAGGGTGGTAGACTATTGCAACATTGCTTTAGAAAGCACTAGTATTTATGGGATGCTCAGAATTTATGAAGCATTTCTGAAAGAGAACAGTGTGAAAAGACTGGAAAACTGTGATGTTCTATATAAATAAAGGCATTCATACAATAGATGGGCCTGCTTTGAATAATTTGGTAGGAGATAGCATTGTGGATCATGAGCTGGAAGTGATAGCTGCAGGGAGGAGAAGTCAACCTCCCTCCTCTGTTGACTCGAAGGTGGATTTGGAGATGTATACAAAGAGCATATCTAGAAAAAGGTAGGATATGGCGATGAAGGTGGCACAAAGAGAAACTAGTTCTTTAAATAAAGTTATGTATTCCTATTGTAACACAGGAGAACCCAACTGTTCATATTAATTTTTAGTAGTTTAATAGGATTGAATGATCTTGGCTTGATGAGAAATACATGAGAGGCTGCAGAAATAATTGGCATGTCCTCACTTGCCTTCGGAATAGGATAATCACTCTTATTCTGATTGCCTTGCTTAGTTATTAGATATATGAAGTGGTCTACCCATCCTTTTGTGTGTATTCAACCTTGCCTCAGGCGTGGTGCAGACCATTTGCTTTGCTGCCCGTCTGGATGTACAAACACTCTGCTCACTTTACCGTAACTCTCATGGAGAGTTTCACTGTCGGCACCTTCTTCTCGGTCTCCCAGCCCTGATAGGACTGTAGCTGCCAAGTGATGTGGGCTGAAGCCAGGCTTAGGGTAGTGAGTGCTTGGTCCTCATTCCTCACCAGTTGCCTGGCCCTGCATCTATTGGTTGTGTTGGAATTGGAGCAAGAGCTTGTCACTGAATTAAGCAAGAATCTATCGTGGAGTTGTACTTTTTGTTTATTTGATTAGTTTTGATTTGGGAGAAAAATCCCCCTTATTAATGGAGGATCTTGTCAGATCTTGAAAATTAGTTTTAAGGGGCGCCTGGGTGGCGCAGTCGGTTAAGCGTCCGACTTCAGCCAGGTCACGATCTCGCGGTCTGTGAGTTCGAGCCCCGCGTCGGGCTCTGGGCTGATGGCTCAGAGCCTGGAGCCTGTTTCCGATTCTGTGTCTCCCTCTCTCTCTGCCCCTCCCCCGTTCATGCTCTGTCTCTCTCTGTCCCAAAAATAAATAAACGTTGAAAAAAAAAAATTAAAAAAAAAAAAAAAGAAAATTAGTTTTAAGTCCATGATTGTTGATTTTGATGACATCATTATTATTTTGGCCATGGATCAGGAAGAATGTTTAAATTAAGAAGCAGCCATAAAATAGTGGAGAGAAGAAGAGCTTTTTGGAGGTAGACACGGAGTACCGAGCTCTGGTACTTCCTGGCTGTGTGGCCTTAAGCAAATCACTTTGCCTTTCTGAGTCTCTTCCCTAATCTGTCACAGTCAGGAAAGGACAGGGTTGTCCTAAGAATCAGAGCAGGTTCATCTGGGATTTATGATCATCTGTTGACCTCCCAAGCCCTTTGTGGGATCTAAGGGAGGAGAAAAATGTGAAAGGTCTGGACAGCTCTACCAGGCAATGAAGTGGGCATCATCTTGATTCCATTCTAAAATTAAATGTGCCATCAAATTATTATTTGTTCGCTTATGTAGACGTCTACAATTGCCAGATGCTTGATTTTAAAAATTTGAATAAGGAAAGTATTAAAGGGGACAGGAAATTTTGAGTTGCCATTATCCTTTTATCTTTTTCAAATTTTTCCTCTAACGTATAGTTTTTTCTCTATCAGTAGATAACTTGGGTTGACACAGTTCCTTCAAATGAGTTAAGTTTTATTTAGATATTTACCAAATAATGGTTAGCACTGTTATCAGTGCTAAACAGGACCTTATGCTTGAAGTTCTCAAAGTATATCAGGAAACTTGGACCATGCTCCTTCTACTAGAAGTAGTATAGTATTTAAAATTACATAGTCCCCCAAGTGTGGTGAGTAGAGAAATGTAACAAGTGGCTGGCCAGGAAATGTATGTAAGAAAAGGAGTGGCTTATGAACACATGTATTTTTTTTTTTACATAGTTTGATAAAACATGAATTTCAGCACTGGAAGAACTTTGGAGATGCTCTTATTCGGCTTTTTGCTTTTTATGAGAAAGAAAATGACTCCAGAAAAGCCAAGTAAATAGCCCAGGTCACAAATCAAGTTAGTGACAGAACCCAGAGTCTGGGGCTCTGCCTTTCCCTCCTCCTCTTCGAAAAGGATAACTTATTCAAAGGGCACCCTGCCTTCGTGCACACAGGTGCCACCCCTTACCCACACACTGTATGTTACTGTTTTGCTCTGGGTTCAGGTGTTGTCAGCAGAGACTTACGATGGGGACGATTCACCAGGTCTGTGTATACATGTTTGTGAGATTTGCTAAGATGAATTTTATAAGCTGTGGGAAGTCACTGTTCTGTGCTTGTTTTATAATTAGTCAATAAAGTGAAGCCAATGCAAGATTCCCAATACAGGGCGTCTTTTACCACACAAAAACTCTGCTTTTAATCTGAAGCTAGTGCTGTAACCAGACGTGAGACTGAATGCTGGTAACATTGCCAGTTTCTCCTTTTTCCCCTTACTCTGCTAAGATTATCTTTTTGAGCTACTATTTATTAATTTTATTGTGTATATGCGCTTTATGGTAATGCCCTCAAACTCATTTTGAAAAAAGGAGTGTAAAATTGAATAAACAGAAGATGGCATTATAATCACAATAAATAATACTTAATAAAATATTAGTAATAATGAATGATAAAATTATTTATTTTTTCTTTTGCACTGTTCTTAATTTTAAAAAATTCATCCATCTTAGAATCAGATTGTAAGTATGAAAATTTAAAACCTTGTTTTCAATATATTTAATGATTTTAGCTCAACTTTCACATTTTTGCCCCTTTAAAAAGTATGGTAAACATGAATTGAAACACAGAGAAAAGGTACATTGCATAAGGAGTCACTTTAAGTATGATTTTTCAAGTGGTCAAAACAGGCCTGCATAATTACAGACTATTTTCTAGTTCTCAGAGTTTTCCTATGTGTATTTTTTTTTTTAATTTTTTTCTTAATGTTTATTTTTGAGAGAGAGAGAGACAGAGTGTCAGAGCACAAACAGGGGAGGGGCAGAGAGAGAGGGAGACACAGCATCGGAAGCAGGCTCCAGTCTTTGAGCTGTCAGCACAGAGCCTGGTATGGGGCTCGAACCCACGGACCATGAGATCACGACCTGAGCCAAAGTTGGACTGACTTAACCGACTGAGCCACTTACATATCCCCTCCTATGTGTATTTTAAAGAAAAATTTCTGTTTAATTAAAAAGCCAGCTTATCCCTATCCCATGCATAGGACAACCCCCATCAACTGCGGGGGTCTGTCTGCATCCGGGGTGGGCAGAAATATTTGCAGGTTGGCACCTTAACAAGAACATTAAGGTCTGACAATGGATTGGGGAAGTCACACAAACTTTGGGTATAAAGATGCCCTGTAGTAAGATTAAGAAAGCCTTTGGGGCTCACCTGACATGGACTTGGCACTTCTTTCAAGGGAGATGTATTTTGATGTGAATTTTAAAGGGTGTGGAATATCTGGGCAGAGAGAGGGAACTAGGCAATTTCAAGGTGAGGAGATATCCAGAATATGTGCACACTTGTCTGGTGGGGTTGCCCATGTGACCACTTGTAGTACTGCAGACATAGGCTAGAGGAGGGACATGGAGAAGTGAGTAGACGCTCAAGGAAAGTGCTCTAATAGGGGAATGCAGACAATGGTGGGAATGGATGCCACTTACTAGAGGTGGGGTGGGGTGACAGTCAGGGACACCTTGGAGGAAGTAATGTCCACATTGTGACTTGAAGAATGAGTGGGAGATAAAAAGCCAAAAAAGAAAGGAAGAGAGGAAGGAAAGCTACATGCAAAGGCCAGGAGCAGGAGAGACCAGGTCAAGGAACTGGAAGAATCTCAGTGGAAGTACTGAATTCTTTTTACTATCATGCCTGCAGGTGACTGCAAGTAGAGCTGTCTAGTACCCAGATCAACAAGGTCAGGAAACCAAAGAGGTCTGGGCTAACCATGGAGACTCAGAGGAATTTTACAGGTGGTAACTAGAGCCACAAGAATGGGGACCAGAACCCCAGCAGAGATGGGGTGGCATAGGAAGGGAGAAAGCCAGAGCAGTTGGTGGAATAGGGAGATGAGGAGGTATACATGCAGTGAGTATGGGACATTCTTCCAAGAAGTTTGGCTTTAAATGTTCTAGCTAGAGGGAGGAATCTGGGGTCAAGGGAACTTTTTTGTTTATTTTTCGTTTTTAAGATGAGGTAGACTTGGAGAATGTTTGAATGCTGATGGGGAGAAGCTGGGTTAGTAGGATAGATTGGAGAAAAAGGAGAGGCAGCGTTCATGGAAACACAAAGAGCAAGGAGGCGGTTCAGAGCAGAGGTGGGAACAAGCAGAGAGGAGCAGGAGACTCTCTTCACTTAAAGCCTGGAGGTGGAGGAGAAGCTGGGCAAACACATGGGGCTCGTGGGGCTTGTTTAATGGGTTTTATTTTCTCTTAAATCTGCAGTGAGTTCATCTGCTAGAAAGCAGGGAGGAGTTGGTGGAGCTGGAAGTTTACATAGAGGATGCTTTGTGAAGAGGATGCTAGAAGTAGCCACTGTAGAGAGTGAGAGAGAGCTGTCCAAGAAGCAGAATAGTTGTAGTACTGAGAGCTTTGTCTTCTTCCCGATTATGGCCAGGGCCAGCCGCAGGCACTAGAGGGATTTTCAGTCAGGAGCTTTGTTCTTAATGGTAACTAATTTCTCACGAGCTCAGATCCTGGTTTCAGTTGATCAAATGAATTCTGAGAAACTAAAAGAAAAACAGGATCAAGTGCTTTTTATTGTTTTAAAGCTCATTTTAGTAATAGTAAAATATTTTGTTAAAAATTCTTCTTCCAAATGAGGACGATTAAAGTCTCTAATTGGCTGGTTGGTTTCAGACGCTCATGGTGGCGTGGATCCGAGCAAACCTCTGTGTATACATTTCTCGAGAGCTCTGGGATGACTTTCTTGGCGTGCTGTCCTCCCTCACGGAATGGGAGGAGCTCATAACTGAGTGGGCCAACATCATGGACTCGTTGACAGCAGTGCTCGCGAGAACTGTTTATGGAGTTGAGATGACAAACCTACCTCTGGACAAATTAAGTGAACAAAAGGAAAAGAAGCAGCGAGGCAAAGGTACTTCTACTCTTACAGGGTAACACCCGATGTCGGAGACTGGGGAGGAGTGTGTATTTGTACATGGAGGCAATTAACACATGGAATTTTACAATAAACTGAACCAGCCATGTGGGCAGTATCTTTTCACTGATGGTGTTGGATTGTGTTTCATAGCACACTGACCTCTTAAGGATGCTGAAAGGGAGTAGCAGTGGTAGCAACAATAATATAATAATGGCTACTGCTTGTACACATTATCTGTCTTCACCCTCATGGTAACCTCTGAGGTGGATACTATCATCCCCATGTCACAGACAGAGAAACTGAAGTACAGAGAGTCCATGGTGATGGACTCATTCAAGGTCATGTAGCTAATACATGAGAAAGCCGGAAATCAAAGCTAGGCAAGTCCGTCTCAAGGCACCACACTAAAAGGACTTATTCCACTGCCTGCCTAGGAAAGGCAGAAAGTGGAAAACTTCTGAGTGATTCAGCTAGGAGGCCTTTTGGCTTTGTTGTGTTTCTGGGTAAGAATTGTTTTGAGACCTAGAGTCAGATCAAGGTTGAAAACATCAGCGGTGTTTTCTACTGGGGACAACAATTTGTTGTCATTACTGTTTTAAGGCTGTGACACAGTCCTTGGGTTAATTCACTTGTACTCCAATTTATTATTTAAAGATTTTGAGGCAGTTCATAGAAGCACCTATAATATGAGAGATAAAATACATAAGGTCACGGGGGCAAAATTGAAGGGGGTGGGATTATAGGAGCAGTTATAAATGCCAGAATGCATGCCAGAGAGCCTCCTCTGCTTGTTGGGGAGGGGTGGCAGGCTTGGATTTGACTCTGATCTTCACAGGGTTACAGCAGAGGATCACAGATTACAAAAGGTGAAAACAGTCCACAGCTTAGGTGATACATAGCTTTTCCTGGTCCTAAGACCTGAGAAGAATTTCTGCTCCAAAGATTCATGAAGTGTACGTTGCTTGCTGTAGTAGACCACAGCTTCAACAATAGCCTTATTATAGATTGTATCAGCTTTTGCTGGGTGACAGATCACCCCAAAACATAGCAGCTTAAAATAACAGTCAGTTGTTTAGATACTGATTTTATGAGTTGTTAGTTTGGGTTCGACTCAGTTGGGCAGTTCTGCTGGATCCACTCCTGTGTTTGTAGTCAGCTAGGCTGTGAAATAATCATGTAGGCAGCTCTAGGGATTGGCCAGCTGTCAGCTGGGGCCATGGGAGGGACTTGGCTGTATACCTTTCATCGCCCAGCAGGCCAGCTCAGGCTTTTTGTTCAAAGACGTAAGGTTCCAGGAGCAGCAATGGGGCAAGCCCAGATTTTCAAGTGCATTTCAGATCTCTGCTTGCTCAGTTTTGCTACCAAAGTAAGTCATGTGATGAAGCCCAGGGTCGGTGTGGGAGAGGACAGCAAAGGATGTGAATGTGGGGAGCTGTGAGCCAATTAAGTGATTACTTCACCATACAGACATACAGTTAACGTGACTGATTCTTACATCTTCACTGCAGTCTGTGAGTGGCTGTGTTTATTTATAGGAAGGTAAACACTTCAAAAAACACTCCTGATGGAATGATACAGAACGAATTTAATCATTTAATCAGTGCCCATGGCAAATACTTCTGATTTCTCTCTTATATTGCTTTATTCTAAAAATGGCTTTAAGTATTCACTGTGGAAATACTTGCCTTCTAAGCACTGGACTTGTGGAAACAAAATACACTCTCAGGAACCTGGGGGTGAAAACAAACCACAGTTTGTGGCAGCCACCAGCCACATCATACCTGTGCAGAAATCTCTGTCTCATTCTCTTTGCCCCTGTATTTCTTTTGGTACCTTGACTACTCATTTGAAATATTTGACCAGAGCAATATGAGAGGAAAGCAGACAAGTTGGGTTACAAACTGCAGTATTTTATTGTTTTGGAGGTTTGCTAAAATGGGATTTTGTATTATTCATAGATTTTCACTTGACTCTGATTAGAGTTTACAGACACAAATTTCTCTTGGTAATTTGTGGAGAGGTTAGCATCTCCAGGAGGGAGCATTATTCTAAAGCCAGGATCTCTCATTTTGTGGTTTATAAAAGTAGTTTTTGGAGTGACCGGACAGCAGTGGTATAACTTCATTTGACATTGTTCTTTTACTGAGAAAGTTTTATTCACATTTTTTTATATTGGAATGATATTATTGTTATGAGGCTGTTGGAGATGCTTGAAAAATACTTTGGCAACAGGAATTTCTAGATTACTGTTATGTGCAAACCTTCGTACTGAAGTATAAGGAAATGGTACCTAATTATGCAACAAGAGAGTCTGTAATAAATATAGTTGTACTTATGAAATTTGCTGAGCAACACAGGCTGTGCAATGAATGATAATGACTTCAGCCTTTAGATTATTTTTCTCGTCTTATCCTCTATCAGGTTGTGTTCTAGATTCTCAGAAAGGAACCACTGTGGGGAGATCCTTTTCTCTCAGCTGGCGGAGCCACCCAGATGTGACTGAACCAATGCGATCTAGGAGTGCCACCACATCTGGGGCACCAGGAGTTGAGAAGGCAAGAAATATTGTTCGCCAAAAAGCAACCGGTAAACATTTATTTAAATTTTTTCTGTCAGGTCTAGTTGCTATCTAAAATGGATTTATAGGAATAAAATGTTTTAAAGGTTTTAAAATTCCGCTCAGAGTTAAATGGGATGTCTCTGTATCTTTTAATTATCTGTTCTGATACTTTTCAAATCCATTTTTGATACTTATTTCTGAGTCCATTGTGAAAAAGAACTTGAGATGTTAATATTGAGTGAGATATTTGTGCAAAAGAGAGAAAATAAATGTTTTTGTTTGACCCTTAGAGAAAATAGATTCTTAGTAATCACACACTTAGTTGCATTATTGTTGTTGAACATTGGTAATCTTAGTGTGGCAACTGTTCCCACACAGGAAGAGAGAATAATGCACTTAGTTTTCAGGACTGGAGGGAGACATTTACGTTTTGGGGTTCTTTGGGAAATTGAGCTTTATATGCCTGTTGATGTTGTCCTCCTAGCCTGTTAGAATTAATAAGAACTTGACCAAGAACCCCCAGTTTTTTGGACTTATTTCCTACACTTTTAAAACCAAAAGAGAAATCTTTAAAAAGTAAGCTTGTATCCAGTATTTAATAAGAACAAATAAAACCCCTTCCCTCCAGTGACTCTGAGGCTGTAACTTAGGTTTAAAACAAATTTGAGTTTCCTGTCATTTTTCACATCAGTACTACCACACTGTTCTAATCGATATTCAGCATGCTGACTGCAGAAAGTCACAATATCCTCTGGTCATAAATCAGAGTCATTTACAGTCAACATATTTTACAGTACTTAGTAAAGACTTCATAGAGATGGCTTAGAATCCTGTTGGAGCTTTTACGAAAATACATTGTGCCTTAGCCCTGTCTAATGCTTTTTGCTACAGCATTTGTTGGTAATTATCACCTTACTACATTCACCTCCTGTTCCACTTCTCCTGCTCTCTCCTTCATCCCCTTCCTTGAGGAGAGACTGTTCCTGGTAACAGGCAACTTTGGGGAAGGCTTACACACTGACTTTCATTCTCATCCCAACTCCTAGAAACTCCTTTCTTTCCTCATTGAATCAGAGCAGAAGTTTGCAACAAAGTGTCATCATTCCTGAACTGCCCAGACTCTGTGCTACCCTTCGCAGCCCTTGAACTGTAATGATAATAAAATTAATCATTCAAAACACTATGTAAAACTTTACTTTCACACTTTAATGAGCAGCAAACTATTGTATATTGCATGCTCCTTATTCCCCTACTTGGCCAAAGCACAGCCATAGAAGAAATTGCATTTTAGTTTCTCAGCAGGTGTTTTAGACCAACACTATGGAGGTGGCACCATTATTGTTCTCAATAATCCTCAGTGCATTTATGCTATTGAGCTTCTGTTTTATCAGTGTTCTTAGGCATCTGGCAACATATGGTATTGCATCAGTAAGAACTCTTACAAATGTCTGTTTAGACTATGTCGCTTAAAAGTCATAAACCTGGCCTTTAGAGTATTAAAAATTAATAACACTTGGAACCATAACTTTTAAAAAGATAATGAGACAAGAGCTATTGAGTTGGATCAATCTATTATCTTCATGTATCTTGCAATACATATGTATTTCCTCTTTTACTTCACATTTTTATCTTTTTAGTTGCCTGTGAAAACAACGGTCTCTGAAGATTTTATTGTATCATGCTGTTTTATAAAACTAATCTATATAGACTATTAGTGGTTTTACTCAGTTCTGTTATTTTTACATTGTGTAATAACTTGCCTTTCCATCTTTTAAGAAGGCCCAGAATACTTTTATGGTAGGTGTTGATAGTGTGGAGGCCACCTTTTAACATTTATTTATTTTTGAGACAGAGAGAGACAGAGCATGAACGGGGGAGGGTCAGAGAGAGGGAGACACAGAATCCGAAACAGGCTCCAGGCTCCGAGCCGTCAGCACAGAGCCTGACACGGGGCTCGAACTCACGGACCGCGAGATCGTGACCTGAGCCGAAGTCGGCCGCTCAACCGACTGAGCCACCCAGGCGCCCCGAGGCCACCTTTTAATGAGAATAGCAGCTCAGGCAGTTTTTGTCACCTTTAGCAGTAAGGTGTTTATCATGGAAGACCCATTTGAAAGTGATTTATTTTTTCTAATCCCAGTATGAGAATAATTTAAGATTATTATATTATAGGGGCGCCTGGGTGGCTCAGTCAGTTAAGTGTCCAGCTCTTGACTTTGGCTCATGTCATGGTCTCGCAGTTCTTGGTATGGAGCCCTGTGTTAGGCTTTTGCGCTGACAGCGTGGAGTCTGCTTGGGATCCTCTCTCTCCCTCTCTCTGCCCCTTGCCCCCACTCTCTCTCTTTCAGAATAAATAAATAAACATTAAAGGAAAAGATTATTATAACTTGCCTCAGTGACTGCACTTAATCTAGATTAAGAAAATGATTGAGAAAATGTCAGTGATGGTGGCAAGACAGAAATAATAAAATAAGCAATTGCAGAGAAGAGAAAGAACAATTTAACAGAGAAGGAACTAGTTTGCAACTTAAAAGGAACTGGCAAGGAGAGTCTTAAAGAATTATAAAGGAAAACTTTGCTCCTGAGTGTGAATGATGCTAAAATTTTAAATGTCTAAAATGAGTGATTAAAGCAAGTCAGTTTCCACACAAAGTAATTATTATAATAATTATAAGTTTTATTATTTCTAAATATCTAGTGATCAGTTTTGGAAAAATACACATTTGATTCATAAAAGGAAAGCTCTTTCAGACGCCCTCTGACATTGAGAGATGAACACATCTTTTAGGAAATTTGAAGTAAGTCAGTTTGACATTCACATGGAAGTCATTTGAAGTATCATCTTACCCATTTGTGAAGAGTGTGCTGTAATCCCATGGCAGGTAGTCCCTGTGGATTCCCTGTGGGAATCAGACCTGGGAATACTGACAGCCAGAGGAGGGGGGGGGGTTGAGGGGGGAGGGGCAAGGAAGTAAAAACTTTGTTTCACCCTCTGCAAATGTGTCATTACCGTTTGTACTTGTATTCCGTGAATGTGAAATAAAGTGATGTAAAAATAATAAAACAAGTCGACCTTTATATTTTAGTTTTAAGGATAAAACTGGTCCCACTGATGGTGGTTTCGTATATATGAGGCATATTCTCTTCCTGTGTTTATCTGTTTTCTCAAATGGTCATTTAAATAGTGGTCTGTAGAAAACTTGAGAACATCATAAAGTTCATCCTAAGAAATTATGGATTTAACAAGCATGAAATGTGATATACAAGGATGGGCTTCATGGAGATTTTTGCCTTTTTACCCTCAAATATCAAATCTTTTAATGTTCAACTTGACTTTCATGTGTTTCTGTGCTTTAGGATATTTAATTTACTAAATGATTTGCTTTTGAATACAGTCAGCTCTCAGTAAACCAATTTTTAAATTATTTATTATTTATAGAACAGTTTTAATCTTAGGCTAGATTTTCCCCTCCCTGCCTGTTGTCTTTTCATGTATGTGTCCTTTAGGAAGGGGAAATGGATTATAGTGTCTGCCCAAATAAACAACCCAAATGTGAGTGTGATACAAAGTGATACAGTGTGAGTGTCCATTCTCCCATGTCATCAGAATGACCGAAGGTTGGCTGTATTTAGAGACTACAGTTAAATACTCTACTTTGTACTGACCTCCTTTAAAGTTTAAAAGACCTTTTTTTAAATTTGAAAGAAAGCCCAGAAAAATAGCAATAAGTTAAAAAAGAAAAGAAAAGAAAAGAAAAGAAGTGAAAGATCCTAATGTGCTTCTGACATAATTGTTACTTTATCTCTCCTGGAAGCTAAGCGAAGCCAGTCTATCAGCAACTGTGTCCACCTCTCTGAGGCTTTGCCTGCCACTAAAAGCGTCCCGCTCCTCCTTCACACCGTGAGCGCTCTCTTACCTGGTCTCTCTTACTCCTCTTGCTCTCACAGGCTGTCAGGTACTGTAATGCTGTCTCATGTGTCCGTCAGTGTCCCTGGGCTTCTCCTGCTTGCCTGTAGGCCTTGCTTCCTTTGTTAATACCCCCCACACTGCGCATGCGTGCCTGGCCATTGCACTTGGCATTTATTTTTGGTGAATATTAATAATTGTTTTTATGCAGTTAAATGTTTAGTAGCTATTAGTCAAGGAAAATTTCTGCAGCACCACTGGTCTTTGCTCTAGGACTTTTTGACCCATAGTTTCTACCAATGATGGGCGCCTTCTATACAATGCCTGCAGCACAAAAGTTTTGCTTGCTGTGCCTCCCCAAAATCGATAAACGGGAAAAATCATGTAGGCAATACCTCCTTGGGATTAATAAATTGTAATCATGTGTAAAGTAATAATGTTTATGTTTATCAGTCACACTGATTATTGATTTGAGTAGAAAAAAAAAGATGCTAAAAAGTGCTAATTTTCAAAACAAGGAGACATTGTTCTTGTGCTCCAGCGAATTAAAATTGAGTTCACCCACTTGTAGTTTGTACACAGTGTATTTTCTGGATTACTAAAATGTTATGGCATCAAAAATGGTGATTTTTGCCATAGACCCCTCAAAAAAAGGGTCTACTGTGCTCTGCAGTGAATAATTAGGCCTATGTCCAGTTACTGTTCAGAGATTCTAAAATGAACTGACTTTTCATGCTAAGAGGGATATGTTTTCATGTTCTTATTTTCAGAAAGATGGCATTGTAAATCAGTATTTACTATTGGAGATAGCCTGAGTGTGGCTTTCTGTAGCACTAAATCATGCCATATTGTATGATGATGTAGTGTAGTAAAGCATAATTAAATCTTACTTCCCCTGATGAGCATGTAAAGATGTCATATTATTTAATTCACAGAATATGAAGGAAGAAATTTGTTTCATTGAGACTACGGATTACACTTCTCAGAAAATACTTTTCTCTAGTAGATACCAAAGGTGAAAAGCAATACGAATGGTAACATGATCCCCAGTCAATTAAGTTACTGATGAACGTCAACTACTTGATAATCTGGTTGTCAAAAAAGTACTACTGCCTAGAGATGATTAATAAAGTATCTAAAATAGTTTCGTTTTCTTTTTGGCTGGTATATAGCTAATATACACCCAAAAGGCATTCTTTTCATGGTGAAAAGTTTTTGTTCTTCACAGTGCATTTTTTTCCCCATATTATTTCCTTTGATCAAGGTTTCTACTAGTTTGTCCGGAATATTTTCTCTTAAGAAATCTATTTTTGTTCACAATCTCAGTTTGGAAACCTTTTTCTCATTCACTATTATATTTTAGTTTATTCAGATTCTTGATTCATACACACACACACACACACACACACACACACACACAGAGTTCCAACAGAAGTTAAATATGATTTAGAACAGTGGTTCTCAATTGGGGATGATTTGGCCCCCCAGGGAACATTTGGTTGTTACAGCTGGGGCGGTGCCTAAACACCGGCCCCTAGTGGGATGCTGCTGACAGTGGCTACACAGGACAGCCCCTACCATGAAGAATCGTTGGACCCAAAATATCAGTAGTGTTGAGGTTGAAAGACCCTGATTTGGGGTGAAGCAAAGCAGGCCATGCCAAGTCAGTATTTTCCTGCCTTTGCCATCTTTATTCCTGGTTTTATAGCATGAAGGGTAAAGGGACTTAGCCGTGTAGTGACACTGAGAACAGTCTGCTGTTCCTTGTGTTTTATCTGACAGCTACAGTAGTGAACTCCTCCTTAGTTCACTAAGGAAATGATGCCATTTCCCTTTGGAACTGTCCTGTCGAGAGACTAGGCCAGGAACAGTGCATATCAATCCTACTTTAGATTGTGCATTCTCACCGGTTGGCACATGACAATATTAAATTTCTGCCCCAATTTAAATCCTAGTGTGTTGGCATATATTGCTTACCTATGGCTAAGTTTAGATATAGGTAGATGTATATCCACCTATACGTAGTATGCAGACACTTTTAATGTTGACTTTCTGGCCACAAGGTCTTTACTATAAAAATGATTGCTAATTTTGTTTTCATTTGTTAACATTTCTTATTTTTGTTTCTTGTCTATATGTAAACATTGCTTTAATAATCTAAACAATAGAGGATTACTTACCTTCAGCCACGATTATATTTATTCTGGTCCCTTTGGGACTCTATTTGGTGGCAGCAGATTTTGGGGAAAGTAATAACCACCTGTATCCCATTTATATGAATAGCTACATAAACACACACGTGGGAAGTAGAACTGGCAGTTTGGTGATTTTCCTTCCTCTCCTTTGTGAGAACAATGCTTTCCAGCTGTTTTGCAATTTTAACTGCTTTTATGTTGGGACATTTATCAGTCTGTAGTGCTTATAGGCCATGCTGATGATAGATTTTATTTTTCCTTTAGGGCCATTGTAGTTGTAGCAATTAGAGGTTCAGTGATCTTCTCTCATTCTAAAAGAGACTTAATGGTACCAAACTGAAAGCCTTGTTTGGCTGCTTCTGCCTCTGGTTGTCAGGCTTGCAGGTAGTATCCAATTGTCAGGAAGTGCTTGTTGTCAGGGTCTGGGCTGGTTCACCTTTGGACCTCCTAAGAAACCTCAAGATGTTGAGTTGACTTCTATCTCTTGTGCTTTTTAATAGGCTCAAGTTGGTCTTATGAACAATGCTTTTAAAAAGAAATTAAACTATTCATTTTGCCTTTGCAACCTTGTATGAGGGATAAATGGAACCCAGAATTTTGGTAATTGAAGAATGAGTCTCACTTCATTTAATAAGATTGATTAAGAAAGCCTTAGATTAAAGACTGAGTGAAATTGCTTTGAAAAGTGGTCAGACGTCTGGAATAAATAGAAGTTTCTAAAGACTTTGCACTCTTAATTTAATTTAATCATGTGGATTTTTCTCTCAGTGGGAAAAATGAAGTAATTCTAATTTGATCATTTTCCTGGTGTTTTGAGTGGAGCCTTAGAAAGCAGTGATTTTGTAATGGTACTGTGTAGTTGACACTATCAAGAAGCTAGAAGGTTAGAACTTTTAAAATTTGAGTTATTAGGGTAGCAATGCTTGCGAGACAATGAATGATTTGGTGAATCTGAGATAGAATTTAGCTCTTTGAAGTGATTTGAACAAATTGTGTGGTACTCAAAACAGAGAATGTGTTAGACCTACCCAGAATTTATAATGTAATTTTTATATAACTTAGATTGTTCATGCTTTGAGTATCACATAATCCTGTATCTTGATATTTGCATATCAGTATTAAATGGTCTTAATTTGTTATGAAACAGCAACACTGTGGAACGGGAGCAGTTTTGACATTTGTCCCTTTCTTAACAAATAAAAAGCCAGCAGAGGGAGCTCAAGAGCTGTTTAAGAAAAGAAAAAGTATCAAGAAAATATTTTTGGTATTCATTTGTTCATTTATGCAAGGCATATATTGACTATATACTTAGTATAAAGTGTGAGAAAGGCCAAGAACTGTACATTTACAAATCAGAAAATTGTATTTTAATTGTGAGATAAGAATTTTAAATTCTTTTTCCACACTAGATCACTTAACAGTCAACTAACTATAGGAGTAGCTCGGGGAACCAATAGCATAGCAGTCCTCACAGTATGCTTGACATTATGATTCTCCCCTTTCTTTCCACCCTCATCATGGATGCTCCCATCCTCACCATTTCTGGTGATTTCTGTGGGCTTGGACCTTCTCCATCAGAGAAGTCCCTACCAACAGTTTTACAAAAACAAAGCCTTAAAGCTGCATTAGGCCAGCCTGTTGGGAAGGCACACCAGCTGGTGATGGCAGGCTCTTCGTCCGTCTGTTGTGTTGAGGACCAGTGGGGACACTCGAATTTGGAAACCATGGTGCTGTGACTGTACGGTATCCCACCAGATGGCGATGTTCTTTATCTTTAAAAAGATGCTGCCAGTGTTGGCCTGGCTCTTATTTGTTTCTGCTCCTAGCCCAGAAACCAACATCTACCAGTTTTTGGCATCAAGTTTAAGTGAATAAAAGCCACTCTTCCCACTGTCCATAAAAACTGGCACTTGCCAATCATTTTTAGAGAATTAGGAAGCTCTTGGGCTCCCTCTACTGATATTAGATTAACAAGTAGGTTCATTAACGAATATAAACACTTCCCAGAAGGTTTCAGTATCTTGCATAATTAGAATAAACAATGAACGAAGGCAGCAGGGAGGGTCTGGTCTCATGGTATCATCTGGCTTCTGTTGCCTAATGCTGAGGAGCCTAGAAGCAGACCTGTGAAAGGGCCTAGTCTAAGCTTGCAGATGTGTGGGGAGATCACAAACATGTACACATGTCTTGTGTCTCTCTGTGGGAAAATGAACAGTTCTTGGCTATTCAAGAGAAGAGAAAGGCAAAGACAACCTGGAAGAGATGCGGCTTTAATGGGTCTGTGTGCTCTTGTCTTGCTACCTTGACTGTCTTTTGCTTATGCCCTAAGTTCAGCTTCCCGTCAGTGCCTAAATTTAGACTATGGCCCAGTATTCTGAATTATAAATGAAGGGTCACACAAACTTCATAGTTTTAAAGTCTCATTACGTGTATCAGTGTACTTTAAAATAGAATTTTTGTTTGGATAGTAAAAATAAAGCAGCACCCTTCTCTTGAAGTCCTGTGTGTTACATGTAGAGTAATACATACATACAACTTGACTAGGGAGAGCCAGCACTTTGGCTTATCTTTGGAGTAAAGGGTTATACTGAGGGTGGCACAAGGGCAATGAGCTTCATTTCAGGTGAGGAAGTGGTTGACACTGCCGGGTAAGATAATACAGGCTGAATTTTTATCTTAGAAGGAAGGAAACTTTAGCTAAATTAAAATTTTTAGAAAATATGTTACAGCTATGTAGATGTAAAGTTTTATGACTGTTGGAGTGAGTGTGGAGTCTGCTGAGGGACCACATGGCAAGTCCTGTAGGAGGGGTGTCCAGGTAGCAAGGGAGGGAGGAAAGGAGGCAGGAACAGGTCTGAGGGTAGTGTGGAAGAGTGAGCCGCAGAAAGGAGAGAGCAGTAGGTGCAGGTGGGCTAGGATTGCTGGAGACTAAAGTGAGTCAGAGCTCCTGTGGGGGATCAAATCTGTGGGGAGAGGTCAGGGGGAGCCCTATGTCCACTGTGAGGATCCCAGGCTTGGCTGTACAATGATGGGGGGCCTCGGCAAGAGAGAAGTGGTGCAGTCAGATCTTGGTTTTAGAGGGACCTCTCTGGAGCCACACAGAGAATAGAGAACTCATTCTCTGGGAGAATATAGTTTGTAATAATGCTAGCTGAGATTATCCAGTGGCCAGTACTCACCTATGGTTTTCTATTTTATAACAATTATGTATTAATTCTCCAAAAATGCCAGTGGATCATTTTTGTACTTTAGTGATTAATTCAGCATTGCATTTGGTGGTAAAAGCTATTAAATAATTGTAGTATTTTATTTTGGACAGTTGTGCATTTATCTGTTGAAAGGAATGATAGAGTTGAAATTCCCATTTCCTTTTATCTTCCTATAAGAGAGTGTGTGTGTGCACGTGTGTGTGTGTGTGTGTGTGTGTGTGTGTGTGTGTGTGTCTTTCTACTCTCCTCAAATGTAAATTACCTATTCTGTGTATTTCCTGGTTCCCGCATTCCTTGGCATGCCCGGCTCTGAAATTCCAAGTGACTTTCACAGTTCTCAACCATTTCTGCAGCTTTTTCTCTTTTTTTTCCCTCCATTTTGAAAATAAAATGCTTTGCAGAACTTAAAACGTATTTTTAGAGTGGAATATTACTTGTTAACAAGTGTAGAAAGAAAACTTTAGTATGTAAATGCAGATTATCTTATTGTATAATTTTGGACCGGGGGGAAGTATCCCAGACTACATTTTTAGAATCAGTTGGTTCAAGTGGTGAAATTATTTTTAAAAATCTTTGAATACATCTCTGCATGTTTTGTGTTAATGCCCACAGAAGTGGAAGAATGTCAGCAATCAGAAAATGCACCTGCCATGGAATCTGGCTGCCTGGGGGCGGAGCAGCACATCATTCGTAGCAGCAGCACACCTGACGTCACTGAGCCGCCCCGCCCAGATTCCTCTCAGGGTACGAAGTAGCTGCAGTGGTTAAACAATACAGGACTGTGGATCCTGGCTGGGAAGGAGCTGCACGCCGTATTGCTTTCTGCGTTTATTCTAACCCCACTCAATTTATTTCAAGGAAACTTGCTTTTTAAGTTGATAGCAAGGATGTGATTTCTGGCAATGAAATATTTTCACTGTTTAATACACTTATCTAAAATTATATATACTTAGGTGCACCTCTTTTTTTTAATGCTTATTTATTTAGAGAGAGAGAGAGAGAGAGAGAGAGAGAACGACAGAACACAAGCAGACAAGCAGGGGAGGGTTAGAGACAGAGAAGACAGAATCTCCAGGCTCAGAGCTGCAAATGCAGAACCTGACGCGGGGCTCAAACCCACAAACTGTGAGATTGTGACCTGAGCCAAAGTCGGATCCTTAACCATCTGAGCCACCCGGGTGCCCCTAGGTGCACCTCTTTTAAGAGTAGCCTGTTTGAGGACTAGAGAGAAGTCCAGTGGTTGCTGGAGTAGGTGGGAAGCAGAGAATGTCACACCACAGGGTCCGGGCGAGCAGCAGAGTTAAGTAGGAGGCAGGGTAGGGGCATGCAAGAAAGGGTCTTGTGAGGAGAGCCATAAAAGTTGACAGTGAGAATGGAGGGCTGGCTGGACTTGTGAAAAAGTTTATTAGCAGCCTGTGAACTCTGCTGAGGCTGAAAATAAGCACTGATGATGGCATCCATCTACACAGTGTCTCTGATACCTTCCAGCAAAGCAGAGAGGCAGATGGTCAGATCTGTAAACAATGAATGATGTGTTTTACAGGGAAAGTGCATGTTTCAGTTGTGTCTGGTGGCAGTGAATATGCTTATTATTTAGTTTTAGTTTCATCAGTTAAGTAAGAGATAAACCATCTTGTTTATCAACAGGTTATCTCATAGCCTCATCAAAATAGGGAAGTATTCCCTCTTAGAAATTTTCTTGAAGTAAGAAGATACACTAAAATAATTTGAGAAATGTATTATCTGAAAGATTTTCTGTTCTCTGAAAGGTTTGGTATAAGACTGTTTTAAATTTTTTCTCCCCTTAAATATTTGGTAGAATTCACCAGTTGCCTGGAATTTTCTCTAGGAAGATTTCAAAAAAATATTCACATTTTTAAATCATTTTAAGACCATTAAAATTTTCCTTTTCCTGTTTTGATTCAGATAAGTTGTGGTTTTTCAGGAATTTGTTCAGTTCATGTAATCTTTTCAAATTTATTGGCCCCAGATTATTCATAAAACCCTCTTATGATCATTTTAGTGTTTATAGGCTATGTGGTGATATTCCCTTTTTTATCACTGATACTGATAAGTTCATGCTTTCTCTCGTCAGTCTTTATTCTTGAGCAGTACTGAACCACCTTCCTGCTCTGTTTTCCTGTCAGCTCACCTGGCAAACTCAGGCAGCTTTCCTCTGAGATCCCATTCTGAAGGCCCCTAGGAGAGTCTTGTTACCTTCCCCTGTGCTGGCATAATGTGCTAGGTGGACCTATTGGCTGCACTCAGTGCAGTCTCTTAAAAGCTATCTGTGGGTCAAAGATTCTATAGGGTAGACTTGACTCATAGACTATCAGTTTGCCAGATCGTAACTCCTATTTTTACGTATCTTAGGATATCTAAATTTGATTACTTACATATAAATTTTTTTCTCCAATTTTATCATCTAAAATATTTTGTTAATTTTTTCCCCAAAATCTCTAGGTCAAAAGGTAGAAAATATACAGACTTTGAGTTCTGCAGAGTCCAAGCCTATTCAAGAAAATAAAGGATATGTGAAGAAGGAACATGAAGGAATAACAGTAAGATATTTTCAAACTATATCAGTTTGTAATGAAAAATAAACATATAAATTATTGGCATAATAAATACGCTTATTAGTGGCAGTTCTTTTAAAACATTTCTCCATTTAGATGTGTAATTGCCCTGAACAACCCTGAGAGCTCTTAAAGGCTTTCTTACTTTCTGTGTAAAATTATAGTCACACTACAAAAATAGAAAAAAAAATGAGCATGAAAATGGAATTTACCTTCTGGTCTGTACCTGGCATTCTATATTTTTAAGCAGGTATCCTTGCCTGTCAGACGTATATTCACATTCCCTCTTCCTGAAACTGCTTTAGGTAGCATGTTCCACCTGACATGAGTTGCTAGATAAGTGATTTTTTTTTTTTGCAAAGATCAGTTATGATTTCTTTTTTAGAAAAATGTAAAATAGCATTTATCTCTTTAGACTGAATATAAAGTATAAAGAAGAAAAACTAAAAAGTAGCCCACATTTCATGCATGCACGTGACTCCTGCTTAGTCATTCTTTAAAAATATGTAGATATATATTTATAGAAAACTCAAACATAACAGAAAGGTGCACAATAAACAGAGAAAATCTCTCTCTAGTCCTCTCTGCCTGGAAGATAACCAGTGTTAAAATTTTCTGTCTTTATTTTTAAAGGGCATGTATCTTTTTATATATGTGTATTTATACTTGTATATATGTCATATATACATAAACATGCATATGTTTATGTATACTTATATACTAATAAATGTATGTTCTGTATATACCTGCATGTGTATTTTGACAATATATGTATATTTCATACATATATGTATGTTTCAAAATCAAATAAATACCTATATGCCCACCACCCAGTTTAAGAACTAGAATTTTTCCAGTGCTGTTGCTTTGGCCTATATACGTTCCTTCCTTGTCCCCTCAGAGAATGTTATATTGGCTTTGTGTTTATCATGTCCTTGCTTTGCTCTATAGTTTTGTTCTATATGTATGTATTTCCACATTATATTCTTTAGTGTTCCTTATTTATAAACTTTATTAAGTGATTTTATTGCTTTTGTTCACTCACATATTTCTAAGATTTATCAACACTGTGGCGTGTAGCCTAAGTTTTCTCTACCATATGACACTCCATTGTGAATATGTCACAACTTATTTTTCCATTCTCTTGTTGATGGATAGTTAGATTGTTTCATCTTTTTTTTATTAATGAAAAATGTGGCTATGTGCACTCTTGTATATGTTTCAAGATCTACATGTTTGAGATTTTTCTTTATGGTGACTATCTAGGCATGGGATTAATGAGACATAAAGTAGAAGAATATTCTTTACAAGAGACTGTATGTTTTCCAAAGTGATTACACCACTTATATTTCTGCCAACAATGTGTTGAGTTCCCATTCATCCACATTTTTGTCAATACTTGCTATTGTCAGATTGTGAGTTAGGTGGATGAAAATGGGAATTCATTTTATTTTGCATTTTTCAGATTACTAATAAAGTTTAAAATATTTCCACATGTTGATTGACCATGTGTGTTTCATGTGACGTCTTTGACATTTTCTTATTGATTTTTTTTTCTTTTTCTCTCTTATTTGTACTAATTCTTTATATAGTCTGAAGAGTAATCCTATTTTGGTTATGTTTCTAGAAAATATTTTTTTCCAGTGTGTGGTTTATATTTTCACTCTCTCAATGGTGTCTTGATGAACAGAAGTTCTTAATTTTGGTATTTTTGATTATTAATTATATTTATAGTTAGGTTTATGAAATATTAAAATGCCAACTCTACAAGGATAAGAATATTTAAGTGTTTCAGTTTTGCTGTACACATTTAAGTCTTTTATCTATCTTGAATTGATTCTTATTTATGGAGGTAGGGATCTAATTTTATTTTTTCCCACATGGATAACCACTTGTCCTTGGTCCCATTTATTGAATTCATCTTTCCTTCATTGATCTGAAATGATACCTCTCTCTCATATATACTTATCTTGACTGATTGGTAACTTTGTGTTTTTGGCCAGTAGTACAACATCTTAATTAATTACTGTAGTTCCTCCACTTCTTTATCCCTTCCCCCCACCTTCTATTGGAAGCTATTTTTTTGCTATCTTTTGTCTTTCATTGTTGTTTTTCAGAGTTCTGTCCATTCTGTTTAGTTGTCATTCCTTGCTGTTCTTTGTCCTTGCCCTTCAGTTTTCTTGCATTATATTTAGGTGCATTTTCTTTTGGTTTATACATTTGTCCTTTTTTGTATACGCTATGTGCCATGCATCTTGTTCTTCCATTGTTTCTGGAAAATTCTTGGTAGTCATTTCTTCAAATATTGCCTCTTGTTTGTTCTTTCAGCTCTTTTTTTCTGGAATTTTGAGTAGAAATATATTTAGACTTTCTCATTCTGTCTTCCACGTTCTTATGTCTCTTTTCACATTTGCCACTCTTCTTGACCCTCTGGTACATTCTGGGTGATTCATTAGATCTGTTTTTCAGATCTTTGTTTTTTCATATGGAGTTGGCTATGTAATACTTCCACTGAGTTTTTTAGTTCAACAATGATAACTTTTGCTTCTGAAAGTTCAGGTTAATTCTTTTCAAACATTCTTGTAATTTCTAATAATTTCTTGTTGCTTGCTTATTTTTGTGATTGCTCATTTTTGTGATTTCCATCTTTTATGTCTTTAAAATAGTCACAAATTACAATTCTAAATTCTTTTTCTGATTGTCTGAAGTCCTTGCGTGGAGGGGCGGGTAGGAGTGGGGTCTAAATCTAGTATTTGTTGTTTCTGAGACTCTTGTACGTGATGATTTATTTCCTTGGGTATTCAGTGATCTTTGATTATGAGTTCCTAGCTGATGGATCTTAATCTACAGGAAATCTGGATGTCTGAAGTGATGGAGTTTCACCAGGACAATGTGCATTTGTTTCTTCCAAGAGCCAATGAGTGCTCCTTTAATCCTGGAATCTCAGTCCTTTTGCCATTGGCAGTGGCAATAGTAGATTTACCCTTATGGCAGCCCTGTTTTCACTGCTCTGGTTTCTACTCACTTTGTGGGGGGAGTATGGATCACTGGGAGATTTATTCTACTTCCCTGTGAGCCTGAAATTCTTACATAAAATCTATTTCTATAGCTGGAGGAAATTCCAAACATCTTTCATATAGTCAGAACCACCCACATTCTACTTTTTAGTTGAGGAAAGATCCTGGGTATATTTCTGTTATCACATTAGGTATATATCATCCTTCTTTAAGGCTGGGTAGTATTTTTTTTCATGTACTGTTAGTCTTCTAGATATTTCATCCATGACCTACTTCTGTGCTTTAGCTTAATAATTGTCCTGTCTTTTAATTGTATATCTCAGCCCCTCCTTTTCATTTGTTTGCTTGTTTAATATTTTTCCCTTTAGTTGGCTCATTGAACCCTAGGTTTCTTACACACTTTGCACTGGAGGACCTTAAATTCACATCTTCATTCTTGACTTAATCCTCTATTTCACTCCTAGATTTTTATTGCCCACTTACGGTACATTTGCTTTGGATATTTAGCCTAAATATGAAAATTAAAACATCAGAAATCTTCTCAAGTTCCTTTATCCTTATGCTTCCTTCTTTCCTCCCTCCCTCCCTCCCTTCCTTCCTTCATCACCATCATTCCTATGGTTCCCTAGGTTCATATCCTTTTGTGATTTAATTTTCCTCCACTCCCATATACGGGTCTCGTATAAGCTCTTGTCTGTCATTCTACAGCATTTTCTTATTTATCTTTTCTTCTCCTTTTCCACCATCAAAGCCTTATCATCTCATTCCTTATTCAGTCTAACAGTTCATAGCGGTTTTCTTCTTAATTTTAATATATCCCACAGATGACTACTAGACTTATCTTTCTAGTTGAATTTTTAATCACAGTAAACTATTATCTGGAACATACAGTTGCTTGTTTTGTCAATATTGGGTTGAATTTGTAAGCCTGATGTTGAAGGCCCACTGGCAGCTACCTCTTTTAGAAGGTGGTCTGCGTTTTCTTCTTAACATTTTCCTTCTTCGCCTGACTGCCTTGCATGGCCTGCTATAATCAGCTTCTTTTCCTGCACATAGAACTTGCTGATTACCACTCAGTGCTTCCTGCCTTGAATCCCCTCCTGCCTTCTCTCTACCACTTCATGTCTGTTGCCTTCTTGAACAGCTGTCCTGTAACTGTGAGCCGATTAAGGTAACACTTTACTCTGCATACCTTTTAGAGAGAGTTTGCTTGCACATTTTGCTTATGTACACTGTGATCATTATGTGTAATGTGTATGTTTTGTCTCTCCAAGCAAGTTATAAATTTTAGAGGATGCAGATTGCCTCCAAATCTTTTAGTCGTCTCTATTTAACACAAGGTTTAGGTGTTGAGGCGGTGCTCAGGAAAGTCTGTTGCATATTTCACAAAGAGGCACTGAGTGACTTTTAGATGCCTAGATAGAATTTACACATTCCCTGCTTGCACACTCACCATTCCTGGATAACTTAGGCCCTCTGCAAATTGGCCTCATTATGTATGTGTGCTCAAGCAGAAGTACAAATAAAACTTTAAAAATAAATTATTTCCATATAATTTGGCATCCCTTCTCGGTAGATCAATTTAATTGGATGTCACTTGACAAAGAAGAAGCCAAAAATTTCAGATCTTGAGTAATTTTATAATTCAATTGTAGTAATTTGTGAACACATATCCTTCAAGTGGAAAACATCATTCAGTTTTTTGTTGCTGTTATTATTGTTTGTTTCTTTTTCTTTATAAATGTGGACTAGAAACTTAGTCTTGTAAAAATTAGAACTTTCCTGTAACAAATGCAATATTTCTTTTTGTCTGAAGATCTTAGTCAGAAGAAGCAGCAGCCCTGCTGAATTGGATTTAAAAGATGATTTGCAGCAGACACAAGGAAAATGTAAGGAAAGACAGAAGAGTAAGTTCCAGGAAATGTGGTCTGTGTTCGTCCCACTTAAGAGTGGATCTATTTTGTTCTCTTATAACTTGTATCTTATCCTGTGAAGAGTCACGGTTGTGAATTGGGACATTTTTATTCCTGGAATCCCAGGATTGATGGGTGGTTAGTCGACACATACAGTAAACCAGGTCCAGTCCATTATGTGTGCCTTAGAGGCCTGTCCTTCCACCCCAGGTCTTTCTCCAGGTAAGAGGCACAACCAAGGTCAATGGCTGGGTGAGCAAACAAACCCAGAAGGAAAACTGGTCTTCTCCAGAAAGTTCCCACAGGCTAGGAACAAAAAGCTTCAGAAGCACATTGAAATCAATGGTATAAGTATTTGAAATTTGATTCAAATCCTTGGATATATTATATATTGTAATCTGTGGCCCTAATACTTTGCTTCCATGAAGTCAGGTACCTGGCCATGCCCTTCTCAGATTGCATAACAGGCAGTTCCTGCAAATCGAGGCTGGTTTTGGTAGAGGCAGAGGAGCTCCTCTTAGGCTCCACCTTCAGACCCTGTGGGCTTGGAGTTCTGTGGCAGATGAACCTAGGGACCTAACAGGTTGGTTTCTGGGGCAACTTTCAGTTTATCTGGTGGCTGGGACAACTTGTAGTTCTTGGCAAGTGAAGGAAGGACAACAAATCCCAAGCAACAAGGCTGAGGGATGGTCAGCAAATACAAAGAACAGACAGAAGAGTAGGCAGACAGGAAGGGTGGACACATAAAACTGTTATGAAGTAGACAGGAGACTTGGAGGAGTAGACTGTCTAGGTCTGTTTTGTGTCAGACTAAATAGCTCTATATGGCTTAATAGCCTTTGAAAGCATCATTGTATGATGACAAATTAGAACTTTTTAGTGTTTAAAGGGGAGAAAATTTCTTTTGGAGAAAATCTTTTGCAGTTGGACACTTCATCCCTCAGTGAGTGTGGGTGATTGACTCTGGGTTTAGGACTAAATATTGAGCTCAATGTATAAAGCATCCTTAGACTCTTACAGCTAGGAGAATAATCTTGCATTCATGGTGAAATGAATTCCCACCTTCTTCCTCCACTCACTCCTATTTTGTAGCTGTGTATATTGCAGTAGAAAGCTTAAGGACCTGATATAATCTTTTGGGTATATGGGATAACTGAATTAAAGACTTCCTTGAAAAGAATGTCACTTCATGTGACATGTTACATTCATGGAGCTTGTAATGACTATCAATGCCCTGTACCTGGGAGGTTTGTTTTGTTGGCAAAGATCCCTACAGAGTCACCTTTTGAGCCCTTATCCCCTGAAAGATTCCTGCTGCGTCAACTGTTTAGTTACTTGCATGTTAGTAATCGGGAGCATTCTGATTTCCAGCAATTTGTTATTTCAGACTTCGGTTCTTCTGTTGTGCCAGGTGAAAGTGTCAGCAGTGACACAGCTCTGGGCTATAACAACGAGGCAGAGCTGTCCATGAGCCCATGGCCAACCTGTGATGAGGACCCGGAACTGAGCACTCCCACAGATGTTGTGACTGACTCTGATGCCCGCCACTGGTTACAACTGAGTCCCACTGATGCTTCAAACTTAACAGGTAACTGCATGTTTGAAAGGCATCAGTGTTACCAATTGGGAATCCCAGAGTTTTCCAGTAGCAAGAATTCTAGGGATCCTTTAGCACAATGATGATGGGGTGCTACCTCCAACCAAATTGGTGTAGTAACCCCAACCACCTGTTCCTAATCAGTCATGAATTCTCAGAGTCCTATGTGGACCTCTCCACATTCTAAGGCATTGGCCAAATAAGGGAGGGAGCAAGCCATGACGAACCACTGTCCATCATGAGAGGAAGTGGTGATATTCATGCCAAGCCTTTGCCATCCCTGACCGCATTTGCTTTACTCTGGAAACAGAGAAGAGTAATTTATCCAACTCACATGTATCATAAATACAGAATAAGTTAAAGAGTTTGAATAGCTTATTGATTAATATTTTCTTTAAGTTTTACAATAAAATATTTGACATAAGATAAGCTGCGACATATTTGTAAGTTATGGCCCATAGTACTAAAATGATCACCAGTGAATCTACTACCCAACTTAAGAAATAGAATGGCTCCCACACCAGTGAAGTTCCCTATAGGCCTTTCTCAAGTCACTTCCCTTCTCTCATCAGCCTGTCAGCCTATCCCCAATTTTTTCAGTAATAATTTCCTAGATTTCTTTATAGTTTTGCCACATGTATCTGTGTCCTCAAATAATGTACCATTTAATTTAAATTTTAAGACTTTAAAAAATGATATCATAATCTGTATTTTTTGCTACTTTTTCCCCCAGAGTATTATATTTTTAAGATTCATGAATGGACTAC
This sequence comes from Puma concolor, assembly GCF_028749965.1. Classification (NCBI taxonomy): domain Eukaryota; kingdom Metazoa; phylum Chordata; class Mammalia; order Carnivora; family Felidae; genus Puma; species Puma concolor. The sequence continues at coordinate 95,727,342 of NC_141669.1, forward strand.
AGAGGCAAACTTTCTGGTCTGCATCCAGGTTCTGCCAAGGAATTTCTGTGTGGCCTTGAGAAAGTTAACCTCTCTGTCAATTTCTTTTTTGTAAAATGTGGGTAGTAATAGTCCCAGTATAGGGTTGTTGGAGGAATAAATGTGTGAACACGTAAGTCAAGTGCACAGAACAGTGCATATGGAAGTGCTCTGCAGTTTTAGCTGTACACATGCACATACACACACACACACACACTCACACAAAGTCCTTCCTGGTCCACCATATTCATGCTTATGGGCAGATATCTCTTAGGAAAACAACAACAAACTAGAAAGCACAAATTGAGTAAAAAGTATTATTAAAATGTTAAAAATCATTATTTTTTGTTTTATTTTATTTTAAGAGAGAGAGAGAGAGAGAGAGAGAGCACATGCACATACGAGGTGGGGAGGAGAAGTGAAAGGGAGAGAGAGAATCCCAAGCAGCTCTGTGCTATCAGCATGATGATGGGCTTGATCCCAGGAACCATGAGATCATGACCTGAGTTGAAATCAAGAGTCAGCCACTTAACTGACCGAGCCACCCAGGTGCCCTGAAAATGCTAAAATCATTTATTAATGATAAATAAAGGCTTAAATTTTACCTTAGTTTTTTTTAACCAAGCAAACTTTGGTTTTCATTAATTATGATGTAAAATTTAATGAATCTCTAATGATTTTGGAAATTGCTGATGGAGTTACATCAAAACTTCTTAAAATTTGCATAGAAAAATGGTGTTGAATAAAATCTTTTATCTATGAGAGAGGTAAGACTAAGAAGTAAGAACTTAATGTGTATTTAATGTGTGTATTTTAATTTAGATTCGTGAACAAAGAAAAACAAACCATTTAGCTATAAGTGAATAATGCATTGCCTTATAATCCTTCAGTGCTGTCCTTAAAAGACAGGAAACATCTTTGATCTATGTATTCAAATCTGCCAGTGGTTAGAATAGCCTTGCAGAGTCAGTGAGAAAATGATTGGCAAAATCATGTGTTTAGTTTCATAAATTATTGGGTAGCAATTTGTGCTTCTCAAATTTTTGATTGTTTTAAAAATGATTTACAATTCTTTATATATATAATGACATAGAGATACATGTAATGATTTTAAATAATAATACCGTAAATTTATAAAGTATTTAACAGTTTACAAAGAACTTTGAGGCATCCTTTCTGATTCTTTATTGTAAGCAGGCCAAGTCTTCTCAATTCTGTTTTAGAAATGGAGAAACTGAGACCCAGAGAAAATATATTGTCTAGCTAAACTAATTACCACAGCTGGAACTGGCTTCCAAAGTGTTTTGCATTTAGTGCAGTGCTGTCTACTCCTCTCTACTGCATTGCTGTTAAAATTACAATTGCAACACCCTTTAAACTATTTGAGAATTATTTATGCATGTATGGAATAAATGGTTTCTTTGGGTCCAATATACAGATTATTCAAGGGAAATCATCAGCGTGGTACTGTCAAAGGCAATAGTAAATTTTCAGTAAGTTGAATTTACTAAAACAAGAACTAGTTTTAATTATTTTTATTGAAAAGAAAGAAAATTGGGTGCTTACTTCTTTTGTCTGTCCTTTGGAAAGATTAGTTTTGATCCTACTTCAGAGTATGCATGGGACAGGTCAATTTAATAAACTTGTGTGAGGTAATTTCATATGATGCACTCTATGTTGTGATTAACTCCTCCAAATACTTAGTTCTTCTTTGAAATACTAATATAGAGAATCGGTACACTCAGTTCAATAGTTCATCTTGTCATCTGTGAAAAGGACAAACTGTAATATGATAAGGTTTAAGGATTATCACAGCTCTGAATTTAACTTTCTGTTCTTAAGAGAACAATTTCTTCATAAATGTACAAAATAAAATTCATGTTAGCCTGATCTTCAGGACATGCAGAGAATGATCAAACAATTTGAGTGTATCTTTGTTTCTTGTTGAATAATCCTACCAATTACCAAATGTTTAGGATAACAAACTGCTTCTAAAACCTTGAACTCCATCACTAGCAGGTTAATAATTTTATATTTCTTTTCTCATTTACATTATTACACATTTGCTGAAAATAACAGCTAAATTTATTGTTCATTGAAAATGATTGTTGTGAAAGAAGTTATTTATATTCACAGGTTCCTAGAAATAGGGCTATGGCATGACATGTGGGCGCATCCAAACTACCATGGGATTGGTTGCTTACCTTCTAAAATCTTTAAAATGAATAATGTATGTCCGTAAAGCAGATGAGGAAGAAGAGGGGAGTCAGGCCATAGTGGTGGTCAACTGAATGCCAACTGGCTACTTCTCTGCTTTTGATCATCAGAATCCAGGCCTGATTTTTCTGGTTTCAGAATGAAGGTGTTTCAGTTGAGCCTTTGGGTTTGTTTTGTTTAGTTTTCAAATTGAAAGGGAAATTTATTTCCAAAGTGCCAGCAATGTTTCGTCAACATTCTACCAAGTCTACATAAAATTGCAGCCATGTGAAATCTCCATCTGGTCATAAGTGCCTGTTTTATCAATTACCAAGACATTTCATGACTAAAATCCTTTGCGTATTTGAACAGTTCTATACTTTAGATTTCTCTGTTAAAATCATGTGTGTTTGGAGAAAAATTATGATTTTATTGGTTTGCAAGACTTTCTACTTCAATAAAATGTTTTAAATGCCTTGTAGCATTTAGTAATAATGAAACAGAAAGATACTAGGCTAGTATGCTAGCTTGCTCATGAAAAAGAAAATAAACTAAGTACTTGGTATTATTAGGGTGGCATGAAATTTTCTGAAATCTCTCAAATCCCCATTTTTAATTAAGTGCTGCTTCACTGAGGAACCATCTACATGTAAAATGTCAGCATCTGTTCTGTTACTTATGCCATGAATGGAAGTAATTTTGGGCAAAAACATTTCAATTCATTTAAAAAAGTGACAATAATATTGAGCATGCAGTCCTTTCGTATACTTCTAAAGGACTCAACATAACTTGATAATGTGATAAGGGGTGTTTCCTAGGATTTTTATCATTGAGGCCTAAATTTTTCTGGGAGCAAAGCAGTATTAAAACAGACGTTCTACATGGGATTCTTTCATAACTGAGAATCTATTAGTTGGCTGGTAGCAGGGAGGTACAGGTGACAAGGTACCTGGCCTACATTTCCTTGGAGTTGTTACTCAGCCAGAGTTCCAGTGTGATTGGAATGCTGGGAGCTGATCTCTCTTTGGATGGCTGCATTTTGGGTGGTGGTAGAGGATGAGACAAAGCTCGTAAATCATCTACCTAATCCCCTTACCTTTTTTTTTAATCCTCAAAGGATTAAAGGCATCATGACATTCTTTATGAGAAACATAAATGCCATATTATTTGTTCACTTGGGGGATTATATTGATTTGTAAGTACTCATTAAGCCTTCAACATAACTTCTCAGACTGACAGATGTACTTATTTTACTGATTAAACATTAGAAAGGTGAGTGTCTCTTCTGAGGTTTTGTAAACGTTCGAGAACCTAGAAGGTCTGTCATTAGGCTTTTGCCATCTCTGCTTTCTTTCAGGTACAGTATGTAGGAATTCCAGCTTGGACTATATCTGCTCATTATAATGTCTCTCTTTAACTGATTATATGATTCCTCTGTAAGAAATACAGATGTGTTTTTCTTTAAGAAGGAACAGTGCTTCTGTGTTTTGGAAGGCCCTTCCATGACACTATGTGCCATCTTTATTAAATCCTTTGTTTCAGTGTCTTGGGATCGTTCCATAACTAATATAATAAGCTCTCAGCAGCTGTCATGGGTGCAGTGTTGGAAGGATACAGAACTGTTCTTGGATCTGCCCCGGCTCCTTGTCAGGTTCACTCCTCCTTGCTCCTTTTGGCCAGCTTGTCATTTCTCTACTTGAGTTCCTTACATCCATATATTGTACTTCCATTTCTTTGATTAGGCCTTAAAACACCAGCAACATATATACTCAAAATGACACCCAGTGGGGGGTTAATTGCCTAGAAATCAGTCTGTCTTCATTTGTGTGGGGTAAGCAGTAGAACTTGGGGATGATTATGTTAATGAAAAGTGTAATAAGACAATAGAAAAAGAGGATTAGTGGTGGAGGCAAGACACAGCTCTTAAAACTCCCTCCAAAGGTTCAAAAGCAAAGCAAAGCAGGGCTCCTGGCTGACTCTTATCTCAGGGTTGTGAGTTCCAGCCCCACACCGGGTGTAGAGATTGCTTAAACAAACAAGAAAACTTAAAAAAAAAAAAAAGAAGAAGAAGCAAAGCAAAAGCAACTTCAACAGGAAGCTGAAAGTAAGATATTAGAAATAGAATCAAATCAGCAACTACAATAAATATAAACCATATAAACTTGCAGTTGAAATCAGAAACTCATGGAATCAGAAATCTCTTTTACATTGAAGAACTAAAGCCGAGCCATATGATGTTTACCAGAGGTAACCCTAATTGTGTTCAGGAAGACCATAAGTAAGTACATACATTGGTAGCTGGGAAGAAAGATCACTGAGCTAAACTAAATATATGTCAGTTACATAAACTTTAAAGCAGAAATCACTTATTAGTGACAGTAATAGCTCTGAATTTATATGAACTTCATAGCCTCCAGATATATGAAGCAAAATTTGACAGAATTACAAGGAACTACTAATAAAACCATAATCATAGTGGGAAATTTTAATGTGAGTTCTTATTAATTGATCAGTCAAGCAGAAAAATATTGTAATAGAGAAGATGTACACAATACAATTTATCCTGATTGAATGGATATATATAAAAAACTTTGAACTTCAAAATACGTGTGATTTTTAAAAGCACATGGAACATTTACAGAAATTGACCAATTAGATCATTAAGTCTCAACACATGTCCATACTTTGAAACTATACCACATCCTGTGAATATGATGAAATAAAGAACAAAATTAAGAGACTAAAAACTGCACCCCAAATAAATTAAGTCCAAAAGAAACTGTGAATTAGAAAATACCTCAAACAGAACTACAGTGAAAGTTACATACCACAATGTCTAGATTGTAACTGAAGAGTTATATGGAGGAAAATCTATGGCCTTAGGTGTGTATATTAGAAGAGAAAATTATTGGGGTGCCTGAGTGGCTCAGTCAGTTAAGTGTGTCCGACTCCTGATTTTGGCTCAGGTCATGATCTCATAGGTTTGTGGAATCAAACACTGACAGCATGGAGCCTCCTTAGGATTCTCTCCCTCTCTCTCTCTCTCTGCCCCTCCCCTGCTCATGTGTTTTCTCTCTCTCTCTCTCTCTCTCTCTCTCTCTCTCTCTCAAAAGAAAAAAAAAAGAAAATTATTGATCTACGTGTTCTATTCAAAAAATTAGGAAAAAAATGGCAGAATAGTATATAGAAGTTAATAAAAATGAACTAAGAAAGTTAAGAGAATGCACATATATACTAGAAAGCAGTGAAGATGATCAAAAACAACTCTTCAAAAGCATTAATAAAATAGACAAGTAGGCAGGATTAATTGAGGAAAAAATAATGAGGGTAAAAAGGAACAGAACTACAAAAACAATGTAAGCTTTAAAAAATAATACAGTAAGTTAATTTGAATAGATTTATAAAAAGAAAGGACAATTCCCAGTTTTACTGAAGCTTCAAATAAAAGAGAAGCTATCTTTTCCTGTTGCAGAGATTAGAAAGAAAGAAAGCTCCCAAAGTTGTTATTTACCTTGTGACACCTTGACAGTAAAACCAGACAAAATGAGTATTGAAAAAGGAAAATTAGAGTCTGTCTCAGTTAAAAGCATATAAATGAAAATCCTATGGGGTACCTGGGTGGCTCAGTTGTTTAAGCATTTGACTCTTGGTTTTGGCTCAGGTCATGATCTCACAGCTTCATGAGTTTGAGCTCCGAGTCAGGCTCTGTACTGGCAGCATGGAGCTTGCCTGGGATTCTCTCTCTCTCTCTCTCTCTCTCTCTCTCTCTCTCTCTCTCTCCCCCCCCTCTCTCTGCCCCTCCCCCACTTGCACTGTTTCTCTCAAAATAAACTTAAATTTTTGTAAACAAAAATCCTAAAAAAAGCATTAGCAAATGAAATCCAAGAATATTAGGAAAAGATCATACATACATCAGAGCTAAGAGAAGTTCACTTCAGAAATGCAAAAGCAAATAATAACAATGATGCAAAAGGAAGGTCTATCATGAGAAAGACAGCAGACAAATCCCAACTGAAAAACATTCTACTAAATACCTGATCAGTTCTCCTCAAAACAGTTAAGGTCATCAAAAACAAGGACATGGCCAAGAGAAGGTGAAAGAAACATGACAATTAAATGTAATGTGGTATCCTGCATGGAATCTTGGAACATAAAAATTAATAAAAGACATTAGGTTAAAAACCAAAGAGGTCTAAATAAAGTATGGGCTTGATATAATAATGTTTCAATATTGGTCTATTAATTATAGTAGATGTACCATACTTACATAAGGTGTGAGCAATGGGGGATGTCAAATTAGACATTTGTCTAATGTTAAGTTAGACATAAATCCACAAGGACAGGGATGGCAGGAAAAAAGGCAGTAGTAACCAACTTTTAAAAGTTGTAACAGATGACACATGGCCAAGGCATCAGCAGACCTGAGGGCACTGAATCCTGTGTTGGTACTGGGGAGAGCCACGAAGCAAGCTGACTGCAGTTATTGTAGATTTCCTAAAAGGGTTAAAAAATTGTCCATATGAGGTAGCTATAGAAGTAGGAGGTAATGGTGGGGCTAAAAACGGGCAGACTGTTTGGAAGTCTATTTAAGAAGTAGTTAGAACTTCATCCCAGAAGAAGAAGCAAATAAATTGGGAGGTTTCTGGCCTGGAGTCACCAATAAACAGCTAAGTATAGAGGTGCTGTCTTGAAAACAAAGGAACTAAGGAATAATTTGCATACTCTCTGAGCAGTAGAGAGTCTTTTTCCTAGAATTTGGGTTCTAGGAATAAAAGCCCCAAAGAAAATGTATGTCTGAGGTTTTCTGAGAACATGGTGAAACTCTCCAAAGATAATGCCTGTGCACTATGCTTCCATTCAGCTTTTTGTGGACCATTCTCAAATATGAGCAGATAGCCAAGGATCCCCAACCATTTGAAAAAGATATCTAATATGAAAACACAAGACAAATATAAGAATATGGGATGAAGGTAGGGTCGCCTGGATGGCTCCTTTGGTTGAGCGTCCGACTTTGGCTCAGGTCATGATCTCACAGTTCCTTAGCTCAAGCCCTGCGTCAGGCTCTGTGGTGACAGCTCAGAGCCTGGAGCCTGCGTTGGATTCTGTGTCTCCCTCTCTCTCTCTCTTTCCCTCTCTCTCTCTCTCTCTCTCTCTGCCCCTCCCCTGCTCATGCTCTGTCTCTCTCAAAAATGAATAAACTTAAAAAATTATTAGAAAAAAAGAATATGGGATAAAGTAGAATGGAGCAGATCTTAAAAGGAGTCTGAAAAAAGTCTATTTAACCCATCCCCCCCCAAACAGATTAAGAGTACACTTATCTTAATGAACACTGAGTAATGTATAGTATTCTTGAAATCATTATATTGTACACTTAAAACATATTAATATAACACTATAAATTTTTTTTACCTTAGAGTTTAAAAAAAAAAAGCTTGGGAAGAAATAAAATTTTAAAAAGCTATTAATATCTTCATGAGGTAAGAATATACTGTATCCATGAAAGAAGGACCAAGAGTATAAAAATAGACTGAAAACAAGAAAGATCTTTTGGATATTGAAAATATGAACAGAGGGGCGCCTGGGTGGCTCAGTTGGTTGAGCATCTGACTCTTGATTTCGGCCCAGGTCATGATCTGAGAATCATGGGATCAAGCCCCACGTGAGGCTCCGTGCTGATAATGGAGCCTGCTTAAGATTTTCCCTCTCTTTCCTTCTACCCCTCTCCCCTGCTCATGCTCTAAATTAAAAATAAAATAAAATAGAAATATGGCAGCAGAAATAAAATCAAATCAGTGGAAGTCAATACAATACCTGGATATTGTAGTCAAAAGGACCTAATGAATTGGCAAACACAGTGGCTGAAAATAGACCAGGTGACACCAGGAGGCTTCAGAACACTAGGTACAAAGAGGATACAAATTTTGCCAACTTAATAATTTTCCATAAAATAATTTCAAGCCTCAGAATACTGCTTGCTGACTTTAAAATCACAAAGGAGTGGCACTTGGGTGGCTCAGTCAGTTGGGCAACCAACTTCAGCTCAGGTCATGATCTCATGGTCTGTGGGTTTGGGCCCCACATTGGGCTCTATGCTGACAGCTCAGAACTTGGAGCCTGCTTGAGATTCTGTGTCTCCCTCTCTCTCTGCCCCTCCCCTCTTGCTCTCTCTCTCTCTAAAATAAACAAACATTAAAAAAATTTAATAACAAAGGAAAGTAAAAGAAATTGAAGCAAAGCATTTCCATCACAGAATTCTATACCCAACCAAACTATGGACTACAAGTCAGGGAACAAACACTTAGAGATCTATAGGGACATGCCCCTTTCTCAAGCACCACTAGGAGATATGGCCCACTAAAAGGAAGAAATAAGCAAAGAAATACTGTCTGCCATTTTGTGATTCTGGTCTTACAAAATAGACTATAAACATACATTCACACAAACACTTATACACAAATGTTTATGGTAGCTTTATTATAATCATTGAAAACAGGAGGAAACTATCCAGATATCCTTCAGTAGGTGAATGGATGAACAAACTATGGTATATTCATAAAATGGAAGATTAACCTGCAATAAGAATCCCCCAAATGGATGAATCTCACATGCATTAAGCTAGGTGACGGCATCCACACCGCTACCCACACCACCCACTCACACCATTATCATACTGTAGGATTTATATGACATTCTAGAAAGGGCAAAACTCTAGGAAAAGAAAACAGCAGTGCTTGCGAGGGGCAAAGAATAAGGGGAGGGGACTCACTATAAAAGGGAACTTTTGGAGTGATGAGGCTGTTCCGTATCTTAATTTTCATGGCAGTTTTTGGTGACAGTTACATGGTTGTATACACTCCTTAAAACTCCTTGAGTCTAAAAAGGGTAAAATTTATTGTAAACAAATTATACCCCAATAAGCCTGAGTTAATAACAGCCATTACAAATATCACCCCAGCATTGAGGCTGTCCCTCGCCACCTACTTTTCATGGCCCTGTTCCCTACCAATCCTGCTCAGGGTTCTCCTCCTTCCCCTCCTCTGCTGTATAAAACCTTTCACACGATCTCCAGGAGCTTTTTTCTCATCTCTAGGTTGTTGCCCTTTTAGTTTGAAGAATGAAAAGTCACTTGACCTTTCTTTACTGATTCTGCTTTTCCATCCTTTGGAATCATCAGCCATTGCACACTTTTAATCTTTAATTATTTTACCCTGAATACGTAAATTGTCAAGCATCAGTGATTTGCACTGAAGAGAAAGGGCTGTAATGATGAAATCAAGATTGTGTTTACAGACATGTTTTCCTCCATAGATAGCAGTGAGTGCCTTGCAGATGACTGCAGTATAATTGCTGGAGGGAACCTTACCGGTTGGCACCCAGACTCTGCCGCTGTGTTATGGCGAAGAGTCCTGGGAATCCTCGGGGATGTGAATAATATCCAGTCCCCCAAGATTCATGCCAAAGTTTTTGGCCATCTCTATGAACTCTGGTACAAGCTAGCAAAGGTACGTCCTGCCACATTCCCTTTTGTTCTAAGAGGGGAAAATTGATTTATCATTTATCATTGATTTAACATCAAAACCCTGTTGGCAGTCAACTACTGAATGTAATCTGGAACATATATTCGGTGTTTAGACAAAGTTGTTTGATTGTCACAGAATAAATAATAAATAACTTATAGTTTGGTCATTTCATAAATGCAGAAGAGCTATTTCATTTAATGCATATGTATGTAGAATATTACTGTAAGATATTAAGGGGTAGGGTATTGAGTAGTTTTTGTTATTTTCTTGATAAAAGTGATACCAGTTTTATTGTACAAGATTTAAAAAATGTAGAAAAGTATGAATAAGAAAATTTACATCACCATTCCACAGAGATAACCAGTATAAATATATAGTTTTATTTCTGTGGATAAACATATTTTTTACAAAAATAGAATCTTAGAGTACATACAGTTTTCATTCTGGGTTTTGATTATAATCTATGCTTTCCCCAGGTTATTAAGTTTTTTGGATTTTGTTCTTGTTTTTAGAAAATGTGATTCATATTTATACAGTATAACTTATTAGGCCATTCCTTATCATTTGGAGTTGAGGATGTTTTGAGGCATTAACACTCAAGGGAAAACAAAGCCCTAGTTTTGTATTAAATCTAAAACCATGTACAGTAAGTGAGACACATAATTTAAAATGGCAGTAGATCTCATGGTAGAAGAAAAACTTGTACATATTGTAGGTTTTCACTCAACATGTAGAAATTTAATGAGAAGTAGCTATTTGGCCATGGAACACAATATTGAAATATCATTGCGATAAACTATGTGTGGCCTTTCCTAAAATTCTCCTCTTTGTGAATTAGATACGGGATAATCTGGCAATAAGCCTGGATAACCAGTCTTCTCCATCTCCACCGGTGCTGATCCCACCACTCAGAATGTTTGCATCATGGCTATTTAAGGCAAGTGGATATGTGTTTATTCCTTTATTGCAATTTCCTCTTCCTTTCTGAAATTGAGTTTAAAAAATGTAATTGGCCAAGACTGCACGTTTTGAAGACAAGCTGAATCTTACTAAAGCCACTAACTGCATCCTTCGTCTTCATAAACAACTCTTATGGAATACTGAGAAGTAAATGAAATGTCAAAATGCTCTGCATCTGGAGCTGATTAAATCTTTAAACCTCATCTCCTTGGCAGGCGACGACATTGCCAAACGAATATAAGGAAGGCAAACTGCAAGCCTACAGACTGATCTGCGCCATGATGACCAGACGCCAGGACGTTCTGCCAAACAGGGACTTCCTAGTGCATTTTTACCTTGTGATGCACCTGGGATTAACCAGTGAGGATCAGGTATTCTGTGACTCCCTTATCACGGTAGCCCACCAAGTGGAAAGTGCATATCGCTTTTTGCAGGTTAAATTAGGGTGCATGAAAAGACATCAAACATGTTGAAATTTTCAGTAGTTTCAGCTCTTCTACACAACAACCACATTGGTCTTTCAAAAACATAAATCAGATTCTGTCACATTCCTGTTTCTTCTCTCCACTGACTTTGCATTACACCAACCAAATTTGAACTTTATTCTGTGGCTTACATAGTGCTTTATGATTTAGCTTCAGCTTATGTTGTCAAATTCAAAAATGCTGTTTCAGCCACTTTTTGTTGGGGTTCTGCATTAGATATTATTTTAACAAAATCATTGTGATCATTTAAAAATGTTTGAAAACTATGATTTTAGTAGTTAGGATATTTTTGTAAAAGACCTCATGCGTAAATTAGGGGTCCTGACATTTCTTGATGAGGAGTCATTCTCATTTCTCCCAAAGGAATATGATTGGTGGGTTAAGTTGAAACAGAAAGGTCAGAGGAGTCAGTAGTGACAGCCACTTCTGGTAGATCCTGGATGTGCAGGGTAGGAAGGATATGGCTAGTCCCACGCCTCCCTACCCCTGCCCATGGGCAGAGGGCAAGGAGGGGAGCAGGAACACCCAGAGTCCTGGTTCTCTGCCTGAATGTCAAGCAAGGGAGTGATATGACTGGTTTGTACTTCACAGAGATTATTCTGGACTCCTTCCAAGGATTATTCTGGAATCCGAATGGATTTGAAAATGTAACAGTGGTAGTGTAGAGTGGGAGTTTGGGCCTGGAGACAGATTAATTAGGAAGTGGTCAAACGAATATAGAATTTAAAAATGATGAGCAGTAAGATGATGGCACTGGGAGCAGGATACTGGAAGAGGAGAGATTTAAGCAATTTCAAAGCATTGAATGTTATCACTAGGTCTTCTTGAGCAATAAGAGGTATAGAGAATGTTTCAGCACTTACCCTTGAAATTGTAGCTACTCATCACTGAACTTGAATCACTCGTGAGCTATAAGCAGTCATCCTTTGTGTTTCTGTTTTATTCTTTGAAAGTATAATACAGTCACACAGACCTTGATGATAAACTTAGGGTATGTGTTAAGAGGTCAGTCTCCTGAGTAGCCAGTTTTTCCTTGTTGCTTCAGAACGCATTTCTTGAAGCTTCTCGACCCTTTAGCCCTATTTAAAACTCTCGCAATATATCCCTGATAACACCCTGGAGCTTTCATCATTGAGCTTTTATCTGAAGCAGTAACTGTACTGGCCTACTGGGTTGTCTTTGTCGTATCTGCCCCAGTTCCAACAATGCATGGAGGATATCCCTATATAATAGGCTGGACTTGCACCCACGGTCTCATTGATTTCCTAAATAAACGCAGAAATAGAGGTGCGAAAGTAGAGCCATTTGTGTCCTGTGCTCAGATATCTGTAGCCATCATTGCAGATGGAAGCGTCTTTCACAGAATGACGTAGCTTCAGGTGGGTGGAAGATTGAGGTGTATAAATAAGGAAGAGAATTAACTCTCACGGATCATGACGAGATCCCTCAGTGACAGAAGAGACAAAAGCTTAGTTAACACAGTACTGTAAAGCAGTATTTTGCTAAGATTTTGCAGGGAGAAAAATTTACTTGGAAATAACAATCAACTGTAGAATTTTCTCAATTAATAAAAACAAATTAGAAGTCAGCAGCTAACACTGGGGTATTCCTGGAATGAGTTTTCTAGAAAGTAATATAAATGGATGTAAATTTAGGATCATCTTTCTATTTTAAAGTCTATCAGAGTGGAAATGAAACGATCAGTGAGAAGAAATAAGACTTTGAGAACTCAAAATATTATTTAAAAAATATGATTTTACAGGGTAGAAAAGGGAGTTTTCATATTTTATACTTAAAATCATTTTTCCATTTTAATATATGTCATGTTTTCAGTTGAGTTTGTTTTTTTTGTGGTTCATTGTAAAATACATAAGTCTTAAATGTTGGTCTGTTACTAAAAGTGATCGCAACATCCAGACTTGTAAGACAAAACAGGGATATCATAAATCTCTGTTTTATAATCAGCCTATTGTCTAGCCATTAGAGGCTTGAATTTTTATGTGTGCTTAATAGAAGTGGCTGTATTCTGCAGCCTTAACAATTATTAGTATATACTTGAGAAGCCCTGACTGTCTGCCAAAAGAATTACTTACTGTAAGTAAACCTTGTTCCTTTTCCAGAAGAAAATTGCACAGAAAACCTTCTAATGAAAGAAACTTTTCTCATTTAAGTAAGAAATGTCTCCGATAATTAGTTTAACTTTTGGTCCACATGCCTAAATGGATCATGGTGGTTGTTCCAGAACTTATATGTTCTTCTGGAAACACATATTACATTAATTATAAAAAAATAAGAAAGCACTTACTGTAGAGAATACAGTTAAATTCAGTTTTTTAATCCGTGAACTGTGCACCTGTGACTAGTACCATTTCCTTCTTATGAGAGTTCTCAAAAAGTCACTAGCCCGGTGCTAAAAGACTTTGTTCCTGCAGAGAGAACCTTATAAAAATCTTCCTCATTTCTTAGTAAGGTAAGTAATAGCAAATAATTTAAAATGTTCTAACATTTATTAGTTTTATCTTAGAAAAAAATCCAAGGTGAATTTCCTTTCACCTCTGGGTGGCACACTTGCCTGCATAACTCACTGTGTGGCTCACCCTCCACCACTGGCCTTTGAAATGGCCCCAAGGCCCATGGCCCTGAGAGCATGATTGTGTGGCATAGTCATTTTACAAATGCTTCCCTAAATATGAGAGTATCAAAATTATGTCAGCAGTGACTAAAAAAGTGTTGAAGTGGAAATAAGCTCTAAGATGTTAAAAATCTTTTATTTCCAGACCTATGGGTCCTTATAGTAATTGAAAACTTTTTTTTTATTAAAGAAACCTATTTGTGGGGCACCTGAGTGGCTCAGTCAGTTAAGCGTCTGACTTTAGCTCAGGTCATGATCTCACAGTTCATGAGTTTGAGCCCCATATCAGTCTCTGTGCTGACATCCCAGAGCTTGGAACTTGCTTCAGATTCTGTCTCCCCCTCTCTGCCCTTTCCCTGCTCACACTCTGTCTCTCTCTGTCTCTCAACAATAAATAAATGTTAAAAAAACATTTTTTAAAAACCTATTTGTAAAATAGATGTCTCACAGACTGTGTTCTATGATACAATCGTATAAAACCATGGTTACATTTAATATGGTGGCCAATTCATTATGAAAACAAATATAGTCATTTCTGTATTTAAAATATCAATAGTAATACATTTTGAACAGCCAAAATGCATCACATTACAAACCAACGTTTTTGTTTGGACCAGTTTTAGCTAGTCTATTAACTTAATAATTTAATAGCTAAAACAGTGACCTTATCAAGTAGTATTTTCCCAAGTTCATGTGTAGTCTGAGTTTATTAGTTTATTAGTATGATTGAAAATCATATAGTTTTATTAGTATGATTGAAAAAATGCTTTGAAATAGCTGTACTTTTCCTCCACTCTGAATTAAAAAAAAATTGATCCTGTTACTGGTTTAGAAAGAAAATAATTTGGATTGTAAGGACTTTCATGATATAACTATACATCATGAATAAAATTTGGGGTGACTTGTGGGACTGACTGCCCAGCCTTCCTGTGAAGGGTCTTCCACTTGGCTTCCTTCTGCCCAGCTCCTTTGTATCTGGTTGGCTGATGAGGGTAGAGGGTCTTTACTTCCCCGACTCCCACCGTGCCAGACTCTGTGCTGGCACCTGCGTGATGTTTTCCCACTGGTTTGTCTCTGCAATTCAGTTAGATAAATATCATAACACACTGTTTAAATAACAAAGGTTCAAAAAATATCAAGAACTTTTGCCCAATGCCACACACTAAAAAGGCTGTTAGTATTCACAGGAAAGGCGTGGTTTATTCCACAGGGTATGTCTTCCCCATTGATTCACAGCTAACAGGCCTGTCAGACAGTTGTTTGTTCTGTTCCTTCCTCCTTCTGTCTTGTTCTACCTGGACTCCAGCCTTGGTCCCCCCACCTCAGACTCCTCCTGACTAGAGCGCCCTCCCACCTCCAACCCGAGATAGGTTTCCACAGCTGCCTCCCCAGCTCCTCACCATCTTTCAACTGCTCTTCTAAAGCTGTTCCTCGTTGCTCTTAGTTTTTCCTAAAGCCTCAGCGGCTTTTTCACCTCAGTCTTCCCCAAAATATTTGGACATGAAAAGAGCTATGATTTAGATTTATTAAAAACAGTTCCTATTAATTTCATCGTTATTTAAAACATATGGAAAGATCAATATGTGTAAAATGGAAAGGGACAGTTGAGGAAAGGAATTTTATTTTCATGTTTCTAAGAACATATATCAAAGACTGGAACGTTTTCTTTGCTTAAAATAAGCAAACTATTTTTTAACAATGACTTACAGATTTAATGTCTTAATGTAATTTGTTACACATCAAAGTTAAATTCTCTTTTAAGTGCAAAGCCTACGTTAATGTAAAATTATTGCAAATTTGCATATAGAAATTTTGGGAAATATAGGTCTTTGTCATTTCCATCTATAATTTTGTATTAGCCTACTTTAATGCACAAAAAAGCATGGGGCCTGAGGTGGAAAAATGTGTATTGTTCAGCCCTGAGGTAACCATCTAGTGACAAATTTGAATTGTAACAGGATAAAGTCATGATTTAGTGTAATATAGTATGATATAGTGTAATAGTTAAGAGCATGGGCTTCAAGACAACCTGTCTGAGCTCCAGCCTTGGCTATACCTTGTCATTTGACTTCCCTATGCCTTTCTCCCCTAATATGTAAAATGCAGGTAATTGTGGTGCTTACCATAAGGGTTATTTGAAGACTTTGTGGAGCTAAAATATATAACGTACTCAATTCAGAGCCTGGACAAAACAGCCCTCAGTAAACATGAGCCCTTGTAATGACACTGAAGAGTATGAGGAAAAGAACATACTCTTATCGTAAAATGTTAATATTTTTCTTTCCCTGTGTATTTTCTCACTTTTGAACATACTCGTTTGACTAAAAGATATAATTAGGCATTGTGGAATTTCAGAACAGATGGAGAAATACCCTCTCCCCTTGCTGTAGGTCAGACCTAAGTAAAATGTTGATTTAACCCTCTTGGGATTCAGAATCATCGGCCACTGGCTCACTTTCTACCCACTCCTCACCCTGCCCAGTGTGCCATCTGTATGATGGGAACTAAAAAGCTGAACTCTGCATGTCCCCAGCTCCTGTGGCTGGGTTGGCACCCACTATGGTCCTGTCCAACAGGGGCACCTACATGGTGGTTCTGGAAAGTACACATAGGGAGTGGTGAGTGGCAGCTGTCACGGGGGTTCTGCTCAGGCACCTGTGTCATGGCGGCAAGGGCAGACAGTAGCTCTACTGGAACCGCTCTGTGGTATAGCTGGACGTTTCTGCTCACCACCTTGTTCCTGGACATGAAGCATTCATGCTGGGTTCCCTGGCACTTCTAGAAACTCTGTTAGCCATCCAGTGCTCTGATATAAATACCCTTTGTCCTCATCTCAGCCAAGTGGATTCTGTTGTCTGCAAGTAAGAACGTGGCTCAGGCGGGGAGCGCTCTGCATGCTACCATGCTGGGTGCTGGTGATTCGTGATCAAAACTGTTCATATTTCAGTCGCTAAATGCACTTGTAGCATTTCTTTTTGCCCTTCCTTAATTTTAGCCATTTGTTTTGTAGCCAAGAATATTTCACTTGTTTCAGGAACCTTTTGCTTTTATTTAACTTTATGTTTTACTGAACCTTTTGCCATACCAGTGCTAAAGAAAACATAATTTTAAACATCGTATATGGAGTAATGTTCTTAGAAGTCAAAATAGCTCCTGATTTTCTTAACGGATGTTACAACCTCCTCTCCTGAGGTATATGATGGAATAATATAATAATAAACAGTCGTTTGTAAAAAGATCCCAAGGGGCCCCTCAATGAGCATAAGACTCAGCAGTGAGCTATGAAAGCAAGGTGCAGGGGTGATACTTGTAAATTGGCCATACCTGACTCTTTTAATAACCCCAGACAGCCTGTATCATGCAGTGATATGTAATAATTGCATCACCTTTTCTCAGACAAAGAGTTATTCTTTGCTGAAAAGTTAGACTTATAACTAGAACCGTGTGTTGGATATACATACATTTATAAATATATTTAAAGCTAAACATAAATGAGTGTTGAATTTGAGGAAAAGTGCAGAATTAAGATGGCAAATTAGGAACCTTGTTTATCTCATATCCAAGGAAGTAATTCTAATAAACCTCTAAGGCACTTATTCTCTACAGCAAGTGATTCTTACCAAGGTTTAAATTCTTGATATTTGGAGTCAGTGCTACCAAGATAAACTGCATATTTATAAGTTTAAAGGTCTAACTGATGTTTAGGGGATTAAATGGTAACCTTGATGTATATCAGAGGAGGAACTCTAGAAGGCTAACTTAAAAGTTTCATTGGAAAACAATGTTTTAAAACTATAGGGTGTACAGTGAATAGAAACAGGACTAATCCCAGACCTTATTCCTAAGGTTTTTAAGAACAGGGAAATGTATCTTCCAAGACATAATGATATAAGGTAGCTTCAAAATATATTCAACATTTGACTTTTATGGATGACAGACCACATATTGGGAGATGACAGACCTGGGAGATAGACTCAGCATTATCTCCCACTGGCCATGGGGCCCTTGCCTGAGCACACGAGACCAATGAATGAGTTGGACTAGAGGACCTCTCAGGCCCTCTCCTATTGAGCATTCTTGGATCCTCTGGTCTATTTTTAGGCATTTTGTTATTAGGGTCACATTGTTTTTTCCTGAAGATAGCAAAAGGTTCGATAATCTTTACATGTTGAGTATTTTTTCTCACCATTGTAACTACCTAGTCAGGTTCTGAGGGTGTAGACAGCGGTCTGATACACGTAAGTGAGTAGGTACAGGATCATTCAGCTTGTGCAAGAGCCAAATAAGTGGTACACACATTATAAGAATTGAACTGGGTTGAATACCCTTGTAGCCAAATTGGTTCGAAAGCAGCTCACAGAGGAGGTGGAATCGTTTTGAGCAGACTTTTCAGGGATGGATAGGATTTAAACTGTAGGATGAGAAGCAGGATGGAATTTCGCATGTCAGAGATACAGACCTTCTCAAACCATGTTCAAGGAACAGTGACCATAGTGGTTTGTATTTAGTGCCAGATATGTGCTTGGAAATAATGTATGGACATAAATCTAGGCAGCCCTGTAGGGAACCTTGATTCAGCATCATTTTCATCCCATAGGTATGGGGAGCCATTGAATGTTTTGAAGCACAAAACTCAACATTGCCAAAAAAGCATTTTAAGAAGCCTAAACCATAGTGGTTATGTGGGATGGATTATAGTCAGGAAGGAGTGATGGCAACAAACACAGAAAGGGAATTGCTGTAGTAGCCAAAGGCAAAGTAATGAGGGCCTCAGAAGGACTAAGAAACAGATGGCGTTTGTGTGAATAAATTTATTTATTTATATGTGCATATATATGTAATGTGTATAATTCTGTGTGTGTGTGTGTGTGTGAGAGAGAGAGAGAGAGAGAGAGAGAGAGAGAGAAAGTATTTCAGACAGGTTGGATATAGTGCTGAGAGGCAAGTGCCTGAGAAGATAGAGCCTGCTGGCACTATTCCCATTATATCTCAAAGCAAAAATTAATTCAGAAAGGCAAGAAGATGAATTGAGAAAAAGTGGGGGCAAGGTAGGATGGGACCCCTCTCTTTGTCATGGGCACTGCAGCACAAGGTCAGGTGAAACAGGTGTATGGAGAATACACTGAGGTAGGTGTTAGGAAATAGAAATGTGTTGGAAAGATTTCCAGGCACATTTCCTCTCCTCTTAACGTATCATATCATCTATTGGAATTTGAACAGTGATGTCCAAACTACAAATTTATTTATGCTTATTAACCTAGATTTTCTTTTTTTTTTTTTTTTTTAAATTTTTTTTTCAACGTTTATTTATTTTTGGGACAGAGAGAGACAGAGCATGAACGGGGGAGGGGCAGAGAGAGAGGGAGACACAGAATCGGAAACAGGCTCCAGGCTCCGAGCCATCAGCCCAGAGCCTGACGCGGGGCTCGAACTCACGGACCGCGAGATCGTGACCTGGCTGAAGTCGGACGCTTAACCGACTGCGCCACCCAGGCGCCCCTAACCTAGATTTTCTAAAGGTCTCTATTACCTTACGTTTTTGTTAGCTAATTTTGTTACTATTTGTTTTTGAAAGCACTTTGACACTTAAAAAAAGCTTTTATTTTTCTAAAAATAGTATTTATGAGTTTGAATTTACTTTTTTTAATTAATGGGATTTTATTGAATAGAAGAGTTTACTACAGGAATAAACTAAAACTGTAAGTTTGACTTAGTTTTGATGGAAGAATAATGTTTACAAGGATAGGTGATATATGTGAACCGTCTCCTGACATGTATTAATAAGTTAATAATAATTCTTATTATGTGCTTATTGTACAAATTCAGAGTAATAAAATGTAGACTCGATCACATAGTTAGTGTTATACCACCAAGTAATATCCACTGGTTCCTGCGTGTTTCCCATACGGTTTCATGAGAATGTATAAGCCATAGATTAGTCAAGTTTTACCAAAGAAAATTTTATTATAACTTTGCTTAGCTATCACTGACCATGGAGACTTAAGACAGATGACTGAACCAAAATAATAAACGGAGCATTTTGTTCTTTTCTTTCACAGCTGTAAAACCAGTAATTATTTTCATTAAGCTGTAGACTGAGCTCACTTACCCCTCATACGCCGCAGTTAAGGAAAGTAGAAATATGTAGAAGGTAACAGATGGGAGAGGCTTCAGTTAGGAGGTCTAACACATGTGCAGTGAGCCTGCTTCACAGCTTTAAAAAGTGTAAGACGATAGCAGCAGAGGCTGACCTGGAGAGGGAGAGGTTTACCTGAGGCCAGAGACTTGAGTTTTCTTTGATTTCCCTTTTTGGAGTTAAAGGTATAAAGACTTTCTTTCAAATAAATGCTATCAGTGAAGAATATGAATTATGATTTTAAATACGAGTTTAGCCATATGTGTTTAATAAGCACATGCTACACAAAATAAATTAAAGCGTAAAAATGCAATATAATAGCAACTCAGTGTATGTGGAAAATTGAAAGATTTTGTTCTTACTAAACTGTTACCATATGGTAAAGCATATAAGCTGACCTACATCCTTCAGTAGAAAAAAATTGTTCTCTTGTGCCTTGAGGTCTCTTTTTGGAAGGAAACCCTACTGTGGCCTCTAACAAGGCCCAAGTCACCAGAATCTCCTTTCGTAAACTCACTGGAGTGCATCTTGTCTTTTCCCAGATGGAATAGACACTCAATAAATATGTTGATTGATTGAAACTAGAAACAAAAGGAAGACTTCCTTAAATCCATGTGGCATCATGGGGAAGATTGGATGACCAAAATAGCTGAGCTGAACCGTTCTGGTTGAGACTTTGGCCCCAACGATCAATTAATTGCAGGACTGACGTGAACTTTCTGTAGTGGTAATGCAGCCATCATTCATTACCCTAGAACAATGACTCCTGGGACCAGGGGTGGTGGTGGTTGCTGCTCCGTCCCGTCTAGGGACACAGAGCAATGTCTGGAGATACTTTGGTTGTCACAAGAGGGGAAGGGGATGCACTGGTATCTAGCAGGTGGAAGCCAGAGATGTCATTAAACATTCTACAATGTACAGGACCACAATAAAGAATTTACGGTTCAGTGTCAATAGTGCTGTGCTGGGGGAACCCTGCCCTACAATAGTACCTGTGCTGATGACACCAGACTAGAAGAGCCAGCCTATGTAAATTAAATGACAAAACCCAGCAATCAAACAAGAATGAAAGACTAGCTGTCTCAACTTAACTAGGGAAATTAAACCCTACAAAAATTTAACCAGGGAGATTAAAGAGAGGCGAATGTTTTAGGTGGAACATTATGAAAATTGCCAGTAGTGGACTGTTTTTCAAAAGTGGGGTTCGATTTCATAGGGTTCAATTTATTTTTAAAAAAGAAAAACAATTTAAGAACTCAAGCATGGAGCCATCACATTAATTGAGAGTTACCAGGACAAATGCCTGAGGTGCATTTGGTCTGGAAGCCCAGTGTGAATGAGTGGTGTGGTCTGAAGTCACAGAGCCTGAAGCACTGCAAGTGTGAGTGGAGGCAGGGAGGAGTTGGGGTGGCTGTGCTCCCCTGTGCACGCTGCCAAGTGACAGAGGAGGAAGGATGGCGAGAGAACAGCTTGCGTGGTGAGGAGTTGCCTTCTTTCAAAAGTCTGGAGCCCTGCCTGCGGGGAGAGGGAGGTCAGGCTGTCTTACTTCCAGAGTAGGGACTGATGGTAGACTCCAGCTCACCACCAGAGGCCTTTTCTAACCAGGTGTCCTGTTAGGACCTGGCATGTGATTGGGGGTTTATAAGCTTCTCAGGCTCTGTCTCATCCAAGGCCAGCTGTTTGGGCCATCTCCTGGCAACCTGGGGAAAAGAGCTTGAGCCCTGGCCTTGCCTCCTCGAGTCAGTGAGCACATAGCCTCTTCTGGCTTGAGCTGCTTCATCTCGGAAATGGGGTTGTAATGGCTCTCTTTGGGGCTCTGGAAAGGTGAGGACACTTATGCCTTCAGTAGGTGCTAGTACGGTCACTACAGAAAGGATTCTCTTGTTGTTTGGAAAATCACTTGTTGACCTGCAAGAGCTTCTTTTCCCATTTAGAATTCCATGAAGATTTTAAGAAATTCACATTTTTCTTCAGGCAGAGAACTGAGACAGAGAGGTGGCTTCTAGAGGCATTACAAATACCAAATTGTACTTAGGTCTTAACTCCCATGTGTAAAGGATCTATTTTTGAATATAAGAGATTTTAAATCATGACTGTGGTTTATAATCCATGAAGGATAGGTTTGGATACAAGGAAATAATGTCCAGAAAAGCCTTCTAAATTGCAAGTTTTGTTTCTGTGAGAAAGTGCTCTTCTTGTGGGGAATAATCTCTTTTTGTCTGTTAATTCCTTTTTAATACATAACAATAAGTGGGAGTGTGGTAATTGCAGATTGTTCAGCTATTAATGCTATTTACAGGAACACATTTTAGAGAGAACATTGTTTTCTGAAGAAACAATAAACAATGGCTTTTCTTTTGTTCTCCCATGGAAAAATATTCTTTGGTAGGTATTTGTGGGCTAGAGAAATTTTAGAAGAAGAGAATCTTTTCATAGTAAGACATTAAAAGAAATTACCTGCCTTCCCCCACCCCACTACTGGAGTCTCACGTTGAATGTGTGCAGCATGGTCCTTTTGTCAAGACCCAGGCCGTTTGTGTCACCTATTTGCTTCCCTCCTCTGGATCCCCATGGAGTGCTAGGCTGTCCCCCTGCAGGAGCTCTATGCACTTGGTCTGCCCTCAGTCTCAGCTTCGCAGAGCTGTCCTCTACCCCTGAGGGGGTCATTGCTGGAAGGCAGGGGCTATGCTTTATTCCACCTCATTCCCCTCACAGCAGCTGATGTGGTACCTGCAACTGAGTTAGTTAGCACTCAAGAACTTTGTCAACTTACTGTGAAATGTTCTTGAGATTATCAAAACGACATGGGTTTCATTTCAGACTCCCTTTTTAATGAGTGGGTATTAAATCTGTTCCAAGTTTTATTTTTCAGCTGATCCTAGAAAAATTAATATTTTAATAAGACCATAATTTAAAAGGCCCACTAGGGGCGCCTGGGTGGCGCAGTTGGTTAAGCGTCCGACTTCAGCCAGGTCACGATCTCGCGGTCCGTGAGTTCGAGCCCCACGTCGGGCTCTGGGCTGATGGCTCAGAGCCTGGAGCCTGTTTCTGATTCTGTGTCTCCCTCTCTCTCTGCCCCTCCCCCGTTCATGCTCTGTCTCTCTCTGTCCCAAAAATAAATAAAAACGTTGCAAAAAAAATTAAAAAAAATAAATAAAAGGCCCACTATAATTTAATACAAACACTGATGTATATGGCTTCAGAATTTACAAAATCCTTCCTGGTCTGTCTCCATTGCATTGTGAGAGCACCATGGGGCAGGTTGTGTTTTCACTCCCATTTACAGGTGATGAAATAGCTGCCCAGGAGACAAACTACCTGCCCAAGATCAGAGAGCAAAGTAGTTGTACCTTTTAGGAGTTTTCTATCCAAATCCCTCCTCTTCCTTTTTCCTCATTCTTCCCAACATCTGCCTAAAAGCAACTTTGTTTAAAGAAAGTGCTTTCGGGATACCTGGGTGGCTCAGTCAGTTAAGCATCCAACTTTAGCTTAGGTCATGATTTCATGTTTCGTGGGGTTTGAACCCCACATCGTGCTCTCTGCTGTCAGCACAGAGCCCACTTCAGATCCTCTGTCCTCTTTCTCTCTGCCCCTCCCCTGCTTGCTTTCTCTCTCTCTCTCTCTCTCTCTCTCTCTCTCTCTCTGTCTCTCTGTCTCTCTGTCTCTCATTCTCTCTCTTTCAAGCATAAATAAACATTAAAAAAAAAGAAAGTACTTCTGAAGCCCCCCCCAAGTGAATTTCATTATGTGTAAATCAAAAAACAAAATGTTAAACAGATATTCCTAGAATTCGAAGCACCGAGCCATTTGTCAACCCATTAGAGGTATTGGAATTATTCTAGATGGTCTAATTCCTTTCCTTTACCTCTTTCCTTCCTGCTGTGCTGGGATTCAAGTGCACTGGGCTCTCCCTCATAAGAACAAACCGGCCAGGGGCTGTCTCAGGTTTGCTGAAACTACTGCTTTGTTAATGCTTCTAACCTGGGGTTTCCTCAGAAGTGGGTGGACAGCTAGCTCCCTTGGGGAATTTTCTCTCAGATTTAAGCCATTCTTGAGAGCTCATTGTCCAAACACATATTAAATTGCAGAAAAGAAGAAGAACACGTTATATGTCTGTTGCCCAAGATGAAACTAAAACGTTACCTGTTGGGACTGCTCTACATGTTATGTCCAGTCCTCCAACACATTGATGCAGTAGGTTTGTAGACCCCCAGAATTGAATGACCAGCACATTGCCCATATTTCTCTTCCTTTCTTCTTTCTTTTTTTTTTTTTTTAATATAGAGCACAAAACGTGGAAAGCTTCGATTTTGCTCCCACGTGTAGGTGGAGTAATTTTACTTACAAGGAAACAAACTAGAGAGTGTGCATTTTGTGTTATCCTGTAATGAAAAGAATGGATAATAATCATATTCCAAAACTTATTTCCTTTCCAGTATGAGAACACACCAGAAGACACCGAATAGCTTTTCCTTTTTAACTTGTTCCTGGTCGTGGGCTAGGAGAGAATGGAGAACTCCATGCCACCAGGCAGGCTCACCTTCATCCACACTTGAGAACCAGGCTTCCCAATTTCAGCAAGGGAGAAGGAAACACTTTTAAATTCACTAGACACTCATCTTTAACAGCATCAAAAGCTCTAAGGCTTTTAGCAGAGTTGAGGCTTCAAGTAAATGAACACGGAAGTCACAAATTATGTGGGGAAAATAGGGATCCTGGTTTCTTGCTGGAATCTTGGGAGATTTCTTGGTGTTTTTTCCATAGAATCCTTCTGACAGTGCGTATGCTTCACTTCCATGGGTGCATGCACAGACCCATGCAATTTCTATCCAGGGGTTTCCTAATAATATTTTGATGGGAGACTCATTTCTCTTTAGAGCATAGCATTTTATACCCAGTTCCCTCATTTGATAATATTTCTCTGAGAATGATCTGTGTATATTTTGGAGGCACATTTTTTAAAAAGTTTATTTATTTTGAGAGAGAGAGAGAGAGAGAGAGAGAGAGAGAGAGAGAGAGAGAGAGAGAGAATCCCAAGCAGGCCTCACACTATCAGTGTGGAGCCCAGTATGGGCCTTGAACCCATGAACGGTGAGATCATGACCTGAGCCAAAATCAAGAGCCAGATACTCAACCGACTGAGCCACCCAGGTGTGCCTTGGAAGCACATGTTTAAGCCAGAGCATTTAATGACTTCACTTGAAAGTATAGCTCTAAAAAGCATTAACTGCATTTATAAACGATTATTAGGCAAAGTGAATGAGATGAAAGAATAATTTGTGTTTCAGAGCTAAATAATGGCCTCAGGATGATGCTCTGGGTCTACATATGAGGCCCGTTATTCACAGATGTCAAATGGTGCTTCACTGACCCTGCATTAACATTTTCTCTTCCTAAAGAAGAGGAGCGTGCTTGGGTTTGTGTCCAGACCTTGGGGGCAATTTCTGGCCTTCATCGATCTCTGTAAGTGAAAGAATTACTCCATCTCTGTAAGTGAAAGAATTGAATGATGATCTCTTAGATCTTTCTTCTCTAGGTTTTCACAGTTCCAGAGGAACACAAGAATATCCTTGTTACCCAAATTCAGTAGAGAGATGTTTTCCCTACTGAATTTTCCATACTTTATGTTAAGGTAGTGCAAGTGTACAGTCTGGATTCTAGCATGAGAGTGACATGAGTATTCTGCTTGACACCATTGGCAGTGTTGACTGAGACTTCACTGCACCTTGCAGCCATGGCATTAGGCTATACCTGAACATATTAATAAGCCTGTGGTTTCATCTAAACCACATTTCTTTTGTATATTCTAAGAATATATTTCCAGCTGATGCATTCCTGAGACAGGATGCACAGTATACCTGGGGAGAGTATGGCTGCCTGTTCCTGTGGTACCTATATTAATTATAGGAGTGCATGTTTTACTCATTGCAGTAATTCCTACCTTAATGATATTACTTGCACAATTATGCTCTATAAGCACATTTCTAACTATCCTGTTATCTGTGATGTCAGTTACTTTTTGCTTCTGCTTCTGCTCCAGAACCTTGCAAAAGCTGAGGAGGAGTGGGGTGGAGGAGCCAATGGAGAGACTTGAGCTGGCTGCCTCAGAAAAAGCAGATTTGAACATCCTCCTATCCCACCCCATCCACCCCACTCCCGGGCCCTTATAAATTCTTGGGATGTACAAACACCTCTCTGCGTCAACTTGGCCCCCAGGTTTGGTCTCATTTCAGAGTGCTGCATCTATTTGCTCTGAGTGCACCTCATACACACGGGAGTCAGATGCAGCTATGACACTTTTGCTGTCATTACTCGCCAGCAGACCTCATTTGCTGAAGTCCCATGTCAGGAGTTAATAACTGCTCTGAGCATCTGCATCAATCTCATTAAACCAGCCTGTTGTACAAACTGTAATGTTGGAGATTTGAGGCTTATCAGGGTCACAACTAAGACAGTCATTACATAGTCAGGCTGTGGTGTCTTCAAGGCATGATTGGTACAGCTGGTAAGTCACTTCTGTCTACAACCCTCCAGCAGTTTTTTTCACCTTATGGAATAATGAATGTGTTGAATTTCCTGGTGGGGTTGCCGTCTCCCTGTTAGTCTCCCCAGTGAGCTGTGAAATGCCCATTATAGGAAGCATACATTGAAAGCAGCTCCCCCAATCCCTGGGCTGCAAGAAGGGTGTTGTGTTGGTCAGAGTAAAAGGGGCTTTATGTCCTGTCATATTGCTGAGGACTTAGGGCTGAGAGGACAACTCAGTTCATACGACAGAGGGTGAGTTCTTACTCAGTGCATCTGATCTCCAAGCACCCTGAACATCCTTGCTCTAATTTGCTAATCCCCAAAAATATTTTGAGAAAAGGCTACTTGAGGTGTGGATACCACATCACAGGCTCTGGCTTTCTTCCCACCCCAGAAACAACAGGTCTTTCCATTTTAGACTTCCACAATTTCCCAAGATCAGGAAGGATGTCCATTCACAGTGCTTCTATTCAGTGGTGTACTGGAGATTATAGCCAGAGCATTCGGGTAGGAAAATGAGATAAAAAGAATCCAGTCTTGAAAGCAAGTAGGAAAGCTACCTATATTCACAGGCAATATAATCTTGTATATAAAAACCCCAAGGAATTGCAACATTCACAAAAATCCCCTATTAGAATAAATACATTAATTCAGCAAGATTACAGGATCTATATACAAAATTAACTATGTTTCTATGCACCACAGTGGACAGTTTGAAAATGAAATTAAGAAGACAGTTTCATTAATAGCATCAAATGAATATTTGAACAAAATATTTAGGAATAAATATAACTTAGGAAATGAAAGAGATACACTGAAAACCAAAAAACATTGCTATAAGAAATTAAAGAAGACCAAAATAAGTCAAAAAATGACCCGTGTTCCTGGATTGGAATGCTTAATATTGTTAAGATGACAATACTCCCCAAATTCGTCTGCAAATTCAATGGGATCCTTATCAAAATTCCAATTTTTACAGAAATGGAAAAAGCTGATCCTAAAATTCTTAGGCAATTGCAAGGAACCTTGGATAGACAAGACAATCTTGAAAAAGAACAAAGCCAGAGGACTCAGAGTTCGCTATTCAAAACTCACTGCAGGGGCACCTGGGTGGCTCAGTTGGTTGAGCATCCGACTTTGGCTCAGGTCATACTCTCACTCATGACTTGAGGGTTTGAGCCCCACGTCAGGCTCTATGCTGACAGCTCAGAGCCTACGCCCTGTTACGATTCTGTGTCTCCCTCTCTCTATTCCCCTCCCCTGTTCATGCTCTGTCTCTGTCTCTCTCTCAAAAATGAAGATGAAAAAAGTTAAAAAAAAAAAAAAAAACTCGCTGCAAAGCTACAGTAATCAAAATGGTGCTGGTGCTGGTAAAAGGTTGGATATATAGATAATGGAATAGAACTAAAAGTCCAGAAATAAACATATATCTCTGGTCATCTGATTTCCAACAAGGGTGCCAAGACAGTTTAGTGGGAAAACAGTAGTCTCTTCAACAAGCAGTGCTGGGACATCTGAATATCCACATGCAAAAGTCTGCAGTTGTATTCCTGCCTCAGACCATATATAGACATTAATTCAAAATGGACCAAAGACCTAAATATAAGAGCTAAAACTATAAAACTCCTAGATATGACACCAAAAGTACAAGCAACAGAAGAAAAAATGTAAAAATTGTACTTCATCAAAATTAAAAATTTTTGCACAACAAAGTTTACCATCAAGCAAGTGAAAGACAACCCACAGAATGGTAGAATATATTTGCAAATCATATATTTGATTAAGGGTCTAATGCCCAGAATACATAAAAAAGTTTTATAACTTAATAGCCAAAAGACAAACAGCCTCATTTAAAAGTGGGTGAAAGACTTAGACATTTCTCCAAAGAAGATATCATAATGGCCAACAAAGCATGTGAAAAGAATAAAAGATTAGTCACTAGGGAAATGGAAATCAAAGCTACATTGAGATGCCACTTCATACTCTCTAGAGTAGTTATAATAATTTTTAAAAAACACAAAAAAATAGCATGTTGGCAAGCAAGTGGAGAAATTGGAACCCTCATATATTACTGGTAAGAATGTGAAATGGTGGGGCGCCTGGATGGCTCAATCGGTTGACTGTCCAACTTCTGCTCAGATCATGATCTTATGGTTCATGAGTTCGAGCTCCACACCAGGCTGTCTGCTCTCATCTCAGAACCTGCTTCAGATCCTCTCTCTCCCTCTCTCTCTGCCCCTACCCAACTCTCTCTCTCTCTCTCTCTCTCTCAAAAATAAACAAAAGACTATGAAAGGGTGAAGCTGCTGTGGAAAACAGTTTATTCCTCAAAAGTTAAACATAGAATTACCTTATGAACCAGCAATTCCATTCCTAGGTATATAGCCCAAAGTATTGACAGTAACTATTCAAACAAAAACTGGGTCACAGATTTTCATAGCAGCACAATCACCAAAAGGTGGAAACAACCTGAATATCCATTAACTGATGATTGGATAAACAAAATGTAGTATATCAACACAGTGGACTATTATTTAGCCACAAAAAGGAATAAAGTATTGCTACATGCTGCAACATGTATGAACTTAAAACACCTGCCCAAATGACAGAAGCCAGGTTAAAACAAAAACAAAAAAACGTCATGTGGTGTATGTGTCCGTATCCTGAAATGTCCAGGATGGGCACATCTGTAGAGACAGAAAGCAGATTAGAGGTTGCCTATAGGCAGGAACGGTGAAGGACTGCTAATGGGTAGATGGTTTCATTTTGAAGATGTTCTCAAATTAGATAGTGGTGATGGGACACAATTTTATGAAAATGCCGAAAACTACTAAAATATACACTTTAAAGGGTGATTTTTAGTACATGTAAATTATATCTCAATAAAGCTCTCCCTGGTCACATTTTTCCAGCACTTACACAAGTCTCTGCTTCTTCTCCAAACAGATCACACCATACTCGGCCCTTTTAAACAGATAATGTATAGCACATACTACCTATTCCTTGACTCAGATCTTGAAAGTAATCTTTAGCTTTGTCCTGCTATGTGTTTAGTGTCAGTGACTTCTCTGGAAGCTCCGTGCTTAAGACATGATCTGCCATGCTTCTTTTAAAGGCCATAATCATAAAGGCTTTATTTTTATCAACAAAAATCCTACCTGAACCAATGTAGACCATGAAGAAGCCAGGTAGCAGCTTGAGGTATGTAAAGAGCGTCTTCTGCACAGAGCTGAGGGAGCAAAGTCCTACTAGCAGAAGCAAGTGGCCCAGGCCTTGAGACTTTGAAGGATCTGTTCTTGTAACTAATTTTTCTTTCTTTTTTTTTTTTTTTTGGTCACTCAGCATTTCTGAGCTTTGCTAATAGAGAGATAATTGATACTTTCAAATATGTTCTTGAGGTACTGCAGGATTGTGGCTGCCTTTTTGATTGTTAAAGTTTAAATTATATTCAGGGTTAGTGTTAAAAGTACCCTTTTACATTCAAATATTTTTATAATTAGTAATTACACTTGGGTGTGGAATGAGTTGAACCTTTTCATTAACCAGATTAATGAGATAACCAGATCTGAACATTCTCCCTTTTACCAAACAAAAGAGCTCCCTCTAGAATTTTCTAGATAAAAGGCAGGTACGTTCCCTGAAAAATGGTGAAGTTATTCATTACGCAGCATTTTATTTTTCTTAAAGTAAAAAATTAAAGAAGCAGTTCAGTGATTCTGTATACATGAGTTTTATTTCTTAGCAGCTCTGTTTGCCTTCCTGGAAGGTCTGAGTGACTTTAGGTGGCATAACCGGACCCGTCTGCCCCTGAGGAGCAGGCGCGAGTCCGCTAAGGAAAGGCAGGGAGACAGATGGTCGGCTATTGTGTTACAACCATCATCTGCTGGGCCATGAGCAAATATTAAGTGAATAATATATATGTAATTGGTGTGAAAGTACAGTTGCAACATTTCTAATTCCGTTTGAACGATGGCTACTTCTTGAACATTTCTGTTTCATAGAACACTATATTGAAATGTTTTTGTTTACAGGGTTAATCCATTTTAAACTGCTTTAAAGTGAACATTTTCCCCCATTTTTGACACCACTGTGCAATATTTTGAATTGAAATGGCCTGTAATGGCCCTTTTTTTTTATTTTCCATAACAACATGAGCACTAAATTATAGCTGTGCAATTATGTAAACAATGGAAATGCTTCCAGAATGAATCCTTCCTTTTAAATTTTCATTTTGTGTAATTGTTGGAAGGTTTGGAGCCATAATAAACAAAATTATTTTACACATTTATCGTTCTAAAGGTCAATTATAAGAGAACTAAAGAAACAACACTATGCAAAATGAATAAACCAATTTCTGTTGCCATCACCATATGTTTTTCTTATCACTTATGGTTTTTCCAGTTACTGTGTACATAGCATTCAATTAAAGCGATTCATTTACCAGGCTGAATGCGGTTTGTGTTTATAGAACGGTGCTTTGGAGGAGAGGAAACAACATGCCTCTATTTGAATTACCTGATTTTTTGTAAGATCAGTGATAAGAGACAGATGTTCTCACCAGTTACTTTCTCATAAGCTGGAATCTTTTGATAAGCTGCAAATTCACAATTATTATCTTACAGTGCAGCTTTCACACTCACTGTGTAGCATGCGTGTGGACTTTTAACCAGAAACAGGAGAAAAATACTAGTTTGGTGGTCTTTTTACTATATGGCAGCATGTTGCAGAATGAATTTTATTTCCTTTGAAAAAAACATGTGAAAGAACTTTGTGCTTCACACGGTCAGTTCTCAAAAATACGCCTAATTCCTGTTTTAGAGTCCATTTTTCATTGGACTTATTGTTTAGCTTATTGTTTTTAGTCTATTTAGAGTATGGAAAAAGAAACTAATTTTTGCTACCAGAGTCACTTGTTTCAGGCAAATTCTAGAACTCCTTAGAAAAATGGAAGCTAGAAAATCTAAAAATACCATTTTCCTGTTTTGATTTTATTATTTGCCTTAGAAATTATATACATTATAATGGCTATAATGCTTTGCTAGGAATGTTATTTGAAAGCACTAATGTCTAGAGGTTTTTAATATCTGGGATAATGTCAACTAAGAGTCTTATTTATGCCACCTTCAAAATCTTCTAAAATGTTCTTTCCGAATATCAGCAAAATAATAGTCCAGAGAATTCTACAAACAAAACCTACGAAGTAAATTCTAGAAAGTAAAATCCTTCAGAGTCCTTCCTTTTTGAAAAAAAAAAAAAATCATTTTTTTTACTTGTCACCGTCTTTACTCCTGTATGGTACTTTTCAGTTCAGTTTAGAAAGGCATGTGTTCACATCTATGTCATTAGATAGGACTCTGTGGGAGGGAGTCATCCCATTTAATGGAAGAGAAACATGAAGCTCTAGGCATGACATGATCTGCCTGCAGTCACGTACACTCGGCCTTGAACCTAAGCCTTGAGACCCCAGTCCCAGTGCACTTTTCATCACACCAGGGTTTGAGTGCAGGGGCATTTCCCACTGGTAGTCACAGGAGAGGTTTCACTAAACAGCCTCCAGTCATCCAGGAAGAACGATGGCCCCTTTCCTCATCTCCATCAGTCCTTGATACTCTCTCAGCTAGGCTAGTTGGAGCAGGTACAGAACTCTCACACCACCCTGAAGACCAAACCGCCCTTTGTAACAAGGGGAGCCTCCATCAGTGATATGTAGCAAAAATTCAGTAGCCTTGATTTACTGTTACTGTATTGACATAGGACTATTTTCTACTTGTGACATAGGACACTGATTTTCCAGAATAATATTATTTAAGTTTAAAAAAAATGAGTTGCTTTGAAAAAGAGACAGATAATGTTCACTTTGGATGTAAATTTGGCAGAAGGCATGAGGTTGTACATGAATAATTTGACCATTTGGGAAGCACAGTCCTGTCTATATATGAAGACTTGGAATCTGTGCAAAAAGTTTCAGAGTCTCAAGATTTTTATTTTTTCAGAGATTCCAGCAATAGCTATGATCTTACTGTGATTAAAGTGGGAGGAGAAGGTGAAAGAAGATTCTACTAGATACGAGTGGAGCCCTCAATGGATCTCCCTCCATTGAGTATATGCAGCTGTTCTCTTTTAAGCACCACACAGTCATTCCTAATTTTAACATGTCATCACAAAGACAGAATCTTTGGGTTGTTCCATTTCAGTATGGACAAGCAAAATAAGCAGGCATATGGCCATAATTTGGCTGACTAGCCATTCAGTTCCCTCTTTGACTCCCACATTACCCCTACCCCAGTGCTGCCTTTAACTGGCGACAGCTACCCAGGCCCCACTTCTCCTCAGGGCTCTGTCTTACGTGGGTGGCATAGTAGGGTAGGCTAGCCATCTGTTATTTTGCCCTCTCTTTCCAATCTTCTTGCCCATAGAAACAGGTTCCGTTGAAGTGACTGGCGCAGATCCAGAGGCGGGGAGCCGTGTGACTCTATCTCGGCTTCATGTGTTTCTGCTGTCTTTAGCATTGGTGGCAACTTAGTAATTTTTGGTGCATGCCCCATTTACAGAGCACTTCACTTTTACACACATGAATCTTATGAAGCAAAATGATTTCATTTACAAATTCTGGCCTTAGCTTGTTAAAGGATTTAGCTCCTAATTCCCATAAACTTGTCACAGAAAATTTTTTTTAATTAAAATTCTAAATTCCAGTGGTGAAAATGGCTTATTTAAGTTTGTGCCAAAGATTTTAAAAATCTTCAGGGTTCAAGGCTTAGTTCCTCATCTCAACAGATGGAATGAACACAAACATAACCAAGTTAACATGGTGGTTGTTTGCATTATTAATCTTCAGATACACAGCATTCTGCTACCTTGCTGGCCAGGTTGACATGAATCCTTTCAGTGTGGCATATGTCAACAGAAATGTTCTTCCATCTGCTGCCGGGTAGCTTGATGCCTGATATTCCTAGACAAGGCCCAGCACAATGCGCACCTCTGTGAGTAATTACAGGTGTGTGGTGAGGAGCCCAGGGCATTAATCAGAGGCTTAATTATGAAAAAGGTGGATCTTTTGTTCCACTCTTGGAGCATGAGTTTACTACACACTTTCTAAACTACAGCGTCCATCTGCTCAGCCCCTTAGAATGTTTGCCTTGGCTGATATGGACCCTAAAGTGTATCAAAGGACATGATTAAAGCAGGGTTAAACATTAACTTGGGAGAAGTATGGTTCAGGTTTTTCTTTCCTCCCCTCCTTTATCTGTCTGTTTACCTATCTCTGTATTTTTGGTATAGGAAAAGCTCTGCTGAAACGCTAAAACTTTAAATTAGTACTAGCTAAACTACCGCATATGAGCTCTAATGGAGTAAGCACAGGATAGTCATTTTAAGGATATGAACAGCACAATTCGTAGAAACCAAATAAATCCATTACATAGGGACAAAAACAAGTCTTGGGGAAAAAAATGTATTGTGAACACATAAAAATTCTCTTTCAAGATTAACAGATTGTGAAATGAGGTAAAGGACTTAATGTGTTAGGATTTAGTGTGTTGCTACTACTTTGTTCTAATTTAATCAAATTGAATCAGGATTATTTTATTCATTTATTTTAAGTTTATTTATTTTCAAACAGAGAGTGTGTGTGTGTATGTGTGTGTGCGAGTGGATGAGGGGCAGAGAGAGAGGGAGAGAGAGAATCCCAGACAGGTTCCACACTGTCAGTACACAGCTTGATGCCGGGCTTGATCTCACGAACCGTGAGGTCATGACCTGGGCCAGCTCAAATCAAGAGTCAGACACTTAACCAACTGAGCCACCCAGGTGCCTCAGGATTATTTTAAAGGATTTTTAAAATAGCCATAGAAAAGAAATCAGATTTTTTTTTAAAATTTTTTTTTCAACGTTTATTTATTTTTGGGACAGAGAGAGACAGAGCATGAACGGGGAAGGGGCAGAGAGAGAGGGAGACACAGAATCGGAAACAGGCTCCAGGCTCTGAGCCATCAGCCCAGAGCCTGACGCGGGGCTCGAACTCACGGACCGCGAGATCGTGACCTGGCTGAAGTCGGACGCTTAACTGACTGCGCCACCCACGCTCCCCAAGAAATCAGATTTTTTAAAATTTTGCTTCTTGGCTTGTATTTTGAGACTAACTATAGATTGAATAAACTACAAGACACATACCTCTAGTAGTTGAGTATGTTTGATTAATGTGCATGGCCTAGAAGTACGTAAGAGAAGTTTGTGGTTTTCTAATTCCCTGTGCACACACACACTCGCACAGGTGGCTTCAGAGATGTGGCCTGGCTGTGGGTGGCATGAACACTATCTGGTGGTGGAGCCCTACTCTGCCACAGGCTGGAATGTGGTGGCTGTCTCAGAACAGAGCTGGTGGGCAGGGGCCAGCCTGCCACCCACCACGGCAGGCCATTCCAGACACGGCAACACCAGGTGTCTCGGCAGTCGGGGGTCTTCATGTTGCACACCATGTAAATGGCAGCTGCTACATTTGCACTTTTACCTGGTGTTCTCACTTGTACCCAGAGCCACACTGACTGCCCGAGTGTGACCGTGCTCTATTCATTCCCATTGTTTAACACATAGAACTATCCAAAGAGTGAATATTTCCATCTCTTTGCCTACTTAAAGATTTTTTAATGAAACAGTGTGCTTTAACTTTTGAAAATTGGAGAGTTTTGAAAGTGATAGGTGTTTGCAGGTCTTATTTATATATCTACCTGAATACTCCCTGGAGCTTGTCTGAAGCTTTCACCTTAAGGTGAAAGACAGAAGTGTCTAGTCCCAATGCCATGATTTAGATTTTGGGCATGTCATCTTACAACTTAGTGTCCCTTCTCTTACCTGTACAATGGGTGCAATAGCCCTTGGACTAAGTCATCTCCCAGTACCCATTTTACTGAAAAATTTCTGTGACCCTCGTTCCCTTAGA
Source organism: Puma concolor (assembly GCF_028749965.1). Lineage (NCBI taxonomy): Eukaryota > Metazoa > Chordata > Mammalia > Carnivora > Felidae > Puma > Puma concolor. The sequence continues at coordinate 95,762,752 of NC_141669.1, forward strand.
TTATCATATAGTGGCCATATATACAAATGAACTGTCTACTCTGGAATTTTGTTCTTGAAAATTACAGTTGTGCTTTCTTATCTCTGCCTCTAGGATATCTTAAATACCATTATAAGGCACTGTCCACCCCGCTTCTTCTCCCTGGGTTTGCCTGGCTTCTCAATGCTGGTGGGGGACTTCATCACGGCTGCTGCTAGGGTCCTCAGTACAGACACGCCGGCGGTGAGTATGACAATGCTCAGCATCCAAACTCCCAGGAGACTTCACAATCGCTAACAAGGTTCAGATTTCTCCACTCTTAACAGGTGTTGACTCATTAGTGCAATGTGAAACTGGGCTCTGGGGTAGATGCCCTGGCAGCTGATGTGTGAAATTGTAGGATAAGATGACACACTGGTATTGGGAAGGCGTTTCATCAAAAGGCCAGAGTGTGAAAAATCATATCCTCACTAATGTTTCAGTACATTTACACAGTCAGAAGCAGGAGTTGTCTCTTAGAGTCTATTAGCATTTTCCAGTAAATGGTGGCACACAGATGTCTGTAGTAAAGAGAGAATTTTAAGTGTACATTATCAATAATTTTTTAAATTATTATCTTGGTTTTTATAAGTCTAACAAAATATTTTTTAATGTGAGAACACTTAAATTTTAAGCAGATGATGAATACATATTATTAATTGTGCAATAAAACTCTGGCAAAATTCTTACACTAAACAATGAGAATCGAGTGGACTAAATGAACATTCATGGCTACAAAAAGATTATCTGCAATCTCCACATTTACTTCCACTATTAGCGCAATGTGTTAATGTCTTTTGGGAGAACACTCTTATACATTTACACATAAAGGGCCTCTCACTTTTGTGCTCTGTACACCTGTTACCTGTTCAGACTCATTGTTTTCCTTTTCAAATGGTGTGAATAAAATTAGCTTTACTGTTTTCCAGGGACTTGTATTGAAATCAATATGAGTATTTAGCTACCTAAATTTTGTTTGATATATTGCTACTTTTTCACTCTACTTCTGTCTCCTCTGCAGGGTAAATTCAAACTCCAACCCTGGATTTTAATTTAAGTTGTTTTTAATACCTTATGTATAGGTGGTATTTCATGCTGGTATTTTCATGTGCTAACTTTTTCTTATAAGGATAAGTTAAAAAGCAAAGGGAAGGGAAAAGAGAGAGCAATGACAGGGGAGGATAAAAAAGAAAGGTAGAAGAAAAAAGGAAGAAAGATGTTGAATTTGTTCAACTGTTTTTTTTAAGGAATAGGAAATTTTTATACTTCTTTGTTTCTGAAAAAGATTTTAAGATAATAATTCTCAAAGAACCTTCAAATTTATTTTTTATCATTCAGATCAACATTGAACAAATTCACAAGATACAGGAAGGAAAACCATACTTCTTTATTGATAGTTTCCTTACTTGATACTAGGGTTTCCTATAAAAATGCCACACCCTTTCTAGAGATGATGCCATGCATGGCAGTCATTCTCTGTGAAAACTTATCTCTTGGCTAAGTAAGATATTAAAGTAGCTTTCCAAAATATATTTTTTTAGAAAGAGAAAGAAAATATGGTCATGTGAATGTAAAAGTTACATGAAAGAATAGTAACTATTAATTGCCTTGAATTTCTCTCTTAGTTTAAACTTGAAGTTTAAAGTTGTAGGGGAACTGGTGATGGGGCACACCTACTCAGTCAAGTTTTTGGCTAACACAAGTTAAATACAAGTTTGAAGTACCCTTGCTACGCCCTGCTGAGGGAAAGAGAAACGCACACACAGGTCACCAAAAGATGGGTTGGAGCTTGTGCTCAGCAAACATTCTTCACAGTAGCCTAAAACTAGAACTAATCCAAATGTCCATCACCAGTGGGACAGATCAGTTGTGTGCATATAGGACAGAGTATTGCATATATTCCCCTTCCCATGCTTTACCCTGGAACTCTATAGGGTCGGACCTGGGTTCCATCCCAGTGTTGCCTTGTATTGTTCTCTAACTTTAGACAATATGCTTAGACACATGAGCCTCATTCTCCTCATTCTCCTGTGTGTAAATTGGGACTCATCCTAGGCTCAGTGCTTAGGCCAAAAAAGTATTGTCATTTACCACATTCATTGAATAAAGCTGTGTAACAACTCCTTAATTTTATTTAAGATCTGATGTTTTATATCTAGTTGTTATATAGCCTAGCACGCAATCTAAAAATCCACAGTTAAAGCCAGGCTCATGTACAACACAATAGTTAAGCCACTCAGGGGAAGGTATCAATCTCAATGAAGTCTAAACCAGGATTGTCTGATGGGTAAGTCTAAAAAAAAAAAAAAAAAAAAAAAGATTGATGGATAAAGGGCAGCAGATAATGAGGGCCAACAAAGCAAGGCTGTTTGAGAAATGTTTACTGTGGGCCTACTACATGCTGGGACCTGGCCTGGCTGAGTATGACAGGCCCCTAGCCTCAAGGAACCAGATGGGTACACCAAGTGTTTAATGTTTGTGCATGAGTTTCTAGCAGCCACGGTAAAATCACATCCAGAACCCACGGGGGCACCAACTGAGGAAGTGTTCATTCTGCCGGGTAAGAGGTGGAGGGGAAGACATACATTAGAAAGGTCTTCATGGAAGAAGTGAAGCTGAAGCAGAGACCCGAAAGACCATCAGTGTCCGTCAGATAAACAGGGACAGCAGCAGCCTCCCCTTATCTCAGGATGGTATTTATTGAGCACCCACTGAGGTAGAGAAATGATGAAGACCACCTAACCCCTGCCTTTGTGGGGGTTACAAATATTAACAGCTCAGAAAGTGATGTATGCACAGAAAAAAACCCAAAGCAGGGATGCTGGAGACCTCAGAGGTGGAATGACACAATGTTTTGAGTTTTCTTCTTAACATAAAATAAAGGAAAGGAAAGGCCTCGGATAAGGGGACAGAGTGCTGGTGATGGGGTAGGGTTACACAGAAGGACAGGACTGTGGTCTAGGTGGAGCTTGTCAGTGTGAGATCCCTCTGGACCCCTGAGGTGAGATGACATACAAACCTGGACTTCAGGTGGGAAGTCTGGTCTAGACAGAAATATTGAGGAGTCCAACATTTAGGAGGCATTGAAATCTTGGGGCTGAATATCCTTTGGGAGTGAGTATAGATCTGAGAGAGAAGAGGGCACAGAACCACACTCAGTATCCCAGAGTTTAGATCCTGAGAAAACAAGGTGTTCCAGCACTGAGACTGTCAGACCACCTTAGGAGCCAAGAAAGGTGTCCCAGGGCCAAATGGTGCAGGTGTTGTTCCCAGGCACGAGGGAGCTAGCACCTACATCGTCACTGGCGTGGGGTCAGGTGAGGAAAGGCCTGGGTGGTGACCACAGGTCATGTAACGGAACTGTACTCACTGACGGACTTTGGCTAGTCTTAACATTTTCAGTTTGCTCTAGTGGTTTCAAATCTTCGTATTTAAAAAATGAAATAAACCATTAAAGATACAGCGACTTCATCCCTGATGCTATGGCTGCACTCATAGCTGCCTTCACTCTGGCCTGTACTGCGCTTCAGTGACTGACACTCTGCTCTCCCTGAGAGCATCCATCACCCCACACTCCTGCTCCATTCTGAGGGCATCACTGCTCAGGTAGAATGAGATGGGAACTGTGCTATGTGGCCCTGGGGGTTATTCCCTGAGAGCCCTGGGTGTCTTTCTCAGACTCCGCCCCTGGGGAACTCCAGGGCCTGTATGGCATCCCAGCTCTGTGCACCTGGGGCCTTTTTCAGGTCCATGGGTGCCCGGGTCCTCTGCCTTTTCTATTTCCACTGCCCGTACCATGCCTCTCACCCCTCACCTCACTCCCTCACTCCACCAGCCTGGCTGGCTCCTGTGGCTTATGCGACTTTTAGCAGCAGTTGGTCTTAGTGTCCCTAACTATCCTGAACAGAACAAATCATTGCCTCGTTTTGGTTCCCATAGAGTATCTCTCTGTGTGTTTTATATTGTCTTTTGTTTACCTGTGTGCTGATGAGAACCAGGCGAGGTAAAAGATGAATGCTCTGCGTTCTTGTGATATCCCTACTCTATGCTCACGTAGCAAGTGCTTTCCTGAATTACATATAACCGCTATTTGCCTTTCCTCCCACACTCCACATGCTACACTGCCATCTCTCTGGGGGAGGGAGACTCCCTTTCATTTCCTACCCTGGGTGCTTAACAATATAGACCCAGTGTGGACCCTGGAATTAGATGGCCTCAGTGCAAATCAGGGTCTGTCACTTGAAAAGCCACTGAATTTCTCCGAGCCTCAGTTTTCTCACTTGTAAAGTAGAAATGATAATAGTATCTAGGTCATTGGGTTGCTGAGGGTATTCTAGGAGGAAATGCTTGTACAGCATTTAGAACAGTGCTTACTTAGCACTGAGTGAGAGCTCTGTGTTTGCCACCATTATTATAATTGCTAGATAGTAGTAGGTAGACAGAAAAACGGATGGCTGGGTGGCTCAGTCGGTTAAGCATCTGCCTCTTGATCTTGATCTCACAGTTTGTGCTCTGCGCAGAGAGCGGGGGGCCTGCTTGGGATTTTATGTCTTCTCTCTCTCTGCCCCTCTCCTGTTCATCCCCCCCCCCTCAAAAATACATAAACTTTAAAAAAAAAAAGATGGACAGATGGGAAGGTGGGCGAATGACATACCTCTGTAATTGTGGTGTCTGCCTTATTCTTGGCTAATCATAGCTGCTAGTGAGTGTTGGCTGAATTGAAATCTTGTGAAATGCCTCCTTTGATATATTCCTTTATTTTTCTACTGGATTTTTTTAATTTAAATATATGAAATTTATTGTCAAACTGGTTTCCATACAACACCCAGTGCTCATCCCAAAAAGATGCCCTCTTCAATACCCATCACCTACCCTCCCCTCCCTCCCACCCCCCATCAGCCCTCAGTTTGTTCTCATTTTTTAAGAGTCTCTTATGCTTTGGCTCTCTCCCACTCTAACCTCTCTCTCTCTTTTTTTTTTTTTTTCCTTCCCCTCCCCCATGGGTTCCTGTTAAGTTTCTCAGGATCCACATAAGAGTGAAAACATATGGTATCTGTCTTTCTCTGTATGGCTTATTTCACTTAGCATAACACTCTCCAGTTCCTTCCACGTTGCTACAAAGGGCCATATTTCATTCTTTCTCATTGCCACATAGTACTCCATTGTGTATATAAACCACAATTTCTTTATCCATTCATCAGTTGATGGACATTTAGGCTCTTTCCATAATTTGGCTATTGTTGAGAGTGCTGCTATAAACATTGGGGTACAAGTGCCCCTATGCATCAGTACTCCTGTATCCCTTGGGTAAATTCCTAGCAGTGCTACTGCTGGGTCATAGGGTAGGTCTATCTTTAATTTTTTGAGGAACCTCCACACTGTTTTCCAGAGTGGCTGCACCAGTTTGTATTCCCACCAACAGTGCAAGAGGATTCCTGTTTCTCCACATCCTCTCCAGCATCTATAGTCTCCTGATTTGTTCATTTTGGCCACTCTGACTGGCGTGAGGTGATTCCTTTGATATATTCCTAATTCCAGTAGTGGACAAACAAGTGATTTTGTATCACTAGATGTCAATCACTATGTGTTATTTTGCAAAGTAGTTCTTGGTGAGACAGGAAATTTGGTGGATGGTGTGTGCTCTTTCCCTGCCTTCTGAAATTCAGCCCCAACCCTTCTCCCTTATGAATTTTTGTTAACTGTCTTCACAGCAAAAATAATATTAAGTTGATATCCCTTACCCTGCCTTGTCAAGAACATTAAGACTAAAAACACATAAAAATAAAAGGTAAAAGTCATAATTGAGTCATTTGCTTTTCTGAATCTGAATGCATCTGCATACCAGTTTTCACAGTGCTTTTTTGTATTCAAGTATAACGTTATTTTCCATTCCTTGGAAATTTGCTTTTTCATTTAGACAAACCTGTCTTGTTTAACTGTTCACCTGGAAGAAAATAACCAGCCTAATTTGATATTTCTTATCTAGGATAAAATAAAGATTCCCTCTTGAAATCATGAAAAAGTAAAGTCTGTTGCTTAAGTAAAGTTTCTGGCTTAGCAAAAGAAAAATGAGCACTTTCACTTTTTTGTGTGCAGGCACCTCATTCAGAAGCTCTCACCATTCTTGGTTCTCTTGTCTGCTTTCCAAACACCTACCGGGAGATCCCTTTGCTGCAGTCTGTGCCGGAAGTCAGTGAAGTCATCACAGGAACCGAAGACGTCAAGGTACCTGCTACCTTTGAGTGACTCTCAGGTTTATCATCTTCTAGTTCCAGCTCTGTGGCCATCGCTTCCATTATTGTGCATTGATCCCCTTATCCCTGAAAGTTCTGCTTTATTGTTTAAATGTTTCAGTAGTTGTTGTTTTCAGGGAATTAAATGTATCCGAATCAGAGCACATCGCAGTTATAACTGATAGGCTCCTTGGGTGTTTTTTATTAGGTCTGTTTATCATGCCTATGGATCCTAATTATGTAATGAATCATCCTTTATAATAATTTTAGGTTCAATTGTGCTGCATTAGTGCATCCAATGAGTTTATAAGGAATAATTGAAATAAACTAAATATTCAGTCCTGTTGTTAGCCTGATTAAATACTACTAATCATTTGAAATGTCAGGTTATTCATTCCTTAGAGAATAAAAGTAAGCATTTGTTCTCTCTTCAACTGACTTTGAGGCAAACAAATATGCTTTTCAAATCTCAGAATCTATCTTATCTACTTACGGTACATAATTATAATATATAATTTAATGTACAATATATAATCTAATTAAAGTAAAAGAAAACCGAGCTTTTCCTATCTGAAGTCTCAGTTGCTTTGCTAGGTTTTTATTGTGCACCCAGAAACCCTCTTCCCTACGCTGGCTTAATTGCCCAGGGAGGCCCTGGCTGAGACTGCAACCAGGCTGCTCCCCCGAGCCCTGTGTCTCTTCCCCCCAGGTCCTCCTTGGTCCTTCAGGAGCTCCTGACTTCCAGGAACACAGTCAGAACATGTGGGAAACCAACTACTAAACAAAGTTTTTATTTTACTTAATTTTTTGTTTTTAGCATTACCTCATAAATATTTTACTGAAGAATGCCACAGAGGAACCAAATGAATGTGCAAGGTAAATGTTGACAAAAAGGTAAACTATTTTAGGATTTTAAAATACAAATTTATGTGTGAACAGTTAATGTTAAAAAAAAACACTTTTTCACATTACTCATACACCCACTAATAAGTATACTAAAGGGGCACCTGGGTGGCTCAGTCAGTTAAGCATCCGACTCTTGATTTCAGCTCAGGTCATGATCTCACAGTTATGGGATCAAGCCCTGTGTCGGGCTCCACTCTGAGCATGGAGCCTGCTTAAGATTCTTTCTTTTTGTACCTCTGCACCTGTCCCTGCTTGTGTGCACATGCTCGCTCTCTCTCTCTCTCTCTCTCAAAAAAAAAAAAAAAAAAAAAAAAAAAAAAAAAAATTTAAGTGTAGTAAGAATTATGTCGAGAATGTGCTTTACTTAATTTTTTAAAAGTGTGCCGTTATTAAGTGAAAACAGTAAGGTGCAGAAGGTTATTATTACATTTTGTGAAAGAAAAAACAAGATTACAAATATATATGTGCACTCCCTGTTATTTTTAATGAAGAAGAAAATGGAAGGATAAACCAAAAACTTATACAAATGGTGTATGTATAGGGTAGTGATTCTCAACCAGAGGTGATTTTGTACCCCAGGAGACATTTAGCAATGTCTGGAAACATTTTAGTTGCCTCTGCCAAGCATCTAAGGTCGCTGGCAGTCTGTTACCAAGATAGGTTTTCTGGGCCACCTACATAATGAAAAGTTGCAACCTGTTCTTCCAGGGCAAAGCCCAAAGCTGGGAACACTGGTGGAGGGAAACACTATTTTCTTATCCCCTGCCTCCAACCCCATAAGGTCACCAGAAGCCCAGCTAAGCCTCTTGCTGCCCGGGAATCAGCTCCTACCCTGTTCTCTTTCTAACAGCCCATCAACCATCACCACCTTGTCAGCTCTTTGATGAATTTAAGAGGATTTTTTTTTTTTTTTTTTTTGGCGGGGGGGGGGGGCGGTTATTTTTTTTACTAACTTCTTCAGTGGCTTTGGTGGATGGTTTAGTACACGTTTTCTAGTCTTCCATTACCAGAAGTTATAAATTCATTATCAATTTGTTCATATTAGAGTAACCTTGAATTTGGGGATAAACTCAATGTGGTTTATACAGTACTGGATCTGATTTGAGTAACATTTTGTTGAGTAAAGTTCCATTTATATTTATGGCCTGTAATTTTCTTTCCCCATCCTGTCCTTATCAGGCTTGATTACAGGGTTATGTCTTCTTCCAAAACGAGTGAAGTATTGTTTCATTCTCTTAAGTCAGCAAGAGTTTTTGTAAAATTAGAGTTTGTGCTCTTGTGTATTTAGACCTTGATGGTAAAACTATCTAAGTCTGGTTATTTATGAGAGGGTTAACCACTGACTTGTTTTCTTCCATAATTGTTTAGGAATTTTAAGGTTTTATTTTATTTGACAGCTTAGATAAACTAAAGTTGTCTAGAAATTTGTCCATTCCTTCTAAGTTTTGAAATACCCTTGCATTCATGATGGCTCCATTATCCTTTTGCTATCTTTTCGTAGCTCTATGCACTTCTTAATCTCTGACCCTTTTCTGTATTCTCTGATTTTTCTCACACATCTTGCCAAAGGTCTGTCAACTTTGTTAGTCTTTTCAAAGAATATACTTTTGTCTTTGTTCCAGCCTCTTTATTCTGTATTTGTTTTTATTTTCTACTTTCTGCTCTTTTTTATGTTTTCTTCTGCTTTCTTTACATTCTGCCACTCATTTTCTTTTCATCAGTATATTAATTCTGATATATGCCAGTATATTCATTCAGTATACTAATTCAGCCTTTCTCCTTTACAGATACCAACATTTAAGTCCCTATGTTTATTTCTAAGTGCCACTTTATCTGAGTTCTCTATGTTTGATATGTAATATTTTTCCACTGAAATTTTTTCCAGTTTCCATTATGATTCCTTCACTGAGTCATGATTTATTTAGAAATATATTCCTTCATTTTTAAACACATGGTTATTTTTATTTATCTTTTTGCTGCTGATGTCTTAAAGGCATTGTAGATTAAATATGTTGTCTGCCAAGCAACAATCTTTGAAATTGTTGAGATTTGCTCTATGGCTCAATATGTAGTCATTTTCTGCACATGTCCTGTATATGGTTGAAAAGAATGTGTATACCATTTCTTCAGTTGTTGGGTGTAGTGCTCTAGATGTGTCCATTTGATTAATTTTTTAATCATGTCTTTCAAATACTTTAAATCCTTTCTAATTTTTTCATCATCTTGATCATTAACTGAGAAAGATGGATTAAGATATCCCACTATTATGGTACGTTTATTTCCCTTATATATCTGTCAATTTTTGTTTTATATATTTTGAAGCTATATTATTAGCTGCATAGAAGTATAGAATTATCAAATCTCTATATAGAATCCCATCTCTTTTATTTATTTTTGAGAGAGAGAGAGACAGAGTATGAGCAGGCGAGGGGCAGAGAGAGACAATCCGATGCAGGCTCCAGACTCTGAGTTGTCAGCCAGCAGAGTCCAACATGAGGCTTGAACTTGTGAAACCTCAAGATCATGACCTGAGCCGAAGTTGGATAATCAACTGACTGAGCCACCCGGGCGACCCTACCTTAAAGACTACTTATCTGATACTGATATGGATATTTTTAAATGATATTTTCTATCCTTTTATTTTTATTTTTTTTAATTTTTATTTATTTTTGAGAGAAAATACAAGTGAGCAAGCAAGGGAGGGGCAGAGAGAGAGAGAGACAGAATCTCAGACAAGCTCCACTCTGTCAGCACAGAGCCCTATGTGGGGCTCGAACTCATAAACCGTGAGATCATGAGCTGAGCTGAAACCAAGAGTCAGACGCTTAACCCACTGAGCCACTGAGGCACCCCAATATTTTCTATCCTTTTAAATTTAACTTTTCTATATTCTTCTCTTTTAAATGTCTTTGCAAAAATTGTACATATTTTATTTTATACATTTATACTGTCTGATTTTTATCTTTTAACTGAATCTTTAGTTCATTTACATTTGCTGCAATTACTGACATATTTGGATTTCTTTCATCTCTATATTCTTTGTATATTCTTTGTATTCTTTGTATTCTCTGTATCTTTATATTCTTTGTATTTCTTTCATCTTTATATTTTGTTATTTGTCCTCAGTATTCTCTCATTTTCTCCCTTTTCTCACCTTCATTCTTCCCTTCTCCTTTCCTTCCTTTCTTCCTTCCTTCCTAACTTCCTAACTTCCTCCCTTCCAGATGATTTTTCCCACATTCCATTTTTTCTCTAATTTCTTAGGAGTCATAAACTCTCTTTCAGTTTTCTTAAAAGTTACCTTAGAAATTTTAATGGGGCACCTGGGTGGCTCAGTCAGTTAAGCATCTGACTCTTGATTTCTGTTCAGGTCATGATCCCAGGATCATGAGATTGAGCCCCACATCGGGCTCTGTGCTGAATCCCACATCATTTAGGATTCTCTCCCTCTCCCTCCCTCCCTCTCTCTCTCTTTTTCTGTCTCTCTCTTTCCCCACCCCTGTCCCTCCCATGCTCAAGCACACACATACTCTCTTTCTCTCAAAATAGATAAACATTAAAAAAAAAGAAATTGTAATATGCATACTTGTGTTACTAATTCTGAAATTAGGCTGTCTTTACCCTCTTCCTAAACAATGTCAGGCCTTAGAATACAACCTTCTTATTTTATTCCTATGTTACCACGCTTCTCCTGTTCTGTCTCCCTCCTGCACCTAACTTCTGCAAGTTGGTGACTCGAGGTTTAGGGGTGGTCCTCTCCTCCCTCCATGACGCTCCTAGGTGCTCTTATTCATTCTAACTAGACTTTAAATTCCACCTACTTACTAATGACACTGAATTTATTTACCTGGCCTCTTCTGTGAACCCCTTATATATTCAGGCTTATATATTAAACTGCCTACTTGATACCTCAACTTGGATGTCTTAACACATACAAAGTTAACACAACCACAGTTGAATCCTTGAGTCTCCTGACCATCCCTCAGACTCCCCCCTTGGTAAAGGGCACCATCATCTCAGATTTTCAGTACAGAAACTTGGGGAAAATCCTTGATTTCTCCTTTTCACATATGCACCACATTCAAACCTTTAACATGTCTTAGCAATACCTTCCCCTCCCACTTTTTCCTTACTGTAGAAAGCCAAATGTCTGTGGAGTTAAAAATGGAATAGAATGTGTATGATATGCTCAGTCTTTATTAGCTGAGTATGAGAGGAGTTAGACAATGAAATTGAGTTCATGCAAGTGCAGATAAGCAGAAATATGATCAAGATTCCAAATAAATGGAGGAGAATCACGAGAGAAGATAGTTATAATTGTGAGTGATGATAATGTAGAAGAGTTCAGAAAAAAGAGTAAGTTACGTAAATTGGGTGGTGTGAGATGGGATGGTAGCAAACAGTTCCAGAAAGTGCGTTAGTGTACAAAGGAGAGTGAAGGTGGTATTGCCATTAGCTAAAAAAAAATTTTGAGAGATAGAACTCATTTGGGATCACAAAGGACACATTTGGGATACAGAGAACCTAACTGACAGGAACTCAAACACGTAAGGGGTAACAGAGTATTAGAATCGGAAGATGCTAGATGGGGATGCTAAATGATATGTTGGAAAGAGAAAAAATAGCATTGAAGAGCAGCTATAAGCTAGTGTGGCTTTAAAACTCACGGCAGGTGAGAGTGGTTCACATTAGGAAACCACTTTATGGGTCACAAAAGTTCTCTGTCATGCAGGGCTAATAGTTATAGAGTAATGCAGGTGTTCCTGAGAAATGAGAGATCTTTGCTCTGAATGAATTACACTTAACAGAAAGGTTAATGGGTTGTAAAAAAAAAAAAGTATGTGTATTTATACACACACACACACACACACACACACACACACACATTCAAGCATGCAAAGGAAGAGAGGCTCTTGAAGTGGTAAAAATATGATTGGGGGTATAATTCCAAGTTAGATTTTAGTGGGTTAAATAATCAGTTAAGCTGGGGGAAGATAAAAAGGCTTTGAAAGCATGTAGAATACATGGCAAAGAGCGCAAACTAAGAATACAAAGTGCAGTTTCTAGACTGAGAATAAGCATAGGGATGAGGCAAGAGGAGACAGTTCTATACAGTGAAGGAAGTTGAGGGTTCAAATCGTGTGGAATTCATGTATTATGCTGTTGTCAGAGAACCAAAGAAGGCCAGGCACACCTTATAAACTGGGCTGCCCATTTATACTGAGTTCATTTAAGTAGAAGGTGACATAGCCTCCAAAGGACTTTTAATAAACGTGTTCTGAAGCCCTTAGTCTATCTTAATTTAAAGAGGTGAGATTCCAGTGAAATATGGTGGTTTTAAAACCTCAAAATATATTTATTTTAATTGCTGAATTATACTGAATACAAAGAACTTTTACTGTGGAGAGCTGAGCAGTACATTCAGTTTAATTGGTACTGGATGTGACCTCTTATTACAAAGAACAACATATACATCCTACAGTTAACTTCGGTTCCAAGCAGGGACTTGAACCCCCCTTTTGTTCTGAAAGTGAGCAGGTTTGGGAGCAAGTATTTTAATTTTATATGTGGGCATTCAGAAAAAATTAACAGGAGTATGACTTTTTGATCATTGCAAAAGATAGTGGAATATATCAGTTCCAAAGAGAACTACCATTTAAAAATGATTTACAATTGAGAAAGGTAATTTTTAAAGGACTGTGTAATTTGAAGAAAGCTTTGTCCTCACTTATTGTTTAAAAGATAACAGTGCAGCTGATTCTGGAAGTTGTGTTCAAATATTCTTTACAATGAAATATAGGGTTTGTATTCTGTTTGTAGTAGGTGTTGTGTATTTTATTGTAGGGAAAACAATTACAAACTCAATTTCCAATGATTTTCTGAGATTCATGTCTTTGATTATTCGTCAAAACTATCTTGAAACAATACGGTGTAGTTAAAAATGTCAGCAAAAATAAAATGAACAACTCAGAAAACAACAGATGCTGGCGACTATGCAGAGAAACGGGAACCCTCTTGCGCTGTTGGTGGGAATGCAAACTGGTGCAGCCGCTCTGGAAAACAGTGGGGAGGTACCTCAAAAAATTAAAAATAGAACTACCCTACAACCCAGCAATAGCACTACTAGGAATTTATCCAAAGGATACAGGGGTGCTGATTCATAGGGGCACATGTACCCCAATGTTTATAACAGCACTTTCAACAATAGCCAAATCATGGAAAGAGCCTAAATTTCCATCAACTGATGAGTGGATAAAGAAGATGTGGTTTATATATACAACGGAGTGCTACTTGGCAATGAGAAAGAATGAAGTCTTGCCATTTACAGCAACATGGATGGAGCCGGAAGGTATTATATAAGTCAGTCAGAGAAAGAAAGATATCATATGTTTTCACTCATATGTGGATCTTGAGAAACTTAACAGAAGACCGGGGAGGGGAAGGGAAAAAATAGTTACAAACAAAGAGGGAGGGAGGAAAACCACAAGAGACTCTTAAGTCCAGAGAACAAACTGAGGGTGGATGAGGGTGGGGGAGAGGGAAAATGGGTGATGGGCATGGAGGAGGGCACTTGTTGGGATGAGCACTGGGTGTTGTATGCAAACAATGAACCACAGGACTTGACCCCAAAAACCAAGAGCACACTTTACACACTGTATGTTAGCCAATTTGACAATAAATTATATTTAAAAAAAAAAAGATACTCTCTCTCTTCCTCTGCCCCTCTCCTCCACTCGTGGGTATGCTTTCTCTCTCTCTCTCTCTCTCTCTCTCTCTCTCTCTCTCTCAAATTTAAAGAAGATGTCAGCAAAAATAACTGATGTATGGGCTGTGACTATTAACGGGAAGTATATCATTTACTTATTAAATAATTACTAACCAATATCAGTATTTCTATTTGTCCTTACCCTTTTTTTCTTAGGAAGACACTCTGTTAGTGTATGTGTAATTTTTGCTACTTTGTAAAAAAAAGATTTAAAATACTTTGTCACATGAAAATACCAAGAAAACATGTTAAATTTTTTGAGAATTTTCCTCTTTTCCTTCTTTTCCAAAAGATGCATCGCCATTTGCTCCCTCGGGGTCTGGATATGCGAAGAGCTTGCCCAGTGTACGAGCCATCCTCAGCTGAAAGAGGCCATCAATGTGATAGGTGTCACTTTGAAGGTATTCCCAATTCGTGATGTGTATTTGACAGTAATCTGTATCCCAGATATTCAACCAGTTCTAGTTTGAATTAGCGCCATCACTATTTTTTCCCTATATCAGAGAGGGGTTTTAAATCAAAAATTGTTTTTATGAGAGCCATGCTGAATGTTCTGTGAGGCTCACAAAAGAGGCCACCAATAGCTGCTTCCCCACTGGTGGCTGAGCTGTCCTGGACTGACCCCTTTGCCTGAGTGGGGCTCCTCTGTGGGCTGGGCACTTCCTGTGGCAAGTGACAATTGGTAATAGTGACAAGAAAGTGCGATTTCATGCCCTGGCCTCTGCAGTGGGACTGGGAGAGACCTGAGTACTCGCCACCTGACTGGGCCTTCACGCTTTTAGGATGTCTTTCTTCCTTTGCTTTGTTAATGAAAAGAGGGAGTGTTTTTTGGGGTTTTTTGTGTTTGTTTGTTTTTTGTTTTTTTGTTTTTGTTTTGCCGTTGACTGGGTTCACGTGCTGGCCCACATTCATTGCAAAGTCAATACTTCAGACAGCTCTGCAAGGTAGATGGTACAATCACTATGTCCCACCAGAGGAAAGCAAGGCCCAGAGAAATCCAGTCCTAAGCGCACAGGCACACAGGTATAAAGGATGGAAGCAGCACTGAGAGCAGATCTGTGTAACGTGAAAACAAAACTGAACTTTTATACATACTGTTAGGCCACTTCCTAAACCAGGGCTCAAAACCTGCCAGGTCCCTCTCTGGCTCCTGTTTAGAGATGGTGGTAATAATTAGCACTGCTGTTATTATACCCCCCAGAACTGGTGAGTGTCTAGTCCCTGCCAGGCACTGTACTGGGGGTTTGTGGAAGTTCTCAGCTGCTAGGCACTTGTCCCACTTTACAGTGGAGAAGCTGAGGTACAGGAAGGTCAAGGAGCTCTTTCCAGGCTCTGAATCCTGGTTAAGCCAAAGTTCAGACCCTAAACTGTGCATCTGATACCAGCGTCCAGGCTCATGCCCGCCCTTCTCTACTGCCTGTCATGTGTTGCTGTAATAGTAACAACCATTGTAGCTGACACTGGGACAGTCATCACCAGGCCAGTGATAGAGCTGTGTCACCTTTGTGCTTCAGCCCACAGGATAACCAGCCAGGGACATCCCCTGCCCATGGCTTGGCATCCGGCCCTCTGGTCTAGCCCCTGCCTGTCTTTGCAGCCTGACTTCATGGCAGTGCTCCTCACCTACTCCCCTTCCTGACCAAGTCTTATGTCCTCTGACCCCCTCCCACCTGTGCACCCCATCCCCCATTCTCTCCTCCACAACACCTGGGAGTGCCGGTCAGATCCGGAGAGCTGGAGAAACACTTGCTGCTGATCCCTGTGATGAGGAATGGAAAATTGATCAAACCAAAATATCACTTAGGAGGACTCCCTCTGGCCTGAGCAGGGTGCTGACCTTTGTTGTTCCTTTTAATCCTTAAAACCACCCTCTGTGTGAAGGCTTACTGCCACCTCTGCATCACAGATGTGGAAAATGAGCTGTTTGGGAAATAGAGAGTCTGCCAGGGTCAAACCCAGGACACCCTGTCCCCATGTCTGGGCTTTTCCCTAATTGCAGTGTATAAGACACTCCAAAAGCCATGGTGAAATATTCACATATAACTATTACAGTGAAAAAAAGTTGGATATCAATAGTATATCTATGCAGAGTGTAATTCGTTTTTTAATATCGTATTTTCTCAATTCTAAGATCTATTTTTCCAATCCTAGTTTTTTTTTCCTAAATCTAGAAAGGTATATTGCATGTGCTGTGGCTTCCCCACCCCTACTCCCTTCCTGGAAAAGCTGTTAATAATTCAGTGGTGTCTCAGAGTGAAGGAGATCTGTAGATAAATCTTCTACCCTATGTGGTTCTATGCAGTATAGATAACAAGAGTAGAAGGATATATGACTTACGTTTTCCTGTTGTAGTTCTCCATAGTTTTTGTACAATTATGAGGAAAACATAGAGTACCAGAAAAAACGTAGCTGCCATGCTTGGAGCCGTGCTCTATCAGGGACATCCCGCCACAGTGTGGGGGCTGTTCCGTTGAAGCCTGTACCCCAGGATGATCCTGATCCCCCCATTTTGGCAATAAAAGAGAGCACAGCTAAAGAAGGCCAAGGACCTTGCTCCGGCTTGAATTGCTAAGAAATCAGAGGGCCGAGATCAGCCATATCAACCTTCCTTTAACCAGTGTGAATAGCAGAGGGAAACTCATGGATGCAGTTCCCGGACGCTGGGACAACTCCCTGCCTGCCTCCCTCCTAAGCCTGTGTTCCTGTGCCAGTGGCACTTTCACTGAAGGAGGGAGCACATGAATCTAAGAGAACCGAGAGCTATCAGGAAAGGAGTTGCCACGGGGAGCAAGGGGGACAGCAACAAGTCTTAAGAAGAGGGACCCCAGGGAGGCTCAGGGCTCTACTAGGAGGGGGAGCATCTGGCGGACTAGAGAAAGAGGCCCAGCCCCAGCGGCACAGGGTGCATGAGGCCAGAAAGGGCTTCCTGTCTTATGGGTTCCACATGGCTCTGGGCACCACTCTGCTGTGACCCTGCCCTTCAGGAACACTTGATGAGGCTGATCCAGGTGTTCCCTCAGATGCAGGAAGGGCATGGTCAGAGAAGGCTGGGAAATGCTCCCTAGAAGGTATCCATGAAAAACAGTGAGAGCAGAGCACTGCCTAGCCGCCTGGAGAATTCTACTCAGCTGGTTGTGTCTGGTGTGGGAGTGTGTGGGTGGGGGCGGAGGGTTCTAAGCCTGAGCTGTAGTCACAGACCTAGGTGTCCCCTCCAAGGTGGGGGCCGAAGGCACTAGAGTGGCAGCTTCGGCTCTGGCTCAGGTGAGCTGCCAATCCTGTCTCCTTGGCAGCCCAAGTGAGAGGAGGCCCAACCCGAGCCCCACCCTCAGCCTCACCTGTTGTTCCTTCTCTTACCCTATCTCAGGAGACGACATTGACTTTCCCCGCCCTCCTTACTTCAGTCCTAGAGTCCTGCTGCCCTAGGGCCATCCCTACCCATCCTGTCTCCCCCTGCCAATAACTGAGCCTCCTGGTGCCTTCCAACTCCCTGGCCCTAGTCTGGCCCCCACAGATCTGTCCTCCCTCCTGCCACAGGAGGAATCTGTCTGCACAGGGTCTGACCAAGTAGCCCACAGACTAGAGCACTATGCATGGCGTTCAGGGACATATGTGAACAGGTCCCTGCCTGTTCCCAAGACTGTTAGTCCTTCAGAGTAGAGACTGTATCTGCCCGGTTCATCTTGTGCCCTGTACTTTTCTTTCTTTCTTTCTTTTTTTTCTGGCTTAAACAACATGGGAACATATTGATTCATAAAGCTGGAAAATACATGGGTAAGGAAGAGGTCAGGGTTGGTTGATTCAGGAGATTAACAGTCAACACTGACCTAATTGTCTAACTCTACTGCTCTGTAGTCCACAGAGGTGGCTTCATGTTAGGGTGGGATGCCTGCAGGGTTGGAGGATGTCTGCCAGTAGGAGTCAGGGTCCCATGTGTCCTTGTTTGTGTTCTGCAGGACTTCCATCACAGCATTCTCGTAAGAGGTACTGAGATGCATTAGTCGAGGTTTCTCGCTCATCCCTGTACCAGCGACTGAGACTGGGAATAAAATCTTCTGATTCGTTTAAGCCTGTTAGGGCACATTCCTGGAGCTGAGAGAGATGGCCTGCATGGGAGAGGGAAGGCACCTCAAAATAGATCTATTAGTTAAGGAGTGAGGGAGGAATTGATACTGGCCAAGCAACCACACATGTGCACCATAGAGAGGACTGAGAGCAAGAGATGCTCTGTAAAAGGAAAAGGTGAAGGCATGTGAGTGGGGAAAGCAGTAATGAGAAGAAGCTGAGCAGTGTGTAGGGAAGGGGGGCACTCTGGGCAGAAGGAGCTCCCAGTACAAAGGCCCTGGGGTAGAAACGAGTTGGTATATATCCTAAGAGCAGGAAGATGCTGGCATGTTGGAGCAGAGTGCAGTGTTGAGCAGTGAAGCAGTATAGTTGACACACAGTGTGATGTTAGTTTCAGGTGTACAACACAGCGATTCAACAACCTATCCTTCCTGCTGTGCTCCTCACAAGTGTAGCTACCACGTGTCACCCTCAGTGTTGGCACATTGTCATTACTCCATGAATATGTGCTGAATGAGTGAGTGAGTGAATGAGTGATTTGTCTCTCCCCACCACCGCCCACAGCATTCACGTGTCAGTAATAGCATCCCACCTGCAGCCCTCCAGCCTGACCTTGCCTTCCGCAGTGCCCTACCACCTGCTGCCTTGAAGGAAACACTCTCCCTCTGCCTTCTCCTGGCCTAGCCTCAGCTCTCCTTCCACCCTTCCCCCATTCTCTCTACCACCTGCCCCCTCTCTTACACCTCATCCCTCTGCCCAGAGGCTCTTTGTCTGGTCTACCATAGCTCTCATTTCCTCGTTGTCCTCTTGTCTGCTCCCAGCTTCTAGTTAGATGTAAGAGCCATGCCAGCCTTATGTTGCCACCCCACGACCTGACCCCTGTGATGCAGTGGAAACACATCCAGTGGCTATTCCTGTTCTTCACCTTAGACTCGTCATGCGTTACTTCTCCGGGGGGGTGTGCAAGGCATTAGGAACATAATGGTAAACAAGATGTGGAAAAATAAACACAAAAGAACAGGCAGACAAATACAGAAGATGGGCTTGATAGCCTTAATGCCATGAGGAAAGCACGAGAGCGAAGCAGGATGGAGCTGAAGAGCTGGAGCAGATAGACTGCCACTCCTTGGGATGGGCAAGGTGGCCTCACGGAGGAGGCCTTTAGTGCCATGATCTGAGAGATGTGGCAGAAGCCAGCATCCCAGGCAAAGCAGGGAGTAAGGGCAAAGGCCTTGGGACAGAAGCAAGCCAGAGTGTTTGCGGGGTTGAAAGAGGCTCATGAGCATCAGGTCATCTGAGGCCTAGAGGCCAGGCTCTGAGAGCCCCTTGAGGGCAGACGCTCTTGCTCTGGGTGCACTTTGCACCTATCAGGAAGGAGTATTTGGAAAGTGTTTATTCTACAGAGTTCAAAGTAATCCCCTTTGCCTTACCTTCTTCCTCGTCCTGTACATTTGCACTGAGCTGCTAAATGTTGACTTTTCCATGTCTGTGTGGTGCTGAGGTCAATTGGTACCTGCTTTATGTGACTTGGAGCTCCTGGTGTGGAAATAACTAAGCTACATATCCAGGGGTTTCCTTAGACACCCAAAATCAGCGACAAACCTTTTGGCTTGGGTAACCCCAGGTTCTGGGCAGGGAGAGAGGCACAGGGTGTCTTTTATCTGTTACATCCATCCAGCCCAATGGTCTTTGTGAGTACCGTCCCTCCCCTTTGACATGCCATCTAGGAAGAAATGGGAGCATCCAAAGGTCCTTGTACACACACCAGGCTCCAAAAACACACTCAGAGTAATTGAATAAATACACCATAACATAGGATTATATTCTCACAGTTCCCAAATTTTCACATTTCTTAGTACATTACACATGTGGGTGAAGTTTAATTTTATAAGGTGGGAAATCACTTGATCACTTCATGTTTCTATAAAATGAAGATCATATCTACCTTGCAGAGCTGTTAATGAAGAATTGTCAAAACTATTATTTATGCAATCTGAATGAGGCACTTGAAATTATGGTTTTAATTTTCAGATGACTGAACAACAGCTCTTTGTTTCTATAGAATGTTAAGGAAATTAATACATGTGGACAAGAGGCAGTTATAGGATGGTACAAGTGCAATGTGGGACCAGGACACATTTTTCAAAAATTTAATGCGTAACAAGGAAATGTATCCTAAACATCGCTGGAAAGAAATACATGTTTTGTTCTTCCTTAGGACAAATGCACATGTTAAGTTCAGTCCTTTAGTTTGGGGTTCTGTTTCCTGTTACAGTTTCCTAACAAAGTCGTGGCTCAGGTGGCCTGTGATGTTCTTCAGTTGCTGGTTTCCTACTGGGAAAAGCTTCAGATGTTTGAAACCTCTCTGCCTCGGAAAATTTCAGAAGTAAGTCTTTGTCCTGTAATGCTAACACATAAGCGTTTCCCAGTTATTGTATTTGGTGTTTAATTAATTACAGATACTCAAATAATTGTTAGAGTACTGACTATTAAATTGCCATACGGGTCATTCATTTTCAGATTAAATTGCACCGGCTCTTCTCAGCTGTGATTTCAGGCACTACGTAAAGAAGCCACCAGTGTTCCAGGGCAGAGTTTTACACTTGGGGAGTTTGAAAGGCAGACACGACCACAACAAAGAGACCTTTTGTAGATTGGGCTTCATTCATCGAGAGTAATTTGGATGGTGCCAACAAGGAGTAGGCAGCTGGTTATGATGCCCTCTGTGCAGGGGCGGGGGGTGGGGGGACTGTTGAGTGAAACAGGAGTCTCTCCTAGACTGAAGCCCCAGATCATGCTCTCTGCCATAGCATGATTACCCAGCTGTAATGAGATTACTGCTGTAATACCCTCTTGGGGGTGGGGGGGGGGGGGGGCGGTGGTAATTGGTGGGAGAGAAAGATAGAAGGAACAGGAAGAATCATCCCAGTGATGATATCCCGGAGGCTGGTTGCATTTGAGGGTGCTTAGTTGTAAAGGAACAGGTACCCTCACCTCTGTACGTACCTGAATATAAGGCCCATCCATTCCTGCTAGTTTTTAAAGCTACGCTTCTTATTTTATTTTAAAGTTTGTTTGTTTTGAGAGAGAGAGAAAGAGAGAGAGAGAATGAGCAGGGGAGGGGCAGAGAGAGGAGAGAAAGAATCCCAAGCAGTCTCCAGGCTGTCAGCTAAGCCGAAACCAAGAATCAGATGCTCAGCCAACTGAGCCACCCAGGCACCCCTAAAACTACACTTTTTAAAACGTGCCCTGTTCTTTGCGCATCCAGTGGTAACTCTTCAAGGAAATGTGATTTGTCTCTGCGTGGTATTACAGGGGGAGAGAAGAAGTGATACTGATTTATTTCCTCTCGGCCCTAGACAGATTTCACCAGCGAGATCACTCTGTTCTCCCCAAGAGCTTAGGTGACCTAGGGCAGAACAGAGGTTTGGACATAGGGATAGAAGATGCCGCAAGTTATAAAGTTGGGTTTTAGGGCAACTGTACACAGTTGACCTTTGAACAACATGGGTTTGAACTGCATGTATCTATATGTGGATTTTTTCTAATAAATATAGTACACTATATATGTATTTTCTCATCCTTATGATTTTTTTAATATTTTTTTCTGTCTGTTTTTTTAATATTTTTAATATTTTTTTAAATATTTTATACAACATAAAATACATACAACATACAAAATATGTGTTAATCAATGATTTATATTATTGTTGAGGCTTCTGGCCAGTAGTAGGCTATTAGTAGTTAAATTTGGGGGGGGAGACAAAAGTTATACATGAATTTCTTCCTGTGCAAGGTCAGGGGGTTAGCACCTCTCACGCTGAGTTGTTCAAGAGTCGATTGTAGTTTATCATTGAAAGAGGAATAGCTTTGAGAAGGAAAGGGGTGCTTTTATACCAGGATAACAGGTGGAGACCTGGGGTGGTTTATAAGAAAATCAAATGGGAGCATTTTCATAGTTATTTTTGAAAATATTTTTTTTTACTTTCATTGCATTAAGTGCGGAGACTGATGATGGGGATTGTGTGACCTCAGAGAGAAATGTCCCTTCCTCTGGGGCCCCAATTTCACCACCAGGAGAGTGGAATAGAGACGAGGCATGGCTCTATGACTTTCTCCCGATTTTCAGGATCACACAGAGCTCTAAACTGGCTCTTGGCTTCTTATCACCTTCCTCAAGTGAACTGGCACCAAGCTGGGTTTAGTGCAAGGCCATCTTGAGACTCTTATCATATGGTTTCCTAAACTATTACTATGGTCTGCTTGATTAGAGGTTTGTCTTTTATGCAGATCCTTGTGGCCACAATTGCTTTTCTTTTACCAAGTGCAGAGTACTCCTCAGTGGAAACAGATAAGAAGGTAGGTGGCACATCAGCTAAGTTTTCCCCAGTCTGTTTTTTTTTTTTTTAATGTAAGATAAAATGAAAAATAATGTTACACGCAGGGATATCCTTTATTATTCTTTTGTATTGGTCCTGTCTCCCCTGTGAAAACTTTATTTACTCATTCATTTCTTCTGTATTTGTGTGTCCACTGAGTAATTACTATCGTGCAGGGACAGTTCTGTTGTTTGCTGTGACATGTAGTGAAGTTTAAAAGACTGCAATGTACAGTATTGGGCCTGTTTCCTCTTCCAGTTTATTGTATCCTTGCTACTCTGCCTCTTGGACTGGTGCATGGCGTTGCCAGTGAACACCCTTCTCCACCCAGTGTCCACAGTAGCCCTGGAGGAGCAGCACTCGTGCAGAGCCTCTTTGCTGGATTATATCTATAGGGTGAGTCTCCATTTGTGCCTCATGGACATAGAGTATAGACTTAAGCATCAGAGAATCGCCCAAATATGTCTGTGCATTTATTTATTTATTTGTGCCCTTTTGGAAAAGATATGGGGAGAGGTGAAACATTTTAAAAGAAATGAATAATTTAAGGAGTGAAAACAGGTCAGAAGTAATTGTAAAGAAGCAGTGGTTACCAAGTGAAAGAAACATGCATTTTCACATGACTGCCATCTTTAAACAACTGCAGTTTGATCAGAATCCCCAATTTTCATGTAACATGGCCTATCTCTACTTAATTTTTAAAAGAAGTGTTTATATTTTAGGGATATTGACATTCTTAGTTTGACAAAATTGTTTTATCAATTGTTTATCAAAAAGTATAAAGGTCTCAGTAATCCCTTTGCTTTACAAGATCTTAAGAAATACACTAATTAAGGAAATATATCACATCAAAGTTTCTAGCTTCATCATTTTTATGGTACTTAAAATATTCAAATTTCAACCTCTACTGATGACTGGGTATGGTGTTTGCTCTGGATCCTTTATATCGCCCTTCTATATTGGCTTTACAGTCTGTCCTGTGAAAGCTTTATTTATGAATTTGGCATTTGTGTATCAATTGAATAATTAGTACTCAGGGACAATTCTGTTGTTTATTTTTTTTTTTTAATTTCATCTATTTATTTTGAGGGGGGGCAGGAGGGGCAGAAAAGGCAGGAGAGAGAGAGAATCTCAAGCAGGTTCCACAGTGTCAGCACAGAGCCCAGTGTGGAAATCAAACCCACGAACTGTGAGACCATGATCGGAGCTGAAATCCAGACTCGGACGCTTAACCGATTGAGCCACTGAGGTGCCCCTGTTTTTAATTGTTTTAGTAAGAAACCTTTACTAGTAACCTTTAAAAAAATAATATTCCAAGTCATTAACTGATTACTGTGTTGCCTTATTTTGAAATGTATTAAATATAAAACATAGCTGAAATTCTACTAAAAAGTATTGTGTACTTTTAAATGGTTTTTTAGTGGTCAGAGATTTTAATAACTATGTTATTTTTAATTCATTCAAAGATTTTAATTCATTAGATACTCTGTCATTTCTGTGGTTTATAAACCTATGTAAGGCTTGGCTTGACAACCTAGAGTAGCCACAGTCATTTAAATTTGTCTCTTTTCTAACATTTCTTTTCTTAAAAGATTTCTCTTAAAATTGTTTTACCAATAAAAATGTCCCCTCCTAGTTAACATGAGTCACAAATTTATTGAACAACGTGATTTTATCTGTAAAGGAAACTTTTTATTGAAGTATAATATGCATCCAGTCATAAGTGAGAGCTTGATGAATTTTCACAAAGCAAGCACACCTGTGAAACCAGATCCTGGCTGCAGAAACTGAATAGTCTCAGCATTACAGAAGGACCCATGCTGGCTCCCTGCTGATTACTATCCCCATACACATACCTGGGCAGCAACTAACCTGTGTAACGGTGTAGATTGTTTTGAACTTTGTGTAGCTGGATTTATGCAGTATGTGCTTCTGTGTCTGATGCCCTTCAGTCAACATTATTTTCAAGGGGTTCATTCATTCATACGGTTGTGAATAGTTGTGAGTTTTTCACTCATCACTCTTTAGTATTACACAGTAAGAGTACGCCATGATTTAGATACCTATTTGGACATTTGGGTAGTAGAGTTTGGAACTGGAAAAAGAAGGTCTGTGAACATTCTGGTGGACAGAAGCAGGACTTGGGTGTGTGCGATCACCCAGAATGGCAAAATAAGCACTTTCTAACTTTTACTTTCCTTTTGTGTTGAAAATATATTTATTGGTATTGATATAAAAGGAGAAAAATAACCTTGCAAATAGCAGGAAGATAATTTAGAATGGAAAGGATTCTATGTTCTCAGGTATTACCAAGCAAGAGTCCTACCTCCTCAAAGTGCTGTTGGCAGATTGTCAGGGACAGGATGTTCATGGCATCCATGGCACACATTGCTTTTTACAGGTTCTGCACTGCTGTGTGTGTGGCTCAAGCACATATACTCAACAGAGTCACTACACACTGACCCTGGCCGACCTGTCATCCCCGGATTATGACCCCTTCCTGCCACTGGCAAATGTGAAGAATTCGGAGCCAGTCCAATATCATTCATCAGCAGATTTGGGCAACCTGCTCACAGTGGAAGAGGGTGAGATTCTTCAGAACATTAATTCTCATGGGCAGGAAAAGGAAAGATTGTAATCTTTTGCCCATGCTTGCTGCATTGTTTTTTAAAATCTAGTTATTAAAATTCTGGTTTCTAGACCCCTATGTGATAGCAAATTCTGCTTTCCTTGTTTCTTTTTTTCTGTTTCTTCTCTGTCTCTTTTCCCATCTTAGTTGAATTTTGTATTGAGGACCTGTGTCAGACCTATGAGACCCACAAAAACAGCTCATTTTCTATCCCCAGGGAACTTAACATGTAACTAGAGAGACAGGATAAATGCAGAAGGACTCATTTGTGGATCAGTAGCACCATGGGGACTTCCCATGGGGAAGGACTTAAGCCAGACTTAGAAGGATGAACAGACTTTGAAAGGATCTGGTCGAGTGTTATAGACTAGGAGAGCATTGAAAGAGAGAGGTGGGGATTTACATGCCACAGTTTGAGGCTCTGCTCGTGGCAGGGGGTCTATTTTATTTTATTTTATTTTATTTTATTTTATTTTAGATTTTGTTTTTAAGTTACCTGTACACCCAACATGGGGCTTGGACTCACAACCCTGAGACCAAGAGTCGCACGCTCTGCCAGCCGAGCCAGCCAGGCACCCCCAGAGGGTCTGTTTTAGGATATGTGGGTATTGTCAGGATTAGGGAATGCTGTATGTCCTCCTCATCCATGCTTCTTCCTGAAATGACAAGAGCCTATCTCCGGGCCTTGAAATGTAGTTAGAATGTGGGTGTATCATCTGTACATGTGAAATAATTGCATAGAACCAAACATACACACACACAAGGGCATGTACACTGAGTAGACTCTGAATATTAATGAAGTGTATCAGTGTCAAAATTTCCAAATTGTGATACTGTCCTATAGCTATGCTATGTAAGCTATTACCAGGGGGATGAAGGATATTTGGGATCTCTCTGTATTATTTCTTATAAATGTATGTCGGTCTTTAATTGTCTCAAAGTTAATGTGGGCGTGGAGTGTTAGATCATCCATGAAAATGGTATGGACTTTGCAAGTTAAAACCTAGGCCCAAGAATGAACTTTGGGGGTAAAAACATCCTTAAAGAAAAAGGAATGAGGGAATGTCACCAGGAAAGCAGTCATGGAAATGGAGAAAGAACCATGAAAGAGTTCTGAGAAGTGAAGAATTCACTTCTGAGGGAAGAAAGGGAATAAAGAGCCAAGGAAGGTCAGCAATGCCCCATGCTTCAGAAACATCAGGGAGGGTGGAGCCAGAACAGGAGCTGTTCTATTTCCCAACTAAGCACTGGGTGGTGGGTTTTGCTGAGTACTTTGGGCACGGCAGTTAGTCTGTAGCCAGATAGCCGGAGCAGGTGATTTGGGGATGTCTGTTCAGAACCCGCAGACATTCCTGTTGGAGCCTTTGGTGGACAAAGGAAGAATAGTAGCCAGGTGAGAGCATGGAGTCCAGGGTAGTGCTTGCAAGACTGCAGAATCTGGAGTATGGTTCAGGTCAAGGGGAAGGGCACAAGCAAGGTGACAAGGAAGAGAACAGAAGTGAGGGCACCAGTCAGGGGCAAGGGCTCTGGAATCAGTCAGTCCTGATTTTATAAATGAGCACACTGAGGTGAGGGATTTTCCCAAGGGTATAGAAGCCAGAAGTAATGGAGGTGAAATTTGAATTGAAGATTTAATGATCAGGTTTCTGAAATAGCACAGCATTTAACTGAGATTTTTCCACAGAGTAAAGACTTACATTTAGTTGTGCTGGTGGACAGTACACGGCACATGTTCACACTATTGTTTACCTCCATTTGCATAATCATTTAGTTGTCTTTTTCTGGACTTCCACAGTTTTTTTAAACTGCAATATTTCTTGATTTTTTTTCCCTATGGTTAGAAATTCAAACCATATCTTAAAAAAAAATAATCAAAATGACCCATGATCTGTTTTTTTTTTTATTGGTTCCTACCATGCAGTCTATGTCTTAGAAGAAAAAGAACTTACTTTTTCCTAAAGCCATTAATTATAGTCTCATCCCACATGACTGTCCTTAAAATAAGTTCAGCACATATTATGATCTGTCTCTTGAAAATAGTCGGAGATTGATAGGTTAGTGAAAAACAAGAAACCTAAAAATGCACATTTAAATTTTCTGTACTGCCTTTCTTTTGATGTACAACACTCTTTGACTTGAGTATTCTCCAGAAAACCTTAGGACCTTGTGCAGTCTTGTCCTACCCTAGTTCTGTGGTGCTAAAAATAATTATTTGAATTTCGGTGGCAAAGGAGTTTGAAAATTCACCAACAGTTTAATTACATACAAAAGCAAAGCAGCTTAAAAACCTGTTGGCACACACACCCTTGCTGAGTAAGTACATCCTCTATGAAATGGGAGAACAATTAAAGAGGACACCTGAAGTATTTTAGGTTAAACAGAAATGTGCTCATATTTGAGTTTTTTTTTCATTCGATGTCATAATTCGTCATTCATAACCAAGCTATTTATTCTCCCATGTTTCTGAGATGCAATATTATATTTTTATTTATTGTTTTCAAATGACCCTTTCACCCACTGTTATCTACTATTTGACATAAATACTACTTTCAAATAGTCACAGACAAGAGACACATCTGCTTCCCCACAGTTGAAGTGGCTACTGGCCCAGATTGAGGAAAAGACACTGATGGTACTCACAGGTGCTCAGATTTCTCATTATTAATGCCTAATTGCTTTAAAAAGAAGGAAAGGCGGGAACTGTAAAAAATGAAACTTAAAAGACATACTGAAATTACTGCTTTTCTATTTCATTTCTAAGTTTAGCAAAATAAGATAAATATTTGGATTATATTTTTTTAATGTTTATTTACTTAGTTTTGAGTAAGAGTGTGAGTGAGGTGGGGCAGAGAGAAAGGGAGAGAGAGAATCCCAAGCAGGTCCCATGCTGCCAGCACAGAGCCCAACTTGAGACTCAAACTTACAAACCATGAGATCATGACCTGAGCTGAGATCAAGAGTCAAACACTTAACCAACTGAGCATGTCCCGGATTATATTTTTTTAATTATTTGTGGAAGTTACAAGATTGCTTTTTCACAAATGGAGTCTAGATTTTCTCTTTATTTTCCAGGGAACTCACAGGCAGTTAATTTAGCTGAAGTTGCCCAGGGAAGAACAATTTTTATTTCACAAATGTTCCCTTTCCTTACTCTTCAGTGCCAAAGATACTTGTTTTTTTTTACTGGGTGTGTCGTGGTTAATGAGTTGATTGGTGTGACTCCAGTTAACTTCCCACTGTAGAATTCAAACACATTTATTAAAATACAAATTTGTATCTATCTCAAATTGAAAGCACGACCTTTATAAGAGGAAGCAGAGGAAAGTTGCTTTTCCAGTTGTTGTGTGCTTTGGGCTTTACCAAATTGGACCTTTGTCGCTAGTTCCAGAGCCTGCTCCATCCTGTCATCACCATGTAGTGTCTTACACCACGGACTCCTGAGCCCCCAGCTGGCCCTACCTTTGTTGTTTGGGGCATTAACATTTCTGATGGAGCATATATTCATGTGGAATGATAAGCATGAATAAAAAGCATCTGTAACTTTTGAAAAAGTTAATATGGACACAAAAGGAAAAGCATTCATAACTGTGATTTCAAGGGAATTAGTTGAGGTGTTTAAATTTCTCAGCTGTCTGGAAATCATACACTCTTCTACGAGTGTCAAGAAGGAGAGTTCAGTGTCAGAGATGGATGTAGATGACCTTTATTTATGAACACTGAAGTTTTTATGTGAAGTTTTATTTTGCATTGAAGACAGATGATTTCTTGTTCATTGAATAGCAAAAATTAAGAAGAAATTCAAGAAAAGTCAGGACAATCTTGTTCTCCTCAGTCATCACACAGAATTTCTTATATTCTAGAATTTGATTGTATATTTCTGGGATTTATACATCATCCACTTGATGTTTTATAGATAAGTCTGTTGAATTTTTACTGTCTGAGAGGGGAGGTATTTAGCATGAGAAAGCATATTTATAATTATTTTAATTAATATTTGATTTTTCATTTTGTGAATTTAGAAACCAAGTATTTCCTAAACCTTTAAGCCAAAAGTATAAGTCTTACTTTGCTTAAATATCTAGTGATATTTTTTGTTGAAATTAAAAGATTTCATTTTCACCTGTGCTTGCATTAATACACAGTTATTTTCTAAATGTGGCAGCGTACAATTTCCCTGACCACTCTGAAGCTTAAGTACTTGCTTCACTCCAAGACCATAGATCAGGTTCTCTGCTTCTTCCTTCCACCTCCAACATTTCACAGGGCGCATCTTTACATGCTGTGTCAGTCTTTCTACACAGCCTTAAAAATTTTGTAAGTCACTTGCTCCTGGGCATTTAATCATCAACTGCAAATTTACTTAAACCTTCCAAGTATTTCCATGAGTTAGTTAATATATCCAATTCCATTAAAGATTTCAAATACCCAAATAACAAAACATAAGTTGTCACAGAGATCTTAAAGCACAGTGCTTCAAATCCATCTAAGACGTCAGAGACTTGATTCATTTCCTTATCAGCATCTGCACTTACCCTGGTGAGGGGAATGAGGTTAATTTCTGGGGCCTGGACCCAGAACCATAGGATCTTTCAGGACAAGGAACTTTCTCTTTTGTTTCCTGTTACATCTACATTTTTTTTTAATTTTTTTTAACTTTTATTTATTTTTGAGACAGAGAGAGACAGAGCATGAATGGGGGAGGGGCAGAGAGAGAGAGACACACAGAATTGGAAGCAGGCTCCAGGCTCTGACCCATCAGCCCAGAGCCCGACGCGGGGCTCGACCTCACGGACCGTGAGATCGTGACCTGAGCTGAAGTCGGATGCTTAACCGACTGAGCCATCCAGGTGCCCCTACGTCTACATGTTTTTAAGTGTCCCTTTCAGAATGAGATCTTCGTGGAAGTTGGTTGTTTTAGCAATCTATTTAAATTGTACTTTTAATTAAAATAGAATTAGTGTCAAAAAAGAAAATAGATGAAAAAAATTCCCAGACTAAAACAAATCCAGTATCCCGAGTACAGATTTTAACCTTCCTTCCCCACTGTCTGGTATGTTGCTTTACCCTGCTCACAGAGCGTAAGAGGAGGAGTTTGGAGCTGATCCCTCTGACCGCCCGCATGGTGATGGCCCACCTGGTGAACCACCTGGGGCACTTCCCACTCCGTGGGGGTCCTGCCGTGCTGCACAGTCTGGTCAGTGAGAACCATGACAATGTACACGCCGAGGCTCCCGAGCTGTCCTCTGAGGTGTTCCGGAGCCCAAACCTGCAGCTCTTTGTGCTGAATGACAGCACCCTCATCTCCTACCTTCAGACACCCGCAGAAGGGCCAGCAAGTGGCTCGCCGGGGGGCGCCTTGTCCGATGTCAGAGTAATTGTGCGGGATATCTCAGGGAAGTACTCTTGGGATGGAAAGGTTTTATACGGACCTTTGGAAGGCTGCTTAGCATCCAGCAGCAGAAATCCTGCATTTCTGATTTCCGGCTGGCATCCTCAAGCTTTGGGAGCTCAGAAAGATTTTTCTCAAACTGAGGAGGGAGAAGATGTGCTTGACAAATTACTTGAAAACATTGGCCACACGAGTCCCGAATGCCTTCTACCATCACAGCTAAATCTAAATGAGCCTTCCCCACCCCCGCGAGGAATGACCCGTGACCAAGAGAAGGAAATCATCGAGGTCATTTTGCGCCAGAATGCCCAAGAAGACGACTACATCCAGAGGTGTAACTCTGACTCAGCCATGAAAGTCACCAGCCAGGAGCAGCCCTCACCAGTGGAGCCACGAGGACCCTTTTATTTCTGCAGGTTGTTGCTCGATGACTTGGGGATGAATTCTTGGGACAGAAGGTAACGATTCTTTCTAGACCTTCACCTGTTTTATCATTATCTTTGTGTGATTGTTCTTGTTCTCAATTTGAGGTTTGGGAAGCAGAGAATAGAAATGGAGATTTGTCTTTCAGCATTTACAGCTTATTTTCCGCTGCTAAGTTAAAGCTAGAAGTGGAACTAATCATGCTATACTGATGCACAGATTGAATTTCAGCCAGGTCTTGTATATTTTAAAGGGTATTGGACATTTTCTGTGTGTGTGTGTGTGTGTGTGTGTGTGTGTGTGTGTGTGTGTGTGTTAATTACTGCTCTGTCCATCATTGATTCTGTCATCACAAAAGATGCAAATGGACTACAAAGATGAGTAAGTCACCATCTCACCTTAGGTCTAGCGAGGGAGGTAGATTTGGCACAACTCTGATGAAAGATAGCATGACACACGAGGCCAAGAGGAACAATTAATCCAATGGGTAGTGTGGGATGGTGGGGAAGACTGTGGACGGGGGTTGGTTTGAGGTGGACCCTGACAGTGGAGTGGGGTTTCTAAGAACAGAAGTAGGGTAAAGGTATTCATAGCAGAGCTGATAGTGAAAACAGACACAGACACAAGCATATAAGTGACACACTCATCTCCTACAGCACCATCCAGTGTCAATGAATGGTGATGGGTGAATTTTGATGCCTTTGAATGTCTTTAAGGAGAATGGAGTTCATTCGGTGGGCTTAGATCACAAATCTTTCGTGAATGAAGAGGGTCATGGATACGTAGATGGATGGATGGATGGATGAATGAATAGGTAGGTTTGTTGATTGATTGGAAAGGGCATAATTGGTCTGTGATTACATGACTTTTCTTCCATCTCTTTTTTTTATAGAAAGAATTTCCATCTGTTGAAGAAAAATTCAAAACTATTGAGAGAGCTAAAAAATCTGGACTCCCGTCAGTGGTATGTGAAAGTATATCAGACCACTTCATTCCTGTCTGTCTTTGTATGTGCTTGGATGACAGAGCTTTAGGAATGAATGCACCTTCCGAGACACCCAAAAGTCATTCTGTAACTGGAATCTGGTGCCATCTGCATATGCTGTACCTTTGGTGTTTTTACTCTCAAGGAATAACCTTACATGTTTGCTACGCTAAGAAGAGGTCATTGCTCCCACCTAATCTGTGTCTTTGGTTGACAGTGGCAGCCAGTGGACATTCATTCTCATTAGTCTCTGCAGCTACCTCTTTTTCCAGTGAGGAACAGAGGCTTGCCTAAATCAAACAGCCTACCTACCTGTGCCCTTTACCGACACGTACCATGTTGTTTGAACCAAGTGAGTCTGACCTCATAACCCATGCCGTGTGCCTATGCACTGGCATTCTGTAGTTTCTGCTCTACAATGCTGGCAAGCTTAAAACTAGTGTGTTTTAATTAGTGACTTCCTAGTAATGAGCCTTATTCTCAAAACTAGTCAAATCTCAGATCTGTCCCTTTTTTCTGTAAAGTCTTAGAAGCAATTCTAAAGATGAACTCATGACCAGTTTTTGATTTGGGGAAATGTGTGCTTCCAAAAACATCTCAGACCCCAGTAAGTGTAGTGCTTGGTGCATGACAGGTGATTAAAAGTCTTGAATAAACTGCTTCCTTAATCTTAATTTAAAAAAAAAACAAAACTCATTTTTAAAGAAATAGCTTTTTGTTCCTCTTTTAGTCCCCACAGGAATATCATTAGGTATCTCATTACAGATGAAAAACCTGAAGCCATTATTCCTCACACTGCTCTTCATCATATTCAGTTTCCCAGTTGTTGTTACGCTTCTTTTTCTCTGGAGAAATAGAGACCAAATTCTCTGTGGAAACTCTGTGAGGGGTTTCTTGTAAGGGCTTGGGGGTTCATTTCTCTCTCCCTCTTGTCCTCCAGTATTAAACAAGCAGTCACTTGGGTTCCAAACTCAGCTTTTCAAGCATATGCTGAATTATTCCATGCTTCTTAGTATTAAGTGAATACATTGGTATCTTGTAATTGTGGCCAATTTCTTGAGTGTTAATGCACTTTAGTTGCATGAGGTACAATTGAATGAGCTCCCTGGGGTGCTGTTGCTGTAAAATATGGCTTTGGAGGAGCTGATTGGCAAATCCTCTGTCCTTTGATTAACCTTCCCTTAAAACCCCAACTCCTGGATTTAGTGTCTTCTTGACATCTAAAAAAGGTATCAACTTACTTTATTGTAAAGGGTGTTTTCAAGGTTCTTTTTGAAAAAAAAAAAGTTGGGGACTCTTTATCTATGGGAAATCTAGACTGTCCCATGTATTGGTTAGTTAGCAGGTAAAAGCATACCTTGTCTCTCAGCTTTTAGTTTGTGTGACTCTATTTCTGAGACCAATTTATTCCCTGCTGTCAAGGCATAGTTCCTGCTTAGCATGTTCTTAGGAAAAGTGTGGCGTCTGTCTTGCAACTCTCATCTCTATACTGTGAAGATAGCAAAGATGTAAAAAGTATGATGAATGCACATGCAAATTACAGTGGGCTCCTCTTTTAAATATTAATGCTTCTTGTCACCCCACGGTAAGGTGAAAGTTAAAATCATCTTTTTTCTTTGTTAGGCTTTTTAATGTGACAGCAGAAGGAAACCGAGCCATTCTAGTCTATTCCTAATAAGAAAGAAAAATGCATTCTAATGAAGAAGAGGAAATTGTTGATTTTATGTACGTGTGTTCCTGAATTACCTGCTCCTTCATGCATTGGTGGTGCAGCTTATGGATATGAAGTGCTGTTGCTAATTATCATTTCAAAAGACTGGCTCTAATAAGACCAGACACAGCGTCTGATCCTAGCAGGCTCTCTGTGGTGCTAACATTTTGGAGGATGTGAAATTTGATGAATGTTTACAGCTAAAGGTCACCTTTCCTCACACCTACATCAGTCAGGCAGTCACTGGGGCTTAGCTCTTGTGCTCCCACATTGAGTTAATGAGGACTCAAGGACCTGTGAACAGCTACAATATAAAAAGCTTGGACTTTGAGGAGCGTCAACAGAAATGTTTCAGATAAACTTGAGATGGTCTTTATACATGCATAAATACATATAGAATAGAGACCAATCAAATGCTGAGGACTTTTTAATATGCAGAAAGAGCTGCAGAAAAAAACTGAGTAACTGTACATGTTCTCCTTTTGTTGAAAGAGTCTTTTAGGTCATAGGTTATGATCTCTGTCATCATCCGAGACCCAAATCCCCAAGTTATTATAGCTCCTAGAATATAAGCCAGGCAGATTATAGACTGCAAATGTGTCCTGCCTGTCACTCAGGGAATATATGGTGTGGCAGTTTCAGGGTTTCCATGCTGCATGAGAACAAGTTTTCTGACAGTGTGAGAGCTCAAGGTCTCTACTCTAGAGCATCAGCCCCCTTGGATCCATCACCACAAAACTTCCCCCTTCCAACAGCAACTGTACCTGTGAAGACAGGTGTCTCCAACCTGTGTGCTCGCACCATGCCAGTCAGAGCATTCAGGATGTCCACCTTCTCCAAGGGCAGCAAGACAGCCTTTATCAAAAGCCTTCAAAATGGACAATGACTGAGATTCCATTTCTATGAATGTATTCTAAGGACATGTTAGAGATAATATGACAATGTCTTTAAAAATGGTAGCAACTTAAATGTCCAATGACAAGGATTTGGGGTAAGGTATATTAATACACTGGAATGTTATACAACCATTAATAATTTTGTCATACAAGTACATGGTATAAAAGTGTTCCCACTCAACAGTTGTTTTACATGGTGACTTTTATGTTATACATATTTTACACGATAAAAATTAGTGTTCACAAATATTTTAAGTGAAACTTATCAGTTCCAAAACAGGATATAGTGGCTTCTCACTTACTATGTGAAAACACATCCTGAAATAGTAACAGCTGTGATTTCAACATTTAGGCCAAGAACATAAGTGAATTTTTTATTCTTCACTTTCTATATTTTCTAGTTCTTCTTTTCAGTATGCTTATTTTATGTAAACTATGGGGAAAATGAATAAGCTACCTAGATAAATAGAAGGAAAGTGTTCTCCTCCTTGATTTATTTTTATGACTTTTTAGTTGAGTTTCATTTCATTCTGCTTATTAAGTAGAAACATAACTCCTGAAGAAGGAGATATTTGTGACTGTATTAAAATCTGGAGCCCAAATTCCACCAGTATAGATATCTAATCAGATTATAGTGTTGAGATGTTGAACAGTTAAGACAATAGAAACATTTCCATATTGCTTGAGCTCTTGATAGTTTTTCAGAATGCAATGCAAAAATAATAAAGATGGAACTGCTCTGGAGGTGGTAATCCAAAATTTTAGAAAATAGAGACTGGAATTAAACTCTTGGGATGATGGGCCATGGAATGAGTGGTTCTCATTGATGAAAACTCTGTTTGAATTAGCACAGTGCCTTCATCCCTAAACTGTCACCAAATTGCTGGGTAAAAGTCTAGTTATTTTGACACTTCCCTGCAGGATATAATTTGTAGAAATTGGTTATTAATATATTTATAGCATTGGATTACTGGTCAACAGAGATTTAACTGAGCAGCTACTATGTGCCTATGACCATGCTAGATGTACAAAAGGTAAAAAGGCAGGACTCCTTTCCTCAAAGTGCAGGCCATGTTTACTTGGTTTAATAGCAAAGTGCCCAGAGTCCATCGTGGAGGAAGTGGGTGAAGGGTTTATGTGACCTAAGAGGTTTCCCTGGTCATCTGTCCACCCTACCTTACTCCCTCAGATTAGTCAGAGCAAGGAGTGGGTACCTCTTCACAAAGAAAGTGTTCTGCTTGGAAGAAGTTTCTGTTTCTTATAATAGTTTATAGTCTAGTTTATAGTTCTAATCAGGGAACCAATATCCTTATCTCAAAGTGTGGTAAGTAAAATATGGGCAGTGACATAGATCTATTCTCAATTGATATCTATGTGAAGTGCTTTCACATATATTTTTTTGTATATCACATGTTTGAAAGAGTAATCTCAAGAGCCAGACTGCCCTGCTTCAGTTCCCTGTCTCCTGCTTGCTCTGTGTGCTTTCTGTTTAATTTTCCGTGCCTCCTTTCAACCACCTCTACAAGGGAAGTGGTGATAATCACTTGTCTCTTTAGAGTGGTTGTGAAGAGCCAATGAGATCACGTGTCAAACCTCCTTAGAACAGTGACTGACCCCTAGTAGATTCTCCGTAAATATAAGCTTTATAGTAGGAGTCATGCTGGCGGTTGTATAGAAATAAAATTTTAAATCTAAGAATTCTAACTCCTTTAAATTTAAAATTTTATAGCCGTGAAACACACAAAATTGCAGTGTTTTACATTGCTGAAGGTCAAGAAGACAAGTGTTCTATCCTCTCCAACGTAAGAGGAAGCCAAGCATATGAAGACTTTGTTGCTGGACTTGGATGGGAGGTAATTCATTTCATTTCAGAGGTGTTTATTGGCCAGCACTATATAAGGACGTGTATAAGCTAGACACCAGTTATACAAGGTTTTGTATTCAAATCTAGCACATGTAGCATGTGCTACATGTATTGAATTTGACATCTTGTGTTAGTTGCTTTTCAGTACTTCTCACATGAACTTTTGTTTCCCTTTAACTTTTCATAATATTTCATTCACTTCTTGTCAGAATCAAATAGATCGGCTCACTCAGTCATAGACAGTTTGTAGTAAGAGAAGACAAATATGGGTAAAAAAGCAATGGCTTGGCCACAGTGTAGAGATTGGAGAATTAAGCAGTGGCTTGATGGGTGAAAACATGAAGAAAGAGCTGATGAAGTAAAAAATTGGCATGAAAATAGAGTAGAGTAGCTTTGATGCTTCAGCAGCCAACCTGTTTCCCTTAGGGAGATCCCAGGATGACTGATATTGAAAGAATATGCTATTTCTTTGCTAAATGATGCTCATACAGACATATACATTTATACACACACACACACACACACACACACACACACAGTCTCTAGGAACATAAATCTAAAGGAAAATATATTTCTAGAATCTAAAAGAACTCAGAGTGGTTATAATGGAAACAGCATATCTGAAATAATTTTCTTATTTTTCCTTACTTTTATTTTGGTTTCTCGGTTATCTGTGCTGTGAGAAACTCTCTGTATGCCTAAATAAGACTTGTCTCTGAGAGCTGAATGTTAGTAAGGAAACTAATATGGAGATGGGTACAGGAGAAGCCTACATCTAGGTGAAAACCATGTACTTTATAAAATGTAAAGTTGATTTTAGTCTAAAAGAGTTATTACACTTCAGTAAATTGTCCTTCTTACTAATAAGGTGACTTCTTATTTGCTGTAGACTAGTTAATCATTTAACTAATACACCGTTTAAACCACACATTCTTAACTAGAGTTTTTAGAAAAAACTTGAACATTAATTTAGTGTATATATTGATTGTATTTGTCACAAAAGAGATTCTTCTATTGCTTTTTTTTTTCATTTGTGTTACAACAGGTGCTTTACTGAAAGAATTCTAGTTTATGAAAAGTTTAAAAAAAAGAGAGAGATCCTAGGCACTAAGAAGTGAGCATTCACACCACAGCTTGAAAAGAATAACTCCTGGGTGGCGCAGTCGGTTGAGCGTCCGACTTCAGCCAGGTCACGATCTCGCGGTCCGTGAGTTCGAGCCCCGCGTCGGGCTCTGGGCTGATGGCTCGGAGCCTGGAGCCTGTTTCCGATTCTGTGTCTCCCTCTCTCTCTGCCCCTCCCCCATTCATGCTCTGTCTCTCTCTGTCCCAAAAATAAATAAACGTTGAAAAAAAAAAAAAATTAAAAAAAAAAAAAAAAAAAGAATAACTCCCAGACTAGCAGTAGTGGTGTAAATCAGAACAACCCCTTTGAAAGACAGTTTATCAATGGCTGTTAAATTTTAAAACATCTGTGCCCTTTAATATAACATCCCACCAAAACATTTGCTGGAATGGTCCTTGTGGCTTGACCACACCAGCTGTGTTTGAGAAAGCAGAAAATCCCATAAATCCATCAATAGGGTATCTCTTTGTGTGTGTGTGTGTGTGTGTATGTGTGTGTGTGTGTGTGTGTGTATTTATGTAAATACATATATGTATGTGTATATATATTCATATATACATATACACATATGTATAGGATGGGAAAAAAACTAGAGAAATATGCACCAAACTTTATGTTTATTTTTGAGTGAGAGAGAGTATGAGTGGGGGAGGGGCAGAGAGAGGGAGACACAGAATCCAAAGCAGGCTCCAGGCTCTGAGCTGTCAACACAGAGCTCAATGTGGGACTGGAACCCATGAACCACGAGATCATGACCTGAGTGGAAGTCGGGCACCCAACCAACTAAGCCACCCATGCGCCCCAAGAAATATGCACCAAACTTTTGATGGTGATTTTCTTAAGCTGGTAGGATTTCAAAGCACTTTCATTGTTAATGTTTCTTTCATATTTTAATTTTGTCTAACTTAGTATTACATTTGTTTGTCATCAGGAAGCTATAAAAATGAAAGTAATTAGATTGCTCAAAAAATGGGCATTCCTGCTAGGTGAATGAGGATAACTGATGCTTGACTCTCATTCTTTCCTCTTTGTTACCCTCATCAGGTGGATCTCTCAACCCACTGTGGGTTCATGGGTGGACTTCAGCGCAACGGCAGCACGGGGCAGACTGCCCCTTACTATGCTACCTCGACTGTGGAAGTGATTTTCCACGTTTCAACTCGGATGCCATCAGACTCAGATGATTCACTCACCAAAAAGGTAAGGAGCCTCTTTGAGGACCACACTTAGCCTCCCTGGTTTGTGGGTGAGGGTCTCCTAGTCCAGATCGAAGGCCTTGGCATAACTATGCACTGAGACTGCTTTCCTCTGGATGCAGCTTCAGTATTGCTCTTCTCAAGCTACAGTTGTAGTTTAATCTGAAATATCTAGCTTGGCGCAAACTGGATAAAGAAACAAATGAAAAGCAATCAATCATTTGAGTCTTAAATGCTGAGATTAAGATTTAGGAAAAGAAAGGGGCTTAAAAGTTGTTAATTTTGGGTCTTCTCTCACCTGACTATTAACTGACAGAAAATAACATAGCTGACCTCTCAGGTTGGCAGAGGTCATAAGATGACCCTGTACTGATGGAGAGCTGAGAAGGCCGGCACCTCTCAAGCTTGCTGGGGGCAATTGGGCAACATCTGCGAAAATGACAAGTGCAAGTATGCTGCAGTCTAAGGGTCCCACCTTCGGCACTGACCTCGTCTCTCTTTCAACTTGGACCTTCTGGATAGTTTTCTCTAGAATTCAGAGGAAACCTCCTCCACTCTGAGGAACCGCCCCAGGGGAACATGATGCTGAACTTTCTGATATCCATGGTGTTCACTTCAGGTGATTCTCTCTTAGAGGTGAGGAGTTCCTTAACAGAAGAGGAATCTTAGTCTGCAAAGCAAGCCTAGAAATCTGACCCACTTCTGTGAGTTTCCATATGAAAGGAACAACTGTAGCTAGCCTGCTAGTGGGTGGCAGAGCAAGCCTGGAATCCTTACCTCACACCCACTCTCTTCCTGCAAGGATGCACAAAAACTGCAGACAGCACCTGAGTGGATGGGAAGGCAGCTTATTCGGGAGCTAAGTTTGCCATTGGAGGACCTACTGTGTTGGTTATAGCCAGGGTCTGGAGACCAACAGACCTGGGCTTAACTGTGTATCCAGTTACTAGCCCATGCCTCAGTTTCCCCATCTACTTAACGAGATTGAAAACAGCCTGTGTGCCAAGGTTGTTGTGAAATAAATGGATAATGCCTGTGAAACTACTTACCATGGTGACTAGTCTAAGATGTCTAATGGTCAGCCTTCATCATTGCCCACCAGTCTAATTGAGTCTTTTTCCTCCTGACTCATTAGGAGGTGATTGATATTGGCCAGCAGACCCCACTATTACCTGCCTCATCTCTTTTCTCTGCGGTTTTGCTTTTTCCTCACTGCAGCCCCAAATGTTTAGACCACCTACATCGGGGATAGTGGTGCTCATAAAACTTCAGAACTCAGACTGTGGCACAATCACAGACAACTTTCACAGTGTCCAAGTGTCTGGGATGTGCAAAGCATGATGGGCTTTCACTGTCTGGGCCACCTGTTAGCATGGCCTTCCACTGGCCGTGTGTTGTTTCCTCAGCCATGGAGGAGCTGTCTTAGGTCTTGGCCTCCCTGGTGGTGGCGTTCTTAGTGAAGGAGACCCTGCTCTATTTCAGATTACCAAGAGCTTAGGCAAGGCTTTCACATCCTTTTTATTTGTAGTACCTTGTAAATTTCTGCTAATCCGCAAATGTGTTGCCATATTCTGATTTTTTTATGACTGAGAACTATTGTTGTTAATAGGTTTACTTAAACTATTTTTTAATTATTTCCTAAGTAGGATTGTCTTTTTTTCTTTCTTTTTCTTTTTTCTTTTCTTTCTTTTTTTCTTTCTTTCTTTCTTTCTTTCTTTCTCTTATTTATTTATTTTGAGAAAAGACATCGTGTTTTCTTGATACAGTGCCTTACTATATAAATAATGTTGCAAGGCTTGGCCTGGTTGAAAGATTCCCTACTGTAATAATCAAAATTCAGCTGATACCTTTTGCAGCTCCTAGATTTAGCATCATTAGTGACAAACTCTCTTTATCAGGATGTCTCACAGCCAGACTGAAAATCAGTCACAGTAACAGCAGCCCACAGTTCCTTGTCTTATTCTAACTAAATTGTCCCTAACAGCTTAAAAATGAGCTGCAAAATTCTAAAGTGATTCATGCTCTCTTCTGCCCCTGTCATGGGGGCACTTTTTCAATTCTGCAATCCGGTTGCAACCCCATACTGAACTCTTGATCCTTCACTGCAGAAATTTGTTAGCTCTAGCTAGATTAGATTTTTCACAGCTAATCTAACTGCTGTAGGGGTTTGCAGAGTGGGGACAGAGCTGTGCTATTGGATTTGTCCAATTCATTTGACTCCAGGACTATAATTGCACTTATGTCTTACAAGGCTTTTATAGCCTCAGGCTGGCCAGCCGCATAAAAAACAAATTGGCAGTGATACAGTACGAGTGAAAAGGGATGAAAGGCCCACATTATCAGTCTCTAGGCAGCACTGTTCTGGCAGGAAGTTTCTTGGTTAATTTACAAATAAAACTTAGATTTTAGGATGGGCACACTGTCAGCTGAACAATGGGGATGTCAGGCCTGACTGTTACTTAGTAAAAGTAGCAGCCGGGCCCACTGAGGAGCAGGAATTCTTCAATCAAACAGACGACTCCTTCTGGAGCCAGCTGGCGATGTAATGCAATTAGTCGGGAAAGGAGGTCAGCCTATTAGGTGTGTACCATGACCAGTGTCACCAGTGCGTGCCGCCTGGCAGCAGCAGGCAGAATGGGCCAGGCAGAGGGACTTTAAAACTCTGTCAGGACGAGAAGTGGCAGGACATGGGGTTGATTTCTTAAGACTTAAGAACCGAGCATTTGTTCCAAGCCTGTTAAGCATCCGCGCGTTCTGGAGCCTGTTGTGCAACTGAAGCAGTAGCTGGCATGAATGACAGCTCCATCCCAGGATGAGACTCATCAGCCTCTCCCAGATTACACGAGTCGTGCCAGCTTGACTTGCGTGCATGCAACAAACTCACTGGTGGACTTCAGTTTGGGGGCCTCGATTCTGAATTCTCCAAAACTCACAAAATGACATCTCTGTAATGAAAGCCCCTTTAAACTGAGCTTCCAGAAGCTTCATGGAAGTTTCCAGAGTGTTCCTTCATATTCTGACACGGTGGACAATTTGGCCAGGTTAGTTTTACTTGTTTCACCTGCTTGTGTTCTTGTCTGAGGTGGAAGAGGGCATGTGTTTGCTCCTTGCTCCAGATCTATCAGTCAGTGGGTCCTGTGGCCTTAGCTCTGAGTTTCGCGAGTTAGCTAATGAAACTATAACTTGTCCAGAGATCTGGGGCACATGACATTG
The DNA here is from genome assembly GCF_028749965.1 of Puma concolor. NCBI lineage: Eukaryota > Metazoa > Chordata > Mammalia > Carnivora > Felidae > Puma > Puma concolor. The sequence continues at coordinate 95,804,545 of NC_141669.1, forward strand.
AAAGCAGCTTTGAAAGAATGAATATTGTATCATTGCCACACAAAAATAGCCTTTCCTTACCTACAAAAATGCCACACTGGGAGGACAGGTCTCCCTGGCTGTGGTTCTGAGACTACAGCCCAAACAGAGTTATGAAAGACTTGCTTGGATTATATAATTGAGGAACCTAATTGAGAAAGGCACAGTAAGTGCTAAAGTTCAGTAATCACTGTACTACCTAATGCCTTGCAGCTTATACTTCTGGATTGAGAGGAGCCATCACAGGCGTTAGGGTGCTGGCATTAGGTGGTAGCCCCACATTTGAAGGGTATTCAGTAGATATGTTCTTCCCATTCTGACTTTAGTGCCAGCATTATATCAAGGGGCATACAACCACCTAGAAGGTTGCTTCTCTTTATAGGATGAGAGTAGCCCCACTATCACAATTACCTTTTGCCGGTCTAAATTCCTCCCAAAATTTCAGTTTGATACTATTCCTATTTCCCTTGAAAACATGCCTCTACTGTGTTGCTGGTGATGCTGGCTACCATGTTTTTACTCCAAAAGGATTGAATTTCAGGAGTGTGTTGTGAGGGCCTGGCATGTTCTATTAAAAAGGAAAGAGAAAAGAGAGGTGGAAATAGAGAAACATAGAGAGCTGTTCAGTGTTGCTGTGAGAACCCAGTGTCTTTTTTTTTTTTTCTTTTAACTATTTATGGGTAGAATGGGTTGGCTACACCTTTCACCTGCTACCCTTCTAGCCTTTACATGTCAGAGGGGGAGAAGAAGAAAAAAAGAATCATACTAGATAATTTTATATTTAGAAAGTCTTAGGCACCATTAAATTGTTCTGGATCATCATGACTCGTACTGAATACCCACAGTTACATTTGTCCCAGAGTTCATGTTCAGAATAGTTGAATCGGGCACCCCTCACTGTAGGGGCCACCTGCAGATGCACCTGTACCTCCCTAGAGCAAAGGTACTGGCATAAGTCTTTTTTAAAAAAAAAATTGACTTAGGGGCGCCTGGGTGGCTCAGTCAGTTGAGCATCCAACTTCGGCTCAGGTCATGATCTCACTGTCAGTGAGTTCGAGCCCCGCGTCGGGCTCTGTACTGACAGCTCAGAGCCTGGAACTGTTTCAGATTCTGTGTCTCCCTCTCTCTCTGCCCCTCTCCCACTCATGCTCTGTCTCTCTGTCTCTCTCTCTCTCTCTCTGTCAAAAATAAATAAACATTAAAAAAAATTGAGAGTAAAAAAAAATTGACTTACACAGTCATTCCCAGAAACATGAAAGAGTGAAGAATAAGAAAGCATTGCAGCAAACCAACTTCCTTTAACTTTGTAAATGGAAAGGAGGCCATGTTGGGGGTCACCTTGGTTTTTTCTTTTGTGATCAAAAGACACGGTGCCCCTGAATTTAGTCATGTTTGGGGGGGTTCGTCTATTAAATAAGCTAGGAAGCCAGAAATACTTTTTTCGTGGTGGTAGATAGCATTCTCCTGCAGTGTGTGGGAGAACCAAACCTTAGATTTTCCATAGGTGTCCAAGGACCTTCACCAGTCAGCTTTTATGGTTGTAGGACTTCAATTTTGGCCAACATTTTAGTCTTTATAATCTAGTTTCTTTTAGTCACATTTTCAGGCTTATTTCATCTGTGGCTTTCTCCAGCCCAGGATGTGCAGTCATTATGCAGGAGCTTTATCAAAGACGTTCTTGCGTCTGAAGAGCTTGGCCCGGGAGGAAGTCTCAAAGGGCCCCTTCCCCTGCTCAGAGAGGCCAGGAGTCTCTGACTTGTTTTTGGACTTGATGGCCTCTTTGTGTATAAAATGACAAAAACAGTGGGCCACACTATCTGAGCTGTGGCAGTACACCTGGCTTAGGTGGCTGTGAGCAGTAGGAATGGCACTGAGAGACCTGGCCAGGCCCGCCGTGCTGCTCACTGTTCATGCACCTTGTATAGGTGCTGCCTTTGCCTTCCTGAGCCCCATCTCCTTCTTGTCACGTAACAGAAAGATGATGTCTCCTGCCTCAGAGAGTACGCGGAAAGGCTAAAGAAAATAATACATGCGAACATACTTTCTGGATAGGAAGGCACTCTTTGAAGGCTAGGTACTAGTGTTCTTATTAAATTGAAGTCGTGTTTATTAGTTTCTTAAACAAAGGTAATTTATGCAAACTTTTTCTTAAACCTTTGTCACAAATCTAGTTCTTATACATTTGGTAATTGTGTTAGAGTGGCTTATGTTCTCTTGTATTCAAATTTTTTTCTTAATAACCATCAAATTAAGAATGTTATGAAGCCGTATTGTAATATGGAATAAAAGGATCATGTTGTTAATTGTTTAGAAACACGCTCAGCAATATGAAACATAAGGCTTTAATGCAAGAGTAAAATTCAATTTAACAAAATCCTCGAAAAGGTGTTGTCCCCATCCAGGCATAACGTACCTTCTGTGCTTCTATGCATCATCTCAATGCTAGTGTAGTTCATAAAAAGTGAGAGGTGTTTTCATGTACTTGTGTTTTTTTTAATCCTCATAGAAGACAGCAGTGTTATACCTTTGTTTGGTAGTGAAATACTTTTGCCTCTGAGTATTATAATTCAATTTGTAAGCCACGACCCCTCATAAACTGCTGTTATCACTCTGATTAATAAAGAGCCAATTGGCCATTGCAGCTTCGTCACTTGGGGAATGACGAGGTCCACATCGTCTGGTCTGAACACTCCAGGGACTACCGCAGGGGCATTATCCCGACTGCCTTTGGAGACGTTTCAATCATTATTTACCCAGTGAAGAATCACATGTTCTTTATCGCGATCACGAAGAAACCCGAGGTACGTTTTCACTGCATTATCACGCTGACTCATACAGCATTTGCCATACAATTCACTGTTTTTGAGAAACAGTGATATAAATATGTTAAAGGGGACTTTTGTCCAACTGGTGAATGTCTCACATGTATCTGAATTACACATGCTATAAAGAAATTCAGTATGAATTGAGATTTTCAGAGTATCTTTCCTCATGAGCACAGAATTCTGTATTTTATTACTAGACTCTTTAAAAATTAGAACATAAACACATTCATGATATTTTAAATGTTTTAAATTTAATTTTTTTTAATTAAAAAAATTTTAATTTTATATCTGGGACACATTGATTAATAATAATAATAATAATAATAATAATAATAATAATAATAATAAAAGTTGAAAGAACCCCATGTCACATCAAGCATTTTGTGGCTGGCCACGGGTACAGAATTCGACCTGGCATGACAAACAGGCACTGCTCACCGAGCCTCTGACTGCTGCTAATAGGGGTCAATCCTGAAGGATTGCAGGCATGTCTGTGAAGAGGTTAGGCCTCTGCAACACAGCCCATGTGATGACTTTTAACAATTGAAGCACCTTGCCACTGGATCAATGCAACCATGTCAATTGGTATCGATCATGGGAATGGCTGGAACAATCCAATGGTTATGTGCCCTGTAGTAAATTGGCTGGGGCTTCGATCCTTGCCATGCCTTTACTGGTATTTTAGCCATGCTTTATATAATGACTTGTTTTTGTGTTGGAATTATTAATAGAAGGGTTCATTTTTAAGTTTTTAATTAAATGTTAGGCATAGTTAAGTCACTCCTCAAGAAAACAACTTCATGCTCTAGCTTGGTATTAAGTGTGATCTTCATTTTTGTTCCAAATTGTTCTACTAAAGAGGTTAAAAGTTACCATTCTAAACCCTCTGTTTTTGAGCTTTAAAATAAGCGGTAACTGTCATTTACTGGGATTTTAATATAATCTTTGGTGTTAAAGCTGTAAGCATTAAAGAGCTAAGAAATGAAAGGTGCTTCAAACCGTAGCTGGCTCAGAGTAAAAGCTGTTGGATATTATTACTATTACTGCTGTTATTTTTCTATTACAGTCACTACCATGAAAAGAGAGTAAATAATGAATCCCAAGTGTAACATGCTTATCATTTCTCAGTCTAGACACAGTGTGGGTTACCTTCTGAATTTAGGAAAGTCTCACTCTGGCCGGTGAGGCGCCTGACATAAAGAAAATCCTCTTTTCTATTCAGGGAGTGAAGATGCCTCAAGTTCTTCATAGTAAATATTGGTGTTATCTTTCTTTTTTTTTTTCCTATTGTTTACTTATTTCAGAGAGGGAGACTGCACACATGCGTGTATAGGAGGGGCAGAGAATGGGATACAGAGAGAATCCCAAGCAGGCTCCATGCTTTCAGCACGGAGCCTGACGTGGGGCTTGATCCCACAAACCATGAGATCATATCCTGAGCTGAAATCAAGAGTCAGACACTTAACTGACCCCTTGGTGTTATATTTGATTCACGTTTTTGTGTGTGTGAAGTTTTCACTCTCGTGTAAGAAAATGGCTCTGAGTGCTAATAACATTTGTGTCTGTCCAGGAAGAACACTAACGTTTTCAGCAGAAAACATTAATATTAGATTCAGTGTCCTATAGCTTCCAAACCGGGAAAATGTGGTTCTTTAATATTTAGTATGGATTAACTGGCTTCATTAGTTCATTTTCAACACATGGCCCTGTAAAACATCATTTAGCATCCTAAAAACATCTCCTTTATTTTTGTAGTAAATAAAGAAATATAAAAGGTATTTCAATTCATTTTATAGTGTGAAGAGTGACACTTTAAACTTTCTTTGAAAGTGATTTTTAAAAAGGTATTAAATTTTTAACACATGAAAACAAGTACTAACATACCTTTTTAAAATTTCTTTAGAGAATGTAAGTTTTATAAATTTGGTCATAAATTTTGACAAGATGAATTGAGCAAATCGCTGTCTTAATATTTCAATTCAAAAAGCCTAAAGGGAAGAAGAGAATAATGGCCAACTGAAAATTTAGCGTTATCCCCACATTTAAAGTACAAACCATTACAATGTAATAAAATTAATCCAGACATTTCCAGGGCAAGTGTGGCTGACCTTTTGTTCACCAACCACTGACCCCAGGGTGAATGCAAGAGGCTTGTGGAGGGAAAGTCTGTTTGTTTGGCTTCAGTCCCTGGTATTTAAATTGCATTCCCTAATCAAATGAAAAGGCTGTCCTCTCTATCAGGTTACAGAATCCATGGCAACATTTGGCCTTTTATATCCATAATGTTAGCCTTTTTGTTTGCATCTAAGTAGAGACACCTGGAGCAATGTTAACATTAACCGATTTAGCATTAATAGCTTCATTATATAAGAATTTCTGATCAGATAGCTGTTACTTTTGTTATATTGCTTCAGCTTGTATTGTTGTCATTTTTTATCTCCCTGCTTGGCAACCAGGCAATGATTTGCAAATTTTTTTTGTCTTGATTAATTAAGCAATATAATTATCAGTAACCGTGATGCAGTCTTTGCTCAACAAAGCTTCTGAGAGAAAACAATGGTAAGTCTGTTAGTATGAATGCATTCCACGCGTCCCAGATGCATGAGGATATTATGGACAATGAGGGGAAAGGCCGCCTGTGAGCGAGGACAAAGGGTGCCACGCAGACTCGACACACTGCACATACCGCCAGGGACATGCTGCGGGCTCCCTGGGACACAGACGCCTCGTTAGATTACAGCTAGTCAGCAGAGATTAATTCTCAGCCATTTGGTGCAATAATTTACCCATTCCCCAGTCTTTTAACTAGTGCTCCTCACTGTGGAAGTAAAGGCTTTGTACTCAAAAGGTTTATTTAACCTTGCCTACTTTTACGGGTCTCCACCAAAATTGTTATTTTTGTTTAAAAATTGTATTGATGCAGCCACTTGAAATTGAGGAATATGCTTTTGGAGGAGGACAGGATTATGCACAAGTTTCAACAATTGTAGGTAGAGTCAAAGGCATTTCTTTTAGCACCTGTATATTTCAGCTGAATATAGTATGACTCTGGTCTAAGTCCATTTATTTTACTGGTCTCTGGGCAGCCATACTTCTCTAAGAATAATTTTAATCCTTTTTTAGGAGGGGGGGAAAAAACCTCATCAGTACACAAAAGTCCTGCTCATTGGGTAGAGTCATGCATATTCAAATTGTACTTTCATTCACTCAGCCTCATTAATAGCGTATGTAATAATGTAGGGCTATTTGTAATACAAGCTCACAGGCAGCATTGCTTCCAAGTCCTTTGAAATTTAACATATTTCGCTTTTTCATTCCATACACCTCCCTTAAATATACAAATTATGTGCCTGGCAGAATCCGCCTCCTCTTAATAATACACAGCACTTGCGAAATGGTATGTTGAAGAAATGTGGGTGTGCTTGTGTGAGCACAGAAAACCCTTGCATCTGAGAGGCCACTCACTTCTTGAGCTTTTTATTGAACTTAAATAAATAAATAAATAAATAAATAAATAAATAAATAAATAAATATCAGTGTGTTTAGCCACATGATTTCATTGCTAAATTACTTTCAAAGTAAGTTCACCTCTATAAACATTGACACAGTAGTCTTTGGTCACAGAAAAGAAATGTGCTGCTATCAGATTGGGCTTTTTTTTTTACTTCTACTTTTATTACTAAGTCAGGGAAGATTTGCATATAGAGCAGAACATGTGTGCCTAAAAGTGTTTGTTCTGTAAAAAAGGGGTTCATAAAGCTTCCATATTGCAGTGAGGACCCGTGTTGCTTTTCTTTTTCAGTAACTGAAAATAATTTTGATGCTCAAAACATTTTTGCCTTTATGAATTTGTGAAGGTAGGTTTCAGTGTTTCTGTCATGTTTACCTCCAGGCACATTAGTGACTGGCTAGCGACTGGCCAGAGGGCGGATGTGCTGAAGCAGCCTTGACCAGGAGCAGTTAAGACAAGAGGCAGCTTTGGTGAAGCCAAGGGTCCTCTTCATCACCTCAGCCAGAATGTCGGTTTTGTAAATGAAAAGACGTGTTAATGTCCTCCAACCTCTACTTTCTTGGCCCTGGTATATTTGGACGTGGGAGAAAAATGGATGATTCAGTCACTTCTGAGCAGTATAGGCAGGAAAGAATGCTAGGAGACCGGGTAGGGGGCCAGGGTTCCAGTTCCTGTGCTGCACAAGTGGGTGGGGTGTCTTGGGCAGGTCTCTTAATTTCTTTGGACTTTTATTTCCTCAGCTGTAACACTCACTGGGGACAGAGGTCTCTCTGCAGTCCTTTTTAGGGATTTTAAGTGCCCCTTTAAGATGATGGGCCCTGTTGGATCATCCTGTTCCCAGATGTCTGTCCTTTCCCCAAGCTGCCCCAATTCACCACGTTGCTGTCAAGGTGGTATTTGGCTTCCTTGCAGGCTCAGCAGCTACTGGGAGTGTGTGACTGTATGCACATGTGCATGCGTGTGCGCATCCCTCTTTAGGAAGGCAGCTAGCCCAGGACCTTCACCTGGAGCCAGTGCCTAGAAATGCTGGTTAAGGTTGATCCACCAGAAATCATAAGGGCATTTGCAGATGCAAGGTCAAGAATGGCCAGTATTTGCACCTGTGTTTGAAAGGAAATCTTTTACTAGTGTGGCTTCATTATATATGGACTATGTTTCACTGCAACATGGTTATGGAAATTTCTTTTTATTTCATATGTGTAATTTTCTTAAATATTTGTCTCAACCCCAACCAAATAACCTTTTTGAGATTAAGTCATATCCTTTAAAACACTCTGGGAAATTCTCAGGGAAAATAACTTGTTAACTTCCTAATATGTGAAGAAGCATTTATTTTGAAAGAAAACTGAGGGGCACCTGGGTAGCCCAGTCAGTTAAGCATCTGACTCTTGGTTTCAGCTCAGGTCATAATCTTGCAGCTTCATGGGTTCGAGCCCCGCATTCGCCCCAGTGTTGGCACTGTGGAGCCTGCTTAGGATTCTCTCTTTTCCCGTCTCTCTCTGCCTCTCCCCCACTTATGCTGTCTCTGTCTCCCTCAAAATAAATAAATAAATAAAAAGATAACTGAAAACACTGAATAACCAGAATTTACTGAAATACATTATTTTTTTTTTAAGATTTTATTTTTTTACGTAATCTCTACACCCTACATGGGGCTTGAACTTACAACCCCGAGATCAAACATCACATGTTCTACTGACTGAGCCAGCCAGGCACCCCTAAGATACGCTATTAAATGGGTTACTGCAATAGATTCTGTTTTGGTAATTTATTGTTAATTGTTATTGGGGCTTTCTTAGTAAAGGAATGACATTGGGAACTTGGGGAAAGGCAGCTGTCATTTGCAGATGTTATATCAAAAACAAATTTCTTCTCTACTTCATTGCCACTCCTAATTAGAGGAATTCCCTGGATACAAGGGATTTATATTATTTCTTTTGTCTGGTTTTTGAAAGACTATCTGAGTCACCCACAAGCAGTTGCCAAAGAATAATAAAGAACATTTATTTATATGATAAGCCTCAATACAGATGGAAAAAAATCTATAGCCTATTATTAACTCTGAGCTCCTGTTTTATCCTTTACAACAATTTGGCTATTGAGAATTCTTTCTGCATTGATTTCTCTCAAAAGTTGGCATTGTTTTCCCTTTTTTTTTTTCAGTTGTCCTTTGATATATACGTCTCTCTCTCTCTCCTTTGCCTTATCCTTATCCTCCCTCCCTCGGCAGCCAGAGCCAGCTTACGTGAACATACACCGAGTGGCAAATGGTAGAGCCCGTTTTGTGTCAGAAACCAAGACCTCTGAGCTGCCTCTGTAGGAAGGGCCTTCTGGACAAGAGACCAGACGTGTTCTCCGCATCCTTTGGTCAGGGTGTCACAAGCACACAGAACTCCTCTGTGAGAAGGAAACAAGGCCACTGCCCCTGGAATCCAAGAACTTACCCTGAAAGGCTTATTTTCTGTGCTGTCCTTCATTAGCTTGTTGTTTGTTGTTGTAGGGGGTTTTGTTGTCTGGGTTTCTTCATACGTACTTCCATTACAACTGCGTGTCACTGATTATGGACTGCTTTTAGCATAAATCGTAGGAAGAATTGCACTTATTGGGGCGCCTGGGTGGCTCAGTCAGTTAAGCGTCCAACTTCGGCTCAGGTCATGATCTCACAGTTCATGAGTTCGAGCCCCCCGTCAGGCTCTGTGCTGACAGCTCAGAGCCTGGAGCCTATTTCAGATTCTGTGTCTCCCTCTCTCTCTGCCCCTCCCCTGCTCAAGCTCTGTCTCTCTCTGTCTCAAAAATAAATAAACATTAAAAAATTAAAAAAAAAAAGAATTGCACTTATTATCTAAGGAATATATTTAAAATTCTTTTAAGTGTGATGTTACTAAAAATAGGAAGGGTTATTCTTTCTTATTTTTTTATTTGTTATAATTGTCACCTGGACTGGGCAACGCTGAATAATTTTAGACTGCAAATAGCTCCTTGATTTTCCTCTTTGGAATAAAGATGCCCACTTCCCCTAACCCTGCAAGTACTGAGGAGAGACACTCATTTGTTATGATTAGTAAAACTAATAGTTTCATCCTTCTTTGTTCCTGTCTGAGTCTCCTCAAGTGTGACTCTTCCTCTGTTTCTAGGTGCTGATCTCAAAATAGGTTTAGCCAATCTTGGCAGTTTTTACATCTCTGTGTTTTAACTGTGGAGCCTTTTCTCAGACCCACTAAATGAAAGAAGAGGTGTAGCAGCAGAAGCCTGCTCAAGACCTAAGACCACACCATAGCCCTTTCATCCTGGCCTTTCAGGCATCTCCATGAAGCAAATGATAGCCAGTCACAATGTGACCTTGTTCTAGAAATGTACAGCGGGGACAACAGACTTGGTTAATGGCCAGTGGTCAGAGCCTCAGGATCTGGACGCCTTCTGTCAGTCATTCAGGCAGCATATCTATTAAGGCTGCTTCATGCCAGATACTGTGTCAAGGGCTGGCAATCTCATACTCCCGGAATCCCAGTTTTAGTAAGGGAGACAGCCAACAAGTAAGTAAGTAAACGGTTCAATTAGAGACTTTCAGATAGGAGCTTTGGTGTTATAAAGAAGATAAAACAGAGTGATAGGATGGACCAGAAGGCGGCTGCTTTAATTCATGTAGGGTGAATTCTAGTTTCCAATCCAGCATGTAGGGAACTTAGAAGTCATCACTCCCATTCTAACAACATGAGAAAAGCTGAACAAACTGAAAATCAACAACTCTTCTTTGATGCATCAGAGAATTGAAGTCACAAGGAAAATCACTGCTCCCAAAATTGTAGTGACAGAGAGTCACAACTTGCCATAGCAGAAGGCCAGGAACAGAAACCCCTGGGGAATCAATGACAAGATAGGAAAATGTCAGCTCTAGTTTACCGATTGCTGGAGGCTCCATGTACACAAATTTGAGAGTTAGAGTCAAGAGGGGCCTGGTCTTTGGGAGACCCCCCCACTTTTGTGTGTTTTCCCTCTAGGAGTCCTACCACTTTCTCACAAAACCTACCACTTTTCTCACATGATGAGGAAAAACCCATCATGCTTCAGTAGAGGGAGGGAAAGAAGCCATTTTGAAATACACCTAGAGCATTCTGTTCTTCTGAATGAGATCTGTCCTCAAGAGGAAATGTTTTACCAGAGCCTTACCTACTGGGGTTTTACCAGAACCAACTCAAGCTCCCTCTAGCTTTGCTGTCTCACATAAGGAGGAAGTATGTGTGTTTGGCAGGGAGTGGGAAGCACTTGTGAAGGTCCCAGCCCAGAGACACAGGCTCACTGAGAGACTGAGACCTGATCATAGGTCTGTGGGACACTTCTCCCCCACACCTTATCACTACATCAAAAGGACATTTGTACACTAACAACTGAAAGAACCGCACATCTAAGACCTTGTTTAAGAGGGACAGGGGAGACAAAAACACGGGCATACAAGGAGATTTTAGCCTTTGACACCATCATCTGCAGCTTCAGCAGACAATAAAGACAGCCTAACTCCGAGACAGACAAACATAAAGTGTCACACTAAAGGCTGATTTACTTCAGTTCCTCTTACATGGTATATTCTATTTAGCTTCCCACAAAAAAAAAAAAAAAAAAAAAAAATTACAAGGCATACTAAAAGTCAAAAACAAACAAACAAACCCAGCTTCAAGAGACAGAGCTTGCAAGCATCAGAATCAGACTCAGATTTGGCAGAGATTTTGAAATTATCAGACCAGGAATTTAAAATAACTATGATTACTGTGTCAGGGCTTATAATAGAAAAAGTGGACAGCATGCAAGAAGAGATGACCAATGTAGCAGAGATATAGAAACTCTAAGAAAGAGTTGAAATGCTAGAAGAAAAAAACACAGAAATGAAGAATGCTCATCAATCAACTGGACAGCTGAGGAAAGGAACTGTGAGCTTAAACATAAGTCAGTAGAAACCCTGAAACTGAACTACAAAAGGAAAAAGGATAAAAAAAAAAAAAAAGCTGAGCAAAACATTGAAGACCTATGGGCCAATTATAAAAGGTGTAATATACACCTAATGGGAATACCAAGAGCAAGAGAATGGTAGAGAAGAAATATTTGAATTTATAAGTAAATATACTTTATATAATATATTTTAATATACATGAGAATTTTTCAAATTAATGACAGATACCAAACCACAGATGCAGAAAACATAGGGAATAAATACCAAGTAGGGTAAATACTAAAATATCTATACCTAGGTATATCATATTTGTACTATATGTTATAAATTGAATATTTTTGCCCCTCTAGAATTCATTTTTTGAAACTCAACCCCCAAGTGTGATGGTATTTGGAGATGGGGCCTTTGGGAGGTGATTAGGTCATCAGGGTGAAGCCCTCAGGAATGAGATCAGTCTTAAAAGATACTCCAGAGCATTCCCTTACCACTTCCTCCATGTGAGGACACAGAGACAGCCATCTGTGAAGCAGGAAGCAGGCTGTCACCAGACACCAAGTCTCCTGACATCTTAATCTTGGACTTCCCAGCCTCCAGAATTGTGAGAAACTAATTTCTGTTGTTTATAAACCACCCAGTGTATGATACGTTGTTATAGCAGCCCAGACTAAGGTACTACCAAAAATCAAAAACAAAGGGAAAATCTTGAAAGAAACCAGAGTTAAAACATAACTGTAGAGGAGCAAGCCCAAATATTACAGTGGACCTCTCTTCAGAAATCATATAAGAAAAAAGCAAGTGGATTAAAACATTTAAATTGCTGTGAGAAAGAAACCTGCTATCCTAGGATTCTGTGTCCTTCAAAAGTGAAAGAAAAAATAAAGACTTTCTCAGACAAAACTTAGGAAACTTGTGGCCAATAGACCTGCCTTACAAAAAAAAGTTAAACTCATCAAGAAGGAAAATTATGCAGATCAGAAACAGAGATCTACTTTAAAAAGGAAGAGCGTTAGGGAAGAAATAAATGAAGCTAAATGAAATCTTTCATGTTTCTTATTCCTAATTGATCTAACAGATAACTGTTCCAAATAAAAATAGCAACTATGTATTCAGTGATTGGATAAGTAATGAATGACAGCGACAGTTATGAGGATGGAAGGGAAGAATTGGCAATGCTCTGTTGTAAAGTACTTGTACTGCCCGTGAAGCAGGATAGTGCTATGAAAGAGGACCTGGATTAGTTTTAAGTGTATATGTCAAACTCAAGAACAATCACTGAAAAAAGTTTTTTAAAAAAAGGGTATCATAGATATGCTAAGAGAAAAACTGGAATTATATAAAATGCTCAATAAAATCAGAGAAAGCAGAAAAAGAGTAGAAAACAACAAGAGGAGCAAGTGAAATACAGTAACAAATACGGTAGATATTCATCTAACTATATCAGTCATCACTTTACATATCAAGAGTCTAAATGTACCAATTAAAAGAAAAAAGACTGTCAGAGTGGATTAAAACAAAAACAACAAGACCCAACTCTATGTTGTCTACAAGAAACCCACATTAAATTATAAAGACACAGATTAAAAGTAAAGGGATGGAGAAAGATATCCCACACTAACCCAGATCAGGACTAACTGTGTTAATGCCAGACAAACCCTGTCTTCAGAGCAAGAAAATTATCAGGGATGAAGAGGGGCATTACAAGTGGGCAGAGAAAGTTCCTCTAGGGGGTGATGTTTAAGTTCCCCAAGAGATGACCCTGAATGGAGCAGGAGCATCAACCAAAGAGGACAGAAAGAACAAAGTCCTTACACAGGACATGAGCTTCATGAGTGAGGAAAGCTATCTACTGGCCCTGGGATGGGGAGAGGAAGGCTGGGGGAGCTGAGAGCTTCCATGGCCCCATGGTGAGGATGCTGACCTTGATGAGCTTAGAAAGGCAGGCAGTCTAACCACATTTTTTTTTCTGTAAAACAGGGACAAAGTGTCAGCCTCATGGAATTGTGGCAGGAATTATATACTTTATACATATGTATGCACACACACACACACACACACACACACACGCACACACACACACATTGAGCACTGAGCTCATAACCTGGCCCAGAAGAGGGAGTTTAATAACAGTAGCCCCAGCCATTGGGCTTATCATTAAAAATCAAATATTCCTGGGCTCTTTAACCTCTTGTTCTATGATTCATTTGTTATTCTGTCTTGATATAACCTCTTAATTAATTCCAAAATAGATCAGTTAATTATGTATATTACTTTAATCTCCAGTTACTAAAAATCATAGATTCCAAAGGCATCAAAGGAGAAGTTTTAGGCCCAGTTAATGAATCAACCTACTATAAAAGACATTCATAGATATGCCATGATTGTTCCCTAAGGGGACTTTCTCCCTATTTGGAAGTTCTTTTTCTGTGTCTACCCCAGGCTCTGCAAAATAGAGTGTAAGTCTGTTTTTGCTTTTCTTTCAAGAAACCTGTCCAAGTCCAATGAGCCATTTTCCAGCTGGTCCCTCCTCAGAGAGCATTGCCCTTATAGAGTTACACATTCGCAGAGGACACTGTCATGCCTTCCCCTTTCCTCATCTGTTCTAAGGGAACAACAGATGATCTTTAAGGGCTCTTCTACCTCTGCCATCAAGGATTCCAGGACCTGCTACAGTTTCTCCCTCTGGGAAGTTCACAATCCTGTAGTATGAACTTATGGACTGAAAGAGTATATTTGGACCCATAAAGTTATGCTTCAGATGTCAGCATCAGTGACAGATAGATTGGTTAAAAAATTGCATTGAAGTACAATAACTTTCCCACTGGCAAAAACAATAGCAGTTATGTTATTCACCAGAAAGACTGAGTCCATAGACTGAAATCTTTATTAAAATTTTATAAAAAGTAAAATGTGTTCAATTCTAAGCACTCTCATGTGCTCTGTGGTTCCATGGGTCTTGTACAGATCAATTCTTGACAGGAGAATCCCTTACTGACAGGCACTTTTGGCTTTGGAGTAACTGGAGTCGAGCTTCTCCAGAGGAATATCCTTGGCCACGCCATGCTATGACATGGAAAGCCAGCACTGGTCAGCTTAGCCCCATGGCTATTCTTGAGTCTTTTCATTTCTCTCTGAGTGGTACTGATGCTCCACACATTCCCCTAGATACCTGTTGTAGGTCTTCCCAGTCCTCAAGTGCACTTTCCAGCCTCCTCTCCTGCCTTTCTCCCTTTAGCGGCCCTGCCTCTGACTTCCCACTGGGATACAGAAAGTCCCTCCACCTCTGTGTGCAGCCGTTTGCCTCATCCAGCCACAGTCTTTGTCTTTACTTCCCTATAATGCATCTAACACCAACTAATGCTCGGCCAGATTAGCACCTCCCAGAATACATTGTGGGGACACCACCTTAGCAAAGGGAGCCAGTGCCCCCTCACCCTTTTGGCTCTGCTTTCTACCATTTGTCTGAGTGTCCCTCTCCTTTCACACATCTCTGCCAATACCCACAGTCATGACCACCTCCCACACTGTGGCTTCTGTGGCGTCTCTCAGCTAGAAGAGGACTTTCTGCTGTTCCAGAACATTGTATCTGTACCCATCCTAAAGCTTTTTTTTTTTTTCCTTTTCCTTTATTGGCCTTCTTGAATGTATAATTTTATCTCCCCTATGAACTGTTTATGCTTAAGAGTTCTGACTTATTTACCTCTGTATTCCATTACAGCCTTACTGGGGCTTTGATCAAAGCAGGCAAATACATAACTAGTAAACAGGAAATCTGAAATCTCTTCCCTTTTGACCCAGAAAGATTCTATGTATTCTTCAAATTTTTCAGGCAAGAGTTTGGAGTCCTATAATCCATTTTCCCCCAAAACTATCTTCTATTATTTAGAAAATGTATTTGTATAATATAAAGATTAAAATATATGGAAATAAACAGTCTCTTTCTCAGAAACATAGCTTATACTTCTCTTAAAGTTTTTACCCTTATCTCAATATTATACGGTTTTCCTACCTTGTCTGTCATTAAGATAGTACTATTTGCAAGCCACTTCAGGGATTAATATAGCATTTGTGTCAGCCACTCTGTGAGGGGAGTAGGACATACCATGCCTCTCCTGGGCTCTGAATATGTCCATATGTGTAAGTGTAGTAAGTTACCAAGGAGACTTGGTTTCTTGGCAGCCAAACCAAGTCCAGAATTTGACTCCTGGTTGTCTCGACGTCTTTGAGCCCAGAAAGGTGTTCGTTTTCACACCTGTGTGTGGATGCTCATTAATGAAAGGCTGTTCACATTTTTGTGGTTCTGTGTACACATCCTGTGTACACTTTACAGGCATATGTGTGGAGTCCAGCAGAAACTCGAAGCTGACCCTGTGCATTGTCACCCTCCTCTTGCCTAATAAAAGCAGTGCCAAAAAGCTGGGTGCAAAAATCATGGCCATATTTTTGTTATGAACACAAGCCCCCAGTTTTCAAAACGGGTTGTATAACTGACCAAACTGGGCAAGTCAAGCCACCCATACTCTGCACGTATAGCTCCCAGTGTGGCCTGGATCTCTGTAGATCTGCACGTGGCAGTGTTGCAGTTCTGGAAGCTAGAGTTATCCACGAGGAACTTGAAGAGAGCTCAATTGTTCACTACCTTGTTTTGGAACATCAAGATGTCTGGACTGAGTCTGTGAGATATTAATTCCCACAAATCAACTGGAGATTCCAGCTCATTTTCTGTGTCCCAAAGATTCTCCTTTGCCCTGGCTGCAGCAGCTGGATACCTCCTCGTGCTGGCACGCTAAGCAGTATTTCAGGATGAACTTCAGTGACGTCACTTCTCCACAAAAAAAGCTTTCTCCACTTTCATGATATCTGGCTGAGAGAACCTGGGTGGTTCTGGGCCTGGGTGCAGGCCTGTTAAGGAGAAAACCACATGGGCTACACTTTCTAGGTTTGTGCTGCCTCTCCCAGATGTGATCGGGACTCCACAGGCATCTCCTAACTTGCAACTGGTGAGGAAATCTTACTAATCTCAGGCTCTGGTCATCATGCTGGGAGAGGGCAGTTGTGAGTCAGAAACTTTAGTTTGTTGTGAACATACATGCGTGATGGATGAAATGCCAGGTTATGGTTCTGATTATTAATTGTATTAGCCTTTTTCCAAAGAGCCAGATTTTGATCCTGGTTATTCTCTCTGTTGTGTGTTTATTTCTATTTCATTTAAGCCTACTTCTGTCTTTATTATTTCTTCCCTTCCAGTTTCTTTTGAATTATTCTTTTGGATTTAAATATTTCTTGAGCTGGGTGCCTATCTCATTAAGTTTCAGTTTTTATTCCTCGCTCATATGAGCATTTAATCCCACATATTCCCTGTCGTTACTGCTTCAACATCTAATATCTACTATTTTCATGATTATTTAACTTGACATACTTTTAAGTTAGTATTTTTGTTGACTCCTGAGTTATTTAGAAATACATTTCAGGGCGCCTGGGTAGCTCAGTCGGTTAAGCGTCCGACTTCGGCTCAGGTCACGATCTCGCAGTTCATGGGTTCGAGCCTCACGTCGGTCTCTGTGCTGACAGCTCAGAGCCTAGAACGTGCTTCAGATTCTGTGTCTCCCTCTCTCTCTGCCCCTCCCCCACTTGTGCTCTGTGTCTCTCAAAAATGAATAAATGTAAAAAAATTTTTTTTAAAAAAAAGTATGTTTCTTAATTTCTAAACATAGATGTTTGTGCTGGGTATTCTTGTGTTGCAATTTTTTTTTAACTTAATGTGTCTTTGGGCACAGAATATAGATTGTATGATTTCAGGCTTGAAATTGAGACTTGCTTTATGACCTAGAACAGGGCTCAGCAAAGTTTTCCTATAAAGGATCAGGTGGTAAATCTTTTAGGCTTTGTGGCCCACAGAGTATCTGTGACAGCTATTCAACTCTGCCATTGCAGTGTGAAAACAAGTATAGGCAATATGTAAGTGAAGGACTGTGGTTCTGTTCCAGTACAATTTTATTCTAGGCTGATTTTGAATTTCATATAATTATTACATGTCACAAAATATCTTTTTCAACCATTGAAAAAAGGAAAAACCATTTTTAGCTTGTAGGCCTTACAGAAAAGGCACCAGGCTTGGAAATAGGCACCATAGTCTGTATTTGTGGATCGTTGGCCTACAATATGGTCAGTTTTTAAAACTGTTCTGTGCATGCTTGAAATGGATGTCTTCTACAATTGTTGGGTGAAATATTTTGTATGTATCCATGAGGATGAGTTTGTTATTGTGTTGTTCAAACTTTCTATATACTTGCTTGTTTTTTACAAAATATTTTTAATATAGCATTAATAAAGAAAAGGGTACAAATTATAAGTGTACAACTTGATGTTTTCAAAGCACATTTTTTAACGTTTATTTATTTTTGGGACAGAGAGAGACAGAGCATGAACGGGGGAGGGGCAGAGAGAGAGGGAGACACAGAATTTGAAACAGGCTCCAGGCTCCGAGCCATCAGCCCAGAGCCCGACGCGGGGCTCGAACTCACGGACCGCGAGATCGTGACCTGGCTGAAGTCGGACGCTTAACCGACTGCGCCACCCAGGCGCCCCTCAAAGCACATTTTTTAATGCTTCCCAGATGTAAACATAGGATATTGCCAGCCATCAGAAATCTCCCTACACTCCATCCCAATCACTAATCTCTCAAAAAGGTAGCCACTTTTCTATTTTGACTTCTGTCACCATTGATTGGTTATACCTGTTTTTGAACTATAGATGGAATTACATTATGTGAACTTCTTTGTGTCTTTGTTTCTTCTTTGTTTCTTTCACTCAGCATAATATTTGGGTCATTCCCATGATGTTACATGTAGTTGTGGTTTGTTCATTTCATTACTGTGGAATTTTCTATTAGTTGAATATACCACAAATTTTTCATTCATTCTCCTGTTGATGAACACTGAGGGTATGTCCGGTTTGGTGAATATATGTGACTTGCCTTTTCACTTTCATTATGAGCAGAATGTTTTACATTTTTATTAAGTCCAATTTATTTTTTTTCTTTTATGATTGGCACCTTTTATACCCTAAGAAACCCTTGCCTGACCCAAGATTGTGAAGATTTTCGCACATATTTTCTTCTAGAAACTTTGTAGTCTCAGCTTTACTGTTTTGATATATAATCCATCTAAATGTTTGTGTGTGATATGAGGTAGAAGTCAAGGTTAGATATGACTATCTACTTGTTTTAGGACCTTTTTTGAAACAGACTTCCCTTTCCATATAAAATTGATGTGCTGCCTTTATTGCAAATCAGTTGGATCAATTCTTGGGCCCTGCATTATGTTCTGCTGATATATTTGTCTTTCCTAGTGCCAATGTTATTATATATTAATTAGGATAATTTTATAGTATGCCCTGAAATTAGGTAATATAAATCTTACTGTCTTGGCTAACTTAAGTTTTTCCATTTTAATATGAATTTAGAATCAGCTTATCTATGTCTATAAAAATAGCTTGCCAAGATTTTTATTTGCTTTGTGCTGTATCTATTGCTCTCTTTCAGCAGACTTGACATCTTAACAGTGTGGAAACTTCCAATCCATGAACATTGTACATCTTTCCATCTTTTAGGTTGTCTTTGTCTTTAATTTATCAATGTTTGATAATATATATATATCTTTTATCAAATTTATTCTTAGTTATCTTATGGTTTTGATGCTGTTATTATTTTTAAAAGTCTTTTTCTGGGGCACCTGGGTGGCTTAGTCAGTTAAGCATCCGACTTCAGCTCAGGTCATGATCTCACAGTTTGTGAGTTTGAGCCCTGCGTCAGACTGTGCTAACAGCTCAGAGCCTGGAGCCTGCTTCAGATTATGTGTCTTCCTCTCTTTCTGCACCTCCCCCACTTGGGTTCTCTCTCTCTCTCTCTCTCTCTCTCAAAAATAAATAAACACTTTTTTCAAGTCATTTTCCAATTGTTGGTGGCTAACATTCAGAAGTATAATTGATTTGGAGGGTATATTATATACTGTGACCTTTCAAAATCCAGTTGTTCTAGTTAAATTCCTTTGGATTTCTCATGTTCATAATCATGTTATCTAAATAAATAACTTTACTTCTTTCTAATCTTTAGGTACCTTTTTTTTCTTCCTTTCTTTCTCTTATTTTCTTTATTGTAATAACTAGGACTTTCAAAAATGTTGAATAGAATATGTGACAGACATCCTTGCCTTTTCAGATCTTAGGTGGGAAACATTTAATATTTCACCATCATTTATGTTACAGGTTTTTTTTTCCTTTAAGATTTCATCAAATTGAGAAAGTTCTCTTCTATTCCCAGTTTTTTGGGAATTTTTTTTAATCATGAATGAGAGTTGATTCTATGTATGTTTTTTCTGTATGTATCAAGAAGGTCATACAGTTTTTCTTCCTTATTTTATTAATGTAGTAAATTGTATTAATGGATTTATCATTGTTTAACCAATCTTGGCTTTTTATGGAAAATACTACTTGGTCAAGATACGGTGTCTTTTATATATATTGCTGTATTTAATTTGCTGAGAATTTGTAAATTATTTTTACATCTTTGTTGAGGGATGTTAGTTCACAGTTTTCTTATGTCAGCTTCACATGTCCTCTCCTTTGAGCAAAGAGTCTTCCATTTTCCCCAGCCCCTCTCCCAGTGCCAACCACAGAAAAGGTATTCCACAAGTAAATAGTCTTCGACACAAGTTAAAAGACCTATTCTGGAGACCTGTATTTGTTAAATAATTTAAATTATTTAAAATAACAGTTTCACCCATTCAGCCAGTATTTGCATCCCAACCATGTGCCAGGCACAGTGCTACTCATTGGAGGTTTCTCTCCACCATCTCCAGCAACTGCTTCTCAATCTCCTTTGATAATTCTTCCTCATGTCTTCAACCTCTAAACATTGGAGGGCCACAGGATTAGTCCTTGAACCTTTTTTCTTACTCATCTGATCATCCAAATCTCATGGCTGTAAATACCATCTATAAATAAATAACTCTTAAAAATCTCCAATCTGGGCTTCTCCCTTGACTTCCAGCCTGATATATCTGCTGCCATCTCCATATATCACCTCTGGATATCTAATAGTCATCTCAAACTTAGCATGTTTAAAGTTGAAACAGTGACCCTCCCTTTTGGTCCTCTCCATTTCAGGAAAAGGTGGCTCCAACTTTCCTATTGCCAGGCATAAACCATGGCATCATTTTTGATGCCTCTTTTTCTCTCCCACTTCATTAGTAATCCTCAGCAAATCCTATCTCCCTTCAAACTATTTCTGGAAACCAACCACTTCTCCCCACTTCTGCCACCATTCTGTTCTAAGCCATCATCATCTCTCGCCTAGATTCTTCACTAGTTCCCTACCTGGTCTCCATAATGCCTACTACTTGCAATTTTCCCAACACAAAAGCCAGAACATACCATTGAAATGTAGGTTAGGGGTGCCTGGGTGGCTCAGTTGGTTGGGCATCCAACTTTTGATTTCAGCTCAGGTCATTATCTCACCATTCATGGAGATTGAGCCCCACATCGGACTCTGTACTGACAGCACATGGCCTTTTTGGGATTTTCTCTCTCTCTCTCCCTCTCTCTGTCTCTCTTTCTCTCTCTCAAAATAGATTAATAAACATTTTAAATACATAAATAAAATGAAGATAATATCACATCTCCCACTTCCCTAAACCCTCCAGAAGGCTTTAATCTTGTGCACAGCAGAAATCCAGAATCTCTAAAATTTCCTATAAGACCCCTCTTATTACCTATCCAGCTTTATCTCCTTCTGTTCTTTTTCTTGCTCACTGAGCTACATCCTCTGTGGCTTGCTTGCTTTTTCTTAACCATAGTAATTCCACTCTCACCACAGGGCCATGTATTTGCTTGTTCCTCAGCCTGGAGTGCTCTCCCATCAAGCTTTTACTGAAATGTCATCTTCTCCTTGAAGCCATCCCTAGTCATGTGCTTTTAAATTGGAGGACTTCCCCCTCAAAAAGAATCCTATTGCTCTTCCTGCTTTATTTTTCACTTTAGCTCTTTTTCTACCGGATACATATTTTATGTATATATTTTATATTTATATTTTCTGTTTTATGTACTCTTTATCCTCTCAAACCTCCAATAAATTCTAAGCTCAACGAAATGAAGAATTTTATTATTCACTGCTGTGTTCCCAGGGAATAGAACAGTGTCTGTCACATAATAAATATTTTTAATAAATGATTAACAAGCGAGAGTGAATAAATACATGACTTACAAAGCAGACCCAGTCTTTGACCTCATGGAGCTGACAATCTCCATATTGGTAAATGGAGTTGGTGAATTTCTAATGGAAAAAAAAGAGAGAGAGAGAGAGAGAGAGAGGAAGAGAAGAAAGAAATCCAGAAAACACAGGCACCAGAACCTTGTGGGTTGCTCACATTGTAAAAGTGGGTCCAGTGAAAGAAAGCCAAGCCTCTAATAAGGAAGTAGAAAGAAATGAGGATAACACAATTATCTTAGAAGCAGAGGAAAGAAGGTTTAAGAATGAGGACTATAAGTAGGACTTTGTAGCTGTTACCAGTGATAGTCACTATCTCCTTTAAGAGTCAATAGGCATCAGGATCCATGCAGAAACACTGCCAGTTCCACACTGGTTTCAGAAGGATGCAAGGCTAGAGGTGTGCGATGAGGTGCAGCGGTGTATTGTGCATAATCCACGTGATGTAGACATTTAGAAAGAGTAATGCTATTTCTCTAAATGGCAACACAAGGGGGAAAAAACTTAGTCATAATTTGTCATGAGAAGTTTTGCTGAAGAGTTCATAGTGGAGGAGTATTGTGGAGCAGACCTATGTTGCTTGATCCGAAGCCCTCAACGTGTATCCTGCTAAGATCAGCATCTCTTTGTGGTTGACAGTCTGTGTGGTCATGACAGGTCCAAGACATCCACCAGCTGTTCTCAGGTCTTTGGTTTGGCTTTTACTGGTTTTTTGAAAAGTAAGTGTTTTTTTGTTTTGAATTAACAGGTTCCATTTTTTGGGCCTCTGTTTGATGGAGCCATAGTGAGTGGAAAGCTATTGCCAAGCCTTATATGTGCCACGTGCATCAATGCCAGCAGGGCTGTGAAGTGCCTCATCCCACTCTACCAGAGCTTGTATCTTTTTGCTTGGAGTATGTAACCTATTAACCTTCCCGGAATCCTGATTTCTGGCAGTTTTTCATGAGAGGTAAGTAGTTCCTGGGTTGAAAAGGGAAGAGAGAAAATTTTTTAATGTGTGTTGAAAATGACATTGTATGATCTTCAGACCGTCTGTCAATTTATCTTGAATATAATAACACTGTGCTTCACCAACCTCCAGAAGAGTTTATTTTCATAATTTAGTCACATAGGTTTGTGCCAAGAAGCTGTGACTGTCAAGAGTGGCTCCTCTGTTCTTGGTGTTTTTGCCTGAGGTCAGGATCCCCTCTGCCCATCCCTGTGGGTTACAGTCTATTGTGTGGAGAAGGTAGGATGCCGAGGAAAATGTAACGGGGTCACCCAGAGTACCTACCCGAAACCAACAGCAAATGAAATGACTCTAATCAATCAAAGAATGTGGCAAGTACCAGTGGAGAAGTACAAATGGCCTTCTAGAAGGTCAGAGGAGGGGGAAATTGCATCTGGTTGAGGGTACAGAGAAAGGCAAAGTGAAGTTGCATGGGGACTTATCGTTGAGAATGGCTAAAAATCCTTTTGTAATTTTTCCCAAATCTTCACCAACCCTTGATCGCTCTAAAACCAGGAGAAATTTCACTATTGTAATTTTTTTCTCAGACATCAGTTGGCATGCTATAGTATTTATGCCTAGGCATAAGGTCTGATTATAACAAAAGGAAACTAAGGTGACTTCCTAAAATTGATGCAAAAGGCATCTGACCTCCTAGTAAAACTTAGAATCTCTTTGTTTCTAATTGGTATTGACAATGAATATGAACATACTGTGTTTGAACTCTCTCTATACTTGTCCCATTCCAGCCATTAGTGATGTGTTGCTGAAGGGGGGTCGAGGGTAGGTGAGAAATATCATGTGTGAATAGGTACAGTTCATGAACAATACCTTTCATTAAAATCTTGGTCACTGTGTTGATTGATATTCTGTCTTTAGATTTAAAAAAAAATACATATGCCATGTGGCAACTTGGAATTATCATAGAAATTAGTAGTAGAAAAGAGCTATTAGGTCCCATCTGGTCCCTCCCCGGGGGCCAGGGCAGCATTATTCCGTTCTGCATGCTCCCTCGCGCTTTGTCCAGGCTGGTGGTGCGTGTTTGGGAGATGGCATGCTTCGAAGTGATATCCACAGCACTCTAGACTTAATCTTATAGCTGGTGTCGATTCAGCCTTTAGCATGGGGGGGTTTTATTTCGCAAACGCTTGAAAGAGGTTCTTGGCAGAGATGAGAAAGACCTATTCAGCAATTGGCTTGTCAGCTTGCATGTCAACTAGGATGAGCCGGACACTCATCAGTCAAGTATTTTGGACCAAAGCAAGTAAAAATCATTTGCAAAGAAGAAAATTCCACTCCATGTAAGTCCATTGTGATTTTTGTCACGCCACTTTCCCCACTTATCAAACTTCTCATTACAAAATACATGCTTCGTTATTTTGTTCAACACCACTTTCTCAAAGAAGAATCAATATAGCATCAGAATAATCAGGTTTAAGGAAAACAATACTGTTAAAACTTCAAAAGATAGGATTCAGTGTCACTTGAAAAACTTTTCAAGGAATCACATTAGATAAATGTGGATGCCAGCCAGGGCTACTGATGTTAATGTGGGTTATTAAATACTGTATTCTTCAATAACTCATAAAATAGCCAGGTTGACATCTCAGAGGACAAGTTGGTAGAAGTTAAGACAGGAAAAGTAACAAAACCTATTATGTTGCTCATTATTTTAAAAATTTAAGTATTTTTCTTTTATAGTTTGAGAAGATTTAATTTGTGCAGTTCAAATAAAGTACTTAAGAAATAAAATACTATATATAATTTTTATAAAGATATAGGGAAAACTTTGCAATTACTTAAGTACTCTATTATGTAATTTCTGCCTATAAAAGTTCTAATACTCAGGCCAGAAACCAAAAGTATAATAATAAGAATAGTTGAGAAAAATAGAAGAAAAAAGAGGGTTTTTCGTACTTTTATTCTTTAAAACATTACTGGTTACTAATTTTTAAACTTTTTAAATATCTATAGATGTCAGCTGAGGCTATTAATAATTAACTGTTCCCTTAACATTTTGTTAAAACATCCTGGTCCTCACATGCTTTGGCAAAAGTTTGAACTGATTTGTGTAGCAGCTGAGTTCTGGAATTTACTGCTTCGTTGAGATAAGTCTTAGATTTGAATTTTGAAAAACACTGAATAACCTAATACATCCTAATTGCGAGTGTCCCTTTGTATTCTCATTTAGCTAACCGTGTGGACTCACGAACTGCCGAGCCCAGTGCCAGGAGCTTGGGATACACAAGGAGCAAGGCAGATGGGGTTCTTGCCATGCACTTCACAGAGAAGACGCACAAACTAATACCGTTGTATAAAGCAACTAAATAGAGAGTGGGAGTGAAACAGGGCCAGGGTAAGGGCTCTCTGCAGAGAAAGCATGTAGGCTGAGGTTGGAGGGATGACAGGGAAGCAGTCCCCAGGGAGGAGGATAGCATTCCAGGAAGAGGGCACTCTAGCAAGCGCAGACGTCAGAGTGTTCTCAAGTGGTAAACTCAGGTTTTTTAGGATCTAATGCATGATTGAGCCCATCAGAGTACCCGTGACAGACACAAGGGCAAGCTTCCAGCAGAGGTGGTTTCTGGGGGATACCTGAGGAGGCCGAGCTTCCCTAACTCTGTCACCTCGTGGCCCACCTTGAAAGTTCTAATCTTAGTACAGCATCAAGTCTGCCCGGTACTAGGGGCAACCACCCCAACCCCTGCAAGTCCTCCCTAGGGCTGAGAAGATCAGTAATACTTTGGACATATCTGAAACCAGTGCTGGCTGTATAACCCAGGGCTCCCAGTAGAGAATGAAAATCTAGAGGCCCTCGTTCAAAAAGCAGGGAGGGAGAAGTGCCTTAAAAGATGCTACAATATAAAGCTTTTTCCATTCCTTCACAGTTTTTCTCTCAACTTGTCATGGTGTTTTTTTATTTGCTATTTAATGCCAATTGAAGTCAAGAAATATTAAAATTTTAAATTATTAGCATTAATATTTATCGGTATTTATATTGTATAATCCCAGTTTAATATGCAAATATAAAAGTATTTAGCTCATATATGGAATCACAATTACACAGTTCATATTTTGTAATTCATACATGGATATATTTTGCTCTTAACAGAACAGTGAAAACGCAGCACAAAACTAACTTACCTATTTTTACTTCATTCTTCATATGCAATATGTAACAAACCATCTTCCTTCAGTTTACTGGTGAGTAAGGAAGGACTGACAGAAAAAAGAACTGGGAGTCCCTCTGTTTTTCCCCTTCCATCTCTGTCATCATTTTCGGAGTAAATTGTTGGCTAACACAGTAATACAACTAAGGATCTGTAGGGGTTCTTGGTTATTCTTGTCCCTTAGGACAACACTGCTTATTTTCTGTGCTCAAAGCAAGTTCCAATTCAGGTGGAAAGTATGGCTTCTCAAGATAGTCAGCCTCCCCACTTACTCAGTCTTGGTGGTGACACACTTCCTGTGTGCCCTCTCTGAGTCCCTCTGACCAGGCATTGTGGCTCCACCACAGTCTTGCTCCTGGGACACTGCTAAAGCTGTGCAAGGAACCAGCATGTTCTATGGTTCCATATGGTTCCAACAACCATATGTTGTATGTATTTCCTCTGCCCATGAGCATGCTCCATTGTCTCACCAGACTTCAAGTGCAGAACACGATATCAAAGATAAAATTATTGAGAACTTCAGGAGAGCAACAACAGAGCATTCAATGAAGCAGGGCCCGTTGTAAGCACTGTGCAGATGCTCAGGTCACATGTCCGTGAAGCCCTCCTTGGTACCCATTTCAGACCACCTCCCTCCCCCAGTATGAGTTGGGGAATTCTGTTCCTAGGTATTTATTATGTTTCATTCCCTTCCTAAAGCCAGGCAGTATATCCTTTGGCAACATTTCATTGGCATATGAACCAAGACCCAATAAGGAATGAAGCAGCTTGCATGTATGGGCCTAGAAGGCACAATTCATTTATGAGAACAGATTTCTTTTTTTTTTTTTTAATTTTTTTTTCAACGTTTATTTATTTTTGGGACAGAGAGAGACAGAGCATGAACAGGGGAGGGGCAGAGAGAGAGGGAGACACAGAATCGGAAACAGGCTCCAGGCTCCGAGCCATCAGCCCAGAGCCTGACGCGGGGCTCGAACTCACGGACCGCGAGATCGTGACCTGGCTGAAGTCAGACGCTTAACCGACTGCGCCACCCAGGCGCCCCTAGAGAACAGATTTCTGAGAAAGCATTGCTATTATCTGTTTCCCTGAGATATTACATATAGTTGTGGGTGCTGACAAAGAATGGGAAATTTCTTTGTAAATACCAGCCATTTTATGTGGGCAGTCCTGTGACCCCATTTTGTTTCTAATATTAAGGTTACAGTTGTGAAGTAGAATATCACCAAACTGCTCATTTCATCCAAACGTCATTCGGGTACCAGAATGACTATTTTATGAACAAGGGACATGTTGTTTAATTCAGACCTTCTTTCAGTCCTTTAGAGAGGAAGCACTTGTTTTGTTTTGTTTTGTTTTTATATTGACCATAGATAGCCAAGCATTGAACCTGAGACAAATGAAGAAAAAAGCCGATGGAATGAATTAGTTTGCAATGGTTATTCTTTTTTTTTTTTTTTTAATTTTTTTTTTTCAACGTTTATTTATTTTTGGGACAGAGAGAGACACAGCATGAACGGGGGAGGGGCAGAGAGAGAGGGAGACACAGAATCGGAAACAGGCTCCAGGCTCTGAGCCATCAGCCCAGAGCCCGACGCGGGGCTCGAACTCACGGACCGCGAGATCGTGACCTGGCTGAAGTCGGACGCTTAACCGACTGCGCCACCCAGGCGCCCCTGCAATGGTTATTCTTATCTCCTATCCTCTCCCCACATAATGGTTGATACTTAAGCACCCTAAATAGTGTCAGTTTTGATTCAGTTTTATATAATATTTAACTAGAAGTAGAAATGTGAGCAGTAATGTATCAATTTTGTTCAGTAACGTTCAAGAAAGCACACCAGTTCTTACTAAACAGAGGACTGGGCACATTGTTGGAATGGATTTGCCTCTCTGGGACCTTTTTAAGCAGTAAATCCAGCTTAGAATCAATATCAAAGGAGTTCTTGTTTGGGGTACCCTTGGCTAAATGATCAAACAGTTGGAACTGTGTGGTGAAGGCTCACAGAAGACTGAAAAATACCATTGTCGTACATGATCAAGAAAAAAACAGTGAACACGATAGGGATGTATTTGGAAAGCACCCTCAGTAACCGTTCAGGCCAGCCCCTTTGTCCTTCCTGAGTTTTCCGGTATCTTCCTCAGCAGGCTAAATCAAATCTTTCAAGTGGAGCCCTCATCCTATGGCCACTGCTCTTCTGAGTGACGAGGGCCAAGTCACCTGCCATCTGCTTTTTCTGTCCCTCATGGGCAATCAGGGGGCCTATTCCCGTGCCTAGAATGTTGTAAATGGGAAGCTTGCCACATTTTATGTTTACAGTTCCGAAGCCAACTAAAGATTCCAAAATTAAACGATGCTCGACTGATGGAAGTTCCCAAATTATTGGAGCCAGGGCTTTCGTTCTCCTCCTCAACTAACTTGTTTCAGGGAAAAGGTGGCCACACAACATACAGTGTGCCCATTAGGAGGAACTCACCCTGAATCAAACAGATGGTGGCTTTTTGAAATAAACGTCCACTTCAATAGAACAATAGCCACAATGGCATTCGCCGTCTCTCCTCTCTGGAAGTATCAGCATTTGATGGAGAGGACTGGGCTGCCTAAGGAAAAGTAATTTTACACCTCATTCTTTCACCAGTGAAATTTAGTTTTATTTTCAAGTAACAGATATAGTTGGTAATAAATACAATAGCATAGCTTCTCTCTTAGACTCATGACTTCCTAATATCATTATTAAGTTTTATTCTCAAATTATATACACCTTCAAAAGAGTGGCCTCTTTCCCTAAAGCTGTAACAGTCCCATTTCTGACTTCTCTGGTGGAATCTTTGGTTCTTTTTCCTGGGAAGATCTTTAGTTTCCTCCATTTGTCTTAAGACACTTAAGAGCATAGGAAAAGGAGTCAGACAGTACTATGTAGTATGTTTTGCCATGCAAAACCAGTGTGCATTTGTCATCGTTTACTGTGTCCCTGCCATGTGGTAGGCACTGTCCTAGCCCCTGGGAGTAGAAATATGAATAAGATATTGCAAGTGAGAGTACAGTGTTTGCTCATGGACCAAGCTCTAAAAGAGCACATCACATTTGAGAACCACAAAAGCTTCCACATGGCAGAGTGTGAGACACACACGCACATGTACACACACAGTGAAAATGGAGGTGATGGAGGCATTTAAGGGGCAGTGGGAGGAAGTGACGGCCTGATCATAGGCAATGGCAGGGGATGGTTTGGATCCCCACGTAAAGCAGGTGGACTAATTCAGCATGGGACCTGCTAGATTTCCTGGGGTGTAGAGGTTAATGAGAAAACAGTCAGGGACAGACCGCTCCAGAGTATCACATCTGAGGAGTTGGCTTGGGAGGAGAGAGAGGGAGAGGGAGGGAGGCAGAGGAAAATTTCCAGGAGAGAATAGTATCACAAAAAAAGTGAGGAGCAGAGAAATGAAGGGTCACCTTCAGCAGAGTGGTCAGTAGGACACACCCTCCTGATGGGTCTTATCTGTAGCTTATTCTAGCAGCCTCAAGTCTTCACCTGGGGAATTGGGTATGATAAGACCTAGAACAGAATTACTTCATAAAAAAAGGAAAAACATATTAGGTATTAGCAGCACTGAAAAGAAAGAAGGTACTCCTGGGTGGGCTGGAAGTGCTGGAGAACTGGAAATGCATGTGAGGGGCCAAATTCAAGAGCAGCCTCCAGAACAGAGTAATGCTCCAGAGGGGAGGGCATGGACAGTGCTTTCCTAATCCACACTTCTAAACCAGCCCTAAGGCAAAGTGTCATTGTGATGGGGATTTACACCACTCGATATAGTTCCAGCATACATTCTACTAAAGGCAACAAGCATTTGATAAAATTTTGGCAGGCAAACAATCTCTTGCAGAAGACAGAGGAAGCAAATGAGGGGAACTATTATTTGGATCTATTCCTTAGCAGTTTGAAGGATGGGATTTGTGACTTTGAATGTTGCAGAAGGTAATGACTTTGTACTAGAGTTTGTGTAAGAATGGGAGAGAAACAAGTAGACCTGCACCCTGACACTTGGGAACCGCATTTCAAAAAAAAAAAAAAATCTGAAAAAGAGTTCAGATCAAGAATTGGCATACTCCTGTGGGTGGGTTGAGACTGTAAAAGGGAATAAGAAATAAGGGATGTTTTTTAAATTGGGGATGCATGGAAGAGTAGCCAGTGTAGTTGCGTGGTGTGGGTTCCAACAAGTGCATATTTAACAGGTGTGCATCCAGACTAAAAGAGGAGCTCCACGCTGCCCTGATAGAAGGCCATCGCGTTAACCTTTATCCCACTTGTCCTCCATCTTCATATACCAAGGGACAGAAAAGTGTCTGAAAAGTGTATGAATTGAAACTCAAATCACTGGGGGGCGCCTGGGTGGCTCAGTCGGTCGAGCGTCCGCCTCTTGATTTCAGCTCAGGTCATGTGATCTCACGGTTCATGAGTTGAAGCCCCGCATTGGGCTTCATGCTGACTGTGCAGTCTGCTTGGGATTTTCTCTCTCCCCTCTCTCTCTGCCCCTACCCTGCTTGCTCTCTCCCAAAATAAATAAATAAACTTTGAAAATTTTTTAATAAAAATAAAAAAATAAAATCCAAATCACTGAGAACACTTAAGAAGGGAAAAAAAGCACTAGAAAGTAAGGTCCAGTCTTCAAGGCCATTATATTTCTAGTTATAGAACAAATTTCCTACAGCAGTGTCAGATTCACAAGATTTAGAAATCAAGT
Source organism: Puma concolor (assembly GCF_028749965.1). Taxonomy (NCBI): domain Eukaryota; kingdom Metazoa; phylum Chordata; class Mammalia; order Carnivora; family Felidae; genus Puma; species Puma concolor. The sequence goes on from NC_141669.1 coordinate 95,835,000, forward strand.
AAAATAAAGGATGCACCAAGAACTGAAAATAGGAAAATATTTTCCTTATTTGCAAATAGGATTAAAGGATGAATTTTGAAATGTTGCATGGGCCCCTCATAAAATTGTTAGACTAGATTACTAAATAGCTTGTGAGCCTTCAGAAAAGAAGGAGTTTAAGAAGAATACAATATCCCAAATACACTCATTATATTTGATAAGAGCACTATTTTCAGAGATTGAGAAAGCTTATAAACATAAAATCTTAATTTTCGTAAAACACAAGATTAAGTATCATAGTCATCTGGCAAATAGGAGAGGGAAATGTGGGCCCATGGGAGCTGGGTGACTTCACTATAGCTACAGGGCATTAATTCATGGACTGCCAGTTGAGGGGGCGGGGGGAAGCCCTTTGTGTCTCCTGCACCACAGCTTTTGCTCAACCCCTCTGCCATGCAACTTTTTTATCAGCAACTTTCTCAAAGGTCCAGAACACATGTTTATCAAAATAGTACTTTTCAGAAAGCTGAGAGGTTCACCTCAGTTGACAGAGGGCAAAATCAGAAACCAGGATTACGTCAATAGATGAGGCTTTTAGGCCCAAACCAACAAGATGAGATTTAGCAGGGTAGACTAACGCCATGTGCCTGGGTTTCGACAATCAGCTGTGTGTGTACAGGATGGGGAGGATGGGGCATGACAGCAAGTCACTGAGAGATGTCTGAGGATTTTGGTTAAGCACAGATTTGAGGTGAGGAACCAGAGGTCCGGGTCACAGAAACAAAGGCATCGCGCCTCTGCCCCTACAGCCTCAGCCCTCACTGTGAACGTGGGTGCTGCTCTGGGGCCCACACTGTAAGGAGAGACCTTGACCAAGCTGGAGCATGTCCACACAAGTAGTGACCACTGTACGTGAGGTCTCAGGGAGCCATTAAAATCAAGAAGGAGTTGTTTCAGGAGCCTGGATTTTTCTAAAAGAGGAGACGAGGCTGTAAAACTGGGACCAATAAACAGAGACAACAGAAGCACCTCTTAACTCAAAAGTCAAAGCCAGTGCTCAAAAACCAGAGTGACAAACCAGCTGCCTGTGGGCTGTATCCAGCCCCCAGATGGGTTTTGTTTGAACTGCACTTGGCCTCCAGTATTACTCCTGAAGATTGACTTTGTCAGCCTTACTGAAAACTCGGAAGATTTTGAGCTTTCAAAAAATCTAGGTTTCTAACTTGAAGAATCAGAACCTTTGACTCCACTGGGCCTCTTTTCTTGCTGGCAGCAGTCAGCCTCCTTAAAAGGCTGTGTGCTCTCCTGTTCACCACAGTACCTTCCAGCGCTGAGGCCTAGATGGTCTCCCTCTGAGGGTTGAGAGGGTTAGTGGGCCAAGCAGGTAAAACAGTGCTAGTCTTTGGTAAGGAATCAGTTAAGTGTTAATGCAGTTATTTTTATCATATTACCAGCTTGGAGTTTTAAACCTCTATTGTAAAAAACTGGAACCACCCAACTGTGGAGTTAGGATTCCAGGAAGTATTTACCTTTTCCCACCACAGGTGTTAAAGGCTGGAGACTGTCTTTCCTCAGTGACATGTAGAAGGTCCTCCTTGGTGTGAAAGCATGGCTCCCTGGGGTGTGGGCTGCTCTTGGTGCCCTTGGTGCCTGGCGAAGAGGCCTGTGAGAAGCACATGGAACAGGGGAGATCTTCAGGGAGTGGGACAAAGAAATCATTTTTTGCTCCTTTTTGCTGTAAAGTGACATCACTATTAGACAAAAGACCATTCCCTCCGGAAACGTTAGCATAAATCTCACAATCTGTGCAGAAACCAGGTTGGTGGTGTCATGCTTAGGGAAATAGCAGCAGCAACCCAGCTTTCCACTCTGCCCCTCTTGGATCCATGGCTGTTGGGTCACGTGTAGCCAGCTCGTCACAGGCCTGTCCTCCTTCCCACTGTGGGACCTTTGGATACGGTGAGCTCTGCTGACCCTAGACATTCCTCTTGAGTCTCTCCTGTGATACAGATCCCTCACCCTCCCATAGCCATCTAGCCCTCTGACACTCTTTTTGCCAGACTGGGCCTCCCTTTATCCTCTTCTTTCTCCTGATTATACTACGAGCTGCCCAACAGCGGTCTTGTCTCAATTTAGTTGCTATCCCTGTCTCGTACCTCCTAGTATATCATAAATCTGAGTGTGTGTGAAGGGAGAGAGAGGGAGGGAAAGAGATTGATTTGGTTAAAAAAGAAAAAAAAATGGAAAACAGACAAAAATAAATTATATTTTATAAAATAGATTTTTTTATTGAAAACCTCATTTATCCAAGAAATATAGCTCTACAAGTAGAATATGTATCTATGTATGTAGATATAGATATATTCTCAAAGTCCCTTTTATTCCACTTTTGCATATTTAAGTTGATAGCTGGATCCCCAACACACACTTATAGCAGCACCTGACACATGGCAGGTACTCAATAAATACTTCTTAAGTGAACTATATTGTCAAAAATACATAGATGGTAGTATTCGAGAGGAAAGAAGTGTTAGAATTTTTTTAATGTTTGTTTATTTGGGGAGGGGGGGGCGGGGGTGGGTAGGAACGTTCAGTGTGGAGCTCAGCTCGGGGCTCAGTCTCACAACCATGAGATCATGACCTGAGCCGAAATCAAGAGTCAGACGCTTAAGCAACTGAGCCACCCAGGCACCCTGGAAGTGTTAGAACTTTTACTGAAAATTGGATTCCATGTGTCTTTTTCTTTATGTTGAATAATACAGTGTTTTGTGCATATTACTTTTCTGTTGCATTCTAAATAATAATCCACTCATCACTACTCCCAAAAAGTTATTGAAGGATATTTGTGTAGAAATCCTGACAATTAGAATAGTGACTTTATATTTGGCTTTTAAATTAATGGAATTTTACTGAGAGCCGTGAAGAGTAGTGGCTATTCAGTTATCCCATGTTACTAGAGTGATAAATGTATTTAGTTAGTTTTTGAGAGACAGACTGAATTCAAAGAGTGTCAAAGACAGAAAATTTACAGACAAGAAAGTGAGAAAAACAGGATGTTGCCAGGAAAGCCATGGCCTCCTAGGAGAGTAGTGCCACTCCAGTCTGAGGAAGAAAGAAGTGTCCGGAAAGGCCTTAAATAATGTGGGTGTCAGAGTCTCCTTCTAAATCCTAGGGATATAATTGTAGGGGGGGCTTAAAAAATTCTTAATTGTATGTAAATTTTATACACGTAAATAAAACGCCTGCAGTGCCTAAGGGAAGCTCTCCGCGTGTCTGAGACCTGGAGCAGGCTGGGCCTTGGCGGCACATGCAAATGCTGACAGCTGAAGTCACTTGTTGGAAAGTCCGCAAACTCTGGTTACAGCTGCATTTGTCAGTAGCTTTAAGGGAAGTGTAATCAGCCAGAGAGATTAATTTGCATCTCAATTAGAAAAGAGTCGGGAGGAAGCACTAAGGTCTGGTGCAGGAAGGTTGGGGAAGAAATCTCACTGAACACAAAAGCCTCCCTCGCTCCGTCCTCCAGCTGAGTGGAGGACAATATCTGAGGTTTCGTTTCCATAGGGACCAGAAGCCTGCTGGGCCCCAGAAGAATCTCGGGTTTGCACCGTAATCATTTGGTCATGATGACACAAATTCCACTGTTGTTCCCAAATACATTTTGCTATTAGAAAGCTATTACAAAAATGGAAATGGTCATCATGTCAAAAGCATGCGAGAGGGTATTTGCTGACCCTACTTACCTTTTTTCATAGTGCCACGTCGATTTCTGGGCCCTTAACATTTGTTAGTGTCTGAATATTCAAAGAGCAAAAGGTCATTCCATAAATGACAGTATTTCTTTAGCATTCACATGACCACTTTGGGAATGGCGACAGCATCAAAGGGAGCCCATTATTCCTGATTCTCCCACACTATTCAGTAGTAAGCAAACAAGATTATTAATTTAAAAACACAGGCGAGGAAGAAACATGGAATCTTTTGGCCACAGAGCGTGGAAAAACTTCTGAAAATCACAGCCCTTTTTATAATCCTGGCAAAACTGAAAGAGGTATCCCTAACCTTAACTTTAAAAAGCACATCATCGTATTAATTTTAAATTTTTCCTTCGAATATTACCTAGTGGTCATTTTCACAGGCTTTGATATTTATACCAGGTAGGTCCTTTGTTTTCAGAGAAGTTCATCATATTTTCAAAATTCTGTACTTGAATCTAGTGAGAGCTGAAACTGAATCATTTATCCATGCCAAGTTACTCTGCCATAACCAGGAAGGGCTCACCCTTGGCATTTTTGGAGGAAGACTTTGATTTCTAGTTTATTTTGTTCCCTCTCAAATAGTTAATTCATTGGCTCCAGCTTCAAAGTGGGAAAACAGAAAAAGAGTGAGAAAAAACTGAGTCATGCATTACAAACTGTTGAATGAAACTGAATTCTTTTTTTTAAAAAAAAAATCAGGGTTTTAAATTAATCTTCCCATGCTGGAAAGGGGGAAGAAACAAGTTTCCTAAGGACAATCTCTACCAGTGCCTACAGACTGAAATAACACATTGCAGCGAGACATCAGAACCTCTTAATCCAACATTAATCAAATTTCAGTTTACTAATTATCAGTCCCATTTTGAAAGGAGCATAATGCCATAAACAGCATCCGCAGAACATTTAGTAGACTCTGGGATTATAAGCAATATATTTGAAAGTGAGACTTTCTGTTATTCAAATCTCCAAAAAGGATAATACAAGCCTTATTATAATAAGAGATTGTGCAAAGCCAAAGAAGGACAAAGCAGGCAAGTCCAAATGGTGATCCCTTCTGTGCCTGTCTGCCTTCGCCTTCCTGTATGCAGCGAGCTCCCTGCAGGTTTCTGAGCTAGAGTAATTTGCAACACACTCAAGTAAATTTTTTAATCAAAGCAGAATACTTTTTTGGTAACCTGTGGGTGAGTACAACCCAAATGCCATCATTCCTCATTGCTGGCCTTGAAAAGGAATTTTTTCTAGTTTACTACAGTGACATTTTACCAAACTCTAAAATTGGCACTTTGAATGTTGTGTTTTAAATATGTTTCTGGGGCCCTGTGCTTTGAAAGCATTTGACTTTATTTCCTGAGATGTGATAGAGACCACTGGGGCCAGGTAGGGGAAGGATGGGAGCTGGAGGACCAGTGCTAATGCCCGCCCCCTTTCTCCTCCGTATCCCCTCCCACCCCTGTGATCAGGTGTCCAGTGTGCAAGCCACTAGGCAGTGAAGATTCATTTTAATGTTTACGTTGTATTTTGCACATGCCTTTAACATAGCCAACTTGAGAAGTGCACAGCTGCTTTAGTTTCCAACAGACTGGCATGTTTCCAAAATGCCACATAATATTTTAAACAGACACCTCCTTTGGAAACAAATCCACATCCAATGTTATGTATGTCCAAATGATCTTGTCACTTTCTTCAGCATCACAGAAATGAAACAATACAATACTTAGAGGTCTGTGATATTTATCTTCAGCCTGTTTCCTCTACTGCTTCATGTCTCTTTTCAGTCTTCCTAATTTGGTCATAGGACATACAAGAGTGCAAAATATGTGTCCCTCTGCCGTGCCCACTCATTTAAACTCTCCAGCACAAAGCTTTGGTCTTAATCCATGAGTGATCAATGAAGGGACTGCCTCGTAAAAACTCAGGGTCTGCTTGTCCTGGGACAAGCCAGCCCTTAAAGATGCCAAGTCCCTTTGGTTTTTCCCTTCATTTGCCTATGAAGTGGGATGTAAGAATATCAGTGCATCCTGGCTTCGAGGCAGATGTGTGCCTGGAAGTGCAAAGTCTCATACCTCCACAAAGGGTAGGCAGGCTCGCTAGCTGATGGGATTCTGAATTTATAAGCAGAGTTCCAGAATTCCCCCAGGGCCTACTTTTCAAAGGCAAATTAGTATGTTTGCAACTTGATCCCTGGGCAACTTTTGACAGTTGTTCTAAGAATAATAAAACAGATGGACAGAATAGATTTTGGGGTCTCCATCCAAACCGCCATCCTCAGTGGAATTTAAAGAAGGCGTGGAATTGATGGGGGAGCTGCTGCTACTTATCATTATGTTCTGCCTTTAACATTCCCAGAACCATAACTTTCCCCCAGAAGAAGATGAAAATTGTCCTCACATTGTATTTTTTGGGTGAGGGTTCAGCTTCGCTGTGACAAAAGAAATAGCATGTGTGTTTTCTTTCATATATTCAGAATCAAATGAATTATAATTAAATGAACATAAATGTATTCTACCAAGAAACCAATCTTAATATGAATATGAGAAGAAATATAAATTAATTTTAACTTTAAGGGTTATCTTCATAGGATTTTTGACTCCTTTAAATAAAAGAAAGCCTCTTTAGAAATGTCTTAGAATTACTATCTACTCATTAGTTTGGGAAAATAGAATTTAGACCTAACAGGATAAACATTCTCTGCATATAACAACATAGATGCACATCAGAGGTCTGTATAAAAAAACAGCATTTAAATTTTTTGCATGAAGATTATTTCTGTTTATATGCATTATAATTTTGTCAAGCAAATGTCTATATAGTTGTGCATAAACACCTCACATAAACTACTCCACTTTCTGTAGAATTTCAGACTTCTCCAAGTGTTGGTTTTAGCTCACATCAGATCAGGATGAGAGGTTCTCACCTTTTAATGTATTGGCTTCCTCTGAGATAAATTTTCTTTTTTTATGTTTATGTATTTACTTTTGAGGGAGAGCGAGCAAGCAGGGAAGGGACAGAGAAAGAGGGAGACAGAAAATCCCAAGCAGGCTCTGAGTTGCCAGCACAGAGCCCGAGATGGGGCTCGAACCCACCAACCACAAAACCATGATCAGGGCCGAAATCAAGAGTCAAGAGGGGCGCCTGGGTGGCGCAGTCGGTTAAGCGTCCGACTTCAGCCAGGTCACGATCTCGCGGTCCGTGAGTTCGAGCCCCGCGTCGGGCTCTGGGCTGATGGCTCAGAGCCTGGAGCCTGTTTCCGATTCTGTGTCTGCCCCTCGCCTGTTCATGCTCTGTCTCTCTCTGTCCCAAAAATAAATAAACGTTGAAAAAAAAAAATTAAAAAAAAAAAAAAAGAGTCAAGACACTCAACCGAACGAGCCACCTGGGTACCCCTCTGAGTTAAATTTTCATACTATTTCATTACTCCTTTTCTCTTTTCTCTGGATTCATTAGCTCCAGTTATCACACATTAGGCCATAAAGGCTAGATAAGGGAGCAGATCAGCCATGCTTTTGTGACATGCTCAAGTGACACACGTTAGGGGCCCCCAGTGGTTTGTCAGACCAGTCGTTTAAACTTCTGATGATAAAGGATGGTAAGCATTTATTTACTTACTTACTTACTTATTTATTTATTTATTTATTTATTTATTTATTTATTTATTTGAGAAGCCACATGAAAGCACCTTAAACCCCACATCTCACTGAGGCAGTTATCAGTGACACAGTGGCAATGGACCCTCCTGCTCAAGCTTCGATTCTCACTGAGAAGCATCTGAGGATATTCCCTCCTCAGCAGCAATTTTCCTACAAGAGCCAGAGAAGTTGTAAGGTGTATCTCTCAGTTGTTGTGCTCAGAGTAGCAAGTGATGTGTGGTAGCCGGCCTCAGAAAGACCTTGGGTGGTTTCAATTGTATTTTAAATAGTAACTGGCTCTTTGGCTTTGAACAAGTATCTTTACCTCTAGCAGTTTCCTTTATCTGTAAAACGAGGACAGTAATCCCTCACAGATTGTTATAAGGACTTATGAAATGAATATACGTATATAAAATAATCCACACAACATGACGGAAATGCTACTGCTGCTTACAGCCCCAGTGCCTTGTGCTGGGCTAGGCGCCCCCATCCTGGGCCAGTGTGGCAGCCACCTCCCAGTCTCCCTTCTTCTCTCTGCTCTCCCTGAAATACTCTCCAGCAGCCAGAGTTTTGCTCCTCAAGTAGAAAGAGCATGTCGGAGCTTAGAACTCGCCAGTTACTTCCCATTCTCACCCACAGAAAAATCCAGAATCCTTACAAGGATCCGCAAACACACTCCAGCCTCAGGAACTGCATAGGAATGCTCCCTCCTCCACCCAACATCTGCACAGCTCACCCCTTCCCTTCCCTTAGGTCTCTGCTCAGCAGTCACGCATCAGAAAGGTGTCTATGTTAGCAACCCTTCTGGGCAGTCTCATCCATGTTCTCCTTAGTGCTTACCATTTACTTAATGTCTCTTTCTCCCATCGTATGTAAAGGGTGTGAGAGGAGGATCTTTGTTTTGCTCACACCTAGAGTCCAGGATGAGACCTGGCAGGAGAAATGCGTGTACGTTGCATGAGCACACTGATAGATGCACGTAAAGTGAAGAGGAGGGCCAGCACCCTGTACATTCTCTATACCCAGAAGCAGCCACGCTGCACCCACAGCTCTGGAGAACAAGTGAGGGCCCAGACTGTTGCATGTGCCTGGTTAGCTCCAGGCAGTCGCTCTTCCATGTTCCTCCCTCCACCAGCATTGGTGGCGCGGCCGCAGCCAGCACTGTAGGATGCAGAGATGAGTGGCTTTGCCCTTGAGATGCCTCCCAGCCAATAGGGCGATTGTAACTGTGACAGAGGGTAGAATGTGACCCTTACTCTAGGAGAGACATGCAGTTAGTGCCTACTGGGCATTTGTGGAGTCACTGACACTCAAAAGAGAAAATCAGAAGGTCATGAGAGCTCTACAGGAAAAGATTATTCCTGGTGGCATCTCCAAATGGGTCTCATTTTTTGTGTGTATCTGTGTGTGCCATCTACAACTCGAGGCTGGAAATTTCACAATTTTGTTCATTTTGTTTGTTTTACAAAAAGGTAGCCATAAGCTAATTAGAATTGATTACATAAATGCCCATAGCCTATTCCGAGGTGCTGAGGGATTTCTTAAGTACGTGAGGCTACTGGTGAGCAGCCTTTCATTGTGAACATATGTACCTACCACTCAGTCCATTCCAGAGGGAAGGGTGGAAGACGACCTGAGTCCTTACTGCAGTGACTGAGGACACCCACCTCGAACCTACTTCCTACCTCTGTCATCTCCAGTCTTACTACATACCCCATCAAAAGACAAAAAAGAAAAAGAAAGAAAACTTTTAGGCATGCCATTTAAACACACATATATTGATTTATTCTTTTTAATTTATGTATGCTTTTAATTTTTTTTTTTAATTTTAGAGAAAGAACATGAGCAGGGAGAGGGGCAAAGGGGGGGGGGGGGAGAGAGAGAGAGAGAGAGAGAGAGAATGAATCCTAAGCAGGCTCCACACTCAGCACAGAGCTCAATTCAGGGCTCCATTCCACAACCTGGGATCATAACCTGAGCCAAAATCAAGAGTTGGACACTCAACTGACTGAGCCACTCAGGCATCCCTATATTGATTTATTTTAAAGTATACACAGGTTCAACTATACAAATATTCTATGGCATTATAAAGTATACTTAGAATTTGAGAGGATGTGCTAAAGATGAAATAAACAATAATTTAAAGTATTTTATATTTAATAGTATAAAATTGTTTTGCTTTTACCACAAGATAAATAGTATTTCAGCGAGTGAAATGGAATTAAATGTGTTATGTTATTTTTATAACCTTGATTTCATAACAGTTCCATAATTTGGTGATTCTAAGGAGCCCCTCTAAATTCAGTTTATTTTAATACTTGGTTTTATAGCTGAAAACAAAACCTTGCAAAGATACATAGACCCATGGGAGCCAAAGACCCTGTCTTGGCCTACTAATGCTCAAGCTCATTCTTAACCTTTGTGAAGGTTCTTCTTGGCATTTGGCAGGAAATTTCCATCTTCCCTGATTTCATATTAGTTGTTGATTGTATTTTTCAACAAACAGATTGAAAACATAGTAAAGTCTTCATTGGGAAAGTTAGAAACAGCTTACAAAATTGGTGGTACAGATCAGAGACCTTTCTAAAAACATATACCATCTTCGACAGTAAACTCCCATGCTGAAGGCAGCGTTTTCCAGCATTTCTTTTCAAGATCTTCTCTCCATGTCGTGTTTCCTATAAAAGCAGTTACCTTCTCACTCGATATCAGAATGTCATTTTGAGGGAATGGAATTTTTCCTAGGAAATTTTTTTTCCTATTTTTCCTAGGATAACAGCTAAGGATGTACTGCTGACCAACCATAGCCTCCTGGCTTTGTTTTCTGCTTCTAGCCTCACCTGTGCCCATGATGATACTCAACACAGCAGCCAGAGTCCGACTGCTAAAACGTGGTTCAGAGCACATCGCTGCCCTGCTCATAGCCTCCAGGGGCCTCCATCTTACTCAGAGCCAAGGCCAGAGTCCTGCAGGGGAGGCCTGAATGCTCCATGACCTCTGCCTGAAACCCTGTTCCTTAGATGTCCACCTGGCTCGTTCCCTCCACAGTGCCCCCCAGCCTCCCTGGGGAATAGCGGTCCCACACCTGCACACACCTGCCCATGACCTCCCACAGCACACCTGTACCCTTTATTTTCTCCACAGCCCTTATCACCGTCTAATGTACTATATAATTCAGTTACTCATTCCTCCCTGCATGAGGGCAGGGATTTTTGTCTGTTTTGTTTCCTGATGACTCCAAGGATGATAGTTGAAGTATTTAACTTTGGGCACCACAAGGTCACCAGCAGACACTGGCCAGGATGCTGCCCATGCTGGTGTTTTCCAGGTGAATACCAACCCTGGATATAGCCTCCACACCTGCCACAGAGTAAACATTTGTTCAATACATACTTGTTAAATGAATGAGTAAATTCATCCCCTTGTCATCACAGAAATGGTCACCAAATTTAGAACACTTGTCTTTCTGTAAAAAAAAAAAAAAGATGAGTAATTCATCTTTATGTTGAAGAGCTTTTATAAGAACTTTCCTGTGAGATAAAGAGCAAATGTTTGTGTGGTATGAAAGATTTTCATGGTCGTGACCTGCTTCAGTACAGTGTATTTGAAAGATGATCCTGGGGGCGCCTGGGTGGCTCAGTCGGTTAAGCGGCCAACCTCGGCTCAGGTCATGATCTCGAGGTCTGTGAGTTCGAGCCCCACGTCGGGCTCTGTGCTGACAGCTCAGAGCCTGGAGCCTGTTTCAGATTCTGTGTCTCCCTCTCTCTGACCCTCCCCCGTTCATGCTCTGTCTCTCTCTGTCTCAAAAATAAATAAACGTTAAAAAAAAATTTTTTTTTTAATAAAAGAAAGATGATCCTGGGGCAGTTGGGGGACTCAGTTAAGCATCCGACTTCGGCTCAGGTCATGATCTCACGGTTCGTGATTTTGAGCCCCAAGTTGGGCTCTGTGCTGATAGCTCAGAACCTGGAACCTGCTTTGGATTCTGTGTCTCCCTCTCTTTGCCCCTCCTCTGCTCACACTGTCTCTCTCAAAAATAATAAACATTGAAAAAAAGAAAGAAAGGCAATCCTATTATGAGATAATAAAGTTCAAAACTTCAGTATTAAGGGTCATGTAAACCATAATACATCACAGAATGGTAAGAGTGAATGAGGGAACCCCGTCCCCCATCTCCCCCTCAGGACTGATCCTGACCTGGGACAGTCTGACAGACGACTGAGCAAGAAGGGTGCCAGGTGGTAAGTCTCAGTAAAGCTGAATTATCTTCTTAATTTTAGATAAAAAGATAACACATGAATAGACATCCAAGCATTGTCTTTTCCCCTCCCACTTTGGAGACCTGCAGGATAAAGTCTACAGACTTGTGCAGAGGTTTTTAAAGGAGAGATGGTAGAGAGAAGACCTCCCACAGTGCTGTGGGTTGACTAGGCTCAGCTGGGTGGCTCTCACCCAGGCCTCTCATCTGTATGGCACCTGCGCTAGCATAGCTGGAGCACCTGTGGGCTCCCAGGCAGCCCTCACTCTTGGGCAGCCTCCCCACTTGGCTAGCTTGGGTCTTTTCCAGCAAAGCAACCTCACAGCAATTGCACTTCATACATGGGTGCTGGGTGCTACCAGAGACCCAGGCGGAAGGTACCAGGTTTTCACAGTACGATCTTGGACGTCCTGGAACTGTCGGCCACGGGAGGTCCCAAGGGCAGCCCAGATTCAAGGGAGGAGAAGCCACCTGTTGAGGGAGGCAGCAACCCATCTGTTCAGGGAGGGTAGGCCTGTGGACCTCTCTGCTGTCTTCCGCAGACAGCATGGTGCCGACCACACGGGGCAGGTCTCATTCTGATGCACCTGCCTTCTCCACTGGATAGCAAGCTCCTTGAAGGCAAAGACTAGTCTTACTGGCCTTTCAGTCTCCCACATCCAATGTAGCAAAAACTCAGTAGGTGTTATTTGACTTAAAATCTGAAATGCAAACATTTAAGGAATCTCCAATTAGGTTAAAATAGACTGCAGCACCATTTATTTAATTACACCATACGGTGTCTTTATGCGTGCATAAGAGGAAATGACTTGTACAGATACCAAAAAGAGAACTGATTTTAAATAATGACTTCTTAGTCCAAAGACTTGAATCACAAAAGCAGTAGAATTGAGTTCACTGTGCTTCCACATCCACAGAAACACATTTAAAGGATGCATTTTGTTCTTAGCTTGATTTCTTTGGGTTCCTTATTTTCATTTTAATCTGCCTTCATAATCCTTTAATTTTACATTGCCTTCAAGAATCACGGACTGTGATATACCTCATAATTGTACTTGGCTTTTTAGATGAGTTTATGTTTTTGTGCCTGTAGAAGTCTATCTCTGTAAAAATCTTTTCAGAATCATTTTTATATCATTGAAATTTCCTTAAGTAGAATGTCAGTTTGAGCCAATTTTTTTTTTTAACGTTCAGCTGTAAGTTGGGGGGAGAGGTCAACTTTTAGTGTAGAAAATGTTTTTGTCTTTTATCATAAGAGCTGTCCTGGCTTTGGTGAACCTCTCAGACATTAGAGGGGCATTCTTGAAGATGCATGCACATTGCTCTGACAGTTTTTTGACATGGCCTCTGGCAGTTAGAGTGCACCAGTGCCCATCATAGGCTTCTGTTGCCATGATTTTTTTTTTCAAAAAGCCTGAGATTTCACATGGCATCTTTGGCTTCTCTGAGAGGTATTGTGACCAGCTAACACAAGAGGAGGTGTCCTCGAGACTCTGGCATTTGGCCTGACTCCCCTATCCCTCTGTACCCGGATGCACATCACAGTGACTCTCCTAGGTGGTGTGAAGGAGTGCTGACCCTCATTTGGAAGCGCAGCCCCCCGCCGAAGCCAATCAATACCAGAGCTGTCCGTCTCTGCCACTTACCTTCCTTTCACACAGCGAGACCCTTCTGCACAGAGCGATCGATAGCTCTGATCTGCAGCAGCCTGCAGCAAGTCATGCAAGGCAGAGCGCTTAGGTGACATTACACGGAACCGTGGAAACGGCAGCTTTGTGGCTCAGATTCATAGCACCCTTCCTAGGGGCACATTCCATTTGTAAAGCCTGTGTCTTCCCATCTCTTGCATGGATCACCATTCCTCTGAAACTTGATTCAAGAAAATGGACTGCTTGGGTGTGTGTGTGTGTGTGTGTGTGTGTGTGTGTGTGTGTGTGTGTGTTTGTGTGTAAATTTCAGGCACCTCTTTCACTCCTATCCCAAACCCTACTAACTCGGTTCTGTTGCTGCTCCTGATCATAACGGTATCCTGGGCAGTTTTGTCTCCTCTTGAGCACTGCAATTATTTCTGTTCTGGGTATTTTTTAAACACTAAAGATTTTTTTCAAAATCTTTGAAATCCCAGTGACTAAACAGCATTCATATTCTAGCAACTACTTCCTCACAAAGATCAGTAGAAGATACTGAACACTGTGTGTCACCCACCTCTTCAAAAGACTTTGACCATGTGAGAGACTCAGGGCTGAAAACCGAGCTCTTCCAGGACCACTGAGGCCTGGAGGGGCCTCTGCCTGGGGATCTGCTCTCAAACTGCTCCTGGGCATTGTCCACAAGCAGGGTGGGAGTTCCAGTTCTTCACCTCACCTTAGAAGGACTAGAGTCCTCATTTCCATGTCTAGTAATCCTGATGTTGTCTGTAGAATTTTGGAAGCAACAGGAAATTGAGAGCAGATTATAAAGAAAGCAGATATACAGGAGACAGCAAATTCAAATCAGGGTCGGGACTGACCACTGTGCAAACCCACTGTACCAGGAGCAGACGGCCAGTGGGAACAGAGCCGACGGCCTAATGCCTGCTGTGTGTGAGAGCCCTGGCAGCTGCCGGCCAGAGAGATTGCCTCCATGAGCGCGGGTTTCCAGATTAAAACATGCTTGAATTCATCATGAATTCCACACACACAAAGTTCCTTAGGATGTTTATCATTGTACTTCTTTAAAGTCAAGTTTAACTCTCCTGGTACTTAGTCTTTATGTCAATCTTCATAGCCTTCTAAACTCCGAGGCAGGTGATCTCACTGACCCACACTCTGCAGGCAACTGCACACCTTCTGTTTTTCAGAAAGTACCAATGTCACCTTCAGGGATCCCGAGTCGAGCTTAGCTTGGGGGAAGACTCCAAGGAGACAAAGTTTCCCTTCAAGTACTAGTCTATACTCCCACTGTGTTTACACACACCCAACCCGAGGAATAGACATGGAAAATGCATTTGCTGCTAGAGATGATTTTTCAATAGTGTCTCTTAGAGCTCTTAAGAAAATCTTGGCAAGAAAGTGATCAACAGATTCTGATCATCTCATTCACACTCCTAGACATCAGTTCTGAAAATGACAAATCTAAAAGCCATTTTTCCCACGAGTGTACTCATTCAACCAAATATCCTTTGGTCACTTCCTGTATGCCAGGAACCATGCTGTTGCCAAGGGCACACAAATGGAGGGAGGGCATGGTCCCCATCCTCACAGGGCCCTTTGTTGAGTATGGAAAACATTAAGGAAAATAGAGGTCCATGCATTTTCATAATGTCTATGATGCAGAGCTCAGCCCAGAGCCCCAAAGAAGGCATCCTGACCAGGGGCCTTCCACCTGGCTTTTGGAGAGTACTGTCACAGGGACTTGATCAAAACAAGGAGCATTCAAAGAACTGAGCTTCTTTCAGCAAAACAGAGCCCTAAGTAAACTTGGCACCTTCAAGGATCTCTGGCCTGGGGACCCCAGATGCCACTTCAGACATCATACCCGGCGTCCACAGGGCTCCCCACTCCCACCTCCCTGCCTGGTCCTACAGTATCTACCAGTCCTCTTTCCCATCCCCATGTAGCAGGCCCCTCATGCATAGGGAGATGTGCTACCCTTTTAAGTAGTGAGAAAAACAAGGCCTAGGAGGTTAAGGAACTTGCCTATTGCCTTGGTTCCAGGAAGAGCAATGGAGTTCAACTCTCCGGGCACCTGGAGAGACAGTGGTTTGCTTAACTTCACTAGCGCCTGCCCTGCCCCAGGCACCAGGAACCTCACACATAGAGCCACTCAGCTAATACTTACCACAATCCTATGAGGAAGGTACATTTCTTACCTTATTTCAGTCTGTTATGCAAACACAGTACAGTGTCTTACATAATGCAATCTGTTATGTATTTTATTATATTTGAAAAAATCTAGTTGAGGGCACAGAGGCCCAGGAAGGTTAAATAACTTGCCTGAGGCCACACAGTCATGTTAGGGGTGAGCAAGGACCTGGACCCAGTAGCAGCTGCTCTGGCCATACTGTTACCCCACTGCCCCCAACTCCCCTCAATATCTAAAGATGCCTGTGGAAATCGTGCATACGTTTCGGTGCAACTTTTTAAAGTATGTTGGATCTGTTGGGTGGATTTGTAAGTTGTGACTTACAACTGGTTTTGATAAACCACAAATACCAGTATTGTGTTTTAATGAGACTGAAGGCATGAACGAGCAGATTCTACTCTCGAGGCTGTTGTGGGGACATGTGGACGTTGCAGTCGTCCCTCTGAAGGCCTGCATTGTCGCCAGGCTCATTAGCATCCGCGCTCCGTTCGGCCGTTGCTGCTTGCTAGCTTACCAGCTGTTCCTGCTGCTCCGTACAATGTCGGATGTGTTCAGCTCACTGGGTTCCTGTCCTCACCGCCGGGAGGAGACAGCCCTTCCACTGGGGATACCCACGTGGCTGCCTGTCAGCGGTGGCACCGAATAAAGTAATAGGCCTTCGCATGGCATATGGTGTCTGGATTCGTACAAGATGCAAAACTCTTCTGCTGCTAATGCATGATGACTCATAGCATTGCTAATTTTTCAAACAAAAGCTGACTTCCACACCCACACTTTTAACCCCTCCAGCTAAAAAGTCTTTAGTTGCAAGTCTCTAGAAAGGTGGCTTCTGGATCGTTATATAAAATGTGTTACACTTGTAATCAAAAGCATATGAAATGCTTTGCTTTGGGTTGAAGTTCTTTTAAATTTCTGGACCTTTTCTTTTTTTCCTCCAGGAAGGGGAATTGTTAAGCTTGTACTTTGTTCCTTTCTCAAATGGGAGAGTTTAACACTAGTTTTCTCTTTTAAAAGTTCCATAGAAACTAGTGCCTGAGAGTATATCAACTCAATTGTGGAGCATTTCAAGCTCTTCACATTAGAATAGTTTAAAGTTATAAAAGAATGTTGATTCTTTCATAGAATTGGATATTGCATAGTCTCTCCTAAGTGTGCTAAATGCATGGCTCATTTAAATAATCAAATTCTACCAAAACAAATCTAGATTATAAATTTACATTAGAATGAACAGTTTTTCAAACTATGAAATAAATACATGTGGATCTTCTAAAACAATGTTACTACTAAATTATTTAGGATCAGTTGTGCTAATAGATGTCTAAATTCAATCTGAGATTTTATGTACTAAAATAAGGCTGTTATCTGCATTTGTACAATCAGGCCTCCCTTTGAATTCATGATCAAAATATTGGTTCTTTTATAAATAATCCTTATTGAACATTTTATTTAAGCATTTCAGAGTCAAGAATTGCCAACAGAAAATGATTAGACAGTTTCTAATTATGGACCTAATCACTAAGTGTTTTGTAGTCTGTCTGGCACATGAGAGCTTTTGCAATCAGAATTTGACGAATACATAAATTTTTAAAGGAACTGCAACCTAGGAGGATAATGCAGATTTTTTTTAGCAGATTATTTTGTCTACCCCCAAAAGATTTCTTTGGGTGTTGGGGGAGGGGGGGACTTGGGGACTCATTCTTAATATTGATATTTTTCTTCCATTTTCAAATGGAAAGTTTTTGCTTTCTTACCAACAGATATGAATTCAAATGTGCATCTAATCTCTTATAAAGAGCATTCTGTTTTCACATAATGAAACGAAATATGTAAAATTCCTAAATGTGCCTCACTTTCTAGATCCTAGTGTTTGATGCTATTTTTCCAGCGTGTTCTCTAATGTTCTTGCCCTTTGCCACCAGAAGTCAGCGAGTGTATATTTAGTGAGCCTAAAAATCCATTAGACATTTTTAAAATTCACCGTGACAGTTGAATTAAACAGATACTGAAGTTTTAAAAATACTTTACTTGAGTTTACCAAGTAAAGGATTTCCAATTCTGCTGCCACTGCCGTGTATCTGAGAGCTGCGTTTATCACTAGTGTCAGTTCTTTCACTTTTTTTCCTATTCCCACTCATCTTTATGAAACATGGGTGAAATGTTATATCTGAATAATTGCACAAGGAGAGAAATGGGGGCATCACTGAATCTGAACTCTTGGTCAGTAGTTCTTGTCTGCATGTGACCAATAAAATGCTGTCTCATTAGCTGATGGTCCGGAGGCCACACTTGGCATCCAAAAGGCAGTTTGGGACAGTGGCCGGTAACATGTAGAAGCACAGGCTGGTCAGAGGCACACAGAAGTTGAGAGCCATTGGTCCATTATTCCCACTCTTGGTGACAACTGTGCAGAATATCACAGATGAAGAGAATGAAGCTCAAGGAAGCAGGGGGCTTGGCCTCACAGCCAGGGCAGGACCAGGATGGGAGCCCAGGGCAGCCTGACTCTGAGCCCCACCCCCACTGTTTCTCACTGGTCGATGCTTTTGACCTAAGAACAGGAGGCCATCAAAATTACACAGCTTTGAGAAAATTAAGCAATTCCACCTAATTTTAGCCTATCCTATCATTATTCTTACCAAGAGGATCTGAGCCCTTTTAAACCTTGATTTTATGAAATAAAAATGAAAACAAAACTATTGTAAATTAGAACGGAAAGATTCCCATTTTGATACCACATGTATATCACTTATACCTAAACACTTACACCTAAACACGTCCAAATTAAACAGCAGTGAAACCATTAAGTATAAATGTTCTCCATGTCATAGTTCACAACAGAGTCTAGCTCAAAACCAGGACCAGATTGGTGTGACTCCTGATACTTTTACCTTGATGAATAGTTGAGGGCACAGTTCCATCACGGTGATGTCTCTGGTCTTGGAAGCAAGACATTGATTTGTATATGCTGAATCTATTTAAATTCCACCTGTTTCAAAAACTTACAGTAAAGGCATGTGTACTGAGAAAATCAAAGCCAAGAAATATAGATCAGGCATAACGACGTAGGGCATCCCAATGGGAGCCACAGGGACAGAAGCAGGGGGTCCCTTTTAACTACAACTGACCTCTGAGCTGTACTATATATAATACATAGCTACCCTGTGTCCTCTGGATACCCTTGTTCCAAAGTCCTCAATTACTGTTAATGGGATTATACTGTGTCTAAACTGGAAAATATCGTTGTAAAGTATTTACAGAAAGAAAATAAATACTTTCTCTGTATGAGAAAGAATATACTGCTGTGGATCCTGAGAAACTTAACAGAAGACCATGGGGGAGGGGAAGGAAAAAAAAAGAGAGGGAGAGAGTCAAACCATACGAGACTTTTAAAAACTGAGAATAAACTGAGGGTTGATGGGGGGTGGAGGAGAGGGGAGGGTGGGTAATGGGCATTGAGGAGGGCACCTGTTGGGATGAACACTGGGTGTTGTATGGAAACCAATTTGACAATAAATTGCATATTAAAAAAAAAGTATATTCTTCATTGCAAAATTTTAAGTTCCAGATAACAACAAATATTTATAGCAAATTTTAAATATCAAAATAAGTTCCTGTTCTACCTGAGTCCAAAAAATTTCTTTTGCATGGGTCCACAAGTCCAGGTGTACCAAAGGCTAATTAGGAGTCCCCACCCCCAAAAAGTTACAGGTTCAACATAGCTGAAAAAGTAAAGAATTAATTAGTGATGAGAGAAAAAAATATCATTAAAAAATCATATTAATGCCACGTTTTCTAGATAGCTGCCTCTGCTAAGCCTTTTAGTTTAAAAAGCCCTAGTACCTGACGTTTTGCATCTCTGTTTTTCTGTCAAGATAAAAGGAATCTCAAGAGTCTCATTCTCAATAATGCACTTAATATGTGACAAAAAGGTTTCTGTTCCATTCACTTCCATGGCCAGGCATTTTCATATTATTGCCCCACTGTCATTTCATGCTTAACCCTTTGTAGACTTGTCCAGCCTTCCTCAGCCCCTGGAATCGTTCTGGGATCAAATGACCTCAAAGGCGTTTTTGTGTATTGGATACTTGCACTCACGTTGGTCTTCTTGTTACCATGTTGCAGGACTTGTTGCCCTGATAATGCAGCTCTCCTTGCAGGCTTGTTTACTTGTGATCACTATGTAATCATTCATTTTATGGAGCCTCATTAAGGACTGCAAACCTCTGTCCCAATTTAGCGTCATTCGAGCGTAGGTAGCATCCATCTGCTCCACCCGCACTGTTTAATTAATGAACTTGGTAATGTGTTCTTTGCCTGTGAAAAGCACGCCATCTTCTCAGGTTGTTGAATGGGACTTGCATTCCACGTTTTCCTTGTTGAGATTCTAGAAAGCCCGCCCTGGGAGGTGCTAATTATGGACTCCACAAACTTCTGTTAAGTCTTCACTTGAAAGCAGATTTACTTTTTCCTTCATTATATGTTCATAAACCCAGTCAGATCCCTTTTAAATAAGTGAATTCATTTTTATAATTTCTTTTTCTTAAGTGACAGTAAATATTCAGATTTTTAAAAAGCTATGTTTACTGTCAATGCAGTGAAAATATACCTGTTAAATTTTGAGCTTTTCCCTTCTGAAATCAAAGTCCTAGAAATGCTTGAATGTCAAAAATAAAATGTCATTTTTCCAGTATCTCCTTTATGGAATTGCTTAAAATTTTTTAACATGGATTTTATTAAAAGTAATATAATAACAACTGAATTTGTTTCTTCTGGAAAAATGGTAACACTCAAGAAAATATTAAAACTTCCATATCTGTTTAATTTTTAGTGTGTTGTAAAATTCTGTCTGGACTTAGAGGTGATTTGTTACTATCCATTCAGAGACCTGATAAATTTGGTATTTTATGATATGTGGTGTAAAACTAGCCATGTTCATTCAAAAAATCTATTACAAACTAAGACCAGCTGTTTAATCCTGATTTTTAAAAATAATACATGTGGTTCATATGCGTTTTCTTTTTTTAATTTTTTTTTTTTTAATTTTTATTTGAGAGGGAGAGAGAACATGTGCACAAGTGGGGGAGAGGGACAGAGAGGGAGAGAGAGAGGAAGGAAGGAAGGAAGGAAGGAAGGAAGGAAGGAAGGAAGGAAGGAAGGAAGGAAGAAAAGGAAGGGAGGGAGGGAGGAAGGAAGGAAGGAAGGGAAAGAAAAAAAATAAAAAAGAAAGAAAGAAAAGGGAAGGAGGGAGGGAGGGAGGAAGGAAGGGAAGAAAAAAAAAAGAAAAGGAAGGAAGGGAAAGAAAGAAAGAAGAAAGAAAGAAAGAAAGAAAGAAAGAAAGAGAGAAAGAAAGAAAAGGAAGGAAGGGAAGGGAGGGGGGAAGGAAGGGAAAGAAAGAAAGAAAAGGAAGGAAGAAAAGAAAGGGAAGGAAGGAAGGAAGGAAGGAAGGAAGAAAAAGGAAGGAAGAAAAAGAAAGAAGAGAGGAAGAAGGAAGGAAGGAAGGAAGGAGAGAGGGAAGGAGGGAGGGAGGGAAAAGAATCTTAAGCAGGCTCCATGCTCAGCACAGACCCCAATATGCGGCTGTATCCCACAACCCTGGGATCGTGACCTGAGCTGAAATCAAAAGTCAGATGTTTAACTGACTGAGCCACCCAGGTGCCCCTCATGTGCGTTTTCTTAAAGACTGTTTAATATTGGTGGAGTTAAAGTCAAATCTACCCTGTCAGTTGTTCCTAAGACTTAGAATCTCTTTCTATGCTAACACAGGAAAGAGTCCCACATTCATATTATATTTCTTTTTTGTTGTTGTTATGTTTATTTATTTTTGAGAGACAGAGTGTAAGTGGGGGGGTGAGGGCAGAGAGAGAGAGAGGGAGACCCAGAATCTGAAGCAGGCTCCAGGCTCAGAGCCGTCAGCACAGAGCCCGATGTGGGGCTCCAACCCACGAACCATGAGATCATGACCTGAGCCGAAGTCAGACACTCAACCAACTGAGCTACCCAGGTGCACTTGTATTTCTTTTTTTTTTTTTTTTAACTTTATTTAATTATTTTGAGAGAGACAGAGACAGCGTGAGGCAGGGAGGGGCAACAGAGAGAGAGGGAGAGAGAGAATCCCAAGCAGTCTCCACGCTGTCAGCACAGAGCCCAATGCAGGGCTCTAACCCATGAACTGAGAGATCATGACCAGAGCTGAAACCAAGAGTCGGACACTTAACCGACTGAGCCACCCAGGTGCCCCTCATACTGTATTTCTTCATCACAATATTAGCTCTTTTTGAAAATATTTTACTTACCCCATCAGAATTGGAGGGGAAACTATATCTGTGTTCCCATTTAACAATTAAAAGTTAATACATTTCAAAATCAATATTATAGTTGTTCCAAACTATGTACCCCATGCACAATAAGCATGAAAACAGAAAGGATTAGGAGGTGGAATAATTGTGGCAAAAGGCAGCTAGAATGCCACTGCAGGGTGCTCATGTGTGGATACAAGGGGTTGTAACCTTTGGAAGAACATCACCCTTTACTCTCCGTCCCTGAAACTTTGGTGAGCAGAATGTAATGGGGGACAGGGTCCGCTCCTTGGAGACACCTCTGACTCTGTTGATGTGGCCTGATTGGGAACTGTCCCTTCTGTTCCCCCCAGAAGTGCTCAGAAAACTGCTTTATAAAGATGATGAGACATGAGAGACAATTGTGGGATGAACTCCCCACTCCTTGTTTTAAATTGACTTGAAGTAAATGAAATTGCTGATATTTGACTATTTGGGGCCTAGTCAAAAAAGCATGTTCATGTAGTTCAACCTAATTTTTTGGATTCTCAAAATGTATATTATATGTGAATATGAACTCCATTAACTTTGCAAAGAAATCTGCGTGCATGCAGGGAGAGGCTGTGAAGAGGGTTTAACTGCCGCACAGGACATGTACCAGAGCCCAGGGCTGTGTCTGTGAGGCCACTCATTCCATAGAAGCCTGAGTGTTGATGTCTCTGTATCTTGAACCATTTTGGTCTCTGTCTGAGACCATCCTTTTCCTTTAGCCTTGTATTTGCGTAGCTGGTTTCTCTGGGCATTGTGCCCAATGAGTGTTATCTTATTATTGTTATTATATACAGTGTCTCCAACCCTGTTTTGTGATAAGGGCTTTAAAAATCAATTCCAGAAAAGGTTTATAACCTGCCACCGTATGTGTTTAATGTAAAATTAGCTTAGAATTGTTTTTCATTTCTCTAAATGGGTCTCACTTGTTTTTAAGTGAAACCCTCAAAATGGAGAGATTGAGAGGAAACAGAAATCTCAAATTTTGTTGTTTTATAGCTCTCCATTTATAACTGTCCACTCCTGTCAGCCAGAGACCCACATATCCATGCAACAACCAGAGGAGCTTATGCTTTGATTTCTATTACTAACTAGTAGTTAAATAAGAGTATAAAATTTGACTGACCACAGCTCTTTGTTGAAGAGTGGGGAATGGTCCTTCAGCAGGAGAAATGATACTTTTGGCTCTAAGAAGAAAACAGACTTTGCTTGTAAATTCAGTCATTAAAAAATTTTTTTTTTCTCCACAAAACAGATGTACGTGGCTCAGGACTAATAGGCTCCTCTAGTTTTGGCTGTGTCATGATTTCAGCTTTTCAGGAAATACCTATAAATTCAGACCTTCTTATATTGTCATTCAAAGCCATTGCTAGATTTTGCCATCTTTCTTTTCAAGAGTATACTTCTTACAGGCTGGTCTCTAAGGGTGGTAAAGGCATTGGACAAGCTGATAAAATCTATTTATAATTAAAGTCACACTGAAATGTCAGTCTTAATGACCTGGTTGACAGTTCAAGGTGATGGAAGTGTTTTGTGCTGTGCAGGGGAAGCAACTTTGAGAGGCTCTTCTCACACATCCCTGCCACATTAGCCACGGGGAAGGTAGCCTTGTTAGGGAAGAGGGATCATTGATGGGTCTTTTTTGCTTTTGGTTTGTTTTTAAAACAAGAGTTTTCTGGAGCAGCCCAGCATCTTTCTGGGAGATGTGGACTAGTCAAGGCCACGAGCTGAGCCACAGCCAAGACTAGGTTAACGGTTCTCCTGAACTTCCGATTCGAGCAGCAGAGCAAGTATCAGGTAGTGGCCCTCCGACCTAGACCCAGTATGCTTGTCCTGTCACCTGCCCTTCTGCCATCCTGACTTCAGCCCTTTGGGTATAATAGTCTTCTTTGTCTTCATGAACCTCCTCTCAAAACTCAAACACTCCTGGGATAGCCACACATCACATTAGAGCTTCTCAAATTGGGAAGCCAGGCGATGAGCCAGTTATAGTTGAGTCCCATGAGAAACCTAACACATCTTTGCAGACCAGCAGCAGTACTTGGCGTTTTGTCATTTACAACATTTTTTATTAACATAAACACACACCAGGAATTTGCATTGTTTTTAAGATAAGAAATTGAACACATTCCTTGCTAGCAGGTCCCTCAGGCCTGGCTTCCAGAGCCCTGGAGATCGCACCCTCCCTTTCTGTGCCCCTGCGCAGAGAGGGAGGACTGCAGGGGAAATGTTTGTGTCATCCTGACATCGCCCAGGTTCTCAACCCTAGTGTCACATGGGGAGTGCAGTATAGACTGATGCTGATCCTCAGGACCTGCTCCACGAATCTGGTGACTTGGTTTGGAGTGGGGCTTAATCAATCCTGATTAATCATCAGGTGATTCCAATGTGCCGCCAGGAGTGAGAGTTGCTACCCTGAGGCATCAGCAGCCCCCTTAGCAGGGCTTCGTGGATGCCCAAGGAATAGGAAGAAAGGCCAGCTGCTGCTTGGTGGCAGAAGGGGTCAGGAATGTGCATGGTTTCTTTCTGAGCCGGGAGTGGCAGGTAATGGCAGACATCTATCTGGGACTTAGCTTCTGCTGGGCACTGTACTTAAGCAATTTGTGTAGGATCGCTGTTTTTACCCTGTCTCCCCGAGGAGACAGAAGCCTACACAGGTGGGCTGACTTCCTCAGGAGCACACAGCTGAATGAGTGATGATGGCAGGATCAGAGCACCGACAGTCTGACCGCAGGGCCCAGACTTCACCCACAACACGTCCCGTGAGACAAGGAGAAGCCTGGCAGGCAAGAGGAAGTTGGGGACTCTGGGATGCTGGTTGGAAACTTGGAAAAGACACACAGCACCAGCTTCACAATCTGGGCAGCTGTTGTGGGACACCCAAGGCTGAAGAGGGACCCAGAGATACAAGGAGAGGAAAGGGGAGATCGGGAGGCATCTGGAGACACCATTTTATAGTCCCCCCAAAGTAACTCAGTGTCAGAAGAGTCACTGCCTGGAATATCTCCATTCCAAGGCATCTGTTGGTCAGAGTACCATCTCCCTCATTTGTACCCCCAAACGTGCTTCTTCTGCATCTTTCATCATCCAAGAAATGAATGTGACTCCCTTCAAATTATATCCGTGTGCCACTGTAATTTTATAAACCCTTGTGATATTACCGCCTTACCTTTTTAGACCTTTGTGAATTGATCAAAGGGTTAAAAGTATAAAAACTATTCAGCTTTAAAGAAAATGTAGATATTAATGCTATTCTTTAATCTATAATAATGAATGGTTTTAGTCAGAATGCTTTAAATGCAGCTATTGTAAAATCCCTGCCCTTGTATCAGTGGTTAAGTATCATGGCCCATTGAGATAGCTTTAAAAAGTTCAAAGGCTATGCTAGCATATCTTTGTCTCCTCGTCTTTTAACCGTAAAGAAAAAGATGTCCTTGTTATCAAGCCTTAGCATTTCTGTGAAAAATGAAATTGGGTTCAGTTTGTGCATAGATTTTGAGAGAGATTAAAGTGGGCATCACACAATTTTTCTCCATAAAAGGCTGCCTTTGATGTGCTTTCTGTCTATTCATACAGAAGCGTCAGCCATTGTTTTTGAGCTGCAAAAGAGCGTCCGCTTGTCACCAGCACATTCTAATACCTTTGTGTTGGAGCCTTGTTCAAGGTGGATCTTATAATTCAGAGATAATGTTACTAGAACCATGCATTGTGACCAGACACCAGCCTGCCTCGGGAAGATAAATGCCAAGGCAAAGCCAAAGCGTTTATCGAAAATGATCAGGAAGCAAAAACTAAAACATTTATTTCTGAATGTCCCGATTATAATCTGTGCTCTTGATATTCCATCAGCAATATAACAGAAGGTTATTCTTTGGTGCTTGCTTTGTTCTGGCACTGGGTTCTAATTTGATTTTTGCTTTGGAGATTTGAGTGCAAAGGACATCAGTGAAGTGGTCACCTTAAAGGGCCAAGAGGGCCTGAGTGCATGCTCCTTGCTTGAATCAGGCTAAGATGACGGAGGGCCTAGTGGAGGTGCCTCAGAGAACTGGAAGTTGGTGACGTTCTAGCAAAACGTCTACTAGCCAGCCATCCTTAACGTGAGCGCCGGGGCTGTGTGTAAAACAGCAACACGCCGCTTTATGTGCATTTAATCACAACTGGAGAATGGGGGTGTTGCTCTGTTCTACATGACAGGACACAGAGGCCCGGAAAGAGTGCAGGAAGTGGAGAGGTATTCACGCACAGGCCAGCGCGCACCCCCTTAACTACCGTGTTCTCTCACGCCTTCCATCTCTGACTGCCCTGTCACTAATTGCTACATATATTCTCACATGGGACTTGGAGTTTGCATATCAACTAAAATTTACACCTTTCTCCCTAAATTTATTTGGGCGCTCTTCCTCACCTCTAAATAAGAGGCAGGGCTTTCCCCTGCCGTAAAGGAAAGTGAAATTTGACAGAAATTTTGCTTTGCTTGGCTTACATTTTCTTGATACCTAATATGTACTTTAGGATAATCTAACTTTTTTTGTTGTTGATGTTTTTGTTAATACTTCCTTTGAATTAAAAAAAAAAAAATCCTATTTTAAATGATCTCCCAAACAGCTAAGGCTAAATTCCTAGGACAACATTATCTAAATGATCATTGGAGCTCTCTGTGCCTTTGTTTTCCTTCCATTTCTTCCACCTCATGCTCTTCCAACACATTCAAACTGTGCAGCTGTGTGTCCAAGGCTGCATGCCTGGGTGTCTAACCATCAGAAACTTAAAGTACCCACCAGGACAAGAAAGGAGGGCTCCTCCACCGACCCCCTGTCAATCTGGGGGGAGAAAAGCAAAGGGAGAAGAGGGAAGGGAGCTCCCTTCTGCAGCCGTCCTGCCCGCCTGCCCTGTGGGGCCTGCAGGGGATGTTCTGATGAGTGGGAGGATACCCCAGCCACCCATCTAATTCAACCACTGTGCATGCACACTTCCATCCAGACTTACCTTGACTCAAGCCTTGGCCACGGTTCCCTGACCTACAGCTCAGTGGCCATTCTCCCTTCCTACCCTTGTTTCCATCTCTTTCATTTTCTGTTATAAAAATGGTGATCATATGAAATGTATTTTTAAAAAAAAAAAAACATCTTACATAAATCATGCCAATATACTTGGAAAGTCCTCCTGCAAAAGAAAATAGGAATATGAATTCTGAGTTACAACGAGACTTACTCTTCCAGCCAGTTTTCAGTTCAGTTCTGCTTTTGTTTGTTTTTTTTTTTTTTTATTTGCAAGTGAGCATTAACCCATATTAAAATGAAGGCAAAGCCACACTGTTCCATTCTGAAGAAACATGTGGCCACTAAATGAAAGAAGAGCCAGGATCCGTGTATAAATTATTCAGAAATTTGGTAAATAAACGTGCAAACTTCTCACTGGGGCTATCGCGACTGCATTATTCAGTCCAATAAAGAGAATTTAATTTAATGGATTTCAGCAACATTGTTCAGTGATCAACAAAAGGCATACTGTCCTTTATGAAGAACTGATTTTCCTGGGGCGTTCTGAAGAAAGTGGGTCCTCGTTAACCCTAGAATGGCTAGCTAATGTAATTGAAGCGTGACCACCTGGCAGTGAGGTTGCCCGTCAGCTGCCAAGGAAGGCCCGGCCGGGAGGACCAGGTGCTCCGCTCGCGCCGTCTGATTGTTACAGTGGAATAAACAGCGTGATTGCACAGTATGGCCGGGGGCGAGAATCCAAGACCGCTGCCAGCCAGAGAGCCTGCTTTCTTCCCTCGTCTTTGACGAGGCAGCCTGAGAGTGCTTCTATTCAGAGCAGGTAACACTGACAAAGCTCTGATGCTGTCTGCTGCAATTAGGAGGGGAAAAAAATCAGAGCGGCCTGAGAACGCAGCAGCAGTGGGCCTCAAGTACCTGTTCCTGCATCACACGAAGCCTCAGCCATTTTAATGCAGGCAGTGAAGTTTCAGCATCAATGTGAAGGAAATCCAAGCAAAGGAACCTAAATGCGGAGTGACCTCCGTTGCTTAGAGCACACTGGCTTTATGTTGGCTCGTTTTGAAGCACCACACCAACTTGCCACCAAACGATAAACTTTATTTAGGCCCAAGTTCCGTGGCAACCCAAATTCTGTGGTCCTTTGGTTATAGTTAATAAAATGCTGGGCCAGGTCTTTCCTCTCTCTGTCTTCCTCTAGAAAGCGCTACAATCATTGATATTTAACTAACTGAAATAGTCCTTGCTCTGTGCTGTTGTTTGTTCCAGTTAATTTTTTTTTTAAGCACTGCTCCCCATGTGGAGATATAAAAGAAAATTAGCATTATTTGAGTTTAAAAAAATTTAATTAGGAAATAGGCATTACGACCTTTCTAAGGGGTTTTGAATGTGAAATGGTTCATTAAGTTCACGTTAATAGAAAAGTAAAGAGCTCTTCCCCCAAATAGCAAGGAAAAAAAAAATCTCTCTCTCTTAAACACATTGATTTATTTCATTTGCTGAGCACAGGAACCATGAAATGTTTCATCCCCAGCAGCACATTAAATATGTGCAGAAGTGAAATTACAGCGGAACAGTACCTTGTACTTTGTACCCGTGGTGTGTACGTTTCAATAGGCTGGGAGGAAAAAAAACAAACTGTAGAAAGATCCTTTTATGAAATTAAATTACCTGTTTTGTATCGCTCTGGAGCTGTGCATGTGGCTGTTGATTCAGAGGGGCTGTAACTGTTGCCTGGAGCTTTTCTATTGGTTAATCCCACCCCTACCCCCAGGTCGGTACCAACCATTAGAAAACAGAAATGAGAAAAATGTTTCCAGTCGAGTATTTAGTCTGACCAGTGGTAACTAATTGTGAAGAGGTACCAGGATTGCTTGGAAGGACAAGTGTTAGGACTGCGGTGTTTCTCAGTATGTTAGCAAATGGCAGTCATGCCACGTAGTTATAAAATGGGACAGTGACCTGAACCAAGTTAGGTCATTTCTCCTAGGGTCAGTTTCCGTATCTGTGAAAAGGGATGGTAAATACAATGGTCCATGTAAAGCTATTAGTGTAACAGGGCCTGCCCCTTCCTCCTTCCCACACACTGGGTCTTCTCCAGTGGAAAATGATCCAGATCATACCTCTTTTCCCTAAAGGATTTATTGTTCAGTCTCTGTTTTACATAAGTACTCTGCAAGGACAAAGTAAATGTATTTGAATTTAGTTGTTTGGGAAAAAATGTATCTGTGTGATAATATATTCCACCCTAGCTTGGAAGTCCATTTTGTTTTGCTCAGACTGCAGGGTCTTACTGGCAACCCCTCTTGATGCTGTCTCAGAATTCTAGAGCTAGA
Organism: Puma concolor; assembly: GCF_028749965.1. Lineage (NCBI taxonomy): Eukaryota > Metazoa > Chordata > Mammalia > Carnivora > Felidae > Puma > Puma concolor. Next base: position 95,864,114 of record NC_141669.1, read on the forward strand.
AACCTAGATCTGAATCCTGCTCCCAGCTGGACCTCAGAAGTACCCTCTCTCCATGACTGTTTCCACATCTGTAAGATAAGCTGATACTGTCATAGATAGGGAGGTTGGACAGATGTGACAGCATTGAACCATACTGCTCGTGGTCCCTAGGGGCTGTCACCCTTACTACTCCCTCTGAGGACTCAACCTTGAGCATATATCCTAGAACTTAACTAAGGGCTGTCCCACCAACAGGATCTCACAACTCCTTTGTGCTGTGGACCTCCTGCCCTTCTCAGAATGTTTATAAATGCAGAAAATAAAAGACATAGGATCACAAAGTAAGTCAGGTATAGTGAAATCCTTTCCAAATCAAGCACATATGTGGTAATATATGCCCATTATTATTCATGTATTAAATACTAGCTCTAGCAGTGAGTATTGTAACTACTGTGATTTGAAGCAGCGTTGAGCAAAATTAGTATTTTGACATTGGCAGCACCATAATGTGATATGAAAATATCTAATTTCTGCTGGTGACAGAGTCACAGGTAGTACCACTATGGTTCATTGTCCATATTCATAATGGAAAGAATTGCTTAATTTCAGTTAGAGGGAAGTGAAAATAAGGATGTAGTTTGTACCATAAAAGTCCAAGGTCTCCTTGAATTCTGATCATCACCTGAAAGAGGCCCCTGGGTCCACCTTCCTTCAGGGATTCACAAGAACCATGGGGGCAGGTTTCTCCTCACCCCGGCCTCATCCCAATGCTCAGAACTGGGATAAAAAGCTAGTCAGTCACTGCCATGTTACTTCAGCCAGCCAGCCAGTCAGCCATGCAAGGAGTGGGTACTGATACCTGTGGGTAGGAGGCCTGGGAAAAAAAAAACCCTGAAGAAAGATCACAATGCCTGCCCTCCTGCAGCTTCCATTTTAGTGGGAGGAGTCACCCAGCCAACAGGCTAGACCATGAAGATTCAGAGCATCCACTTGGATGACTCTTCTGCCTCCAGTTTTATGGTGGCAGAGTCCACACGGCCAACTGGTTTTAATCTTTGTGAGCCATCCCTGTGTTTGCCTCCCTGGAGGAAGTAGCCGTGTCCTCGGCTGCCATGCTGCTGTTTCTGTGTCTCTGTGCCCTGGGTGGGCACACTTGGCCCCATTACTCACTTACTGTTGTGGTACTTGTACACAGCTTCTCTGCCAGCCCCCAGTTCCTTCTTCCTTTGTGTTAGGAACTGTATCAGAAGAGGGAATAGGTAAATATCACCTCTGAGCTAGGAAGGATCTGCCCTGTTGTTTGGTGTTGTGCAAGTGGTATTTACAGACTGAGGTGTCTTCAGAAAACTCATGCAAACCCACCTGTTGAAGGTCTGGAATTGGTTTGGTCGGACAGGGAGGCACTGGGGATTTTAGTAGTCCTGAGCCTCCTTCGTGGGGTGGTTTGAAGGGTTCAGAAAGCACTGCAGGCTGGAGGCCATCTAGCTCCCTGGCGAGCAAGTGGCCTGTGGCCTGAGGCCTGAGAAGTAAGGAGAGACGTACCCATAAGCGGGGCTGTAGCCCAGGCCAAGTCAGGGAACTTATGCGGCCACATGGAATTTCCACTTTTGTAGGTCAAGAACCAGCCATTTTGCATGATTCAACCTAATACGTAAGTCACTCCATTTTCAGACTCCAACAGCTACAATACAGTATTTCTTGAGTTGTTTGCTTAAACAGAATTTGGAACAATAAATCTCCAAAAACTTTCACTAATCCTGCCCACAGACTTCATCTTGATTCTCGTCCATGTGCGTTCGATCCAGAGCAGTCCCTGGAAGGGGAAAGCAACGCAGCCCCTGACCGTGGAGAGCTCTGCAGACCCATCCTAGCATCAGGGCCCCTTGTCCCCTAAGGAAGAGACAGAACCCCCTAATTGCACCACACTGGGATTCTGGCAGCCCCTCAACAGCTCCACCATCCACCCGTCTCCCTCTTTGCTGAAAATGGTGCCATGCCACACCTCTTCTGCTGCAGACTTCCGCTCCCCCCCCCCCCCCCCCCCCCCCCGCTCCTCGCCAGAGGAGAGCCTGCTCAGCCCTTTACGGCAATGGCCTTTACAGCAAGGTCCCCTCGATTCCCTGCTCTTCTCCCTCATATATAATTTAGTGAGCTTACGTTTGATTGAAGAGTTTATTCTTTACTATCCTTTCCCTGTGGCTCTGCATTATCTGCGTCAGTGTATGTTTTCCTCCCTAAAAGAGGAAGCCATTGAAAGCAGGGCTCTTGTCCATCCCCTTTGTCATCCCTCCCAGCAATGCCTGCTTGGGAATGACATTGCAGGCTTACCCCTGCCTCTCCGTCATGGAATTCAGTTCCATTTTCTTGCACGTTTCATCTCTCCCCCTCACCACTTCCCATGGCTGTTTCCTTTGTCTGGGGTGGAGTTGACTGCCGGCAGCCTCCAACAGCAATAACAGCTTCTGTATTCAGTGGCATCAGCACTCAGGTTGCCGGGCCTCTTGCCAAGAAATGGGGCTGCAGTGTCCACTGCTCCCGGGTATTGGGTGGGCCCTCTTGCACCTCAAGTGTTGAGATGGATTGAATTCTGTAAGTGTAGATGAAGACCAGATTCTACACCAGAGCCATCCCTCCATGATGTCTTATCCAATACAGGGCACAGGGTAAGAATAGCATTAAGAGGAACTTGTGGAATTATTCCTTGGGAGTTCACTTGGAATGGCTTTCCCTAAGAAGGAATGTAAATGCAGTACTCCAGCCACATAAGATGACACACTGCTTTAAAATAAGTGCATCCCATCAAGGAGATGGCATTCCCCTGCCTGGTCTTCACTTCAGAGCATTTAGCCTAAAACATCTCTGTAACCTTATGTCGGGATGTCTGAGACTTGCTCTCAGCAACTTCTGGCTACAACTGAAACTCAGAACTCAGAGGGGGCTAAAAGCATCTCCACTTGTGTGGACATGCTTTTACTCTTTCCCATCTACTCTGGCTTTGAACTTTCTCATTTAAAAGCCAGAGTAGACTGTCCTAACCCTCAGTGAGAGGAGCTGCTGGCACTTGTGAATCCACATGCAAGGCCACTGTGCAGGGATAAGAGCAGCTTTTGTCTGAGGGAGGCTAACCACATTACTAAAATTTGCCTTCCTTTTTGCTTTCATTTTGCTTATATACACTTCATTCCTGACCGCCTGACTAGCTAAGTTACTAAAGCTTGGTTCTTCAGGAGTTTTTTTGAGACACCAAGTCATGGAGAACACCCCCTCCCCTTCCCCCGCCCAGTACATCACTGTTTTTTTTCTTCTTCCCACCGTACATATTCTCCAACTGCAGGCCATGTCTGACAAGCTACGGTCAAAATGGAGTCCATTTTTTTGCATAAAAACATAAAACTTTTACGTACATTTTTATAGGTGTACTTCTCTTTACTATATGCAATGCACATTATGGAATATTTCATTTCTTATTTGATCTACAGTCTGTTCTGAAAAGTTTCAGAATTCCATCAGCATTGACTGCATTGCATTTCTAAACTATTTTTGCACTTACCTGTTACACTTCGAAACAGACGTTCCAGTCCTGTTTCTTTGTGAACGTTGTCTTTGTTATCAAGGAGACATACAGACTGCGTAACTCCTTAGATGACTTCGTCTCTGTAGTCCTTTGGGTGCATAAGTCCAACTAGGTTTAAGTGAGAACACATTAATTATGAAATTAATTGGTAAGACCTTGCTTTAAATGGGCCGAGTGGGTTTGTTCATGAATATTTACAGTTGCCAGACCTCATCTAAGAAGTATTTCAACCATTGTAAGATATGTCAGACAATTGGTGGTACATCTTGTATAGAAATGTATTTATTGCGTGTTAAAATTGAATTTCTATTTATTACTTACATCATAGGACTTGTTCCTGATTTCTCAGACTAACAGCCTCTAGAGGTGGTATCCCATGCACAGCCCCAGCTTCTCCCAACCCCCAGCCCTCCTGGCTGAGTTTAGGTGTCTCTCCTAATTCCTTCCACCTCTTTCAAATTATTCTGTGGGAAGAATGCAGGCTCACTGTTCCTTGCTCGCTCTCTCTCTCTCCTCCATCTGGCTCAGGGCAAATTATTAGTTTGAGCTATGAAGTTGCCAATGTTGGCCTAATCTTTAACTTCTCAAAGACTCACTTTCTTCAGCTTTAAAGTGAAAATAGGCAATACCTTCTTCATAGGATTTCCTGAGAATTTTCCACATAATCTTGACACACGATTGGCACAGAACAAGGTTAATAATTATGTTGGTGAATGGACAAATGGATGGACAGGAATGTCTGTCTTCCTGGCATAAAGGGAAAACAGCCAAATGGATTGTCACTAAGAGTGGATGGTGTTTTCTTAAAATACAGGCTCTTTAGCATGAGCAGAATCCACTTAGGAGATGCTGGGGGCACAGCAACAGGCCAGATGTGGGTCTCCAGACAGCTGGGGTGGAGGTTCTGGCCATGCCGTGCCAGAGAGGCCCTGGCAGAGAGCAGCTGCTTTTCATAGGGCAACTCCGGGATGGGCAATTTGAGGAATTCGTGCATTTAACAATGATAATGATCCTCCCTGGCAGAAACAGGAGGCCAGCTAACAACAACAACAACAAAAAGACAAAACAAAACACCCAGGGACAAGGCTATTTGGAGAGAGAACAGAGTTTGTTCTTTCAAAATAAGCCATTCTAAGTAAATAAAGAATTCTTTGCTTTCCCATGTACATGTAATGTGACGGAGTCTATTTTTCACAATGGTGAATTAGTGTATTTAGTCTCCCCATAATCATTAATTTTACATAACTGTTTTCTAAGGAAATGCAATGACCTTTATTTTTAATTCCCTCCTAGTCAAGGGAATTTTACAGCATTACTAAGTGATAAAAAGTCCAAGTATGTGCCTTTAATTTGTCCTTCAAAAAGTTCAAAGGGAAAAGCTCTTTCAGTGGCTTCTTGCTCACCTTTAATAAGATTAGCATTGTCACAAAGCTTGGGGGAACCACCACTTGGTAACTTTTGACCTTCCCCCAGTTTTTGTCCCCTGGCATCTCCTGGCTTATGACACCAGGCAGCTAATTATAATCACCCAACGAGAGCCCTGCCACTCACTCATGGATAGATTCAGTGAGACAATCACATTCTCGGACCATCCCTGTAGAAAATGACCCAGGCATCTTATTGTCTAGTGGTCAGATCATCAAGGGGAAAAAGTGGTTTCCTCTCATGGTGACTTCTGACAGTGACAAGTGATCCTGACCCTCGTGTAACAATGTTTCCTTTTTTCCAGCCCTGAGAGTTTTTCTCATCCAGTGCTTTTTCCAAAAGATACATGATTTCAGTGACTTAAATATAACTTGTTATTAGTTACAAGGTAGCCCATTTATATCTCTTACTAAATCTGTACAAGCAACATTAGTAGATATCCTTCATTAAAGGTATCCTTCACTTGAACTGCACGTGGAGGGAAGACCCAGGACACAGTCCTATTCCAGAAACTACTGCCATACCCAGAGAAGAGCACGTGTTCTGTGTACATGGCCTTATGACGTGGAGGCACACTCACTTTGAGAATCTCAGAAATGAAGATGCTTAAAATTGTTTTGCATCTTTCCTGTCCCCCCTCTTAAGAAGACTTTTAGAGTAATCGTTGCCGGTTTGCAAATATTCTTGCAAATTCAGTAAAACACTTAAAAATTATAAAATGTGGTGCATGATGTTTAGTTTTCCCTGCGCCATCCCTTAGGCCTGACTGCTTCTGAATGTCCTCTGCCTGTCTGGCTTTCTTGCCCCGTGCCCTGCTCTTTTTCTCACCCAGAGGCAGCCCTAGGGCTGTGTCAGGGGCTTTCTGTGCAGACCCCTGTACTGTGTCACCCCACTTTCCCCTCACCTGTGTGCTGGCTGCCAGATCCACCTCCCTACATCGTCACTCAGGCTTCCCTCTTTGGGGGCCACCACACCTCCTACCAGTCACTTCTAGACTTCCCTCAGTCTTATTTCCAAGGAGCCCTGTGTTCTGTATTTCTATAATACAGTCTTCTTGGGAACTGCCCCAGCCCAGCCCGCCCCCCCCCCACCTCCTCCTCCCTCATTCTTTCCCTGCATATACAGACTCCACCCAAGTCTCAGAGCCTTGCTGTAGGGAGGATCCACCCCACAAAGCATCCCAATTACCCACCAAGGGCACAGCTGACTCCCTGCCCGCAACACCGCAACACCTGGATTTATATGCACCACCTAGAACCCTGGGAAGTGTGTCCTGCATGTCAGTCATGCTGCACCTGTGGCGAGCTGGGAAAAGACAGGGACCATGCATTAGATGTCTTTTATTGTCTCCATGCACTCAAAAAGTAATTATCCCTGATTGAAAGGTAGACTTTCTTTAAAACATTCTCTCATTTGCACACCGTCCTTGACCCCGAGGGTCCAAGTCAAATACATACCGGGACAGGGGATCCCTAGTGACATGCATAGATGATGTCCCATGAAAGCAAGGGGACCCCATCTCTACTATCAGCATGTGGGCGTGGGGAAGTCTGGAAAGTAAAAGCAATGGAGAAATACAAAGGGAATTTGTAAAGTGACATTTCTAAATAGTCATGGGGAGTGAGCAAGAACAGTCAGAAACTTGATGAGAGTCAGAATCCACTGTAGGTGGCACTCAAGTTTCCATAATTTAAAATGACTGCTATCCTAGTTTCTGGTCCTCCTATTTCACTGTCTAGATGAGAAGAACATTTCCCTTGAAATGGTTCCTACTGTTGGAGGAAGCAATTTCAGGCCAAGGGACAAGGAGATGCCTTAGCCCTAATCAAGGCACATGGCTCTGGGCCAGATGTCTGACCACCACACGGGCTACTGACCAGTCAGCTCCAATGCCATCCTTCCTTCTGTCCTCTGCTCTCCAGGGCTGCCCACCACAGACCTCTCCCTTGCCAACTGCTCTTCATTTCCACTGATGGGTGCTCTGGTCATGAGCAGCACTCCACCTGGCCCCGGGGTTCAGCACCCATATGGCGTCATTCCCCTCACTGCAACATGGCCCTGCAGGGCAGCCCTTAACCCCCTTTCCCAGATGAGGACCTGGGGTTCTGAGAGGCATGCTTCTTGCCTAGGGCCATGTGGCCCCAAACACAGGGTTGGCTTAGACCACGCTGTCCCTCACAACACATAGAGTATCATACTTGTGTCTCTTGTCCCTCTTTTGCTCAGAGTCATGGCAAAGACAATTTTACCCTCTTCAGTGGTTTTTAATGACACTGAATAGCACGTAATTAAAAAATAAGATTTGTCAGAAGCTTTATTACCCTTAAAAGATAACAGCTGAAGAATAACAATCCATTCTTATTGCCTCTCAGGGTTTTGATTGTGGAGCAAAAGCCAAATGGATCTTACATGAAAAGCTGCGTTATTTGCCAGTGTTGAAGCATACTGCAACTTCAAAATACCTATCTGTTGACACCAAATGCTCTCATTGAAAATGTCATTCAAAATAACTAATTAATAAAACTTTAGAATTACATACTGATTATTTTATAGATGTGACTAGAAATAAGCTTAGTAAGGTCAATTTTGCCTAAATGGGCTCATTTAAACTTCCCAATCCCTGATATATAAATGAAAGAATTGGATTAATATAGTTTGTTATTCTACATTCTGGTTTCTAATGTCAATCATATAAATAATAATTCAGCTTAGTAGTCACCATTTATGCCAGCTTAGCTATAAAAATTACCAATTTATTGTGTGCTACTCAATAGCTACTCAATAGGTTCTGGAGGGAGAGAGGAGGATGTAATTTGTCTATTTTCACCGTCCTTGTCAGCAACTAACAGTATTTGGGAATTAGCATGACTATTGCAAACTCTTAACTAAAATAATATTCAAATTAAACTGAGGCAGCATAAGACAGTAGAAGGGGCCAGCACTGGAAACAAATTGGCCTGGGCTTGAGTTCAAACCCTGCTCAACACTAGCTGGGTGGCCTCAGGAAGAATCATTTCCGTTCCGTTTCTGCTTCAGCATCTATGGTTTGAGATTTCCAAGACCATCCTGTGGGTTTATGGCTACGAAAGGGAGAGCAGCAGTGTGCCAACACTGAGTAAGCTGTTCTTATTTATTTCGTAAGGATTGTCTTTTATTCTAAGTGAGGTACTGCCCCACTAGAACTCAGGCTGATTATAATGTAAACTCAGAACCATAATGTGTTTTAGAACCCCCCCCCCAAAATACTATAACACTTACTGTGATGGTTGAGTATTTTATGTTATAGAAGCCAAGACCCAAAAGAGAATTGAGGAGCAAGAAAATAGTTTTTCTATTTTTACATTTGAAGGAAAAATAATGGATCTGTCATAGGAAGCATTAATTAAATATCAGCTGGATGGATGAATGGATGGATGGATGGAAGGATGGATGGGTGGAAGGAAGGAAGAGAGGGAGGGAGGGAGGAAGGAAGGAAGGAAGGAAGGAAGGAAGGAAGGAAGGAAGGAAGGAAGGAAGGATGAGTAGCAGGCTAAAGAATTGGGAAAAGAGGAACCTGGGCCCTCTGGTATGGATAGGCTACCTCATAGGGCTCATACTGCCCTCCTGATCTGGGGACCTGCAATACAGTTCTGCTTCACATTTGAATTGTGAAGAACATTTCCAACTCTCTTTAAATAAAATACAAAGTCACTCCAAAGAACATTTTCCTCATCTGGGCCATGTCTCACGCCATTAATGTAAAACTGCTGATTTAATGGAGCTGTTTTTGATCTATTAAGAAAAGACACACCTAATTTAATTTGGCTATTTTTCCAAGAATAAGTGTCTTAATTTGCAGAAGGATTTGATTATAATTTTAAGTAATATTGCAGTTGTACTTTTAGTCATGAAGATGATATTGAGTGCCTTTATGGGGCTCAAATGTGGAAAGTCCCAGAGAATTGTATGAGTTGGGAATTTTATCTTTAACAACATTCAGGGCCATTTCTGTTTGTAATGTGACAAATATATTTTAGAATGAACAGGATCTCTGATAGGGAATTTTGCATTAAAAAAAAAAAAAAAAGAAAGAAAGAAAAGCAGGCAGTTTTCCCTTCAAGTGTGAAGTGGAATAATCCCAGAATATAAAAACATGTAAAACTGAGATACAGACACTCATCACTTTTATCTGTACATTTTCTTTTTAAAACATGTGTTATCATGAGAGAATTTCTAATACTGATCTTTGTTCCCACTGGGTCAGCTTTGTTTCTTCATTTCCTTCTGAATTACTCTGAAAAAATGGAAAATTTCTAGATACTCAAATGTACCTACTGAAATATATTATAGATATTGAATGTGTTATCCAAATGTTAGACTCAAATGGGATTGAATTTCCATTCTGCACCTGATGACATATATTCTCCAATTATGAGAGAAAACAAACAAACAAAAATTTCCTTCTTCCCTCTGTCTACCCTGAGCCAGATTTAGCCATATCCCATGGAGAAAATTGCTTTCCTATAACTGACAACCTGTAGGGTCATTGGTGTGACCCTGTCTGGTGTCAGGTTGAAAGCCATGGGAGATACCACAGCAGGTGAATGGGAACAACACCAGCAGTATGAGGGACACACATGGTCACCCCACAGTGGCCACTGCCAGATACAGGGTGCCAGGCCCTGGGAGGATGGGGACGCCAGCATATGGGTGAGCCTGCCAGGGTTGGGAGGTAATTTTAATGAAGGAATGAGTGACAGATAGAAAGAGGCATCTGCATTGCCAAGTGCAAGGACGGCCCAACCTGGGGTACTCTTGCTGCAGAAGTCTTACCCTGCAGACAGGGGAATTGCACCGGTGGGATTTAGTAAAAAAAAAAAAAAAAAAAAAAAAAAAGTCACCCTGCCCCTGCCCTAACCCACAGGACTTTCTCTCACTGACATGTTATGGCTAGAAATACTTACTTGAGATCCAAGCATTGCAATTGATCAAATTGGCAGGAGGAAAAATCTCTTGAGACAGACTGAATTTTCTTTCTTCTGAAGTTGTTGGATAATAGCGTCTGAATTGCGGGTGCCTGGGTGGCTCAGTCGGTTGAGCGTCCAACTTCAGCTCAGGTCATGATATCACAGTCTGTGAGTTCGAGCCCCGCGTCAGGCTCTGTGCTGACAGCTCAGAGCCTGCAGCCTGCTTCAGATTCTGTGGCTCCCTCTCTCTCTGCCCCTCCCCTGCTCATGCTCTGTCTCTCTCTGTCTCAAAAATAAATAAAAACATTTAAAAAAAAGATTAAAAAAAACAGTGTCTGAATTGTAGGGGGTCTTCCCTTTCTTCCTTCAGGAATGGAAGGTCTTCCATTTCTTCCTTCAGGTTTCCATACAAGCACCAGTGAGGGCACGGAGCTGTGCCTTCTATTAGTTGTGGCCACACTAGGCTTTTCTCTTGGAGGAGGGGACCACAGCCGAGAGTGGAGGCTCCAAAGTCAGGCTGCTGGGGTGTCTGTTCGGGACCCTGGCATCTACCATGTGAGGGGCCTGGAGCAGAGTACCTCTGTGCTCTGCACTTCGGCTTCCTTCCCTAATGAGAAGAGCAATAGAACAAATCATAGTTGCCAGGACGAGATATGATACAGCCCGTAACACGCCTAGCATGGTGCTTGGCCCATGGAAATCCCACGGCCATTTTAGTTGGTATCACTATCTCAGTATAACCTGTGGTTGATGCCATTTTGGTGGAGGTGCCCCTGGCCTGGGGTAGCTTCCACTCAGGATGCAGTTTGAATCATGTGCCGCAGACAGACGCCTCACCCAGAGGGCTGTCAGGATGGGGCTGTTGTAATAGGGCATGCTGCACCCTGTGTGTCTCCGAGAGTATGCAGCCACTGTGCCTGACCCCCACACTGGACTTTTCCTGAGACCTCTGCTGCGTTCCTCATAGGGAGTTTCCCTTCCTCCCCAGTAAGCAGGAGTGTGCCTCGCGCACACACAACCACCTTGCAGGGTCCTCGGCCCAGTGGAAACAGGTTGTTTCTCCTACCACTTTCATCTACACCGGTGCAGCCACCTCTCCTAGTCCACACTAGCAGCTAGATCTTCATCCAGGCAAACAGTTTGTAACAGAAATGAAATGAGAGTCATTCCATCAGCCCCTGGGAATTTTTGTGACCAATCTCGAAAGCAAAACATAAAAATTTCCCACTACATTATTTAACTTTTATATACATTCTAATCATTGCTTGTTTAACCTGACTGTGACCCAATTGCTGGGACAGATGTAAAAGGACTAAAAGGTGCTTTTTGCCTTCCAGCTGCTCAGAACCCCTTCCCCAGTCACGACGTTAATGAAACTAGTGTTGTTTGTGTTCCTTTGACCACTTGGGGTTCGCTCAGGTGGGTCTGGCCAAGCCTACTGTTGGAGCTGCACCCACGCACGTCCCCACCTGGTGCCACCTGGCGTGACGGCTCAACTCTCACATCTACTTTGTGTAGCTTCTGCCTAAGTGAACCATTTACATCACACGCTGTCTTTAATTGCCAGAAACCAGTCACTTTAATATTAAGTGGCAAACATAGTTTTGCTACTTCTGATCACGGAGGAGCTTTGTGTTATTAGAATTCCCCCAAATTTCCAGCTAGGTTTTGATAATTGTGACAGTATTTCTTTTTTCTAACTGATAAGTCTGTGGGTGGATTGGGTTTCAAGTGCTGGTCAGCAGCAATAGTTATCCCTCAGGTGTGCTGTGATGCCCTATTTTACCCAGTAAAGCAGAGTCTACAGAGGCCAGGGGAGGCCACTTGGCACCCTTCACACGAGCTGCTTTTTGGTTTCTAGGTTGCTTGCCTTTGGTAACCCCCTAAATTTTCTTGGAGTTTCTCCTTGTCATTTGATCATTGGTACTAAGATGAGTATCTTCCTGGAAAATAAGATGCCATTAAGCCATTGTAATGATTTTACGGAAATATAGAAATGCTCCTTGTTTTCAGATATATTTGTGTTTGTTTTTAAATGCTCAAAAGAGGGAAAAAAAACAAACATAGCTCAAACTTGTAAACATCCTCAAAAGGAGTATTGAAAAATCAAGAAAATCTGTAGAGAGCTTGGTGCAAATACTTTGGGCCAGAAAAGGTACTTCTGCCATGCCCAAGCCCTGTCCTACTTCATCTGGTCCCAGTGGGTTGTTGATGGGCATACAGAGAGCATATTTCAAGAGAACGATAACCAGAATATCTGCCATAGAAGATTATTTTTATCCTTGTTGATTGATTTGGTTCTCTTATTATCATATATCATCATGAATCTGTTTTATTTTTAGAATCAACCTAGATATAAACTAATCTGTAGGTCACATGAAATGTGCCTTTGCCTCCAAAGTGAGAATGGTTGAAGCATAAATATTGGATGATTCAGTTCAAATTACATTCACTAAATAATACCTGTAATGTATTCATAATAACTTTCCTCTTTCGGTTGGCGGTGATAAAGTTAGAGCTTAAAACTCCATGTTTACCGCTATCTTAATCGTCTGCCCTTTTTATACCTTGCCACACAGAGGACTCCAGACATTTAGAGATGGTTCTGCATTTGTAATTGTTTTACATTTAGCTGTGAGTTTTACATGGATGTTGAATGCCAGCAGAATGTCAGCGGTAGCCATTTTCTCTAGCCAAGGCTGAGAGTACATTTTTTTTAGCCCCTCACCTGCCATATGTTTAGAGTGAATGAAAATCTGTGAAAGAGAAACAGTTCAAGCAACATTGACTCCCTTCCTCCCAGAAACCAAGTTATTGGCATAAGCATGGCAGACCCCTCGGGCTCTCTGTTGTTCACATTGGTCCGTCACTTCTTGGGTCATGTTCATCAGTGAAGCAGCCTGTGGAATCCCTGCTCGCTCACTTGATGGCATGTTCTCTAGACGTTAAACAGGCTGAATGATGGGTTTTCTCATCGTTGATGTTTTACTGTCATGGGCTTCTTTCTTTCGTGGTGACTTACAGAAGGTGAGGTGCACCCGCGGCACCAGAGATGGAAGTAGGAAATGCGGTCATTAGGGGTGTGCTCCTCAACAAATCAGTCCCCTAAGAAGAACTGATCTGAACAGAGATCAAATCCATTGCACTCTTGGAGTGTCCCGAGATCCTAAGAGGGAGACCCATTTGTTCCCTGTGCCAGAGGGACAGGGGAGTATGGAAGAAGATCTCCAAAAGTCTGTAATCTAATAGCCTGAAGCAAACCTATTTCTATCACATTTCCACTTAGTGTTATCATTTCCTTGGAATTATTCTTAAACCTGGTCATATGGCTATTTTCTTCTTTCTTAGCAGAAGTGGACTGCTTTCCTTTCAAGGAGTGTATCATTAGTGTTTGAAACCTAATCTAATATCTTATACTTCCATGTGTTTAATTTCCTTTTCCCGAAAATCCATTTTATTTGGTTACATTGTTCAGTAAAGTCATCCTTTTTATCCGTTACCAGGCTGTGACATTTACTTTGAATGATTCATTTATTTGGGATCTTAAACCATCCTAGAATTTAAATTTGCATTATATTGAAAGACAAACAGAATCTCTGTAAAAAATGATGTATGGCTTTAGGCTGTATCTGGCATCTGTTCCTATCTTGATGATTATGGAATTTCATCCATTTATTTAGGATTATTGAGTGCCAACCCAGCCCACCTATGGATTTTCCTCTGGGTGGCAGATACCAGGGAAGATGTGAAGGATATAGAAGTCCATCGGAGCAGAGTTTCCTCCTTCCAGAAATGCCCCTCCCAAGGTTCTGTGATGTGGCTCAGAACCTTCTTCATCCCTCCCCAGTCCCTCCTCCATCTTCCTTTCCTGCGAATGTACTTCTGCCCCTGCTGCAGAAGTGGGAAGGTAGGAGTTCCCAGCGGTGCATGCTCTCCTTTTCTCCTCTACGGCAGTCTCCAGACCCATGACTCATTGCTTCCTGTCTGCAGCCCAGGCCTCTCCGCCAGGACACATTTGTCATCTCCCCAGTATTTCTCCCCTGACATCCCTTCGGACCCTTCAGACTCGACAGTTCCCCTTGTCACTTGAGCCTTGAACCCCTAAGTTTTGTCCTGCCTTTTCCCTCTCTCACCAAGAGTGAGCAGCCCTACAGCCTGAAGCCTCCTCTCCCTTCCCTCCAACCCTGCTTTCTTGAGGCCCATGTCACATCTTTCTCCCTGACTAGCTCCTCTTCCTCCAGTCTCTCTCCCTTCTAGGCCCTTCCAACATGTGCCCTCCCCTGCCATTATCTCTCAAGTACTGGCCATATCTTGCTGTTCATCTACTTAAAAGCCTCCAGTGATCCCCAGATGCTAGAGACTATTGTTGCCCCTCCTGCCGTGACAGACCCTTGGCAGGCTGACCTATACCACTCTCTGTCCATGGGTACTTACATAGTCTCTGGGTCCATTCAGTCCACAGGGTACTTACCACCTTGCAGGTTGGGTGTCTGTCCTCCCAGATAAGTTGTGAATGCTGTAATCTTTCTCACCTTGCTTCCTCCAGCTCCTAGAACAGTCCCTGGCACATGGTCTGCTCCTCTGCAGGCATCTTCCATGAATAAATGATCCAGCAACAGTGCCCGGGGGGCTCTCTTCTCTGCCAGGCCACCTCTCCACCTGTTCCAGAGTGTGCTCAGTGAGGACCTTTGCATTAGAAGACCCTCCCCACAGTGTGTAGTGTGTACCACGCATACCATAGGCATTTGTGGGGACAGTTTTTCATTGAGATATAATTCGCATACCATAAAACTCCCCCTTTTAAATTGTGTACTACAGTGGGTTTTACTATATTCACCAGATTGTGCAACCATTAGCATCATCCAATTCCAGAATGTTTTCATCATCCCCAAAAGAAACCCTGTATCCACTCTGCCCGCAGTCCCTGGCAAGCTCTAATTTCTTTTCTGACTCTGGATTTTCTTTTTCTGGACATTTCTATAAATGGAGTCACACAATATGAGGCCTTTTGTATCTACCTTCTCCCACTTAGCAGTGTTTTCAAGGGTCGTCTGTGTTGTAGCTGGTTCAATATTTCATTCCTTTTTATGGCTGAATAATATTCCACTGTATGGAGAGACTACATTTGGTTTATCCATTCTTCAGTTTATGGACATTCGGGTTGTTTTCACTTGTTGCCTATTACAGAGAATGCTGCTGTGAACACTTGTGGACAGGCTTTTGTGTGAACGTACATTTTTATTTATTTATTTTTCAATGTTTTTATTTATTTTTGGGACAGAGAGAGACAGAGCATGAACGGGGGAGGGGCAGAGAGAGAGGGAGACACAGAATCGGAAACAGGCTCCAGGCTCCGAGCCATCAGCCCAGAGCCTGACGCGGGGCTCGAACTCACGGACCGCAAGATGGTGACCTGGCTGAAGTCGGACGCTTAACCGACTGCGCCACCCAGGCGCCCCTGAACGTACATTTTTAGTTCTCATGGGTGTAGACCTCAGATTTCCTGGGTCACGCGTCTGACTCCTGAGGGGCTGATGGCCACACTGTTTTCCACAGCAGCCGTGCCATTCCACATCCCACCAGCAGAGTGCGACAATTCCAGGTTCTCAACACCCTCGCCAACACTGTCATCCTTGTCCCTTTGGATGATAACCATCTTAGTAGGGTTAAAGGAGTACCTCAGTGGTTTTTATTTCCGTTTCCCTAGTGGCTAATGATGTTGAGCATTTTTTATATGTTTGTTGGCCATGCATTTGTCTTTTTTGAAGAAATGTCTATTCAAATCATTTGACCATTTTTTTAATTGAATTGTCATGTTATTATTGAATTACAAGAGTTTACATATTCTAGGTATGAGACCCTTATTAGGTAACTGATTTGCAAATATTTTCCCTCATTCTGTGGGTTGTCTCTTCACTTTTTTTTTTTCCAGTCTCTTCACTTTGTTGATACATTTTCCTATTTTTTGTCTTTGGTTGCTTGTGCTTTTGCTGTCATATCCGAGACCAGTGAGCGTTTTAAAGCTTTATCCTTTGACTGCTGTTTGCCTAAGAAATGAAAAGGTGTTATCACCATCCTCTGCATCCTCTCCTCCTAAAGCTTCTGGTGGTGGGACTGATGGAAGAAATCATCTCATTAATTTCCTCGTTTCGTAAATTATTCTTAGCTGTCCCTTCTCCGAGCTCAGACTCTTTGCAACTGTTGATGCATCTTTTCACTAGGTTTAAAGTATATCTATAGATATAGTTAAAACATTTGATTCAGGGTAACATTCCTCAGTCCACAGCTGTTTTAAATAGTCTCCTTTTCACCAGATTTCTGTGAGCACAGTATCTGTCCTTGTGTGAGGAATGTGCCCGCCATCTTGTCCATAACACTTTGTTCTCTGCTTCATCCTGGAGGGCTGCTTCCACCTCTGCCTGTGCTCCATTTCCTCTTCCCTGCAAGTCAGGCACATCATCCAACCAGACACCTTCTCTTCAAGACCATTCTCAGAAGTTATGGTCATTTCAAATCTGCAGGTAGCCATCGTACCATTTCCACTTGCTTAACATATATATATCGTGGAAATAGGCAGAGAACAAGTACTGTACAAGCCCAGGGGTTAATCATATAGATGCAAGCCAGCATTGACCTCTTCAAAACGTGAGGGCGTGCTGGACTTTCCTTAGTGGTGGCAGACCTTCTCAGGGTGATCTAGAAACCTAAGTGAGGCCACACTGCTCCCTTGCCTCAAACCATTCAGACCTCCTGTCACCCAGACCCAGCCAATCTTTCAAATGTACCTCCTGCCCCTCTTGCCACCCTGGGGTGGGTACCAATCTCCTTTCACGTCCTGAAACTCCTTGGGGCTCCTTCCAACTCATGCCTCTCTGCACCTGTAATGCTCTCACAGCTGCTTGCCTCCACCCCCTCTTGATTAGCCCCTTTCTGGCCACTGC
Organism: Puma concolor; assembly: GCF_028749965.1. NCBI lineage: Eukaryota > Metazoa > Chordata > Mammalia > Carnivora > Felidae > Puma > Puma concolor. The sequence continues at coordinate 95,880,979 of NC_141669.1, forward strand.
TTCAGAGGCTTCCCTGCCCTTTCTGTCCTCGCTCTCTACCTGGCACTGACGTAAGGACAGCTCCCCTTACTCTGTGCACCTGTCTCTGCTGGAATGTGGGCCTGCTGAGGGTAGGGGCAGCCCCTGTCCTGTTTCCCAGTTATGTGCCCATCACCAAGCACTGGTGGGCACTCAGCACATATTTCTTGCACAGATAAGCATTTGAGTGAATGTGGACTTGCTTTGTGAAAATGGCAGAGTCCCTTGAAATCAAGTGTACTGAGCAGAGTAGGATGCTGAATAGAAATCATGCACACAGGCCTGTGTATATATGTAGTGTGTTCACCATTCTCTAGTTCAGCCCATTTTGTCATTCTTAGTGTGAGGTAATTCTAGCAAAAGTATCTTTGTAGGAAGACATATTTTCTCCTGGAGCAATATTCCCCCACCCCATGGATGGCATTTGTATCCACAGCTTTTCACACCTTTCTGGAAATTTTGAGCTCTCATATTTTGGTCTGTTTCTGGAACTAAGGCCTTAAGAATAGCACTGCCTCTTTTCTGCTTTTTCTGTGTCTGAATCAGATGGACCTATCATTGTTATCTCTAACTATATTTTTTATATCTGCCTTTGGTTTTGTTTTTAATGTTTATTTATTTTTAAGAGAGAGAGAGAAAGAGAGAGAGAGAGAATGCAAGCGGGGAGGGGCAGAGACAGAGAGAGAAAGAGGGACACACAGAATCTGAAGCAGCTCTAGGCTCTCAGCTGTCAGCACAGAGCCTGATGCGAGACTCGAATTCATGAACCATGAAATCATGACCTGAGCTGAAGTCAGACACTTAAGCAACTGAGCCACCCAGGTGCCCCACTGCCATTGGTTTAAAGAAGCTCATTCTGTCCTTACAATAGGTGAGAAAAGATCCCTTTGATTAGTACTATATTCCATTCTCACCAGATTGCCTATTTATATTATGAGATATTTTACACATACTAGAAAATAGCTAACATTTACATAAGTTCTAAAGAATAATAAAACATGCCCCTGTACTGGCCCCCCCATGTGTACTGACCAATATATTTGACCTTTCCCTATGCAGCCTCTTCCCCCACCCCAGATATAATCTGGGTGATAGTTTCACTGCATATGTGTGTATTCCTAAAGCAGTATGTTTTACTTTGCCTGTTTTTTAAATTTATGTAGAGGGTCACCTGGGTGGCTCAGTTGGTTAAGCTTCTGACTCTTGATCTCAGCTCAGGTCATGATCTCACAGTTTGTGAGTTTGAGCCCCACGTCGGGCTCTGTGCTGGTGGCACAGGACCTGCTTGGGATTCTGTCTCTCCTTCTCTCTGCACCCCCCCCCACTTCTGTTTTCATTCTCTCTCTCTCAAAATAAATAAATAAACTTTAAAAAAATAAATAAAAATAATGGCATGAGAACAGACACTCAGATCATTGGAACAGAATAGAGAACCCAGAAATGGACCCACAAATGTATGGCCAACTAATCTTTGACAAAGCAGGAAAGAATATCCAATGGAATAAAGGCAGTCTCTTCAGCAAGTGGTGCTGGGAAAACTGGACAGTGACATGCAGAAGAATGAACCTGGACCACTTTCTTACATCATACACAAAAATAAACTCAAAATGGATGAAAGACATCAATGGAAGACAGGAAGCCATCAAAATCCTCGAGGAGAAAGCAGGCAAAAATCTCTTTGATCTTGGCCGCAGCAACTTCTTACTCAACACATCTCCAAAGGCAAGGGAAACAACTGCAAAAATGAACTACTGGGACCTCATCAAAATAAATAGCTTCTGCACAGTGAAGGAAACAATCAGCAAAACTAAAAGGCAACCGATGGAATGGGAGAAGATATTCACAAATGACATATCCGATAAAGGGTTAGTATCAAAATCTATAAAGAACTTCTCAAACTCAACACCCAAAAAACAAATAATCCAGAGAAGAAATGGGCAAAAGACATGAATAGACACTTCCCCAAAGAAGACATCCACATGGCCAACTGACACATGAGAAAATGCTCAACATCACTCATCAGCAGGGAAATACAAATCAAAACCACAATGAGATACCACCTCACACCTGTCAGAATGGCTAACATTAACAACTCGGGCAACAACAGATGTTGGTGAGGATGTGGAGAAAGAGGATCTCTTTTGCGTTGTTGGTGGGAATGCAAGCTGGTACAGCCACTCTGGAAAACAGTATGGAGGTTCCTCAAAAAACTAAAAATAGAACTACCCTATGACCCAGCAATTGCACTACTAGGCATTTATCCAAAGGATACAGGTATGCTGTTTCGAAGGGACACATGCACCCCCATGTTTATAGCAGCACTATCAACAATAGCCAAGGTATGGAAAGAGCCCAAATGTCCATCAATAGATTAATGGATAAAGAAGATGTGATATATATGTGTGTGTGTGTGTGTGTGTGTGTGTGTGTGTATGTATATATATATATATATATACACATATATGTATATTATATGTATATTATATGTATTATATGTATATGTATATTATACGTATATGTATATTACTCAGCAATCAGAAAGAATGAAATCTTGTGATTTGCAACTACGTGGATGGAACTGGAGGGTATTATGCTAAGTGAAATTAGTCAGAGAAAGACAAATATCATAGGACTTCACTCATATGAGGACTTTAAGAGACAAAACAGATGAACATAAGGGAAGGGAAACAAAAACAATATAAAAACAGGGAGGGGGACAAAACAAAAGAGACTTATAAATATGGAGAATGAACTGAGAGTTGCTGGAGGGGTTGTGGGAAGGAGGATGGGCTAAATGGGTAAGGTGCATTAAGGAATCTACTGAAATCATTATTGCACTATATGCTAACTAATTTGGATGTAAATTTAAAAAAAATAAAAAATAAAACAAGTTAAAATAAAAAATAAAATTAAAAATAAATATAAATGTATGTAGATAGAATTGCACTTTACATGTTCTTCAGTGAGTTACTTTTCCATTAACATTGTTTTTTAAGTTTCATCCATACTAATCCACACACCTGTGGTTTATTTTCACTGCTGTATAATATTCTACTATGTGACTACATCTATCAGTAGAACTTAAAAATAGTTTCTCTCTCTTTTTTGACTTTGCCACTGTCTATAGAATATTATAAACATTGTTACATGTGGGATTGCTGGCCCACAAGTCTGCACATCTGCTGTTTCTTGGATAATGTGAAATTGCCTTCCTGAGAAGTTAAGCCAATTATCTCCTACCAGTAGGCTCTGAGAATTCCTCTGCCTATCCTCTCTGACATTTGGCATTATTAGATTTTTTTGTTTTGCCAGTCTGGTATATATAAAATGGTATCTCATTGTGGCTGTAATAATCCCTGATTATTAGTGATGTTAAGCACCTTAATATCCATTCATAGTTTATGTTCTGGAAATGCTTGTGTATTTTGCCCATTTTAACTTTTTTTTTATTTTTTTAATGTTTATTTATTTGTGAGAGAGACAGAAACAGAATGAGAGTGGGTTCGGGGCAGAGAGAGAGGGAGACACAGAATCCAAAACAGGCTCCAGGCTCTGAGCTGTCAGCACAGAGCCCAACGTGGGGCTAGAACTCACAAACTGCAAGATCATAACCTGAGCTTAAGTCATATTCTCAACCGACTGAGACACCCAGGTGCCCCTGCCCATTTTTTCTAATAGATTTGATTAGATTTGATTCTTTTACTGATTTCTGGGAGTTCTTTACATGTTCTGGACATTTACCCTTTGTCAGTTGTGTGTGTTGTAGATGACTTCTCCCACTTTGTACCTTGTCACTTTTTATGGTATTGTGGTAAATAGTAGTTTTTAATTTGAATACGCCCAGATGTACCAGGCTTCCCCCTTATGGTTCATGTTTTTGTTTCTTATTTAATGAATCACTCCAAATCCCAAGGTCATAAAGAAGTTGCCCTATACTTTTCTTCTGGAAGTTTTGTATCACTTATGTTTTTATCTATGCAGATTTTTACTTCAAACTGAAAACTCCCTAATCTCTCTTTATAAACTGCCTTTGCTTGAAATATGTCTAGCAGTGTCATAACCCAGAGCAATGGGCACAAATCCTAGGCATTCAATACATATTGCATAAAGCACCTATAAGCTAAGTAGTATGAGTGATGTAAGGATGAACCTGACCCATACAGTATAATACGGTATACTCATAAGGAATATAATGGGCTAAGTCGTGGGTGCCAGAAAGATATGCCTAATCCCAGAACCTGTGAATGTTAACTTATTCCAAGAAGGGTCTTTACAACTCAGTGAAGGATCTTGACATGAGAAGATCATCCTGGATTATCCAGGTGAGCCCTAAATCTAATAACAAGTGTCTTTATAAGAGACACACGAAGAGGAGGAGGCAGTATAGCCAAGGAGGCAGGGATGGGAGTGATCAGTCACATAGAGCCTCTGCAGGAAGTAAGGCCCTGCTGACACCTTGACTTTGAACTTCTGGCCTCCGAGAAGTGTGAGAGCACAAACTTCTGTTGTTTTAAGCCCGCCCCCCGCCCCCTGCCCCCTGCCAACCAGTTTGTGGTCATTTACAGCAGCCACAGGAAACAAATGCAAGGATATTTAAGATGAGATGGTTCTACATGGTAACTACAGTCAGGGCTTCTCCTTATTCCACTGTCACACCCTCAAGGGATGGATGGAGCAAGCAATGGTGGCAAACTTTGCAAGTGCCACGACTTCTCAGAGGCACATGGGGTTGTCCAGAGCCTCCCAGGCAGTGCTGAAACTTGGCTTCCCTCCCCTCATAGACCACTGCCATGGGAAATGGAGTCTACAGAGTCACAAGTGCGACCAGCTCTGGGTGGGCTTGTGTCATCGATGAGGGGCTGCATGAGTTAAGGAAAACCAGGGATAGGTAGGAAAACTGCTGCAGGACACACAGATATGACATCAGAAGGCTCCTCCAAGGCTGTTTTGTCAGGCTGGGCCTAGTGGCCACTCCTGGGAAATTTAGGGAAGGTCTTTCCTTAAAAGAAAAAAAAAATAGGGGCACCTGGGTGGCTCAGTTGGTTAAGTATCCGACTTTGACTCAGGTCATGATCTCGTAGTTTGTGAGTTTGAGCCCCACATCTGGCTCTGCTGATAGCTCAGAGCCTGGAACCTGCTTCGGATTCTGTGTCTCCCTCTCTCTCTGCCCCCCCCCCCAGTCATGCTCTGTCTCTCTCAAAAAAGTAAATAAAATTTAAGAAAAAATTTAAGGAATAAATAAATAAAGCAGAGAAAAGGGTGAAAATCCTAAACAGCAGTCAGCAAACACATAGCATGATTAAGTAAAAAGAAATGAAAATGAGGTAATTGTTATTTTTCTGAATTTATAAAGTCAGCATAGTCTGTGGGTGTCTATGCAGCTTAAGCCTATGGACTCAGGTTGATTTTCACGCCCATATAGATTTAAGTCAGTAGTTTAGCTCCCAACCTTGCACGAAACCCCAAACTTAATCCTGTGTACTTTAGAAATCAAGCTGAAAGCAGTAAAAGTTAGAAGACCTCGGTTCTGGTCCCAACTGTACCACTGAGTAACTGTGACTCTGGAAAATCACTTGAACCCTTCGCATTCCACTTGCTGATCAGTAATGTGGAAGCCATGACACTCACCCCAGCTCACGAGGGTCTAGCATAAAGGAGGCTTGCTTGTCCTAGAGACACAGAGGTTCCTCCAGCTTATCCACTATGTTCTTTCTGGGAGATGAACCCCTAAGCCCATATTAAGTGGGGGGAAGGAGCGGGCAGTCCACATCTCACATGTTTCTATTGTGCTCTGGAACCTGGGTCGCGTTGAGGCTTCAATATATGATTCCATCTGGTCCTCTGGGCAACCCCAAGAGCAGATGTCAGTGTCCTCGCTTTACACATCAGGCAACCGAGGCTGGGGTTATTGGAACAGCTTGTCCTGGGTCCCCCCACGGTAGCAGGGAGAAAGCTGGAACTCAAACCTAAGCCCGTCTTGTCTCCAAAAGGCAAGCTCCTTCCTGTCAGACAGCTGCTGCCATTTCTAAACATAAAAACAAATAATCAGAATAAAGTTGGGGAGTTGGACTTGTATTCTCAGGCTTTTGTAACCCAGTTGAATTTGTCTTGAGGGTGTCAGAAAGTTCTCCTGGAAGTTTTTGATAAAATAAAAGTGGCAAATACATATTTATTCAAGTAGAGGGATATCAGTAATTGATAAAATTCTTACATCAAAACATAGACACAGCGGGTCACTGAAAAAACTCAAAATATGTAGGAACCAAGATGGATTGCTAGGTAGTAATTTAAATGTTCTCCGAATTGAGTAATCAAAGGGAAAATTCTCTCTTTAAAAAAATACTTGTGTGTGGTTTTTAATGAGATAGTAATTTAGAACAGAATTGAAGTTTTACATTTGTTAGTGGACTTTCTGAGAGAACAACAGAGCAGTGGCTAGTATTAAAACAGGTATTGGATTTGTGACCAGGTGTCTCTTTAGCCACCTGCTTTCAGCCAGAGGCACTGACCATCCACTGCCTGGCATTATTACAGCATTTGGTTCATATCTTAACATGTCTTACACAGGAGAGGAACCTTAGAATAGCGTTTCGATGTCTAAATTATAAATGCCTTTTTTTTTTTTTATTTATATAGAAAACAACCAGCATTGAAGCCCTAAAGATATTAGATAAGAAAATGTCAGGGGTGCCTGGGTGGCTCAGTTGGTTAAGCGACCAACTTCAGCTCAGGTCATGATCTCACAGTCTGTGAGTTCAAGTCCTGCATCAGGCTCTGCACTGATGGCTCAGAGCCTAGAGCCTGCCTCAGATCCTGTCTCTCCCTCTCTCTCTCTCTCTGTCTCTCTCTCTCTGCCCCTCCCCCACTAGCACCCTGTAACTCTCAAAAATAAATAAACATTAATTGCACGGGTCCACTTATATGCAAATTAAAAAAAAGAAAAAGAGGGGCGCCTGGGTGGCGCAGTCGGTTAAGCGTCCGACTTCAGCCAGGTCACGATCTCGCGGTCCGTGAGTTCGAGCCCCGCGTCGGGCTCTGGGCTGATGGCTCAGAGCCTGGAGCCTGTTTCCGATTCTGTGTCTCCCTCTCTCTCTGCCCCTCCCCCGTTCATGCTCTGTCTCTCTCTGTCCCAAAAATAAACGTTGAAAAAAAAAATTTTTTTAAAAAAAAGAAAAAGAAAAGAAAATGTCAGGTGATGCTGCTTCTAATTGCCCTTGTTAGTAGTTCTAATAAATTCAGTTAAATCCCAGAGCTACGTACATTCTTTAAAGCTACTAAAAGAAATGATTTTTGGCACCCTGAGCTCCTTCGCTGTTTCTAAACAGTGCCAGGATTGGGGTGGTGTTTGTTTTCTTTTTGTCATGGTGTTTACATGCCCTGGCGTGGGCCTTGAGTGAAAATGCATTTGGTGATCTCCTGGTCTCCCTGCAGTCCCTAATGGATGTTTGTCTAGATGACAACACCCAGTTTAGCGCTGTTAACGCTCCAATGACAGCATAGGACCAGCCTGGGGGTGGGGGAGTGTGTGCTACGTGTGACAAGGGCGTGAATGCGAGATTGGGAATCTTCTGTGAGGTAAACACTTCCTCCTCTGGTATCCAGTTCTGGAAGCACCTTTTTGTGCTGTCTCCCACAGTGCCTTCTTTGAGGAGTCAGACCATAAATGTTCAAGTCAGAGAATCTCAAAACTTGATTATCACCCCCGGTAACTCAAGTGCTGGACTTGCTCTTAGGAGCCCAGATTTCTCAGCCTTGACAGGGACAAGCTTACCAACTGGATAGTGTCATTCAGGGAGAGGATGACGAGCTGCTGTCTGAGGTCAATTTCTGTGGTATTATACATGACATCTCTTTGTAGGGTTGACTGCGAGCTTGATTAACATCGCAGCCACTCTTGCAGATATGTGGCTTCCATAGCACATTTAGCAAAATGCATCCACTCTTCTGTTTTGTTCACCATTGTCCCAAGCACTGTATGTGGATGTGTTGGACGCAGTGGGGCCTTTCAGGAAACAGCAGGACCATTCTAGGCAGAGCATGACAAGTCTTTAGAGGGCCGCGCCTGCTCTAACCCGGGCCCTCAAGCAGACTGCGGTCTGAAAGGGGGAGCCATGAATTGCGTGTTGACAGCGGGCCACGGCTGTCCTAAGGCTCAGGTGGTTGTCAGCCATAAGTTTAGCTCAGCTCTTTGAGTAATTTGTCACGCCTCGCTCGGCCCCTGCTGGGCCAGCACGTGCCAGCTTAGTGTCAGAGTGCCTGTTCGCCAGACGGCCACTCAGGCCTAACGTCCTGCTGTTCCCTGGACCAGCGGCTTGCTGGGGCCGTGCACGGAGGGCCGAGCTGCGCGACAGCCAAGTGCTGTGCAGAATAAGCGTGTTCATAATGAGACGTGAATGGCATTAGTGGGTCCCTCTAGAATTGGGCCTGAGAGGATGCCTCTCACCGTGGAAGTTTGGCAGCCTGTTCATCAGGGCGAGTCACTGGGAGTTCAGCCTGCATTCGAGAAGCCGGTTCAGACTCCCACCACCCAGGCCTTAGGCTGCCGTGACTGTCTGCATAAAACACTAAATTCATCAGAGGGGCCACTTTTGAATTCTTTTTTAAAGTTACATAGAGCAAACGTAAAGAGAAATTCTGGAACAGAGCTGCCCCATAGCTCTCGCCACGACAAAGGACGTGTTTCACATCCATGCAATCCAGCACAGTGACCCCAGCTGCATGTGGCTGCTGGGTGCTTGAAATACAGCTAGTGGGACAGAGGAACTGAATTTCTATTTTTTTATTTTAATTAATTTAAATTTAAATTTAGATAGCCACATGCGGCTCATGGCTACTGCAGTAGACAGCACAGCCCCAAGATGCCTCTGGTCTCATGGTGTAAAAATCTTCCTCTGAATATAATTAAAAGGGGCAGAAGAGGAAGGGCCTGCATTGGGAAATCCATATGCATACTTTGACAAAAGAAAATAGAAAAATATTTTCCAATCTTAAAACACATGCTTACTGAAAGCTAATCGGAAAAGCATAATTGTCACCAACTTTTATTTTTAAAGAGGCTGTTTTGGAAAGATAGTTTTAAAATACAGTGAGAAATGCTAGGATTACTTTTGCTCTTCCAGATTAGCAAATAATGAACTGATTGATGGTGATCCACATTCCCTGTGTTCCTGGAGAATTAGCATGATTTTCAAAACGACTAAAACACATCTTTTAACTTTTGCATTGATAACTAGGAAGGGGAAAATGAGACGTCATGCTGACTTCCCCAACTGTTAATTCATAAAGTCATACGCGCGGTGCCTCCATCCGCTGTCGAATTGTTCTGACGTTATCCTGTTATTGGAAGTGCATGATTCACCTTCCGAGGAAACAGAAGCCATACACAAAAGGGGAAGATTTGCTTTCTGCCCTATGAAAGGCTGCCACACGCAGGGGTCCTATTAAGACAGCTGGAAAGTTGCTTCAGCGTGTTACGCTTGTAAGTTTTATTGGTGACTGGTTTTTGATTACACATTTGAATGTGTGTGTTCCAGACTGCAGTTTTAATTAAAAGGCAATAGTCTTTTCTTTTTTAAATTGCATTGTGCACTCTCTGCTAGAGTCCCCCACTTATTAGTTCCTATTTTCTAATGCTCGTAGCCTGTCCTGGCCTGAGGCACTGGTGCCCCCTTGGAGCATACCTTCCTGGCCTTCCCTCTTCCGTGCAGTGTCTTTTTTTTTTTTTAAGTGTACACCAATTCTTGCTTCAAGTGTCAATTCATTTTATAGGGACTGAGAAGAACATTCTATCCACTGACCTAGGAAGGGAAGGTCCGACATCATCACACAGCCGTCAGTGGAAAGAGATGCCGTCACAATCAATGCCTCTGTTTTTGTTTGTTTGGATCAACCTTAATGATTTTTTGCTATGATTCTATAACTATTGATGTTCATATTTTTCAGTAATACTGGTGTTGGATGTAACTGACTGAAGTCTAAGAGACACAGGTCTCAATATCAGAATCTTACCGTTAATTATGACTTCTATTTAATTCCCTGGCAAGAGGTTAACAGACTTGGAAGGTACTTTCTTCCCCCCCCACACACACACACACATAAAAGTTGCATAACCATATTCAAACCAGAGTGAACCGTGTCATTGTTATATGTGTCGTTCCACATGTGCACTTGTTTCCTTAATCAATGACTGCAGCTACGAAGAGAGAGCTCTGTACCTCGAAGCAATAATTCAGAACCACCGAGAAGTAATGACGTTTGAGGATTTCGCGGCCCAAGTCTTTTCTCCCTCGCCCAGCCCCTCCCTCGGCGGAACGGGTGAGTGTCTGCATTATTCTGCCCTCCCTCGCTTAGGACGCACTCGAGCAGCAGATGTACACCTGTTTTTCACAGATAAATGCTTGCAAATTTAAGAAGAGCATTCTCCCTCTGAATCAACTAATGAATATCAAAAGGAATGATGACATTCATTTTAATTTGTTTTGTATCCGAGCTGTTCACTCAGTGCTTTTCTTCAGCTATCCTGTTAACCCCCGAATCTAGCAAGGTTAATGAACTTTTTCTCAGTAATGTGCTCCGGTTCATTCAGGAGTGTAGGTTTCTTGCTGAGCTGGGAATATGTTGTTTAAAAGCGATGCCCGAATCAGTGCTTACTTATCAAAAAAGTGTTCCTCACAGTCGAAGCCGTTGCTACTAATGCTAAATGGGGATTATGCTGCCGAGATACTCGGGTCAGGGATTAATGCAGGAGAGATGGAAGGACAGTGTCCCCTGGTCCATCATTACAGCAGAGCCTCGTGCACGCTTTCTCTCTGGAGTGGCCTGTGTCACACGGACAGGCTGCCGACCAGCGCAGCACCTGGCGTGGAACCTGTTTAGAAACTGGCTTTCAATCATTTTCATTTATTATGCCAATGGAATATTTCAGAAATTTCCATGAATGTCCTTGTTTTTAGGTTTTACTCTTTTTGTATTTCCAATTCAAAAAAAAAAAAAAAAGGGTACTACCCCTTAAACTGATTATATGATTACTGTGGGTTTTTTTTTTCCCAAAGAATAGAATTACTTGTGAATTTCTGCATGTAATTACAGATTAATTGCCTTTCAGAGAGTAAATGGGATATTTAGTCAATGCATGTTGAAATTCTCAATGAGGGGCTTCCTTCTTCTTCCACCAGTGTAGACACAACTGTTAGCATGCTTAATAGATTTCTAACCTGTGTCAATTGTCTCTGAACACTGCCTTACTTCTCCGATTCTGACTTGTTACTAAATATCTTACACACAAAGTGAAAAAAAATTAAATTCAGTGAAATAAATCACTTACAAATAAAATCAGCCATGCATCATTGTTTAACATCGCTGGCTTCAATCCTTGCCTCTCCGAGCTTTGTTGGGAGATAAGAGGGAGAGGCTTGCACTTTGCACAGGGAGCCAGGAGCAGCAGGCAGAAGGCCGGGGAGATAAGCAAGCTGGCCGAGGTGCTGGAGCCGGGCGATTTACATAATCACGCCTCTGCTTCCTGGTGAGGCGTCAAGAAACACAGGGATGGCCTCTATTGATCTTTGTTGAACTGGAATACTAAACAACATGAGAAAGCTTATAACTTAAAGCTTTGATTAATGTTTCCTATATTAAAAAAAAAAAAGTAGAACAGCTGTGAATTGAATTCTTTTATACCCTCTGCCAACATTCTATCTAAAACCAAAAAAAAAAAAAAAAAAATCAGTTTCAAGGGAAATGGAGATTTCACACCACTCTGGCTAGAGGTTGAAAATCATTTCTAGTGTGTAGGTGAAAGAACATGAAGGATCTGTAGCAAAGCTAATTTTTTAAAGATCGCATTCAGCTCTTTTTCATCCTCATGAGGTCCTGGGACTTAGTTTTTCTGTGCAGGGTTTTGTGAGTTGTTGGGGTTTTTTTGTTTGTTTGTTTGTTTTTAACTCTTAAGAAAGGTTTTTATTTCTTATAATTAGAAGAAATGAAATAATAACTAGGTATTGACATTCCTTAACTCTTACATTCTTAAGGCTCTAGATTAAGATGTTCCTGAAACAAATATTGATGAGCTTTGTTTTCCATGCATACTTTAGCATCTATGTAAATTAGTTTGATCTTTTCCAAAAGTTCATAATTATTTAAATCCATCCAAATGAGCTAGTGTGTAGGTAATATCTTAAGTGAGTCTCCAGAAGTGATTTGGGTTTTTCAGGACCTGGTATTTGGAGGCAATGGCTAGCAGGCTTCTTCGAGAGCATCACGTTGCCAAGGTCACTTAGCAGATAAGGGTCTGACAGCTCATGAGTGGGCCCTGGGACCCATACAAAAGGAACATGAAACCAAACATGGGCTATCAAGACAAATGCTGTTTCTTCCTCCTTTCAAATTGTTTGCATCCACATTACATTTCATAATGTTTAGGGTTTAGAGCATTCCGTGTTGAATGATAAAATTTTTTTGTACACATATCACATCAGTCCATGAATGCAATTTTAAGTCTGGGTGGCATGTTCTCTGTCACCACTTTGCATATCTGCCCACACCAAAGATGAGGAAGGAACTGGAAAGGAACTTGATGCGAACTGAAATCTGGAGGCAGTGCAGCGAGGGCGGAGCATTTCCAGACCATAAATAGGCACATTTTCAAAAGCACATCCTCCGCTCTTCACATACCAGTTTTGCTTTTGAGGAATCCCTATCCCAGCCTATTACCACTTTTACAGATGAAAACATTTTTCATTTATTCGGTGTTTCCTATTTTCTCGGGACAAGTACAGTCAAACCCACATGAGCCAGCTAGCTTAAACTAAGAAACAGAGGTGAACTCTTCTCTTCCAAGCCTCAAGCCAACTGGAAAAATTGACCCTGAGCCGCTTAAGCCCCCACAGTGCACTTAGGACCCAATCAGACCGTCTGGGCCAGCAGTGCCATCAAAGCAGGGCCTTGGGCTCCTGCTCACATGCATATGCACAATCTGAGGAATTAGGGGCTCCCAGGTTTTCTTTGTATCCTCCATGCAAGGGGCTTTGTTGTTAATGCAGAGGCAGAGTAACCTGAACCCTGTATTCCTTCCACACTGTGTTTGTAGCAGCAAGCAGTCCCATTTCTAGAGGGAAGGCCTGTGATATCAGCCTTGGAGTCCTATGCATAAGTAGGAAGTGTGCTCAATGGGAGTGGCTTGTGCCCAAAGACGCTGCTGTTGGAAAATGCCTTCTCTTCAGACTCCCCCTGCCCCAGTGCTGTTCCTTGTCACCGGAGGCAGCTAGAGAGGTGCACACTGGCCAAGTAAATGTGTTTCTCTTCATGATTCACTGTCAACCACTGATGAGGATGTAGGGTCTTTAATTGTTAGCTAATAGGTGGGTGCTCCGCTTCTTAAAAAGAGGTTTAAAAAAGAAACTATTTTCCAAGTCTGAAAATGTTATTTTAAAACACCACCTACCACATACATATTCTGTCTACTACTTGTACTCATAATACCTAGTACATAATAAGTATATGAGCTGCCTTTTTTTTAGCCCTGTAGTTTATGTTCCTTTTGATTCCTTCCTTATTGACCAGCAATTTCTGAAAGGTAGCCAGTGTTAAAATATTTGCTGCAGTTAACACACACACACACACACACACACACACACACGTGTGTGTGTGTGTGTGTGTGTGTGTGTGTGTGTGTGTGTGTTTACATACATATATGTTTTATGCAGGTATACATACTCATTTAACACATACACACATTGGGGTGAGGGACTTGGCTTGTGTTTTCATGCATGTTCCTAAGGAAGGGGGGGCTGCAGAGAGGCCTTCAAAGGGTTAACTGGAATGGGCACCCTCGACTGCTGGGCGGGGCTGATGTAATCACTGCAGCTCACAGCCAAGTGCATCTGTTCACCATGAGGTCATTCTTCTGCATGCTAATGATTTGGAAAATCAAGTCTAATGTTTGACATTATCGGAAAGGATATAAATAGTATAAATCTTTACCTTTTGGAAGCTGGTCTTATACACAAGAAGAGAAAAAAGAAACTTTAGCTTGGACCTGAGATTTTGTTTTTTCCAAGAACTGCTTTAAAGGTTGTGTCTAGATCTTAAAACCTTGGAGGAATCCACTTGTGTCTGTTGATAAATGAATCCCCAAATCACTATTACAGTCACAGCTAGCAATTTGGTAGTGGAGGACTACAGGTATGTCTGATTTAATATCTGATTTTAAGAATTTCCAAGTGCCTTGGTTGGAACCTGATAAAGACTGAGTTTTTCGAAGAATGTCCCAAAACCAAGTTAAATGAGTTGTTCTCAGTATACACAAATCAACAGTGTTTGCTGAAGATGCCAACACTGTTTTTGGTTCCTTTCTACCTTAATATTCCTGTAGGGAACCAGCAGAGGGAGCACAAATCTTTGTTTATTTGTGAGCCCTACATAAACACATTTGATTCCTCCAAGATGTGGTCAGACATACTTTCACCTTTATGATAGGCTAGGTGGTAAAGGTTCCAGAATTTAGAACAAGTGGGAGCAAACTCCTTATTCGGCTCCACCCTATTCTGTCATTCTTGATGTAGGTCATATTTGGAGCTTAACCCAGATTAGTCTGAGTCGGTCTTAGGAGGTTGCCACCACCATTCCTATTCACAAAACCATAAGCTTTCAGCGGTCACGCTCAGGAAGTGTACATGTGCCCTCTTGAAGAGGATTATTGTGCTCACCTACCTAATATAAAAGACTTTTGTAATTTTCTTCTACAACAAAATCAAATTAAGTTCATAGAACCTATCAGAAGACTCTGCGTGGTGTCACTGGATCATTCCGGTGACCCTCATAAGACTGCAGGTGTATTGGTCTCAAAGTGAAGCTGGCAAGTGGATGCTACACAAACTACTTTTGTAACTCATCAGCCTTTACCTAGAGGAGTTCACCGGCTGGACCCCCGAACCATACACAGTGGCTACATGTGCCAGGATGTTGCAGGCTTGCCATTCTGCACACAGATCCCCCACATGACCAGTTTCCTGGCAGTTAGCAATCAGGCTGATCCCCAGAAACTGCACAAGGGAGACTCTAACTGTAACCCCCCAAAAGATGACAGATTTTCCCCATTCATTGAGGGTGGTCATGTTACCAATTCACTCAGCCTCTCTCTCTCTCTCCCTCTCTCTCTCTCTCTCTCTCCCACCCTCCTCCCCCACACTCCTCTCTCCTCTCCTTCCTCCATTCCTCCCTCCATGTTAAAGTGTTCTTCATAAGGTTTCTATTGATAACATTTCTTATGTGTTCACCTTCCTATTAAATTTGCTGAAACCAGCAAAGAACACTGGAGAACATGGAACTAGAAGAAGCTTCAGGGGATATGAAGCCTAACTGCTTCACATCAATTTTGAGTAAGCTGAAGACCAAGCTATAAAGGGACAACCAAAAGGCGATGGGCAATTTGGCAGTGGGGTCCTCACCCCTCATTCCACACTTTCTTTTCTTCCCAAAGTGGAGTCCAGTTTTAGTGACATCATCCAAGACTCAGATGGTTACCACCATCCCCTACTTGGTAAGCTGTCACCAAATGCTGGCTGTCAGTTATATTGGTCACGGAATTCCTAACCAGGCAGTTATAAGAGTTTGTCAGTCTACAAACTCCTCCTCCCTGAGGAGGAGAGAAGCAAATACTATCTTAATATTTTTCAAACAGAGCCTGTTCAGGAAAGCTGTACCTTCCTCATTGCTCTTCAGAAAGTCTTCAGGAGACAAGAATGAAATTTAGGGAAGTGATAGTGCTGGAAACATAAGCCACAGAAACTCAGGTTATGGTTGTTCTGATGACAGTCAATCACTTCGCTGGCCAGCACACCCACATAATTGTGACAGTGTATAAGGCAGCCTCGTAGTTGTGGCTGCAGAATCCTTTAAGGAGCCCTCTCACTCCTGCTTCTAACCAACCACATCGAACAGAGGAGGGAACTGAAGCCCAGAATATACTCTGACTTCATGGAGTGAGCAAACATGCATTAGAGGCTCCCACGTGCCCTGGATAAGTCAGGTCCCAAGGGTTCAGGCAGGCCATCCCAACACTTGGAGGGGCCTCTGACATTCTGGGGGTGGGAGGAACACGGCCAGGACCCAGACCCAGAGCCTATGTACCCACACGCTGCTGCTGAACCCTAGAATAAAGGCAGATGGCAGTGCCTATCAGCAAACCTTTGACCCTTCATACTCCATTGCCAGGGTTAATGGATCTTCCTCCGTCAGTACTTTACACAGCCCAGGCTTGCCTTCTTTTGCTCTTTCTTGCATACAGTCACCCTAATCATTTCAACTCCACTGTTTTCCTGTCCTCCTGGCTCAACACAGGCCAGAACCTTCCACTGACACCAGCCTCCCCAGCTTCCTTGGAGGCTCTTTGCAGGAAGGATGGATTCCCTTGAGTGGGCTAGTGTCTTCTGCGTTCCAGTGTGTGGCCACAGCCATGTTACCTGTGGTTCTACAGCTTAGTCTGATTCTGTAAAATGGGTCTAATAAGAAACTTCCTTAAGGGTATTCACAAGGATTCAGCAAGTTAATATGTGTAAAGAGATGAGCACAGTGCCTGGCACATAACCCTCAGCAGGTGTTTACTGGGCTATCATGCTCACCCACCCTGTCTGTCCATGTTTTTCCTCACTCCATCTTATGCAAACCTCTTCCTCTTCCAGCCCATCTTCCTTTTGTCATCCTCTTGGAACATGCACCTCCCAATTCTTCCTTTCTCATCCTGGAATATACCACTGCCTACCCATTTACCTGTCTGCTGGAAGGGGAGTGCAGGCCAGGGACCGCAGTTGTGGAAATGCTATCCTGGCGCCCTCCGTGGGGATAGTCCCATAAATCAAAGCCATGGCTGCTGGCTTTTTATTAATGTTAGTTAAAGATCTGGAAGAAAGCTCAGAACTCCAATAAAATCATCCAGAATTTTCCCTTAAAGACAAGTTCTGTTAGGTCATTGTCTATTCAAGAACTCAGGCCACCCCCACTCAGCAACCTCAGCATGTTTGGCTGTAGCCAACCGGGTGCTGCCGCATGGCCTACAAAGAGCTAATTGCCCCACACAGAGTTTCTATCCCAGCAGTCCCACCCAGAGCCAGCCTGAATCTTCCTTTACACATAACCAGCTCAATTCTGACCCCTTTCATATGACATATTTTTTAAAACTTACAATGTATTCTTCTTGCAAAGATGATGAAGCATCCATTGGGTTTCCTTAAACCACCCATAATGCCATCATCCACACCCAGTAATGCTGGCCCCAGCTTGTGATTCACCTGCGAATCCCTATGTATTCTTATGCTATATCCCTCCTCTAGAGATGTGCATATGTTGATCTGGGGTGTGGCCTGAGCATGAGGATTTTCTTTTAAAAACTCCTGAGGGCAGAGCACCTGGGTGGTCCAGTAGGTTGAGCTTCCATCTTCAGCTCAGGTCATGATCTCCAGGTTCGTGAGTTCGAGCCCCATGTCAGGCTCAGTGCTAACAGCTCAGAACCTGGAGCCTGCTTCAGATTCTGTGTCTCCCTCTCTCTCTGTCCCTCGCCCCTTGCACTCTGTCTCTCTCAAAAATAAATAAACATTTGAAAAAAACCTCCTGAGGGCATTTTATTATGCAGGCAGGACTGAGAACCACTGTCAAGGCATCTTTGTAATGCTTGGATCCTCATTTTAATGTGCCATTTAACTTGTCATTACTTCTATCTTGGTTTTTCTTAGCCTATGTAAGTCATGTGTGTGTGTGCGTGTGTGTGCACACGTATTCTATCTATAATGGGCAGTAAATCCTTTAGAGAATGACACATGTAATTTCTTTCTTAAAACATATGCAACAGGAATAAAATAGAAATGTGGACAGAATAATTCAGGCTGTTGCTTGAAGTGGCATAGGTGTCTTGAGGCCACAGACATGTGTTGGGCCTGAGACAGATGCAGGGCAGACTCCTGTGATTGTTCAGCTGTCCCCTCTCTCCCTGGTCTCCTAGTGAAAGTGGACCAGTGATAAGCAATATGACCAAAACCTGGTGTGAAAAAGGCAGGGGAAGCCACAGGGCCTAGGTACTCCACAGACCAGATAATGTGGTTTGAATAACTGATATGTGATTTGGCATCCTTTCCTAAATGGTATTGTAGATTTTTAAGAGAATTCTTGATAGCCCTGTTTAGCACCAGATTTTGCTTCATGCTTATTCATCTCTTTTTCCTCTTAAAATGCTTTTGTTGTCCTCAGTGTCAGCTCCGGGAGGGGAAAGAAAGAGATGAGACAAACATTTGTTCCATTTGATCCAGTAGACCACAGTGGTGCTACCTGTCAAATGTTGCCATCTCCAAATTCACCCTGCCCCTCCCCCCAGGGCTGTGCTAAGCATCTTAAGGGAACACAAAGACTCTGGAAGCTTCATTTTCCATGTCTTTCCTACCCTTCTGGAGCTTGCAGTCTTGTTAGGGAAGAGCAGATATTCAGGAACCACTAAAAAATGGCTACTTATGAATAAGCCCAGATTAGTTGCTTCTGAACTATAATCACATATCAAAAAGATACACATATCAAAAAGATCAAAGAGAGAGAAAGAGATACAGTGGGCCAAAGGTGTGGGTCTGTTGGGTTGAGATTTTCCTGAAGTGGGCTGTGCCATCTACCTTGTGAGCCTGGAAGAGAATGGAAACTTACCTAACATGTATTAGATACACTACTAAGTCCCTCACCAGTCATTTAAGAAAATTTTTTTCATGTTTATTTTTGAGGGGGTGGGGAGAGAGAGGGCGTGTGAGTGCACACATGCACACGAGTGGGGGACAGACAGAGAGAGGGAGACAGAGAATCAGAAGCAGGCTCTGTGGTGACAGCAGAGAGCCCGACACAGGGCTCAAACCCACGAACCTGTGAGATCATGACCTGCACCAAAATCAGATGCTTAACCTACTGAGCTACCCAGGCACCTCTCCCACCAGTCAATTTTTAACTTCCCCACGTTGGCTAAAAATTGAGATGTATGACAACTGGAAGGCCATGGACAAGAAGAATAAAATAGGGGACAGGCAACATGGGAAGAACACAGAGGAAGAAATGACTCCTTCCAGAGCCAGCGTGGGGAACCACCACCCCGGCCGTGAGGCTGGTGCTGAGGTTAGGGG
Organism: Puma concolor; assembly: GCF_028749965.1. NCBI lineage: Eukaryota > Metazoa > Chordata > Mammalia > Carnivora > Felidae > Puma > Puma concolor. The sequence continues at coordinate 95,900,136 of NC_141669.1, forward strand.
ATGTTCACAGATTCCCAGAAAAAGAAGGGACCCAAGAGTATTCATTCTAAAGTACTGCCATCACATTTAAATTGTTCCTTTGGAAGAACTTGAAGATGCTGGTTTTTCTGTGAGCTGTCTTGACTTTAGTTCTGACTTTGCAGCCTTCACAGGGTTTTAAATGCAAGTGGCATCTTCCTCCCTGCCTAACTGTTAATTACAGTTCCCGTGACACTTTTGCAGTTGCCAAGAGATGGCCGGCAGGTACCAAGAATTTTTCTCAGAGGCAATTTTTGGAAATGACTCTTAATTAAAGCTCATTTGAAGTAACATTGAGGATTTGTTTCAGAAGAACCTGGAGCTTCTGACACCCCATGTTCACATTGGGATGTGAACTGCAACTGTGACCATAGTGTTCTCCTGGTTCTAGAGGGTGGAGCATGTGCAAACCACAGCCATTAAGGTGGGCTCCTGAAGACCCCATGACCTTGCTTAAGTTTCTAGCAACAACCAAGCCAAAGCAGAGGCTGAATGGAAGCTCTCTTACTAGCATTTAAGTCTGCTGACAGAAAATAGAATATTACATTGTCTCCTTTTCCAGAAGTATATATGCTGATAACCAGGAGGTAAACCTCTACATAGCATAATAAAGAGAAAAGCTGGTTCCTTTTCTCTAGTTAACCTACAAAGGCCCTCAAAAGGCTGGGGCATAAAAATCCCTAAAAAAAAAAAAAAAAAAAAAAAAAAAAAAAGGGAAACATGCCAGTCAACTTTGTAAAAAACAAACAAACAAAACTACCCCACCATAATGTATTTACAGCATTCACTGGCCAAAATTCATTTCTCAGCACAGAGGAAACCTAATAGCATCTCTGTAGAGTGTACAGAGAGAAAGAACAGGCAAAACCCTATTTTTTGACCACTTCAGGAATATGAGACAATGAAATCCCAGATGCATAGAGGACACATTCTACCGGCCTGTGTCCCCACACCAGGCCCCTCCCACCTCCCCCTGCAGTGCTGAGCCCTTACCTGTGGTGGGGTCCTCAGCCTACTCGGTCACCCAGCCTGTCTCTTCTATCAAGCAGGGTCGACTGATCTTGAGATTGCCCGAGGGTGAGGACAGCTGCTGTGGGTCTTCCAGGACTCAGGAGGCAGGGTCCTGCTCCCCCCGCCCTGATCCCAGGCAAAACCAAGGAGTGCAGGTTCCCTTGCCATTGCTGCTGAAGTATGTTTGGCAGACCCTGCAGCTGGTTCGTGTCCCAGAGCCTGTGCGTGGTAGTTAGGGAAACCCTGTTCCCTAGCTCTGTCCCCAGGGCTCAGGGAAGCAGCTAGAGGAACAGCCTGACTGTTACAGCAGAGCCCTCTGTAACACCTGGGAGAGCGGCTTTCCAAGTCCAGGCCCTCCTGACCGGGGATGTGAACCAACCCAAGAACATCAGGGCGAGAGTCCCAGAGGGAAGGGATGACCACAGAAGAAGCCAGAAACGAGACTCCGCAGGCCGCTAGGCTGCCTCTGTTCTTTATTCCAATTCCCTAAAACTGGTGACTTTGCTAGAGGCCATATTTATATATTAAAGCTCAGTCCAGCTTGGGCCCTGGGGACAGACCTTTGGTACAGCCCAAGTGTATGGGAACTGTGGCTTCACTTCTAAGATCATCACAGAAGCCCCCTGAGGGTCAGGGCTTCACACATTCCTTCCACGAATATTTACTGTGCACTAGTATGGAAGGTACAGAAATGGGCAGAACAGCAACCACACCCTCCATGAGGCCCATCTTGTAGTTTTTTTAATGTTTATTTATTTTGAGGGGGTGGGGGGCAGAGACAGAGAGAGAGAGAGAGCAGGTGCTGTGCTGGCCGCCAGCGCAGAGCCCAGTGCAGGGCTTGAACTCACAAACCATGAGATCATGACCTGAGCTGAAACTAAGAGTCAGACGCTTAACCGACTGATCACCAAGGCATCCCTGAAGTTTATCTTTTAGATGGGTGAGAAAGATGCTGGCTTCTCAGAAGCTGAGGGGTGCCAAGAAAAAAAAAAAAGCAGCAGGGAAGGAGGACCAGGAGTGCAACTGAGAAGCATCACTGGGGTGCTAGCCTCTTCGACATGGGATGTGGGGAAGGCCTCACTAAGAAAACATTTGAGGAGAGGCTTGAAGGAGGTAAGGGAGCAAGCCATTTAGAGTCTGGGGGAAGAGCACTCCAGGCAGAGGAAACAGCAAGTGCAAAGGCCCTGAGGCAGGCATTTCCTGGTATGTTTGAGGAACAGTGAAGGGCCCATCATGGTTAGAGCAAAGCAAGCAAGGAGGTGAGGAGGAGGAGGAAGATCAGAACAGCCTCACAGACCTAGGGAAAGACTTTGGCTGTTACACTAGTGAGCAGGGCAGCTCCTGGAGAGTGTTAAGCAATGGGGTGACACGATACAATTCTTGATTAAAAAGATCACTGAGTTCTATGGGGAGGATATTCTAGGGGAGGGGCAGCAGGGATAGTTAGATAATAGATAATATTTCATTCCCTACATATTCCCACCACTTGCCACACAGCAGGCATAGAAGACATGTTGACTAATGAATAAATGTTGTACTAATCGAAGAGATGCTCCCCCTGAACGTTCTCCATGGGACCGCTAGAGGGGCCTACCCGTCCCCTCCCCCTAGTGACTCCCATATCCCTAGTGCCACAGAACACAGCCCCTTACTGGGACTATACAGGTGAGGGGAGCATGGTGACACCCACCTCTTTGGGTCTGCATGGTGGGAGGAAGAAGGTAAAAAGGAGATGGGCAGAACTTTGACTTTCAGTCAGGTCAAGACCTGCTTAAGACAACCCCCCAACCAGACTCACACCAGAATCCAGTGGTCAGGAACCTGTGGGCTGGTGTGAAGAATCATGGGAGATAACTCCTTGATACACAGAACATTGTTTGAAGAGATGTAAAATGACAGTAGTGATCCAGAAGAGCTAGGATATGAGGGTAAGTTTCTTTGGCATTGTTTTGTTCTTAGAAAAATAGTCTCAGGGCACTTGGTGGCTCAGTCAGTTAAGCATCCAGCTGCAGCTCAGGTCATGTACTCATGGCCCATGGGTTACAGCCCTGCATCAGGTTCTGTGCTGAGAGCTCAGAGCCTGGAGCCTGCTTTGGAATCTGTCTCCTTCTGTCTCTACCCCTCCCCTGCTTGTGCTCTGTCCACTCTCTCAAACCTTAAAAAATTTTTTTAATAATAATGTATATAATTTGATGTTTTTAGTACATTCGCAAGGTTGTGCAACCATCACCTCAAACCTAATGTTAGAACTTTTTAATTCATCCTAAAACAGAGAGAAAAACCCATGTACCCATTAAGCTGTCAGTCCCCACTCCCCCTACCCTACGTCTAGCCCATGGCAACCTCTAGTCTACTTTCTGTCTCTATGGATCTGCCCATTCCAGACATTTTGTATGAATGGAATCATACAGTACATGGTCTTTGATGACTGGCTTCTTTCATTCAGCATGGTCTCAGGTTCATCCATGTTGTAGCCTATGTTAGTATTTCTCTTCTTTTATTGCCAAATATGTATTCCATTGTCATGGTAGGCCATGTTTTGGTTGTCCGTTCATCAGTTGGTGGACATTTGGGCTATTTCTGCTTTTTGGCTATATTAGGAATATTGCTGCTATCAACATTCCTGAGCTGTTTTGCTATTTTGAGATATGAATTCAGTCTGGTAAGATGAACAGCCCTGCCATGGCTAAGATGTAACTGAGATCTTAGTATTCACATTCTGTGAGATAGCAAGAGGGTCTAGACATTGCTGTCTCCGCGAGGGCCTGACAAGAAAAGTTCAAACCAAGATACTAATCTTCAATTTATAGTTTAGTTAAATTCAGCCATAGGTCCATATAAGTATATTATAGCTGTGGAAGGGAAAGAGAAGAATGCCAGAATGAGCCTTCCACCCACTTGCCTAGCCCCCTGCACAGGTGCGTATGCTCGTGCAGGCACACAATCCACACGATGCCTGCCTTCCTTTTGGTCCAGCTGTCCCAGCTTTCTGATTCAGAACCAGAGTCGATGGGCGAGACCAACGACCAAAAAAAAGGAAGCCCAGTATCAGGGCCAGCGCCAGGGCACAGCCACTGCTGCTGGGTTGGAAATACTGGGAGCCATCCTTGGGCCATTTGGAAATGTTAATTAGGCTGGCTGATTCCCACTGGTCTTGAGTTGCCAGTGTTGAGTTGAGCGTGTAGGCTTACCCCATCCATGGCTGCACCTGTTCCCTTCCTCAGAGCCGTTCCAAGGGGTCTGAATAGCTCAGACCGCTCTCTGATCTCCGGCTCTGTCCGCCTTCCTGCTGGGAGGATATTTAGCGCTCGCCTAAAGCTGGAACCGTGGTCCACTGTTTCTCTCCCTCAGCCATGCCAGCTCTCAAAATCATTCCCTTCCCTAATTATCTTGAACCAGTTAATCATTTTCCACACTGACTGTTCAGTAACAAGGACCCAGGGAGAAGCAGCCACTTTTCTTGTCTGACCCTGCCCAGTGTTATCCCAGGTGGCAGTCCCGGATGGCAGCCTTTCCTCAGAGATAAGAAGCTCCGTTCAAATCCTTGCTCTTCTGCTATCCCAGCAAGTCCCACCAGAGAACACATGCCACAAAAAGACCCACCAGTTCTTGAAAAGCCTCCGCTAGGCAGAGCTGTGGGGAACACAGCAAATCTCCGATCAAGACTATTGTGTCCTGTGTTTTATGAAATCCTTGTTGATATCCAGAGTATCCAAGAAGCTGCATGAGGCCCAAGAAATAAGACATCTTTCTCTAAAAGTGACTTCTGGGTTCTCTGGGCTCCAGCTCTGTGTCTGAGCCGCTGAATGGCTACAGTTTAGCCCTTGGTGTCGGGCTGATGTGTGGAGGGCTCTCTCCAGAGGGGTCCCACCCCGCTGCTCTTAGAAGTCTAAATGCTACTCCCGAGTCCCAACACATACAAGAAAACTTTGAATCTGATGCACATATTAACCCTATCACCCAATGTGGCTCAATGTCTTTTTCACTATGACCCCACTATGGAGGTTCCCAAGACATTTGGATTTCCTAATTGGTCTCCTCCCCCACCGAAACACTCCACAAATACTGTATATTTGTTTATTTACCATTCTGGTATCTGGGCTTTCTTCATATAAAAAATATGGTATTTTTGCCCCCCAATTAGAATGCATGCCATAGGTCCTCCACCAAAGCTTCCCACAGGCAGGAGCTTCATCTGCTCTGTTCATGCCTATAACCAAGAGCCTGGAACAGAACCTGGCACATCTCAGGTGCCGAACTGATGAAAAGATGAAATAATTATGCTCTGTGTCTCTTCCCAACACCCCTAAGCATCACATGCCTCCTGTCCTCCAAGCACTGTGCTCTCTTCTGGTGCCTTCCAGCGCTGCCCAGGCTAGTTGGTGTCTCACATTCACCCCCAGGGATATATCAGGAAGCTGACAGCCTACTCCTGTGTTCCATGTGTGGGCCCCCACCCTTTGGTAGCACTGCCTGTGTGTCAAGGGCAAGTGACATTTGAGCCCCATGGAATAATTAAGGCAGCCCCCAACTGTCTCTGTCTTTGCATCTCCTTAACTCACCCATGGACTGGCAGTCACTGAGACATTCTGTTTGGTCCAGCACACCACACCAGGCTGCATCTGGGGACACACTGGGGAGAGGAGCAAACCAGTCCTCATCAGCAATTACAAACAAGTCTTCCATTGTTAGCTGCGCCATCTGTTTTCTTGGTACGCCCAGCATAACCAGGGCTGAAGGGCTGCAGGGGAGGGAGACCAAGGAGCCCCTTCATGAAGAGACCCCATTTGCTCACCCTGGAAAGAGTAGGTAGCATGGTACCCTGAAAAGCTGGGCCTCCCCAACTCAAGGAAGACACCCGCTGAGAGACATTGTACATATGCCATCTTCCATGAGAAGAAATGGGGTGCCACAGCACAATGCATGGGGAGAAAACAGGAAATCTAGATAATCCTATTATCGAGGATCCATGGAAAACATTCTAGTCTGTTACCAACAATCAACACAGTCACAAGAGTCTCCTGTGCCCTAGAGCACAGTCAATGTATAGAGAATGAGCAAGTAACAGTGGTTGAAAATCAAATAAGACTTATCATCCACAATCAGTTATTTATCCTGAAATTCTAAACCCCAAGTAATTTTGCCAAGGTGGGAATATTTTCAATAGATCATAGAAAGTGCACATTTCTTCTGGAGAGCCCCACCTAAGAGTATGTCATTGGTTCTTCTGATGGCCTTCTGAACCACCGACTTAGAAACTGGCCCTGGTCACTGTGCCAACCTTGGCAAGGGGCTCAGCAGACAATCCAAGTTTATGACTGTGGCCATGCAGACAACGGGCCGTGTCACTGATGAATGTCCTTTGTCCAGATTTAATGGTGGCCAAGTGACACTGAATTCAGGATTGCTGTGGGGGTTGGGGTGAGGAGCTATGCCTGGTACAAAACGAGGCTGACGATTTGCTGAGAGAAACCCACAGAGGAAATTGGATGTCTGTGGGAGGGATGGGAGCGAGGCAGGGGGGGCGGGGATTGAGAAAACCTGTCACAAAGTACGGTGATACTCAGATCGTCTCTCGGGGTCAGCATGACTGCTGAGTTCCTCCAGCTTCGTGAGTGAGGGTGAGCTTACAGTCCCATTTCAACTCTGTGGGGTCCCCTTCCCTGCTGCCCTCCGCACAGCATGCTGCGTGCTTCCTCCCTGGGTACCATCGTATCGCAGGTGACACTAGGACTGAGTTCACACACTGTACACTCAGAAACCAGTGACATGAAACTAAGAGGCATGTAAACTTGCATATGCTTAGAGGCTGCCAATTCTTTTTTCAGGTCATCCATTGAATTCCAAATGCTCATCTTGAAAATTAATACCTTTGACTATATGTTAGACCAAATCTGTCAGCAGATACAGGGCAACAGGAAAAGAAACACGGTGGTCAGTGTTGCTCTGCGTCTGTAGAGCTCCCAACAGCGTCTGCACAACACATGCTAGGAGCACCACTGTCTCTTTCATTTCACATTTATAAATGTGACCGCAGCTAGAACTCTGTCCTGCCAAGTAGAATTTTTAGTGAATTTCCAGTTGGTAATGATCTCCAAGGCGGTGACAACACTCAGGCAGCACAGGAATAAATGTCTTATTAGCACTGCGTTCATTATCAAGTTGGGCTACGGGTGTGCTGGGCTTGTATTCATTTGATTTTATGTTCTTTCCCTTCAGATTAAAATACGTAAAGGTCTCATTGCCACGTTTGAGCAAGGTAAGACTGACGCTTTGGATTTGCCCAACGTCCCTGCTTTTGGGGAGGGGGGTTGTAAATTCACCAACCAGCCTCCTTCTGTGGCTAACACCGCACTGAAATGCCCCTCTAGTTCCTGCTGTCCCCATCTCCCCTCCCGAGGGGCCCTGCCCACACTCGTGCCCCTGCATGTCTGTGCTGCCCGGGGAAACCCAGACTCGCCTTTCTTCTGCCCGTGCACTCTGGGCGGAATCCGACACCAACACCTGCCATCCTGGAACATGTCTTTGTCGCCCGCCCTTTTGTGTGAAGGGCCACAGGGAGCCAGTGGACCCGGGGCCGCCCCCTTTTTTGTTGCCCAAGCCAGGAGGAGCAGGATCTTGAGATGGGCCGATAAGATGTGGCACGTGCTGGGCCGGCCTTTGACCGCTCGCCTTAACGGGCGCCTCCAAGGCCTCGGTGCGGGGAGGGCAGGTCGTCCGGGTGGGGGGGGGGGGGGACTGCTGAATGGAACAGCTGGGGGAGGAAGAGCAGACAAAAGCTGGGGGAGCACAGAGGGTGAGGAACCCGGGGATGGGCTGCAGTTTAGGACCCAGAGGGCAGGCTGGCTGCAGCAGGTGTGACCTCTGTAGGCCTCTCCTTTCTGCCCTGGCTCTGGGGCCACCTGTGGCAGTGCCGGCTGGGGGTGGCCCAGGCTGCACCGACTCATGGGCTCACAGGTGGAAGGGACACCAGATGGTGACGATGCTAACAGTAATAATACCGGAGGACACCAGCGAGCTGTCATTTATTAACCATATTGCCACAGTGGAACGCATGACATAGATGCCCGTCACCATCTTGGGAAAAATGCAGGTGGAATGTTAGCCTCGAGACTTCTGGATTTATCCAAAACATCATCCTCCTCCACCTGCAGGCCAGACCCTCCGACCCAGCTACCCTTTCTTTCCCCCTCTGCCACAGCTTTGGCCCAGTCCCAGAACTGTTCCAAATGGGGCCTAGTTCCTTGAGCCCCCAGAGGCGACAAGCCCCACACACCCGGGTGCTCTTACTGGGTGGGGCAGAGAGGGGCTGTACAGTCCTGTCCTGCAGAAGTCTTTATTTCTGGGACCCCATATCCCTGGGGATCTTCCTGCTCCTGCCACAGAACGGTGACATGGGGCTCAAGTGTCCTTTGAACAGACCCCCAGCTTCCAGCAAGAGGAAGAGGCCAACTGAGTGGAGCGGCTGCCGGCAGCTTGCGAGTGGAACCACCCCCCTTTGTGGTCTGCCAGCTCATTCCCCAGCTGCCGCCTCCCCGTCAGTTACGGGGTGCAGTGGGCACTGCAGGAGCCATCACGGGCTGGGGGTGTGCCAGGAGGAAGTCGGGGACTGGAGGAATGCAGGGGGCACTGCCATGCAGGTTGCAGCTGTTGGGGGGGGCTTCCCTGCACCCCCAGCAGTTGGGGCCACTGCTTTCAAATGCACGGGGGCCGCTTTGCCCCAGAGCTTCATGCGGCTCCTCAGAGCCCACCTGCCTGGCGTCCCTCTGTCTGCCTGCCATCCTGCCCAGCCTCTGGAATGCAGCATGCACCCCCCTCTCCCTCCTTGCCCCCCAGCTAGAGGGGTTCAGTGTTTCCTTTCTAATCCAGAACTGCTCTTTCACTTAATAGCATATCTTCAAGCATCATTTTATCTCTTTCATTCACTTGCTTTTTATGTTTTTCTTTCTCTCTCCCAATTGATCTGATTAGAATACTGGGTAGAGTGGTTCCTAGTGACTAATGTGAAATCTTAGACAATTTGAAGTGAAGGTATTTCAAAACAGAATGTTATCTAGGATTGAATTGGGTTTGTTCACCCCCATATCCAGCTCCAAGGGGACAGGGAGAGACCTTTTACCAATGCCATCTCTGTCATGGAGGGCAATATAGCTGGGCTGCCTTTGTCAAAAGTAGCCTGTTTTTAAAGATGAGACTAGCATGAGAGAGCTGCAGGACACTTCCTGTCTCTGCCCAGCCTTACAGCGACCAGCAGGGAGGAGGGACGGTAAAGCCCCCAGTGCTGGCATTGGGAACACACCGGAGAAAGCTATCTTCTCAGGTCCATGCATGTTTGTTGAGCACTGATTTCAGAGGCTTTTCCTAGAAGCAATAGGTAAGGTCAGAAAACGAGAAAAGATGTTGTCTGTGAATAAGACAACTTACATAAATTAATTTCCCATGCCAATAATAATAAAAATTTCAAAGACCAAACCCCTGGAAGTGGAGCATGCCAGAAGGAGGATAGAAAGCCTGCTTCTGAGGTTTGTTCGAAGCCTGGAAGCTTGGAGTATAATAGAACAGGGCTTAAAAATAGCTTACAGTGGGCAAGAGGGGTGATGAAAGATCCTCTCCCTCGCAGAACTGCCCCAGGGGAGGGCAGGCCTTGGCAGCAACAGTGGCTGGGTATTGCAGCAGGCATTCCTGGATTCCTCTGAGCACGCTCGCAACCACCCGGGAGAGGGGAAGAGAGGTGCAGATTCACAGGCTTTGAGTTTACTCCTTTTCCCTCCAGTGCTAAACAGCACTATGCTTGTCTGGACTCATTCACACAAGCAACCTAGTCCTAACCTCTCCCCCAGACCCTTTGGGGAATAATCGAGTTGTAACTCATCGGGTGAAATATCAATATGTAAATACACATAAATAATAACTAGGGCAGGGATCCCCAAAGCTGTCCATCAAGTTTTACTTGCTTCTTCATTGACTCTGGGCCATGCTACTGTTTCATTGGCTCCTCTTTGTTTTACTGCAGTCAGATGCCTTTTCTCTTCACTCTTTACATGTGGATTGGACAGTGAGGCCACGTGAAATCTGAAAAGATTCATAGCTCGTTTTATGCTTCAGGGAAGTCCACAGCAAAGACCCGGAGGAAAGACATTCACGTGTTGATTCGTTCAGCAAACATCTCTGCACTGGTGACATAGGGAGGTCATCAGAACCCCTTTCTGGGAACGTGGTTCCATGTGTTCTGAGTGCCACAAGTCTTTTCATGAATCTGTGCCCACAAGGGCGCTGTGACTTGGCCTCTCTCTGCTTTCTTTGCAGGGCCCTGGCCACCAGCCCTAGTGCCTACCTCACGGCGCCTTTTGGCAAGGAGGAGATGAATGAGACTTCCCTCTTTCCCGACCCCAGAACCCCAAACCCAGAGACTCCAGGAAACATCACTGCTCTGCTAGTGCCCTCCACACATCTTCCCATTGACGGACTTCCAAAGTTGAAGGTGAACCCCCCAAGATGTTGAGGGTTGGACTTTCTCACTCGGCTGTGTCATCTTGCTCTAGGACCTCACGAAACTTGGGCTTCAAACAAGAAAAAGGGAAAGTCACCAACAACCAGAGACAAACCCATGCTTGTGGGCATTGGTGTGGCTGCTCCAGGGCAGGGACAGCAGGAGACGATGCTGGGTGTTCAGGGAAGGGGTGGGGGGTAGCTGGTTTCTGTACTCCGAGTTGTTTCCTCTCATTTATAAACCCAAGCATGATTCACAGAAGGGCCAGCAAAATAGCTGTCAAACAGGAATTTTTTCCTCATTGATTTCGCTAGTGCTGATGTTAGGATTTATGGTTTACTCAAAAATTTCATCATCATGGAAATTGGCTTTCCCTAGGGTCTTTTGCCCAGGAGAAGTTTTATATGAGTCGCTGAGTGTTTTCCACCTGGTGCCTAATGCCCACTAACTGGGGAGAGGTTTTCCCAAGCATCCTCCTGGAGGTCCTCAGATGACTCTAGAAACAGGGTCCTGTCCCTGTGAAAGCTCCTTAAGGTCAGGAAGCTTCAAGGGCCCAGCTCAGGATAGCACTAAGTTGACACACGGAATACACCCATGCGGGCACTCGACTGAGACGGGCACCCCCTACGATGTCCCTCTGCCTCCAGAAGCTTCGCCCTGCAGTTGTGCTCTCCTGCCTGCTGCTGAGAGAGAGCCATGGCACAATGGGTGCTTTCTACACATCTGGCTCCAAGGAAGGCATGTTGAGCCTGTTTAAGAAAAAGAAAAGAAAAGAAAAGAAAAACCTAACCTTCTATCTGCACTCTCCCAGCATTCTTGCTGGGGGTTTGAGGGTGTCAGTGACAGAAAAATCAGTCAGTTCGGAAGACCTCTTCAGCCCTCTGCCTCTCTCCTAGGCCTGCAGCCTGCTCCAGAGTAAGCCTGGGACTCAGAACTGGGGGCAGCAGCCACTGAGGCCCAGAGAAGGATCAGCCATGCGAGGGTGCTTCCCCACCTCCCTTGACTCTCTACTTCTCTGCTCTTGTGCCCACTTTGTTACCCTCAGTGTCTGTGGTCACCTTCCTGGGGAGTCCACTGAGCCCCCTCACTCCATCAGAGTGGCTGTTTTCACTGACCAGTCAGTTCTGTCCGTCAGCCATCGGCTTGGTTTGGCTAGTACCTGACCATTGCAGGAGAAACAAGCAGGTCCCAGGAACCAGACTTGCTTCTGGGACAATGGGGAAAGATTAAGAAGTTCCTACGCAAAGGATAGACCTTCTAATTCTAGAGAGAATTTGTTTTTCAGCTTTGTAGAAAGCCTCAGGTAGGGCATGAGGTCCAGGCCCACAGACAGAAGCAGCTTGGATATCACCCGAACCTGAGAGAAACAGAAGTAAGCCTCAATCACTTTGGGCTGTTCTATAAACCCGTCCAGTTGGTTCACTCACTGGGGCTTAATGACACTGTTAAGGGTGACTGGAAGTGCTGCCATTTTCTGTTGTGTGGGCAAATGCCACGATTCTTATCTTTCCCACTCCTGCCCCACCCCCACCCCCACCTGTATAATGATTTGGGCTTTCTGGGATGTCCCCAGTGGCTCAGACTCAAGATTTGTTGAGTCTGCTTTGTTGCATATTTACCGAGTGCCCAGACCTACTTCCTGCAGGGAAGGGCATCACATGTTCCTGGGCTCCAGAGTCCCAGTTAGGCTCTGATGGCAAGTAGTTTCTGGGAGAACATGTCATTTCCAGGCTCTAGAAACCCCTGTGGCAGAATTCTCAGATTTAGTTGAAGTGTCAGGACTTGGAAGTCACATTGAACTCCCGTGGACTTCTGCTCCAGGATTCCATCTTACCTCCCGGAATCAGTCCTCCTAACCTGCAAATTGGGAAATTCAGTTGTAGGCAGCAAATAACTAGACTTCTTGTAAGCCCTACTGATTTTAACATCCCCGTGACCCCAGACTCCAACCCGCCACTTGGGGACTGGAGCTTCATCTGAACCCACTGTTGTCAGCAGCAGCCTTGGTCTGGAAGAGGGGACCAGGGAATCTAGCAACCACGTTTGCTTACAATCACGTGGACTTGAATTGCTTTTGTTATTTGGGGTGGAAAATTGGAATGATCAAGTTCCTTTTTTTTTTTTTTCACTTAGAAAAGCAAATATTGTGCTTTTGTAATAAATGCCTTTCAGCAAAATTGTGGGGGGGTCACTCATCCAGCGGGGACCCACCTGAGTCACAACGCTGACTCTTCACATTAGCAGGCCAGCCATCTGTACTTGAAAGTAGCCCTAATCAGCCCAAAATGGATAAGATTTGCTGGCTTCCAGGCAGGGCCAGGCCAGTCCCCTCACTTCTCTGCACACTGATTTCTGTCCAAAGCAAAGTTGATGTTCCACAGTCTCACTAAGGTTTTTGTACTTTAAAAAAACAAAATGATGACTTTTTAAAAATAGTTAAATCTTAAGTAGACCATAGTGAGGAAGTCTAGCTTGGGTGACTGTCACAGGGTCTCCATGCAGTGAAGCCTGCAGCTGCTAAGAGCCACGGGGAGGGACGGGACTTAAGCCTTGACTTCATAAGAGGGGCTGACTGATCAGACCCTCAGCCTTACAAACAAGAGATCATGCGGATCCGTAGACAATGCAAATCACGTCTTCCTGACCTTCCTCCCAGTGTGGCCACCTGCGCTTCACTTCCTGTTACATTTATGTCATCTGGGGGTTTGAGGGATCTTTTAAAACGTACTGTGATGTCTTACATGTAAGTGCGTTATGTCTAGATCTACTGAAGGAGAATGTCCACATCAGGAGGGAAGTTCACCATGAAACAACCATCGTTCTAGTTGTGCTCAGTATCTATGTATGACATACACATGAAGTGAATGTTTTCTTATGGTTTCAGGTCTACAACATTTAGTACATGTAAATAAGAAAAAAATTGATAAATATAGTAAATTAAGTTATAATATGTCATTTGATTTAATTTTGCTATCTCATATTTAATTTGCCCAATGCCCCACATCTGGGTTTATGCCTAGGTGGTATAGACCCCTACGTACAACCCACCTTTGCAGACACGTGTGTGCTACACCCAGAAAAGCACACAACTCCACTGATGACCACCACTCGACTCTCCAGTTTACCCTCTTTTTGTCTTTAATTCTGATTTACTGTGATGATTTAATAAAGTAGAAACACAATACTTATGTGCCATATGTTTCTTTTGTTTTCATTATCATTTCTAGGAAAATAAAGTTTATCCTGACATCTGACAAAAGATGGCTTGCTTTTTTATCAGAGTTCCTCAAAAGCATCTTTTTTTAACCAAAGCGTAATTATGTATCCAGAATGGTACTAGTATCAATCCAGGGAAGTTTATAAATGTGTTTATGTAAAATTGACCTCTCAGTCAGTCAGGAGTCCCTGGCTCTGATGAGCAAGAGGCCAACTTTGAGGGTGTGTCTTTGTGAATAAATGACAGATAAAATGTAATTACCAGCCTCCTGTTGGCATGGCTGAAGCCCGGTCGATGGCCTTCAGGCCTTCAACCATCACATTCTGAGGCCTGGCCAGGTGGTCTCTACCCGTGTCCTGAGCTACTCCCATGCTCTGGACACCAGGGAACTTTCAACATACTGGACAGTCAAGCTGCCTAAAATTAATTCTTTGGTCCATTTAGTGAATAGGTATTACCTATTACTTACGAGACATCTTGGTGACCTCCAAAAGGGTCCAGGTGCCTTTCCAGGAGCCAAAAAGATCCTGAATTGATGTAGCTTTTTAAAGCCTTGGACTGGTAGCAAATGTGTTTACTACTTGGTACCTCATGGAATGCAGCTTGATGCAGAGTTTTAGAGCTTTGCTTCCTAGAAGTGGTGGTTTGAGCCTTGTCATGCATCAGAATCCCTCAGGAAGCTTCGTAAGATGTTTCCCATCCCCCACCTAGATTCTGATCCACCACATCTGGGTAGAACCCCAGCATCTAATTTTTAAAGTCCCCCTCACCCTCTCAAGGATTCCAACTTGCATGCAGATAGATTTGGATTGAGAGGCTTGGACCAGCCCCATTTTTTGATGCTTTGGGCAGCCCTTACTCCCTGTCCTGCATGTGTACCCTGGAGTGGAGAGAAGGTGAGTGAACATTTCCAAGGAATTGCTCAGGGTAGTGTCCTGCCCTTCCTAATGATTCCACTTTGCAGATGGTCCCAGTTCCCTCCAGGATGATTTATGGATTCCTTTCAGATCCGGAAATAGTCCTTGAATTTCACAGGATATTGTTATGAAAGTCTCATAAAGCAGTTTATTGTCTTATTTATAACAAAAGATGAGGTGGGGGTGTGGGGAGGGTGTTCCAGTCATCATATATCCACATTTTCAAAAACTACTCATCAAATGTTAGGCCAGATCATGCAAGACCTTCAGCAGAATTCCAAAAAGAATCCAACTTCCAGTGGTTCCAAAAAGACCATTGCTGCAAGTAATGCTCTCCTCAACCTCTCTGGGATTTTTGCCAGGTGCCAGAATTTAAAGAAAGAATACCTTTAAGGTATACCCTTGCCATAACAAAATATTCTGAGTGTTACAGGAAACATGCCAGAGTTTTTTTACATTTGCTGCAGTACAGGGTATCTCTCAGCAAGAAGACTCACACATTTATATTTGGTCACGTCTGTACACATTTGAGCTAGTGTTCTAGATCTGTGTATGTGTAGAAACAAATTGAGGCTACTTTGATTTATTAAACAGTTTATGTCAAGAGAAACTATTATCATTTGCTCTTATTTATAGAAATAAATGGAAATGGTTTTAATTGCATTTCAAATCAAAAAACTAATAAGGTAATGAAGATGGAACACACCGTCAATTTCATCCCTGTATTTCTGGTCTACCCAGGACTATCAGCTGGACTGTCTCCACACTCCCACCACCTCCTTCTACAGGTACTGAACCTGAAGCCCAAAGATGGCTCCCTGGGGTTCACACAGCTACAAAGTGGAGCTCCAAGGAGAAACTACGTTTCCTGGGCCTTGTTCTGTGACAACACCCCCGATCAGCAGCACTTTACTTCACCAGTGCACCTGTTGGTAGTTTCCATGCTCCTTCTGGCTACCTTGAAGGTTTTCCTGAGGCCACCCTGACCTTTCTCTCACTTGCACCAGGCACAAACAGATCAGGGTCTTCCAGAACTGGGGAGCTTGTTTTACTGGAATATTCTCCCAAAGGACAAAGAAGATGATGCTATTATTGACCTTTATCTATTATTCTGGAAGTTTTTTGGATAATACATATCTGGAAAGAAAAATTGCTTATGTTTTCAGACCTGAAAAACAGACTGTGGCAAAGAACAAGAATAGGCTATACATGCTGATGCCACACTCCAGGATGTCCTCCTGCACTTTGTACACACAGATCCACAGAGTGATTTAGCTTTGGCCACAATATTCTGTTCATTCTTCCCTGAGAAAAGTTTTATGTTTCAGGAGTTAAGAAGGTAAAGACACATCCGTGTCCTTACTTGCCCCAAAGACTGCCCTTGAACAGAATGAAAACAGACTTGCTCCCAAAACTGAAGATAGAGTCTCTTTGCCCACTGCCTATTGCAGCTTAAACCACATCTTCACCCCCAGACAACATAGAAAGCCCAGCTGACAGCCCTGGGAATCAGGGGAATTTTAAACAAAAGTGACATTCTCCCTGCCCCAAATATCCTCTCACACTTGCCCTCCAAAACTAGCAAATGACAGCAGCCCAAACAGCAGGAACTCTGAAATGATACTCTTTCTGAGTCATTCAAAAGAATTTTCTGGAATTGGAGATTGCTTTTTTGTTGCTATCATTTTAAATTAAAAGTACTTTGAATACCCAAGTCTCTACTATCCTAACTTAAATTGGATAAGGTGAAGGGAGTGAGAATTTATAACAAGCTGTCGTGTTAAGAAATATTTGTCTGGAAGATTCTGCCTCTTACAGAACAAATGAGAAATTAGGAAGTCCCAGTTAGCATCCTCCCTTTTTAACTATGTCTGACAAGAAAAACACTGACTAGATTTTTTTTTTTTTTTTTACATTCACACCAAGATATTGCTGCCTCAGATATCGGAGGACATTGTGTATGTAATCAAAAATTATATTTAAAACATTATTTGGTGAAGTAAAGAATAAATGAATAAATGAATAAATGAATAAATTCTCTCCAGGACAAGAGTTCCCTTTCCCTATGTGTCCAGCTGTAATTTTTAATCTTCCACTTGTATGTACCACCTGTCCCTCTAGCAAAATGCTTGTTGAGTTTGACAGAGAATATTTTACATAAAGAGGTCACACTTGTCAGCTTCCACCTTGACGTGGGGTCCTGGGGGTCTGAAAATTGGAGTGTGCCTCTCACCAAGGGTGTGAAGTGGGAAGGGTCTTGCTATTATAGCTCCTGAAAGGATCTTTTTGACTTCAGAAAATAGCCTGGCAAAGAAAAGCTTTTTTTTTTCCCCCATGAATACTCAGGGACTGCATTATGCTCCTGAGATGGTGGAGGTGAGTACTTTTGATCAATATTCCCTGAGAAATGGCCGCTGGGCTAAGTGCAGGCAGAGGGCTTCAATAACAGATCTCCCTCCTGCCAAGCCTACAGAGCATTTGCTGAAAATCTTCAGTGAACAGTTTGAACCAGCAAGGGCTGCACATTAATGGCATCATCTTTTCCTCCTTTTAAAAAATGTCACCCCATTTTGTCTTCCATGTTGATGGGTGATTATGGGCCCCCTAGAAACAGTTATTTCTATAGCCTTCCTTCAGGGAAATCTTGGCATCTCCATTTTAAGGCACCAGAAAAAGTGAACCCCTGGAATTGTTTCAACCTGAAGAAGAGGGCAGAGTGCCAAGAGGAATACTCAGATTAGGGAAGACTTACTAATCACCATTTTAATAAAACAGTTCAAGTATAGATTTGTACTTTACACCATGTATTCTGTATTTTTTTCCTTCTAAAATTAATGATCTGTTCTCATCGCAACACCCACCCCATCCAGTTGATAAGCAGATTCTTTCCAGATGAATGCAAATACACACAAAGATAACAGGACTTTCCTATTTACAGAAATAGCATCATACAATACATATCATTACAACTTTTTTAAACTTCGCAGTACATCACGGGCACCTCTCCCTCCAACTTACACTTTGTGATAATTGCATATTGTTCCTTAGAATATAGACGTACCTTTCTTTACTCAACCCCCATCTGTGCACATTCAGGTGATTTCCAGTGTTTGTCTGTAACAAAAGTGCCTGCGGCCAATGCCATCACACCTATAGCCTGACATACCACTGTCTCTATTTCTGTAAGATAAATTCTCAAAAGGGAAATTACTGAATCAGAGTTTACGTAATTTTATCTCTAATAGACTATTTGATCATTGCAAAATTCTATAAAGTCAGTTTTGGAGTTGCATTAGAAAAAAAAAACACACACAAAGCTAGGATCCATTTCTTCCCATGTTTAAATTACCCATCAGCTTAAGAAAAGAAAAAAAATATTTTTAAAAAGGGGCATCCAGGCAAAAGGTAGAATTTCAGCCCCACCAAAATGAGGTATTCATTCAGGGAAAAAGGGAGGCCCCCGGTTCAGTTTGACCAACCCACACGTCCCATGTTTCTTTCCATGATAACATTCTGAAGAATTTCCCAATTTTCAAGAAATTCCTGAAAAAACTAACATCAGTACATCAAAATACACTATAAGTTCACCTTTCATTGTAGATGGGGAGGAATACAGGCTTGGAGGGTAGAGACGAGTAGCTACAGATCTCAGCTGCACAGCCCCCATTGTGGCCTTGAGCCCTTGAGTGCTAACCATCCCAACTCTCGCTTCCTCACCTGTGTCTTGAGGTAATACTACTGACTCGTGGCCAGTCTCAAAGATGGCCCCACTCAGTGATCATCACCAGTATCCTCCCACTTCTTCAGTCCCTGCCACGCTGATTCAGAGATGATCTGTTGGACCAGGAGGACACAGCAAAAGTGATGGAGTGTGCCTTCTGATATTAGGTCATAAAGATAATGGCCTCTTGGATGGATTGCTCTGGAGAAAGTCAGGCACCATGCAGTGAGGACACTTCAGCAGCGCTGTGCAGACTGACAGGCATGGGAGAGAGACATTCTAGAAGTGGATCCTCCAGTCTTCATTGGATTGCAGCTCCAGCTAACATGTGACCATAGCTTCATGAGGGAGCCCAAGCCAAGAACCACCAGGCCAGGCTGCTTTGGAATTCCTGACCCATAGAAACAATGAAATGTAGTAAATTACTATTGTTCTAAGCCATCAAGTTTGTGGGTGATTTGTCATTACACAGTCATAAAAATTGACCTAATGCCTGTTCTAAATATGAGATGAAGAAAGTGTCCAAAAGGCATGTGCACACAACAGCGTGTTCTAATGATGCTTTCAGTGGTGTCATGGCTGAGTGTGGCCCCAGTCCTCTGGAGCCTGACCACATCACTTTATATAAAGAGTGCTATGCCAGGGAGCCAGTTACCTGGCATCTGATCTCTCCACATCTCAAAGAGCCTTATGATGAAAGCAAGGCATTCAACATTCACAGACATTTTCCTCACATCCAAAGTAGTGAGTTATAATACTTCCCATTCAGGGTTGATATGAAGACCAAATAGAAAAATGCACACTCCGAAAACCAGACATCTATTGTTACTTATAGAATCCCTCCAAAACTTAGTGATTTAAAATAAGAGTACACTTATGATGAGCACAGTAATGTATAGAATTGCTGAATATTGTACACCTGAAACTAATATAACACCATATGTTAACTACATACTCTCCCTTGCTCTCCCCGGAGCTCTCCCACAAGTGTTCTGAGGTGGTACAGGGTGCAGGCATCACCTCAAAGGCTCACCTGCTTCCTTGCGTGTCTAGAGTCACTCCTGGCTGTTAACTGAGATCTCACCTTATGCTGTCAGCAGAACACATATATGTGGCCTCTGTGCACAGCTTGGGCTACCCCACAGAAAGACTGAGATCCCCAAGAAAGACTCAGGTAGAAGCTACATAGACTTTGCTAATCTAGTTTCAGAAGTCACACAGTGTCACTCCTACTACATTTTGAGGAACAGTCACAAAGGTCACTCAGTTTCAAGGGAGGGACAAAGACTCCACCTCTCAATGGAAGCAATGTCAAAGGGTTTGCAGAAATGTTTTAAAACTGCACCACATGGCATTAACATTATACAAAATTCAGAATCTGTATTCTGTCACATCCTGTGGATGGATCAGACATCAAAGATCTCAAAATAACAAGAATGCTTTCTCATGAGTACTTGACCTAAATAAGTTGTCCTCAACAACAGCCTTGGGTGGTACTTAATTGCAGACAGCCAAATGCACTTTAGCCAGCTGAAGTAGATAAATCACTTACTGAATGCTCTTGGCTACCTCACAGACTGTCCAGGAGGGCCATGTAAAAGGTTTTGGGGCTAAAAGATCCAGAAACAACACCTAAATCAGCCTGCCAGACAAACCCACCTGCAGCTTACACCATGGCCCTGGGCCTTCACCACAGCATGGAGACTGAGATCCCCACAAATGCCTCTCCACTCCCCTCACTGGTGCTGACTGCACCTGTCACACCTCCTTCCCATCGCTGTTCTGCAACCACGCCTTGCCAAGATATCTTATTAGAGGTGAGCACTTCTAACCCAAGCTGTGAGGGTGACCTTACTATAGAGCAATGGTCATTTCCATTTCCTTACAGCAGAGCCTAGCTGCAAGGGAGGCTGAAGAAACCAGTTTCTGGATCCTGCATGGGGAGGCAAGACTCATGGGATGGGAAATTAGCCAAACATAGGAAGGGTGTTCAAAAGCTGTAGGGTATGCAGAAAACATAATAAATGTCCAGTACAGGTAGGTACTACTCCTCCACTTTATCAGTGAGAAAACAGCAAAGAGAGATTAACTCACCCAAGGTCACATAGCTCTTAAATGGCAGAGACAAGATGATGAAAGCAGGCATTTGTTCTCTGAGCTCCTGGTGCCTGGCAGTCTATGGCATGTTGGAGAAGAAACAAGGTCCCTTTGCATGTGAGCTTGTGAAATCCCACCTTGGTGGGAAATTACACTTTTTATTGAGGCACAAAATTAAATTTTTTATTGAAAAGTTTTCTTTAAGGGTGCCTGGGTGACTTAGTTGGGGAGTGCCAACTTCAGCTCAGGTCATGATCTCACTGTTGTGAGTGCGAGCCCTGTGTGGGGCTCTATGCTGACAGCTCAGAGCCTGGAGCCTGCTTCAGACCCTGTATGTCCCTCTCTTCCTGCCCACACCCCCACTCATGCTTTGTCTCTCTCTCTCTCTCTCTTTCTCTCTCAAAAATAAATAAATAAATATATAAATAACATAAAGAAATTATTTTATTTTATTTATTTTTTTAACGTTTATTTTTGAGACAGAGAGAAACAGAGCATGAATGGGGGAGGGTCAGAGAGAGGGAGACACAGAATCTGAAACAGGCTCCAGGCTCTGAGCTGTCAGCACAGAGCCCGATGCGGGGCTCGAACTCACGGACCGTGAGATCGTGACCTGAGCCAAATTCGGCCACTTTACCGACTGAGCCACCCAGGCGCCCCAAGAAATTAAGAAAAGAAAAGAAAAGTTTTCTTTAAAGTGACTCAACTGTGAGTTTCAGATTTGGGGTTTGGGATCGGCCCCCTTTCTTCTCAGCACTGGTGTCCCTCTGCCTGCCCTTGGTTGGGGCTAAGCAGGGAGTGCTTAGCGACATGTGCTCAGGGACTTTTCATTCTCTCACTCTTGCTGGTTGCCATGGTTCTGGGATGGCCTGTTAACTTGCTGGCAGGTATAGAGCTGCGATTTCCACAACCAAGTGCTTTTAGAACCGAGGTGGAAGGTAGAGAACCGAAAGAAGACGTGTACATGAGCGTGCTGGCCCCATGTGATGTCTTCACTGTGGTGCAGCCTAAAACTCCATTGTTCACAAAGAATTCAAACATCTCTCTCTCTCTCTTATAGCTCGCATCTTCAGCCTGTTAAAGCAAAGCAAAAGTGGTTCAGAATCTACAAATTTGATTCTACAGATGCCAGTGTGAGGGCCTTAGTTATAATCATGGACTGCTGAATTACCCAATTTCCCATGAGTACGGGTTATTTGTGTTTGTAGGTTGGGTCACGTTAAAAAAGAAGTTTTTTCAATGCACAAGAAAGAGAGAACTTGAAATGGTGACATCCATGGCTCCTCTCTCACTGAGGTGGAAATTCCAGGCTATTACTTAGGAGTCAAATTGCCAAAACATAAATTAGGTGTTTCCATGATTTGGTACTAGAACTGTATGTGTTCTTATACCACGAGGTCATGTTCCATGCTTTGGTAGCCCCTATCAATGACAAGAAGATTGTATTTCACTATCCATTTGAATTCTCCCTTCAAGGTTTGGCACATTTGCTCCCTTCAAGGTTTATCTCTGTGAGCCAGTTTCCTCCTTGCTCTCGCCTGAATGTCACCACTTACTAGTCATATTACCTCTTAAAACCTTCCATGTCCCCATCTGTTACATGGGGCTAACCAATACAACCTCACAGAGTAATCATGAGAAATTAATGAGTATTTCATGTTAAGGTCATAGACCAGGTGAGTAATTAGGGCTCAAAGAATTTTAGCTATTACTGTTACAAATCCACCATTAATTGGGGGTAGTAGTCTCTGGTTAAGACTTCAAGCCATCAACTCTTCCCAGGCCACACTTACTGCCAGTGTCAACAAGTGGGAATACCATACCTGACCAAGACCTCACACTCTCAGTCACTCACCTTAGACAGCAATGTGCACACAGACCCTCTGGGGATCTTATGAAAGTGCAGATTCTGATCTGGCAGGTCTGGGGAAGGGCCTGCACTTCCACCCTTCTAACCCAGCTTTCAGTTGGTGCCAATGCTATAGGTTCACGGTCCACACTTTGAGTAACCAGCATC
This sequence comes from Puma concolor, assembly GCF_028749965.1. Classification (NCBI taxonomy): domain Eukaryota; kingdom Metazoa; phylum Chordata; class Mammalia; order Carnivora; family Felidae; genus Puma; species Puma concolor. The sequence goes on from NC_141669.1 coordinate 95,922,624, forward strand.
CCAAAAATACATACTAGGAATGTTCTCCACTGTAGCTGCCACAGTTGATACGCCTGTGAAGCTGGATCAGAAAATTGCTTTAGAAAAAGTTTCAAGTAGAGGTTGGGAACTTCTAATCAGAGCTGCCTCTCCACTGTTGGACGTTGATCTCAATGCCCCAAATGCTCATATATTTGCAAAATTAAATGAGGCCAGCAGTTATCATGAAGGTGCTTGCTGTTTTCCAATTAATATTATTTTAAAACTGACAAATGCCAAATTAAAGTTATCTTCTGGCTTCCACAAAATTGCTAAATCAGTGACTAACAAAACCCTTGAAATGTCAGGTTGAACCATACAAAATTTTTGATATTAAACTTTTTATTTTTAGTTTCTGTTTTTACTTATTATTTATTATGATTCAGCCTAAGAGTTGTCATTTCACTCAATAAATTCAGCCATTATTGCAGTGAGGAAACAACTTTCATACCAGGAGATGATGTTCCTCTTCTGTGTACATTTCAGTGGATGACATAACAGGTGAGAAATTGTACGTATTGCCTGAGGGCCACTCCAGTTGACGCGACAAACATACAAAGTATTTTTTTAATGTTTATTTATTTTTGAGAATGAGAGAGAGAGCACAAGCAGAGGAGGGGCATAGAGAGGTAGACAAACCATAGAAGGCTCCAGGTTCCAAGCTGTCAGCACAGAGCCCGACACGGGGCTCAAACTCACGAACCATGAGATCATGACCTGAGCCGTACTTGGACACTTAACAGACTGAGCCACCCAGGAGCCCCAAACATGCACAGTATTAAGAAAACTGTCTTGGAAGCAGCTTCCTACTTATTTAACTTTCTCAATTAAACACTCAGGGTTTTTTAAGTGGTGCCATAGACAATAGTACACAAACGGTGTGGCCATGCTCCAATAAAACTTTATTTACAAAAATAAGCTCATGGCCAGATTTGGCCACCTGACTCCCTGGTTTGTTGACCCCTGGGTTAGCCTCTTAAGTTATAATGGTAGAAATTGTGAAATACCACACTGGCAATAATTCTGGAATCTCAGTACAACCGTAGAAGGTATAAGATCACAGTTGCTGCAACAAACAAGTCAAGGTAGCTATATTAATATTTATTTAAATTTTTTTTAGTTATCTTGGAGCTGACTGAAGAAATTTTGAAAATGCAAAGGAGAAAATCATGATTTTCTCTGTGGCTAACATAGCAAAAAATTTTCTGATACAAGTCTGAAATATTTTTTTTTTAATGTTTATTTTTGAGAGACACAGAGAGAGAGAGCAAGTAGGGCAGGGACAGGGGGAGGGAGGACAGAGGATCTGAAGAGGGCTCCATGCTGATAGCAGAGAGCCTGATGTGGGGCTCAAACTCACAAACTGTGAGATCATGATCTGAGCCAAAGTCGAACACTCAACTGACTGAGCCCCCCAGGTGCCCCCAAATATGAAATTTCAATTAGGTAAATGTTTCACTAAAATGATTTAAAACTATAATTGGTGTTTGGTGAATTATCAAGATAATCGGTGTGGAAACCATCAAGAAGATATCAAGGATAACAATACTGCTCAAAAGAAGCAATAAGGGTCTTTTATTAAAGAGAGGAGTGAGAAAAGAGCGTACTCCTTTATGTTTGTAACACATGTGGTGAGATCTAACATGACTCAGTTTGGATTTGGACACACAGAGCCTGCACTTTGGTTCATTGCCTTGTGTCCCTGACAGTTCATTTTTATGTACACTGTACCTGTCAGTTTCTGCCCATCTCCTAATAATAACCTCTTTGTAGCTGCATTCTGGAATGATCAAGGTTCATTTTACATAGGAAAGTGGGACACATTTCAGTAGGAAAGAATGACAATCAATTGGTGTGACAAGCTTTTTTTTTTAATGCTTATTTATTTTTGAGAAACAGAGAAAGCAAAGGGGAGGGGCAGAGAGAGAAAGAGCAGAAGATCCGAAGCAGGCTCTGCGCTGACAGCAGAGAGCCCAATACAGGGCTCAAACTGATGCTTAACCAACTGAGCCACTCAAACGCCCCTGGTGTGACAAGCTTTACAAAAATTTTTCAATGTTTATTTATTTTTGAGAGAGACACAGAGAGAGAGAGAGCATGATGGGGAAGGGCAGAGAGAGAGAGAGACACACACAGAATCTGAAGCAGGCTTCAGGCTCTGAGATGTCAGCACAGAGCCCGATGTGGGGCTCCAACCCATGAACCGCAAGACCATGAGCCAAGCCGAAGTCAGACGCTCAACTGACTGAGCCACCCAGGCACCTGGTGTGACAAGCTTTTAAATGGCAATATTAGACACGTGGGTTTCAGCTAAGATCCACACCCCTTTCTGTTCTTTGAGCTTGGAGGAAATTTTACCCTAATTTTTTTTCCTCCTGTAAAAAGAGCCTTCTCTGAAACCCTTCCATGCATTAACACCTCCTCTGCTTCCTATCAGATTCAGCAGACAATAGCCTCTTGGCTCAGTCTGTCCATCCTGTCACCATCAGGTGTGACACCTGACTGTAGCGTTTGAGAAGGGGCATTGCATCAAGGCCCTGGTCCTGGACAACAGAGATGAAGCAGATGTTGCATTCGAATAAAAGGGCCTTTATTTTGATGAGTGGAATAGGAGAATAACGCATTCAGGTGGAAGTTTCTGCCATTCTTGTTTCCCGCTGTGTGATGCTTTTTCTACTGCCTCAAACCGAGTGGCAGGAACAGTGAACACCTGGGTTCTGATGAAGGGAGGCAGCACTGTAAACTGGGAGTGCAAACCATGGGGACCAGCTTCTAATAGATGTTGGGGACGCTGCACAGCGTGAATCTGACATGCTCGAATTATTGGCTCCCAATAATCACACCTTTGAATGTGCTCTGACTGGCAGTAAATTTCCTATAGGTTTCATTTCAATACAGTAAGCATCCTAAGATCGCTTTGTCTCATTTGGCTCACGCAATGAGCTAAAGAAAAGCATCAGTATTGATGCTTTGTGTAGAAATTCCACCAGGAAATCCACACAGTATAGAAATCTTCAAATAAGACAAACATGAGTACGTTTACCCCTCAACCCATCTGCTCACCATATATACTGCCAAAGGGATCATCACGTCTTGAACATTTCACTTTCCAGATGCAACAGACCAAGCCCACAATAAAAATATGTTAGACAAATGATGACAGTTAAGGGATGAAGGGGTGTGTGTTTGGGTTGGTGAAAATATGTTAACTGACTTCAAGTCATATGCTCAAATACGTTCTATGATTTTGAGAAGCATATCAGTCCACAGTGATGACCAAAAAAAAAAAAAAAAAAAAAAAAAGGTTGTGGATAGTAAATTTGTAAGCCAAGTTGTTTCTCTCACTGGCAGTGAGAAGTCAGTTTTCTTTGCCACAGAGGTCCCTCAGAGGTGTGTTGCTGGTGACGCCTCTCACTGGTCTCTGTCACTTTCCGGGATTGAATCTGGCATGTGGTACTTTCCCCGCTGCAGCTCCTCATAAGGAGTGTCCAAAGAAACAGGATTCATTTTTCCTGCAGAAAATCCTCTTGACTGGGAAATCGCCTTGGTGACATCAAAACATGTAGCTGGTTGTTTGCACAAGACAAGATGTTGATGAATCGGTTGGAAATTATTTATGTTTCCTTAGCAACCTCAGTAGGAAGCAGGAGTTCTGTAGTTCTCCTGGTGAAAAAAAGATTTCCCTGTTTGTGGAAATCACTGGGCAGGTAGGCACTGTCTTCTCATCCTTTCTTCCTGTGGACTCCACATACTTGACCTCACTTGGCTGACCAAGGTGCCAGGTCAGCAGAGGCATCTCCAGGACCTTGAACAATCCCTTAGAGGATGGCCTTCCTACTCTGGGTGTTTGGGAATAGTTCTTTCCCCCAGAGCCACTGGATGGGGATAATTGTGGGCCTGGGACCGGATTTCACTTCTGAACTTTCCTCTGTGGTGCTGATGCACGTGCCTGTTAGAGATGGTGGCCATATTGCAATCCAGGAGTAATGAGTATACCAGGCTTTCCCTATGAGTATTGGTCACTTAATGCTACAGATTGGTAATAAATAAACAATGTTTCTTTCAATATATAAGATCTATATAACTCAAAGATGCATTTAGAGGCTTTCTCAGCCAAGTGGGATTTTCAGGCGATTACCTTCAAGTTGTATTGCCAAAGTATTAATCAAATATTTCCATAATTTAGGATTAGAATCCTAAGTGTCTTTAGACTTCTGTGTTGTGCTCCATGATTTGGTACCACTTTGGTAATCAGAGGGGATCAAGACCCTTGCATGTTCTTTAGTCCACTCTCTCACATTGGTATGCTTTGCCACCTGGCGGGCGGGGGGGCGGGGGGGCAAGGTTCTCTCTACAACTCAGTTTCACCTTGATCTTCTCCCAACCTCACAAATCATGCCTTTAACCACCAAATCTTACAGGCCTCTCTAGTTTAACCTGGCCCTGGGATAAGCTAACCGGGTGACACCACGCACTGTTATGTATATATGTCATTATAAATGACCCCACACGCTAGGGTCTATTTGCCAGAAACTTTCTCCACAAGACCAAAATGTCCCTTCCTTGAGAAGACAGCAAGTTTTTATCAAAGCCTGCCTTCCACAGACCAGTGGATTCATAACATCCTCAACACCAGAGAACATGTTCTGAGAAATAGGTTTTCTCCTGCCTAAACTGAGGACACCTGCTCCCTTTGGGGTTCTTGCTGCCTTTCAGTTCACAGTCTCGGGAACCCTCCTCAGATGTCTCACTGTACCTTGCAGAGCCCCACTCTCTCTGGTTCACAGATGAGGAGACAGAGGCCTGCAGCAAGCCAAGGGATCAGTAGAGCCAAGGAGCTTGCCTGAGGTGCGTTCTAGACCCTTTCTCTTTAGCAAGACATCTGGTGGGTGAAGAATACCATGATGTGCTTTGTTCACTAGGACTCTAGAGAGTTTCTGCTTCGTTTTGTTCGAAGACATTGTGGAGGCTGTGGAACGAAGTCCAGGGGACGGGGACAGAGGGGCAGCTGGTGGAAAGAGATGGCAGGTCCACTCGGGTGCCTGCAGCAGAGCAATGGGGGCCAATGGGAAACAGTGCGCCCTTGTGGTCAGCAGCATCTGGCACAGATGGGCTGGGCAACATCCACCTGGAGACTGGCATTGCCCTGCCCAATCTTGTGTGCCCTCATCTCTGCGCGGGGAGGCCCCCACATACTCCCACGTGCCCTGGAGCAGCTGGAGTCCTGCCGGGCTCCAGGCTTCAGTTCTGCTCTGCTCCCTGACTGCTCATCGTGGGCAATTGTGGGGCCTCTGGCTTCACTGCTGGCACTCGCAAGTTACACTGGAGTGCTGTGTGACTGGGGGACTCCTCCGCTGGGCCCTGGTTCTGGCTGAGGGGGGAGCACGTGCTTCCACAGCGCAGGCCTTTGAGAAGCCAGGGCTCCCGTCAGACCCGGACTTCTCCAGGCCTCCAGGGAAACGTGAGTCAAGAGGACGTGATCAACTCTGGAGAAAGGGGCAAAGCTGCCGGCTCACTTTGGAACCAGGCAGCGCATAGCAGCCTTTGACTTTTATTATATCACCCTCGTGTAGGAGGAGAAAAAGTGTGGACACCACAGGCAAAAATTAAGTCCCTTCCTTTATTTAGCCCCCTCTTTTAGCTCCTCCCTCTTTGGTCCTGTCCCGTTCCCTAACCCACCAACCCCTCCCAGCAACAATCCCTTGCGGCAGTGGGCGTGGCTGTGCCAGTGGGTTCCAGGGAAGGTTGTCCAAGCTTGGAGTGACCTCAGAGACACAGGATGTTCTCAGCATCCTTTGCATATTTATAAAGAAGGTGAGCTCGTCTCCACTTGGTATTCTAAAACGGGAGCCCTTGTGAAATTATTCAGGGAGGGATGAAAAAGAGAGACATGGAGAGAGAATCTGATTTCCTTTCTGTGGAATATCTTGTTGACCCATAGAACGTAACTTTGAAATAAATAGACAAAACTTGTCTAATTCTTGGACACCATTCCGTTACTTCAGTGGGGCCAAATTTGTATGCAATTTCACTGAACATCTCACACAAATGAAATTCTGGTCTCTAAGTTTAGAAAAGGTATTATTTGGTCATTGGGAATACATTTCCACCGGCTATGAAAGAGCACATTTGCAAACAACCAAATTTTCTTTACCCTCATGAAAGTGGATCTTAGAAATTATGCTTTACGATTATGGACATGAAAACCAGTGGGCCAAACACAGACGACAAGATGTCATTCCTGCAGCCAGGCCTCGACTTGTCATGTGTGGCCAACCATCAGGTTTTCCAGGAAACTTTTTAGGGGCATAGAACATACCCTGACCCCTCACTCAGTCTTTTCACGTATGGCGTAATTCGGGGAGGACATTTAAAAATTCTCATGTTAATGTTGCCCAGAGGAGACAGCCAACAGCCTGCAAATTGGAGTTTTTCTTTGTTTTATCCAGTTTCCAGGTTGTTATAACTACTGTTTTGTCCCTGTGCTTATACATTCTCCAAACTGATAAAGTACATAGGCATCACCAATAAAAGGCAAATGCGATCTGTCCAGGGAGCAACTTACCCGTAGTGGCTTCTCCTTCATTGCCATTCTGGGTCTGTTGCAAGACCTTCACAAATGGAGGAATATTCAATGTTCCTGACAGCTCAGTCTTTCTAACCCCTCTCCCACACAAAACTGCAGGCTGAGAGTCTGAACAAACCGATCTCTCTCAGTTGTTCCTTCCAAGTTTCTCATGGACTGTCTTTCCCACCCCCATCCCACCTACATCCTTCAGACATGCAGCCCTTTACTGGGCAGATGTCTAAAATCTCTTTGATGGACAAACATTTGATTTAGAGGGCCTTAGGAAAAAAGTAGCAAAACATACCACAAAAGGAAATGTACACTTGTGATGTTTACCACAGCTCTGCAATGGACTGTTTCAGAGAGGGAAACAACTCGAAATATTAACTGGTGGGCGTCAGAATTGTTCTTCAACGAGCTAAGTGACACATAACGGAAAACATTGTAATGACCTGTTATTAACACTAATACCCTAAACAGATGGTGTTCCATTTTTCCCCCAAAAGCGGATTGCTCACCTGATTGAAAAATCATTTTTGAACCCTTACCCCAAACTGCATTAACTTCTGTTGTAGCCACGAGTGTTCTGGTTTGTTTCACTTACTGGGGAAATCTGACCATGAAACCACTACCCACCTTATTTATTTGAGGAATTACTGTTACACTGAGCCCCAAATGGTCAGGAAATGCAGGGTCTGTTAAGTTAAAGTGTGTCTCACACCCCCTTGATCAAAAGGATAGATTCTTGTGGGCACTTACGTAGATTTCTCTGGAAGAGTCTCCCAGGCCTTCATTCTAGCCCCATCTTCCACTACCTTTCCCAAGACCCCTAGCAAGCCTTTGGCTCCAGTTCACCAGTTTTTGAGGCTACACCCTTGAACTGCTAGAAAGGCAGGACCCAGAGGTTCAGGCTCAGCTGTAAAAACCCATGATCCTAGTGAAGGTGGCAGCATTTTTTTCCTTTAATAGAAAACAGACATTTAAGAAATCATTTTAAATCCTTAGTGAAGCCACGTGATGCAGAAATAAATCCATCTGACTTTGACTTTGAAAATATTTTTATTTGAATAGTAAATAGTTATACAGTTGAAACAGTTCTATTGAAGCTTTCTATAAATAGCTAACAATTAAGAAAATAATGTATGTAGAAAAGAGATTGCATTTAAAAGTAAGAGCTGTTGGTTGTACAGGGGCCTCACGGGCCCTCCAAGCAGAATAAAATGGTAGGTTGTCTGTAATTCGCTCAGATAGGTATAAAAGTTAAAACTTTTAACAGATCCCTTTAGAAAAAGGCTCTCTTCTAAAATGCACAGTGAAATGTCAAGAGTGGCAAGGGAGGGGGAAAAGCGTACCAAAAAAAAAAAAAGATCTGCAATCAAATAATAGCATAATCTTCATAATTAATATAAATAAATAAAGAATAAATAACAATTACTCATAAATCAACATATACATTTAGAGAGAACTTATATAGTCCTACCTCAACAAAGATGATAAAACCAAAGAGTCTTATGTGAAGTATTGAGGCAGTTTCTACAGCATTTTCTGAAAATTCCCTTCCCTCCCCCAAAACAATCCCAGACAACAGTTCAAGGCATTTGTGGCTATACTAAAGAAAACTCTTTTTTAAGCAATTTGATTTGTTCACATACAAAAAGGTAAAGCCAGACTCCAGCAGTTCACAAGCCATAATAAAGCTAATCGTGTGGGAAGTTCAATTTACAGCCTGTGAAATATAAAGGCATTTATTCCTCAAGATTCACCCAAAACAACCCGTACGCTACATACATAGAGAGCAGAGATTGGTAGGCGAGAGCAAACCGCATTTCTAGACCATGAACACAGCGAATACTAGCAAGAAAAACAGCTCTCCCCTCCAAGGGGAAGCTTCCAACCACGAGACAAACGCTTACAGCTTTTCTCTCTTGTACAGAAAGAGATTGGCTCCTGTTGCGCCAAGGAGGGGAAGGGGACACAACGCAAGGGGGGGGGGGGTCCGAAAGGAGTCACAACGAGAGGATTGGGGTTACCGTCACGCCACACCGAGAGAAGCGGAGACAACACTTTCACCGGGGGTGGGCGCCCCCGGAGCGGACGCGGGTTCAGGGCGCGCAGGGCGCGCTCTCCTCGTGGGTCTCCAAGAGAAGGCACAGTTCGGGGGGGCCGCGATGGAGGGCGCGCTCTAGCAGGCCGGACGCACGGGCACCTGCAGGAGGATCACCTGTCGGTTCTCGGACGGGTGGCACTTGTTGATGTGCCGCGTGAGACCAGGCGAGCTGTAGAAGGTGGCCGGGCAGTACTTGCAGGGGAACACCTGGGCGGCGTGCAGCAGGCGCAGGTGGCGCTCCTGGGCGCCCTTGCTGGGGAACGTCTCCCCGCACACTGGGCACAGGTGGCACTCGGAGGACGCACTCAGGCCCAGCACTCCGGCCGCCTCGCCGTCGCCGGCCGCCTCCTGGGGCGCCTTCTCGTCGGGCCCAGGGTACAAGGCCAGTAGGTCCTCGGCCGGAGGCGCGGGCGGCGCGCCCTTGGCCTGCAACGCCTGGTGGTGCGCCAGCAGGTGTTTGCGCAGATAGGCCTGGCGGCGGAACTTCTTGGCGCAGTGGTGGCACTCGTAGAGCCCGTCCTCGGAGCCCGACTCGGACACGCCGCCGGGGCTCGGCGTGTCGCGGTCGCTGCCGCCGCCTGTCGCCTCCCGCGCCTCAGCCCTGGCAGCGGTTTCAGGCTCGGACGCGCGGGCGGCGGCGGGCGCAGGCCGCGGTTTGTGCCAGCGGCGGTGCGAGGCCAGGTTGGCGGGGCAGCTGAACACCTTGGCGCACTCGGGGCAGCGGTACTCCACGCGCACGATGCGCGAGCACTTGTGCTGCGCCAGCGCGAACGGGTCGGCGTACTCCTCCTTGCAAAGCTGGCAGATGAACTCGCCTAACGGCCGCGCCGCGCCCCCCGCCCGGCCCCGCGGCGCCTCCACCGGGCCCTCTTTGATCTTGAGCCCCAGCACAGGCGACGTGGTCACCTCGTCCTCGAAGTGCAGCTTACGGATGGCTTTGGGCTTCTTGGCGCCCGGGGCCTTGGCTACCTTGGCGGGCGGCTCGGCGGCGGCGGGGGGCGCAGGGCGCTTGCCCGGGGGCCGCAGGGAGGCGGCGGGGGGCAGCGGGGGGCCGGGCCCTGGGCCGCGGGCCGCCTCAGCGCCCGCGGAGAACGCCGTGCCCATCTTGAGCTCTGCGGGAGCGAAGAGCAGTGGGTCGCCGCCGCAGGTGCCGCCGCCGCCGCCGGTGCCATTCGCACCGCCGCCGCCGCCTCCGAGCAGAGCGGCGGGCGTAGGGAAGGATTCGGCCGAGACCGGCGACCCGAGGTTGAAACTGCGCTCGAAGTACTTGTGCTTCTCGTGCTCCCGGCTCACCGGCCGCGTGGGGCTGTAGAGCGGCGCCGGGTGCGCGGCCTCCGGGTTGCCGAAGTGCGCGGCCCGCGGGCCCGGCGGGGGCGGCGGCGGGCCCGGCGCGCAGGCGAGCGCGGCAGCGAGCGCCGCATGGGCGCGCTCGGCGTTCGGCAGCAACGGTCCCGGCCCCGGGCTCTGCGCTGGGGGCGACGCGCGGGCGCCCCCGCAGCCAGGCGAGAGCAGCAGCGCGCGGTCGCCGTCCTCGCCGCTGCGGACCCGGTAGGACACGGGCGTGGACTTCTTGCTGCGCTTCACCAGGAAGCCGCGGGGCATGTTGGCGCAGCGCGAGGGCAAGGCACTGGCTCGGTCCCACCTCCGCGCTCGGCCCGGGCGGCCCTCAGTGCCCCCGGCCCATGGCCCGGGAGCGGCGGCTACGGGACTCGCGTGGCGCCGGCGGCGGCTCGGCCCGGCTCTGCGCCCTGCACGCGCGTCCCTGTCCCCGGGCCCGGGAGCCGCTCCCTTTTAACGGGGGGAGGGGGCCATTGTTCTCGCCTCCCGCTTCCTCCGGAGCCAATCAGCGCGTCCGCACCTCCTCCGCCTGGTCGGGTGGGAGGGCTACGGGGCGGCAAAAAAGGGGCCGGGACTCGGGGGTCGCCCGTTAGGTGCGGCAGATGTACCTGAGGGCGCTGGGCCCCCGCGCGCGCCCCGCTGCCGCCCCGCCCGGCGCCGCCGCCCCGCCCGGCCCAGGCACACGCCCGGCCCCGCCTCCCTTCACGGTCTACTGCTCCTCTATGGGGAGGCGCACGTGCCTGGGCTTTGTGTCTCTCCTCCGGGGGGCGCGGAGCCGCCAAATGGGCCCGTCCATCAGCACGACAATGCACGCCCCCCTCCCGCGCGGGGATTACCCGCGGGTCGCGAGCAAAATAGCAACAAAGGAGAAGAATGGCCCCAAATATGTCAGGAGGGTTCAATCCGCGAGCCAGAGCGGAGGGGGAAGTTGTGCGCGCTGATTGGGTAGGGGCGGCGGTGGGCAGCAGCAGGCGCGGGGGAGATCTGAGTGTGGCTGCTGGGGCGGGAGAGGAGTCGGGGGAGGCGCAGGGACTCCGCCTGGTGTTTGGGAAATAATAAAAAAAAAAATGAAAATAGTGGCAAAGCCCGGGCGTCCGAGAGGCTCGGACGGGTGGGCCTTGGGACCCAGGACCCAAGCGAAAAATGGACCCCGGAGTTGCAAACTTAGGTAGAGGTTCTGGTCTTAAGGCTGCAGCCGAGGGCGGCGTTTGTATCCAAGGCCTCCGTGCGTCCGCGTGCGTGCGACTGGAAGGTTTTATCTCGACTTTTAGAAACAGTTGGCACCGCACTTCTTTAATCGCCAGCAGACGCGGCCCTGGGGCAGACGGGGGGCGGGGGGTCAAGTTGGGCTGGGTTCCAAAAGGTACTTGGATTTCTGAACTTTTTTTTTTTTTTTTTTAAGTTCTCCGAGGCTCAAAGATTGGCATCCTTGGAGGAGCCCAGCCCAGGCCACTCTGAGCCGCCTCGAGGCGCAGGACTGGGTTGATTCTGAAGGAGTTGGCCAAAGGCCGAAACGCGCGGTCGGCCGCGTGCGCCCCACTGAAGTTGGTTTCCGCTCTCCTTGCGCCGCCTCATGCATTTTCATTCGGAGCGGGGCATTTTGTCTGCCGGCTGACATCAGATGCTAAATCAAGGGCTCCAATCAAGGCGCAGCGGAATAAAGGGGCCGCCTGTCTGGGCGCGGGGGCCCCCCCGGAGCCGTGCCCCCTTCACCTTTGTGAAGGAAATTAACCTCCCGCTATTGAGCGCCGGTCGCGGCCAATCTGGACGCAAAAGAGACGCGTGCTGCCGACCGGGGGGAGGTGGGGGCAATCTGTCCTCAGAGGCAGGCTGCAGCCTCGGAGAGGACAAGCTGCCTCCCCCCTTGCCACCAAGAAGAGACAACAGCGAAGATCCACACACTCACAACCCCCTGCCCACCATCCCCGCCGCCCTGTTTGGACCCAGACCGGGCCCTTTGCCTTCATCCTCTTCCCTGCCCAGCCCCGAGGAAACACAAAAGACATAATCTCCGGGGGACCGGGGCAGAACCTCAAGAGTGCGTAGTGGGCCTGATCACCCATCACTTAGGGAACAAATAGCAAAGCCACAGAAAATGTCATTATGTTGTGAGGAAAATGTCACTTTATTGAGAGAGAAGGACACGGACATTTTTCTGGAAAGCTCTGTGCACCTAGATAGATTATACTGAATTTTGCTTATGCTTAATGCCACTGAAGGTATTTGTGTTTGGATTTTCCCTCTAAAAATACCCTAGGAGGGAAATTAAGAACACCCTTTCCTTCCTTCCTTCCTTCCTTCCTTCCTTCCTTCCTTCCTTCCTTCCTTCCTCCCTCTCCCTTTCTTTTCTTTCTTTCCACATGAGTAAGAAGTTGTAATGAGAACAATTGTTAGGCTTAGTTAATCAAAGGGTTAATCAAGTTGGTTAATCAAAAGGAACCATGTTTATGATTTTTTCTTTGTGATTTAACTCAGACTAAAAACAGAAAAATACATATCATGGGATATATTTTGAAAGCTCTCACCCTCGTTTTAAAATTGCTAACTGCCGTGAATGCTAGTCCTCAAAAAAGTTAGGAATTCTAAAATGAGTTTATCTGAAATTTATAAATATGTTTCAATCTAAAAGTAACTGATGTTATTTCCTTGCTCTTTTGAGCGCTGATTAATACTGCTGATGAAATTAGAAGTAGGAGAGGGATTCCGGGACAGCTTTGGCCAATTTTATTTTCTAATCACGAATCCCATCTGGATTGTGGGATAACAGGGTGGGGTTCGGCCCACGGTCCGCAACTGACTGCGGGGTTTTTTGGTCTTGCATGCGTAACACTGCTTTCATTCAACAGATAACAGGGAGAGTTAGTCACCTTGTGAGTTCTTTAAAAATAACAACACCCATAATTGTAAGGAGGGCGTGGGAGGGGGGACAAACAACAACAACAAAACAAGACCCCTGCCTGAATGCAGCGAATTCAAAGGGGTTCTGAATTAAGAGAATCTATTGAACACTACTGAGATTCAATGGCCCTTTTGCTTAATTTGTGGTTTTTAATCTTGCCAGCAAAAATGAAATCTATTTTCAGACGAGTACGGTCAAAATAAATGGAAATTTGAAAGGTACTAGAATTAGAAACAAATTTCATAACTCGGCTAGAGAAGAATTAGGCTGAGCGGCGCACGCACACACCAGCACCCTCCAAGTAGGTACAGTCTTGCACCTGGTCCTTAAGTTTCCGTTGTCTTCTGAGTGATCTCATTTCTCAAAATCTGCGCGCCTGCAGGGATGGGGACTTCGAGTCGAGACCATTTGTAGTCTTCTGGGAAGAGCAAAGCGCCACCACGCTACGCTCCGGCGGTCGGCCTTTACGCGCTGCGATTCCGAGTGGGCGCCGCGTGGAGTGGGGTCGGGGAAACACTGAGCACTGCTTTGCCTCCCTCCGGGGTTGCTTCTCGGGCTTCGGCGAGCACAGGGATCCAAGGCAGGTCCCCGAGGCGTCCTTCCCAGGCCTCAGGCGGCTCCTCCCCTTCCTGTGGGGTCGGTCGTGGGCAACACTTTGGAAAAAATCGGCAGCCACCTCGCTTCTCTTCCTTGCAGACCCCGTTGTGGGTTCTTCCTTTGGCGGCGGAGCTGGAGGCCGCAGGCGCTCTAATGTTTCTATGTTTTTAATTTTTTAATATTTTTGTCCTCCTGTCCCAGGTAGCCGTCGGGGAGCACGCCGGGGTTCACTGTGAACCTCAGATCGTGTCTAGCTCCGGGGAGTTTCTTGAAAGTGCGAAGCTTGGAAATAGGTACCAAAGAGGGTATTTCGGCCTAGGAATTGCCCCGGGGGGTGTCGAAGAGTCCAGACAGCCCCTGAGCTCCTGAGAGGCGAAGACAGGAGGGTCCGCAATCTCACCGCGCGGCGCGTTTAGAGACACTCGGAGGGGGTTGACAAGGCCCCCTAACACCCCCATCCCCACTCAGCCGTGGACCCCTCTCCTTGACTCACCCCCTGGGTGACCCCACCTCCTGGAAGCCCCACCCCCAGGCCCTCCCAGTCCTAGAGCCGCTATCCGGTAGGAACCGCGCGTTACCGCCGCCGAGCCCGCCGTCAGGTCTCTCAGGGGCCCGCGCCCCTGCGCGCGGGGCGAGCGCGGGGCCCGAGCCGGGGAGAGGCTTTGTGTTTGCAGGAATGAGGGGTTGTTGTGTCAGTCCCAGGGGCACGCGAGAGACACGCGCAGCCAGCCCGCCCGCCGCCCCGCCCGGCCCGGTCCGGCCTCCAGGCACCTTCCGGGCCCCCGCCCGCGGGCCGTTGCCTTTGTTCGGCACATTAGCATAAAGCTGCCTTGGATCTCTCGTTTAAATAATTCCACACAAAAGGAGAGTGCATGAAAGAGAGCGAACAAGGGAGAATCCGCGAGGCTGCGCCTTTCGCAGGGCGCGGGGAGGGACAGCGCTCAAGTATTTCCCTCCCCTCGAGTTTCGAGTGCCCCCGGCAATCTGCTGCGCACCCATTATTCGACCGGGGGCCGACGGGGTGGCTGGCCGCCTCTTTTATCCTCCCGAGTGTGCCGTCGGGGCCACCGCAAGCTCCGTGAAGTGCCCTCGGGGCTGTTTGTTTTTGCCTCGGGTGGGACCCTGGGAGGAGAGGGAGGCAGGAGGCTCCCCGGCCCCGCGACTCGAAGGGTGGTATTGGCAAAAGCTGGCAAAGGCGAAGCCAGAAAATGTGGGAAAGCCATAAGTAGAGAATTCTGCCAGTTAGGACTGGCATGACACTGAAGGCACCGGTATCCCAATTGGACGTGGGGCGCACGAGGGAACTGCTTGCACCTGTGAAGCGGCGGCCCCGCTCCCCGTGCGCCGCGGTCTCAGAAGTGGCAGCGACACGACCCCACCAAAAACTGACCGAAAAGGCTCCCGGACTCCAATTCTCCTCCTCGGTGCCCGCCCGATTGGAGACCAAGAGGTGGCCAGGCCCCTGGGGGCCAGAAGGGGCGCACACTTCGCCTTGGCCTCAGTGCCCCCTTTCTTGTGGCTGCTTTGGGGCTTGGGTGTAAGTGTTCATTCCCTACGCCCACTATTCCTCCCTTCCCAGCCTCTCGTTCCCTGTGACCTCTGGCCTCCCTCTTCCTCTGTCCCACCCCCGTCTCTCCTGTCTCCCCTTTCCTCCCTCCCCTTGTCTCTTTCCCCATCCCTCCCTCCTGTCTCACCTCAGCTCTTGCCGCACCCCCCCCCCCAGGTCTCCCGCCTCCCCACTCTCAGTCTCAGACTCTCTTTCCCTTAGACTATCTCCTTCTTTCTCCTTTGCTCTCTCTCTGCAGCTCTTACCCGCCCCCCCCTTCTCTCTCTCTCTCTCTCTCTCTCTCTCTCCACCTCTCCCCTCCCGTCGTCCCGACCGTCCCTCTTCTCCCCGGCTCTCCTCTCCCCTTCTCTTTTCCCTCCCCTCTCCCCCCCCCCCTTTTCTTCCCCTCTGGCTCTTCCCCCTCCCCGCAGGCCAACGTGTGTTATTTTATTTGTCTAGAGAGAGCCTATTTGTTCAGTGATGTGTGGCCTCCTGGCCGCCAGCTTTAATGGGGAATGCGGAGGCTTGGTTTCTGTGAGCATTAGCATACAGCTGCCTGCTCGCTGCCCCGGCCCCGGCGCTCGCCCGCCGCATCCCAGCCTTATCATCACCTCTTCTCTCAACCAGAAAACAATCAACAGCTCCTCACACGCGGCCACTTTCGAGCCCCTCTCCCTGCTTCTTGGCTCACACTCCCTCACCCGGTGCAGCGCGCTCGCGTGCTCGCTTTCCCTCTCTCTCTCTCTCTCTCTCACACACACACACACAGACTCCCTTCTAAGGGTAAATATTGACTGGCTGGCTTTACATTTTCTCCTCCTTGCAGTGCTCCCTTCCCCCATCACCTCTTTTCTTTTTCTTTGGCCTTCCTGTGATATTTGCTTATAAGGAGCCATTTTCAGAAAGGGGGTGGGCACACTTGTTATAAACCCACATACAATCATTAGAGGCATCTGCGAAGCATGGTCATCGCATGTGATTTGCGGGAATAAAACTTGGGGAAATTCGGTGTTTTCTTGTCACTATTCTTTGTTCAAAACTATAGAATTTCAAGATGAGCTTTACAGCCCAAGACATCCCAACAAATGTTGTAATACGTTAAGGAATTCACGCATTCACCTGTCTCTACAGGATCTATGCTCTTGCAGACAGAAGTCCAAATATTGTTCTTTCTGAATCCCCCCCCCCTTTTTTTTTTTGCCAGGCCTTGCCATCGGTGAGGAGTAAATATCGTTATTCTCCCAAAGCCCTTAATACAGCCAATTTCAATCAGTGACTCTTGGATACTTCCCTTGTCTTACTAAAGTTGTCCGTCGGTGGTAAAATGCTGAAGTCAGCACATATATGCTGAAGTTCCTGCCTAGACTCAGGAAATTACTCACTTTGTGAATACAGGACGATGGTGAGAATGACTTCATCATACATTTTGTAGACTAAAACCCATTCTGGACATTTGCAAAGGAAAACTTACTACTACATATATCCATCATTCAACATCAAGGTTGGCAGTTGTCATTTGGGGTCACATTTATGTGACTAGAAGCCTTTTAATTATAATACTGGGTCTCAAATTCTAACTGTTGATCCTTTTGAGGTTTTTCTGTTCATCTCCATCCAAGGGTCCCAGGGCCTGTCACACAAACCCACTCCATTTGCTGATGAATTTGACCTAGGACCTCTCAGGGGAAGGAGGCCAGAAGGGGTGGCAAGCTGACCTATTTGCCAGGCCCTGAAATACGGTTCCCCATGTGTCGGTTTGCAGTTGTAAGAGTGAACTGGTAGGGATTGTTCTTCATTCCAGTCACATAGTTTCTAGCATATGGCCGAAGCTGGGCCTCCCTCTAAATGACCCCTGCATTTGTGTAAAACATACGTGTGAAGGAATTAGTGGAGTTTATTGCTTGCTTTTGCCTGCCTCAGAAAAATCAAGAATCTAGTGTTCTGGAACAGTTTTCTTTTTGAGAGATATCAGTTTGATAATGGGTACACAATTCTGTAATGCCAACCATGACTTCTCCTCCTGAGAGCTGTGTGACCTTGGTGAGGGTGTCAACTTGTGCTAAATGTTAACATAAATTTTAAAAAATGAAAAACTGGAAATGTGTCCATGAAAAACAATTTTAAAGCCTGTTGATCAAAAATTCAGTCATGAATTGTGTCACACTATCTATTAAAAGATATCCAAATAAATGAAAACTATTGTTGTTCCTGCATCCATATGTTTTCTAGTAGGCATGAAATTTGCTATATATATCTTATAGAGAGATTCGGACCCACATTACAGGTGACATGTACCAGAGGCCCTGGTGCAAAGCAACAGTGCTAAGGGGCAAAAGAAATGAACTAGACTGATTTTGCACTACTATTTTCTAATCTAAAACCTGCGTGTGAGCCTGTGTGTTGATCCTTGAATTTTTCTCACAATATTGAGGTACAGAAATTTTGATAGCAGCTGACTCATTTCAAAGTTCACATAAACTTGCCTGCGCGGTCAGTTCTTGTGATGTTGGATTATAGAGCTAATTTCTCATCATCAGTTTTGCCTATTTTCCATTCTGGGCACATGCTTTTCTTTTTTATTGCCCAGGAGTATTACTGGGTAAACAGGTGAAGAACTAACGGCAGCAGGGCACTTCAGGAAATATATCAGAATCACACCCAACATAAAGACAAGTTTAATACAGTACATCCCATTTTATTGCTGAAATGGATTATTCTGCCCTGGAACATGCCTGGTGTTCAAAAACTTCCAGAATAGAGACCCATGGCCGTGCGCCACCTACTGGAACCATAGAAAACTACAGGCATAAGCTTGGTTGTAAAGCCAGGTTTCAGAGAGGTTTCCCATTTATACTCAGCGCTTCCAGAAACTACATGTGTGAAAACAAAGTGGAGGGTATGGCCATGCACTAAATGATGCCCGGCCACGCATACATGGGCAGGTGGTAGTGATTATACTGCAGGTAGTCAAGGATGCTCTTCTCCACCAGCCCCTTGTAGATAGTTTCCTGGAAAACTCTTTTGAGGTATTTCCTGGGCTTCTCCTTCAGGTTAATTTCTTCATCTTCTATCTGATGGGCTAACTGTTCTATGGAAGGAAGGTCTTCCTCCTGGAAAATAGAGGAAGTGGCCAGATATGGAAATTACTTGGACAATAAGAGGGCAGTTTCACTAAAATGAAAAAGAGTGATCACCTTCTCAAGGGTGCTTGTTCTTGTCCCCTAACTTTTCAAAAATTATTTTTAATCATGGCAAAATATACATAAGATTTACTGTTTCAACCATTTAAAACTTTTAAAATATTTATTTATATTTGAGAGAGACAGAGAGACAGAGGGTGAATGGGAGAGGGACAGAGAGAGAGGGAGACACAGAATCTGAAGCAGGCTGCAGCCTCTGAGCTGTCAGCACAGAGCCTGACATGGGGCTAGAACTCACAAACTGTGAGATCATGACCTGAGCTGAAGTTGGCCGCTTAACCGACTGAACCACCCAGGCGCTCCTGTTTTAATGAGGACATCCACATTGTTGGGCAGCCATCCCCTAGCCATGTTCAGGACTTTCTCATTCTCCCAAACTGAAACTCTGTATTCATTAAACACTAACTCCCCATTCTGCCTCCACCAGCCCCTGGCAGCCACCGTTCTACTTTCTATCTGTGACTCTGACTACTCTGGGTACTTCATGTAAGTGGGATCAAACACTATTTGTCTTCTTGAGGCTGGCTTACTTGACTTGGAATAATGTCCTCAAGGTTCAGCAAGAATAGTAACTTTAAGTTCTTAATATTCAGATAAAAGTTATCTGCAGATCACACTTGTTTTAAAAATAAGAAAGGAGGGGCGCCTGGGTGGCGCAGTCGGTTAAGCGTCCGACTTCAGCCAGGTCACGATCTCGCGGTCCGTGAGTTCGAGCCCCGCGTCAGGCTCTGGGCTGATGGCTCAGAGCCTGGAGCCTGTTTCCGATTCTGTGTCTCCCTCTCTCTCTGCCCCTCCCCCGTTCATGCTCTGTCTCTCTCTGTCCCAAAAATAAATAAGCGTTGAAAAAAAAAAATAAAAATAAAAATAAGAAAGGAAGTGATTAAGCATTTTTACATGAAAACTTCTAGATGGTTTACTTTACATGGTTATAGTCCTCTCTCAAGAAATAGGATTTTATAATATAAAAAGAGAGAGGGAGGCAAACCATAAGAGACTCTTAAATACAGAGAACAAACTGGGGGTTGCTGGAGGGGTGGTGGGTGTGGGGATGGGCTAAACGGGTGATGGGCATTAAGGAGTGCACTTGTTGGGATGAGCACTGGGTGTTATATATGTATATATGTAAATTCAAATTTTGTTGACATCTTTAAAGACAAGGCTCAGAGAGAATAAAGTTATTTAATGTTGATAATCACATGCCGTGCATATCTAAAATATAGTAGGGAATTTTCCAACATTTTATTATAAAAATACTCAAACATAGAGGCAAGTTGGCTGAATTGTACATTTAGCACCAGCACACACACATGGCTAGATTCTACGGTTGAGGTTTACCCTATTTGCTCCATCACGTATCTGCCCATCGATAGGAAGTTGTTCTACAATGCACTCCACCAAGGTTTGAGCTGTGTACGTTCTGAATACCACAATAATTCCAAATGACCCTAACAGCAGACTCACGGGGACTTTGGTGCTATATTTCCTTGAACTTCCAATAATTTTTATTTTCAACAGAAAAAAAGTAGGCGACTTGCAGATCATTAATTTATTAACAGTCAGAATTTTACAGATGGGAAAATAGGTTCAAACTATATGGAAGCATAACAGAATTATTTGGTTCTGTCAGTGAGACACTGACAGAAGTCCTGGAGATTACACACACATCACTTCAGAGAACAGTCAGTGAGGCTCACTGGACTTTGGATTTAAATCAGCTCAACGAAACAGTGACAGAAAAAGGCACCTGACGCCCAGGATGAAATATTAGAGGTGCTGCCAGCATGTCCCCAACATATCTTCCACAACACACACAAGGTGTGTTCTTTCTTCCTTAGTTTTTCAGGAGAATCGTAGCAAACAAAAACAACAACTTTACAAAAATTTTAGAATGGTGTATGGTGCTGTTCTGACAGTGCTGTAAATACTGTAAAATCACAAAATGGAGCTTTTAAGTTTACCTAAGACAAATACCGCTCTAGACTGTAAACAGATTTTTGTGCATTTGCCTCTCACAGTGTGTCCTCTCTGTATGACCATCTCCCTCCCATGTGACCATCTGCCCCTCAGTGTGACCGTCTTCCCCCATGTGACCATCTCCCTTCTCAGTGTGACCAGCTCCACCTCAGGGTAACCATCTTTCCCCATGTGACCATCTGTCCCTCAGTGTGATCAGCTCCCCTTCAGTGTGACCATCTATTGCCAATACTTGTTACTTTTTTTTTCTTTCTACTATAGCCACTCTAGTGGGTGTGAAGTAGTATCTCATTGTAGTTCTGTTATGCATTTCCCTAAAGATGAATGACATAAATCTTTCCATGCAAATGTTTTTTACTTCTGGATTATCAATTTTATTCCATTGATCTCTGGATCTATCCTTATGCAAGTACCATGCTGTCCTGGTTACTGCTGATCTGTAGTAAGTTCTCAAGCTGCAAAGTGTAAGTCATTCAACTATTTTTTATTCTCAAGATTGTTTTGGCTATTTAGAGTCTCTTGCATTTTCCTATGAATTTCTCCATTTCTGCAGAAGATGCCAATGGGATTTTGATAGGATTACATTAAATTTGTACATGGCTTTGGGGAGTGCTGCCATCTTAATTATATTCAGTCTCCAGTCCATGAACACAAATGGCTTTCCATTTATTTAGGTCTGCTTTAGCTTCTTTCAGAAATGTTTTGAGGTTTTCAGTATACAAATCTTACACCGCCCACTTAAATTTATTCCCAAGTATTTTATTCTTTTGGATGTTATTGTAAATGGAAAAGTTTTTCTTAAAACATTTTTTTATTTTAATTTTTTAAAAATTTACATCCAAGCTAGTTAGCATATAGTGCAACAAAGATTTCAGGGGTAGATTCCTTAATGCCCCTTACCCATTTAGCCCATCTCCCCTCCCACAACCCCTCCAGTAACCCTCTGTTCTCCATATTTAAGAGTCTCTTATGTTTTGTTCCCCTCCCTGTTTTTATATTACTTTTGCTTCCCTTTCCTTATGTTCATCTGTTCTGTGTCTTAAAGTCCTCATATGAGTGAAGTCATATGGTATTTGTCTTTCTCTGACTAATTCCGCTTAGCATAATACCCTCTAGTTCCATCCATGTAGTTGTAAATGGCAAGATTTCATTCTTTTTGATTGCCGAGTAATACTCCATTGTGTATATATACATGACATCTTCTTTATCCATTCATCCATCGATGGACATTTGGGCTCTTTCCATACCTTGGCTATTGTTGATAGTGTTGCTATAAACATGGGGGTGCCCATGATCAAGTGGGATTCATTCCTGGGATGCAGGGCTGGTTCAACATTCGCAAATCAATCAACGTGATACATCACATTAACAAAAAAAAAGAGAAGAACCATATGATCTTGTCAATCGATGCAGAAAAGGCCTTTGACAAAATCCAGCACCCTTTCTTAATAAAAACTCTTGAGAAAGTCGGGATAGAAGGAACATACTTAAAGATCATAAAAGCCATTTATGAAAAGCCCACAGCTAACATCATCCTCAACGGGGAAAAACTGAGAGCTTTTTCCCTGAGATCAGGAACACGACAGGGATGCCCACTCTCACCGCTGTTGTTTAACATAGTGCTGGAAGTTCTAGCATCAGCAATCAGACAACAGAAGGAAATCAAAGGCGTCAAAATTGGCAAAGATGAAGTCAAGCTTTCGCTCTTTGCAGATGACATGATATTATACATGGAAAATCCGATAGACTCCACCAAAAGTCTGCTAGAACTGATACATGAATTCAGCAAAGTTGCAGGATACAAAATCAATGTACAGAAATCAGTTGCATTCTTATACACTAACAATGAAGCAACAGAAAGACAAATAAAGAAACTGATCCCATTCACAATTGCACCAAGAAGCATAAAATACCTAGGAATCAATCTAACCAAAGATGTAAAGGATCTGTATGCTGAAAACTATAGAAAGCTTATGAAGGTAATTGAAGAAGATTTAAAGAAATGGAAAGACATTCCCTGCTCATGGATTGGAAGAATAAATATTGTCAAAATGTCAATACTACCCAAAGCTATCTACACATTCAATGCAATCCCAATCAAAATTGCACCAGCATTCTTCTCGAAACTAGAACAAGCAATCCTAAAATTCATATGGAACCACAAAAGGCCCCGAATAGCCAAAGTAATTTTGAAGAAGAAGACCAAAGCAGGAGGCATCACAATCCCAGACTTTAGCCTCTACTACAAAGCTGTCATCATCAAGACAGCATGGTATTGGCACCAAAACAGACACATAGACCAATGGAATAGAATAGAAACCCCGGAACTAGACCCACAAACGTACGGCCAACTCATCTTTGACAAAGCAGGAAAGAACATCCAATGGAAAAAAGACAGTCTCTTTAACAAATGGTGCTGGGAGAACTGGACAGCAACATGCAGAAGGTTGAAACTAGACCACTTTCTCACACCATTCACAAAAATAAACTCAAAATGGATAAAGGACCTGAATGTGAGACAGGAAACCATCAAAACCTTAGAGGAGAAAGCAGGAAAAGACCTCTCTGACCTCAGCCGTAGCAATCTCTTACTCGACACATCCCCAAAGGCAAGGGAATTAAAAGCAAAAGTGAATTCCTGGGACCTTATGAAGATAAAAAGCTTCTGCACAGCAAAGGAAACAACCAACAAAACTAAAAGGCAACCAACGGAATGGGAAAAGATATTTGCAAATGACATATCGGACAAAGGGCTAGTATCCAAAATCTATAAAGAGCTCACCAAACTCCACACCCGAAAAGCAAATAACCCAGTGAAGAAATGGGCAGAAAACATGAATAGACACTTCTCTAAAGAAGACATCCAGATGGCCAACAGGCACATGAAAAGATGTTCAGCGTCGCTCCTTATCAGGGAAATACAAATCAAAACCACACTCAGATATCACCTCACGCCAGTCAGAGTGGCCAAAATGAACAAATCAGGAGACTATAGATGCTGGAGAGGATGTGGAGAAACGGGAACCCTCTTGCACTGTTGGTGGGAATGCAAATTGGTGCAGCCGCTCTGGAAAGCAGTGTGGAGGTTCCTCAGAAAATTAAAAATAGACCTACCCTATGACCCAGCAATAGCACTGCTAGGAATTTATCCAAGGGACACAGGAGTACTGATGCATAGGGGCACTTGTACCCCAATGTTCATAGCAGCACTCTCAACAATAGCCAAATTATGGAAAGAGCCTAAATGTCCATCAACTGATGAATGGATAAAGAAATTGTGGTTTATATACACAATGGAGTACTACGTGGCAATGAGAAAAAATGAAATATGGCCTTTTGTAGCAACGTGGATGGAACTGGAGAGTGTGATGCTAAGTGAAATAAGCCATACAGAGAAAGACAGATACCATATGGTTTCACTCTTATGTGGATCCTGAGAAACTTAAGAGAAACCCATGGGGGAGGGGAACAAAAAAAAAAAAAAAAAAAAAAAAAAAGAGGTTAGAGTGGGAGAGAGCCAAAGCATAAGAGACTGTTGAGAACTGAGAACAAACTAAGGGTTGATGGGGGGTGGGAGGGAGGAGAGGGTGGGTGATGGGTACTGAGGAGGGCACCTTTTGGGATGAGCACTGGGTGTTGTATGGAAACCAATTTGACAATAAATTTCATATATAAATAAAAAAAAAAAAAAAAAAAAAAAAATAAACATGGGGGTGCATGTGTCCCTTCGAAACAGCATACCTGTATCCCTTGGATAAATGCCTAGTAGTGCAATTGCTGGGTTGTAGGGTAGTTCTATTTTTAGTTTTTTGAGGAACCTCCATACTGTTTTCCAGAGTGGTTGTGCCAGCTTGCATTCCCACCAACAACGCAAAAGAGATCCTCTTTCTCCGCATCCTCACCAACATCTGTTGTTGCCCGAGTTGCTAATGTTAGCCATTCTGACAGGTGTGAGGTGGTATCTCATTGTGGTTTTGATTTGTATTTCCCTGATGATGAGTGATGTTGAGCATTTTTTCATGTGTCTGTTGGCCATTTGGATGTCTTCTTTGGGGAAGTGTCTATTCATGTCTTTTGCCCATTTCTTCACTGGATTATTTGTTTTTTGGGTGTTGAGTTTGAGAAATTCTTTAAAGATTTTGGATACTAACCCTTTATCCGATATGTCATTTGCAAATATCTTCTCCCATTCCATCAGTTGCCTTTTAGTTTTTCTGATTGTTTCCTTCACTGTGCAGAAGCTTTTTATTTTGATGAGGTCCCAATAGTTCATTTTTGCTTTTTTCTCTTGCCTCTGGAGACGTGTTGAGTAAGAAGTTGCTGCGGCCAAGATCAAAGAGGTTTTTGCTTCCTTTCTCCTCGAGGATCTTGATGGCTCCCTATCTTACATTTAGGTCTTTCATCCATTTTGAGTTTATTTTTGTGCCTGGTGTAATAAAGTGGTCCAGGTTCATTTTTCTGCATGTCGCTGTCCAGTTTTCCCAGCACCACTTGCTGAAGAGACTGTCTTTATTTCACTGGATATTCTTTCCTGCTTTGTCAAATATTAGTTGGCCATACATTTGTGGGTCCATTTCTGGGTTCTCTATTCTGTGCCATTGATCTGAGTGTCTGTTCTTGTGCCAGTACTATACTGTCTTGATGATTATAGCTTTGTAATACAGCGTGAAGTCTGGAATTGTGATGCCTCTTGCTTTGGATTTCTTTTTCCAGATTGCTTTGGCTATTCGGGGTCTTTTCTGGTTCCATAAAAATTTTAGGATTGTTTGTTCTAGCTCTGTGAAGAATGCTGGTGTTATTTTGATAGGGATTGCATTGAATATGTAGATTGCTTTGGGTAGTATTGACATTTTAGCAATAGTTGTTCTTCCTATCCAGGAGCATGGAATCTTTTTCCTTGTGTGTGTGTGTGTGTGTGTGTGTGTGTGTGTCTTCAATTTCTTTCATAAGCTTTCTATAGTTTTCAGTGTATAGATTTTTCACCTCTTTGGTTAGATTTATTCCTAGGTATTTTATGGTTTTTGGCGCAATTGTATATGGGATCAATTCCTTGATTTCTCTTTCTGTCTCTTCCTTGTTGGTGTATAAGAATGTAACTGATTTCTGTGCATTGATTTTATATCCTGAAATTTTGCTGAATTCATGAATCAGTTCTAGCAGTTTTTTGGTGGAATCTTTAGGGTTTTCCATATAGAGTATCATGTCATCTGCAAAGAGTGAAAGTTTGACCTCCTCCTGGCCGATTTGGATGCCTTTTATTTCTTTGTGTTGTCTGATTGCTGAGGCTAAGACTGCCAATACTATGTTAAATAACAGTGGTGAGAGTGGACATCCCTGTCTTGTTCCTGACCTTAGGGGAAAAGCTCTCAGTTTTTCCCCATTGAGGATGATATTAGTGTTGGGTCTTTTGTATATGGCTTTTATGATCTTGAGGTATGATCCTTCTATTCCTACTTTCTCGAGGGTTTTTACCAAGAAAGTATGTTGTATTTTGTCAAATGCTTTCTCTGCATCTATTGAGAGGATCATAGGGTTCTTGTCCTTTCTTTTATTGATGTGATGGATCACATTGATTGTTTTGCAGATATTGAACCAGCCCTGCATCCCAGGTATAAATCCCATTTGGTCATGGTGAATAATTTTTTTAATGTATTGTTGGATCCGGTTGGCTAATAGCTTGTTGAGGATTTTTGCATCCATGTTCATCAGGGAAACTGGTCTATAGTTCTCCTTTTTTAGTGGCGTCTTTGTCTGGTTTTGGAACCAAGGTAATGCTGGCTTCATAGAAACAGTTTGGAAGTTTTCCTTCCATTTCTATTTTTTGGAACAGTTTTAAGAAAATAGGTGTTAACTCTTCCTTAAATGTTTGGTAGAATTCCCCTGGGAAGCCATCTGATCCTGGACTCTTGTTTTTTTGGGAGATTTTTGAATACTAATTCGATTTCTTTACTGGTTATGGATCTGTTCAAATGTTCTATTTCTTCCTGTTTCAGTTTTGGTAGTGTATATGTTTCTAGGAATTTGTCCATTTCTTCCAGATTGCCCATTTTATTGGCATATAATTGCTCATAATATTCTCTTATTATTGTTTTTATTTCTGGTGTGTTGGTTGTGATCTCTCCTCTTCCATTCTTGATTTTATTAAGGCCCTTTCCTTTTTCTTTTTGATCAAACTGGCTAGTGGTTTATCAATTTTTTTAATTCTTGCAAAAAACCAGCTTCCGGTTTCATTGATCTGTTCTACTGGTTTTTTTGGCTTTGATAGCATTTTCTGCTCTAATCTTTATTATTTCCTGTCATCTGCTGGTTTTGGGTTTTATTTGCTGTTCTTTTTCCCGCTCTTTAAGGCGTAAGGTTAGGCTGTGTATTTGAGACCTTTCATCCTTCTTTAGGGAGGCCTGGATTGCTATATATTTTCCTCTTATCACCGCCTTTGCTGTGTCCCAGAGGTTTTGGGTTGTGGCCATTTTCATTGGCTTCCATATACTTTGTAGTTTCCTCTTTAACTGCTTGGTTAGCCCATTCATTCTTTAGTAGGATGTTCCTCAGTCTCCAAGTATTTGTTATCTTTCTAAATTTTTTTCTTGTGGTTGATTTCGAGTTTCACAGCATTATGGTCTGAAAATATGCACGGTATGATCTCAATCTTTTTGTACTTGTTGAGGGCGGATTTGTGTTCCAGTATGTGGTCTATTCTGGAGAACGTTCCATGGAGAAGAGTGTATATTCTGCTGCTTTAGGATGAAATGTTCTGAATATATCTGTTAAGTCCATCTGGTCCAGTGTGTCATTCAAAGCCATTGTTTTCTTGTTGATTTTCTGATTAGCTGATCTGTCCATTGCTGTAAGTGGGGTACTGAAATCCTGTTGTTCAAGTCCCCTATTTCCTTACCTGGTTGTTCTATCCATTACTGAAAGTGAAATATTGAATTCCCCAGCTCTTATTTTAGAACCATCTCTTCCTTTAATGCTATCAACTTTTGCCTCGTGTGTATGTGTGTGTGTGTGTGTGTGTGTGTGTGTGTATATATATATATATACATATATATATATATATATGTATATATATATATAGGGGTTTTGTTGCTTGGTGCATATATCTATAATTGTTACATTTTTGAAGAATAATCTTGACTATATAAATTTTCATTTTGGTCAGTGACTCTTTGGTTAAGCTAAACACAGTGTCAGTGGATTTATAATCTGTTCCTCTTTACTTCCATGCAAGACTCGTGAAATCTTACAACGGGTTTGTTTTTAAAATAAGTGATACATAGATTTGAGATGACTTACAATAACAGTCATAAATAATAGTCTTTTATTCCTTTCTCTCCATGTGGAAGTAGAGGAAAACTGATATGCTGAGCTATAGGATATCATAGTCAATGGGACTGGACTGCTGTACTTTCCTATAGACAATCTGGAAAGTAAAATGAAATGGGCTACTTAATCTCAATATTTGAGAAAAGGAATTACCATCATTCTTTAGTGAAGGCTATCCTCTTTATTTTCCTATTACCAGGCTCTCAAATGAACTCCTGCATATCTGCTTATATGAGTACCACTTCCACTGTCTGCCTGTCCCCACCACCATTACCTGTGGGGGCTGGCACTTACTGGGAGCCATTCTTCTGTGCTGTGTACTTGCACATATCCCCTCCTTCACTCCTCCCACAGCTCACTGAGTTGGGAACAGGTAGTCCCTGTTCTACAAGGATCTGAGCTAGAGGCAGACACCACTGCATGCAGCACTTCTTCCTGTGGCCTTTCCCACTTGACACATGCAAGGCGGTGCAGGCAGTACGGACTCAGTGTGTGATCTGTATCTATGCTGCCCAATATGGAGCCCACACCACAGGAACCTTTGAGGGTCACAGGTGCTCTCAAGTGGAAGTGATCACAGAGACACAGTACTTGCCCTTTTAGACAATAAAACATGGTGGAAAACTAAGCTGTGCCCACTGGGCCAGCCCTTATCTGAGTGGAGCAAGGGAGAGTCTGCGATGGATATCTGACTACTTTGTGAGCACAGACACTAACTCTCCACAGCTTCATTAAGGAGTCTAGTGTTGCAAGAAAGAATTTAATTTAAAGCTTCACGAATATTTCACTACTTACACTGCAGAGTCAAATTTCTTGCTGAGCATGGAGTCTTTGGGAAATGTATCCTTCCAGTTAATTCCCTATCACTTTGAGAAAGCAGTTTGGGTTATAAAAGGGGTGTGTCTGGGCATCTTACACCTTCCCTTTACATTTTCATAATAACACACAGACACACAAATATCTAGCAAATGGTGGGCAATAGGGCAGAAACTAAAGGCATGCAATGTCCATTCTTGAGAGCAAGTCGAAAAAACTCAGATTCGGTTCCCAGTCAACATCCCTGTTAACTGATCATGAAAATACAGTTACTTGTAAAAAGGAAAAAGAAATCTGCCTCTCATAAAAGGATTTAAATAATCCACTTTTCCTGAAATATCACTGTCTATGTTCACATACTCCAAATCTTGTTTATAAGAAGTACAGTTGTAAGTAAAACCAAAAGGGGGAATGTAGAGAAAAGTCTAAATGACCAACAACTACTAAGTGCTTGTAATCTGCAAGAAATAACTCACATATCTATTAATCACTCTTACCTCCTTGGAGGTCAAGATCTGGCGTAACTCTTTCCTTAGATCAATAAAACGATCGTGAAACAGGGCCATGCACCATGGCTCCATGAAGTAGCTAGTGAGGAAAGAAAAGATTCAGTTAGCTGGAAACGCTCTCATTACCACTAATAAAGTATTTACCTGCTTTTTGCCTTTATAAATTACAGTTCTGGCCCCTTTGCAAGCGTTTGCTCATAAAATGCCTCGTGGAACAGCCTGGCCAATCAATTTTTTAAATGGATGTTCCTGATGTAAGGCCAGGTTCCATAATTACATTTAAAGTGGTTTAATTCAGAGCTGGGGCAAGACCCAGTGAAGAATCCTGATTTTATCAGAATTTAAAAGCCTGAAGACTTGTAAAGAACGGTGTCTCCATTATCTGCCCTCATTTGAGAAAAACAGATTGCAGGATTAACTGAACTGCTGCATAAACAAATTACATTTGGGTAGACAATAACACAAATGTTGTTCATCATTAAGGTTTCTGGATTAATAATGACCAGAAAAACAGGCCACCTCGGTGGTGTTGCAACATAGTCTCCATACAATTGCACTGATGCTTAATTGAACATCTTTTAGGAGAGCAGCTCTTTCGGTGTTTATATTGGCTAACTTTTCACTGAAAACCATTGGAGTAAATGCTTTGTGATGCATTCTTGGAGAACCAAGACCATTTACTGTTACTTTAACTCTGATTTTATTTTAATGCTAAGTGTCTTGGGATGGGAAACATCACTTCTTTCACGCTGGAGACACGTTGATCACGTGGGTTTCACTGTTCTCTGGATGTGAGTTTGTTGTTCCCATTACTGCTAATGGATGCCATGTGTGTGCACCAGGGAAGAAAAACCTGGTGCCCACGTGCAGACGAGCACCTTCTGTTTTCCCAGACCTGAAGTTAATTCTTAGGGAAGGAAGTGACGAGACCCAGGGACGACTGAGGCCTTAAAGGACAAGTATAATGATAAGAGTCTGTGCTACAATCAGCATGGCACTCAGCTATATCACTTATTACCTATCACCTATTTGCTTGACCAGAATATGACCTAGTTTCATGCTTAATTACCTATTTTCCATTCAACTATGAATTCCACTAATATTTATGGAACATCTATTATGCACCCAGCAGTATTCTGGGCACAGGGGAAACAGCAAGGACCAAAATAGACCATCAACCCTGCCACTGTGAAGCTTATATTCAAGTGACAAATAAGTAAACATAAGGCCTGTTGGATGATGAGAACTGCTTAGGAGAAAACACAAGGCAGGCAAGGATAGGGGAGGCCAAAGAAAAGCTCAGGGAGTAAAGGCTTGAGGGCAGGGAGAGAGAGCCATGTGGAGATCTGGGGGAAGAGCCCTCTAGAGAGAGGGAACAGCAGATGTGAACACCTGGAGCCAGGAGTGTGCTAAGAGCACTCTGTGAGGCAGAGTGGAGATAAGAGCAGGGATTGGTAGGGAGGTGAGGTCAGGAAGGCGATGGGTGGGAAAGATGCTCCTGGAGGCAGCAGCCCAGTCAGAGCTGTTGTGTACAGCAGTCCTCTGTCTCCATGATTTCACTTTCTGCATTTCAGTCACCCGCAGTCAACCGTACTCCGGAGCAGGTGACCCTCCTCCTGACATACTGTCAGAAGGTCAGTAGGAGCCTCACACTACATCATAGTGCCTATGTCATTCACCTCACTTCGTCTCATCATGTGGGCAGTTTATCAGCTCACGTCATCACAAGAGGAAGGGTGACTACTGTGTGATAAGGTATTTTGACAGAGACCACATTCATATAACTTTCATTAAGTGTATGACTATAACTGTTCTATTATGTTATTGTTGCTAATCTATTAAAGTGCCTAATTTGCAAATTAAACTTTATCGTAGGTGTGTATGCGCTGAAGAAAACATATAGGGCTCAGGACTAACCACGGTTTCCGGCATCTACTGGGGGTCTTGGAGATATTTCCAGCGGGGAAAGGGGGACCACTGTAATCGCTCCATGGTGATCCAGTTCAGCACTTGCATGCGAAAGGCATCTTATGAATCTTCACAAATGAATGAATGTACATTGCACTGTGTACATTCTTTCTGCCTGGCTCGGATTGGTCTTTCATTAATATAGAATAAAGTGCTGCTAAATAAATTGGTGACAGAACTCTGCAAAATGCCCCAAGACAGGAAGCATTATGAAAAAGAGCATCACTGGGAAGACTGGGAAAGCTGTATGTGAAACCAGAGCTCCAGGATGATCTTGCTAAGCCCCACAGCAAGCAAGGCTGAGGGTGTCAGGTGGGCACTTTGCGGAAATGTCAGAGGACTGCTCGCCTCTGAAATTACTCAAGGCCACCTAATTCTTAGTGAATGGAGCCAAATTGATAGGCATTCTGGCTGGGTTTCTGGGCCCCTACAAACCCTGGCCAACATCCAACATCCATCTAAGTCCTTAAGCAAAGGCACTGGTGCAGGGCTGGCCACCTTGGCAAGGATGAGCACCTTGGGGTGATGTTTTGACACATCTCCTCAGAGAGTAGCTTCTTGGACCAAAACATCAATTACAGCCTATGTCCAGACACTCAAGCACGGCTTTGCTAGGATGGTCCCTGCCTCTTAGATCAAAACAGCTTCTAGAAAAGCTTCAGGGAATTGTGGCTGTGCAAATTTTGAAACTATCATAATTCTGAAGTTAGGAACCAGTGGGCCCTTTTAAAAATATTTTTAATGTTTATTTTTTTTATTTTTGAGAGAGAGAGAGGGAGAGAGAGAGAGAGCGAGAGCGAGCAAGCATGAGCAGGAGAGGGGTAGAGAGGGAGGGAGTCACAGAATCCAAAACAGGCTCCAGGCTCTGAGCTTGTCAGCACAGTGCCAGACAATGGGCTCAAACCCACAGACTGAGATTATGACCTAACCCGAAAACGGAGTCTTAACCGACTGAGCCACCCAGGCGCCCCCCAGTGGGCCCTTTTAAATTTGTGGCTTCCTTTCCCCAGTTGCTGAGATGCCCCCTGTGTGTTTCCACAGTACCATCAGGAGTGCCCTCCCTCTTGGTTCCGGGGCCTACAACCATATCCTTCTAGGTGGTACATCCTCTCTCTGCTTTCCTGGTTCCTGCATGGCCCTGTTCCCACAGCCCAGGTACGGTTCAGGCAGCCTTCACTACTTGCCCTCCTCATTGTTGGCTTCACAGAGGGAATTGTGGGGGAACCCCACTTCCCTAAGGCCACAGCCTGCCCAGCCTGGGCCCTGGCCCACCATCTAACACCCACATTCCCGCAGCCTCTGTCCACAAAGCTGAACACAGATGGCTGGAGAAGCAAGTGACCCTTAATGCTCTGAAAAGATAGTTGCTGAGCCCATCTATAGAGTGCTTGGCAGGGGTGGAGGATTAGGGTAGGGTGTGGGGGAGGGGGGCACGAAGAAGAAGTTGGATGTTTTTGCAAATTATTTCTTTTGCTGTCTTTGAAACTCTCCATGCCTCTCACAGCAGTGTCCAGCAGTAACAGCACCTAGGTATTTGACCACCTCTATTCTCATCAAAATACATTGAACAGTTTGGAAACCAAAGATCTGGGAGACCTGAAATAGTATTTCTTTAACACTTCCTAACATTGTCTCCTATGGGAAAACATTTTGAGACCCTCTTCCAGAAGGTAACAATCTCTGTAGCAAACTATTTGTTACCCATATTCCTGGATTTCATCTGTGACAGCCATTTTTACATACAAAAGAGAAAGGTTTGTAGAACTCTATTCAGGGGTGCCTGGGTGGCTTAGTTGGCTGAGTGTCCAACTCTTGACTTGGGCTCAGGTCATGATCTCACAGTTCCTGAAACTGAGCCCCCTCGTCAGGCTCTGTGCTGACAGTACAAGAGCCTGACAGTGCAAGAGAGAGAGCTTGGGATTCTCTCTCTCCCTCTTGCTCTCTGCCCATCTCCCATTTGTTTTCTCTCTCTCTCTCTTTCTCACAATACCCTGGAAGCCAAACGAGTAAATTGACTTCCAAAGGCTCCTTCTCAATTTTATTGCAGCTTCAGTGGCGGCCCCTAGGGGCAACTTACACCAGGGTCATGGAATGCTAAGGCTCTCACAGCAGGGAGAGCTGGTGCATCACCGAGAGCAGTGTGTAGGCTCCCACCCCGCCTAGAGAGCTTCTTCACACCTGTCTGCAACACCAGATTGCTCACAGCCTGCCACACGGATCAGGCTAAATATGCATAAAACCCTTAGCCAGGGGTAAAACAAGAAGGAGTTCAGACTCAGTCAGTCCCTAAACAGAAGTCCCACTAGAAGGTCACATATTCCAACGGCAACTCTGATCAGACGGCGTGTGGCACTGAACAGGATTTAGGAAGAAAATGACTAGCAGATAATCTGCAGTTTCCGAGATGCCCTTGGTCTGCTCTGTTTAAAGGATTCAGGTCAGGCTCTTGAGTGGGTGGATAATTAGCAACATCTCCATTGTTAGATGAAGTAGCTGCTGTTTTTGTAGGGCAGGCATTAGAGACAAGGTGTTTTAGATAGTGAGTGGTGAAAGGAATTGGTCCCTTTGGTAAGGAGGGAAAAAATGGACTAAAAAATCTACCCAGAGAAGAATCTCATTTGCAAGTTCTTCCCCAGTTCTTATAAAAACTGCTTAATTTGGTGGTGATTTTTAAGGGGCTCACCAAATGACCTCACAGCAAGCACTGTGATGAGGAACCACACTCTGGGTGATGGTCCTTGGTCATTTACCATTCACAGCATCCCCAAGTAGCTGTATCCCTGTCGGTAATTCACTTCCATGTTCCCCCCAAAACTTGTTTCCTTCTGGTAAATTAACTTTTTAATTAGTATATTTTATTTTTAGAGCAGATTTAGGTGTACAGAAAAAATAGAGCAGAAATACCGAGTTCCCATACGTTTCCTCCCATCCCCACCTTGCATTATTAGTAAAGCACATTTGTTACAATTGATGAACCAATATTGATACATTATTTGGAACTAAGGTCCATAGTTTACACTGGGGTTCATTTGTCATGTGACAAACATTCTATGCACTATATACCCTACCATCCACCACTGCAGTCTCATGTGGGAGAGTTTCACTGTCCTAAAAATCCCCTGTGCTCTGCCTGTCCATCCCTCCCTCTCTCTGGACCCCAGCAAAGTAACATTTTAGGAAATTGACTTGTACAGAAAATGGGGCTGTGTAACAATTTTATAAAGATTTTTAGTAACCCTCTAGTCCAGTATTTCCTCAGAAATAAAGTAATAGTCTCCCATCACAGAACATGGTGCCTTTCAAACGTGCCAGCTGCCCCTCAGGCCAATGGCTGTGTGGCTTGAAGACTTGTTTTTCTAAATTCCTGGATTTGAGCATCAGCCTAGGATGAAAGCTATTTGGATTTCTATTTTCTGCAATGTGCAGGGGGCTATACTTTTTAGGGGAAAATTTTCATATGCAGACATTATAATCTACTTGCTAAAAATCCATGTGCTCAGTGACCAAACCAAACAAAATGCATGTATAAAGCTGGGGTGAGGTTTGTTCACTGAGAATTTCAGAACCCAATCTGTCGTGGTTGAAGGTTGCTGAGAATCCTAGTTCACAAACCCTAGGCAGACAAGACTCTCTCAGGTGGGCAAAAGCATCCCAAATGGCAGGCAGTCTGGACCTGATTCCTTCCAGCAGGTGCCAATGTTTTTTATTCAAAGTAGGCCAATTCAATCCCATTATGGAAGAAAATGAAATGGGCTTGCATTGTATTTCTTTTTCCATCCTTCATGGGAAGGACAGCGCCAACCTTAATGGCGGTGCAGCCCGCTGAGCATTTCCTACACTCACTGCTTCAGAGGCGCGGGGACTGCAAAGCCATGGTCAACTCCCTTCCTGAACTGGCTGTGGGTTGCAGAGCTTCTGGGTGTCCCTTCTCTGCATGCTCAGAGTGGGGAGGGGAGGCTCAGGGCAAGTGGGAGGGCCACTGACAGGCAGCTTGAGGGCACATCCTCAGAGTCTGTTTCTAGTTC
Source organism: Puma concolor (assembly GCF_028749965.1). NCBI lineage: Eukaryota > Metazoa > Chordata > Mammalia > Carnivora > Felidae > Puma > Puma concolor. The sequence goes on from NC_141669.1 coordinate 95,957,512, forward strand.
AGGCTCTCCCTACTCCAAACTGCACCTCGGTTGCCCTATGCTCCCTTTGCTGTCTCCTCTCTGTGGAGGGTCTAAGATTCTCACCCCCTCTGGCCCCTTCCAGATACCTTCTACCTTGCCCTTCCTGCCTGATGGGCTCTGTGCATTTTTTTGCAGCCCAGAGGAGCCTTTTCCACACCTGTGTCTTCCCTACTGCTGTCCAATGCTCAAGCCCAACATGAACCTTCTCCTTGAAGCTAACTCCTGGCCTGATGGCTTTCACTTACTTTCTCTGCACTGTTTTCACTGCGTGGGGGCAGTTCTTGCAGGAAAGCTAACTGGGCACTTATCCTTTTCTCATACACACTGTGGGCTATGGGTCCCCACAGCATCTGGCACAGGCTGGCCCCTGGGAGACTGAAAGAGCAGGTGGGGCCCAGGCTCCTGAAGACACCTGCAGGTGAGGGCAGGGGTCAGACTCAGGCTGCCTTGCCTCCTCTCCTATGGAGAGCTTTTGCACCAGCTCCTGGGACCCAGTTTAGGTAGGAGGGGGGTTTAGAACAGTACAGATCCCTATGGGCCTCCTTTAAATCATTCTAGACACACAACAGCCTTCATTATTAAAATTAGAAAAGCTCTGAACTTAACCAGACTCATTTTGCAATTGATAAGAATGTGTGGAGTCAAACATGATGATCAAACAGAGATGATATAAGGGGGTTAGAAAGAAGTTTATGCATTATGAACAGTTTTAGGTCTAGTTTTCTCCTTACAAACTGAAAGATATCTGTGCTTTGTTTGTTTGTTTGTTTGTTTTCCTTCTCCATAGAAAGGAGAGGAGCATCTGGAATCCCTGCCAAGGCTGTGGTCAGGTCTTCACTGACCACCCCAAGTGCTGTGGATACTCAGCATTAGTGATAAGCTTTTGGGAAATTTCTATTTCCATGAATACTGTGAATTTTTAAAAACAAGAAAAATAACTTCTTTCCCAATTTATGTTCAAAAAAGTAAGACTAACCAGAGCCACTGGGTAACCTTCATAGCTGGTTGCCTAGAAATCCTCAGGAGAGAACGTCAGGTAAGAACACGAGGATAATGTGATTTCTCAGTGGCTGTGTGGATTTCGGTGTTAACATCACACAAATCGTTTCTACACAGCTGTGAGGAAAAGCTGACACACATTCTCCAGGGTCCAGACAGAAGACATTACTGCCTCTGTTCATCTTGCCAATGGCTGGCCCGGGTTCCTTGGGGGAACTTAAATTCTCCATCACTTTTGCAAATGACACACTTTTCTCAGAAGCCCCGGGAAATGTTGACTTGTGGAACTCTATTAACCATTCCTGGTCGATACGGCCCAATCATTAAGCAATTGATCAGACTTCTCCAGAAGTCTCATCCTCATCTGGTCAATCAGCCAAATCTATTGACGAAATCGTATGAGGCAGGGTGGGGATCTGGTAACTAGCTTAGCCATTGGCCACGCTGAATGCTGAGAAAAGCAACCCCACAAGACACACTGGATGGAGGAAGTCGCATTCACTGGCCTTGGGGGAAAGTCCGAAGTGTCTAAGCGAAAAGAACAGGGTAGAGGATGTTGTTTTTCAAGTCCTGGATCTTAACCTCAAGGCAGGCGGCGAGGGAAGGAGAGGTGCTGAAGAGCTGGGCTGCACTCCCTGCATGTGGAAGTTCAACTGAAAATTGCTCCATGAAAATTTCCATAGTTAGGAAAAAGGAGGCAGGTGGGTAGAGAAGAAACACAGACCTTTCTCCAAAATCTTTCTTTCTTTCTCCTTATTTCTTTCTTCCTTTCTTTCTTCCTTCCTTCTTTCTTTCCTTCTTTTTCTTTATTCTTATTTTTATTCTTTTTTTTAGTGAAAATCATTCCAATTTTATCCTGCAGGGATAATAGTCTTTGCTCTTAGACTCATTAAGAGGATCCCCAGCTGCCACTCACAACTGCACAGAGGTTGGCTTGAGCTGGAAACTACCTTTTCTCCAGGTGAGAAGATGGTTGACATGCAGGCTTGACTTAGAGAATGAAATCCTCACTGTCCAAGTCCTTTCTTGTACTGACAGGATCTCAGATTCAACACGGAGGATAGACAATTCCCACAATGGCTGGCTGTAGGTCACACCCAGCAGCGAGCCTCAGACTTGTGGCAGTGTGGGCTGGAGCGTGGCCAGTGGGCCTTGTCTCTCCTCTTTACATTCCATACACAGAAGGCAGAAAGTGATGGACATCAGGGTATGTAATCAACTTTGTGCCCAGATACCCTGGGGGCCAGGCATGACCTACAGATGTGGCTGCTTTGGCCTGAACAACATTTGGAAATTGGATTTGGGGAATTTCCTTAAAAAATCGTATTTGGCAATGCTGGGTCCTTGTAGTTATGTGGCAGTAATCAGCTCAATTGATGCCCCCTTTGGCACATCACTGTGGTTACCAGCCTGGATGGTATTGCTCACCTATAGGTCACAGAAGGCATGTGGGTGTGCAAAGCCTGGTGAAGGGGTCTGGGTGAGATGAAGGCAGGTTTGTAAACATGTTTTCGGCTAAGTACACATGCTATGTACTAGCTTCCTTTCTTCTTCCACCCATCCATCCATTCACCCACACACCCAACTACCCATCCTCCCACCCATCCATCCACCCATCCATCCATCCATCTATCCATCCTAACAGCTTCAATGAGGCCTTTCAAAACCCTGTTTATTTCTAACACCTACTTTCCTCTGGTTCTGTACTCTCTGCTGGCTCAATTCACTTGTGCTTTAATTCTCATTTCTTCCCCACTGTGCTCCTGTGAGGACTTTTCTCTCCCCTTTTCTCTGTCCTAGGTGTCTTCCAGGGCTCCTGACTTCCATAGCTGTAAAATGGGAAGGAAGGGGAACACCTCCGGGGTCATTCTTTGCCATTAATCAATTACAGCCAGACGCTTTTGGGCACAGAGGGAACCACTGTGAAAGCGTGGTCCTCACCCTAGAAGTGTGGAGGGTAGAATTAGGGACACTGAGGTGAGTTCAGGCTGCGGAGGGGTACACTGTGGGAAAGCAAGGCTGGGGAGGAGCTCGGCAGGAGTGAAACTGCCATCTGCTTGTCCTCAGTTCTTTGTCGCTGCATTTCTGTTTGCCAACCTCTCTTTTGCTAGTGTTTGCCAACCTTTGGTCACTTCGGAACCCATCGGCTTTTCATGGACATTGCTCATTACTTCAAAATTTTTTAGATTGATTATCCTTAAAAAAAAAAAAAAAGAAAGAAAGAAAGAAAGAAAAGAAACAACTACTTCTGCCTTGTCCTAAGCAATGATATCTGTGAAATCAGAGATGTGATGTGTTTGTACAGTGTTTCGAATTCGTTAATTTTTTTATGTTTATTTATTTTTGAGAGACAGAGAGAGAGAGAGGCTGGAGGAGGAGTAGAGTGAGGGAGACAGAAGATCTGAAGCAGGCTCTGCATTGACAGCAGACAGCCTGATGTGGGGCTCAAACTCATGAACCGTGAGATCATGACCCGAGCCGAAGTCGGGTGTTTAACCGACTGAACCACCCAGGCGGCCCAGTGTTTCTAATTCTTATTTAAGTCATTCCATAGTTAGTCGGTGTGTGGCTCTACTGCCTAAGGTAGCTTACAACCTGGCAGATGCTTACTGCACTCTGGGACAGGGAAGTTTCTATCACAGCTTGATGGGGAGGTGCTGTTGTATTCATCTGGGGACATAAACCCACAGACACTGTGCTAAACAGTTTTTATGCATTATCTCACTCCATCCTGATTCCAGTCCTCTAAAGTGGGACTTGCCAGTCCATTTTACAGATGAATAAATAGATTCAGAAAGGTTAAATGACTTGCCCAAGGTCACACAACTAACGAGGATGAATTAGGTCTTAATCATAATTCTGCTTGACCTCAAAGTTCATGCTCTGAACAAGTGCACAACCAAATCTCATTTCCTGTAAAAAAATCTTTAAATCAGTACTTTTTCTTTCACATAAAAAAAAAAAAAAAAGGCTAGGTGGAGTGTCCAGGATGGGCATGGTGGTTCCACAGCCATCAGATCACAGTACTAGCCATAGGACACTTGGCTTCATGGTGCAAAATGGCTGCTGAGTTCCAGTCTTCACATATATGTTCTTAGATGGATAAAGAGAAAAAGAGGTTCCTTCCCCTCTCGTTTAGGGACAATTCCTAGAAATCTCACATAGCACTTCTATTTATGTCTTACTGGCCAAAGATTAGTCATATGGCTTCCTTGGCTGCAGGGAAGGCTGGGAATCATTGTCATTTATTTTGAATACAATGTAACATCCTATAAATCAGGATTCTGTTTCTGAAGAGGAATGAGTGAATGGATGTTGTGTCTGCTATGATAGCCAAAAGACTCCACAGCATCTGATTTAACAAAATTCTTTTCTTATAGTTAAGTTCATGAAAATTGGGAGAATGTGTGTTTTTGACGTTCCCAGAACTAGAACCTATCTACTACTCTAGATTCAACCATGACCCCAAATTAAACACTCTGGAACAAAACCCACACAAAACATTTTACATATGTGACAGCCACCTTCAAGCCTGTGGGAGAGCCCTGGTGTCCTACATGTCCCCATCCAGCTCAAGCAGGCTTAAATGCAGTGAACAGGGGACAAATTGTATTCACACTATAAGGCTGTATTCTGATAATTTTATTCTGCCCATGAAAGAAAGTGGATTCATGCATTTCAATATAATTTTTAAAAATAATAATAGGAACAAATAAGTATTTCCAGTTAACCCTAGGTTTGCTCAGAAATTAAATTACATGTTTCTGGGGCAGTGGACTTCACTCAGGGATGCCACATATCACATGGGCAGGCAAAACCAAACAGAAAAAAAAAAAAAAAAAAAAGAACCCTGCAGACTGAAATGAAAGTTTAATTATGAATGCTTCCTGTCCAACCTGAGTTTGCCAGAATCTCTATCTAGTCAACTTACTGCTTTGGGGCACACCTGGAAAGGTAAGATTAATGATTTTGAAAGCAAAACCCACTAGCTATTTGATAACCACTTGTAATTGTCACCTGCTAAAGATTGGCTATGTTTTTTTGTCACAGTCCAGAACTGGCCTCAACAGATAATGGGTGTTTACTGCTCTAAGGAAGAATGGCTTACGATGCACTAGCACTAAAACCAAAATTCTAATTTGGGGCAGAAGTCAGCCATCTTCTGAATGGCTTGTAAACAACTTCTCTCCTATGGCTGGTCCGCTCAGGGATCCACAGAGGTGGTGTTCAGCAGATTATCACGGTGTACCCAGGAACCAGAAGCTAACAGTACTTAAATAAAGCCTGGCATCTTACAGTGTCCTGGCCGGTCTTACAGTCAGCTGGCCGCAGAGGTGCTAGAAAACATTGCCTTGCACCGCTTTCTCTGCTCAGTGCACAGAGGCTGCCGTCTGCTGCAGGCCATTGGAACTGGTGTGGCTTATCTGTGAGCTGGGCACACGCATAACTGTCTCTAGAGGGAGATCCTGACCAGCCCATGGGCCCTGGCACGCCCCACACCAACATGGGGAGGCCATGCTCTCTCAAGCACAAAAGTTTTCTTAGGCTTCATAGTATCTCAAAGAACACACTTGTCCTGAGTGAGTGTCCGCACCCAGATCATGCTGAGGACAGAGCACAGACTGCCTGCCACCCTTGCCACTGGAGACATAAGTCTTGGTTTTTGGAAATGCCATAAAGGAATATCTGAAAGATCTGTCTGCCTCCATTTATTTTTCTGAATTCTGGATACTTAGACCAGGAGAAACTGCTTCACCTTAGAACATGGAATGCATTTATCTTATGACCGTTACAAATCCAACCACGGATATTTCCCTCCTTCTTACGACCTTGAAGGAATTCAAAGCCAAATGTGTGGATTTTCTAAATAAAAACCTATGCTCAAATACCCACCCTCTACACGGCAGCTCAGCTCCACCCAGGTGTCCTGCCCTTAGATTCCCATTTGCTGATGACTTTTATTTTTGGCCCAGCTGTGCTACTTATTGCTTATGTAACCTCTCCCAGCCTTGGTCTTCCTAGCTGTAAAATGGGGAAAACGACAGTCCTTCCCTCCAAGACTCACTATCAGAACCTGGGGAGACAATCCAGGAACAAGGTCGCTTTATGACTGGCACAGGCGAAGGGCTCCATGTGTATTGTGTTGCCATGGTTATTATTCTTGTTCTTAATTATATATTATTGTATATATTTGCGTAAGTTGCCTCAGATCTTTTCTGGTATGAAATAATTAATTAAAATAAGCACTCTTTGTTGTTTGATTGTAAGAAAGTCTGTTTTTGGCCGAATCCTACAATTTTTCTCCTCAGGGACTGGTTTTCCTACATTCAAGGGTGTCTGCATAAGCTAATTTAGCTGTAGTTTTATGGCAGCAATTAAATTTAGCTGCACTAAAGGTAAGAGAGACTTCATAACAAGCCTTCGTGATGTTTTGTCATGCACTAAAGAGCTATGTGGGAATCAATAAAAATTACATAAAAACAGTTAAACTGAGGATTCGATATATGTATTTTTTGTCTGAATTGATAAAGGTTTAAAAAAAAGAGGAAAGGTGGAGTTTTGTTTCTGCTAGTTTATTTTGAAGAAAGAGCCAATTGGGACAAAAATGGCCAACCCAGTTGTTCATGGGATGTATTAGGAAGGCAGTCAGGAAAATGGGCCAGGCAGGATTAAGGTGCAGTCATCTCAAAGCCCAGCTGGGCCAGGTTTTCTTCTGACCTATCTGACTTTTTGCCTGACCTGGCAGAGCAAACCAGTCTTCTTGTAGAAAGAGTATAATTTTTTTTTATAAACTTAACAAATTTCCCTTCTATTTAAGTTTACCAGTTAAAGCACATTTGCAGCGTGGTCTGCCCAGACCTTTCACCATGGTGGGGAAGTGGGTCTGGAAGTCCCTTCCGATGCCTCTGCGCCTGGCGTCAGAGTAAGGAGATGAGTCTACGCTATCTAGTGCTATGTATCTGCCCTTTAATTCTATCTGTGGCATCTCCTTGCACATCGCTGGTTTATCAGGGTCTGCATTAATTGCACTTGTACGATAAATCTACTGCCCTGGAAGTTGTCCAGCTATTTACATTGATTTCTTATATAAATTCAGGCCTAAGAATATGAGGCAAGGTTAGCATTTAATTCTGCAGCAAAGGGAAAGCTCTTAGTGCTCAGCTTCCCTTCCTATGTTCCTCTCTTGTTATTCTGTGTCTCTCTTCATAGAAAGCACAACCATTTTCCTTTAATTAGGCTGCAGAGAGCACAGGCTAGCATTAGGCCACTCAGCCACTCAGCCACGCTCACAGCCATGGCCATTTCCTATCTATTTTCTGTAGGAAAAGAAAAAAAAGTGTGTATATGCACATGTAAACCCCCACAAGTCCGAGAGTAGGGGAAACAAAGGAGCCAGGTGGGATCACCTTTTGTGAGGCCGAGGCCACAACAACCAGCCAACGTCAGAGAAGCAAGCTGCCTCATTATTCCTTTGGTTAAATTAATTGCCCTTTAAATTTTGAGAGTACTTAGTAGAAACAGCACTCACGAATACAGAATATATGGCATGTTTAACATGTGTTTGTAATGATTAAGTAATTAATACACGTTTAAAATAATTCCCTGTCATAACAGGCTTTTCTAATGAATGTGTTTATATTTTTTTAAACTGAGGCTTTTACCAGATATAATGACAAACTCAAACTGTTCCTTCACTTTCTTTGTCACTTTTATGTTTTCGGATTGGTAGTTTCCAAAAATCAAGCAGTAAGATTCAACGAACAGAGGGTGCCTGCCTGACTGGCTCAAGTCAGTAAAGCGTATGACTCTCGATCTCAGGGTCATGAATTCAAGCCTCATGTTGGGCATAGAGCCGACTTTAAATTAAAAAAAAAAAAATCAGTTTATATATTCCTAGTTCTTCTCAAAAACACAATAATGAGGGTAATGGCTTATAACCCAGGAGATAGTGTAAGAATCCCTAGGTCCACACTGATATAGGTAAGTGAATAAATGAGTGGAAGAGAAGGGACAACTCTTCAGAGTTGTCAGAAGCTAAGTGCTGTAGAAATGTGGGAGTTGAATGAATGAAGGAGGGAACCCTGGTGGCGGTAGAGCAAAGTTAGGTTTCTGTTCCTGCTGCAAAAGAGCAAAGCACCAAGGGGTGTCTGGGTAAGCGGGGGGGAGGGAGGGTGCTTACTACGTGATGTTGGCTTGGGTGGGGAAGGCCCTAAGAGGGCCAGGGTGAAGGGCAGCAGTCTGGTGATTGGCTCTGTTGGTGGTTTCCACGCAAGATGTGGGAGGCTGGAAAGCTGGGCTAGAGTCCCTCATGATTCAGAAGAGAGGGTGGTTTTTCTGGTTGCCGTGTCCCTTTGTCCTGTTTCATAAGGGTGACAAAGAGGCCTGGGCCAACCACTGTTTCTATTGTCTGAGCCTTGTTTATCACAGCCTAGCTGCCAGATGCCAGCTTCTAGAGCCATTTTCCACTTTCTCAGAGTGGAGCCGGGAGGCTGAGGTGAGGCCGGATGAGTCAGAGGCCAACACCATCAGCTGCTCCTTAGAGATGAGGCTCTAGGGTCCCTCCCCTGCAAACACCCTCAATCCCTTGCTCCCTTTCCCTCCATGTCTCCCGCTGTCTGCCTGCTTCTTTTCTGTACCCGAGAAACCGCAGATGGATAGGAAAAAAACCTCACACCACCTCCTGATCCAACTTCACATTCACCCTGGAAGATCTCTGATGTGCTCTCAACACTGCCCCATGACCCCAAGTCCTGCCCTGGTGAATTCATTTCTTTTTTCCTCTCTGAGATGACTTTTTCTCTTTCCTCAAACCTTCAAGTCCCCTTTCTGCTTGTCTGCTCTTAGGTGACAAGCTTGCCTCCTGCTTTACTGAGAAAACAGTTGGGAACTGCCTCATGTTTTTACCCCTAAATGTCCCAACCTGCCTATTTTCTCCCGTGACTCTGCCTCTGCAGGTGTTAGGATAGAAAAGCCATCCCAGGGGCACCTGAATTGCTCAATCAGTTGAGCATCCAACTCTTGATTTCGGCTCAGGTCATGATCCCAGGGTCGTGGGATCGAGCCCCATGTCGGGCTCTGAGCACAGCATGGAGCCTGCTTGAGATTCTCTCTCTCTCTCTCTCTCTCTCTCTCTCTCTCTTGCCCTGCCCCTCTTCCAACTCACTTGCTCTCTCTCAAATAAAAAAAAAAGTTGTCCCAGCCCTGCCACTATTCTGATTTCACATGCATCATTTATTTGCTTACAAACAACATTTATCATTTCCCCCTCCTAAGTATCCCCCACTTCTGTATTCATGCAAAACGTCTCAAAATTTGGCTCTATTTGCTGCATTTCCAGTTCTTCAGGTTGTACCCTCTCTCTCAAGCTATTTCCAGCTGCCACCTCCTCAGAAGCAGCTCTTATGAAAGCCAAATCCCATGACCTATCCCCACCTTATTCGGCCCCCCAGTGGAATCCAACACAGCTGACCACCATTTCTCCCTGGAAGCTTCTGGGAAATCCCACTTTGCTTTCTACTTTTTGAACCACATTTCCTGCTGGACATTGAAATATTGGGACACTCTTGTCTCTTTTCTCTGAACATACTGTCTCCCAAGATGCTCATGAGGGGGACAGGGAGGACAGAAGGGAGGCCAAGGGAACAGGAGGGGCAGGGAAGGAGCTGAGTGAGAAGGGGTTTGAACTGGAGTGTGGCTTCAGTCTGGGTCCAGGGGAGCTCTGGGGTGTGAACTGTCCCCAGAGGTTCAGAGTTGGCTGAACCTTGAGGCAACTTATAGCCTGTGACTGTCTTTGGCTGTCTCAGGAATGGGCAAAGCATAACTTTCCTACTCTTTGTTCATGAGTTACAGGCCAATATTCACACACCTGTGGGATGGGCCAGTGGACCGATGAAAGATTCTAATGGACTCCTAATGACCAGACTGAGTATAGTTGGGCCACCCACAGTGCCCACTACAGACGTGGATCACGAGTTCTGTTTGGCCATGTTAAGTTTGAGAGTCGAGTGAGCAGGTGACTACTTTGCTTGGAATAAGTCTGGCACACTCTGCTGCTAAAATATACCTCAAATCTGACCACCTCAACCTGGATCCATCTGGTCCAGACCACCATTTCTCACCTGGGATAACAGCAGGAGCCTCCTCATGACCACTACAATCCATCCTCCACCATACCTGCAGTGAACTTTCAAAACATGAACTGGCATGTTACTACTCTGCACGTGTGGAAACAGGTACCAAGAGCCCAAACCTCTCCCTACAAAGATCTATATGCTACAGCTCCACTGACCTTAATTTACTCTGCTCCAGCCACATGGGCTTCTTTTTGTCTCTCACACACACCAAGACTTCTCCCACTTCAGGGTCTCTGCACCTGCTGGTCCCCCTGGCTGACCTCCTCTCTCTCTGCAGATCGCCTGTGCCCACGTGTGTCTCATTGGCCAGCATTCTGCTAGATATGCCCTCCTCAGAGCGTCTGCCCCGCCCACCTCAACTCCTGCCCGCCTTTTCTTAATTCATTCATAGCCCTTCTTGCTCTTTGATATGGTCTTGTTTGCATATTAATTTACTTGTTTGTGGTCGGGTGTCCTCCTCTAGAATATAAAATCCAGAAGGGCTAGACTCTTTCGGTCCTAGTCACAACTGTACCTGCAGAACAGAGTACACAGCAGGTGTTTAATAAAGGTTTGCTGACTGGATGGGTGAGTAAATTAAAACCGTGGACCAAAAACTATACTGGGTCTTATCATTAGGAGTCCATTAGAATCTTTAAAAAATTTTTTTAGGGGCGCCTGGGTGGCGCAGTCGGTTAAGCGTCCGACTTCAGCCAGGTCACGATCTCGCGGTCCGTGAGTTCGAGCCCCGCGTCGGGCTCTGGGCTGATGGCTCGGAGCCTGGAGCCTGTTTCCGATTCTGTGTCTCCCTCTCTCTCTGCCCCTCCCCCGTTCATGCTCTGTCTCTCTCTGTCCCAAAAATAAATAAACGTTGAAAAAAAAACAAATTTAAATAAAAAAAAAATTTTTTTTAAATGTTTATTTACTTTTGAGAGAGGGACAGAGAGAGAGAGAGAGAGAGAGAGAGAGAGACAGACAGAGCATGAGCGGGTGAGGGACAGAGAGAGAGGGAGACACAGAATCCGAAGCAGGCTCCAGGCTCTGAGCTTTTTGTACCCCTTTGCTTATACTCAAATGAGTTGAAAACCTTATATCCACACAAAAACCTGCACCCAGATGTCTATAGCTTTATTCGTAATTGCCAAAACTTGGAAGTAATCAAGATGTTCTTTGACAGGTGAATGGATAAACAAACTATGGTATACATCCATACAATGGAATATTATTCTGTGATACAAAAATGAGCTATTAAGCCACAAAAAGACATGGAGGAAACTTCAGTGCATATTGCTAATGGAAAAGGCTACATATTGTATAGATACAAATATATGACATCTAGAAAAGGCAAAACTATGGATACAGTAGAAAGATCAGTAGTTATAAGGAGTCTGGAGGTAGAGAGGAAGGGAGGGGTAAATAGGTGGAGCCTAAGAGACTAGTAGGACAGTGATACAGTAATGCTGGACACATACCATTGCACATTTGTCAAGACCCATAGAATGTACAACACAAAGAATAAACTGTAATATAAACTGTGGGCTCAGTTCATCAGCTGTAACAAATATACCACACTAATTAAAGATGTAAACAGCAGAGAAAATTGTATGTTGGGGGGTGGGAAGGATATATGGAAACTCTCTATACTTCATGATCAATTTTTCTGCAAACTTAGAACTTTTCTAAAAAAGTAGTCTATTACCTTAAAAATGATATTCTAGAAAATATTTGCTATATATATATATATATATATATATATATAATAAGAACTATTAGTCTTATGTTATTTATAAACACCCATAAGTTAAAGAAAAAGGCAAAAGACAGGAAAATGGATAAAGGATAGAAACAAGAAATTTGACACTAAAGAAATGCAAGTTGGAAGTATGATACTGTGTTTCTACTCCTTCTTCCTGCAGGGTGGCAAAAATTAAAACCTGGAATATATCCAGTGTTGTGGGTGGAGGGGAGAAACGAGCCCTGGCACAACTGTTGATGGGAATATAAATTGAAATAACCCTTTTTGAGGACAATTTAAGCTAATGTCTTGATCAACACTTCTTTCTTTTTTCTTGATCACAATTTTATTTATTTATTTATTTATTTATTTATTTATTTATTTATTTATTTTTAATGTTCACTTATTTTTTGAGAGCTAGAGAGACGGAGAGTGAGTGTGGGAGGGGCAGAGAGAGAGACAGAGAGAGGGAGACACAGAATCTGAAGCAGGCTCCAGGCTCCGAGTTGTCAGCACAGAGCCCGACATGGGGCTGGAACTCACAGACCATGAGATCATGACCTGAGCCAAAGTTGGACACTCAACAGACTGAGCCACCCTGGAACCCCTTGATCAAAATTTAAATGTGCATACACATTGATCCAGAAATTCCATTGTTGATGCACACAGATTAATGAACATGTTCATTAACAAGAAAATATTTAAATCAGCTGGGATTTAGCCATTCTATGGAATATAAAGAAGCCATTAAGAAGAATGAGATCAATGTGTACACACACAGAAAGATCTTCCATGGGTATCATTAAGTGAAAGAAGAAAATATGTGCAGTCTATATGGGACACACATATTCACACATCTGGAATGTGCTCAGTGCCAGGGAGAAGAGCAGGCTTGGGAGAAGAGGTACACTCACTTGGGTGATGGCAGAATTTTTTTAACTGCTGTTTAAAATCTTCTATTTCTACTACTCATTTTTAAGCTCTGTGAAGGAAACTTGGCTTTCTCATTGGTGGCTGTGCCCAGCCAGCACACTGGTGTTCAGTGAATACGTGTTGAGTGACAAAGAATTAATGCCACTTAAAAAACTACAATGGAAACCATCAGGGAAACAAAAAAGTTGTACCAGTAAGGATGTTTACTGTGGTGTTAATTATCAAAACAAAAAGTCAGAAGCAACCTGATTTAGTAAGATACATTGGTATGGTATACCCTCTTAAAGTCATTAAAAATAATGCCATTAAAATAATATCTGAGGAAATGCAGAGTGTTCAGAATATCCTAATAAGCCAAAATAGCAAGTCATAAATTAGCATGTTAAATATTGTTAACATATACAAATATTTATATATTCAGATAAAAATACTGGAAGGACACACACCAAAAAAATTTACGATGGTCATTATCTGGGTTATTGTTTATAGATAACTTTTTGTTTCTTCTTATCCCCACCCCTTTCAGTTATGCAATGATTATACATTACTTTTGTAAATAGAAAAAAAAGTTTTGTAAAAAGTAATTTCTAGAAATACAGCTCTGCAGTTAGATTTTTGAAAGTTTTCTTTCTGAATGCCTCTAGAAGCAGCCCTTGACTTACAGATGTTGATTCTGTGTATTTGACTATGATATGCAACTTGTCTGTTCATATCTTAGCCATTGACGCCCCAAAACTCCTTTCTGTGTGCTGAATTCAGACTTTCCAATATTAAGGGACATTTTGAGCAATTGTAATTTAACTCTCTGGGAAGGGAACCACCCTTTTAAGACATTAGTCTTATTATTTGCCTTTTATACATTTGAATTCCATACATGTTTTCAGGAATAAAGTGTGTTTGAAAGTACACAATTGTGTTTTAGTGCCTGATATATTTTGTTACCCTTATTTAGAGAGAAGCAGATGGCTGCTTCTGGTAGTTCCTCTCATGCTCAAGACGGTATGAGACCCATTTATTCACTGGAGCCTTCTTTAGGCTACAGACATTTCTTTAGTCCTCTGTCTCTGAGCTCCAAAGAAAGACATGGATAATCTAGAAAGAATACTGGCTCAAATCAGAATCCTTTCCTAGTTGAGGTTTTAACAGTAAGAAGTTGGGCGGCAAATAGTTAGTTGGCATTGGGGTTGGGCTTCTGAGGAGGGGGTTTGGTCTAGGAAGGTGATCGCAGGGTTATAGCTGCATAATCACATCATTAAACTTCCATCTGATATTATTGAAAACAAAGTCATTATTATGATTCTTTAACAGTCTCAAGCCTGAAAACCACTCATAGTCTAATTCAATAAATAAGCTACTTAAGTATATAGAAAGTCACAAGGAAGAACAGATTTTCTGTCATATTAGCAAATTTGATTTTCATTAATGCAAGATGAATGTCTTCTATGAAACACTTTCATATCATATTAATGACATGATAGCAAACAGCATTCGCGGGTTGCTAGGCAACACGAGGACCCTCTAATGATCTCCTCTGTACTCGAGAGGCCACAGAGGGAAGATGCCGGAGCTGTGAGGATATTTCCCATTTCTTGGCAACTGTTTCTGCTGGAAGACCACTGTAGGGCTGGGAGGGAAGGGAATTCATGGTGCCATTTACCACGGCAAATACACCTCTTCACTCTTCCCTCCTTTTCATTGCCTTACTATGTGGGAGAGCAAGACCTGAGAACTCGGCTCAAATATAAGAGGTCAAGAGTTCTCAATCCATATGCCTGCCCCCCAGCCGCTTAGGGAGGAAACAGGCTGCTGCAACACCCAAACAAGAAATGTAGTGAACACCTTGAGGGTTGTTTGCCAAGCCATAGTTTGCTGTGATCTGCTCCACTCTTTGCTGTCCCTACTTCCCTGAGGGGTAGGTCCCCAGCAGTCATGCTGTGAGTTCATGATTCCATGCAGCAGAGACAGTCATCTGATCCATGCATTGGATACTGATGTGCAACAACCACCCCCAAATTTGGTGGCATTGAGAAAAAGCCATTTTATTACGCTCATGATGGCTCTGTTCTGCTCTGTGACTGCAGGGGCTTCAGATGGGAAAATAAATGCCTCGGGGCCACTCGGATGGCTGGGGGCTGGAATCACCTGAAGGCTTTTTCACACACGTGTCTGGCATCTGGGCTGGGATGACGTGAAGGCTTGGCTCACCTGGAACTCTTGCTAGAGTGTTTACATGGTCTCTCCACAGGGCTTGGGCTTCCTCACAGCATGGCAGCCCGAGGATGGCTGAACTTTTTATTATGACAGGTCAGGATGTTCCAGCAAACAAGTCAGAAACTGTGTGGCCTTCTATAACACATTTTTATGCAGAATTTTAAAATATGTTTAAAAAAATTAAAAGAATGATTTAAAAATAATTTTAAAATATGCTCAAGGGCATTATGCTAAAGAAAATAAGTCAGAGAGACAAATACTGTATGGTCTCTCTTGTATGTGGAATCTCAAAATGAGACAAGATAAAATATCAAGCTCACCAACATGGAGAACATATCGATGGTTGCCAGAGGCAGAGGGCAAGGGCTGGGGAATTCAGTGACCTGTTTTTGTTTGTTTGTTTGTTTTTTAGTTTAAATTGTTTCTTTTTTAAGTGTTTAAAGGTTTGTTATTTTTAGAGAGAGAGAGAGAGTGTGAGCGTAAGTGAGAGAGGGGCAGAGAGGAGAGGGAGAGAGAATCCCAAGCAGGAGTGGTGTGGGGCTCTATCTCATGAACCGTGAGATCATGACCTAAACCAAAGTCAAGAGTCGGACTCTTAACCGACTGAGACACCCAGGCACCCCTAAATACATTGGTTTTAAAAAAGAAAAAGAAAATATTTAAATTATAAGGATAGCACACTAAAATTTTTTTAAAAATTGAAAAATTAAAAAAAGAAGGATAGCATACTGAACTCCCATTACCCATCACCAAGTTTGGATAGTTACTAACCAACCCATGGCCAATCTTGTGTCACCTCTACCTCCATATACTCTTCTTTCTCTGGGTTATTTTAAAGCAAATCCCAGGTGTTTCAATTTGTATCTCTAAAAGATAAGGATTCTGTTTTAAAAATACATATATAACTGCAATGCTGTCTTTACATGTAAAAATTAATAATTTATTAACATCATCAAATATCCAGTATTCAAATTTTCAATAAAGTCAGATATGGCATGATTCCTTTTTTTTACAGCTTATTTGAAATCAGGATCAAAATAAGATGATATGTTTTTAGAATCTGTTTTAATCCACAGGCTCCCCTCCAACTTGGAATTTCATTTCTTGCAATCTATTTGTTGGACTCAGACTGTTTCTCACACTCTGAATTTTTTGGACTGCAGCCCCTTGATACTGTTTAACATGTTCCTCTATCTCCTCTATTTCCTACAGATTGGTGGTGGATCTAAGGTCCTGGTCAGACTCAGGTTCGAATTTTTTTTTTCAAGGCAGTGCTTTCCAAACAACGAAGCCTATAGTATCGGTATCTGGTTGTCTCTTTCTCCATGTAAACACCTCTGCTCTTTAACCCACTAGGAGTTGCAAAACAGTGATGCTTTAATGACCCCATCCCTCCTTCATTTACGAGCAGTGACAGTTTTATCTTTGTGGCATTTCCTTGATGGGTGGCCATAGAATTATTGTTCGAAATTATTTCCTTTCAGGAGTTTGAAGACCTCGCCTTGTGGTCTCTTAGGTTCTGAGATTGCTATTGAAAAACCTGATGCCATTTTCATTCTATTCCTTTCTAAGTGACACGTTTTACTCACTAGATTTGAGGAGCTTCTCATTACCCCTTGTATTCTTGAATTTCATGATAGAACACCTTTCAGCTATTGGTCATTTATTGGGAGATTTTTTGACCTGAAGACTGAGGTCTTTCAGTTCTTGGAATTTTGTCTTCTATTGTGTGCCTTTAAAAGACCCCTACACTCTATTTTCTCTGCTCTCTTTCTGGAATTCTCGCTAGTCAGATAGGGGCCTTGTTCTCTTTTTTCATGACATTTCCTTGACTATCTGTCAATCCCTCCAACTCTTGGCTGCTGCCATCCTAGACTGGGGCTCTCACCCAATTTCTTCTCCTTTTAGCTCCACACCTCATACTTTCCCTCTGTTGGATCTGGGGTTCCCACATCTGGAATCTGTCCAGGTTGCATTTTCTAGAGAAAAACCTCCCCTATGGTCAAGAGAGAGGGAGGGGCAGGAGGGTGGGTGGAGGCATATTATTTACTTTAAATCTCTGTTTGCAATCTCTATCAAAATAACACCAACATTCTTCACGGAGCTAGAACAAACAATCCTAAAATTTGTATGGAACCAGAAAAGACCCCAAATAGCCAAAGCAATCTGGAAAAAGAAAACCAAAGCAAGAGGCATCACAATTCCAGACTTCATGCTGTATTACAAAGCTATAATCATCAAGACAGTATAGTACTGACACAAGAACAGACACTCAGATCAATGGAACAGAACAGAGAACCCAGAAATGGACCCACAAATGTATGGCCAACTAATATTTGACAAAGCAGGAAAGAATATCCAATGAAATAAAGACAGTCTCTTCAGCAAGTGGTGCTGGGAAATCTGGACAGCAACATGCAGAAGAATGAACCTGGACCACTTTCTTAAACCATACACAAAAATAAACTCAAAATGGATGAAAGACCTCAGTGTAAGACAGGAAGCCATCAAGATCCTGGAGGAGAAAGCAAGCAAAAACCTCTTTGATCTTGGCCGCAGCAATTTCTTTTTTTTTTTTTTTTTAATTTTTTTTTCAACGTTTATTTATTTTTTTTTGGGACAGAGAGAGACAGAGCATGAAGGGGGGAGGGGCAGAGAGAGAGGGAGACACAGAATCGGAAACAGGCTCCAGGCTCTGAGCCATCAGCCCAGAGCCTGATGCGGGGCTCGAACTCACGGACCGCGAGATCGTGACCTGGTTGAAGTCGGACGCTTAACCGACTGCGCCACCCAGGCGCCCCAGCAATTTCTTATTCAACATGTCTCCAGAGGCAAGAGAAACAAAAGCAAAAATGAACTATTGGGGCCTCATCAAAATAAAAAGCTTCTGCACAGTGAAGGAAACAATCAGCAAAACTAAAAGGCAACTGATGGAATGGGAGAAGATATTTGCAAATGACATATCAGATAAAGGGTTAGTATCCAAAATCTTTAAAGAACTTCTCAAACTCAACACCCAAAAAACAAATAATCCAGTGAAGAAATGGGCAAAAGACATGAATAGACACTTCCCCAAAGAAGACATCCAAATGGCCAACTGACACATGAAAAAATGCTCAACATCACTCATCATCAGGGAAATACAAATCAAAACCACAATGAGATACCACCTCACACCTGTCAGAATGGCTAACGTTAACAACTCAGGCAACAACAGATGTTGGTGAGGATGCAGAGAAAAGAGGATCTCTTTTGCACTGCTGGTGGGAAGGCAAACTGGTGCAGCCACTCTGGAAAACAGTATGGAGGTTCCTCAAAAAATTAAAAATAGAACTACCCTACAACCTAGCAATTGCACTACTAGGCATTTATCCATGGGATACAGGTGTGCTGCTTTGAGGAGACACATGCACCCCAATGTTTATAGCAGCGCTATTGACAATAGCCAAAGTATGGGAAGAGCCCAAATGTTGTCCATCGATGGATGAATGGATAAAGAAGATGTGAGATATATATATATATATATATATATATATATATATATATATACACACCCATCTGTACACACACACACACACACACACACACACACACACACACACTGGAGTATTACTCGGCAATCAAAAAGAATGAAATCTTGCCATTTGCAACTATGTGGATGGAACTAGAGGGTATTAGGCTAAGCCTTGAAATTAGTCAGTCTAAGAAAGACAAATATTATATGATTTCACTCATATGAGGAATTTCAGATACAAAACAGATGAATACAAGGGAAGGGAAGCAAAAATAATATAAAAACAGGGAGGGGGACAATACAGAAGAGATTTTTTTTTTTTTAGTTTTTTTTCTTACATTTATTTATTTTTGAGAGACAGAAAGAGACAGCATGGGCAGGGGAGGGGCAGAGAGAGAGGCAGACACAGAATCAGAAGCAGGCTCCAGGCTCTGAGCTGTCAGCACAGATGCGGGGCTTGAACCCACAAACTGTGAGATCATGACCTGAGCCGAAGTCGGATGCCCAACTGATTGAGTCACCCAGGCGCCCCCAAGAGATTCTTAAATATAGAGAACAAACAGAGGGTTACTGGAGGGGTTGAGGGAGGGGGGGATGGGCTAAATGGGTAAGGGGCACTAAGGAATCTACTCCTGAAATCATTGTTGCACTACATGCTAACTTGGATGTAACTAAACAAACAAGCAAATAAATAAATAAATAAATAAATAATCTGCCTGGTTTTCAGTTCTGTGTCTCATACCAGCCTTCTGTCATCATTTGTGTCTCCCAGGGTTCCCTCTATAGGCACTTAAGTTGCAGCTCTTTCTGCTCTGCTCCAGTAAGCTTCGCAAAATTAGTTGTCATCTCTCATCCACCGGCATCTCCTCTCCAGTTTTATTTCTCCTTATGGGTAGATTTGTACATTTCTTTTCTTGTTTTGTTCTCATTTTATGGGGGCTTCAGGAGGGAGAACAGGTAAACTTGTATGTTCAGTCTGCCATATTCAACCAGAAGCCCCTAAATTATTTTTCAATATATTCATAAATGGCCAGCCTTCTCACCAATCTTTGATCCAAACTGAACCTAATGGAATCCTAATTCTGAAATAAATTGATTGGAAACTGCCTCTAGATTAGCCTGACTTATTTGTTCCCATGGATTTGGGGGTGCTTGGCATAATAATAAAAAAGAAGCTGCATTCATGAGTTTCATCATTTTTTGTTAGTGTGTTCCCTGTCCTCCCAAGGAAACAGAGCTTCGGGTAAGGATTAAGTGTTAATGTTTTATTTGGGAGGTATAACCCAAAAGCAGTCAGAGTAAGAGAAGGGGAATGGAAGTCCTAAAAGATGGGGAGCAATGCAGAATTATGCACTATGTGCACCTACTCCGTCCTGCAGGAGGTCTCTGGATGGGGTATATGGAGATACTGGGTCCTGGGACAGTCTATCAGAGGCAGGAGAAGGAGATTTATCTTTTCTGGCTCCCTCCTCTCCATAGAGAATTAGGTCCCCGCACTTCTGCCTCACATCACACAACCTCTTTGATAGTCGCTTGGGAAGCCAGATTCTATGGTCTGTGGCCCAGGGATTTATCCAAGTTTACAAATGGACGGAGGAGCTGGAACCCAGGTTCGGGGGGCGTGGTGGGGGGGATGGTGAGGCTGGGAGAGGCTAAGGTCGTGTGCCTCGGGGCTGGGGCATGCCATGCTGACCGTCTGAATGGATGGGCTCATTTTAGGAGCCAGAACATTCTGAGTTCTTCTTCAGGAATGTTTCAAAGTGGCACTAGGAAAAAGAGGCCCCTACTCTCTAAATACAAAACTACGAGGTGCATGTGCCTAGGGCTTCCCGTGACTTTTGACCTAGGGGGATGCCAGTCTGAGAGAAGGAAACCAACATACAGGGACAAGAAGCCGAATCCTGACGGGGTTTCAAATTCTGTCTCTGGGAGTCCCTGGCTCTGGTGCCAACAGCCCTGCCCCGGGTATAATTCTGTGGGACGTCCTGGTCTCTTCTGGGATTTCTCTGCGTCTGAGCTGGGCTTCTGTCACATGCAGACAGAGGTTTCTGACTGATGATTATGACCAGGAAGAATATCAACAAAGCCTTTTAAAAAACCTTTTATCCACTAACAACTTGAAATAAATAGTTTTTTTAAACCCTGAAATTAAAAATGGTTTTCCACTGCAACTATCTTTCTACTTAGAGTGCTATGGGCTGACCTGTTGCCATAAAGACCTAGGTTAGCTCTTTGGCCCTGTACGTAATTGGAGAAATCAGGGTGGGGTTATATCAGCTTATATATTAAACCCTTGCCAGGACCCCGGCAGCCTTGGATCCTGCATCTGGAAAGATCCACTTGCAGTTCTGTCCAGAGGGCAATAATTGACCGAATGAACAGCCTTCTAGGGTGCACCATAGAGGGTTGAATTCAGGGGCCTGGCAAGCCCAGCAGATCCCTGGTGGAGAGTCTGTGTTAATATCCTGAATGAATCCTAGCTTTGTTCAATTATCACGTGCAGGAAGCCTACAGCTTGCAGGCGCCGCTTGTCAGCTGGGGCTGCTAGTGGCTGGGAACTAATCATTAAGCCTGCCACAGAGCAGAGAAGCCACCTCCCAGCAGCCTCGCGGCCTCCAGCGTGGTATATATTTTCCTATTTCACTTGGATTTGCTCCTAATGATTGAACTATAGATTATTAATGCTGCGAGCCTCCGGGATCCCAGCGTGACTGTGCTGGGTTCTATTCTGCCCTCGGAGCCTGCAGCACGTAGCCTGGCCTGGCAGACAGTGCTTCGGCAGCTGTCGGAGCCGCTGGGGCCAAGACAGTGCCGTGGGATCCAAACAGCGGCTCCTATTAGCAGCTGCGGGGGCATCGTTGGTGGCATTTGGTGCTCTCTTCTCCCCAAATTACCAGATAGAGGGAATAATAAGTCACAAAACACAGCTCAGAGTTTGCTGGGTGGGTGACAAAGAGTGTCTGTAGAGCAAAGGAAAGGTGTCTGGGGCCATGCTGGGGCTCTGCCATCTGTCGCTCGGCAGAGCTGTCCTGAGTGATTGCCGGGCAGCGTGCACACAGCCAGGTCTGGGGGTGCACAGGGCATGTGGCAGCGCGACCCCAGGGCTCCTGCAGAAGCATAGCCCTGTGACCTTTTTGTGGAGTATGTCCTCCAGGGCAGGCTCTGAGCCACATCTTTCCTGTTCATCAGCTCGTGAGGCCTTCACCAAGAAGCAATTAGGAGCCCCCTTTCACAGGTAAGGGAAACAGAGGAATGGAGTGGCCTGGCAAGTGAGGCAGCACTGGCTGGCAAGGTCCAAAGGACCTCCCCTGGGTATGTTTTCTGAGGAGTGCACTCTCCCTTTGCATGTTAGCACCTCCGGTGAGAACCAGGAGAGTCCCTTTATGCCCCCGTAAGGAACCTGAGACCGGTGTGATGTCAGGAGCAGGGGCTGAACCAAGGATTGGTTGACATGGAGGTCATTCCCAAGGTGGCTGAAAGGGAGTGCCCAGTAGCCCTTGGAAACAGCAAAATCCTCTGCCTGAGTGCATGGCAGCCCAGTGAACTGTGAGGAGACAAGGCAGCACCAAACTTCAAGTGTAAATCTTAGTTTGCACCAGGCTGTCATAACAAAATACCACAGACTGGTATTAAACAACAAAAATGTATTTCTCACAGTTCTGGAGGCTGGAAGTTCAAGATCAGGGTGCCATGGTTTCCAGGTTTCGACGGTTGTTGGTTTCTGGCAAGACTTCTCCTGGTTTGCAGATGGCTGGCTGTCTTTTCATTGTGTCCTCACATGAAGGAGAGAGAGAGAGAGAGATCTCTCTTTTCCTCATCTTATAAGACTACAGTCCTACTAAATAAGGGCCACACCCTTATGACCTCATTTAACCTTCATTACCTCTTGAAGACCACATCTCCAGATAGTCACACTGGGGATTAGGGTTTCAACATATGAATTCTGGGGGGATATCATTCAGTCTATAGCACTGGGGTTATAGTGGGATTATCAACTGGGAGAGACCAACAGAAAAGTTTAAACAGGGTAAGATTAGAGAATGATTCAGAGATGGTGGCTGGGGCGTGGGATATGGTGGTCTTTATAATACGAGGGGAGTGTTAAGCCATGTATTAGGTTGGAGATGTTATATAATATGTAATAAATGTGTTCTAAAATGTGAAAAAAAATATTCAGTACTTTAAAGGTGTTGTCCCACTGACTTCTCACTTGCATTGTTTCTGATGAGGAATCTGTTGTCATTCTTGTATTTAGTTCTGTTTTCTCTTTTTGCTTTTCAGACTTTCATCATTGGTTTTGAGCAAATGTGACTGTGACACAACTTGGTGTAATGTTTTTCATGCTTGAGATTCACTGAGCTTCTTTGCTTTGTGAGTTTATAGTTTATATCAAATTTGAAAAAAAAAGTCATTAAATCTTCAGGCCATTTGAAGTTGTCCTATAGCTCACTGACACTCTGTTCATAGTTTTAAATTCTCATTTTTCTCTTTGCATACCATTTTCGGTAGTTTCAACCGTTATGTATTCAAGCTCACTACTCTTTTCTTCAGCAAGGTCTAATCTTCATTAATCCCATCCAATGTAGTTTTTCATCCCAGACATCATGGTTTTCATTTCTAGCAGTTTGATTTGGGTCTTACAGATACCTTCTATGTCTCTACTTAACTTTTTGAACATGTGCAACAGAACTATAGTAACTTTTAATATGCTTGTCTGTTAACTTTGACATTTGTGTCAGTTCTGGGTTGGTTTCAATTGATTGGTTTTCCTCTTCATGATAGGCTGTATTTTCCCACTTCTTTGGATGCCTGTTGGTTTTTCTCACTACTGAGCGGAGACCATAGTGTGTACTCCACCCACTGCCCCATGAATCTGGAGCTTTTCCAAGCTGGCTTGTGGGAACAGGCCTGTGTATGCACCAGGTACTGTGACCTTTAATCCTTTTGAGTGGTTCTTTCTGAACTTTGGGTAGTTTCCTCATCTGCAAGCACTGCTGAGTACTCGACTGGATTCTCAAGGGGGGCCTCCCACAGGTCTCCATGGTGGTCTCTCTGCAGCTCTCTCCTCCCCAGGATCCTGTACTGAGAATTCCAACAACCTTGCCCCCGCTCCCTCTCCAGACTCACAGCTCCATTCCTTAATGCAGGGGTTCACTGGGTCCCACCCCTTTGCCTAGGCCCCCAAACTCTCTCAAGGCAGCAAATGTATTAAATGCAGGGTGCACCTTATGGGCTTCCAGTCTCTCAGAGTTCATTGTCTTTCATTGCCTTATATTCAGTATCTTTTATTTATTTTATTTTTTTTTACATTTTGTGCAGTTTTTAGTTGTTTCAAGTGAAAGGGTAAATCTACTTTCCAAATAATTTTTTTTCTATTTTATTTTATTTTTTACATGTTTTATTTGAGTATAAATATACTCAAATAAAGTATGAAGTATATACTTTATATAGTATACTCTATAAAGCATATACTTTATAAACTATAAAGACTTTAAAAAAAATGGAATGCCACAACATCTGCTCCTACAATTTTGGATAAGGGTTCATTGATCTGTGTATAATTAGGGTGAAGTTCATCCTTATTGACACTGGCATAAACCCAAATTTGAAAAATTTTATTTATTTAGTTTTTAATGTTTATTTACTTTTGAGAGAGACAGGGGAGGGGCAGAGAGAGAGAGGGAGGCTCCAGGCTCCACAATGTCAGCACAGAGCCCGATGCAGGGCTTGAACCCAAAACCGTGATATCATGACCTGAGCTGAAGTCAGACGCTTTACCGACTGAACCACGCAGGTACCTCTGGGGCATAAACCCACATTTTAAGTGGTCTTCTTGATCACTCTGCAATCTGGGGGACAGAATTCTGGTAAGTTTGATTAGCTCGTTATTGGAGATATTGTAGACTAGCTCAGCCAGCTGTATCTCAGACCCTTCGTAGCATGACTTATCTAAACTATCACAGGCAGGAAAGTGAAAGACTATGTTCCACAAACAGTGGAAACTTGGGTTCTACATGGGACTGGGTCTAGAGTCTGGGTTCTATGTGGGTCAAGCTTCCTCCAAAGAGACACCTTCATGTAAGACTTGAAGGTGGATGTGAACACCATGAAGTGGAGACCCTGCTTCCACTATTCCCCTTGGTTTTCCTGCCAAGCCTGGTTATGGTGTTGTTTCACATTAGCTGTAGCAGAATCATATAGGCAGTAAAAAGGCAGGACTTAGGGTACCCATTTTGCTGATGTAGACTGTGGCAGAGGGTATGGCCATGGAGCTGGTCCTCACTGTGGCAGAAGTCGGCCAGGTATGCAAAGCCATTTTCTAAAACTTTCCTGGAAGTCAGATTAAAGCCTTCTCTAGCCCATTTAAGAAATTTTTATAAACTACCCACAACTAGCAGTACCTTGCTTCCTGTCTGAGCCAGCCAGACAGGATTCTGTTGTCTGCAACTGAACTCTGATAGGTTAATCATTGTATATATTCATAATGAGGCTGGCAAGGAGCCTGTCTGAGGTGTAGGAGACATTGGCTCTGCCATTTCCAGGTTCACTCATGCATGCTTTACCAGGATTTTCAACTTGTGGTTTCTTTGGACGAGTTCTTTTAAATGATCTTGTCCATTTTGTGGAGGTTGGTTTAGTTAAAACCATATAGTATCTGTAAATCCACAGAACCAGATACACAAAAGCTATAGTCCATTCCCAAGTTTGCTAATAAGGTTGATCCCTCTATGTCATGACATCTCCCTGCAGCTCTGGCTGTGTTGAGTCCATGTAGGGCACACATCTGTCTTTTACCTAGCCCAAGAGGATGCCGCTCGGTATCTGTGCTTCGAATACTAATAAAGTTTGATTCCTCTCTATTAAAAAAAAATAAGGGGCACCTGGGTGGCTCAGTTGGTTAGGCGTCGACTTAGGCTCAGGTCATGATCTCACAGTTCGTAGGTTTGAGCCCCGCGTCGGGCTCTGTGCTGACAGCTCAGATCCTGGAGCCTGCTTCGGATTCTGTGTCTCCCTTTCTATCTGCCCCTCCCCTGCTCAAAATCTCTCTCTCTCTCTTTCTCTCAAAAATAATCATAAAAATAAATGAAAAAATAAAAACACGAATAGAGGTTCTAATATTTTCTTCCTACACACATGAATTATTATCTCGGGCATCTTCTGCAGTATTTTGTTAGAGAAGAAAGATTATCTTCATGTTCCATGCAAGTGCTTTCTCTAAAGGCTGTCTCTGCACAATGGAAAACATATTCCTCTTGTCCCTGTATAAAGGGATTCTAGAGTCAAGGGACTGTAGTTCCAGTGTTATTGACACTAATATTTTGGTTGTGACCCATGGCAAGCCCTGCCACTATGGGTTTCTCATTTCTGAGGTGAGTGCGCTGGTCTGTAGTGAAGGTCTTTCTGAGCACCTAGGTTCCAAGAGTGGCAAGTTGTGCTGTCTATGAAGTCGTGTATGTCTTAATTCTAGGAGCTAGTGGCAGTGATCCTTCAGCTCTTCTCATCTCAAATAGCTTCCTCATCTGAAACATGCTCTAGGCAGTGGGATTAGGTATGGGTTTTGTATTCTATTTAGCTTGTAAAATATTTTTCTAAATTTTCTTTTTTTAATTTTAAATTTTTATTTTAAGTTTATTTATTTTGAGAGAGTGTGTGAGCAGGGGAGGGGCAGA
This sequence comes from Puma concolor, assembly GCF_028749965.1. Taxonomy (NCBI): domain Eukaryota; kingdom Metazoa; phylum Chordata; class Mammalia; order Carnivora; family Felidae; genus Puma; species Puma concolor. Next base: position 95,983,708 of record NC_141669.1, read on the forward strand.
GAGAGCAGGAAAAACAGAATCCCAAACAGGCTCTGCACTGTCAGTGCAGCGTCCAACACAGGACTCGAACTCACGAACTGTGGGACCATGACCTGAACAGAAGTCAAGAGTTGGATGTTTAACAAATGAGCCACCCAGGCACCCCTCTAAATTTTCTATGATAAGCATGTGTTGGTTTTGTAATGGAAAATACTGAAGAGTAAACAAATATGTACAAAATAATCCTTAAAAAGAAACATAAAAAGATCCAGGCTTAGAAGGAAAGGAATGAGAATGTTTCATGCATGATGGCTCCGTGCTGGCCAGTTGGCTTCAAAGCATCTTTTTGCAATTGTTAGTTTGCCATAAAAAATTCAGGAAGACAGGCCAGTTTCTTCTCATGGTTCAGTAGAGTGAAAACATGATTTCTGAAATGTATTTATTTTCACAATTCCAGTAACAATAGAAGAACTCAGTTGCTTCCTGGAGCTTAGTAAAGAGGCATTTAACTAAAGTAATTTAGTAGCCTTGTAGATAACCACTGGCTCACCTGCTATTATTTTATGCTCATAAATAATAACCTTGGACCAACATGCTGCCAGATAAGGAGAAGGAAATCTATGAAGAACTTTAACTCCTGCAGCAAAATTTTGAAAAGTAAAGTGACATTACAAAGATGCTCAGAGGGACAGAAGTCAGTTCTGAACATACCAATCAGATCCCCTGAACCCCAAACCAAGACCTGCAATCTGATAACATGATAGGATGTTCGTAATTGAGACTGTCATGCATACCTAGTAAGGAAGTAGCAGGCTGGCTGGGGCTTGGCCAGCTGGGCTGTCCACAATAATAAATGGGTAGGAAGGACATATGTGGTGCCCCTTGCTTTGCCCAAACTGTGACCAAATACCCCAAAGAGTTTGCCTGCTTTATCCCTTCTCCCATGCTGCCATCTCTCTCCATCTGTTCACCTTTGGCATGTGATCTGGGGAGAATTTTCTGCCCAGTTGAACACAGGGCAGAAGCTGGTATAGACAGAAATCACTTCCTCCTTCTACTTACTGGGCCTTCACTGAGCACCCATTGTTGGTACCATATCTGTACGTCAGGGGCTCACAACCAAATGGGGCTGGTGATTACCATTTTAGGAAAGGATTTCCACAGATAGGCCCAACACTGCCAATTACAAATTCCATGAATGTGACTGGTCTATAGTATCACTGTCCAACAACTTTTTGCAATGATGGAAATCATGTATTCTGTGCTGTGCAGTGTGGTAGCCACTAGCCACATGTGAAATACAGCAGGTATGACTGCAGTACTAAACTTTTAATTGTACTTAATCCTTTTACCCATAAAATTTAAATAGTCACATCTGACAATTGTCTATCCTTTTGGAAGGTGCGCGTCTAAGGTGTCTGAGACTCTTGACAATGTGTGGAACAATTTTCCAAAGCAATTTTTGAAACTACATCATATTAGATTCTCCACCTTCTTTGTAATTCAAATAATCCATAGCTTCAATTTTAAATGATATTCCAAACCTATTTGGTTGCTTTTGGTACAAGTGGTTTGAAATGAAATGTCTTTAAGTGTTGCTAATATAGAAACATCGGATCCATTCCTTTACTATAAAGTACCCTGGGAGGTACGCTATTGAGTCCAGTCTTCATACATTACTGATTGAATTACTGATTGAAAGCACCTGATTTCACACTTATTTAATTCTTGATAATGACCTCTCCCTGAGACATTTTGTCCCCCTGAGACAAAGAATATGAAATCTCATAGGTGCCTCCAAATACATAATTTTAAAAATAAAATATAGCAAGTGTATACATTAATTCAATTTGAAAACATTTGTTAACTTGAATTTTTAAAAGAAACACTAAATTTTCCTAGATTTACAATAATTTTGGAGGGATTGGAATATTGCATAAAAGGCTGAAAGTATCTTCCTTTCCATAAAGGCTAATATGGACTTGTAGCAAACATGAACCCTTGAACTAAATTACAATACAACACTTTGCACTTTTATTGTACTTTACATTTTAAAATACATTCACATCACCATCTACTTTTACCTTGTGATGTGGGAAAATTTATCATAAATAATATCTCTACTTCATAGATGAGGAAATTGATGCTCAGTGAGGTAAGATGGCTTGCCCAAGTTCACAAAGCTAATAAGCATCAGTGCAAGAATTGAACCTTCTGTCCTAGCCTAGTGTCCTTTGCACTCTAAGGAAAGAGGAGTAACAATTCACTTGTAAGCACTGTCCGAATTTTGAACTAAATTCTCTTAGAATATATACCAAGACCACACAGGTACAGCATGGCAAAGATGGTGGCCAGCGGAGTGGCTATGGAGTAGGGGCTACAGATAACTTGTAGATGGCTGTGGTGACCTTTCCACAAGACATTTCCTTGTTTTTATAAAGCTTGGTGAAAAGTTTGAATTTTTTTATTTTTTATTTTTCATTTTTTTAATGTTTATTCAGTTTTGAGAGACAGAGACAGAGTGTGAGCAGGGGAGGAGCAGAGAGAGAGGGAGACACAGAATCTGAAGCAGGCTCCAGGCTCTGAGCTGTCATCACAGAGCCCGATATGGGGCTCGCATTCACGAACCATGAGATCATGACCTGAGCAGAAGTTGGCTGCTTAACTGACTAAGCCACCCTGGTGCCCCAAAAGTTTGAATTTTTAAATAATATTGTATATTTAAATAATAATGTGGTCTAACAGACATGTATGTGAGTTATGTCTTACACTTTGCGAGATGTATTCATGTACAGTTCACATGCGGCACAGTCTTTTGGCATGCAGGGTCATCCCTGCACTGAAATTTGTCTCCCCAGGTATTAATATGTCATTTAAATATACACATTTCCTTTCAGATAACAAAAGCACTGGTTTTCTTTTATAGTAGGGAGACTATAAAGTTCTTTTGTTTTATGAGGTAATAATGGCCATTCGAAAGGGGTGCTACAAGGACTGTGGGAGTTCACATTGAACAAGGTGGGTACAGAGATCTGATAGAGTGATCCATTAATAAATGTGAGCTCCCACCCCTCATTTCCCATGCTAGATTGATGTTAATGGGTATGAGTTTGCTGGCTTTAAAGTCTCATGAATAAAAGCCTTTAACATTAAAAAAATCTTGGCCATGAGAAGGGGTACTCACTTCTCTTCTATTCATTCCCAGGCAGTACCCTCAAGGCAAAGATTCTAACGAACATGAATGAGACTGCAGCACTTGAAATAATAATTTACACCTTCCCATGAAAACCTAAGAGCTTTACCCCTAAGGTCAGGAACAAGACAAGGATGTCCACTCCCACCACTTTTATTCAACATAGTAGTGGGAAGTCCTAACCACAGCAATCAGACAAGAAAAGGAATAAAGGCATACAATTGGTAAGGAAGAACTAAAACTTTTACTATTTACAGATGACAGGATACTATATAGAGAAAGCCTTAAAGACCAAAAAACTGCCAGAACTGATAAATGAATTCAGTAAAGTCACAGGATATAAAATTAATGTATAGAAATCTGTTGCATTTCTATACACCAATAATGGAGTAGCAGTAAAAGAAATTAAGAAAGCAATCCAATTTATAATTGCACCCAAAATAATAAAATACCTAGGAATAAACTTAACCAAGGAGGTGAAAGACCTGTGCTCTGAAAATGCTGATGAAAGATATTGAAGAGGACACAAACCAACAGAAAGATATTCCATGCTCATGATTTGCGACAACCAATATCGTTAAAATGTTCATACTACCTAAAGCAATCCCTACCCAAACAACAACAACATTTTTCACAGAAGTAGAATAATCCTAAAATTTGTATGGAACCACAAAATATCCCAAATAGCCAAAGCAATCTTGAAAAAGAACAAAACTGAAGGTATCACAATCCCAGATTTCAGTATATACTACAAAGCTGTAGTAATCAAAATGGTAGGGTACTGCACAAAAATAGACCCACAGACCAATAGAACAGAATAGACAGCCCAGAAATAAATCCATCCTTTTATGGTCAGTTAATCTATGACGGGAGGCAAGAATATGCAATGGGAAAAAGATAGTCTCTTCAACATAATGTAGGGAAACTGGACAGCTACATGCAAAAGAATGAAACTGGACCATTTTCTTACACCATACACAAAAATAAACTCAAAATGGATTAAAGACTGGGGGCGTTTGGGTGGCTTAGTCAGTTAAAAGTCTGACTTCAGTTCAGGTAATGATCTCGAGGTTCGTGAGTTTGAGCCCCATGTCAGGCTCTGTGCTGACAGCTCAGAGCCTGGAGCCTGCTTCAGATTCTGTGTCTCCTTCTCTCTCTGCCCCTCCCCTGCTCATGCTGTATCTCTCAAAAATAAATAAACATTAAGAAAATTTTTTTAAAAAATGGATTAAAGACCTAAATTCAAGACCTGACACCATAAAATTCCTAGAAGAAAACATAGGTAGTAATCTACTTGACATCAGCTATAGAAACATTTTTCTAGATACGTCTCCTTTGTCAAGGGTAACAAAAGCAAAATTAAACTATTGGGATTACAGCAAAATAAAAAAAAAAACTTTTGCACAGTGAAGGGAACCATCAAAAAATAAACATCAACAAAATAAAAAGGCAACTTACTGAATGGGGGGAGCTATTTGCAAATGATATATTTGATAAGGGATTAATATCCAAAATATATAAAGAACTTATACTCAACACAAAAAAAATCCAATTAAAAAGTGGGCAGAGGACATGAACAGACATTTTTTTTTTGAACAGACATTTTTATAAAGAAGACATACAGATGGCCAACAGACATGAAAAAATGCTCAATATCACTCATCATCAGGGAAGTGCAAATCAAAACCACAAGGAGATATCACCTCACACCTGTCAGAATGGCTACAATAAAAAAAAAGTCAAGAAACAGGGGCACCTGGGTGGCTCAGTTGGTTGGGTGTCCAACTTTTGATTTCAGCTCAGGTCATGATCTTGTGTTTTGTGGGATGGGCCACACGTTGGCACAGAGCCTCCTTGGGATTCTCTCTCCCCCATTCCCCACTCTCTCTCTCTCCCAAAATAAATAAACGTTTTTTTAAAAGTCAAATAATAAGTGTTGGCAAGGATATGGATAAAAAGGAACCCTCTGGTATTACTGGTGGGAATGCAAGCTGGTGTGGCCACTGTGGAAAACAGTACAGAGGTTCCTCAAGAAATTAAAAACAGAATTATCATATGACCCAGCAATTCTACTATTGGGTATTTACCCAAAGAAAATAAAAACACTGACTTGAAAAGATATACATACCCTTACATTTAGTGAAGCATTATTTACAATAGCTAAGCTATAGAAGCAACCTATGTCCATCCATAGATGAATGGATAAATATGTGTTACATATATGTACAATGGAAGTAATGGGGATGTAATATACAACACAGAGAATACAGTCAATAATATTGTAATAACTTTGTATGGTGACAGACGGTAACTAGACTTAGTGTGGGGATGCTTTCATAACGTACAGAAATATCGAATCACTATGATGTACCCCTGAAACTAATAGGATATTGTATGTCAGTTGTACTTCAATAATAATAATGAAAAAAGCTCCATACTTTACACAAAGCTCTATGATGTTCATTACTTTTAACATTCATTCTTGACTATGTGAATGGGTGTTATTTTTCCTTCACATTATAATTTTTGGCATGCATATGTAAAGGGATGTCTGTTGGCTATAATTTTAGGATGGTTCAAACAAATCTCGCCTTTCATCCCAGGAAGGGTTAATTCTATGCGAATGTCACAGTGGGAAGGAGAGAAGTGGTATATACTAGAAAAAAACAAAAACAAAAACCCTAGTCAGAGCAATATTACGAATGAAAATGGACATATATTGTGTCACATGGAATTTGGTCCCCACATTGGTCTATAGCTCCAAACCTAAGACTGACTGTCTCAGTAACAAGGGATGTTCAAAAATGTGGGTTCAGCTTCACAGGCTATGTGATCATATGAGAAACAGCACTGGGCAGGGAGCTGCCTGTTAGAGCAAGGGGGACAGGAGATGAACTGTGAGGAGCCCTGGACGGAGCGTGTGGGCACGGCCATTTGAAATCACCTTTAAGAGGGTGGAGAAAAGGACTAATTAAATGACCGGGAAGCAAAATGAAGAGAACGGACTGATTTCAGCAAATCATCTGAAAAAATAATCGTACTTATAAGGCTATCAAATGGAACTGCCATTTGCTGAAATGAAACAGACAAGCAGGAACACTTTAAGCAGTCGGTGACTTGGTAAGTGGCCAACAGGAAAAGGCAGGCGGGTGACTTGGTAAGTGGCCAATAGGAAAGTTTGCATTTTGGAAGAATGATTATCCAGCAATTTTTAGGTACATAGAAAGAAAAAATTGACAAGCTGCAGTGGGCAGTCATATTTCAAGGAATTCTGATAAGTCCGGAAAAACGGGCACCTAGAATTTAGTGTGTGACTTTCTGCTGGACACAGCACGAGGCCACTGACTACGGAGGGACAGAAAAACATTTAAGTCATGCTTAAATGACTCTAATTGGAGCCTAATAAGTGAGTCAGGGGACAATGCGCATTGGCAGCGCCCTGCTTTACAGCTTCGGAGACAGAGACTGCGCAAGGCAGCTTTCCTGAGGGAGTAAGTTCGGGAGCTTCATAGTTCAAAAGGTAATGGCAGCCTTTTAAAGGGCTTGCTCAAATCCCATTTAGAATATTGTGCACAGCGGCACTTACCCACTAAAAATAGGCCATTCGAGTGTTCGGGGAAGTGTGGCGGGCGGCGGTGCTCACTGGAGGAGAGGGCCATGTGAGGGCAGCCTTTGAGAGCCGAGCATGTTAAGATGTGAAAAGAGGTGATTTAATCAAGGTTTGTGAGCATCTGATGGGCTCACACAAAAAAGCTAGGGCAAGACCTGTTCACGCCGTGAGGAAAAAAGGATGCTACAGGCTGTTAATTAATGCTGGAGGGTGGGGGGTGGTTCGGTAGGCAAGACCTTGTTTTTGCAGGGCCAGCCAGAAGTGTGGTAAATGAAGATGAGGCAGTTAAGAAAGAAGGCATGGGACATGCCTGGTTAGAGCCCCGCAGCAGAGACTTCTGGGGAAGCAGCCTCAGCCTTGCCTTTCCCCTCCATCCCGAGTCCCCCTTTTGTGACTGCTCACCACCCTCATGGAAGCTCCTTCTCCCTGCCGTGTCCCGAGGGAGGAACACTATCAGCAGGGTGCTCATTCTAAACACCATCACGGGACTCAGCAGGCAGGGGACTGCGAGGTTTGCACATGCAACACTGCAGGACACAAGTGCTCATAAGGGGAAGAGTACATTCTAGTCACACATTTGTGACATGACTTTGACTGCTGAAATGAGCTCCATTCTTTCTCCAAAGTAGTAAAGCAATCAACTGATGAATTTATATCTCTGTCTCATACACACACATACGTGCGCACACAGGCACACTCACGTACACACACAATCACTGGTGGTGGATCTGTTCTCTTCATTGTTAATGGTTTGTTCTGGCACTCCAAGCTGAAAACAAAGAATAAAGTATAGGTGGAATCCAAGCCAGCCTGGGCCCCAGACCCTCAGCTGCACCGCCGTCCTGTGGCAGCTGTCCAACCGTGTATCATGGTGGGTGACTGCTCAGCCTCATGCCTCCAAATGGCTCTAAGCAAGCCGCTCCACAGGCAGCCAGAGTCACTGCTTTGTGAGGCCTCGACTGCTATAGCATCTGGCCCTGTGGCTGCCACCATTCCCTCTGGCACTGCCAGTGCCCGCTCTGTGTTGGCCCTTGTTGGGGGTGAGAACAGGTTGGGGAAGTGGAGAGAAAGGATCCTGAGGGTTTCTTTGGACCCAAGGAGGAACCTGATCTTGACATCATGTCTGTCTTGCAGAAGACAGAGTGACTGGTTGACAGTCAGCTCCCCCAGCACGGAGGATGGTGCTCCCACATTCAGTAGACGGAAACTGGCCTGGATTGGAACAAGAGATATTGCTGCTGCTGTCGAGGTCAGGGAAACAATCGGTAATCATACTGCGGCCAAAATAAGCTAAACCATTTGCCCTGCCTGCTTGCAAAGAGCCTTGCCAGTCTGTCTGACAACAGACAGGGCAGGCAGCAGTGGGCCAAGAATTAGCACTGGGGCCTGGCAGCATTTCATGGCACTTGAAAAGAATGTGGCTGCAGCTGCACATACATGCTAACACACGTATGGGAGTGACTGACGAGGCACGGCGATGCCCTTGATACATCACACTCACGCATGATCAGTGACCTCGGATGATCAGCTACCATCTTCCTGCCCACCTTGCTTCTTTCTTACAGATGTCAGTTGGAACATCTTGATCTGGCACGTTCTAGGGTTTGTCTCATTTTGCCATCCCAAATATTCACTCTTTGCAAATCAAATTAACTTTTAAAATTATTACTATCATCAGTTAACAGCTGTGCCTCGACTAGTGGTCCCAAGCTTACCAACTCTCTCTGTTTCAACACCACCTTCTTCTCAGGGAAAAACAAATCAGTCAGGGCTTTGAATTGGGTCAAATGTGAAAACATTTTCTTTTCAGAAAAGACCTTTAACATATTGATCCACATCACATAAAAATTTTCTTTAATCAGCAATTGATTCCCCTCTAATTCAAATATTTTGGGTAAGATTAAAGCAACAATAAAATCCTTTGCACAAGCTAAGGAACAAATGTGTTCATTTTCTAAACACTTGTATTTTTCTTTATTAAAAAAATTTTTTAATGTTTATTTATTTTTGAGAGAGACAGAGACAGAGTATGAGTGGGGGTGGGGCAGAGAGAGAGGGAGACACAGAATCCAAAGTAGGTGTCAGGCTCTGAACTGTCAGCACAGAGTCCGATGTGGGGCTCGGACTCACAAACTGTGAGATCATGATCTGAGCTGAAGTCAGACGCTTAAGCGACTGAGCCACTTAGGCGCTCTGTATTTTTCTTTATTTTAAATAAATATTGGAGTCAAGTCTACACAGATTTGAGGGAAAGCCTGTGATTAAGAAATTTGATACATTAGTGGAGCCTGGGTAGCTCAGCTGGCTGGGCATCAGACTCCTGATTTCGGCTCAGGTCATTATCTCATGGTTTATGAAATCGAGCCCCACATCAGGCTCTGTGCTGACAGCATAGAGCCTCCTTGGGATTCTCCCTCTCTGCCCCTCCCTGCTTGCATTCTCTCTCTCCCAATTCTCTCTCTCTCTCTCTCTCTCTCTCTCTCTCTGTCAAAATAAACATTAAAAAAATAATATGAAGAAACTTGACACTTTGCCAAATTTGATATTACACCAAAATATAATTTATAATTAAAAGCATATAGGAAGATATCCTCAAACACAAAAGGTTTCAGGAAAAACAATAAAAATCCAAGCATGATAAAAATGCTTATTAGCAAGCCAGTAATAAAAAGAAACTTTTTTTTTTTTAAAGTAGGTCCCATGGCCAGTGCAGAGCCCAGTGTGGGGCTTGAACTCATGACCCTGAGATCAAGACCTGAGCTGAGATCAAGAGTCAGACACTTAACCCACTAGCCACCCAGGTGTTCCCCAAAAGAAACTTTCTTATTTTGATAAAGGGATCCACAAAAATATGTATGGCAAATGTCATATACTTAATATTGAACACATTGCCTTTAAGATGAATAAGGCAAAGGTACCACCCCCTCACGACTTCTGTCCTACCTTGTACTGCAAAGTTTACCTACTGTAGTAAATAGGAAAAAGATACAGAAGTTACAAAGATTGGAAAGGAAGAAACGAAACTGTCATTATCTGCAGATAATATATTTTTTCTGTGTGTAAAATCTAAAACAATATATAAATTATTTGAATAAATGAGGAAGTTTAGCAAATTTGCAGAAGTAAAATCATACCAAAAAAAGTGTATTTCTATGCACTATATAGCAGCAATCAATAAGAAAATGATTATTTGACAGACGTAAAAATATAAAGCACTTTGGACTATATCAAACAAAAGTTATGAAAGCCATCATGGAGAAAATTTTAAGTCCTTATGAAAAGATATTAAAGAGACCTAAATAAACTAAGACCTGTACTATGTTATATTATAACATATCGACTTAATATCAAAGATGTCACCTCTCACTGAATTGATCTAAGGTTCAATACATTTCCTATCAAATCCACGGGGCTTTTCATGGGGCTTCACAAGTTTACTATAAAACTACTGGAAGAGCAAAGGGACAAAAATATCCAAGGCACCCTGAAGAAGGCAAACAGATTACATTAAAATCAAGAAGTTAATTTTAATTCTGTTAATTGACAACATAAAGTGAAAAGACAAGCCTCAAAATGTTAAAAATACATAACTGAGTTTCTATCCAGAGAATATAAACAACTCGTATGGGTGAGTAAAAAGACAAACCAAAAGAAAAATGAACAAATGTCACAAACAGGCATTTCCCAGAAACTATCATGAATGCCCCGTGAACAAATGAAAAGATACTGAGTTGTGTTACTAAACAGGGCAAGGAAATTAAAACCACAGGAGGATACCTTTTCACACCATCACAAAGGCCACATTTTATTTTATAAGTTTATTTATTTTGAGAGAGAGAGAGTGCATGTGTGTGTGCAAATGGGGGAGGGGCAGACAGAGTGGGAGAGAGAGAGAATCCCAAGTAGCCTCCATGCAGTCAGCACAGAGCCCAGTTCAGGGCTCGATCCCACCAATCTTGGGATCATTACTTGAGTCGAGATCAAGAGTCAGATGCTTACCTGACTGAGCCATCCAGGCACCCCACAAAGGCCACATTTTATTTTATTTATTATTTTTATTTTTTTAAGTTTATCTTTTTATTTTGAGCAAGAGAACACATGTGGGCATGAATGGGGGAGGGGCCGAGAGAGAGGGAAAGAGAGAATTCCAAGCAGGCCTGGCTCTGTCAGTGTGGAGCCTGACATGGGGCTCAAACTCAACGACCCTGAGATCATGACCTGAGCTGAAACCAAGAGTTGGATACTAAACCCGACTGAGCCACTCAGGTGCCCCATGAAGGCCACATTTTAAAGTCTAACAGTGCCACAGACTGACAAGACTGGAGGGAGTTTAAGTAGATACAACCAATTTGGGGAAAATTTCAGCACTATCTAGTACACCCAAGAGAAGTTCTCGCACATGAGGTGTGCCCAAAATGCCCACGGCATTGTAAGTAATGGTACCAAGCTGGGAACAATTTAAATATCAATCAATCAACAGATGAATGAACTAGGACAGTTGTATAAGGGAGTATTATACAGCAGGGAAAACAAATGGACTCCAGCTCCATACATCACATGAATGGGCCTCAGAAATGGTGCTCCATGGAGTGTTGACTTTCTCTAGTTGGCCACGGAATCGATTTAAAAGTAAGCAAAACAAATTAATTTATTATTTGGAAGTCATATATATGTGGTACACCTTTAAAACAAGGGTTGGCCTGGCCCTTGCTTTGGTATGGAGTTTTATTGGGACACAGCCACATCCATTTGTTTATGTTTTGTCTGTGGCTGCTTTCACACTACAGCAGCAGAGTTGAGTACTTGTGATGAGGTTGTATGGCTCACAGAGCTGAAAATATTTACTACTTGGCCCTTTATAGAGAAAGTTTGCTGATCCTTGCTTTACAGGAAAGAAAGGGAATGATTAACCAAATGTCAGGATAGTTGTTACTCCAAGGACACAGAGTGGATGTGATGAGAGAGGGCTTCTAACATTCTGAAGTAAGGAATTATTAATGAAGGAATTATTAACATAGAATTCTAGTACTATTATCCCTTAAAGTGTACATACATGTTTTATATACTTTTTTGTTTGTATGATGTATTCTACAATTTAAAAATATCTTTAGGAGGAAAGAGAGATTGCCTTTGATCCTAGCAGTCATGCCCATGGGTATTGAGGACTCTGGAATTCTATGACTTATGTCCTACATCTGTACCTGGCAATGGGTCTATCATCGTCTTGTTTTGTGTAAAGAAGTAAGTTTTCCTAACCTTTCTAACCAATAGACTATATCCAGCAGTAGCTTTCTACTCTAAAATTCTAGCATTCCCAGAGGTATAGAATGAAAAAGTATCTTTGCATTTGAAAAGACAGAGGCACAGATCACCCAATCTAACCATTCCACAGTGCGAGTTCCCATAACAATATCTTAGGCAAACAGCCTCCCCCTTTGCCTGAGCATGTGCTAGGAAGATGGTTGGGGTCATGAAGGGCCTGTCCATGGCTGTGGAATTCCCACCAGGACCAAGTGCTTCCATATCCTGCTCCCAAATCTACCTCCTTTGATTTCTGATTACTCTTGGCAGGCCAATGTTGAAAGGCACTCACATATCATCTCATCTGGGCCTGTCTGTGGTGTGAAGGCTGTGCTTGGATGCATCTGAGATCCAGGCCTGTGCATGGCCATGGGGACCATGTGTGGATGCATCAAGAGTCCATGCACTTCTCCATAGGACCCTCTACTCTCCGTCCAATGCTAGTGGTCAGATATTCTTTGGTATATTAGAATAAAATTTCTGACACTCTAGCTTCTCCCATGGGCTCCTGTTTTGCTTTCTGGTGCATCCAGAAACACATCCCTCATTCACAAGTCATTATAAATGTTTGCATTTCTCCTTAGCAAAGTGTAATGTCCAACTTACCTGTAGAGATCTGGGATCAGTTTGTCTTCGTACCGAGCGCACAGGTTGTTGAGAAGTTGCTCATGCTGGCCAAACAAGCGGATGTAGTTGGAGACGGGGAAAGGCTCTTTAGAAAGGCACGTAATGGTTTCCACCATTTTATACTTGTCAATATGTATCCGGAAGTAAGTCCCATTTTTTGCATTACCTGTTACTATTTCTGAACCCTGGCAGGGGTAGGGGCAGGGAGACAAAGGGGGGAATCAGAAAAACAACATTAGAAACATTTCTGGATTTGGGGAACTTTATTATAGCAATTTATTTTTCAAATATAACAGACAGGTTACATCTTATTACATATTGCAAATAATAGTAACAGATATTGACTAAACTCAACAGAAGCTAACCTTGTGTCAGAAACTGCATACTTGGACTTAATGACTAAATGTTTCTCAGATATTTTAAACTCCGATTGCATTGTTCCCCGTTTCAAAATCAGTTGCTAGGTTACAACCAAGTCTCTACTATTCAATACCTCGCACAGCTAGTATAAAGAATTGGGTTTATTCTCTTCTATGAGGTGTGTGAACACTGCTCATTTTGTAAATTTTTTCACAGCACCATTTTGAGAAAAACCTCCTAGTCAAAAGTGGTCAGAAAGAATTTCGGTTTATTAATAGTTGATGTAAGCAAAAGAAACAAGTGAAAAGTGAATCCTTGCAAGCTGGCTTTGGGGAGGTTCAGCTGTTTGGTCATGTCTGTTCCCAAGAAGAAGGTTCAAGTTTATGGGAAGTATACCTGCAACTGTTCTGCAGGCTACTTGTTAGTTTGTAAGTTGTCATGGATTCATGGCGTTATGCCCCCTAGAAGCTGGCTAAAACTGCCGCATGAACCCAGATGAAAAGGAGAGATGCCGCTAGATAAATCCCATGTCACAACCACTTTTTGCATGTCAGCCCTTAATGGCTACTGACCTACCAACCAGAGACATGCTCCCCACCAGTTCAGGCAACCAGAGAACCTCAGTGGAAAAATATGGGTTCTTTTGGTGGTGGCTGAACCTGCACTTTGCCCTTAAACTCTGAACTTAGTACATAGTTACATTCAATAAAGCTTTCCTGAGGGCATATAGATTTAAGCTTTTGCTCTGAACTTCAATGTGGCATTTTAGAAATCCAAGGCAATTTGGACTACACTGATCCCAAACATTTGCTTAGTCCTGGACATCTCCTGGGGATTCTGTCTAAACAAGGACACATGACTTAACTGAATTTTTAAATAAATCGAAACAACCTGTGGGTGTTTGGGCATCACATGGTGAAGCCCTGGGGAGGAATCAGCCAGCAGAAAAGGCACAAGGTGAGGAATGTCAGGTGAACTCTGGGCCAATACCAATTATGTGTGTGAAACTGGGTATTTGGGGGTCTGGGAGAGAGCAGATACAGTTTTGGAAAGCGTTTGGGGTTGGCACCTTAAGGGAGGTGCAAATGGTCCATCACTCAAGGAGATGGATGGATACAGACAGGCAATCTACCTCCAGAGCAACATGGAAGGCATCAGCTAACAAAACAATGGTACATCCACAAAATGGGATGCAACACATCCCACAAAAATTATTAGTAAACTATAATTCACATCAGAAAAATATGTTCACAGTACATTTGATGCTACAGTAGCATAAAAAGTTATATTTTATAACTTACACAGTATTATTCTATTTTTCTTTTCTTATTTTTAAAATTTTTTTATTATGAAATTTATTGTCAAATTGGTTTCCATAAAACACCCAGCGCTCATCCCAACAGGTGCCCTCAATACCCATCACCCACCCTCCCCTCCCTCCTATCCCCCATAAACCCTCAGTTTGTTCTCAGTTTTTAGGAGTCTCTTATGTTTTGGTTCCCTCCCTCTCTAACCATTTTTTTTCTTCCCCTCCCCCATGGTCTTCTGTTAAGTTTCTCAGGATCCACATAGGAGTGAAAACATATGGAATCTGTCCTTCTCTGTATGACTTATTTCACTTAGCATAACACTCTCCAGTTCCATCCATGTTGCTACAAAAGGCCGTATTTCATTCTTTCTCATTGCCATGTAGTATTCCATTGTGTATATAAACCACAATTTTATCATTCTATTTTTATAAACATACACAGTATCATTCTATTTCTTTTCTATCAACACTTTAACGGAGTGTTCAAATGGTCAATTTCCATGGTTGAGAGACTGGGTCATTTTTTACCTTTATGCTCATTTAACTATCTGTAGTTTCTATTTTTTAAAAATGACTATCACTTCTAACATGATAAAAAGTTATTTTTAACTACAGTGGCTGTGTTGTGGTAAGGAACCAGACATCTGATGAACAAATGGAGAGAGAAATGAAACAAAACAGAAGGAGCAAGGGAGAAGAAAGGAGGGAAAGGGGGATGGATGGAGGGAGGGAAGAGTCTGGTGTGGAAGAGTGGGGCTTGTCTGGACCCAAGAAGAGTCTGGAAAAGGCCATGCCTGAGCCACTGGCTGCAGACTGCCCTCTCCTTATGTGATCATCCACACCCCCTTTGCTCCTGCCACAAGTATTTCTCTAGCCATAGGTAGCTCCATAGTCTTTCTTCTGTCAGGTGTGTTTCCTCAAGTCTTGACTTCTCAGACTGAGCAATGAACCCTCCCAGGGTGCAGCATGTGACATTACAGGGTCAATTTTACCTGGCAGCCCATCACAGTAAAAGCTATTTCTGAATTAAATACACAATGCAGCTATGACAGTGAAGAACGTGCCTGCAATGTGTGTTTTGAAGATTAAGGGCCATTTGAGTTTGGCCCCAGAAGCTTTAGGCTTAGCCACCCCTCTTCTACCTGCAGGGGTGGGAAGCCCCTTTGTCAGTAGGGATGTCTTTTTGGAAAGCTGAGTGAGTCTCTGAGGAAGGGTCACTCTCTCACCTTGGCAGTAGGGTGGCTGGGGGTCCAGGAGAGTGGGGGTGGGGGCACTGGCAACAGCTCTGGCATAGATTTAGCATCAGGTTTCCCTGGGGCTCACTAGAGGGCAGAGTCCACAATCCCACAAGGTCTCAGCCCCTCTACATTCTCTTTAAAATTTCTTTGAGCTGAGGGATTAAGGAAGGGAAACCAGGCATCGAGGGACACACCTTGTGTTCTGCCCATGTGATGGACAAAATTTTTGACTTTGCAAAGGGGTTTCACTTCCGCCCACAAGGACTCTGTTTAAGAGTGCTGATTTGGCCAAGGCTGAGCACTTCAACAAGAGGGCCACAGAAACTTAGCTGGTGGTGTCTTGACAAGGTTTTGTGGAGCCCTGCCAGGTTGCTGGCTGAGAGTCAGAGCAGTGGGTACCCTCTGGGGTCAGCCTGTTCCAGGAGACCGATATAGTCAGCATGGCTTTCAATGATTTGTTGTCATGGTATCTGTTTGGGGGGCGGGTAGTTTTATTTATTTTTTAAATTTAAATATTGAATTAAAATCTGGGGGTTGCTTCTGTATGCTTCCGCACATTATAGCTATGAGGGCTTAAAGAGTACAGAAAACAGCCACACTGTAGAGAAAAAAAAATGACCACACTGTGCTAAGATAGCTAATCTCAGCTATGGAAGTAATTTTGCCCATTTTAATGAGATTTGGCACTGTGTTAGCATAACCAGGGGAACGTTCTGGGAATGTGGAATGCATCGAAATATTTTGCATTGACATTAAAGATAAGTCACCCACAGATGGGTTTCTTAGACATAAATTACTCTTGTAGGGCCAAGCAGACTTCTCTAAAAATTTTAGGTCATTCCTAGTCATGGTTACTGACAGACCAGGAAAATCCGGTGAAGTCCAGGACTCTGTCTACCATCACAGAAAATCACTCCACTAAATGATGACTTAAGGCAGTTTCCATCCCTGCCACCCCATAAAGGATCTTGAGGTAATGATGATTTCATACACTTTCTAACACTGTGGGATGTATCTAGTTGCTTCCTTTATTTTCACTATGTAAGTAAATTGTTAGGAAATGTGGATTTTTTTTTGTTTTTGTTTTTGTTTTTGAAATGTGGATCTTGAATTTAAGACTTTGATGGGGAAACTAGTTCTGGTGTAGTCCCCCTCCTCCCTTCCCTTTTTCCTGAATACAATTATCCTTTTGAGTTCCTTTATGATTTTGACAAAGGTTGGAAAATGGCTGTGGAATTCATGCCAAATGGAAGACACAGGAGTAATGAGACTTGGTGTGCAAGAAATCAAGTCCCCAGCTCTTATGATGAACACACAATTTTAAATTTGATGGTATCCAAGGCAGAATTTGTTGTGACAAATTTCTTTATTCCATGGTGTATAAGCCAACAAAGCATGTGGACTGGAATCCGTAAATTAGTTTATTATGTAGGGGTCCCCTGTCTTCTTTTTGTCAGGTTACCTCTCAAAGAGCTCATGAATTACTAAAGTATCTTCTTACTTAAATATTCTAATTAGTGAGTGCTATAAAAGTCTGATAAAATTCATCTGCATGACATTTATTGTAGGAATGGCAATTCAGTTTCTCAAGTGAAATATTGTTCAATGGGCTCCTTTCTCCATCAATTGGCTATATTTAGGTGACTGCCTGACCATTTTGGCAACAATTTTACTTAATCAAATTAATTCCAACCCCAAAAGATTGCCATGGAACCATCCTACATTTTTTTTCTTGGAGAATAAAATGGAAAAAATCTGTTTAGATCTTCTGTACTAATTAAAAAGGAGGCCCACCTGGCAAAATAGTTAATTAAAGTCAGGGGTCCTGTTCAAATACTGTCATAGCACCAGCCAAAGAATCTATTTAAGTTGCATTCTTATTAAAACTCGTTATCTAAAAAAACGCCTTTTTAAGGGGTTTTTATTAAAAACCTCCTCTGACTTTATTCAGAGAGAGAACCAGTGGTTCAGAAACAAATGACGCTGCATGTAGGAAATTACAGTGTCCTTGAAGAATCTGGTTCTGTTTGAAACCAAGTCCAATATTTTCCAGCTCTTGAACATAATATTCGGCTCCAGTTATTTATCTATGATGACCAAAGTGCTCAGCCTTTGAACACAACATCTGGCTTCATCCTATTTATCTAATGCCCCACATCACTGGTGGCAGATTGTATTTTCCAAAGATGGACACAACAATATACCCCACATGACATAATCATGTGCAGTATAGTCTTGACACTCTTCCCATGGAGAAATGACCTCTATGTCCTCTCTCCTTGAATCCTGGTGGGCTGTGACTGCTCCAACAGATGGTGTGGGGAAGTGACACTGTGTGACTTTCAAGGATGAGTCATAAAAGGCACTGCAGCTTCCAGCTTGCTAGTGAAGACACTTATACTCAGAGCCCTGAACCATCAGGTAAGAAGTCTGACTACTCTGAGGCTGCCATGCTGTGAGGAAGCCCAGGTGACCAGGGCTGGGTATGATGCTCTGGTCAGTGCTCCCTGTGACTGAGTCAGCCCAGCCCAGGGGTGTACAACAAGCCTTCAGAGGATCCAACCACTGAGTCACAACGAATCCTTCTAGTCTTCCCAGCTGAGGCCCCAGACACCATGGGGCAGAGAGAAGGCATTCCCGCTGTGTCCTGTCCAAATTCCTGACCCACAGAACCTGTGAGCAGCATCAAATGCTCACAGTTTCATGTTGCTAAGTTTTCTTATGCAGCAATAGACACTGTAACACTATTCCCTATGACCCCATCTTTGTTTGTAAGAAAATCTAGAATCAGACTGCATATACGGGACATACCTAAAAGAATCTAGGAGAGGCCCAAGGGAAGTAGATTTTAACATATGGCATCTATCCTTCCCCTGCAAAAACCAAGTTTCATTATTTATCTGGAACTATGATGAACAACAACATCCACCCCTGACTGGTTACCTGTTTCGTTCCTTAAAGGCATTGTTACTTTATATGTGATCCCTACTTTATATGTGAAATACAGAGAAGTTGGGTGACTTGTTCAAAGTCCATGGGAAGTACATGGGAGAGTTGGGATTCCAATTTCCAGAAAGAAGAAAGGAGAGGAATGAATAGCCTGTGCCATTTTGAGTCCATCTCCCTTTGAGGAATTTTCCAACAGCTTCTATTTACAACTCATTGGCCAAAACCTGCCACATGGCTAATCCTATTCTCAAGGAAATCTGGGAAATATATTTATTTTAAAAAGTTGATCAGACTGTTAGCTCTCAAAAATATTCAGGATAAGAAAATAGGCAACTTGCAGTATCTGCCTCACTGACAAAAAGCAAACATGACACACCTGAAAGGAAACCCCCAAATGATAACCCAGTTTGCGACCATCTGCTAGAGGATCTAATCTGAGGAGCTTGCTAACTGACCAACCACACAGCGTCCTTTCCAGTTACTTTGAATCCAGGGGGTGTCCCACCCCACAGCTTCTGCTTCTCCTGGATGGCCCTTCCGGTGTAATTCAGGCAGGGCAGAAGAACAATGGGGTCTGGATGGACCCTAAGCAATGTATTTGCCATAAAGGTGGTTAATTATCTATTGGTGCATCACAGGTTACCTCAAAATTCAGCAACAAACTGTCCTTCAGTAGGTGAATGAATAATTTGTGTTCACCCAGACAATGGAATATTCTTTAGCACTGAAAAGAAATTCACTATCAAGCCATGAAAAGACACGAAGGAAACCAATCCACATTACTAAGTGAAAGGAGCCAATCTGAAATTATACAGTATGATTCCAACTATATGACATTCTGGAAACTATGGAGACAGTGAAAAGATCAGTGGTTGCTGGGGGTTGTGGGGAGGGACAGATGAATAGGCAGAGCATAGAGGAAGGAATTTTAGAGCCACGAACCTACTCTGTATGATACTGTAATTGTGGATACATGTCATTATACATTTGCCCAAACACACAGAATGTACAACACTAAGAATGAACTCTAAAGTAACTTGTGGACTTTGGGAGCCAATGAAGTGCCAGTGTAAGTTCCTCCACTATAACAAATATACCACTCTGGTGGGGAGTGCTGATCATGGAAGAGGCTATATATAAATGGGGGTAGGGGGTACATGGGAAATCTTGCTATTTTCTTCTCAGTTTTGCTGTGAACCTAAACCTGCTCTAAAAAACAGTCCATTAAAAAAACACGTAATGCCTTAAAACAATACTAAACTTATTACTTCAGTGTTTGGGAGTCAGAAATTAGGCATAGCTTAGCTAGGGGACTCTGGATTAAGGTATCTCATAAGTTTGTAGCCAAGATGTCTGCTGGGGCTGCATCACCTGAAGCCTTGGCTGGGGCTAGAGGATCCACATCCAAGGCAGCTAGCTCCCTCACATGACTGGCAAACTGCTAATGACTGGTACAGGAATCCTCAATTCCTTATCATATTAGCCTCTCCAAAGGACTTCCTGGGTGACCATACAACATGGTAGGAGGTGATCCAGGAAGGCGCAAGTTGGAGCTGTAATATGTTTTATGACCTAGCCTTGGAAGTCATGCACACTGTTATGTCCACAATATTCTGCTGGCAACACAAGTCAGCCACATTCTGTGTGGGAGGGTACCATACAAGGGCATGAATACTAAGGAGCAAGAATCGTGGGGCCATCTTGGGGGCCAGCTATCATGGTGGTTTTCTGATGAACCAGTACAATATACTAAAGACTCTGAATAAAGAATTTCAACCTCCTGTAAATAAATTTTTATATTTGAAAGTAAAATGAAATTCAAGAGTAATACTTACAAAATTAGGCTGGGCCATTTGTACCTCTAAGGGAGTTGGAATGGCAGGTTTGGCAATATGCAGATAATGGTAAGACCCAGGTAGAATGCCTCCTATAGGAAACAGCAAGTTTTGCACATTTTAGTTTAGTTGTTGATGCAGTGGTGATAGTTTATATATTTGTATCATAGGATAAACAGAGATGCCTACCATGGTATATGCTACTCACCTATCCCACTAAAGTACTACTATTAGTAAGAAATTCCCTGAGATTGAAATTATTTAAAAATTCAATGTGAATGTGCCATTATACCCATAATATAGTCACCAATGCTCCAGGAAGATGTGCCAAGCTCATCCTGTGTATCCTGTGATTTCCCATAACCCTTGGCACTCTAACCTATGCCTGCCAAAGCCAGACCAAGACCTAGAGAGGCCTTAAATGGTAACGAAGTGGTATTCCCATTCCTTGTCCTCTTTCAACATGTACTCAAAATATTACAGTGGATGTTATTAAGGAAAATCAACAAAGTTCTTGCTCAACACTTAGAAAATTATCATTAAGAAATCCTTACTATTTCTAGCTTGTCCCATAAATACAAGCTTGATCTAGCTCTAGTCTCTGACATTCATCCCTTCTCTTCCTTTCCCATGGCCACACCTTTCCTAAGTTTTCATCCAAAATGAGAAGCAGAGCAGGATCTATCAGAGTCCATTTAATTAGGTAGAAAATAACAAGGACTGGAATGTAGGGCTTTGTCTCTTTATCTCATATTCCATTTACTGGATTAGGGTCCATGGATACCCTAGGGGTCCATGGATGTCTTTAAAGGGGGGTCCATCAACCTCCTGGAAATGAACACACAGTTCTGTAAATATGTGCATTTTTGTGGTAGAAGGTCCATAACATTCAAAGACACTATTCTCAAAGATGTCTCTCATCTCCCAAACATAAATACTGTATTGCTCATATGATGATCTTCTCAGGGGTCAATATGGCTTAGGGGATGAAAAGTGAACTATTTTACAGTTGTGAATGGTTTCGTTTATCCATCCAGATAAGAGGCCAAGGCCTCTATCCAAGGATACTTGGAAGGGTCTCCTTATCTCTGAGCTTATAGTGAGAATGAAGGTTTGGCAAGATGTCAGGGTATTGCACCACTAACCAGTTGTGAGTGACCTTTGGGCAAGTTAATGATTATTCTCGGTCTCAATTTCCTTACCAGTAAAATAGGAGCCACAGTTATGATGTGGTCCATAATACATGCTAAAAATAAAAAGGACCACAATAATAATTCCAGGTCCATAATAAATGCTTAAAAATGAGACTGAGCCCTCCCCCATCTCTGTGCAAACCCACTGAGGGACAGAGGAGCCTCCTCACCAAGCCTAAGAGAAACATACAGGGCAGCCCTGAGCACTGACCCAGATCCAATGGGTGGTTTAATTGGAGGGAAGAAGGTGGCCTACTACAAACCTTGGATCTTGGCTCCCTTGTACATGGGGATGAGTCGGTCAAGATCAGCCGGTGGCTCAGTCACAGGCTCCAGGGTTGGGTCAAAAAGATTGAGCATGGCTGCTGCCAGCTGGAAGCCAATTTCTTTGGAATTAAAGCTGCTGTGAGTCCACTCATTTGAGTAATATTTATTGGAGAATTTGGTGAGGGAGCCAGCAGCTCTGATGGCTATATCATTGGTGTGGAAATTAGTATCAATCACAAGTCGGCCGTCATAGACAAGACATGCATCATTGAGTGCTTTAAACGTTTCATAATCCACGTTCTTCTCACAGAAGCTAAAGAACATCTACAAAGCAAACACTCACATTATTACTTAGTCATCACTCTTCATTTTACATTCTCAGTAGTGTGAATAGTCTCCAGAGCACCTTATCTTTGGGGGCATACAAAACAACAACAACACTAAATCTACCAAAATGTCATAATGGTGTGGTGTGTGTGTGAGTAGAGAGAGAGAGAAAGAGAGACAGACAGGAGCATCTGTTTTTGGTATGAAGGACAAATTAAGATACCTAATGTTACTCCTTTTTGTAATCACTCAATCTAGACATCCAATGGAGAGAAGGATGCCAAGTGATGGAGTATCTATTAGAAAAGTAATTTTTTTTCCATGTAAAATGGTTTATATCCATAGAGACACCACTTACCCCTCATTCACCTACATTTTAGATAGCTCTATCTCAGCCTCCTCCTATTTGCCTCTTCTTGTGTCTGACACTTAGGTCTCTCCAGGTTCCTTCTTGGGGTCACCCCAATCCAGTCTTGAGTCTTCAGATTGCCTTGTTCCTGCCCTGTTACACCAGAAAGCCCATCCCTGAAGGATGCCCCAGAGAATGAGAGCCCCAACAGTATCAGTATCTACCAGGTTTGGGCTCCTGCCTTATTCTTCCTGCCCTGGCATGGAAGACAGTAAGTATTTTCAGGATACCTATCATATGACAGGCACTGTGCTATAGAAGGGCCCAAAACACCTCTGCATGCTCCTTAGATGTGACCTGTATGCTTCCTCCATTCTCTGCCCAAATTTCAATGCTTTCTTGTGATTATCTGGATATCTTCTTCAACAGTGATGTTGAAAGTCATTATGGCAGTCCAAGTTAGTTGTTTTCAAGTCTTCAGTTGTCATTGAAATAGTAAGTTTAGTCATTTTTATCTTAACCTAAATATAATTTGCCACCTTATTAAAAGCATGCTACAAAATGAACATATGACATGGGTCCTCATCATTGTGATGGACATCATACTCCCTGCTTCCTTCACATGCCTGCTTTATGTACCTCACTTGCCCCATTAGGTAAAGAAATTAGCTCTCTGGGGCCAGGAATACTTCCTTTCCATATCCCTTCCCTACACCCATGAATGGTGCATGAATGATGAATGATCCTCAGTAGCCACTAGTCACATGTGACTATACACATTTAAATCTAAATTAATTAAAATTAAAAGAAAATAAAAATTCAGATCCTCAATTGTAGTACCTATTTCAAATGTCCAAAAGCTATAGGTGGCTAGTGGCTGCCATATTGGACAACACAGATACAGATCATTTCCATTAGTTCTATTGGATGGTGTCAGACTTGGATCCATCACCTCTGTGATGTCCTTTGTTCTCCCTTAGGGAGCCACCAGGCCTTTGCCCTTTTCCTTGTTTCTTCACTCAGCTATCTAACCTATCCCAGTTACTCCTATCCCAGGCAGCTTCAAGTCTCTTTAGAATTCATTCTGTCTTATAATTCTTAGTGACCACAGGAAAATACATTTCTCTGAGTCTCTGACTCTGGATCTTTCTGTCTCTCTACTCTTCTCTCTCTCCTCCATTCTGTTCCCATCATTATAAAAATAGATCTCCCACTCATATAAAAATATGGAAAGCTGTTTGATCTGAATTGAAATCATACATGAAAAAGTACCATCAACCTCTTGAGCCCTTGAAAATATTCAGAAGCCCCCTTCAGCATTCCCCAAAAAGTTCTTCTACCTACCCAGATTTTTCTTAATTAAACCTACTTTTAATTGAGTAGCATATTAAATATGTTATTTCTTATTTTCCCAGGTTTTAAAGATTACTAGTACTGCAGTATTATTATTATTTTATATTTTTTTGGTGTAGGAATTCACAATTTTGTTACACTTGGGATTTCACAGGAGTTTGTGAACCAGACTGAAAACTGAATAAGCAAATCTAACACAGTTCATGGGAACATGTGTTCTAAGTTACAAATCTTTCAAGTACAACTCATGCATTTTTGTAATACCAACTTAGCATTACATACTGGATGAAAATATGAAGTAGAAATATCTGGCCACATTGAAGTTGTTGAATAAATATTTAAGACTACTTATATTTATAATTCTGATTATGGAGAGCAAAACTCCTTGGTTAGCAGATCGGGAGTCAGTGATCTGATAAACCTCATTCATTATGCATTCATACAATATCTTGGTGAAGAAGATAAACATGGAGTTTATAATCTAATTTGAGAAATGGACATCAACAAAGTCATCACACTGACAGGCAGAGGATTTCAGATTATAATGAATGCTGTGTAGAAAAGGGAGAAACCCGGCTGGAGACTGGACCATCTGGTAGGCACCCAGGAGGCACTACCACCCGGCGGAAGGAAGCCAGGTGTTGATGTGAGTCCAAAATCCAACTCAAGAGTTCTGCTTCTAGTGTAACAGTGTGATCCCTTCAGGTTAATCCTTTCACTGATACAACTATAAACTCTGGTCAAAGTACAAAAACTATTACCCAAGGATTCTGATGAGCATTTAAAAGTAGATAGATGGTGCAGGACAGTAAAAACTTGGAACAATGACCAGCATGAGGGTAATTTTCTTATTTTGGTGGCTTTTGGAAGAGGATGGACTATAGTCATTTTATACACTAACAGAAGAATAAAGATGGTAGAGAAAAGAGTCAGTGAACTTGAAGTCACATCAGTAGCAATTACTCAGTGTGAAGAATAGAGAGAGAAGAAACAAAGAGATTGAAACAAATGAATAGGGCCTTAAAGGCCCATGCAGCAAGAGAAAGTCTAACAGATGTGTGACTGGAGACCCAGGAGGAGAGGAGAAAAGAAGGAGGCAAGAACTAATGGCCAAGATCTTGCCAAAATTTAGTGAAAGTTATAAGTGTATAGATTCAAGAAACTCAGTGAATGAACCCCAAACAACATAAATTCAAGAAAAAACATGTTTTGATACAAAATAAACACAGAACCCCCACAGCATCAAACTTCTGGGAACTGAAGATAAAGAAAAAATCTTGAAAGCATCCAGGGGAAAATGACACACTACGTACAGGGAAACAATGGTTTGAATGATGACAGATTTTTAAAACCAAAACTCATGGATGTCATAAGACAATGGAAAAAACATCTTTGAAGAGCTGAAAGGAAAAAAAAAATGTTCTAGGCCATGATCCTATATCCAGTGGATCCCATATCCACACAATTCAGGGTTGACTATTTTTCCAGTCTCTTTCATGTTAGCTTTTAGTAACTATACTGTGAGATTGGTGTTTTTAAATAGAGGAAAACTAGAGAATCCATTGCCAGCAGACCTGCAACTGTGTGTGCAATAGGAAGTTGTTCAGGATGAGAGGGAATTGAATTGGATGGAAATTGGATCTTCAGAAATGAAGGCAGCAACAAAATTGGAAAATATCGGGGTAAATATAAAAGTCTATTTTTCTTCTTAAGTTCTTTCTGTTTAAAACAAAAATTATAATTTTGTTGGTTTTTCAACGTGTGTAGATATAATACCCATGACAAGTGTAACAGAAAAGCGTGTGCAGAAAGTGGCAAGAAGGTACCTGTACAGTTGCAAGGTTTTTATATTTTATGTGATGGTACAATATGAACTCTAACTAGAATGTAAAAGATTACTGATGTACAGTACAAGCAGCAACCAGCTGGAAAACAAAATTTTAAAAAGCCATTTATAATAGCTCAGATCCTGCACAAAGGAAGATATACCAATGGCCAATAATCACATGAGAAGATGCCCAACATCATTAACCATCAGCAAATCCCAAATTAAAAACACAATGATACATCATGTCATACCCAACAGAATGGCTAAAATTAGAAGGACTGACAATGCCAAGTGCTAGCAGAGACTACGGAATAACTGAAACTCTCATACATTGCTGGTAGAAATATGAAATGATATAGCTACTTTAGAAGGCAGTATGGTAGCTTGTTAAAAAGGTAAACATTCACTGACCATATGACCTAGCCATTCTTCGGGTGGATAGCTAAGAGAAGTGAAAATATGTCTACCCAAAGATGTGTACAAGAATGTGCACAGCAATTGAACAAATAAACCAAATGTGATAGAGAAATACAATGGAATACCACTCAGTGATAAAAAGGAATGAACTACTGATACATGGAATAATATGGATGAATCTCAATACCATTATGCTGAGTGAAAGAAGCCAAATACAAACTAGTACATAATGTATGAATCCAGTTATAAAAATTTTAGTTTTAGCAGGTGCTCTGAGTATGATACCATCTGTTTTTGTTTAGTTTTCCCATCCTGCTGTAACAAAGTACTGCAAACTGGGTAGCTTAAAACAACAGAAATTTATTCTTTTACAGTTCTGGGGATGACATGTCTGAAGTCATGGTGTTGTCATGACTGTGCTTCCTTCTGAAGCTCTAGGGAAGACTCCTTCCTTGTCTCTTCCTAGCTCCTGGCAGTTACTAGTGATCCTTTCTGTTCCATGACTGGTTGCTGCCATCACTTCAATCTTGGCCTCTACCATCATATGGCCTCTTTCCCCAAGTGTCTCCTCTGAGTCAAATCCTTCTCTCCATAGACGGGCACCAGTCATTACATTTAGCGCCCTCTCAGATCCACCGTGACCTTCTCTTCAGTTGATAACATCTATAAAGATCCTATTTCCAAATAAGGTCACATTCAAAGGTACTAGGGATTAAGACCATATCTTTCTGGGGGGATGTAGTTCAACCCACAATACTGTGACCACAGTCAAAATAATGAATGTATTCATCCCCACCAAAATTTCCTAATGCTTGAGAGCGATGCTACTCAAAGCTGACCGTAGAGGAGAGAAATGCTCTGACTTCTTCCTTTTTGCTATTTCTAATCTTCTGCCAGTACCTATTGTTGGCCAAGCACAGATGAAGGTCAGTGAGCAACCAGCGCTGGGAAATATTATTTGCACAGGCCATTCCTTGTGGTGCAGAGCACAGTGGAGGAAGTGGGAGGCTTTATCTAACTCAGACTGCTTTAGGATGAAGTTTTAGCAGGAAGGTGTATTGGAACAAAGCAGGTGAGAGTATTTGCAAAATGTCTCTGCCACAATTTCAATTTTGATCTCAATAGGGAAATAAAGGCCAAAGGGGGCTGCTAGAGAACCTGTATTCTGTTGCTTATTTGGGAACTTTTTTTACATCCCTGCTTCCTAAGCAGGGTATGTGTTTACCTCCAGTGGCTCCCCAAGATAAATGTGGCATATCTTCCAAGATCATCATTTTGGGGAGAAATTTTGAGTGAAAACATTTTGATTCTTCTTAACCTAAATAGGTATTGCAACATACATGTGACATACATTAAAATAAAATTAACTTTTCCTGTCTTTTTCGCTGCTGTGTCCCTCACACTTAGGACAGAGCCTACGACTTAGCAGGTGTTCAACGAAAATTTGTGGAATGGGAAGATGGCGGCGTAGGAGGACGCTGGGCTCACCGCGCGTCCTGCTGATCACTTAGATTCCACCTACACCTGCCTAAATAACCCAGAAAACCACCAGAGGATTAGCAGAACGGAGTCGCCGGAGCCAAGCGCAGACGAGAGGCCCACGGAAGAGGGTAGGAAGGGCGGCGAGGCGGTGCGCGCTCCACGGACTGGCGGGAGGGAGCCGGGGCGGAGGGGCGGCTCGCCGGCCAAGCAGAGCCCCCGAGTCTGGCTTACAAAAAGCGGAGGGGCCTGACGGACTGTGTTCCGACAGCAAGCGCGACTTAGCGTCTGGGAGGTCATAAGTTAACAGCTCTGCTCAGAAAGCGGGAAGGCTGGAGGACAAAGGGAAGGAGAGCTGCTGAGCCCCCGGATGACAGAGCTCAGTTTGGTGGGGAACAAAGGCGCTCGCCAGCGCCATCTCCCCCGCCCATCCCCCAGCCAAAATCCCAAAGAGAACCAGTTCCTGCCAGGGAACTTGCTCGCTCCGCGCAAACACCCAACTCTGCGCTTCTGCGGAGCCAAACCTCCGGCAGCGGATCTGACTCCCTCCTGCTGCCACAGGGCCCCTCCTGAAGTGGATCACCTAAGGAGAAGCAAGCTAAGCCTGCCCCTCCTGCCCCTGTGCACCTTGCCTACCCACCCCAGCTAAGACGCCAGATCCCCAGCATCACAAGCCTGGCAGTGTGCAAGTAGCCCAGACAGGCCACCCCACCCCACAGTGAATCCCGCCCCTAGGAGAGGGGAAGAGAAGGCACGCACCAGTCTGACTGTGGCCCCAGCGGTGGGCTGGGGGCAGACATCAGGTCTGACTGCGGCTCCGCCCACCAACTCCAGTTATACACCACAGCACAGGGGAAGTGCCCTGCAGGTCCTCACCACGCCAGGGACTATCCAAAATGACCAAGCGGAAGAATTCCCCTCAGAAGAATCTCCAGGAAATAACAACAGCTAATGAGCTGATCAAAAAGGATTTAAATAATATAACAGAAAGTGAATTTAGAATAATAGTCATAAAATTAATCGCTGGGCTTGAAAACAGTATAGCTGACAGCAGAGAATCTCTTGCTACAGAGATCAAGGGACTAAGGAACAGTCACGAGGAGCTGAAAAACGCTTTAAACGAAATGCATAACAAAATGGAAACCACCACGGCTCGGATTGAAGAGGCAGAGGAGAGAATAGGTGAACTAGAAGATAAAGTTATGGAAAAAGAGGAAGCTGAGAAAAAGAGAGATAAAAAAATCCAGGAGTATGAGGGGAAAATTAGAGAACTAAGTGATACACTAAAAAGAAATAATCTACGCATAATTGGTATCCCAGAGGAGGAAGAGAGAGGGAAAGGTGCTGAAGGGGTACTTGAAGAAATAATAGCTGAGAACTTCCCTGAAGTGGGGAAGGAAAAAGGCATTGAAATCCAAGAGGCACAGAGAACTCCCTTCAGACGTAACTTGAATCGATCTTCTGCACGACATATCATAGTGAAACTGGCAAAATACAAGGATAAAGAGAAAATTCTGAAAGCAGCAAGGGGTAAACGTGCCCTCACATATAAAGGGAGACCAATAAGACTCGTGACTGATCTCTCTTTTGAAACTTGGCAGGCCAGAAAGAATTGGCACGAGATTTTCAGTGTGCTAGACAGAAAAAATATGCAGCCGAGAATCCTTTATCCAGCAAGTCTGTCATTTAGAATAGAAGGAGAGATAAAGGTCTTCCCAAACAAACAAAAACTGAAGGAATTTGTCACCACTAAACCAGCCCTCCAAGAGATCCTAAGGGGGACCCTGTGAGACAAAGTACCAGAGACATCACTACAAGCATAAAACATACAGACATCACAATGACTCTAAACCCATATCTTTCTATAATAACACTGAATGTAAATGGACTAAATGCGCCAACCAAAAGACATAGGGTATCAGAATGGATAAAAAAACAAGACCCATCTATTTGCTGTCTACAAGAGACTCATTTTAGACCTGAGGACACCTTTAGATTGAGAGTGAGGGGATGGAGATCTATTTATCATGCTACTGGAAGCCAAAAGAAAGCTGGAGTAGCCATCCTTATATCAGACAAACTAGACTTTCAATTAAAGGCTGTAACAAGAGATGAAGAAGGACATTATATAATAGTGACAGGGTCTATCCATCAGGAAGAGCTAACAATTATAAATGTCTATGCGCCGAATACCGGAGCGCCCAAATATATAAAACAATTACTCATAAACATAAGCAACCTTATTGATAAGAATGTGGTGATTGCAGGGGACTTTAACACCCCACTTACAGAAATGGATAGATCATCTAGACACACGGTCAATAAAGAAACAAGGGCCCTGAATGAGACATTGGATCAGATGGACTTGACAGATATATTTAGAACTCTGCATCCCAAAGCAACAGAATATACTTTCTTCTCGAGTGCACATGGAACATTCTCCAAGATAGATCATATACTGGGTCACAAAACAGCCCTTCATAAGTTTACAAGAATTGAAATCATACCATGCATACTTTCAGACCACAATGCTATGAAGCTTGAAATCAACCACAGAAAAAAGTCTGGAAAACCTCCAAAAGCATGGAGGTTAAAGAACACCCTACTAACGAATGAGTGGGTCAACCAGGCAATTAGAGAAGAAATTAAAAAATATATGGAAACAAACAAAAATGAAAATACAACAATCCAAATGCTTTGGGACGCAGCAAAGGCAGTCCTGAGAGGAAAACACATTGCAATCCAGGCCTATCTCAAGAAACAAGAAAAATCCCAAATACAAAATCTAACAGCACACCTAAAGGAAATAGAAGCAGAACAGCAAAGGCAGCCTAAACCCAGCAGAAGAAGAGAAATAATAAAGATCAGAGCAGAAATAAACAATATAGAATCTAAAAAAACTGTAGAGCAGATCAACGAAACCAAGAGTTGGTTTTTTGAAACAATAAACAAAATTGACAAACCTCTAGCCAGGCTTCTCAAAAAGAAAAGGGAGATGACCCAAATAGATAAAATCATGAATGAAAATGGAATTATTACAACCAATCCCTCAGAGATACAAACAATTATCAGGGAATACTATGAAAAATTATATGCCAACAAATTGGACAACCTGGAAGAAATGGACAAATTCCTGAACACCCACACTCTTCCAAAACTCAATCAGGAGGAAATAGAAAGCTTGAACAGACCCATAACCAGCGAAGAAATTGAATCGGTTATCAAAAATCTCCCAACAAATAAGAGTCCAGGACCAGATGGCTTCCCAGGGGAGTTCTACCAGACGTTTAAAGCAGAGATAATACCTATCCTTCTCAAGCTATTCCAAGAAATAGAAAGGGAAGGAAAACTTCCAGACTCATTCTATGAAGCCAGTATTACTTTGATTCCTAAACCAGACAGAGACCCAGTAAAAAAAGAGAACTACAGGCCAATATCCCTGATGAATATGGATGCAAAAATTCTCAATAAGATACTAGCAAATCGAATTCAACAGCATATAAAAAGAATTATTCACCATGATCAAGTGGGATTCATTCCTGGGATGCAGGGCTGGTTCAACATTCGCAAATCAATCAATGTGATACATCACATTAACAAAAAAAAAGAGAAGAACCATATGATCCTGTCAATCGATGCAGAAAAGGCCTTTGACAAAATCCAGCACCCTTTCTTAATAAAAACTCTTGAGAAAGTCGGGATAGAAGGAACATACTTAAAGATCATAAAAGCCATTTATGAAAAGCCCACAGCTAACATCATCCTCAACGGGGAAAAACTGAGAGCTTTTTCCCTGAGATCAGGAACACGACAGGGATGCCCACTCTCACCGCTGTTGTTTAACATAGTGCTGGAAGTTCTAGCATCAGCAATCAGACAACAAAAGGAAATCAAAGGCGTCAAAATTGGCAAAGATGAAGTCAAGCTTTCGCTCTTTGCAGATGACATGATATTATACATGGAAAATCCGATAGACTCCGCCAAAAGTCTGCTAGAACTGATACATGAATTCAGCAAAGTTGCAGGATACAAAATCAATGTACAGAAATCAGTTGCATTCTTATACACTAACAATGAAGCAACAGAAAGACAAATAAAGAAACTGATCCCATTCACAATTGCACCAAGAAGCATAAAATACCTAGGAATAAATCTAACCAAAGATGTAAAGGATCTGTATGCTGAAAACTATAGAAAGCTTATGAAGGTAATTGAAGAAGATTTAAAGAAATGGAAAGACATTCCCTGCTCATGGATTGGAAGAATAAATATTATCAAAATGTCAATACTACCCAAAGCTATCTACACATTCAATGCAATCCCAATCAAAATTGCACCAGCATTCTTCTCGAAACTAGAACAAGCAATCCTAAAATTCATATGGAACCACAAAAGGCCCCGAATAGCCAAAGTAATTTTGAAGAAGACCAAAGCAGGAGGCATCACAATCCCAGACTTTAGCCTCTACTACAAAGCTGTCATCATCAAGACAGCATGGTATTGGCACAAAAACAGACACATAGACCAATGGAATAGAATAGAAACCCCAGAACTAGACCCACAAACGTATGGCCAACTCATCTTTGACAAAGCAGGATAGCACATCCAATGGAAAAAAGACAGTCTCTTTAACAAATGGTGCTGGGAGAACTGGACAGCAACATGCAGAAGGTTGAAACTAGACCACTTTCTCACACCATTCACAAAAATAAACTCCAAATGGATAAAGGACCTGAATGTGAGACAGGAAACCATCAAAACCTTAGAGGAGAAAGCAGGAAAAGACCTCTCTGACCTCAGCCGTAGCAATCTCTTACTCGACACATCCCCAAAGGCAAGGGAATTAAAAGCAAAAGTGAATTCCTGGGACCTTATGAAGATAAAAAGCTTCTGCACAGCAAAGGAAACAACCAACAAAACTAAAAGGCAACCAACGGAATGGGAAAAGATATTTGCAAATGACATATCGGACAAAGGGCTAGTATCCAAAATCTATAAAGAGCTCACCAAACTCCACACCCGAAAAGCAAATAACCCAGTGAAGAAATGGGCAGAAAACATGAATAGACACTTCTCTAAAGAAGACATCCGGATGGCCAACAGGCACATGAAAAGATGTTCAGCGTCCCTCCTTATCAGGGAAATACAAATCAAAACCACACTCAGGTATCACCTCACGCCAGTCAGAGTGGCCAAAATGAACAAATCAGGAGACTATAGATGCTGGAGAGGATGTGGAGAAACGGGAACCCTCCTGCACTGTTGGTGGGAATGCAAATTGGTGCAGCCGCTCTGGAAAGCAGTGTGGAGGTTCCTCAGAAAATTAAAAATAGACCTACCCTATGACCCAGCAATAGCACTGCTAGGAATTTATCCAAGGGACACAGGAGTACTGATGCATAGGGGCACTTGTACCCCAATGTTCATAGCAGCACTCTCAACAATAGCCAAATTATGGAAAGAGCCTAAATGTCCATCAACTGATGAATGGATAAAGAAATTGTGGTTTATATACACAATGGAGTACTACGTGGCAATGAGAAAAAATGAAATATGGCCTTTTGTAGCAACGTGGATGGAACTGGAGAGTGTGATGCTAAGTGAAATAAGCCATACAGAGAAAGACAGATACCATATGGTTTCACTCTTATGTGGATCCTGAGAAACTTAAGAGAAACCCATGGGGGAGGGGAACAAAAAAAAAAAAAAAGAGGTTAGAGTGGGAGAGAGCCAAAGCATAAAAGACTGTTGAGAACTGAGAACAAAGTGAGGGTTGATGGGGGGTGGGAGGGAGGAGAGGGTGGGTGATGGGTACTGAGGAGGGCACCTTTTGGGATGAGCACTGGGTGTTGTATGGAAACCAATTTGACAATAAATTTCATATATAAATAAAAAAAAAAAAAAAAGAAAATTTGTGGAATGAATGAATAAATGAATGTATTAAGGAGCAGAATGCAAAATTTCCATAGATTATCAGGATAAAATGAGGGATTCCAGAGAAATCTCTTCTGTGCTTTGAGATCCTGTCCAGACTGTGGGTGCGTGTGTGTGTGTGTTTGGGGGGGGGGTTGGTGGATAAAGGTCACCATCATTTACCTGTAAGGGTACTTGGGTCAGAAGCCCTGACTTAGGCTGACTATCCCCTACTCTCAGGTAAGGAATTGCTATGACCCCTCACAGACTTCCCCCAAGAATGTGGCATTCTTTACCACAACTGATCACATACTCCATATTCACACTGTACTCAGCCTCCACTTTGTAAGGAGGGGTCTCTTGCTTCTCTATTAGATTGACTGGGTCCTTCCCTATCTCCCTGCCTGCTAGCTTCTGCTAATCTCCTGAACTGGCAAATCCGAGGACACGGGTTGTAAGCCAAGCTATTACACAGCCTAAGAGAAAAGTTCTCCTTCTCTCAAAAGATAGATAATTAGATAGATAATAGATAGATAGATAGATAGATAGATAGATAGATAGATAGATAGATAGGAGAAAGAGGTCTTCTAAGTCTCTAGTTCACGGGAGAGAAACCCATTACTGCTGTTTCTAGAGTCTTAAAAAGTTAACAGCAGGATAGACTTTGGGGCCCTCTGACCTTGGTTGGGAGCCCAGCATACCACTGACTTGGAGGCAGAGTGTTCTCATCTGTAAAATGGGGATGCTTCTCCTTACAGACCTGTTGTGACCAGGTGACGGACGATACTGCAAGCATGCAGCCTGGGACATGGTGAGCTCCTGGTCCATGTTAGCACTCTCTGAACCTTTGACACTCCTTCCATGAAGAGGCAGGGCTTAATTCCCCTCCCTTTGGATATGGGCAGATGATACAGTATCTCATTCTCTCTCTTTCTCTTTCCCTTTCTCTCTCATTCGGTTTTAGAACCAAGCCACTCTTCCAAGGTGAAGTGTTCTGGACAAAATTGCAGCTGAAGATGATCTAGCATCTAAAGTCAGAGGAAGGGTTGAACGTGACTCCGGCTCCACCCCCAGTCTGACGTCAGCCACGTGAGAGACTTCAAGCGAGAGCTGCCCAGCTGGACAGACTCAAATCCCAGGACCCAGAGAGAGAAAAATAATATATGCCATTGAGTTTGGGGTGGTTTGACCCTCAGCAATAGAGCATCTGGCCATTAAAAAAAAAACCCAAAACCTGTGGCTATGAATTCCCGACCCGTCATCTCTCAGACCCCAAGTCCGTGGCAGGTGAAGCCTCTCTGGAGGTGGTGAGTGAAGTTCACAGGGATCTACTTACGGAGCACGGGAGTCTGAAAGGCTTGGTGGGCGTGGTGAAGCAGGCGCTGTGGATGGGGTCTGGGAACTGGCCATCGTTCCACTGAGCCAGGAGGGCGTCGCGGTAAATGGCAACCCCCGCTGCTCTGAGCGCGTCCTCCACCGCTCTTTCCACCGAGTAGTTGTTGATGCAGGTGATGGTGGAGGTGGGCGGGGGCTGCACCAGGTGGATGTAGCCGCCCCTCACACCAAGGTTTAAGAGCGTCTCCACTGTGGTGTAAGTGTCAATTGTATTCCCATAGACAATGACATTCCCTAGAAAAGGAGGCAAATGCTAAGATGCACAGTTTAAAAAAACAACCCAAACCTTGTTAGTCTAATGCTAATAATACCGAATTGTTCCCTATAACCTTCCCCTTTTTTCAGCTGCAGGAAGTCAGTGGTGTTTCCTAGCAACGGCGACCAAGATAATTTAGTAAAGAATTGGCACAAAACATCCCACAAAGTAGTCAAGTACTTTTAACACAGAAGTAGGACATTCATCTATGGTCCTGTAATTTGAAAGTTGAAGTTATGCTAAATGAAACCATCTGGAATAAAACCTTTTATCTTGTTTTTTTTTTTTTTTTTTCTTTCCCCTAGTCGCTACACTTACTAAGGAAAAAAAAGTAATAATAAAGCTTGCGATATTTACAAGTTCTTCCTAAGTGATGAGCAGGACGCTGGTAAAAAAAAAATCATGGACGAGTTAGGACAAACATTTTAATATTTAAGTGTTGAACTGGGTTGATTTCAAGGAAACTGTTTCCTTTTCTGAGAACTAAAGACTAAAACATTCTGCTTTTCAATGGATAATTTTATGAAGATTCAAATTCTGATTTTTAGATGGGTCGAGACCTAGCAAAAGGGAATGCAAGTTGTTCTTTCAGTCGATAAGAATGAAAGCACAATATAATCTTGAAAGAGTTCCCCCGGGGAAAAGCATTTAGACAGTAACAGTCTAAGCTATTTACATTTCTTAAAAATACTACAGAAATAATTACATGTGACATGTTTTAAGATCAAACTAACAAATGAGTGAAATCCATTATATGCTATTTTTGACACTGAATTGGCATTTTTACCTTTTTTTTTTTTTTTTTTTTACAAAGAAAGGAACTGCCATAGACTCACTTTTCAGGCAACATGTAACAATTTTATGACAAAATGATAGATTCATTGAATCTCTCTTTTTTCCTGTTTATGAAATGATATTAAGAGAAATTTTACAAGGCAAAATAAATGGTAAGTGTATTTTACTCAATTTCGTTGCATAAATTAAGGAAAAATCTATTTCCATCCTAAACTGAAAGAAGGTGTAATGGCTGGTTTTATTTGCTTAGGAAGAAAAAAGGAACTAGAACACCTTTCAGATTGCTTCTCTGATGGTAACAGCATCTAGAAAGTTCTCCTATACTTCCTGTTGCTCAAATATGGAATGGAAAGAAGGCACTGAGGCCAGCGGGCAGGGTCCTTCCTGCCTTCACTAGGATGCTCTAATTTTGTGGCTAGGATCATCTCTCTATTCAGATGCTCTAATGCAACATTCCTCTATGGGCTGCATTTTCCTTGTCTGAAAGAGCCAACATTTTGCTTAAATTATTTTGCTTCCACCTGCTGTGAAACATGAATCCTAGCTGTCTGGCACAACAAAGACTCAGCCTGGCAGGAAAGCCAAAACTTGAACCTAAAACTGTCACAGGTTTGAGGTCTTCCACCCTTTTAAAATATGCATGTCAACACAACATTCATTTTCAGGGAAACAAATTTAAGTGTTTAGCGCCCCCTCCCCCCCCCCCCCAATTCAGGGCTGAATATTTTTCCAGTCTCTTTCATGTTAGCTTGTAAAAACTATACTGTGAGATGGGCTTTCGGGGAAGCCAGGGCAATGCGATGCTGCTGGGTACTATCTAGCAAGGGTTGCCCACAGACTACAGGCAGCTGAAGAGGATGAGGCTTTTCATTTCAAAAGGTAATATATTTTATAAAATCTCTAGTATTTAAATTAGATGTTTACTGATAGATATTCTAATTGCAAAATAGATTTGCCTACAGTTCAATTTGGAACAAAATCCACCCCCCCAATATGAGACTTTGGTTATCATAATAGTTGCAATAATGCAACATAACAAATCACCCCAAAACTTAGTGTCAAACAACAATCAGCCTATTGTTGTAGGTCAGCTCACACATCTGCGGGTGGGCTGGTATCAGCGGGTCCGGCTCCACATTGTGGTTGGGATTGTGCCTGCACATGTGTCTTGCACCCTCTTGGACAGAGATACCTGAGGCATGTTCTATTTATGGAGAAGTGCAGGAGCATGGGAGGGCAAGAGCAACTGCTCACTTTTCAAGCCTCTCCTTGCATTACATCCACTAATGTTCCGTTGACCAAAGCAATGCATGTGGTCAAAGGAGTGGGAAACACTCTGCCCAGGGTAGGAGAGGGAACAGTGTGGATATTTGCTGAACAACAGTCTAAAACCATCAGTTATATTGGGCATCATAAATAAATGCTTATATGATGCCATCTAAAATTTTCATCTAAACATGTTTTTTAAGATTATTTACACATATCTCTTTCATTATTCACAAAATAGAGTAGAATCTCATTGTGATATACAGTAAAACCTTGGTTTGCAAGCATAATTTGTTCCAGAAACATGCTTGTAATCCAAAGCACTTGTATATCAAAGCGAATTTCCCCATAAGAAACAATGAGGGGTGCCTGGGTGGCTTAGTTGGTTGGGCATCTGGCTTTGGCTCAGGTCATGATCTCAAAGTTCATGAATTCAAGCCCCGCATCGGGCTCTGTGCTGATAGCTCAGAGCCTGGAACCTGCTTCAGATTCTGTGTCTCCCTCTTTCTCTACCCCTCCCCTGCTCACACTGTCTCTCTCTGTCTCTCAAAAATAAATAAATGTTAAAAACATTTTTTTAAATAAATAATGAAAACTCAGATGATTCGTTCCACGACCCAAAAATATTCATATAAAAATGATTACAATTCTGTAATGTCATACAAAATAACAAACAAAATACAAAATATAGAGAAAATAAACAAATTAACCTACACTTACCTTTGAAAACCTTCATGGCTGGTGTGAGGGAGACCAGAGAGAGGAGGGTTGTTGTGTAGGACAACTTTCACTATCACTAACCGAATCACTGCTATCTATTGGCTCAATGGAATCTTTTTCTGCATGGGGGCCATTGTATATACTTGCATGGATGTTGACTACATTAATAAACTCTTGTCATATACTGTATTTAATGTAACTGACAATACGGCAGCAGAGGAAAGGGTCTATATCTGCAGGCAGCCTGACCTAGAATGAAGCAAAGCATTCCTAAGCTTACTTTTGTATGGAAAAGCAAAGGAATGTCCATAGGTGCTTTGAAGTGACAAAAAAATACACTAGTGCCAGTTGTAGGCACCTTCCAGGGTTCTGAAAAATCACTGATTTCTGCCAAACATGGTAGCCTGAGACCAAGCATCAGAGCATGGGAGATGATCATGCATAATCCCAGAGAGAGAGAGAAGAACCATCAGCTCGGTTGTGATCATGTGACATTCAGCATCATGTGCCACTCATATCGCAAGACATTGCTCATTTATGAAGTTAAAATTTATTAGAAATGTTTGCTCGTCTTGCGGAACACTCACAGAACACGTTCCTCGCAATCCAAGGTTTTACTGTAATTTTTTACTACAGAAATAAGAACATGCTACAGGTCAGCTCACATCCCTCCACAAATACAAAAAGACCTGATGTGACAAGAGCAGATTTGCCAGTTCCATCTCTTGCCTTTTAAATGTCTGCACTGGGGCGCCTGGGTGGCGCAGTCGGTTAAGCGTCCGACTTCAGCCAGGTCACGATCTCGCGGTCCGTGAGTTCGAGCCCCGCGTCGGGCTCTGGGCTGATGGCTCAGTGCCTGGAGCCTGTTTCCGATTCTGTGTCTCGCTCTGTCTCTGCCCCTCCCCCGTTCATGCTCTGTCTCTCTCTGTCCCAAAAATAAATAAACGTTGAAAAAAAAATTTAAATGTCTGCACTATGATATTTACATGATATTTGCACAGTTGTGAGTTCTTTCTACGTCATTTCTCACTTTGACTTTGTAAAGAATTTTTAGAGTCCATTCATGTTTATTGCATGATTCCTGTATACCAGGCACAAAGCCAGGCACTTGTAGACACAATCTATAATTACATTCATAATCATGAGTAACAATAGCATAAAGTATAGCCCACCATGTTACCCCTGGTGCCTTGCACAGTATCTTGCCAACAATGGGTGTGACAAAATGTTTCCTGACTGAACATATGGATGAATGTTTGAGGTTATCATATGTTAATTGGGTCTTACTTTTGTGCCTTCTAAAATATTTTTTGCAGAACAACCTTCCTGTGGCCAGATTTCCTACTACATATTTCTACTTGGTATTCCCTATAAAGTTGGCACTTCTTTATCCAACCACAGGATAAATTGTATATCTGAGATCTATACGATACAAACATGTTTCCCTTCACAATGTTAGATCTGGTTATGTAGGTTTCCCCACATAATCCTAAACGTAACCAAAATTGTGTGTGTCTACAACACAATAGTATAAAATAATACTTCTGCCATATTGGTAAGCACTTCAACCCAAGGAAACAGGACTGTTTTATAAGAAAGTTAACCCTTGTATAACTATCATGTTGTGATAGCTGGGTCAATTTTTAGCTGAATCACAGAGGGAAGATGGGGGAAAAGGAAATGGAGAGAGAAAAAAGAGGGGGCAGAGAGAAAAAGAACAGAGAGAGCCTTGGAGATACAGATTTTCTTTAATCACTGGATAAGTGACACTTGAGACCAAAAATAGGTGAAACAAACTAGTTGCCAGGTGAGGGGATAGGATGGATGAACTAAGCCATGAATAGTAGTACTGAAAAGGACTTTCCCGGGTCTGACAGCTTTATCCCAGCCAAAATATATAAGATGGGGTAGATGGGGTTCCATTGGAACAGATCACCCTGACCACTAAACAGAGGGAGTAAGGCAGCCCCAGATTATGTGGGACCCATGATATATACTCATGTACAACACGCTTTTTTTTTTTTTAATGTTTATTTATTTTTGGGAGACAGTACAAGCAGGGGAGGGCCAGAGAGAGAGGGAGACACAGAATCTGAAGCAGACTCCAGGCTCCGAGCTGTCAGCACAGAGCCCGACGTGGGACTCGAACCCACAAAGCACGGGATCATTACCTGGGCCGAAGTCGGATGCTTAACCAACTGAGCCACCCAGGTGCCCTTCATGTATGACACACTTTTAATGTCAGACAACTTCAATCAGCCAAAGATTTACCTTTTCTTTTAAAGCAGTTAAGTTTATTTATTTTTTTTTTTTTGAGAGAGAGGGAGAGAGAGAGAGAGCAGGGGAGGGGCACAGAGAGAGGGAGAGAGTATCCCAAGCAGGCTCTGCACCGTCAGCACAGAGCCTGACACAGGGCTTGAACTCATGAACTGTGAGATCATGACCTGAGCC
Source organism: Puma concolor (assembly GCF_028749965.1). NCBI lineage: Eukaryota > Metazoa > Chordata > Mammalia > Carnivora > Felidae > Puma > Puma concolor. The sequence continues at coordinate 96,024,118 of NC_141669.1, forward strand.
AAAAACAGGAGCCAGACGCTTAACCCACTGAGCTGCCCAGGATCCCCTAGTCAAAGATTTATTTTAATCAATGTATTTCTACCACTTAGGTACTTTGTAACTCATGGAGTCTTTGCAAATATTTATAAGGACATAACACATCGCAGGGGCTTCCTTCACATAATTGGGATAGCATATACATTCTTTTGACATTTCAATGTACATATGATGCAAATAGAGTGGGAAATCTAAGGATTTCCCCTGGATATCAGTTTTATGCTAAAAAATCTGGCCACTCTACAGCTCAGTTAATCTAAAGATAAGAAACGGCCCGTTTTTGCATTTGATCTGATAGGTGACAGAGGTACCATGGTGGGCTGCCCTCCTCTGAAATGGCAAATGGTAATGGATGATTAGAGCAGTCTGGGTGAATTTTCAATACAGGATAATAGAATATAACCATAGCAGTTTTCATGGAAGGCCAACCTTTGTTGCTCCTTTTAGGGCATAAATTATGCATTACTAAGATTACAGATCTGAAACAGGAAGCAGAACACAAGGAGGGCACGGTTAGAAAGAGGACCGTGTGAAAGCACCCGAAATTAAGGTTGGCAAGAGGAACACTCATTTCCTCACAGCTAACCTGCAGTAACCTTCCAGGTGAACCATGCAAGGGGGCTGCCAAGAGGAGAGAGGGATTTTGGTGTCGACAGCCAGGCTGGGGAGAAAGAGGGAAAGTGAGGTCTCAAATCACCCTCTATAAGCTGTCAATTCTCCACCTCAGATCAAAAAAGCACTAAGACTTGTCATTTAAAATGTTGGCAGATATGGAAAGGTGATATTTTTGCTTTTTGATACATGCTCTTTGAAGATATAAATGAATGCACTAACAACTTTGTGATCACCAAAGTAAGGCAATGACACTTTAACATTTCAACTATCATAATGCACCCAGATTTAGGAGATTCTTCGATTTATCTTAATCAGAGGGGAAAAGATGCCAGTTTTCATCATTCTGAAACTATTGTTTATCTCCTCTAGAAGCTAGACATTTTACTAATATTTAAAAGGAACATGGCTTTAGAGAAATTAAATACTTAAGTTGATCTCCCTGTTAACCTCAAAAAACAAAATATGGTCTTAATTTTCTTAGACACAGATTTGCCCTAAGAGTAAGGGAACAGCCTTTTTAAATAATTTTTTTTCAATAGATGCTAAAATAGTATTTTATTCTTTTGAACTGAGTGCCTTAATTTTAATCACCTAGAAGGTATGCATTTCATAGTCATGCTCAATATTCTAAAGATGAAGATTCTCCAGAAAACCATCTTTTGAAATGAAGACAAGGAAGGGATTTCCTGGTTTGGCCTTAAAATCACATCTCAATGTATGCAAACAGTCTGTATTAGAAATCAATTCAAGATTTATGCACACAGATATTAATTTGAATTTTTCTTCCTAGTTATTATGGTTAAGGCCAGAGAAAACAAAAACTATATGCTAAATTTTATAATTTATGTATTTTAATTATGTCTATGTATATTTACATATTCCATTGTATTTTAATGAAGAATTATATTTCCTTTTTCCACTTCAAAAGAGACATAGTGTGATTATGTATGACCTCATTCATCCTCAGAACAGCCCCAAGAGATTGTATGTTCTCCAGAAAACAGAGGACAAAGGGGTTAAAGGATCCAGCTCCAGGTCACACAGCAGGTAGATGGTTCAGCAGAACTCAGACCTCCTGAGTCTGGTTTTGGACTCACACCACTACACTATATTTGCAGATGGATATGTAATAAATTCCTTAAAAAATACTCTAATTGGCATTTAATCTGTGTAATGAACTTTAGGAAATAACTAGATAATTAAAGAATTTAAAATAGATATCACATAATATTAGTAAACTATGAAATAAACATTCACTTAAAAACCACATCACATCCATGAATAGATCAGAGACTGTTCTTTTTATTTTTTATACGTCAAAGCCAAAGATTTCCATGACCCAAGCCTGACCTGTCTCATTTTGTTCTGCCAAATTAAAAGGGAAGACTATATTAGATATAACATACCAAAGGCTTTGCTTGGTGATTCATGCACTGGAATTTTAATGTTATACTTTTCCTAACAAACATGCTTTTAATAAGGCAGTAAACTGCATTTAGCTAAAGATGAAAATAATTGATCCATTTCGGGCCATTAAGGCCATTTTATTTATTTATTTTTTTTATTTTACTTTCATCTTACTTTTCATTTTCATGGAAAGTACAGAGGTAATAGCAGATGAATTTCAATTAGTTTCAATTAATGCCATAAACCGTTATAATGTATTAGGTTGCCCAGTTCTATCTGAACCCCCCCTACCCCCAGGCAGAACCCTCCAGGTTTTGTTTGCCTTTGAAAGCAGCGTTTGAGCTGGTGATGTCAGCTATTCTCCATGATACTGGAGCAGTTCTGATCATTTAGGATAATTTACATCTATAAACCTATCCAACTCTAGAGCCCAGAAAACAATGTCCTTCATTTTGGGCTAATTCCATCACAGAACAATCATTTCTCCTTTGGCAGCAGAAGCAGGCAGGATAAAACAGAGAATGGGGGCGGGGGTGGGGGGACAGTGGTGATGCTTTGAGGCTGTATCTGTATGGTTTTAATGGGCAGAAATTCCGGAACTGACTTCCTCCCAGTGGCCATCCATTGCTTCTCATACCCAGCATCCACCTGTCCTTCTAGAACAATTTCCCCACCATCCTCAACAAACAAGCCCTTCCCCTCAAGTGCCTGTACTTCAGCTAAGTTAGGCCTGGCATGTCCCAGGATTCCATGTGTGATTGCCGGATGGACATATGACCCAATCATAGCCACAGAGACACAGGAGATTTTTTTTTTCTCAGACTTTTGTAGGAAGAGCCCTGTCCTCAGCTCTTTCCTGCTAACCCCATCCTGAGCTATTGAGAAAGGGAGAAATTAGCACTGACTATCATGAAAAAAGCTAACTATCATGAAAGATGTCCACATTCTTCCTGGTGTCATTACGGTGACATGAAGAGGAAAAAGGGCTGGCAGGTGGAGTGATAGCAGTAGGTACACAAACGCAGCCCTGCTCATTTTTCATGAAGTCCCAGGCTTCTAGTTTCTAGCTTCAAATATCATCATCCCATAACTGTCTTTGGTATAAGCCAGAAGTGGCTGCACCAGCCCTTACCTGCCACGGCCACCCCCCTCCAACGGGTTATGCAGTCTTCTCCAACCCAGTCTTTCTGGATTGCTTTCTCTCCACTAGATGGGAGGTTCACCTTCCTGAAGTGCTGTTTGGTGCACTGGTTATCCCTTTCACTAGTTCCCCAACCCCTAAAAAGTCACCAGTTAAACCCAGACATGGCTGGGCCCTGACGTCCTCCACCTGCCAATCCACCTTCATTTCCCACTGCTGCCCTTCAAGGGTCTGCCCAATGCAATTCAAGCACCCCCCCACCTGTCTGTTTACTTCTCCTGCTCTTCTTTAAGGCTGAGCCCAATCCTCCTTTTCCAAACTTCAGTTTCCAGGGCTCTCATTAAGGACATAGTGCCTGTCTATAAATGGACCAGCCCCCGGTGTACATGGATCCCCATTAAAAAAAAAATTTTTTTTAGTTTATTTACTTTTTTTTTTTAAGAGACAGAGAGAGAGCACGAGTAAAGGAGGGGCAGAGAGAGGGGGAGAGGGAGAATCCCAAGCAGGCTCTGCACCATCAGGTTAAAGCCGGATGCACGGCTTGAACTCATGAACCAGGAGATCATGACCAGAGCCAAAACCAAGAATCGAACACTTAACCTACTGAGCTACCCAGGCATCTCTGATTTTTTGTGCAGATGGTGTCCTAGACTGTGCTATCACCAGGGGCTGAGATTACAGCCTTGGGAACCTTCTGTGCATAGCAATAACCCCATCACATGTAGCAGTAGTAACAGTAATGCTAATAGAAGCCTGTATTACCGAATTCTCACTGTGTATGAGACACTATCCTGAGATGGACATGTAATATTATCTTATTTATCTCATTTAATTCTCACAGCAACCCATGTGAGGAAGATATTATCTGGAATGGGACTAATCAAATTCAAGTCTGAATAGGACTCTAATTGTGGAAAAGCTACAAAGAGAAAGCTTCCTTCAGGCAGGAGGTTAGCATTTTTCATTCTAACTTTTCTTTCACGAAAAGTCATTGGAAAAAGAGCACCACACAGAGTTGAATTAATCTGGCTGGGCTGGGTTTCTCAGATATCTCTGGAGCCTGGGCCTAGCCTCTGAGTGTTATGAGCATCTACTAGAGACATGCCCTAGGAGTGTCATTAGCATGGGACCCAGGAAAATAGCCTACGTTTAAGACAATAAGTGAATTTCTACATACTTCTTATCTTGGCAGTTCAATGGACAAAAGCAGGCACTCAGAGGGGTTGTATGCAGTGGCTGATGGGAGACATTCTTAAATCTTGCAAAAGCATTCATTTCCCTTTAAGTGGGCAGCAGAGTAACACCATCTCTGACAACCAGTCAAGTCATCAGAATAGCACAGATGCTCTTCCCCCATCTGGCAACCAAGAGCACAGAAAAAAAAATTCCATCTGAAGGAGGGCATAGTGTATGTTGTTTTTGGGATTTCTAAATTCTCTGCTACAAACATTCAACCTCAAGAACTTGCATTGTCACTTTCAAAGGCCCTTTCTTTGGTCAAAATGCTCCTTACTTCTAACATCCAAAATAGGCAGCTGTTTGAAGTTAAAACACTGCTTTATAACAGGATCGGGCAAAGTCCTAAAATAAAACACACTGGGTATTTTGTATTGAGCCATGGACTCTTGTGCTTTCAGGGAGTGTAAGTTACAATTTGAGGTCAGACTTGACAAAATGGTAATGACCTGTCACAAATTATATGCACAAAAGCAGGTTCTGCAAACTATGGCTCATCCCCTATTTTTGTAAATAAAGTTTTATTGGAACACAGCCTTGCCCATTTATTTGTGTTCTGTCTTTCTTGCTGCAATGGCAGAACTGAGTGGATGGGAAAGAGACCATATGGCCTGCAAAGTCAAATATATTTGCTATCTGAACATTTATAGCAAAAGTTTGCTGATGTCCAAATTAAGAATTCCTTAAGTCTATGTAGGTCACAGGGTAGTGATTAAAAAAGACTAAAATGTTAAAACAGGTTTAAACACATACCGATGCAAAATCTAAAATAATACCAAGTTAGGAAGCAAATATGAAAATACTTTGACATGTTTTAAATCTAGGTCCCTAGTGTATATCTATATATTCCACCTTTGCCCAAAGGTTCCACACCCACTTGGTTTTGTGGGTTACCTTAGCCCAACTTTTAGGTTACATGACATATTTCAGACCCCATAAAAATACAGAAAGCTTCCAGAAAACACTTGGTGAGACTAGCATACCCTTAATTCCCAAAAATGGACAAGTAAAGCTTATATGAGAAACTGCAGGCCAATCTCACTTATGAATTTAGATCAAATAACCTATAAAAAATTAGCAAATTGAATCCAGCAATGTTTTCAATGTCACTTGATACCTATTTTTTTTTTATTTTTAATGGAGTAAATGTAGTAACTTAACAAAAAGTTAATTAATGCCTAAATCTTCCACCAAAAATCATAAGAAACTCTATTTAATTTTAATATATTAACTATAATAATATTATAAATTGTATTTAAATAAGTACACTAAACAAATTATTATATTTAACTTTACATCTTGACCCCCATAGTATAGGCACTTTGTGTTTTTTGATATCCCTGGGCTGCACAGAATATCTGGATTAGCATCTCAGGGTGCCACGGGTGGTTGTATAACCCAACCGAGTCACTGTTTTAGGTAAAAACTGAGGGGCCACCCTTCGTCCTTCCCCAAACTTGACTGCCAGGTCTCCATTAAGGACGAGTAGGTAAGCAGGCCCTGTTCTGGTTGTCTTACTAGTCAAACAATTTCAATTTAATCCAAGCAATAGAGAGGGAGATGTTGGAGAAAACACTTTTGAGTGGCAGACGCATTTGTTCAAATGTTTTACTCTCTCATTTTGATTCAGAAAGTGGCACGCAACTTGAATATGTGTGTTTGTGGGAAGGACTGTGCAGACGACACCAAGAAAGAGAACAATGGATCGGGAAGGGAAGAAAAGAGCCCTTCCAATACAGACCTTTCTTTTTCTTCCTAGGTCTTTTCGGCTTCACAAAAGGAGACATATTTTCCATATAATTGCTAAACATGTTTGCTTATTAAATTATTCTTTAATTAGTTAATGATTTTAGCCATGCTTTGCTCTTCGGATATTCATTTTGTGTAATAAAATAATTATAGATAATTAAACTATCTCAAGCCTTTTTCTTTCCCCCAGCAAACATGCTGGGTATCCAAAAATGACAACAAGTTGTAAATTAATCTGGAAAACAAAGCATGACAGATGAATGATTTGGTTGGAATTAATTAGGCACTAATTATACACTGGAACTAGATGAAGGATGAGACTCATTATAAAAATAAAAAGCAATTCTGAAAAAATGCACAGTTACCAACATCCTTACCTTCTGTGACTATGGGGTTGTTCCTTATCCAACGCAGGGCCTTACAGCAATCTTCTTCATCGTTAAGAGTGAAATGATTGCCAGGAACTTGATCAGTGTATCGCTGCTTCCCGCTGCTCGGAATCTCTCTGTTTGTCAGGTGTTGACTAATATCAGCCCCTGTAGGGCATGGGACCTGAGAGGTACGTTACAGAGAAATGCTTATTTCACTGGTAGTAAGGGAAGCACTGACACAGCAATAAATTAATTAATTAAATTAAATACACATAGAAATGTCCAGTATAGGTGTGCCTTTTTCAGTCCCCCAATACAATCAGGTTTGAATTTAAAAAATAAAAATAAAACAAAACAGGTGGAATGACCCCTTAGAGACAATTCTCAGAAAGGGTTGCTCTGGTTCTCTGATGCCACATAACAAATTATTCCATACATTCTGTAGATCAGTAATTCAAGCAAGGGCAAGGTGGGCGACAGTTTGTCTCTGTTCTATAATGTTGGAGGCCTCAGCTGGGAAGACTTGTAGGCTGCAGGTGACTTCATGGCTGGGGGCTGATTCATCTGGTGATAAACCATCTCACTCCTCCCCTCTCCCCCCCACGAAAACATGCCAGGTATTCAAAAATGACAGCAAGTTGTCATTATATGTCCAGCAATTGATGCTGGCTGTGACTGGGATCTTGGCTGGGGTGTTGGCCAAAACATTACATGCAGCCTCTCCATGTGTCTTGGGCTTCCTCACAACACGGCATCCGGGTTCCGAGGACATGTGTCCTGAGAGAACCAGTATAGAAAGCTCCATGTTATTTTCCATCCTAGTCTGGGAAATTGGGCAGTGTCTTTTCCACCATGTTCTATTCATGGGGGTCATCATAAAAGCCTGGCCAGGATCAGGCAGAGGAACCCAGGATCCATCTCTTCATGTAGGCGTGGCATGGTCAAGGAAGAACACAGCACAGGGAATGGGATCTGACATAGCCATTTTAGGCAAAAGCAATTTGCACAGAAGCAATTATATCAGGGGTTGAAATCCAAGTGCATAGAGGCGCTAGGCAGAAAAGAAAATGAGGGAAGTGGACTACTATAGAATTATTCTTCACTTTGTCAGAGAAATACTCTTTCTCTCCCTCTCCTTTCACCTCTCTCCCTCCCTCCCTTTCTCTATTTCTCTCTCTCCCTCCCTCCTCTCTCCCTCTCCTTCTCTCTGTCTCTGTCCGAACACAGAACCCTCCCAGTATAACTTCTGTTCTCTCACTTTTGACACAGACATGAGTGGAAGCAGACACTTTCCTCTAGTATAAGGAAAGTGACAGTGAGAACATAATAAAAGATGACACTTGTCTTCAGTGTCAAGGATACTGTGGCAGACTTGAAGGCCCATGCCCTGGCCAGAGTTTGGCCACAACTCAATTCTATCCAGTTGGTGCCAGAGTAGAGCATGGGTTCAGTGTGGCCAGATCTGATTTCTCAAGAAATGCCAGACACTTTTTTTTTTTTTTTTTACCTGTGGACTCTTGATTTCTTCAATATTATGGTTCAAATTAGAATCAAACAAATGCCCTTGTGAAAGCCAAGTACAATAGCACAGTGGCATGAGTTTGCTCAGTGGGCCAGCATTTCACCCCTCTGATTTTTATTTGGCAACCAGGTGAGATTAAGTGGAAGATAATGAGACTGGAATCAGTAGCAAGATTCAAAGGCAATGGAAGGTCTCTGTTAGAAGACCTGTACCAGCTGTCTTGCATATTCGTGATGTAATAAGGCCCATGGGCTGTGAGTCAGGGATCGTTATACAGCAATGATGGGCAAAAAGTTCACGTGCAGTAGATGCTAATGTGGGTGCAGAGAAAGTTCTCTCACCCTTGACAAGTGCAGAAAATGCCTTTTATATGGGGTAGGGGTAAATACTGGCTAGTATTTGAATAAATGGAGTTTCACTAAACCTCAGGTAACATTTAGGAAACTTTTTGGTGCTATCCTTCCTCAATATAAATGGTAAATAAGACTTGTACCTTACTGTGATGCATTTAATTGATTTTCAAACTGAATTAAATTAACTTAATAAACAAACAATTTGTTTTAGTATTTATTTTTGGGGGAGAGTGCAAGTAGGGGAGAGGCAGAGAGAGGGAGACGGAAGATCTGAAGAGGGCTCTGTGCTGACAGGCTGACATCAGCAAGGCCAATGTGGGGCTCAAACTCATGAGCCGCGAGATCATGACCTGAGTTGAAGTCAGACGTTTAACCAACTAAGCCACTCAGGTGTCCCAAAAAACAATCAATTTTTAAAGCTGGATTTACTTTCTCTATAAAGAACCTGCAGTAAAATTATATTTAGTAAAAAAGAACAATTCAGGAAGTAGTGGTCATTTACTGCAACTACAATTGTGGAGGTAAACTTTTCTTCTTAGCAATATAGCTTGCTTAGCAAATCACAGCAAATTTTGGCATTTTTATATTCACAGGTAGTATGAAGCAGTCCACAGTCCAATCATCTGGTAAATGATTTACAGTGCATAATATTGAATGCCATGCTCTGGAGGTTAGAAACCTCACCAGAACTCCAATGAGCACTGTGGTATAAAAGAAAATAAAATTTAGGTAACAGTACACCCATTTTAGTACCCCATGCTTTAATGAATCGGGGAAAGTCCTTGGCAGAAAGTGGTAGGGCTAAAGAACAAATTGAGAACTATTCAATTTATAAAGCTTTCAATGAGTTACTATCCCCAAATAGTAAGTTCTTAGATGAAAAAAACAAGGAAGGGAGAGGGGAAAAGAACAAGTTCCAAAATGAAAATCAGCTTACCTACTGTGATCCTAAAATGTAACGGCATTCTGATAACCTGTATTATTCTTGTGTGCACTTACGTGTGTGGGATCATTTTTGCACAAGATCAGAAAAATTAAAGGAAAATTAAGGGGATAATGTATTTTTCATATTCACACAATGGCATTTTCACAAAGTAGGCAAAATCGAAGCTAGGATTTTAAATCCCAAGGCCAATTAATTTGTCCACACAGACTTCAGCAGAGCTTAGTAAATGAAAAAAAGATCTATGGGAAAAAAAATCCTATTACATCATCAAAGTAAGGGAGAGAGTCAAGTTTAATAGGAGAGCATGGGTGTATTTCACCATCCCCACTGGAATGTTCTGCCATTAACTAAACTGCCACTAGTGACTGGAGAGTACGGACAACTTTTCGATCCTTCTGTCAGATTGAACAGCCCAGCATCGCTGACTGGTGGGAGCCCCTCCTGAGGGTATTGTGGAGCCACTTACCAGACCCGATTTGCTTTTCTCCAGATAGTTTTAATGAGAGAAAGAAACTCAATTTGACTCTAACTCTAAACATGAAGTTCTAGAATTTCTGTGTTGTAAGGATTTTTAAAAGCTACCAAGTGCAATTTCTGGATCATATCTGTGAGAGAGGGAGGGCAGGGAGGGGAAAAGGGAGGAAAGAGAGAAAGAGGGAGAGAGAAGAGAGACAAGGGCAATGGTGAAGAACTCAGTCTGGAGCCTGGGTCTAAATCCTGGCGTGTCACTTTGTCGTCGCCTGACCCTAGACAAATCACCTCAGTTTCACTGCACCTTGGCTCCCTCATCCATAAAATGGGGAAGAAAGCAGCATGGACCTTGGAGATTTCCTGCAAGGACTACAGCAGTTAACACACGCAGCAGTCCCTCGACCTCCGTCAGGTGTTCCTACCACCTTATGAGGGCCCCGCCAGGGCATGCTCATGTCTCCTGGGCCGGACATTCCCCCTTGGAGGAGACCCTGACTCTTAGGAAGTTGTTTGGTAGGATGAATAAGCACTGTATTCCCATCACTTCTGGTGGTCTGTCTTCAATCAGCTTCCTGAGGCCATGACATTCAAGTCTGATCTGTTTTCTGCATGTACATACCCTTCGAGTATTTGAGGACAGCGATCCTGAATCTTCACCTCTGTAGCTCAACATCTGGGGTGACTTCAAGTCTCTGGATGTGGTTCAGCTTGTTTTTTCCTGTCTTAAACGTGACTGCAAAGAAGCAAACACTCCAGGGGCACCTCTGTTTTTGTGATGTATTCTTTCACACGATCATGTTCTGCATGTAACAAGCTCATCACCTCTGTATTGTCACGAATTGTGCCCTTTGTCAACATTAATGCTTTTCTTTCTCCAATTAATTCCGCTTTGTAGGATACTAATATTGCTGCTGCTTCTGACAGCTGTTGAGTTTGTGTGGCACCTTTTGCTGGTGCACTTCTAACATTTCATTTTGAAACTTTGGGTGTCATTTTGTTTTGGTAGTTCTCTTGTATTTTGAATTTGGTGCAAACACAGAGCCTTGCTCTTGTAACAGCACAGTTTAAAACCATGGCATTCACCGTTGCGACTGTTGTTTTTCTCAATGCCATTCTGGTTTATCCTTGTTTAAAGCACTGTGGCTATTTCCTTTGTTTCCTTCCCTGTGGTTACACAAATGATGTTTTCTCCGGTCTTATCTTCTCCCGGGTTTGGAAGGCGGATTTACTCGTGCTGTTCAAAAGCATTCATTACATTATTCCTTCTATATGTAAGAGTCAAGACCAAAATATTACCTTTGGTTTTCCCCATTTAAGAGAATTCCTATTTCTCCCTGGCCACCTCTCCCTATTTTCGAATAACTTGGTTCTTGATTAGATTTAGATGAAGTTTCAGTGTTACCTACTTTGCATTTATTCTCAGACTTATAAGCTTTTGAATTGTTTGGTGCTTGCCACTTACCTTTTTAGACTATCATAAAGTTCTAAATTTTCCTTTCTGCCTTAGTTATTCAGAATACACACTAAAGAACACAGAAGATCATTCTTCTGAGGCCTCACAGACAAAACAACAGCTTTTTGCTGTCTTCAAATAGGAGAGACGTGGGTGCACATATACTTACTGAACTGCCATATTTTCTTCAAAATTCTGTGTGGCGAGTTTCACGTTTTTATGCCATTTTGTCCTAGAAGGGGAATTTTGGGTGCTTGTCTTATTTTTGTTCTTGAGGGGTGGTGGTGGTGGTGGTGGTGGTGATCTGTTGTTTTTCTCTTGAAATGTGTTCATATTTTTCCCCTATCATTGTTGAAGAACTAAAATTTCATCAGAATATAACTAGCTGAGTAAATTTTTCTTTGATTTTGCCTGGAATGGGCTCAACTGGACAATATGGTATTTAGGTAAGGAAAATTCTCTTCTAGCATGTCTCTGTTGTATCTATTCCATTCATCACAGCCTCTTCTTTGGAAAAAACAGTGATCTATATGTTGCCTCCGTGTTGATCACACCTTCTCGTGTCTTGAGCCAAATGTATCCTTTACCCTTTGCCCTTTGCCCTCTGCCCTCCAGGGGAGCTTTGCGCTTTGTTTTCAGCATCAAACATTGTTCAGTAGCAGTTCTCTCTCTTGACAGGGATTGGATTTCAATCCTTTCTTACCCATCTTCCTTTTCATCTAATTCTGTAGCCTACTCAGCTCAGCTTTTGCTCTTCTGATGGCTTCAGCTCCCATTTCAGAGTCTGGCTGATCAAACTGTACTGAAGATGATGAATAGTTTTCTGCAGTGTGTGTGTGTGCATGCATGCATGTGTGTGCGCGTGTGTGTGTGACTCCTGGAATATTGTCAAGAGTATGTTCTTTCTCTGATTTTTCCAGATGTTGTTCCCTTTCCCTTACCCTATGTTATCCTTTTGTTTCAGGTGCCTTTTGCTAAGCAACAAACTCACACCAAAACTAAGTGGTTCAAACAACCACCATTTTATTACTTTTCATGATTTCGTGGGCCAGAAATTTGGGTAGGGTTTGGCTGGGAAATTCCTTTATTCCATGTGTTAGCAACAGAAGTCACTTGGTGATATTTAGCTGGTGGAGCATCCAAGATGGCTTCACTCATGTGTCTGGTGCTTTGTCAGGGATGGCTGGAAGGCTGCGTTCACCCGAAACTGCCAACTGGAGAACCCAGGTGTGGCATGTCCAATCACAGGGTGAGTATCTGGACTTATTTGGCCTTTCAGGGCTCCAGGAGCCACTGTTCTCACAAACAAGGAGACACTGCCTGGCCCCTGACCCAGCCCCAGAAGTCACACCACATCACTTCCCTTGTATTGTATCTGTCAAGACAGTCACAAGTCTGCCCAGATTCAAGGGGAGGAAATGCAGACCCCATCTCTTGGCATGTTATTTTCCCCTTTAATCATCCCCAAGCACAGTGAGGTCTCTTCATGATAACTGCTGATCTATGACATTGGGGAGGTCTTACATCCGAAGAGGCAAAGTGGTGTATGTAGCTCTTTTCAGCTGTTTACAGCAGGCTCTCACCTGCAGCTGCACCGTTCTAGATGCCAGGCTCTTATTTACCCCATCAAGGATGTAATTAGCCTCTGTGAAGACCACATCATATTGCTGACCACATCAAGCTCAATATAACTAACATCCCCAACTTACTCTCTCACCTGGTGGGATGTTCTTGCCCCACCTGCTGGCTTCTAGTGAGCATCACCCCTTTAAGAGTCCCTGCAAGTGGACACATTTTTACTCTTTCTCTTGTTGAGAAGACACAAAACCAGGCATGGGGAGGTGGTCTCTCCATGGCTCTCCATGCGCCATGGAGAGTTGCCCAGGACCTCAGTTGTAAGCTATCCCAGAACTTGTCAATGGGCACCAGCATGTGCCCACCAACAAAAGAACCCAATTATAGATAGGGTGGGGAACGGAGTTAGTTAGAAGGTACTGAATATGATTCGTCTTCCAAAATGGAAAGGTCATGGATAATGTCAAGAGTTGACAGATCAAAGATAAAACTTCTATAAACACATTATTTGGAGTTCTGGGGGTAATCACTGAGGAACTAACAACAGAAATGCCTCAAAGTGGTTATCCCTAGAGAGAGAGGACTTGGAAGGAGAGACCAGCCTGCCTCACATGCAGTCCCAAGACACAATTTAATCTTTTACCCTGTGCATGGATTTTATGATGAAAAATTAAATGATAAGTATTTGGATATCAAAAATATTGCATAATATTTTAGAATGACACATGCCACTTAAAGTTCTATTTAGAGGTTCAAGTTTGTAATGATATTTTATAACAGTTATCTTCTTGCTTTGGAGTTAAGCTTTATTTTCATCATTTCAATTTATTTCTAAATCACAAAATGGGACAAAACAACAAGAGAGTTAAAGAGAAGGAAACAGGAAAATAAAAAAGAACTGGAAGCCCTCCACAGTGAATTCAGCAGCCTTTTTTTTGTATCACTCTATGTACTTTAATTTTTATGTCCTTCTGGAAAAATTAAATCGGAACTCCCTTTATCACTTCTTCATTTCATTTTTCCCATTGTAAAAAGGGCAAGAGCTTAACGTGCCACAGACTAAAGCTGTAGGGGCAGCTGGACACACATGGGCAGAAGCCCGAGTCTCTGGACAGCTGGCCGGGTCTTCCACTCACATTTTCCAAAGTCCACGGTCCCAGGCAGCAGCTGGAACTCAGTGGGGCAGGTGAGGGGGGCAGGCAAGCTTGAGGGGTGCATGATGTTTTCTTCTGATTTAATGTTTAAAAAGAGGAATACTTAAGTATCAAAATAAAGTATTCCTCCAGTTTGTGTTTATCCTTTAGCCAGGAAAAAAAAATCCTTTTCTACACTGTGAGAACTGGATGTCTTTAGTAGCAGCAGTAGTAGTGGTGGTCATAGGAGGAGGAGGAGCAGGATGAAAAGAATAAAAGCAATTACTCAGAGGATGATCCATATTCAATATGGCCTGCTCACTAGCAGCACCAGCCTCACCCTGAAGCTTGTTAAAACTGCAGCATATCAGCAGCCCCCATCCCCTGATCAGAAACTGCATTTTAATGAGATGCACAGGGGCTGTGTGTGCACATTATGGTTTAAGAAGTGCTACTCTAAGGTACAGATTAGAGATTCTAGGTCAAGAAACTTCAAGTCCTGGTTCTCAGCCTTAGCTTAGAACCATCTAGAGCTTTAAAAAATGCTGATCGCTGGGCTCCACCCCAGAATAATTAAAGCACAGCTTCTGGGGCTGGGGTCTAGGCATGGGTATATTTCAAGTGTCCCAGGTGACATCAATGTGTGGCCAAGGCTTGGAACATTGAGTGATGCTGGGGGTTGCTCAGCTGTCTGTCCCCCACCACGTGCTGCCTCCTCCTGGCTGGGCTCTATAAAGAAAACCTACACATACTTCCCCTTGTCAAATCCACAATCATTCACAAAATGTCCTAAGACAGTACCAGATAAAACATGGCAGTGCCTGGGGTGGGGGTGGATTACTCCACACTTGTCAGAAACAAACCCACCGTGGGAAGGCTTATCCAGGTTCCTGGGAGAAAATGTAATTAAAAGATCCCATCTGTGAGGGCACCTGTGTGGCTCAGTTGGTTAAGCATCCGACTTTGGCTCAGGTCATGATCTCGTGGTTTGTGGGTTCGAGCCCTGCGCCAGACTCGCTGCTGTCAATGCAGAGCCCACTTCAGATCCTCTGTCCCCCTCTCTGCCCCTCCCCTGCTTGTGCTCCCTCAAAAATAATTTTAAAAAACATTAAAAAAAAGACACCATCTTTGAGTTACAAAGTAAATTGCTTTTCATTAAAGAAATGTCCTATTTTTGTGAACTACATCAAATGCTAATGCTTGTTGCAAAGAATGAATATTAAAATTTGCTTCCCTAAGACATTGAACAGCTTCAGTTGTATCCAGCAATGCTTTCCTCAAATGTGGTTTGAGAATTTAATCCAAATGGAAAGCACGGTCACTGGGTAGTCAATCAGTCACATTTCCTAGTTTTATAACTGAGAGACAAAATAAAATAAGGGTTGACAGAAGGTGCGCATGTTTCAAATACTTTTGCATGAGCCCGTCACCACCGCCAAATGTTAGCCTCTTGAGGCATAAATTAATTTACCACAAATGCATGCCGGGTTGTGTCTGGATTCTGCTCTGGTGAGCAGTAAGTGTTAGACTTTTGGACAACAGCTTAAAGAATGACATTTCTCCTACTTGCTGTGATTTTTACCCTTGAGCAGAATGTTTTTCTTGGAATGGATTTCCAGGAGGGGTTTCGGACACAATTCTGGTCATGTGTGCAGGCCTTGCGGGCACTTTTATGAATAGAGTGGCAGCTGTCCTGGTAGGAAGGCATGCTCTTAACCCCTAGAACGTGTGCCCCAGTAAACGCATTAACCATCAATCACTAAGATCTCCGTCTGCGGCCTCACCTGGTACTGCTGTCCGGTGCAGAGAATGAGGTGGTCATAGAGCACGATTTCCTCTTTGGAAACTACCACATGCTTGGCTACTCGGTCTATGGCAGTCATTCTACCAACCACCACATTGACCCAGGAGCACAGTGACATCAACGCATAATCTTTATCATTAAAACAGTGGCTGCAAAGAGAGAGGCTCCGTCAGTGACATTTGAGCAGCTGACAGTGGGCATTAATTAGACATCTGGTGAGCTGGTTCAAGTCCCCTCATGGGCCAAGTCTGTGCTCTTGATGTGACTTTACTAGGACCGTGGCTAGATACTGGATTTTTCATTATGAGACAGTCACAAACTGACATCTTCCCATTAAAGCTAAATCGTTCCAGCTGGCATAGGCCAGTCCACAACAGGGAGGGTGACTGTGTGTGTGTGCGCGTGTGCCTCTGTGAAATCATTAACGTACACTCTTTCTTCTGCTTCTATTTCATGGTGGGTGTAAACTTACTTTAGCTGTTGAGTTATCATATTGACCACAGACTGAAAGGGAAAGAGGAAGAAGAAAGTGACATTGTGGAGGATTCCCAAAGGCAGGGGTCAAGGTCCTGAATATTGAGACCCCTTCATATTTGCTAATGTTTACAGTAAATGACTCATTCTTAAAATTAGTGTATGGATTCAGGCCAAAACAACTACACATTTTATTTAGAGAAGATGTCAATTAGGGAGTTAGGTTTGCAGTGAGTACAGTCCCTGGAGACTTTTGGGATTTGCTCTATAGGGCAAAGGTGATTTACGGGGAACTAGTAGTTCTGCAAACAGTGGGTCCAAGGTGGACAGGTTTTCTTTTCTAGGTTCCATTTGAGTTTGAGCACTCTAGTGTGAGAAAAGTGGAGTTTTGGTAGATTTGGGTTTAAAGAGTTCTCTGAGGATGGTTTCCAGAATTTTCTGAAAGCTCTGACCTCATGTACGTGACCTTTTAATGATCCTGTTCTGAAGACCCAGAGTGTAGGGTGGCAGAACAGTACGTGTTTCATTAAAAAAAAAAATTTTTTTTTAATGTTTATTTTTGAGAGAGATAGAGAGAGACCGAGTACAAGTGAGGGAGGGGCAGAGAGAGAGGGAGACACAGAGTCCAAAGCAGGCTCCAGGCTCCACACCGTCAGCACAGAGCCCATTGCGGAGCTCGAACTCACAAACCATGAGATCATGACCTGAGCTGAAACCGTATGCTCAACAGACTGAGCCACCCAGGCACCCCAGTATGTGTTTCACTTAAATCAAGGCTTAACTGAGTCATGGTGTGTGTCCCAGTGCGACTGGACCCTGGGGACTCTGCATGACCTTTCAATAGTTCAGTTTCTTCACCTCTGAACAGGAGGTGACTGGCTTGTTCATTGTACAGGACAAATCTGAGAAGGTAAAAGATGCTGTTTTGTCAGTTGCGATGTATACATGAAGGGTATTATTCTAAATAATATTAATGATGCATAATCCTGTTTACCCTCCTTGGACGCCAACGGGATTGTGAAGTGGTAACGGGAGAACATTTTTTCTTTTTGATCCATGCATGAGTCTGCTCTCACCACACAAAAGGAATTCTCATAATGGATGTGCATTAGACCCTGTTACAAGGGCCTGTGAAAGAGAAGGGAGCTCTGAGTTTTGTATCTCTCCATGAAACAACATTTAAAAACAAGAATGTTTCTTTTTAATAAGAAAAGAAAATCAGGGGCTGTCCTGTCCCCGCAATATAACAGAGAATGGGATGAAATTCTCTTAAAAAAAATCATTTTGGTAGTTTAACAGGAACACATGAAACTCTGTTGATTTCACACATTCATGAGAGACCCACAGAGGACTGCCCTTATTTGCTACACAGTCTCTGCATAATAGGAATGGTACACTGTCAGCCGTCCAAGATGAGGAAAAATTAAATATAGTTAGTGCACAGGGATTAGTCTTATGAGGGTTTGCTCAAAGATAAAAGTTCTCAGGGGAAATCTGGGGAAGGTTAAGACAGTGTTATTTTTAATGACAGCAGGACAGTAGTGTTTATAATGTCAGAATGCATATTTCAGAGTTAAAATCTGAAGTTCTGTCCAGTGGAAATGGCACATGGAACATGGTATTTTGGGGAACCTTTGGAAACATTGGAATATGTGGGGTTCTTGCTTTTATCGTCTGTTACTACATTGAATGATAATAGTCCGTTTAAAGTATCACTGTGTAGGTGATTACAATCCATTCTGGATCTGCTTTACCCATCAGGTAGGTGAAATTAGACATTGGAGACTTATGGTGATACGTTCCCAAAATTGTTTCCTAAGCAGAGGTAATTAGGATTCTAACATGGCAGGGACTGCCTCATGGCTTGGTGACAAGAGAAATATCTCCACTAGAGTTCTCTGTAAAAGAGAGAAAGAACCAAAGAGGAAATATCAATAAAACTTCATGTCTCTCTCTCTCTCTCTCTCTCTCTCTCTCTTTAATGCTTATTTATTTTTGAGAGAGAGAGAGAGAGAGTAGGAGAGGGGCAGAGAGAGGGAGACACAGAATCTGAAGCATGCTCCAGGCTCTGAGCTATCAGCACAGAGCCCAATGTGGGGCTCGAACTCACAAGCTGTGAGATCATGACCTGAGCTAAAGTTGGACGCTTAACCAACTGAGCCACCCAGGCACCCCAAAACTTCATGTTTCTGAAGTCTCAAGTGAGCTTGACCTTGACTCAAAAATAAAGTGAAAATTTGTCTTCACAGAACATTCTGGAAGCAGGTAATAAGGAGGAAGAAAAAGCAGAAATGCAGGATGGGGAAATTTCTAGAAGGGAACATATGTGTAAAGTGGCCAGCTTGCCCCCAACACCCAGTGGTCAGAAGATTTAGCCCAAAGCTCTAGGTGCAAAATTACAAGCAAACTCCAGGGAGGCAATTACAAGCAGGATAGATCCATGCACTTCATGGAATCAGAACCCTTCAGAACTGGAAAAAAACTTGGAGGCTTTCATAAAGGATTTATTGTGGCACTCTCTGAAGAAGGAGCATCACAATTAACGTTCACTATTCAGGGCTGATTGTCCAATTAGTGGATTTCTCCTGTTTCCTGTTTCTCCTTTCCTCCCACTGCCTTCCTCTCTGCTGTATCCTGGCATGTCATTAGCACCTCTACAAGACACTGGACTGGGAAGGGTGAGGACACACAAAATGGCTATTCAAAAATTAGTAACAGCAATAATCAAAACACTGGTTACGGCAAAGTTCAAAGTTTGTATTTAGAATGAGGAATTTAAATTACGAAATTTATGGATGTCAATGCAATAGTTATTCTTAAACTCCATGACAGGGGTGCTTAAGCAGCTGACTTGGCTCAGGTCATGATCTCGTGGTTTGTGAGTTCAAGCCCCCAGTCAGGCTCTGTGCTGACAGCTCAGAGCCTGGAGGTTGCTTCTGATTCTATGTCTCCCTCTCTCTGCTCCTCCCCTGCTCACGCTCTCTCTTTCTCTCTCTCTTTCTCTCAAAAATAAATAAACATTAAAAAATTTTTTAAACTCCATGACAGAGATAATTTCCTTTATTGAGGTAGGAGGACCTTTTGAAAGGCAACATGCTGTTTGTCTTTCAATTTCTGGTTTCTAAGAATTACGGTAACATGCAGTTACCTACCCAGAGGCATCTGGCTGTCTTGTTTAGTCCCCATCTATGTAACCTGATTGAGAGGGTTTTTTCAGGTGCCTTTAGATGCAACCTGCATCCACTTGACATTATTTATTGAGCACCTACTATGTGCCAAGCACTGTTCCAGATGTCAGGGACACATTGGTTAACAAAAAAATGTCTGCCCTTGTAGAGTTTACATTGTAGGTTAAGGATTCAGAATATGAAAAATAAAAGCAATTTTGAAAGGAAAATTAGATAATATTTAGAAGAATTTCAGTAGCAAGAAAAAAAATAGAGCAGAGGAAGGACTGAAGTGTGTTGGGAGTGTTAGTTGCAAATGAATGGGTGGCCAGGGTAGGTCTCATTGAAAAGTTAACATTTAAACAAAGACTTTGAAAAAGAAAAGCAAAAACTCCAAGGTGGAGACCTGCCAGCTGTGTTTCACGAACAAAGAGGAGACTGTAGTGGTTACATTGGGGAGAACAAGGGCAAAAATGGTCAAAGATGAAGTCAGAGAAGTAAGCAGACAGGGATGGTTGTAGGTGGGAACATTCTAGAAGTTTCTATGAAGATGGAAATGTTCTGCAGCTGTGCTGTCTCATATTGAAGCTACTGGCCACATGTAGCTATCTGATCACTTCAAACATGGCTAATGTAATTGAGAGGCAGAATTTTTAATCTCATTTAACTTTACTGAAGTTCAATTTAAATAGTCCTGTGTGGCTAGTAGCCACCACATTGGTCAGTACAGTTCCAGGCTGTTCGGTAGTTGACATGATCTGATTCAAATTTTTGTGGCATTGCTCTGCTTTTGTGTTGAGAATGTGGAGAGGCGAGGACAGAAGCGGGGTCACCAGGTGACTTCCCATCTAGCCATATGCAGATCCCAGGCAGTCACACCAGCACAAAGTCATTTGCTAGCTCTTCTCTCCTGTAGCCTACCTAACATGGGGGTTGACTGAAATCTTTATCAAGCTGACTGAATTAAGTTCCTTGTGCGATGTTAATCAATAAGATCACCATTTCCTGGGAATCATCTAATTTAGAAGAAGGGCAATGAGAAAAAGAGACACACATGTGTTGATCCTCTAGCCTGTATCAGAACTTGCTGTTATAGTAATTTTAACAAAAAACTCCAGCAAGGCTGGCTTATCATCTGCTTTTCACACTCAAAAACTCCACTCAGAGACATAAAATCCCTTTTGTAATAGGGGAAATCCACCTGAATCTGAATCTGCATCCATCTGGCTGAAAACCCATGACTTTTTTACTGTCCTGATGATATCCTTAAAAAAAAAAAAAAAAAAAAAAGTTCACAGTCTCATAAATAAAAGTATTAGGTCAAAATAAGCCTCGTTCTGCTTGCAAGGAAGCTGCTGTTTTTCTCACTGTTTGAAGATCTCTTCATCATGGATTCTAAGACGAACACCCTGAGAAGGAACAATTTCCTTCCTCCTTGTTGGAAAAATTGGGACATTGTTTCTAGAGGCAGGGAGCCTAATAATTCTTGTACCCATGCTTTGCTACAGGAAATTATAATTAATGGAAGCTGTGTGATAATGAAATGGCATTTTCTAGAACAGATGTTGACAAATAGTGATTCTACTGGGATGCAACCAATGAAGCTTGCCCAGACTGGCAAGAAGTTTGTAGTATGATCAGCCCCTCATGACAAAGGCCCAGGGGGTAGGGGTGAGAGACCCACACCCCAGTGAAATGCCCTGCCTTTATCTCCCAACTCTGAACCTGGAGGGAGTCCCCTGGTCTGAAGCAAATACAGTCACCAAGCTCCCCTGTGCCGTAGTGACACTCTGAAGTGCAGGAGGTGGCTGTGTTAGTAGGCTCCATCCCAGCTGTTTAGAAGAGGACAGACATCTTCTCACAAATACAAAATGGCAGCCCAACTCTTCATTCCCTCATTAACAGGTTTGTACTTGTATCTTCTTTATTATTATTATTTTTTAATGTTTATTTATTTTAGAGAGAGAGAGCACAAGCTGGGGCAGAGGCCGAGAGAATGAGGGAGACACAGAATCCGAAGCAGGCTCCAGGCTCTGAGCTGTCTGCACAGAGCCCGATGCAGGGCTTGAACTCACAAACTGCAAGATCATGACCTGAGCTGAAGTCGAATGCTTAACTGACTGAGCCACCCAGATGCCCCTGTACTTGTATCTTCTAAGTGAGTCTGAACCGCTAAAGAAAAGTCTGCCACCCTTCCCTTGCCAGTCTGAAATCTACTACAGCTGACCCTTGAACAACACAGGTTTGAACTGTGTGGCTCCAGTTACACATGGACTTTTTTTCAATATATACAGTACAGGACTGTAAATGTATTTTCTCTTCCTTGTGCCTTTCTTAATAACATTTTCTTTTCTCTAGGTAACATACAAAACATGTGTTAATTGACTGTTTATGTTATTGGTGAGGCTTCTGGATAACAATAGGCTACTATTACTGGTTAAGATTTAGGGGAGTCAACAGTCACATGCAGATTTTGGAATGCATGGGGGTCAGAGCTCCTAAACCCCCCACCCTACCCTGTGTTGCTCAAGGGTCAACTGTATTTTGCATAGAAATGCACCCAAATGAGGACATTTGGCCTCAGAATGAAAAATCAAATGGAATTCTTACTCGCTTGCTAAAAACTTCCTTTGTTCAGTGCCCAGAAGCCTTTTTCCAGGAAGTCCATGGGTTGAAATCAGGGTGAGATTACTAAACTTCAGGTGAGAGCTGAGGAGAGAGAAGAAAACACACAAAAAAGGAGGTAAAGCTCGACTTGGTGAAGGTTTATTATAATTCAATTTAACCTTACCTTATGTATCATCCAATTGCTGAACTTTTCTTTTCAGCAACTCTTTTTGCACAAACTTTCCAACAGAACTAACCATGTCAATGAAAGGAGGGAGATGGCTCTGGAGCCTCTAACTGCAGAAACGTCCAGAAGCCAGAACACCAGCATGGCAGACACCATTTCATTTTTTTTTAATTGCCTCTCAGGGGGCACCTGGGTTGAGCATCCAACTCCTGATTTTGGCTCAGGTCATGATCCCAGGATCGTGGGATGGAGCCCCGCATCGACATTCCGGGGCCCGAAGCATGTTCATAGGCATCATCATAGGGATTAGTGTTAAAGATAGTTTGTGCTGGAAGTCGGGGGCAGGGTTCTATTATCCTCCTTTCATACAGACAAAAATCAAGCTTGGAAACAGGTAATTTGTTCACAGCTGAAGCTCATGGGCAGCAGAGCTGGAAGTAAGAGACATCTCTCTTCTGACCCCCAGCAGTGCCCTCTGCACTCACCTCACTGCCCTCTAACCAAGTCCTGTGAGTGACATTAAGTAGGACACCCAGGAGCATAAGCAGAGGCTGCTGAAGAACGGATGTGCTTAAGACTCACTCCATCTTTTCCCTTAAGCATTAAAATACTCCTGCTGCAAATTTGCCCTTCAGCTAAAGTCAGCAAAATTTTATGCGTGAGTTGATCTTTTCATAGGATGGTGAGAAAGATATTTTTCTCTAAAATCTCTTCTGAGTTTACACCTCCCCTTCAAGCAACCAAATGCCAAAAAAGAAACCTTCACCAAGTTCGAGGAAAACACCTGCCCTCCTTTCCCATGAGGAAACTGGAAATTTTCCAAATGTGGAAATGCTATCAATTTACTGACAATCTGTTAAGTACCACTACAAGCAGGAGACTTTCGGTAATGGCATGGGCCGGCAATGTAATAAATTCAACTGCACCTGACATTTAAAAACAGCTAAATATTATGAAAGGTTGTGCTCTAGGGTCTCGAAGGATGCATGTCATTTAAGAATGAATATTCTTATCTGATACAAAGAAAACCCAGCACATCTTCTCTAATCATAAGAATAAAATTTTTGAATATGTTCAAATAACATAAAGGTCACAATTAACCCCAGCTACTTAGGGCTCCCAGTCTGTAAATGCACACTGATGACAGGTCTTTAATTTATTTACATTTAATGGAAAGTGCAAAATGCAGCTAATAATACATGTTGATGCTCACATGAAGTTAGAATTTATTTTGGCTTTGGTGCCTATGTGATGGAAATGTGGTTTATGTTATACTAATAATAGTTATACATGGGCATTTTTATAGCTCTCTGTGAACAGGCAGCTTAGTAATTATCCAGCTATATCTTTTACTACAAAAACAATCCCTTTGGCACTGAATAATTTGAATGATCTAACAACATGGATCAAATGACTTCTAAATTGCCAAATTGCCACACTATAATATACTGAATTATGCAATTGTGCAATTAAAGACTTCTCCAAAAGCTTTTGAGTGGGGGTATTTTCTGGATTTTTATCTGTAAGGGCACCAAACTTTCTACTCCTTTTCTTTAGCCTTAGCCACTCTTATGCACTCTTCACGGTGGCTACTCTGGTCCTCTATCCAATCTTCAAGGTCACTAATTTAACCTTTCTTGTTTTCCCTCCCATCCCCTTTCCTCACTCTCAAGTTAGTTCGTACATCTCTCACACCATAAAGAAAACAAAGATGAGCCACCAGGCCTCCCCCCGCCCCGTTCCCCTTATAACCTCCAGAAACAACTATAAGAGCGTTCTTCCATTCCCTGTAATTCAAAAGACAGGTTCTCTCCACTAACCCTGTCTTCTCTTCATGTTCCTCTATCTTTCCTATTTTTTTAAGTAGGCTTCACACCCAGTATGGAGCCCAGTGCAGGGCTTAAACTCATGACCCAGAGATCAAGACCTGAGCTGAGATCAAGAGTTGGACACCTAACCAACTGAGTCACCCGGGCCACCCTCTCCCTATTTCTATGCCAGCAAATTGTCCTTACAACACTACTTATAAACCTGGAAGTAACCAGTTTATTTGCGATAGGGTGGAGCCATATAGTCAACAGGGGCCATGGCCTTGCTTATCTGCTACTCCAAGGGGGCTTCCATTTTCAATGTCTCCTCAGGCCCAAGGTAGCTCCTGGAGCTCCAGCCATCATATCCCATATCCACATTACAGGCAGAAGGAAGGAGGAATGGGTGGAAAAGGCTGTCCATTAAGAAGAGACTAAAATCCCATGTGACTTTTCTGCTTACATTGCCAGAACTCAGGGACACAGCCACATGTAGCAGAAAGGGAGCCTGGAAAATATGGTTTTTCAAAGAGAAATACAGTGGTTTTTTTTTTTTTTTTTTAAAGAACCATATTGCCCAATGTTCTGTTACCAAGGACAAAGTGCAGAATAAATACTGGGAAACAACTAGAAATCTCTACTCATACTGCCTCATGGAGGAAGGCTAGATGGGCTTAGAGGAGGAAATAGGTGGCTGACACCATGTGGTTCAAATGAGAAAAGGCAGATGTATGTGTAGGGTTCTGGGAACTGAAAGGGGAAGGGGGAGTCATCCAGGAGCTAGCAATGGTCAGATGCCATTACTGATGTGAATAGAAGAAATGGTGATAGCTGGGGCCAGGAAGGAGGCCCTACCCAAAAGCTGCAGCCAGAGAACATACTGTCTGCGGCAACATTATCTTCAGGTTCTCTCTTATTATTGCTTTTCTCACCAGCTCCTCCTCCTTTGCCCATCTCCCTGCTCACAAGCTTCCCAGTTTTCATGCCTATCTCCCTGGGTGATGTTATCTACCACCATGACTTCATCTTACGTATTTGCATGAAAGCTTCCTTCTGAGCTCAAAACCCAATTTCCAAGGGCCTATCAGTCCTAATGTGGCTGCTTCACAAGTATCCCCAAATCAGTATGTAGTCCCATTCCATTGCTCCTTTATTTCAGTCAAAGGCATGATCAACTAACCACCTCTCAAGTTAGGAATCTGAGAGCCAACTTCAGACTCCCACCCTCTTTCTCACTTTCCACAACCGGTCACCACATCCAGCCTCTTTTAAAGTTTATTTATTTATTTTGAGGGAGAGAGATAGCAAATGGGGAAGGGGCTGAGAGAGAGAGAGGGAGACAGAGAGAGAGAGAGAGAGAGAGAGAGAGAGAGAGAGAGAGAATCCCAAGCAGGCTCCACATCACCAGCACAAAGCTCAATCCCATGAACCTCGAGATCATGACCTGAACTGAAGTCAGACACTTAACCAACTGAGCCACCCAGGGGACCCGAAAACCTCTTTTTAAATTAAATCCAATCTCAATCGTTCCTAGTTTTAATTTTCCATGTTTGCTCACCACTTTGATAGTAGCAGAGCAGAGTGGCTAAGACTATGGGCTCAAGAGTCAGATAGCCTCAGTTGGATGCCAGCCTCTAGCATACTAGGTTTCTGACCTTGGGCGAGTGACAAGTTATTTAACCTCTCTGTGCTTCAGTGTCCTAGTCTGTAAAATGGGAATAATAGAACCTAATGCCTTATAGGGGTGCTGTGGGATTAAATGACGGTATCTGTAAAAACATTTAGAATATTGCCTGCTACATAAAACATTTTAAATGAATAACTATTTAATTAAAGTGATTTAAGATATTAAGTCCAAATTCATGAGCACGGTATATAAGGCCTTTGTACTGGGGGCTAAACTAACCTCATTAAACTTCTTGCTATTCAGTGAAGGTTCCCTCTTTCATGCCTTTCTATGAATGTGTCCACTTTTTCCTCCAACCTTGTGTTTTTTTAATTTAATTTTTTAATCTGACTCAGAAACATCCAAACATTTCTTAATTTATAACTAAGAATATTGGTCCAAAATCATAAAGTTTATAATGTGCAGTTTTAGTAGATTTTAGCTCTTCTGAGGGTGACATATGGAGATCAAATGTTTAAGACTTTTAATCTGATGACCAGTGAATATTTTAGAAGTTCCTACAAACAGAACAGTGAGTCACAGGGTACATCTTGGATTTGGGCATACAGTAGACAAAATGGCAGAACAGCAGGACCACAGAGACAACACCGTTCTCAGATCTAGTGGTGTTGGCTTACTGTATATAAACAATACTAACATCACTGTGAGTCCTCTGCTCCAAAATCAAAGGTCACTGTGTCGTGAAAAAAAAAAAAAGTTCAAGTGAAGTGCTCAAGCCAATGAAACATTAAACAAGCGCACCTGCATTTTCGCAGCGGATAATTCCAGTGGGGATTTCATGTTGCTGTGGATACAAGGGGAGGAACAGCTCAGAGATACGTGTAAAGCAGGGAGGGATTAGAGTATCCAGGGAAATAAGTAAAAGGTATTGCGTTTCATTCCATGCTTCAGGGGGACAGCTACAAAATTAGGTCTAAACATCCTTATCCTTCAAATAAAGAGGTCACATTGCCAATTTACTGTGAGCATGATAAAAGAAACATAAAACTTTTCATGTTGCTTACCCTTCTGGGCAGTATAAACCTGTCAGCCTGCCAAGTGAATGCTTATTACTTTTATTTTTAATTTTTTCCTGGCTGGGTTTTTTGTTTTTTGTTTTTTGTTTTTTGTTTTTTTGTGGGGTTTTTTTGGCATAGCAAGGGCAACCAAAGCCAGTGATTTAATTAACTGCTTTCATTAATGCTTTTATTTGAATAGATAATGTAGAGAGAGAAAATAATTATCCCACATCAATCTAAATGTTACAATTTACTAAAATCTCTGCTTTCTGAATTGTTCAGAACAATGACAAAAATGTTTACCAAATTACAGTAAATCCTAGCTCAAGACAGCTATTTAACTTAACTGCTTATTTAAATAGTCAAAAAATAACTCCGATCTGATTCAGTCTTAATGCTATCACATAATGTCACAAAATTAATGGTGACATGCTATAGATGGAACCTAAAAGTTGGGAACTCCCAATACCAAAAGAAAAATGGAGGGCAAAACAAGTCAAAATATTTATAAGTTGTTTAAGAGAATTTACCAGGTTCTCCCTGAAAAATTGTTAACTTTCTTCAGCAATATTATTTTGTTTAGCTCACAAAGAGATTTGTTTGACAATGTCCTTGGCCACTTCCTGTTTGTTGTCTTAGTAAAAATAGCCCAACAGCTGCATCCATGGCCTCCTGGCTGTCAGTAGTGGCACACTCGGACCTCCAGGGGGAGACCAAAGAAAGAAAGACCTGAAGAGGGTGGGGTCAAGGATTCTGAGCACTTCTAAAAGTGGGGGAGTGTTCATGGGGCAAAGAAGAAGTTCAAATCTCTCTCCCTGACCTTTTTTCTCTCTTCTCTTCGGTGCCATATTGCATGGCTCTCCTATTCATGGGAGCCCCAGTAGGAACCAGGGTGGGGCCTGGAAAAAGGGGCCAAGAAGCAAATCTCAAACCTGCCTGAATCCAGGCTTATGTCCTGGGACAAGGATCTAGAATCAACACTGAACCCAACAATGTCTGTTTGCCGGTGCTTTGTGAATTCTTCAGGGACCCTTCAGGGGAGGGGGTGGTGGCCAGGGTAAGGGACTGGGGGAGGGGGGAGGGAGAGGGGAAGGAAGGTATGGGGATTCAGGAACTCAGATGAAAAGCTTGTGTATCTCTGCATAAAAATAACACATAAATCCTAACTGAAAAAATGAAAATGAATGTAAT
This sequence comes from Puma concolor, assembly GCF_028749965.1. Taxonomy (NCBI): domain Eukaryota; kingdom Metazoa; phylum Chordata; class Mammalia; order Carnivora; family Felidae; genus Puma; species Puma concolor. Next base: position 96,052,049 of record NC_141669.1, read on the forward strand.
GTTTGAAATAGTCACTTAACGAATAAGAATAAAATTTGGAAGTCCAGCAAAACAAACTAAGATGAAATTGGATTTTGCTTTATAATTTACGGGAAATGATTATGTACATATGAGTAAAAATGTTACACATTTGTACTCTGATCATATTTTTATATACATGGAGCATATATAAGATGTAGATACTAAGACAGCAGTTATGAAAGACCAGCTGGAAAGCCTCTGCACACAAGAGATGGCAAAATGTAAGACACCAATCGATCAGTTCCTTAAGACTGGAACAGAGCATTGTGGGGATCCAAAAGTGATGAGGTCACTTGTGGAGGTGTGGGGTGGGGATAAGGACAGGTTTGTTGCTTGGGGCAAATGCTCGTGGTTACAAGGCTTTATAGACACCATATGGTCAGGTTTCCTCATGCATGGCATTTATATATTCTTGAACCTTTATTCTTAATGGTGATAGTTTAAGCATGAAGTATATGAGATGCTTTCTACTAGGTCCAATTTAGTGTGTAAATACTATGATATGGGGTAATGACTTCAGCTATGTCATGTTTAATGATAAGTTAATAATTATGCCTAGTAAGTAAGCCCTGAAGTAATGATATGACATAGAAGTTATATATGATTTGTTGAGAATTAGAAAATGTGGTTTGGAAAACAAGCTCATAAAAACAGGTTAATTGCAATGAGCAATTATAGGGGGAAATACGTTTCCTTACAGATAAGAGCAGCCAATTTTGAGGAAATGTCTACATAAATGGTTACTATACCCAGGTGCATGTTAGAATTACCTGGGGATTCTTAAAAATACATATTCCTGGAATTGTAGCTTCAGGAATAGGGGCCCAGGAAACTCTTTTTATAACTATCACCTCCACCTCCACCCCCATCCCAGCCCCACCCCCACAAATAGTTTTGATGTACAGAGTTGTTAAGTCTGGAATTTTCACAATCTGTTGCTTAGAGAAAAAGTTGCTCAACATTACGCTCATGTCTAGGACGCTGATCATAACATGTTTCTCCATCATTAGTTCTTAAAATAAAAGGAAACTCAGGGCTTTTTTTTTTTTTCTTTTTTTTTTTTTTTTTTTTCTTTTAGCACAAGTGCCTTACTATGTTGGTAAGGATTGGAAAGATTCTGGTCGTCCTTTTGAAAGAAATTATCTTCAGAGAATTTCAGTTAGGGATTAACACGGTCTTCAGAAGCCATGTGCCCAGTAACTGGCCTTGCCTTGTCTGGGTTTCAACGGTGGCTCCAAGCGCTCCAATTCCCCAGAGGGTATGACTACCTGACACCTCTACAGAAGGACTACCTGACACCTCTACAGAAGACACCTCTACCACGTCTCCAGGCTTCTCCAAACTGCCACCCAATATCAAACGGTGTACGAGAAGGGCCAGTTTGACACCTCCTTGTTCCCTCAAAGTGCTTGTAGTCACTTCTGTAATCGGTTGAAGGTATAGGGATGCAAGAAAGTGACTAGTGGATTCAGAGCTGATTCGGGGTCAGGGAGCTGTGACTGAGTGTGTACGGTGTCCTTTGTCTTTTGGGAACTGAGGCTGCACATGAGAAAGGTGCGGACAGCAGGATGGGGACAGTTGGCATTGACCTAGTGCCTCTAAAGTCCGAGTTACTCCTGGAGGGCTTGTTTAAACAAAAATCCGTAGACCCCATTCTCCAGGTTTCTGATACCGTAGGTCTGGGGTGGGACCTGAGAATTTGTATTTCTATAACAGGTTCCCAAATGATGTCCATGTTGGTGTTCCATTTTGAGAACCACTGTTCTAGGCACAGAAAAGTGAGGGGCTCCCAGTGATTTTGGGTGCATAAGAAAGGTGGGTAGAGTTTAATATAAGTTTCAATGAAGGAAGTATATGATCCATTAAATACTTGAGACACATAAGTAAAAAGTGAATTTTTTGTTTTTGGCCTTGTTTTTTGTTTGTTTTGTTGTTTTGTTTTTAATGCAGTGGAATTCCTGGATTTGGGGTGTGGGGTGCACTCAGAGCCCCCTCAAGACTTACATGATAAACTTGAGGTTAGTGGCAAAAGAGAGGACCCAAAATATGTCCAGATTAATGTTTGAAAAGCATCCAAGTATCATGAAAGGGCTTAAGAAACATCCATTGGCAGCCCATTAGGTAGTGATGGTCAGTGGGAGCCAAAGATGTGGCCATTATGACCATGAGAGTCTTTGGTCCATAAGGGATTTCTATCCCTCAGCCTGGGTAGACAGCTAACAGGGCAGGGCATAACACCAGTTTTCTCTGCAGTCAAGCACTTTTGCAAAACAGAAACACCACAGAGCATTGGTCGGCTTGCTTGGTACTCCTGATGATAAATCCGAGATGGTAGCCATTTTAACTGAATTTCTTTTTTTTTTTTTTAATTTTTTTTAACATATTTATTTTTGAGACAGAGAGACAGAGCATGAACGGGGGAGGGTCAGAGAGAGAGGGAGACACAGAATCTGAAACAGGCTCCAGGCTCCGAGCTGTCAGCACAGAGCCCGACGCAGGGCTCAAACTCACGGACCACGAGATCATGACCTGAGCCAAAGTCAGACGCTTAACCGACTGAGCCACCCAGGCGCCCCTAACTGAATTTCAAGAGAACATCTTTGCCAGACCAGGATCTCTAGCAGGGAGCAGACACATATACTGGCAAGAAACACCTCTGATTCATCCTTAATCGTCAGGGGAGAGAGTATCTTCCATATGAAGACCCTACCTCCCCAGGCTCTTCCCTCCTATTAGAGACAATGTGAGGCTCCCACAAGGAAACTGGATATGTAAATTTAATTAGTGGGGAGGTGCCAGTCTAATAAGCTTGGAGTGATAGGCTTTACCAGATGCTTTGTGTGTTATCACCTGATTTAACCCTCGTGCCAGTGTAGGAGGAGAGATTCTGGGTTCTCTCCCCATTGTACAGGTGAAGAAACAGGTTCACAGACTTTGGATGATTTTCCTGAGCCCCATCAAGTCATGGGAGAGCTCTCTAACTCAGTGGTTCCTGGATCCTGACCCCCAGGGGTGTGAAAACACAGATTCCCACACCTCCCCCTGCATTTCTGATTCAATCCTTATAGGGTGGCATCTGGGTATCTGCATCTCCAACAGATCCCTAAGCAATGCAGAAGTGCTGGTCCACAGACCACAGTTTGAAAACTACTGATCTAACCTTATCTCTGTCCCAAATTAGAAATAAAGTATTTGCCAACACATGCTTTTAAGGCCACCTTTTCTTCCAGCCAAGGTTTCTGGTGGAGTACACTGGATCCTCTTTAGAGCTACAAGAATGCCTGGGAAGAGAGGTGGCCTTGAAAACTTCTTGACACAGTCTTCTTATCTAGCCTTGCTTTTTCTCTGCCTTCATCTCTGCCCCTGTATTTCACCAAAGGACAACTGAATATTAATTAAGAACAAGACTAGGGGCACCTGGGTGGCTCAGTCGGTTAGGCTCAGGTCATGATCTCACTGTTGGTGGGTTCAAGCCCCACGTCGGGCTCTGTGCTGACAGCTCAGAGCCTGGAGCCTGTTTTGGATTCTGTGTCTCCCTCTCTGTCTGCCCCTCTCTGCTCACACTCTGTCTCTCTCTCTGTCTCCAAAATAAATAAAAATTTACAAAAAAAAAAAAAGAAAGAAAGAACTGACTAAAGAAATTGGGATGGTAGGGAGCCTACCTATATCAACTGCAAAAGGTTCTCCCACCCCACTGCTTTCCTGTTCCTGTCCGCCTGGGGACATCTTTTGACCATGGGAGCTGGAGGGACAGGCTGGAAGAACAGTTCAGGGTGACCATGTGACCAGAAGGACAGGAACTGGTGGGTAAATACCGCAGCTTCCTCACACAAAGAGGGACCACTCTCCATTGTGTCCTTTGAAGGGTCCCAGTATAGGATTGAGTCTCAGTTGCCCACAGCAACCTGCTGACAAATGCTTTTTGGGGGTGTTGCTGACTTCCCTCCCTTTCCCACCTCACCACCCTGCTCTCTCAGGTGATTTCCTGGGATGGCGCCCAAATAAACTGCTTGCATCCACATTCTTTGTTTTCAGCTTTTGAAGGAATGTAACCGAAGGCAGGTGCCGACATCATCATTTGAAAATGAAACAATAGTAGAGGGTGGAGACGGAGTGCGTGAGTTTATTACTCAGTTGACACCTGTGGTTATGTTTTGTGTGATCATGAAGAATACATTCCCTAATTAACATCCTTAGCCTCAAAGAATCATGAAAAAGCCCCACAAAAAATGACAATAAGCTGATCCCAAAAAAGGCCTAATATTGCTCAAAGAGTCTTGCTTTTCTTTTGTTCGGAGTCTCTAAAGTGGTGAAGGTAGGAGATAAGAAGAGTTATCCTGAAATGAACAGGAGTGGATAATTTCAATAAATGAAGATTTTTTTTCATTTATAATTAATTACATTTAAATATTGGATTCAGTTAGGAAACTCGATTGTGATTCACAACACCAGGGAGTCTGGTCATTATTTTCCAGTGGCAGAATGTCAGGTCTTTCTGCCTGGGAAGGCCAGACCCTCTGAGCTTGACACGTAGCTGTCCCTACTCCCCACCCCACTCCAGCCACAAGACGGGCCTCCGTATGGGCCCCTGACAGGTCCCATTGTGATGCCAACACAACAATACGGCAAGACGCGACCTGCCCAGTCTGCCTGCTCCCCAGGCACCTGGGAGGGCAGCGCTGCACGTGCCACGGGCCTGGCCACCACGCTGCATTTGCCCTCGTATCAAAAGGACAATCAGGGAGAGCACATGTCCATCCGTTCACGGGGCGAGACCAACAGTACAGAACAATGGCAGTCACCAACCTGTTCACTGGGGTTTAGCTCTGAGCTCAGCAAGTAAGCACTATTTAATTAGTCACCTAATTAGTGACAGGCCACACTGAAGGTTTCAGATGTCCTCAGACAAACGTAAAGATAAAAAAGTCTAATTAAGCTGCAAGCGCTTTGCTGGCTGCTGCCAGATCCCACAGCTGTGCCGGATATGCAGCCCCATAACAGGAGACCTGGTCATCCGGGCACAACTGCGGCTCTGCAAACGTGACCTCCTCAGTTCAAGCTATTCTTAGTGGCCCCCACTCACCCAACCTGATGAGGGATCCATGTTTAGGTAGAAAATCAGAGATTTTACCCCTTGATGAGATTCTTTGGGTTTGTCTTTGTTTGTTTGTTTGTTTGTTTTGTTTTTGTTGAGAAAACTCTTTGTGGTGGTAGAAGTGGAAGAGGTGGGCCTGGGCCCTCCCGCCCATCAGCGCTTTCTGTGAATCCAAGTGTGTGTTTCTCTAGGCGCACAAAGGGTTGTTGGGATACCACCCGGGGCTGCTTTCAGTCACTGTCATCCCAGGATGCCACTGCAGGCTCCTCAAGAGATTCTTTACCTCAGAATTTAATTAGGAAGGATTTTAAAACAATGGATTAAAAGGAGCTGCTCCATAATTAGGAGTAAATAATGTAACGCACTGAAGCAGGGAGACACAAGAGCTGAAACAGAATAAACCAGTAACTGCTTCAGCTCAGTGAGTTCATGCCCTAGAGATAGCGAAGAAACCGTTCTGTGTAATTTATTTGGGGGGGGGTGCTATCTACTTGGGACACTGTCTGGGACAGGGCCTGGGGCTCTGCATTGCTAGCGAGCTCCCAGGTGATGGTGACGCTGCTGTTCCACAGGCCACACTATAAGAAGGACGTGAAACATAACATGAGTCCACAGACCTGGTTCCCACCCACCCTTTTGGGGGCATGGCATTTCTCCTTTTCTCTTTAAAAAATGATTTTGGAGTACTTCAGTGGAAAGCTTGAAGTATTCAAAGCATGACATTTTGGGGGTTCGGCAGAGAGGGACTTCATGCGTGAGGTGGCTGGTGAAAATATAACCTCTTAACATTTTGTGGGAAAGAGCCTCCTGCTCTCTGAAAAGAGCTTTCAGACTTCGTTGCAAAGCTCTCCTCCAGGAAATAGTGTTTCCCTGACAGGTGATAGATGCTCACCTCCAGGCCTGGCTGTGAACCAAGAAGATGAAGTTCCTTTTAGGCCTCAGATAAGATTGGTGTTCCTTGGGTGACAGAACTTTGGGCTGGCAGGACCATGGGAGTCCCTGCCATGACCTTCTCAGCACAGTGAGGAAGACAGGCCATAGCACTGATTGGCAGCAGAAGGGGGCTGACAGCTGAGGCCAGGTTCTTTCTGCTTTTCCCCATGATTGGGGTTTTAGACAAGTCTTATTAATACAAGTACTAAGAAGGATAATATATATGAAATACTTATACTGTCCAAGCCAAGAACATTCATTCTCAAAGAAGTGGGGCAGCCAAGTGAACATGACCTATCAATCATGAGAACCATAATTTAAAAATAGTTCAGGTCTATCATGTGAATGTCTTGGGATGCTGAAGAACCTAAATAATTCACAATAAAATGTCTTAAGAACTGCCTTTCCCTTCCAATTCACTGCCCTCTACACCATAGGATAAGTAGGGGTTTCCTCCTCTTCATGCCCTACACCAAGTAAGTTCCCCTGGCCCTGACTCGATGCCAGCTGTTGGTCTCCTACTCAGCTCCTGGTGATCACCATGGAAATCCGTGCCCTACAGGGAAGGTTATCAGGAAAGGCCAGGATATGCATGTGGCTTGAGCCCACACTGGCCATAGGGTGGGATGTTGGGGCCCAAATACATTCCCTCCTGGGCTCCTCTTGGAGTTTCTTGGACACAGTATCCTGAGAAGATAAATGCATATGCCCTGGGGCACGGGGAACAAATTAGCTGAGGCTCACCCTGACCCTGAATTACCCTACACCCCCACCCTTCTCCATCAGCCAGTCAGGAGCCTCAGGAAGCCTGACAGAGTTTGCAGGAAGCTGTGAGAGCAGGGCTACCGCTCTTTAGCTCAGCCCTGGAAGACTGAATAGGGGTGGAAGGGTGGGAGAACCCCAAGGGATACTGGTATGTGTCCCTAAGAAAACACTTGTCATACATGTCACTGGGAACCGGGGGCCCAGGAGACCTTGACCGGGTAAGGACATGAAGATGCAGGGGGACCCACAGGCCTGACAACCAGAGATAAGGTGTGTGTGCAGATGTAACTGGATGGGTAACAGCAAAGGACCCAGATAGAATGCTTTACAAAAAAAAAAAAAAAAAAAATTGAAACATCATGTTCACTATTCCCCCCTTGCATAGAGCCTTGTCCTACCGTATTAGTTGATGACTAAGGGCAAATCCCTTCAGCTCCCCTAGTAGCACCTTAGCACTTGAGGAAAGAAGGATGTAACAAGGGGTAAGAATTTGTACAAGGATTGCCTTTGGTGTCCTTTGAAGAGGACAAATGCTTTCTAATTTTTTTGCATGCACACAACACGAGAACAAAGAGTTGTCTGTTTAGATTCCAGATGACAGGATTATCAGGCTTTCTGGAAAAAGAGATTGCTGTACTGGGCCTCAGATGGGTTTTGGAGGAACTGAAGTGCCTCAGCTGAGTCTGATAGTGTGGTGCAGGAACTCAGGAGGGCAATTTTTCTAAATCTTGCCTCTAAAATCTGGATTCAATCCTCATTGGGGGCCAGTGTCTGGTGATCACTTCCATTTCATTTCGGGTCAAATCATTTATAACATCTAGTTCAAATGCAGTTAAGCTGGTAAGTAAAATATGCAGTAGGTTACTATGGTGATTGCTAATTTAAAATAATTAGGGAAAATAATGAGAAAAGTATTTCCTCTGTGAAGGATTCAAGATCCGTAAACTGATACCAGTCTATTTTTAGTATACGTAATCTGTAACGATGACAGAGAACTGTGAGTACTTTAAAATGCTTTAAAAAGGTCTGTCTGATTGAGGAATTTAATCAACCAAGTACTTATATCCAAATTTATTCTTGTCTTTATTAAATCTAAGTTGATTCCACAAAAAGAAAATGATATGTGTATATCTTAATGTAATCATTTAAAATAAGACCATGACTAAGTATGTAGCTGAATGAAGATTTCAGACCTGTTTCTGGTAACTTCTTGACTACTATTTCACACGTCCACACTGATAAATCACTCAGAAATGGTCACATATGACTTGCTGCTCAGAGTCTTAGATGAAGAGACCCCTCAGAATGAGGAGAGCCCTCAAACTGTAGTGTGGCACACACGGGAAAATGGATGCTCCTGGGTGCTTCTCATTATTTCTTTCTTGCAATGAAAGATTGCTATAGACTGACCACAATATTTAAAGCATGTGAGCTCTGTTGCTAATTTCAATAATGACATGTGACTTATTTCTGATTAACTAGGGGTATGATCCAGATAACTGAACAAATTGGCTGGAAAGTGAAAAAAATCTTTATCTGGTTAATGTGATGTCAAATGAGCAAAGTAACCATTTGGGATTAGCTTGTCTCCTTATCAACTAAGTGCAAACACCTGGTAGGGGTCATTTCCTCCACCCCTTTCCTTGTCTAACCCTTAACCCTCACCCATCTTCTTTGGACCAGTACTTTTGCTGGCTTCTGGAGGAGTGCTAGTGGGGAGCTTTTTCCCATCTTCTGCTTATCTTTTAGCACCTACAGTTTTGAACAGGAGCTAAAATTTCTCATGTGATCCTGAGCAAGAGATTTAGAAAAAACTGGACTCTTGATTCAGGAGTCTGTGGTTCTCCAAAGCCAAGCTCTTTTAAGACATCTATGAGACTATGAGACTTTATTGGGGCACCTGGGTGGCTCAGTCGGTTAAGCATCAGACTTTGGCTTACGTCATGATCTCACCATTTGTGAGTTCGAACCCTGCATCAGTCTCTGTGCTTGGAGTCTGGAGTCTGCTTCAGATTCTGTGTCTCCTTCTCTCTCTACCCCTCCCCCACTTGTACTCTGTCTCCCTCTCTCTCAAAAATAAATAAACATTAAATTTTTTTAAAAAGACATCTATGAGAGTTTTTTAAAAAAAAATAAATGAGCAGGGATGCCTGGGTGGCTCAGTCACTTAAGCATCCAACTCTTGATTTCAGCTCAGGTCATGATCTCACAGTTTGAGTTCGAGCTCTGCGTCGGGCTCCTCACAGCGTAGAGCCTGAGATTCTGTCTCTCCCTCTTTCTGCCTCTCCCTTGCTCTCTCTCTCTCTCTCTCTCTCTCTCTCAAAAAATAAATAAATAAACTTTAAAAAAATAAAAAAAAAAATGAGGAAACCAAGTCTGAGAGAAAATGAGGTAACACATCTAGGGTTCCGCATCATGTGCTGGTGATGCCAGGCCATGAACCCAAGTTCTTGGACAATAACCCAGGGCTCTTCCTGTCAATAAGGGGCTGAAATTCAGTGAGTAGAAGGAGAGCTAGTCAGGGGAAGCTGAGAATTCTCGGGAATCACCTATCAGTAAAATGTGCTCTTAAAGGAAACCCATTTAGTGCTGTGAGGATTAAAAAAAAACAGCACTGAAGGGATGCGAAGGCCTCAGTCTTCCCTGGGGGGTTTTACTCTGTTCCCTGACACCTAAAATGCAGGGTATGGAAGAAAGGTCCTGGCTTGTCTGCCATTTCAGAAAGCCTATTTGTGATGTGCAGTGTCAAAACTGGTTCCCAAATCTGCCTGATCATATGGAGCACTTGCTAAAATGTAGATCCCCAGAGCCCTCCCCGGGAGTTCCTGATTCTGTGTTCTGTATTCCTGTCTGGTGCTGAGTCTGGGAGTCTAACAAATGCTCTAGGTGATTCTTATGATTCAACCAATGAGGGAAACACTAGTATAGACTAGTGTTGGCAAAATTCTAGAAAGGGTCAGAGTGTACGTATTTTGAGCATTGCAGGTTAAACAGTCCCTGTCACGGTCTCTCAAATCTGCCACTGTATCAAGAAAACAGAGACAACATATAAATAAATGTGACTGTGTTCCAATAAAGTTTTATTTACAAAAGCAAGTAGAAAGCCACATTTGACCCAGGAGCTATAGTTTGCCAACCCTCAGTCTAGAATATTTCACTGCTTCATCAATCCACCTAGGCAAGGTATATGGGGTGGCAAAAAAACTTCAGGTCTTTTCTTTCAAAACAACCTTTCAGGTATAGAAGAGAAGAGCCTATTTAAAAACAAACAAATAAAGTAAAACAACTCACCAAAATACCAGCGTCTCTAGGAAGGAAATTCCAACACTGGATGCACCAACCACAACAATCTTGGCATTGACAGTTATTTTCGGTTCCAATGTTAGTTTTCTATTTGTATGGTTCAAGGCATAACCCAACTAGAATAAAAGATACAAAGAAAAAGAGAGACTTAAAGAAGATATAGCTGAGTCTGTGCTCCCAGATTGGCAATTATGTAGAAGAGTTATTTAACCAGGACACTACTGGCAAATCAGACTAAATGCCCATGCACAGCCATAGTGAAATTTATGGAAAATAATTTTTAAGATATTAACATGAGTTTGGGAAAATACCTAATACCTAGTCTGCCTCACATAAAAATGCTTGGTTTACATAATTTTTTTCTTATTGCTGATGGATGTTTCTTACAAAACTGAGGCCCTTTATGATTAGAAACAATGAGGTAAATAATCCCACAAGAAGATAGACAAGTTGCTCCTTAAGAATCCATAGTTTTATGAAAGGTCTCAACCTCTCCTTCTGTCCAAGATCACCCTGAAAACTTGAACAACAATGAGATTACAATTGTTGGGTAATTTAAGGCAAATATTAATTCTTTCCATTCTGCGTCCCTCACATCACTTAGCCCAGTGCCTTGCACACATGTGTTCAGTAATTTGTAGAATGACAAACCTTAGTTGAATGACAAAAACATGTTGGATGATTAAGAGTTATTCAAACTTTCAGATGCTCTGAGGTCAAGGAGAACTCTTAGAAGCAGAGAAGGTAACTGGCGATCATTTTATTTTTTCTTAATTTTTTTTTTAATGTTTATTTATTTTTGAGACAGAGAGAGACAGAGCATGAACGGGGGAGGGGCAGAGAGAGAGTGAGACACAGAATCGGAAGCAGGCTCCAGGCTCTGAGCCATCAGCCCAGAGCCCGACGCGGGGCTTGAACTCACGGACCGCGAGATCGTGACCTGAGCTGAAGTCAGACGCTTAACCGACTGAGCCATCCAGGCGCCCCTACTGGTGATCATTTTAATGCCCATGTTTGGAAAACTTTCTTGAGTTGATTTATTTGATTCACTTTCCTGCAAAGGCTTCAGTGGAAGCAGTAAATGTATGAAGGAAAGATTTACAAAGAGATAAAAAGAGTAGGGTATTCTTGAAAGGATGTTCTATTGTGTCGATAGTCCTTAGTTCTATTTTTTTTTAAGTTTGTTTATTTTGAAAGAAAGGGAAAGAAAGAGCATGTGGGGGAGGTGCACAGAGAGGGAGAGAGAGAGCGAGAGAGAAACCTGAGCAGGCTTTGCATTGTCAGTGAACCCATGAACCATGAAATCATGACCTGAGCCAAAAACAAGAGTCGGATGGGCTCCCCCCACCGACTACCCCCACCTTTTTTCAGTTTGACCTTAGTTCTATTTTTAATTCATTAATTCAACACACATTTTTATTTGATGTCTGGAAGAATTACAACTGACTTCTCATCAGTTACAATGGAGTCCATAAGGCAGTGGAATGACAGCCACACCAATGCACCCCACTCAGTTAAATTCTCATCACATCAGCATTAACTCATCCTACAGCTCAGAGATATTCAAATTCCAATAGACCAAATCTATTTTGAATTTTCTTAAAATCGTGAGTTACTAAGAGTTTGGAAATCCAGTAGGCTAATGGTAAAGTCCTATGTAAAGCTTGGCTCCCACTGACCTTCCAGTGCCTGAGGTAGCTTGGATGTGGCCACATGCTTTGCCATCCACCAAGGAACATGTGAAATTTAGAGGATAGAACCCTTATCTCTAGCTCTAGCTAGCCTAGCAATATGGAGGTAGGTCTTGACCCAAATAATGTAATATAATGTAATGTTTGGATATTTTAGACTCTCCATAATTAATGCTGCTGGTGCCTTTCAGCATACTCCCACCTTTAATGAGGCACACCATGAATTCTGGAAGATATTGAGCTTGCTCCCATCTTTAAGAGGGGACTCCAGTTGACATAAACCAAGTCACATAACCATACCCTCCTTGCTCAATAATTGGCCCAGAATAGACACATGACCTATGTTGGCCTAATCAGACTGAATCCCAGGACTTTTATATGGTGGTTGAAAAAGAGAAACCTCTTGCCTTCTAGATAGTATTGGGGTATAGATGTGAAGCCTGAAATGGTATAGTCATCATGACACCAAGCAGGAAACAATCTTGGTTGAAGCCCCAACAGAATCACAGAGACATGGAACAGAAATTCCTTTCAGGGTTCTTGGGTAGCTCAGCCAGTTGAGCCTCCAACTTTGGCTTAGGTCATGATCTCACAGCTTGTGAGTTTGAGCCCACATTGGGTTCTGTGGGGCTTGCTTTGGATTCTGTGTCTCCCTGTCTCTCTGCCCCTCCCCCACTCGTTCTCTCTCTCTCTCTCTCTCTCTCTCTCTCTCAAAAATAAATAAACATTAAAAGAAAAAGAGGGGCACCGGGGTGGCTCGGTTGAGTGACCAACTTTGGCTCAGGTCATGATCTCATGGTCTGTGGGTTCAAGCCCTGCATCCGGCTCTGTGCTGATAGCTCAGAGCCTGGAGCCTGCTTCAGATTCTGTGTGTCCCTTTCTCTCTGCCCCTCCCCCATTCATGCTCTCTCTCTCCCTCTCTCTCTCTCTCTCAAAATAAATAAACATTAAAAATTAAAAAAAAAAAAAAAGAAACTCCTTTCACACTCTGAAACCCACACTGCCTTTGGAATCTTCAATCATATGAGCAATAAATATCAGTCAGCTATTACCACAGTAGTGCTACATAACAAACTACCACAAAAGGCATTGGCTTAAAACAGCTGTTGTTTTTCCTCACTCAGGCATCTCTGGGTTACAGTACATCTGAAGGCTGGATTCAGCTGGGTTTGGCTCCAACTTGCAGATTCCAGATTGGCCTCACATCTCCCTGTCTTTATTTTGATTAGAGATAGCTGGTGAATGTTCTTCTGGCAATGGTAGAAGTGCATAAAGTAAGACTAAGCAATACCTCTTCAGCCTGGCCAAAGCAAGTCATGTGGCTGAGCCCACTACCCATGAGATGGGGAAGGAGATTCACCTGTAGTGGGAGGAACCTCAAAGGGCAGAGCTCAGGGAGAGAGGAATAGCTGGGGAGAAGGATGCAGTCTACCACATTTCCTCAGTTGTTTAGGACAGCTTGTTTCTTCTATATGCAACTGAAAGTTCCCTAACCTGACACATTTTCCAAATGACAATAATGAATGTATCGTTTGGGTGAAAAAAATGTCTGTTCTCCAAATAAATGTCACGCTAATCTGGCCTAGAAGAATTTCCCAAGAGGGGTCAATGAAGAATTTTTTGAGAAAAGCAGTTAATTCCAGGATATGTGGGTGCCACCATGAACTGTGTTTTGATTGATTTATTTCCAAGACAGGTAGGGTGGCAGCTGATTCACACTCCAGCCAGCCTTGGGTCTGGTGGTTTACCGCAAGGAAGACTGGGAGCATAGAAGTTGGTATTGATGAGAGAGTGTGGGGCAAGCTGAGGGCAAAGTACAGGCTAACAGCAACCCCTCCCCCAGGGGGGGATATGTACGCTATTCCTTGGACACTCCTGGCTGCCCAAGAACAGGGGGGAAGGAAAGAAAGCAAGTGGCTGACTGATAGAGATCACAGTCATGCAGGACAGGAATCTCCTTCAGTTTACGGATAACTTAGTAAACTGGAAGAAAAAGGCAATCTTATCCATAGCCTAATCTCCAGAAACCAACCTATAGACTCTGTTTCCTAATATCACCTTCATCAAGATGTAAGGGGGTTTAAGTGCTTGCCATGGAGATGTGGGAAACAAAGGCAAATGAAAAATTAAATTCCCTTACTGCCTACAGCCCCTTGACAAGTCCTTGAAACAGGCAGAGTGACCTCCCTGTAGGAGCTCAGCTGCCTTGATGATGATATTTTGCTAGGGGCAAAAGAGCTGAACATTTTGCCTGACCCCCCAGGATCCTGTGTCTCCTTAAACACATAAAAATTACTTTGCAAGCCTCATTTATCTTTAACCTCCAAGTATATGTTGGCAGTTCTAATTCCAAGCATATGGCACCTGACGTACATCTGAAGGGTCTCATGACTGAGGTTTTACTAGACAGTAATAAAAGATGTTTGCCTAACAACAGCTAGCCCCTCAAGGTCCTGGAAACCTTGCTTCCAAAATTCCTTAGAGACTTACACTGTCCCTAACCCCTCCCAACCTGAAGGTATATAATCAGTCAGTCTTCACAACCCCAGTTCGGCTCTTTCTGCCCACGGGTCCTGTCCCTGTGCTTTAATAAAATCATCTTTTTGCACCAAAGATGTCTTCTAGAATTCTTTCTTGGCTGTCAGCTCCAAACTCCACTATCACCCCAAAACCCCCTCAGTATGATGGCATTTAATCACAGGTCCAATTAACAGACTTAAAATGCCAGCATCTTGACAGAGGTCAGAACTCCAAGATTCCTTCCACAGGGGTATGTTCAGACATTCCCCTCTGCTATCTGGAAGTGCACATTAACACTGAAGCATAGGCAGTAATGAAATTCCCTGGTAAAGAATTATAACCCATTTATGAAATAGCTCCTGTATCAATGATACAAAGGCGGCTGGGGAACAGAACAGAATGGTTTTTGTTTCCCACACAATAGCTTTAACACCAACAGCTGCCAGGCCTCAGAAATCACCTTTCTAACTGCTGAATACATAAAGTGGCCTCAGGGGTGTCAAGAGTTAGCCATCAGTACCAATGATGGTAGGTGTCTCGGGAAAGTGATCAGGCATCACAATGATTTTCAGTAAGCCAGTTTTGTGTCCAGGCTTTAATTAAAAACATATTCATCGTCAGGTATGGTGAAGTGACCTGAAAAAACCACATTTTTCTTTTGTTAGGGTAGATGGTTTTTAAATACCTTGAAAAAAATTCTTCCCAGCCTGGAAATGTCTTTCAGTGATGACCGCAAATTAAGATGGCTTCTGCTGCTTTATAAAGGGTTTATTTTGCCCATAAGCAGGAGTACCAGTCATTTTTTGAAGGAAAGCAGAATATTTCCTCCCTTTAGACTCCTTCAAGCCACAGGTTTCCATAGCAAAAAAAACAAAAATGAAAACAAAAATAAAAACAAAACAAAACAAACCATACCATCAGGTATGGAAGATCCTCTAAGTCAAGCCAGCTTTTCCTTTCTTTGTCTGAAGATCCACCGAAAATGCCCAACACACTGGAGACCTAATATTTTTTATTCTTGCTTTTTAATTTTCTTAATAGTGAAATAAAAATAAAGCTTTATCTACTGGCTTATATTTTATAGACAGAAATTAAATGTGCCTTGTGATAGTAAGTCATTTCAAAGATAAAACAGAGGAAATTCTGTAAGCTATTTAACTACATACCACACTGGTGACGACAATATGGGTGAGAAATTAGGTTTTTACCTCCATGTCTTGTGAAGACACTTATAATTCTTTTTTCTAATGATACTAGGTTAGCATTTTTAGACAAATGGATTATTTTATTTTATCTTTTATTTATTTTTATTTTTAGAGACAGAGAGAGTGCAAGTGTGCATGTGAAAGTGGGGGAAGGACACAGGGAGAGAGAGAATCTTTTTTTACAAAAATGTTTATTTTTGAAAGACAGAAAGAGAGCACTAGAGGGAGAGGGGCAGAGAATCTTAAGCAGGCTCTGCACTGTCAGCACAGAGCCCCATGAGGGTCTCGAATTTACAAACCGTGAGATCATGACCTGAGCTGAAATCAAGAGACCGACACTCAACTGACTGAACCACTCAGGCAGCTGGAGAGAGAGAATCTCAAGCAGGCTCCATGCTCAGCACGGAGCTGGAAGTAGGGCTTGATCCCATGACCCTGGGAACAAGACCTCAGCCAAAATCAGGAGTCAGACACTTAACCAACTGAGCCACCCAAGCACCTCTAGGGATAATTTTAAATGTAGAGATCAACATGTATCCCAGCATGAAGGAATACAACACCTATTATGGTATATACACAGACCTTCTAAGGCTAAAAGAAATGTTCCTTGAAATTGACTGTGAGTCCCATAATGAGTTTAAAATACAGACTTTCCGTTCAGTCCCAGACAGGAGAGGAAAGAATATTATGGGATTTTCCTGGTAGAAAATTCTAGAGCTGAGCTTGAGGTGGGGAGGAAAATGACAACAAAGATCATGTCAAGGGGGACAGGAGTTGAGATGAGAAAATAGGGAACAGAAATGGGCACAAGTTTAAGTTGTGACATATTTGTCTGTAATTTCCTGTGAGCTTCCGAAGCACAAGACTTGTCCGTGAATGAGCCGTCAGAGGAGGTTTTGGTTGCTCTTATTAATTTAGTTGGTTTGTTTGCTGCCCTCCACTGAGACAGTTTGCTTCCTGAAGTCAGGAACTACATTTTTGTTTTTTGAGGCATTTGTTTTCTTTGGGTTCTGATTTGCTCATTTTATCTAAATAATTCCTGCCATACATTTTTAGAGATTCAATAAATGGTAAAAGATATATTAACTTTTGGTATAAAATAATATACCATATACCAATATACCATAAAGATAATGGTAAAGATACATTAACTTTTTCATGAGCCCTTCTTAAAGAGTACTGACATGATTTCCACTGATTGAAATTATTTTAGTTGGCTCTTTGCCAGTTGCCTAAATGAGCAAACAAATGATTTAGACATGATCATAACTACTTGGGATTCAATCTGATCTTTTTACTAAAAATGATGTTGATGTACACAGTCAGTTGAATTTATGCCCTGATTCACATACAGTTACCAAGAGACCTTAAATTCATAGTTTGGAGTTTCATGCATATTTGTTAACTATTTTGTGTTAAAATTAAAACTAAAATTTGTGTTAACTATTTTGTGTAAAATTGCTCAAAATGCAATTTTATCTGATAGACTTTAGTTCTGTGTTTCCACATCCGGTTTGGTTTCTCTTATGCTCTTACTTAGAATGAGTTAGAATGACTACAAAAGCATTATTAAAACTCAATTTCAGTAATAGATCCCAAATCGGAAGTTACTGAAATTACAAATAGGCCAATAAACTAGGAAGCAGTCAAAATAAATATAAATGATGCTACATAATAAATGCAAGGTTCATACTAAAATGGAATATGATAATGTCTATGGTGAATTTTTTTCTAATGATA
The DNA here is from genome assembly GCF_028749965.1 of Puma concolor. NCBI lineage: Eukaryota > Metazoa > Chordata > Mammalia > Carnivora > Felidae > Puma > Puma concolor. The sequence goes on from NC_141669.1 coordinate 96,069,322, forward strand.
CCATTTCATTCGGAGGTTATGTTCAACTTCCAGGATCATTAGACATGGCACCATTAGCCCGGTGGCAAGGTTTGGGCTTGTTTTCTTAATTCTGCTACTGGTTGAAATTCTGAGCCTCTTTTCCTTAAATACCAGTTTCCTCAGGTGTAAAATGGAAGTAAATTACACAAACCTCTGCCTTCCTCAGCAGGCAAACATGGGAACTATTCATTAAACAACATCTACAAATACTTTGAGCTTTTCAGGCAAAGATGTTACACAAGGTAAAATTGCACATCCTCTCTCCCATCTGCAATATGAAAGGCAAATCTTCGAAAAACACATTTTAAAAGGGCAAAACAATGAGCTCAATTTTCAGCTCCACACCCATGTATATATATTTTTCTCACAGAAAGCTTCCAAAGACTTCAAAGGGAGCTCTGTCCATGCAAGGAAATGGAAGATGGGGAGATCCAAAGCCATTAGGAATAGAATTTCTGAAATTCTTAATAGGCCTCCTTTTCCTTCATAAATGTAATTTTTTTCTTATGCTTCTGTATTCCCTTTTTTTTCTCTTTTTGAGGCTCTTTGTTTCCCAATATGATCAAAATAAAAGAATGATATCAGTGTAAGTTTCAAATTTCAAAGTTCACAAGTTACCCTCTTTGGGGCAAAGTATTGCCATTATTTACCAAATAAAGAAAGGGTAGAGAGGAACAGATATGTAAAAGAGAACTAATAAGTGAGAAATCACTTCCACAGATACAAACTACAATTTTGGAAAGCCTTTCAGTTAAAATCATTAGAAGTGTTCAAGAATCTGATATGAACACCAATGCCAATGTCCTGACAGAGCAAGAAAAAACTGTGAAGAAGATGCTATTATTTTGAGCCTTGCTTTATGAAGGATTCTCTTAACTTTCCCAACACTTTTTGTAGCCCAAGCACTTCAGAAAAATGTGAACTGCCTATGGTATCTGCTGAGAGAAATGATAACCCAAGGACACTTTCTCACTTGCATTCTTTTTTTTTTTTTTTTTTAAGTAGGCTCCATGAACAGCATGGAGCCCAACATGGGGCTTGAACTCACAACGGTGAGACCAAGATCTGAGCTGAGATCAAAAGTCAGACCCTTAACTGACTAAGCCACCAAGGCACCCCTCTGGGTTGCATTCCTTTTTTTTTTTTTTTTTTTTTAATGTTTATGTATTTATTTTGGGAGAGAGAGAAGGTGGGGGGGAGGCGGAAAGAGAAGGAGAGTGAGAATCCCAAGCAGGCTCTGCACTGTCAGCACAGAGCCCGACATGGGGCTCAATCCCACAAATTGTGAGACCATGACCTCAGCTGAAACCAAGAGTTGGACGTCTAACCCACTGAGCCACCCAGGCTCCCCTGGCTTGCATTCTTAGCATGATAAAGAGCATACCCCAAATCATGCTACATGGGCAGAGTGGGCTGTGGTTAGTGAATGATCTACTCCAGGTACACTCTAGGCACTCATGAAATATGTGGGAGGCGAACGAAGCCCTCTGCAAAGTTATTAGTAATACTACCCATGAAGAATTGTTGTTTAAATAATTATATATCTTTAATTTCTTTACATTCTTCACATTATCCAGGGCAGACAGTGGGAGCATAATAGATTCTTGTGGCATTCTCCCACATAGATTGAATCCTACCTGAAAGAAAGAGGATTCCTGTATAAATTAGGGTTGGGCTTGGCTGCCTACAACAGAAAACCTAGCTTAAACAGAAAATAGTAGCTTTAACAGGATGGAAGACAATTTCTCTTTTACGCGAAGGGAATCTGGAAATATGAAGCCCAGGGTTACTGACTGCCATAAACTTATCAAAGACCCAGACTTTTACCTGCCTAACTCCCCATCTTAGTGCAAGGTTTCCATCCTCACAGATGGCCCAGGATGGCTGCTGGAGATCAGACATCACATCCGCACTCCAGGTAGCAGAAAGAAGAGAAGGGGGAACAAAAAAGGAGCCTCCCTCCTAGCTGAGCCACTCCCTTTAAGCGTCCTTCCCAGAATTCCCATTCCAACTACTTCTGCCTCCATCTCAGTGGCCAAAACTGAATCATATGGTTATGCCTGATGCAAGGGAGGCTGGGAAAGAGTTGGGTGCAATGCTGCCTTGGATAAAATTGAGGTTCCATTATTAAGTCTAAAGGGAGCAATGGCTATTGGGGGCAACCTAGTGGCCTTTGCCATAGTTCCTTAAACTGCTATAATACATTGCATAAACTTCTTCAACTTGCATTTTTCTTATATTGCTCTTATCAACTCCATCTGTACCAATCCTTTGTACACCCTTATTCCTCATCTGGATATTCTCATTATTTTGCAAACATTATAAAAAGTGAAAATCATTGCCACCCTATGGCACTCGCTTGTGGCCATTCTTACACATTTACATTAGAAGAAAAGTGTTTTGGGAGTTGAGTTGAGTGACCTTTACTGGATTTCATCGATTCTAGGAGGCACACTTCTTTCACATCTTGGCATCCCTGAAATCAACCTCACAGTCAATATCATCTTAATCACTGCAGTCAGCAGGCAGCGGCAGTGACACAATTCCTTTCCTGGGTGTGGGTGACTTGTTCATGGCTATTCACTGGCATAACTTCCAGAGAATCCTGTGTGTTATGTGTGCAACTGCTACTGACAATGTCTTCAAAAAGACTGCAGCATGATTTGGCATTAAAATGAACACTTACTGTGTTCCCATAAAGGCCTGAAAACTGAACGGCAGGGTGCAAATTTGATATTAGTGAAGCAAATATTAGTCATTGGAGGAATGGCTGTCATTCCATATTTTCTTGCAATGCAAAAATCAAGTGCTTTATAGGAGCAAATAAAGGATGACAGATACCCACAAGTAGATACCTGTGTTACATTTTGTTACTGAGACAACGGCAAAAGTTTTATTCCCATCACATAGCAAACAGTGCAATTGAAGGGAATGTAAATTGCCTCTCTTCTCTGAATAGATGAAAGAAATTTCAAAGCAATGAGATTTATATGACTGATTCATATTCTATTCAGGACTCCTATTAAAACATTGTGTCATAGCTTAATTTGCCATTTTTTCCCTTCATGGTACATAAAATAAGGTATAATTTATAAATGATAGTGTCTTAGATTTGACAAATTGATTTACTTGTTTTTAATTAAGTAACTGCCCTTGACAAGCAGCTCATAAAATCATTAAAAGTTTGATTGCTTTGGGGCGCCTGGGTGGCTCAGTTGGTTGAGCGGACTCTAGATTTCAGCTCCAGTCATGATCTCACAGTTTGTGAGTTTGAGTCCCGCATCAGGCTCTTTGCTGGCAGTGCAGAGCCTGCTTAGAATTCTCTTTCCTCCCACCCTGTGTCTCTCTCACTCTCAAAATGAATAAATAAACTGTAAAAAGAAGTATTATTGCTTTGATGCATACATGAGCATTGGCAAGGGAGATCCACTGATGGTTTTTCAGAGACACAAGATTCACTGATCCCCAATGTCAGGCACACTGGCACGTGTACCACGATAACCTCAAATGGCTCCATATCCCTTCCTTCCTACCTTGAGTCATGTCATGTGTTTTTTTTTTTAATTTTTTTTAGTGTTTATTTTTGAGAGAGAGAGAGAGAGAGAGAGAGAGAGAGCATGAGCAGGGGAGGGACAAAGAGTGAGAGAGGGAGCCATAGATTCTGAAGCAGGCCCCCAGGCTCTGAGCTGTCAGCACAGAGCCCGAGGCAGGGCTCGAACCCACGAACTGTGAGATCACGACCTGAACCGAAGTTGGACGCTCAACCGACTGAGCCACCCAGGCGCCCCTCATGTCACATGTTTAGAAATGTCCCCAGAGCCTCTGCATCACCCTAGTTGAATCTTGTCTGGCATGTTTCAGCTACTTGGCTCTCCAGGTATCATCTTTCATACAGTGTCCCCTACAAAGGGAAGAAATGACTTCTCCAGTGTGAACACACAGGGAAAGACAGGAATGAAGCAAATCCCTGGCAAGGAAATGGTGTGCAGGATCAATAACCTGATCCTGTATTGTTTTCAAAGCACAAATTACTACTACAGTGCATAGGTCTCTCTTGAGAAACTTCATTGCTGCTTAATTATTCTCAATTTCTATATCCCCATGAAAGACCCACTTGTGATAAAATAAAATGAAGGTATGGCCTCAAAGGTTTTGCAAACACTCAAATTCAAAAGTGAAGGAAGGCACTCCTCCTGTTAAATAATGCCCTTCTGAAGTGATGACATTCTCTTTTAGGTATCTGAAGACAAGAATGGTCCTCCAGGTATTAAATGAAAATTGCATATCTGAATGTGTTTACAATAAAGAATTTAACTCTGAATGTCTTAATAATTAGGCAAGGAATCAGAAAAATAATCTGTGATAAATTTATTTTCTTGAGATTTTTGTTTAATTAAAAAAAAAGTTGTTTGTTTGTTGTTTTCCCTTTCTAAAAAAGTAAGAGTGAGGGTTATGGAGAATGTACGGGGTATCATCCATCTGAATACTACTTGCTTAAAGAAAGAGGACCTCCAGCCATCCTCTTTCCATTCCACATCATAAAGGATGGGACATGTAGCTTATCAGGGATGCCTGAACAGTTGATACTTAGCCACTGGCTTGAAAATATTTTGCACTTAATATCATGGAAGTAGACCGGAATCTTCCCTCATTCCTACAGAAGGAACTTACATATACATAGCAGAGAGTTACAATGTCACAGAGTCCTGTCCCTAGTCGGAGAAATAATTAGAAAAAGTATTCGTATAAAATTCCAAAGCCAGTCTAACTTGGTGGAGAAGGCAGGTGGATACGTGGAATGATTCTGAGGGCATTAAGATAAGCCCATTCAGTATCGTGCTGCCTGAAATTCTGCCATCAAAACTTTAATGTAGAGCTTAATGCAACAATGTCAACTCAACAAATACACATTGAACATCTACCATGTGCCAAACACTGACCAGTGTGCTGAGGTAAGAATGAGGCATGGTTCCCATCTTTAATTCTCATTAAGTCAGATGACAGACCTATAAACAAATAAAATACAGTATATAAAATGCAGTGATAAGGGTAGTGTGTCAGGAAGCTATTGCTGTGTAATAAACCAACCCCAAACTGAGTGAATCGAAAGAACAAACATTCTTTAGCTCAGGTTACTGTGGGCCAGCAGTATGGGCTGTGCTGAGCTAGGCAGTTCTTCTGGACCCAGCTGGGAGGCTGTCAGATCAGCTGATGTTTGGGTGGTCTAGGATGGCAAGGAAGTCTTCTTACATAAAGTGCTGGCTGAGCTGGATTTGAAAGGATCAATATGTCCAGACGGACAAGGGAGAGAACGACTTTCTGGATGAGAGGCGAAAAGCTAGGACAAGGGTCTGCAAGGGTGACACATCCCACTGAAATACAGATCAGTCTTTACTAATGCATTTTCAGGTGATGTCCCGAGAAGGCAGGATGGTCCTGCCTGGACAATATAGGAAGCAGACACAGAAGGAGATGCAAGGAGTGGAACAGGGGTCTGGAGAGGAAGCTAGGAGAGAAAGCCAATGACCAACTGTGTTCATGCTGCCATCTCCCACCTTTGGACACAGAATAAGATGAGAACTTTCTATTTGTTCTCCCAGGGGATAAGCTGTTTGCTCAGGTTGAGTACCTGAATATTTGCACTGCTGGTTTAGGCCTCGGGTTCATTTGTTAGGAAAATGACACCTGTGGAGGAGGAGAAGTCATTTTCCTGAGCATCTCTGTCCAAGTGAGTGCTGTTCCACAGATACAGCTTTTCAATCTTGCTGTCTCCCCAACATTTCTTTATTTTCACCCCTGGTTCTTTTCAACACAGGCCTGCATGTCCTGACTCTAATTTTCGTTTGGAAGGTGTGCCTTCAAGCATGCTTTCAGTCTTTCAATTAGGCTCATTATTCCTGTTGACATCCAATTGTATCTCTGGGTGAGTCTGAAGAAATTAAGCATATCTCTTTCATCTCAAAGCAAACAATGGTTTGTATTCTTTTTCACATGACTTTAAAATTTTGTACACCAAAATGTTCATTGGACTTTTTTGTAAGAGCAATGCACAATGATTGTTTTGAAGGAAGAAGCCTTTCTGAACATTCCTGTGGAGAATGCTAAGGCTAAAAACAAAGTTCAAAGGAATTTGGTCAGAATCAATGATTCAAGGGAAGGACTTGCAGGAAGGAAGACAATAAATCCAGACTCTTTTTAAATTGAAAAGAAGAGGGCTAGGCAGAAACCTCAGCAGGAAGAAGCTGAAATACTATAAATGGGAGTGGCCACTGCCCAATTAAAATAGAGAGATATTTTAATAAAACACAGGGAGGCTAATCTCAGTCATTCAGATACTTCATATCAGAGCAGGGAAAGTAAAGGTCTTGGTCCCACTGCGAATTCTTGCGAAAAGAAGAGCTGGGTGTAGGTAAGTGATGAACCAGTGAATTCTACTCCTGAAACCAGCGTTGTGCTGTATGTTAACTAACTGGAATTTAAATAAAAATTTGAAAAGAAAAAAAAGAAAAGAAGTGCCTATTGCGTGGAAGAAATTAGTACAGAACATTCCCACTTTCCTTCTTTTCCTCATTCTTTGAATCAATTCCTAATGATTTTGACAACACTTTTTGGAAAGGCTAATTCCATGCTCTCAACAGAAAGTTCTCCAAAATAAGCATTTATATATCTGAAGTTATCACACACACACACACACACACACACACACACGCACACACACACAGCAATAACAATCCTGCTGTAATTAATTAGTACAAAAGGCCTTGCCATGCCTGGAAGGGGAGCTGGCTTGCCACTGATAGCTGGGAACCACCTATGGGATGGCAGGTGTGACTTTCAGGGTGTTTGGGACCCCACACACAAAATCAAGCAGGAGTCTTTGGGAAAGTATTCCCCTTTGGTTCATTCTGTTCTATGTTCAAACATAAAACTATTTTCAAAAAGAAACCCCCTAAAATCCCTGTTGGTGGGACGGAAGGGAATAGGCAAGCATATTGCCCTGTCTTTACACCTGTGCACCACTGACATCATGCTTCAGTGCAAAGACAGGCCGGCACTTCTAATTTCTCACATGCACGTCAGCGGTAAACAGTCCCAGCGTTCGTGTTAATGACACCATCTGGCGCCTCCCATAACTGTGTAGCATTCGGCTTCCAAACAAGATGTAATGGCAGCAACACATGAAACCCACTGACATTTACAGTAAGGAAATTTATTATCAGTCATCGGTTTGGTATAAATGTGTTTGCATGACTGCTGGGGCTATAAAATCATCACCTTTGCCAGGCAAGCGAAGGTGCAATAAATAATGGATTTTAAGCCATGCATGTACTACCAAATCATTAAACATTTATCACACAGGCACAATAGCATCTTAAGCAACAGTTACCACTTGAAAAATTAATGCCACTTTTGAGGGTTAAATGAAAACCATTTAGTCTAAGCTTTAATGATTTTTAATTTGGTTTGGTATGAAACAGAAGGATTTTTTTTCATTTTTAGTTTTTAGCTGAATATGATGTATATATAAATAGCTCTTTTATAATAATTTTCTCATGGAAAACCACCACGTCATGCTCTTTTGTTAAAAAAAAAAAAAGACTAAGAAACATAAACTGAAGTGTTTCTTAAAAAAATCATTGATAAAACCTTTTCAAAACTAGAAATGACACAAGAAAGGTTCTTTAGGAATCAGATTGTATTCTTCCCTTTAAAATCCTTAATGGATCACTCAGTATGGTTGCAATTAAATCATTTTAACATGGAATTAAGGAAATAAGTAAATATTAAGTCACAACACACTAAATCCCTCAAGTAATCTAGCCACATTTGTCCCTATTACTTAGTCCTTTAAAATACTCTCCCCACGGGGGGCCTAGTGATTTTCTCTTATATAGTTGTTCATTGGGTGCCCATAGCTTAAGATAAATTCACAGAGTAATTCAAAATACAAATAGACTGGGGGATGGTTTTTTGCATTACGTTTATGGAGAATTTATCAAAGAAAACCATTCAAAGGAACAAAGAGGAACCTAGGTGGGAGCCAGTTATTTATTTTCTTCTACATCACAGACCAGGGGAGGCAGGAAGTCAGTGGCTGCCCTTACACAAGCCTCCGCATGTGGGAGGTCAACCAGCAAGCCAGACCTGGACCAACACAGTGGGCTCAGGAGGCTCTGTCGTGGGCCATGACAAGGAGGACAGGTTGTTAAAACAACACCATCTCTGGGGCACCTGGGTGGCGCAGTCGGTTAAGCGTCCGACTTCAGCCAGGTCACGATCTCGCGGTCCGTGAGTTCGAGCCCCGCGTCAGGCTCTGGGCTGATGGCTCAGAGCCTGGAGCCTGTTTCCGATTCTGTGTCTCCCTCTCTCTCTGCTCCTCCCCCGTTCATGCTCTGTCTCTCTCTGTCCCAAAAATAAATAAACGTTGAAAAAAAAAATTAAAACAACACCATCTCAATGCGTAAAATGATCACCTAGCAAGGGGAAACAGAGAGAGCCCTCTTTGGTGTGTGGCACTGTTTTAAAAAACAGTTTTAGTCAGACATCAAAAACTGACTGAATTAGAGATTTCTAGTTTGTGAGTGAAGCTTAACTCCTTGGTGGGGGCTGTTGTGCAGTTTTATGGGTCTGCAACACTGGGACTTCCCTCTTGAGTATCCTGCCCCCTCCAGTGCACACACCCTGAACAGGCAGTGGGGGAGGGGAGGAGGGGGTAGCCCTGGAAGGAAGGGCAAGATGGTCTGCAAAGCACATCAAGAAGCCTGCATGGGAGCCCTGCTCCTGATCCTTAAATCAATGGAAGGAAGTGTGGAGATTTCTCTTCATCTCTGGTAACCATTGTCATCTAAGTGGCTCGGGGGGTTGCCTCCTCTTTGTATACTTTAGAACTGAAATCCAAGGTTTTGTCATGATGAGGGCTTCCTCAAACCCCTGTGGGGGATGTCTGTTCTCTGGAGAACAGGAGTGGGGGTGTACAGAAATGGAGAAATCACTGCAATGTCCTTCCACAGATATACATGTGCACCCCTCTGCTTATCCCAAGTCACAGGGAGAAGGTCAGTTCTCCTGGGCAGACGGAAGAGTGGGTGGCCACTTGCTCTGCATTGCTATCTGTAAAGACCAGGGAGGCATCATCGTTTCATCCATTACACGAATGAATGGTTAACTAGTGGAATTGTGTGGAAGTGAACCCAATCCATTGGGTACTATCATAAAATGTATCATAAAATGACATGTATTGCTTGAGCCTTGACATTAAAAATACCAAGTAGGGGAATTTTTCTAAAGCAGCTCCTCTCTCCAATATCCTATGTGAGGGCCACACACTGGCCCAGTCCTTCCATCTGTCACTAATTAATTTAAATATTTCCTAGAGTTCTAGCTGTTATATCATGTGTTCTGGAAATGACAATCAGGGCTCTCCCCAGAGGTAGAGAATCAATGAATGACACCAAGAAGACCTTGCTCATTTCTGTCAAAGTTATGTCAGCTCCCATACACTTTATTAATCATTCTGCCTTCAAGTGTGGTGTGTGTGTGTGTGTGTGTGTGTGTGTGTGTGTGACAGAGAGAGAGAGAGAGAGAGAGAGAGAGAGAGAGAGAGAGAGAAAGCATGCAAGAGTACACCATGGCAAAAACAGCTCTCCTAAGGGTGCGATCCAAGTCGCCAGCCTGAATACAACTGTGAAATGAAAAAAAACAGTTAACAATGAAGGAAGAGAAACAAAAAGCAATTCAACAGATGCATGTCATTTTTACTCTTCAGTGTGGATCGGTTTTTCTTGTTAATTATATCACCTATTCTTTCCTTATATTGATAATTACATAATTACATGAAACAGATGGGTGACAGAATGCGCCCAGATGGCGAGAACATAAACAGGCTTACAAATTGCTTATTCTTGAACATATTATAAAGAATTATTTAATAATACATAGATTTCTATACTTTACACATCTGTTAAGTAGAGCCTTCAAAATAGCAGTTACTTTGTCGTTTTTTTCTTAAACAGACACAATGCCTTCCCCAGGAATTCCTAAGAGGCCAACTGCCATCTAGGTAAAATATTTAACCTTTTCCAAACATTTGGATACCTGAAATTCTAAACTCTTATCTGAGTTGGGTTTTTTTTTCCCTTTATTAAAAATAGAAATCATGTTTCAAGGGAGTCACAACACCACATAGCTCCGGTCTTCTTTGAGCAAAAAGCTACGGAAGGTTACAAAGAAAAGGAAGGTTTACGTACAAAATTTGAAATGTTCGAACTGCATCAGTTTGGCTTCTGTCGTGCAAATCATTTCAAATAACTGTGAAATCAAAGGCAAAGCATCAATGCTGTGTCATTGGGTGTGTGTCCCCATGGGACTGCGGCAAGGTGAAGGCGGTTCTCACATGGGGGCAAGGGGCAGGCCCAGGGACAGCCTGGGTTTCTGACAGGTATGAAGAAGGGAAATCAGCTCCTTCCTCCCGGCCCCCACTGTCCCATCGTGTCAGGTCTCTGCTTAAGTGACCCTTACCAGAGAGGCCTTTTCCACCCCCCACCCCTTATCCTCCATCATCTCTCGGGCTTTCTTCTTGCCACCACCTGGCATCGTGTCTCTGTCCATCGTGTGCTTCTCTCACTAGGACACAGGCGCCAGGATGGCAGGAATTGCCCACTTTACTGCTGCAGACTTGGTGCCAAGAGCAGGGCCCGCCATGTGGTCAGCACACAATAAATCCTGATACGACATTCAAAGGCTATAAATGAAGTCTCCAGCTCTGAGCTTCCTAACCAGAGATGCAGAACAGGCCCCAGGCCCATGTTTAGGCAGAAGCGTCTGCCCACACAGGCAGGGGGTGACTGTACGAATGTAGGTCCAAACCACGGTGTGTATCAGAGTCTAAACAAAGAACACAACACCCGGACAAGTGATGTGCCAGGGTAGAGAGGCAGGTTTCGGGAAGGACAAACCCACTTGGCTCTTGGGAAGAACCTGGATAGGGGAGGCAGGGGTGAGGAACAGGACTCCAAAAGCAGGCAAGCAGGCAGTGGTCATCCACTGTGCTCGGGGAGTTGATTATGTGTAGTACACATGCCTGGAATTCAAGAACTTCTCCAGGACAATGTTCGGATGGTGATTATGTGTACTCTTTGTATGTGTGTGCATGTGTGTATTTGTGTGTACGTGATGGGGGGGGGAGGGATAGGGAGAGACAAAGAGAGATAAAGTGAGAGAGACAGAGGATGGTTCATAAAAAAGCATTTGAGACGATGAACTGGAAACCTAACTATGTGGTTTATCAAAAAAAAAGAGCTCCTAGACCAAAGGTGGCTGTGGGGATTAAATGAGCTCATTCTTATAAAGAATATGGAATATAACATTTACAAATGTTAACTCTCATTAGTACTTCTCCTGACTTGGCTTGGCTTTTCTTACTTTTAGCATATTTTTGTATTTGTAAAAAAATATGAGACAAATTGAATAGTTTTATTGAATTACATAATGTTTTGTTATGTTTTATTTTGCAAAGGAGATTCTTTTGGAATTTGGGCTTGGGGGGCTGTATCCCCCATCTGCTATCCACTGGGGTGGTTCGCCAGAGGGCAGGCACGTTGGGAAAGAGAAGCCAAGCCACTGGTGTCCTGTCTCACTTCAAGCTCAAGGGAACTGGGATCTCAGCATGGCTGCCCTGAGAGGGGCCAAGAGTTCTTGGGCCCAAGGCAGCATCCTCCAGAGCAAACAGCTCCTGCAGAGCAGAACACATAGGGAGAGGGGAGAGGGGAGACAGTGGGAACTTCCCCATGAAGAGCAGAGTCAGGCACCAACATCTGACAAGACAAAATGATAAACCATGGTCATGGACAGGGTACTGGGCATGAGTTGAACTTAGCTACTCAAACGCCTTCAGAGTCTGGCATTTGCTCCTGCCTTTAGGGTCAGTCAGATCACCCAGGTGTGTATCCATCTGTGTGTCTCTCTCTCAATTGGTGAGTTGCTGGAAGTCATATGGCCCAGGGGGCCACTAGCCGGGGTCCTACCAACACAGAGTGACCCCAGACCCAGTGTGCGAGGAGGGAGGCTGTCTAGTAAACTAATTAAAATGGTTGCCAATTGTATATAATTCCACGGGACATTATCAGACATCTTTGTGACCTGCTCACAAATTAAAAATTGTGATAGAAAAATCCCAGTTCAATTTTTTAAATCAACAGTTATCTCTAGTTTCGTTGGAGCACCATACTGAGGGCCAATGAGCAGTGGTGAAAATGGCAATGGTGTTGGCCAGCAAAGCTTCACCTTGGTGACCGGAGAGTGCTGCCTGACACTGGCTCTCTGGCAGCACGGCTCCTTTCGGTTAAACACATAAACTACCATAAAAACCTTGATTATAACAACTACCATGGTGATAATTTCAATGCACTGAATTATATTAAAAAAAACAGAACAAACAAAAACTGGGACATGATTGAAGAGTGGGAGAAGTAGGAACTATGGTAGAGTATGTAATTTATGTTTATTACCAGGGTTTCAACTGCCTGAATGGCTCAGGCCTGCCTGCACTGTAGTTGAGTCATGTTTGACATCTCAAACAAGTAACAATAAAAAACCTTTATGGCTCCCACGTTATTTCCATACCTATTTATTCTATCTCCCCCCCCCCCCATTTTTAAGCCATCCTTTTTGTTTTCTTCTTGCTTATTAAGTTGGTTACCATGGAGATCATGACATCAGTAATCTTGACTCAGCTTAATGGTCTTGAGGCAACATACAAGATAAAGGTTTTTATTTTCCCTTAAAGAGGTTCAACCCCAGAGAACAGCAGTGTGAGGACTGAGGGCAGAGCACTTCTAGCTGATCCTCCAGTGGAGCTCCTCCTGTGCTGGGAGCAGGCATACCAGGCTCCCTTATCTGAGGCAGCACAGGGCACCCCAGCATGGGCAGGAAGGCAACTGTCACTTTGCTTTCCAAGGCCCACTTGATCCTTTGCCTCTGATGTACACAAATGCCATTTTCCCTTCAGAGCTGGTGAGCATGTAAATAAGGACAACTAAACTCAGATGGCTTTATAAAAATTACTAAGTTGTGGAAAATGTTTCATCCACCTGAGCTCAATGTAAGTGTAAAATCTCTCTAGGTTCCTGGTTGGTTTCCCTGTTTCCCTAGTCTTTCACATCTTCTAAGAGAGCATATCCTACCTTATAAAATTAGAATTTATTTATTTTTTAAATCATTTTATCTATTTATTTATTTCCATCACCTATTCACCCATCCCCACACCCACCTCCCCTCTGGTAACCATCAGTTTGTTCTCTATAGTTATGAGTCTGTTTCTTGGTTTGTCTCTCTCTCTCTTTCTTTTTTTTTTTCCTTTTTAAGCTAGAATTCATTAACAAGATACAACATCTAAAAGCTTTCATGGAAAGACATAAAAGTTAGGGTTATAATACTTTATAATAGGTGTATCCATTGACATAAAATCACTTAATAATGAATGGAGCCTATGTTTTTATAGTTCCTCCATGGTCCAGAAGGAGTGGGCCAGCCCCACAAGTAGCCTTCTTGGTCTGTACTCTGTGTGCATATTACTGTTATCATCATGGGGGAGGGCTACTATTTTACATTAGCAGTTGTATTTAATTCCTGACAAATCCTTGTTGACTCAAGACCCCTCCTGACTCTTCAGACAGCATCCAGGGACACCAGCCATTGGGCAGACATGCCGCAGGAGAGTATGTGGGTCAGTTCTCTTTTTTTTTTTTTCATTTCAAAGCTGATGGCAGATTGAGAGAAGGTTTTTAAGTCTCAAAAAAGCCTGACTTTTGAGTATTAAAAGCATTTGCCTCAAATGACAGATTTCAGAAGAACACACGGTGATAGCAAAGTCTATTGTCCCAAAATTGGAAAGAGGAAGAGAGTTGGAGGGAAAGAGAGACAAGTATAGCACAGGCCTCTCCTTCCCTCTGGTTAAGGCCATAAAAGTGGAAGAAAAGGACAGGATCCTCACAGAGGTTCTGGAGAATATGGGAGCAGAGAGATCTGTGCCTCACAGAGAAGTCCCTGCCACCTGTTCTGAGAAGGGTAGAGATAACTGAGGCTGGTGCCAGGGCAAGAAAGAAGATAAGGCAGGTCATGAGCTTCCCAAAGACCAAAGTGGTGCAGGAGGTGAGGAGAAAGGGAAGCAGAGGGGGTGAAGGGAAGAGAGAGAGAGGAGCGTGGATGAAAGGGATATATATTGAGAAGGAGAGTGAGAAAGAGCATGCTCCAGCCAACATGACGTCGGACTCAAAGAGTTCTCAAGGCTGTGAAGAGGAAATGTCCCCAATGCAAGTAGCAAGTGCCATTTGGGGAACCTGGATGCCAAAATAAGGGATGGTTGAGGACAAGCTGACGTTCTGAAACCCAGTGGATGCCTGTGAAGACAGGCACTAGCCAAGCACCAGAAAACTGCCCCCCCACCTCCACGATGCCATGATGCTTCATGGGCTCCTGAGAACTGTAATGCCTTCCCCACCACCTGCCCCCCCAAAAAGGGAAAGTTCCTGAATGGGCTCCATTTAAACTTTTAATTGTAAAATTTACTTGGAGTTGATGGAGAGTACTTCTTCTCCCATCAGGTGGAGTGGAGACTCCAAGCAGAGATTCAACTGAGTCAGAGGAAATAAAAACACGGGCCAATGGAAGACTGCCATTTTGCAGACCTGATTATCTGACTCAAAACATCTACATCTGGCAATAAAAAAAGAGGGCTTTTCTGCATGCTGATTATTTACTTAGATAAAGCAAACACAATGCAAAAAGAAACCATCTTTTTAAACTGGGGAATCACAGCTTTCATTTTCAAATTCTAAAACTTCATGTTTTCTGATTAAAGAAATAGTAGCTTTACCTTTGACCTAGCAAAGCAAAATAGTTTCTAGGAATTTACTGAAATTACGATGAATGTGCTCAAAAATAATAAGGATGGATATGACAGCATTGCTTATAATGATACAATTTGGATAAAAACTGCAATGACCAACATTAGGGAATGGCTACAAACAACAGTGGTGAATCTTGCGATCTGGCACCAGGATGCTGTAGTCCCAAAGCCTCAGCCTAGCAGCTGTCTGGCCTCGGGTAAGTTATGTCACACAGGACGTCAGAGGCATGAAGACAATGGATGCTATGTTCCAAAGAAGCTCCTCTTGTGAAAAATGTCAGAGCAGGTGGGCAAGCACTGGTTAAATGACTTTTAAACGCCTCATTCACAATGAAGATATCAAAGGGCAAGAAGAACAGGTATAAGAGAGGATTTTTCTGGAGATTTCCTCACTGAGAAACATTGATATGCTCTTGGTCGCATGTCACTCCACCCCAAAGAAGACACATGGAGATGGTCTCTTCTTTCACTTTAAGTCTCCATTAAAGGTTTGGGGCCCTCAGAGACCCTCACATGAGTTGCCACCATTAGTGGACTCAGTGGACTCGTGTGTGATTTCTGCCCAAGAAATGTGAAGGATGCAATAGGCAGGCCAGCTGCTGCTGGGTGATGGACGGGAAGGTGGCCCACAGTGGCTGTCTGTTGACCACAGGTGTGAGTCTTATTGTAGGTTCTTCCTATAGGGCCGCCTCTGGGGGAAATGAAGACCCAGGGCGCAGAGCTGGGAGGGTGCATTACCTGTGCTATGGAAAGCAGGCAGGATGCCCTCAGTGACAGGAATCTCTGAGGAAACCAAGCACCTGCCACAAAAAGAGGAGGCTGGTCAGCAGAGCAGAGCCATCCTATGACAGTAGCAGTTGAGTCCAGACCTGCCTGCTCCCCTAGCTGCTCCTCCCTGCCCTGGCCCAGTTTCACAAGGACCGGGAATATAGTTAAGTAACAAGAAAGTAACAGGTTTAAACACACACACACACACACACACACACACACACACACACACACACACACACACAAACACATACACACACACACACCCTTAACTATAATAAGCTAAATAGATGCTACGTAAGTCGGGGGCATGGTAAGTTAGAGAGAAAAGGTCCTCCCTGCCCTCCTTCCCCAGCTACAGGCTTCAGCAGGGGGAGGAGGAACTCCAATCTTCAGATGAAAATTGAGTTTTGATTATTACATGAAATGAAACTGGACCTTTTGTGGAATGAAGATGTTTTGTGATTTAGAGTGACTCACACAACTTTAATTACCTAAAAGTAAACAGAAAAATCACAGGGTGATTTGCCCACTTTCCACCTGGGTACTGGGGAGAAGCCGGCCACAGTGAGCATACTTACAGAGTGAAAGAAGACAGAAATCAAGTGGCTTCATCGTTATTCCCACAAGTCCTGCTGGGCTTAATGCTCTGTCTGTTACATAACCATACCTCTCCTAACCTCAGTTTCCCCCACCGCAAAATGGAGAAAATGATGCCCAGCTTCTGGGAGAACGCGATGAGGCAATCCATGCAAGCGTGTAACACAGAGCCCGGCACAGAAAGTACTCACGGGTGGCTAGGGGTGGCTGCTCACAGGACATGTGCAACATTGAAAGGACACTTTAGAATACTTAGTAATGTGCAAAGACATTCATAACATAGTAAGTGAAAAAGTATGTTTCAAAACATCATGTTTAATTGCATGTATTTTTTTCCACAGAAAAGAATCCCAAAGTAAGAACACCAAAATATTAACAAAGGTAATCTATAGATAGATTATTGTAGCTTTTATGAATTTTCTCTTTCTATTGATTTTTCCTAAAATCTCTACCAGAAATATGCACTGCTGTTGTACGAGGAACTTTTTTCAATCAAGAGGAAAAAATGTAACTTCCTAGTCAGCATCTGTAGCTCTAATTGTGCCCTTTGTCATTTTATCCCAGCTACTTTAAAATACACAAAGCAAAGCCTCCTGTTGGTGCAGCCATGCCTTTCCTCCCTAAAGGCGGATTCTAAAGAAGCCACTTAGCTGTGAAGGCCAGTTCCCTCCCCGGGAGCTCAGGTCCACCCAGGAGCCTTGCTTGGCCGTAGCCCTTCCCAGCGCAGCACAGCAGTGCAGGCAGCTGATACATCCCGAGGCCTTTCTGGACCTCAGCAGCATTCATTACTCTGGCTCTGCGGGGAACAGGATGCATTTTTTTTTCTTCCTATTGGGTTGTGGCAAGAACCCGATCAATATTCAGGAAAGCCTCAGGATTTTTTTTTTCCTGTTGGGAGCTGTTTTAAAAGCAGTGACACTAGTAAAGGTGGACTCAAACAAAGGACATGCTGGTAGCTTAAAAACCAGGAAGTCCTGTATTTCACTCCTGTGGTTTGGATGGGCTTTTTTTTTTTTTTTTTTTTTTTTTTTTCCCTGTTGCTGGAGCTCATCTAAATGTGCATGCAGGCCTACAGGAGGCTGATGAGCCAGAGAGGGTCAGGCAAGGAAGATAAGATCAGGGGAGATTATATTTTAGAAAAATCTGTTTTCAAAATAACCGAAGCTGCTATTAGGGGTGTTCAGTCAACCAAGCATGAAGCTCTCCAGGACTGGTGGGAAAGCTCCGCTCCTGAATTGAAAGAATGGTTAGGTACACTGCCCATCCCTGGTCTTGAGTTGACCAGCACTTTACCACTTGTTAGCAGGAATGCTGGGTCTAATCTAAGAATGAGAGAGTGCAAAATGGTGCGGTCACTTGGGAAAATAGTTTACAAGTTCCTCAAAATGTTGAACATAGAGTTTACCAAATGAACCAGCAATCCTGCTCCTAGGTATGGACACTCAAGAGAAATGAAAACATAATAGCCACATAAAAACCTGTGCAGGAATGTTCATTACAACATGATGGAAACAACTCAAATGTCCACTGACTGATGAATGGATAAATAAAATACAGTACATGCATATAATAGAGTATTATTCAGCAATAAAAAGGAATCAAGTACTGATACACGCAATAAAATGGGTGAACCTTATAAACACGGTAAGTCAAAGAAGACAGTCACAAAGTGCCACACTGTATAATTCTGTTTATACGAAATGTCCAGAGTAGGCAAATTCATGGAAACAGAAAGTAAATTAGCAGTTGTCTAGGGCTCAGGGAAGGGGTGGATAAGAAGTCATTACTAATGGCTGGGGAGACAAAAAAGTTCTGAAATTTGATGGTGATATTTACCCAACTGTCTGAATATACTAAAAACCAATAAATTGTACAACTTAAATGGTATTTAATTGTATTATATGTGATTGTATTGTATTATATGCGATTCATATCTCAATAAAGCTGTCGAAGAGAGAGAGAGGGAGGATGGAAGGGAGAGAGATGTTGACTATCCTACAATATCTATTCCAGAAAATAAGTATAAGATGTAGGATTGGTTTTTGATGATTCTGAGGTGTCAAGAAGTAACTTTACTTTTCGCAGCTTCTTAGCTTATCACACCCTGAAGGGTGTGTTATTTCTTTTGGCATTTTTGGCATTCTATCAGCCCAGATTCTAAACAATGTCCAGGCTTGTCGATTATGCCACCAGTGCATACCCTTTCCACCCCTGGCCTCCTGAGCAAACCTTCAGTTACTCAGCCTTGGCATTTACTTGAGAACTTTCTTTTTTAAATCTTTTTTTTTTAAATGTTTATTTATTTTGAGAGAGACAGAGAAAGAGAGAGAGGGAGAGAGCCTAAGTAGTCTCCACATTGTCAGTGCAGACCTGATGACATGGGGTTCGGGGCTCGATCTCATGAAACGTGAGGTCACAACCTGAGTGGAAACCAAGAGTTGGATGCTTAACCAACTAAGCCACCCAGGCATCCCTACTTGAGCACATTCCAAGAACAATGTGAAGCCACATGCAGCATGGAACTGAATATTGAGAGATTTGTAACGTAACCTATGCATGAGATCCTAGTTTTTTTCCCTCCTTTCCCAGCAGCTGCCAATATAATTTCAAAAGATTTGCAACAATAACTTGGATAGAGAAGTGCAGGTAGCCTGATCAGCTGGTGTCTAAAAACTGACCTCGGCATACCACCTTGGCCCCATGAGTCTGCTCCTTCCCAGCCGAGCCCAGCCGGGGTCAGGCTGGCCCCGAATCAGACTCAAGAGTGGAGGACTCGGCCAAGAGGAAAATCCAAACTGTTCTGGGGGTAAGCCAATTATCTGTGGGTCACCTTTTGATTAAGTAGCTGGTGCCAAAGATCTGGGAGATCCCAAAAGGACTCTGGCAAGCCATCTTCCTTCTCTGTGGTTTGGTTTTCCTACAATGAGCTGTGACAGCAGTACTTTACTTTTTTAGATAAGAGAGTACACACGTAATGATTGAAGGTAGGGATCTGGCATCCAAATGCCTTGATTTGAAGCTTTGCCAATGAATTAGTCTTTGGACAAGTCATTTACCCTCCTTCCCTACAAGCCTGTTTTCTTTAGATACGTCGAGGAGGGTAGTAGAATTGACTATTTACAAGTGCCAATGTGAGCATTAAATGAGATGATTCACGGGAAGCCTTTAGTAAGAGCTCTATACTGTCAATAGAAGTGGTTGCTGTTGTTATTTCGTAACCTTTTCTAAGAGGAAGGGATTATGAGAATAAATCACTGATGTCACAGAAGTCATTCTTATGTACACATGTATACTACATATAACACTAAACTAGATAGTGTTCAGAGAATTGGAAAGAAATGACCACAGAACTTGTACTATTTGGAGAAAAAAAAAGAACTCATGTAAATTTTTCTGAGGATGTCAGAGAAAAGAGTTCCTAACTAAGAGCAAATACATCTCCTGTTCGTAGAACAAATGGCTGAGAAATGGCTTGAAAAAGCAAACTTGACCCATGGGCTGTAAAGTGGGTTACTTTCATCTCAAGATAATATCGCCATGGTCACATTAAGGTGATCAGTGCATATACGATGTTGAAAAACGTGGGTATACATTTTTAGAAACCTCTACCAAGGAGATGCTACTGGGCTGATTTTAAAACACACGCACACATCCCGACTAGAAGAACAACCAAGGGAAGTCTAACCATGGGCAGCGAAAGTTTCCAAGTTTGAAGGGGGGGGGGGTTGGGGAACAATCAAGCTGGGGAAAATCTAGCAGGTGCTCAGAGAATAATGCAATTTCCTAGGGCAGCAGATGCACAAGTGAAACAGTATCCAGTAACAGTCCATCAGATGGTAATTATAGCTGGACTGGGGAAGAACAGCAGAGATGAAAAGGGACAATTCCAAGGGTAACTGAATGCCAGTGAGTGACATCTTCCTGAGAGATCACATACCAGCAAAAAGTGAGCCAGCGCTTAGCTCTGAGAATGGGGGGTTAAATAAACTGCCATTTTCCTTTGTAGAAAGACAAAAGGGAAAAGGGAGGCCTCAAAGAATTCATTAGTCAAGATTTAAACAGACCATCACTAATAAACCCCCACAAAAAAGTAACAACAGGCATTGATGGCCCTGAAAGTATGATTCCTGAAATGATTCTGTCATCTGAAAGATGATGGCTTGGTTTAGTCCCAAAAATTTGGGGGGGGGGCAGAGAGAGACAGAGAGAGAGAGAGAGAGAGAGACAGATGAGTTCACCCTCTAATTCTATGAATCACATAAACTAGGATGAAGAATTAGAGACACTGAAGTGGATGACAGGGAGAATCTAGGATACTGAAGCAAGGGTAGGAGATGTTTTAGCTCAAGGAAGATTTTCCGGGATTTCATTTCACAAATAGGACTCATTTAAAATCCCATTCTTAGAAAGGAAACAATGCCTCAGAACAAACTCATTCCCTACCAAGTGATTGTGCAGAACCCATTGTGGCTACTCCTTCTGAGTCTGGCTCTCAGTACCAGGGACGAATGCAGCCCTCTCCCATCCTTGTTTAATCAGACCAAGCAATCCCACGTTAATACTGACACTAGCCTGTAAGTTCCCAGATGGGAAGGTGTCACAGTCATCTCTGAATCCCTGTGTAGGAGCAGGAAAGGAAAGAAACTGGAACCACCCGGTCAAACTGCTCCATAGTCCTTAATATGGCCATTCAATTAATTCGGCCAAATTTCAGTGTTTCCCTAATCGTAGTTTTCACGTATGTGGGCCATGCTGATTCATTTAATAAAAAACTCCCATCACAATAATTCCCAGAATGTACATGCACTGACCAAGATGGCCAATTCAAGCTGAGAAATGAGTCTTCCAGGCCTATCCCACATGATCATGGTCTTGGTCAGAAAAACGTCTTCTCTCTTATCCATAATCTGTACTGGCTGACTATGGAGATATTACAATGAATTTGGGGGGGGCGTACCTTTGTAATGTGGGATGAAAATCATTTATATGTTTCCCAGGTCCTTTCTTATGACCCAATATGGGGTGGGCTGTCAATTAATGAAAGCCATAGGGAAGGTATTATGGCAGAGTCACCTATCCTCCAAACCAGGCAGAAACCACCAGGGCCTTGAAGTAGGGAGGGGGCATATTTCCCTGCCACGCAGTGATGAATTTCAATCACTGCTGGCTTGTGCCAGATTCAAATTGGCAACCCACAGAGATGAAACACTTTCTATCCCATTACTCATGCCTGGAACGATCTGTTCCCTTGAAGACTGGCTTCCTAGGTGAAGGCGAGGGAATGGATGGTCACTCTGAGATGGTTTAAGTAGGGTAAAAGGTATGAAAGGCAAGTGTCCAGCCAGAGAAATGTGCGGACATGGTGAGGGAGCTATATAACCTCCTTGTGCTGGTTGGGGGTGGGGAGAGGGGGCGTTAAAACTTAAAGGGAAAATAGAAGGCATTCATCTAGTAATGAGTCACTCAGTTTCACTCAGTTCAATGGCTGCAACACTATTGCTCTGCTAAGAAAACAATGCTCTTAGGGCTCTATAGAAATTCCTCCTAAAACATTTCTATTTGGCTCACCCTGTCTCAGTCATCAGCCTAAAACATTAAATCCAACGAAATGTTGAAAAGAAAAAAATAATTTAAGATAATATAATTCCACATTTTAATTTTCAAATGTCCAGGCCCATCCCATGTGGATTATGCTCTTGAAAACTTTTGACCACACTTTTAAGATTTCTAAAACTTTTACTAAATCTTATTTGCTGAACTAAATCTTGACTAAGACCTTCTCAAGAAGGAGTACAGTAAGCAGCAGTAAAAGTGTTTCTTCAGAAGTCAAAATTCGGAGGTATAATAAACAATGCAGCCCAGTGAAGCAGGTACCAAGCATCAGCTCCACCTGCCTGGTAAGTGGCTGCCTTCCTGGACCAGAGATGTGAACAATCCATCCCCTGCTGTGCCTTGAAATGAGCCACGGCTCTGTGTTGTGGGGGTGGGTACATAGCACACCAAGATCACGATAGAAAAGGTTACTACATGTAAGCAACAATTGCAACTCATACTAACCTGGGAAGTCATGATAAGATTATTTTTAATGAAACAAAATGTTTTTTTTCTGGCCTTCTCCCTACTTGGAGTTCCAGGCTCTGGAGATTCCTGGGGGTGAGGGTAGAGAGAAGCTCCTGGTACTCAAAAAAACACTGCTCTTGATAACCAGGTGACAGCTCCGCATTCCTCCCCTCCTGGTCCAGCCACAGAACTCATGCCACCAGAGGGCTGGCTGAAGGTGCCAGAGCCCTATGAGGGCTTCTCCTGGCCTCGTCGTATGGTCTCTCCATACTGGAAGGAGTGTCAGCAGTCACTGTAAAAGGGCGGCATCTCTCATCCTTACCCGGATCCGACACAGAAGTTTCATCCTTATACTTGGTACCTGCAGCTCCTTCTCCTGGGATCAGCACAACTCTATGGAAGCTGTGTTTCACTGAGTTATAGAAGAAGCCACCCTCTCTGACCCTAAGGCACTGTCTTTGTGCCAAATCTGTAGGTCTTTGCTGTCATTCCAAAGGAGTCCAATCCTAGGATCTGTACCACAAAACAGACCATCTGGTGGCCATCCCAATGATCCTCCAGATCGGCTCGGGCACTCTTATCTTTAGAGTGGACAGACCGTGCCCTGCAATGCGTTGGGCCCTGCTACCTAAAAACTCACGCTGGCCCTGGATGAAATATATATATTGGGAATTGCTTCAAAATGATAAGGAGGAAGGGGAAGTGATGGGGGCGGGGGGGGGGGGGGTAGAGATCCAAAATTGGCCAAGAATTGGAAATTTCTGAAGTTCAGTGCCAACTATCTGGGAGTTCAGTGCTACTCAACGTGTGGTCTGAGATAGGTGCCCATGTAGTAAGTGCAGAGACTGACAGAGGCATTCAGCAGTTTTACAGCAATTGGACAGAGTAATTCTGTGTCTGTTAAATCTAATAATAAAATAATTGGACTTGAATCTTATCTGTCTTTGTTTTAAATTCATTTTTAAGAAATTCACCTTTTATAAAACTATCAGCCTATGATGGGTTAAAAAAAACAAAAGGAGATAAGGTCTGTCAGCCCCACAGAACGAGAAGCCCTGCTTCATCTGGTCCTCTCCACTTTTGTATATGCTCGATATTTCCCATCATAGAGAGTTAGGAGGGGAAAGAATTGCTACTGATTTTCAGTCTCTACTCAAATATAAATTTAGAATTTCTTGTTTATTTTACAAATATAGAGATGAATGTAGAACTAAAGCAACCTTGGGTACAGTCAGCAGGTGCCACGAAGGTGGGTCTTGGTGGAACCCCGCCCCCGCCCCACCCAGCAAAGTGGGAGCCGGGGGCAGCAGAATGATGTGCTTCCTGCAGCACCGGGGTTGCCCAAGCTGTTGATTTAAGCACCGTATCTAGCAACTCCTTGGCTAACCTTTTGGAGAATTTAAACCTTCCACTTTCCTCTCTCACAATGTACAAACATCAGCACACTAAGGGAATTTTTTTTTAACTTATTTAAATGGAAGTGTACACAAATACTACGAGCCTACATATGGAAGTAAACTTGACAAAATCATGCTTTTCCAGTTAGAACATGGCCGTGTGTACACACACATGTACATTTCCATTTTTAAAGTGAAATCTAGGTTCTATTTTTGTTTCTTCTCCTGTTTTGGTAGAAAAAGCATCCCAGGGTTGCTCATTTTAAGGTTAAGCCTGTGCCACCCCCCAGGGCAGCTAATATGGTCCTGTTAATCATCCTGACTCCCCACAGAGGAGTTTAACAAACCCAGCTTAGGACCCAAACATCTCAAACTCAGCCAGCTCTACTTTCTCTGTCCGCTTTGTCTGACTTGTGAATGCCCACTTTTGCCTAAACAAAACATCAATGGAAAGGGGAAATCTGCTTTTGAGGAAGGAAAAAGGAAACAGAAATATGCTGGGAGTTTGACCCTAGGCCGCCTGTGCTGAGACACAGCACACAAGGTGTCCCTGTGGGGTCTGTCATCCAGGGATCAGGCCACCCCTGTGTCAGGTTTCTGTGCAATAACCACCTGAGGGAAAGGGCTGCAGGGGAGCCTCCACAGGGCGCCCCTGTAAGGGCATGAGCGCCAGGCTCCCTGTAATTAAGAAGCAGCCTGCTCCCGAGAAGACAGCGCGGCCACCCCATCTGCCACGCCCGCGAGAGCTGGCACAGAGCCTCCATGCCTGCTGCCGCCCGGCTACCCACCGCGTCCTTGGAGACCGCCTTTGATGGAGCGTTGATGCCAAGCTTTTCCAGAGGATAGACAATCTGTCGTCGCGGCCGCACGGGAACCAAGTAATGAAGGGCGGATGTCAGGGAGTGGGCATAGGAGCTCTGGAACTGAAAGACAGCGATCTCTGTTTTAGGGGAGAGAATGTCAGAGCCGCGCAGCACAGACGCCTGAGTGCATGCGGCTTTACAAACACAAAAGTCTGAACTCGGCCAAACGGGGGAGGGGGAAAAGTCGGCAAATAAACAAACATACTCTTCGAGCAGAGGAATGAATTGTAGATAATGCCTGACACTAATGAAGATAATTACGAGAGTAATTACATTACTATCTCTGTGGGAATGACAGATAAACAAGTGGTTTGGTTTATGGGATTTTTCAGTACAAGTATTTTCCCCAGGAGGATATTCTTCTCCATAGTGATCATGAATCAGCTTGATTTGACCCCATTAAGCTGTGTTATCTGCGTCCTGTTAACCTTTGCGTGTTTGGCACAAGCTGCTTTAAGAAGGCACATAGATAAAAATGTCTTCTGAGAGGAGGCTGAGTGCAGATGTGGAAATCTTCCTGTCTGTGAAAGTCACAGCCACTTCAACTGGACTTTTGCTGATAAAACAAGCGCTTTAAAACAAAAAGATGAGATCAGAAAGTGGGGTGCGGGTGCAGAAATTGGATCCTATTATTTTGACTTATATTAATGCTAAATTATGAGCTGGATTTATGCTTACTGAAATAGACTATGATAAACCATGTTTTAGGAGAATGCGTCAAAATATACATTTTACCCCACTTTTAAAACTTGGCAGAGAAAACTGAACACGGTGATTTTTATTTCTTTCACATTTATGAACCCCCTCAGGGGTTCTGGTGAAACTAACTCAGGGTATTTCAACCATTTAAACCTCAAGAGTTAAACTGTGAATCCAAAATTTTAGAATGTTTATTGAATTTAAAATGGAAAGCAAAACAAATAAAACTGAACTAAAATTAGGTGTAGTTTAATAAATAAGATGGTTTACATATGACTTATTGCTGTTCGAAAAACAGCCCCCAGGCATTTCTAAGAGCTTCTAAAAGGGATTTCTAAAATCCTTCACCATTGAACTTCACACCCTGATTGTATACACTGAAAAATAGAGCCCAGGAGTTCCTAGCCAGAATTCTGCTTTTATGCCTGGAGGATCTCTTAATACATGTCCTCACAGGAGGGCGTGGAGAAAATCATCTTGATAAAGCAAGCCTAACATTCACTTTTATTATAGTCAACTGGGAATTTATAGCAGAATTTGGAACCTCTTTCCTAATTTATCTGGTACAGCTTCTTACACGTGTTTAAAGAAAGGTATGTGTGTAAATCACCTGCAAGTGCAGACTGTGAGGAAATCTGTCTCCAAATGTGTTTCTATATCCTACGTGAAATAGTGTATAACACATTCCAAATTCTATATGATTGAGATAAATATGTGAATGTTTGATGAAATGTCAAAGATATTTTTTTTTATTATGATGCAAAAGGACTTTCATACCAACTGGGCGCATGCAGGTAACATCATGAATAAAAAGTAAGAATTTAGTATCACATCCTGAAGGTCACCACACTGGCCACTGGCCAAATGAATAGTAAAAAGAAACGGGGAGTTGGGGGGAGGATCAGAATCTTCCAGAATTGTTACCTTTCTATCTCCTGAGGTTCAAATCTAGGGCGTTCACATGGCTACGGCACCACACTTTGATAGGAAAAATGATCATCACTAGAGCATATTGTGCATCTCACTGAAAATCCCTTCCATGTTTTTTCTTCTTCCCCATTCCCTCTTTTCTTCCCCCAAAGGCTTTTGTTAAATAAGATGCATTGGCAAAATTATTGTTAAGGGAATTTTACTGATATGCTTCAGACTGGTTTGAAGTTTAATAAATAAGCTTACTTTAAAAATCTGCTTGGCTCATTTGTGGTAACAAAGAAAAAATGTGACCACATCAAGGATTCTGGGAAGAGCATGAGAAAGTTTTTGGTCATGAATGGGATATGATGGGACAACTAGATGGTCTAGTGATTGAACCTAATAGCTTCTCAAATCTGTATCAGGCTGAGGACCAGCTGTCAGTGACAGGCATGTGTACATGTGTGTGACTTTTCTAGGCACTGGGATGCAGCTTTGAACAAGACGGACACCTCTGCTTTCATGGCAAAAGGCATAATTTAACTAGTGGAAAGTGCTCTGAAGACTGAGTGGGATAAGTAGAGGCAAGATGGAAACAGGAAGAAGAGCTTGCTATCTGTGCACTAGACCTTATACACTAGATAGTGCTTACTACAAAGTATGAGTCTTCATAAGTATAACATGCTAGGGAGACTTATACAGGTATTTACTACATAAAGGCTATGTCAGCACCACACATCTCCACTTTTTATCCATCACTCTTATGGCGGTGGTTATAGTGCCTATTTGGAATGCCGTGATAGCACAGCAATCTTATAGGACTGAACTGATTTGTTCTGTGAGTTCAAACCAAAATGCTCTTTGTTTAAAGAGCATGATAGGATCATTATGGCATTTCACTAATGCACCATAAGAAATCATTTGACTTTCATGTCCCTTAGAGCATTTTTGCAGACTTTCCAGTCTCTGCTTTATCAATATGGAAAAGCCAACAAATTGTTCTACTAATTATGATTGTGAGTGTTTCAGACATTCAGTCTTCTGGACTTTCTCTATAGTGTAATAAAAGGGCCAAACTCAATATGGCCATTTGAAATTCATAGCCCTGTTATAATTCAAATCCATTGATCAAGGAAGGAATAAAATATGGCACACAACACGAATGACATCGTGAATGTGCTGGAAAAGTGCATTATGATATTCTTTTACCTTGTCTTCCCTGGATTGTGGGTAAACAGGATAGTAGAGACAGGACTTATAGCTTAAACGGAGGATCTCCTTCAGAAAAAACTTGGTGTAGTGCCGAAAAATAGGGTTCAGGACAAAGTGATACAAGTGCCCATGTTCTTCCCGTTGGTGGTGACTGAAGTAGATGAAATCTTCAATGTTGTAATGGGATCGTATGTACTCTATATCCTAAAAAAGAGGTGGGGAAAGGGCATTAAAGGATGTTTTAAATAAGTGGCATGCATTTTATGATAAGAAAAATTTTTAATTACTTTAGGTATAGTAGTAAGAAATGTGCTTATCTCTCCAGTGATTTACTACCTCATTTTGATTGTTCAAATTTTTAAAATTGAAAATTAGGTCTTCTGAAAGTTCTGATGGCTTGTCTCTGAAGGATGGCTACACAGCTTTGGAATTTGTTCCTTAGAGCCGTGGCTGCTAAAAACCCAGAGAGCCTTGAGTCTCTGCTAGGGACCAGGGGAAAGGACAACACCTTTTTCCCAGTGTTGGACAAGCACAGGACAAGCTTGTCAGTGCGACTGACTGAGCCTGTACAAAATTCAGCAGTGGGACAAGCAACAGCCACCAACGTTCTCTGGACTCATTACTATTCTCTCTTCACTATTAATGTGGAAACATGTCATCTCACTGGTCACATCCTTCGACTGGCACGTGTGGTTAGACTGATCTACAGGAAAACTGCAAGGCTAGGCCTCGTCCATAGGCATTCCCTAAACATCTTATGCTTCTGAGGTATTTTATTTTTACATCGTGGAAGGTAATTTTAAAGACTAGTGAGTGTTTACTTATAAAAGAAAATATCGGGCACTCTGCTCCTGCTTCTATGGGTCTAGTTCTGACCACCACTCTTTGGCCCCCGCACTGTGGGTGGGGAAGCAGGGGCTCAACCATGCTAACTGTGTACTGATTCAGCCTGTCTTGCTTCACTTCCCAGTAGTGGACACTGTGGGGTGGGGTGCTGTTCTGAGTGAGTGTGACTTTCTTTCATGACAAGAGTAGTAAACACATCTGATATGCATGAAACATCAAACTATATGCAGATTGGAAAGCACCTACTTATATTTCTTCTTATTTTACACGGTAGAACTGTCCTAAAAGCATACTTTCAAAAAGAAGGATTGGAGAATGCAAGGAACTTGAGTTGCTCTGTGATTGGCAAAGCTGGCACTAGAAAATTCAGGAAAACTGAAGTCTGTATCCAAGCCTATCAAGGTCCTTTGTCTTTAAAGCTTCTGCTATAAAGCACAGAGGAAATGGGGCTCAGGATAACCAGGGAAGTGGTGGTATCTAAGGGCAATTCTGGTAATGCCTGACCTTTCCATCTGGGCTGACCCTACAACTGCCTTAGCACCTAAGACCTTTCTTTAATTACCAAGGAGGCATCCCTCATTATAAAATAAAATGAGTAATAAGCGTAGGGCTGAGAAATCATTGAAAAACAAGAAGCAAAGGGCCAACAGATGTTATTGGCTCAAAACAGCAGATGGGCCATGTGCACCTAATTTTCTTCCCATCCCAAACCACTTAAAATAACAACAAAAAAATTTTTTTTAAATAATGAGGTGGTGGCATGATGGGGGATGCAGAAGTAAGATAGTTTTCTTCACCTTGGAAGAAAACATGTCAAAGTTTTCTAACACTAGCTTACACCCTCTTACCTTGGGCCCCTCAAAGGCCTACTGTCTGCCAGGATCATCTACACTCAAGGCCACAAGAGGAAGCCAGACAACTGATGCCACCTCCCAATTTGACAGAGGGCTGGGTAGCTCTCCTCATGACTGAGGGACGCAGGGGAGAAGCAAGAAGCACAACTGTCGAGGATACTGAAGCCAGCCAGCCATGCTAATGTTATAATCTTTCAGGTACGACATGGTCAGACTTCCAAGGAAAACTGACAAATGCAAAAGATCAGAAGAAAGAAACATACAACTTCCTCTAGGGGGACACAGAGGTCAGTCAGGGAACGGAAGAGAATTTTTTTTAGAAAAAAATTCTATTGTATCCTCAGAGATAACAAGAAGGACCTTGCATATAACATAACAAACAAGCTGCTACAAAAAAGACTTGGAAGTTAAACATAACGAACCCTCAAATGACAATTCCAATAGAAGGCCTGCATAACAGAATGGACAAGGCTGAAGACTGAATTACAAATCCAGAAGACAAAATCAAGAGAATCTCTTAGAATGAAGAGTAAGAAGTACAAGAGAAGGGATGCCTGGGTGGCTCAGCTGGTTAAGCATCCGACTCTTGGTTTCAGCTCAGGTCATGTTCTCATGGTTCATGAGTTCCAGCCCTGTAGCAGGCTCTGTGCTGATGGTGTGGAGCCTGCTTGGGATTCTCTCTCTCTACCTCTCTCTCTCTGTTCCTCCACTCACCCTTGTGCTCTCACTCTCTCTTTCTCAAAATAAGTAAATAAACTAAAAAAAAAGGAAGTTAAAAAAAAAGAAGTACAAGAGATAAAGAAATGAGAAGAAAGTTAAGAGACAGTGAAGGTGCAATTCCAAAGGTCCAATATCCTTGAATTAAAAGGAATTCAAGAAGAGGAGAATAAATTAAAAGGGAAAAAATGATGAAATCATAGAGGAAAGATATTCCTATGACTCAGAAAAGGCGTAAGTTACTTTTTGGTAAAATTTCAGAGTTTCAGGGATAGAAAAGAAACAAACTAATTCTCAAGACAGAAAGCAAACAAATATACATTTATTTATATAACATTACATTTTATCAGTGACATTGGACACTAGAAAACCATGACAGTAAAAATGTCAACAATCTGTTGAGAGGTAATTGGCATAAACATTCCATATACAGCCTGATGAGTATTAAAGGGTGAGAACAAAATAAAAACTTCTTGTCTATGCATGCACTCAGAGACCCTACCACCTATCACCCTTTCTAAAAAAATCACTCAAGGGGCGCCTGGGTGGCTCAGTGGGTTAAGCATCCAACTTCAGCTCAGGTCATGATCTCATGGTTTGTGAGTTTGAGCCCTGTGTTCGGCTCTAGGCTGACAGCTTGGAGCTTGGACCCTGCTTCAGATTCTCTGTCTCCCCCTCTGTCTGCCCCTCCCCCACCCACACTCTGTCTCTGTCTCTGTCTCTCAAAAATAAACATTAACAAAAATTTTTAAAAATCATTCAAAGATACATTGAATCAAAAAGAGAAATAAACCAAAGAACAAGTATAGTGTAAGATACATTAATGGTTAATGGAATAAAGCCGTATGGTCATCTCAATAAATGCCAAAACATATTTGATGATAAAATTCAACACTCATTCATAATAAAAACTTTTAGTAAACTAGAAATAGAAGAGAATTTCCTTATAGCTTGATAAAGGATGCCTCCCAGAAACCTGCAGCAAATATTATACTAAATGGAGGAAAATACAGAATCATTCCCATTAAAACTAAGAACACCACAAAAGTATCCATTATAAACATTACCATTCAATGTTATTCTAAACATATAACAAAACTGGAAAAAGAAATAAGACATAAATATTTTAAAAATAAGGCTATTTTCCAAAGATGGCCACAAGATTAACTTGCATCCTGCATGCTCTTTGGCAGACTGACCTTGCCACACTCTCAGCATCAAGAGGTGGAGTCACTTTCTCCATCCCTAGAATCTGAGCATGCCCTATAACTGCTTTGGTCAAGACAATGTGGAAGAAGTGACACTGTGCCAGAAAAGAGATTCAATTGAAAACTCTCAGAGCTAAAGAGACTTCAAAAAGGTGGCTGGATATAAGATCACAAGACAAAAAGTACTATTGTTCCCACATACCAAAATAAACACTTAGAACAATGAAAAAAAAAGTATCTCTTTATAATACCCAGAAAAATATAATTTTTTTACATTTATTTATTTTTGAGAGAGAGAGAGAGAGAGACAGAGCACAAGTGGGGGAGGGGCAGAGAGAGAAGGAGACACAGAATCCGAAGTAGGCTCCAGGCTCTGAGCTGTCAGCACAGAGCCTGACCCGGGGCTCGAACTCACAAACTGTGAGCCTAAGTCCAAGGCTTAACTGACTGAGCCACCCAGGCACTCCAATACCCAGAAAAATATAAAACAAGTAGAAACAAATCATAAATGTTCAGGGCTGTATCAGTCAGGGTCTCATCAGGAAACAGATGGTATGTTCAAATTAGGATAACTGGAGGTGGGTTAAAACAAAAAGACTACTTACAAGGAGGGGGCAGGGAAACCAGTAGGGGACAGTGTAGCAGCAACTGCAAGCTAACACCACCTTAGGTGGGTGGCATGGGAGGTGCTAGTTACTGGAATCCAAAATGAGAGGGTGCTGGAGAAAAGGCCACCTTGAAAAGCTCAGAAAACTCAGTGGAAAGACCAGCCAGCTGAGGGCATCCCAATCTCACTCTCCTCCTTTCCTCTCATCAGGGTTCCCCTTTGGCCAAATCCAATTAGAGTCAGAGAGTAAACAGAACAGAGCAGAGAGTAAACCTACAGGGGCAAAGTATCTGGCACAAGAAAGCTGTACGTGAAAAGCCACAAAACTTTACTGAAGAACCCGAAATAATTCAACACCACCACCACCAATTCAGAAAGCCATGTTCCTAGAAAGTCTCAATATTTCATTATTTATTAAATTTTTTTAATGTTTATTTATTTTTTGAGAGAGAGACAAAGACAGAGGCAGAGAGAACAAGCAGGGAAGGGGCAGAGAGAGCCAAAGACACAGAATCAGAAGCAGGCTGCAGTCTCTGAGCTGTCAGCATACAGCCTGACTTGGGGTTCAAACTCACGAACCACTAGATCATGACCTGAGCCAAAGCAGGACGCTTAACCAACTGAGCCACCCAGATGCCCCGAGAAAGTCTCAATATTTTAATTGTTGATTCTGCCTATATTGTTCTACAAAAACCACAAAGGTGCAAATAAGTTCATTTAGTAAGTATTACAAGGCTTATCTGGAAAAGGAAATATCTAATTAAAACCAAGAGAATTTAGAAAAAAAGACAAATGAGAGAAGACTCCCCTATCAGATAGCAAAGCACATAATAATACAAGAGATATCAACAAGTAAATCCACAGAACAGAAAGGAGGGTTTAAAAATAGACACGGGCATATGGAATCATGTAAAGGTGACATTTTAAGTCAGCAGGAAAATAATGAACTACTCAGCAATAAATACTTCGGAAGAATTGGCTGTGCACTAGGAAAAAAAAATTACTTGTCCAATTGACCATACACACACACACACACACACACACACACACACAGTGCATGTAATTAATTATGTGCAAGCAAGAATGTAGGAAAGAATAAATGCCTAACTATTAACAGTAGTAATTCTTTGGGGAGCACTGGGACTTTTTTGTTTGTTTGTTTTTTGTTTTGTTTTGATTTTTTGGTGGTGGTGGTCCTGGTGGAAGGTTATTTGGAAATTTTTTTAATTTTTTAATTTTTTATTTTAGAGAGAGAGAGAGAGAGAGAGAG
Source organism: Puma concolor (assembly GCF_028749965.1). Taxonomy (NCBI): domain Eukaryota; kingdom Metazoa; phylum Chordata; class Mammalia; order Carnivora; family Felidae; genus Puma; species Puma concolor. The sequence goes on from NC_141669.1 coordinate 96,102,261, forward strand.
CATGAGTAGAGGAGAAGGGCAGAGAGACCCAGAGAGAGAATCTCAAGCAGATTCCATGCTCGGGGCAGAGCCTGATGTGGGGGTTGATCCCACAACACTGGGATCGGGACCTGAGCTGAAATCAAGAGTCAGAACGCTCAACCAATTGAACCACCCAGGCACCCTGGTTATATGAATTTATAAAATGTGAATTTTTCATATATTCTCTGTAATATTTTAAATAGTTTAAACTGAAAAAATGGGAAACTGAAAAATCAACCAAGCAGATGATGAAGTCCTTAAAAAAAGAGGCATTCATATTAAATAAACAAAAACGAAAAAGAGGTATTGTGTGCTAATTCATGATATAAAAAGGCACAATCCAAGAAATCAATGTCTATTTTGCAATTTACCATTTCATCTCTGATCACTGCAATGCCGACTATTTGTTCTGCAACTTCAGCTACAAATGCTTTCAGTGATGTTCCATCCTGAAAAGATAAGCATATATTTTAAGGCCCTTAAAATATAACCATCAAGGTTTGTGTAAGCAGTCAGTAGTCGGCTGTCACTAACAACAATGACGGTCAGAGCCAACATCCTACCTTTGGACCATGTACTAAGTTAAATGTCCTCCCTGTGTTCATTGAACCCTCACTCCTATGAATATTATCATTTTCTCTATTTCACTTACCAGAAAATAAGGCTTGGGGGGCTGAGTAACATGCTGAGATTTCCAGTTAGTAAGGGCTGGATCTGTGATTCAAACCACAGTCCCTTTGACCTGGAATCTGTTTTCCTTAGCTCTGCATTAGTGGTTCTCAAATATTGTGATCCCAGGACCCCTATTCCCTGAGGACCCCAAAGAGCTTGGTTTATGTGTGTAATATCTATCTATCACTATTTTCTATATTAGAAATTAAAATTGGGAAAATTTTGATGTTGATTCATTTTTGTTGAATTTACTAATTAAAACAAAATTCAAAATTTGACAAAAATATTTAGAGAGGAGAGTAGCATTGTTTTATATTTTTTCAAATCCCTTTAATGTCTGGCTTAATGAAAGACAGCTGGATGCTCATATCTGCTTCTTCATTCAATCTGCTGCAATATGTTATTTTGGTTGAAATATACAAAAAAAATCTGTCTTCACAAAGATACAGAGCTAGAAAACAGGGAAGTATTTAAATAATCTTTCAGATAATTATTGATATTCTTCTCTGATGCTCAACAAGTGGTACTGTTTTAAAGATCAGTTGCAGGGTGCCTGGTTAAGCTTCCGACTTTGGCTCAGGTCATGATCTCACAGTTCGTGGGTTTGAGCCCCACGTCGGGCTCTGTGCTGACAGCTCAGAGCCTGGAACATGCTTCCAATTCTGTGACTCCCTCTCTCTGCCCCTCCCCCTCTTGTGCTCTGTCTCTCTCAAAAATAAATATTAAAAAAAATAAAAAAATAAAAGATCAATTGCATTGTGGAAGCTGAAACCATATCAGTAAACTTTGTACTCACGTGAGTACTTTTTACCTATGTGTGATGTTGTAACATCCTGTTTTATCTACAAAATATTGGCTCACCAAGCTTACACAGATTTTCCAAATGTTGACTTATGATAAAATATCAAAGCATCAGGGGTGCTGGGTGGCTCAGTCAGTTGAGCGTCTGACTTTGGCTCAGGTCATGATCTCACAGTTCGTGAGTTTGAGCTCCACACTGGGCTCTGTGCTGACAGCTCAGACCCTGGAGCCTGCTTCAGATTTTGTGTCTCCCTCTCTCTGCTCCTCTCCCACTCATGCTCTGTCTCTCAATAATAAATAGATGCTAAAAAAATTAAAAGCATCACATTTGGTGACATTGCCACCAGCCTCATCAGAAAAACTTTTTAAAATTTTTGGAAGCTGTGAAGCTCATGATGAAAGATACTGATTTTCCAAAATTCTAATTTTTTTATTGAAAGCTTGGATATTATCACAGGGAACAAATACTGTCAGTTGTTCCCTTGGAGTGACAGCCTTGCGTCTTTCATTTTTAAGACAATGTCTGCCAAGTATTCGAAACCAAGACCGAATAACCATATTTTGTCTGCCAGCTGTTCTTTCAAGTAAAAGTGGTGTTCCATGAGAACAGGGGCTAGTTCTGCATGAAAATCAAACAATTGCAGAAATGCTCTTTCTTGAAACAACTAACATACTTTAGTCTGCAGTAGGAGACCTTTATGTGCACCTCGCATTTTGCCACAACAGAATATTGAAAATAGTAATTTTTACCACTTCGAGTGAAACTGGCTTTTCTTTTTCTTTTTTTATTGAAAGTTATATTGAGATAGCTGTAGCCTCACAAGTAGTTGTAAGAAATGATACAGACAGGGGCGCCTGGGTGGCTCTGTCAGCTGAGCGGCCAACTTTGGCTCAGGTCATGATCGCACGGTTAGTGGGTTTGAGCCCCATGTTCGGCTCTGTGCTGACAGCTCAGAGCCTAGAGCCTGCTTCAGATTCTGTATCTCCTTCTCTTTCTGCCCCTCCCCTGCTTGCACTCTGTCTCTGTCTCTCTCTCAAAAACAAATAAATGTTTTTTAAAAAAAAAAAAGAAATACAGAGAAATTCCTTCTACACTTTGCCCAGTATCCTGTCATAGTAAGATTCTGCAAAACTCTAGCATAATATGACAAGCAGGGAATGCACATTGATGTGTGTGTGTGTGTGTGTGTGTGTATCAAGTTCTACACAATTTTATCCATGTGTAAGTTCATATATCCACCAGTACAGTTCCAACAAAAGATCCCTTGAATTACCTTGCTATAACCACACCCATCTACTTTCTGCCTTCCTCTGGCCCTTAACCTGTGGCAACAAATAATCTCTTCTCCATTTCTAAAACTGAGTTATTTCAAACATGTAATGTAAGTGGAATCATACAGTATGTAACCTTTAGGGCTTGGCTTCCCCCACCCCAACTCAGCATAATTCTCTGCAGATTCATCCAAGCTGATGAATAAACCTACAGTTCATTCCTTTGTATTGTTAAGTACTATTCCATGGCATGGACACGTCACAGTTTACCCATTCACCTGTTGCAGGACATCTGGGCTGATTCTGACAGCTTATGAACATTCGCGTACAAGACTTCACTTCTCTGGGATAAATGCCCAGGAGTGCAATTACTAGGTCATATGGTTGCTGCATTTTTAGTTTTTATAGACATAGCCAAAATGTCTCCCAGAGCATGGTAGCATTTTACATTCCCACTGGCAACATGTGAATGATCCTGTTTCCCTGCATCCTCCCCAGTATCTAGTGGTACCACTCTTTTTGTTTTGGCCATTGTGTTGCTGTGCAACAATGCCCTCACTAGATTTTCTTTTCCTGATGTTAACATGAGTGAATGGCGATGAAGAACTCAACGAACTCTGGTGCCGCTGCTTTGATTCACACTGAGACTCCCAAGGCTGTGCTCACCACTGCGTTTGCACCATTGGTGTGAAGATCAATACAGTGGAAAAGGAAAATACTTTCTTATTCATATTACAGAAACATTTTTTTTTGTTACTTCATGGACGCCCCTGAAAATTTATGTCTCAGAGGCCCCTATGGCTCCTTAAACCACATTTCGAGAAACAGGGCACTACATCACACTGCATTAGCAGGCCAGGAGGGAAGTAGCAAAAAAAGAAAAAAGAAAAAACAAACAGATCAATACAAACCAAAACAAAAAAACATGTTCTGGAGAGAAGTTTTCTTTTAATCTGCTACCTTATCAAATACTTGTTTGATAAATATTAAATATTTCACTGTGTTCAGGTGTTAGGTGTCTCCCTCTGGATGACCTAAAACTTAAAGTGCTTATTCAAAAGATCCAACAGCTGGAAACCTTCCCAAATGACAGTGGAAGGAAGAAATAAATTGTGGAATATTCATGCAATGAAATACTTTACACCACAATATGTGTGAGTCTCACATGTTGCTGAGCAATAAAAGCCTGATATCGGAGCACATACAGTACAATCCCTTCAAATAAAGTTCAAAAACAGGCATAACTAATTTATAATCTTAGAAGTCAAGGTGGTATTAACATGAGGATAAAGTAACTGAATGGGAGCATGAGAGGAACTTCAGGCAGGCTGGGTTAGTCTTCAGGCAGGGGTTAGTCTGTTTCCTGAAACAGGAGCTCATTACATGGTGTATTTGAATTGTAAAATCTATCAAGCTGTTCATTGGTTATAGCTCAATAAGACTTTTTTTTTTTTTAATAAAATTTATCAAAAATGTAACAGCATTTCTCCAACTACATGTGCTGTTCCATGTCTGGTTAAGTTAACTGTCATGGTCCTCAAGAAAGCAGTGTTAACATAAGGACTCCTAGAAAGAGAATCCAACATTTGTCATACAAGATCTTTCCTAGCTCATCCATTCCCTGAGGACATAGCCAGCTCAACAAAAAAAAAAAAAAAAAAAAAAAAAAACCTCTAGACAGAATCACCATCCAGTAGGGTCAAATGGAGTTCCATCAGACTGGATAGGTCTGATATCCAGTGTTGCTGGTTAAGCACCAAGCACCACAGGTTCCTGAGCTACCATTCCCAAACCTCAGTCAGATCTTCCTATTCCAAGCCCTGAGATCTATCCTGTTTCAGGATACTTGTCTGGATCAAGTCCAAATTTTCTATCTCTGTGATAAAGATTTAGAATATCTGACCAGCACTCTGCCTTGGGGCCACCAGTGAGGAGAACACCCTCACTTTCTTAAACCCCAGTTTCCCAGGTTTTCTTTTCTTGCTCCCATCTTCCAACTCCACCTCTGCCTCCCCACCACACAATTCTCCAACTGAGATCCAAGGAAACCTCAAGGCTGAAACTACATGGGTCATAATGGTCCCATATCACGAGGGAAAGGAAGCCAATCGGGTCATAGTAGGTACTTACAGGGTCTCTGTGAGCCTCATTGTATTGCTTTAAATCCTCCAATATACTTTTATTCAGCATGAGAGTGCTAACAAGGTTTTCAACACCAGGAGTATCCAACAAAGAGGCTAATCTTATTTTAATAGACCTGGATGAGGAGAGATACTTTTTTTTAGGTTAAGGTACTAAAATATATATCCTCCCCCTCAAAATGAACAGAATTATAATGTATCACATATACGTAAAATAATATTCAGCAAAAATGTTCATGTAACATTAGCGTTTGATTAATTATAAAAGTAACTCATTTCATTCTAGAAATGTATTTTCATTAACCAGAGAGAACACAAAGTTACACTCTAGATGCATTTATTTTGAAATGTTCCATCCAGTCTAAGATGGAAACATAGGAAGATCCTGAATTCATCTCCTCCCACAGACACACCAAATGTACTACTACATATGGAATAATTCCCTCTGCAAAAGACCTCAAAATTAGCTGAATGGCTCCTTCACAACAAACAATAAAGGGCCACATCAAGATGGTAGAAGAGGCAGAGATTCAATCTTGCCAAAAAACCTCACTCTAGCACAGTGACCCACGATTGGGAGAGATCTCACAAATATGGAGCTGCTATTTACCCTCTCTCTGCCTCGCTAAAACTCTGAGGGGTGCAGTCCACACAGGGGGCTCTCTTTGATCACCTGGGTCTGGGAGCCAGGGAGGCTTGTGTTCTTGGGTCCCATGGGGCTGTAACAATCACAGAGGCAGTTCTTGGCAGGCTACCACCCCTAGGGCACTGCACAGGTTGCAGACTGAAACACACCCTGGTCTTCCTGTGAAAAAGGCCTATGTACTTGTCCTGGAGCTGCAGACTGAGGGGCAGGCCTCAGGTTTGCTACACATCTAGCAGCTATGGAGTGTCCAAAGAAAGTAGGCCAGAGGGTGCCAACTTTATGCTCTCCCTTAGCTTTGCTACAGCTTGCCAGTAACTCCCAGAAAAGAGCTTATACACTTGTCTGAAGCCCCCAAATTTTTAAATATCACCCAAGATGCAGCTCCAGGTCACCTGATCTGGAGATGAGCAGGATTTATGACTGTAGTGCCACAGAACTGTATATATTTGAATACTTTGAAAGCTGCTGCATGAAGGTCTGGCTTAGAATCAGCCTGGAAGTAGGCGCTGAATGAATGCTCTCTTTGAAACATGGACAGTCTTGGTACTCTCTCAATAAATGGGACATATCACGAATAAATCAGGCTGCTTAGACAATCACAAAGGATAGAAAAACAACCAAGAGCTAGGACAAGTTTAAACAATAGGCTCCTCCTTCCCTCCTTTAAGATTGGGAAAGGTAGCTGTTTTGCCTAACACATAGAAGCAAACACAGAGAGTCAAACGAAATGAGTAAACAGAAATATATTTCTTTTTTTCTTTTTTATTTTTTTAATATGAAATTTATTGTCAAATTGGTTTCCATACAACACCCAGTGCTCATCCCAACAGGTGCCCTCCTCAATACCCATCACCCACTCTCCCCTAACTCCCACCCCCCATCAACCATCAGATTGTTCTCAGTTTTTAAGAGTCTCTTATGGTTTGGCTCCCTCCCTCTCTAACTTTTTGTTTCCTTCCCCTCCCCCATGGTCTTCTGTTAAGTTTCTCAGGATCCATACAGGAGTGAAAACATATGGTATCTGTCTTTCTCTGTATGACTTATTTCACTTAGTATAACACTCTCCAGTTCCATCCATGTTGCTGCAAAAGGCCATATTTCATTCTTTCTCATTGCCATGTAGTATTCCATTGTGTATATAAGAACTCACCAAACTCCACACCCGAAAAACAAATAATCCAGTGAAGAAATGGGCAGAAAACATGAAAAGACACTTCTCTAAAGAAGACATCCAGATGGCCAACAGGCATATGAAATATGCTCAATGTCGCTCCTCATCAGGGAAATACAAATAAAAACCGCACTCAGATACCACCTCACACCAGTCAGAGTGGCTAAAATGAACAAATCAGGAGACTATAAATGTTAGAGAGGATGTGGAGAAATGGGAACTCTCTTGCACTGTTGGTGGGAATGCAAACTGGTGCAGCCTCTCTGGAAAACAGTGTGGAGGTTCCTCAAAAAATTAAAAATAGATCTACCCTATGACCCAGCAATAGCACTGCTAGGAATTTACCCAAGGGATACAGGAGTGCTGATGCATAGGGGCACTTGTACCCCAATGTTTATAGCAGCACTTTCAACAATAGCCAAATTATGGAAACAGCCTAAATGTCCATCAACAGATGAATGGATAAAGAAATATGTTTCAAATGGAAGAACAAGATAAAACCTCAGAAAAAATCTTAATGAAATGAAGATAAGTAACTTACCTGATTAAGAGTTCAAAATAATGGTCATAAGGATGCTCACCAAAAATGGGAGAAATATGAATGACCACAGTGAGAACTTCCACAGAGATAGGATATACAAGGAAGTACCAACCAGAAGTCACAGAGCTGAAGAATACATTAAATGAAAAATACACGAGAGGGGGTTACTAGCAGACTAGATGAAGCAGAAGAAAGAATCAGTGATCCAGCAGACAGGGCAGTGGAACTCATCTACACAGAGCAGGGAAGAGAAAAAGGAATGTAAAAAGTGAAGACAGCCTAAGGGTACCCATGGGACAACATCAAGCAGAAAACCATTCACACTATTGGAGTCCCAGAAGAAGAGAGAGAGAGAGACAAGGGCAAAAAATGTATTTGAAGAAACCATGGCTGAGAACTTCCCTAACCTGGGGAAGAAAACAGACATCCAGATCCAGGAAGCACAGAGTGTTTCAAATAAGATGAACTCAAAAAGATCCACACTAATAAATATAATTAGAATGTCAAAAGTTAAAGATAAAGAGAGACTCTTAAGAGCAGGAAGAAAACAACAACTTGTTCTGTAGAAGGGAACCACCCTAAGACTATTAGCAGAATTTTCAGCAGAGTCTTTACAGGCTGGAAGGCAGTGGCAGGATACATACAAAGTAATGAAAGGAACACACTTCCAACCAAGAAGACTCTGCCCACCAACGCTGTTACTCAGAATTAAGAGATGAAGAGTTTCCCAGACAAGTAAAAACTAAAGGAGTTCATCACCACTAAACTGGCCTTACAAGAAATGTCAGAAAGGGCACTAGTTAGAAACTAGAAAACATATGAAAGTATAAATCTCACTGGTAAAAGTAAATATATAGTAAAGGTAGTGAATTAATCACTTGCAAAGCTAGTATGAAAGTTAAAAAACAAAAAAAAAGTAGTAAAAATAACTATAGCTTCAATTATTAGTTAAGGGATACACAAAGTAAGATGTAAAATGTGACCTCAAAAACACAAAACATGGGGGTGGAGTGAGTAAAAATGTAGTCCTTTAGAATATGTTCAAACTTAAATTGCTATCAACTTAAAATAGACTATTTTATATTATATATATGCATATATATAAATAGTGCCCCTTCTTTTCAGCTTAAAGGAATCTGTTTACATCTTGTCTATAAGAGACTCACTTCAGACATAAAGACATACAGACTGAAAGTGAAGGGATAGAAAAAGATATTCCATGCAAATAGAAGCTAAAAGAAAGCTAGGGTTATATCAGACAAGGCTATAGCTATATCACACAAAACAGGCTTTAAAACAAAGACTAAACTAAAAGACAAAGACATGGGGGTGCCTGGGTGGCTCAGTCAGTTAAGCGTCAGACTACAGCTCAGGTCATGATCTCATGGTTTGTGGGTTTGAGTCTCGCATTGGGCTCTGTGCTGACAGCTCAGAGCCTGCAGCCTGCTAAGAATTTCTGTGCCTCCCTCTCTCTCTGACCCTCCCTGCTCATGCTCTGCATCTCTCTGTCTCAAAAATAAATAAACATTAAAAAATTTAATAAAAAAGATAAAGACGGGCATTAAATAATGATAAAGAGATAAATATTTATGTGTATAGTATAGGAGCACCTAAATGGGAGAGATTTATAGCAATACAATAGCAGGGGACTTTAATATCCTACTACATCACTGGATAGATCATCCAGACAGAAAATAAAAAAGGAAACAGCAGCCTTAAGTGACTTATTAGACCATGTGGACTTAACATACAGATATACAAAACATTTCATCCAAAAGCAGCAGAATATCCATTCTTTTCAAGTGCATCTGGAACACTCTCCAGAATGGATCATATGTTAGGCTACAAAACAAATTTAAATAAATGTAAGAAGACTGAAATCATATCAAGCATCTTTCCAACCACACTGGTATGAAACAACAAAGCTATTACAAGAAAAAAACTGGAAAAATCACTAATATGTGGAGATTAAACAACATGCTGCTGGACAACAAATGAGTCAACAAACAGATCAAAAGGCAAGTTTAAAAATACCTTGAGAGAAATAAAAATTAAAATACATCATACCAAAATCTACTGAATGCAGCAAAAATAGTTCTTAGAGGAAGTTCATGGTGATATAGGCCTACCTCAAAAAACAAGAAAAATCTCAAATAAACAATCTATCTAACTTACACCTAAAGGAACTAGAAGAAGAACATATGAAGCCCGAAGTTAATAGAAGAAAGGAAGTCACAAAGATCAGAGCAGAAATAAATGAAATGGAGACTAAAAAGACAATAGAAAACATCAATGAAATGAAGAGCTGATTCTTTAAAAAGATAAACCTTTAGCTCGGCCTACCAAGAAAAAAAAAGAGGGCTCAAGTAAATAAAATCAGAAATGAAAGAATATGAATAATTACATGCCAACAAATTGGACAACCTAGAAGAAATGGATAAATTACGGGAAACATATACTCTTCCAAGACTGGATCATGAAGAAATAGAAAATCTTAATAGATCAGTAGTGAGGAAATTGAATTAGTAATAAAAAACTTCCCAACAAACAAAAAGTCAAGGGCCAGACAGTTTCACTGTGAATTCTACCAAACATGCAAAGAAGATTTAATACCAATCCTCAAACTCTTCCAAAAAATTGAAGAGAAGGGGATATTTCCAAACTCATTTTAGGAGGCAAGCATTACCTGGTACCAAAACTAGACAAAGACACCACAAAAAGATAAAATTAAGGGCCTATATCCTTGATAAACATAGATGAAAAAATCCTCAACAAACTATTTGCAAACTGAATTCAACAATACATTAAGAAGACCACACACCATGATCAAGGGGGACTTACTCCAGGGAGGCAAGAATAGTTCAATGTCCACAAATCAAATCAATCAATGTGATACACCACATTAACAAAATGAAAGACAAAAATCATACAATCATTTCAATAGATGCAGAAAAGCGTATAACAAAATTCAATATCCATTCATGATAAACTCTCAACAAAGTAGGCATAGAGGGAGCATACCTCAACATAATAAAGGCCATAAATGACAAACCCACAGCTAAGATCATACTCAGTGGTGTAAAACTGTCCTCTGAGATCAGGAACAAGACAAGAATGCCTACACTCACCATTTTTATTAAATACAGTGCTATAAGTCCTAGGCAGAGCAATTAGGCAAGAAGAAGAAATAAAAGACATCCAAATTGGAAAGGAAGAAGTGAAACTCACTATTTGCAGATGACATTATTTTACATATGGAAAATCCTAAAGACTTCCCCCCAAAACTGCTAGAACTAATAAACAAATTCAGTAAAGTTACAGGATACAAATTCGCTACACAAAAATCTATTGCATTTCTATACACTAACAATGAACTATCAGAAAAATTAAGAAAACTATCCAATTTACAATTGCATCAAAAGAATAAAATACCTAAGAATAAATTTAACCAAGGAAGTGAAAGACCAGCACACTGAGAATTATAATACATAGATGAAAGAAATTGAAGTCACAAATAAATGGGAAGTATTCCCATGCTCATGAATTGGAAGAATCAATATTGTTAAAATGTCTTTATTACCCAGAGAAATATATGGATTCAGTGCAATCCCTAAGAAAATTACAATGGCATTTTTCATAGAAATAGAACAAATATTCCTAAAATTTGTATGGAATCACAAAAGGCCCTAACTAGCCAAAGCAACCTTGAGAAAGAACAAAGCCAGAAGCATCATGCTCCCTGATTTCAAACTGTATTACAAAGTAACAGTAATCACAAAAGTATAGTATTGGCATAAAACAGACACATAGATTAATGGAACAGAATTGATTTCCCAGAAATAAACACATGCTTACATGATCAATTAATATGTGACAAAGGAAGGCAAGAACACACAAAAATCAACACAAAACGCATTAAAGACTTTAATGTAAGATGAAACCATAAAACTCCTAGAAGAGAACATACATGGTAAGCTCCTTGACACTGGACTTGGCAATGATATATTGGAACTGAATACAAAAGGAAAGGCAACAAAGTCAAAGAATAAACAAGTGGGAATACGTGAAATTAAAAATCTTCTGCAGAGCAAAGGAAATCACCAACAAAATGACAGGCAATCTACTGAAGGGAGAAAATATATATCTGATAGGAAATTATATATCTGATGAGGGGTGAATATTCAAAATATATAAAGAATTCATGCAACTCAATAGCAAAAAAATAATAATCATCTGATTTAAAAATGGGCAGATGATCTGAACATACATTTTTCCAAAGAAGACAGACGATCAACAGATACATGCAAATCAAAACCACAGTAAGATATCACCTCACACCTATTAGGAGGCCTATTATAGAAGAAAAGAAAAGAAAAGAAAAGAAAAGAAAAGAAAAGAAAAGAAAAGAAAAGAAAAGAAAAGAAAAGAAAAGAAAAGAAAAGAAAAGAAAAGGAAAGAAAAAAGAAAAGAAAAGAAGAAAAGAAAAAAGAAAAGAAAAGAAAGAAAAAAGAAAAGAAAAATAAATAACAAGTGTTGGTGAGGTTGCAGAGAAAAGGGATCACTCATGCACTATTGATGGGAATGTTAATTGATGCAGCTGCTATGGAAAACATTGTAGAGGTTCCTCAAAAAATTACAAATAAAACTACATATAATCCAGCAATTCTACCTCTGGGTGCTTATTCAAAGAAAATGGGGACACTAACTCAAAGGGATATATGCACCCTATGTTCACTCCAGCATTATTTATAATGGTCAGGATATGGAAACAAGTATCTATTGATGGATGGATGGATAAAGAGGATGTGGTGTGTATATACAATGGAATACTACTTAGCCATAAAGAATAATGTAATCTGGCCACTTGCAACAGCATGGATGGATCTTGAGGGTGTTATGTTAAGTGCAATAAGTCAGAGAAAGACAAATATTATATGCTTTAACTTATTTGTGGAATCTAAAAACCAAAACAAAGAAACAAAACTCAAAGATACAGAGAACTGAAAAGTGGTTGCCGGAGGGGAAGGGGTTGGAGTTGGTAAAATGGGTGAAGGGTGTCAAAAGGCACAAACTTCCAGTTACAAAATAAAAGTCATGGGCATGTAATGAGCAGCACTGTGACCATACTCAACAAGACTGCAGTGCATATTTAAAAGCTGCCAGAGGGTAAATCTTAAAAGTTCTCATCACAAGAAAACAAAAAGTATAATTCTGCATGCTGATGGATGGGAATTGGACTTACTGTGGTGATCATTTCACAGTGCATACAAATACCAAATCATTATGTTGTACACTTGAAACTAATATAATGTTGCATCAACTATACCTCAAAAAAAAAGATGACAGACATAAAAATAATAATAGTTGAGATATGCTTTATTTCATATTTACTTCATGTGTAAAGTCAAATTCTTCCCCAAATGTTGAAAGTATGTTAAGAAGTGGGGTGCCTGGGTGGCTCATTCAGTTAAGCACCTGACTCTTGGTTTTGGCTCAGGTCATGATCTCACAGCTTCATGGGTTCAAGACCCACATTGGGCTCTGCGTTGGTGGTGCGGAGCCTGCTTGGGATTTTCTCTCTCTCTGCCCCTCCTCCACTTGTGCTGACTCTCTCTCAAAATAAATATATAAATTAAAAAAAAATTAAAACAAAATAAAGCGTGTTAAAAACTTAAGAGATGACATTGAACCTGGGCTGGCTTCATGAGTCTTTAAATTCCTAATGATTTAATCTTTGATTTTGTGTTTTTACATGAAGTCAAGAAGACAATGGAGCGTGTCCAGGGGTTTGATGCCACAGCTCATGCATGATACCTACCTCCCACCATCGCTCCATGGCTTCTCTCCCACTTGTTTCCTGCCTCCAGAACCTTGGGCCCCACAGGGCCTCCCCATCCCTACCCCGTGACTACTGTGGCCCTCTGACAGAAGTGACAACTGGATTGCATTGGTGGGGGAGGCCCACATGCAGCCATTATGCTCTACCTTCATGGGGTCCTGGACACAGGCATGGGGAGGGTGGAGTATCAGGTACAAGCCCCATTGAGTCTCTAGTTAGAGCAAGCTAGTGGCCATGATCACCCAGGGCAGGCAGTGCCATGGGTGCTCAGCTGGCAACTCAGTGTGGATCTTGCCTGCCCCTCACCCAAGTACTTTGTGCAGCCAACTGCAGAGGTTGCAGGCCACTGGAGAATGCCTACTTGCCTCTGGTTGGAGTGGCGAGCCCATGGGAAGATGACTTCTCCATCTAAAGATGCGCTGCATATTATATAGCTGGCCTGGCACTGAATGCTCTCCAGTCACTAGGGTGTTATTACTAAATAAAGGAGTGCTGTTCCTCCTCCCATTAATAAAGTGACATATTCTAACCCACTTAGTTGTCAATGAATATTTTGTGCTTAAATTTTAATGCATGCTTCCATATAGCATGACAGGTAGCATATTTACAAAGAACAATCTACATCTATAATTAACTGATATAAAGATGATCAATTAATATAACCTTAATAATATAAATATTTTGAGCAATTTTTAAGTGAAGGATAAGAACTTTGTTCTGATATGGCCACCTTATGCCAAGATCTAATTCAGAAGGATTATGTAAAAAACAACACCACAAAAATACAGGAAAATACTCAAGGAAATGAAGACCATATGGCCACACAAAACCTTGTACTTGAATTTTTATGGCAGCATTATTCACAATAGCCCCAAAGATGGAAAGAGCCCAAATCTCTATCCACTTCTGAAGGGATAAACAAAATGTGATCTATCTATAATGGAATCTATAATTCAGCCACAGAAAGAAATGAAGTACTGACACATGCCACAACATGGATGAACTAGAAAACATTATGCTAAGTGAAAGAAGCCACATAGAAAAGGCCATATATTGTACAATTCCATTTATATGAAATGTTCAGAACAGGCAAATTTATAGAGACAGAAAGTAGACTTGCTTCCACCAGAGGCTGGGGTGGCAGGAGAAAATAGGAGTGACTGCTAATTTGGGTGATGAAAATATTTTGGAACCAGAGAGGAGCTCAACAAACATCCACTAAAGGAATGAACGATGAAGCTTTCATGCAGATGATCAGAGAGTTTCCCCCATGCTTCTGTATATGGTCAGTGCTATAGTAGCATTGCTGAGTGTTGTGGAGGGGCGCCTGGGTGGCTCAGTTGGTTAAGCATCTGACTCTTGATTTGGGCTCAGGTCATGATCTTGCGGTTTTATGAGTTCAAGCCCCACATCAGGCTCTGTGCTGACTGCACAAAGCCTGCTTAGAATTCTCCCTCTTTCTCTGCCCCTACCCTGCTCGTGCTCTCTCGCTCTCAAAACAAACAAACAAACAAACAAACAAACAAACAAACAGTATTGTGGAACTAGGAGGTAAATGAGCATGTGACATTTTTTTCCACGTCTCTATTGGTGGTCCACTCTGAAAGGCCAGGGTTTTTCCTAGCCCACAGCATTTCTCAATGTTTAATGGAATATGAGGCTGTTTTATTGCCAAGTATCACAAAAACACGAACATAATTTCACCAGTTTGTCCATGAAAATGTATTGTTGATTAGAGGACACAACCATTTTGTTGCATTGTGAGGCTCTCATCTCTGCTATTTAAGTTTGCCAAAGAGGAACACTTCACAACCTTCATGTGTTCCCAGACTTCCATGGAGAGGAATGGGCAATAGCAGTATGTTTGTGCACTACTCTAATCTAATGGTACACTGTCCAATATGGCAGCCGTAAGCCACACATGGCTACTGAGCAATTGAAAGGTAGCATCTCTGGGGCGCCTGGGTGGCTCACTTGGTTAGGCATCCAACTTTGGTTCAGGTCATGATCTTACAGTTCATGAGTTCAAGCCCAGCATTGGGCTCTGTGCTGACAGCTCAGAGCCTAGGGCCTATTTCGGATTTTGTGTCTCTTCCTCTCTGCCCCTCCCCCACCACACTCTGTTTCTCTCTCTTTCAAAAATAAACATTTAAAAAATTAGAAAAATAAAAAAGAAAGGGGGCATCTCCAAATTGAGATGTGCTATATGCGTAAAATACCCACTGAATTCTGAAGACTTGGTACAAAAAAAAGAATGTAAATAAAGTATCTCACTGATACTTCTTTTATAGTGATGATATGTTGAAACAATAATATTTGGATATAAGGGGTTAAATGATAAATATTACCATTAACTTCACTCAATTTTTAAGCTTTTTAATTAATAGGGCTATCAGAACATTTAAAATTACCCCTGTGGCTCACCCTGTATTTTTATTGGGCAAGGCTACTCTCTGTTGCCTAGAATTTGACTCTGAGAGCAATTTTTCCATTGTTTTTTTGCTCAGCTCAAAAAGCCAATGTAGGTTTCCTCCACAGGTGACCTTTTCAGCAGGGGTTTTGAGGCAAGTGGCCAGTGTGCATATGACTGCTTACAGATTCGAATGGCTGCTTGTTCGTTTTGCCTTTAATGGTATAAGGGGACAGGGACCTGTGGCCACCTGATAGGAAATACAAATGGGGCAATAATCACATGGCCTAATTGCTTTTATACAGCAACTGACAGGAACTCCAAAAAAAGTAAAAACTGAATATACATAAGAGGCAGATTCTCACTTAAAATGTATTCCTTAAAAAATCAATTATTAAAGTGGCTTTATTAAGAATGGTGCATTCAGTCAGTAACAAATACTGATTAAACACCTACTGAATGCCCGGTGTGTGTTCTGGGTAGTGGAGATCCTTCAGAGAACAAGACAGTCCATACCTCCTGCTCTTATGGAGCTGATCTATTGATTCCAGAACCATCTTCTGAGAAATAATTGTGAAATTCCTTAAGGTTTTAGATAATGTATATGAGGTTAGAGATGGACCAGGAGTTATGGAGAACTTGGCCTGTGTTTCAGTAGAAAGCCCTTGAAAAATAAAACCAGCTTCAAAACAAAGTTGTAAGGATGCTTAGTGTTTTATTCCCAACATGTGTGATCCTTAATTAAATGAAATTATCTAAAAATATATATGGGTGTCATATACACATGCACACACCAAAGGGAGATTGTATTTACTGTTGAATTAGCAAGAAGCCATCTTTATTCCTTGCCATATTTTCAGATAAATCTAAAGATTAAGAAAATTAATTGAGGGTTTACAAAATGATGCTAAGACCTTCTGTGGAATGAACTTTTAACAGGCTAAATCAACATCCAAAAATACAAAGTCTATTTTGATGTTTACATGTCAGAATTGGGCCTGGAAGGATTGCAAAAGATGATGAGTTCACTGGAGGTATCTAAATGTGGGCCCACTTCTTAAACTCCTCCTAAGTCTCAAACAAAGAGTTTCTGATCTTCATTTTTTCATTGTCATCTCTAGGCTAGGCCTTTCCTGCTGTCATATGGTGTCTAACCAGAAAGGGAACTCCCACCTCCCTCTACCTGTTCTGTCATCTTGCCCAACCTTCCCAGAAGTGAACTTATACTCAGTAACTGGGATAGTTTAACCATTCTTTTCCTAAGGGTTCAGCATTATTCTAAAGTCACCTTGAATCAGAGAGATCAGCTGTGGTTCTCCTTACCTATCCTCATGGCTTCCTCCATCCTGTAGCTAAGGGGGTCCTACATGGGTCCATCTTGTTTCTTAACCCTTCTCCATAGGCCTTCAAGCTCCCAGGTCATCTCTCTCTTATACTTTCTCTCTCTGATTTACTTGAATGCCCAGGCCCATGATTCCCTAAGAAATGTCACCTCTCCATGAAAAGATGACGAAGTCCCTGCTCATTGGTTCTTTCTTGGGTCTTGAAAGTTTGGCAGCCATGGTCACCTGCTTCCCAGTGAGTTTTTATTCTTGCCCCATTTTTGGCAGACTCTGACCTCAAAGGTAAGAATTGATAGGACTTAATCAGACTGTACACATAACAAAATAGAAAATCATATATAAAATTAGAAGGAAAAAGATTTAATAGTTAATTTTTCAATCCCAAATTGAATGAATGTTTTAGACACCTGCAAGAGTATGTGCCTTGCAGAATACAGGGCAACTTTTTGATGCCAGTAAATTAAAACAAAATGACAGAAAGAAGAAAAAGTAAGTTGAGTCTTTCTGAATTCCAAAGGAGTGATCTATGTAGTAGAAACCTAAAACAACTTGACAGTCATCAATATTTCAGCTTAAACCAAAAACAAACAAAATAAAACAATAACCAAAAAATCAAGTTTTCTATTAGGTTCTATTCAAGGAGTCTGATTAAGAGCACCAGGACTGATATCACTACAACACTCTTGGTGATATACGGGCCAGAAATAGGTATAAGTGACATGCTAGAAAAAATGACGACCAGGCATACATGAATCACCCACAGAGAAGCAAATAAAAGAAAAATGTCAAGGGGATGAATCATTTAAAAGACAACTACCCAGAGGCATTTTCACTCATTGAGCAAAGTTGACAATTGGTGGTATGATTTAATTTAGTAGTAAATATTTATGTGTAGAAAATAATTTCTAGCACAATAAATAAGTTTGAAACATATTTCCCCAAATTAAAAATGGCAAATTTCAGAAAAACGTGGTTTGGAAGAGAAGGAAGATGGAATGAGTGGCAAGTTCAGCCAAATGTGGTCTCCACTCATGAATAAACAAGAGGAAGGAAAGCCAGTGTGAAGGTTAAGAATGGGCGAGCAGGAACGAAAGGAAGAAGAATCATTTATACCACATTCTAACCCCATATTAAGTTTGGAAACATCCTAGAGATCACTGTATAAAGTAACAAGTGTTAAAAAGCATTTAGTTTATATACATTTACACTGGAAGTTAACATAAATATTATGTTCTTTTCAAAGACCAGCAGTCATAAGTCAAATGAGAGGGAACCTTGGCGTGGAATCTGTTGACAGAAGAGGTAGACATCGCTAACAATTGAATGAATGATTTGTTTCAGGGCTCACGAGCATGGCCGGAGGGCAGATGACAGACACAAATATAATTTCCCAAGGGAAGAAGAACGAGATTGGGTGGGAGACCAGAACATGAGGTCATGAAATTTAAAGTAACCAAACTTAAGAGCAAGAATGATCCATCCCAAATGTCAAGAGAAGTGAAGCAAAAAATGGAAGAATACGATAAACTGTAAGACCATGGTATAAAAAAGAGTAGATGTCATGGACCTGTGCCCACGTGGCTCCCCCATCACCTCCTTCCCTAAGAGGGCTCCCTCCACACCCCAAAGCCCAGCACGTCTTCATCCCCTTGTCTGCTTTATTCTTCACATTCACCCTCATCACTTACACACTTATTTTTATCTCTTCCCTTTGTGTCTTTCTCCTCTAACTAGAATGCAGGCCCCATGAGGGCGAGGATTTTTGTTTGTTTGAGTCACTTCTGCTTGCCCAGTACCTGGAATGGGGGCTGAGCATACTACACAGTCAACATGATGTATTGGATGAATAGGGCAGGCCTGCTGGGGCATCTGGGAAAGAAAACACGCGCCTGCAGCCAGCTCCCCCTTCTCCGCAGTGGTGCACGGATGTCAGCCCAGAACAGCAGCAGCCATTCTGCCAATGGGATATAAGCCAGCTTCAGGCTGGAGCTGACACCAGGAAAAACAGAGTGGAAAAGGGAAAGAAACCAAAACCCCAAAGATTCAAACCCTAGAGCCCGGCCTGTCTCCAGACCTCCCAGTTCTATGAGCTAATAAATGCCCTATGGTTGAAGCCATTTTGAGTTGTGTTTTCTTTAATTTCTAACAGAAAGCATTCCCACTGATAATCTATGTTTTGAAATTTGAGAAGATAGCTTTAGGGAAACACAGGTTAAGGGGGAGGGTGTGTATTAAAAGACAAGAATTAGAGATAAGAGAAATGAACATTACTTGGTATAAGTGGACAAAAATCCCTAAGACTGTCATAGTTCATGTATTCTTGTAAGATATAGCCCAAAGGTCTATTTACATGATACAAAGAAGTCTTCACACCTCAACAGAACCAGAAATTACCAGATAACAAAAGGTTTAAAGTAGATGTGGCTTACATGGTTCTAGAAAATCTGTATTTGGAGAGGAGACAGAATCATTATCATTTCATACCAAGAGACATACAGGGACCCCCCACTTTCTGAAAGTTTGCATTATACCACTTCATGTTTTGCTAACAGAAAGAAATCTGAAGATGTTTACTTTTACAAAGAAAGTCATTATCACACTAATGTAGGTCTTTCAGGGAAGGGAAGTGGCCCTAATGTGAACTTCCAGAAAGTGTGGGGATACTCTTGGCTTTAACTGTATGAGATGTTTCATAACAACAATTTACTTTTGGATGAGGGGGGAAAGCTGTATTAAAAAACAAGCACCTCCAGCACTCCTCAAACTTCAACGTGCATAAAATCAACTTTATGCACACTTATGGCACACTTGTGAACAACACAGATTGTTCTGTGAACAACACAATCCAAAGGCCTGGGGCAGGGCCCGAGATTCTGCATTTCAGCAAATTCTCATGGATGCTGATGCTGCTGATCTAGGGGCCACGCTTGGAGTCAAACCGAACAGTGTAGGAAAAACAGAGTTCCCCTTGAGTAAACAGAGATGAACTTGAGAGGGGAAGCCAGGTGCTCTGGGGCAGGAAGGTACAAGATGTTGCGTCCGCGATGGCCTTGGAGAGCTGCCAGGCACCCCTGGATGGTCTTCCTTGACAACAGGGACAAACAAACCCTTATAAACCCTTACTCGCTAAAAGCTGAGTGTCCCTGTCACAGCTACGAGGGGTTTGTATCCCAGAGCTTCAGTGCACAGGCCCAGGCTTACAGAGGACACCAGTGCTGCACCTGGACCCCTCCTGCACTCTTGGCTAAGATGCAGGTGTCAGCGCACAGGAGCAGAGGAGTGACTATGAAATCATCCCAGAACTTTTAGAGAATGCTGTAGGGAGACAGGGGCCCTGTAAAGGCAGTGTTACTACAGGAAAATCAAAGCCAGAGATCGATTTATTTTTATTATTTTATTTATTCTCAAAGTAGCTAACATACAGTGTAGTCTTGGCTTCAGGAGTAGATTCCAGTAATTCATCACTTACAATCACTTACAGTGCTCATCCCAGCAAGTGCCCTCCTTAATGCCCATCACCCATTTAGCCAATCCCCAACCCCCATCAACCCTCAGTTTGTTCTCTGTATTTAAGAGTCTCTTCAAGGGAGCCTGGGTGGCTCAGTCAGTAAGCATACAACTTTGGCTCAGGTCATGATCTCACTGTTCCTGAATTTGAGCCCTGTGTTGGGCTCTGTGCTGATAGCTCAGAGCCTGGAGTCTGTTTTGGATTCTGTGTCTCCCTCTTTCTCTCTGCCCCTCCTGTGCTCGTGCTATGTCTCTCTCTCTCACTCAAAAATAAACATTAAAAAAAAGTTAAAAAAAAAAAGTCTCTTCTGGTTTGCTTCCCTCTCTGTTTTTATCTTATTTTTCCTTCCTCCGCCCCATGTTCATCAGTTGTGTTTGTTAAATCCCACATACAAGTGAAATCATATGATATCTGTCTTTCTCTGACTGCCTTATTTCTCTTAGCATAATACCCTCCAGTTCCATCCACGTTGTTGCAAAGGGCAAGATTTCAGTCAGAGGTCAATGTGAGGTGACAGTTGGACTTCTTGGAGGTCACTGCTATACTCACATTTCTGAACTTCATTTTATAAAATATGAAATTCCTCCAAAGTTAGTCTTTAACACCAATCATATTTCAAAAATACAAATATCTCTGGAAGGTAAGAGTGTGAGTTCGTCTTTCTTTCACATTTTTGGAGAAATAACTTCAAGTCAGCTGGCCTCCTCCTTTTCATCCAGCCAAGCTCAGCTGCCTGAAGTACAGGGCTTTTTTTAAAAGAGCAGAGGGAAGAAGGCAGTTCTCGAGATCATATTCCCTGTAGGAGCTGGGCAATCCTGACAGGGCAAACTACCACCTCTAACATTAAATGTGTAGTTTCTCTAAAAAGCTCTTTGTGTTTATAATTTAGTTAAAGAATTAAAGAAAAGATCTAAATACCTAAAGTCAACAATACAAGAAATAACACATGTTGGCAAGGATATGGAGAAAAAGGAACACTTGTGCACTGTCGGTGGGAATGCAAACTGGTGCAGCCGCAATGGAAAACAGTGTGGAGGCTTCTTCAAAATTTTAAAATAGCACTACTCTATGATCCAGGAATTGCATCATCATCTTTGTGCAAAGAACACAAAAACACTAATTTGAAAGGATAGGTGCACCCCTGTATTTATTGCAACATTACTTACAATAGCCAAACTATGGAAGCATCCCAAGTGTCCACCGATTGATGAATGGACAAGGAAGATGCAATGGAATATTATTCAGTCATAAAAAAGAATGAAATCTTGCCATTTGCAATGATATGGACAGAACTAGTGAGTATTATGCTAACTGAAATAAGTCAGCCAGAGAAAGACAAATACCATATAATTTCACTCATGTGGAATTTAAGAAACAAAATGAACATGCAAAGGGAAAAGAGAGAGAGAGAAACCAAGAAACAGATTCTTAACTACAGAGAACAAACTGATGGCTACCAGAGAGGAAGTGGATGGGGGGATGGGTTAAGTAGGTGATGGGGATGAAGGAGTGCACCTGTCGTGATGAGCACTGGGTGATGTATGGGAGTGTTGAATCACTATATTGTATACCTGAAAATAACGTGACACCATATGTTAACTAACTGGAATTAAAGTTAAAATTAAATAAGTAACTAATCTGAGTTTTTTCTAGAAAACATTGGCTTGCTGCCATGTTCGCAAAAGGGACATCCCCTGGTGGTAACAAACGTGTGGGTTTTGAGGGGTGTCTTCCCCTGCACAAGCAGTAACAGGTTCTTCATGGAAGGGGGTATGGGAACAAGAGGAACAGCAAAAAGGGGCTACACGTGCAGACAAGCTGAGAAGCAGTGCAGAGTGGTTGTTCTTCACAGAAGAACAGAGGAAGGTTCCTGATGAGGGCTGAGATGGGAACAGTGGCAAAAGATGATTTTCTAGGGCAGCAAATACTACTTGGCATGCAAGCCTTTAATTTTTCAGAGAGGAACCCAGATGTACGTGATTTGCCCCATCATCATATGTGGGTGATAAAAAAAAAATGAAGCTGACAATGCAAATGAGTAGAGTGTACGAGGGGAAACGAGGGCCCTGCTACAAACCATGACTAATTTCCAGACAGGTGTTGAAAGTCCCATTATTTAAAACAATGAGATTTAACTTTTAATAAAAGCAAAATATGTTCGTAGTAAAAAGAGAGAGTGTGAGAGAAAAAGAATATGAAGCCACTGAGAATGAGGCCACTACTCCAGCCAGACCCATGACCCATTCCTGATCCCATGTCATCTGGTTGCTCTCCATCTCCAGTATATATTTATTTATAAAGAGAATCCCAAGTCATAAGAAAATGCCACCAACACACTCTACTTAAGAATGCAATGAGTGTAAAGTATATTTTAATAAAAATTCCATTTGAATCATAATAAAAATCTTAAATCTCAGTATATGCAAAAATAACTAGCTTTTCTATTATAGAAGTAATGCGTGCCCATGATTTTCAAAAAAATCAAACAAGGCAATTAAAAATGGGCAAAAGATCTGAACAGAAAGGTCACCAAAGTAGATATACAGATGGCAAATAGCATATGAAAAGGTGCTCCACACCATTCACCATTAGGGAATTACAAATCAGAACAAGGTACCACTGCACACCAGTTCGAATGGTGAAAATTCAAAACACTGACAACACCAAATGCTGGCGAGGATGTGGAGCGGCAGGAACTCTCATTCATTGCTGGTGGGAATGTGGAATGGTATAGCCACTTTGGAAGACAGTTTGGTAGTTTCTTACAAAACTAAACACTCTTACCATACAACCCAAACTTGTGCTCCTTGGCATTTACTCGAATGAGCTGAAAACGTACATCCACACAAAAACCTGCACACGAATATTTATAGCAGCTTTATTCATAACTTCCCAAACTTAAAAGTAATCAAGATGTACTTCAGTAAGTACATGGATAAACTATGGTACACCCAGACAATGGAATATTATTCAGCACTAAAAAGAAATGAACTATCAAGCCACGGAGGAACTTTAAAATGTGTATCACTAGTGAAAAAGGCCAATCTGCAAAGGCTGCATACTGTGTGATCCCAACTATACAACATTTTATTACTACTACTATTACTGTTCGGCTGCACACTTTTCTCACCATCCCAGACATCATTCCATATAGGATATAGAAATCTGTTTTTATTTCCTCAAATCTGCATAGTAATGTGCTGAATGAATATGCCAAAATTCATTTAGCCAGCCCCCAAATACAGTGATCATTTAGGATGTTTCTCAAAGTTTCACTTAAAAGGTTAATATATCAATTACGGAGAAAGCTCTCTGAAACTACTCCACCATGCCCTTTATCACAGATTTTGCAGCAACTTTACTGAGGTCTCACTTACATTCTGTAAAATGCACCCATTTTAAATGCACAGTTTGATGAACTCTGTAATATCTTGTAAGAATAAGACTACATGTATAAGACAGCTTGAGAAAGGTAAATTATAGAAAATGCAAGGTATTGATATTATTCCTATCACACATATACCATTTACTTTCTATTGATTGAGATGGTCCTGTCCTGAAACACAGCTGTGGGGAACAGCTCAACTGCCCATTTCTTCAGTGATGCCCCCAGATTTGTGTCTGACAATGCACCCCTCCAACCCTTGAGCTTCCAGAACATCCCTAAGTAATGCCAACTAGCAGCCTCTGGCCCAGTGATGGGTCTGCACAGGACACAATCTGAGCCAATGAGATGCAAATAGATTTCTGTGATAGGGCTTTCGAAAAGAAGGATAACTACCACTCTTCCCATTGGACTTAAAGTGATATAAGGTCGAAAACTACCTCACCCATCCTGTAACCACAGGGGAAGCAATGGTCTGAGAAAGGTCAACCTGAAAGAGACAGATTAATACAGACTAAACCCTGTATGAAACCAGCATCCCCACGATCCTTCACTTCACTCTGCGTAGTAATAGATTCTCCAGTTACTTAAGCCAATTAGATGGGTTTCTACTACTTGCCAGCAAATGAAGTCTAGCCACTACTCAAGCTGGGTGTAGAAGAATTCCAAATTTTAGGCAATGTAAAGAAGGGAATTAAAAATCATCCTTGATGCTCCTCCTACCACCCAGGGCAAACACTGACCACCTCTAGAGTTGTAGGCCAGGTTCCCTGGGAGGCAGCCTCACACAGAGCTCTACCTGCTGGCGTTTGTTAGGGTGAGCTCTTGGGACCCTCCACCCCCATGAGCAGTGACAGAAGCAGGACAGGGCAGAGGGAGAAGTTAAGCTGCAAGCAATAGGGTCACAACAAACACCCAGCTGATTCCATGGGGAGTTCTGGCCCTGGGAAGACCCTTTAGAGTTGCCTCTCCTTGAGGTAGAGAGCTGCTGGCCTTTTAAATTGCTTCTCCTCCCCTATCCACACACAAGACTAGTCGCTGGATGCAGACTGCCTTGGGAGGGGCAGACTTTAGGCAAAGCCCCTCTCTTCAGTCCAGGGTAATCTCTTTCAAGGGAGACCCAGCTTCCAGCTGGTGGTACTCACACATCCCACAGTCAGAAAATGAGTTCTTTAGTCCTGAACAAGAAGGGTCTGGGTGGCACAGCCCCCATCACATCTGCATGTCTCCTTTTACTTTATTTTATTCATATGGTTTTTCCTTCTTTAGAGGTTTAGGTCATATTTAAATGCTGTTTTATATATTGGTATGAGCCTAGCATTACATTCTGAGCATTTTCCAATCTTTTTTTTTTTTTTTTTTTTTGAAAGACAGAGGAAGAGAGAGTGTGTGTGAATAGGGGAGAGGGGCAGAGGGAGAGAGAGAATCTTTTGTAAAACTTTTTTTAAATGTTTATTTATTAGTTTTGAGAGAGAACAGGGGAGGGGCAGAGAGAGAGGTAGACAGAGAGGATCTGGATCTGAAGCGGGCTCTGCGCTGACAGCAAAGAGCCTGATGCAGAGCTCAAACCCACAAACCGTGAGATCATGACCTGAGCGGCAGTCAGATGCTTAACCAACTGAGCCACCCAGGTGCCAGGAGAGAGAGAATTGTAAGCAGGCTCCACGCTCGGTGCAGAACCTGATGCGGGGCTCAATCCCACTACCCTGGGATCATGACCTGAGCTGAAATCAAGAATCAGATGCTCAACCAACTGAGCCACCCAGGTGCCCCTTTCCAATCATTATTTAATGAATTGCAAACAAGAGTTATAATTCTTTCACATAGTTATCATAAAGTATTTAGACATTCTCTTACTATCAGACATTTAGAGTATTTCCAGTATCTTTAATCCTTATACATAAATTTCTATTTGCACCTCTGCAACCAGTTTTTAGGATATATTTCTAGGAGTGGAATTAAAGGATTGAAGGATATGAACTACTGTAGCATTCTGGCCAATTGCCCTTTGAAATTTCATGCCAATTACATTCAGACTACTGCTACATAGGTCTCATTAGAACTGAACATTTCTCTATTTCACATCTTGCCAACTGATCAAAAACAATGTCTCATTCTTGTTTTAGTTTCTTTTCCCCCATGAATGATAAGTTTGAAGATTTTAAAATATCTATTGATTTTTGTTTGTTTGTTTTTTCATATGCAAATAGTCGGCCTTTTTTTCTTTTCTCAGTTTTTTTACTTTGGTATCAGATGGTCTTTTACTGATTTATTAAAGCTCTTTATATAGTAAACATACCAATCTTCTGTCTGCCATATTTGTTAAAATATCTCTCTGTTACTCAGTTGCATTTTACTTAAATTAAGGTGTTTCAGAAACTTTAGATAGTAAAAGAAAAAAATCTTAATATTTTTTTCCATGCTCTAAAAAGACCTTCCCCATCCTGAGACACAATTGGTCTTCACTGTGTCTTTACTGAAGATCAATCTTCACTGACACTCCTTGTCTGTCACTCAGTGCTCTTCCTGAGGAAGTTTCTCCCTGCCTGGGCTGAATGTCCCAGTGATACCTGTTCACAGTACCACATGCCCATTGCTGCTGGTATGCCCTTCACAGCTACAGCTTTACAATTCTGTATGAACGTTTATAAGCTTTGAAAGGAGAGGGAATACATCTGTATGTCTTTCGCCATTGTAGTCTCAGAATCTGGCAGAGAACACTTACACATTTTCTAATTTTTTTATTTTCAATATTCACATTTAACTCTTCAATCATCTGGGAATCTCTTTTACTGCAGAATATGAGAAACGCTTCTGTCTTTATTTTGTCCCACCATTTACAATCATTCTTCCTTTTCCTGGTGTTATGACACAAATTTTATCATGTATCATATATGTACATTTATGCATACCTTTATACACACACACTTCATTCTTTCTATATTGGGAGTATGTACTGGAACTCCCTTCTTGTGTTACACTGTTCTACTGGCATTGTTTTCATTGTTGTGGAGTTATATTATGTTTTAATATCTGACTGGACAAGTAACTTCTCAATATAACTTCTTCCCTACATGTATTGGTTAAAATCACTGATCAAGCCCACCACTAGTGAGACAAGTGAAAATGGTAGCAAGCTCCTTGCTCCATTCTCTTTTCTTAATTTCATAGATTGTCTTTTGGCCAAACATATGTCCACCTACTTGAGCAATCCAGCCCGATGGAAGACATAGAGATCCTGCTCCAGGGTGCAGTTGTTGAAGGGGACAATCTTCACGAAGTTCTGGATGAGGACAAACTCAGGGGTGAGGTGCGGCAGAGAGATGATGCAGAAGTTCTTGTCCTAACATGATTGGCAACCAGGCACACAGTAACAGAATTAGAACCCATTTATCACTGAACAAATTCCTGCTGCAAAACACTACAGAAAAAAGGAGCAAAATGTATAAAGGACAGAGTATTCAAGTTCAACTTTCCTATAATTTGGAAAGTAATCATAAGTTCAAGAAGATGAGGAACTGTAAGAACACAGAGAAAAATCTCTGAGAGTCTGGCCAACCTAAATAAATGAATATTGTGAGCAATGGGACCCATTGCTCACATTTCATTATAGGTCTTTGATGGAAGTAGGTTTTTAAAGTAAGGTCATTTGTGTTTGCAAATTCACTTGCATCCAGATGTAAATCACTGTGTCATAGCAAAGGCCCTATGCTTACTAAGTGACACTGCACCAGCTGTGGTCCCCTCCTCTGAGATAAGAGGGTGGTGGTACTCCAGGCTTTTCTTCTCTAAAATCCTGTGGTTACACATTAATGGATGTCTGTATTTTATCATGACATGATCCCATTGAGGTGAACAGATCTAAGGAAGACATGTTTCACCTGGGAAGTGGGTTTAGTTAGCAGGCATAGGAGGGTCCACATGTCCTGACACCTACCGCTGACCTCTGAGATCTGCACTGCCCAATATGGTAACCAGCAGCTGTGTCTGGCCACTAAGCATTTGGAATGTGGCTAGTGTGACTGGGGAGCTGAATTTTTAATTTTATTTCATTTAAGTTAATTTACATTTAAATTTGAAACTGATACTCAATTCAGTTACTGGAGAAGTTTTATGTATGTTGGAACAACTTGGGTATAGGAATCTATGTATTCAACTGTAAGTTTTATGAAATCTAAAGGCAAATCAAGTATTTCTGATGAAAATATAGAGTGCTACAGGTGTAAAATACATATTGGATTTCAAACACTGGGAAAAAAATGTAACAGATCTCATTAATAATGTTTCATACTGATTACATGTTTAAATGATTAAATTTGGACATATTCAGTTAAAGTATATTATTAAAATTGATTTCACCTGTGTCTTTTTTACTTTTCTTTTAAATGTGGCTGCTAGGATATTTAGAATTCATTATGTGGCTCGAATCTGTGGCCTTTCGGACATTGCTGTCCCACACTATCTATGTTCCATACATCCTGATTGACCCTCTGCCAGGTGCCTGCAGGAGCAGCCTGCTCTTCCCAGAGCTAATTTGTCCCTCTGGGATCTCCCCTCCTCCTGAACCCTGTGAAGGCATTACTTGTGTTAATCCAAAACCCTGGGGACATTTGTGCAAACTGAAGGAGGGAATTGTTGTTTGACCTTATCTTCCTTCCTTCTAGCAAAATAACGCAGTTCCTTTTGGGGAACTTGAAAGTCAAGTTGTTAAAATACTCAAGCTGAAAATAAGAAATGGGTACCTAGTCCCAGTGGGCTTCCTCTGGGAGGAGGACACTGTAATGAATTGCTTTGACTTAGATTTGAAGGATTTAAGGGTGAATAATAAAAGTATTTTGTTCCTCTCTTCTCATTCCCTGAAATAAAGTAGAATTAAACAGTAAAAGTGTCTTTTGACTTTCTAAAGGTGGCATTGCTTTTGTAATGCTGAAGATCTGCCTTCACAGGGATTTCAAAACAGGAGTGAATTTAAATTTAGGGAAATTACTTTGAGGCATCCCTAAGGGAAACTGGCTTTGTAAAATCTTACCTTAGGGTATCTATATTGCTTTATGAGCTTCAAAATACCTTAAAATTAATCCAAAAAAAATTATGATGCAGAACATTATTGCAAGGCTGCATTATATTAACAAAATGAGGAAATACAATCTATGATCACATAAGTTTCAGGAAACCTCATTAAACCATATTGGTTTCTTGCCTCAGTGGAAAGGGTATCAAGGAAAAATAAAACAATAGATGTTTTCCTTGTAATTAGCCAACTGAAGAAGTCTAGTTATTGACTTGACTTAACTGATAGGTGGGCCACGGAAAAAGTCTTTATAAAAGTCCAAGTTGTTCCTCAATTGTCTTCCATCCCCACTTTCTTCCCTCCAATAAAGTGATAAGAGGTTGATCAGAATCTCCATCCCTTGAAAACAATGAAACAAAAATGGAGGAAGAGGACAGGAGTAGAGTGTCTTGTTTGCACTGGCCTGTTTGCCTGGCACTCATTTGCCAAATGTGTTGTAGTGGGTTGAGCGCCTCCTATGTGTCAGGCACTGTGTCAGGCAATGCCAACCAGGAAATCAACCACAAGTTCCTGCTTACCTACTCTCAGAAAAGCAACGTAATGGTTTCAGAATTCTTTGAGCCAATGTAAGCTATAAAGTGATACAGCACTCCAATCCACATTAGTGTAATTTCTGACATTGTCATGTACTACCTGCATTCTATTAATGATTTGATTCTATCTCTAAAAAAAATGTACCTTGAAACTATTAAAACAGCAATGACAATATTTTCTATTTTTAAGAGTTCATGATATGTCATTCAACCTTATTTTCAGAACACAGAAGCAGTTCAAACCTCAACATTCATAGCAGTGTAAATGTTTGGACAGTGAATATGGCATTTTATTTTTTTTATAACTTTTCCAGCTTACAGAACCAATTATATTACTCAAAATTCAGTATGTACTTACAGGGAAAAGACTGAAGACAAAATTCATAAAGTCCAGTGACCTATAAACAAAACAGTAAGCACGGTCACTGACCTGCAAGCAGGTGCAGCATCAGTGTATATTTAAGGAGATTTATGGTTCTCTTCCTGTCAGGCAGTGATAGCCAACCACCAGTTAGAACTTGTGTCTGACTGAACATTAATCAGCTGCAGAAAGTCATAAGCTTCAGATGTCAGTAACAAAGTCTTTTTCTAGAACTAAAGACATTATTATAGTAACTAATAATCTGCGCATGCAAAAAGCAACATAGTCATTCTGTGACTATAATCCCTCCCTTCCTTTTTGTTAGAGCTGTGGGGGAGACATGGGTATATTACAAGCAACTCTGATCTTTCTCTCTTTTACATGTAAAAGATTTTCTGACCAGCTGCAGAGCTATAGTCACAGGCAAACCATAATGGGTCACTGAATTTCTGTTTGAAAATTCAAAAGCCTCATTTAAGCACACTCATATCTGAATGCACAGGGAAAAATAAATATACACAACTGTAGAAGGGTTTATAGGCTTTTTAGATGTCTTCAGTATAAAAAAAAAGATTTCCCCTTTCAACTCCCAAGATTTCCAAAGAAATTGAAAACTTAAGAGGAAAAAAAGTACAAGTAAAACATGGTTCTAAGTGAGGCTGGGAGACTGGGAATGTGTTTCAATACATCTTCTAAAAAGGAAATGTCCAGCAACACTCTTGGTCATCTAAAGGATACTCCAGAACTTTCCAGTCTATAAGAATGGGCCAATCTTTTCCTCTTCAAGATTGTTCTGTGGATAAAATGGTGGGGTAGGTGGGGATTCTAAAGAAGATGTGGAATCTAGCACCAAGGACAGAGGTCCACTTCCAGACTACAGGTGGCAGCAAGCACTGAACACATGGGGACAGGAAGTCGGGTGGCTGAGTGGTCTGGTGGGTACCCCGACTTTGTCTGCCACCATGCCTCCTCCTCCTAGCAGCTGCCCTGGATTGTTGTTCACTAATCCCCCTCTCAGATTACATTTGGGTAAGGTGCCAGCCCCAAATTTGGGGTGGGGAGCATGAGGCCAGGGAGTAAGCTACCATCATATCCTGGCCTGGCCCCATCCATCAGCTTGAATGAGCACACAGTCCGATCAGGCCCGATGGGGCTGTCACTAGGAAGCCAGGCTCAAACCAAAATGTCCTCCTCACTAGCTTCGGGCACATAGCCTGAGCCCACTGTCCATTCTTTTGGCCCCAGGTAGGGACAGTCCTCTGAGAATGGGGACCAGCAGCAGGGAACGAGTTAGGAGGTAGAGAGAGAAACTTCGTATGTGACAGGGTTATCTGGGATCAAGCCACATTGAAAAGTGAATCCTATCACTGGACTTATCCTTTGTTATATAAGGCAATTATCCCATTTTTTAAAAATCCAGTTTGGGTTGGATTTTCTGTTATGTGCAACCAAAAGACTCCAGACAAGCAGCAACCTAAATCTAAAGCCCCCTTCAAAATGCAAACATTAGAGAATGGAGGGTAGCATACAGTTACATAAATGAAGATTTTCCTCTTACACAGGTGAGCCAAAATCTGCACTGTAGACTTGGCCCAGTTCTGTAGCCCTTACCCAAATTTTAGGGACTGAAATCTCTGGAAATAGAGCCCAGAAACCTGTGCTTAAAAAAACAAACAAAAAAACAAACAAAAAACAAACAAACAAAAAAATCCCCAGGAAATTAGAATGTGAGGCCAGGTTTGGAGATGATGGGCTCCACAAGAGTAAAACGTGAGGCCACCAATGCTGTAAGAAGTCTTACCATAATAGACAACCTGGGATTGGTACTTGCCTTGCTTCATACTTCTCCTCAATACAAAAGAGCTGAATACAAAAAGCATCTGAGGCTCCCTTGTAGATGGGGCGGAAGGAGCTGCTCTCCTCAGGCAGCGAAAGAGATCCCAAGCTCAAACTGTTGATGCAGTAATCTGTGTCACCCACACTGGACTGCTGACTGAATTTTTCTGTGTCCTAGAGCAAGGAGACAGGAGGAACCAAGTAGGAATCCTATTCATTTTCTGAAATTTAATGGGCTAGTGGTTGCATCATCTCTACATTATACCATCTCCCTAGGACAAATGTGACAATCTCACCTGAATCGAATCATCCTGAGCCAGGCCTAGTTTTAAGGAAATGTTCTCAACGAGATGTTCAAGATTTATAAAGGGATTGAAAGAAGTCCTCATATGAAGATCAGAAAACGAATGGTTTCCATTGGTCTTTCATATAGGATCTGTATTTTAACTACAACACTGGCTAGAAGTTAGAGTGTGGTAGTAATATATATATATATTAATTCCACAAGCAAAATACCTCTGTCCACCGAAGTGTTTTCACTGTGATTTTGTGCTACAAGAACTTTGGATCTGCGGACTCTTTGGGTGGTTTCATGATGAGGTGGAGCCCAGCCCCTTGCTGGGACCCACCCAGAAAGTTAGCATTGGACCTTCCAGCTTTGTTTTTAGGGGCACCCAAGAAGATGTTATAGTACAGTTAGAGGAAAATGATTCATTCTGAGAGCCTTCTTGGAGTTCTTTTAAATCAAAGTAATACATTAAACATTAACATAATATCAGCACTAAAAACCTATAATGAAAATCAGGAGTCCCCTGTCCTTCCCATTGCTCTTCCCATTGGGTAGCCCTTTCAACTTTCTCATTTCTTTGGCATTTACCCCCATGTTTCTGAATGTGTGTTAAATGCACTTTCTTAATTCCTCAGTTTTTGAAACTCCCTACTGGACACTGATGTGGTAGGTAGATGTAACCTTGCGCTACCCTCTTCCCCATATCCTATCTCCTTGTGTCTCAATATAATTAGAGCACAATTCAGGGCTCAATCAGTAAGTACTTACATTGTTATGATTATGTAGATATCATGGTTGCTTTTGAGCAAAGATGTATAACAGGACTTGTTATTTGTGTACTTTGCTTTAATTCACTTAGTTTTCTATTTTTTTCACACACTTTATCAGATTTGCTAAGTGTTTGTCAGTATTATTTTCTAAACAACCAGGCATTTGAAATAATCTATAACTTCATTTCTTCTCCCCCGCCCCCCTACCTGCCACCCCGATTGAGCCTTGTTCTATCTGTCTGCTGCCCCACCTGCCTTCTTGTTTTCCAGCTCTTGTTTCCTAAGTTCTGGTCTTTTCAATCCCTTCTTTGTTCATGGTCATGCCTTTTTATCACTGGAGTACATTTCTAGCTCCATAAAATAAACAGTGCTATGTAGGTAGCAAAACTCAACAGCCATTGGCTAACTGGGGCACTTCATGGGGTGATCAGACACAGACCTGGCATTTTATGGGGTAGCCACCTCCAGGAACATTACCTGGAGGCCTTTTCCTTGGGGCTGTCAGGTTTGGGGAGGAATTAAGTTCTCCAATCTCTTGCATGAGAAACTGTGATAGGCAGAAGAGTGTCTCCCCAAACCCCAGAGCCTGAGAATGTTACTTCACAGGGCAAAAGAGACTATGCAGAGGTCACTGAATGAAGGATTTTGAGCAAGGAGATTCTTGGATTATCTGGGTAGGCCCAATATAATCAGAAGGGTCCTCATAAAATAGAGGCCGGAGAGTCAGAGTCAGAGACTGAAAGATGCTACGCTACCAGCTTTGAAGATAGAGGAAGGCGCCACATGCCAAGGAATGCAAATGGCTTCCAGACGCTGGAAAAGGCACGGGAATGGTTTCTTTCCTAGAGCCTCCAGAAGGAACAGAGTCCTGCCTGAACCTGGATCTTAGCACAGTAAGACCAGTTTGGGGTTTCTGACCTCCAGAACTGTAAAATAATAAATTTATGTTGTTTTAGGACACTAAGTTTGTGGTAATTTGTTACAATAGTGATAAAACAACAACAACAACAACAACAACAACAACAACAACAACAAAAAACTAATACAAAGACCTGGCTTCCAGTATTTGGAGAAGATGGTGGGAGGAGAGGGCAGGGGTTTCTCCATTTGATGGAGAGTTCCACTTACTCATCTATTTTGTCTTTCCCCATTACACAGTCTCACACGGTGTGGGCTGAACCTAAATTGGGAGCTGTTTCTGTTTCATCTGTCCAGAGAACAGTCATCTAGTTGCTTCACTTGAATACGGTTGATGAGCCAAGTGCTGTCTGCAAGGACTTTAGTGTCCCCAACACTGCATAGGAGACTGTCAGACCCCTTGTTTCAGCCTGGTCCTCGCTCTGCCTTCCAGAAGGCCCAGGCCCTGGGACTTTTGTGGACACAGGAGGAGAAGGGACTCGCTTTCTGCCAGTCCCTCCCCTCACAGTGGTGCTGGACTTTCTCCTTTCTCTGCTGTGCTAAGCCAGTGTAAACTCCTCCATCGATTTTCTTCATTCTAAACATTTTGAAAGGGCTCACCTTCCAATATCTCCTCTCTTACTCTTGTTGTCTTTGTGGATTTGCAGTCTCCTTATTGCTTTACAGTCATTTCCGTGTCTTTTTCCAGAAGGGAGAGGAGATAAACATGAGACATCAATCTACCTTGTTGACCCAGATGCCTTCTGAGGTTCCAGTATGTCTAACGCAGTGGGACCATCCTGTCCCCTCCTGCACATACTTGTTTGGATCCCTGCAGGAATAGCTGCCCTCCTGGAAATAGAGCATGCCTCACCCCCTGTTGTATGCCTCACTCTTTCCTCCCTGGGGCCTGAGGAGTCAGTGCTATGGTGTGGGTTTCCCCAGAAGCAAACTCTGAGCTAAGTTTACTTGGGGAGTGATGTCAGGAAATTTTGCAAGAGGAGTAGGGAAGTGAGGCAAGGAAGGGAAAGACATCAATACAGAGTGTCCCACTCCATCCCACTGAGATCCCTGGGAGACTCGGGAGAACACCCCTCAGAGCTGTCCCACCTAAAAGGCAAAGAAACCGGGGTGCTGATTCTCCAACTGCCTTCAGTCATTGTCTGATGGCTGCTCCCCAAGGATTCTGACCTGCCTGCAGGCACAGCACTGGAGAATGACCAGGTACCTGAAGTCCTCATCCTTGGGTGCTGAGGAATGAGCAGAGCCGGAAGGATACGGGTGGGATCCCACAGCATACGCTAAAGTGAGATTCAGAAAATGGACCTGTGCCTGCCTGGTGCACTCTCTTCCTAACAGTACATCCTGCTCCTGACCTGCTTTCTCCAGTCTTCCACACTTGCCCAGGAGGGCAGACCCTGATCCAAGGGTGAAGTCTGCCTCCAGCTGGCTGTGTACACTGAATTCAGGAGGGGGAAATCCACTTGTTACAGGTCCAAGCTTTGTTCTCCAGTTCAGCTTTAGCCATTATAAAATGGTACTTTAACTGACTTCTGTGTAGACTTCCCAATTGCTCAGAATCTGGAGGAGAAAGGGGTATCAAAAGCTGGCGGTCTCTCAGAATTCCCCTGTCTGAGATTAGTGTTAATGTGTCCCAGGACCTCCATGGAGATGACTCAACTTCCTGTCCCCTCTTCAAGGGCTCTCCAGACTTCTCAGGTTGACTCATGAGTCCATAAGACATGCCGGGGAATCCACTGAAAGCTCACAACTATGCTCAGCACTGGAAAATGAAGCATATCTGATTTTATGGCACTCTCCCACTTAAAACTTTCAAAGCCTTCCTCTGCTCCTTAGGAAAAATTCAAAATCCCAAGCAGGGTCCACAGAGCCCTGCCAAACTATGTGAATCCTTAGGTTTCTAGAAGGAAACAGAGGGCTTACTCCAATGGAGTAGACACAGGAGGTTTAACAAAGGACAATGGGTGAAGGTGTGGGCAGGGTGAAGGGAAACCAACAAAGGATGAGGAAGTGTCCCAGGGATGGCAGCTGGCGGAAGATGCTACCACCCTTTGGCCTGAATCAGTAACAGGCGGGAGCAGTTCCTGGAACCTGGAACCATATATATATACACATATATATACACCCATATATATATACACACATATGTATATGTGTGTATATATATATGGGTGTATATATATGTGTATGTGTATATGTATATATACACACATATATACATACGTGTATATATACGTATATATACACACATATGTATATTTACATATACATATATATATATATATATACACATATACATATATCAACAATACAAAATACATACAGGTGTGTGGATGAGCATGTGTGTGGGCAGGTGACACATAGAGTTAGAGAAAACTCCTACAAATGTGTTGCCCCTCCAAAATGCTTTCTTGCTAGACAATGGGAAGAAGAGGAAAAACTGTATTTACTGAAATCGTTGCCAATAATTAATATAGAGAGTATAGTTTCTAGGACCAAGCTGTACATGGGATATAAAGGATTCATCACCCTGGAGGAAGGGCTCATTGAGGAAGGCTTTGTGGAGCAGGTGTTAAAGAAGGTGGCAGATATGAACTGGTAGAGAGAGGCAGGGAGGCCTGGAGGAGGAACAGGCACACCAACACTCAGCAGAGAGCAGCGAACCTTGCGGGGAGCCAAGCAGCAGGCGCGCAAGGCCCTGGGCAAGCCCTACCTCCAGTTCACTAGCATTTCCGCTTCGGACTGTTGATGACATCTCCTCAGCTGGGGCTTCTTCTATGACTTCCTTCTGCAGGTGACAAAGGCAAGACATTTAATCAACACCTGCAGTGGTTCAGCACCCAAGCTCTGGGACCAGCTGCCTCGGTTCAGATCCTGGATCCATGGCTTACTAGCTTGGGAAAGTCATGGAGCCTCTGAGGCCTCATCCGTAAAAAGGGGCTAAGAGCAGTGCCTACCTCACAGGGTTGTTATGAGGATAAAATAAGAACAGGGAGATAGGTGCCAGCTCAGTGCCGGCTCCTCCGAATTCCCTGTAGATGGTAGTTATTACTTCATTTTTCTTATTCTTCTGTGTACCTTGAAAGCTGCACTGTTTTTTTCAAATGCTTTATTGACAATAACTTTTGAAAAGTTGTAACCTATATATGCATCCATAAAAATATCACCACAAAAACAATGAACATGTACAGCACTCCCAAAAGTTTCCGTGTTTCTAGATGCCCCTCCCACCCACCCACCCTGTGCTATTTGGCCAACCATAGGCAAACAATGAGCTGCTTTTGGTCACTACAAATTATAGGCTGAGTCTACTTCTGGATCTTCTATTCTGTCCCATTAATCTACTTGTTGTCCTTGGCATCGTCATCACACTGGCTTAACTACAAGAACTATGCAGTAAATCTTGAAATCTGTAGTATTCATCCAACAACTGTTCTTCTCCAAAGTTGTTCTGGCTATTCTAGGTCCTTTCCATTTATCAATTTTTCAATTGAAAATTTCAATTTTCAACTGTAAAATTTCTGAAATTTTGACTGGGAATGCATTGGTCAATTTGGGAAGAGTTGACATCTTGACAACATCAAGTCTTCAAAACCAGGCACGTGGGGCATCTCTCCATTTATTTAGGTCCTATATGTTTTGTAGTTTTTGGTGTATGGGTCTTGAACATCTCTTGTCAGATTTATCTCTTAGTATTTTGTATATTTGTACTGTTGTAAATGGTATTTATTTCCATTTCTGATTGTCAATTACTATTATATAGAAATAAAATTGAACTTTGCATATTAATTTTAAATGCAACTTGCTAAATTATTTACTAGTTCTAGTAGCTGTTTTGTAGATTCTAGATGATTATGTTATTGGCAAATAAAGAACAGTTTTAATTCTCCTTTTCCAATCTGGATGCCTTTTATTTGTTATCTTTTTACACTGGCTTGAGCTTCCAGTATAATTTTGAATAGAAGTGGTGGGAGCAGACCATTGTTCCTGGCCATGGTGTAAAAAAATTCAGTCTTCTACCATTAAGTGTGATGTTAGCATATAGGTTTTTCAAAAATAAAGTCTAGGGAATTGAAATTCTTTCTGATTCCTCATTTTCTGAGAGTTTCAATGTTGAATTTTCAAACGCCTTCCCTGTATTTTTGAGAGAATCATATAGGTTATCTTTTTTAGCTTGTTTATAGGGTGAGTTACATGGACTGATTTTTTCTGTGAAACCAACTTTGCATTCCCAGAATAAAGTCTACTTGGTCATGATATACTATCTTTTTATATATTGATTCAAATCACTAAAATTTTTATTAGGATTTTTCCATTGATGTTCATTAGAGCTATCAATCTGGAGTTTTGCCTTCTTGTAATGTCTTCTGTTGTCAGAAAACATACTTTAGATGACTTAAATCCTTTTACATTTATTGAGATTTATTTTGTGGCCCAAAATACAGTCTATCTTGGTAAATGTTCCATGTGCACATGAGAAGAATGTGTATTCTGCTGTTTTGGGGATAGAGTGTTCTTAAGTGTCAATTAGGTCAAATTTGTTGATGGTGTTCTTAGGATCTATATTCTTCTTGATTTTCTACTTGTTCCATCAATTACTAAGGGAAGGATACTGAAATCTTCAAATATGGTCATTTACTCATTTGCATTTGCAGTTCTATCAATTTTTGTTTCATGTGTTCTGAAATTCTATTAGATGCATAAATATTTAGGATTATTATGTCCTTTTGACCTTTGTTATTTCTGGTAATATTCCCTGTTCTGAAATCCTTGTCTGAAGTGAATAAAGCTACTAGCTGTCTTGCTGTCTTTTAATTAGTGTTAGCATGCTGTGTCTTTTTGTATCTTTTAAATTTAAACCTATTTGTATCTTTGTATTCAACCTATTGTATCTTTGTATTTGTAGTTTGTATTTTTGTAGTCTGCATATAACCCGAGTCTTCCTTTTTCATCTAATCTATTTCTGCCTTATATGATCTTTGGGATAATCAATGTACACTATATTTAATGTAGTTATCAATATGGTTAGGTTTAAGTCTGCCAACTTGCTTTTTGTTTACTAGGTGTCCTTTTTCCATATTTTTGCCTTCTTTGTATTAGTTGTATATATCTTTTTAAGGATTTTATTTTTAAGTAATCTCTACATCCAACATGGGGCTCAAACTCACAACCTTGCAATCAAGAGTCACATGCACTACCAACTGGGTCAGCCAGGTGCCCCAGTTGTATATTTTTATGATTCCACTTTCTCTCTTCAGTAGGCTTATTAAGTATAACTCTCTGATTTTGATTTGTAACGTCAATATTTTTTTCGAGTTTATGGTATACATCTTTAGCTTATCACATCTACCTTTAGGTGATATTATACCACTTCAGGTATGGTAGAAAAGCCTTCAAATAATATATTTACATTTCTCCCCTCTTGGTCTTTGTATTAGTCTTGCCATACATTTCATTTTTTACATTTTCTATATAAGCTCCACACTGTGTTGTTTTTATTTTTTTTAAATAATCAATTATCTTTTAAAGAGATACAAATAAGAAGAACAAAATCTTACGTTACGATTTCCAGGGCTAGCCATTCCTCTGTGTAGATCCAGAGTTCCATCTGGTATCATTTTTCTTCTGTCTGAAGGACTTCAACATTTCTTGTAGTATGCGTCTGCTGTTAATGAATTTTTCCACTTTTTGTGTGTAGATGAAAATCTTTATTTTACCTTTATTTTTGAAAGATACTCATAGACATATAATTCTAGGTTGAAAGTTTATTTTCTGCCAGTTCTTTAAAGATGCAATGCATGGTCTTCCTGCTTGCACTGTTTCCAATAAGAAATCTGCTGCAATCATTATTTTGGTTCCTCTTTTCCCAACTTGTCTCCCCACCCCCCATTCTGCTTGCTTTTAAGATTTTCTCTTTTTCACTGGTTTTCCATGATTTGATTATGATGAGTTTTGGTCTAGTTGTCTTAGTATTTCTTGTGCCTGCTGTTTACTGAGCTTGTGTCTATGGGTTTACTGTTTTCATAGAATCTAGAATGTGTTTAGTCCTCATTTCTTCAAATTTTTTTTCTGTTCCAACTGCTCTCTCTTCTTCTTTATGGACTCTGATTGCACACATATTAGCTACTGATACAATGATCTTTTTTATTTTTTAATTCTCATTTCTATCTCAAGTTTAATAAGCTTTTTTTCTGTGATGTTTAATCTATGGTTAATCCAGTGTATTTTTCATCTCATGAATTGTAGTTTTTATGTCTAGAGGTTTTATTTGGGGTGTTTTTTATATCTTCTATGTCTCTCGATGACCTTTGAAACTTAGATAGTTAGAATAACTGCTTTAATGTTCTTGTCCACTAATTCTAACATCTGCTTCATATCTGGGTTAATTTCAATTGGATGAGTTATCTCCACCTTACGCATCATATATTCCCAGTTTTTTGAGTGCCTGCTAATTTTTTGTTGGATTCCAAACACAGTCACTTAGATTAGTTGGGTGTTAGATAATTTTGTACTCCTACACCTATTCTTGAACTTTGCTCTGGGATTCAGTCACTTGGGAGCAGTTTGATGCTTTCAATTCTTGCTCTAAAGATAGGTTAGACATGACTGGAGCAGTGCTCTGTCTAGAACTAATTATTCCCCACTACGGATGCAGGCAAGACTCTTCTGTGCACTCTCCCAGTGCCTTGTGGTTCCTAAGGTTCTCCAGTCTAGCTGATGGGAACAGGCACTAGCTCCAGCTTTGGATGAGCACTGGCACTGTGAACTCTACTCCTTTGGGGAGGTTCTATCCTCAGCCTGACCTTCACTATTTCCTTACATGACTGTGCTGATCAGTCCTCAACTGAATACACAGGGGTGACCCTCTGCTGGTGTCTAACGTCTCTGCACAGCTCTCTCCTCTCTGGTACTCGGTCCTGCAAACCTTAGTGGCTTTAGTCTCCATGGATTTACAGATCTGCCTCCTCAACTCAGAGAGTCCATCAGGTTCCCACTGGGTTCTTCTGCCCTGTGCCGTGGCCTCAAAGTCTCCCAAGACAGGAGGCTGGGGCAATTGGAGAGCTCACCTGGCTTATTTTCCATCTCTCGGGCATCACTTTCCTTGGTTACCTGATAAGCAGTGTCTTAAGAACTGTTATTTCATACATTTTGGCCACTTTTTGGTTGTTTCTATAGGAGAATAAATCTGGTCTCTGTTACTCCATTTTTGCCAAAATTAAAAGTTCTTTGTACTGTTTCTTTTTCTTTTTTTATTATTAATTCTATTCATCAGCTTCATTTCCCTCAACTTAATCCATGTCATACAACCTTCTTTAAAAAGGTTCAGGTGTCCCTCATTCCCCTCCTCTGGGATGCTTCCCATCCTCCTTCCCACATAGTGAATTAGGGCTTTCATCTCCCCCACTGAGTACACTCAGACATAGCAGAGTGCCTGACCATTGTGCATGCCCAACCTCCATTCAGAAAATAAACCAGCACTTGAAATATAACAGCCAACCAGCTACAGGTTGGGCCCTTTTGTGGTCTGGGGCATAAGAATGCATTTTCTGCAGAGACAATGTGGAAATCTGGGAGGACAAGCCAGGTGGCCTAGTGCTAAGATAAAAGTCCTCCCTCCATCCTCCTGTTCCCAAGATTTTCTTTGCACGAGTTGATGGGCAAGGGGGAATACTGTTTCACCCAAGGCTGAAAAGGAGAAAAAAAAAGAGAGTTGGAGGCTGAAGTCCAGAAACAATGGCTTAGCACCTGCCCCCCATCCTGGGCTCAGGAGGGGTTCTGGGCCCAGCTGGACGGAGAAGTCAGGCAGACCAGAAGCTGAAGGAGTGTGTAGGGAAACACACCTTGGGATTCTGGCCACACACAGTGCTGATGTAGGACTAGGCCAGCAACATTAGCCTGTTTACAAGGGAGACCATTTTCCTGTCCCACCCACTAGGTGAGGCCTTATTCCTAAGGACACAAGAGACATGCCCTGAGGTCCTGCAGGAGTATGTGAGGACTCAGAGCCCGATAAATTTGGCCATTTATACCACAGTAGTATAATCCAGTATAAATATAATCCAGTAATATATAAATATATAATATATATTACATATAAATATAATAATTATATAATATATAATTATGATAAATATAATTGTATATTTATAATATATAATTATTATATATTAATATTAATTGATATTAATATATTGTTTTGTATTACTATAATTATAATAAATATAATATATAATAATTATATGTATAATATATGTGTGTGTGTATGTGTGTGTATATATATATATGTATATATATATAAAATCCAGTATAAATCCAGCCAATGGCTGGATCTGTTGGCTTGTCCGCCATTTCCTATGTAATCTATTACATGGCTGACTGGCCTCCTTTAGTGTGGGTCTAACTCCTTCTTTAGGTTAGGGTGGCAGCAGCACATGCAGAACTCTGGCAGCAATAGGGTGCAGGTCATCCTGGAAGCAGGAGGGTGCAGGTGGTGGTGGGGCTCCTGCTGAGGCCAAAGACAAGTGGAGCCAGTGGCTCTCCAGGAAGCTGTGTTGGGCATCTCTATAGCTTCCAGGAAAGAAAACAGGGCCTCATCTGACTATGTGGGCAGTGTATAAGTCTCTTCAGTATGTCTGGATTTTCTACCTGGCTTTAAATGAGCAGCTTCATCTGCCTCAGCCTCCTGAAGTTAGGGAATGGGTGAGAAGGGAGGAAGAGCAAGGATGAAACTCCATTCTGACCTGTATTCTTGAAGCTAGCGGTGAGGCTCTGATTTGTCTGTTATAAACACGCACCCAGTATTTCCTCCTGCCTGCTGTCTCCCTGGTCTTAGTGATAGTGAGACCTTTTCCACATCAGATCACAACTTCTTGATGATGAGCCTAGCACCAAGAACGCCCCTGACCCCACAACACAGACAGCTCCTAGGCCCATCCCGGGGCCCCAGGCGTGGGTGAATGACCTCCATTACCTGAATGCTTTCCATGGTCTCTGGAATGACTTGTTCCTGTGGCTCCTCCGCTATTTTCAGGAAACTGTGGCTGCTACTACTGAGCTTAGCATCTTTGAGAGAAAGAGTGGCATGAGGACAGAAAATAGACAATAAATATCTGCACAGTCACAGGACGTTGAAGACAGCATGGTAATTAATGTGTTTCTAAAATGCAGCACATCTGAAGAACTGTAGTGCAGAGGGAAGTACCATGAGGTGGGAAGCATAGCCCACCCCAATTCTGACCTCACAGTGCCCTTATGCATGTGATGGAGATAAAATGATACCTGCCCCTATAGGAGCTGTGGGAGCAAAGTGATGGCAGCGATAGGCCTGCCCTTGTAGGCCTGGCCTTGCCCACAGGGGGCCCTCACCCTCGAGGTTCCTGAACCACTGGTCTTTTCATGGGAACCCCCTTTCAAGTTTACAAATGATCGATTAGCAACTTTCTGGGCAGCAGGCTTTGAAATGATTTGGAAACATGGGTGCTGAAAATTAGCATAAGGGCTGCTTTCTGTTTGTTTGAAAATATTATAGCATGCAGTCGGACAGTGGCCACTATTTTCACTTCTCTACTTTCTAAGGAAGAAAGTACTGTTTTAACTGTTCTGGAAAGTCAATAATCAGGGTAGTGTTTGTGTATTTAACCTTCACTAAAAATTACAGTAGGAAACAAACTTTCCCATTTTGTCTACAGAGCTTTTATCCCTCTCCTTTCACTCCCTCCTCCTTCTGCATTCTTGTTTTTCTTCCTGCCCATCTTCCTTCTCATCCTTCGAATTTCTCTTCCTGTCTCTCTGCCCCTTTCTCTCAACCACTCTCTTGTTGATCTTTCTTCTCTTCCCCCTCCTCCTCCCTCCGTTCTCCCACCTCCTCCTTTCTGGTTTGCCCTGTGTCTGCTTCGCTGGAGACTCTCAGCTCTGACAGCTGTTCACAGACGCCCTGGGAGGTTGTGCCCAAGGGCTGCCCCTCCACGCTGCCAGCATGGGCCTTCCCCTCCGTTTTCTTGTTTCCAATGGTCACATCAGACCTCGTGGGGCCAGAGGTAGCCTATCCTCTCTGCTCCCTCCTCTCCCACTCTGCTCTTCCAGTGCCAGTCAGGGCAATGGCCCCTGCAGATACCTCTCAACCCCCAGTCCCCAGATTACGGCACACCTTTTACTTACTTCTGGCAAAGATGTAGCTGAGTGAAACAAAATGAAATTCTAAGAGAAAAGTTAGATGCCCAGGGAAGTGTAAAGGATATAGATAAAGAGGTACCTAATGTTGAAGGTAGGATGACTGAGAATCATATCCCAGCATTAGGGGTAGCTCTTTTGGCATGGAGAGAAAATCTGGAAAGAGGAGCAAAGGACCTAGAATCCCTCTTCTGAAGAAACATGCCGTGGGGAA
This sequence comes from Puma concolor, assembly GCF_028749965.1. NCBI lineage: Eukaryota > Metazoa > Chordata > Mammalia > Carnivora > Felidae > Puma > Puma concolor. Next base: position 96,146,173 of record NC_141669.1, read on the forward strand.
TGTCTCAAGTCTCTAACTCCTGAATATGTGCTACTCCCTGCAAAGCTTTTCAGAAAGTCTATACGGCATTCTCATGATGACAAGTCACATGCTTTTTATGTTAATTTGCTTTGTAGTTGAGATATAATGTGCATACGGTAAAAATGCATGAACGTCTACATATACCTACTCCCATGTAACAATCACTTAAATAAATACCTAAAGCATTCCCAGCACCCAGAAGTTTCCCTGATCCCCCTGTCCAGCAATATAGTACCTAAAGGCAGATGCTCTTCTGTCTTATACCATCAATCTGTTTTGTTCAGCAGCAAACTTTTTGAATTAAAAAACATATATATCAATAACTCCCTATTCTTAAGTTCTACTTTATTTTTTAAAAGACAGCTTTTTTCTATTTTGTTTTAAATTTGAAGAACTACCCCCCCCTAAAAAACAACACACCAGATCTTTGCTGTGCCTATATTTCTTAAAAAAAAATTTTTTTTTAACGTTTATTTATTTTTGAGAGACAGAGACAGAGCACAAGCAGGGGAGGGGCAGACAGAAAGGGAGACACAGAATCTGAAGCAGGCTTCAGGCTCTGAGCTGTCAGCACAGAGCCTGATGCGGGGCTTGAACTCACAAACTGTGAGATCATGACCTGAGCCGAAGTCGGATGCTTAACCAACAGAGCCATCCAGGTGCCCCCCTATATTTCTTTTATAATTAGGACAAAATTACCAAAAAGTAAGAAACCTTAAAGAATGGATTAGATTCGCTATGAGCTGATAATCCCAGTGACTTCAGTGTTTTATAGTCTAATGTTCATGAGACAATTACCAACTACAACAGCTAACTGTCTTGGCTAAACTGTCGTGGGGTATTGCAACTTATTAGCAAGCAGTGGCCACACCGTCCCCAGACGTGGCTGCATTTCAGAACTGGGTGAGGTGAGGCAATATCTCTTGTTCTTGTGTCTCCAGAGTTTTGTGAAGTTTAATAAGTTAATGTTGATTATGTGTCCTGAGATTCTCAAATGTGAGGTACTATCCCAGGGAAAAGTCAAGGCACTGGTATTATATAACACACAACTAACACCACCACTGAGGCTGCAAATTTAACCATTATTTTATTGCTTCCACTACCTATGCAGCTTAGAAATTACAAACTAGTGAGAGTAGAGGCACCATTTTCTATGTTCCTGCTCTTGAGATTGCTAAAATGGGATGGGTTTACCATGGAGCTAATAAAGCTGGAGGTTCAGGCCTCCTCTCCCAGTAAAGGCCCCTCCCATGGCACAGCATCTACTATTGCATTCATAATTTTACATTTGTTTTCTCAAAGAGGGCTCTCAAATTGTATAGACTTTGGGTCCCACAAGACCTGGATCTGCCCTGCTCTTTACCCAATAGTGATAGTACACGTGGAAAGCTAACTAGTACATTTTGATGGCTGCAGGAATAAATAACAGTAAAAAATCTGGTGGTTTTTAACATTTTTTAAAATATAGACCAAAACTCCCAAGAAAAAATTTTTAGTGAAATGAAACAAACGGATTCTAAAAGAGTAAATATGAAAAATAAAGAATAAATATGGAGAAATAGTTTTTAAGACATTTTAAGAAACAGTCAACAACAAAATTTTAAGAAATAAGAACAAAAAATAGGCCAAATTTCCTAATGAATATTAAGACATATTATAAAGCCATAGTTAATGTGTTATTCAAGTAGGAACAGAACTGAATGGAATTCAGAAAAGAGCCAGACAATTATAAAATGCTGACATATGTTAAAGGTGGCATTTCAAATGGGTGAAGAAAGAATAAACTATATAATAAATAGTACTGGCTCACCATATGGGAAAAAATTAATTTGAGCCCCTATTTCATTTTATACATAAAAATCACTTCCAATATATTAACAGGTTTATTATCATTATTGTTATTATTATTATTTTGAGAGAGAGAGAGCGTGCATGCACAAAAGTGGGGGAGGGGCTAAGGAGAGGGGACAGAGGATCTGAAGTGGGCTCTATGCTGATTGCGCAGTGGGGTTCAAACTCACGAACTGTGAGATCATGACTGAGCTGAAGTGAGATGCTCAACCGACTGAGCCACCAAGGTGCCCCCTTAATTTTTTTAAAAATATGTTTGAGTTATAAGAGAATAATCTGTGATCTCAGTGGTGGAGAAATTCTTCCTTAAAAATCCTTCTGCAAAAGGGTGGAAGTCATGAAAGCAAAATACTTCTTATTTATTTATTTTTGTGTGTATGCCAGGCATTTTTATTTTACTTTAAGTTTTTATTTTAATTCTAGTTAGTTAACATATATACTTGACCACATCAAAATCTAAAAGGTCTGTCAAAAGTACCCTAAAAAGAAGTTTTTTTAAAAAGTAGATACAGGGAGGGGTACCTAAGTGGCTCAGTCAGTTAAGCATTCAATTCTTGATTTTGGCTCAGATCATGATCTCACAGCTATGAAATCAAGCCATGCATTGGGCTCTGCACTGGGCATGGAGCCTGTTTAAGATTCTCTTCTTTTCCCTCTGCCCCTCCCTTGTTCGCATGTACACATGCACATGCTCGCTCTCTCCTCTTTCCCCCCAAAGTAGATACATAGAGAAAATATTTGCAACACACCTCATGGAACAACTGAATTACAGAAAGGATAAACAACCCATTAGGAAAGGCAATGAATGTCCAGGAAATTTAAATGACCAATAAACACATAAAAGTGTTCATTCTCGATATTGTTCAGAGAAATAAAATTAAAACAATGATCTCTCCTTTCACACCTATCAGATTGTCAAAAGTTTAAAAGGCTGACACTGAGTATGAAGAACTGTGAAAGGGTCTGGAGAAAAACCACTGGTTTGGCCATGTTTGGTGGCCATGTGAGTACTTCCAAGCCCAGCAAGAAGAATTCCAGAAACAGAGCCTATGAAAACTTGCAAGGGATCCAAGGAGACATGCGCTGGGATGTTCACTGCAGCACCCTTTGCAATAACAAAAGAGCAGAAACAATTTAAGTGTCCATCTAAGAACAAATATGGCACATTCCATGCAGTGGATGGAATACTACCCCAAAGGTAAAAGGAGTGTCTTATACCTATGTGCACCAACATTAGATCTCAAAGAGTGAAGAAGCAAATATCAAAATATCACATACCCCAAAGACACCATTTATATAAAAAAAACCACTGCCACAAAAGGGTAGTGTTTCTTCTATCAATATATGGACTTCATATAAAAGTATAAAAGAGTGGGGCCCCTGGGTGGCTCAGTTGGTTAAGCGTCCGATTCTTGATTTTGGCTCACATCATGATCTCATGGTGGGAGAGAGCCCTGCAGTGGACTCTGCGCTGACAGCACAGAGTTTGTTTGGGATTCTCTCTCTCTCTCTCTCTCTCTCTCTCTCTCTCTGCACCCCTCCGCTGCTCATAAGCTCTCTCTTTCTCAAAATAAGTAAATAAATGGTTTTTTTTAAGTATAAAAAAGAGGTCCGGGTGAACACACACTAAATTTTTTATAATGGCTATTTCTGGGGAGGAAAGGAAGAACCAGACTTGGAGGCGGTTCAATGGGAACTCAGCTTCAATTGCATTATTTTAATTTTTCAAAGAAGGACAGTTTCATGTGTTACTAAGGCAATCAAGATTTTTTAAATGTCCAATTAAATTATTAAATGTCCAAAATATTTGTCCAATGTGTTACAAAATAGCCATTTTTATTTATTATTATAATATTACAAATGGTTTCAAAAAAGCCTGCCACATGAATTTAAATCATTTAATTTTAAGAAGGGGAAAGATTAGAGGTTCAAGTTAAATCATTCCACTAAACTTCGACGAGTTGCAAGCACTTTGAGATTCTCAGAGTAATGAATAAGATGTAGGCCCTCATATTCTACAAGGCTCAGAAGCGATCACATACACACATACGCACACACACCCTTATCTCTCTGTGTGAAAGCTGCTAAAGAAGGCATATGAATAAAGCACACAGTGTTCATTTATTTATTCATTCATTTAAAAATTTATATTTCACACCTACCATCTGTTAGACATTAACATTCTAGGGGTTTCAGCAATGAACAAGACTAACTTGCACTGCCAAAGCAAGTTAGTTAGTGAATGAGAAAACATTAAGTTATGATAGATGACATGTAGAAAATGAGACCCCAGGTGCTGCTTTCGATTGAGTGGTTGGAGAAGTCCTTCCAAACATTTAAGCTGAGACCCGAAGGCTAAGAAGTAGCCTTGAGACAGTAAAAGAGAATGGAAACGGGGAGCCTGGGTGGCTCAGTCGGTTGAGCGTCTGACTTCAGCTCAGGTCATGATCTCACAGTCCATGAGTTTGAGCCCCGCATCAGGCTCTGTGCTGACAGCTCAGAGCCTGGAGGCTGCTTCAGATTCTGTGTCTCCCTCTCTCTCTGCCCCTCCCCTGCTCATGCTCTGTCTCTATCTCAAAAATAAATAAAAACATTAAAAAAAAAGAGAGAGAATGGAAACAATGAGTAGACAACTCTTTCTAGGAGTTTTGCTGAAGAGCAAAGACTTCCTTATTTCTTGACAGTTTTCCTTCCTTGATTTGCCTCTGATCCTTGATCTTCTTTGTAATTATGTTACTTTCCTGGGGCTGCTGTGACAAATTACAGTCACCTGGTAGCTTAATGATAGAAATGTATTCTCTCACAATTCTGGAAGATAGAGTCCAAAATCAGTATCCGTGGGCAGAAATCAAGGTGCCAGCAGGGACACACTCCCTCCAGAGATTTGGGAAGAAGCTGTTCCTGCCGCTTCCAGCTTATAGTGGCTGTCAGCATCCCTTGCCATGTGACCACATCACTCCAATCTCTGTCTCTGTGGTCACAATGCCTCTTCCTCTCTGTCTGTATTATCTCCCCCTGTCTCTTTCTCTCAAAAGGACACTCGTGATGGGATGTCAGGCCCCCGAGATACTGTAAAACAAACTCCTTATCTAGAGATCCTTAATCACACCTACAAATACCTTTTCCCCAAAACTAAAGTCATATTTACAGGTTCCAGGGATCAGAATGCGAGCATCTTTGGGGAGGTAATGTTTCAGTGTACCTCAATGGGCACCTGTTGCTGAAGAAGTACTGTGACCATCCAAATACTTACTAGGAAGGTCAAACTCAACTTGTCCAAATCAAAATCACAGCATCTCCATCAAATAATTAATTCACTCTTACTATTCCGATATTGCAAAGTGGTTCCACCATTCTACCTAGTTTCTGCAGTCATCCTTGATTTTTCCCTTTTCCATAACCTTCCCTCTCCATATGTAGTAAAACATCAAATTCAATTAATTCTCCAAAATATGTCACAGGCTTCATCCATAATCAATGTTCTGGTTCAGTCCCTCCTCATCTCTTTCCTGGACAGTCCAGTGACCCTTGGAAAGTCTTCCTGTGAACCAGAAGTTGACCATGGGTTTCTTTCTAGTTGAAAATTCCTCATGGATCAGCTTCAGGTATGTTGTGAATAGATACAATCTAATCTCCTTTGCAAGGCATGTAAAGCCTTGTCTCCCCTCAATCTCCTGTCCTGCTCCATCTCCTGTCACTACCTCACTTAAAGCTCTAGAAACACTGAAATTGTACTTTCCCCTAATAAGCCATGGTTTCTAATACCTCCTTATTTTGTACATTTTGTTCCCTCTACTAGGAAAATCTTTCTGCTTATTCACCTAGAAAGCTCCAATTAGTTTTTGAAGTTTTGACTCAAAAGCTTTTTGTGTGTGAATTCTATGCTGATGCTCTCAAGATGACTTAGGTGTAATTCTGCTATAGTCCCACAACAATTTTCTAGCCTTCAAAACACTTCACTTTTTGTAAATTAATTTGTCCTGCATATTTATCCTGCCATTAGACAGTACTAGACTCACCATGTACTAGACTATAGACTAGGTTCCTAATGTCTACTCTATGGGAAGTACTCAGTGTTTACTGAATGGCTGAATGAACAGCAAGAGGCTGATGATAAAGTTCACAATGATACAAAGAAAAACACTAGGCAGGCTGCATTAAAGGAAAAGAAAGGACTTTTTTTTTACTTTTCAAGGAAACTTTTCCCAACTGGACTGCAGTGCAGACTCCACACCATACAATATGACAAACTTGAGCTTAATTCCCTGGTAATCCCCATATCATTGTCTTTTTTTTTTTTTTTTTTTTTTTTTTTTTACTTTTTTAACATTTATTCATTTTTGAGAGTGAGAGAGACAGCCTGTGAGCAGGGGAGAGGCAGAGAGAGAGGGAGACAGCATCTGAAGCAGGCTCCAGCCTCTGAGCTGTCAGCACAGAGTCAGACGCAGGGCTCAAACTCACGGACCCGTGAGATCATGACCTGAGCTGAAGCAGGATGCTTAACTGACTGAGCTACCCAGGCACCCTTCCCATGTCATTGTCTTGAGATGAGACCATAGGTTTTAGCCTCCTCCAGGTTAAATTGGAGTTTGTGTCTCCAATAGAAGAGGAGAAAGAGGTCATGATCAACATCATTAGCATTATTCTTTTTTGTGGGAATAAGGGTTGAAATGATGATGCTGGTTTTTTACCCTCCCTGTATTTAGGCCCTTGCTATATAATTTCCTCTCCCTCTGATTCTGGGGTCAGCTGTGTGACTGCTTTAGATAAAATAATGTGTATTAGTTCAAAGCCTAGACCTCAAGAGGCTTTGTGTGTTTCCACTTGGTCTCCTGCACCTTTGTGGTCACCATAAGAACTTGCCCAATCTAGCCCGCTGAAAGGATGAGAGGCACATAGAGCAGAGCCAAGGCCAGCCTAGATCAGCCAACAGGCAACCAACCCCAAGTCATGTGAGAAGACCCAGCCAAGATCAAGAAAGCTGCCTAAATAACCCCAGTTGTATCAGCAAAACATCCTTATTGTGGTATGCCACTGTGGTTTGGTAGCTGTTTGCTGGCAGCACTAGTGTGGTAATGGGTTATTGATGTAACCATGAAAGATAATAGAGAGAATTAACCAAATCCTGAAGCTGGTTCTTTGAAAATACTAATTAAATTGACACTGGTGAGATTAAGAAAGGAAAAGACACAAATAAATAGTACTAGTAATGAAACATAAAAATACAGGTGACATCTATTAAGTAAGGTGGTAGATATAAATCCATAAGAACATTAAATATAAATGGACTAAATATTCAAATTAAAAGATAACAGTTGTCACTCTAGATTATTACACCTGGGTGGCTCAGTCGGTTACATGTCCAACTTCAGTTCAGGTCATGATCTCACAGTTTGTAAGTTCGAGCCCCATGTCAGGCTCTGTGCTGTCATCTTAGAGCCTGGAGCTCCCTTCAGATTCTGTGTCTCTCTCTGTGCACTTTCCCTGCTTGTTCTCTGTCTGTCTCTCTCAAAAATAAATAAAAATTTTAAAAATTTAAAAAAAAAAGAACACTTGGGGCACCCGGGTGGCTCAGTCGTTTGAGTGTCTGACTTCGGCTCGGGTCATGATTGTGCAGTTTGTGAGTTTGAGCTCTGAATTGGGCTTACTGCTGTCAGCGTGGAGCCTATTTTGGATCCTCTACCCGCCCCCCTCTGCCCCTCCCCTGTTCATGTTCTCTCTGTCTCAAAAATAAACATTAAAAAAATAACACTTAAACTCTATGCTGTTTATAAAGGCACATCTAAAATGTAATGAAATAGGAAGAATGAAAATAAAAGGATGGAAAAAAGATACTGTATGCAAATATGAATCAAAGAAAGCAGGTATGGCCATATTAAAATCAGAAAAAGTAGACTTTAGGGGCACCTGAGTGGCTCATTTGGTTAAGTGTCCAACTCTTGATTTCGGCTCAGGTCATGATCCCAGGGCCATAGGATTGAGGCCCATGTCAGGCTCCGCACTGAGCATGGAGTCTGCTTAATGTTCATCTTCTCTCTCCCTTTGCCCCCTCCCCCACTCAAGTGCTCTCTCTCTTTCTCTCTCTCTCTCTGTCTCTTAAAAAAAGAAAAAACGAAAAAGTAATTCTAAGGCAAAATAATATCACTAGAGATGAAGAGGACACGTTATAACTGATTTTTTTAATTCAAAGAAGATATAATTATTTAAAAATTATGCACCTAATAACACAGATTCAATATATATAATAAAAAATGTTAGACTCTGAGGAGAAATCAGTATATCCACAATCAAAGAAGGGGATTTTAAGACACATCTCATTAATTGATCAAATAAGTGATGAAGTCAATAAGGATAAAATATTTGACAACATTATTATCAAATGTGACTGATTCATATAGAACCCTGCATCTAACAACTACAGGATAGTCTTTTCATGGACCCAAGGAACATTTTCAAAAATTGACCATATGTTCAACAAAGTTTAAAAGATTAAGATCAGAGTAGGTTCTGTGACTTCAATGCAATTAAACTAACACACAGTAATAAAAAGGTAACTAGAACATCCCAAATGGATAAAGAAAATGTGGTATATACATACAATGGAAAATTATTCATCCTTGAAAAAGAAGGAAATCCTGCAATATGTTAACAACATGGATGAACCTTGAGGACGTTATGTCAAGTGAAATAAGCCAGTCACAGAAGGACAAATACTGCATGATTGCACTTATATGAGGTACCTAAAACAGTTCTACTCATAGAAGCATAGAGCAGAATGGTGAAGCCAGGGGCTGAGAGGAGTGGATAATGGGGGGGGGGGCAGGTTGGCTGCTATTCAACAGGTATAAAGTTTCAGTTATCTAAGATGAATACATGCAAGAGATCTGCTGAACAACACTGTGGCTACAGTTAACAAAACTGCATTGTACACTTAAAAAATTTAAGAAGGTAGTTTTCATGTTAAGTGTTCTTAACACAATAAAATAAAATAAAATAAATACATAACAGATAAAGAGGGAAAGCACATTAGACCATGCAAGGTAAATTTGTGATCACACAAAATCAAGATGTTAGATTGATCCAGAAGATCACTCCATTCCAAAGGGAAAGTTTTCATCCCACGAGTTTGGAGCAAAGGGCCCATGGGCAACATGGCCGAAGGCAGGGCAGACAAAGGTGGTGGTGAAGGGCCTGGGAAGCTGCCAGAGCAGGTAGAGGAGGAATCCCAGGGTTTGCACGGAACTGGCCACTGTAAGTGGTTCAATGTGCAAATGGGATTTGGATTCATCTCCATGATAAACCGAGAGGGAAGCCCCTTGGATATTCCAGTCGATGTGTTTGTGCACCAAAGCAAATTATTCATGGAAGGATTTAGAAGCTTAAAATAAGAAGAACCAGTGGAATTCACATTTTAAAAATCTTCCAAAGGCCTTCAATCAATACGGGTAACTGGACCTAAACCACCCCTGTTTAGGAAGTGAAAGAAGACCCAAAAGAAAGACACTATAAAAAAGAAAAACAAAGGGAGATAGGTCACCCTCCAGAAATGATTAGGGCCAACATACAACCCCTTCAAAAATAAGACTGTTCGGGGTGCCTGGGTGGCTCAGTCAGTTATGCATCTGACTCTTGATTTCAGCTCAGGTCATGGTCATGGTTCATGGAATGGAGCCCTGTGTCAGGCTCTGCACTGATGGTGTGGAGCCTGCTTGGGATTCTCTCTCTCACCCTTTCTCTACCCCTTCCCCACACTTGTGTTCTCTCTCTCTCTCAAAATAAATAAATAAGCATTAAATACATACATACATACATAACAGATATCCCCATATGTTTGAGAATAAATATTCTTTTAAATAATTTATGGGCCAAAGAATAAATGAAGTGAAATTTCAAAAATATTGATGAGGGGCACCTGACTGGCTCAGTCAGTTAAGTGTCTGACTCTTGATTTCAGCTCAGATCATTGACCTCACAGCTTGAACCGTGAGTTCAAGCCCCATGTAGGGCCCTGCATTGACAGTGTGGAGCCTGCTTCAGATTCTTTCCCTCCCCACATATTCTGTCTGTCTGCCTGTCTCTCTCTCTTCTCCAAAATGAATAAACTTAAAAAAAATATTGATAATGAATATATTACATAACTTGTGAGTTGCAGCTAATTCCAGGCAGAGAATAATGTTTCTAGTTTTAAAACTCATAGAAAAAAGGAAGAAAACTGAAAATCAATGAGCTAAGAATCCATCTTAAGATATAGGAACACAAACATCAAATTAAGCCTAGGGGCGCCTGGGTGGCTCAGTCGGTCCGACTTCAGCTCAGGTCATGAGTTCAGCTCAGGTCAGTCCGTGAGTTCGAGCCCCGCATCAGGCTCTGTGCTGACAGCTCAGAGCCTGGAGCCTACTTCAGATTCTGTGTCTCCCTCTCTCTATGCCCCTCCTCTGTTCATGCTCTGTCTCTCTCTGTCTCAAAAATAAGTTAAAAAAAAATTAAGCCTAAAAATAAAAAGGAGGAAATAATAAAAGAGCAAAAATAAAATAAGTAACAAACATAAAATAGGGAGCACCAAACAAGCTAATAATTGGTCCTTTGAAAAGACTAAAAAAATTGATAAGCCACCAGCAAGACTATTCAAGAGAGAAAATACAAATAACCAAGGTCAGGAATTTTGAAAAAGGCAACATTGCTACAGAGCTTATGAACAGTAAAAGCATAATAGAAAAAAATGAAGAATACCTTCAACTTTATCCTAATGCATTTGGAAATGTAAAAAATGTACAAATTCTTATAAAAAATTACAAACTTAACCAAAGAGACAAAGAAGAATAGTTCTACTAAAATTTATTTGAAATTGCAATCAAAAACCTTCCTCCAAAAAGTCCACCAGGTTCAGACAGCTTCCCTGGTAAATTCTATAAAACATTTAAAGAATAAATATCTCTATCCTTGCATAAACTTCCAAAAATAGAAGAAGGAAGAATACTCCTCAAATTGCTTTATGAGGCCAACAGAACCTCATTTCCAAAGTCTGGCAAAGATGTTTCAAGAAGGGAAAATTACAGACCAATTTCACTCATGAATGTAGCTGCAAAAATCCTCCACAAAACATTAGCAAAGAATCCAGTACTGCCTATAAAGAAAAATATATTATTAACAAAATAGTTAACATACAAAAATTAATCAATGTAATTCACCTCATTAACAGAATAATGAAGAATCATATGATCATCTCAGCAAGTACAGAAAAAAAGCATTTTATAGAATTAAATTCAATTTTAAAAAAACAACAACCATTATTGATAAATTTCTTAGCAAACTATAAATACAGAGACTTCCTTATACTGGTCATGGGTATTCACAAAGTCATCCTTACTGGTAATGTATTCAGAACTTTCCATTTAATATTAAGAACAACAAAAGGATGCCTGCTAACACCATTTCTACCCAAGGTATTAGCTAGTACATGAAAAAGAAATAAAAAGAATAAGGATTTGAAAATAAAAAATAAAAATTTACATTATGCAGAGAAAGTCCAAAAAAATCTGCAGATCATAGAATTAATAAATCAGTGTAGAAAGATCATTGGATATAAGGTCAATATCCAAAACCAGCTGCATTTCTATATAACAGCAATAAATAATTTGAAAGCAAAAATTTTTAAAGATAAAATTTCCAAAAGTGTGAAAATATCAAACACCTAGGAATAAATCTAATAACAGATGTGAAAAAAAGTCTGTTGCAACAAGTATAAAACATTGTGGAAAGTGGACATAAATAAATTGAGGAATATAGCATATTCATAGATTAGAGGGCTCAATACATTGTAAAGATGTCCGTTCACCCTACACTGATCTATAGATTCAAATCAATCCCATTCAAGATCTGAAATTATTATTTTTAAAAAGTATTTCTTGGTTTGATATTTATTTATTTATTTATTTATTTATTTATTTATTTATTTAGGAAGAGAGAGAGTACGTGCTCACACAAGCACAGAAGGGGCAAAGGGAGAGGGAGGGAGACAATCTTAAACAGGCTCCATGCAGGGCTTGATCTCACAACCACGTGATCATGACCTGAGCTGAAATCAAGAGTTAGACACTTAATCGACTGAGCCACCCAATGACCCCTCAAGTTATTATTTTTGAGCTCTCAAGTTTATGTGAGAAATCAGATAAGCTATGTTTTTAATTTTTTTTTTTTTTTTTAAGAATTTTTAAAGTAATCTCTGTACTAAATGTAGGGCTTAAACCCACAACACTGAGATCAAGAGTGCAAAGCTCCAGGGACTGAGCCAGCCAGGTGCCCCACAGAGAAACTGGTTTCAAAATGTTTTAAGGTAAGTTTGTTTATTTGTTTGTTTGTTTGTTATGACGATGTTACTTCCTGTAGTTTAACTTCTGAGTTCTTTATGGTTACTTTGATTAAATAGATAATTAAGTATTTTTTCAGAGTAATCTGTGATCCTATTAAAATCAGATGTTCAAACCTTTTAAGATATTTGACAACTTTTGGTATTTTGCCTTCCCAAAATAAAATCCTAAGTAAAATCGTGATCCTTAACTGACTTCCCAGGGGGTCCCTGGAAAATCTCTAAGGATTTGTTCTTTTCCTTGTAAAATGAGAGATATCTAAAATTCATTAAATACATTGAATTGCATAAGAAGAACTGTCAAATAAGAAGAGATGTTTAACTTTCCCTAGGTTATATTTGTGTGGGTGAATGTTATTAATACAAATATTTCAGGGATTATATGAAGGTCCTAGAAATTTGTCAATGTCCTCACTGTCCATATGTGTCCTGGTACTGCTTTGCCTGATATTAGACACAACAATAATATAATGTTATCAACATTCCAGTTATTACTTGCAAATGCAGTGTGCCACAGAAACAACAACATTTCCTTGTCAACTGTATTAATTTCATAACAAACGCTCATAAGATCTTCAGCCACAGCCAGTTAAGTCTTTTGCCCTCCACAGACAGGAATTGGTTGCCCTGATGCTTCCATGGAAGCTCTTGCATTCAGCTACAAGCCAGAACGTCTGTCTTCAACAAGAGAAACTCTCTCAAAGACCCATGGAAAAGGGACTATGCAAGGGACCCTAGAGCGCAGGCTTCTGGTAGCATTGACAAAGTAACATTGAGACCATACCAGTGGACTGAGCAAGGAGTCACAAATCTCCAATGGGCAAACTGATGGGTTCATGAAACTGCTAATCCAAGATCAAGCAGAACAAAAATTAATTACATGGTACTAAATGGATTAATGAAGGATAATTACATCATTTGTTTAAAATATTGCTCCTGGATTTAATGAACCACTTAATTTTTATTTCTGTTTTTAAAATGTTTATTTATTTATTTTGAGAGAGAGAGAGAGAGAGAAAGGCAGAGAGAGACAGGGAGAGAGAGAATCCCAAGCAGGCTCCATGCTCAGCACAGAGCCCGATGTGGGGCTTGATCTTACCTTGATCAGGTGAGACCATCACCAGCACAGAGCCCGATGTGGGGCTTGATCTTACCTTGATCAGGTGAGACCATCACCTGAGGTGAAATCAAGAGTTGCATGCTTAATCGACTGAGCCACCCAGGTGCCCCTTTATTTTTCCTTCTTAAGCTATTTTTAACTTACAAAATTTAGTAGATTATACCTTTGAAAACATTAATCTTTTTCTCCCTCCCTCATCCCTCTAGAATTTGTTAACTTATTGAATATTCTAATTTTCATGGCAATATAGTTATTTTCAAAGGTTCAATAAGAATCTTTCCTCTTTGTAAACAGGACATAATTGGAAACATTGGTTATATGACCAAGGCTTTGGCTGAAATGTCATATTTAAGAATGACATGTATAGAATCAAATACAACTAGACAGTTTTAAGGAAATAAGGTTGATTTTACAGAGCTAATGCTTATAAAGCCCTCTTCGGTATTTGGCACCTGGATTATAAAGTTTCCAGCATTACAGGTGAGTAAGAAAAGATATTTTGGATATTCTTCAGGAAGAAAGAAATTCACCCAAATCTATAGGTACTTCAACTGAAACGTGGTGGTGACTTCTTGGCTTGGCATTCTAGCCTCAAGAAGCATTTAAAGGTCTAACTTTCTTATAAAATTCTAGCAAAGCAGGCTCTCTACTTCTCCCAAGTCAACAAGATGCATCTTTTTCTGCAATGCCAGCAGCACTCCTAAGACACAATGGTGAAAATTAGAGAAAACAGATTTCTCAGCCATTTTGGGTGCCTGGTTGCCAGAGCTCTTTTCAACTCTGGCAAAGTGGATATTATCACCATCAATGACTCTTTCATTGACTTCAATTACATAGCCTACATGTTGCAGTATGATTCTATCAATGGCTAGTTCAATGGTACAATCTGATTAGCATTAAAAAAACAGTAGAACCTTCCATATTTTCCCATTGAAACCCTAACCCTTTCCCCGCTGTTAAATTGGTATACACATCTTTATATCTGGCTATTCGATATATCTGGCTATAGAGCATTTCTGCATGCAAAATAAACTTTTCTCCTGTCAACCTGTCAACTGTCAATAAATTTGCAGGTCCCTGACCACTCAAACTTCAGTTGGTAGAGAAAAAGTTTTTCTTCTCAAAAAATACTTTTTATATCAAACAAGAAAAATAAATAAATTAATCAAGCAACTAGAATAGGAACATCAAAACAAATCCAAAAGTTTTTAAGAAAAAGGTCATAGAAATAAAAGCAAATAAACTTTTTGAAATAAATTCAAAAAGAAGGCCACAGACTTGGTAGATAAATCTAAGAGCTAGCTCTTTGAAAAGATCAATCAAACAAAAGAAGCTAATTTTTTTAACTTTATTTGAGAGAGAGAGAGAGAGAGAGCGCACACACGTGCAAGTAGGGGAGGGGCAGAGAGAGAGGGAAACAGAATTCCAATCAGTCTCCATGCTGTCAGTGCAGAGCATGACATGGGGCTTGATCCCCCTAACTGTGAGATCATGATCTTAGCTGAAACCAAGAGTCAGATGCTTAATGGACTGAGCCACCCAGGTGCCCTAAGATTCTTTTTTTTTTTTTTTTTAAAGAGAGGGCAAAAAAGCAAAGAGGGGAAAAAGGAACTATAACCAGGTACAGTAGAGAAGAAATTACAGGTGAAGCTCCAGACTGGGCACGTGGAAGCTGGGTCCACGTAGATCTCAAGTGTCCTAGTTAGAGGTGACAGTAGTGCCCATCAGGGTGAAGTCTAGTTTGGTTACAAGCAGAGTCAGTAACAATTTCCCTGCAATGGACGACATAGTAGCCATTACTGGAGGCTAAAGACAGACAGTGCACAGGACCCACTCACTGGGAAACCCGGAGCGTTATCTACCCAAGGAGACATCTGCAGCAATGGCAGATGCCTGCTGGGAAGCTGGGCAGAGTGAAGCTAAAACTCTATGAGGGGGTTAAAATAGCATCAGTGAAGCTGTAGATTCCAAGTGAGAATCAGGGCAGAATCAATATAAAGGTCAGGAATGGAGAAATTATTATAGATCTCTCCACTGACTGGAATAAGCTAAAATAATTTTAATTTTTTACCTACAAGAGTCACTTTAATCAAGTGATCAAAGTGACCACACATCATCAGTAATGGGACAAACTGAAAGTGTGTAATACCAGAATGGATGCAATGAGAACCCAGTCCCTTCTCTGATAGTCCTGCCAAGAGTGCAGAACTTGAATCTCATTGGGAGGAGACATCAGACAAACACAAATTCAAGGAAAAACTACAGAAGCATAGGCCTATCATCTTCAAAAATGTTTAGACATCGTATTCAAGGAAAGACGGAGGAACTGTCCTAAAATGAAAGATAACAGGGCAACTAAATGCAGTTCGTCATTCTGGACTGGATCTTTCCACTGTAAAGGGTATTACTGGGACAGATGAAGAAACCTGAATGAGGTTCGTGACTTGTGGATTAGTTGGAGGTAACATATTTAAGGAATTCTTTGATACTGATGGATGTTTAGGTTTGTAAAGGAGACTGTCCCTCTGTAGGAAACACACACTAAAGTATTCACAAGTGGCTCCATAGGACGTCAACATCTTATTTTCAGATAGTTCAGGAAGAAAAAAAGTACCTGCAACTTCTATGTAAATTTAAGATTGTTTTTCCATTTTAAAAAATAGAGGGGGGAAATAAAAGCATTGCCCTAGTGTTACTTCTGTGACTCCATTAATTTCGTTGTTTTAATTCATTACCTCCCAGTGCTCTTCATAGCACATGTCTCTTAGGTAGTTTTACTCACAGTTCTATTCGTTTTGCATTGATTTTTTTCACAACAAGTTATATCATAACCATTTTTCTTCACTCTTTTTAACCTTTTAAAATGTTGCTGCACAGGCATCCCATGGATAGCCACAAGTTTAGCCATCCCTCTCTTGTGGGAGATTTGTTTTTTTTTTTTTTTAATTTATTGATTTATATATCATTTTATATGTTCATTTTTAGTATTATGATTAAGCTTAGTGAATAGTATTGAATACGTATCTCCTTACAGATTTAGGGTTATTTCTTCAGACTTGCTACAGCTGAAAACAAAGAATAGAAACCATTTCTACACTGTATTGTATCAGCTAACCGTCATGTCTGTCAGAAACTCATAGTGCTAGTTACCAAGGTCCTTGCCCAGGACGAAGCATCTTAATTACAATACATACCTATAACTAAGTACACAAAAAGGGGGAGAAACAGATCTTGGGTTTTAACGTGCCTTTCAGTTTTAGGGAAGCTGAATATTTTCTCATATTTACTATAAATAATACTTTTTGCATAGTTTTGTGATTTATGTTTTTCTTTTCTCTAAAATATTTCAAGAATGAAATAAGCACTCAATAAGAAAAAGAAATCTTTTTCCACATAGATGTATTATAGAAACAAAACCAAGTAAATATAAATAAGTTATTTATAATTTAATAATAATTATTATATATAATATAGAATATTATATAAGTATATGTCTATACACACACACACACATATACATATAAAATTTTCTAGGCCCAAGATGGAATTGCTTCTGCCTGAGGTGCCCCATCAGCTAGCTAACTGAAACTTATATAACCTTCGTGTTCCTGTTAAGTGTTCCACTTGACCACAGAGGCAGTATATGCAGTCAATCAGTGCCCAAAAGCCAAACCAACTGTGGGCCTTCTCACCCCAAACAAGGCTAACTGTGTGGCCCCAGCCCATCAGATCTATTTTGTTTTTCTTTTCCTTGTTCTTTACTGTTTATTCTATAAAAGCTTCTGCCCTATTTTACAGTTCTCCAAAAGGGGACAATCCACTTCATGAAGTGTCAAATAAACTTTGTCTTCTTTAATCATTTTTAATAGTATATATGTATGTGTGTGTATATATATGTACATACACACTGAATATATATATATACATAACTGTATTCCAATAATTTTTAAATCTTTGTATATGAAATGAAGCTTTTCTAGAAAAATCTAATCTCCTAAAGTTGATTCAAAAGAAATAGAAAATCTGAATTTACTACTATCTTTGAGGGGGAAATGGAACATTGTCAAAGATAAACCTCAAGTGGGAGTCAGCTTCCAGAAGGACTGCTTCAGGTTTTCCACTAAGCTAGCTATGTATTCCTGAAGACTGAAAACACCAAAGCCACAGCAATATGCGGTGGAGAAAAGGCTTGCAAACCAGTGGCAAAATAACTGTCTTCGCATTGGGTTTAGAATTAGTACATTTTCCTTTGTTTGTTGTCATGGGCAAAGACTGTGATTTTTAGTAATTGCTTCCTTAGTTGCTTTGCTCAGATTAAATTTGGTCCATGATACTTTAAGAGTCGTCAAAAACCCTGTGTAAACAGACACAGAACTCACAGTGACCCCAGTGCAATGGGTGCAGCCCACCGGCAGCCAATTTAATCAAGGGGGAATTCAGAGTATTCACCGCAAGCAATTGATTTTCAAGAGAAAAGTCAGCAGGATCAAACAGCCTGTTGGGATGAAAATCCCCTGAATCACCCCTATCACCGTGTTTTCTAGCAACTAACTCCTGACTCCATATAGTGTAATAGCCAAATTACTATAATTATCCTGCAACACAAGTGGCATATCAACATTATTTTAAACGTGGATTTTTTTGCATAATCTTTCATTATTATCATTCATCCTCCCATTTGGAAATGGCAAACAACAACAAACTGTGATCTACTCCCGAAAGAAAAAAGGTCACCAAAGAGAACAAATAAAAGGGCTATTTACATGTGAATATACTAACAGAGATGTGTTTTACAGTCAAATACACTCTTGAAATTCATTAAATGCCTTCTCCCCTGCATCATAAATATGGGCAAAACAGACATCACCTACTGAGAAAATAATCCCAGCACGTAATGATCATAACGAACATAAATAAAGCCACTTTTCTTTCAAAGACCGCAAGGCCCTATATGAAAATGTGTTTGCATTTCCACCATCATGAAATGAATCTGACTGGCGGTGAGCATGCCAGTCATAATACAAGTCCTTCCCAGTGCTGAAGAGGAGGATATGAATGCAGTGCCCAGTCATCTTGCTCTCTGCAAAATAACATTCTTAACTGGGTGCCATCATCTGTTGCTGCTGTTTCTAAAGGCATTCAAAAGGACACAGAAACCAGTATTTGAATTAAGATGAAAAATCAGCAACAGATTTTGTTAAGTACAGTTGACCCTTGAACAACAGGGGTTTGAATTGCATGGGTCTATGTATACGTGGCATATATATATATATATATATATATATATATATATACATAATACTGCACAGTGCTTATAAATATAAATATATTTTCTCTTCCTTACATTTATTTATTTATTTTAATGTTTATTTATTTTTGAAAGAGAGAAAGACAATCGTAGTGTAAGCAGGGAAGGGGCAGAGAGAGAGGGAGACACAGAATCTGAAGCAGGCTCTAGGCTCTGAGCTGACAGCACAGAGTCCGATGCGGGGCTTGAACTCACGAACTGTGAGATCTGATATGAGCCAAAGTAGGACACTCAAATGATTGAGCCACCTGGTGCCCCTCTTCCTTACGATTTTAATACTTTGTTTTCTCCTGCTTACTTTATTGTAAGAACGTGGTATATAATACACACAACATACAAACTATGTGTTTATTGACTGTTTATGTGATTGGAAAGGCTTCTGGTCAACAGTAAGGTATTAGTAGCTACATTTCTGGAGAATCAAAAGTTTTCCCTGAAGGAGCAGACAGAGCCCCTAACCACCATGTCATTCAAGGGTCAGCTGTAATCAAAAGGCTTGCCAAGCAAGACTTTTAAGTCAGTGTTCCTGACAATAAAACCGGGCTTCAAGTTTGGATCATCTTCTTCCTGGTGTGTTACCAGTCCAGGGGCTCCACCTTAAGAACCCCTGTAAGAGTATATGCTGTCAACCTTGGAGATAATCACATGAGCTGGGCATAAGTCTGCTATTATATATCTGTATTATCAACATCTCTATCAAAGCATCAGAACTCACATGGTTAACTGTAGAAAACCAAAGTTGGTAAGAGTGACTAAAGCTTTGAAAAAATGTAATTTTGTTACCTTCATATATCAAACACATATTAAGTGGTTAAAAAAAGACAAAAGTCGGTTGTGATAAATATGAATTGGTATATCAAGCTTTGTATGAGCATCAAGTAGAACAGACTTTGCTGCCATTATCTGCATTATTGCCATAGCTTATAGTCTTGGCCAGGGACTTGGCCTTATAGACTTGGCTCCAGGGAACTATTAACGTAGGACCCTAAGTGTTATGGCTGAATTGTGTCCCCACAAATTTCATATACTTTAGTATTCACCCCCAGTACCTCAGAATGTGACTATATTTGAAGATAGTGTCTTCAAAGAGATAGTTAAAGTAAAATGAGGTCCTATAGGTGGGCCCTAATCCAACATGACTGGAGTCCTTATAAGAAAATTGGGACATAAACAGGGACAAAGGGATGAACATGTAGAGACATGGGGAAAAGACACAGCATCTACAAGCCAAGGAGACAGGTCATAGAAGAAACTAACCTTGCCTACGTCTTGGTCTTGGTTGGACTTCTAGTTTCCAGAACTGTGAGAAAATTAATTTCTAATGTTTAAGATCCCCAGTCTGTGGTACTTTGTTAGGACAGCCCCAGCAAACTAATACAGTCCTAGTGGGTCACTAAATAACTACAGAATGTACTGGGTGTTTAAATACTGTTCTGAAATACATAATGCAAATATTTTGGCAGGAATACTGCTATGCTCTAAACATAAGTGTTTCATCCATTTTTGGAATCCATGTTAAAAGAAAAATAAAGTAAAATAGAAGGCAACCCAAGCATATGAACTGGAACATTAGGAAGAGAAGCTAAAAGGCTATTTGATACACCATGAAGATTTGATTTAGCCATTGTTTCTTAGCTTTGGCACTGAAAACTGGTTTCAGGTATTTCCTCCTCCTATAGAGAGAATCTCAGGTAAGTCTAATGGAAAGAAATTTAAATAAGACATAAAGAAACAGGGATGCCTGAGTGGTACAGTCAGCTAAGTGTTCAATTCTTGATCTCGGCTCAGGTCATGATCTCATGGTTTGTGAGTTCAAGCCCAGCATCAGGCTGTGCACTGATGGCCCAGAGCCTGCTTGGGATTCTGTATCCCCTTCTCTCTGCCCTTCCCCCACTTGTGTGCACACATATATGCTCTCTCTCAAAATAAATTAATTAATTAAAAAATATTTTTTAAAAGACATAAAGAAACATTTCCTAGCATTTCCTAAATATTTTTAAAACATTTAAAAGGTTTAAATGTTTTAAATATTTTAAAACATTTAAAAGGTTTAAATGCCTGGGTGGCTTAGTCAGCTAAGCATCTGACTCTTGATCTCAGGGTCATGAGTTCAAGCTCAGCATTGAGCTTTATGCTAGGCATGGAGCCTACTTAATAGCACAAAAAACTTAAGACAACATTGCTATGTTTTATATGCAGATGTTATGAAAATCATATTTTGAAGGGCCTTTTAAATATAAAGTAGGCAACACTCTTGCTGGGTGGTTTGGTTACAAGGGGCTACACAGATTATTCTTTTGAAAGGCCACAAATCTGCTATATACAACTAAGTTTCTCCCTGCCAAGAGCATATCAGTTCCACAGAGATTTGGTCCAGTGGGCCCTGGGTGCATAATGAGATTCACAGATCTGAACCTCGCAAGGGTTCTTTCATTTTTTTTCAAAATTTCATTTTTTAAAAGCAATCTATACACCCAAGGTGGAGCTCAAACTTAACAACACTGAGATCAAGAGTCACATGCTCTTCCACTTGAGCCAGCCGGGTGTCTCTCATAAGGGTTCTTTCAAAACAGAGACTCCTACTCCCCAGGTCACACCAGCCTACATGACAAACAAAAGTTTGGCCTTCTGCTTATTTATTTATTTATTTTTAATTTTAACTAGTAAATGTGGCAATGCCAATACAGCTGTGGAAATGCAGGCTGTGCCCTATTTTGCTTTATGCGTCACCAAGAAGACTGCCACCTCAATTCTGATCCAAAGTTTTTACTGTAACGATGCAGTGAATAAAAGACACAGCTTGATTTTCAAACGCTGGGCAGGGCCAGTGGTGGGGCCAACTGGAAAATAATATTGTTTTGAGCCATTTTATTGTTACTGAAAGAAAATACATGTAAGCTATCAGGCATATACAATGTCCTAATGCATATTCACTAAGCTTTCAGAGAGTCTTATTAGCATTTGGGGGAATCTTAAATTTCATTTAGTACAGTTTCTCACACAAGAAGAAAACCTTTTTGTAAACACCTATGATTGTTTCTTTATGAATTCGTCCAATATTGGGGGAGCTTGCTACTCCTAAACTACGATTTTCAGTAAACAAACAAACTTTTACTAGAGTTTCCTCATATTGGGAGAAAATCTGCATCCTTAGACTCTGTTCCTATGGTCCCAGTTTAGTCCCAAGGTTTAGTACATAAAAACCAAAATTTAGAAGTACGTGTAATAGGTTATACAAGCAAAATGAGCAGCTGAGAAATGGACACATATACAAGCTATTCAAGTAAAATGCAAATTGAATGTGCATGGTTAAACTTTTCAGAACCAACAGAAACTTGTGATACTGCTGAAGTAAGGACTGGGAGGCTGTTTATAATGTATATAAGCCTCTAAACAGGGAGGGCCACTATACTAACTTAAGAATGTTGAGACTTGACATTAATCTGCTGAGAAGGGTTGAGGTTGGTGTGATACTGCAAGTTTCACAGCTGGTGGGGAAAGAGTAGACCTTGGGTCAAGGATTTGAGAACAAGTGCTTTATTTGGGGAGGTGACTCCAGGAAGCACCAGTAGGGTGGTAAGGAAGAGAGAAAGGGAAGAAAAGGCAGTTAGTAAACACATGTCATTACACAGATTACCACTGTGGAATGCTGGAACTGAATCCCATGGAACAACTCCAGGAAACCGTATAAAACTAATGTCTCAGAGTTATCCAACCTGAGAAATGAGAGAACTGGGGTATTTATACCCCAACTCCTGGCAGTTGTATAAAAATAAATGTTTCCACAGCTGGTGGGAAAAGACTAGACAAGCAGCGTCCTGGTGTGGATTCCCTCAGAAGCAGACCTTGAGTCAAGGATTCCAGTATAATTATTTACTTGGAAGTTGAATGACAAAAGAGGTACAGGGGGTAGGGATGTAAGACCGGGAAGCAGAAGCTGCTCCAGGAGTGCTAATTTCCTGGCACTTCCAGCCTGCCTCTTGCATGGGGCAGAGTGGCCTCCCACAGTTCTGGCAAATCCTACAGACACACAGGTGAAGACTGCAGCACATGGAAGTTGTCCAGAGCATAATCACACACACATGCACACACACACACACACACACACACACACACACACACACCCCTGAGGTAAATGGATGGGCCACTGAGAACTCATTAAACTGATAACTCATTACATAATGTGTTAAAGTGAAGAAAACTGATCATGTATCCAGTGTCGTAGACACACCATTGGAGTTTACAGTCAAAGCCATCCAAGATAAAAAGACACCTTGCCAAGGAGAGTGCGCTAGGGCTGGGTTGTGGGTCCATCTGCCCCTGATGAGCTTTAAAACCTTGCATGAGCTTGGACAGGTATAAAAAGGAAACACTGTCACCCATCCTAGTCTCCTATGTCAAGTTATGGGGATAAAATGAGATAATATATTTGACAATCCTTTGAAAAGTAAAAAGTACTAAACAAAATACGACATATAAGGCACAGTGATGTGTGCTCATTTGAAACAAGAATTTTAGTTCATATTTTAGAGAAATTATATTTCTTTTAACTTGAGACTTTCATCAGAAAAACAATGAACACTATAGATCATAGCACATTTAGAATTTTCTCTGGAGCCTCATTCTTTGTTGTTGTTGAAGGATGATGGCAGCAAAATGTGTTGATGACTCTTTTCTTACATATAATAAGCTGCTGATGATTTGTGAATCCATCCCTGAGTTATTTGGAAGCCTATAATAATGCTCCCTGATGACAATTTCATAATCATCTTTGTATCAGTGAACATAAAGCTGGATTTTCAAAAATAAACAAGGTGCAGAAGATAACAAGAGAAGTTTTCCTATTTCTTTTAGATAAATAAATTTAAGTAAAAATATTAAAGGTGGTAGAGAGGAGTAGGACTTCCTTTAGCTTCCATCTCTCTGTGGGCTTTCTGGTGTATGTTTTAAAGTCCAGGGTTTGGGGCACCTGGGTGGCTCAGTCGGTTAAGTGTCTGACTTCGGCAGAGGTCATGATCTTGCAGTTTGTGGGGTCAAACCCTGCATCCAGCTCTGTGCTGACAGCTCAGACCCTGGAGCCTGCTTTAGATTCTGTGTCTCCCTCTGTCTCTGCCCCTCCCCCACTCACGCTTTTTGTCTCTCTCTCTCTCTCTCTCTCTCTGTGTCAAAAATAAATAAATATTTAAAAAAATAAAGTCTGGGGTTCAGCCTAAATTTTAAATTTTGTTCTCCCCATAAAGTTTCTAAAATAAGAATTTTTTATTCATTCTATGTATAGAATATCGTTAGCCTCAGGGCTATTCAGGAAAACACTGGAAAGGACTTTATCTTTTTAACTTGTTTTTTATAACAATAATAGTCACAGGCAGACATAAAAACAACAAATTTTTTTGAGGATTTACTCTGCTTGGCACTGAGCTAAGCACATAATGTAGATTCTAACATTTAATCTTCCCAACAACTTTTTAGGATAGATACTACTTATATCTCCATTTTATAAATGAAAAAATGGAGCTATAAAGCCTATTTAATGCTGCCTTTGAGAAGAATTTATGCACTTGAAAGTGACAGGCAACTTATGGTTCAGCATTGTCTCATGCAGCAAAGTTCATCAGAACACTCCAGTATCTCTTTGCTGAGAAGCACAGGCAAGCCAGCCTTCACTATTAAAAGAGAATGGCCTCAAATCTTTCTTTTGGGAAGAGTGTTGTTGTCAGTACAAAGAGGAAACACCTCTCCATCTGTGGCTCTGTAAGTTCTCTGTAATGAGTGTGAACATTCAGATAAGCTCCATACATCCATGTGCTTGGTTTCCCATTGAGGGCAAAAGATCAGCCAGAGAGACAACTGCCATAGTTGTACACTGACAAGTCCTTTGCCACCACCCAGTGTGTTCTTCTTCCTATTTTTAAACAATCTTAGTATCATCTTTCAGACATGACAAAGCAGAGCAATTCAAAATGCCCTGATTTTAATCTTGGAAGACTCAAGTAGATAAAAGTCCAGTTGCAAAGAAATAACTATCACTAACAATGATGGTCAACATTTACTGAGCACTGAGTCTGCTCAAGACAGAGTAAAGCCCTTGACATGAGTAATCTCAGTGAAACTTCACAACTCACCTATGTGGAAAGTATTAATATTATTCCTATTTTACAAAGGAAGAAACCCAGGCTTAGAGAAATGAATTAACATACTCTGCATCTATCTGATTTAAGAATGGAAACACTTTACCTGCAAAGATACTCAAAGATGCAGCAAGACCTCATCAAAATACCAAAGTCTGAGATTATTTAACTTTACTTCATGAAGAACTTGATACAACAATATTTTAAAATCATTTTAAATCATATGGCTTGGGGCGCCCAAGTGGCCCAGTCGGTTAAGCGTCTGACTTTGGCTCATGTCATGATCTCGCGATCTGTGAGTTCAAGCCCCGCGCCGGGCTCTGTGCTGATAGCTCAGAGCCTGGAGCCTGCTTCAGATTCTGTGTCTCTCTCTCTGCCCCTCCCCCACTCATGCTCTGTTTCTCTCTGTCTCAAAAATAAATAAATGTTAAAAAAATTAAATCATATGGCTAGAAATAATTTAAGCAAGTTAAAAATGACTACTTGCAATAGACCCATAATATATAATAGTTTGTCAAAGACACAAACACAAAAGCACTGATGGGTGGGATTAAAACTTAAAAGCATATGGAACTTCTCAAGTTATTGACTTGAAAAAAACATTATATTCTGGTGTGTGTGTGTGTGTGTGTGTGTGTGTGTGTGTGTGTGTGTGTAAAATGCTGAAATACTACCAATTATTTCACAACGAACATTCTGAATTTAGGGAACCTTAAGCTATAGGGCCATCATGTCAAACTATACCTGTGCACTTCCGACCATCTGTGCTCACAGATATGTGCACTGGATTTCATTAGCCATGGGAACCATACCTTAAAGGGGACTGGAAAAGGAGATATCAAAGAAACCATATAGTCCCATCACTCATCAAAAGGCACAGTTGTGTAGAAGGCATGGATTTAATTCCTGACCCGTTCCTGTGATAGCCACTGTACCTTCACTTCCTTCAGTGCTTAGCTCTGGAGGTGGTTGCAGAACATCATCAGGATGTGGAACGCAGAGTCCATGGAAGGGCCCCAAGTCAAAGCACTCATGCAGAAGCTGCATGTTCACTCTTGAGCACACACTCATGAACCCGACAGCTACACCTTCCACCTGAAACAACCAAAACATCTCATTACTCTATCAGACTGCAAATGAATTCTCATCATGAAACTATGAGCCCACAGCACGCCGGGACAGTCGGTAACTTGGCAGGCACTTTGAAATATTTAAGGAAGCAAGAAGTATCTTTCTTTAGAAGCTCTAGTGTCTAGAACAATGCATGGCCCCCACAACGTGCTCCAAAAAACATCCAATGAATGACCACTGTGGACAATCGTAGAATGGATACGTAACTTCAGTAGGTTGCTAGAGTTCTTGAGGGAAAGAACATGTACCCTCTTTGCCCAGGGAGTGCCCCCAACCAGCCCCATATCCTTTTTATTATGCCACTGCAAGCCCAGCCTTCCTGTCTACTTTCTTCCCCTCCACAATGCACAGTCTTGGTAAGATTAGCCATTGTTCCAGTGTCCATCCAATTGACCCTTGATTTAGAGATGTTCATGGTCACCTACTCTTTATCAGACTGGAACTTTGATTTTCTTGAATTTATTCATTTATTTGGCTGGATGGTCTCATGGGGAGGAGACTCGAGGCCAGAGGTTTGGTAGGGATGTTTAAGTGAGGTAAACTTGCAACACTGGTTCACCGTGTGGGTCTGATTTGCAAATACATCACCTCCTAGCATCCTAACAGATAACCAGTTCTGAACCTTGGTCTCATGATTTTAGACCTCTGATAAGGAATATACAGATGGGAAGATAAGTGTGACAATGTGATATAACAAGAAATACATATTTGGTCTTCATCCCTGGTTCCTGGCACAAAGCCCCTAAAACACTTGTAATTTCCTGAGAGAAGGGTCTTTTGTTTTTCCTAATAAGCTCCTTTCAGTAATACCTGTTTATGCTAATGAGGTGACTCCTGGAGACCAGGAGCTGATTGTCAGAAAAAAACAAGTATGTGATTATTAGAGGGTTGGAACTTTCAGCCCCACCCTCTGACCTCTGGAGAGGGGACAGTGGCTCCAGATTGAGTTCAGTCACCAATGGCCAATGGTATATATAATCAATCATTAAGGGAACCGCCATAAAAACCCCTACACAGTGGGAATCAGGAGTTTCTGGGCTGGTGAACACATAGAAGTGCTGGGAGTTGACATGCCCAGAGATGACATAGAAATTCAGGGCTCTTTCCCCTGCACCTTGCTGTATGCGTCTCTTCCATCTGGCTGTTCCTGAGCTGTATCCTTTATAACAAACTGGAAATAGTAAGTAAAGTCTTTCCCTGAGTTCTTTGAGCCATTCTAGCAAATTACTGACCCCAAGGAAGAGGGGTGTGGGAACCCCTAATTAATAGCCAGACAGAAGTTCAGGTGACACCCCGGGACTTGTTACTGGCATCTGAAGTGGAAGCAGTCTTGCGGGCCTGAGACCTTACCCCGTGAGGTCCACACCAACTCCACATAATGTCAGAATTGAATTATAGGACACCCACTCAGTATCTAGGGAGATGAAAAATTGGTTGGTGTAAGCAAAACCCTACATATTTGGTATTAGAAGTATTATGAGTCGAGAAAACAAGTTATCTCCTTTTTACAAAATTCTTTAAAATGTTTATTCAGTTTTTGAGAGAGAGACAGCACGAGTAGGGGAGGGGCAGAGAGAGAGGGAGACACGGAATCCAAAGCAGGCTCCAGGCTCTGAGTTGTCAGCACAGAGCCCAATACAGGGCTCAAACCCACAAACTAACTGCGAGATCATGACCTGAGCAGAAGTCAGCCCCTTAACCGACTGACCCACCCAGGTGCCCTGAGAAAAAAGTTATCTCCTAATGAGTAATTAGCTGATCTGCACCTATTATTGGTACTGATACAAATTAAAGAAATTTAATTCTATCACAGTCTGCATTGACAGATATATGTGACTGAAATTCTTTACGAGGTCCCTTCAATAATTCTGAATGTCATACTTCCCTGCAAGAAAAGCATTTAAAATTTTAAAAGAAAACAAGAGATAATGCATAGTTCTTTACTTAACTAATCCTTCTATGATAATTATTGTGTTACATATATATATACACATACACACACATACATAAACATATATATATATCAAATTGCCATGTTTTACGTCTTAAACTTATACAATGTTATGTATCAATTATATCTCAATAAAATTAGAAAAAAAGAGAAAACTAAATTGTACATAAATAACTCCTCCTATTAACTATAACGTGGGTTTTAAGCAAATTCTGGTTGACTGATGAGACTGACAGGTCTTGTAGAAACCAGCATTATTAGGTCCTACCCTTCAAGCACTTAGGCTGTATTTCTTGAGACAACCATTCCAGGCAGGAAGCAGAAGAACTCATCATAGGCATTCCCTAGTCCCAAGAATGTAGCATCTTCCCATAAATGTCAGTCAGAGAAAATGGTTAATATTTTAACCTACTGAAGCACAAAATTAAGCTACAATAATGCTCAGTCTTCTACATGACGCACAGAAAAAATTAGGCATTAAACTATTTGTTCTCAAATGTGTCTTCTAGTTGAAAGTCATTTGTTTTCAAACATGTGTTTGAAAAATAAATGTGACTGCCTTTGTTTTCTCCCTAATGCTGAAATACAAGAGAAATTCTTAAAAATTAATTTTTCCATGCATACTCCTTTCTTTAGAGCCGCCCCCCCCCCCACAATGATACTAGCTGTACAAGGCTGGATTTACACAGCTGTCTTATAAAGCCATCGACACTTTAATAAAAGTCCAAAATAAACATTTTAATTTTTTTCCCAAATAACAAGTGATTGTTTGTCTTGTTTGCACTCATGAACAAAGGCTGCGTAGCCACAGTTGTCTGGCTTCTCTGTAATTTTAGGCCCAAGACTCAGCAGACGCTGATTAACCAATCCATCTACCATATGTGCAGAAAGAGACGGCCAGCCTCACTCTCGGCAGGGAAAATTGGCATCCATCTTGGTTCACATGGAGATGTCCTTCTAATCTACAGCCACGCTGGCGCAACGAAACTTCGATGGCCTAAAATACCTTTCGCTGGCTTCACGGCGAGCTGCATGTGCATGATAAGAATGTATTATTTATAAGACTGCTGTTAGTAATGAGCTATTACACTAATGGCTCATTGTGTTTGGAATTTGATTTCAAATGGCATGGATCACACATTCTGATGAAAATGAGAAAAAACATGTTTTGCCATTAGGAACAAAGATGTAACGTTCTCCAATTCTACAACCTGTTATATTCCCGTCATTCATCCCGGGTTGTGACAATTCACAAAAGTTCACAATTATGAACCACGACCGAGCAAGGACATATTGTGGAAATGTCTTCTCTTTCCTTTGAGTTTCTTTCAAATAACTAGTCAGATTTGATAAACACCATTCTCAAATATGAATTTGTGGGAGTATTCAAATGCATCTTTGTGAGTGTGTGTTTTCTGGAAAAATAGATTCAGCGAACTTTCTTTACTTGAACCATGAAAAACCATTGATTATTGACTGCTATCAATCCTCCAGGTGACAGAGGTTACTTTCCACCACAAAGGTGTCTTCAATTATCTCATACGAAGGGAGAAAAACTGAAAGTTTTGTTTATTGTTTTTGTTTTTCCTGTGAGAATATACACGATGATACATTAAGCTCTGACTGCTAGAAACTCCAATGTGCAGTGGCCTTCTCTTCACAAGCAAGTCCATTAGAGACATGTGTGCACTGTACCATTCATGCTTCCTTCTAAAAAGCCCTATGGTCACTCATCCCTTTTGGGTGACAGTACTTCAGAGGGAGGGTGCCCTTACTGTGACCACTGCCAGCTTTGATCTCCTCTGCCTGATGCCAACGGCAGGGCTGAGCTGGCAGGCTCTGCCCACCTGCAGGTCAGTGGCGCCTACTCGGACCACTGCTGTCCATGCTGTGGATGATGCCAAAGCAGACGTTCTGCCCATCTGTCTCTAGGAGCCGCCCTTGGCCTCCAACCACCCTTCCCTGAAATCTCAGTTTGGAGTAAACACCAGATGTCAAGGTAAGCCAGGATAAAGTTATGAAAGGCAACTTGCAGCAAAGTGAACTCAAAACTCCTCGAAAGTAGCTATCAAGCCAAAGAAAGCTGCACAGTTAAAAACCTTTAGTCCAGAGTTTCCTACATGGCACAACCATAGCTCCCAGGTATTCTATGCACATGGCCTGTAACCACCATGGGCTGGTGTGGAAAGGGACAGACTTGATGTACTCTGTTCTGTTAACTCTAGTCAATTGTAGTCACACACAAGCATGCTGTGCTGCTCGTAAATTCTCAATTAGCAATCGGGGGCAAAAGCCCCAATTTATCATTTGCCAATCTCTGTGTTGCAAATATTCCCATGGTGGCCAATTTTTAAAATGTTTTCCCTTCCTTCCTTCCTTCCTTCCTTCCTTCCTTCCTTCCTTCCTTCCTTCCTTCCTTTCTTCTTTCCTTCCTTCCTTCCTTCCTTCCCTCCCTCTTTCCTTCCTTCCTTCCTTCCTTCCTTCCTTCCTTCCTTCCTTCCTTCCTCTCTCTCTCTTTCTTTTGAGAGGGGGAGAGAGAGAGAGATGGGGAGGGGCAGAGAGAGAGAATCCCAAGCAGGCTCCACACTATCATTGTAGAGCCTAATGTGGAGCTCGAATTCTCAACTGTGAGATCACGACCTAAGCTGAAATCAAGAGCTGGATGCTTAACCAACTGAGCCACCCAGGCACCGCCCCCCCCAACCCCCACCTCCATTGTGGCCAATTTTAAGCCACCAATGTGATGTCACTGAACAGGAAGTTGGGAAAAGATGCTCAGTAGCCACTATTATATAGTATTTCTACCAGAGAGACCCTAGACATAAGTAATCTCAAGACCAAAGATAATAAAATAATTAGGAAGTGGTGAGTGTTGAGTAGTTATTAACTTTGTTTTTTAGTGTAACTTATTACATTGCAAGTTTATATAATTTAATTTTTAATAATGCCTGTGTTTAACAACCAGTTTAAAAAGTTCTTGAAGATTTAACACTTGGTTCTTGTAAGCCAGAATGAACTAGTTCCCATATACCACTGCCTGCAGGGCCAGCAGAAGGAAGTCCAGGTGGTTGGGAGAAGGGTCCAGGAAGCAGGTGGGCAGGGAGTAACAGCACTAATCTTGAACTCAGAAAAGCTTAAGACACCAGATATGGCTCAGTAGAGACTAGGGATGTGTTCCCAGATCCTAGGCTGGCTTCCTCCCTGTGAGAGTCCTGCTTCTGCCCTTCCATTTAAAGATCGAGGTCCATGGTCTAATCTCCCCAGAACACGAAGTGTCCGATGTCTGATATAACATGGCCTCTCAGAAACTGGGCTGGACTCCATTTGCCTCTTTAGAGACACCGAAGGATCCTTGCAGGGTTGACACTGCAGTTTTCAGCCTGAAAGTTTGCTCTGATGTTTACATGCACTGCAAATGTGTGACATGTGACTAGAGAGGGAAAGAATGTGGGGGTAGTTGCTGCAGCTGCTCTTCACAAGCCCTAACACAAATCAACAAGAGCCAAAGTATGGAAAGAGCCCAAATGTCCATCAACTGATGAATGGATGAAGAAGATGTGGTTTATATATACAGTGGAATACTACTTGGCGATGAGAAAGAATGAAATCTGGCCATTTGCAGCAATGTGGATGGAGCTGGACAGTGCTATGCTAAGTGAAATAAGTCAGGCAGAGAAAGATACCATATGCTTTCACTCATATGTGGATCTTGAGAAGCTTAACAGAAGACCATAGGGGAAGGGAAGGGGGAAAAAATAGTTTCAAACAGAGAGGGAGACAAATCATAAGAGACTCTTTTTTTTATTATTTATTTTTTTTAATTTTTTTTTTAACGTTTATTTATTTTTGGGACAGAGAGAGACAGAGCATGAACGGGGGAGGGGCAGAGAGAGAGGGAGACACAGAATCGGAAGCAGGCTCCAGGCTCTGAGCCATCAGCCCAGAGCCTGACGCGGGGCTCAAACGCACGGACCGTGAGATCGTGACCTGAGCCGAAGTCAGACGCTCAACCGACTG
Organism: Puma concolor; assembly: GCF_028749965.1. Classification (NCBI taxonomy): domain Eukaryota; kingdom Metazoa; phylum Chordata; class Mammalia; order Carnivora; family Felidae; genus Puma; species Puma concolor. The sequence goes on from NC_141669.1 coordinate 96,178,066, forward strand.
AGTCACCCAGGCGCCCCCATAAGAGACTCTTAAATACAGAGAACAAACTAAGGGTTGACAGGGAGGTGCTGGGTGGGTGATGGGCATGGAGGAGGGCACTTGTTGGGATGAGCACTGGTGTTGCATGTAAGTGATGAATCATGGGAATCTACTCCTGAGGCAAGAGCACACTGTATACACTGTATCTTAGCTAACTTGACAATAAATTATATTAAAAACAACAACAACAACAACAACAAAACAAATTATTTGGGTTGAAACTGGCACCTTAAAACCAAAGAATTAAAAGGCTTCTCCAGAGTGATGTCACCATCACAGTGGCATAAGGATGTCCATCATTTTTGTCCCCAAGCTCAACAGCAAACACTTGGCATCCATCCATGAACAAAAGGGCCTTTGAGGGAGCTCTGGGATCCAGCACCATACCCCAGGGAACTGGAAGAGTCTTGCCCACTGTGCATGAGGAAATAGGCAGACAGACCTCAGTGTTCACTGTGAACCCTGTGAACTGCAAACTGGCTCCAGCCCATCTTGGCCATGGTCCAGAAGCCCTTGGAGAATAGGGACTTAGACAATCACTTACAGAGGAGAGAGTCTTTGTAAAAGCACAATTTCCAGAGAAGTTCCAGGACTCCACTGAAGCTTTAAAAAAGTATGAGTTTGGATGTGCCGGAGTGAAAAAGAGGAACAGTTTGACCTTACCCATGTCACCCATCCCCAATGACGCACAGCTTAGGGGCATTAAAGATCTTCCTTGGCCCATGGTTTATCCAGTGAGAAAAAGGGAGTAAGTGTGAGTAAGCACCCAGCCTCCCCAGCTGTGTGGGATGTTTCCAAAGGGGCTCATTTCTCTTTCACCTCATCCAGAGTACTTAATCGGGAGCTCCATGACTGGGGTGGGTTGGGGGACAGAAAGAGGCTGGGGAGGGCAGCAAATAGTACTCTTGGAGGGCAATAAAGAGACACGGTTCCTAACTGCACTGTGAATTCCATCAAGAAGCCTGCCCACAAACTTCTGGGAACACCCTTCCCGCAAAACCCCTCAACTGGCTCACAAGCACTCCCAGCTCCCCTTGTGCCTCCCATCCCACCCCGTGGCCAGTTCCTGTGCATGCTCCTGACAGCACCATGAGCAGACATTTGCAGATGGCTGGTGAGGACCACAGAAAAGCAGTCATATCTGTGGCCAGAGAGAGATGACAAACTTGAGCTGCTACCTTTGGCAAAGTAAAAGAAAGACTGTCAGCACTCAAGCCTGGTACTTTGCAAGATCCAGAAAATGCATACAAACTTAAGAAATGTGCCACAAAAGGGAGCAAGATGGGTGGAGCAGATGTATCCATAGAAGATCTAAGAACCCCTCAGGATCTCTAGCAGGGCTGACAGAGGTATGTCTCCTCTGAAGAAAGCAAACACTGGAGGAGGTAACCACTACTTCAAATGTGAAAACAGTAATGCAAAACTCCAAGAAACATGAGAAAATCAAGAAAGTGACATCACCAAAGGATCACAATAATTTTCCTGAACCAAACTCAAAGACATGGAGGTCTCTACCTTACCAGATAAAGAATTCAAAATAGCTGTTTTAAGGAAACTCAAAGAGCAGCAAAAAAAGAAAACAAAACACAAAAAGAGAATTCAATGAAGTCAGGAAAATGATACACAAACAAAATAAGAAGTTTAACAAAGAGACAGAAATCATAGAAAAGAACCAAACAAACTCTAGAGCTGGAGAATGAAACAAAGAAAAGAACAATATGCAACAGAGATCATCAGCACCAGACTTGGCGAAGGAGAGGAAAGAACCCATGAGATTGAAGACAGGATCTCTGAAATTATCAGTTCAGAGAAAAACAAAGAAAAAAGAATGAAAGGAAAAAGGAAAGCCTATATAATCTGTAGGATATCATTAAAGGGACCAATTGGCAAATCACTTCAGTTCTAGAAGGAGAAAGAGGGAGAGGGGACAGAAAGATTTTTTAAGAAGTGATGGCTGAAAACATGCCAAATTTGAGTAAAGATTTGGATATCCATAATAAACCTCTCAAAAATCAAAGACAAAGATGTAGCAAGAGATAAAAAGCTTATAACTTACAAGGAAACCCCCATAAAGCTACCAGAGGACTTCTTAGCAGAAGCCTTACAGCCAGGGGAGAGGGAGATGATATATTAAAAGTGCTGAAAGAAAAAAAAAAACTGCCAACCAGAATACTTTACCTTCAAAGCTGTCCTTCAGAAATGAAGACTAAAAGGAGACTTATTCAGATGGACAAAACATGAGGGAGTTCACCACTAGACCTGCTTTATAACAATACTGAAAGGAGTTCTTCAAAGCTGAAATGAACACGAATTAGTTGCATGAAACCATATGGAAATAAACAACACACTGGTAAAAGTAAGTATGTTGTCAAATTCAGAATACTCATACTGTAATATAGTGGAATGTGAACCATTTAACTCCAGTAAAAAGGTTAAAGGAGAAAGTATTAAAACTAACTATAGTTCTAATAATTTATTAACGAATATACAATATACACACATACAGCTGGCAAACAGACACATGAAAAGATGTCCAACCTCACTAGTCATCAGGGAACAGCAAATCAAAACCACAGTGAACTATCACTTTATACCTGTCAGAATGGCTAGAATCAAAAAGACAAGTAAAAATAGGGGGACAAAACAGAAGAGACTCATAAATATGGAGAACAAACTGAGGGTTACTGGAGGGGTTGCGGGAGGGGGGATGGGCTAAATGGTAAGGGGCACTAAGGAATCTACTCCTGAAATCATTGTTGCACCATATGCTAATTTGGATGTAAATTTAAAAAAATAAAAAATTAAAATTAAAAAAAAAAGAAGAAATAACAAGTGTCGGTGAGGATGTGGAGAAAAAGGAGCCCTCATGCACTGTTGACAGAAGTGCAGACTGGTACAGCCACCAAGGAAAACAGTATGGAGGTTCCTCAAAAAATGAAAAACAGAAATACCATATGATCCAGTAATTCCACTACTGGGCATTTACCCAAAGAAAATGAAAACACTAATTCAAAAAGATGTATGCATCACTACGTTTATTACAGCATTATTTATAACAGCCAAGGTATGGAAGAAACCTGAGTGTCCATCAATAGACAATTGGATAAAGAATATATGGTATATACATATATATACACTGGAGTATTACTCCACCATAAAAAGAATGAGATCTTGCCATTTGTGACATGGATGAAACTAGAGATTATATTATGCTATGTGAAATAAGTCAGACAGACAAAGATAAATACTGTACAATTTCACTTAAATGTGGAATCTAAAAAACAAGATAAATGAATAAACAAACAAAAAGCAAAAACAGACCCATAAATACAGACAACAAACTGATGGTTGCCAGAGTGGGGGTAATGAACAAAATGGGTGAAGGGGAGTGGGAGGTACAGGCTTCCAGTTATGGAATGATTTAGACATAGGGATAAAAGGTACAACCAGGGAATATATAGTCAATGGTATTATGATACCATAGTATGGTGACAGATGATAACTACACTTGCTGTCACCATAGCATAACATACAGACTTGTCCAATCATGTTGCACACCTGAAACTAATGTGTGTCAACTATACTTCAATTAAAAAAAAATGAGTACACAATGTAAAAAGAGGTAAGCTGTGATATCAAAAACATAAAGTGGGGGAGTTAAAGGGTAAAGTGTTACATATGATCAAAGTTAAGTTGTTAATAATGTAAAATATACTGCTAGAGCCAGGAGGCATTTTAGGTAAGTCTCATGGTAACCACAAAGCAAAAACCTATGGTAGATTCACAAAAGACAAACAAAAGGGAACCTAAGTGTATCACTACAAAAATTCATCAACTTATAAAGGAAGACAGCAAGAGAGAAAGAAAGGAACAAGGATACTACAAAAAAAAAAAAAAAAGCCAGAAAATAGTCAAGAAGATGCATCAGTAAGTCCTTAAGCTATCAATAATTACTCGAAATATAAATGAACTGTAGTCTCCAATCAAAAGACATAAAGTGGTTGAATGAATAAGAAAGACTCAGCTACATGCTGCCTAAAAGAGACTCACTTCAGCTTTAAGAAAACATTCAGGCTCAAAGTGAAAAGAAGGAAAAAGATATTCCATGCAAGTGGAAACCAAGAGAGACCAGGGGTAGCTATACTTACACCAGACAAAAAGACTTTACGCCAAAAAAGAGTAACGAGAGACCAAGAAGGTCATTATATAAATGATAAAGGGGTCAATTTATCAAGAAGATATAACAATCATACATATATAAAAATTCAACATCAGACCACCTAAACATATTATGCGAATACTAAAAGATAAGAAGGGGAAAATAGGTGACAATAATAACAGTAGGGGACTTCAACACCCCCACTTTCAAAAATGGATGGAACATCCAGACAGAAAATCTACAAGGAAATGTTGGACTTAAACAATACTTTAGCCCAATGGACCTAACAGACATGCACAGAACATGCCATCCAACAGCAGCAGAATATACGTTCTTCTCCAGCACACACAGAACATGCTTCAGGATTGATGATCATAAGTTAGTTCACAAAACAAGTCTTAGCACATTTAAGAAGACTGAAATCATACCAAGTATCTTTTCTAACCACATGTTATAAAACTAAAAGTCCGTAGCATTTTGGACAATTCACAAATAAGTAGAAATAAAAAAAACAAAACGAAACATTCCTGAACAACCATGTAGTTGTTCCAAAGAACAAGTTAAAAAGGAAATAAAAAATATCTTCAAAAAAACAAAAATGGAAAGACAATATACCAAAACCTATCGGATGTTGAAAAAGCCATTCTAGGAGGTAGATTTATAGCAATAAATGGCTATATCAAGAAAAAAAGATTGCAAATAAACAATTAAATTTACACCTCAAGGAACTTGGAAAAGGAGATCAAATTAAGTCCAAAGTTAGTAGAAGGTAGGAAATACAAAGATCAGAGCAGAAATAAATGAAATAGGCTAGAAAACAGTAGAAAATTTCAATGAAACTAAGAGTTGATTTTTGAAAAGTTAAACAAAATTGACAAACCTTCAACTAGACTAAGAAAAAAAAAGAGGACTCAAATCAGAAATGAGGGGCACGTAGGTGGCTCAGTTTGTTAAGTGTCCTACTCTTGATTTCAGCTCAGCTCATGATCTCACAGTTCATGGGTTTGAGCCCCACATCAGACTCTGCACTGACAGTGTGGATCCTGCTTGGGATTCTCTCTTTCTCTCCCTCTCTTCCTGCCCCCTTTCCACCTGTGTGCACATGTGCACTCTCTCTCTATAAATAAATAAATAAACAAACAAACATTAAGGAAAACAGAAATGAAACAGGAGACATTACAACTGGTAACAAAGAAATACAAAGGATCATAAGGATTACTATGAACAATTGTGTGGCAACAAATTGGACAACCTAGAATAAATGGATAAATTCTTAGAAACATACAACTTACCTAGACTGAATCATGAAGAAATAGAAAATATGAACAGACCAATAACAAGAGATTGAATCAGCAATCAAAAACCTCCTGACAAAGAAAAGCCCCAGACCAAATGGTTTCACAGGTAAATTCTACCAAATATTTAAAGAAGAATTGACACTGATCCTTCTCAAGCTTTTCCAAAAAATTAAGATGAGGGAATACTCCCAAACTCATTTTATGAACCAAACATTACCCTTATACCATAGCCAGGTAAGGACATTACAAGAAAAGAAAACTATAGACCAATATCCCTGATGAATACACATAGGAAATTCTCAACAAAATATTAGGAAACTGGATTCAACAGCACATTAAAAGGAACATACACCATGATCAAGCAGGACTTATTCCTGTGAGGCAAGGATGGTTCAACATACACAAATCAGTAATTGTGATACACCACACTAATAGAAAAATAAAAGTCATATGATCATCTCAATAGATGCAGAGAAAGCATCTGACAAAATATCACACCCCTTCATGATAAGAATGCTCAATAAATAGAATACAGTAGAAAAAAGTTTCAATTAAATAAAGGCCATTTATGACAAGCCCATAACTAATATCATACTCAACAGTGAATGGTTAAAAGCTTTTCCTTGAAGATCAGGCACAGGACAAGGGTGCCACTCCTATTCAACATAAAACTGGAAGTCCTTGCCAGAGAAATCAAGCAAGAAAAAGAAATAAAAGGCATGAAAATTAGAAAGGAAGTAGTAAAACCGTCTGTTTGAAAATGATATGATCTTATATAGAGAAAATCCTAAAGACTCCACCAAAAAAAACGTTAGAACTGATAAACAAATGCAGGAAAGTTGCAGGATACAAAACCAATGTACAGAAATCAGTTGCATTTCTATACACTAACAATAATATACCTGAAAAAGAAAGAAAATAAACCCATTTGCAATAGTATTAGAATTAATGTTGTTAAAATGTCCATACTACACAAAGCCATCTCTAGATTCAATGCAATCCCTACCAAAATTCCAATGGCACTTTTCACAGAAATAAAACAAACAGTCCTAAAATGTATATTGAACCACAAAAGACACCAAATAGCCAGAGCAATCCTGAGAAAGAAGAACAAAGCTGGAGGCATCACACTTTCTGATTACAAATCATATTACAAAGCTGTAATAATCAAAACAGTATGATACCAGGATAAAAACAGACACAAAAGCAAGTGGAACAGAATCAAGAGCCCAGAAATAAACACCTGCATATACAGGCAACTAATATTGAATAAGGGAGCCAAGAGTACTCAATGCAGAAATGATTGTCTCTTCAACAAACACTGTTGGGAAAACTGGTATCTACATGCAGAAGAGTGAAATTGGACCCCTATCTCAGACCACTCCCAATGTATCAAATACTTAAACATAACACCTGAAACTGTATAACTCCTAGAAGAAAACATAGGGAAGAAGCTCCTTGACACTGTTCTTGGCAACAATTTTTTGGATATGACATCAAAATCACTAATAAAAACAAATATTAATAAGCAATAAAAACAAAAATTAATAAGAAAGACTATACCAAACTAAAAAGCTTATGCACAGCAAAAGGAACAATCAACACAATAAAAAGGTGATCTACACAATGGGAGAAAGTATTTTATTTTTTTTTTTAATGTTTATTTATTTTTGAGACAGAGACAGAACATGAACGGGGGAGGGTCAGAGAGAGAGGGAGACACAGAATCCGAAGCAGCCTCCAGGCTCTGAGCTGTCAGCACAGAGCCTGACGCGGGGCTCGAACTCACGGACTGTGAGATCATGACCTGAGCCGAAGTCGGAGGCTTCACCGACTGAGCCACCCAGGCACCCCTGGGAGAAAGTATTTTAAATCATATACTGGAATATCAGATAAGGGGTTAATATCCAAAATACATAAAGAACTCATACAACTCAACAGGGGAAAAATGACCCAATTTAAAAATGGACAGAGAACCTAAATAGACATTTATTCCAAAGAATACATACAAATGGCCAACAGGTACATGAAAAGAGGCTCAACCTCACTAATCATCAGGAGATGAAAGTCAAAACCACAATGAGATACCCCTTACACCTATTAGGAAGGCTATCATCAAAAAGACAAGAGATAGCAGGCATTGGCAAGAATGTGGAGAAAAAGTAACCCTCCTGGACCACCTGGCTGGCTCAGTAGGTAGAGTATGTGACTTGATCTCAAGGGTTGTGAGCTCAAGCCCTATGTTGGGTGCAGAGGTCACTTAAAAACAAAATCTTTAAAAAAAAAATGTAATCCCCATGCACTGTTGGTGGTAATGTAAATTGCTACAGCCAGTATGGAAAACACTATGCAGGTTTCTCAAAAAAGTAAAAATAGAATTGCCATATGACCTAGCAATCCCACTTTTGGGGGTATATCCAAAGGAAACAAAAACAGGATCTTGAACAGATATCTGCACTCCCATGTTCATTGTAGCATTATTCACAATAGCCAAAATATGGAAACAACTTAAGTTTCCTTCAACAGATGAATGAATTTTAAAATGTGGTATATATGCATACAATGGAATATTATTTGGCCACAAGAAAGTAGGAAACCCTGCCATTTGCAACAACATGGGTGGACCGTGAAGGTATTATGCTAAGCCAAGTCAGAGAAAGGCAAATATTACACGATATCACTTAATATGGAATCTAGGGGCGCCTGGGTGGCTTGGTCGGTTAAGTGTCCGACTTCAGCTCAGGTCATGATCTCGCGGTCCGTGAGTTTGAGCCCCGCGTCAGGCTCTGGGCTGATGGCTCAGAGCCTGGAGCCTGTTTCAGATTCTGTGTCTCCCTCTCTCTCTGCCCCTCCCCTGTTCATGCTCTGTCTCTCTCTGTCTCAAAAATAAATAAACATTAAAAAAAATATGGAATCTACAAAAGGAGAACACATAAAAACGGTAGAACTGTGGTTATCAGGGGTTAGGTGGTAAGTGAAATGGAAAGAAGTCGGTCAAAGGGCACAAAATTTCCAGTTATAAGATAAATAAGTTCTAGGGATCTAATGGACAGCATGGTGATTATAATTAACAATATTGTATTATATACTTGAAAGTTGCTAAAAGAGTGGATCTTAAACATTTTCACCACAAGAAAGTACTGGTAAGTATGTGACAACAAGGAGGTGTTAGCTAATGCTATGGTGGCAACTGTTTTGCAGTATATAAGTGTATCAACTCGACATGGTGTACATCTTTTTTTTTTTTAATGTTTATTTATTTTTGAGAGAGAGAGGTCACACACACATGCCACGGAGGGGCAGAGAGAGTGGGGCGGGAGGGTGGGGGGGACGGAAGATCCAAAGCGGGCTCTGTGCTGACAGCAGAGAGCCTGATATGAGGTTCTAATTCATGAACTGTGAGATCATGACCTGAGCTGAAGTCGGATGCTTAACTGACTAAGCCACCCAGGTGCCCCAAAATGGTATACATCTTAAACTTACACAGTGGTATATGTCAATTATATCTCAATAAAGCTGGAACAAATAAATAAAAACCTCCAAAAAACAAAGCCCTGACTAAACTGGGTTTGTCCATTTTGGTCATTCAAAGACCTGACTGGGGTCTGCGTGAATCATTATTTCTCAGCAGTTTGTTCTCATCATGTAAAGACGTAGTTTTCAAAATGGTGCTGCTGTGCCCAAATATTCCCTGACTCTTCCTTTTTCCATTAGCCTGAAGCTATATGTTGAATGAAAATATACAAAAGCAAGTTCTTAAAGGAAAATGCAAAAAACTAAAAATGGAAAAAAAAAAACCTTTTCAATGGGGAAGAAATAAATATTAGGGACTACTACCTCAGAATCTAACTTTAGGGCCAGTTCTCACCTTAAAAAACTAATGCCTTTATCTCTCAAAGGTCATCCTGTTTTCCATCATGTAGATAAATGTTTCACCACCTTGACTGCACACTGGAACCACATGGGGAGCTTTTTAGAAAGACCCCAAAAGATTGGTCTACTTTATCTAAGTACATGGTAGCATCAGGATTTTTAATCGAGATATAATTCACCTACCTAAAAATAAACCTTAAATGAGTATATATATTTGGTAGCTTTTAGTATATTCACAAATGTGCACACCTTCACCCACTAATTCCAAAACATTTTCATCTCCTGTACCCCTGCAAAAAAACCCATACCCTTTATTAGTTATTCCCCATCTACCTCTTTCTCCAGCCACTAATCTAGTTTCTGTCTCTAGGGACTTGCTTATTCTAGGCTTTCATATAAATGGAATCATATAATAGTGCTCTTTGATGTCTGGCTGCTTTCACCTAGTGTAATGTTTTCAAGGTTCAAACATGTTATAGCATGCATCAGTACTTCATTCCCTTTGATTTCCTAATAATATTCCATTGTATGGCTGTACCACCTCTTGTCTGTTTATTCATTCATCAACAAGCAAATGGACATTTGGGTTGTTTCCACTTTTTTGGTTATTACGCATAATGCTGCTATGAATGTTCATGTACATGTTTTTGTGTGGACATGTATTTTCAGCTCTAGGAGTGGAACTGCTGGGTCAAATGGTAATTCTATGTTTAACTTTTTGAGAAAATGCCAGATTATTTTCCAAAGTGGCCACACTATTTTATAATGCCACCAGCAATGTATGAGATGGCACCTTCTCCACATCCTCACCAACACTTGTTATTGTCCTTCTCTTTTATTATAACCATCCCAGCAAGTGTGAAACGGTATCTCATTGTGGTTTTGATTTGTAGTTTCCTAATGACTGAGTGTCATTTCATGAGCTTATTGGCCATTTGTATATCTTTGTTGGAGAAATGGCTATTCAAATCCTTTGCCCACATTTTATTTGGATTATTTGTCTCTTTATTGCCATGTGAGTTCTTTATATATTCTGGATATAAGTTTATTGCCATGTGGACAGTCTAAAAGCATCCCCATCAGGATCACCTGATTCTGATCAGGTGATGTTCATACAAACTGAGCTTGAGAACTACTGATGTAGAAACAAGCTCCAACAGATCATGTTATCAGAATAAAAGAATTTTTGATTCCAAGTTTTCCAAGAAAAGTAATATTCTTTAAATAGCTCTTAAGTTTTGTCAAATAGAGAAATTAATGTATGAAGAATCCCTGAACGATCATCCTAGAAGTAAAACTGCTAAATTCTCACCTTCGAATGCTTTTCCATAAACTGGCCACTTGAAAAAAAAGCTAATTTGTTGTCATCTTTGCCTGAACGTTGGGATTCTATGAATGAAATATTCAGTTATAGAGCTGGACATGAAAGGGTTTTATTCATGTCTGCTAATTATGATATGCAAAAGAGAACACAAAAATTCATTCAAACTAAGATTATCTCATTGTCAAAAGCAATCTTCAGTCCAAGCTTACATAAACCACGTTTACAGGCCTTTACAAAAATTGTCCTCTAGATTTCTCATGCGATGCAAAGGGAACATTTTAGCTCACATTTGAATTGCTTTCTTTTCTTGATTCCTAAAACTAGCAACAGAAGCCTGACCTTGTGAGATCCCTGTACACAAGTCAATAATGAGACATTTGCAGGGGAGCTCCATTCCTTTAAAACAGACTTCCCAAACATAGTCCCTAAACCGGCAGCATCAATATCACCCATGAACTAGTGAGATGTACACATTCCCAGGCCCATCCCGAACCAACTAGATCATGCTGAGCGTGAGTCCCAGTAATCTGTGTTCTAATCACCCCAAGAGTTATTTCAATGCATGCTCAAGCTTGAGTACTTACTTCTTTAGAATACTTTCCTCACATTTCTTATACACACATATAGCGGCTACCATTGGTTATGACCCTATCCTTCCTAAAGCTGAACAGCCACCACACACTCCCTAATTACCCTGAGACACTAAGAGTCCCAATTTTGTTGTGTCAATTTCTCCATAGCACAGAGCAGACCCCATGAATATCCCAATTTCAGCACTTTCAACTCCTAAGAATGTCCAAAGCTTCAGATGGAGTGGCATGAGGTAGAAAGCTATCACAATATTTTTGGCTTTAGGAAGGCCTAAATGTTTCAATATTTTTCAGGAAGGCCTATTTTCAACAGGCTCGCACCAACATGAAGGCCTAAAGATACCTCAATACACTTAATGTTTCGCTATCAGAACTAGGATTTGAATCCTAATTATCAAATCTTGTGGGGGCAGATTCAGAGAAGGAAGCCACAACTAGCTAAATTTCTGTAAGGGCAGAGTGTCCCTCCACGAATGCCTCCAGCGGTAGGGCAAGGATGAGGGACAATCTCACAAGGTGCAGGGTTGCTCACGGCAGCTGCCCCGGGCACCAGGTCAGCCTGCTCTCCGCTTTGAGCTGAGATGTGCTAAAGCTAGCTAGCTTGCCAGCTCTCTTCTGTGTCTCTTCTCCTCACTTCTGTTGGGTGTAGACTTCAGGGTCTACAGCTGGCAAACCACAGGGGGTGGGTTCCATCTTCCTTTACTCCCATTCCTACCTCCCGTCTCAGTAAAGCCTTCCAGGATGGATGCTACGGAATTTGTGGAGCATGTTCTGAATCAGTGGTCACCACTGACATGCTCACAGGGCCAGGCTGGTACAATGGTGGGCTCGAGGACACCTGTGTTGTCTACAGCAGCTGCTCCAAAGCTGCTCCAAAGCTCCATCTCACTGGGGACCTGCAGAAGAGCAGGCCCAACAGCAGGCCTTCTGATTTTTCTAGAGAAGCTAGAAATTCCAACTGTTATGTACACTTTCTTAATGTGTAAATGCTAGCCACTAATAAAACAAAACTTACTCATCTACAACCTAAATCAAATCATGAGAAAACACTGGACAAATCCAAATTGAGAGATGTTGCACAAAATAACTGATGTGTGCTCTTCAAAACTGTCACTGTCATGAAAAACAAAGGCAAACTAGAGAGTTCCAGATTACAAGAGACCGAAGACACGGGACACCTGAATGCAAAAAATGATGTGGATTTACTTCTGCTCTAAAGGACTGTCCGTAAAATCTGAATAAGGGCTGTACATTAGATAATAGGAGTGCAGGAATCATGTTCAACCCTGACCTCTGTACTACAGTTACATAAGAGAACATTCTTGTTTTTAGGAAATAACCACGAAAGTATTTAGTGGTAAAGGGGCATTACATCCACAACTTATTTTTAAAAGTTTCAGAAAAACATAAATGTAAAGAGTTCTTAAATAATATATATGTATAATATTTATATTTTTATATAATTATATTTATAATATAAGTAATATAAATATACGTTTATATATTAAAAGACATAAATACATGGAAAAAGCAAGCAAAGAGAATGATAAAGCAAATGTGGTAAAATGTTACCATTTAGGGAACTTGGGTGCTTACAAGTTTTCTGTAAGTGTGAAATTTTGCTAAAACAAAAAGTTAAAAAAAATATTACTTTCCAAGTCAAACAAAATCCATGTGTCAGCAGGATGCTGGTCTGTGATCTCTGGCCTCTGGGATCTTGGGGTCTCAGAAATCCCCCTCAGACACCCTCAAGAATCTCTCCCTTTCACCCTAACTCCCATCTCTACCTTCAGGAGCAGGGCAAAGAACCCACAGCAGCCTGACATCTGGAAGCATCTCACAAAAACCTAAAACTAAAGCTAGGTCACACTGGGAAGGAGGGTGATGTCACAGCTCAGAAGCGAGCCTGGCCTTGGAAGCCGGGAGGGGATGGCAGCTGTAGGGGTGTGGGGCAAAACCAGAAGCAATGTGCTTATTTCTCTCATTTCTCTTACTAAGCATAACCCAGGCAGATAAATCACCAACCTCACACACGACAGCATGATTCTCTTCATCTTGGGCCTCGATTAGTTCAGCCAGGAAGTACTCGCCGTAAGTTTCCTTCAGAATGGTGTCATGGCGCAAAAATATCGGCATGAGATCATCATGATCTTCTACCCTGTTTAATGCAAAGGCTTAATTAATTTCAGCGTTCCTTCCTTCAGCGGAGCACCTACTATGTGCCAGACCGTGTTCTAAATGCCAGGGACACAGCAACATGCTCATGACATGAACTTGCATTCTTACAGGAGAAACAAAATGAAACTATAGCAAATACAACACTTCAAAGATTTCAAACAGTGGTAAGTGCTCTGGGAGGGAGAGTGACAAGGTCAAGTGGTCAGGGAAGACCTCTCCAAGGAGGGACATCTGAGCTGAGACCTGGATAAAGAAAAGGGAAGAGAGCTATGTCAAGAGACCTGAGGGTGGAAAATTCCAGTCAGAGGGAACACACTCAGCATATTTGGGTATGGAATGTGGGGCATCATTTGTTCTGAGACAAAGGACAAAAAGCTAGGAACAGCATTTCCTAAATGTGTTCCAAAGGACACTACTTCTATGACATTGTCCCTAGCATCCCCTTCTTCCTCCCAAAAGAATTCAACTGTCTAAAGACAATTTCCTAGTATAGGTGCCCTCTGGAGTGTCACAGTTATATATTAGAGACTGAGAAGTACTAGAATAAATATGAATATTTAACCTTGTTTATGCATTTACCCAACATGGACCCATGGTACCCTTTACGCTTATCAATGGGGAACAGAAACCATGGTACTCACCAGCCCTTCTGACACAGAGGAAGTTCCAGCAGCTCCCCCGCCATTTGGCAGGGTTCTAGGGCTGGTTCCTTTATATTCTAGTTGCCCTTAAAAAAATTTGTTTTAATGTTTATTTTTGAGAGAGAGAGAGAGACTCAAGTGGGGGAGGGGCAGAAAGAGGGAGACACAGAATCCAAAGCAGGTTCCAGGCTCTGAGCTGTCAGCACAGAGCCTGACATGGGGCTTGAACCCATGGACCAGGAGATTATGACCTGAGCTGAAGTCGGATGCTCAACCAACTGAGCCACGCAGGCACCCCCCTCTAGTTGCCCTTTTAAATCGAGGCTTTTTTTCAGTGCCCCACAGCAGATGAGTCTGCACATGGTCCCTAGGTAATATCCCTGACCACTGCAGTACACAGCATCCAGGGTGGGGGTTCCCTTCATTCCTGGGTCTCTGCCTCTCTTGCCATTCTTTATGTGGTCACTCTGTCCTCTGTTATGCTGTTCAGAAGCTGTTCAGTCAGTCCTCAGTTCTTCAAGAGGAATTGCTCCAAAACAGCAATTGACTTGGTGTGTCCATGGAGGAGGTGAGTTCAGGTTCTTCCTACGTTGCCATCTTGGACCAGAAGTCTACACTTTACTCCTGACACATCACTACATTTCCCATAAAGAAGGAAATGCTATTTTTAATGCATTTTTATTTTTAATGCATTTAAAAATAATGAAGCTCTGGGGCACCTGGGTGGCTCAGTGGGTTAAGCGTCTGACTTCGGCGTAGGTCACAATCTCACAGCTCATGAGTTCGAGCCCCACATCGGGCTCTGTGCTGACAGCTCAGAGCCTGGAGCCTGCTTTGGATTCGGTCTCTCCCTCTCTCTGCCCCTCCCCAGCTCACACTCTGTCTCTCTCTCAAAAATAAATAAACGTTAAAAAATATTTTTAAAAATAATGAAGCTCTGCTCACCACCTTGGAAACATTCACCTCAGACTTCCCTTGTCAGGACCCTACACAGTGATCTTGACAACCAGCATGGGAGGAGAGGGAGAACCAAGAACCAGGTTTATGGTTGCACAGTGATGCTGGCTCTTAGACTCCATTTTTCTGACATTATCTAACATCCTTTTATTCTTTTTAGTACATTATTGGTTATATTTAGTACTCTATTTTACCTGCCTAGGATGTTCTTATACTTTTTTTTCCTGGTACTTTTCTTATTAAAACGTTTCACATTTGGGTTTTTTTTGTTGTTGTTGTTTTTCTGTGCTATATCTGATTTGGCTACTAAATTTTATCTCTTCTCCCCTTTACTTCATTACTGTGCCATCTTCATCATCCTATTTGATCTTTTAATATGTTCTCTTTGACATTAACAGTAGGTTCATATGAGTGATCTGTATGTATATAAAGCTCAGGGCTTTATCCAGATTATCTCCGTTGGTATACTTCTCATAGCTACCCCAGAAGGTAGGGATTGCCATCTTCACTCTATAGATGGTGGAGAGCAAGGCTCAAAGGGAGGATGAAATGTTTTGCCTGAAATGACAGCAATAGTTGGCAACAGAGCCATGTTATAAACTCAGGTCAGCTTAGACTCTGCCATCACATACTACACTAAGTCACCAATGCACTTCAAAAATTTCCCTTTACTTCGACATTCCTTTTGAAAGTGCGCAGCAAGAAGCATGAGCACGAGCTAAACAGCTGAGAGGAGACTTTGGCTCAAGGGACAGGGGTCGACACCATGGCTCATCCACCCAGCCCTGCCCCAACTCCCGGATTAGATTCCTCCAATCCTGCAACAGCTCCACTCCCCAGGTCTAAACGCTTTAAACTGGACAGCTCCATGCACTCTGGATGAAAATCCCCACTTTGTTCCAATGATGAAAGCTTTACCTCTGGTGAGCCTCATCTGTTGGAATGTTGTTTTTTCATCAGTAATAAACATCTTGATGGGAGAAATACACACTTGAAAAACTTCATCTCTGCTATATAAAACTCAGAAGCAAGGGGAAAGCTAGCTAACAGACCACAATACAGGAAGGCAAAAACAAAGAGAAGATGACAACCATCAGGGATTAAACATAACTCCCCAGGTTGACTCTTATTCTTAACCTGTCAGCACTCTCTGGAAGGAGAGACAGCAGAGGGTCCTTATCCAGACAACCAGGATATTTGCTTATTATACTGTCAACCTGGGTATGATGTCATCACCAGCCAACTGTCTCATTCCACATGCCAGCACATCAGAGAGACTCTCTAGTAGGGAGTCTAAAACATGGAGCCAGAACTGAGAAATGTATAGAACTGTTGAGTCACTACATTACACACCTGAAACTAATATAACACTGTGTGTTCATTATGTTGGAATTATTAAAATAATGACTAACTAAATAAACAAATACACTTAAAATATATTCATGACATGGATCCAGAAACAAACACCAACTGTGTTTTTAGGATGGACTTGACTGTACTCTCACACCATAGCCACTTCACAAGCTGTTTCAGCTCTGCACTAAATTTTTTAAGTAGTCTTTGACTACTTGCCCATCTATTTTTGTGTGTCCACAATCACTTTGAGAGCTACCAGTGGCTGGGTGTGATTGGGTGTACCAAAGCTCCATAATAAATGCATTGAAGGCTCATGGTGCTCTTCTGAAAAGATTGGAGGATAAATGATACAGTGTAGTGGTCAAAGTCTGGGCTGGAAGCCAGAATGCCTAAATCTGGATTTAATAACTGTGACCTCGGGCATATCACTCAAACCCTCATCCCATAGTTTTCTCATCTGTCATAAAGACAGTAAATTTAATGTTGAGATAATAGCGTGTGATGTGCTATTATTAACATTACTACAACTTAGGTAGGAAGGGTCCATAAGGACAAGCGAAGAATATTTATAATCAATGCATGGAATGGAAGAGGTTATCACTATAGAAGCCTGAATAGCTGTGCTAGTTGCCTATTGTCCCATTCCATCCACTATCACTAATCTGTTTAAAACCCTGCTTTCTTCACCTCACTCCCTTACTCAAAAACTTTTGCTAGCCCCCACTGTTTCTGGGATGAGGTCAGAGCCCTTTAGCCTCATCTTTAAGGCCTCTTTTCATAATCATCACCAACAATGACACACAAGGTGATCTACTCATTCTCCCTAGAAGGGGACCTCACCATCTTCCCTCCTTCTGCCTCTGTCCCTATCCAGCACTGTGACCCACTCACTTATTCCAAATTCCAGCATCCTTCCACCCCATACCCTCCAGTGGCTCATCATCCCAGCCTCCTTTCCCAGGAACTAATGACAGGATCAAAACTGGTATCTATTGTCCACTTTTGATGTTAATGTCAAAGCAGGGCATGTTTCCAACCAAGGATTATGCTCTTTGGGGACAGAGAGGGAGTTCTGTGCTTCTCCATGACAAAGGTTAGCCAAGATACTCTGAACCTTCTTTTCAACTAGACTTCAACCTTGGCTTGCAAAGACTTGAACAAACACCGACATAGTTTCTCATAGCCCAGGGCCACATCCCTAGGATGACCCCAGCCCCCCTTGAAGTGCCTTTCTGAGAAAGGAAGGCTGCCAAAAGAATTTCCTGTTTGTTCTAGCCAACACCTAAAGGTAGAGCCCCTGTCCCTCAGTCTCTGTGGAAGGGTAGGAGCCTAACTTCAATAAGCTCCAGCTAGCAAACTCAGATGGGTTTCACAAGGAACAAACCCACTTCCTACTTCTTGTCATTTTTCACTTCCTTGACTCTACTGAGACTCCCCTCGCCCCCTCTCAATTCTCTAATTTTCTCTTTAATAGGTCCAGTCACCTCTGCACAAACCAAAGTTGAGTTTCAGTTCACACCGTATGCTTTTCCCTATATAATAGTTACTATTGATTAAAATCTGTCTTTAGCACTTTAACCAGAGACTGGCTTTGTTGAACTTTTGGACATTTGCATACCCTGTAGACTGCAGCACAGGTGCAACAGTGATAGGCGACACAGAATAGGTTCCGTACCGTATTCTGGGACCTCATCCAGTATGACACATGTAACATACAGCACCGAGTGGTGCCACTGCTAAGCCCGTTTTCCAGGTGAGCAATGTGTGGCCTGAGGGGACTCATGTGGAGAGTGAGACCACAGCCCTAACTGACTGAGACACCTGCCCAGTCACTTCAATACTAAGCCTTGGTTTCTCATCTACTAAGCAGGCAGGGACAAGGACAGCAGGGAGGGTACAATGTAATGATACAAGGTACACTCTGGTAGACAGTAAGCCCTCAGCACAATCTACTCTGGAGAGACTTCACATGCGGCCCCCATGTCCCACACCACCTGGAAACCCCCACTGGCTGGCTCCCTGCCTCCAAGCACTCAGGACCTCTGCTGAAAGAGCCTACTAGCACACCTCACTGCATTCCAGAACCCATCTCCCTACTTAACCTGCCAAAGGAGTGCTGCTAACAGAGGGGAGCTTTTCTCTGTAAAGAGAGTCCCGAGTGATACTTGTTTGAAAAAAATAAAAAAGATTGTAGGAGAGAATAGCCAAGAAATCCATTTTCAAATGCTTTGCCAAAAATAAAACTCCACATTGATATTAAAAGAGGTAACTTGTAAATAATACAAAAATAATTCAATATCCTAGTCACTTAAAGAGAATCGAGGCTGGGGCACCTGGGTGGCTTGGTCGGTTAAGCGTCCGACTTCGGCTCAGGTCATGATCTCACGGTCCGTGAGTTCGAGCCCCGCATCGGGCTCTGTGCTGACAGCTCGGAGCCTGGAGCCTGTTTCAGATTCTGTGTCTCCCTCTCTCTCTGCCCCTCCCCTGTTCATGCTCTGTCTCTCTCTGTCTCAAAAATAAATAAACGTTAAAAAAAAAATTAAAAAAAAAAAAAAAGAGAATCGAGGCACCTCTCATATAGAAAACTCTAAGATCAACTGTGTACGATGGGCTTTTATCTACATAGGATGGACACAAAAATAATACTCCATGGATACAAAAATCAGAAATAAAGGCTCAGAGAGCCCCAGGGCTGTACACCTATGCATGAGCCCTCTGCAGCCTATGAACAAAGTTATCCCTGATTATACCGCAATACTAATTCTTCTGGGGAAAATAGGAAGAAAATAACCAAATTGTGCAGTTCTAAAGAGTCTCTCGCTTCAGCTCCTCCCCAAAATGGATAAAGAGGAACTTGTTCTGCTAAATGCATTCCTTGGGGTAATCGATAATTTATGATCTTGCATCAGCCCCAGTGCTAATGATAAAGTATGACATCAGCCTTGCAGAGTCTCAAATGGCATATGACAAAGTCTAGCCCTACAGAAACAAAACACCCCAGCTACCAAAAACAATCCATCCAGTAAAATGCTTAAATTCGAGCACTCTGAGGCAATGAGCACTGTCTGCCTCTGGGAAAATAGGAGAGCCACGACTTCACATGAATTCATTTAGCACGGTACAGCCACATGTCCAGCACCTCTGTGACCCAGAGCATGTCAGGAGTTATGATTATGTAAGGTTATAATTTATCAACATAAAATGCAATGGGAATGACACCATTTTCTGGGTGAAAACCAACATTCTTTTATATCTTCCATTCAGGAAGTGGCTTGGAGGAGGCAACAATGTACTTGTTAATGTAATTAGTGTAGAATATTTTATTCTTTTTTTTTTTTAATCTTTATTTATTTTTGAGGGAGAGACAGAGTGTGAGCAGGGGAGGAGCAGAGAGAGAGGGAGACACAGAATCTGAAGCAGGCTCCAGGCCCTGAGCTGTCAGCACAGAGCCCGACACGGGGCCTGAACTCACGAACCATGAGATCATGACCTGAGCCGAAGTCAGACACTCAACTGACTGAGCGACTCAGGCGCCCCTAGAATATTTTATTTTAACTAGTTTGGAGGAAACAAAAGGTCCATCCCATAGAGACTGATTGATTGCTCAGGCACCTAAATGTCCACCAGACTCTGGAAAATGTGCCATATGAAAATGGAGTAGCATCCAAAATGCAAGAAAATCAACAGCCTCTCAGGACACATCACTTGGGGTATGGATGTCCTCTAAACCCAAGAGAAGGCAAGGTGAGGGATGACAGGAACCTGGTGGCTCTCTCTGGCTCCCTGGGAGGACAAACTCTAATCATTTCCGCTATGTCAGTTAGCTGGGCTTTCAATGAACATCATGATGCCTAGAACCCACAGAACTTTCCCAGCTGATTGGCATGGTCTCTTGGTGATAGCTAGACCCTCAGATTGTTTCAAAGCTTTAGCATCCAGACCATTCTTCTGCAAAATTACGATCCTAGAGGAAAATCTACAGGCTAGCTTCCTTTGAGTGTGGGAGATTGTTTCTTTGCCCACAAAGAAAGTATTGCAAATTCACAGATGGAAAGTTCACACTTAAGGTCTGGAACGGCGGCAGCAGCAGGGCTGAGCCACCGTTGTATTCAGGATATTGGCATGGCTTCTTCTCTCCTGTCTGATGGTATTTTCCATATCCAGAGAGGAGTTGCATTTCATTAGCTAGACTTAAAAATGTACCATTGAAAAAGTGATTCTGATATTACATTAAATGCCATAAATATTGTATTTCTTCAAACCTGAGAGTATCTGTGCCTATGTTTTAAGAAATCAGTGAATGAAGATTCTCACAGAGAATCTAATTCAGTGGTAATCCTAAAGAAAGCAGTGTATTTTGGTTAAACCAACCTTTTACCATGAACATTGTGTCAATTTGGGGCAGGAGAACCCAAAGTCAGTCTTTTTCTTCCCATATATAGAAACAAAGCACGCTTTTCTTTCCAAGATCTCTTGCGACCTCTAGTGGTCTCTTTAAGAAAATCAAGTCCATCATTTCTCAATCACCTATTCCATTTTAGAATTTTAGGATGGACTTTAGAACCATTTAGTTTCTACTCCTTGGAAAATGTCATGATTTTTTAAATGATGGAGGATTTTTAAACCCTAAATGACTTCAAATCATATTCAAGGCCAATAAGAGGCCCTTGCCGTTTATACCACCAGGATCTGATCCAAAAGTCTATCTTGGCACGCCGTCACTCCAGTTGAATTGTTAACCAGATCTTATTTGCTGGGTCACTTACCAAGACTCAAGAAGACCAATGGTGAAATTCCTAATTTCACTGTCCCTTCTTTTGGAGTGCTTTGATTCTCATGACCTAAGCATCAGAAAATTCATTTGTATGAAAGTACTCAGAAGTTCAACTTAAGTGAATTCCAAAAAAAAGCATAAGGCTGTCAAATGCTTAATAAAAATAATTGCTTTAAGAGGCGAAAAGTTAGTATTTAAAAAACCACCAATCTTATGTTTTAAAGTGCTAAATTTTCTTCATCTATTTTACATAGCAATAATGCTCACACAATTTGGTTAGCCTTTATTATCAGCAAAAAAAGCAGTACTCCATTTTAGTTATTCTACAACATGGACTGACAGCACATAATCATTCCCTGGCAAGTCCTTCCCTACCCCCTCCCCAAAAGACTTGAAAAAGGTAGGTTTTCCCCCAAAAGTACTATTCCAATAGTTTCTCAGTCTGAGAACATCTCAAATCCACCACTGAGTATTAATCAAGCCCACTATAGATTATAAAGGTATGTCCAGAAGCAGTCATGCTTTATTTCAAACATTGTGCAAATCACAGAACAGTAACTTCAATAATTAGTGTCTAAGTAGAGGGGACGATTATAGCACAATTTTCCACATGGGTAAATCAAAGAACCAGGACTGGGGATTACAGTGTTAATTCCCTGGTTCTGAACATGTTGCTAGGTAAATGGCAGAAGGATAATTACATCCCAAACCCTTCCCTGGTCTACTGTCTTAAGAGCTATGTTCTTCACCATTAATTATCAGTGCAAGTAACTGTTGATGAAAACAGATGTCAAAAAATCAATGTGGGAGAAATAAGAGAAATGAAGCAGCCTAAGAGGACACATACAGCCACGCCCATCTGACCTTCTGAAAAGGCTTTTTTCCTGCATCCTTAAGGAGGGAAATGATCCACATAAGTGCATTTTCTGACTACCTAAAATTCTACACCTGCTAGAACCAAAACTCTAATGTGAACATTTTGGACAGAGGGCTTCTCAAAATGTATCACATTTCTCTACCTTCCAACAAGCAAAAATATCAACCATCATAATGTCACCATTCCCTCATGAGTTCACCACTATATACTAAATTGTCTTTTATAAATGTCCCTTCCTCCTTACAAAGTATCCACTGTCATCTTTTTGCCATGAGGACTATATTCCTCCTCTGATCTGCTACTGGCAGATTTTCTGTAGGCTGGGCAAGCAGGACATTTCACCATCAGAGGCTGAATGAGCAAGACCTCAGGGTCAGGGATCGGGAAGGTTTAGTTCAGGCTGGGACAGCCTCATCCCCTGGAAGGTTGTAGTCCGTAACCCTAAAGTTTTCAAGGGTAAAAGAAGGAAAGGAATAAAGGCGTGGTTTGGAAAGAAGAGGAGAGAGACTAACTCTAAACTACCAGTTTCACATGCTTACTAGGAGCCAGCACTGGGCAGGGCACAGCCCACACCTTTTCTCGAGCAGCCTACACCCTGAATCACAAGTGGGGCGTTAGTGAGTAGATTAACAAAGATGTTGCCTTACTAAAAGGTGAAAGAAATTGGTGATTTTTAGATATGCTGCCTCTGTACATGTCAGATGTGGTATTGGATACATATACAATTATTACAATAGATTATATAGAATTATCTATAGATATTTTATGTTCTAATTCTATAGAATTATCTATTACAATAGTAAATAATAATACAAAAACATCTTGCTGAATATCTATGCTGGAGTACTTAAGCTTTAAAATTCCTCAAGAAAATGACAAGATCCAAATTTGGTATGCTGCCTACACACTTTACGACAATACGGAGCTTCTGGGTTGGTAAACGCATGGAAATTTGGGAACAGGGGCCCCGCTCCCTTCCCTCACACCTTGCCCTGTGCTTCTCTTCTGACTGTTCCTGACTTACATCCTCTTATAATAGACTGGTGACCTAGCAAGAAAAGAAGGAAAGAAAGAAGAAAGCAAGCAAGCAAGCAAGCAAGCAGGCAAGAAAATACTTTTGGAAATATGCCTCTCTCAACCGCTGTTCCCCTCTACCCTCCCCCACAAAACTGTCTATTTATACACACATGTGTGTATAGTTACATACTCACATAGAAAATTGCGACCAGTAACTTTATTTGGCAAAAATGTTCTAAGGGCACCTGGGTGGCTCAGTCAGTTAAGCATCCAACTCTTGATTTTGGTTTGGGTCATGATCTCATGGTTCATGGGTTCCAGCTCTCTGTTGGGCTCTGCGCTGGCAGTGTGGAGCTCACTTGGCATTCTCTCTCTCTGTCTCTCTGCTCCTCCCCCTCCTCGCATCCTCCCCCCTCAAAATAAATAAACATTTGAAAAGATGTTGTAATTTGAAAATATAATTTGTTTTATTAAATGAACCCATCCCCCAAACTAATTAGCAAATGGCAGAATAAAATGAGAGATTTTTAAATGGAATGAAGACAAAAGTTTAGCAATTATTAGACTACTTATGAGAACTTAAGCAACCAGTTTATGTAAATTTCTCATGACATAATTAAAAAACTGCCTACCTGTGAATACTTTTACATTTAAAGAATGTAATTTCCTAAAGGGCAGGAGGACCTATTTTCCTGCACTGATTATAAGAGAAACTTCATAAATCAGGAAGGAGGATTGGAGAGGTGTGAGAGAATCAATTAAAAATGTTATTTTAGGGGCACCTGGGTGGCTCAGTCGGTTAGGCGTCCGACTTCGGCTCAGGTCATGATCTCACAGCTCGCAAGTTCGAGCCCTGTGTCGGGCTCTGTGCTGACAGCTCAGAGCCTGGAGCCTGCTTCGGATTCTGTGTCTCCCTCTCTCTCTGCCCCTAACCCACTAACATTCTGTCTCTGTCTCTCTCAAAAATAAATAAATATTAAAAAAAATTTTTAATGTTATTTAAAAAAAAAAAGATTTCACTCACAGAATTCCTTCTCTTTAGAATGTGTTTGGCTTGTATTAGCATTCGTTTCATGACCAAAGGGGTTTTTTTATAAAGAGAATTATAATGTTGATGATTTAGCTATGAATACAAAAAGTAAATAAAAATGGTTTTCTACGAGGAATTTTCTTTCTCTTGTCCTAA
The DNA here is from genome assembly GCF_028749965.1 of Puma concolor. Classification (NCBI taxonomy): domain Eukaryota; kingdom Metazoa; phylum Chordata; class Mammalia; order Carnivora; family Felidae; genus Puma; species Puma concolor. Next base: position 96,202,335 of record NC_141669.1, read on the forward strand.
ATTAGGGGATAATGTGTATCTGAATTTATTTTGCTCCTTGGTAATATTTTTTTTAGACAAGTGCTGTCTGGATCTCAGAATGCAAAGTAAATGCTCTATGTGGAAAGTAAAAATGGAATCACTTTCCATTGTTTGCATAATGTTCTGCCTCCTTCTCTTTGCTTTCCTTCATCACCAAACTTCTCTAGAGAGCAGTGGATATCCCCTTGCCTTCACTTCCTTACCTCTCATTTATTTGGTTCACTGCATTGTGATTTCCAAAACTCAACTCTGCCCTTCAAGGACAGACAAGACCAGATCCCAAAGCAAGGGGATGGAGGTAGGCACTGGTGACTAAGTGGCCACTGTCGGCACAGAGGAACCAAAGAGATGAGCTTGAGAGAAATGGCCCAGGTCCTGGGAAGACAGAGTTCAGAGCCATAAGGACAAGAGAAGAAGAGAAGCAAATGAGGATGGGGGAGGATTAAGGCTGGAGGCTTGGGTGAGGGCAGTGTCAAGGCAGGCAGCCACCTCCCTCTTGCCCAAAGTTCATTCAACTTGTCTTTAATAGATGAAGAATTCTCCAAGTTTTTACAATTTTTTTCCTTAAATAAGTTTTGGTAGGTTGTGTTTTTGAAGGAATTGGCCCATTTTATCTAAGTTGATGAATTTATAGAGCTGTATTCCCTTATCCTTTTATGTCTGTAAGATCTGTAGTGCTATCACCTCTTTCATTTCTGATACTGGTAATTTTCTCTTTTTTCTTGGTCAGTTTGGCTAGAAGTTTATCAATTTTATTCAACTCATCTGTATCTTTTTACATTTCCAAATGCAATGGCCTCTTTTTGGACTCAAATTATTTGATTTCCCTACAACCTTTTGCCACCGTAAGAGTCTGACTTCTACAAGACTCCTCTCCCTCTCTTCTAGTTCTCTTCCTTATTCACGCTCATTTTCACCATTCAAAATTCTGCCATAGGCCTCTGCTTTTTCACTTTAAAATCTCTTCCTGGGGTGCCTGGGTGGATCACTTGGTTGAGTGGCAGACTCTTGGTTTTGGCTCAGGTCATGATCTCATGGTTCATGAGTCTGAGCCCCACATCAGGCTGACAGGGCAGAGCCTGCTTGGGATTTTCTCTCTCCCTCTCTCTTTGCCCCTTGTCTGCTCTCTCTCTGTCTCAAAATAAACATTTAAAAATAAAATAAAATAAAATCTCCACAACTAAACAATCTCCTTTATTTTCTTGACCTCCTCACTCATGAGAGGACCTATATTTCTACCTCCCAACTGTCCATCTAATGCTATTATTTCTACTTTTAGCTAGTGAATCCCCTCATACTTGAAAACCTGAGTGACCGTGAACTCATTCTCATCTTTCAACTTTCCCCCTCAAACATTTCTTTGCATCCGTACACCTGCCCCAACCAGATCTCTTTGACTTGTCACTGCCTGAATTCCAGCTAGAATCATTTCTTGGCCATACTGTTCTGTTCCTCCCTTATAAGCCACTGACCACATAAAAGTCAGTTATCCTTCACACACAGCCCATATAGTGCTCCAAGCTGGCTTCAGGGTAAAGGCTTCTCGTTGTGATTCTTCCTTAGCCATCCAGTGGCCTACTCTTGCTCTGCACACCTTGAACAGCAGCCACAACTGCCTACTGCCTGGTAATAGACACTCCAGGTGCCTTCCTGCCTCTACACCTTTGCCCAATCTGTCCCTCTGACCGAGCTCCGGCTCGTCCCTTCTGACCAGATTCAGAGGCTACCTTCTCTGTGAAGACTTTTTTATTTTAAATTATTTTTTTAATTGAGGTATAATAACATATAGTAAAATGCCCAAGTATTAAGTTGGGTGAGTTTTGGCAACTGCAAAGCCACCAATCAATACACAGAGTACTACCATTGCCCCAGAATTCCAGTCTCACTCTTTCCTCCACTAAAGGCAACCACTGATCTGCTCTGTCTCTACAGATGAGCCATTTGCACATCATATAAGTGGAGTCAACAGTATATGGTCTTTGTGTCTATATCTGCCTTCTTTTACTCAGCATGAACTGAGATTGACCCACCTTATTGCATCTATAAGTAGTTCACTGCATTTCACTGCTGATACTGCACCACAATTTATAATGTAAACATTTACTCCTTGATGGATATTTAGATTGGGGGCAGGGGCAGAGAGGTTTTATATGAAGCTGTCTTCATCCTTCTCTGTCTTTTCCTCTTCTAAGCCATTTAATAATATCAATAAGAATAATATTTCATTTCATTGGGCACTTATATGTGACTGGAAGTGCTAAGCACTTGATTTTCCTCAGGTCATCTGTTCATTGCAACAATCCCAGGCAGTAGACAATACCCTCACACCCACTGAAAGGCAGGAAACTGAGGCCTGAAGAGGCCAAGTTCTCCTTTTCAGTTAACCCATCTGGTGAGTAGTCTAATCAAGATCAGAATAGAGATCTATCAGGGCACATGGGTGGCTCAGTCAGCTGAGCGTCCGACTTCAGGTTAGGTCATGATCTCCCAGTTCGTGAGTTCAAGCCCCATGATGGGCTCTGTGCTGACAGCTTGGAGCCTGGAGTCTGCTTTGGATTCTGTGTCTCCCTCTCTCTCTGCCCCTCCCCTGCTCGTGCTCTGTCTCTCTCACTCTCTCAAAAATAAATAAACATTAAAAAAAATTTTTTTAAAAGACAGAGATCTCATGCCATTCTTAATATGCCATAAATTCTTAATATGCCATAATAGTATATGCCTGGTAAATAGTAGGCTTTCACCTTTTAAAAATTTAAATGTAATACTTTCTAAAGAAGTCCACAATTTATGGCAACAATTGACCCAAGAAGATGCAATTTATTCTCCACTGATAAAACCAAGCAACCACGTCTGTGAAATGATTTCATATGCATTTTTATTTCAGAAAGACCCTTTTATTTTGCCCACAATTTTGTGAGTCAGAAATCTAGGAGGACTCAGTTGGTCAGTCCTTGCTTAGGGTCTCTCCTGTGGCTGCAGTCACATGTCAGCTGTGCTCCAGTTACTGGGGAAGGGGGGTCTTCCTGGCTGGGTGTCCACAATGGCTCATTCACAAGGCCAGCAGGCAATGCTGACTGTCAGTGGGAGCCTAGCTGGGGCTGTCGACCCCAGGACCAACATATAACCTCTCTGGCACACCAGTCTCCAAGGCCACATTGGAGGAGAGCTTGAAGGATAGAAGATGGTGTTGTAGCCATCTTTGGAAAATACTCTCTGCCACTGCCATCTCCTTAAGACTGCTAAACTTTGGGGCATGTCATGGAGCCCACTGAATGTTAAAGAATCCTCTTTCACTGACTGTTGGAAAATAGGTGGGGTCTATTGGGAAAACTAAATAGGCAGATTCATTTTTATGTTTATTTGAAAATTATTTGACTCAGTGTGGGGCCAAGGATCGTGTGTTTTCAGAAACCCATAAGTAGTAAATGCACAACTTTGCTGGCCACATAGCACCAAATGAGTCTCATCAGATATTCATGCCTGTAAATTATGTCATCAAGGGGAACTGTAAACATCTCCAAATGAAGTAATACTTATGGGTATTATAAAACAATTTAATCCAAGCTCTAATCACTTACAGTAAGAAATGGCATTTTAGCAACTCTGCATAAGGTAAGTGTCCATGTAAAACTCAGGTAGGAAAAGGCACTGCTTCAGCCTTACCTGGCATTGCGAATGTGCAGCTGAGGGTAATGATTTTCTCTGCAACATATGTGCACGGCAAAGCCCTCATCATACATCAGACTCGGAATGTTCCCCACTTGTTCAAACACCGTTATGAGAGTCGAGCCTAAACCACAGAGACAAAGAAATGTGGCCTCACTTTACCAAGGAATAACTTTAGGGCTTCAGAACAAAGTGTGACTTCCATTCGAAATTGTATTTTAATTATTATAATCAAATAGTCACATTATACATTCAGGACCTAGAGACCATTCTTATTCCCATTCCCAAAAGCACCATTTTAAGCATGAATGTCCCATTCTGGAGACTGGGGACAGGAGGTAATTGAGCAGACCTTACCTAGGCTCATGTAGGATGGCACTATGAGAAATATGAAGTGTAGTTCTGGCACGGCCTTAAACACAGCCCTGGCAAGGGGAAGAGAGGGTGGGACAGGTGTTAATAATAAAGTAATCCCATTAGCTGGCACCTGTTTGAAGCAAATGCCTTCACTAAACACATCCGATGTTCATAAATCCACATGGGCTTCTTTGCTCCTTGCCTGTAATGGCAAGAACATCTTCAGTGCAATGTCCTTTCCTTCTCTACTTTTCCTTATAAACCAAATGGCCTCTTTTCTGTCTGTTCCACAGAGGTAGAGAGAATAAAGAGTGCCATATTCATGTGGCACACCAGATTTCTGCTGACATTAACCTTTGACCTGGCATCTGGATGGTCTGGTGTGACATTACAAAGTGCCTTGAAAGCTGAGGCCACCACCCCCAAATGTCTGTGCAGGCTGTCAGAGACACATCGCCATCACCCAGTAGCCCAACTGATCATATTTCGATGCACCATATTATTCAGGATGCTTCTGCATTCTGTCAGGTTAATAAACATCTCTAAAGAGAAGACTGAAGAAAACTATTTTTAGAAAAATCCAAACCTGTGATGCTTTATTCTTCCCTTATTTCCCCCCCAATCCATTTTTTTAAATGACTGCACTGTTTGCCTCAAATGATAGTAAAGATGTGTGTCAGAGGGAGTGTCGATTCAAAGAAATAAACTGTTTTCTTTCAGAAATGTCACTGTTATTCCACATTGATGCTTTAATACAGCCATGAATTACAAGATAATTAAGCACCTCAAAGAATTTCATGTCCTTTGGAAATATTTTTAAACTATGCACACAATCTCTTTTGTGTCATTTTGGCATTAACGTGTCTTGTCTATGGTGCTGCCTGCCAGCCCCCTGATGTCACCATCTGCAAGACCCCAGCCACTCACCGAATAATCTCTCTGCAGCAGCCAACAGAATATTCATCCACGGCCACAAAGAGGTGCATGAACAACGTGTTCAAAGGCTGCACAAGAAAAGAGCACATGATTAAAAGCTGAGTCACCATTCAGGCTATGTCAGAACAGGGTTGGGAGATGGGGGGGAGGATTTGGGGGCGGCCGCAAACTCAGAGCTGCCCCCTTTTGTGGGTGATATTTTATGTCTGAAGTGATGAGACACTCAGGCAGCATTCAAGCTTTCTCCCTGACTCCATTCCCTGCCTTCTGTCCTCCTAGCTTAGAATTATTCAAGGAAACAGGGACTGTAAATGAGTCCAATGCATCCAGCGCATCTTCCTGCCCTCACAAACGGGCTATGGGCAGGGAAGTGCCTGCAGGGGAGTGAAATCGATTATTAACTCAGTAGTCTTGTCCTCGGGGGTGTCTATGCCAAGTGAAAGACAATCACCCTTTCCCCAGGGCTCTTGAGTCAGCAGCTGCTGCTCTATTCAAGTGACACAAGAGAAAGATTCTCTTATGAATTTGAAGGATGGAAGGCAGATGCCACGTTATGAATCCAATGACTTGTTTTGTTCAACATTCCCAGAGTCAGAATCAAATATTACTCTTGGGATACAGAAAACCTGAGAGCTGGAAACTCAAAGTAGCAAGATTCGAAGATGACTGTCAGGCTAAATCTTTCAAGTTTTTAAAGAACTTTGTCCCCTAAATTCTGAAGACATTTTAAGTAGCCTCAATAATGAGCAGCTGTTCCATACAGCCACACATTGGTCCGCTCAACTCAGTACCCCTGTGTTTATGGGAAAATCTTCAAATTCTAGAGATACTACAAATGTGAGGCTAGTTAACTGGTGAGGGTGGTGTTTGCACCTAGATCAGGATGACAGGAATGCTTGAAAGTGCCTCCTGTTTTCTGAGCAATTTTATAGACAGCCTTGGGTTACTACCTGCACATCCGTGCCTTGGTCTCCCTCCTGTTGGATAGCGCATGCCTTAGAAATACTCAGAAGGAGGGCCACCTGGGTGGCTCAGTTGGTTAAGCATCTGACTCTTGATTTTGGCTCAGGTCATGACCTCACAGTTCATGAGTTTGAGCCCTGAGTCAGGCAAGTAAGGCTCTGTGCCGACAGCATAGAACCTGCCTGCATGCGATTCTCTGTCTCTCTCTCTTTCTGCCCCTCCCTTACTCATGTGTGTGCTCTCTCTCAAAACAAATGAATGAATAAAATAGAAATACTTGGAAGGAATATCAAACATAAAATGGGAAGAGAAGAATCATGAGTTTGGTTCAGGAGTTGAAAACTCCCAAAAGGCCAATAACACAAACCCTACAGTCCAGATGGGAACAGCCACAACACCACTGTATGCATTTTCCATGTGTTATCAGCTAATCCCACAACCACCTTACTTAACATCTGCTTTACATGCTGAATAGGACCAGCCTTAGGAGTACATGGCTTAATACTTGGCTGATTTATCTTCCAAATTCTCTCTTCCACCAAGAATATTACAATTCAAGATTTATTCTTTAGATTTAAGATCAAAATCATTAGTTACTTCTGTTGCAAATACCCCTGGGATTAGTAATACATTAGGCCTTAAGGCTCTATATCAATGCTGTCCAATAACAAAATAACTTGAGCCACAAATACAGGTCACATATGTAATTTCCCAGTAGACATATAGAAAAAGAATAAACATGTAAGATTAATTTTCAATATATTTTATTTAACCTAACAGACTCAAATTATCATTTTAACAAGTTATCAATATAAACATTGTTAATGAAGTGTTTTACACTCTTTTTTTCCTCCTAAATACTTAAAAAATTCAGTGTATGTTTTACACTTCTAGCACATCTCAATCATACTAGCACATTTCAAGTGCTCAACAGCTACACATGGCTGACGGCCACCATACTGGATAGCTAAGCTCTATACTGTTGTAGGAATTTAAAAGTAGTTTTTAAAACAAAATTTTTAATGTTTGTTTATTATTGAGAGACAGAGAGACACAGAGCACGAGCAGGGGAGGGGTAGAGAGAGAGGGAGACACAGAGTCCGAAGTAGGCTCCAGGCTCTGAGCTGTCAGCACAGAGCCTGATGCAGGGCTCGAACTCACAAACTGCGAGATCATGATCTAAGCTGAAGTTGGTCACCCAACCAACTGAGCCACTCAGGCACCTCAGAATTTAAAAGTAGTTGAAAGAGAAACAATCTGAAGAGAATAAAGGGACAAAAGAGGAAATATTTATGAATAATGGTATTAATTTATAATTTTCAAAACGGTAAAATCATGATTCTAATGCAAACATACAATGAGCACATGTCTGAGATTTATTCAACCCATCAATTAATGAGGCAACCAGTAAGATGATAAAAACAATTCGTTGCACTTGAGGAGCTGGCTACTTTAGGTATTTTAATGAGGGAATGTTAGAATAAGGTTGCTAGGCTAGATATAAAATGGTTAATGTCCTATGAGGCCATAAACCATAGCCTTTGAGGTTATCTCTTCCACCAAACAGAAATCATTTATACCTCAAATGGACAAAAATCTACAAAGCTAATCACTGTTCCTATAGAACTGTACAATATACAATAGCTCAGTTAACAGAAAGTCAAAGATACAAGCCTTGGATTGAAAGCATCACTTGGCTTATTTCCAAGTTTGAGATAATTTTTGTGAATATGATAACTGGGTGTTTGGGGTGGTGAGGAACAGGAGGAGTAGAGGACAAGGGGGAGACATGTAGCTGAATAAATGCTGGATAATGTGTTGGGGTGCACATGGGGGATGTACTGTGCATGCACACAGGTGTATATGGGGGAAAAACTCACTCATTCACACAACTGGCATTCCCTAGGGCTCTGGGGCCACATTCTTGAATTCCACTAACAGGCAAACATGCTACCCACAGTCGTGGCCTCTGGCTCTCCGCAGAACTGGGGCCACACGCTGGCTTGGCTCTGGCAGGCTGAGGGCAGGGAAAGCTCAGACTTGGCACCAGCTACCAAGTCGGGTTGCCAACAAGTTGTAACGTGCCCACAGCTAGAAGACATCGAATGAGCTAGAGTCCAGAACGACACCTTAAAAGTTACAGAATGCAACAGGAACCTGAAGCTCTGCTATCACCATTACACGGTGTAAAAAGTGTAAAGGCAGGTACCCTCCCAGCATTCCAAAGACTTCACACACTGAACTGAAGTGGCCATTGATATAGATGGATGGATAAAGAAGATGTGGTACATATATACGGTGGAATATTACTCACCCATAAAAAACGAGATCTTGCCATTTGTGACAACACAGATGGACCTAGGAGGTATTATGCTAGGTCAAATAAGTCAGACAGAGAAAGATAAATAGCAAATGATTTCACTTATATGTGGAATATAAAAAACAAATGGACAAACAAACAAAACAGAAACAGACGACAAATTGGTAGTTACCAAAGGGGAAGGCGGTAGGGGATGGACAAAATGGGTGAGGGGGAGTGTGAGGTATAAACTTTCAGTTATGGAATGAACAAGTCATAAGGATGAAAGGTACAGCATAGGGAATACAGTCAATGGTACTGTTAATAGAGTTGCATGGTGACAGGTGGTAGCTACACTTGGGTGAGCACAGCACAACATATAGACTTGTCCAATCTCTATGCTGTACACTTGAACTAATGGTAACACCAGGTATCAACTATACTTCAATAAAAAGACAATTAAAAAAAAAAAGAATTTGGACACTGATGTTGGGAGCAGTGTGGAGAACTGAGAGGTACATATCTAACGCTCCCACTGATTCCTTGCTCCCTCCTAGTCCTCCCAGCACAGCATGACCTCGGCCTTGCTACCAGCTGACTGATCTATTACCTCCCTTTTCCTATCCCCTCTTGGGATGCTCTTGGACTCATCTTTCCTCCCTGCCAGCTAACTTCATTTCTAACTGTCATAATGTCACATACCTTCTGTTGTGAGTTTTCAACTACTTAGTCTCAAAACTGGAAAGACATATATGCAAACATAGAACTTCCCTTCAAAATTAAGGCTGTTCTAATAAGCATTGTGTGTAACTGCTTACCGTGCATGGGATTTCAGGGTCGAGCTCCCGGAACACGGATACCCAGTTGTCCTGACTGGAGACATTCCAGTTGGGATAGTCCACAAAGGTAGCCTGGGCCATTATCTCCTCCTTGTCATTGCAGAGGGTAACAGCAAGGTTTGCCTTTTCCCTGTAGAAATGATTAAAAGTGCACACATGACTAAGATTACCAAAAGGGAGACAAGGAGGTATCATTTTTCCCCCTTCTTTGGCTACTGAAGCCTAGCAACCACTACATAAGGTATGAAACCTCTGGAAGAGGTAGGAACAACATGGCAGCAACTTTGAGAACAGATCTTTCAGGACATCTGTGATACTAACTACATTTTTATTGAAAACTACATTTCATTATAAAGGTGTTATACTTACATGAAGTGTCCAATACCCTTCCCTTTGAGATTGGGGAAACTGACTGCAGTTTTCCTTATCCTCCATGTTGCCAATTCCACTGTGTTGGCCTAAACATATACAGTTAGAGTGGCCCAATGTCCATGATTGCCTGCGGCTGAGAAGGTCCCCAAACATGGGACCATTAGGGCTACAAATTCTGAGCAAACTGGGATGAGTTGGTCACCTGTGCAAAACAGTGAGGCTGAGAGTTCAGCCCCACCTCTGTCAGCCATCTCAGCCAATTTTTCCAAACCCTAAGCCCATGCCCCTGGGCCAATGGATTCTTACGGGATATGAAAATCTATCACCTGACCCAGCTGTAGAAATGGAGACCCTGAGGGGTCTGGTTTAAGCTAAGGCCACAGAGGAAGTTTAATAAACACAAGGAAGGGGAAGCGAGGGTCTTCCAACTCTTATTCTGGTGGCTATCCCAAAGGGACATCTTGAGATCAGGTCCTTCCCAACTGCTACCCTGTCATGTGGCCCGGCATGACAGAAAGAGTGCTGACTTAGAGACAGCATATGATTTACTACACAGAGAACCAACTGTATACAAATTGAGATGCAATTTTCACTTTTTCAACTGAGTGAAATCCACTGGTATCTTAAGTTGGAGGAAAAAGATGTAAAATGTTCCTTCAAAACTAAGAAGACAGCATGTAATTGAAGGAAGGGGAGAAAAGATAATGGACAGAGTAGAAAGTGCTATATGCTTTCTAGTTATATTTTCATCATAAAAGCAATGAATTGTGACTACAATCAAAACCAGTAAGTACTCACAAAAAGAGAAAAACAATTGGAAAAATCATCCTTAATACCACCTCCTGTAGATGACCAAACAGTGTCAGTATTTTGGTTTCTATCTCACCAGACTTCTCTCTTTTTTGAGAGTAATTATCAAATGAAATGTATTTTGTGTGTTTTTAAAAATGGAGGCACACAACCCATACTGTTTGTAGTCTGCTTTTCTCCCGCACTTGACAGCATATCATTTTACTAGATCCAATCACCAAACTGCAGTCTCTCACATTTGTGCACTTCCTATACTTATTTTCTTCAAATCAGTTCACTTTGGCTTAAATAAGACTATTTCAATAGGAAATGTACAACAAAATCACAAATGGAAAACCAGTATCCCTTGCCATAAATAAAACTATAAAAATATACAACATTTAGAACAAAAATTGTTCTTGCGTGTATCGAGACAAATCGCCTTCAGCACTATCAGAGGCATAGGCATCTTTGGGAAACACTGTGCTGGAGATGTCAATCTCAGCACTTACAGCCACTGTCCTCTCTCATAGGAAGCCCACTCTTCAGCCATGGGGGACTCCCTCAGGGTGCACCTGCCCCAAAGACCCCACCGTAGCCCTGGCTATCATGCAGAGAAGACAGTAGACTGCCCTCAGGTCCCAAGAATATACTATCCATACAGGGGATTCATTAACAAAAGGATGCAGCCTCCCAACCTCTCCATTCTGATTTGCTGAAGCCCTACCCTTCTTCCCACTCCTGCAGTGGCTCCCTCCAGCTCCTGGTCCTCAGGGTTCCTCTGCCAGAGGCTCCCAGAGCCATGACCTACTACTCCACAGTGATAGTCCTCACTCTAATCCAGATAAGAAAATGCCCAGGGAATGGGACCTGACAATGATGATGAAGGAGGAAGTGGGCAAGAGCTGGGACAAGGCAGCTGCCATCCCCTCAGGCAACAAGGGAAATGTGTTCTTGGAATCCCAATTTGAACTTGAAACACATTTATCCATGGGAACCTAGGGTGGTGGTTGGGCTCCATAGTACAATTAGCACAGTACTATACCACACAGACATTGTAGATTAAATAGACTTTTGTGGGTCTGCCTGGGAAGCCAGCCATGAATAACTTCGTTTCAATGGGAAAATGCACTTCAATTTCCAAATGGCCAAGTGCAAGAAAGTAACTTTTGTAGCATTATCCTTTTGTATACATAATTTCCAGTTCTTATTACCTCTTAACATTGTCCTCTATGGGACAGACAAAATTATTGTGAGAGCAAAGAGAGATGAGGAAAAAGGTAGAGGGAGGCTTGTTTTTAAAAGTTGGATTTAGAATTATTCTTTGAAATATGCCAAATTAAAAAAATACACCCACACACATGTATATATTTCACACAAAATACATTAAAGCTCAAGGATATTATCCAGCAAGTGAAATCAGAGTTGTTGTTTTTTTTCATTAATGTCTCATTTGTTCACTTGTTTAGAGAATTTTCCAAGTTCAGCCCAAATTCATTTTATTTAACTACACTTGATGGAAATCTTGGTGAAACTGTATCCCCATTTTCCACTTTATTAAACATCACAAGTGTTCCCCAAGCCTATCGTGGTTTCTGCCACCCACCCGCCCCCATGCCCCCCTGTCCTGTGACATGTGCACTTGATGTGGACAATTCTTTTGGCCCTTTTCCCCACTCATCTGCTATGCTGGATCTTCTCATTTTCTCCCCTAACATTTAGCAGGGTTTTTAGGTGAGGTCAGTTGTATTCATTCCTGTATCTGTGACTGAGCTGGCAGCTAATATAACAAAATTCAATAAACTAGAAAAGAAACCACCTGCTCTAAGCCTTGAGGTTGGCCTGGCAAAAGATGATGGGCCTTACCTAACATGAAAAATGAAAGACTGCATGTGCTGGATAGCAGCTATTTGGCAAGCTCCAGGACACTGATGAAAATGTAAATTTACTTTTTTTAAATTTTTTTTAATGTTTATTTATTTTTGAGACAGAGAGAGACAGAGCATGAACGGGGGAGGGTCAGAGAGAGAGGGAAACACAGAATCCGAAACAGGCTCCAGGCTCTGAGCAGTCAGCACAGAGCCCAACGCGGGGCTCGAACCCACAGACTGTGAGATCATGACCTGAGCCGAAGTCAGCCACCCAACCGACTGAGCCACCCAGGCGCCCCTCTTTTCTTTTTTTTTTTTTTTTAAGTAGGCTTCACACCCAGTGTGGAGCACAATGCAGGGCTTGAACTCACACCCCTGAGATCAAGACCTGAGCTGAGATTGAGACAGATGCTTAACCGACTGAGCCACCCAGGCACCCTTAATGTAAATTCACTTTTACTTCTAAAGATATGCTGGCTTCTGAGGTAAGTCACAACCTTTTTAGTTATTAGGATACGATTTTAACCTTAAAAAAAAAAATTTCACTACTCCATCCCACATGGTGTAAGTTATGCTTTTCTTATCTGCCAATTCAGAAAAGATACAAACACATTAGACATGTAAATTTGAGGTACTCTGACAGCCACTCCAAGACCTTATACTCTAAGCAGGGGTACAAAGCTCTTTGAAAACAACTGGCTATCAAAAACTTTCAGGTAATTAGTATGTGTTTGTGTGTAGGATTTGAGAAAACAGACTTGTGGAAGGTTCTTGAAAAAAAAAATCTGTAGAAAGGCCCCAATTGTAATCCCACCCACATCCCATATGCTATGTTCTGAATACCCCATAAAAGGATGGGCCCTTGGCAATTGATCACATGGGTCACTGGTGGTCACGTGGACAGCCAACTGTAACACACTTCACCCCAGGAGGGGCAAGTCAGACGTGCACACCTGCTACCAAGCTGGGGGATTATAATTTATTCACATGCAGAAGTTTATTCACGTGGTAAAGATTCAAGACTCATTAAGGTATACAGTGGCCCCTAACACTTGTTTTTCCATCTCAGAGGCAATTACACCTCCTTTTGTACCATGTTCTAATGCTTGTTGCTTTCTTTTAATGTGTATATGGAAGAGAATTCCACTGTACTCATAAAGCAATGCCTCATCCTGTTCTATGGTTGCTGAGTTGCTGAGAAAGGAAGGGCAGGAGAATAATAGAAAGGCTTGCCTCTATCTGACCCTGGTCCCTGCTCTTATAGGCAGAGCCAGAGGGAAGGGGATACAGCAGCTATGAGCACCTCCTAGGAGCTAGGCACTGTACTGCATTTAATAACTTTTTTTCACTGTCCCACTCACCCTATAAATGAAGTACAACTGTCCATTTCACAGATGAGGTTATTAACTGATTGTGCAAAACCTCCAGGCTTAGGGAGGTTTTGCACAATCACATGCCTAGTAGTGGATTTATTCATTAATGCAAAAAAATACTCACTGAATACATACCAAGTGCCAAGCTTTTTCTGGATCCATGGATACAGCAGAGAACAGGCCAAGATCCCTGCCCTCATGGAGCTGATGTTCTAATGGATGGAGGCAGGCCAATTAAAAAAAAAAAAAAAACACTAAACTAAGATGCACAGAATGTCAGGTGGGGACAAGTGCTGTGAAGAAAAATAGGGGAAAGAGGATGAACCGTGCAAGTATGTCAAGTGCAACGGGGACTACTCCATAACTGTAGGATGAGGCACAGATGTACCTGGGGTGCTCCAGGAAAAATAAAGGAATTCAGTGGAGCTCAAGGGAGGTGAGGTCAGAAAGGAAAAGGGTGGGTTCCACACCAGATCCTGGCAGGGACATGGCAGACCGGTGGAGGGTTTTGAGCAGGAGAACGACAGGATCCAGTTGATGTGAATGGTGCCGCTCTGGCTATTATGTTGAGAATAATTTGCTGGGGCAGGAGGGGGAATGGGTGAGGGCTGATGCCAAGGCGGAAGCAGAAACCAGAAAGGGGCAATAGTAACACTCAAGTGCACCAGGCTCGGATCGGACCTTGGCAAGAGAAGCGAGGTAGAAAGAAGAGCCCAGCTTCTGGATATATTCTGTAGGTGGAGCAGACAGCTTTGCTGGTGTGGGATGTAGGAGCAAGTTATGAAGGTGACACCAAGGTTTTGGTCCAAGAAAGTGAAAGGCTGGAGTTGCTAGAGTTACCGAGATGGGGAAAACATGGGGTGGTTTGGAGGCAGGTGATGATCAAACTAACGGTGAAGTACCTACTAGGTATCCAAGGGGTGACATCCACCAAGAAGCTGGATACATGAATTTGGAATCTAGAAGATTCTGTCAACAATGTTAGCTGCTTTCCACATTTAAGTCATAAATTCACCCAGAATTGCTTTTTTCCTTTTTTTGTATGACATGAGGTTCGTATTTACATTTATTCTCTTTTCCATATGGGTAACAAATTGTCCCAGCACCATTAATTGAATGGCACATTCTTTCCCCACTGGTTTGGTCATCCAGTTTTCATGTATGCATGGGTCTGTCTCTGGGAGCTCTGATTCCTTGGCCATTACCACACTGTCCCGATTACTATGTCTACCATGAGTCTTTAGTTGGGCTAATCTCCTCACCTTATTTTTCTTCTTTCAAATGGCTCTGGCCCTTTGCTCTCTCATATAAATTCACACACTTTGTCAACTTCAACAAACAATCCTAGTAGGATTTTGACTGGAGAAGAATTGACTTCTTTACAGTATTGAATATTCCTATCCAAAAACATGGTATACCTCTTCATTTACTTAGGTCTTCTTTGATATTTCAATAAAGCTTGATAATTTACCCCATAACATGCTTGGATGTGTGCTTCCTGGGAGGGAGGGGGAGAACCTCTGAATACTACCCTCCTTCTGAATAATACCTTAAGAGTACTTTCATTCTAATCACGCACCAACCAATTCATCTATTTTTGTTGTGTATTTTACCTAACTTATTTATATCATATAACTATTTATATTTAATATCTATATTAGATTAGTCATTATCATTATTGCTTTATACAAGTTAGATTTTCTTCTTAGATTTACCAACATATTTACACATATATTTGTTTACTTTCCTTCTTGTATCTTGGCCTTCCAGCTAAGAAATTATTCCTTTTGCCTAGAGTAAATTCTGAGGAATTTCCTTTATACAGATTTCACTAGTAAACTAACTCAGTATTTTGCTTGTCTGAAAATGCATTCATTTTCCCCTACGTATTGAAAAATTGTTTCACTAGGTACACAATTTACTTTGATGCTATTTTCTTCCAATACTGAAGACATTCTACTATCTTCTGGCTACCGTGCTTGCTAGTAAGAAATCACCATTAGCCTAATCTTCAATTGTTTACAGGCAATTTATCTTCTCTCCCTGATAACTTTTCAGATCTTCTCTTCAGATTTGATGTGTTGCTGTTTCATTATGATGAGCTGAGGAATTCTCTGTGTATTTATCCTGTTCGGGATCCAGTTTTCTGGATCTAAGAATTGGTGCTTTTCAACAATTTTGGAAAGCTATAGCTGTCAGCCATTATCTCTTCAAATATTGGCCTTTTCCACTGCCCATCATGTCCTTCTAAACGTCTGAATAGATCCAACTGTTAACTGTTCCATTCTTACTTTTTTGTCTGCCTCTTTGCACTGAATCTGGATATTTTATTGGTATTTGCCCCCCCTCCCCGCCCCATTTGCTACTTCTGTCTTCATCTGTGTCTTTTACAATGTTTAAGTCATCCAATGAGCTTTTAATTTTAACTATACTATTCTAGATGGTTTGACTTTTTTTTCAAATCTCATTATTCACTTTTTTGGTCTTTTTAAATGTAACTTTTCACTTTAGATGTAGTAAACATAGTTATTTTATATTCATTGACCGAACTCACATCTGAAGTCTTTGAGAGTCTGATTCTGCTGTATATTGTTGATTCTCACTAACGGTGCCTGTTACCTCGTATATTTGTGATTTTTGACTGCGAGCGTGTATCACTTACAACTCCATCTATGAGCATTATTTAAAGTCTGAGTTGAAGCTCCATCCTTCAGACCTGATTTTCATTATTTCAACCAGTTTCCTGGACACACTACTAATCTGTGACCACTTTTAATCTAATTCACCACTTTATTCCCTTTATTCAGTCTATCGGTAAATGAACATAGTCTTTGTCTGAAAATGGACTCATTATTTAGGAAGTTTTGAAGCTTTTCAAGCCACACAGATAATTAGCATGAAACTCAAATCAACACATGCTTACAAATTCTTGAAGGATTTGTCCCCCTTCATTCCATGCTGAAGTTGAAAAGGCTAGTTTCCTAACTTTCACACTTCAGGAGTGAGTTGATGTCTCATTCATCCTTACAATGAACAACCCAATTTTATACAAAAGGATCTAATACTTCCCTCCTTAGGTGGAGGGAGTATTTATCTTACATTCTTTGCAAAGTTGTCAAAACAGAAGCAGGAGATTTCTAGAATGTAGCAAAAATCCTCAAGGAGAAGGTGGCATTGACTCCTGCTATTTTCCTACAGTTTCTGATTTCATTTTGATAATGTTCTCTGTACAGTCCTTAACTTTTGGGTTGGTATGTGTGGGGTGTATCGACATGTTGTTTCCCTCCAGACGACATTGTTAAGGTTTTCAATCCACCAAAGTGCCAAAAAATGGAATAATTTCATTGATATATATAGATATTTTTTAAAGCATTTTATACATGTTGCCCTAATGCTCTACCACAAAACTGTGTCAATTCACATTACATTCATCAGTGTGATCACCAGAAACTACAAATTTTAATGTCTTAGGCTGGCCTTTGTTTAAACATTTCAGTTGTATTTAATATGAAGCTTTATAAAATTCAAAATACTTGAGCTGTTTTTCATCTTTTTCAATAAAAATAATAAGGAATAGATTATAGGATATTTATATTCTGGTGTTTCCTCCCCACCCACCCCCCCAAAAAAAAACAGAGAAAAAAAAATCTATGTGTATTTTGAAGCTTAGAGGAACACTTAATAACAATGGTTAAGAGCAAATATGGGCTTTGTTACTTACTAACTGCTTGACCTTCGGCAGGCCTCCATTTTCTGATCTGTAAAATGGGCAGGATAGTGTCTACCTCAGCGTTGCAAATAAGACAATATTGGCAAAACACAGAACCTGACAGAAAATAAATTCTCAAAACTGGCAGCTGATATTATTAACTTACCCCAAGATTCTACTAGTGGGAGAGGCAGTTGAGATTTGAACCCAAGTTTGCCTGAATCCAAAGCCCACGAGAAACCCTTTCATTTTGCAGGCTGTTATGGAACTTAGAGGTTGGTTGTTCCTGGAGATCTTCTGCTCCACAGGAATAGATTTTCTTGCTGCTCACTTCCTGATCATAAGCCCCATAAAGACAAAGGATTTGGGTCCCTTCTAGTGTGTGATAAAATTGATAAATATTCCTAGGTTACTTAGCTACATACTTACAGAAGATAGATGATATTTAGCCTCCCAAACAGCTTCTGGGTAAATTTTCTAATGAGGTTTTTGATACAATAAATATCCTGTGATTCTGTTCTTCGGCAATGAACCACTTCTACCTTTCCTCTTGGTGAAGTAAGTACTGACATTTTTTATCCTGTCCCAAAAAAACAGAAAACAGTCCACTGTTAATCTGAGATGACAAGCCCATCCAGTTACAGTACTTACAAAACTGGATGTGAATTCAATTTCCGTATGGTCAGAATGAACATGGTATTTCAGTACTGATGGGACAGTTTCCCCTGGGGGTTGCCTATGACGAACGACTGCCATTGCAAACCAGCCAATGTGTGTCTCTCCAGGAGAATGATGTTCCTGAGAATTGGCCCATCTAGAAATGTCTGCAACTGTACTCTTTGTTTCCAACAAAGCTGCTTTAAAATATTCTAACAATAGGATTGAAAAACATTGAAAGGAGTTATTACTGATTCAGAATCCTCTTTATTTAATTGGCCACCATGGCATGTGGTCAAGTTACAGGGGAAATACTGACAGCTTCTGCCCATGTTCCAAATAGAGTTCCCCAAACTGTAGCCCTGAAAAGCAACAGTCCTGAGAGATATTTTGAGACAAAAAAAAAGTTCTTTGGTCAATTAAGTGTAGGAAATGCTGCTTATGATGGCCTTCCTGAGAGACGACTATGCCCATAAAAGTCTTTGAGAAGTTCCATAATAAAGTATCTCCTTTCCCAGACTTTCCCACACCCTTTCTGAGAAAAATTTCTAATGACAGCAACATTGGAGAGTTTAATGTTCCAGAGGGACACTTTGGGGAATGCTGCTGACAGGAACAGCAGGCCACAAACTGATTCTCTTAACGTCTCAATATGTGTGTGTGTGTGTGTGTGTGTGTGTGTGTGTGTGTGTGTGTCTATTTCCTTCCTCCTTCTGTCTGTCCCTCCGTTCCTTCCTTTCTCCTCCTTTCTTTTCTCCTAGGGAAAATAATTTTATTAGATACTGGCCAGTATGCTCAAAACAGGCACATTAATTTTCACCCTGGAACCCTAGGAACAATATAGAGCACTCCCAACACCTCACAGCAGCCCCCATTTCACTCGCCCCTCTAAAGGTAACCATAATTCGGACTTCGATCACATAGATGATCTTGGCCAATTGTTGCACATCACATAAGTGCGATTACATAGTGTGTATGGTTTTCTTTCAAAACACAATGTTACATCGTGTGGCTTTTTGTTATTGCTGTTGTTTAGAGATGTCCTTGCAGTTTTCATGTGCCAAGGTACCAAAGAACTTGAGCACTGCAGGGGTCTGAGACAGCTCCTCCTTCATCAGATGAGGGAACTGAGGCCCATGAAGTGAAGTGACTTGCCTCAGGACACGTATGTTTGGTCAGAAACAGAACCTTTGGCATGTGCTTCTAGTCCAACTCCCTGTCATTCCCCCTGTTTAAGTAGCTTGCAGGCTGTCTCTGTGGGTGAAGGTCCCCCTGCCCTCACGGTCCACTGGTGTTCACATTAACTGCAGTTTGACTGCTCTTAACCATCAACACTCAGATGGGTAAGGGTGCAAGGTGTGGGGTCATGCAAGGGAACTTAGAAAGATAGCAGGTGGCAGCCAAGAATCCTTACCCAGTGGCTTTCTCCTTGGTGAATTCATACCACCCTCAACTCGCAGGGGCCTCCATTAGCCCCTGCAAAGCAAACCCAGATGCCCTACATTGTCCAAGCTCACTGAAACTGAAAAGAGTCCAAAATGCCAATTTATTCATTTACAATGGGAAAGTCAACAGCCAAGCAGTCTAGATGTTTCTGCAGCCCAGACAGTTAACAAACAAGTCATGTAAGCTAAATACAAGTCTGATTTCCTCTCCTTTGAGAG
Organism: Puma concolor; assembly: GCF_028749965.1. Lineage (NCBI taxonomy): Eukaryota > Metazoa > Chordata > Mammalia > Carnivora > Felidae > Puma > Puma concolor. The sequence goes on from NC_141669.1 coordinate 96,221,848, forward strand.
AACAAGGTGTGCTATCTGGCCACTTTTTTGCAGCCTTGGTATCAGGGTGGCTGAGATGAACTGGGGGCACATGTACTCTCAGCTCCAGCCTTGTGAAAATGTGAGCTCAGAATGACAGATCTTCACATTTGCAAGGGAAGAAAACCTTGATATTTATATAACATGTCCAAAATCAGAAAGATTGGCTCAAAATTTTCTTCACACTCTGAAGATAGAAATAAATAAACATTTCTTTAAGCTGGTTTAGCCTCCACCTGTGCCATGGCAAGGCCATTCATGCACTCTGTCCTCACAGACCACCACATGGAAAGCCCAGTTATTGGAAGGTGGTTTACATGGGGCTAAGGCCAAGAACATAGTCTGTGGAATCAGAGTACCAGGGATGAGACCCAGTTTCTATCGCCTATTAGCTGTGTAACCTTGAGCAAGTTACTAAAACTCTCTGTGCCTCAGTTTTCTTATCTGTAAATCAGAGATACTATACATACTGTAAAGGGTTTTATAAATGAGTTATTATATACAAAACACTGAAAGTAGTGTTTGACATGTAGTTAAGTGCTTGGTAAATATTAGCCATATCATCATTATTACTATTGAGCATGGACATTCTCAGGATTCAAAATAGTGGACATCAAGAAGTCACTCAAAGCTCCTAAGGTCTGGGGGAACTTCATCTACTGCAGAGATTTAAAGCCAAGGAAACCAGAGATGGGTAATGCTTAGGTGGCATCTTCCCAGTTTGCCTTGGCATCTCTACATTGTTGACACCCACAGGACCAATTGATCCCCTTTGCAAAGACACATTCTTTCTTAGATAAATGAACACACCTTTAATAAAGTGGCAGCTAAATTTTAATGACCTGACAACATTTCCTTTCTAAGAGGGCTTTACATAGCCTAGCTGCCATTATGAGCTGATTTCATGTTCTTTTTTTTTTTTTTTTTTTAATGTTTGAGAGAGACAGAGAAGAGTGTGAGCAGGGAGGGGCAGAGAGAGAGGGAGAGACAGAATCCAAAGCAGGCTCCAGGCTCCGAGCTCAGCACAGAGCCCAATGCGTGGCTCAAACTCAGAAACTGCAAGATCATGACCTGAGCCGAAGTTGGATGCTTAACTGACTGAGCCACCCAGGTGCTCCTGACTTCATGTTCTAACTCTAATGTCAATCTTTCTTAACATTTAATTTTAAAAAATTATTTTGAAATACAGCGATGCATTCTTCATTATACCTTCTCAATGCATAATACCTTCTCACTATGAAAAACATTATATGTATATATACACATACACACACACACACATATATATATACACGCATATATAAAAATATGACTGAAATCATGATTGTTTTTATTGTGGCAAAATACACATAACCAAAAATTTGTCATTTTTGCCATTTTAAGTGTACCATTCAGGGGCATGATGTAAGTTCACATTTTTGTGCAATCATCACCATTATCCATCTCCAGAACTTTTTCATCTGATATCCTGGTGTGAAATCCTTTTTTCCCAGCTGAAGTCTCCTCTCTTTGGAGTTTGGCATGTGTATAATTTCAGATAGTACCTTCTACCTTAAGGGATCAAACACACACAGTACACATTGGATGGGCACCATAGACCAGTAGGAAGATAATCCATGGAGGGTGTCTCAACAGAAGGCCTTCTCACTCCAAATCTGGGAGAAGCATTACCAAGGAATAAAATGATGGTATTATTTCAAAGGAGGCAATCAGAACCTGACTGACTACCATGTGAGCAATTAAACACTCAGTAATATTTTCCACAGCCCCTGTGAATGTGAAATTAGGTGCCTCCTACAAAGACGTGACATTAGTAGAGACAACAGATTTTCATATTTGCAAATATCTTTTACCTACTTTGGGTGGAAACAGACCTTAATAATGTCTAGACTCTTGTAAAGCTAGCCATAAATGTTGTCATTCCTGGTTTTGGTTTGAACTTAAAAGCAAAACTGGAAAGAGACATCTGTTTGTGAAACATGATGTCATAAGTTGATGCTACAAATATACAAAAAATTTGAATAAAATAAGAAAGTATAATTACAGAGCTGAGCTTTGGGGGAAAAGGAAACATGGAAAGAAGGAAGAGAGAGCAAAGGGAAATCCTCCACCCAGATGGCAATGACTTTGTGTGCAGTGGCTCAGGGAGCGATCAAATGTGATACAGGCCCTGGGGGCAAGAGTCTCAATTTCCCCCCATGGGGAGAGCAGGTGCCTCATTCAAAACTGAGAACTGAAAGTCAAACCATGTATACAACCTGGACTTTGGAGGGGCGGACCTCTCGGTAAATGAGAAGACTAAAAAAATGAACTTTACTAGCCTACGGAAGTGACAAAGAAGATTTCTCTACTGATAGCTCTGGATAGAAAACAGAAGAAAACAAAAATGCTGTGAGGAATCCAAATCCTAGATCAAAGTAGGTGTGCACCCCAATCCACACTACCTGTGTAGTGCGCAAGTCCCCAAGAACTTCAGATAATAGACTGTGGAAGACACAATGAAATAAGTATCTTTACAATTATTATAAATACATACAGAGAAAAGTCATGAGAACAGGTAATTATAAAAAAGAACAGAAACTTTAAAAATGGAAAATATGATCATTAAACTTTAAGCTAATTGGATGGGTTAAAAACATATTAGACAAGATTGAAGAAAATTAATGAACTGGAAGGCAGTTATGAAGAAACTATCTAGAACGAAGCACAGAGAAATAGAGAATATGGAAAGCAGTTAAGAGACATGTAAGACAGAAGAAAAAGATTATCTGTGTCTTAGAGGAATTCCATTAATGTCTTATAGGAATTCAAAAAATCGGGGCGCCTGGGTGGCGCAGTCGGTTAAGCGTCCGACTTCAGCCAGGTCACGATCTCGTGGTCCGTGAGTTCGAGCCCCGCGTCGGGCTCTGGGCTGATGGCTCAGAGCCTGGAGCCTGTTTCCGATTCTGTGTCTCCCTCTCTCTCTGCCCCTCCCCCGTTCATGCTCTGTCTCTCTCTGTCCCAAAAATAAATAAACATTGGAAAAAAAAAAAAAAAATTTAAAAAAAAAAAAAAAATAAAGAAATAAAATATTGTTTGAAAATACTGGCTATTTTTTTTTTTTTAGAATTGATGAAAGACCTGAATCCTCAGTCTGAGCAGGAAAATAAAAATAAATCCTGAATATATAGTAGTGGAATTACAAAACACTAAAAATAGAGAAAGCCTGAAAATGACTGGATAAAAGAGAAACTGCCTATGCAAGAATAATAATTAGACTAAGAGTATATTTCTCATCAGCAACAATAGGAGCCAGTAGTATATGGGTTGGCAAACTCCCTCTGCAAAAGGCCAGATGATATATATTTTAGGCTTCATGAGCCACATGTTCTTTGTGCAACTATGCAGCTCTGCTATTACAGCATGATAACAGCCAGAGACAATATGAACACAATATGAGCATGATTGTATTCCAATAAAATTCTACTCATGGACACTGCAGTTTGACTTTTCTATAATTTTAGTGTGTCCTAAAATATTCTTCTGGTTTTTTTCAATTGTTTAAAAATGTCTTTTAAAAAATTCTTAGCTTATGGGTCATACAAAATAGCCGATGGACTGAATTTGCCTTATGGGCTAGAGCTTCCCAACCACCAGAATAGTATCTTTAAAAAGGTAAAGATAAGCCGGGGAGCAGGGGAGAGCACCTGGATGGCTCAGTCAGTTGAGTGTCCAAGTTCAGCTCAGGTCATGATCTCATGGTTCGTGAGTTAAAGCGCCGCATCGGGCTCTCCGCTTTCAGTGCAGAGCCCACTTTGGATCTTCTGTCCCCCTACCTCTGCCCCTCCCCCACTTGCAGGCTCTCAAAAATAAACATTAAAAAAAAAACGTAAAGGTAAGGGTAGGGGCACCTGGGTGGCTCAGCTCGTTAAGTGTCTGACTCTTGATTTCAGCTCAGGTCATCGTATTATGGTTCATGAGATGGAGCCCTGAGCTGGGCTCCATGCCGACAGCGTGGAGTATGCTTGGGATTCTCTCTCTCTCTCTGCCCCTCCTCTGGTCACACGTTGTGTGCACACATGCGCATATGCATGTGCAAGCAAAGGTAAAAACAGCTATTAACCTAGAATTCTATGCCTAGCTAAACAATCATTAAAAGATGGAGGTTAAAAAAAGAAAATCTACTACAGATAGAAAGAAATTACCAAGGAATCTGATTGAAAGAACTCCTATAAGATGTAGTGGGAAGAATAAAATTAAAATCAGAGAGGAATGAAACGTAAGATAAAAGGCTGGAGAGAGAAAAGTAAACATGCAGGTGTATCTAAAGAAGCATTGATGGCAACAAGAAAAGTAAAAATGATAAATTTTGCTTAAAAAACAAAAACTGCAGGGGCGCCCAGGGTGGCTCAGTCGGTTGAGCGTCCAACTTCTGCTCAGGTCATGATCTTGCAGTTCACGAGTCAGAGCCCTGCATCCAGCTCTGTGCTGACATCTCAGAGCCTGGAGCCTGCTTCCGATTCTATGTCTCTCTCTCTCTGCCCACCCCACCTCCCCCACCCCCGTTCGTGCTCTGTCCGTCTGTCTCTAAATAAATAAATAAATAAATAAATAAATAAATAAAATAAAACATTAAAAAAAATTAAAACAAAAAAACTGCGTTAAATTACCAGACAATAAAAACTTGTAGGATGGAAGGAGGGCAATCAGAAATAAAACATTCTAAGGTGTTTATGTCTCTGAGAGGAGGCTAGAGATGATTAACATTAAACTTTGTTAAATCAGTTATGCATAATTACAAATTGAAGGGAAATTACTTAAGGGAAACATCTTTTTGTCTTAAAAGCTATTTGTTTATTTTGTTAGGTGACTTTATTATAGTGATATAAAATCACATTCAGTTCATTTAGAATTTGAAAAGTGAGATTACTTATAAATATTTAAATAATAATGTAGGTAGTACAAAGCTATGGAAAATATTTTTATATTGGTTACAAATGACTTCAGTTTGGGAAATCAGCTTAGTTTTTTTTTTTTTCCAGAATCACTTTATAGAGGTAGACATGATTTTTCTAGATACATAAAATACACACACACATACACACACACACACACACACATATTTAAAAATATTTTTCCTAAACACCAAAGGAGACTTGCAACTGTCAAAATTTCTTAACCAATGAGTTTTTCACGCCATGAAATCACATAGAGTAATCCTAAATGCATACTACCAAGTGAAAGAAACCAATCTGGAAAGGCTACATTCTATACAACTTCAATGATATGACATTCTCGAAAAGACAAAACTAAGGAGACAATTTTTAAAAAATCAGTGGTTGCAGGAGGCAAAGGGGGAGGGAGAGATAAATAGATGGAACACAAAGGATTTTTAGGATAGTGAAACTGTTCTTTACCATGCTATGATGGTAAATATAGGCCATTAAATCCCATAGAATCTACAACACCAAGGGTGAACCTTAATGTTAACTGTGAACTTTGGGTGATAATGATGTGTCAGTGCAGGTTCATCAGCTGTAACAAATGTACCACTCTGGTGGGGAATACTGACAGTGGGGGGAGGAGGGATGGCAGGCGTGAGAAATGGAATTCTCTGTACCTTCATCTAACTTTTCTGTGAACCTAAAACTACTGTAAAAGATAAAGTTTTTTTTTTTTTTTTTTTTTTTTTTTTTTTTTTAATTCTCAACCATTTTCTTGCATATAATTTTTCTGTTTTGAAGACAGGTCAAGAATTATACCACCTATCATTTACCGAGAACTTTACATAGATTTTGTCCTTAATTCTGATAAAATATATACTATTATTTTAGTCTCATAGTTAAGGACATTGAGGCTAAGAGAATTTACGTAATTATGACATATTCACAGAAAATTTAAACATCTGTTTATCTGACCACAAGGATGGCTTATTTGTCAGTACTCTGATGATTCATTTTAATTTTTTCTATTATCTGGCTTTAAAATACCTTCAGTTATTTTTTATTACAAGCCTTAAAGTTTATTTGTGCACAACTGTCCAGAAAGGAAAAGGACTGGACCTCAGAGACTACAAAGCCTAGAAGGCAACGCGGCGCCGGGCGACCTAGGAAGCCAGCAGCTCGCCCCCTTAGCATGCTGGGAATGGTAGTTTTCTGGCCGGCCTCTCTCCCTCCGCCCCCAAGCGTCCGGACCCGAGCTTTGTTCCCATTCCCCTTCCCTGGCGCCACGGTTCGACAGACCCACCCGTCCTCGCACAGTCATCCCAGTCTCGGAGACTGATTTGGGGTGCGTCCCTGACGCCCTGAATCCCGATCCCGCTGGGTGGCCAGCGCTACCCATCTCACCTGCAACTCTGCGATGCGGCGCTCAGAGAAGGACGCTCAGCCTGGTTACCACAGAAACGAAGTTACAACTGCGTCACGACGCGTGCGGGAAGTCAAAGGTCATACCAGCTAGTTCCGCTTCCTGTTCCGGGATCCCTGTTGTTGTCAGAACGCTTTGGGGTTCCGGCCAGCCTTCGGGCCTATTTTGGGGGTCCAGGTTGGCCTGAGGTCTGCTGCTGCAGCCATGGCGGCCTCCACCGCAGCCGGGAAACAGAGGATTCCCAAAGTGGCCAAGGTAGGCGACCGCGAGGGGATTTGTGGGAGGAGGCCCGGGAGAGGGGCTGTTCCAACCTCCGTGGGGCCTGCGGCGGGAGAGGGTGTGGTGCCAGGAGCAGGCCTACCCCGTGCGGGCCGAGGGGAAGGAGGAGGGGTCAGCCGGTGGTTGGGGACAGGCTTTTGTCACTCCTGAGCATTCCCGAGCCGTCGTGGCCTTCGTTTTGGGAGGTGTTTTTGTTGGGGAAGGAGTGGGGTCATTTGGCAGAAATTAGTGCGCTAGGAGCTGGGAAGCTATGATCTAACGCGGGCGACGAGCAGTGCTCAAATAAGACACGAGTTAGTGTAAAATTGCAACCTTGCCAAATGCTCTGCTGCAGCGTAGAATATGCCATGGAATAGTTGTGTGAGGGGTCTGCAGAGTAAACTTTGCCGGGGAAGTGATATTTAAGCTGACACTTGATGGCTGACAAGGAGTTAGCCCAGCAGATTGTTGAAGGAAAGAGAGGGCATGCGTTGTGTAGCGGCATTAAGTTAATTAAACAATAAATTTGATGTTATCTGGTATTTCCATGGGTGGCTGATACTTAGTGCTTAATACGTGACAGGCTTTGTCCTGAGCCTTTGCAGATGCCCTCACTCTAGTCTGTTTCTCCAACCCAGATGGCTCTCTTGAGCTTGTCCTTTACATACTCATTTAGACAATTCCCCGAGATAATGCGTATAAATCACATAGCACATTATCTGTGATTACATATGAGCTAGCATCATTTTGAGATTCCTCATGTGGCATTAAACAATTAATGTGTCTTATAATTCAATTCCATAAAATTTGATTCGTCACCAGTGGTCCAATAGAAATATAATGTGAGCTACGTTTGTAATTTAACTTTTCCTACAGCTACACTAAACAGTTAAGGGGCACCTAGGTGGCTCAGTTGATTAAGCATCCAACTTAGCTCAGGTCATGATCTCATGGTCTATGAGTTCAAGACCCGCATTGGGCTCTGTGCTTAACAGCTCAGCTCAGAGCCTGCTTCAGAGTCTGTATCTCCCTCTCTCTGCTCCTCCCTTGCTCGCTCGCTCAGTCTCTCTCAAAAATAAATAAATATTTTTAAAAAATGAAAAAAAAACAGTCAAAACAGGTGACATTAATTTAACTGTGTATTATCTTTAACTCTGTATCTCCAAGATATTGCTGTTTCATGTAATCAATATGGAAATTTTACTTCGATAGTTTTGTTTTTTTTCATGCTAAGTCTTCAAAATCCAGTTTATATTTTACCCTCACAGCCCATCTCTGTTTGGACTCACTGCATTAGCTCATGTCTGTTGTGTTGGGCAGTTCTAAGACCTCAAGAAACTTACAGTCTAATGATGGGAAGTTACTGAATATTATCTTTGATTTGAAATGCCATGAAAAACCAAACGCAACTTGAGACATTATCGTTCACCTGGGGCATTAATAGAAAAATTTTTTAAATAGAGGTTGTAACACTAGATAAGATGTGGCACACATCTTGATAAAACCTCTAGTGAGAATTTTACCTAAGGAACCTCAAAGTTTATTATTATACTAATCTAAAAGGGGACACTTGGTATTCTTGCTATCTTTTCTCTTAAGACTTACCTATGGCTTTGTAATAGATCCCATGCATAAGAAAGAAAACATTGTGTTTACTTTCATAGAGAAATGAAAACATGTTGTACAAAGAGAGCATCTGGTAATAATACTTAAAAAGTTCACACCCCCAAAAATATCTGTTTTCCTAACCTTGTGTGATGAGCATCTATTAAAAATGGAAACGTCTTCTGTCTTAAAAGGTGAAAAACAAAGCCCCGGCTGAGGTACAGATAACTGCCGAACAACTCTTAAGAGAAGCTAAAGAAAGAGAACTTGAGCTTCTTCCACCTCCACCTCAACAGAAGATCACAGATGAAGAAGAGTTAAATGATTACAAACTAAGGAAAAGGAAGGTCAGTCAAGGTGATACCTTCCAGTCAGTTAATAACATTGTCAGAGTTTGCAGAGTTCCTCATTGGTTAGAGAGGCAATAGCATAAGAATAGTTTATCGTTTCTAGCCCCATAAGTAGTGTGACTTCTGGTTACCAGATAATTGCATTTTGCTTAACTTTATAAAATATACCATGAATTATCTTTAAAAGTATAAAGAAATTAAATCCACCAGAGACATAATTTTTGGTAGTTTAAACAAAGAGGTGGTAGTTTAACAAGTGAAACATGTGACAGCTGTAAGGGGCTGGATTTAACCAAGGCCGCGTTGTGTACTCTACCACTTTCTGCAGTAGGATTTAAGACCTGGGAAAGAGCCATGAAAAGACTTGGGGATCTGACCTCCTTACCCTAGAATCCTCACTCTAGAGAGTAGTTTTAAACCACTAACCCTGTTGTATTTACTTACTAGTGATGTTTAAAGAGTGATGTATGAAATTTGGAGATGTTACTGAGAGGAGTGAAATAGTCAAAAACATTTTTATACTAGGAATAAGTATAGAGTATATTAAAGGATCAGTTAGTTATTATCAGTTATAAGAGAAGATATCAACAACTTTGCTAATAATTCTGTACATCTAAAGTTTTTCTCTTTGTTTGCATGTAAGACTTTAAAGAAACACTTGAGATTATAACCTTCGTTATGAGTTTCTTATTTCCCAAGGATTCCAGGATGTAATTTCTCCTAAATAACAACAAAATGAATAAATCTTTTTAGAACAGAATTAATGGAGTCACCTGGGTGGCTCAGTCGATTAAGTGTCGGGCTCTTGATTTCGGCTCACGTCATGATCTCACAGTTTGTGGGATCAAGCCCCATGTCAGGCTCTGTGTTGACAGCATGGTGCCTGCTTGGGATTTTCTCTCTGTCCCCCTTCTTTCTCTCTCTCAAACAAATAAATAAACATTTTTAAAAAAGAACAGGATTAATGGACAAATGAAGATGTCATTTTTACTTATTTTTCCCTTCAATTTGACCCTTTTATCCCTTCCTCTAGACTTTTGAAGATAACATAAGAAAAAACAGAACTGTGATTAGTAACTGGATAAAATATGCACAATGGGAAGAGAGTCTAAAGGAGATTCAAAGGTAAAATTACTGAGTGTATAGTTTCATATATAAAGATGTAAGTTAAGAGACAGAAAAGAAATAGGAAAAGGTAAAGCATGAGTGAAAAAGACTGTACCTCTGGTAGTAATTTTCTAAATTGTTCTGTGGAACCCTAGTGTCCTTTGAGGGGCCTCAGAGGCACTATGGTAGGAGAGTCCTGGGGGGACCACAGAGGAGATGCTCTAGGTGGGTGTCACCACCAGCACACACTCTACAGTCAGAGAAATGCAGTTTCTTCTGCTTTCTCTGTATTCGGATTCTTTTAAATAAAAATCGTTCCTCCAAAAACTGCTGACCAACAAAATACAAGTCACCACCTGGCTCTTCCTATTGCCCAGCCTTTCTGCACTCTCCTGGCATGGCACACCCACTGCCCCTGCCGTGCCTGTGTACTCGCCACTCCTGAGGACACAGTGTCTCTTTGCCCTACACTAGGCTCTTCTCTTCTGCCTGGAACGAGCACCCCTGCTCGCCCACCTTGGCTTCTGGAGCTTTCCTCAACTTCTCAACTCTGGAGTTACCTATTATTTAGCCTTTTGCACTAGATATTTTTATTCTCTTTTGCTTCCTGATGTAAAGCTTGATTATAACATTTACTATATTGCATTGTAATTACATTCATGTCTGTCTTTCTCTAAGAGTCTGTAGCTTCCTGAAAACCTGTCTTTTCACTTTTATATGCCCAAAACCTGGCTCATGGTGGACACCTGATAAAATAGCAGGGCACCGCAGGTGGTTTGAAATCGTTGCCACATATGTTGTGTGTGCTACTTTGACATTCTCCAAATCTGGCTTCTTAAGGGCTCGATCCATATACGAACGTGCTTTAGATGTAGACTACCGAAATATTACACTCTGGCTGAAATATGCAGAAATGGAAATGAAGAATCGCCAGGTCAACCATGCCCGAAATATCTGGGACCGGGCCATAACAACTCTGCCTCGAGTCAACCAGTTCTGGTAGGTTTCTCATCTACTGAAGCAGCTTTTTGTAAGCTAGAAAAGTTCTGCCTTGGGGTGCCTGGGTGGCACAGTCGGTTAAGCGTCCGACTTCAGCCAGGTCACGATCTCGCGGTCCGTGAGTTCGAGCCCCGCGTCAGGCTCTGGGCTGATGGCTCAGAGCCTGGAGCCTGTTTCCGATTCTGTGTCTCCCTCTCTCTCTCTGCCCCTCCCCCGTTCATGCTCTGTCTCTCTCTGTCCCAAAAATAAATAAACGTTGAAAAAAAAAAAAAAATTAAAAAAAAAAAAGAAAAGTTCTGCCTTTCTGTGCATTTATTTTATTTCTGTAGTTGTAATCGTATATATTTAGTTTACGTCCTACTTTTTCTTTAAACATTCTGTAAGTGCTTTTTCATGTCTGTAGTATGTAGTATGTAGTCATAATCACAATGTATAAAGCTTGTGTAATCAAAACTAAAATTTGGGTTGTAATCTTTTATATGTAAGAAATATCTTGTTGAACTAAGCAATTTTTTAAGAAAAAATTACCTTTTTTTCCTATGGTTCATCCTTGCAGATCTGTATTTTGATAAGAAACCATGTTCGATTTAGCTGTTGGGGAACATAAAGGCCTAAGTCTTCTTCACATTTAACAAAGTTAAAACTACAAATGCTGGAGATTATTTTCTTTCCCTAAGTCATTTTGACAATGACCCATATTTTTGGATGTTTTTATTAAAGGTACAAGTACACGTACATGGAAGAGATGTTGGGGAACATTGCTGGCGCCCGGCAGGTGTTTGAGCGCTGGATGGAGTGGCAGCCTGAGGAGCAAGCCTGGCACTCCTACATCAACTTTGAGCTACGATACAAAGAGGTGGATCGGGCCCGCACCATTTACGAGCGATATATCCTTCCAGCCAGTCCGAGTGGCGCTGTTACTGTCCTGGGTGCCACTCGTCCCATGGAGGTGCAGTCACGGTCTGGGCGTAGGGACAGTCGTTAATGTGGTCATGGTGTGGGCGCATGGACGGTCATTAACATGGGCCGGGAACGAAAGATGCAAGTTCAGCCAGCTTCGTAAGCTACGTATATATTTTCTAGAGACACAGGACAGTCCGAATAAAAGTTCGTAGTCTGGGTAATTGAGCTTTTTTCCAGTGAAACTTTGGGTTTGTTTATATTTTGGCGTTAATGCTGTGGTTCCTTGTGGAAAGTGACACACCAAGGCTCTGGCTCCTGTAGCCAGTCCTGTTTCTCCAGGGTTTTTTTCCTAGGTTTTTCTAGGGTGTTTGTCATTAGCAGCACTACCGGAGGCCCCGCCAAAGGATGGAGACCAGAGGGAAACAGAGTGTATTGCAAGAAGCTCTGCTCCGGGGCCAGCTGGATGGGTTCGAGTCCCTTCTCTGGCATGTGTTAGTGGGGCAGCCTCAGATGAGTCAGTTAACACTTCTGAACCTTGTTTTCTCTGAAACAAGAATGAAAATGAAATAGAATCTGCCAAGATTAGCTGTGTTTCAGGTTAAAATTATAATCTGTATAGGGTGGTGGGTAGTGTGTGTGCATGTGCCTGGTTTGTGTGTGGGTACGTGCATGCATGTGCGCCCGTGTACATATTTTGCTTAGGAACAGTGATTTGGTATTTGCAAATTAAGTGGTAAGAGTGACTTCAATGAACGTAAATACCAGGATAAACAAAAATCAACTTTAATATGTAATTTTAAGGTCTCCATTACCTCTGCACATTTTAATATCAGTTTAACGGAAGCTTTTATGACACTTGTTATGTGCCAGGCCTTGCTGGAAGCACTTTACAAATATCACCATTCAGTCCTCAGGACAGCGCTGAGCACAGGATCTACTTGAGTGTGCAGTATGGGAAATCCAGGCGGAAGTGGCTAAGCAGCGAGGTCAGGGTCTCGCAGGTGGTGGTAGAGGTGGGCTCAGAGCCCAGCCGCAGCTTCTGAGCCTTTGCTCTTAACATCATTGTCATATTTGAAGGTGTTACTACTTTGGAAGTCACGATTTCCTCAAGCAAGGTAGAAGAAAAATAAGATACATCCTATTAAGAAATAAAATGGTAATTTAAAACTTTCTTAATGTCAACTACATTTCAGTTAAAAAATAAAGCAAAACCTTTCTCTTCTGACTCTAGTTAGCAGTTTTGTTTTTGTGCTTTTTTTTTCTTAATCATTAATTCAAACATTAACATTACTGAGCATATAATACAGTAGGTGCCATTCATTGAGCACATTCTTTTGGTCCAAATCTGCTAAGAGCTTTATACCCATTTCCTCCTTTAAGGCCAACAGTCATCTAGTGAGGTTTGGTTGGTGGTCTTTTTCTCTATTTACAGATGGTAATGCTTGAGTCTTGGACAATTTAATGACTTATTCAGGATGGCATTGATAAACAGGCTTCAGGTGTTTCACTTCTCCACACTCACTTGTACCCATTACTGAAGTACTGAATCAGCACTGGAGGAAGTCGGGTGAACAAGACACGGCCCTCTCCTAGAGGTTACAGATTAGTGTTTCTTTGCCTTTGCCCATGTTTTATCAACCCTATCATTGTAGTTAGCGTTGTTGGGGGTTTGGGTTTGGTGGGTTTTTTTTTTTTAAGCCTCATTGTCTTGCGTAGTATTTCCTTAAGTCCCCTGAACTTGTTCTCGTGCACCCTGATGTTAAGAATTGGATCAAGTATGCCCGCTTTGAAGAAAAACATGGTTATTTTGCCCATGCACGGAAAGTGTACGAGAGAGCCGTTGAATTCTTTGGAGATGAACATATGGATGAACACCTTTATGTTGCCTTTGCCAAATTTGAAGAAAATCAGAAAGAAGTAAGTACACTTGAAGAACTCAATTACATTGCATAACAGCCTAGGAAACATGACTTATTGTGCACGCTGAGTTCACATCCATCTTACCCTTGGAAAAAATGTTTTCAAATCTCTAAAAGAAAACAGTATATGTTTGTGGCTTAGCTGCAGATTGGGAGCCAAGCGATTATAAATTGTATTAAACTGTCCTAATTGTGTTGTGCTTTGCTTGAAAATTAAGCTTTTGTATCAATGATAAGAATATTATGTGTAAACTGAGAATTCGTCATTTGGTCTCCACACTAAAGGGCTCTACAGGTAATAAACCTGGAAAACAAAAGCCCAGAGCGCTTAGAGAACAGAAGTTGAAAGGAAAACAAAGATTGCCCCACAAATAAGTCAGTTCTATTCTTATACATGGAAATAATTCTTTAAAGTAACTTAAATACTACAATCGAGCGAGATGCACTGAGGTCCAAATGCAGGGCCTTACACTTATCGTGATAAGGACTTCAGATCCTGTCCCAGGGCCAGTGGGAAGTGTGAAGGGTGTTAAGCAGAAGAGTGGTAGGACAGGATTTATATTCGAAGGAAAGTCTCTAGCTTATTTGTGGAGATCATATTGGGAAGAAGGTGGCAGAAGGGGAAGTGAGGAGGCTTTTGAAGTGGTCCAGGGAAGAAATGCAGATGGCTTGGGTGTAGGGAGGAAGCGAAGGGCTCTGTTGCAGAGACAGATGTGGCAGGGCTCGTTGAAGTAGTGAATGTGGGGAATGAGGAAAGGAGAAGAATCAAGGAGGACCCAGGAGGTTTGGGGCTTGAGCAAGTGCATGACTGTAGGTGTTGCTTACCAGGACTGGGAAGACAGAGGTATCCAGGTTTGGTGTGAGAAACAGGAGGTCAGTTTTGGACCTGTTTATTCTGAGATGCACGCTGACATCCGACCGACAACCTTAGGTAGACAGTATTAAATATGGAGCTCAAAGGAGAGTGCCAGTCTGTCCTGACTGAAATGAATACTCTCAACAAGAGGGAGAAGAAAAGTCTTTATTTTGGACACTTTGAGACCTCAGAATCTACCAAGCAATGTATTCTGTCATAATTACTTTCCACGTTGTGAGTAAAATGAGGATACTGTGTTGTAGAAATAATCATCCTGTCTGCTTTTAGTTTGAAAGGGTACGGGTCATCTACAAGTATGCCCTGGATAGGATTTCAAAGCAGGAGGCCCAAGAACTCTTTAAAAATTATACCATCTTCGAGAAGAAATTTGGTGATAGGCGGGGTATTGAAGACATCATTGTGAGCAAGCGAAGATTCCAGTATGAGGAAGAGGTGAAGGTGAGTGCTGGCATGGACGCTGAACTATGTGGGTAACTATAGCAGCTACAGTAAAGCGAGGGCTAGCAAGGGAGAGCTTGCAGGAATCATGCCCTTGGTGATGTGTCCCCAGTAATTGGCAGCTGTTTTAATAGGAATAAGCAGGACTGATGGAAAAGGCCAGCAAGCACAACTCAGGTTTGCTCTGCCACTCACATGTTGATTGCTGGTTGTGCACTGTAGAACCTGAGCAGAAATTGAGAATCCATTTGGGGAGTCTGGGTGGCTCAGTTGGTTAAGCATCTGACTTCAGCTCAGGTCATGATCTCCTAGTTCGTGGGTTTGTTCGAGCCCTGTGTCAGGCTCTGTGCTGACAGCTTGGAGCCTGGAGCCTGCTTTGGATTCTGTGTCTCCTTCTCTCTGCCCCACGTCTGCTCACACTCTGACTCCCTTTCTCCCTCTCTCTCTCCTCCCTCCCTCTCTCCCTCCCTCTCTCTCTCCCTCCCTCTCTCCCTCTTTCTCTCTCTCTCACTCACTCAAATTAAATAAACATTAAAATTAGGAATCCATTTGAACTCATTTCTGAAGAAGGAAGACTCAGAGATTTAGCCAAACTCAGAGATTTGAGTTTTTGTACACTCCCTTTTAGCTTAACTGCTTGAACAAAAAATGTAGATAGATAAAGTTCCATTCTCATCTCTTCACATGTAATGTACGGTTTTGATTTGAATTCAAGATCGTAGCATTTTCCTTTACCGGTCTGCTGTATATCTAAAATATTTTGCTTAGTCAAATTAATTAGGATATGGCCAAACAAAAGGCTGAATCTGGTGTTAAATGAGGTCAGCAAGATATGTTCAAGATAAATGACTATTAACTGAAAAGAGCAGGTGTCACAATTGTGACCATGGTTATAATTCCACTGTAATTTTGGGACACCTGGGTGGCTCAGTCAGTTAAGCGTCCAACTCCAGGTTTCAGCTCAGGTCATGATCTCACAATCATGGGATCGAGCCCTCCTCGGGCTCCTCACTGAGAGCTCAGAGCCTGCTTGGGATTCTGTCTCTCCTCTCTCTGCCCCTCCCTCACTCATGCTCACTCTCTCTCAAAATAAATAAATAAACTTTAATTCCCCTGTAATTTTAAATCTAGACATAATGATACGCAGTCACATATGTAAACAAAAACATTTATAATAGGCATTTAATTATTGAGTACTTCTCTTGGGGCTGGTGTTTGTATATGAAAGCAACCTTGCTCTGAGACACCTGGCTAATAATCTCCCCTCTATATTTCTTTTTCTTTTCTATTTATAAAATCTCAGTCATTTTTGTTTGTTTGTTTTAATGAGATAGGATGAGGAATCTAGAAAAACAGTTGCTAAAATATAAGAAGGCAATCTAGTGTCTTCTTTTACCCTCATGGAGTCCAGCAAGTGTAGCTCTTGGTTTGATTTTTGTTCATTAAACTTGGCATCTTTCTAGGCTAATCCACACAATTACGATGCGTGGTTTGACTACTTGCGCTTGGTGGAAAGTGATGCCGAAGCAGAAACTGTTCGAGAAGTGTATGAAAGAGCCATTGCCAATGTGCCACCCATTCAAGAGAAGCGGCACTGGAAGCGCTACATCTATCTGTGGGTCAACTATGCGCTCTATGAGGAATTGGAGGCAAAGGTAAAAAACGGAATCCCACATCAGCTGTTGATGGCTGTCTCAGCCCTGCGTGTACAGCTTGGCCACAGCTCAGCCACCGTGGGTGGTAACTGATATTTACAGTCCCAGAAACAGGAATTTAGTTTTAGGTTCTCAGCCATACAGTTACGTATTCTCTCTGTAACCTTTTAAACTCTGTATACCTGTTGTGGGTACAGGTAAGGTTTTTTTGTTGTTGTTCCGTCGTATGTTGTCTTTTAAACCTGAGGCACAAGAAGATTAGTACTTGGACTTGAAAGGGAACAATGAACCAGTCCTTAGCTTAATTTCATATCATACCCTGTATTGTCTCATCAGTAGGGATCACAGCTAGATTGCACATCTTTGTTTTTAGTAAAGATCAAGTGGGATTTTCAGAAATCAGTTGTGTAAATTAATTGGGAAAGATTAGCTTTCTACTGTGGAGACTATAAAACATCTTTGTTTCTTTGTGCTATCAGGCGAAAAGCCTTTCTACAGAGAAGCTCTCAGAGTTTGATGGCTATATTGTTGGTGATTCTTTAACCAAAGTTTGATGGCTAAAGGTAGTTCAGTTTTGATCATAAATGATTAAATCAGAGTTTGAAAATAGCAGCTTGCAAAAACATATTCAGTGTTGGGGGTATACATTTTTACTAATATCAGTAGAAAGTATTAGTAACAGACTTCAATATTTTGTGAAAATTTCTTATCCTAATACAGGATCCCGAGAGGACGAGACAGGTATATCAAGCTTCTTTGGAATTAATCCCTCATAAAAAGGTATGTTTGCTATAAGTGTTCTATTCCAAACTGTCGAAATCCTACTTCTGTTTCTCGCGAGTAATACTTACTGTTTGAATAGTTTGCTGTGCTAGGCTCAAGTGAGAACCGGGTATGCTCCTTGCCTCAGAAAACACCTTACAGTCTAGTTGAGAGGACAGCCTGTGTTGTGATAATACAGATAATATAGAAATTCATAGGAGGATGGAGGAAGATGCACATCCAGAGAGCACACAGCACGTGCAGGAAACAACAAACAGGTGTTTGTTGGCATCCGAGTGGACATATGCATGCCTGGGTGAACACCTGGTGCATGTTTTGGAAATGGTTGAGACGTTATCTCTGCCCTACTTCCCAGCATGAGAAACAAGTAGAGATCTTGGCTGAGTTACCTTCTAGACTAGAGGTGGTGTGTTCTCTCTGCTCACCAGCATACGCACAAAACACCAGGGGCTGCAGGACCATGCAGTGCAATAAAGTACCTGGATTCCTGTTTGTAACTTTTATGAAATAAACATCCTATTTGCTTAAAAACAAGAAAACACGTCTGTCTTTGCTCTGAATATGTAGGGAAATCTAATCGCATGTGGCCTTTTATTAAATTTTTGACATACTTCAGTGTCATTGAAATGACTCTCTTAGGTGTTTTGTGCTTTTGTTTTCTAGTTCACATTTGCCAAGATGTGGTTACTATACGCACAATTTGAAATAAGACAGAAAAATTTACCATTTGCCAGAAGAGCTTTGGTGAGTAAAGAAAGGATCGAGATGCATCATTGACTTCTATGAGAAGAAAATTAAATCACAGTGCCTACAAGTTGGACAGTTCCTACTAAGAATGCCACAGAATTGTTCTGCCTTTATAGCCTGAGACATGTCAGAAAATGCATGGCCTTTGAAGAAGGATTAGGTGAAAATGTAAATTAATATTGGAAGCTTTATCTGTAGCTCCCAGTTACCAGATCTTTACTCAGACTGGAAAGATCTGATCTTAGTTCACATTAGGTCTTAAATCAGCTCTTTAATAGACTGATGTGCAAAATTCAGGGGTGTTACATGCACCTTCCTCTTAACAGTTATTCTGAAGTGTCTTGATAGGATTAAATACTGTGTATAAATGCAGTTATCCTTCTACTAGCCACTCTTGCCCTGGCTGTGGGCAGCAAGGCAGATTTCATTCTATGATTACCATTTCACTTATGGGACGTTTATCCATTTGACGTCCATATTCCCTACATGCTCCTGAGGTACTAAGTAAAATCCAGAGTACTTGTGCAGACAGTTCTGAAACACCCTCTTGCTGAACAGGCCCCAATGGGCATAGGCCCTCTTGACTGGTGGGGGAAGTAGAGGGTTTCCATTGCCCTTCTGTCAAGAACCAGTGTGGACATTGTGATACCACAGAGGGAAAGAGTGGCTTGTCATGTTCTTCTGAAACAGAGAACAGTTGTTGGGATAGGTTGGTGATGTCTGTGCACAGATTGAACCCACATATCCCAGTGATTTGGTCATTTTGTTTTCCAGGGAACTTCCATAGGCAAATGCCCAAAGAACAAGTTATTTAAAGGTTACATAGAATTGGAGCTGCAGCTTCGAGAATTTGACAGATGCCGGAAGCTTTATGAGAAGTTCTTGGAATTTGGACCTGAAAATTGTACCTCTTGGATTAAGTTTGCAGAGTTAGAGACAATCCTTGGTGATATTGAGAGAGCCCGGGCAATCTATGAGTTAGCCATCAGTCAGCCACGCTTAGACATGCCGGAGGTGAGGATCTCGAGTTGAATATAATCTTTTTTTAGATACTTCTCCAGCATTGCTTTAGATAACCATCTAAATGTGTGTGCATTTCACATTATAAAGGTAAATTTACTTGTAGTCTTGTCTGCTCAGATTAGTTCTTTCTGTGTGGGAGATAGCAGAAGAAGGATTGGGGTGAGGGGACCCTCAAGTAGGATACCAGGGCCCAGAACCCCATTGTGACACCAGGATGAGTTGGGATATAATAGGGTTTGTGACTGGCTCTCTGCCTCCTTTCCTCAAACAGAAAGCTAACTAAAGGGATGGAAACAGGCAGCAGGCAGCCCCATCTGGAGAACTGGAAGTTGAGACTGCACATCCCCAGATTCTCCTAGCACAGTTTTGCCCAGATCAGGCCAGCAAAAGAAGCTGTATGTAAAGCAGGATATTCCTGGAATTACTACTGCCACTGTTCTGCCTGCCACAGGACCTGAAATCATCCCTTCCATATTTAAACTTGAGCCACGAGGTGGCGCCAAACCACAGCTAGCACCATGTGAATCTCCCAGGAGCCACTGAAATCACCCAGCCCTTTTATTAGTCTTGCCCTAATGTGACTCTGCATTTTATGGCTTGGGCTCCACCAGCCGCACTAGGTCAGGGCCTTATGTGTTACTGGTTCCATCGGTTGGCCTCAGCTCCCAGGCATCCAGGCTACATGTGACTACATCCTTGTTCCCTGACAGGCCGTACCTAGCAGGTGGGCTGCTGCTTACTGAATAGTTGTTGAAGTGAATTCAGACATATGAAGGAATTTACAGTGGAGGTAAGAACAGTATATCCTGGCCTAGGCATGTCCCTGGCAACGTCAGTTGTATGTGACAGGATCTTGGCAATGTCTGGGAGACTTGGCAAGTCTCTGAGCTTTTTGTGGTAAGTCCAGCATTTGAAAAACTCTGAAAGAGAATCCACAAATGAATCCAAAGCCTTTTATCTCATAATGTAGAATTGTAGCCAAATTTCAGCTTGTAAATGCCAGTATTTTTATTGTGTCCACATGCTGCCTAGTCTTTAATTGTTCATAGAAATCCTAGGTTTCTGGATGTCCTAGGTTGGAGTGGCAGTTAAGCTCAGCTTTGGCTAGGGACATGTTGCTCTTTAAATGTCAAGACTGACTAAGTTCTCTTTATTAGGTGCTTTGGAAATCATATATTGACTTTGAAATTGAGCAGGAAGAAACTGAAAGAACACGAAATCTTTACCGACGATTGCTTCAGCGAACACAGCATGTCAAGGTATCCTGCACTCTGTCGATGATCTTTGATTTTGCTTAAATCAGCAGTCCTGAAGGAGATACTTTATTTCTGTGTTTTAAGTGTTCTGTTTTGGTTTTGTTTTTAATGATTTCCTTGCTTTTAGAAGGTGCCCGTGAGTCTCAGAGGACTTTGCAATATAAAGCTTATACCAAGTCAGTATTTATACTGCATGGGAATAACTTCAGTATCACAGGATTTAATAAAAAGTTCAGCTCTTTTCAGGATTTTAAGACTCTTTCAAACTTACTTGGATATAGAAGCAGACTGCTTCAGCATTATTGAAACATATAATTAGTGTGTTCTTTGGAATCCTATTAGTATGTTCAGATATCATTAACTACAAATTCATGTTATTGTTACTGCGTGAATGTTTTCTGGGTGACATGGTTATTAATTTGGTTCTATAATAATTTTTCATAAGGTATGGATCAGCTTTGCCCAGTTTGAGCTGTCTTCAGGGAAAGAAGGAAGTTTGGCTAAATGCAGACAAATTTATGAAGAGGCTAACAAAACCATGAGAAACTGCGAAGAAAAGGAAGAGAGACTTATGTTGCTGGAATCATGGCGAAGCTTTGAAGATGAATTTGGAACAGTATCAGATAAGGAGAGAGTAGACAAACTCATGCCAGAGAAAGTCAAGAAAAGAAGAAAGGTCCAGGCTGATGATGGGGTAAGAACTGAGCCCTCGGAGCTGGTCATCTCCTGTCAGATGAGCGAAAATGCATCTGACTTTGAATTTGTACTTTTATGTGCCATTTACAAGAGACAGCCTGGAGTAGAAGACAGTTGTAGTCTGGCTACCATGGAAGCAGAGAGCAGGGTGTATGGTCCACCCAAGGCTAGAGAATAGGAGACAGTTGGCAAAGGCCTCTTGGAGGTTGTTGATTCCAGGAACTGCATGTAGTGTGGTATTTCTGGAACATTAAGCAGGAGGTCAGAGTGGAGGGAAATGAAATTCAACTTCTAAGTCGGACCCAATCCAGAGGCTTTGCAAGCTGTAGGCAGACGCTTCTGCACAAAATGACACGCCCCAGTAGTTGGCATCTCCCGCAGGCATACTCGAGGAGCTTAGATTAGAGGAAATCTGTCGGGAGGCTGTTGTAAGCAAGTGATGGTACAGGCTGGAACTACAGTGACCTTTAGGAAGCCAAATCAGTGACTGACTGGAGATGGGCAGTAAGGACAGGGAGTCGGAATAGTGCACAGATTTATAGCTCTCAC
This sequence comes from Puma concolor, assembly GCF_028749965.1. NCBI lineage: Eukaryota > Metazoa > Chordata > Mammalia > Carnivora > Felidae > Puma > Puma concolor. Next base: position 96,243,376 of record NC_141669.1, read on the forward strand.
TACCAGGTAAACATGAAGTAAGTCTTTAAAAATTTAAAATCTTAGAAGACTGAAAGATGGAGAAGGAGACACAGAGTATCTTCTTGATTGACTACAGAGGAGCTGTGCTTTGATCTTTAGGATCTTCTTCCACTGGTTTTTAGCTGTCCACGAGCTCCCCTTGCAGCAACACCAACCCCACAGCTACTCGTTCACTCCCGATCTTGCAGGCCCAGCCCTTGTTCTTGCTGTGATGGGCTTTGATGTTGTTTCATAAGATGAACATGAGATGAATTTGAACTCTGGGTTTGGCAGTGAAAATTCTCCACTTTAAAGTAACTGCAGTTGGGTATTTCAGCCATGTGTTGCCTTATCTTTTCATTGTTTTACTTTTTGTCTGTAGTCTGATGCAGGCTGGGAAGAGTACTATGATTACATCTTTCCCGAAGATGCTGCCAACCAACCCAACCTCAAGCTCCTGGCCATGGCCAAACTTTGGAAGAAACAGCAACAGGAAAAGGAGGCTGCTGAGCAAGACCCAGATAAGGACATTGATGAGAGTGAATCCTGATGTCCTTGTTCATATTGAGAAGTGTGTTACTATTTTTATAAATTAATAGTTTGGAACTGTTGTGACTCCTGTAAGTTTTTGTATATTTCACCAGTAATGAATTGATTGGAATCTTTGATAGCTACTTTTTGAATAATTTTTAAAATGCTGTTGGCTTAGGGGTTGCAAGTAATTTTTATAACTGCTGGATTTATCAGTCCAAACATTTGTCTACATCATGCATTAGGAAATCTAATTGAGGTAATGCTTAGCATCTATTTTAGATGGACCTGCAGACTTTTGAAAGTCTTTTTCTAGTTTTCAAGTTATGTTCTACAGTAACTTGTAAGGTATGGTTTTTTCATGCTTGTCTTCATAAATATATTTCATGCACTCATCTGAAACCTGTAACTTTTTCCTGTCTTCAGAGTTACACAGACTTGAGTTCCATTCCCAGCTCTGCCACTTAGTGATAAATAACTGAACCTTTATTTTTAGTTTCTTTACTCATAAAATGAGCTTCTGCCACTCATTTTGAAGATAAAATTAGAAAAGGAACATACCTGGTACATAGTGAGTGTTAAGTGTTCATTCCAAGCCACTTTCCTAAATCCCTTCCTTCTGTCCTTGTAGAATTGAATGTGCTTGAATTTAACATCTAAACACCCTTGGCTTCTTAACAGTGGCCATTTTTGCTACCTGCTTTTGAAAACACTAGTTGGGAAATAATTTATAGTTAGTGTATTTCTGAACAAGGGTTCTTTACCAAGAACGTTTTAGTCAGATTTCAGTTAAACTGTAATCTGTTTTCCCAAACTGGTTGAGCTCTGTATTGGCTTAAGGAATAGTGAAACGTGCTGTGAAAAAGTGTCCCCTGCTCCAATAAATTTGGGAAATCCTAGATTAAGTGTTAGGTCTTATTAATCAAATCTTTTTGTAGTTCAGCTTCCCAGAGCCTTGTAAATACTACTATACCTTTTGAATCCCCAGTAGCAATGCTGGCATGTTCCCCAACCTTACTGGACAAGGCAATCACGTCTGCCTAGAATACCACAATTTCTAGTATGCTATTATAGAAAGTAGCTACTGTAAAACCTGATGCATGTGATTTACCCTTGGTTTAGAACATGTGAGAAACAAGGTAGATAACCAACTATGATTCTAAAAAAGAAAAAGCAGAGATGGTAACATATTTGCGGACACATTGCTCATATCCTCAAGCAAATAATATGTGCCTTAATCTTATTTTCTTTAATCTGGCCTGATTTCTCAAGCCTGCTTTTTGTTTTGTTCAGTGCCTGAGCTATTTGACTAGAATTGTTATCTTCAAGAATATTTTGTCACCGGTAAAGGCAATTGGCAAATTTATTTACTTAATTGGGTAAACCTATTAAATTTGCAAAAATTTCACCCAAAGGAATAAAAAAAGCTAGTCTGTGTATTACTAAATTTTATCTTGAAAATAAGCTAGTGTTTGAAGGGAGAATGTAGGACTGTCAGGGTAAAAGACAAACGTGTGTTCAGTCTCACTGCTTCAGTCACTGCACCAGTGTCACCCCAGCTGCTGGGTATCAGATGGATTCTGACTATGGAGTCCTGAGGTCTACTTGGTGAGGAGGAACATTTGTGATTTTAATACCCTTTGGCTAAGTGCAGTCAAGGGGTAAGATGAAAGGTCAAAATGCTAATATAAGTGACTAGAGTCTTCTACAATTCTTTCCTGTTTATGCTGCATGCTGTTCTTATGCTTACATAAGCTGTTAGAACATACGCTGTTCTTATGCTTCCTGTTCTTATGCTACATAAGAACAAAATTGGTCATGTTTCCAACGTCAGCTCATAATACCACTTTCTGATTAGTGTAATGCATGAAGGAAAAAGTTACCTTCTCATGGGAGAAACATAAAAGATTCATTTCTCTTACTCTCAACTCCACCAGAGTAAGTCCTTTCAGAGGGAAAAACTGTTTAGTAATCATTTCTGTGGGGTTTTCTTTACTTCTGTTCACTGGATATTTTCAGATATTACAGCTGAAGAAAACTATACCTGAAGGTAAGTGGTTGGCCCATTACATAGTTTCATGGCCTTTAAGAATTAGAAACTGCGATGTCATTTTATATTTTGAAAAGGCAGGATTTAAGCAAAGTAGTGTGAGAGGAGACAAAAGATGTGGGGCTAACACTATCAAGTATCTGGGAAGAATTTACTATGCAATAAGAAGGATGCGTACATACACTGGGCAGGAATTTTCACGTTTGCTTCTAAAAACATCCGACTTCAGCTCTGGTCATGATCTTGCAGTCCGTGAGTTTAAGCCCCATGTCAGGCTCTATGCTGACAGCTCAGAGCCTGGAGCCTGCTTCAGATTCTGTGTCTCCCTCTCTCTCTGCCCCTCTCCTCCTCATGCTCTGTCTCTCTCAAAAATAAACATTAAAAATTTTTTTAATACAATTTTTAAAAAATAAGGCTTTATATGGAACAAAAGAAATATCATATCCTAAATGATAGCCTTTCTCAATCCAGACTGAATTTTATAAATGACCAAGTTTCCAGAACACATTCATAGGGTCAACAATGCGTTTTATTATACATTTTAGATTTATACATTTCATATATGCTTTTAAAGCTTCAATTAACAGATAATACAAAATAAAAAATATGTATGCAGCAGTGGTTCTCAGGCACAGAATTTAGGAGGAGACTGGAGCAAGTTTTTCCCCTTAACATATAGTGAATATTATGAACCAAAATACTAAAATGTTTCCATCTGACCTAGCTGCCTTTTTGACTGAATTTTATTACAGTGAACAGCTTTAATAGTTATGATATTGCTAACTGGAAACAATAAGACTCAAATTTATAACCTGTATTTTCTTGAAATCTGCAAGACCTAAATAATTACTTTTCTCCTAATAGCGCTCCGGGATCATCTAATGAAAACAATATTGTCCATAAAATATCTGGAGCATCAGCCTAAGAACCACTGCCCATGGTTATTCAATGTCTTCAGGCCTCACAGGATGAGGTAATGGTATGATGGATTTCTTCTCAGTGTCTCTGGAAAGTGCTTTCCTCATATCTGTTAGGAAGCAAAATTTAATGTAAATGCCCAAATATCAAAATATATGAAATCTGAAGGGTATACATATGTAAAGTTCCCATAAAAGGTTTGTCCCCTAGACCCTGAGAGAAATGTATTTAAATGAGACTCTTAGTCATAAGTACTCAGCTCTTCACACGAATGTTCTTTTGTGAGAATCTGAGTAAAATTAACATACCTGTAACATAATAAAACAATTGATAGTAATTAATCATTGGTTAGTCAATGTAAGCTAACCAATGATAGGTTCATAAAGGAGTTAAGGGAGATTTAAATATTAGATAATGCTCAAATTAAAATATTAAGTCCAACAAATATTCTTTTAAATTTACTAAAGTAACTATTTCAGTCTGTAGAATGAATGTAAATGTTCTGGTGGCTTCTTGGGGATACTGCCACGGAAGGGAGCTCACCATAAGCGTCCTCGTCAGGCTCCCCATTGCTGGCTGAATAGTACTCTATGACTGTCCTGTATACGCTGTAGCCCAGCTGCTTGTACATGTTGACTGCAACCTGGTTAGATACTCTTACAAAGAGATCAACAAAAAATCCACCCTTTCTTTAATTTAAAAAAAAAAAAAGGAAAATGTTAGAATATGAGGAATTCTAGAAAATACTTATTTTTAAAAACAACACTTGTTTTTAGTTTGCTTTGACTACCATTCATAGAATGGTAGTAATAGAACCTTGCAGCTGATTTACCTCATACCAATTTTTACTTCTGAGGATTTATGACAATTATCTCGCAGTACAAAGAGATGAGTTTCTTTTGCATACTGACATTTTAAAACCTAGATTTTCTTAAAAGACAAACTTAAAAAGCATTTTTAAGCCACAATTCTGTCTTAAATTACTGTGTATTTTATATCATAGTAATTGACATGCTCATTTTATCAACTAGCGATACAATACTTTCACCCATACGTGCAAATTAAAGATTTGAACAACAAGCACCCATGTGGCCATGGCCCAAGTGTAAATACGGGACACTGGTTGCCTGACACTGGCAGCCATGAAGCCCTCAGTTTTCTCTGTCAGTGACAGCCACCTCCTTTACCCAGAGGTCCTGACTCTTGTGCTCATTAGCTCCTTGGTTTTTGCTGTAGATTCACCACCTACTATAGCTTTTCCTATTTTGAACTTTTATCCTTTGGTGATTTGCCTCTCAGTAAGTGGGAGTCAGCCTTGGTGTAGCTGGGATCTTATTTATCTTCCCTTTGTTTAGCATCCCATTGCATGGATGGATATATACTACAGGTTGCCCATTCCCCACAGATAATCCGGTTTTTACTATTACAAACTATGCTGCTGTATTTTTATTGTATGTCTCATGGTATAGTACAGTCTACAACTAGGGGTGTGGTCACTGGCTCATGGGGGCATCTTCAGTTGCTTTAGTTAATGCCCATTTCCCAGTCAGCTTATACTCCCAGAGGAGGGGAAGACTCCATTCCTACAGTACCACGGCTTGGTTTATCAGACACTTTTATTTTTGAAAATCTCTTGGGGCGCCTGGGTGGCGCAGTCGGTTAAGCGTCCGACTTCAGCCAGGTCACGATCTCACGGTCCGTGAGTTCGAGCCCCGCGTCAGGCTCTGGGCTGATGGCTCGGAGCCTGGAGCCTGTTTCCGATTCTGTGTCTCCCTTTCTCTCTGCCCCTCCCCCGTTCATGCTCTGTCTCTCTCTGTCCCAAAAATAAATAAAAACGTTGAAAAAAAATTAAAAAAAAAAAAAGAAAATCTCTTAAGTATCGCGGGGCAATTTTAATTGGCATTTCTCATTACTAATAAGGCTAACTGTATTTTTGTAGGCCATTTAGATTTCTCATTTCGTACTGTCCTTACTGGTCTTTCACACATTTTTTCTCTCCCCGCCCAGCTGTAGTTCTCCATGTATTATGAATAGTTGACATTGTATAAATGATTACTGCAAAATTTTTCCCAATTTGTGGCCTGACTTCTTATATATCTTTTGATGAACAAAGTTCTTTCACTTCAATGAAGTTGCAATATGAACCTCCTTTACAGTTAGCCTTTTTATGGTTTAAGTTCTTTTTACCCTGAGGTCATGGATGAACTCTCCTCTATTATCTTAAAATGGGTAATAGTTTGCTTTTCAAATCTAGGTTTTCAATAAATCTGGAATTGTGTATTGTAAGGTAGTAGTAATCTGGGAAGATTTTTTCCCATGTGGCTATCTAATTGTGCCACCATCTTTACTGAAGCGTATCCCTTCGTTGCTGATCTTCAGTTGCCTCCTCTGAGGTATGTCAATCCATACATTCCTGCATCTGTCTGCCAGTTCTTTACACTAGTCTAAACTAGTACTCCAGCACTAACACACAGCGTACTCATTACAGCTTGATACCTGCAGGGGCAAACCCGCCCATTTTGTTGCTCAAGGTATCTTGACTCCTTCCATTCCCCTGGTAAGTTTCAGAATCAACAAGTCCCACAAAAAGGACTTGAGATTTTGATTGCCGTTACATTGGCTCTGTGGATCAATACCAGTTTAGCCTTCCGTGTTACTACAGGTGGTTATCTCTCCACTTAGGTCATCTTTACGGTCTCTTGGTAACGTGTTAGAAAGTTCAGAGACCTCTAACAGAGCTTTTGTTAGATTCTTCCAAAGGGCTTAATGTATTGATGCCATTATAACTGGCATCTTTTCCTAAATTTTACTGTTTTTATAGAAATGAAATTGAATTTTATACTGACTATCCAACAACTTTAACTTTTATTCTAAACATTTATTTGTAGCTTCTTGTGGTTTTCTGTTTGTACAATCTTAGGTGTATAAAAATAAGAGTTTTGGTTTTTCTCAGTTCTCATATATTTTTCTTGCTTTACTGTGTTGCCTAGGATTTCCAGTAAATTACCAAAAAGGGGGTAACTATAGGCATCCTTCCTTGTCCCAAATTTCAAAGAGAAAGCATTCAATGCCTCATTGCTAATATTTACTACAGGTTTTTGGTAGATACTCTTTTTTTAGGTTATGAAAGTTCTCCCCTTCTATACTAACACTTTTTAATCAATTGGATTTTATCAAAGCATTTTCTGCATTTACTGAAATAACAAATGTTCTTAATATGGTCCAACAGATTCTCACATGTTAAAAACAACCTTCCCCTGATATATCATCCTTTTTTATGAATTGCTGAATCCATTTTGCTAAGATTTTTCTGGGATTTTTGCATCTATAATGAGTGATTTTTTTTCAAATTTTCCTTCCTCATATTTGTCAGGTTTTATCATCATGGTTATTCTAGTCTTAAAAAAAAAAAACCAACACTGAAGAACGTTCTTTCTTTGTGTAAAACTGAACTTATTTCTTAAATAGTTGGTAAAATTTACTAGAGAAGCCTAACATTCTGTAAAGATTTTTAGGTACTGATTATAATCTGTTAAGGAAGGGGGTCTGCCTGCAACCTATTTTGGTAGACTTCTCAAACTAAGGACAGTTTTTTAAATTTTGAAAGAGTGTTTAATACATACACATACACACACATGAGATATTAGCTGGCCTGTAAAGTCTAGGTATCTATCTGGCTCAGAAAAAGTGCTGACACTTACTCTATACCCTTAATTTCTAATCATTCTAGCAGAAAGCATGTTTCAAATTTCTCATTATGGTAATGATTTGCTTTATATTCTTTCTCCTTGTATTTTTATCAATTTTCTCATTTTTACCTTGTCACCGTGTACATAAAATTAGTAATTATTACATCTTCCTGATACATGAAATCTTTTACCTGTTATCCAATGACCCTTTTTTTCTCCGTTAATTATTGAACTTATGTGACTATTGTTAATTTAAGTACACCAACTATCTTTTGGTTAGAATTTTACATGACAATTTAAAAAATTTCTTTCAATCTTCCTGTATGTTTTTTACACATATTTCCTGTAAATAGAATATAGTTCTGACAGTCTTTGTCTTTTCAATTTTATTTGGTTTTACTGTTGTAAGACGACTTTAACATGAAGTTTTCCCTTAATAAGTTTTAAATGTACATTTTTTAGTATAGGTAAATGTTGTACAACAGATTACAGAGTTTATTCATCCTCTTTAGCTACAACTTTATGCTTACTGATTTTCCCCCTGCCCCCCAGTCTCTGGCTACCACCATTCCACTCTTTGATTCTCTGAATTTACCTGTATTAAATATCTCATATAGATGGAATCACACAGTACTTGTCTTTCTGTGACTGGCTTTACTTAGCATGTCTTCCTTTGTCTTTTAACTAATTAGTCCATTTAGTGTTGTATTTACTGATTATATCTGGATTCATAGCTACCATCTTATTTCATGCTTTTTGTTTTACCACTTTAATCTCCTTTTTCTCTCCTTATGGACTGATTTTTCTCATTCCACTTTTTCTGTTTGGAAATTATAGTTTCTGTTTTAATGTATATATTTAAAAATACATGTATGCATGTATGTGTGTATGTAGCTAGGTACACACACATACACGCACAAATCTGAACTATTCCAAAGTAATAGAAGATTTAGAACCTGGAAAAGAAGGGAGCTTGGTGGTTTTCTACTCTGAGAGAGATTCTATCCCATAAATACATTAATCATATGCATAGAGTGGATAGCTAATTAGAACCCATTTCTTAACTCCTTATCCACCATACAATAATGCCAAATACTTTTAACGCCATTAACAAATGTGTGTAAACTAAAAATTTTCTCTTCTTCCTTGTTCAGTCCAGTCCAGGGAGAATTCTTTAAATTCTTAAGGACTACAATTAACTTCTTTTTCAGCTAATGCTATCTCTTCCCTGAATGATCTCAAGTTCCTCTTGCCCCCAACTTGGCCCAGAGCATTTTCAGGTCATGGTTATTCCTTTAAAACTTCCCTTTATGGAGTCCATTAAGTGGAAAGCCTCAAGAGCCTTTCTCAGCAAATGTTCCCTTCCCTATATTTCCCTATATATTTCTAGGCATTAAGAGGAAAAAATAAATGGCAGCTTGACAACTGATTAAACTCGTATATACATCTTTTACCTCTTTTTTACAATGGGAGCTGGTAGGAGTCTTTTAATTACATTACTTTTATCTCACATAATGAAGGTGTTTCACATACACAACAGGTCTTTTTTTTAAAAAGCCCTAATGCTGGCAGTCCCCAAACTGTGCTCTAAGGTGGCCCAAACTCTTAGAGGTGCTGTAGGATATTTCAGATGTTTGGGGAAAACACAGACAAATCTTTCATGTTAGACACTGGCAAACTAAACTACTAGTTTGCTATAACTCACAAATGCAGCATTACATGGTGTTACGTTCCTTTTGGTGACAAAGTATCTTTATGAAGCCAGGTTTTAGCAGTTCCTATGATTAAAAGAACCCAATAAAACCAGAAAATCAGTATGAAAGAAGAATGCAGGTGGTTGTGTCAAATCGGTTTCCAAGGTATGAGAAGTCCTTCAATGCTCAAAAGGCTATAGATAACCAGTTATTTAACAATGAAATAAAAATATTTTTTCTTTCAATTTGTTTATTTTTTTCCAAATAGCTACTAGGTTATTAGGCCATAAATACTTACTAAGCAGTTAGGACATAACTTAAAATTAAACTAGAGGATTTTTCTGGCCTTAGGGGCACTGTGGAAAAAAATAACTGAGACGCCAAGGATGATGTTAACCGAATTCAGGAACATCTGCCACATTCTGCCACTAAAAGAAATCTTAAGAGCTAGTCTTTGCACCAATTGCCAAGCATATAAGCCTATGGTAGGTCACTCACTTTGCCTGAATCTTCCTCAGTGGCAAAACAGGGACTGTACTACTACTATGAATATTTGACTACTGAAGACTGAAAATGAAAATCCTGTAAAGTACAATATTCAGCCTGAATGGAAAAAATCTCATAAATGTTCACTATGAGAAAAATAGTCAAATTATTAAAAAGCAAGATCTCACCGTTCTGAAATCTCCTCTAATAATTCCATAAGTTTTGCAGCCAAACCAAGGCGTCGAAATTCTGGGGCAACAGAGAGAGCTGTGACATGTCCGTGCCATTCTTCCCTAGCTACAGAGCCTTCTGCTTTACCCATAACTGCCAACAAAAGATTGCATTCAGTAATTAAACACATGGATTTACACAAAAATACAGAATGACTGTTGGTACATTATTATTATAAAGGAAACTAATGACAAACTTTAGTTTTTAAGTAACATTGAAAGTCATCTACCTAATGGTTATTGGTGCTTTTATCTAAATCTCACTTATAAATATAATGCTGAATCTAGTTGTAGAATGAGAATTAGAAAAAGGTTTTTTTTTCTTTAAAAAGAATAACACTAAAAACACAACTAACTGAACATGCATTTTAAAAATATCTACATTTCAGAATCGGAACATATATTTTTAAAATATCTACATTTTACGTAGGTGGGTAGGTTATGTATATACCAATAGATAATGCACAGCTCAAATTTTCACTAGTAACCCTACTAATTCAATGAAGATGCTACCATTCCTATATTATGTACCAAACCATGTAGAAATGTAACATAAACATAGATCTAAAAAGCCTGAGACCATGTCTGTCTGGTTCAGGGCTGTATCCCCCTGGGGCCTACCTAGCACAATGCTTCAAACATAGAAGGCATCACCAAGCTGTCAAATGGTTGAAAAATAGAATTCTAGGCATCATGATTTTACTTGCAATTCTGCAATCAATCTAAATCAGTTGAAACCTATACTAAAATCTCAACTGCCTATCCAAAAATGTTCTAGTGGTTGGTATTATACTTACTATAACCCATTAACTCTCCACCAGGTGCCTCTGCAACAATGAAATACTCTGGCCAGTGGGCGAGGTACTGTAAATAAAAAGGAATCCCATACTAGAGTCTTGTTAAGGAGTGTGGAAAGTAATTGACAGTAAGAAGTATTCTTAATAAAAGGAGTGTTATGAAGAAAGTTTCCTTTAAAAAATATATTATTACTTTATCCCCAGTCCTATATATGTATAATTTTGATAACCATAACCATGTCAGTACATTAAATATTTAGGTTAGCACTAATAATTTATAACAAAATTGACTGAATATATAACTTCAAATGTGAATGGAGACAACACCATGTAATACGAAGCAGAGAACCTGGACTCCCAAGTTCTTCTGTGTCCATACAGATCACACTGTATCTAAATCTCTGCACAGCACTTACCATCACCTGGTATTTGTTACTATCTCTCTCCCTTTTGAATATGAATGTCATGTTCACTCCATCCCTGGTGCTTGGCACAAAGTAGATACTCAATACATTTACTTTTCCATAATTGCACTAGAAAATTAGGGATTAGTTCCTATTTTAGCTTCAGCTGTGTGACTGTGAAAATAACTTTAAAAGTTAATCACTTCTAGAGTCAACTTAACAGTTACCCTGTAGTGTTTCCCCTCCATTGACTCAAATTCTCATTTTCTGGTACTACAAATAAAAGCTGACCTAAGAGTGAATGCCTGAATAATTTGCTCATTATGTAACTCTTCAACCCTGGCGTCCTTACTGATAAGTGCTCATTCTTATATTTCTTCTTAGTGTAAGCTCGCTGATGCAATTCTGAGGGGCCACCACCAATCACATTTTTAAGTTCCCATAAAACCTGTTCAGCAATATATTCTTCAAACTTCTCTGAAGGACAGCTGTTATTTTCAGCACTCTTCAAACATAACCCTTAACACAGCAGGCCAGCCAGTCTTCTCACCATGCAGCCACTGACTCACACCATAACTGCCTCTCCTCCTGCTAGGGGAGGAGCCCAGATGCTGTTCATCAATCATGAAGACCTGGCAGATTATTTCCAAACATGGCCTCACCTGGATAATGGGACTTTTACTATAAATTTTAAGTGTAACTAGACACATACCATGCAAGTTGATTCGCATCCTAATACTTTACCTTACTATACAGTGGAAGTTTTTCGGCCATTCAAAACAAAAGTTTTTTTAAACACGGAGAGGGTCTTTATTTTTTTAAACTTATTTATTTGAGAGAAAGTGCATGCAGGGGAGGAGCAGAGAAAGTGGGAAAGAGAGAATCCCAAGCAGGCTCCGAACTGCATGGAGCATGATTCAGGGCTCAATCTCATGAACACTGAAATCATGAGCTAAGCCGAAATCCAGAGTTGGACACTTACCTGACTGAGCCACCCAGGCACCTCTGGAGGGGTCTTTAAAAGGTCATAATTTTTGAAATACAAATTAAATTCTTGATATTTTTGCTTTTTCACTCAACTTTGTTTCTGATATGTAGCTTTGTTGTTGCCTATACCTATAGTTAATTGTTAATAGCTGTATAGTGCTGTATAGTGTATAAGTGCTGTATAGCACTCTGCTGTGTGAACAATTTAAATATCCTATCTCTTGAAAGAGACATCTGGGTTACTTTCAGTTTCTCAAAAAATCTTTTCAAATTCCTTCATGAATATAGTATAATTCATTTAACCATTTCCTTATTGTTATGTATCAATGTTATTGCAAATTTTTAATATTATAATTCTGTAACACATAACTCAGGGGTTAACAAACATTTTCTATAAAGGGAGAGATAGTTAAATATTCAAGGCCGTGTGGACCATATGCTCTCTGTTGCATCTACTCAAACTGGACAGTCTCGACAAAGCTACAGACAGGTTGTAAATTATTTGGCATGGCTGTGTCCAATAAAATTTTATTTACAAAAATAAAAATAGGCAGTGGACCACATCTGGCCTATGCACCTAGTTTGTCAATTCCTGACATAATTGACTCTACTATTATTTTCAGCTTCCAGGAAATGGAATTACTGTGTATTAATTATACTGCCAAAGCGCCTTCCAGAAAGACCGCAGCAAGCAGTTTATACTGTCACTAGCAATTTATGAAAATGTTGCTCTTACCCTCATCAGCACGGAGTTTTATCATTTCTTTAAATCCTTGATAATTTGATAGATGAAACATGGCATTAGAGGCACCTGGGTGGCTCAGATGGTTGAGCGTCCGACTTAAGCTCAGGTCATGATGTCACAGTTGGTGAGTTCCAGCCCCACGTGAGGCTTGCTGCTGTCAGCGCAAAGCCCACTCTTCAGATCCTCTGTCCCATCCCCCTCTCTGTGCCCCTTACTTGCTCACGCATGCTCTCTCTCTCTCTCAGAAATGAATAAACGTTACACAGAGGACTGAGATTTAAACAACAAAACATGGCATCTCATTTTAATTTCCATGTCTTTTGACTGAACTGTGAGCCTGAACTCTGCCCTCTTCTGTTAAATTATCAGTCAATATTACCCTCCTACCCTGCAATGAATATGGAGTATAAGCTAGAAATCCAACTTTGTTTTAAGCTACTGAGAATGTGGGGTTGTCTGCTAATGAGACATAACCCAGAGCACCCCAACTTCACACATCTTTGCCCATTCTTCTATTGGGGAACATGGTAGATCTTGCCAATTATTACCCCAGATCTTTTCTTTGTTTTAGTAACAAGCCCTAATGTAAAGCTGGGCTCATTCCCAGACTGTTACAGCTAGTAAGTGTGGCATGAAGCAAGTTGTAGTCAATGGGATACAGAAAGTCCTGTGTGGTACTTCCCAAAGGTACTCCTGAAAGGGAAGGTCTCTCTCACCTTCCCCTCTGTTGATCCTCCTGCCAGGAACATGGATGTGATGCCATTTGCTCTGGCAGCTGAGACAGGAATGCCAAGGCCACCCTGGGAGTGGTACAGTGGTTAAAATGCACAGCTGGGTCACTGGTGACTTCATGAAACCACCACAGACCACTCATCACCTCCAGACTTCATTCACATCAGAGAGTAATAACCCATCTTGCTGAAGTCACTGCTTTCTGTTGCATGGAGCCATATACCCAGGGGCAAGGTAGGCAGTGTTGCTGCACTGCTGAAGATTTAGGAGGTCATTATACTAGCAGCTTGTCAGGCAGATTTAAGACAACTCTTGTTCCCAGTTTGTTTGTTTTTTAAGTGCTTTCACTATTGCTTATGTTTCCAGGACTACAAGTTTTAAAGTTTTTCTATACTCAAGCCTATTTTTTCCTTTGTTCCTCCATGTTCCTTACTCCTAGTAAGCCTTCATTTAACTTTTTTTTTTAAAAAAAGGATACAGTTTCTGTAAGTGGATCCAAGTTACTAAAAGAAACAAAAGAAATGTCAATAGTAAGCAGTGTTGACAAAACCAGTTTAAATAAGACACTGAAACTGAAAACATGCACAAGGAACACAAAACATGCCAAATCCACAACTTTAAAACCAAATTTAGGGGTAAGGAGGATGGTGTAAGCTACCTAATGGCCAAACTGAGCCATCACAGCCACTATAAAGATACCTATGCGTTTTCATTTAACTGTTTCTTCCTTTACAAATTACTTTCTATTTAATACATCTGATCAAAACCTTCCATTTTCTAAATGACAATAAATCATTAATGGAACTGGAGCCCAACCAGACATGTAAATCACAAACAGAAGGTAAAACCAGCTCCTGCAGCATCTGGCAGGGGTCCCTCCAGCCAGTCTCTAGGCCTTCCCTGACAACTCCTTTCTCCTTTATTCCATCCACTCAGTGTGGGCCTCTCACCACTAGGTGTTTGCTCCCCTCTCTTCTACATTCTCACCTCCTCTTCCCACCACCCCATCCCTAAACTTTTGGAGGGAGACTCCTGGATCTGACTCTGGTGCGCTCAGCACTTGTTTCTCTAGCGTATCAGATCACAATAGTTCCAAATCAGCAGTTCTTACAATGTACCTATAGTCTGTCTACAAAGAGCTCTGCCCCTCACTTTCCTATTCAGTTAATGGAACCACTATTTTGCCAGACTCAAAACCAGCCACCTGAAAATCTACCTCTTGTATACCCAGTCAGATTCTTTCTTGGGACTCTTACCAATGCACTTCTCTAGGCCAGCAGTTCTCAAGCTTTTCGGTTTCAGAACCAATTTACACTCAAAAACTAATAAGGACCCCCAAAGAACTTCTGTTTATGTGGATTATATCTATGGATATTTACATTTTTAATATTCATTTTAAAATAATAAATCAATTACATGTTAATAAAACCTTTTTTTTTTTTTTTTTTTAACTGAAAAGTCATCCTGCTTTCAAGAACAAAATTTAGGGGCACCTGGGTGGCTCAGTCGGTTAAGCATCCAACTTCGGCTCAGGTCATGATCTTGGGGTTCGTGAATTTGAGCCCCAGGTGTGCTGTGCACACTCTGTGCTGACAGCTGAGAGCCTGAAGCAAGCCTGCTACCGGACTGTGTGTCTCCCTCTGTCTCCACCCCTCCCCCGCTCATGCTCTCTCAAAAATAAACACTTAAAAAAAAATTTTTTTTTAAGTACAAAATTTAGCGACAAGAGTGGCATGGTTTTAACAATTTTACAGATCTTCTTAATGTCTAGCTTAAGAGAAGGCAGATGGATTCTCACATCTGTGTCTGTATTGCTTGGTACTGCAAGTCACACAACTGGAAACTCCACTGTGCACTTGTGAGACAATGAAAAAGGCAAAAAACCCATCTTAGTGTTATCCCGAAAATCACTTTGACCCTGCAGAAGCTTGAAAAGCCCCAGCCACAGCTGATCACTGCTCCATACAGTGTGGGAATACACTCTCCCACACCTCTCAACGACTACTTTATAAGCCTCTCATCTTGCCTCAACTCTCCAAGGCCACCCCTTTCCAATCTCGGCTGCTTCCTGTTTCACACAGAGAATACACAACAGCAGGCAGAAAGCTTCACCAACATCCCACCACCAAACCCACCCACCTGTACCTCAAGCGTCTGTGCCCCTCTCTACTCGCTCTCCTGTGACCATGCCTGGACTGCTGGTGAGCAGATCCACCCCCTCAGTGCCCAGGTTCCTGCTCCCACAGTTCTCTTCTAATCGTACACACACACTGCACATTTAGCCATCAGCAGCTCTTTACATGGCTCCTCACTCCCTCCACTTGAAATGCTCTCCTTGCTCAGCTTCTCAGACCCACTACTGGCTTTTTCTCCCAACTCACCGGGCCACCAGATCTCCTTCAACACTTGACACCTAAGGCACCGTCCTGGAGCCTCTTTTTTCCTATCCACAGTCATTCCACCACTGATGTCACCTATCCTCTCAGTTTTTGTTTTCTGTTTTAACATTTATTTATTTAAGTCATCCCTACACCCAGCGTGGGGCTTGAACTCACAACCCCGACATCAAGAGTCACACGCTCTTCTGACTGGGCCAGTCAGGCGCCCCCAACCTCCTGGTTTTAATACCATCTACATAATGTTGCCTCCCTCCACCCAAATTTCTATGTTTAGCCCAAACTTCCCCACCTGGGTATCTCAATGCACTTCGCAGAGGAGCCCAACTCCTAGGAGGGCCTCTCCAAGATCTAGCCCTGTGACTCTGACCTCATGCTCCCACTCTCACTCTGTTCCAGCCACCCTGGCTGCCTCCTCCAGTCAGAAACAGGTACCTATGCACTTACCAATCCCTCTGCCTGGAAGTTCTCCTGCCCCCAATATCCACCGGACTCACTCCCTCATCTCCCTAGGTCTTTCTGCAGTCACACCTACCCTAAACACTTACCTAAAGCTGAATCCCCACTCACTCCCTATTTCCCTTCCCTGTTTTCATGTTTTTCTTTGGACTGAATAAGTTCTACAGTCGTACTTCCTTCCCCACCCCCTCCAAAATGTAAATTCCATAAAGGTAACATTGTTTTGCTTTGTTCATTGCTGTGTCTCTAGCACTGATGCACAGTTGGCATGAAGATATCTATCCAAAAATGAGTAAAACACCTGTTGAGTTAACTGCAGTGCTTCTACATCCACGGCATCTTCACTTCCTACTGCAGCACCCTCATCCAGTGATTCTCAGTGTTCTCTATGAAAGTGCCCTAATCAAAGTGTGAAGTTGGAGGACATGGGAAGAGGAGTTCCCAATGGCATATTCTGAAGGGGCCTTAACAAGCTAGACAATTCTTTGACATCTAAAGTTTTATTGTAAGTGTTTGTGCTTATTTTCTTTCTTCTATATTCATTTTCATATAAAATTAGGGCTAAGCCTCCCCAGATCTACAGTTAAAACAAGGTTTTGCCCTGTACACTCTTGAAGCTTCAAGGTGCCTTGCCCCCCCCCCCCCCAACGGCACCTCCCAGACCCAAACCTCTGCCAAGTCATCATCTCTGGGCCCTTGCCAGGACATCCTAAGTGGCTCACCTGCCTGGTATACCTCCTCTAATCGCCTCACATTCCACACAGCTCTGTGGTGAAGAGCTAGGGCTCCAGAGCACTGGCCCTTAAACAGCCGACGATTTGCATTTTCCAAGGGTTCCCTGGTGGTCGGGGACCACTCTGAAAGAACCACTGTTCTACAGCCAATCTCCTGGATTAGATTCCCTGCTTCACCCGCTCCCACCACAGGGCTCTATCACCTGGGGCAACTGACTTGAACTCTCAGTACCTTAGTTGACTCATACAAAAAATGGGGATACTGAGAGCACCTTCTCCAGAGAACTGTGAGGATTACATGGGTTATTACAAGTGCCAGCACCCATCAGGCACAGCGGGAGCTCAACACAACTCACCTGAGTTACACTGCTTTGTGGGAGAGGCTCATTAGAAAATTCTTCCCAACAAACAAACAAGTCTGAACCCTCCAGCGACGGAGCAAAAGTCCAGTTTCACCAGTTCCTCTGGCCGCTCAGAGAAACCCCCTACCACAGTCACACTTGTCTCTCAGTTGTCTGGCCACACTCTAGGTTTTCTCACCTTCACACCTGCTTCCTTCTCCAGAACTTCCTCATCACTGCCAACATTTTATCCATCCTTCAAGGCTCACTCCCTCTTTGAAAGGTTTCTAGCCAACTCCTCTCAACTTCTTGCCATTCTCTTGACACTTGAATCTGACCCACCCAGCTGTCTTGAAAGTGGATCTGGGATTGGTTGGTAGGTAGGTAGGTAGGTGGGTGGGTAGATGGACAGATAGATATATGAGAAAGTCAACATTAACAAAACGCTTAACTGTAGAATCCAGCAGATGTGTCTTTAGATGTTCAGGGTAAAATTCTGTCGACGTTTTAAATGTTCAGAAACTTCCACGATAAAATCTTTTCTTAAAAAAAAAAAAAAATGTGCCTGCAAGTCACAGGTCCTGCCTTAACACGGACTAAAAGAAAGTACACACAGCGGGTCTCCACCAGCATGTGCCCTATGCCCCGACTCCTCACAACACAAAGTTTTCCAGGCTGGATACGCCGCTTTGGTAACAAAATGCACAAAAACCAACCCGGACCAAGAAAGGAACGGCGGCGGTCGGTGCCACCATCACAAGGTTTCACTCGGGTACTGATTAACCATCACCAGGTGGGCTGCACAACGTCCGTATTCCCAAAAAAACACTTAGCTGTTGACCTCGCAACGACCTCCGCGGCGGGCGCCTCGGTGCTGTCCGCTGCACAGAAGACGAAGCCGAGTCAGCTGGCCGGACGTTGGCTGCAGGCGGCAGAACCAGAGCTGGGCTCGGGCCGCTCCCCCACCTCCTACCACTCGCGCGGGCGCGTCGGGACAGCCATCGCGACAGGACGCCCGCGCACTGCCCCGGCCCCAACGAGCACGCAAGGATGCAGGATGAAGTCTCAGCACCTCAGCCAAGGTCAGCGGGGAGCTCCGCACGTCCGTCCCCGCCCCGGCTCTGACCCCGCGGCCCCTAGGGAGGCGCCAATGGCGGCCGCCGGGGGTGGCTCCCGCGGGCCGCGGGCCCCGGCCCGGGAAAGGGGATGCAGCCACCAGCGTCAGCCCCGGGGGCCTCACTCACATGTTGTTGAAGCGGAACAGGTCATCGCACGTGAAAGCCCGGAGCGTGGTCATCGCACCGCCGCCGCCGCCGCCGAGGCCGGCTTGCCGCGAGCCCCGCCCGCCCTGCCGGTAGTCGCTTTGCGCGGGTCACCGCGGGGCGGGGCAGGGAATTGCTTCCGGGCCACGAGTTGCTTGGCAACCAAGGTGGCAACACCGCTCCCTCTGGCGGCCGGCGTCTGGAATTGCAGTGTCATTCTTGTAAAGTCGCCGGGTTCTCACCTTTCGGAACCTCAAAACTACTCTGCGGGAGTGACTGAAAGAAATAGGTAGTGTGATCTCCTAGGAAGGAAACGAAAAGCTGACCGGGGCTAGGAAGCCACCACTGAAAAGCGGGGTTCAGGACCACTTGGGTGCCCGGTAATAAATGAGAAAGGAAGTGGAGCCAAATAGGAGAATTCATGCATGGTTCAGCGCTGCCTGTCCCAGTGATGTGTAATCTCAAATCTTCTACTACCACGTTTAGGAACATAAAGAGAAAGGTGAAATGAGTTGTAATAGTAGATGTTATTTTACCCAGCATATAAAAAATATTATCATTTTACATGTAATTAATAAAAAATTATTAATGGAATGTTTTACTTTTTTGTTGTTGTTGGACTAAGTCTTTGAAATCCGGTGTGTATTTTACATTTGCAGTATATTTCAATCTGGGAGCTGAACTGAAATCGGAAATACTTGTTCTGTGTTTAGATTTCATCAAATGTATACATAAAATGTATGGTTAAAAAGCAGATTCTCATACTCAAACTGTGCCAATCATACTAAGTTTTCAAATAACCTAAAGGAATAATCAGTTTTCAAATTTAAATTTACGTTAAAGTTAAACGAAGTTAAACATTTCATTCTTCAGTAGCATAAGCTACATTTCTAGCACTCAGTAGCCTCATAGGTAGTGGCTGCCACCATATTGGATAGTACAGGTCCAAAGGCTAAGAAATGTCCTGCCTACTTATGGAGGTTCTCACCCCTCTCTCCTTTGTTAAGCAATTACTGAGTTGGTCTTGAGGGACATATTGCAGAGGTCAAACTAACCCATACCACTCTTCAATAAATCTGAATTCCTAGGTCTTCACATCTAACTGCCCTGGATCCCAAGGCTCCACAGGGATGCTCGGCAGCCCGCTGCCCAGACTTGTGGGCCAGGCATGGAAGGAGGAGAGCAGATGGCTGAGGAAGTAGGTAAGCCCATAAGAATGATCTCCCAGGGCACGTGGGTGGCTCAGTCCATTGAGTATCAGACTCTTGGTTTCCACTCAGGTCGTGATGTCACCATTCTTTGGGCTCCATGCTGACAGCACCGAGCCTGCTTGGGATTCTCTCTCTCCCTCTCTCTCTGCCCTTACCCCATTCACACTCTCTCTCAAAATAAACAAATAAACTTAAAAAAAAAAAAGAAAAAGAAGGGTTTCTTTCCCTAGATCCAAGCTTATCTCCAGGCATTGTTTCCAAAAACCTCAACAATACAGGTGAGTGTAAACACACATGCAATAGTTCCTGGAGCATGCAAACTCATATCCACAGGTTCTATAAATGCACTAGGAGGGCAGAATATGAGCTCATGATCTCAGCTACTGCCTGCCAGGCATTTAAACGGGGCCATATTTTAGAGGCAATTTCCTATCAGGAAAACCTAATGCACCATTTTAAATGACTGTTAAAGGATCATTTTTAGGAAAGGTAAAATTTGATTTTCAAATAAATGTAAGATGAGCACATGACAAAGATTTTAATTCACTAATTGATGAAAGAAACAGTAAGTTGTTACAACCACTTCAAAGGAGAATTTAAAGTGCACAAGGCAATCAGGAAGATGTAAAACTGGTTGATACCCACAGAGTGGTAGTCTACTGCATCTTCTGGACACACATAGTGCACTTCTGTTTCTGTGGACTAGAGTCATTGTCTTTACTATCAGTTTTCTGCAGCTTACAGAGTTAACCTTGGAAGGGTGTACCAAACAACTAGTCATCTTGTGTGTATGTGTGTGTGTGTGTGTGTGTGTGTGTGTGTGTGTGTGTGATTTAACACTGCACTGAAACTAAAGAGATGACAGACTACTGCAGAAATATGGGTACTTAAAGGTTTCCTTTAAAGCTTAAGACTTTGTAAACATCGTTACTTCATTTTTTTCTGGTGTTTAAAGTTTCTGGGGGAAAAAGAGTAGGCCAGCATGATTTTTGTTTTCCCTTTTGTGGGTGACTTAGTTTATGTTGCAGTGTCATTAGTCATAACACTTCCAGAAATAAAACATTCTTTTTTTTTTTAATATTTTTATTTATTTTTGAGACAGAGAGAACAGAGCATGAGCAGGGGAGGGGCAGAGAGAGAGGGAGACACAGAATTTGAAGCAGGCTCCAGGCTCTGATCTGTCAGCACAGAGCCCAACATGGGGCTCAAACTCACGGACTGTGAGATCATGACCTGAGCTGAAGTCAGACGCTTAACCAACTGAGCCACCCAGGCGCCCCCAGAAATAAAACATTCTTAACGGCACATACATTTTAAACCTAGTGAATCTCTGTAGTGCATGTCCTAATGCATTTCAGCAGTTTAAACGCTGAAATTTACAAAAACCACCAAAAAAATCAAAGCTGGATCACTCCCACATAGCCAGTGGGAATGTAAAATGGTGCAGCTTCTCTGCAAAACAGTTTGGTGATTTCTTTAAAACCTAAATATGCAACTACCATTTAACCTGGCAATTGCACTCCTGGGTACTTATCCCAGAGAGATGAAAACTTATATTCACAAAAAAACCTGTATACAATTGTTGAAGCCAGAGTCAAAATTCTGTGTGCTGTGTGATTCCATTTATGTGACATTCTGGAAAAGGCAGAATTATAGAAACAGAAAACAGATCAGTGGTTGCCAGGGGCTGGGGTTGGGGGAGCAGAAGGGAATTATTGGAGAGTTTCATGGGATTGATCATTACTGAGTGTTTCTGTCAAAATTCATAGAACATACACTAAAGAGAGTGAAAATTTACTGTATGTAAGTTATATCTTAGTAAACATGACTTTAAAAAAATAAAATCAATAGTTCTTACATTATTGTCTCCACCATTTCAATTAAAAGCATGAACTACTTTAAACCCTATCAAGTCTTACAGTTTTGGGGGGGCTTCTAGGACATGCTGTTATTGATTTCTGTTTCAATTTTATTTTTAACATGCAGGAAAAACACTGTTTCTCCCCACATTAAAGATGACTCATAGACCTTTTTATTTATTATTTTACATTGTGTAATTCCTTTTACTGCTTAGTTAGAAAAAAAAACTACAAGCTTTTACCACATTTTATCACAAAACATTTTCCTGCTCATTGAAACAAAACACCATGTGCTCTTCTGTAAACAGTGCTGACCCAGGTTCACATCCACCATGGCAGAATTCCACATTTAAACAAGCAAACGGCTTGGTGTTTCATCTGTTGTTGTTCCGTTTCTTTTCCTTCAGATCATGTGAAAAGGACAAAAAGCACAGTACATATATATATTTTGACAAATCCTAGGCAATGTGCTTGACAATAAAGGAACTTGGGTGGGTGGTTGCCTTCAGATAACAAATTTAATTTTTATAAAATAATAACTGAGCAGGGTAGATGCATTGACTCTGACCATCAGTGTAATTATGTTCGGTTTTGCTAAGCAAGTTTTACGGGTGCGCTCACCATTCATACTAAGAGGTGACTGCAGGGTTCCATTTAAGCAAGGGACACTGCATACATCTACTCCTTACCAATACCTCACTAAAAGAATTAAAAAAATTTTTTTCAAGATACACATCCATAAGAACAAAGAGAATGAAGGAAGAGACAATAGCCAGCGAGAACTGGCAACAAAATTATGGATGCTAATAAACTAATTTAGCAGATAGAATAAAGCCAAAAGGTCAGTGACTGCAGGAGGAAAGGCCAAGAGGCAAGGCAATTAATTCATGGGGCAGAATCTGGGGAAGCTTGGGGAAATAGACAAGTCAGGTATGAGAAAGGGAGAAGATGAGACCCTTTCTCCCTGGAGAGGCACAAGAAGTTGTGTGCCTGAGTTCAGAACACAAGCATGAAGGGTGAGGGTAAGACATCCTACTGACAGTGAGGATTATTTGAAAGCTGGCATCCTGAATAATGACCCCCTGCAAACCTTTTGCCTGCTTTTCCCCCCAAATGCTGGGAGCTAAATTGACCCCAGTCGGACATTAGGGAATTTTTTTTGTGGGGAAGCTGCCTGACCCAGGAAAAAAGTCCCAAAGATATGCACGTTTTCTCAGTCCTCTGACAAAAGGGACAGACTGCCACATAGGTACTCTAGGCCACCAATTCACAAACTCTGCCCCATATACATGATTTCCAACAAGCTTTGTGTTGCTTTATATTTAATTATGAATAGCTAAAAATCACTGAGCATTTGAAGAGAGACTCTAACCCAAAAGACAGAGATCAAAACAATCAAATGAAAATAGAACTGGATGAACAGAAAAACACTAAACCAGATCATCTTATAATATCCACAGAGAGGTACGAAGATAATGCATCCACAGAAAGAAAGAACAAATTGTTATAAAAATTACATCCCGAGACAAAAAAAAATTCTGGGAAATTGCAAATATGTTATTATAAATAAAAAATCAATAATTGAAGCAATGCCCCCAAGTGTAAGAAATATAGACAAAGAGACAGTAAGGATCAAAGGTAAAGAAAGAGAGAGAGAGAGAGAGAGAGAGGCAGCTCAATCTAATAGGTCCAATATCCAAATAATAGGAATTCAAGAAAGTGAAAAAGAAAATGGAGAGGAAGAAATGGTCATTTTAAAAATATAAGAAATGTCTTCAGAATTTAAAAATATGAATTTCCAGAGTGAAAGAGACCATGGAGTCTCTTCCAACTGATTAAAAAAAATCCACAGCAAGGTACATCACTGACAATTCCAAACAGTATGGATAAAGATACAATTCTAAAAGTTTCTAAAAAGATCTGGAAAATGTAAGGAAGGTGTATTAGTTCACTTTCGCTAATTAGCAAACCACTCAAACTTAGTGACTTAAAAATAATTTGTGGGTTGGTTGGGTAATTGTTCAGGTCTGAACTGGATGCATATCCTTAGACTGCCTCACTCACATGTCTGAGACTTCCTGGAATGGTGATCTCTTGTCTTCCAGAAAACAAGTCTGTATTTGTTCACAAGGGTGATGAGAGGACTCTCAGCAGCAAGACAGGGCTAGCCCAATGCACTTTTCAAACATTTACTTGCCTCGTGTTTTTGACCAAGGTAGGTCATATGGCTGGGCCCTTGGTCAAAGTGGAAAGAGATTATCCAATGTTATAGATAAAGTGAAATACGATTCTTTGGGGGCCATTATATCAACTATGTAAGATACACACAAGGTATACGTTGATAGAAGCAAGGATTAGAAATCAAATGGTATCAGACTTCTCAACGGTATCCCTGAAAGCCAGAAGTCAAATGAAGGAAAATAATTTCTAACCTGCAAAATTCTAAGAGACCATTTCTAACATAGAATTCTCTATCCAGCCAAACTATCAAGCACCAGTAAGGATAGAAAAGTCAGAAGAATATGTAAGGCCTCAAATATTTCACCTTTAATTCTTCCTAATGGTGTGCTTCAAGAAGACAAAGAGGTAAGTGAAGAAACTAAGCAAAAAAAGGTGGCGGGCACACAGGCTATAGGAAATAGGATATTTAACTCTGTAGAATGGTAAGGAGAATTCCCAGGATGACATTTCACCTCAAATATTTCACCTTCAATTCTTCTGATCCTTTCCCTCGGCAATCGGCTGGCAAGGCCAAGGGAGCCCACTCTCTTCCATTTTGAACAATTCACTCCTTGGTCACCAAAAACACTTAAATATATCTTCCACGTTTTTCAAAATTGATGAGTAAAATGGCCCTCTGATGAATGCATCCTCAGGGAAGAAAATGTCTTTAAAAGAATGTTGTCTGTCCTTTCAGATAATAAAAAAGCTCATGAACTTCCTACATCATGTGCAGTGTGACTAATTAATTCTCCAGACTACATGATGATGTCTGCGTGCACACACACACACACACACACACACACACACACACATCTGTGAGCAGCTGGCCCAGACAGAAAGAAACCTTTCCAGTTTTTGTTCACTCTCACACAGTAAGAGGTAAAAGAAGACAACACCCAACAAAACGAGCAAAACCCACCTCATTTCCAGGCTTTCCCCACACCCTTCAGGTCTCCTCTCTTTCCTACAGAAGCAAGAACATAACATAAAACCTTGAGGTAAATCCTTATTTCCCGATACCTGTATTTTAAACCTTCTGTGATAATGCAGGTGGTTTTAAGTGAGGTTATCCACCCCCCTTTTTTTAAGTAAGCCTCGCAGCCATTTTCTTCTCCTTTCTCTAGTCTTATAACAGCAGCACACCTACATTTGTGTAACTGTATTGGCTGCACAAATGCCATTACCCCACGTATGTCTGAAACTGATACTTCTCAATCAAAGTGCAACAGATAATCTGCAGATTCTGCCAAAACGCAGGCTCTGATTCAGCAGGTCTGGGAGGGGCTCAAGATTCACACCAAGGAGATGTAACTCTTGGCCCGGGGACTGTATTTTGCAGCCGAATGTCCAACTATCTGTGTAATGAGATTTTGCAGTTTGCCAGGTATCATGCTGGTAAAAAACCAACCTTTCCAATGTCCTAGCAAGTTCACATATATATTTACTTTTGATTGGTTAAAGAGTCTTTGTCACTTTATTGCTCTTGGCAGGTTTTCATCTTTCTGTTCAGGGTAGATGCATGTCTACTGACCGCAAAGGTGAAAGCAAGTGAGGAAGATAAAATTAACTCAGAGTGCAATCTGATAAATGAGTCCATTTTCTCATAATCTGTAGAACTGGCAAGACATGAGAATTGTGGCCAGCAGAGATAAAGAAGATCACATCAAACACCTTTTTCTTTTGGGTAAAGCATCATGCTTTTCAGCGCAATCCTGTTAAATAATTATGCATGCTTCTATAAATATCTATATCTAAATACACAAGGGAATATAATAAACACAATAAAAAGTGGAAAAGCTGTTGAAACAATTGCTGACCAGAGTTACACTTCTACTTAAGTAATAATTTCTTTCTGGGAAGGTTTACAGCAGACTCCATGGTTGCAGAGATGGTTCCTCTCAGGATCTCACTCAGACCATGACTGGGGAGCAGACAAAACTTGTTCTTGCAACCTCCCTTCCTCCCCTTCTCCCTTCTTGGCAAAAGTCCCCACTGGCTATGGGCCCTGTCGATACTCTTGGCCTGTAGGGAACACTGAGAAAATACTGCCAATTCATACACAGACACACAGACACACACACACACACACAGATACACACGGCCACCACCACCATGCTCATCAGCAAAGACAAAGTTACAGGATGGCATTCACTCTAGTTTTAATCCTCCCACACTGGGCATCCCACCCCAGTATATTTTGCTTAAACGTTCAATACCTGTTACTGCCTTTCTTCTATTTCATAAGAAACTTGCCAGTGGGTAATAACAGAAGCAGATAAGTATGAATAAACAGTAGTGGAAAAATTTCGAAGAAGTTGCTTATCTAATGATAATAGCAACTAATATTTAATATGCTTGTGGGGTGCTGGACACTGTTCTGACTTTGCGCGGATAAATTCCTGCAGGCCCAGTGGCACTCTTGTGAGCCAAAATGCTGTTATGACCTCAGCCAGTGAGAAGTATGTGTTTGACAACGTGTATATGTGTTTTTTAATGGATGTAAGTGGTGGATGCTTTTTAAATTTTATATACACATATAGTCATTTTTAGCTTTCTAAATTATTCTCAGTTAATATGCTAGGACTGCACTGTCCAACAGGGTAGCCACTAGCCACGTGTAGCTTTTGAACATTTGTGAAATGAACTGTGAACTGTGGAATGAGTGCAAAAGACACACAAGATTTTGAAGACAGTGTAAAAATAAAATGCATCTTTAATATTGAAGTTAATTGTTGAGGTATGATACTTGGGATATCATGAGCTAAAATATATCACAAATCTGTTACTTAATAAATTAGGAGTATGGTCATATATTACTATTAATTTTACCTATTTCTTTTTCCTTTTTTTTATGTGGCTAGAAAATTTAACATTACCTATGTGGTTTGCTTCATATTTCTATAGGATGACGCCATACTAGAAGTACCCTGTTCCATGGTCTTCTGCCGGCCGAAGAAGATCGAGAACCTGCACTTAGTTAGGTGTTAGTGGCTGTAGACAAGGTCTTCATTCTCCTGGGTGTGTTTGTATCTTCAGACCTGTGTCTTGACCTAAACTGGTGTTTATCAGGCCCAACTTCACAGTACAGTCACCTTGGAAGTTTTAGTGAGAATGGCTGTCTGGGCCCCATCTGCAGAGACTCATGGTCTGGGAAGCCAGGGCATTAAGAGTTTTAAAGGCCTGCAGGTGATTTGAAGAAGCGGCCAAAGTTGGGAACCTGATCCAAATAGGACCAGTGGACCCTGAGTCCCGGTGACAGACGGGGTGGGAGGACAGCGTTTGCACTGGGGCCTCGTTCACACTCTGAGTCTCTGGTAGGAAGTAGGGAAGAAGCTGAGGAAAGGACATGCCCAGTCAGAGCCCGCCTGTTGGCAAAGAGCCTTGTAAATGGCCCTCATTGAAACCTACTGGAGAGAAGCCCCGCCTTCCAGAGCCGTGGTGGGGGCGGTGGGAGGAAAGGATAGGAACAGAGATAAATGAGAGGAATTGCCTTCACTTGTGGGAGGTGAAGCTTCCCAGGGAGCTGATTACAGAGGTACAGGCCCTCCTCATCTCCATTGTACACCCCTGAGGAAAACCGTAGCCCTGAGCAGAGTCTGGCTCAGGCTCGACCACCCTGGGCTGTGGGCTCTGGACTCCTTCCCCTCCAGACTGGCGAGAGAGAGAGGGGGGCTGTGTTTGGTCAAGGGGAATTCTCAGATTCATTTCTGTAATGCAATTATAAAGGTCTGTTATGTGGAGTGTCTCAGAATTCGGGCATATTCCACTGTGGAAGAGTTTCTTACAATCCAGACAAGAAGCTGCCCCCATTCCCTGCTCAACTGCCTCACTTCTATCAAACCTGATTTTCCTGCTGGGTTGGGGGTTTGAGGGCAGACCTCGGGTACCGCTCCATTAAATCTCTAACAGATCTTTCTGAATCATTTTAAAACTTCCCGTGTCCATCTTCCTGGAAAAGCCAGTGTTTGTGTGGGAAAGGTTTGGGCCATCAGCCACCCATCCTTTGAGACAAATAGATCTTTTTCAAATAAATCCTGTTATCTGACACAACTACCAGATATTGGCCTCCTCCCTCCCACCACCTCTTCCGTTTTTCTTTCTTGTCTGCTTATGAATCTGCAATGTTATATAAATTTTTCACATCTCCAACTTGATTTGGGTTAAATAACCAATAACACTTTTGGTTTGAAATTCACCATCGCAAACATGGTCTGAAAAATGATTTTTGGGAGTTTACTATCAGATATGGCCAGGTGATTAAAATAACCATGGCCCATGTACTGTGCCATTTCCCTCTGACTTTTGAGGGGTAACCAGGCAGTGCTGTTAACAACCAGGATGCTCTCATTTCTAGTCTCTTTAAGAAGATGAAGGTAAGAGATGCCCAATGGAGGCAAAGCCACATTTATGAATGAACACATTCATGGTTAGGGTTCCTGCCTTTTGTTTTCTTATACATCTAAAGTTGTAACTTCCACATGATACTGAACTACTTTATTAAGTTTCTATTTCTATTCTGTGTCCCTGAGGGGGGAATATTTGGCAGTGCCTACAACATTAAAAAAAAAAAGAAATCTTTTCCTCTGGCCGGCATTCAACTTTTATAACATAATTTTAGGTTTGGAAATACATTATTTTCTCCCTCCACCCATCATGTATATTTTTACTCTCCCCTTATTCCTTCCAAACTTCGCCAAAATCTGTTTCCTGGCAATTTGAGAAGTGAGAATGTCTGCGTGGGGGGAAAAAAGTCAAGACACATGTTATGTTGTAATTTTAGCAGGGAAACATTGCCCAATGACAAAACCAGGGGCTGTCTTGTGATGTTTTCTTCTGCTCACACGGAACTTTTCCTGTTTTGATCTCTCTCTCATCTCACTGAAGGCTGCCTCCCATTCAGACGTTAGGGCTTGCTTTAAATCACTGTGTACTGACTTCTAAGGACAAGGAAGATGATGACCTGAATTTGGAGGGTGAGGAGGAGGGCTATATGGATTGAACTGGCCCCATGTTTAGTTCATTGTGAATATAAAAAGCAGGCAGCTCATCTAGCTGTAGTTCTGATCCTTAAGTATCCATCTTACTGATGGGTTAGAAAGTTCATTCGGTCAACAAGGACTGGTCAAGGACTTGCTATCTGCCAGGCACAGCTCCAAGCACCAGGAATATGGACGCAAAAAAGAGTGCCCGCCCTGTTGGTTTTGAAAGAGTGTTCAACTTTTGGACAGGGCACTTCAGAGGTCACAGTAGAATGGTGGGAGGTGTCTTCAGGGCCCCTCTGATTAACAGTGATTTTTCTCTATGTTCAACAAAGTCGTGTTCTGTCCTAGATAACACTGGAAATCCTTTCAGATCAGAACACTATCTTTTCCTTCTACTCCTGGATTTTTGCCTCTTATGTGTATATGGTCTTCTGAAAAAAATGCAAACTTTGCCATTTCCTCTCCATGGATTATCTAACCACAAACACTGGTGTGCATTTCAGATTTGCCTAACGTGGTGTGGTGCATAATTGTACTCTGCTCCTTGAAGAAAAAAAGGACAACTCGATATTTCAAAACTCTTCACACATGATTATCATACAGTATTACAATGTATTATGTGCAAAATTCCATTTAAAAAATCATTTACAAAAGGAAGTACAACACAGTATGTGATGAGGGTTCTAGATGGACAGCAAAAGCTAAAAAAAGGTACAAGGTACAAAGCCAACCAAATTAGATGACTACGCATCTCTACACAGTACAATCACATGTTCTGGTAACTACCTGTGTCACATGGATACAAGACCCTCATACTTTGTGCACCCCCAAAAAAGGTTTCATAAAACATGAAGTTAACTTCACCATACATTCTTGTAACACAGAAGGGCTTTTTGGTGGCATTGCAAACTCTTTTCCAAACAGCATCTTATTTAACTCAACGAAAGTCACATTACACATACATGGTTTCTGCCCGCAAATAATTTGATGCTCTTAGTTTTGATTTATGTGGAAAGGGGGTAGTATTATCCTTATTTTTTTTCTCCTCATGGGGGTTTCCAAAATTATTTCCAAAAGCAAATAACATTGGATATATTTTTGCCTAATGTCACTGCATATTTACAGTATTTTCAACGTAAGTGGATCCTTCCATTCCCTTTTACCACTTCCTTCAAGGAGTCTGAACCAGCAGACTACATTCCTTAGTCCTTTGTCAGAGTCTGTTTTTCTCTCTCGACCTCTCTCTACATTCATTTCTCTCCTGATCCTCAGCATCACTTGGTTAAAACACAAAAGAGCACAATACCACTAAGCATGAACAAGGTAACAACAGTACATCAGATTTCCAAGGCATTCTGTGGCCAGTGTCAATAATGCATCACTTTAAGAACTCCAGCAGTCTTTCCCCACAAAAGTTGCCGAAACATCCAGTTATAGAAGAGAGACATTTTAAAAGTGAGATACTCTCAAATCCAGCAAGAGATTTCTTTTTGAAAATATTAAACGTTAAAATCACATGCATAATTATAGAATATTTTAAAGTTACAAAAATATTTTAAAAACCAATCCTGACAGTTTACCTGCAACTGCTATAAAAATTTCTATGAAATATATAAAAACACAAAGGCTCTTTGAAAGAAAGAAACAAAGGGAGAGAGAGAGAAAGGGAGAAAGAGAGAACAAAAGAGAGAAAAGGAAAGGATGGAGCCATCCACAGAACGGAGAAGCACCTGACGCACTGCATCGGACAGTCTTGTCAAATACCTGCTGTCGAATTCAAGAGAAGAGCTTATACCCTAAATGTTTATTCAGGACATATACGTACATGTGAGCCAACCTAGAACCTGGCTGGGGGTAGGTAGCAAACAAACAGTCTCAGGACACCTAAACTATCAAATGAAATTCTCCCATCTCTGAAGGAGAATCCTACCGTTTCATGAACCTCAGCTACCTTGCTTGGGCAATGTGGCTGAAGATGCCCTTGCCCAAGTCAGCCTGTGGATGGCTTAGTCACTGAACCGAGGGGTCCCCAAGGAGGTGACTGCTTTTCAAGCACAAGCACGTGAAAGCCAGAAGGCAAGGTTCCTAAACCCCCCTTTGGATGCACCACTGGGAAGTCTCACGTCTTCTATGAGGTGGTAAGATCTTCTTCCCCATTCTGGAAAATGACACCATAAGGATCATTCTTGATGCGCTTGTAGACAAAGTGGAAAATGTGGGGTTGTGGCCGGCTGTGCAGCTCAGCCTTGATTTTTTGAGGGTAAGTGTCCTCTGCCAGCTGCTGCCATGTTTCGTCAACAAAGAGGAAGAGGCTGTACTCCTCAGGGTCCCCCACCTTAAACTTCTCGGCACAGAGCTGGCACACATCCTCGGTGGTAACGTAAGGTCTCACGAGGAGGGTCTTTCCCGTGCAGCCACTGTTGACCTCCTGGAATGCAACTCGGAGGTAATTCTGCAGGTGGGAAAGAGAGATGATGGAGACAAATCAGAAGAGGAAACGAGACAGAGCAATAAGCAAGCACAGTAATACTAAGGAGAGGTCTAACCTGTGAGCCGTTCCAGGCACTGGCCCATCAGGATGGTGCTGTCAGGACCTGAGGCCTCAAGTGTGAGGAGAGAGGCTGATCTGAATTTGGACAGTGGAGAGAACAACTATATGGACCGATGCACCACAAGTACAAGAAGCAGGAGGTCCAGTCAGCCCTGCTCTGATCTTTCAGTGTCCCTCATGAAGCCTGGTTAAGGAATCCCCGCTGGGTTTATTCCCAGGTTAAAGAGTAAACCAAACAGCAGAAGAGGCTGCACCAGGAGTTGGCAGGAAGAGACATTTAAAATATGTAGACACAAGAGCAGGTACTGTACTCACTTTGGACTACTTTAAAAAAATTTTTTTAAGGATTTTTTTTAAGTTTATTTAATTTTTAGAGAGAGGGGGAGAGAGAGAGAGAGAGAGAGAGAGTGCGCATGAGCAGGACAGGGGCAGAGAGAGAGGAGACAGAGAATCCTAAGCAGGCTCCTCCGCACTTGCACTGTCAGTGCAGAGCCTGATGCAGGCCTTGAGCTCACGAACCTCGAAATCATGAGCCAAAATCAAGAGTCAAACGCTTAACCGACTGAGCCACCCAGGTGTCCCTGGACTACTTTTAATGAAGCCTAAGCAAAGGCAAGAATGTTACAAGGGACCACAAGATACTGCTGATGTTTAACCATTTTGCACGTCCCCAAGTGACAGTTAATTTCATGTGGTTCAACCTGATCCAAGGTTCCCAGCGGCTCTGAGAACAATGTGGAAAGGGTCAGCAGGAGGAGAATGTTCATTCTGCCACAAGGCCTTGAGGATGGCGCTGGTTAAGTGCAGAGTGTGGTTTCAGGGAAATAGAAGGGCACGCTTGCAGGCTTGGGTCTGCGAATGGCGCCAGGCACATGCCATCGTGAAGTACAGTAATCCCGTGACCTCACACAAAGCCCAGACAGGCTGTAGAGACTCCCGTGCTCATATCAGGCTCTTTGGGATCTTTCTTCAATTTTCCACTTCAGCAGGAATGAGGTTACCAGATAAAACAGAGCATGCCCAGATGGAAAACAAATGGTTCCCTTTTCTAAATCTGGCACCCCTGCTCAGGAGCAAAGGGAAGTGGGCTCTCGGCCCAGGGCCCCACATGGCTACCTTGAGGGCTTACTGGGCTGATGGAAGGAAAGGCCCTTGGGAAGGACAGGAGCTCTGCATATGGAAGATAAGTCTTGAATGTGAATACCTGAGACAACACACATGTTCCATTTTACCAACCCTCTCCTCTCCCATCCTACTGCCAACACTTGGCTCACACTCTTGGTATGCATTAACCCATGACTCCTGAAGAGAACATTTTTTTTGAAGTTTATTTATTTTTGAGAGACACAGAGACTGTGCAAGTGGGGGAGGGGCAGAGAGAGAGGAGAGAAAGAGAATCCCAAGCAGGCCCTGCAGTCAGCACAGAGACTGATGTGGGGCTCGAATTCACAACCCCAGGATCATGACCTGAGCTGAAACCAAGAGTTGGAGGCTTAACTGACTGAGGACCCACGTGCCCCTGATGAGAACTATGTAAGGAAGTCTACACCATGCCCACTGGACCAGTGAAGAAACTGAAGCACAGAAACGCTAAGTAACTTGCCTAAGGCCACACAGCTTGTGAGTGGGAGAGCCAGTGTTCTAGCACCTTCACCACTGTGGTGTGCCATCTCTCCAATGTGAGGAGACCATTGTGTGTGTTTGTGACCCCTGATTTAGGAGTTCCAAGTGGAGCTTTGCTTCTGAGCTTTTACTTTTACCACCAAGCCAAGCACTGACAATTCCTCTTTTGGATTGTATTCTAAGAAGGTGTGCTTCTCCAAGATAAGAGAGGCCAGTGGGGAAGGGCTCTGCAGAATCTGGGGATCTCCGGGTTAGAAGCTTCAGATGGAGGGAGGAGCTGGTGGCAGGCGGGGAGATGGAAACATGAGCTTTTCTCATTTCCTCTGTTCTCCTCTTCAGAGGCTGTAGGACTGACCTTTGGAATCCTCTCAGCACCCAGCCAATATCACAGTATCCAAGAGCCTGCGTATGCTAAATCACTTAACACTAGATAGTTCTTCAACAACCCAAAAGAGTCGGGGAAGGGGACATAGTAGGCATTCTTGTTTTTTTTTTAGATTTGTGCACTTGGGAACCTATTTCTGAGAATATTGCTATCTTGAAGAAAAACTTGCTGATCTTGCCTTTCCACAATGGGCTGACTTTGAACCAGACATACCTCCGAGTATTTTCAGAGCATAGAAAAGACAAAAAGGCAGGAAAGGTGAATCTGGACACAGAGACTAATATACCCTGCTTGGAAATTCACCATGTGACACACAGAAACAAAACACAGTTTTAGAATTCGGTTTGAAACTTTGAAAATACTACTCAGGGGCGCCTGGGTGGCTCAGTCGGTTGAGCGTCCAACTTCAGCTCGGGTCATGATCTCACAGTCTGTGAGTTCGAGCCCCGTGTCGGGCTCTGTGCTGACAGCTCAGAGACTGGGGCCTGTTTTAGATTCTGTGTCTCCCTCTCTCTCTGACCCTCCCCGTTCATGCTCTGTCTCTCTCTGTCTCAAAAATAAAATAAAACGTTAAAAAAAAAAATTAAAAAAAAAAAAAAAAGAAAATACTACTCAAAGACAGTTGCAGACTTATTCATGTCATGGACTGTGAGCAAATCAAGAGGTGTTGTATTGGGTAAAGATGTCTACAGCCTTAAGCTGCCTTTCCTCCCTGAGAAACCAGCAATTTGGGAACCCCACACTTCTGGACACCCGCTCATGGCCACAGAAAACTCTGGATGGGGATCTGGGCAGGATTGGATTCAGATGCTGACTCTGAAACTCTGGCCCCGACCGGCTGCCAATGTGGCTGTGGTGTCTTCTGTTTTCAGGTGGTGGGGAGAGAAAAAGAAAGGAGAGTGGGGAAGACATCACTGCACCTCTCCCTCTTCTCAGGGACCCCAGGTCAACCGTAGTGCCTAACACCGCTACTCCCAGTAGGCCAGTCTCCAGATGAAATACAGTACCCACTGCCTGTGCCAAGAGGCACAGGTCCTGTCTGCTCAGGTGCTCCACATCCATGCTGAATATTCTTGGAGAATTCTCCACTTTATCTGACTTTGTTTTCTAAAGGGCAGCAAAGCTTGGGCCAATCCCATATATAATTATTATATATATATATATATATATATATATATATATATATATAATTGTATATATATATAACAATTATATATTATATATGTATATTTTTTTAATTCAAAGAACACAGAGAAGCGAAACAACAAGGTCAGACGGTGGTTTAAAATATCCCTTTTCCACTGGATGACCTGACAAAGGGGGGAACCTCAGGCACCCCAAGCTGTGTGGGCAGTGTGAGCCAGCGCTGCCTCCCTGGAGGGCAAAGCAGCACATGGCCCCAGGTTGCCACGGCCAGCCACATACCTGAAAGTCATCCACCGAGGGGACGGACCGGTTGGCGGTTCTCCGTTTGTGCCACTGCCTCAGGGTGTCCCTGGTCTCTGAGCTGAGCAGTCTTGCGGCTTGTTCTTCTTGGAAATTCTTGATCAGAGAAAGTGCCCCATAGGCGCTTGTCAAGTAATAACCTCCTGGAAAGGGGCAGAAAGAATGAGTTCTCCAGGGGTTTATACTCTAGTGATAACAAGTGGGGACAATGGAATCAGAGGTCATGCTTCCTATTTTCTCCATAGGCATTTCCTTGTGGGACCAGAAGCTCGCGTCCAAGAACACGTCCTTCCCACCTTTCTCCGACCATTTATGCATTCATCCTATGGATGCACTGAGTGACCCCGGCCTGTGCCGGCGCTAGGGGGCGCCGTCGGGCCAGGCTGACAGCGCCCCGGTTTCATTGATGGAATTTCCATTCTAATGGGTGAAACGTATAAAATCTCTAAATTATTTCAGTGCAATTGTGAAACTGCTTTGCTGGGAAAGGTCAGGGCACTGAGTCCTGATGGAGGCAGGGAGACATATGAGGGTTAGTGGGGTCGACCACTCCCAGCCAGAATCATTTACTTCACGACCAGGGGTCCACACATCTCTTGGGAATACTTACTTTTAGGTTTTTCTTTTAGGAATTAGTATTCTCTAAATTTTGAGTAAACTACACACTTTGAAAGAACTGCACAGTCTACACGTATGTTCACGATAACACGGATTCTTCACAGTAACTTTTTCTTTCCTCATTCCCCTTTTTACTTTTACTCGGGGACTAATGTAACACGACACTTAGGAAGAAATAACTCACAAGGAAAAGCAAGTGATGTCTCTTTAATGGTGCATTTACGAACGATTTCTTACATTTGAGGATTGTTAAAAGACTTGCAACACCATGAGATGCCTAGAAGTGGGTTCATAGCTTTGTCCTAAATTAGAATTAGGTGCTTTTGGTGGAACTTGTAAGCTCCTTGCTAGCAGACCACTAGTGGGTGCCCCATATGTGTATAAAAATTCCGTAATTAGGGATGGGTAATAAGGAGGGCACTTGTGATGAGCACTGGGTGATGCATATCAGTGATGAATCACTAAATCCCATACTTGAAGCTAATATCACACTGTATGTTAACTAACTGGAATTTAAATAAAAATTCCCTAGCTGGGCATAGCATTAAAAAAAATTTTTTTTAACGTTTATTCATTATTGAGGGAGAGAGAGAGACAGAGCATGAGCAGGGGAAGGGCAGAGAGAGTGGGAGACACAGAATCTGAAGCAGGCTCCAGACTCTGAGCTGTCAGCACAGAGCCCGATGCAGGGCTCGAATTCACAAACCGTGAGATCATGACCTGAGCCGAAGTTGGATGCCCAACCAACTGAACCACCCAGGTGCCCCTGGGCACAGCATATTTTAACTTGAGAGATAGTCTTGTCAAAATACCTATTGAATTTCTACTGTGAGCCCAAGGAAGTATATAGCAGGGGCTAGATTTGTAAGAAATGATACCTGAGTCCCTGCTTTATAGAAGTTTATGAATTTATTAAAGAAAACAGGTATTGGCAGGTTTATTCATGCAGGACTAGAAGTTAGTTGTGGTCAAATGAGTTTTGTTCATGGTCCAAAGTCAGGGTGTCTGAAGAACTCTAATGCAAGACTCTGAAGAACTCTCTCTCTGGTCAACAAGTGACAACATTCGAAATGGCAGCTGGTCCACCATCTGAGAAAGGAGCACAGTCCCCTGAAAACTGCATTGGACATGTAACTTACAAAGAAACACACCTTTGTGGTTTTCAGGTCACTGACTGAGATATGGGGAGTTATGTTTCACTGTAGCATCATCTAGCCCCCTCTGGGTAATACAGGTCCTATGCACACAACAGGATTTTTGCTTAGGGCCCCACCACCTGAGTTTAAACTCCCTATGGAATCTCCCACATGTTGGTACAGAGTTCTGAGTAGCTGATTTTTACTAAACATTTTCCCCATGAACAAATCAGCACATGGCTGCGTGTGAAACTCGGTGGTACAGAATTCAAATGCCGCACAGAGGATTTCAACAGCAATCAGCAGGGACTTAAGCATTCGAGAAAGGCTGTGTGGAGGTGTCAGTACTGGAGCTGGGACTCGGAGGCACAGTTTTAGACAAATTTGGGAGGGCGGGGTTTTCCTTTGGATGTCATATTTTAGACTCCGCAGCTCTGAAATGTTCAGGGCACTGAGGAGAAAAGTCAAAATGCTGGAAGCACCAAGCTGACCACACTTTGAAACATGTGGATGCAATTAGAGAACGGGTTACATTTCAGCAAAACTATAACTTTGCCACAAGAGTTGTGCACTCAAGAGGGATTCTATGACGCCTTTTCTGTAAATGAAACTACCTGCTTAAACAGCAGAAAAGAGTTGTGGGATGCTGCCCCCAAAACCAAAGAGGGCTTTGGGCAGGCCACAGAGGGCTGGATTGGTAAGGTATGTCTTCCCCTCAGTCTGCAAAGCTTCAGCTCCCTGATGTGTAGGCCTGGTCTGTACCCACAGCCAACCCGACTGGGCCAGCCTGCTTTCCCAAGGAAAGAAGCCAACAAGCCCGAGACAGCTAACCAGAGGCAGGCTCTAGTTTAAGTACAAGCTCACCAGTTGCCCTATACTTTATCTGGATCCTTGGCTTTCTCTGACATATGATTCCTGGAGGTGAGGATAGCCACCTGCCCATCTGTCACCAACACAGTGCCCAGGGCAGTGCCTTGCTCTGGGGAAACACTGGGAAAGGTGGCAGGAAGTGGCTGTCTCAATCCCCAGGCCACACGATGTAAGCATATGTTTGTCCTAAGTATACATTGTCAGCAACAGAATGGTAATTTTCTGAGAGGGACTGACATGCCCTTTCCCTAAAAGCCCCAAGAGTCTGACATAGTCATTTCTAGAATTAAGCAGGATTAGAGCTCAAAACAACTAAAACTAGAAGAAAGCTCGGATATCTATGAAATTATAATGATAATGCAGAGAAGAAAAGAAAGCAGGGCATGGAGACTAATGTGTGCTCCTGTTGGTCCTTGGACAAAACCACACACTTTCCCCTCTCCTGTTAAATCCAAGGACAGAGCAAATGAGGAAAGTTTCAGGCGGGATCTTGGTGGCTCATCATGGGATGTCTGGTTGCAGGGTAGTGAATACTAGTGGCGGGGGGTGTGGGGCGGGGTAAATGAGGGAGAGGTTGAAAGGGATGAAAGGAGGGGCGCCTGGGTGGCTCAGTCGGTTGAGCGTCCGACTTCGGCTCAGGTCACGATCTCGCGGTCCGTGAGTTCGAGCCCCGCGTCGGGCTCTGTGCTGACGGCTCAGAGCCTGGAGCCTGTTTCAGATTCTGTGTCTCCCTCTCTCTCTGACCCTCCCCCGTTCATGCTCTGTCTCTCTTTGTCTCAAAAATAAATAAACGTTAAAAAAAAAATTTGAAAGGGATGAAAGGGGCTCATTCATACCTCTCTGGAGTGCGGGGACAGGATGAAAAGATATCCATCACTAATCCTGAGTCAGCACTATCCCTTGAGGGGTGGGAAAGTGTACCCCGAGGTATGAGGCACACCTTGGCTTTCTTTTCAGGGAGGACAGACGCTCTGCAAATGCCAGTATGACACATTCCCTGCAGAATCCTATCAGCACGTGGACCTTCCTACTGAAGGCCAGACTAAAACTCAGTGGAGAAAAGACTTAAAAAAATTCTGTGCAACAATTCACTACTCAGGGTCTATCTGGACTCTCACCGGGACACATGGAAATGGATTAATGGGATTCACAATGCACAGGCCCTGATTTATTCTCCTTTAAAAAAACAAACTCACATAAGAGTCCCAGTTATTTCTGCCCTTCAAGGCTGGGCACCACAATGACAAGCATCCCAATTATTTCCAGGATAAAATACCTAACTGATGTGTAAGGAGAAGGAATTTCTGCGAAGACATGTTGGGGTCAGGCAGTCGCAAGAAAGAGACTGAACTGACAAGGTAAGTTGAAAGCAAACTGCCCAGTTTTACTCCACTGCATTTTATGGTAACAGCATGCCAATATAATTTGTTATAGAGAAAATAAAATCAATGCTATTTTCATCTTGAGAACAAAATTTTTTAAAAAGATGAAAAACAAAAGGCCAGCCTTCATCCGTCTTACTGATAGAACAGCAGGATATTTTTCTGGTGGTGAAAATATTCCCTGACAAAAGTTTATACCTTCCTTCTTCCTCAAGGAAACCACTTCTTTTTAAAAATGGCATCTTTTCCTATTGAATGATATATTTTTTAATTGTAATTAACCAATCTCGGCAAAGTATAATTATGGCCGGGTTACATTTTTAGTGGTTTTCTGACTTTTCCATATTTTCTACAATGAATATGCATTACTTTTCTAATCAGGAAAAAGTTAGCACATTCTTTTAAATCAACAAAGAAATTAAAACTATACTTAACCCTTAAGAATGCAAAAAAGCTCTCACATGACTGCCAAGTGTGTATGGGGTTTTATCTTGGGGTGATAAAAAAATGTTTGGGGCTAAATAGTGGTGGTAGATGGCACAAGACTGTGAAGGTACTAAATGCTGATGAACCATTCACAAAACAGCTAATCTGTGGCACCTGGGTGGCTCAATCGGTTAAGAATCCAACTTTGGCTCAGGTCATGATCTCGAGGTTCGTGGGTTCAAGCCCCAAGGCAGGCACTGTGTTGACACCTTGGAGCCTGGAGCCCGGATCCTGCTTGGGACTCTGTGTCTCCCTCTCTCTCTGCCCCTCCCCTGCCCTCTCTCTCTCTCTCTCTCTCTCTCTCTCTCTCTCTCACTCAAAAAAAAAAAAAATGAAAAAAATTTTAAAACAGCTAATCTAATGTTATGTGAGTTTCACCTCAAGAAAAACATGAAAACAAAACTGAAAAAAGACACCCCATTTCCTCCCACATCTTCAAGCAATTGTTACCTTCTCCATGTAACAGTGATGGGTCTAAGAGCTCCATCATGTACTCAATTTCAGTGTCCAGTTCCAACATGTCACACTGAGCTATGACGTAGGTCAGGACTGGCAAAAAGTCATCAGCTCCATACATCCTCCCTGGAATCAGAAGAAAGGGGAAGATGGGAATATTTTTACCAACACTTCTTTCTTTCATATCCTACGCAGACTGCTTTTTTTAGATAGCCAAGAGTCATCTGGGGAAATGTGCTATTCATAAACAGAGGTGGGTGTTTCTGGAATCCTGTGCAGCCTGTGACCCTCTTGGCTGCTCATGTTAGAGACCAATCCTAACACAAAATTTCAGAATGAAATATCTATGAGTCAAGGAACACAAGAAAGATTTCCTCCATGCTTTCACGATATGCATCAGGTTATACAATAGAACAGAGTACCTGTAAACAGTTTAACTTTCAGCAAGTAATGTTATAAAACATTTACTAAGTATCTACTCTGTTTAATCCTTTGTGAATTCTACTGTGTTCCCTGTTATTTTCTGTGCAAATCAATCATCAACATAATGACAGGACCAAACTCGGACCAGGAACAAGCTTTGCTCTGCATTCAACATGAGCACACAGTTAATTTATTTAAATGTAAAAATTCAGTATATGTCGAATAGATACATATGATTAATATATAGCAAAAAAAAATGCAGTCCTTATTGCTACTTTTCATTACAAAAGTGAGTCTCAACTCAGGGTGATTGTGCCGACACCACCCAGGGGGACTTGGCATTGTCTGGAGACATTCTTCATTGTCATGAATAGAGGGTGGGGTGCAAATGACATCTGGGATGCTGAAGAACTCCATACAGGAAGCAGCCCCCACAACAGAGAATTATCCATTTTAAATGTCATTAGTGCTAAGGTTGAGACACTGTGCTTTGGAAGAACATAATCCTGTGAAGACACTATTTTTGAACTTACATAAGTGATTGCCTGAACTACAGAAAATATACTTCCTGCATGTGAACTATGTTTGCAAATTTCAGAGGTCATGTTCATATGCTATCATGACCAGCTCAGGGGCTCACATTTTAATGCCTCTGCCCAACAATGTGCAAAGCACACACACATTCCTATCTACCCAAGCAGTGGTTAATACATCCTGTGTGTTCTCTCTGCTGCTTCTCCATGAAGCAATTTTACTTAGAGGAAAAGTTGATAATCATCCATGGAATTACAACAAGCTCACTGAAGCCCTGGAACTATGCAGGGTCCAGTCACTAGCCATGAATATGGCTACTTCTGCATCTCGAAGAAGTAAACTGACGAAATCTGAGGGCTTACTTTCGAACTATGTAATTCTTTTGTGAATTCAATTACATTATGTCAACTTGTAGCAAAGAAGGAAGAACCAATGAAACAGCTGTAATGAAACCACATGGTTACTGAATACTCTATGTTTGACACATGCTGGATATAGATCATGGACACAAACCCTCATTGGCCTAAATGTGGTAATGATAAATAATTGCTAATATTTCCATCATGCTTGGGGCTACATGTGCATTGCCTCATCTAACCCCCATCTTATGAAGGACAGGGTCATATTCAGTGACAGGTATAGAAACTGCATCTTAGAAGTAGATTAAGGTAGCCAAAGCCCATAGTTAATTAACTCATTCACAGAGTGAGGACGTGAATTCAGTCACCAGAGACTGAATCTGCATCCACTGCCTTGAACTAAACCTTCAACAAATTGGTATCATACAAGAATCTTGTCTCCTCAACCGCTTACTTTTCTTGGTGTTACCAATCTATTGCAAGTGACCAATTTGCCAGATACCAGCCTAATACTGTGGGCTGTTTGGTGAAATCA
This sequence comes from Puma concolor, assembly GCF_028749965.1. NCBI lineage: Eukaryota > Metazoa > Chordata > Mammalia > Carnivora > Felidae > Puma > Puma concolor. The sequence goes on from NC_141669.1 coordinate 96,284,910, forward strand.
AGAGGTTGAAAGAAAGAGAAATTGGGAATCAGAAAGCCTGAGGTGTCATTGGCCACATCGCCAGCCACGTCACTGGCCGTGGTGGGGAGTACAAGAAGCCTGGACTTCGGGTAGCCTCACCTGAGTTGTTCTCCATGACAGTGTAAATAAGCTTGCAGACCCTCAAGAGCAGCATGACTTTCTTTTCCGGCGAATACATCTTCTGCATAGTCATGAATTTGACTTTGATTTTCTCCACATCCACAAAATCAGGGGTTGGGGCGAACACCCCCAGCTCCTGTGGGTTCCTCTGCCGCACAAGCTGCAGATTCTCCTTGAGCTGTTTCCACGAGCCATCGGCCATATGGAAGTCCCTCAGCATGGCCTCCACGTGCCCCTTCAGGGGCTTTAAGATGCACTTGTGCATGGCTTTTTCCAGCACCACATCTGCCAAAGAAAGTGCAGCTACTGTAACCATTGTCTGAAGGAAGAAGAAATGCAAGGTCTGCTTTCTCGGAATGGACACCTGGAACTCTGCATTGGTTATAGGGCAGACAAGTTATAACTTCATACCTGCCCACCAACAAAGCTTAGCAGTGCTACTGCCCCCCACACTGCAACACGTTTTCTGTAAAGCCAGGGAAAGCGAATCTTCCCTAATAAAGTCTTACAGTTCCTTTTGCAGGCAGTCAATACAACAAAACATATTTGTTTTAACCACTTTTACACTCCTCCTCCATGAGCACAGGTGAATATTCAAGAAGACATTCTTTTGACCCAGTCCTCCACTGATAATCCAGTTGACAGGTTAGTAAATACGTTATTTTAAAGGACAGATTTGCTAATAGGGAAGATTCAAGGGGCGCTTGAGTGGCTCAGTTGGTTGAACGTCTGACTCTTGATTTTGGCTCAGGTCATGATCCCAGGATCGTGGGATCGAGCCCCACGTCAGGCTCCATGCTGAATATGGAACCTGCTTAAGATTCTCTCTCGTTCCCTCTGCCCCTCTCCCCCACTTGCTCTCTCTCGCAAATAAAAATAAAATAAAATAAAAATACAATACAATACAATACAATACAAGGAAAGATTCAAGATTTCTCAAAATATTTCCTGAGGAAATAAATTCACCTAAATACATGTGTAATCTTAGATTGAATTCTGGACCAAAAATTCTTTAAATTATTTTCAGTGTTTATTTTTGAGACAGAGAGAGACAGAGCATGAGCGGGGGAGAGGCAGGGAGACACAGAATCAGAAGTAGGCTCCAGGCTCTGAGCTGTCAGCACAGAGCCCGACTCGGGGCTCTAACTCGTCAGCTGCAAGATCATGACCCGAGCCGAAGTCGGACGCTCAGCCGACTGAGCCACCCAGGCACCCCTGGACCAAAAATTCTTTGTCTGCTATAAAGAGCATTGGTGGGACACCAGATGAGATCTGAATAAAATCTGCAGGTTAGGTAATACTGTGAACACTCAATCCGTGTTAATTTTACTGTATTTTTGTAACAAGATGTCTCTGCTTTTAGGAAATATGCACTGGGCATTCAGGGGTAAAGGGACACCATGTCTGCAACTAACTCTGAAATGGTTCAGCGGGGGAAGGGAGGGTGTATGTGTGTGCCTGCATGTGCGTGTAAGCAAAGAGAAAGGAGAGCAAACATGTGACAAGGCGCTAACGTGCAGGGTATTAGAGTAAAGGGTAGACATGATTTCTTTGCATTATTTTTGCAACTTTTCTGTATGTCTGACATGATTTCAAAATAAAAATTTTAAAAACGCTGAAATGTGTTTCTGGTCAGAGTTTGGAAATACCATTAGGTGTGGAAGGCGTTATTTTCCCCCTCTTTGAATGGTTGCCCAATGAAGTCGCTTTCTTGGCTGACAGTAAAATGACCATAAATCTGGAGATCCAGCCTAAAGATGATTTATACAGTAATAATCTCTCTGCTTTTGCAACATCAGTTTTCCAATCTCAAATGTTTGTACATTCTCATCAAAGCCACCTGGGTAGCCAGACTTCATTTATGAGACTTTAAGGTGATTCCATTTTGGAAGCCCAATTTCCTTGTGAAATTGGAAACCATTATCTCTCTGGCATTGGGGATTCCTGACACTGGATCAAATCACACTGCATCCAAATTATCACCTATTATTAGAAATCTAGGCTGGATGCACAAACACCAAAAACAATTTTCCCATACAGAATTCGAGCTCATGATAAAGTTAATGAGCTGCTTCCCGAGCCCAAGTTTGTTGTTGTTGTTGTTCCTCCAAGTCCATATCCTATCCAGGAGATCTTTGTTTATTTTATTTTTTTTTTTAAAGTTTATTTATTTTGAGAGAGAGAGAGAGAGCACAAGCAGGGGAGGGATAGAGAGAGGGAGAGAGAATCTCAAACAGGCTCCGCACTGTCAGTGCACAGCCTGATGTGGGGCTCAAACTCACAAACTGTGAGATCATGACCTGAGCTCAGATCAAGAGTCGGATGCTTAACCAACTGCACCACCCAGGCGCCCCAGGAGATCTTTGTTTAAATGTAGAGCTTTATATATCTATAGGAATCAAGATTGAAACAAAAGAGTTTATAAAGTAAGAAGAAAAACAGAACGTTTTTACTTGACATCTGGCATTGAAACAAATTACTTGGTCTTCATTGGTTATTCTGTGTTAATAAACTTGTGTGACCTAATAGCATCTTTGACTTTACCCTAAATGACCATTACGTTGAAAAGCCGATAATAGCAATTCACACCAAGAATTCAGTTGGGCTAGGCTCTAAGTGCTTTATTTTATTAGCTCATCTAATTCTTACAACAACTCTCTTATTTTTGCATAATACTAATGTTATTTTACAAATGAGGAAGCAGAGATTTGGAGATGTCTAATGGCTTGCTTGAGGCTGCACAACTGTTTTCAACAATCACATTGCTTTCCAAAGTAAATGGCCTCTTAATTCTAAAGTTCAAGGTGCTTTATAAACATTCACCAGTTTAATCCTCTCTGTCTAAAGGTTACACAAGCTCCATTCATGGTTATAGGTGACCACCACTTTGTTAGAATGAGGTCACCAACGGGGGCAGAAGTCCTGCCAATCATTAATTGGGACGGTACATGAATATGGATAGAGGTATGATTCATAACAGCCTCAAACTGGAGACCATCCAAAGGCCCATCCCAACGGAATGGAGACCAGGATATATTCATACAGTGGAATCCAGAAAATGGAATTCAGAAACGGGAGATTTCACTCCATGAAAAAGAGCACACTGCAGCTCCAGACGCAACTGGATGAATCTCATAGATACGATGCTGTGTGAAAGAAGCCAGGCATAAAACAGTATCTCCTTTAGCATTTCTCTTATACAAAGTTAAAAAGCAGGCACAATGCATCTATGATGACAGAAGTCAGGATGGCAATTACTCCTAGGAATAAATGAAGCTGTGGGGGGACCCTCTAGGGGAATGGAAATGTTCTGTTTCTGGATCTGGGTGGAGACTACATGTATGAGCTCATACGTAAAAATCTGTTGAGCTGAGCATGTAAAATTTACACATTTTATGAATGTAAGTTACAGTAACCATGTTTAAGTCAAGCCAATGGAAAACAACTGGAGACCAGCCTGAGATTTTCACCTTGAACCCCAAGGGCAACTTCTAACTTCAGGGTGAGCCTGGTCATCTCTGAGGCAGAGCATTAACACGAATCATCTACACAAGATTCTGTGCTGTTCCTGGGGGACAACAGCAGAAATACCATTACCAGTGAGCTGAGAGGGACCCTTATGCAACTCATCTTTGCCACCAAGGAAAGACACTGGTCTTTGTGCCACAGACTCCCACCCTTAGAAATAAATGGTGCTGCAGAAATCTTTTGTTAGGAGGCTTGAAACCTGGGATTCATTGCCAAGTGCCCATTCTCTTAAAATCCAAAATGAAAAGATAAAAAAAAAAAAAAAAGACCAATGTTAGTTTTTTTTTAAGCACATTTTTTAGCGGCCATAGTTTAGAAATCAGACTGGTCTCTTTGCATTCTTTTCCAGGACTTTACTCCTAACTCCCACCATCCTGAAATCCTTAACAAGCATAAAGAATAGAAAAAATAAAGTCCAAATGAGACTTGGAACCCACTGGTGTCCAACGGGGAACAGGTTCTGTTCACAAAACAAGAGGGAAAAATGATTTGGGAAAACAAAAGGAACAGAAAATCTTATAGAATATGGTTAGCTCAAAAATAAAAAAAAATTTAAAAAAGGAAAGAACAGATTGGTAACATCTCTCATAAATTACTACTATCTGTTGTTTTCTACTGTCTGTGGTTGTTTAAGATCCAAGAAAACAAAATCTCTTAAACCATAAGAACAAATGATACTACTCTAAGATACCTCATATGCACCGTCTTTTCAAATGTTCAAACAAACCTCATGGAGGCAGGACTATTATTTGTTCATTTTATATATCAGGAAACAAACCCAAAGAGCTCAATCCCACATAGCTAGCAAGAAAGGGAGCCAAGATTTGAACCCAAGGGATCTGGTTATGTCAATTGCATGTATCCACAAGCGAAGAAACGAGCATATAAACAACAATACTAGAGAACTGTTTGAGCTACAATGTTTTGAATATTCAAAACCAATTGTTAGGTGAATGATCAAAACTGGAAGCAAATTTTTGGAAAATATTTATAGACAGATCCTTTCAATTGTTCCCAAAGCTCAGGCACAAGCGGGAAATGGTAAAGAGAATGGCAGGGGCTTAGACACTCCTTGCCTTAGGGTGAGCTGATGCAGTCATTTATAGGAAGCATTCAATGTGTTAGCCTCTAGTGCTGTGAAGCGATCACTCCTCTATTAGGAATGGAAGACAGAAGCCCTGTCTCTGTTGCTTCACTCTGACCAACAGCACAGATTCCAGAGAAGGCCAGAGATCAGACAGGGAACCATCACAAGACTGGCTCATGCATCAGCTTGGTTTGAGTACTTTCTGCTTACCCACTGCTGCCTAAGGGGAAGTGAGAGTCTGGGAGGTTAAGGTAAAGTCCAGAGAAGGCACATGTCTTAGAAAGAACACTAGGAACATGAAGCCTGGCAGCCAGCCCGGCTCTATCTTTCTAAGCAACTTTGGCCAAATTGGTTCACCTCTCTGCCATTGACTCGAACTTCTGAATTGCCATCCAAATCACTGCCCATGGGAGGCAAGACGGAACTAGCACCGTGAGTGATGGCCAAAACAAAACAAAATAATAACTGACATTCTCCGGGGGATTCTAACAGTACCCAGAATCTAAACAAAATAGGTTGCAACCTATAGTTAGTTGACAAAGATAGAAGATGAGGTCACATGGCCTCTTGGTTTACTTGGTTTCTAGCATTCTGATTATTTATTTCTTTAAAAGGAAAGTGACAGAAAGAGAAGCTAATGTTTGAAATCTCAAATTGTGGGGGCGCCTGGGTGGCGCAGTCGGTTAAGCGTCCGACTTCAGCCAGGTCACGATCTCGCGGTCCGTGAGTTCGAGCCCCGCGTCAGGCTCTGGGCTGATGGCTCGGAGCCTGGAGCCTGTTTCCGATTCTGTGTCTCCCTCTCTCTCTGCTCCTCCCCCGTTCATGCTCTGTCTCTCTCTGTCCCAAAAATAAATAAACGTTTGAAATCTCAAATTGTGAAGTTACACATACATAATTGCCAAAGTGTGCCGAGTTTCCTCTGTGCTGTTCTTATTCCCAGGGGGCTCTATGTGTGTCCCTGTTGTAATGTTAACCCCCATCCCAGCCCCAAGAATCAGGAGCCAGTGACACCCTCATCGTGCAGATGCACAGGTGGCTTAGAAGTCAAATGACTCTCCCAGAGTCGTGGGGATGAAATGCAAGCCTGTCGCTGTTGCCAACAAGCCAGGTGGCACAACGGGCCTCCCTCCATCCAGAACGGCAAGACGAGTTTGATATTTTCTTTATGTGCTAACATATCTTCCTTTGACTGTTTAATTGGATTAAAGATTAGAGCTGACATTGACCGGGTGCTGGAGTGTTCCAAGCACTGTTACGTACTTCCTATGGATTTAAACAACTGTTTGGCTGAAATGAGTATAGAATCCGTATTTGTTTTAGCTTGGGTTCTCCCAGAAGCCAACCTTGAGACAAGGACTCAAGTATGAGTGGTTCATCTGGGAGGTGAGCCCAGGAAGCACTGGCAGCAGACAAGGGGAATGAGATGGGAGAGGAGGCAGCCAACATTATGTGCTTTATTAGTAATTGTAATCCAGTTGTTACTGGGGGCAGCTGGAGCTCCACCAGCTCAACCCTGCCGGAAGTCCAAGGCATGGTGTAGAGCAAGCCTCAGGGCTGTCCCACCAGAGGGGAGGCAGCTGGGGTGTTTATACACCTGTTCCTATCAGGCTCCTGGACAGCAGAGAGGGCATTAATTTCCCAGTCTTTCCAACTGCCCTGGACAAGGGCTCTGGTGGCATGAGAAAGTGTCAGGCAAAATGTCACAGGCACCAGGAGTTGGAAATCAAACAGGTAAGTGAGTGTCAGTGGGGCAGGCAGAGTGATGTCTGGTTCGTGTTACATATGAAGAAACAGAGGCACAGAGATGTTAAGACATATGATCAAGTATGCACAGCTCAGCAGCAGCAGAGCTGGGACTTCAAACCCAATAGTCCAGCCTGAGCATGTGCTCTGAACCACCACATGCCTTCTGCCTTTCAGCTGAGAAATTTATCCATCCTGTCTTGGCAGAGCTGGGATGTGATGCCCCATAGCCACAAGAGAACTTTGCTAATCCTCTGTACAAACTACTCATAAAAAGCAGACCACCTGGTGTTCAAGTGTCTCTTGGGTTACATGTGAAGTCCAAATGAGCCATTTCTACTTTGTGACCTTGAGAGAAGAAGGTGACCTTTCAGGGCCTCAGCTTCCTCATCTGCAAAATGGGATCACTCACAGCCTCCCAGTGGGATTGTTGTGAGGATAAAGTGAGATCCCACTCGGTGAGCATTTCATATGCACCTGTCACCTCATAAATGGGCAAGAATCATTGGCTCCCTCTTTCCTTTTGAATGTGGCCTTGGAATAGGGACACCAGGTTTAGCGATTCATGCCCATGTGGGTTTGTTTTCTTCTGTGTTAACTGTGGGTTACTTGGTTTGAAATGAGAACCAAAAGTGCTTTGATAAATTAATTGAGAAGCTGCCTGGTTTCCTGTACATCTTTCTCTCTCTTGTGCCTTCTTACTTTTCCTCAGACCCTCCCACCCATAGGTACAAAGGCAGAAGATCTGAAGCCCCTGGGTTTTCCTGCCCCGAATTTGCTGGTGTTTTGTCACAGCCCCACTGTGTCCCCACCTAACAGCTCAAACTCACAGATAAGCTGAACATCTTGGGCAGTGGTATGTCTTTCAGAGCAAGAGGAAGTGAGAGGTGGAGAGCCCCCACAGCCCCATTTCAGATGAGGAATCATGAGGGATGAAGGGTGGATTCGGTTCATTGCTGACAGGTTCTGGTCTACTAATTGTGAAGGCCTGTGTCACACTGCTGTCCCTACTCTGCGTCTGTCTATCCAGGTCTCTGACATCCTAGCTTGTCACACTGGCCTACAGGTGTTTATGGACAGGTCTGATTCGATTGGTTGGTACTTGGGCTCCAGAGATCGTTAAAGAGTTTGACTCTTACCCTGCTTGGGATGAGTTTTCTAAAATGCTTTTCACCACCTTAAAGACTCAGGCAGCTTCCGTGGGAGCGCCCCTGCTTTGCCCTCCCTTCTTCGTTCCATGTTCTCACTGAAGACAACAGTATTGCAGCCCTCTGTGCCTCTGTGCCTCTCCACATGCTCTTCCCTGTGGCCGGTGGGCTCCTCGCCTTTCCCAACATGGATGGATTCCCGTGCAGCCTTGCCTGTCCACCTCCTCCCCACACCCTGGGTCCTTGGAGTTCTCTGTTGCCTCTCCTGTGGCATAGAGCAAACTAGACCTCTCTCCTGTGAACACCAGACCTGACGGTTGGTTGTCAGGTGAGCCAGCTGCAGTCCCTAGCTAGAGGCCCACAGGTAGCAGGTACTCCAAAAGTGACTTCTGAATTGAATTGAATTCACTGAATTGAATTGAATTCACCCTTCCTTTGGGTGGTTACATGAAAATTATGCTTCTTTTCTCCTTAGCCCTGCAGAATATAGGAAGCGTGACTCTAGCAGTGAAGCCATCCCCCAGGTGTGGGGCAGCCAGCCCCATCCCTGCAGGGGTCTCCTCTTGCCCTGCAGGGGTGTTCTCTAATCTGGGTTTGCTTTACATATGTGAGCAATGCATGCTTCAGCCCATAAACAATAAATTATAAAGGATGTTTTATCATTTACAGGAAGGTCCCCCCAGCCCAGCAGAGATGGCACCAAAATAAAGATGGCAAGCTGTGGGGTGGTGATTCACTTAGGTTTTTGTTCATTTTTTAAAAAAAAAAATTTTTTTCTTTATTTATTCTTGAGAGAGAGACAGGGTGTGAGCAGGGGAGGAGCATAGAGAGGAGACACAGAATCCGAAGCAGGCTCCAGGCTCTGAGCTGTCAGCACAGAGACGGGTGTGGGGCTCAAACTCACGAACCACGAGATCATGACCTGAGCCGAAGTTGGACGCTCAACCGACTGAGCCACCCAGGTGCCCCAGGTGTTTGTTCATTTTGATGGGCTTCAAGGAAAGGCATTATGCAAAAATACAGGTAATGGTTTATGCATAGAATCTGTCCGACTGATTTCGGTACCTTCTAGTAAAGGGCCAGCAAAAACAAAAGCAGTGGAGAAGAGCCCAATCTTCCTTACTAAAAAATTCTAAATAATTGATGCAGCTCCTCTGGCCTTGGGGAGGTAGAGCTGAATTCTAACCTCATCCCTTGGGTGTGGACAGTGCTTAGTGTCCTGCTCCTGCAGAATAGAGTAGGGAGGGAAGGGAAGGGCTGGCCTTTAATTTTACAGAGCAGAACTTGATCTAGGGTAAGTCTTGTGGAGAGCAGGCACCCCCTGGTAGGGTGACTTCACCACTGTGGTCTTCTTCTCTCCTCATAAAATGGCCCCAAAAGGCAGTGTAGCCACCCTGGGTGGTGTGAAAAGCTCTCCAGATGAGTTGGCTCACTCCCACTTGTACCCCCGCTTGACCTTGCTAAGCTTTTGTTTCCTCATCTCTAAAAATGAGGTTAATAAATGGGACCCCAAGGCATTAAGGGGATTTAAGGGGATTCTCTGCATAAAAGTGCTCCATAAACCCTCAAGAACCACACACCGGCGAGGGATTAGGGGGACTTTCACTTGCTTCTATTAAAAACACAGTATGCATTTAACATACTCTTGGCCTTGACAAAAGGAGGCAGGCTATGAGTTCTGGTTTCTAAAAAGAAGCCCCAGGGCTTGGACGGTAAGTAAGAGTCTCCAAAGTGGACACCGTCCTCTGAGAGGTAAGGCGGAGCGTGCTACTGTACTGGCCTGTTCCCTGTAGACAGACTGGGTAAGCGAGGCTAGCCTGGGGGTGGGTCCCCGGATGGTGAGGGCTCAGTCTACATAGTGAGACAGCCAATCAGGACATCCTGTTGGTGGGAGTGGAGTAGTGGAAGACATGTCCAAGCCTCAAAGATTCTGATGCCTCCATTTCAATCAATGTAGCCTCTCAAGTGTCCCCTTGTTCATGCACTCAATTACTGTAAGATTCTTTTGCCTGGTGATGTTTCCTGCCTGGGAAGTACTGATCTCTCTCTGGAAGATTCTCAGGACATAGTCAGAAAACACTCCAGCACAGACATCTCCATGAACCTTATTTTGTGATGCCATCTCAGTTCCCATGTTGCTAACGGTGGGAATTACTGAGCTATCAGTACCCCTGCACAGAGTATTATGGAGTTGGAGACTCCTGACACAGATCCTTAACTCCAGAGTTGTGACCCTTCTTTTAGTTGATATAATTAACCCAATTTTCGATGCCCTAAGGTAAAAATGTACAACAAAATATGCCCCATGGAAAAAAAGAGGTACTTCCTGCTGGGGTCTTACATTTAAACTAATTTTCAAAACTAATACAGACATTCTTTTTACATGTTGCAAGAGGTCAATCTTTCTCCTTTCTCTCTACCCTTTGCTAACTGTGTAAGGACATTCACTCCATGCAGGAGATATGGTCACATGTTCTAGATCAGAAGTCAGACTTGAGGTTCTAATCAACTTGGCATCAATATGCCACTCTGGTGGCTCTTCAACTGAAAAAGAGGGGCACCTGGGTGGCTCCGTCAGTTGAGCATCTGGTTCTTGATTTTGACTCAGGTCATGATCCCAGGGTCGTGGGATTGAGCATCGTGTCTGGCTCCATGATAAGGGGGAGCCTGCTTAGGATTCTCTCTCTCTTCCTTTGCCCCTCTCCCTCACTTGTGCTTTCCCTCTCTAAAATAAAAGCATAAGAATTAAAATTAAAAAATTAAAAAGAGCAGATAATAACTCAAGGGCTTGAACCAAACTGTGAATTAAAAATTAAAAAAACAAGAGGCACCTGGGTGGCTCAGTTGGTTAAGCATCCAACTCTTGGTTTCAGCTCAGGTCATAACCTCATGGTTCATGAGTTCAAGTCTCACATCAGGCTCTGCACTGACAGTGTGGAGCCTGCTTGGGATTCTCTCTCTCTCTCTCTCTCTCTCTCTCTCTCTCTCTGCCCCTCCCCATTCACTATCTCTGTCTCTCTCAAAATAAATAATTAAACAAAATAAAAATTAAAAAACAAATCACACTAGACATTGAAGCTTGAGACAGATTCATGAAGCAAAGTAGTTGTAATTGTTTAACTCCTAGAGAGTTACTTCAAACCCCCTTTCTTATTCTGCTATGCTCACTTTTCAGTATTGTTTCTCTATTTAAAAAAAATCACATGAATATAAATTGAATTTAAAGATACTTTTTCTTCAAACAATTAAAATGCTCTTTAGAGAAAATACATGTTTTACTATATAGCAATTAAATAAAGCATAACCATTATTGTCCTGGTTTTTTTTTTTTTTTTTTTTTTTTTTTTTTTTTTTGTTATTGGGGTTTTGTTGTTGACAGTTGGTGGTGGGTTGTTTGAATGAAATAACAAATTTGGGATTACTGAGATTTTTGGAGTTGGACACACTTTGTTTTTCTTGACACAAAACTTGAAAACAGAGGGCTTTCCCAAGATTAACGTCAAATCAGATATAAAAGTTCTTCTACTTGAATAAAATCAAAATGCTAACCACAAAAATGCACCAAGTTCTGCAGAGTGGAGATTTCACGATCAGAAATTCTGAACTAATCTCTCCCATTGGTTGAAAACGACTGAAGCAAGAGTGGTACCATGTGGGAGCTCACCAATGAGGAACACATGTTGGAGCAATGAGTAATGTTATACCCTATCTACACTTGACACACCAGTAATGAGTATATCTCACTGTCAATGAAGTTACTGATCCCAGGGCTTTCTAGTAAGACCTGAAACTATGTGCACTTTTTGTTAAAGCATCTGTTTGTCCTTTCATGTACCGCTTTGTGGGGGTGGGGGAGTGAGGGTGAGTGGAGAGCTATCCAGAAGGGAAACCATATGTGGCCCTGGAATGAACAGAGACCTGACTTCCCTGGGAGCCCACCACGTCTCCCCCTCATTGGCTTCGTTCTCCAACCAGGAGAGCGAAGCTGATGTTAATCAACCAGTATTTATCAAAGAACCTCTAAAAGTCAGGGCTTTTGGGTGAGAGTACTTTAAAGAGTAGTCTAAACAGGATGCAACTTTTCCACAATAGGACACAAGCATTTAGAGTGGCAGGTTGTGTGTGTGTGTGTGTGTGTGTGTGTGTGTGTGTGTGTGTGTGTTTTGAGACTGACTTATTTATCATTTTATCCTTATCTAGAAAGTGCTGACTTAAAGGGTTGGGACAAGAGTATATGGATAAAGTGGCACTGGGTGAGAGCTACTTAGTGTCTTCCTTGGCTTTTCTCTAGGCAACTGAAGAACCACTCTTTGAAGAAGAGAGATTAGCAACATCTCCATATACTACGTGTATACATGCATGCATTCGTATGGCCATTTTTCACATATGAACGACAGCTCTAATTCTACATGGGTTAAGCCAGTGAAATGCCTCCTCCAGCTTCCTTGATTCTGGGATGGTCATTCTGTAAATGCAGGTTTTAAATGTAAATTCTCACCTCCTAGTTCAGAGCTATCATCTTCAGAAGTTGTGGGAAAGGAGGACAGGACCAGACTGGCATTCTTGAAAAGCCTTAGCAGTGTTAGTAGACACCTGTTCAGAACAATCTTGAGGCTTGGTATTCCAGAGATGGCATTGAGAGTGAATCCATTTGGAGTAAATACATTAACAGTGAATTACTTCCCTCCAGAAAGTGAGATATGGTGGGAATAAGCAAACAATGGAGGAAAGATCTGGGTTGAATCCAAGCTACCCTACTTACCAGCAGTCACTACAAGTCACTTTTTACATCATGGCCTCTGCTCTTGAATTTGCAAAACATGAACAATATCTACATAAATGTACCAACCTTGATTTGGTTACAAGGCTCAAAGGAGTGATTATATTAACAAGTCTATAGTAAACCAATGAGCACTTCCTTTATGACTATGTAAAACAGACAATTAGATAAGTCCACTTTTTTGTCAGAGTCCTAAACTAGTAACTTACACATTTAAAGGGATCAGTTTTCTGATTCTTAGGGTCACCTCTTTCTCTGCATTTGAACTAGTGTTGAGTTTCTCAGGTTAACCTCTGCTCTGGTTTACCTTTCTCTTAATTTTAAAAGCCCAACAACACATTTATTGTACTTTCAAAACTGAATGATGCTTTCATTGGGGAAGCAACATGTGATGAAGTTCCTGCTTTAATGCAAAAGTTTAAAAAACCAAAACAAACAAGCCAATAAAAAAGTGGGGCAATGCTTAGTTGGCCACACCCACACCTCCATACAAAATTTTAGTCTGAGCTGCCTCAACAAAGGGCTAGCCTACTCTTCCAAATGCTGCACCTGCTGGTTACTAGCTGGTGTGGCCCCTGGGACAAAGGGCTCCACCTGGCAAAGTCCTGCATTCTCCACTCCACAGGGGATGCTGGTGCCTGTTTCACTAGGGCGAGGTCAGGACACGCTTACATCACTTGGACAGAATCCTGGCTCCTATTAGAGCCTCCATAGATGTCAACATCCCTTCTTGTCATGACTTTAGATTTTAAATTAAAAGCTGCATCTGTTCAGAGCAGCAAAGTGTATGTTTGTTTTTGGAGAAAATGAACGCTTGTGCTCTGGGAGCAAATATCATATCCGAACTTCACTTCAAAAGAAGCCACTGGGGACCAGTACTTTGGTTGGTGCTTACAATCTCAGCGGGGAAGGAAAGAGAGGAAGGGAAGGAAGGGATGGCCCTTGTTCCCTGGGGAGCCTTGTCTCTGTGGGCTGGTTGGCGCTGGGGCCACATAACTCAGGGCTGACATCAGCGCCTGCCTGGCTCCCCCCACCGGACACCCCCAGAGGAAGCTTCTCATGAAGGTTCAGAGTCCCTGTTAATATTGCATCTGAACTGGTCTCCCCTGAGAGGTGGGCTCTGGTGGGATGGGACAGGATGGCCTGGGTGGCTATTCTGCCTTCCCCTAGAAACCTTTTTCAGTTCCAAGCACACCACAAGGGCACATTCCTTCCAGACTCTCTCCTCAGCAACACCCAGCTCTAACCCCGCCCCATCAACCAGGCTCAAACCCCGAGAAAACAAACAAGGCTTTGATTCCTTTGTGAGAAAATCAAAGAGCTGCTGAAACTCACTTAAAGGAGAAAGAGACAGAGACAGAGACAGAGACAGAGACAGAGTCCACTCTCTACCACATACTGTTTACTACTTTCAACAAACAGACCCAATCAGAAAGAAGAAATCTGGGTTTAGCTTTATGAACTGCCTGGAAATAATTTGGTAGCTCTTTCAGCTGTGGCTGCCCAGTGAACAAGCCACACTGAAATTAGCCCTTTAGAAAGAATCTTCTGAAATTAATAAAGAAAAAAAAAAATCCTTGCAACACTCTTACCCTGGAAAAAAGATGCCTTGCCAAATTCAAATTTTTCTTGGCCAAAGTAACTATTAACAATTCAGCCCTTCGATGAGGTTATAAAGAAAATATTTCCCCTTGACTTCGGAGAAAACACCTTTCATGTGACCTCCAAATATGTTACTTATTTGAAAGGTACACAAACTTGTCTTTTTTTTTTTTTTTAAGTTACTCCCAAACCGTGCCACTTAAGGAATTCGCTGGCATCAGAAGCCAGCAAGGCGGTTACCCTTTTGGGAGAAGGGTGATAGGGTGGTGGTCCCAGGGGGGCTTCTGGTTGTGGGTTCTGTCGTGCTTACTGAGCTCTCACTTGTCACAAGGTGTGTTCACTGTGGACACTCCTCCAGCTGCACACCCGTGATGTCTGCACTCTTCTGAACATACACTGTACCTCAATGAAAAGTGTACTACCCAAACAAAGCAGAAGAAAACACTCTGTCAGAAGACAGCACACATACCTTTCCAGGCATGCACTGCCTGCAGAGATGCCCTTTCAGGAAACACTCAGCACACACAGCACAAGACAAGGTGGGCAATCGGACCCTCGGAAGGCAAATTCTACCCCTGAGCAGAACCGCTCTGAGGTTCCCATCAGGGGCTCCTTGAAAACTAGCAGGCAGGTAGCAGGAGTCAGGTATAAGGTGAGGTCTGCTTTGAGAAGCTCAGGTCCCATTCAAATGGGTGGAGGGGGTGGAGTATGTTGTTTTGAACTCCAGAGAAAACTTCATCCAAGATCACTGCCATCGGATACAGTGTCCTGTGAGGTTACAGTAGTTTTTATGTTTAAAAAGAAAAAAAAAAAGGCAAAGTGGGGACTTACCGATTTGGTCTTCGGGGATCAGCGACTCGATGGGGGGGTCCAGCTCTGAGCTCTGAGACAGATAGTTCTTCACCTGGGTCATGAACTGCCGGATGGTCTGCAGCATGTCCGTGCTGGACACGTGGCACTCCTTGTTCTCCTGCAGAAAGCTCACGTAGTCCTGCACCAGGCAGCCGAAATAGGTGCACTTGTCCCGGGACAGCTCGGCGATCCTCCTGACCATGCGCTTCTCGGGGGTCATGAAGGAGCTGAACACCCCGCTCATCTTGCGCAGCTGGGACTTGACGAGCTTGGGCAGCACGAAGGAGCTGTTCCTCTTCTTTTTGGACTTGACAGGGGGGGCCATGGTCTCCTGGTCGCTCTCCTCTTCGCAGTCCTCCAGGCTGCTGTTGGTGTCCGCCTCATAGCCAAACAGGGGCATGCTGCGGTCGAACTCCAGCGAGTCGGAGGAGGAAGTGGAAATGCTCATGTCGCTCAGCCTCTGTCTGCCTCCATGCCACGGGGGCCGTGATTCAGGGCCGGCGGCCCTTGTGCAATCCTCCGGAGGCTCCGCAGGCGGGGCCCCACCTGGCCCGCCAGCTGTGCCCGGCCCGGGCTCCTCCGGCTCCCGCTCCTGGCCAGGACGAGGCCGGCCGCCGGTCAAGGTCTTTGCGCTGCCTTCTGCCTCGAGAAAAGAAGCCTGCTTCTTCAGCCGGGGTGGAGGGATGGGGGTTGGTTTCGTTCCAAGCAGAGCTACGTTCCCATGTTTGTTATGGTTGACTGTTTCTGGCATGCTCGCCTGGGTTTCAGTCCTGGACAGCTGAGGGCTTGTGTGGAGACTATTAATAGCGGGTGGCGGGGGCCTGGGTGGGGGGGACCGAGGCCTCTCGGTGCCATTCGCGTTGGGAGTCCTTGTGCAGGGCCGTTTCAGGCCTCCACTGAGGTCCTGGCTGTGCACTTTCAAGAAAAGAGGATTAATAAAACACAGGGCTCCGTTGGTCTGGCTGCACTCCAGCTCCGAAGGCGTCCTGGTTTTTATAGAATGCACTCCATTTATAAGGCAGAGCTGACGAGAGGCAGGACAAACACCGTCTGAGGAGAGAGGCCTATGGGGAGGTGGAGGGTTTGGGGGTTTGTTGTCAGCTGGAGAGCTCCAAAAATCTGAAAGTCATTATCAGTGAACACAAGAATGTAAATACAGTACTCTTGGGCCATTCCTTCACAAATTAAAAAAAGCACACTTGCATGACAACACACGTCTTTCAAGGGGGAGGTGCCACACTTGAGTGTTTTTTTTTCTTTTTCTTTTTTGCTTGGACTGCATTCCCTTTACTGGAAAGGGTGGAAATGCTGCCAGGCCCAGCTGTGGGCTCACAGGAAGGCTCAAGGGGCTTTTCACCTTCAAAGCCCTTGAGAAATGGCTTGGCCAACATACAAAGCCAGCCCAGCCTTTGCACAGGTAAGGAAAGAAAGAATTGGAATTGTTACAGTGTAAGCCTGGAAAGGACCACGGAGCTCCCGGACACGCTTAACAAAAACTGAGTCTCCTCGCAAAGCAAGCCACCCTTCCCAATCTACTTCTCCTGGAGGTGCCCTCCATGGAGGACCTGGCAGTTCCCCTTTAATGGGCAGGACCAGCAGCTGGGCCTGGGGGATGTTACACAATCTGCTTAGGGTTTTACACGTTCAGCATTAAAACCCCAAACAGAGGAAAAATACACTCATGGAACCCATCAGCAGAAAAAAAAAGGACAGCAGGCCGATGCAAATGCTAAGTGCAAGTTCAACCGTTTATCTTAGCGGTTAGCTGCCCGTACTCTGCAAATCCTAGCCCTTCTCACCGTGGCTTACACACCCAACACTCTTTGGCACAGCGCACATGGCTTACTGCAGCTGTCTGTATGGCCCATGTCACCTACACACGGGGCTCAGTTTTCTGCATGAATCCAGGGAGGCAGTGGTGGTGATAAATGTTATCTACTGCTAATTTCCATTTGGAACAGGTTTATTCTCTCTCTATAGCTCTGCCTTGTGGTGTTTGCCTAAAATGTATTCTTTTTTCCCTACGGGCCCAGAATGGCTGATCATGGCGGACAGCGAGGAGGCTGACGTTGGGAGCCTTTGCCCTGCCCTCTCTGTTATAAACATGCTTGATATTGTGGCCCAGTCACCTGCCCTTCCTCTCCTCTTTGCTCTGTGTCATCCAGCGCAAGAGCCAATGGTCACCTGTGGCTAGTGAGCCAACGTGACAGAGGACTTCAATTTTAAATCACGTCAGTCCATTTAAGTTTCAAAACAGACATGCAATTCAATCACTGGAAAACTGTTCAATCGTTTTGGAACTTGGGTATGTGAATGCAGTTTCTCAACTATAAATTTAATCAGCTCTAAATACAGATTGTGTGTTTCTGATGAAAATTTAATGCCCCAAAAGATATAAGGATAACACAGGCTGGATTCAAACATTTAGTATGAAAAAAAGGAATGTAAAATATCTCATTAATACTTGTAAAGTATATTGATTCTATGTTGAAGTGACATTTCATATATATTACATTAACTAAAATAAATTATAAAAATTAATTTTCACCTGTGTCTTTTTCATTGTCTTTAACAGAGCTACTAGAAATTTTTAAATTACTCATTGGCTCACCTTATATGCACTTCTATTGCCCAGTTTGGGTCTTGGTGGAATGGTTTCCACCACCTTTGGGTCCTTCTTAGGCTTCTACTGACACCACTGGTAGACTTTATAAGGCATAGTACACTTAGCTTCCACATGGACTATAAACCTGGGTAGTGGGGAAGGGCAGCTATGGACACTATTAACCTTTGACCCCTCAGTGTGGAGCCTGGCCTGCCACATAGCAGATCCTCCAGAAACATTTGTTGGAAGAACAAATAAATGAGGCACAGAGTTTTACAAAGTGCTGTCTCTTCCCAAAATGAATAATGTATACATTGGCTGTTACGAATTGAGTATATATTAATTGGACATCATTTGCTTCTATGGTCAGTGGCCATGGAACAAGGTGTTCTTAAATTTGTCTGTGCAGGAAGCTGACCAGGATACTTCAGTCCTTCAGGCCTGCCACAAAGTATACTCTGCACACTGACCACAGCACCAGGAGTTAAGTGGGTGGAGGTCACCAGCGGAAACTGACACCTGGTACAGGTCTTCAAGAGGCTTACAGTCTAGCTGGTTATATTAACTGAAATTCGGGAAAAGTTTTAAACCCTCTCCAAAAGGTGTGTGAAACACCATTGCAAGAGATGGTGTAACTTTTCAGAAGGGACACATCAGACAGGCCTCAGACACATGTAGCAATTCTTTCAAAAGAATCTGAGTTTGAGAAGGGAATCTGAGTCTCCCTCCAGGCTCCTCATAGGCTCCAGGAGTCCCAGGAGTTGCATTTCGGAATCTCAAATTTCCATTCAAATATTATGGCCTGGTTGTCAATCTTTTGGAAGACTGACGCCCTAAAATCTTAAGAGAATTTCCCCTTCCAATCTAGGGGGAAAACTTTTTTTTTTTTTTTTTTTTGGCAAAAGTTAAACCCACACAAATTCCTCATGGCAATGGGACGAGGAAGTGAAACTGGGTGAACTGTACATCCTGATCCATCATCAACCACTGTCCAGAAGCACGGTATTGTGTTCAGGGGCATTGGCAAAGGGGCAGGAGGGGGAAGCAAGTGTCCAGCTGGCCAGGGCAAGGATGCATGGCAGGATAAGGGACATGGCCCAGAACACCAGGACCAAAATTGAACAAGAGAGGAAGTGAGACAGATGTTAGTCTAGATGTCTGCACGGTCAAATTCCTCAAAGCACAGACGTGCCGTCAATGCCCATGTGTTTCTCCGGAACAAAACTCATGCACGTGAGATGTACTGTGCTATTTCCTTTTCTGTCAAGCACAGCCTTTCCCCAGCAAGATGCCACAGAAAGGAAAGACATGACCCATTTGAGAAGTTTATGTTCCATTAGGACTGGGACACTTAGGGTAGCTGAAACTCATTGATGGGAGCTGCTGGGGAGGTGTGGGGGTTACCCAGATAAACTGAGCGCTCCCCTCTGAGAGTCAGTAAAATGTCTGACTTAGAAAAAAGAATCTCAGCAGGTGTGACTCAGGGCCAAGTTTTGCCATGGAGATAGGGATTATTTTTCAACAATGTATCATCAGCCAGCCTAACACTGACTGTGTTTCATAGATTCATTCCAAGAGAGACCTGGGCAGGGGGACCCACTTACTTAGTCCCAGTTGGGCTAGTTCTTCAAGTTGAGCCTCCGTCTTGGCTGTTGAAATGGCGTAAGGCAACTTCAAGGTGAACGGCAAAACGTCCCTGGTTTTTCAAAAAGAGAGTATTTGTAATTACATGTCTGCTTTCTATCTCTAGCATTTCCATCCTAGAGATGTTTTGGCTTAGACTGAAACAT
This sequence comes from Puma concolor, assembly GCF_028749965.1. Classification (NCBI taxonomy): domain Eukaryota; kingdom Metazoa; phylum Chordata; class Mammalia; order Carnivora; family Felidae; genus Puma; species Puma concolor. The sequence goes on from NC_141669.1 coordinate 96,304,186, forward strand.
CCTAAGTAGACGCTACATCATACCTCATACCTAACCAGAACTTGTCTTTACTGGTGACAGGACTGCAAGATGACTATTCTTTCCTGTAGTAACACAGTCAGGACAGGCTGAGAGATAAGGCTGCCTGGTTTCAGTATCTGTAGCGAGGACCAAATTTCCTTCCTGGGTGGCTGAAATGTATCTAGTGTTAATATCAGAATCGCTACACTGGTGGATCTTACATACATACATGTAAAACATTATACACTAACTTGTTACATGTTCTGAATACTGGGCCCCAATTCATTGGGCAGGAATGTGTCATCCTAAACCATGATTTATTATTCCAAGTCCTTACACAGGGCAGTTTTTCAACCACCATTGGTTGGTTTTACTTTGACATCTTCTAGCTAGAGTCCATGCAACCTGCTTTCTGTGCTGAAGACAAAACTTCCTCTTGTGTTTTAAGGTAGTGCTTCCCTATCTGTAACATGCACACGTGAATCCCTCGGAGTCTCGTTTGACTGCACACTCTGATTCAGGAGGTCTGGGTGAGGCCAGAAGTTCGGCATTTCCGCCATGCTCCCAGGCAATGTTGCTGCTGCTGCCCCTGCACCAAGCGTTGAGTAGGGAAGCAAATCTAAAGGACTTCATGGAACAACCCTGCCCTCAAGCAGCACGGCACCGTGTGTAGACCACGCATTCAACATCACAGACTAACAGGCCCAACAGGAAGGAGCTGAAAGAACTTTCCAGGCCCTGGGAGAGGGTCTGGCATGCATGAAGAATAGCAAGGAGGCCATGATGCCTAGGGTGGAGTAAGTGAGGGACAAAACCTGGAGTTTCTGCCTGTATTTTGTCTGCTCAAGATGTTGTGAAAATCTCCATTGAAGAGAATAACTATCCCAAACAACAAGTTGTTTACCGTAAGATTAGGCAACATTCTAACTGAATCAGATTAAATCTGGATGACTTGAGAATTTTGGAAACCCCTGAAGCTGTTGACAATGAATAACAAATTAGTAAGGTCAATGAAAAGAGCAAAATATGAATAGAATGTGATTCTTGGCATGGGCTGTAATATACTGCTCACATAAATACTAGTAATTGGCAGTCAGGAGGCTGCTCTTTCCCGAGGTGTCAAGGATGGGTCACCCCCTGCTTCCAAGGACCCTACCGTCTGCCTCCAAATGTTGCGAGTACCTTCTTCTACTTGTTCACTTGCATCTGTCATGGATGAAGCAGGCAGAGCCTCAGGGGATGGCAGTGTTTGTTATAGCTGCTGCCTGACCCCGGAGAGGTGATGACTCAGATTATAATCTTAAATGAAGATTAATGGGAAGCAGAACTTTGTAATGTCAAAGCAGCATATAAATATATGTTTCCACGGCTATACAAACTTATTAAAATCTTCTTTCTTGAGACAATTTGGGGAAAGACACATATGACGAAACCAACCTATGTTTACCTTAAGCATTTCACCTTACCCAATCCAGTACCTGGAGCCTAAACATCACATGGCTGGTTTTGGTTTTTCTTAATGGCATCTATGACAGGAAGCCACACCTGTCATTGCCTAATGGGTAGTCTTAGACTTTGATCTCCTGGAAAATTAGAGCCCTCTTCCACTGTACCAGCTAAGGGTATAACATAGCATCTCACCACCATCCCCCCTCCCCACAGGGTCACTTCCCTCTCATTAAGGAAAGGAACCCTAATTCTAAAACTTGTATAACAGAGAAAATAAAGCCATCTTAGGTATAAATGTTTCACCCAAGAGTTTTAGTACACACGTAATCTACTTTTGACTCTTGCTCTATATGTTGTATTTCTAAACGGCAGGAGACTAACTTTATTGAGCACCTCCAGTGCACCAAGCACTGTAACTCATGTGGGACCCACACAGGCCATTGGAAGAAGCTCTGATATCCCCCATTCCATGGATCAGGAGCACAGGAGAGCACAGAGGGGGAGGTCCCTGCACCCACTCACAGAGCTAATGTGGAATTAAGCAACCCGGGTGCACTGGATCCCAAAGTCTGTGGAGCTGTGCCATACAGTGGCAAAATGTGGGCTCTAGCATCAAGGCAGGCCTGGGTTCAAATCCAATATTTGCTACATATTTATTGAATGACTGATTGTAGACAAGTATCTCACTCTCTGAGCCATGGTGTCTTCATGATCCTAATTTCAGTGTTCCCATGAGGATTAGAAATAATGTATATATGGTCCCTAGCACAGATATAGAAAGCCCCTGAAATTATAATCGTACTTAATAAGTAATAATTAATAATTATTATTTCCTCTAGCTCTTTGCTACTCAAAATGCAGTTGTAGGACCAGCAGCATTGGTCTCACCACCTAGAGACAGTTGGAAACACAGACCATCAGGTGCTGCCCCAGACCCCCCAAATCAGAGTCTGCATTCTAATAAGATTCCAGGTGATTCCAGTGTGCATGAAAGTTTACAAGGAAGTGCTCTCCACGACACTGATTATGACAAACTGACAGGGGGCTACTAGACATTGGTGACCAAGGTTTGCTCTCATTTATATCCGCAGCTCTAGTCTTCAGTGTGTCCCTCTGATGTGGCAAACCACATGCTGATTGATTCATGAATTCTCTAGTCTAGTGCACCTGTGCAGATGCATTCTGGGTGAATACCAGGGCTGACAATCCAACCACTTTCTCTACATGAATATACTCATGTACTAATAACCAACTAGAACATTTCAAAAACATTTGGTTAAGACTGGGTCAAATCAATTACTGATTACTAAGAACATTGACTTGGGTAAACCGAGTAACATAGAACATTAAAAGAGAAACAGAAACACCAAGAACCTTTGCATTTTGAGGGAAAAAAATAGAGAAATGAATCTCAGGTCACCCTGATCATAAAATGTCAATGTTGGGATTTTTCCATAAGCACCTTATATCGGTATCATGCTTTGTAGATTAAAGAAGGTTTTCATGTGCTTTATCTCCTTCAACCATCAAATGGCCCTGGACAGCAGGTACTCCAGCCTATTATGAACACTGAGAAGAGAGATGGTATCTTTTGTGTGCCGATGCCAAATACTGTTTTATAGGTGTAATGATCTTTCATGACAGGAAAATCAACAAGCTAACTATGAAGAGTAAGCATTGGCCAACTTCACCTCTGACTAACATGTTAGTGTTGAAATTCACTTTCGGGAACTAGATGGCCTCAAACCAGTTCAGGTGTGGGTCCCTGGGGAAGGTGGGGACATCTGCACCGTCCTCTTCTTTTCTTTGGGCAGCAGATCTCCATCCTTGCACAGGCCAAGGGCTGTTGGTGGTGTCCCCTCATAGAGCTGTGTCCAATTCTAGATGAAATCCCCTGGTTTCTTCCTCCTGGTAATCAACCCCTGAAAGTGCTTCCCCACCTCAGGCCATTAATTATGTGGTGTTGCCAACCTGGTGACTTCTAGGGGTCAATAGCTCAGTGCCATCCCCCGCGAGGGTCTAGTCCAACAGATACAATAAATGTCTCACGTGAGAAATAACTTTACCCTTAAATTAACATAAAGGAAATGAACCCCAAATAAGCCTCTCAAAGTGTGATGGCTCTAAGACATGATCTTTGGAAACAACCTAGTCATGCATGCCTGTCTGTGCTCTATTGGCTGCAACAGACATACAGAGAAGGCATAGAGGCCAACTGAGCTCCACTGCCTACATGGGGGCAGTGTCAATCTCTGCAGATGAAGAGTATGGATTCTTAATCACCAAAAGAATACTCAATTTGAGGACACCTGGTTGGCTCAGTCAGTTAAGTGTTGGACTCTTGATTTCAGCTCAGGTCATGATCTCACAGTTCGTAAGTGTCCATGCTGACAGCAAAGAGCCTGCTTAGGATTCTCTCTCTCCCCCTCTCTCTGCCCCTCCCCCATTCATGTGTGCATGCATATACCCTCTCTCAAAATTAAATAAATAACCATTAAAAAGAAAAGAATAGTCAGTTTGAAAAACTGGCTAGGAAGAAAAAAGAGAGAAAGACTTCAACAACTCACACACTCCCCACACTTATTAACATGGTGATTTTTGGCTTAATTACTTGTAGTCTAACACAGTTGCTTTAGTTATGAAAAGGACATGAGCACCAAATGGGCCTGTAGGACAGTGATGCAAGGTTTATGAGCTGGTTTAAGGAGCCCGTATTTCTAGAATGAACTACATCCCTTGAGGGTTTTCAGAAACAGTATCAGGGACATTTATTTATTTTTATTTTTTTCAGAGAGAGAGAGAGAGAGAAGAGGGCACAAGTGGAGACAGACAGAGAGAATCCCATGAGGGGCAGAGTCAGGGCGGGGGGAGGGAGAGAAAGACAGAGAGAAGCAGGGTTCACCTGATGCAGGGCTCATGCTCACCAGATGCAAGACTGGAACTCATGAACTGTGAGCTCATGACCTGAGCCAAAGATGTTTAACTGACTGAACCACCCAGGCACCACACATTATCAGGGACCAGGTTTGCACCATGGGTCCTTTTCTGTGTGTGCATGTTTGCATGTATGTACATGTATGTGTATGTGTGTTTGTTTCCCCTGCTTGCTGGGTCGAGGTGAAACGAACCATAGGGACAGTTTGAAGACACAGACATATTAATTTGGAGGGACTGGCGTAGTTATTTTGATCAGTAACTAATCCTTCCAGGGACATCTAGTCAGCGGCAAGCCTCCCAGACCCCTCCACCCTGCTTTAATCTAGAAACCCCAGGGCTGTTTATATTTCACACACCAAGCAGGCACTTGAACTCCTAAGAGGAAAGGAGGCCTTACCTGCTGATGCAGTAGAAAGCAATGAGCCGGAATAAATCTGCAAAACTGATTCCTGAGCCTTCCAGGGAAAAGGCTGGAAAAGAGAGAGTTTGGAAACCAGCTGAGTGTCCTGGAGCACTGTTCTGGGAAAGGAAAGGCCCTCTGGTGTTATCTGCTGCGTGCATAGGACCATCTCTGACCTCTCAAACCATCTACCGTGTGGCTTATCAGATCCAGCTGTGAGGAGGATGTGTGTCAGCCAGAAACAGGCCAGTAGAGTCCACGGCCTAGAAGTTCAGCCCCTGACTCACTGGGAGCACGTGCTCCAGTGCTTGGTAAACAGACCGGCGCAGGCTCAAAGTGTACAACTATCTTTTTTCTTTTTTAAATTCAAACACAAAGTTGGTCAGCGGGCAGGGGCCAGTGAGGCTGGAGGGAGAGGCCATTGGCACACAACAGAGCTTGGTAAACACCCAAGCCCCCACCACCCTTGACCTTCCTAGGTTGGCCCTCCTGGGACACACTCCTCTTTGCCAAAACAGGCCATCTCTGGTTAAGACACAAGGCAGCTTGGAGGCAAACAGAAGGTTCCAGTAAATTAGTTTTTAAATTCAATGTGAAAGTTTCAAAAACTCACTTACTTAGAACGCCCCCACCCACTACCACTGTCACCACCAAGGGCACAAGCCTCCTAGGGAAGATGTTCTGGCAAGATGGTGTACCATACTGCACATCTTCCAAATGGCAGGGCAGTGAGTGGATAACTTCAAATACTTGTGTATTTGCCAACCACTCCTCATGCCAGGCTGGCTGAAATGCCATTCAGACAGTCTTTCAGAAATATTCCAAACATCCTCAGCTTTGTGAAGATTTCCTCATTTCCTCAATCAGATGAGTTTTTCTCCCAATTGCCACACTTCATGTCCTCATTTATGTTGCTTGCTATTTGCTTATGTTGTATTATTTTGATTGTTTAGTATTTCTACAGCACCCCCAAAATATACCTATGCCTCTACACACATACCATGACATAGACAGAAACAAAAAAATACACACATGTGCACCACAATTTAGTAAGTTAAGTAGGAAGAAACCGATTTGGGGTAGGTTAACTTCTCTGAGCCTTGGTTTTCTCCTCTGTACAGTGGACAATAATAGTACTTTCCCTGTCTCCCCAAAGGGTAGGAGTGGAAAGGGAAATTTAAAAAAATGGAGTAATTCATGTGAAAGCAGTCTATACAAATATGAGCTGGTATTTGTTATTAAACCATATTGTCCAGATGTTATGACAAAATATCTATGTTTTCAGAGCAAGTCCTTCCTTTCTCAATTTACCTCCATTCATAGAGAAGCAAGGCCCTGGCCAGGAAGGGGCCATCATGGTGAGACCAAGACCTGTGGTAATTAGTTACAGTCAGGTTAATGCTTTGCTCCGACTAGCTCTTTCAACCACTTTAAGTCCCCCAGATAGGAATAGGGAATTGATCCGAGTCTTGACACAGTAGAGAAGAAAAATCTTCAGCCAGGAGGAATCTAAGATGAACACCCAACATTAACTGTACTTACTGTAGGGGAGCAAAGAAGGGGCTTCCAGGCTAACTTATCATGCTTCACTTTGGATATTAGACGGGATTTAAAAACCAGTTAGATCTGGGGCGCCTGAGTGGCTCAGTTGGTTAAGCGTTTGACCCTTGGTTTCTGCTCAGGTCATGATTTCACGGTTCATGAGTTTGAGCCCTGTATTGGGATGTGTGCTGACAGTGCAGAGCCTACTTGGAATTCTCTCTCTCTCTGCCCCTATCTCGCTTGCACACACACACTCTCTCTCTCTCTCTCTCTCAAAATAAATAAACTTAAAAAAAATTTAAAGGGCCCCTGGGTGGCTCAGTTGGTTAAGTGTCCAACTTTGGCTCAGGTCATGATCTCCTGGTTTGTGGGTTTGAGCCCCGCGTCAGGGTCTGTGCTGACAGCTTAGAGCCTGGAGCCTGCTTCAGATTCTGTGTCTCCCTCTCTTTCTGCCCCTCCCCTGCTCACGCTTTGTCTCTCTCTCAAAAAAAATTAATAAACATTAAAAAAGATTTTTTTTAATTAAAAAAAAACAGATCTATCACTTGTTGGCAAGCTGACTTTCAAAAGCCACCTCAGCATGGCATATCTTTACTTAATATTTAATCGTCTTTAAAATGGAGGGCTTGAAATCTATCTTGTGATTACCTCCTAATGCAAATAAACTGGTATGAACTATGCACAGGTCACTGACTGTGGAAGTCTTTCGTGGCATCAGTGCCCTTGTGAAGCCTGGAGGAAAGACATTACCAGGCCCAGGTTTACAGAAGAACCTGAGGTTGACCACAAAGAGGCTGACAGGTTTCACTTCTGCTAGAAATGTGTCCTCTAGACTTCCATTAAGGCCATTTGGCTCAGTGAGACTATGAACTCCAGGTTGAGTATAATCCCTTATTTGCCCTTAAAATGACCTCAGTACCTTTGGTTTTTCAAATGCAGAGACTGAGGCTTGCTTAGGTGTAAATCAAGAAGCAAGCAAAAATCCTAGTCTCAGTCTTAACGTTTATTTATTTTTGAGAGAGAGACAGAAAATGAGTGGGAGAGGGACAGAGAGAGAGACACACACACAGAATCTGATGCAGGCTTCAGAGCCTGAGCTGACAGCACAGAGCCCGAAGCAGGGCTTGAACCCATGAGCCGTGAGATCATGACCTGAGCCGAAGTCAGGAGACTTAACCAACTGAGCCACCCAGGCACCACCACCCCGTCACCCCCAAACCAGTTTCAGTCTAACTATTGAGAGAGTCAACAGGCTTCCAAACTTATTTCTCCTGGCCTTCACTCCTCAACTTGCTAACCTGTGATTTCAATGAAACCTTCCCCTTTGGAGCACAGATTCACTATGGATCCTTCCTTGGAAGTTGGCAATACATCAGCATTGTGTGTTCCCTTTTATATTTATTTAAAAAAAATTTTTTTTTCAACGTTTATTTATTTTTGGGACAGAGAGAGACAGAGCATGAACGGGGGGAGGGGCAGAGAGGGAGACACAGAATCGGAAACAGGCTCCAGGCTCCGAGCCATCAGCCCAGAGCCTGACGCGGGGCTCGAACTCCCGGACCGCGAGATCGTGACCTGGCTGAAGTCGGACGCTTAACCGACTGCGCCACCCAGGCGCCCCATCCCTTTTATATTTAAAATGTGTCCAGGGGCACCTGGGTGGCTCAGTTGGTTAAGTGTCTGACTTCAGCTCAGGTCATGATCTCACAGTTTATGGGTTCAAGCCCTGTGTCAGGCTCTGTGCCAACAGTGTGAAGCCTGCTTGGAATTCTCTCTTTCTCCCTCTGTCTCTCTGCCACTACCCACCCCCTCCCGACTTGTGCTTTCTCTCTTTCTCAGGATTAAATAAATAAATAAATAAATAAATAAATAAATAAATAAATAAATAAATAAAGTGAAACGTGTCTTCCCAAGACTTCACATTTTCAATGATTGCAGAATAGCAAAAAGAAAACCAATTCTATTGAACACCACTCTCCCTTCAAAACTTCTGCCAGTTGATTTTTTCAGAGGGCTGGATTCTGCCTCTGATTAGCTGCATTTCATAGACGACTGAACAGTGATCATCTGGAGGGAACACATCCACTCAAGGATTATTCACAAGATGTGCAGACACGTGCTGTAGCATGAGAACCCATAAAAAGGCCGAATCGCTGCAGCCTGTCCTACAGGTTAATCATCAGCAAACCTAGGAATCAAATCCATGCTCTACTTAACTGGAAGGGGGCCAAGAAAGACAACCTGCCATATGCCAACCAGTAGGCTGCATAATTTGTACATAGGCTGTTTAATTAAACTGTTAATAGCTCTCTGATGTTATGATCACCCCAATATACTGATAAGAAAACCAAGGCTCCTAAGGTAGGCTACCTGCCCAGTCATTGAGTGAGTAAGTAACAGCACCAGGATGCAGACTCATGACTGTCTGTCTCAAAGGGTAATCTCCTTCCACTTCCACTTGTTGGGGAGACCTGAGGCCCTCCCATCAACCAGGACTTAGCCATCAGGTGACTACTCACTGTATGTGCTTTCCTTTATGGCAAATTCCTTGAGTGGGGCTCCAAATTCACAGGGCAGGCGAAGTGAGAGGACTTTCTTCTGCATTTTGGTAGATTTACGAACCAGGAAGATCTAGCAGAGGGAAAAGAAATTCAAGCTTAGGAAATATCTGGAAGGTCAGAACCTGGACATATGATTTCCTGCACACCTAATGTCCATGACTAGAATGCCCTTCATAACGAACATGTCCTGCAAGATTCAACCCAGAACGCTCTACTGACAGCAAAAGAGACTATCAAAGAGCATGTCCCAGATGACTTCCTTTGATAACTGGCTTCAAAAGAATCCTACTTTCCCTTTGACAGAACCTTCTCCATGAGGCTATGAGCCCCCTTGGTCTACAGAAGCATTTTCAGTTTGGTGATTGTTTTATAGCACATGTTAAGTGTTCTCTAGCCCGTGTCTTATTTGGGCATCATGGTTGATGACACCCAGATTCTAAACACAGGTAACATGACTAAACCACAGGTGGTGAACTGGGAGTTCACTGACTAATTTGGCTTGTGGGTGTGTTCGTGATAGAAAATTAAATTTGTTTCTAAGAGTGAAAAAGCAGTTTTGGTTGTTTTTCACATTAAAAACAGAATTTCTAGCTTCTCTTGGAAAACAGGATGATATGGCAAGGCCAGGTATGGTGACAATTGCTGGAGATTAAAACGGCTGCCCCATTAGGGAGCAGGAAGGTGTGCTCGAGCGTCACTACAGCCAACACTGGAGCTGCAGGCCTGTTTACTCCTGACTCACCCCATTTTGTGACAGTCTCGCTCCTGGTTCTAATACTGCCTTCGGATGCATGCTTTATTTTATTTATTTATTTTTAATATAATTTATTGTCAAATTGGCTAACATACAATGTGTACAGTGTGCTCTTGGTTTTGGTGGTAGATTCCCGTGATTCATCACTTACATACAACACCCAGTGCTCATCCCAACAAGTGTCCTCCTCAATGCCCATCATCCATTTCCACCCCCTCCCATCAACCCTCAGTTTGTTCTCTGTATTCAAGAGTCTTTTATGGTTTGCCTCCCTCCCTCTCTGTAACTATTTTTTCCCCTTTCCTCCCCCCCCCATGGTTTTCTGTTAAGTTTCTCAAGTTCCATATATGAGTGAAAACATGATATGTCTTTCTCTGACTTATTTCACTTAGCATAATACCTGCCAGTTCCATCCACGTTGCTGCAAATGGCATGATTTCGTTCTTTCTGATTGCCAAGTAGTATTCTATTGTGTATATAAGCCACATCTTCTTTATCCATTCATCAGTTGATGGACATTTAGGCTCTTTCCATAATTTGGCCATTGTTGAAACTACTGCTATAAACATTGGGGTACAAGTGCCCCTGTACATCAGCACTGCTCTATCCCTTGCGTAAATTCCTAGCAGTGCTATTGCTGGGTCATAGGGTAGATCTATTTTTGATTTTTTGAAGCACCTCCACACTGTTTTCCAGAGTGGCTGCACCAGTTAGCATTCCCACCAAAAGTTTCAGATGCGTGCTTTAAACCAGCCCAAATCCCAGTGCTGATCTCGGGCCACCATCTTGGCTTCCAACACTGCAGAGGCAAGTACGCCATGTACTTCTATGCACTGCACAACTCCAGGGGGCACTGATTACCTAGGCTACAAATCAAATAGTGCTCCCTGGAGCATGCAGTGGGGCAGCCGGCTGAGTTCTGGTTCCCTTCTGTAGTACACGGTACTTCTCCAAGGATTCTATCCTGTCTTATTTCTTTAGCCACTTCTTCCTCTGCATTTGGACACCATGGTCTCTGTTCCCTGACTATTATTATTATTATTATTATTATTATTATTATTATTATTATTTAACCTTATCTTCGCTTCCTTCTGTATATCTAGTCAATAGCTCCTAAGAAACTTTATCTGGGTGGGGGGTGGGGGATGGGGTTGAGAGGGTGGCTATGGGGATTGGGTGTCTTTTAAGGAGGGAGTTGGGAAGACCTTTGAGTTCTCTCTGGTCCCCCAGCACCCATGGGGAGGCAGTCATAGAATAGAATACATGTAATAGTCACTTCTGGGAGTCAATGTTTCTGGGACACCCTAAAACTGAAACAGATATTTCCTAAACATTAGGGGGATTAAAAAAAGCCCAAAGCATGGCTGGGAGGGCGCTGCTCATTGGTGGAATCGAAGTATTATTCTCTTGTGAAGCTGGGAATCTCCCTGAGCCTTGGGGTTCAGGGAGAGTACAACCTTATTTCCTGAATGTCTGCAGCTTTAGAGCAGGGGTTGGTAAAGTTGGCCTGTAGACCCAATCTATCCTGCCACCTGTTTTTGTAGATAAAGTTTTATTGAAACAAAATCCCAGTCATTCATTTATATGCTGTCGATGGGCGTGTCTGCACTACAAGGCAGGGGTTGCGAGAGATTGTGAGAGGTTGTGACAGACAGTATGGCCCACAAAGCCAAAAATATTTATACTCTGGCCCTTTACAGAAACTTTGCTAATTTCTATCATAGGAATAAGGGTGGCAGCACCCCAAGGACCCATGCCTCCATGGACAGACTTTCAAATGTCCTTTCCTCTCACACCTGCTTTTCCTTCTCTTCAGCATTCTTGCTCCTGGTGCACTGTGGCCTCTCCTAATCTGTGTTTCTCCTGTCCTCAGCCTGTCATCAGCCTGCCCCATCTCATCAGGCAGGTCCTGTCCAGGGATCAAGTAGGTGGACAGATAGAACATCCTGCCTGACTTGTTCCCCACAAAGTCTCAGCAGGAATGGACGTGCCCAACACTGGGAGGGAAGCTGGGCAGAGTAGGGAATTGTTGCCTAACAACAGGGCAACCTCCCTCTCCAGAATTTCTGTGCAGAAATGCAGGAGCAGACAACTCAACCTCCAAAAGAGGGGGCCCCACAGACGTAGGTCTGATCATACAGACCCAGATTACAGGCAACAACCTGGTGTGCTGGCCAAGGAATTTTCCACAAAGATGATCAACTATTGCGCCTAGTCACCCTGAGCATGTTCCAACAGTCCCGTCTGTTTCTGTCTGTTGAAACAAAGACTCACTTAGAGGTCAAAAAATGGTAACAGACAGGCTCTTGCTGATAGGAAACTCAAAAGTTTGTTTTTGTGCTCAATTGCTACAATATTGTCAACCAGCTACCATGGAGTTTCTTCTTCTTGCTTCTCCATATATTTCTTAGTTTCTATCTCTTGTCATGAGTTGTTCCAAGTCTTACTTTATCTGTGACTTATTGTATTTACCCTTTTTTGGGAAGTAGACATTGTACACAGGTGACCTCCAATATAATCTCTGTGATGGTGGAAACATCCTATATTCTGCACCATCTTATATGGTAGCCTCCAGCCATCTGTGGCTAGTGAGCACTTAAAATGTGGCTAGTGCAACTGAGCAACTGAGTTTTTAAATTTAATTTAATTTTATTAATGTAAAGTTAAACAGCCACACAGGGCAAGTGGCAACCACATTGAACAGCACCAGATACACCAATCACCAAGTGACATTTTGGGGGGAACCACTATAGAGTCATGGAGTGGTCTTGATTAAGAGATTGGTATTGGGTAGGAAGTAGCAGAAGAAACATAATTGGACAGTGAGCCCCATGAGAAGCCACTGAGGAAGCCCAAAGAGAAAGAGAATTACACATCAGCAGCCAGAGTAGGCAAGTCTACGGACACAGAACTTTTGAACTTTGGGTCCCAAGTTGGATGGCTAGGTCCTGGCAGGGTTCCCAGGCTCAGAATGAAAACAGCAGGGGCAACTGAAGACCCTATAACCAGGCTCATTCTCAGTGTTGAGGCCCAAGAAGTCAGCCCAGATGCCCTGTTATCCTGCTGAGTCCTAGACCTCCCTGGGTAACTGAGCTGATGAAGACAGAAAGACAAACCATGAAGGGGCTCTTTTCCTTGGAGCTGCCTCCATACTTTCCACAATCTCCTTGCATTGCAACCCAGGTATGCACCAGACACCATGCTCCATAAAGCCTGGGAAAGAACTTTCTGGAACTCCAAGTCTTTCTCTTTAAGAAAGCAGCAGCCCTCCTTGTCTCAAACTGTTTCCTTGAGATTCTGAGTCTTACCCCTGGAGGTTGGGACCGAAGGACTTCGGCTGCCCCCTCCTCACTCAGACTCAGCTGCAGCCATATTGGGTGGGTGTGGAGAAGCCGGTCCAAAATGCTGAGTCTGTTGGAGAGGCTGTCATAGCCAGAGTCCCAGGGACAAGTCTTCACATCCTTTTCTTCAGAATAGCCATCGTCCTTGTGTCTTACCATGCTAGGAGAAAGAGAATTGGCAGGTGTCAAATGGCTGCTGCCCTGTCTCTCTGCCAAGGAGACCATTGTGCAGTCTCTAGGCTACGCCTGTCGCCGCACATACCCCATCTTTTCATCTCCACCTCACGTGTCTTCCTTCCAGCCTGAAAGCTTTCTGAGGGCAGATGCCATATTAGCTTTCACTCTGTATCTACAGTATCAAACAGAATACTCAACAGATCCAACAGACCTTCTATTTCTAACACAGTTTTCAAAAGCTTCTAAACATCCTGAATGCTGTTGGGTCTGTCTTCTGGCATAAACCATTTCACAATTTGAGCACAGAACCCTCAATGCTAAATTTCATATGGTAGCATGAGGTCCTAAAGCCCCAAAAGATTTATCATAAGCACAAGCATGACATGCTCTAAAAGCACAGACAAAAATGGGGTGCCTGGGCAGCTCAGTTGATTAAGCATCCAACTTTGGTTCAGATCATGATCTCATGGTTTGTGAGTTTGAGTCCCTCATTGGGCTCTGTGCTGACACCTTGGAGCCTGGAGCCTGCTTTGAATTCTGTGTCTCCCTCTCTCTCTGCCCCTCCCCTGTTTGTGCGCTCTCTCTCTCTCTCTCTCAAAAATAAATAAACATTAAAAAAATTTAAAAGCAAAGATAAAACATTCACACTCACTCATGCACACTCATTTTCCACCCGAATGAATTGGATTTCATTTCTTTTCACACATCTAGGCATTTTTATTACTAATATTATTTGTAATAAAACTTCACAGTTGACGAATGCTGTGCTATTCATAAAATTCTTCATACTAACATTATTCATAATTGCCATAAAGTGGAAATGGACCAAATTTCCATCAACTAATGAATGGAGAAATAAAATGTGGTATATCCATACAATGGAACTTTATTCAGCCATAATATTCATTCTTTTTTATGAATGGAGTACTGATCCGCGCTCCAAAATGGAATGAACTGTGAAGACTTCATGCTAAGTGAAAGAAGCTAGACACAAATACGGTACGATTCCATTTATACAAAATATCTAGACTAGACAAAAATAGAGAAACGGAAAGATTATTGTTGCCTGGGATTGGGGGCAGGGATGGGATGGGTAGTGATTGCTAATAGGTATGGAGTTTCTTTTTGAAGTAAAGAAAATGTTCTGGACCAAGATGTATGGATGGCTGTACAACTTTGTGAATATGCTGAAAACCACTGAATTATACACTTTAAAGTATGATATGTGAATGAAATCTCAATAAAAAGATGTCATATTGATTTCCATAGTTGCCTTGAGCCCCAACACTAATCCTGTGACTGAGTGTTTAATCCCCATGTTATGAATGAGAAAACAGAGGCCCATCCAAGAAAGTATTGGGCTGTCCAGAGTTATAAACTGCCATGAAATGGCAGAGCCAGAAATTCAAGAGGTCTGGTGTTCCTCCAACTTTGCAGGTAACAAGTAAGATCATGAACACAGGAGAGCTTTATCTATGTGGTTTCTACTGTCTGCCATCCCTTTATAAAAATTCTCTCATTTCCTGTAAAACAGCCCCAAAAGGCAGGTACCAGGGATCCAGTGTTTTTAAATAAAGGGGACAGGGAAGCCCAGACAGCTTGAGTAAGTTGTACAAGGCAAGGATATGCCTCTGAGAGTGAGAAGGTAGAAATTCCAATCCAAGGGTGCTTGGCTCTGGGCTCTCTTTCCCTCTATCACGCCCTGCCTCTCAATGAGCTGGTCATCAACACCAGTCTAGGAGTGGCCAGTGGAAAATATCAGAGCTGATCACTCACATTTGAAGGGCCAAATTCAGGTTGGGGTTCAAATGGTCTTCAAACATCTAAACCCCAAGAAACCTAAATGTGTGGCCTGAATGAAGTCTTCAACATTGCGAATGATGGAGATAAAGCCACATTGTAGGCAAGAGTGAAAAAATGTTTTAAAAAATGTGCTTTTTTGGGCATACCACTCCTAAGAGGCAGGATTGAATATAGAAGAAGCCAACCTAAGGCAATCATTTTGGGGTGAGCAGGCTCAGTAACATACCCACAAGGACAGCGTGTGGGCTGGCCAGAGACTGCCATCCTAATGTCTTCTCTGCACATTCTTGACTTTGTACAGATCTAAAGAATATCATACTTCCATTCAAGATTTACATTTTGTTTCCCCAGAAAGTTTTCCTATACCTTTGCTACAACTTTCCAGATGGGAGAGTATGGGCCAAAAAAGAGCAATTTCCCATTCTGCAAATGCCATTTCAGGGCCTCCAGGTATTTTGAAGTGAATCTTTGCAGCTATAAGAACACCCTCTTCAAAATGAAGCTGGTGTTAAAATTCCTTTCACATGAGGTAAATGAGGCCACTTTAGAGCAGAGATTCTCAACGCTGGCTGACTATTAAAATCGCCTGGGGAGCTTCAACATGTTTTGATGGCCAGACTGCACCCCAGATCAAATAAATCAGACCTTTTGGGGTGGGACCCAGGAATCACAATTTAAAAAATTTCCCCAGGCAAACCCAACTTGCAGGCAAGTTTACAACCACAGCATTGGATTGGCACTGGAGCCTAAGAGAGAAATCTCCTAGGGTTTGTAAAGCTACAGATTCCTGGTTCCAGCCCCAGAGGGTCTGATTCTGTAGCTTGGGGGCTGGAGCTCTGCATTTCTAACAAGTTCCAGGAGACACTGATGCTGCAGTCTGAGGAACACTTGCTTGAGACCTAAGAGCAAAATGTGCACTTGAACCCAGATCCAATTAGGTGGGGTGGGTTTTTGGGGGAGGGGGGACTGGGGTTTGGAGGAGGGTGGTAACATGCCACTGAAAGAATTCTCCAAACCCAAATAAACCCTACATCCCTGCCATCTCGGGTTGGCAATATTTTACCAAGAGCAAATTTCTACAGTCTCTAGCACGGCAATCCTAACGCTCACATGTGCTGTGAGTAAATATGTTGGTGCTTCTATCTTCCTTAGAAGGGCACATCCTGTGATACCTCAGCTGTTCAATAAGCTAAAGAGTCTTTGTTTTGACAACCAACCTCAGCCTAAAAATCTAGGGCCCAGTCAGGAAGACAGTGAATAAGATTCATGGGGCTTCATAAAGGAGCAACCATTAATTAGATCTTGTCTTTGCCTATGACTAAGCTAACACTTTTCTTTAACAGCCTTTTGAGATTTATAGTATATTATTATAAAACAGGTTGAAAGAGGGGCGCCTGGGTGGCTCAGTTGGTTAAGTGTCCAACTCCTGATTTCATCTTACGGTTCATGGGTTCAAGCCCCACGTGGGGTTCTACATTGACAGCACAGAGCCTGCTTGGAATGTTCTCTCTGCCCCTCCCCTGCTCTCTTTCTCTCTCAAAATAAAAATAAACTTAAAAAAATAAGAGAGATTAAAAGAAAGAAAGAAAAAAAGACATTAGCTTTTATCAGAGACAACATTTAGGGAAGAACTAATGTGGGAAATGTTGAATCTGCACTGCACGCTGTTGGTGTCCTGCCCAGTCCCCCTTTACAAGACCAGGTACCCATGTCCCTGCTGCCATGAGCACTGGCTGCCGAAAGCTCACAGCTTTCTCCCTTCTTCTGGGCATACCCAGAAAGTCACTTCCTCCTCAGGGAGAGACGCTCTGCTAATGACATGCTGATGCAGGTCATAGAGGAATGGCCTTCTTGCCTGTAGGCGGGACAACTCTGGGGTTGCTATTCATGTTGCAGAACTCCCTGTGGGATCAGGCTGAGGCTAGACTCCAGCTACCCCCATATCTTTGCCTGGTTTCCTGCTCGTCCCAGACTGCACCCCTCACTCCTTCACAGGCTGCTCCTGAAACCCTGTCTCAATAAATCACAACACAAGAATCTGCATCTCAGGCTCTGCTTTTAGGGAATTCAGTCTGAAACAGAAACTGAAGATATGAATAGAAACTACTGATTCCTAAAACAGATGTCTGCCTGCATGTATCAGGGGTGGGGGTAGGGGTAAGGGGTGGGTGGGGAGGTGGCAAAGAATGAGCGGTTTATAAAAGATAAACCAGTATGATATAATCCAGGAGATTCTCATATGGCATGGTCACGGTGGGATGGCCAGCAAACAAGACCCATCTCCTCTTTTGAGCTTTGTCTTTCTAATCTGCAAGTGGTAAATAACCTCTCCATCACAGTATAGGTGTAAAACTGATGCTAACATCAGTAAGTGAAAGATTATTAGGGGACAGAACATTCACAGTCCTAAAATATCACCCCACAGATTACTTATCATGAAGAGGAAAGGTACTCTGACAATAGAGAAATCTGGGAGACACTATCTTTAAAAAAAATTTTTTTTTAACTTTTATTTATTTTTTGAGACACACAGAGAGACAGAGCATGAGCTGGGGAGGGGCAGAGAGAGAGGGAGTCACAGAATCTGATGCAGGCTCCAGGCTCTGAGTTGTTAGCACAGAGCCTGATGCGGGGCTCAAATTCACGGACCACAAGATCATGACCTGAGCCGAAATTGGACGCTTAACCGACTGAGTCACCCAGGCACCCCTGGGAGACACCATCTTAATCAAGTGATCAGCATGAACACCTCCAACAATGAGACACCTGACATCATGTGCCTCAGATGTGATACTCTGAGAAGGTACAGTACCCCCTGGGTCATCTCCCTGCCCCCAAATGTGTTCAGAATCTACACAAGAGAAAACTATCAGACAAATCCAAAGTCAGGGACTTTCTTCAAAACCACTGGCCTAAACTCCTCAAAATATCAATGTCACAAAAAAAATTTTTTTAAAGACTGTGGGATTATTATAAATAAAAGGAGAATAAAGGGACATGATAACTATTGAGTACACAGAATTGATCACATATGGCATCAATAAAAAACAGCTATAAAGAACAACTGGAGATATTTGAATAAGGGTATATAACAGATAATATTGTATTAATGTCTAATTTCCTGACTGTGGTAATTTTATTTATGTAGGAAAATGTTCTTGCTCTTAAGAGATGCAAACTGCAGAATTTAGGGTCAAAGCATGAAAATTTTGGAAAGTAAGTGTCAAATGGTCAGCACCCCATTCCCCTCCAAAAAAAAGGGGGGGGATATAGAAATAAGGAAATTGTGGCAAAATTTCAATAATTGGTGCATTCAGGTGAACAATACTATTCTTGCCTATAATGTTTGAAATTTCTCAAAATAATAGATTAGGGAAAATATCTACCATCTCCCTGGGATTTTGAGTATAAAATTCATGTATTCAACTCTTACTACTATTTCCAAGCATCTAGGCTTGCTTTCACGGGGAGAGAGATCTCAGGTATGGATTCAGTGAGACCCACAGCCACGTGTGAAAATACTGGGCAAACCCCAGAATGCCCCACAAACGTAAGGTGCCTCTGGCGGCAGAGAACAAACTCTGGGAAACTCCTATACTATATCTGCCCTCAATCCAACTGACTGGGACCTCATGGTTCTGAAGCAGCCCAGTGGATATTACACCCACTTGGGAGACAGGACTCTCCAGCACTAGCTACATTGTGGTCACACCCAATTTAAAGCTCTTCTGAGTGTGGGATGAGAGTGCCTTTCTACTTGGCTGTATTCCCTTCATTCCCAGGGCCAAGTGTTAGTAACCTAGACAGGAGCAAGAATAAATGACTCCAGAAAGCACATTCTAATGTAGGACAGGCAGAAAGACACTACGTGTAGTTTTATTAAGTTGCACAGATCTCAGATTCACCTAAGGGAAACCAATAATTTGCAGCAGAATTTCCAAATGATGTCCTTTCCTGTCTCAATCCAGAACTCCAGAGGGTGGCATAACCTATCAATGCAGCTTCTAATGACCAGGCTCCCAACCATCACATAGGAGGTGTGTTTACTTTGACTTTACAGTCCAGTCTCTTTTCAAGTAAATGACATAGAGAACAAAGCAATATATAAAGTACATAAGATTTTGATGTAGGTTGTCTCTGTGGAAAAAAATACTGGTGCAGTAGATATAGTTAACAACCTTCTATACATAAGAATCCTAATTCAGCTGTTGAATAGCAAAAATGAAGCCTAAAGGGACTAGGTACGAGGCATAATGTCAAGTTATTACTATCAACAAGGTGGTACATTCCATTTGACTAGAGGGTCTCAGCACAGATGCAGTGTCCTCCTGGATGGCTCTGTCCTCAGGATATGGGGACAAAACAAGTATACACAAAAACCAAAAAGCTGGGGTGCCTGGGTGGCTCAGTTGTTTAAGCATCCGACTTCAGCTCAGGTCATGATCTTACAGTTTGTGAGTTCGAGCCCCGCATCAGGCTCTGTGCTGACAGCTCAGAGCCTGGAGCCTGCTTCGGATTCTTTGTCTCATTCTCTCTCTGCCCCTCCCCAACTTGTGCTCTGTCTCTCAAAGATAAATAAAAATGTAAAAAAAAAAAAGAAAAGCCAAACCCCCTCTGTGTGCGTTGAAAACACACCTTCATTAAGCTAAACAATTATATTTTTGAAATGGACAATTTACATCAACATCTGTTGTAAGCTATCCTTGATTATTTTTTAAAGACAAAAGCTGTTACAATTAAATACTTAAAAATGTGCTATGAATTTTTCTTTCTAAAGCAGACCGGTAGATCATAATTCAACTAAAAAGGGGATGGCTTTAGTGAATTAACAACTTCTAAAAACATCTCATAGAATCAATGGCAAGTCCTCTAGAATTAAGTAAAGCAGGCAGTGACTCTAATCGAGCAAGGCTCTCATACACCACTTCTTATGGTTCTCTCTGGCTCCCTTCTGCATTTTTGCATGTGTGAGAATGTATGCCTCTGCACAAACACTGTCCCGTCTGCCATGGAATTTGGTACGGGTGAGAGCTACCTGCGTGGAAAAGCCACTCTTATATTTTATCTAGGTACTCTGTTTGCTTCCACTTACAGAATTAATGGGCCCTGTAAACTGGGACATCTGGAGGCATTAGATGACCAAGTCAGCAGGAGAGGTTGAAGGAAGGACTATCAGGACCTTCTAAAATACAGCTTGGCCTTTGGCTTTTGCCTGCTTCTTCTCTACTCCCCAATTCCTGGACCCAGATTCCACCCCTGGTCTCCTATATCAGGCTTTACAAAGGTATGGAAGGTGATTCTCTCTTGGCAGGGGACTCACTGCTTGCTTCCATGCCAATCCTGGTCATGCACTTAGAGCTAAGTAACCCACAAGGGCCACCTCAGGTTTGGATCTGAAGTGGTGAGTGGCAGGCTCCATCCAGGTCTTACCTGGATTTCCAGCAAAGTGCTCCCTGATAACTCAAACTTTAGGAAGACTAAATGCTCTTTCTGAAGCCTGAGCTTTGGTGGACCTTCCCAGCTTTTAAGAAAACTAATAGTTTTTCCTTGTTTACATGATGTCTAATAAACAGTCATAGAATGAATCATGACAAGTCGATGGAGTTAATTATAATAACAGGATGCTGATCCCATCAATAAAACACAAGAAAATGAAAATAAACAGCAAAAGCAGAGCCTTGGCTTCCAAAGATGCTTTTGTCCAGGACTTAATTATGGCTTAAGAGTCATACTGCCTGTTTCCCTAACAAAGAGCTGTAGTCCTGCTACAAAGCAAAGAACTCAAAAACAAAACAAAACCATACTTGATGGGATAGTGTAGATTAATTCTGATACTTTATAAATTCTCTATGGCTTATTAAAATTGACAACATTTCCCAAAGAATGTTGGGTATACCAAGGCAGTCCATGGAGGCATAATTTTGAATGCCCAGTTCTTATTTTAATAGCTACATCTATTTAGTGTAGTTCCCAATTATGGCAGAGATATTAAGTTTACTTTTTTTCCCCCAATTCTTCTTATTGTGGTAAAATATACACAGCATAAAATTCACCATCTTAACCATTTTTAAATGTACAGTTCAATGGTGTTATGTAAATCCATATTGTACAACCATCACTACCATCCATCTCCAGAACTCTTTTCCTCTTGCAAAACTGAAATCTATCCCTAGTATAAAGTAACTCCCCTGACCCTGGGAAACCACCATTCTACTTTCTGTCTCTATGATTTTGGCTCCTCTAAGTACCTTACGTAAGTGGAGTCATACACTATTTGTCTTTTCATGACTGACTTACTAAGTTTACTTTTTAATATATATGTAAAAGATCAGTAAATTTAAAGAAAAAGTGTTAGATAAATCAAGAATAGGCAAGATGGTGCAAGAATAAGAGAAAAAAAAATGTGGCCGCAGCAGGTGGGATTTGGGCTGAGACAATATGGACTAAAACATAAGGATATTTCCCCCATATTAATGTTTATACACCTTGCTCTTGGACTCAAGGGAAAATATGATCCCCAAAAAAGCATCTATTTGCCATTACTATCTCTCTCCTTGCCTGGGATCAAGCTACTCTGGAGTGCCCATTGGACACTGGCTCCAACCCCCATGTCAAAACCAAGGTCACATCCTGTCCCTTCCCCTACATCCTGCAGCTGCAAGTAATCTTTCAGCACACTCAATTCCTTAGCCCACTGTGTATGCATCTCTGGGGGCACTTAGCCCATTTGACTCTGCATTATACTTATTTCTCTTACTAGCCTAGCTCTACCCCAGGCAGGCATTGACCTCATGCCTGCTGTACGCATGATGGGGGATTGGGTAGGAGGTCATCTGCAAACAACATGTCTAATCCTTGTGAGTGAGGAAGAGGAAAAGCTCAGTGGGCAACAAGAAACATCATAGACACTGGGGTCTCTCCATTAGCTTCTTTCTGGGTCCTCCGTGCATAACCTCTGATCCAGGCCTTTCCTCAGCCAGGCCCAACAATAGAATCTGGCTGCTCAGCTCCAGTTTTTTTAAAATTTTTTTTTTTTTTTAACGTTTATTTATTTTTGGGACAGAGAGAGACAGAGCATGAACGGGGGAAGGGCAGAGAGAGAGGGAGACACAGAATCGGAAACAGGCTCCAGTCTCCGAGCCATCAGCCCAGAGCCTGACGCGGGGCTCGAACTCACGGACCGTGAGATCGTGACCTGGCTGAAGTCGGACGCTTAACCGACTGCGCCACCCAGGCGCCCCTCAGCTCCAGTTTAGGAGACAAAAGGTTCTTGTCTCTGTGTTTATCAGGAAATGGGTGGCAAAAATCACCACAGCTACCAAGATCCCTCTGGCCTTTGGCCATCTTAAGGCCTGGGTAAGAAAAGGAAGCAGCCCAAATTCTTCTAGAACAACAAATCCAAAGTGTTAGCAGCTCCTTCCTCACTGCTCATGAATTTCCTTCATTGGACAGCCCCTCCAACCTCCCACCAGCTGGCAAGGGGTGGGCTTTGGATATAAAAGCCAACACTGAGTTTTAGCTGACACCCACTGATGCAGGGCATTAGTGATACATGCTCCATTCAAGGTTCTCAAATACAGAAAGCCTTATTCCAACATGGGGAATGAGATTTAATTCCAACAAAAGAGGTTGACATGTACTAGCTGTTTGAGCACAGCTCAACAGATGGTCCCTGGCAGGTCCTCGTGGCTAGAATGTTCTCCATCGACCATTAGGGCCTAGTCCCAACCTGGACTCTGGTGCTTGCCATCCTCCACTTACAGATAGGAAAAAGAAAGGATGAAAAGCTTCTGCTCTTGACATTTCTGTATTGGCCTTTCCGTGTGTATGCTGTCTCTCAAGGGTCCTCCCTTCCTCATTCTGCCCATGTGAAGACTTCAGCCTTAACAAAGCCTCTTCACATGATGTTGCTTCAATGGGCCTCAATGGCAAGAAATGTGCAACTCGGGGCATGGCACTGCCCAAAGGCTCAGGCTTCTAGCTACATGAGGCCAATGCAGGAATCATCTGAAGAATCAAGGACCATGGGGGCACCTGGGTGGCTCAGGTGGTAGAGCATCTGACTCTTGGTTACGGCTTAGATCGTGATTTCATGCTCGTGAGATCAAGCCCCACACTCTGAGTGTGGAGCCTGCTTGGGATTCTCTCTCTCCCTCTCTCTCTCTCTGCTCCTCCCCCTGCTTGTGGTCTCTCTCTCTCTCTCTCTCTCTCTTTCTCTCTCTCTCAAAATAAATAAATAAACATTAAAAAAAAAAGAGTTAAGGACCAGACTGAAGTCAGAGTCCTGCATCTACATGGTCTTTCTCTTGGAGCATTAGATCCTTGTGTATATATCAAAAGGGAAGCAAATACACCCCAAAAGCCACACCGTGGCCAACATGCCAAGCTTGGTGGGAACTGAATCAAGGGCTTCCTTAATCTTTGGTGAAGAGAAGTAAGGAGTCTGTCATCAATGGTTTCTGAAAATATATTAGTAGAAGAGGCTTCTTATGTGGAGAGACAGAAAAAACAATTGCTTGTATTAAAAAGATCCATCTGATAAAACTTGTTGGCACAGGAACCAATTTCTGTTATACACACAGATACACACACACATATATATATACACACACATACATATACACACACATACACACACACATATATACACACACAACCCACATAGAGCAAATGAAAAATTCCCAGAAAAATCTATTTCAAAAATACCTAGTAGTTGATGTCCAATGATATCTTACTTTCAATCATTTGAAATCTAAAACATTTCTTTAGAGTCTGTGAAGCTGAATTAAACCCCTCCTCTGTAATATTTAAATCTGGAGAGAAAGGGAGGTTCAAATTGATTCTGGTTCCACACAGGGCCCTGGCTAATCTCTCAGTTGGTAGAAAAATTGCCAGGGGAGCTGAGGAAATTTTACCCACCATTCAAGATGGTAAAAGTATGGGGGAGGCCTGGAGGAAGGGATATCCCTGTAAGGATCACTGTGTGTTTACCTGAGTCCAAGGGGTATTAGAGACTGTCTAGCTTAGCTCCCCACTTGAGGGAAAACACTAGAAACTGATAGAACTGGGTCCAGCTCTCTGAATCATGCCATCTCCCTAGGCATACAAGTTGATATTTTAATTCCTCGAGGCCTCTTTTTGTCCCCTAAAACTCCAAAAGGAAAAAGGCTAATATATTTTGGGTTCTGGGTTTTGTTCCCTCACACGAAGAAGGGCTGCTGCTCTCTGAGCGAGGGGGCCTGAGCTTCCTCAAAAGGATTTCTAAAAGCACATCCACAGAGGATTTTTGTGAAAAACTTCCAGGGCCGTCGGTGATTTTTCCCCTCTATCTACTGAGGACTAGGAGGAAAGAATGAACAAGGCAGAAACAGGAACAAAAACACACATCTGCCTCCAGGGAGGAGGAGGGATTGCCATTTTCATAGAGGAGAAAGATCTGGTGACTTCTGTGGCCTACGAACTTCCTGTCATTGAGTCTCCAACTAGAGATGAAAAGGGCAGATATGGAGACAATACTGGCAGGGGCCTTTATTGAGTCCTGTAAAACTAAGAAACAGAAACAAAGAAACTGTTGTCCTGGCTGCTCTTGGAGTTGAAAACAGGAGAAGGAGCCAGGCAGGCTCTAAGTCTTGGCCCACTGACCTTTGACCCTGAGCAGTAGCATGCACGAGTCTTCACAGAAAGGCAAGCATTTCATGGATTTGCTGTTCTTAGTGTTTAAGTGCTTTTGGTTACACTAGTGCTATTTCATGGACTAAATCACAACTGCATTGTGACCAATAAGATATTTTGTGGTCGAATCAACTATTACCAATGTAATAGTGAGGCAAGGTCTGTAAAGGGTAAAGCATATCTAACTCTAGAGTATGCCGTTGATAAAATTATGTGCCCAAGGGTACCATGGATTGGGAAGCCAGCCACTAAATTGGAAGGCACTGTCCCTCAACAAAAATGGAATCAATATCTAGGACACACTGTGCATTTTCAGGATGATCAGAAACCCCTTGTAAGTCTGTGAAAATCATGCATGATCTGCCATTTAAATGCACAGAAAAACATTGGAGGGATACATACCAAGGAAAAGAAATACACTAGTTAACAAACAATCAAAACCAGTTCTATCTCTAGGAGTGGGTTCATGGTAATATTTTTATATTTTGCATTGTGTTTTTTTCCGCAACGTACATCAAAAAAATAACTCTTACATGTTTTTTTAAAAAAACCTTCCTCAATATAATAGATATCACCAGTCTAAACAGACTAAACAGCTGTTTGGGGAATTTTTGATCTGGAGGCTTAGCTAATTTTTTAAGGTTAATGTGGGAGCTCATCTTTCCTAAAACCACATCCTATCTGGAGTTACCTGCTTCCTCCTTCAGGTCCTGGAACATCTAGTATACTCCACTATTATATTCTCATTCCATTATATGATACTCGTTTATAATTTGTGCTCCTTGCAGGCTCTACTGTCCAGGTATTTCAAATAACTAAATTATTTCAACAATAAATTTCAAGAAATTGTCTTGAAGTTGGACTTAAGTGTTGCTACACCGATAACAGTACAAGTAAAGAGTTGGTCAATCCTCATAGAATTCCTTGAAACCATATTCCAAAGACCTGGAAGTGGCTTCAAATCAAGAAACAGTTTAAGGGATTAGCAGAGGAAATGAATCAAGCTAGTCATAGCAGAATGTCTTCAATGGGCATGATAGGAAAATGTCTTACTGCAAAAACTATTATCACTATGTGATCTCCTCTAACTATGAACAAAGCCCATGACCCCAAAGCACTCCACCTGGCCTGCCTCCACTGAAGGAAAGAGTAGCTATGTCTATGGTATCACTTGGGAGTTTCAGATGAAAGGATTCTTGACTTTCAGAATGCAATCTAAACTCAACTCAAAGAGCTTCTCTTTCCTATCTCTCATCAGATATTCTTAGTGCTTATTTATTTTTAAGAGAGATACTGAGCGCAAGTGGGGGAGGGGCAGAGAGAGAGGGACACACCAAATCCGAAGCAGGCTCCGGGCTCTGAGCTGTCAACACAGAGTCCAACATAGGGCTTGAACTCACAAACCATGAGATCATGACCTGAGCCAAAGTTAGATGCTCAACTGACTGAGCCACCTAGGCACCCCTGCCATCAGATATTTAAGAATGTGAAAGGTAGAGGCACCTGGGTAGATCAGTCAGGTAAGCATCTGACTGATGCTTGATTTCTGGTCAGGTCAGTTCATGAGATGGAGACACATGTCAGGCTCCATACTGACAGTGCAGAACCTGCTTGGGATTCTCTCTCCCTCTCTCTTTGACCCTCCCCGGCTTGTGCACATGTGTACATGCATACTCTCTCTCAAAAAAAAAAAAAAACATTAAAAAAGAAAAGAATGTGAAAGGTAGGCACTGAAATATCCAAGAGTTAGTGGAAATGTGTGTTTACAATCCTTAGAAATAGATAATGTGTGAGAAGAAACTATAAACTTTTAAAAAATATTTATGTATGTAAGTATGTATGTTTGTAATCTCTACACCCAACATGGGGCTCAAACTCATGACCTCAAGATCAAGATTCACGCGTTCTTCAGACTAAGCCAGCCAGGCAACCCAAAGAGTTTGATAACACCAAACACTCTTTTCATGGTACCTAAGATACTGTAAGATATACCCAATATTCTGTAGCCAAAGATTATTGTGAGCTCCCCATGTTCTGCTGAACCAGACAGGAGCTCACAGGAAAGGAGGAAAACCAACCTTTGTGACACATGTGTTCTAGAAGAGTGGCCTGTTCTCAGAGGCTGTGGAACCTAAAGATGAGCCCCCAACCCTGAACTAATGGCCTATGGTACAAGGAGCATTCTAATATGGCAAAGGAGGAAACATTTACTTTGCTGGATAACAGTGCCTATGACACAGACACTGTGTGAGAAGACAAAATACAAACTGATTTCTGCATCCGATGACTTAACCTTTTTTCCTGACAACCTTGTGAATACACTCTCTGACATCTTCAGAAGAAAGCGGGTATAAATTAACGAAGAATGATCACTTTGTATCTGACTTTTCAAGAGGAAAAGATGGAAAGGAATAATATGGACTGATATCAAATTCTATGTCTGAATTCACTGTAGTTGAAAACATATATTTAAAAAGAAAAGAGAAGAACGTACATTTTTTTAAATATGGAAAATTGCATTGGATGCAGATGTAATAATTAAAACTCCGAGTATAGTATAGCTGTATTAGATTTCTGCACATACATTTTTAGTTTTATGACGCAGCAGCTAATGGTCTTGACCAAAACAATTCATGAGATGCTGAATATATCTACATGTAGGTACTGAACAAAGTAAAGCATAAAGCAAAAGAATCCAAGACACAGGGAGAAATTCATTGGCAGTTTTTTCTGCTACAGGTTTATGATCTAAGATTATATGCAAAAATATAAATAATAAAAGGTATGTACATATTTACACTTTTCTCATAATTTCTGGATTGTCTTCTGTTTTTATCTCCTTCCCCCAAATAATCCTTTCCATAAATATCATCCAATGAACTCACTGTGGGCTCAGAATGCCCCATGACTTTACCCTTGAGCTTAAACCTGTAAGAATTATAAAATGATGCCCTGCTAAAACTAAGGAGTTCCCATTCCTGACTCCCACAGAATTAACATCAGTACTTGAGTCACGGCACACAGGTATCCTTACCTGTCTTCATCCATCATGTTTCCAGAAGCTCTAAAGCCACACACCCATCCAAATGGCTAAAATAAAAAAGCACTCAATACCAAGTGTAGACCAGGAGAATAGAGAATTCAGAAATCTCATATACTGTTGGTGGAAGTGTGAATGAATAGGAGGACTGGAAAATTTGGGGGCACCACTTACTGGTTTTGAATTATTTAACCATCCTACAACCCAACAATTCCACTCCTATAATCCTAACTGAGGCATGTCCCCAAAAAATATGCATAAGAATGTATAGCAGCATTATTCAAAATAGCCCCAAACTGGAAACAACTCAAATATCCATCAACAGTAGAATTGATAAGCCAATTGTGTTGGGTTTGTGCAATGGAATACTATACAAAATGTCGAACGAAAGAAGTCAGGGTTAAAAGAGCATATGCTGTATGATTCCAGTTATATGAATTTCAAAAACAGGCAAAGCTAATCTATGGCAACAGAAGTCAAGAGAGTAGTTATCCTCAGGGTGCACAGCACTTCGGGGGTGCTGAGAATGTTCTGTTTCTTGATCTGGGTGCTCCTATGTAGTATGTTTACCACTGAAAATTCATCAGCTGTGTTCTTATTTCTTTTTCTTAATCACGTTTTATTTCAGTGGAAAGGTTTTTTGATAAAGCAGCACTGAGCGAAAATGGGTTGCTCCGGATGGCCACAGAGCAGCTAGCTATGGTCACTGTTGTCAGGGGAGTTAATGCAGTGAAACATTGGGCATGTCTTCCCCACCCTGTAAGCCACCGAGCTTCTCTTCTGACCTCGTGTTCTAACATTGGTCAAGTGGAAAAAGTGAAGGGCTGTACCAGGGACTGGCAGTCTGAACTTCTTTTGGTTTTGGTATCAATGCCACTGCATAGCGCTGGGAAGCTCAGAACTTCCTGGGGCACTTAGCCCCTTCCAGAAGAAGTCAGTGGAGGTGACCAACTGCTACACTACAATATTGGGCAGAGCTGGCCAAGGAATTTTTGAGTTCTGTGTGTTTGGTTCTGGGGTGGGGTGGGGTTGGGGGTAGAGTTTCAAGACCCAGTGATCCCCAGTGATCCATTTAGTCTGGAGTGTACCTGCAAGGTGACAGTAGGAGTGAGGGAGGGAAAGGAGAGGAAGAGAGAAAACAAAGGCAACAACTGCCTTCAATGACCTGGTCCAGCCAGAACCCTCGGTATCCTGCAAAGCCAGCCTGAGCCTCATCTCATAAAGTTGCTTTGTTTGATCCCTTTATTCTACTTGAAGACAAAGGAAACTTTAGAGACTTATCTTAGCCTAGAGGTGATGGGTCCAGATGGCAATGAGGGTGGAGCACTGGCCTACATCAGGCCTGATGTACTTGCCCCCAACTGAAAATGGACTATGAACTCATAGGGAAGGGAGAGGAAAGTACAAGGCCTTCATTTCCCCACACTCTGGTCTCTGGGCAATGAAGTGGAGAAAAAGAGGAAATAAGAAATAGCATTTAGAGAGTGCAGGAACAAGAAATCCTTGATCTCTTTCCTGGCTTCCTAGCTTCTTTTTTGGTAAAAAGCTAGCAGAGGGCACAGAGTTGATTTAATCAGATGCTCCTCTACTGGCAGACATTTACAACAGCCCATAACCCAGATATGATGGAGGAAGCATGGCTGGCACATAGTGGAAAGGTGCCCTGGTCCCTCTTCTTTGCTAGGGAGCAAGCTTAAGGCTCATCACACATTTTCAACTTCATATTTTTTTATGTACCAGCTGGGGTCCGCTAACTGCTTTACAGGGTAATGTCTTGTTTCTGCAAGAGGCTTCTGATACTTTAATACCTATAGAATATCCAAAGGCCTGGCATTTTTCATTCATTCATTCAAATGTTTACTGAGTGTATGCTACATGCCAGACACTATTCTAGGGCACTGAAAAAAAAAAAAAAAAAAAAACACAATGAACACAGACCAAACCTCTGCTCTCAATGAGCTTCCCTCCTCATACTGGGAGGCACAATTTAAGCAAGTGGACATATATGTCAAGTCTGTACAAGTACTATGAAAAAAAAATAAAGTCAGCTAAGGTGACAGAAGAAATGAGGGTCCAAAGGTGAATGCTTCCTGGAGGAAGGGCATTCCAGGCAGAGGGAATAGTAAGTGCAAAGGCCAAGAGGTAGGAACCTTCTAGGCAAGGAGCTGGTGGGTCTGGAGCAGAGGGATGAAGAGGGCAGAGGTCGTAAGAGAAGACGGTGAGGGGATGTGAGGAGTCAGAGCCTGGAGCATCTCAAAAGACATGGCGATGATTTTGGTTTTAAATGAAAAATACTGGGGGCACCTGGGTGGCTCAGTCGGTTAAGCATCAGACTCTTGGTTTTGGCTTAGGCCGTGATCTCATGGTTTGTGACTTCGAGTCCCACATTGGGCTCTGCACTGAGCAGAGCCTGCTTGGGATTCTCTCTCTCTCATCCCTCTCTCTCTGCCCCTCCTGCATGCTCTTTTTCTCTTTCAAAAATAAATAAATAAACTTTAAATGAAAAATACTGAAGGGCTTTGAACAGAAGTGACATGACTTGGATCTAGATTGACAAAAGTCAGATCCTTCTCTATGCTGCTTAGAAAACAGCCCAGGGAAGGCAGGACAGGTAAAAGCCGAGGCACCGGGAAGGTGTGTCCTGCAGCGGTGCTAAGAACAAGTAGTCCGATTGGGATTCTTACAGGTAGGGCTGCCAGGGTTTGGAGACGGATGGGAGCACAGAGATAAGAGACGGACAGGCATGAGGGATGGCTGTGAGGCCCAAGCACCTGCAGGCATGGTCACTGGGATGGGGGAGACCAGGGAGGAAGCAGATTTATGAAAGGAAACCAAGGGCTCAGTGTTGGTCTTTGTGAGTCTGAGATGCCAGAAGTTGGGCTGAATGGACAGCTGGATGCAAATATCTGGATTTAAAAGAAGACCAATCTAGGGATCTAGGCTGGGAATCATCAGTATATGCAGGGCATCAAAGCTACAAAACTGAATGGGGTTAACTATGAAATTACACTAGAGATCTCTTTTTAATAAATAAACAACATACTGTGTTCACCTGCTGCCGACATGGTACAAAGTCCTTTTACAGCTATTAACTCACTAAATCTTTCCAGCCACCCTGAAGTCAATCTCTATTATTATCCTCATTTCACTGATGTGCACACCAAGGCACAGTGACTTTTTTTAAAAAAATATTTTTAATGTTTATTCTTGTGAGAGAGAGAGAGAGAGAGAGAGAGACAGAGCATGAACAGGGGAGGGGCAGAGAGAGAGGGAGACACAGAATCCAAAGCAGGCTCCAGGCTCTGAGCTGTCAGCAGAGCCCAATGTAGGGCTTGAACTCATGAACCATGAAATCGTGACCTGAGCTGAAGTCAGACACTTAACTGACTGAGCCACCCAGGTGCTCCAAGGTGCAGAGATTTTTAAGCATCTTGCTCAAGGTTAGTGGGAAAGAGAAGGGTGTGGGGAGGAGAAGAGAGGCTGAAGGCTTGAGCTCTGGGTGCTCTGGAGTTAGGAGGTGAGGGAGATGAGGAGAAACCAGCTAGGCGATCAGAAGCAGCAGCAGGCAAGATGAGAGGAAACGAGGGAGTATGGTGTCCCCAAAGCCAAGCTAAGCAAGTGTCCCTGGAAGGGAAGATAGATCAACCATGTCAGATGATGCTGATAGGTCAGGAGGTGAGAACATACCACTGGATAGGAAAATGACATCTTTACTTTCACTAACCTGGTTTTGAAATTAACCTCCTCCCATTTCGAATGCAGGCAACAAATGCCAGTGGTTCCCACAGTAGCTGAGACTCTGTCACCAACAGAAACCCCGAAACATTTTCATTGCTGGTACCTAAGTACTATTTCTGCTTATCTTGGCTTCTAGATGAAAGTAGTTCCTAGACCTTGCTATTTATTTTTATTTATTTTTTTAATGTTTAGTTATTTTTAAGAGAGAGAGAGAGAGAGACATAAAACAAGCAGGGGAGCGGCAGAGAGAGAGGGAGACACAGAATCTGAAGCAGGCTCCAGGCTCTGAGCTGTCAGCATAGAGGTCGACATGGGGCTCGAACCCGTGAGCCGTGAGATCATGATCTGAGCTGAAGTCAGATGCTTAACTGACTGAGCCACCCAGGTGCTCGATGGACCTTGTTATTTAATGTGTTAATAAAGAAGTACCTGTGCTATAGAAAGCATGCATTTTAAGAATTCTGATCATTCTACTGTGATAGAATTGTTTTCCCTATGTCATCCTACATATTTTATTTTATTTTGTGCATTTAAAATATGATTCTGAGAAGGGGACCCATGACACACAAAAAAGTTAAAGATTTCAAGCTCACTTCAATATTAACCACAAAGGAGCAACCAAAAGCCAACACAAGTAGAGGAACAGCATTCCTCACCTAGCGCACCAGCTTGGCACTTAACCCGCCATCCAACAAACTAAGAGACCATAGACACTTCATGGTGATTGTGGCTGGGGTAGATGAGGCTATTATCACAGCTCACACTCACCGAGGATGCCACAGAGGAAGGTGACTTCAGTACATCTGTGTAGCCACTGGGATGTGCCCAGTCAAGGCCCCTGGGGTGGGGGGTGATGCTTCTTCTCTCTACAGGGTTTTCACTTGAGGTAAGGTCCTCTTTGCCCTACCTCTCTGATATCTGACCACCTTAACATCATCGGGCAAAATAGAGGAACTAACAGCAAAGTCAACACTCCACACTTCTACAAAATCTGGGAAAGACCCCAGCGCAGAAGCCACAGCCTCATTAGTCTGGCTTTTTTCCAGATCACACAGGTCACACGTTAGTAGAATGAGGGCCATACTGGAGCTTTACCTCGTAGGGTAGTTAAGAGATTCAATGAGCCGGCAGCTGTGACGCACTTACAACAGTGGCTGGCACATGGTAAACACCATAGGCATTGTTCACCAAAGACAATCTTGCCTTTTCTCTTTCTTTCTCACTAAAAAAAGCACCAATAATAAAATGCCTCTGAAATTTCACAAATTCAATGTTAACCAACACAGCATTCAAGAGTAAGTGACATTAATTTGTAAAACATAGCTTTTGTGGAATGCTTACAGTCATTCTCAAACTTGAAAAGAAAAACATAGAGATGTTAAAGAGTAAATGGCAGCCCAGCTCTCCCACCCCGATACCTACTGCAGTCAGACATCAAGATTCTGATGGCACCTGACATACTTTCATGTCTTCTAGCTAACCTAACATCCCTGTGCCTTACACATGGAGGGCTGGTTTCTGCCGTTGGTGTCTGTCATCTGCAGAGTTTGGGACTATCTTGCAGTACTGCGTTTCCTGGATATAGGACAAGTCAGCTCCTCAACCTCTCTTCTTTGCCTTTCTGTCACCAACCTGGACTTCCAATTTAATTTTTGCTCAATAATGCAAAGGGTAAAGAGAAATCCCTGGCTAAAGTTCCACAGAGTTTGGCACTATTCTGACTGTGAGGTGGAGAGTTTAATTAAAAGTCACTGTGCATTTGTTTAGTTTATGGGGGAAAAATTAGCCACCAAGGTCAAGGATAATCATGGAATGCCAGGGTGCTGCACAAGTAGCTTGGGCAAGTAGCTGTGGTCTACTCCCCACATTTTGTAGAGAAAGAAAGGAAATGGACGGCATGTAGCATTTCCACAGCTATGAGGGAATACAGTTCCTCCAGAGACACAGGAGAGTTAAAGCACCCCCTTCCAGCTGCAAAGTGCCTCTTTGCAAATTGCCTGCTCTCCCTGCAGTCTATGGCAGGGAACAAGTTGGGCTGGTTTGAAACTTGCCTGGGCAACCAGCACCACCTGGTTCGCTTGCTGTTGCAGGATTCCTGCCTGTCTCATGACTTGTAAGTAAAGCCTACCCCGGGGAATCTCACCCCTACACTACACCAGGCTGCCTCAACCCATTTCCTGGGAAAGAGGGGAAACCTAATAGTTTGGGCTCCAAGGCACCAAGTGTCTGTGTCATTTTGTAGTGACTATATTCTGTTACCTTTGCTAGCAATGAATGACAGCATCCAAGAGCTAAGATGAGGTTTTAGTGACCTCCTCCAACCTGCCACTGCAACCCTGGCCTCTGTACTCCTATTCTCCTGATAAAGACCACTCCCTTACAAATTACTCAGATCAGGTGCGATACGTGCACAACACATCACGATTAACCAGCATAGCAAAATGCCCCCCCTTTCCTTAATCATTTACAACCACATCCGCACTACAGTACACTGGGTCACATTTTAGGTTAATAGCTATGACAAGTGCTAGGGTTTTTTTTCTGACCTGAGAACGCAAAACGAGTCCATCCTCTTTAGGGCTCCCCTTTAAACCTTCTGGAGACTGACACCGGCTACACTGAATTCTATTTTGCACGCGGAGGATCCTGCTGCGTTATTGTTTCCATCACTGTGAGTAGGTGGATAGGGCAGCTAGAACTTTAGGTTTCCGGGTTCTGGTGCCAGCAGGCATTGAGAGGTTGTAAAGTTCAAGTGCCTTCGAAGTGATTAAAATAAACACACAAGTGGTTCCTAGGCCACTCCCACCTCCTACAGAGAGCTTCATCTGGAGAGGCCACCACACTCCCAGTTCCCAAACTTCTGACGAGCCGAGATGGCAGTCCTCCTAGCCGCTAGGGTTCGCTTAGCCCCCATCTGATGCCCGGCACCTGATCGTCTTGGTCACCTGTGGGCTTCGCTGGGTTCCAGGCCATTTTCCAGGCTGACATCTGTCTGCACCATCTCCTGTTTCAGTTCTCCGATCTCCGAGGCGATTGTGTCAATGAGCTATTCAAAGACAAAAATAGTGTGACGTCAACAGTGGAAGAGGCGTGCCCAGAGCCAGAGGAGCCTCTGCCACTTCAATAGCACAGAGACCACCTTTTTTTTTTTTTTTTTTTTTTTTTAAATCCTGGCTGTGTGAATTTCCTCTAGCCAGAGGAAAAAAATAAAGAGGGTGGGAGCAGATTTTTCTAAAATAAAAAAAAGAGGAAGAACTTAGGTTTCGGTACAGCCCTAAGAAAAAGGATATGACACCCAGTTTGGTTTCTCAACATGAATACAAAAAGGAATAAACAAATCCTGTAAAACCAGGCTTCCACATTCATTTTGTCACAGTCAAAACTCAAGAGGAATTCCCTGCATTAAAATTTATAGAATCATGGTTCTGATTACAGAAATAAGCATATTTAAAGGACCTGTATAGTTTGTAATCAATTTCCAGACCTTAAGTTTACTACTCATCCTATTCTTTGCTTTTTATTTATTCTTTTTAATAAAGTAGACTGGGAAAAAGGAAGAGAGAGAGCTGCATGGAATGTGCAGCGGGGGACTGGAGAGGGAAAAGTACCTTCTTCTTGCAGAAGGCTTATGCGGGCTTAGATCCTCTACCCATACACCTGGGAAGAGGCTCCAGCTGAAACTGAAGGCTGGTCTAAACTCTTGAGGCCACCTAATCAGTTATCTAACAGAATCCTTCCTGGTGCTAACTAGGCATTATATGTGTAGAGCAGCTGTTCTCACTTATTTTTAAAAATATATAGTTGTTTTTATATAAACATTATTTATGTCATAACATAATAGATTTATCCTTGTTTTGAAATAAGTATTTTAGGGGCGCCTGGGTGGCTCGGTCGGTTAAGCATCTGACTTCGGCTCAGGTCATGATCTCACGGTCCGTGAATTTGAGCCCCGCGTCGGGCTCTGTGCTGATGGCTCAGAGTCTGGAGCCTGTTTCCGATTCTGTGTCTCCCTCTCTCTCTGCCCCTCCCTGTTCATGCTCTGTCTCTCTCTGTCTCAAAAATAAATAAACGTTAAAAAAATTAAAAAAAAAAAAAAGAAATAAGTATTTTAAAAATGTCTCCATTTTAACTCCTAATACAGCAAGTATCTGTACATATAATCCACATGAACACTAGTTCTTCGGGGTTCTCCATAATTTTTAATAGTATAAAGGGAACTAAGGACTAAAAAGTTTGACAATTGCTGTTATAGCCAAAGACAGGTATTGTCTTGCCTCAAGCAGTTGTTATCCCACCCAGACTCTGGGAGAAACTTCTTTTGAGTTTATAGGCTGTTCTAAAATGTTGACCTCATCTGTTCATTCATTAATTCAACAAACTTTTATGGGCACCCACTTCATGCCAGGTTATACAAGCACAGAATAAGGTTGGCAGTTCTGATGGAGATGATACTCTGGTGGAGCACAGTCCACAGCCCTGAGCACTGAGAAGTTCCAGGATGAAAATGGAACAGGGTGATGCCATAGGGGGCAGCTAAGTGGCCACTACTCTAGCTAGGGTGGGATGGTGAGGGTAGATCTTGAGGAAGTGATGGAGACCTGAATGAGATGGGAACCATGAAAAGATCATGGGAAGACCCCTCCATACAAAGAAAGTCCCAGAGGCTTGTGGCATGTGGGGAGGCATGTGGCAGAGAGGCAGGCAGGGACCAGGTCTACTGGCATTCTAGATCATGTATCCATAAATTTGAGATTTCTACACTAAGAACCATCAAAGGGCTTTAGGATGGAAAGACATTTTCTTTGTTTTATGTTCTAAAAAGATCACTTTGGCTGCTGGCTAAAGATGGTTTGTAAGGACAAGAGGAGAAGCAGCAAGACCAGTTTTGAGGCAATTACAGTGATCCAGGCAAGAGTGGTCCAGCTGGCTTACAGCAAGGTGCTAGCAGTGGAATTAGAAACAAGATGGGTGGGGGGGAACAATTTAATACAGCAATTGAGAGAAGTTGACGGACTCAATGTAGGAGGGGTAAGAAGAGAAGAATCAAGGACAACTCCTATGTTTTTGGCTTGAAGAATCAGACAGATGGCAGTGCCCTTGACTGACATGGGGAAGGGTTAGGTTTGAGGAAAAAATCGAGTTGGATATTGGGTAGGTTAAGCCTTATTTGATTTTCTTATTGGCCATCAACAAATTTGTAAGTGGCTTTTGACTGTCAGTATGGAGAGATTTACACATTTGGAAGTCATTGGCATATGTGTTAGCATTCTAAAGCCCTGTGACAGGGAAAGATTACCTGAGGGGAAAGTGGAGATAGAGAAGGGGTCCCTGCAAATAGGGACACTCTGTACACTCCCAGTATCTGGTGGTCAGAAGAAGGGAGCCAGCCAGGTCCTCCATGCTTGATCCATCCCTATTGTGTGTTCTGGGATGCAAGTGGTAGGTGAACATTCTAGAAGCACTGGGGACTTGGGAGAGAAAATGACTAGGAGATCCCTTTTACACATATCCCAGTGGCAAAAATTTAAAAGTCTGACAATCCCGGGGCACCTGGGTGGCTCAGTCAGTTAAGTTTCTGAATTCAGCTCAGGTCATGATCTCATGGTTCGTGGGTTCAAGCCCCACATTGGGCTCTGTGCTGACAGCTCAGAGCTTGGAGCCCACTTCAGATTCTGCCTCTCTCTCTCTCTCTCTTTCTCTCTCTCTCTCTCTCTCTCTCTCTCTCTGCCCTTCCCCCACTCACACTCTTTCTCTCAAAAATAAGTAAACATTAAAATAAATAAATAAATACAAGTCTGACAATCCCAAATATTTGAGAATGTGGGAAAACAGTAATTCCCCAAATGCTGCTAGAGGAGTGGGATTTGTAGAGCCACTTTGAAGAGCAATTTGGGAATGTCTGGTAGAGTCAAAGACACCCAGATTCCTAGGTATGTGCTCTAGAGAAATTCATGCCCATGGGTGCAAGGAGACCTTTATAAAAATATTTGCTGCATCATTATTTGTAAGAATACCAAATTACAAGGACTTAAATGTCCATTAATAAGAGAATGGGTAGAATGAGGTATAGAATACTACATAGCAGTTAACGTTAATGAACCAGAGTTATCAGTATTAACACATATACAAACACAAATGCTCAAATTTTTTTCATAAAAGCAAGAAAAAAAAGTTGAAAAGGGTTATATCCAGTATAAAAAGTTTAAAATCATTCAAAACTGTACTATACTATAGTGTTTATAAATACACACATAGATAGACTACTCCAATGTGTAATATGGGGGTTATAATCTTAATCCAGGATAGTGGTCACCTCTGGAAGAGAAATGGATGGAGATGTTCACAGGTCAGGGTTTCAACCATCTGTGAGATTTTCTTTCTTTCCTTCCCCCCCACCCCACCCAGAGAGAGTAAGCGGGGGAAGGGGGCAGAGGGAGAGAGGGAATCTTAATCAGGCTCCATGCTCAGCTTGGAACCAGATGCAGGGCTGGATCCCACAACCCTGGGATCATGACCTGAGCCAAAATCAAGAGGCAGATGCTCAACCCATGAGCCACCCAGCTGCCCCGAGATTTTATTTCTTAAAATGAAATGGCAAAATGGTAAGATTGACAGAGCTGAATGCTATGTGTTTAGCAGGATGTGTGAT
The DNA here is from genome assembly GCF_028749965.1 of Puma concolor. NCBI lineage: Eukaryota > Metazoa > Chordata > Mammalia > Carnivora > Felidae > Puma > Puma concolor. The sequence continues at coordinate 96,342,249 of NC_141669.1, forward strand.
TTTCAGTATGTTTATTCATAATCAAAATTATTAGGAAAATAAAAAGGGTGGATGTGTATGAAAATGGAGGGAGATGGAAGATCAGAGAAGGTGGGAGTGAGTGGGGTGATGAAGGCAGTCTGAGTGTCTGTCCTGAAGCTCCTCAATCTGGGCTGGGTCAGTGTCCCATTCTGGGCCATGGCTATGGTCCTGGACAAGAGAGTCACACACAGGAGGGTCACCCACAGTCTCAGGCAAACCTAGGAGACAGAATTCCCATCCCTAGCAAAGAGGCAGGTCACTAGGCACAACCACTGTCTCCACCCTCAGTCACCTTCACAGCCACCATATTAATTTGAACGTAAAAATAGCCTTCCCCAGGAGAAGCCCTTGATCTTCTCCGACCAGATTGTTCCTCCTGATACTGGTCTTGCTGACACCTTTGGTAGCATCTCCAGACCTCCACATGCCACACTTGTTTCCTTCTCTGTCCCTGACCAAACACAAAGAACCTAGAATTTGTGGTTCTCACTTAGTAGCACTCAGATTTATCTGTAATGCAGAAGTGCAGTGACCCTAAGACACAAAGGTGGACAAGGACATAGGGTGCACTTGGCTGGGTGGCTATGGTACCCTTCCCAGCTGCATGAGGGTTTTCTCAGCCTCCACCTCTCCCCTCACCCTCGTTTCTGCCCTAGCTCATGCATCTGATGTCACAGGGGGTTGTACCTGACAAAGGGACCAGAGTTTAGCATTCCAGAGTCAAGCCTGACTCATTGAATGATCTATTTTTACACCCACCACACCCCTCCCCCAGCCAAAGTCATCCCCACTCATCTGCTCCTCCCTGAGGTCTGTCCTGGTGTCAATGATTGGATTTGAGAGCTTCCCCACATTGTTCCCAGATACGTGTGTGTGTGTGTGTGTGTGTGTGTGTGTGTGTGTGTGTTTAATTCCTGTAGATGTTTGATCTTGTCTCATCTCTTCCCAATTTAATTCTTTGAGGACAAACACAGATAACCTGCCACCCACTAAAGGGGGGCAGTTTTCAGCTAACCTTTCCCAGGTTACAGACAATAGCAGTTTCAGCTTAAGTGCTTTATCAAAGTTGGTGTTGCTAATCAAAATTTCTGCATATCCACTTATGCAACCCAAGACCCCACCACATCTCTGTAACTGTCCAGAATTCCTACAAGACGGGGAAGGGGCTGCTTAAGCATCTGCCAAGCCAGCACTGCTCTTCACAACCCTATTTGTCTGCCCAGGATGTGTGTGGATACCCGGGAAGGTGGCCACAGAGCCAAGTGGCTACTATTCAGTGCAGTCAGAGAGGAAGACAGGACACTAGGTTCCAGGGCACGAAGCTAGGGAGACAGTGGTTCTACCAAAAATACAGCATCTGTCTCATTTCTAGAAAGCTTCAAGTTGTGAGGAAGGACCCAAACCCAAGAGACAGACACCAAAAAGCACTGGGCATCACAGAGTCTAACCTGATAAAGCCAGGGCATTGCCTGTGTTTGTTATCTACCGCAGGGAAAAAGAAAGGGTGGTGTGCCTACCTTCCCATACAGGGAGAGAGGGGGCTGCTGTAAAAGACAGAAGTGAGGAAGTCAAGCCAGGGCTTCTGTCTCTGGGTTCCTCCCTCATTCTACTCAGAACCCAAGGTACTCATATCTTCACACATGAGCATTCATGCATAACAAAGCACGGAAAGCCTAAACTGTTCACCTGGGTGATTTTCATGCTAACTGGCATTCAGGCCAAGGAGAAGAATTCAGGAAGGTCCAGGTTCTTTCCCTGTGAGATCATACCCAGGGCTCTGCCGGGACTAGGCTGGGCCTGTAGCACCCCAGTTTAGAGCAGGAGCCTACACTAATTTGTACCATTCTGTAATCACTCTGGTAATCTCTCCGCAGGCAGGGACCTCATTTGAGAAGGCTGCTGCAGAGAAAGCAGCAGCTCTGTCCAGTTTCAAGGATGTCTAGTTGTGACAACTACCTGGTAATCTGGCAGCATGGACCAGTGGTAAGTGCACCAGCTTTGGGCTCAGAAAGACCTGCCTTCAAATCCCATACTGCCCCCCTGTTGGCTATGTCCTGAACCTGTCTGAGCACACAGTTGGATCCCTGATGCTAAAGGCTTGTGCTACTGAGGGGAAGCTCTCTTGGAGGGTTAAAAACAGACAATGAGATTAAAACACTGCAACAAGCATCTAAATGCTTCCCATTTCTCGTCCTATTTAAATTCTCTCTTTTTATTAACTGTGAGCATTACCATGAAGCAGAGTGATACTAAAAAACACTTCAAATAGGCATATACACCTCCTGGCCTGGAAAGAGGCCATTTCATTACCAGAGGCAGACCTGGATCTACAAAAGAACAGTGTTTGTGGAGTCCAATCTTCCTTTGACGGCTGCGCAGAAGTCTCTAATCTCAAGATCTGCCCACTAGACGCCTATTTTCCCCGACTGGGGACAGAAGTCTTGATGCCATCCTTGCTCACACATGGGAGGCTGGGGGTGGGGGGAGGGAAAAGGGAGGGACTCCAAATCTTGTGTTCTTTCTTTTAGGGTTAGATAAAAGGAGAAAAAACATCTGTTGAAGGCCAAGCGGAATTAAAAGGAGAAAGTGTTTATAAAGCAAGTTCTGATACAGCGCTCTTCAAATGGCAAGTAGAACTCAGGAATGTTATCGTGGTTTGAAAAGGGATGTGTTACTGATATGGTGAAGACTTGAAACCTAGGGTGTGGGAAAAGTCAAGTGTTTAGCTCTCAGCTATGGAATTTCTATTCGCCCAGTGCATCAACTTGGCCTTGGGGTGTGATGGGCCTTTACAGTCCCATCAGCCCTGTGGGATGAGACCTACCTCCAGGTCATGAAAAACCACATGACCCAAATAACCTTTCTCCTGTCTGTTTCTGCCAAGCTGGGGGAGCCTCATGGTCTGGTGGGTACATCCCATGTTGGGGCTCTTTTAGAGTGGTCTGGGGGTACCTGAGTGGCTCAGCCAGTTGAGCGTCAGACTTCGGCTCAGGTCATGATCTCACAGTTCACGAGTTCAAGCCCTGCATCGGGCTCTGTGTTGACAGCTCAGAGCCTGAAGCCTGCTTCGGATTCTGTGTCTCCATCTCTCTCTGCCCTGTCCCTGCTCATGCTCTCTCTCTCTCAAAAGTAAATAAACATTAAAGAAAAAATTAAAAAATAAGAAATAAATAAAGTAGTCTGGAAATGGGTTCCTTATCAGCTTTCAGATGATCTTTGCCCCCAGGATCTGTCACTGTGGAAACAGACAAAATAATGAAGGGTTCTTCCTTCCATTTGCAGAGGAGTATCTAGAAAATGATGATGGAGCATCTCAAAACCCTGTCCTTTGTTTGTTTGTTTGTTTTTGTTTTCTAAACTTTATGTGTTATATCTCTCAAGGGTGTTTGCATTTATATTTTTGAAATTTAATTATAATTGCGGACATAATACATAAATAGATTCTCATTGAACAAATTATTGTAGTTAAATCTAATCTTCCCTGACCTTTAATCCTTCATCCATAATCCTTTTCACCTACCCAAAGGTAACCACTTTTATCAGCTTCTTGTGTACCATCCTTGAATGGTGTCATTCTGTGCTTTTTCTATCAAATGGAATTATACCGATGTATTGTCCTATAATTCCCTTATTTCCCACAATGAAATGTAAGATTTATCCACATTGATACATGAAGCCCTAGTTCATTCGTTTTAAGTGGCAATGGTTTTCCACCCTAGGGATATACCACATGGAGATAATACATAGGATACACCCTGTAGCCATTCTATTTTGACAGACACTTGGGTCATTTCCAGTGTTTTGTGGCATAAACAGTACTCTGTTAAACATCCTTGTGTACTGTGTGAAACTGCACAGAAAATGCTGGGCTCCATTCATATACGAAGTTCTGAGATGGTGCTACATTGCTCTTCAGGTGGCTGTGCCCAGCTGTACTCCCTCTGCCATCTTTGAAAGTCTCCCCCTCACTTGTCATTGTTTCATTTTATCAAACTTTTAAACTTTGGCCAATCTGATGAATAGAAGTGACTTTTAATTGTCTCAATGTGCTTTGCTCGGGTTATATGTTTGTTGTCCATTTGTATTTCTTCCTTTGAGGAGTTGCCTGTTCATTTATCTGTTGCCTATCTTGGGATTTCTTGGTTTTTCTTATTAAATTGTATGAGTTGTGAATATGCATCTCTTGTCTCAAATATTTAAAAGATTTTCTCTCATGCTTTTTTTTTGTCTTTTAATTTCCCTAAGCTTTTAATGTTGAAAGTTTTCATTATAGCTCTTGTTTATTGACCCTTGTCTAGGAAGACATTCCTTATCTTGAGGTTATAAACAGTTTCCTCTATTTTCTGCTGAGACTTACACATAGTGTTGCCAATTTCCATATAATGTACTTTTTTATTAGTAGTCCTTTCATTCATTCACACAAAATTTTATGTGTGGTATGAAATCAGGACAAGGAGGGGAGGGATAACTCTAATATGGCCGAAGCTAGGTTCCCCAAACCCCTATACCCTACACTCTGGGATGGCTATATCTGCCCCAAGGCTATATCTGCCTGCCTTCTGCAGGCCAAGGAATGTACCAGAGGGCCGCCATTTAAAAATATGCCCAAAGGCTGGGGGTGGCCTATGAGGCAGGAGGTAGAACTCTGCCCTTGATTTTTTTTTTATTCCAAATGGGGAGCAAATGAACTCAACAGCATTTTTGCAATGGCCCATCTTAGCCCTGCTGATTCAAAACATCCTCTAATAATAGCCAGAACCTTACCGTTTACTAAAATACAACATTTACTGTATTTTTATTCCATTTTCTATCTTGGAGTGGAAAGAAAAAAAAAATCTCCACACCACACACATAGAGAAAAAGGTAATAAGCAACCTGCCCCTGTACCCTCTTTTGAGTAAAGTGAAATGAATGGTTTGATGTGTGAATAACTTTCTGTCTTTACCTCAAAGTGGAAAAGAATGGTGTCAAAAATAGAAATAATAGGTCCCAAAAAGAATCACTTGTGCAAACCCCCATTTTGGCAAACTAGGACTTAATGCCTAACCTAATTGCAGTTCCAGCCTCTCCCAGGAGTGGCATTTTCAACCAGTCTGCAATTTCCTAATCAACACTAGTAATATAAACTGCAGGACAGACCTGGGCCCTTCCCCCAGAGGAAGGTGACCCAGTCTAACACAAATCTTTCTTTCATTTATGACTTCTTGTCCTCGCTCCCTTCTGCCTATGCAGGTCTTCCATTTTGTAACTGCTCCTTGGAGCTCCATTTTACTAGCTGGACAAGACGCTGCCCCATTCATGAATCGCTGGCCAAGTAGACCTTCAAGTTTACTGAGCTGAATTGTGCTTCCTAAATAGCAGTATTTAGAGGAAACCAACACAAGTGAACAGATCTAATATTTAAGAGCAGAATTTGGCTAAATGACCAACTTGGAATTCCTTTGGCTATGCAGCTTCAACAGTGCGTCCTTGAGTAAATGATGTGATTCCTTAAATTTCCTCATCTGTGGACTGAAGATACGCTAAGGCCTGCTTCTTGGAGCTGCATAAGGTTCCACTTCAAGTGAATGCAGGCAAAGCCTACAGCAGATGTACACTTTTAGTATTTGCTGGTGGGGAGCGTGCCCACCAATTTACATCACCTATCCATAACAAAAAAGTCAGAGGTCTGGTTCAGAGGGTGCTAGAATTGTGGGGTGGGATTAAGATAGCAGGATACGTTGGCTAATTATATCTGTTGGGGGACATGGGTCTTTGTAACAATGCACCTGAGAGAGACTTCCACATGCTATGTCCCTATAGGGACTTGAATTCCATGGGGCTTCTTGGGGCCCAGAAGGCATGTGTCCTTAAAGTGTATAGAAACATTTGAAATCAGGAGATTCCCAGAAAACCCAGGACCTGGTGTCCTCTGTGTGCATCAGTACTTTTTGGGTACACCTCAAGATGCTGATGGACCAGGATTTCATAGCTCTTAGCCTCTTGGACCTTTCTCAGATCTGAAAACCCCTGCAAACATCAGGCAGCACAGTGGCCTCCCCTGAGACCAGTCCTTCCACCAGACGGGGCCTCTAATGCTTCCCAAAGTGGCCAGGAGAAGAGAACCTGGCCATACACAGCCATCCCCAATGTCCTTGTCAAAGCACAGCTTTCAAGTAGCTAGAACCAGCTTTGTCTGGTGCACCAAGACCCAGAAGCACTCTCAGGGTCTATTCCTGGCGAATGCCAGATGGGTACTGAGGTATAAATGCCCCAGCTCCCTTTTCTCTGGTAAAGACAACTCAGAAACAAGATCTACACTGTCCCCGAGTTCCCTTTGAGATGGAGCCAAAGTTTCTTCAAGGGACTTTGCTTGAAACTGGACTCTTGTCTGACCTCCTTCCCTGTCCCACTATGAGTTTCTCTTGAGAGCACTTCCTGAAAAGCCACTTCCATAAAAGTCTTTAGCTCTGGACCTGTTTCTGGAGAACATAAGACAGCCCCCAACCTTCACTCTTGGCTCCCCTCTTTCACCATTTGAGGTTGATGGTCCTGCCTGTGGGTTATTCCTGGAGCCAGAGGCTCTCTCAAATGCCAAGACCTGGATATAAATTCCACAGAGTAGAAACTATGTTTTTTTACTCACTACCATATCTTCAGAGCTCAGGCTGTCCCTGGCACACATGAATTGTTGAATGAACAAGTGCTCTTCCTCCTCTGCCTTCCTCTTGGTAACTTCCCTGTTCATTTTCCTCCTAGATCAGGGCTAAATCAGGACATGGAGGAGGTGGAGCTCCAACCAGTCCATGCTCAGCTGGACATGGTGGGGAAGTGACTGACACAGTGGTAGCCACTAAAAGGCACTGCTCGAGATTTGTCAACTATTTACCACCAACAACCATTCATGTGGTTGCACATCCAGAATGCATGGTTAGGTTGTCATGGAGCAGAAGCCATTGGCTTTAAGACATGATACCTTCAATGACTAAGTTGCAAACTACTTCTACTAAAAAGTAACAGAGGTCCAAGTAGGCTCTACCTTGCCAGAAAATCAACAGCAAGTATGTGCAGGCTGTGAGGGCGTGGGGGGACCAGGATGGCTAGGGGCTACCAGTTCCGTGCAACTTCTAGAAAGCAAGCCCAGAGTTTTTTGGGTTTTGTTTTTCACTATATTTGAAATGATTCTACAAACACTGATATAACTTCAAATTTAGTGTATCCTTGGGGTACAGAAAGTTTTTCAGATATACACGGTGTCTGTAGTTCAATATGTGACATGTGGAAACAACTTGTGGGGCTGCATCTTAAAACAGTCATTCTGCTGAGGTCCCAATTTACTTGGTCAGTTGTCTGAAGCCAGTATTGTGCTCAATTCTTCAATGACCTCAGAAGTCACACATTACTACTTGTGGCTTTGCGTTTTAAGGTTAAGTAACAAGCTAAATGGTAGAAGGGCCACAAAGAACAGAGTTTCTCTTTCCAAGAGTTGGCACTGATATCTTCTGCAGCCCTGGTTAGTTTCAGCATTTGTGCTTTAAATCTGATATTGCATTTGTTTCTTTATATTTTTAAGAAATGTTTATAAAGTATGTATTAAGCATCAGGCTCTGGGTCTGTAATAGGGAAGAAAAACACAAACACAGTGAGCTCCATCAGATTTTTGATACTATAATTATAAGGCACACTCTTATTTTATATGCCACCAAAAAAAAAAAAAGAGCTACCAATTAAAATTATAACACACCACTGACTATAGGATACAAATGATTTCAGACATGATAAATTTTTGAAATCAGTAAATCTTGGAATTGAAATGCACTGATCTACGTCTTCATGGAGCTCAAGTTGGAGAGGCCAAAGGTTGCATGGATCAAGAAGCCTGAGGTTTTTGGTGGCTTGTTTTGCTGTCTGGTCAGTGGCAAATCTGCTGCGTGAGGACTAGCATCCTGGAGTTTGTAAAACAGGGAGTGGCGAGATGACCAGCAGGCTTGGTGTTGGGCTTCACCTGGCACCCTCACTAGGTGTGATGGCTCTCATGGAAAGCATTCTACCTTGACCATGACTGGAAGCCTGGCAAGAACAGATTCCTGCACCCTGAGCAGGTACTTTGGCCCCAGGTCCCTGGGAAACACGAAACCTGAAGCCCACTGCCATAGGAAATATGCACTAAGACCTGAGTATGGTGCCCTTCTGGCCTTCAAGCATTCAGAGGAATGCTAAGGCCAATGGAGCTTTGGTAGATTCACCACTGAGATCAACCTTATCCATCCATCGATCAGTTCAACCACAAGTGGTTTATTCCTACAGTTAACAAAACTATGCAAAGCTTGATGCAAAAAAAAGTTGCCTTTCAAATCATAGTTGAACACTGTATACCAAGCCTACCTAAGGGTTGTCTGGAATGTCATTTTGTTTGACTCTTGTCCTTTGATTAAAGCCCAGAGTGTATAAAGTCAGATGCAGAACATGTAAAAAACTGGTAAATGGCAAATGATACTTGTTTGGCAGAAAAGATTAGAAAAAAAAAAAAAAAAAGGTTTTAATTTTTTTGCCCTGGACATCTTCATCCACTTTTGTATTAGGTTTAACCATAGGAAATAGCAATTGTTTGAAGGTCAAAACATTATTGAATATTAGCAGTATCAAGCTTATATCTAACCTTTCAAAGTTAGACACACAAAGCTGGCTAACAGTGGGTGTTATCACTGGTTCAACATGGGATTCTTTTGTCCAGTGACTATTAGCCAGTCTCTGACATCCAGAATTGGTTTTAACATCCTGTTGCTTTTCTCTTTAATGAGTGAAATCAATCTTTGACACACACTCACTAAGTACTTATATGAGAACTGTACAGTGGTTTTCGTTTTTGAAAATTATCTCTGAGGTTTAGGGCCATCCATCCTAAGATACTTGCCGACTGTGGGTCCTAGGACTCGTGCATGTATACGTATGTGGGTATGTTGGGCAGGGGGTCCTTAACCTCTTTGGACTTCAGTTTTCTCAAGCATTAAATAGATCAATGGATTTCTAATGCCTCTTCTGGCTCCAACTCATGTTGATTCCTGGCTGTCCTTCTGTGCCTTTCAGAATGCAGTGGCATGAATGTTGTTGTCACATTCACTTCCCTTTTACCACTTCCACCTTCCTACTTAGCTTTACTGGGCTTTCTACAAGCACTGGAGGAGAAAGAATGACTCACCCTTTCTGGAAGCCAAGCTGAATGTATACCATCAATTTATATATGAAAACTATTGAATTCAGCACTTCTAATTCTAGGAACTGCCCCAAAGAAATAATTAGATATATATCAAAGAATGTTCTTGGCTGCATCGTTTATGATAGTGAACAAGAACTAAATGTCTAACAACAGTGGACTGGTTAAAATATGGTACAGCAATATACTGGACTACTACACGGCCACGAAAATAGTGATTCTGTTACTCTTAAAACACAGAAAACAAACTGATGGTTGTCAGAGGGGAGGTGGGTGGGGAGATGGGTGGCACAGGGGAAGAGGGTTAAGAGGTACAAACTTCCAGTTGTAAAATAAAGAGGTCCGGAAGATAAAAGCACAGCATAGGAAATACAGTCAATAATATTTAATAATGTGATATATGAAAAGATGGTAACTACACTTATTGTGGTAGGCACTGAGTACTGTATAGAATTGTCAAATCACTATGCTGTACACCTGAAATAACATAACATTGTTTGTCAACTATATCTCAATAATAAATTTTAAAACAGTAATCCTGTTATATATCAATTGATATGTGCAACGTACATCAATATATCAATACAGTGATAAATTAGTGAAAGAAAAGATGCAAAATGGCATGTATTCTCTGAGCCCATTTGTGCAATATATTTATCTGTGGATTTATGTACTATAAAGGAAAAACAGCAAAATTCTGGATGCCTTTGCATGTAGATACTCACAGGGCCCATTTCCAGATGGAGCATTTAGTGGTGGTAAAATATAGGTAATATTCTCTTCCTTCTTTGCATTTTTAAATTTTTCTGCAATAAGCATATTTTTTTCCATGGGAAATATAGCTATCTTAATTTTGGGAAAAATAGAAGGGAAAGAGTAATTTGAAGGGTGGAATTCACATAGAGCCTGGAGTTAACAGCACAGCAATTAGACAAGTTTTTTCTTTAACTGTTTTTAATGTTTATTATTATTTTTTTTGAGAGAGAGAGACAGAATGAGAGCAGGAAGAGGCAGAGAGAGGCAGATAAAGAATCTGAAGCAGGCTCCAGGCTCCGAGCTGTCAGCACAGAGCCTGATGTGGGGCTCGAATCCAAGAACCATGAGATCATGAACTGAGCCGAAGTGGGACGCTTAACCAACTGAGCCACACAGGTGCCCCATGTTTTCTTGAGAGCACATGGACTCTGTGGTATACTACTCTGCCAATAGGTGCTGATATTTGCTAAACCTAAGTGCCCATGATATATCACCTGGCTGGTGCAAGTCTTGATAAAACAAAGGAAATAAGATGGCCTGACATTTGCCATGGTGGAGCTGTGGAATGAGGTTCCTCACTCCCTGAAGTCAGGACCTTGCCAAGTACAAGTGGCACCTCACCTATACAGTGCACCTTTTCTTTGACAGATCTACTCAGCTACATGCCAGGCATTGACCTCAATATGGAACAGAAGGCATTCCTCATTCCAAACCATCAGTTATATATAGGGAAGTGTTCTCTCTTTTCTTCTAGTTATAAAAAATGAAGTAAGCTCTGAGCTGTAATTTTCCTATGCACCACTGCTTCTACTGAACCCACTCCAGGTACCTACTGAGTTCAAAGGCACAAGCTGGGAGATGTGTTCAAATTAGCATTTCCCCAAATGTTTTTTGCCCAACAACAGCAATGTAAGATGTGAGCAGGTGGGATTTCCAAACAGGGTTACTGTCCCAGTAACACTGGAAACAGTTGATGACACTGGAATAAACATTCAATCAAACAAAGTCATCGTGTGCTCCTCAGAACCTTTAAGATGCTGGTGTGCGGGGTCGGTCCCCAGGATGATAACAGGGTGCACAGGATTCCACTACTGCCCTACGACTCTTCACTGATGACCATTTCAGCCAAGCGGCATTCTGGAGAAACTCAAAGAAATGCTGACCTAAGGGGACACTGACATGGCCTCTGGGGACAACAACTGCTGCATGTAGAATCTCTGTCTTAATTAAAACAAAAACAAAACCAAGAAAAACCCACCAGATATGAACAGAGTATAGATTCAAAGGAAACAAACTGAAGAGGAAGCATGAATCTACAACTTGCAACATGAAAGCAAGAATTTTGAAACAGACCATTAAAATCTTATTTTCTGTAAGTTGAGTATGATAATGTCTTCTGAGCACATATATTTAGTTTAGGGAAGGAAGAAGGCAGAGGGATTATGAAAAGGGAATTTGGATTTTAAGAAAATGTGAACGTCGGTCATTTCAGTCTTGTGAAGACGATTAGTAACTCTGAGGGGATGAATCACTGAGGCTTTGAAACTTGTTAAAATGCAAAGGGTTTGCTCCTGATCAGGAACTGAATCTCTGATGCACGAGTCTTCAGAGGCACCCTGACCTCATGATTTCATATAGGATATGCGTAATATGTGTAGCAGGTGTGGGTAGTGCCTTGCCCCTAACCCATGGAGGCCACCGCACCCGTAGGCTGTAATGGCTTTCTACTGAAAGCACCTAGAAGTCTCCCCCCAAGGCTTGTGGATGCTCAGAAGAGCTCAGAGCAGGATGAGACCTGGTGCATAAATACCCCAGCTTCCTCCCCATTGGAGGGACAACATGGACACTCACTACTCAGTCTCCCAGGACCAAGAGGCTGCCTTCCCTACTTTGTCTCACTCCCCTACTCTCATACCTGAGCCCCCTGTGATCACCTATCAAAGACTTCTGGCATTCACATCCTGTCTCTGAATCTGCTACTGGGGAACCGAACCAATGTTTTTCTTTTTTGCTATAAATTCAGAGCAAGACCTCACAGGCTATCTCCACCAGCTCAAGCATTTAGGTGCCTTCAATACCCCTTACAGCCTTTGCTCCTCCCTAGTGTTCCCAGGTAATGGGTATATGGGGGAATCTTAGAGTATTCTCGAAACTCTGCTTTGGTTTAGGTCATGTGACCAGAATTGGGCACAGTGTTCCAGTGCTAGCCTGGCCTCATTTCCTCTACACACACACACACACACACACACACACACACACACTGTGATAAAGATGCTTACAACTCTGGGGTGCCTGGGTGGCTCTGTCAGTTAAGTGTCTGACTTTGGCTCAGGTCACGATCTCTCCATCCCTGAGTTTAAGCCCCGCATCGGGCTCTGTGCTGACAGCTCAGAGAGCCTGGAGCCTGTTTCAGATTCTGTGTCTCCCTCTTGCTCTCTGCCCCTCCCCTGCTCATGCTCTGGCTCTCTCTCTCAAAAATAATAAACATTAAAAAAATATTTTTTTTAAAAAAGATGCTTTCAACTCTTATTATTATTAAGAATAAAACTAACAGAATAATATCCACCAGACTAATGTTTCTCAAACTGGAATGTGCCCACGCACCACCCGGGGAGCTTGTTAAAACGCAGGTTCTGACTCCTAGGTCTGGGGTAGGGCCTGAGATTCTGCATTTCTAACAAATTCCTCGGCTGATTGACAGCCCACACGTGGAGCAAGGTTCTAGTGGCCTGTAAGAGCCCAGAGGACAGGATCAATGCTTTTGATGTCAGTATATTCAGTATCTTACCCAACTGGCCACATAGTGGATGCCTAATATATATTGTTGAAGTAAACTCTTGCAATTTTTTTATTAATAATTCAGTTCACTAATTAAAAATTAAAAATTCAGCTGCCCAGCAGACAAGAAAACAACTGTTTAGTGTAAATTCGCAAAGAAAAATCTTTCTCGTGGTGGGAAATTACATGCTGGGACACCAGTGATGTCAATGCACAGTATGGGTAGGTAGGTAAGTAAACTTGGAATGAGAGTCACTGTCAACTCATTTATTGGAGACCTGTTGCTATTAGGGTGCTGAGCTAAATGGAAACCAAAAGAGGTGTAAGACATTGTCCCTGGCCTAGAAAAGGCTTACAATGTGATTGGAAAGGTAAGACAGGGATAAGTAACAAGGAACACATGTCTGGTGAGTGCTCACAGACAGAAGTAATACCGACAACTCGTATTTGCTCAACGTAACTCACCTGACTCTCAGTAAAGCCATTTGGATCACTAAATAGGTAGCACTGTTGTCTATGGCTAGACTTCTGTTTGGGTCCAGTTAATGAGTGTGTGGGGAAGACTTCTGGAGTTGAGTCTGGAATTTCAGAATCTGCTTTTAATGTTCAGCTTAATTTAATCATCAAGACACAATGAGTGGATGCCGGGGGCCACAGGCATCCAAAGGGTGAGGAAGGAAGAGCCAAAGAGAGAGCCCTGTGGGTCCTTTGATCAATGCCACTGCCAGCCCACATCACCTGCCCCATGGCTGTGGCTGGCTGCACATCCATGCACTGGGTTCACATGCTGAGAATTATCTATTCTGATAACCAAGGGACTGATGTTTTTGACATCATATATAAACCACCAATTAGAATGAGTATCAAGTAGGTTGACTTTGTGAGAATTCATCAAGCTGGATACTGATGAGAGCACCTTCTGTATTGATGTTACACTTTAATAAAAAGTTAAACATAAAATAATAAAATGAATAAAATGGTGCCATTTGAAGATTCAACAATCATGACCTCTGAAATGCAGAAGTGAGCCTGGGTTGGATCTAGAATGAGGGGAGAAGAAATTACAAAAGGTCATAACTTGGGGTGATTACCAAACATTGAAGATGGACTGTGGGCTACAGCAGTGTCATAGCCATGTTCAATTTCTTGACTTTTGTCATTTACTGTGACTATGTAGGAGGATATCCTTGCTTCTAGGAAATACACACAGAAAGGTCTAAATGGGTCTGATTTCTCCACTACATTCTCAAATATATAAGAAAATATATGCAATTGCATATAAAGAGGCAAAATTTATATATTTATGGAATAGTTACAGATTTATACAATTGCTTGTGTATGTGTGTGCGCAGAAAGAAAGAGAGCCATCAGGCAAATGGGGCAAAGTATAAACAGCTAAGGAATCTGGAAACGGGGCAATGGGTATAGACAATTATTCTTGCAACTTCTATGGAAATTTAAAATTATATAGTACATATATATACATGAAAGCCTATTATACATACATACATGAGAGTATGTAATATGAAGAATCTCTCGTGCTACTATTCTTGCAACTCTTCTGTAAAGTATATCAATAACCTCCCTCCTCTACCCCCAGCCCCAAGGGGGAAAAAGTTAAAACGATGCACACAAGAATGAAAACCCAGCTGCCAGGAACCACTTCCCTAATTTCTGTCAGCACATCTCCAAAGCTCACTATCACATTTTTACTGTTGGGAAATCTCTTTGGAAAGCTCAGTAAGCGATGTTCCTTGTCCTCAAACTCTGTGTTGATGTGCCCTTGGAACACAAGCCAAAGGAAGCGCTGGCTGAGGCAGTTGGCACCTCTTCCCCCCAAAGGCTGCTGGGCTGTGACACCTGGCTGAGCCATGGCCACTGCACCTGCTGGCCGCACCCAGCAGAGCCCCCAGCACAGCCAGCACTCAGTGTCCCACCATGGGCTGTAGTAGGCCCGCTGAGCTTACTGATGAGGCCTGGAACCACATAAGCCTGGTTGGAAGACCAGACTGTATTTCCTCATTTGTAAAAGGGGTAGGGGTAACTTGGTGGGAGGATGGTGGGGAAATAGCATAAAGAAGGTGCCGTGGGCATTAGAGCTCCAACCACAATCAGCCCACACCAGCAGTGCATGGGGCTGCCGCACACGTGCTTCGGTACCCACACCTGGCAGCACACACGTACACAAAAATGCTCATCTTTGATGGGCCCACCCAGCACTTGGCTGTCACATTTCCAGAAAGAAAACAATCTATTTTTATTTATTTTTTAAAATATTTTCTTTATTTTTTGAGAAAGAGAGCATGAGCAGGGGAGGGGCAGAGAAAGAGGGGGAGACAGAGGATCCGAAGAGGGCTCTTTGCTGACAGGCTGACAGCGGCGAGCCCCATGTGGGGTTTGAACTCATGAACCGGGAGATCATGACCTGAGCCAAAGTCAGACGTTCAGCGAACTGAGCCACGCAGGCGCCCCGGAAAGGAAACAATTTAAATTTTGTCAGAGTTAACTTATGTGTCACTTGGGAAAAATAAAAAATTATTTTTAATTATGTATAAATGGTGGTGGATCAAAACTTTTCAGTATTTAGGAAACTCTAAGTGCATTTAATATGGTCTTGGGGGTCAGGCAGGAAAGGACTGTGGGGTGAGTGGAAGGGTTAGAGGAGACAGTGAAGGGGGCCCAGAGGAGATTACTGAATGGGCTGCTCTGGTGACAGGTGTATTTGTTTTATGTCCTTTGGCAGATTCCTAGCAAAAACGTGACAGCAAGCATGATGTTCCCTGTGTGTATTTTTTTCTGTCTCCCAGGCCCTAAGTCCAGCTCCTTCAAATATACTTGACCCTTGAACAACACAAGGGTGGGTGCACTGACCCCCCTGAACAATTGAAAATCCAAGTATAACTTTGGACTTCCCCAAAACTTAAACTAATTGCCTATTTTTGATCAGAAGCCTTAACATAAACAGTCAATTAACACATATTTTTATTATATACTATATTCTTACAATACAGTAAGCTAGAGAAAAGAAATGTTATTATGAAAATCATAAGGAAGAGCAAATACATTTACAGCACTATACTATATTTTTAGAAAAACATCCACATGTAAGTGGACCCATACAGTTCAAAACTGTGTTATTCAAGGGTCAACTGTAGTAGGTACTCACAAATGACTACAAATCTCTCCAAATGGAAGATGTGGTATAAATACACAATGGAGTATTACTCAACCATTAAAAAGAATAAAATCTTGCCATTTACAAAAACATAAATTGAGCTAGAATGTATTATACTAAATGAAATAAGTCAGTCAGAGAAAGACAAATACCATATGATTTCACTCATATGTCAAATTTAAGAAACAAAATAGATGAACACATGAAAGGGGAGGAAAAAAAGAGAAAAGGAAACAAACTATAAGATGCTCTTTTTTTTTAAAGTTTATTCACTTACTTTGAGAGACAGCATGTGAGGGAGGGAGGGGCAGAGAGAGAGATGGAGAGAGAGCTCACAGCATGGAGCCTGTCTTGGGGCTCAATCTCACCAACCATGAGATCACAACCTGAGCTGAAGTCAAGAGTCTAACACTTAACTGACTGAGCCACCCAGGTGCCCCACCATAAGAGACTCTTAGAGAGCAAAGTGAGGGTTGATGGGGGGAAGTGAGTGAGGAATGGGCTAGATGGGTGATGGGTATTAAGGAGGGCACTTGTTATGATGAGCATTGGGTGTGGTATGCAAGCGATGAATCACTGAATTCTACTCCTGAAAACAAATACTGCACTATATGTTAACTAACTAGAATTTAAATAAAAATTTGAGAAGAAAAAAAATTACACGTTGTTAGCTTTAGCCAATGATAGCTATCACATAACCAGTGGCCTTCTTTGCAGCAAGTAGGTTCCCTCATATCATTTAATCCTCACATTGTCCTGGTGCAACAGGCAGGGACTTTTAGTGACCCCATTTTGCAGATGAAGAAACTGAAGCTCTGAGAGTTTTTTCCATGTCAAGTAGTTGGTAATGGTTGCAGGGAGGGATTGGCAGCTGGGATTCTCAGACTTACAAACCCATGACCTTTCCACAGTATTTCCCTCACTTTTTTTTTTTAAGTTTTTATTTTAATCACTGGGTGCTCATCATAGTAAGTGCATTCCTATTTCACCCATCCCCCCCCACCTTCCCTCTGTTTTTTTCTCTATAGTTAAGACTCCATTTCTTTTTGTCCTTCCTTCTGTCCTTCCTTCCGCCCCTCCTTCCTTCAAAAAAAAATTTTTTACATTTATTTATTTTTGAGAAACAGAGTGAGACAAAGTGTGAGCGGGGGAGGGGCAGAGAGAGAAGGAGACACAGAATCTGAAGCAGACTCCAGGATGTGAGCAAGTGGTCAGCATGAAGCCCAATGAAGGGCTTGAACCCACGAACTGTGAGATCATGACCTGAGCCGAAGTCGGACGCTCAACTGACTGAGCCACCCAGGTGCCCCCCTCTTTCCATTAATGTAAGCTCTACACCCAACGTGGGGCTTAAACTGATGACCCTGAGATCAAGAGTGGCATGCTCTGCTGACTGAGTCAGCCATGTGCCTCAAGAGTCTGTTTCTTGGTTTGTCTCTCTTTTTCCCCATTTGTTTATTTGTTTTGTTTCTTAAATTCCATATATGAGTGAAACCATATGGTTGTCTTTCTCTGACTTACATCTCTTAGCATAATATACTGTAGATCCACCCATGTTTCTGCAAATGGCAAGATTTTATTCTTTTTGTGGCTGAATAATATTCCATTGTATATACATATAACACACCTTCTTTATCCATTCATCAATCAATGGACACTTGGGCTGCTCCCATATCTTGACTATTATAAGTAATGCTGCTATAAATACCCAGGAGTGCAATTGCTGGATCATAAGGCAGTTCTATTTTTAAATTTTCAATGAACTTCCATACTGTTTTCCACAGTGGCTGCACCAGTTTGCATTCCCATCGAGAGTGCAAGAGGGTTCCTTTTTCTCCACATTCTCACCAACACCCTTTGTTTCTTGTGTTTTTGATTTTAGCCTCTCTAAAACGCATGAGGTGACATCTCATTGTAGTTTTGATTTGCATTTAGGGGGCACATATCTTTGATGTACTAAAGGTAAAATTGGGCTTTATTACATCTGAAAAGGTTGACATGTACATCCCTGGAAAGCCTCTGCTGGCTGTACCCAGGATGAACTTAGCAGCTTCCTCTCAGATCCTGGGGTTCTCCTAAAACCCGCCCCCCTCCTCTGAGAATTCAGCATTCCTGTATCTCTGTATCCTCTCTGACTCCTGGGCACTTCCTTCTCTCTGCAGATAAGTGGAGTCTGAGGCTGCTTAGTGTCCAGTTGAAGGCTTGACTGGTATGAGCTTTTCCTGGTGAGGGCACAGGAAAACTCCTTGCTGTGTCATTGAGAGCTGCAAAGAAGCTCTGATGGTCATATCCGATGTCAGATATCAGCAGTCCCTGGTGGCCTCTGGACACACTCAGTTATATTTTGTCCAGCTTGCTTTACCTTGGCTTGTCCTATCTTTATGGTTAAAATAGTTCCAACACTTAAACATAAAGTGTATTTCGAGCAAAAATCAGGAGATTTACAAAAAAACCCAAGTTTTGAAGTTCAAAGGTTTTTAGCTTCTTGGAAATTAGAAAAACTGTGTCATCCTGGTGATGTTGCCTTCTCCCATATAAGGAGAGCCTAGGTGATTCAGTCGGTTGAGTGTCCACTCTTTCTTGATTTCAGCTCAGGTCATGATCTCACAGTTAGTGAGTTTGAGCCCCGCATGGGCTCTGTGTGGACAGCACAGAGTCTTCCTGGAATTCTCTCTCTTTCTCTCTCTCTCTCAAAATAAATTTTAAAAAAATTAAATGGGACATCTGCTCCTCAGTTCATGACAGCCTCCACCATTCCCTATTGCTTCTCAGCAATTTGCTTCCCAAATATTGTTGCCATTTATCAACTTCCGCCTGGGTTGGCTTTCCTAGTCTACATGATCCACCTGGCCCCTGTAGGCCTCTGAGGTTGAGACCTTTGCTGTATTCATTCTAGCTGTTTCTGATGACCTATATGAGGCAGATAGTGTGATTCAGGAAAGAGAATGGGCTCTGCCCTCAGAGACCCAGCTCTTATTGGCAGTGGCGTATGTTTGTTCATTTGTAAAGCAAGTAGAGACATGGCTACCCACCCTTAAGATTGTCTTTGAAGATGCAGTGACAAAATGCAATTATTTTCCAAGTCAGCAATCACCAAACTTTTTCTATAGAGAGCCAGAAAGTAAATATTTTATGATTTGCAGGCAACTCTCTCTATAGCAACTCAGCTTCCCTGTTGTGGACGGAAAGAGCCATAGACAATACATAGATGGATAGGCATGGCTGTGTCCCAATTACAAAAACGGTGCCCGACAGGTCATGGTTTGTGGACTTTGTTCTAAGTGATTGTCTCCTTCTCTCTGCTGGTCTTCTCTAGCCCCCACCACAGATTTCAGGTACAGGGGTTATTTCCAAAAACATGGGGCAGGCAAAACAACAAATAGATAATAAGAGTTTGCAATCTTCCTTCCTCTCTCAGCTTCTAAGTGGGGAGTCAGCTCTATCCCAGTGTTCGCTGTGTGGTTTTGAACTAAGGGACGGAGAAGGAAAACATAAAGCTCAGGACTCCTGACAGACCAAACACTGTGCAGGATAAAGATGAAAAGGTGGGGGTGAGGCACAGAAACCTGAAGGGGACCATGAGACTCACTGAGGAGTTTTGAGAGAGTGATGTGGGGAGAGAGCTCCTGGACATATGGACAAGTGCAGGGAAGGGCTAACAGGCTGGCCGCAAGTGGACTGGGTGGGAGGAGGCTCTGGGTCCTTTGAGGGAACCCAGGCAGGATCCGAGCTGCACTTAAGTTTTCTTGGTTGATGGAATGTAGACAGGGAGTTAAGACCAAGTGAGCTTTCTAAGGGTTGCATGTATGTTGGATCATGGTGCTCCCTTCTTCAAAACCCTTCATGGGGTCCAACAGCACTAAGAATGGAATGCCAAATCCTCACCCAGCCAGCACTCCAGTCCTCCCCGATCATCCACACAGGCAGCCCTGCCCCTCCTCCGCATCCTTCAAGCTCAGATTTCTCTAAGTATTATCTTGTTTCCCCCATCACCACACACATAGTGCCCAGGACTGGCCCTGCCACTGTAGGTGCTGGAACAATACAGGTTGAATAAATGAATAATACATGTATAATACACACACATATGCATTACATGTTTTTTTTTCATGCAGTCAGCATGTTTACTGAACACATACTATTAAACACCAGGCACTGAACTAGTCCCACATGATACCAGTTCAGGACAGCAGGTGCTAAACACACACACACACACACACACACACACACACACACACACACACACACACTTTTCTTGCTTTTATTTCCTTTAGTTCTGGAAGGCATGCCCCAGAGATAGTTAGGGAGACCTCAGAAATGGGTTATTTCCTAATTTACATTGCACACCAGGATTTCTCAGCCTCCACACGATGGCAATTTGGGATCAGATCATTCTTTGTTGTGGCAGCAGCCTGTGCATTGTAGGAAGCCAGCCAGTCACACCTCCAGCCACATGGTGTAACAACCAAAAATATTTCCAGAGAACCAGTGGCCTAGACTGAACTGGCTGTCCTGGACCAGAACCCCAAGTGACCTGCATCTTTGAGACATTAGCATTTCGAGAGACTCTGAAACAAGCCCAGAATCTGGAAGTGGAATGTGAAAGTAAGCAATGCTCCTGGCTGGTTCCCAAGTGAGCATCAATAAGGTACACAGAATGTCAACAAATGGATTCAACAAGGCCACTGGCCACCAGGTCTGGAACAAGGCAGAACGCAGGGTGCCCAAACCACAAAAATGACTAAACGGCCCCCTCTTCCGACACTGAGTGTCAGCTGCTTTACCACAGCTACCCTGGGCTCTCTTTCTTCCTCCTGCCTTCTAGATAAAAATTATTTAGCTACTCGGTCCCCGAATTGCCCTAGCTTCCTGAAAACACTCAAATTCTTCTCAGAGTGGCCAGATAAAACAGAGTGTCCAGTTAAATTTCAATTTTAGATAAACAATGAATAATTTTTAGCATAAGTATGTCCCCAATATTGCATCGAATGCATTATATATTTATGCTATATCTGAAATTCACATTCAGCTGCATGTCCTGTATTTTTCTTCCCTAAATCTGCAACCGTTCCTTCTTTAGAATTAGCCAGCACAAGCCCAAATCCTATAATAAGCCCCTCCCAAGTACCTCTTACTGAGACATCCTCCACCCCCCCTCCCCCACCCCACCTGCCCCATGCTCCTTCTGGTGTGTTGTCTCTGGCTTCAGCAAGTTAGTAAACCCAATTCTGATGAAGTATGTATTCGGGGTGGTCTTTGAGAAGAGCAAGGCCCACTTTCAGAGGCAGAAAATCTGAGTGGTGGCTATTTGAAAGGGACAGCTATGGGTGTGGAGCAGGGAAAGTCGGGTGAGCCTCACATCTCCATGAATAAGCGTCAAACACAGGGACAATGACATGGAAAGTAGGGGAAGGAGGGGAACCTGTTTCTCATTTCAGAGGTGGCCAAGGCACAGACTCAGAATTTTAAAGCCCCAAGGGTGATAGGTCCCATCTCTATGAAATTCCTTCTAAGTTAAAGCACAATCACCATGGAACCACTACAGAATCCACAAACTGTGTGACCCTGGGCAAGTTTCATAAGCTCTCCATGTCTCAGTTTTCTCCTCTGTAAAATGGGCATAATGATAACATGAGGATTAAATAAGTAAACGGGTTTAAAGTGCTTAGAACAATGCCTGGAATACTGTTTCTGAAATTAAACATAAAATTTAAAAAGTCATTGAGTAAGCAGAAAGGTTGGGTTGTGCCTATGGAGTGACACCAAAACAGTAGTTTTCACCAAAATGCTGGGCATTTAGTAAAGGACATGTTGCTTCTGCTTGTTCTTCTGTTCCTCTGGTAAATGGCAGTGCATACCAACAGTACAGTCTGAATTCATTTCTCCCAAGCTTTTGCTGAGGAGGGGAGGGGCCCACATCTCTGATCCTTAGCACAGAGAAAGTTCCAGCACCTGAGGGTAAGTGGCAACATCAGGTGTTGCAACAACCAGGGCTCAGTGGGGCGATTTTGCTTCTGTCCATTACAAAGCTCTAAGCAGCTGAGTCATCCTGCCTCCGAGGGTCTCCACTAGTGTGTCTGTGTGCAGCCGCTCTTGAGAGAGAAAATGAAACGTGGAGGTGTCTTGAGGAAGCAACAGAAAACAAAATAGAACATCGTATCAGACAGGGGCAATCACACCCACACCTGTAAAGGGGGTAATGACTGAAAGAATCAAAATACTACCTCTGAACAGATTGATGCTCACAACCCAGCTGGGAAGGTGATAGAATCCATTTTCCAGACAAGAACATGAAATCAGCTCTAGAACACAGGCATTTCCATGCTTTTTGTACCATCCTGTCCATTCAAATAGAGTATGGCAGTTCCCAAACATGAATCCCCTGGCGGTTTTATTAAAACACAGACAGCTGGACACCCCTGTGTGTGAATCATGAGGTCTGGGGTGGAATCCAACAATCTACATTTCTAAGAAGTTTCCAGGTGAGGCCAATGTTGGAAGCTGACACCATACCTCAAGAACTAGTAGTCGAGACTGCCTTGCTAACAAACTCTGGGCCATGCCAATGCTGCCGGTCCAGGGACCACATTTAGAGTATCAACTGCTCCCTAACCTAATACACATGCTATTAAAATAAAAACCACAGGTCCAAAATGGAGTCATTTATGTTAAGGGCCCACATCAGTAAAACCAAGACTTAATACCTAAGTTCAGTTTCAGCGACCTGTACCCCCACCCCTGGTGGAATGTAACCTTCAACTAGTCAACATGGAATTTTTCCTGGTCAGCACTAAGAAATTCACTGATGGATCCCCTGTGTTCCCCTTGGGAGGGCAACCTTGCCTGAAAAAATGGATTCTTTGCTAATAATTTCCCTTTTCCCTCCCTCTACCTTTCAAAACCTTTCCTTTGCTGCAGCTCTACAGGATCCCTTTCTATTTGCTACATGGGATGCTGCCCAATTCATGAATCATTCAATACAGCCAATTTGGTCTTTTAGATTACTCAGTTGAATTTTTATTGCTTAACAGATTTGGTGGCAGATACAGGATCCGAAGGGAATGCCCTGTGGACAATGATAAACATGGTGTGGTAGCCTTGATCTTTCAGTTCATGGTGTCTCTCATGACTTCTGAAGAAGACCATGAGTAAGTTCCTCCTCTCTTTTTGTGTGGAGCTCCCGGTCCAGTACAAGGCAGATCAGTTTGAACTGGTGAAAGCTTCTGCCCAGAGCCAAGCCCCTAGCTTTTCAGACCGCCATTCCCAGGTTTTAGAGTGGAAAGCCCCAGCCCTTTCCACTTTGGGAACTGGTGGTGGTTACCAACAGGGCTTGAACTGGGTCTAAATTAAAAACCGAACAGGGTCCAGGATCTGACTGGTTCTGATCTGAGCTGGACTGGGTCCAGCAGAAGGCATGAGGTCAATAAAATTTGCTTACATGAGATCCTTTAAAATCCAAAGAGTTACGTGTCCCCCCTTCCAGCACACCTGCTGACTTTATATCTAAGAACTATAGCCCTGGAAGCTATAAATATCTATAAAAATGGTAAAATCTTACTAAGCTTGTTCTGTGTCCTAATGAACTTGGATTGGTAACTGTCAGGTTGGGAACCCCAAAATAAGACTGGACAGAAGTGTGAGTTGCACCCCCATTTGAGGTTAGATTTAGCTGGACAGAAATGTGAATTAAATCCCATTTGTGGCTAGGGTCCTACCAAACTGCTGCCAGCCCTCAGGGGAATTACAACCTAGAATTACAGTGGCCATAATGGGAAACATTCCAATTAAACTAGATCATTTAAGAAGTGCACTTAAAGCAAAAGCTTCAAAATTCCAAAACTAGCTTCACTGAGTTGTTGCAAAATGCTGATAAAAAATTAAAAAGACACAAAAATTACCTAACACAAAAAGACTATAAGACTAGCTTAATTCTTACTACTTCCCTATATCCTCCTTTATTCGAGTACTCATTCTAGCTATCCTCTGTCTGAATTGCCTTTACAGGATCATAAACAAAAGTCCACCAAGGTAATGACCTTATAGATACTCCATATCTACCTTTGAAGGAGGGCCCTCTGTGAACCCCTCCCAGAATTGATATGACTCAGATTTACTGAGAAACGGCTACATTTTCCCCGTAAATAGCTAAGAGAAACCAAAACCAAAACCAAAACCACAACAATAAAACATTCCAACATAGGTGGATAGGTATCACAGTCCTTAATGTCCAAGCTACAACCCAGTTCTCTGAGGAATTAAAAGCAACTGTCCTTCTCTTACAAATCTTTACAAAACTAGAAATGTAGCTTTAGGTAATTCAAGGTTCACCTATTCTTTTTACCAATTCCAAAACCTCTCCCTTTTTTTTTTTAAAATCTCAAAATGTTTGTAAGTTATTGGCCTTAGGAAACCAAGGTTCTTCTTGGAGGAACCTGCATCTTCCCTCTGACTTTGAGATGAAAATATTAAAAGCATAACCCTCAGTGAAGTAATTCTTATCAGAGGTGAAACAAAATGGGGAAAGGTCATTTAAAATTTAGATGAATGAAAAATCCTATATCTTGTCCATGAATATTAGCAAAAAAACAAAAAACAAAAAATAGCCACCTGAGCAGGTAACCTTAGCTAATTCCATTGACCAGAAGACAGTTTGGATCCAACTTTCCTTTTTAAACTAGTGAGTTTTTAATACCATACCTGTTTCATGTCTAAACACTTTAAAACAATCACTATAAAGTCTCCCTTTATATGTTTAGGTGTGTCTATTGCAGATGTGTGACATTTTTTTACCCCTTAATGGCATTGTTAAAATTAATTTGTAAATGACTCTATTTAATTGACTTAAACACAAACGCTCATAAATAAAGCATTTCTAAATCTCAAAAATACAATAGAAACTAATACAAATGTTTTTCAAGTTCATGTGATCTAGGATGATTTTTGGTAAATAAAAGCTAGTTTAATTTTGTTAATTAATAAAGACATGTCTCAAGAGTTATCGACGTTGAATATAAGGCTTTTATCTCACCTTAGGTTTCCTAAGTTCGTGTTATCCCGTTACAAAATTTGCCAGCAAAAAATAACTTGAAATAATGTTTCATGAAACATTTGTCTAATGTTTCATGAAAGGTTTTGTGGGTAATCTAAACACAATTGTTAAGAATAAGTAAATTGGATAGATGTAAATAAGATGAAGTTTTTAGGTAAGCTTTTAAAATAGTTTCCCCAAATCTTTCTGGTAACCTGGAATCTTAGTTTTGCTATGTTAAGTGATGAGTTAAGTTAAATTCATTCAATATCTACATCATTTCCAAGTAAGATAAAATAATGAAACACTAAATACCAAACAGAAGTTTATCTACTTTTGGCTTCCTTAATAGAGAGAAACTAAAAGATAAATTTGGATTCATTAGTAAACATGTTTCATGCTTTTAAAAAAAAAAAATGTACTATAAAAAGCACATATTTCGGGGCACCTCAGTGGCAGAGTTGGTTAAACATCCAACTTCAGCTCAGGTCACGGTCTCACAGTCTGTGAGTTCAAGCCCCACATTGGGCTCTGTGCTGATAGCTCAGAACCTGGAGCCTGCTTCAGATTCTGTGTCTCCTCTATCTCTGCCCCTCCCCTGCTCATGCTCTGTCTCTCTCTGTCTCAAAAATAAATTTAAAAAAAATTTAAAAAAGCACATATTTCTAAAAATCATAAAAAGTATGCATTAATTTGCCAATTTATAGAATGCTAGTTTATTTTTTTTTTAATTTTTTTTCCCAACGTTTTTATTTATTTTTGGGACAGAGAGAGACAGAGCATGAACGGGGGAGGGGCAGAGAGAGAGGGAGACACAGAATCGGAAACAGGCTCCAGGCTCTGAGCCATCAGCCCAGAGCCTGACGCGGGGCTCGAACTCATGGACCGTGAGATCGTGACCTGGCTGAAGTCGGACGCTTAACCGACTACGCCACCCAGGCGCCCCAGAATGCTAGTTTAAAAGACAGTTCACAACCATTTACTTCTTAGTTCAGGCTCCTATCCTAATTGATAGATTCCGTTAAAGCTACTAAAAATAAAGGAAACATGTCTATATGCAAGAAAAGTAGGAGGTTTGCTGTCAGTAAAAGAAAGTACAAGGAAAAAACAATCTGATTGAAAATGGGCAGACATTTCTCCAAAGACAGACAGATGGCCAACAGATACATGAAAAGATGCTCAAAATCACTCATCATCAGGAAAATGCAAATCAAAACCACAATGAGATATCACCTCACACCTATCAGAATGGCTAAAATCAAAAAGACTAGAAATAACAAGTGTTGGCAAGGATGTGGCGAAAAAGGAACCCTTTAGTTCACTGTTGGTGGGAATGTGAATTGGTGCAACCACTGTGGAAAAAAGTATGGAGGTTCCCCCCCCCAAAAAATAGAAATGCCAGATGATGCAGTAATTCCACCATTGGGTATTTACCCGCCCCCCCCCAAGAAAAAATCCTCTACTAATTTAAGAAAGATAATATTCACCTTTATGTTTATTGCAGCATTATTTACAATAACCAAGATATAGAAGTAACCCAAGTGTCCATCCACAAATGTGTGTGTGTGTATATGTGTATATATATGTGTGTGTGTGTGCATATATATATGTATATGTAATGGACTATTACTCAGCCATAAAAAAGAATGAGAGCTTACTATTTGCAGCAATGTGGATGGACCTAAAGGGGTATTATGCTAAGTGAAATAAGTCAGGCAGAGAAATACAAATGTTGTATGATTTCACTTATGTGTGAAATCTAAAACAAACAAACAAACAAACAAATAGCAGAAACAGGCCCAGCAGAAACAGCAGAGGACAAACTGATAGCTGCCAGAAAGGAGCAGGACTGGAAAAAAAAAAAAAAAAGAAGAAGAAGAAGAAGAAGAAGATGATGAATAAGAAGGAGAAGAAGGAGGAGGAGGGGGGAGGAGGTATGAGGAATGGAAATACATTTTTGTGGAGGGAAAAAAAAGTAATTTTGTCCTAAAGTGAGGCTTGTTATTTACATAGGGAAAACTTAGGACAACATCTGAATACAGAAAAAAATGTTATAGGAGTTTTGTGGAAAGGGGTGCCTGGGTGGCTCAGTCGGTTAAACATCTGACTTCGGCTCAGGTCATGATCTCATGGTTTGTGGATTCGAGCCCTGCATCGGGCTCTGTGCTGACAGGTCAGAGCCTGGAGCCTGCTTCGGATTCCGTGTCTTCCTCTCTCTGCTTCTCCCCATCTAGTGCTCTGTCTCTCAAAAATAAATAAAAATTTAAAAAATACTTAAAAGTTTTGTGGAAAAGGAATCTTTGAAAAGGAATTTTTAAATGTGATCAAGCTGGCTAAGATGAAAATATATCTAACAATGAGCTTTAATACCAAAAGTACTCTGGTACAAAATTAGAATTTGGTCTTTCTCTCTGTTAAAGGGACACAGTTTTCTTAGATTGTTGCTCTGCTTTTAATAAGGAATTGTAAACAAAGGTTTTCTTTACCTTTAACATAATTTGCTAGAAAAACAAAGATTCCGTTGTGTCTTTATCAGGTCTTTGAGTACTTTGAAAAAAAAAAAAAAACCCTGAGTCTTTTCAATATTAAAAAAAAGTTAAGGCTTTTTATGACTATTTAACTCTCTGTATTTGCCTGTGAAGTCTTTGTCATTTTGGTTAAATGGATAACTATGTATTGTTTCATGGCGACCTATGATCCTATTTGGCCAAGTGTCCAAACCTTTTAATATGTTTGACAAACTTCTCTAAAGTCAAATTCTAAATGAAGTCTTCTTGACCTTGAATTCACTTTGAAAATTTCCAGAGAGCAACTAGAATATTTCAAAGGATTTGTTCTCTCTCCTTACAAAAAGAGATGTTAAGCTAATTAGGTTTATTTCATGTGTTAAAATACAAGGGAAGCATTGTCAAATAAGTAGTGATAAACCTTCTTAGGTCACATTGTGTGGGTAAATGTTATTAATATGAATGTTCCAAAACTCTGATATGTCCTCATATGATATCACTTGTCATTTATTATTTCAAGATGTGGTATGTCACAGAAGTAATCAAATTTCCTTGTCAATTCCATTATAATGAATTCTCATCAAATATTTAATAATGGGCATGTTTAAGTTTTTGTCATTTACAGTTATTGCTATAGTCAGAGGCTTTTACAAAATTCCTGCAAATGTGTTTCATCTTCAGAGAAATTCCATGGAAAGGAATCTGACTTATACCCTAGAATACAAGATAACTTTCAGATCATACAACTAAACTGGGTAAGAATTTCCAGAATGCGTGGAAATAATTCAAGCAGAACAAGAAATAAACTGAGGATGCTGATTATGTTTTTATGATTTCTTGTTTAAAATATCACTGGCTTTCTATTGTGTTGCTCTTCCAGATTTTAGGAAATCCCTTTCTCTTTTCTCTCAAGTTATTAACAATTTCTTGAGATATACCTTTGCGAAGAAAGATGAAACATGTACTTTCTCCCTACCTGATGCCTCCAGAATTCAAAAACTCGAGTGTTTTTTTTTGTGACAAAATAATTATTTATGTAAGTTCAATGAGAACCTGCTCCTATAAAAGGACACAGTTGGAAATATTGGCTATATTACCAAGGCTCTGACTGGATTGTCACATTTGAGACAGATGTAAAAATCTTCCTGGTAACGTATTTACAAGGTTCCAGCAAAGCAGTCTTTAAAAAAACTTTCTCAATCACTATTCTCTGCTACACTTATATAAATAATCAGGCAAAGTTGAATGCAACAAGTTAGTTTTACTATTAAAAATGCGGGTAATTGCAGAGAAAATAAATTATGTTTACACTGTTCTCTATATTAGATTCCAAGCTTGTTAATTTTCTTGAGGCTCTGTTATAGACCTATAATTTGGACTGGATCCTGATTTCTTCTAGTTTACTCGAAAATCCGGTTACAACTCTCCAAACTAATGTCTCCAATTTACTCCCACTCTTCTGATTTGGAATCAGTAAAAACAGAGACTGCCCTTGAATCTCCTTGGAAGGAACTAAACCAGGCCCCCCTTACTACTCAGATGGCAGCCAAACTTCAGGAACTTAAACCTTGGATATGCATCTTATAGCTAAAGAAGCCTCCACCCGACATCTGGTCCTGCACAGATGATGCAAATCTCCAATTCAAACTGACAAGGAAGAGAAGAAGCTGGCATTGAGGTAGACTCTTCCTCCCAAGACCTCAGAGCAAGACCTCATATTTTAACTAAACATAAAACCCTTTGTTCTTCACTTTCTTCCCTTTACTCTGACACTGGCTTGGGAAGATAATGTCAGCATCTGTATCTCCCAGGACATTGCTAATGGGGTTGTGCTTTGCCTTTCAGACTGGCTGGATTTGTCATCAAAAACTCCCATCTGTTCATTAATGGTGCCATCTGAAGGGGAATGGTTTGTGCTTATAGGGTTTGTCTTTGTGATGGTTCTCATTCTCCTTGGGCCTCCTGACACATAGCTCTAAAACCCTTGGAATTTCCTAAATGATAGAAGTGATAGGAGCATCTTTTGTTATTCACTGCAAGACACCTTGGTTCATACCTGGGTTTATAGTAATGAGATGACTGGTGGCAGGTAGCCCCTGGATAGCTTTAGAATGGGGGCTCATAGCCAGGGTAACCAACCCTGTGATTACAGAGCTGGAATTTTCAGCCCCACCCCTGACCCCACCACTGGGGAAGAAAGTGGGGCTGGGGATGGAGCTAATCACTAATGGCCTATGATTCAGTCAACTGTGCCTACATAATGAGTCTCCATAAAAACTCTGAATGCAGGGGTTTGAAGAGCTTCTGATTGGTGAAGCCAAGAGAGGCACATCCCAAACTCTATGGGGACAAAAGCTCCTGTGCTCAAGACCCTTCCAGAACCTCCTCTATGTATCTCTTCATCTAGTTATTCATCTGTATCCTTTATAAGACACTGGTAATAGTAAGTGACTCGTTTCCCTGAGTTCTGGGAGCCATTCTAGGGAATTACTGTACCTCAAGAGGGGTTGTGGGAGCCACTGATTTATAGTCAGGTTGGACAGAAGTGGGGATAATCTGGGAACTCACTGCTTGCGATTGGTATCTGAAGTGGGAGCAGTCTTCTGGGAATGAGCCCTTAACCTGTGATGTCTAGGCTAACTCTGTTTATTTAGTGTCAGACTTGAATGCCCAGCTAGTGTCCACAGAGAATTGGGGAATAAATTGGTTTGTGTGGGAAAAGCTCACACATTTTGTGTCAGTGTGCTGTGAATGGAGACACTTTTCTTTTGGTGGTAAAAGATGTGTCCTAAATAAAGGGCCCATGTAGAACCACTCAGCCTCCAGGTTCAGGGCAATGGTGTTTGGAGACTATCCAAAATATATGATTATCTGTATCTCAACCTATTACTTCCTGACATCCTCTCCACTCTGGGTGACTGGTGCCCATGCTGCCTGGCCCACCCACAGTGGGTCCCTGAGGTCCATCCTTCCCCTCAGGAATCCCGATTTGCCTTATTCTATCCCCTTCTCCTCAATGCACATGAACTCAAATTTCTTCTCTAGGCTGATCTCAGCTAGTGGTTCATAAAGCCCTACTTTATACTAAGTTGTGAATGACTAATGTTATCACCTGACATTCTGCCAGTTAAGTGCTACTTATTAACTCAAAATGAGTCTCCACGTGGAATTACAGGAAGGAAGGAAGGAGAGATATTTTTGGCAAGCCATTCTCCTTTTTATAAGAGAAGACAAAGCAGAAAGAAGACTCTGTATCCCAAACTAGCTCCTCCCTTGACACCTTTAACATCTGGGATAGTGGGCTCTTGGTGCCCTGTCAGCTAAACATGAGAAGCTGCTCTTCATGGTGGGAGGAGGAGTTTGTACAACTTATGATCCCTACAGACCTTGGTGACCATGCGCTGATCCAAGGCACTGTCAAGGCCTGGAGAAACTTGCTGCCTCTTTGCCTAAGTTTCCCTCAGTCCATTCATGGATGATCCTCTGCATCTCAGGGTTCAGTCAGAACTCACAGGCTCTGTCATTGCTGGATGTGAGGTCCCAAGAGAAATAGCAGCTGGGGCCTCTGCATCCTTTGCACACCCCCCGAGCCTCCTGCGGGGTCAAGAGTGTTAGGAGACTGAACTTTCCACATGCCTGATCTTTCTTCCAGCTAACTAAGTAGGAGTTCAAACTGATAGACCCCAGATCAGAGCCTGCCCTCAGAAGCATTTTCTTTCATCCTCACTGTACTTTTAAAGGTTCTTGGGACACCTGGCTGGCTCAGTCATAGAGCATGTGACTCTTGATCTCAGGGTTGTGAGTTTGAGCCCCATGTTGAGTGTAGAGATTACTTTAAAAACATAAAATCTTTAAAATTTGAAACAAATTGGGTTTCTCTTACATAAAAATCTAGATTTCTGGCCTCTCTTGAAAAACATCAGAGGACCCAGATTCATTCTCTTGTAACAGCATCTGGCTGGAACTGAGTTAGCAGCATCCCCCTCCAGGTAGGGTCTGGTGCCCTCCCGCCAGTTGTGTTCCCACCAAAACTCCCTGCCCAACACCAGACAGGCCCACTTATTCATTTCACTCCCATCATTCTGTCTGGCCCTGTAGGTTTTTGACTTTGTAACTAAACTATTTGCCTATGTCTTTGTCTCTAAGATGGCTGGTAAACTCTAGACATCCTTGTAGTCACACCTTTGAGTAATGCCCCCTTGAGTTAGGGCTGGACTACCTGACTGGCTTCTAACAAACAGAAAACGGCAGAAGTAATGGGGCATCACTCTCAAGATGAGGTTATAAACAGACTCTAGCTTTTGTCTCTCTTGTTTTCTCCTATATGGCTTACCTTGGGGGGAAGCCATCTGCCTTGTCCTGAGGCCAGCCCTGTGGAGAGGGATAGACACCTGCCAAGTGAGTTTGAAGTAGGCTCTCCGTTTGAGCCACCTGATAAGAATACAGCCCAGCCAACAACTCGGCAGTGATCTCATAGTGACCCAGCACCAGAGGCACTCCATTAAACAAGCCTAGGTTTCTGACCTCCAGAAACAGTGAGGTACAGACACTTGTTTTAAGTCACTAAGGTGTGGGGGCAATTAGTTATATAGCAATAGATAATAGAGCTTCAAATTTGTTGTGAAAATAGGTTTTGCTTACCATGTAAAGATGTTTGAAAGAAAATCTATCCTGGGAAATTAGGTTCCACATACATTGGCACCTCAGTCCGTAAAACTTACACGCAAGGATTTTATCAGCCTCTGGTATTTGACTTTAGGTATCAGAGCAATATCCAAAATATCATTGTGAGGCTTTTCCATTATGAAAAAGAGTCCAGAAATTAATGCTATTAATATATCTTTGATTCCCCAGTGAACAGGAAGTTTCTCCTCTAAGGAGAAATCACCTCTAAATCAAAGTCAGAACAAGCTTTCCCATGGTTCTATGACCTCACTGAAGAAATTCACTCTTTAAAGGCACAATCCCTGGTTGGAGAAAGATGGGGACAAGGAAAGGGGAGGGTCATAGAAGAGGCAGGGAATAAGCCATTTCAGTGTTAATAAAGAATACTATTTAAAACTTGAAAATAAGGCCAAAAGGTGGGTGGGACATGTCTTTTTTGACATGTTTGATGCTATGAATTTTCCTCTGACCTCTGCTTTAAATATATGACATGGATTCTAACAGGTAGTGTTTTAATTACTTTTTAGAAATTATATAATTCCATTTTGCAATAGTGTTCTGATTATTTTTTTAGAAATTCTGTAATTCTATTTTGCATTTCCCCTTTTGCCCAAGAGTTGTTTATTAGAAGGTTTTAAAGTTTCCAGGTAGGAGAGCCCTTTTGTTTTTGAGCACTGTGCTTGAGCATTATTTAACAAAATCACCTAAAGATTATTTAATTACCTAAGGGTATGTACCTATGTTTGACTTTGCTATGTGGAACTAATGAACAGCTTGGGTACTGGATGGTTACATGTCAGCCTGGAGATTTCTGTTCAAAAAAAAAAAAAAAAAAAAGATTATCCCAAAGATTAGAGTTTTATTGCCTGTAGGACTTTAACCAGTTTTGATTTTTAACTTGGTAAACTTATTACAGAAGGACTTTTTAACAGGTATACACTACAGATATGACACTTGTCAAAGTGTTCTTTGAACCAGATTTATGCTGGTTTCTTGGTTTCATGCATGGGGTGAATAAAGCTTTGACAGATGTTCATTCCATATTGTATGAGAGTTATGTTTTAACTTTCTGACAATTATATGTTGACATAATAGTCCTTTAATACTCCTTCAAATCTACATCTCCCTCCTTGGTATCCCACTGATAATGAAAACTCAGAGTTATACGTAATCCTGGAGAAATATGTGGTTGAGGGGAACCAAGGAAATCTATTTTACTTCTGATTTTGTTTTTTTATTATTTTTTTTTAAATTTTTTTTCAACGTTTATTTATTTTTGGGACAGAGAGAGACAGAGCATGAACGGGGGAGGGGCAGAGAGAGAGGGAGACACAGAATCGGAAACAGGCTCCAGGCTCCGAGCCATCAGCCCAGAGCCCGACGCGGGGCTCGAACTCAAGGACCGCGAGATCGTGACCTGGCTGAAGTCGGACGCTTAACCGACTGCGCCACCCAGGTGCCCCCTGATTTTGTTTTTTCAAAAAAAAGTTCCTTAAAGCAAGTGAGAATGTGTTGCAGCCCAAAATGTAATATTTAATATCAGAAATGAATGGCCAGGGACAACTGGGTGGCTCAGTTGAGCGTCCAGCTTCAGCTCAGGTCATGATCTCATGATCTCATGGTTCATGAGCCCTGCATTGGGCTCACTGTCAGCACAGAGCCTGCTACTAATCTTCTGTCCCCCACCTCTGCCCCTCCCCCACTCACATGTCTGTGCTCTCTCTCTCTCTCTCTCTCAAAAAAAAAATAAACATTTAAAAAAATCTTAAAAAAAAAAAGAAGAAGAAAGAAATGAATGGCCAAAATGTGCTAGAAAAGCTATCCAATAAAACCATGAAATCCATCGCTTTTTGAAAACACAACTGGGAACTCCTGTCTAATAATTATGATGGCATTCCTAGAAAGTCATGCCCTGGGGGACTGATATGTGTCCTGGAGGGATTTGGAGCAGATGGTGAGAGACAAGCATGTGCATCCAAAAAAGCCAACCTCTCTTCCAAAGAGACATCACTGTCCTCATGACCTCTCTGGATGGAGTTTCCTGGGAAATCCCACTGGAAGAAGGGGAAAGGGATCAGAGTGGACCCCTTGGGTGGGCTATATAGGGTAGGGTGCCTCAGGAAAAAGTCAGGTCCAGTTCCCATCAGTCCTATAGATGAACCAGTCTTGGCACTTCAGTTTACCCTGGACCTCAGTTTACCCATCTGTAACAGGAGGTGGTTTAGACAACATAAAATGTAGCCCTCCAACTGTCCAAAACGGCAGCCACCAGCCACATGTGGCAACCGAGCACTTGAAATGTGGCTAGTCTGAATTGAGATGTGCTCAGTGTAAAGTACAAACCAGATTTCAAAGTCATGGTACAAAAAAAAAAGTATATAGAATATCTGATTCATACTTTCATATCGATTACACATTTACATGACAATATTTTCGATATACTAAGTTAAACAAAACATATTATTAAAATCAATTTCACTTTTTTTTTTTTAATGTGGCTACTAGAACATTTAAAATGACCCCTGTAGCTGACTTCATATTTCCAAGGGACAGCACCTCTCTAAGCCCTCTCCAGGTTTAAGCGTCTGGGAAGAATTTATTTATGGAAAACAAAAGATACACCAAATACTGATGTCAGCTATGCTTTGCAACATTATTATGAATAATTATCAATATGTCATCTGCTCTGACCAAATCTCTAATCTCTATTTTGTTCTCACTGCAGGGTGCTTAGTCCTTTCTTGAGTATAGACTGGTACATGGTGCCTCCCTGGCTGTCTGGCATGTGAGGTGATGTCCATTCACTGTCCAGGGGGCATGCTAAAAGATTAAGGGTGTGGCGCTCATACCTTTGGCTTTTAAGTGTCCACAGAGCCACGTAAGGATTTGTCCAATGAAATTACTGACTAAAATGTGATTTTGGTTCCATTCATTACTTTTCAAGCCCCTGCCATCTCTGTCCACGGTCACACAACAGTGAATTGCTGTACTGGACTGTGCCTGAAAGAAATGACTCTCCACACCAAGAATAGTCTGGAAGTTTGAATGCTGGGAATCACCCAAGGTGTGCGATTGCACCACTTCTGGATGATTGAAAATCTGCCTGCAGACAGAATTTTTGAAAACAGAATAACATTTCAAATGCTGAGGAAAGACTGATAGTTAAGGGAAGGCAGTCAGGGTGAAGTGAATCATCACCTCTGGTTTATCTATTTTGTACAGTCACATTTTAGCAATCAGGTTTCTTCAAAACTAGTCACACTCTATTCTTTATGGTGCCAGAGAGCTCTCTTCTATGGCTTCTCTGAAAGGTCTGAAACATGATGCACCTGTTATCCAAACCATTCAAAATGACCAAAAAAGGATTTCTCAAACTTAGCCTCTGCTGCCGAACTGTGCCCTCAAGCTTCCCAGCTGGTTTGTGAGCCCAGGCTCAGAGCGTGTCCCCGCAGAAGGGAGCGGTTGGGAAACACAGGAGGGCAGGATCCCTGGAGTCCAAACGTATTTTTTTCCTGGTCAGTTAAGACCAACTGTTCTCCTGTCCTGGGAGCAAAGGAGGCTGGGAAGCAGTCACTGAGAAACAGAGAACTCTACCAACTTGTACATGGCACAGGGCAGGCTCACCCAGGCACTCCTGGAAGAAATTGGACTGTTAAGTGGGCAATACACACTGGTCCTCTTCTGGAATTGTTCTCTGCCATAAGAGGCTGCCCCCTTGGGGGCAAGGAAACAGCACCAAAAGGACAGAGGAAATCACTCATGGCAGAGCTAAAGTTATGTATGAATTGAAGTTTACTTCCTGGTACCATGCTGGAGCCATAGCTAGGCCATCTACCACAATTTTATCTTCAGACAAAAATAAAGGTAGATATCAGCTCAGACCATGTGAGTTCCTTTGTCAATGGATACAGTGTGTCTATGTCAGCCTGGAAGGGTAGTTAGGAGCCTGGTGGGGAGAGGTGGAAGGTGAGGGGGAGGAGGAGGGATGGGCCAAGCCTGGAATCTGGGCACCTGCAGGTTTGGACCACAGCAGCAGACCCAAGAGGGCACAGTGGTAGGACCAGTGGAGGAAGAAGCAGGGAAAGGAGAGCCAGAAGACCTCAACTGTCAAGGTAAAGAATACAGACCAGTCCTGGGCCCAGCATAAAGCCAGAGTCTGCAAGCAGGCAAAGTGGATGATGGGATGGTTTGGAAATAAACACACCTGGTGGTAGTGCAGACACATTAAAGGCATCATCTGTAGTGCCCAGAAATGAAAGAATGAGAACAG
This sequence comes from Puma concolor, assembly GCF_028749965.1. Lineage (NCBI taxonomy): Eukaryota > Metazoa > Chordata > Mammalia > Carnivora > Felidae > Puma > Puma concolor. The sequence goes on from NC_141669.1 coordinate 96,378,642, forward strand.
AAATGGGAAAGTGTCTGTAGAGGAAGGAGGATGGTGGGGAGTTTGGTGACTTGAGAGGAATCTGCCAGAACTGGGCCTCTGGATGGGGAAGGGGTGTGGGTGGCTTGGAGGAAGCTTTGCTATTCAGGAAAGGAGGGATCAAAGCTAACTTTGAGTTTGTCTGCTAGTGCAGAACCACCTAGAGCTTTTCTAGCCTAGATGATGTCTTTCTTACACAAGCTCTTTCACACAATACATCCTGAAATGTATAGTAACAGGTGTTCACTTCTATATTGACGTGCAGATAACTCTGGTTGCTTTGTCCAGGGCATCACCTGCTTCCCCGTATATGTTTTAATGGACGCCTTGTAGACCAGGAAGACGCATTTCTGAAAAAATTCACGATGGTGCTTCACGATGGGAAGGACTGTGGAAAATGTGTTTGTCCAGGATAGGATTTCTGTGGCCAGGCTTCCAGGATGTGATTCCACATGAATAATAACCATGGGGCACTGTCAACCACCCCAGAATGCTCAGACAATCTTCAGTAGCCAATCAAATATTCACAATACTAAACACATTACAAGTCATAAAAGAAAATAATGTTTCATGTGAGAAGTAAATGGGGCTCTGAGAATATATACCCCAATGTGGTGTTCCTGAAAAATCTTTCCTGAAGAAGTGGACTTTGAGACCTGAGGTTGACTCCATATACCTAGGGAGGTGGGGGGAGGGCTAAATTTTGGAATGACTCTTACTGCCATGCTATGCTTCCCAAACATCAGTGATGCCCTATAACCAGACAGGACAATTTCATGAAGTGTAAGAATACTTGGTTACATTCTTGGCTCACAGATGAATTCCATACACATTTCTCAGCTATTAGGGCTCACGTGATTTTGTGTAAAGTGTAGATAATTGAAAGACAATCACCAGGCCTCTTTTTCATCATTATCTTCCCTTATTCAATTTGTATTTTCAAAATCAGAATTGCTAACCAACTGGTAAGCTTCGGTTTGTGGTTTTCTATCTATCCTGGCTCATGGAAATGACTCAGATAAGTTGCAAGACACAAAGGTGCCTTAACCCACCTGACCTGTGTCCAAAGGGCAGTTGACTTCATCCTTGCGGATAACTACATGCCTAAATTGTGAAATCATTAATAATAACTAACAATCATATTTATTTACTTAATATTATAATAACTAATACTACTCCATCATTAATTATGGAATAGTCATTATAAAGAATAATACTGGGGCGCCTGGGTGGCGCAGTCGGTTAAGCGTCCGACTTCAGCCAGGTCACGATCTCGCGGTCTGTGAGTTCGAGCCCCGCATCGGGCTCTGGGCTGATGGCTCGGAGCCTGGAGCCTGTTTCCGATTCTGTGTCTCCCTCTCTCTCTGCCCCTCCCCCGTTCATGCTCTGTCTCTCTCTGTCCCAAAAATAAATAAACGTTGAAAAAAAAATTTTAAAAAAAAAAAAAAGAATAATATTATCTATGAAGAAGAGAAAAGAAAGAAAAGAAGTATAAAATGTACCATTACCTTGGAGTATGTAACTTAAACAATTTAAGCTCTGGGGAAGAAAAGAAGAAGAAAAAAAAGAAAGACGATACCAAGTTAAACAGTGCAGACCTCTTGGCCAACATTTTCTTCCAGGACATGTGACGCAGGAGAGATGAGCAAGACTTGTCTTCATTGGGGTCAGGCAGGCCTCTCACTTCTTGCCTGATTGATTCTTTCATAGGACATAGCCCAGAAATATAAGTTAACTGCTTTACCTGCTGTCCAACTGAAAAAAAATTTTTTTTCTCCCCAGGACTTCAGGACACACTGGCTACCATGAAATCAACAGGTGGTATTGTGTCCAATATGGACCCTCCCTCAGGAATTTTCAAAGGCAATTTTGACCATACTTGATTTTCTTCTTTTGCTTTGACTATAAAGTCTAACTGCTATGTAAGATTCCACCCCCCTCCCCGCCCCATATTTCCTGAGCATAAGGTGGTAATTACAGACTAACCAATAGTTAGGCTGATGTAGGCAGCGCCTTGTGTTAAGGAGGGGGGTGGGTTTGTCCCCTCTACCAGGATGAAGTAAGTATCTCCACATAACACAGGATCCAGGAACTGGAGATGAGTCAGGAGCCTGGTGGATTAGTGCCTGGTCTATAAGAGACTTGAAAAGTCCCTCGTCTGCCTCAAGTGGGTGGATGTTGTACAGCTTTATTCCAAGTTGAGTAAACGAATGAAGAACAGAGCTGGCTACATCCACATCACATAACTATGAGGACGGAGAATCGAGACCATCTGTGTCAACATAACTATTTCTTCCAGGATATTCGTACCCAGGATGTTAAGGCTTTAAACCAACAAATCACTTTGCTATTTGCTGCAGGAAATTCCTACAAGACAATTTGTCCTGGCAAACAGTTTGCTCACCTGGGAAAAGCTTGCTCATCAAACAATAGTTAACTTGCCAAGATTCTATTCAAGACCATTGTCTTGCTGAATCCACCAATCCGGAACTATTATGCCACATGCTCTGCTGAAATCCGATCAATTCTCTGCCTTGGAAAATACAGCTTAAGGGACCCAAGCCCAGACCTCTGAACCCTATGAAGATGTCTCCCGTCCTCCCACTTGCACACCAGTGGGACTGTGTCCTGATGATGTCCTTCCTTACTGTGGTTGGCTTGTTGAATTTAGCTTTGCTGTATCAACAAGGCTCTTCTGATAGATTTTTATGGAGTCCAAAATTGACATAGTAAATCGGTTTAGTCTTTTGCAAATGGGAAGCATATACATGCAAGTTAATACACACTTGCAACCCATCAAGATGGGAGAATTAGTAAACATTGTCCGTTTTCCTCGGTAATTAGGAGGCTCCTGTGTTATTCCTCCTTTGAGGAAAAAGATAGGATGTCTGAACGCTTTCCTATGACAGATTTCAAATGCACATTTTACCTCCGTTTTTCTACTCCTTTACATGATCTTGTTTTTTATACAAAGCAAAAGCCATAAGAAGGAAATGAATTCCCAAGTGCAAATTTGAAATGACCACCAAGTCTTAATTTACAACATACACACAGAGTATATAAAATACCCATTTAGAATCTCATTAAACTAGCAAGGTAATTTCAACCCATTAACATCTATATGCATATGGAGAGTGGCACAGTTTTAATCATGCCTTGGTTCTCTCTTGCCTGATCATAAGAGGCCTCTAAGTATTTGATAAAATACACCAGCAAATAACAATCAGTCTAGGGTGAGACCCAGGAATCTGTTTGTTGTTGTTGTTGTTGTTGTTCTTTAAAAAGGACCTACGTGATTCATACAGTCAAGTAAAGTGCAAAACACACTTGCCTACAGCATCGGTTGACTGGAATGCAAAATCCAGCTTCTATCATAAAATCATCCAGTTGAAAAAGGAACAGATAAAGATTGCCTCAACTGTTTTATACAGGGTTGCATCTCGCAGGCCCTAGATCCCGGGCCTGTCTGGAATCACTAGGTCACAAAAACTCCAACCTACTGTAAACCCAGTAACAGCTCGCAGCTGGGTTCAGGCAAACTTCCCCCCCCCCCACCACCCCTCCAGAGCTGGCTCAGAACAGGCTTCACTCTGCAGCTCCTCAAGCAGCCCAGCAAAGTGAGAAAGCCTGCCCATTAGAAATCCCAATCAAGGCTTCCTTTTACCTTAAAGAAACTTCCTCGCTTGTCCAGACCGCGGGCACCCATGGTCCAAGCTGACATCTCCCCCAGCGATGCTCTATTGCACGCCCGGGACTCCTGAAGGTAGAGATATTTTTAATGGTTAGTCCAGCCTGTAGGAAATTCCTTTCTAAGCCACAGAACACTCACAACAACAGTCCTGCCAAGATCTTTTTCCGTCAACAACACAGTGCCATTTATTTCCCACCAAAGCCCTTCCATCCCCTTTCAGGCTGATTTCCTGCTCCAGACAGCTCAGTTCCTAGTCTGTGCCCCACCTCACTGCCCCACCTCCTGTTTCTCCAGCTGACGCAGAAGGTCTCTGGGACTGCGGAAAGTATAATGATTGCTTTGTATGTTTGCTTGACCTCATGCTCGAGTCCTAAAGGGACCGATATTAGATGTCACCGTAATCTGCTCTGAAGCTTATGGACTTAATGTGGCTGAACACAGAGGGACAGCAGAAGAATGAGGCCCTGCATGTCCCAGGAAATCCTGCCGGAATGAGATGAGGTCATCATCAGCTCTGCTAGCCCTCTCCCCCAGGCAAGGTCAACACAAGGGCACTGGGAATAAATCCCTTTATTTTCTCCTTAGAAATCAAAGATTGAGATGAAATCCTACGTCCCTGTTTACAGAGATAAGTTTGTATAAGAAACAACACGGAAACAGCTCCATGATAACCCAAGGGGAGGGGGGCAGTGCACTTTGGAATGCAGAGAAAAATTTAAAGGCATGATATGATTCTGAATCATAACTGTGGTCATTTCAGCTTGGAATTTCCCTCACTTGAGCATCAAAACTCGATAATCTTCCCTCTTGGCTACAAAGCCTTCAGTGTCCACTCCTAAGTAAAACACACACACACCCAGGCAGCTGGCCTTACCCCAGCCAGCGTGCAGTGCAGACCTGGAGAGGAGGGCATCCCTAAACCTTCCTTACCCAGGGAGGCTGGGCCAGGAGCAAGTATAAAACTGTTCTCCTGCTCACAATCTCTTCTGTTTGCCATAACACACTCAAGACGAAGCTCGTCCTGACCATCACCAACATGGTATAAGGACAATAAAGTGAAAACAGGTCACGCCACATTAAGGAATATTAAAGGGGGTTGAGCTGCAGGGGTGGGGTCGGGAGGCACCAAAGCCAAAGCCACAGTAGCTGCTGCCAATTTGCAAAAGCAATTTCATTATTGCCGGGGGTGGGGGGGGGGGTGGGGGGGGGGCAGAGAGCCAATAGCACCAAAGGGACATTTCAACAAGTGGAAAAGCATAATTACTTAGCAGAGAGCTACATGTGCATTAGCAAAGAATACTTTTTGGCAAGAGGCTCATTTTGGCCTCAAGATTTGCCCCTATGTTCACATTCATAGGGGACTCTGTTGATCTGTAGAATCTCATCTATAGGAAGACAGTAACGCAGTGCTACCCATCCCTCCTTCAGGAACCCTCGCCAATTTATTCCTCCCTCCATGGCTCCCTCTCTGTAAAGGTTCAGAGGTGCCTTTCCTGTGTTGCTTTCCACTTGCTGGGATGGAGGCGAGCATTCCAAAACCTCCTGAGAAGACGGGAGCTCTCCTTTGCAATTCTGCTGACTCTGGATCTTCAGGTTGTCAGGCTCAGCAGCTGAACGGAACCCCAGCTCCAAGGCCTTTGAAGTTCATCACTTACTAGCAAAGTCCACAGATTGGAGCGACTCCAGAATGAAAACACAGGGCTGTGTTCGGAACTAAGAGGAGACAGGGAGCCACACCGTAACCTGAGGGAGCACATGATTACCTGTTTCCATGCAGAAGCACACACATAAAGAAAGAACACTTCCTGAAACCAAGCCTAATGTGCAATTCTTTTCCTTTCAGACGTTTTCTAGGCGAGGGATTTGACATCATGCAGCAGTTAAGGAGCTGCTGGCAAGAGCCAAGACTTCATTCCTCATGCAGATCGAAGTCTCTTTGTTCTGTTCCTAAGATTTCCATAGACAAACCCCTTCTGATGAGCCACGACAGGCAGGGCATTTCGCCTATAGCCAGGGAGCAGTCTGGATTCCAGAAGTTTACTAGTTTAATTAGCTGCCTGAAAATTGCATGCATGCACTTCAACTTCAAGCGGTCCTCAGGGAACCATCCAGTGTAGATTCCGTGCGTGCCAGGCAGGCAGACCTATCACATTTCTTCAGGAAAATGCAGGTTGCTTCTCTCCTTCTTCAAAAGGCTGTTCCAGGAGGAAGATGACAGCAGGTGATAAGAGCAGGCTGCCAAGCACGACCACAGGTCCTTCCAGTTGAATGAAATCCAAGCGGACAGCAGCACATCATAGATTATTCTCATTAAAAAAAAAAAAAAAAACCATATATATATATATATATATATATATATATATATATATATATATATATATATATGTTCTTAAGATCCCCCCCAAAAGTTCTGGTTTAAGTTCCTTACCATTGTAACAAGTTTCCTTCCCAAACCATAACCTCTAAGACTTTAACTCAATAAGGACAGATTGTAATACAATTTAAAATGGATAACTTCTTTCCATTCATGGCTCCTCACCCCTCCCTACCCCAAGGGGTTACACTAGCAGTTCCGTCCTAAAACCGTTCCAGTAACATGCTGGACTGAAACAAAAAAGGTGCAGTAGTTTGAGAGGTTGTAAAATTCCTCCACATTTATACATTGAGAGCTTGCTCCTTTCCTGATTTCCCTGAAGGTAAAGCGGATTCTTGAAAAATGAGCCCATCGCAACCAGTGGATCTTTCCAGATGCTAGCTAAAAGCTAGAAAAAAATAAATTAAAAAAAAAAAAAAAAGATAGTGGGGGGTGGGGTGGGGTGGGGAAAAGCCCTAGTGGGACATTTGGGAGCTGCCAAGGCTTTTCAATAACACCACTAGAGGAATGTAAACGAAGCCGGCTGCTCCAGTCAGCTAAGGGACAAAGGCAGGAAGTGAGTATTCCTCTCTCACACAAACACCAGGCTCTGCCACTGGAGAGTAAACCTAGCCATGGCTTCTCAGGTGGCCCCAAGAGCCACTGCTGAGGTGAAGGTCTGTTCTGAATTTTCAGCGTAAAGGACTCACTGAGTGGTCAGTCCAGGCTCCAAGCTCACTGTCCAGCTCGTTCAACTGAGAGCCACTGAGGACAGGCACTGAGGCACCACCGCCCGGACCCTGGCTGAAGACTGGCTGCAGGGAGAGAGACACCGAGTGCCCAGCTTCCAGGCCACTGATCAGTGGGGCTTGGTTGAGCCACTGGCACTCTCGCAGCTTTTGCTCTACTTGGCCACAGGCCAGATCTTGGCAAGATGGAGGGTCCGACCGAGATGGAGGCTCCTTCCTCCCCTTCCCGCCTACCCTGTCCCCTCTCCATTTATTTAGTCAAACTACCCTTCCTATTTGTTTGCTTCAGGTCACAAGTGCAGACCCACAGGAGAAGCAGAGGGACACTTACACGGGCACCCACTACTCACAATTCCAATTTACGAGAGACTTCGCTTATTCAAGGCATGGGTTCTCAACACCAAGCTGCTACGACAGTTAGCCACAAAAGCCTTCTAATCACTACCTCTCTTCCTCTCCTTTCTGGCAGCTGAATGAGACAAGGCGAAGTGGACTTCAGCTCTTAGTAAACAAGATCTCGTTATTATAATTATTTTACAGCCAAACTGACTGAAGAAGGAGAAAATGACTCACCCCTGGGGACCTGTCAGGTCAAGGCCAATCCTGAGAAATGCACGTCACCTTTTTGCTGGTTCTTTAAGTGGCTCCAATGACGGCAGGTCTGTCTTTTGAATGCTTTTCCTCTTTACTAAGAGGTAAAAGCCAGTGGGGCGGCTCTGTGTCTGGATCCAGGGAAAGTCTCTGAATATTTCCATAATTATCTTTGTATTACCAGGGATTTTACAAGCTGGACAGAAAAACTCGATTCCAGGCTCTGGCTTGACAATTCAAATTACATGAATTTTTAAATTTTTTTTCTTTAAGCATTTTGTATCACTGTCCAGCACTGATTTTCCCTCAGTTGATAGTGAACCTTTTTTTTCTCTTAAGTTTTAAGATTATGCAATTTTTTCATTGAAAAGAGAAACTAGTTCGTTGGAAGAAATGAGAGGCAAAGAACTGTATTCCCAGCCCTCTTACTAATAAGTGTATTTTTAAATAGAATTGGAAACAACATTCAGTACCTCAATTTTCCCAGGAGTAATTTCCCAGGACCATCAAATAATTTTTTTTTTTTTTTTTTTTTTTTAATCAAGGAGCATTTCTGCCACTCCTAGGACTGGCCCAACAATGGGGTTAATTGCACTGGAGGTCCACCCCTTGCATCCTTGGAAAACTGGTGCCTCCCAGAGACTCTCGCCATATCCACGCTGCATTAGCTTTGCTGGTGTGAGAGATAAGCCTAGGAATCCCCCGGGCTTACACCAATGGGTTAACAAAGCATAAAGAAATACAAAGCCATAAAATGCTCACACCCAAGTTTGGGTAAACCAGACTGGCACCCCAAGAATAGGGGGGTGCAAAGACACACCAAGAATAGGGAGGTGCAAAGGCACTCCAAAATAGAGAGGGGGTGCAGAGCCCCCAGAATAGAGAGAGAGAGGCAAAGGCCTAAAATAGGAACAGGCGCAAAGGTGCCCAATACATAGGTATATGAAATAAACAAGATTAGATATTCAGGGGGAAGCGCCCCCAATTTAGTACTGTAGCAGAAAAGCTGCTTTCATGGGAGGATAGGTCCAGGTTAGGTAAACTGGTGAATTGGACTATGGATGGCTGCGTTGCAGGCAAAACAGCCCAGAGCGGAGATGGTTAAAAAAAGAAAAGGTGCCTTGTCAACCCTCAGGTTATTTCCCCTGTCTGTCTGGTCCCTAGGCTAGCTAAGATAAACAGAGGTGCTGCCTCATGTCCGCTGTAAACAACTCTCCTCCCGACTGCCTGGCGCCCAGATTTCCTTTTGTATTAACCCAAACCCCTAACCCTGAATATCCTCAAGACCCCCTTTCCCTCCCATCCACAAGTTAATGTTCACAAATTCACTGTCCCTTTGTGCACGTCCATCGCCATGTTTGTAAGCCTTCTGATCCTAATAAAAATGGGGCAAGGACCCTTATTTGGGGCTCTTGTCTTTTCCCGGACATTAGCCATCTCTCGCTTTCAATCCTGCATCCCGCTCTTTTGCTAGACAAGAGAGAACGTTAGACCCAGAGTCTACGACATGCTGGTGCCCCCATGGCGAAGGTGTGAACACTTCCACCAAGGGCAATGCACGCCACCTTGGGCAACAGGTGGGAAGCTCAGCTGTCAAGAAACTCCTCCTTTACTTGGATGGGAAAATGTCTCTGTCACCTCCCACCCATCACCCTCATTTTACTCCTTGGGCCATTCAAGGATTAGCTTCCTGCTTCTCCAGCTTGCATTTCCCTACAGACATCCCTATTTTTTCCCTAGGTAACCACTTCTCTTAAGCATGGCTCAGTCCTCAAGGCTGGTGCGCTCTGCCCACCTGGAAACATGGCTGTGAAGGGAGAGAGGGTGGCTACCTCCCAGGCCAGTCTCTTTTGACATTTCAAAAGTATGTGTCTTGGGGCACCTGGGTGGCTCAGCCAGTTAAGCAACCAACTTCAGCTCAGGTCATGATCTCAAGGTTCATGGGTTCAAGCCCCACATCTGGCTCTGTGTTGACAGTTCAGCGCCTGGAGCCTGCTTCAGATTCTATGTCTCCCTCTCCCCTCTCCCCTTGTGCTCTCTCTCTCTCTCAAAAATAAACTTGAAAAAAAATTTTTTTTTTAAAAGTATGTGTCTTCTCAGCCTCCTTACTTGAAAAGCTCCACATGTTAAGTGGTAACACCCTGCAGTGATTTCACACCTACAATGAGGAAGCCTTGTAAGCCGCATTAGCTCCTAAGCCAAAGGAGGCCATGGACAGGGAGCCACACACTCCAGGTCTTCCTCAGGGTTTACCTGTCAACCTGTGAGCACCTGAGCTTAGACCTTTCTTTTCTAAGCCTCTCTGGCCATGATGCTAAAAAGTATATGATGGTGAATTTTGTGTAGGTGGTTAATTTTAATAACCTGACAGCTCTTGAATTGAGTCAACACTGCAGATACAATAGATTAAGTGATACACTTTTTAAAAATTTTTGAATTAACTCTCTCCAGAGATGCTGAGTCAAGAATCTATGGCCATGTCGTTTATTAAAGGTGCCTTTAAGAAACACTGGTTGGGGAGGGGAAGTGATATGGGGAAGAAGGGCAGCCAATACAAAGTGCATGACCAACTACTGGGCAACTGGACTTCAACTCTTCTGGGGAGCTCTGGAAGTCAGTATAGACCATGCCCCAGAGTAGTTCCAACAGAAGCACAAGGGAGCTGAGGAAATGTCCAACTTCCCGCAGGAAGCCTTAATTCACCAGCATTTCCATCATGCCACTAGTGAGTGTAGAATGGGCTCCAGTGGCCAAAGAGAGCCTTAGGCAAAGTTGGCAGTGGAAAATCAGGCCAGCATCCATGGAAATGTTAAGTACCCAAGGGATTTGGGAAGGGCTTGACAGTGGCTGCTACAACTGGCAACTTTTTAAAAATCAGGACATTTTGCATAAAATGTAGATATGTAGCTTCTCTGGTCACACTGAGCTATCATTCCAGCATAACCCAAACTGGTTGACTCTGAGTGTTCTCTTTAGATGAGATATAAGCTCTTCCAGTTCACCAGTGCCCATGGATCTGCTCACGTCATTCAGATACCCTGCTTGAGCCACCCACACCCCTTGTAGAATACCTGCCCTGCCCACGTTGTGCCTGATATGCAACGTGAGTGATTCTGCCCATGTCATCCCCTCAGCTGATTGGACCAGCAAAGTTAAAATTGACCGTTCTAAGACGAAGTAGAATCCTCTACTTCAAGATTTTGAGCTGAGAGTCACAAGGTAGGTGCTCATGCCTGAGAGCTGGTTTTGGAGCCATATGGGAAACTTGATAGAAATAATGAAAATAATTTATGGGAAACATACATCCCGAGTGAGCAGATACGAGGGGCTACTGGTCCACGGTGGGCCAGGAGGGGTGAATGCACATGTGTAAAGGAGCATCTTGAGTCTTGGCCTCAGACCGCTGGCCTTATAGCTTCCACCAGGCCAAGGTTCAACTCATCTTGTATCCTGACAATAAATATTCCTTTTTTTTTTTTTTTTTTTTTAGTAGTAGTTCGGGTGGATTTATGTTCCTTTCCATCAAATATGTTTTGACCAGAATGCTTCAGAAAGACAATCATGAGTTCTCAGAAGTATAGTTTTAAAATATTTTTTAGCATCTTACCAAATGTTTAATTCAAAGATCTTAGAATAAAGCACACACCGATAAAGACAAACTCCTGTCAAACCACAGCAGAACTTAATGATGTCACATATTATGGGGATTGATTTTTTTTAATGTTTATTTTTTTTATTTTTTGAGAGAGAGAGAGAGAGAGACAGAGCACGAGCGGGGCAGGGGCAGAGAGAGAGGGAGGCACAGAATCCAGAGCAGGCTCCAGGCTCTGAGCTGTCAGCACAGAGCCTGACGTGGGGTTCAAACCCACGAACCGCGAGATCATGACCTGAGCCAAAGTCGGACACTTAACCAACGGAGCTACCCAGGTGCCCCAATGGGGATTTTTTCGATGAATATAGGAGAGGGACACCTTTGGCCATCTAAAGGAAGATGCTTCAATTTCAGGGTGAAAAGGACAAACAAAAGGTACATTTCTACTTCTTTTATCAACACTGCAAAGTTGCATGGAAGCTTTGCTGGGTGTTTACCTCTATTTTTTTTAAATTTATGTTCCTCAGTTGAATAAAATGGAATGGATGCAGCTTTCTGCTCATGAGACAGAGTTGTGGATTGTTGTAAAGATGTTTTTACCCTGTTATTTTAATCCAGACTTTGTGTCTTCAAGGCGGTTTTAACTCAATGTTTAACACACACAAATATTTCCATTGGAATTATACCAATATTGATCATTTTCATGGAGAAAATATTTTCTGGAGCATACTTCATTAAACCATCTCAAGTCCTTGGTTAGTTTCTTACACAGTGCAGTTAAACTGTTTTCAAACTTTCTTTAGTTCTTTTTAATTTTGTACCTTTCTCTTTCCGGATATAAGAATTTAAAGCTAGTAAATATTATATGTTTTGTTCCAAAGATTTATCATCTTAGTTTTTATGCCTGGATCTATGACCCATCTCAAATTAATTTTTGTGTATGGCTTGAGGTAAGGTGTTGGGAGTCTTTATTTCTCCATACAAATACACATTTAATTTTTATTTTAAAGAAAATAGTTTTTAGAGATGAATTCTGCTCTTTGTAAACTTTACATCAAAGATGTGATTGAGCAAACAGAATTTTGTCTTCATGAAACACTACTGTGTAACATTCCTGCCCTGTAAGGTGGTGGTAATTGTTTTCATTATTTCTATCAAGTACTAAATTTTCTGTGTTAAATTTTGACTATACATTCTGCAAGATTATTTGATGAGTCTGCACATTTTTAGACAATAAAGTTTTCTTCTGCCAGTGCAATTCTTCTCAGACCAAGCTTTTTTCTTTCCACTATCAAAAATTCCAAACAAATGCAATTCACCAGTCAGGTTTGGATCAATCACAAATGATGTTCAGTGAGGCTTCACCTATTTCATTATGAATTGGTTACAATACTGATATTTTGTATTTCTTAGATAATCAGTGAGAAAAGTGGAAGCAATAATCCTCAGGGTCTCATAGAATACTCTGTTGCTCAGCAACCGACTACTGTCATTCCAAATTCAATGTTCTTTATTCTTCTAATATGTTTTGTTTTGTTCACTAGCAGCTTCTGTGGTTAGGGGACCAAAGAGAAGAACATACACACTGTCTAAATGGTTACATAATGTCCTCTTTAAGAAAGTAGTCTCGGGGGCACCTGGGTGGCTCAGTTGGTTAAGCTTCCGACTTCAGCTCAGGTCATGATCTCGTGGTTTGTGAGTTCGAAGCCTGCGTCAGGCTCTGTGCTGACAGCTCAGACCTGGAGCCTGCTTCGGATTCTGTGTCTCCCTCTCTCTCTGTCCCTCCCCAGCTCACACTCTGTCTCTCTCTCTCTCTCTCAAAAATAAATAAACATCATGAAAAGATGCTCAACGTCACTCCTCATCAGGGAAATACAAATCAAAACCACACTGAGATACCACCTTATGCCGGTCAGAGAAACTAAAATGAACAAATCAGAAGATTGTAGATGCTGGAGAGGATGTGGAGAAATGGGAACCCTCTCGCACTGTTGGTGGAAATGCAAACTGGTGCAGCTGCTCTGGAAAACCGTGTGGAGGTTCCTCAAAAAATTAAAACTAGATCTACCCTATGACCCAGCAATAGCACTGCTAGGAATTTACGCAAGGGATACAGCAGTGCTGATGCACAGGGGCACTTGTACCCCAATGTTTATAGCAGCACTCTCAACAATAGCCAAATTATGGAAAGAGCCTAAATGTCCATCAACTGATGAATGGATAAAGAAATTGTGGTTTATATACACAATGGAATACTACTTGGCAGTGAGAAAGAATGAAATCTGGCCTTTTGTAGCAACGTGGATGGAACTGGAGAGTGTTATGCTAAGTGAAATAAGTCATACAGAGAAAGACAGATACCATATGTTTTCACTCTTATGTGGATCCTGAGAAACTTAACAGAAGACCATGGGGGAGAAGGGGAAAAAAAAGTTAGAGAGGGAGAGAGCCAAACTATAAGAGATTCTTAAAAACTGAGAACAAACTGAGGGTTGATGGGGGTGGGGGAGAGGAGAAAGTGGGTGATGGGCATTGAGGAGGGCACCTGTTGGGAAGACCACTGGGTGTGGTATGGAAACGAATTTGACAATAAATTATATTTAATATAAAAAAATTTTTAAAAGAAAGTAAGTCTCATGTTGTGTTCTTGTCACAATAAAATGAAATAGTCCTAGATTAAAACGTCATGACAACCACCTCTGAAGCACAAAAAGCAGGACACCATCCCTACAGAGATTAAACTAGCCCCTAGGGAATATTTGCCTAGAATTTCATGTAGTAATTTGCTTCTTTTCCCTTCATTTTGATCCTGTATATGTTGACATCTTTCCAAACTTTCCACTTCACCATTAGGATATCTACCTTCCCTTTAAACAGGGATGTGCTAGAAAATGCTTAACAACTGGCTTTCTGGGGAATAAAAGCCCCAAATTTTAGCAGTTGCCTATTTTATGGGATAAATACTCTCATCATGAATAATTTCAGGCTACCAACAGGACATCAACAAATTTGCAAAACTGATGAAAATCTAACTATCAGCTCTACTGAGTGAGGGTAGGGGTGACTCCAGTTCATGACTCATTTAATCTACCCATTCGAAACCCCAATGTCTCTGAAGAGGTTGCTTTGATTTGATTCTTTTTACACCGAGGTAATACAAGATAGCAAAGTAAGAAACTAGATCTCTAGACTGAAAGCAATGCTTTAGCCATGAAACCATATTATTTGTTCCTAGTAAGACCTGAAATATGTTTGACTATCATCTCAACCAAGTTGAGTGATCCCATCAGGAAAACCTGAAGGAAGCCATATGTTCAGTCTATTATTTGAGACTCCGTAGGTTCTATTTCTTTACAGGTTGAAGAGGAGGAGAAGAAAAGATCTTCCTTTTGCCCATCAGACATTGGGGATCCCATCTGCCTTATTCAGAGGAGTAGCTCCAATACTCAACACAGTGCCTGGCACATCTGTGCTCAATAAGTGTCTCTGGGATAAGTAAGTGCATGAGATTTTACAGAGAAGGCATCAAGGCTGAAAGGAAGGGCTTTTAAGGAATGGCTTCATCAAAACTGTAAGATAATAGGAAGAACTATAACTTCGAGAATGACAAAATAAGATATAAACTTCAAGGATGACAAGAACTGTAACTTTGAGAATGACAAGAAAGCTTGCTGTCAATCCACATAACATGCTGGAAAAAAACATTCTTTATACCACTTTGAAACACAAGGACATTTAATCCACATGTTCTTTCTGTTGTTGGATTTCTCCTATAGGGTCTATGATCTGGAGGCCTTTCCTCTCTATCATATAGAGACTCATTTTGTTCTCTGCAATTACCTAGCCAATCATGTTTCTTGGCTCTTTCATTTTTGCACAAATCAGAATTCTAGAGGTCTCCAGGTGTGTGTCCACACCATTGTATCTTCATTGGAGACCACAAAACAAACAAAAAATCCACCAGAACAGATGCAAAACTCCCAATGAAATATAACTGGCTGAGCAAATGGACTTCTCTGTGTTTGTGCATGTACCTACATCCATGTGTTATGGGCATTAGAGTCTGAAAATTCCCATCCTTGCTTTTAAGTGCATTGGAGAACAGTTGAGCCTCCTCTGGAGAATATTATCCTTCTATGCTTGCAGATTCCATGTGGGATGGTCAGCAGAAGCACAACATCCAATATCAAAATAAAAAAAAATACCACAACACCTCTATACATTGTAAATGCCCAATTACCATGTATGAATACCATCTTACAGCCAGTATCCAGAAATTATCAAGGATAATGCATAAAGAAACAGCTGCTCTCCAAAATAGTTAATATTTTATGTGTCTACAAAAGAGTTGTGGAAACTCACATAAGCTCTCATAGTAAGGCTGTCAATGATATCTGTTGCCATCACCAATGAGGTGGTTTGTGTCCAAAACAGTGTCTTTGCAGTTCAGGCATGTTTTAGTCTCTCTTGGTTGACCAACGGCATTCATGTCTTTTGCTGGGAGAGACAAGTACATATGACTGGGGCATTTTACAAATCCAATCTCATATTACTACCAAACTACCAAGTAGTTTCCGTTAGGCTCTGCAGGCTCCCTTTGAAACACAGGGTTTTCCTCACTATGGTCTACCCAAATCCTATCCTCTTGTGCAGGTGTCTGACCCATGCTTATGGCAGCCATGGTTATTATGGGGGCCAAGAGGGGAAGGGAAGCAGTTGGATTGCCCCTTTTCCATTGGGAGTATTTGAGGGTAGCACAAACACACATCTGAGGGAGACTGCTTTGGGTCATAATAATGATGATCTTGGAGTCAGACTTCTAGAAAAAGAAGATCAAAGGATGCAGGGTCAAATAAGCCTGTGGATCCACCTTAGCGGATAGTGGAGGCACTGAGCCATTGACCTTGTCTGGACTCTCATGGCTCCCAAGGGGATGCTAGGTAGGCATGAATACTTTCAGGGCCTGGGGCAAGAAGACAAATGGAGGCTGACATTATTTATGTCTGAATTTTTTTTAATTATAAATCAAGATTACAAACTGTGTTCTATTCTCTTACCAAGACAAACTGTGTTCTATTCTCTTTCCAAGGACTTGGAAGGTCAGGTTTCCATTTAAAATTTTCACTCTTGGGCCACCTGCATGGCTCAGTCAGTTAAGCATCCGACTTCAGCTCAGGTCTTGATCTCATGGTCTGTGGGCTCGAGCCCTGCATCAGGCCCTGTGCAGATAGCTCAGAGCCTGGAACCTGCTTAGGATTCTGTGTCTCCTTCTCTCTCTGCCTCTCCCCTGCTCTTTCTCTGTCTCTCTTTCATTCTCTTTCTCTCTCTTTTTAAAGTGTTTATTTATTTTGAGAGAGAGAGAGTATGTGCATGCACAAGTGGAGGAGGGGCAGAGAGAGAGGGAGAGAGGAATCCCCTCTCACTCTGTCAAAAATAAATAAACATTTAAAAAATGTCTAAATATTCAGACTCTTCAGTGTTCTGCACTGAACGGGGCACATGGGGCATCCAGAACCTACCCCATGGCTTGTCACTCTTCTCTTCTCTCTTGACAGCTCTGTGGACACCCCAGCCTTCCTGTCCAATGTCACCTCAGATTCCGTCCACAAAACTTCCAGCCTGTGTGGGCTATGCCACCAGGCCTGGGGCATGCGGGCAGGGATTCCAGAGTGCTGTGCATCTGGAACAATAAGGGAAGAGAAATGCAGGGTCCAGAATGGCATAACCCCTGCCTCCATGGACCTCTTCTTCCATGGGGAGTGATGAGGCTGAGTGGGATGAAGTACATAGCCCAGGGCAGTGGCCTCTCTTGCCTAGGTCTTAGGGCAGGTTGGATCATCTTAGGGCCCATGAGAGAATAGACAAAGGTTCCACTACTGGTTTGGTTTTCTCCCATCCTCACCTGGACTTGGTTTGCAGAAGTGTAAGGTTCAGCCCCAAGTGGCCCTAGTTATACCCTGGTGGTACTGGGGAAGAGAGACAGGCTTGGATCCAACAGCCCTAAGACGTCCTAATTCCTCTCGAGCTCTTAATTCCAGTTCAAGAGGCCATGCTGTCTCCTTAAAAGCATTCTGGCTATTGTACTCCTTCCTCCACCTTCTCTCCTCCTTTGGCTCTTCTAAAACACTACAGCCCCTCACTCTGGGTCTGCCATCTTGGACTCCTCCTCCAATCCTATCTCAATCCTAAACCAGCTGCCTTTCCCCTGCCAGCATCATCATCTTAGAGGTCAAAACACACTGAGTAAGCACTGAAAAACACTTCAGCCCTGTGTGTGAGATCAAGCCCCCAAATGCATGCTTGTTTTAGGTTTGAGGATATATTATGACCTTCTCCAATCAGCTTCTACTGACCTCAAGTTACTGCAGATAATAGGAAACTGCATAACATGCCTTAGAATCACCCCAAAGCTGATTATCTTGGCAAAACAAGGTCTCCATCTTTTGGGTATCTGTAATAGGTCTCCAGCAAAAAAGGAGACTAGAGGTTAATGCTTTTATCTCCCCGAAGACCTTACCCTCTTGCTTATTACCCTTGAAGACTAAAAAGTATTTTTGTAAAAGTCAGGAAAGATAGTTTATATCTGCTTCAATGCTGGGCCAAACCATCCTTCTCATAGTCTCCATTGGCCTAACCCAAATGGTAGGGTCTGGATATAACAGAGCTAATGCCCCATGATCATGGAGATAGTGACCCAGTTGGCATATGGCACTTTGATTTTCAAAGGGCTTTTACTTGTATATCCCTAGTTTCTTTGCCTGTTAGAGCATCTTATGTTACATGGCATTTTTTTTTGAAGTATTTATTTATTTATTATTTATTTTTGAAGGAGAGAGAGAGCAGGGGAGGGACAGAGAGAGAATCCCAAGCAGGCTCCACACTGTCAGTATAGAGCCAGATACAGGGCTCGAACTCACATACCATGGGACCATGACCTGAGCAGAAAAGAAGAGTCAGATGCTTAAGTGACTGAGCTACCCAGGCACCCCAAATGGCACTTCTATGTACAAATGTGAGGCTCCCCTACAGCTGGAAGTTTATATTTTTTTAATGTTTATTTATTTTTGAGAGAGAAAGCTAGAGAGCAAGCAGGGGATGGGCAGAGAAAAAGGGAGACAGAATCCCAAGCAGGCTCCGTGCTGCCAGCACAGAGCCTAATGTGGGGCTTGAACTCAAAAACCATGACATCATGACCTGAGCTGAAACCAAGAGAAGGATGCTTAAATGACTGAGCCACCCAGGTACCCCACTTCTATTTTTTTTAAGTTTATTTATTTTGAGAGAGAAAGGGAAAGAGAGGGTGAGGAGCAGAGAGAGAGACAGAGAGACAGAGAGAGAGAGACAGAGAGAGAGAGAATCCCAAGCAAACACCACACCGGGTCTCGAATCCACGAATCGTGAGATCATGACCTGAGCCAAAACCAAAGCTTTCTCCAGGAACCAAAGGCTTTGTTTTCTCATTTAGGGCTTGAGTGTTTCCTTTTCTTTCCTGCTCCCTGTTTCTGATTAATTTCTATCCCCTTTATTAGTTCAGGGAGGTGTACAAAGAGAGTAGACAGAAGTCAAATCATTCAGTTGGCAGACTTGTGCATGATTTCTGGATTGCAGCTATGCATTTCATATGGTTCCAATTTAGAAACAAAACAAAGCAAAACAAAACCCAATCTTGAGTCTTCTTCCTGCTTTCCTACCTGTTTTTCTGAATTCCGAAATACTTGTCTACAAAAAAGTAAAGACAGAATCACTCATTCTTGGTTTCTTCCTCTGAAATGCAGCTCTGAATATTGAATGCTGACTTTCCACTTAACATTCCTTTCCTCTGAAGTCCCGCTCCCCTCTGCTAATGAGGGCACCAGGCTTGAAAACTTGCTTGACTCGGCCCATCAATCACTGCACAGTTTTGCAGAGTCTTCTGGCCGAAACGGCTGTCATCTCCCTTCCCATTCTCCACAACCACTCAGACCTTGGGCGGCGGCAGCCTTAATGGTTTCAGCAGCTCCCTAATGTCTGTGCGCCCCCGCTGTCTGCATCTGCTCCAATTCACGCGGCCCAAACATGCCACACCAAAGGGACCGTCCTTTCCCAGCTTCCTGCTTCCCTGCTTGCAGCACAGTTTTTAGAATTGAATATCCATATTCCTGGTTAGGTATTCAGGGTCCCTTTTTGATCTGTTTCCAATCCAATTTTCCAATCTCAGCAGTGACGTGTGTAGGTTGGCACTGCCCCCTCCAGAGCACAGATCTCAGAGATCCCACCCGAGTGGAGACAGAGAACATTCCTGACTAGCTTCGGCCTACCCTGGGTGAGTATTTTTCCAGGCATTCTGTCACTGCCCGCCACACTGCCCAACCTAGACCAGCGAGCTGAAAGTGGCCTAAATTGGCAATCCCAGGTAGGTAAGATTCTGAAGCCACATCATGCACGGTGCACCGATACTCACCAGCAATAGTGACTTGCCTCACTTTGACCCTGCTCCCTTATCTGTCAGGTGGGAGAACTCCGAGGTGCCCGCTCTACACTGTTTCCCAGGACTATCTCATGAGATTGGGCTTCAGGTGCTCCAGTGGGGGCTGGCTTATCAGTTAGTGGCTGCCTTTTCTTCTCACTTCCAAACCTGCCAACAGCATCCCCCTTACCTCCCAAAAAACTATTTGCACTTGAAGCCTTATCTCAGGGTCTGGGTACACACACCTAGTGTGGACAGCAGGATAATCATGGACAATCATGGATGGATGCAAACATGAACACACACACACACACACACACACACACACACACACACACACCACGCAGACAAAAAACATGCACACATTTGCTAAATAACACACTTTAAGGACTGCTTTCCCTCCCCTCTCTCCTGTCCCTACTTTTCTACTGGCATTCCCTGATATCATCTCCCAGTAATTGGTATGGAATTTCTATTTCTGAGCCTGGTTCGCTGCTTGTCTAAAGAATCCTGCTCAACTAGTACTGAATTTATAATTAATGGGAACATTTTTGTCAATATAAAATCCAGGAAAAAATGCATAAACATATTTTGAATAAATGTTGTGTGTCCCTGTAAACAACCACTATCCTTTGTGAACATAACTAACATTATCCAGTTAAGAGTAATGAAAAAAAGGGGTGCCTCGGTGGCTCATTTGGTTAAGTGACCAACTTTTCAGCTCAGGTCATGAGCTCACAGTTCATGAGATTGAGCCTGCACTGGGCTCCGTGCTGATAGCATGGAGCCTGCTTGGGATTCTCTCTCTCTCTGCCCTTCTCCTGCTCATTCATTCTCATTCTCTTCTCATTCTCTCTCTCTCTCTCTCTTTCTCTCTCTCTCTCTCTCTCTCAAAATAAATAAATAGAACTTTAAAAAGAGTAGTAAAAAAAAATGAAAGGCTTATTTTTAAATTGTTGGAAATTTCCAACAATTGAAAGACTTGTTACAGAGGGTGTGATTTTTATCGACACAAAAATCTTTCTTTCTTTTTTTTTTCCAAAATACGTTCAAAGACTAAGAAGTGTCACCAAATGATTTATCCTCTCGAGATCCCCATGCACTTTGGTCTGGCTCTGCTACCACCTGACCACAATTAAAGCTTTTAAGAAACTCCTATTTTTCTCATCCTAATCCCTTGCTTGTTTCCCCGTGGTCACCAGCAATTAACCCAGCAATATAAATGGGCTCTTGAATCAGTGAGGAGCTTTCATGTTATAAGTAACAGAAAATCCAATTCAAATTGATATAAAAATAAACAGTAATGTCTCCTTACAGATTGCTCATTAACTGCGTAAGAAATGATAGTAACTGTACAGTGGAGAAACTACATAAGACCTTGACCGGATGATCAAAGTTCAGATCCCCAGTGCAGGTAGACAGATGCTACATTCGTCCTGACCTGATGCCCCAGGGATACAATGTCAGTTATAGCGTATTCCAACAGAAGGTGTGGAACCTGAATCCAGTCATAAGGAAACATCACACACTCCCCACCAACTGAGGGACACTACATAAAAAACCCAGATTCTGCACAAATATCAATGTCATGCAAGACAAAGAAAGTCTGAAAAGTGTTCCAGGTTAAAAAGACCTGAACCTCTAAAAAAACACATGATCTTTGATTGGAGAAAGAAACAAGCTATATATAGAGGCCATTATTGGGAACATTTAAAAATTAGTATCTTAGCCTGGGTGGCTCAGTCAGCTAAGTGTCCAACTTCGGCTCTGGTCATGATCTCATGGTTTGTGGATTTGAGTCCTGTGTTGGGCTCCATGCTAAGTGTAGAGCCTGCTTGGGATTCTCTCTCTCCCCCTCTCTCTCTGCCTCTCCCCACTCACCCTTTCTCTTTATCTTTCTCTCTCTCTCTCAAATAAGTAAAAAATTAGTATCTGTAATTTCGATCAATGACTAAGCCTCAGTCTTGGCTGATAGGACTGTGGGAATGAAGAGAACACCCCTGTTCTTAAAAACGGCATACAGAAGTAGTAAGTGGTAAAGGTGTGTGATGTATACAACCTGATCTCAGGTACTGATACAGCCAAAGGGGAGAAAAGGTACAAATTGGTGAATCTGCATGAATGGTAAACATGAGTCCTCTGAACTCTCCTTGCAACTTTTAGGAAGTTTGGCCCATTTCAAAATAAAAACTTAAAAATCACTAGGCAGTACAAGTGATCAAGGGAGGTACTGAAGTCCCGCTTCATGAGGCACAGTCCAGTCCCGTGGCCCCATGATTTTGACAAGGCCCTGTTTCCCTGGCTTTCTTCTGCTTCCAGGTTCTAGCTTCCTGGGGTCAGTGCTGTCCACGCTCAGTGTGCCCCGTGGTGGAAAGACAGCAGCAGCTCCTGTCTTCACAGCCCCACACCCACATATCCAGAGATAGGTCAAGCTCCCTCGGAAGAGTGAATGAGGGTCTTCTTTCCCAGAAATGCTTCCCTCAAGTTTGAGAAGCCCTTCTTGCTCTGATGCACAAAATCTAATCGGGATGAGACACCAACCCTGACATTTACGACGTGAAGTCCAAGCTCTTTGATGTAACATATACTACACAGTCTTCCCCAACCTGACTCAAACTTTTATTCCCATTTCTGGCCCCTCCCACAAGCCCACTCTCATCTGCCACACCTTTGTATGTCTGTAACAGTCTCTCTGTTTAAAACACTCTCTACCACTCAAGACTCAGCCCAAAGATCACCTCCTCTTGTGCCACCTTCTCTGGCCCCCACCATTAAGCCTTCCCTTCTCTGGGTGCCACAGGGAACAGGCTCCCATGACATTCTAATTCCATGTTTCTATTTGTCACCCAGAGGGCCCTGCATGTTCCCTAACATTTAGAGTGTGCCCAGTATATCTATAAAACACAGACAAGCACATAACATCTGCCCTGCTAACACCATGCTTCCTTGGCCTACTGAAAATCTAAGGAAAATCTATCTGTGATAGAACTTAAAATGGCACTAGACACTAAAAAGAAGTCACTAAAATAAAATGTTATTCAATAAAATACATCTTAATTAGAATATTTTACTCTGTGAAAGAAAATTACCCTGTTATTCAAGCCACATGGAACCACTGAGAAACTCATAATTTAGCCAGTACGTGGAAAGTGCATATGTTCTAATTTCCTGTTTTTCTGTGAGAGGCCACTGTTCCAGCCTGGGTCAGGCAATGCATGGTTTGTGGCCTGGCACTTCAGCAGCCCTGGCTCAGAGAAAAGACTGGATTTATCTTGCACGGGTAAGTGGGGAAAACTCAGAAAACCCACACTGCACAAATATTACATCACCAAACAGGGGAACAACCACACTCAGCAACCATCCTGGAGGGCAAGCTTGGTGTAGGTTCCTGTCGCAGAACTTAGTTCAGCTCTTTGAGCACCAGGGTGCCTCACGCCAGACATGCAGACACTTCAGGCTGCTGATGCTGCCCTTTCCTGGGGCCACAAAAATGCTGTGCAGCTTAGAAAGCAGGCTGGCTCACCCAGCTGGCTGACATTTTCAGAGCAAACTCTGGAGCTATGGTCCAGGAAGGTCTCAATAAGCCCCCCTGGATTCATCCCTCATTTTTAGTCAAATCATGGCTCTGAAAAATCTCCCACTGCAGAGAAACCTGGATGACACCGACATACCCAGCCAGCAGAGTTACCTGCCACGTGTGCCTCCTGATATCAGGCACTGGGGAGGACACATTACTTCTGTAGCATTCCCACCAAAAGCACATAACCTGAATCCATCTGTGAGGAACATCAGACATGCCAGACTGAGGGTCACTGTACAAAAACAATAGGCCTGAACTCTTCAAAAATGTCAAGGTCTTGAAAGACAAAGAAAGGCAGAGGATCCATTTCAGATTGAAAGACTCAAAAAAGAAATGACAGCTAAATGCAACGCACAATCCTGGACTGGATGCTGAGTCCAAAAAATAAAAAGTAAACTTGCTACAAATGGCATTCTTGAGATGACTGGGGAAACTGGAATATGGACTGTAGATTAAAGTATTATTAAATGTCCTGAATTTGACAACTGTACTGTGGTGACATAAGAATATGTCCTTGTTTTAAGAAGTAAACACTGAAGTATTGAGGTACCTGCGTGGCTCAGTTGGTTAAGTGTCCAATTCTTGATCTCAGGTCAGGTCTTGATCTCACGGTCATGAGTTCAAGCCCCACACTGGGCTCCATGCTGGGCATGAAGCCTACTGAAAAACAAACAAAAAACACTGAAGCACTAAGAGACATGATCCATGCAACTTCTTCTCAAACCATTTAGAAAAAGGTGTGTGTGCGTGTGTGTGTGTGTGTGTGTGTGTGTGTGTGTGTGTGTGTAGGGGAGAGAGAGAATGATAAAGCAAATGTGATAATATGTTAACAATTTACTAATCTGTATAAATGAATGGCATACTTGATTCTTTGAACTATTTGTAACATTTTTTTTAAGTTTATTTATTTTGAGAGACACAGAGACAATGTGAGCGGGGAGGGGCAGAGAAAGAGGGAGACAGAGAATGCCAACAGGCTCTGCATGGAGCCTGATGTGGGGCTCAAACCCACAAAACCGTGACCTGATCTGAATCATGACCTGAGCTGAAACCAAGAGTCAGATGCTTAACCGACTGAGCCACCCAGGTGCCCCTGCAACATTTATTAAGTATGAAATTGCTTCAAA
This sequence comes from Puma concolor, assembly GCF_028749965.1. NCBI lineage: Eukaryota > Metazoa > Chordata > Mammalia > Carnivora > Felidae > Puma > Puma concolor. The sequence continues at coordinate 96,402,789 of NC_141669.1, forward strand.
TTTTAAAAACAGATTGCATTGTCTCGTTATACAAAATAAAATAAAACAAGATTCTCAGCGACAGTTTAATGTTTTTGCACATTAAAACTCCCCATGAAACATTGGGAAATGTGTAATTACACAGAGAAGGCAAGAGAAAGCTTTATTCCATCACTTGTACAAAATAAGTTTAGTCTGGCAGCAAGTTTGACATTAGCGTTTTTTAGAGGTTTGAAATTTGATATAAAATGTATTTGTGGGTGTTGTTAATCTGTTATGCAGTATTTAAGATCTACAACAAAGTTTAAAGATAGAATGGCACACCTCTGTACTCACAACCCCTTTAAATTCCTCACCCATCATAGCCTCTTTTCCATCTCAGGAGTCACAAAAATTCTACACTCAGTGTTAATCAGTCCCACATACCTCTCTATATGTTTGCTACATGTGTATTCTTTCATTGTATTTTTTAAAATGTAACTTTGAAAAAGAAATGTATTTATTTATTTTTTAGAGAGGGAGAGAAAGCATGTGTGAGCAGAAGGGAAGGGCAGAGGGAAAAAAGAGAGAGAATCTTAAGCAGGCTCCATGCTCAGCGGAGTGCAGCTCAGTGCAGAGCCTGGGGTTCCATCCCACGACTCTGGGATCATGACCTCAGCTGAAACCAAGAGCTGAATGCTCAACCGAGCCACCCAAATGGCCCTGGAAAAGAAAATTGAATTAAAGTTTGTGTAACCTGTGAAGCACCCTCAAGGAATATCAGGGCTCCAGGGATTATAGTTTCAGCTGATCTTTCAAGCCCTTCAGAGATACTTAGTGACCACAATTCTACATTCTTAGCACGTAATTTGAACATCATGACCACAATCCATAAAAGGTAGCAGCACACACTCAATGATGTTCTGGAACTAGAGAATACTGGCTCACAATAATGACTATATGCTTCTTCTCAACTCCACCTTCAATGACATTGCATCGGTAGATGGAAATTCATGATAGCTGGAGCATTTACACCACGGAAATAAGCAGATGTTTAGGCATATAAAGGTGTTGTAAACACAGCAAACTGTTGAATGCACCTAGCTCCCAGGTGCCTTTGATGTAAAAGGGACAAGTTAATTCAAGTTCTTCAGGTAGCCTTTCAGATACTCGAAAGGAAAGTAGAACTAAAGCTTGTTAAGATTTAATAGACCATACAGAGTGGTATAGTAAACGTCAAGGTGAATCTAGATGATAATTTTTAAAAAACTCCCCAAATACTCAGATAGAATCATGCAAATGTAATTCAGAAATTACATTTTTCCAGCAGAGAACAACTCCAAAGATTATGGCTTGATTGTCCTGTACAGTGGTGACTAATTTTGTACCTAAATTAGGTGAGCGTATTTCAGCAGTCTTGCTTTGAACTGATCATAAATCCATATTCGTCTCCTGTAGCCTACTTTGAACTAGCCTGACCATCCTTCTGATGCCTTCCTAATGAATGAAAATAAATCTTTAAGCCAGGCTCATTATACGCCTGCAGGAGAGCTATATTTTTAAAACCCTTTAATAATAATACTTTGGCAAAAGAAACGTGGGTGGGAATGAAGGAATTTGGTCCTTTTTTCTTCTTGCCAAATTCAGTGCTGTCAGCCAAGAGGAGAAGCTTTGGAGAAGTCAGAAGGAAAGATTCAAATCACACCATGTTGGGTCAACCGGTTGTCTTGTTTCTGAGAGCCAAGCCTCATGGTTCTCAAAATGTAACCAAGTCTGGTTGTAATAAGAACCAGGAAAATCTTAACCACAAGCAGATGAATGTTTTGCCAAAAAGCCTGGTGCCTCCCTGGGCAAACCTAACTAAACAACTTTATTCAAGTTCAACTGCTAAAGCCCCATTCCAGAAAAGAGGACATGAACCCAGCACACTAAACAGTGCCACCCAGGATGGTCCAAAGCCAGGGTAATGTCAATAGTAACTTTTTTGCCTATTATAAACCAGCGGGGTTCTTGCTCCTCTCCCAGGAGGTTTTTTCCACATTTTTTTCTTAATGACCCCCTCCATTCAATTTTAATATTATAAATATACAGTATATTTATGTATAGGTCACAGACATCTGTAATTTGAACAGGAAGATTAAGATTTGTTGTCATTCCCCAGCATCCGACCCCAAAGCAATTTTTGCTTCCTTGGGGCCATGAGAGCCCCCAATAAGAATGCGTATTATAAACTGACCATCATTAACTGGGCTCTCACGGGCTCATGATGGCCACACAGGGCCTCTCTTTGAAGCGTGAAGAAGACTGCTTTCCCACCCAGGGGCATCTTTGCTTTCTACCGGTTAAAAAAAACTTAACTAATGGCAGAAATGACAGTTCTGAGCATTTGCTAGATGCTAGGCACTAAATCAAGCAACAAAAATTTGCTGCTCACAGTTCTGGAGGCTGGAAGTGCTAGATCAGGCTGCCAGCTAGGTTGGGAAAGGGACCTCTCCTGGTTGCAGACTTCCTGTTGTATCCTCACATAGACAACAAGGCTAGGGAGCTCTGTGGGGTTTCTTTTATAAGAGCACTAATCCCAATTGCGAGGGCTCCACTCTCATGACCTAAGCAATTCCTGAAGGCCCCATCTCCTAATACCATCACCTTAAGCAACAGGATTTCAACATACGATTTTTGAGGGGACACATCCATACCATAGCACACTGTCATAGCTTGGGTTCTCCCAGAAACAAATCCTGAGACAGGGATTCCAGAGCAGGTAATTTCTGGTAGAGATGATGCCAGGAAATGCTGGTAGGTGAATGGGGAGTGACACACAGAAGGACAGGATAGATTTCAAGCCAATTTCACTGGAGTTTAATTTCATAGGGAAACTCTTGCAAACAGCATCAAACACAAACCTTAGAGTAATCCCATCTGAAAGGTGAGGGAGCTGGGGTATTTATACACCAATACTCATCAGTCATTGATTGAGGGCTGCTCCTGCTCTCTTTTGTCAGAGATGCAAGTGCTGGGAGCCAGAAGTAAGGCTGGTAAGAACTGAACAGATAAGGCCCAAGGTACCAAACTGGGCACCACATATACAGATTCATATAATTGTCACAGCATCCAGGAGAGGTTGCCATTCGAATCAGCCTGAAATGGGGTACAAAAATGTAAAATAATGTTCTCCAAATCAACAAGGAGTAAGTGGTAGAGATAACAGAGGATTCCAAAGGCTACATGCCTAAACCATGCTATATTTTGTACTACATCCAGGCTGCTCTTCTTGGTTTTTCCTATTCAAACAGATTCAGCAAATTGGTAAGACTCATATGAGATACAGCTCCTCCTATATGAATCCACAAGTTAGTAAGAAATGGAAGGATTTAGGGAAAAGATAATGAGTTGGATTTTGGAATTGTTGAGTTTGAGTTGCCAGGACATTCAGGAGGAAAGATCAGGATAGTATAGTATAGTAGAAGTATAGTATAGGCAGGTACATCAATGGATCTGGCTTTTAAGGATGGGTAGGAACATGCTAGAGAAACAAGTGTGGGAGTTGTCAGCACACCCATGTGTTATGGACTGAATTTTGTCCCTCAGAATTCATATATTAAAGCCCTAACCCCCAAACCTCAGAATGTGACTGTATTTAAGAGATAGTGCCTTTAAAGAGGCTTAAACTAAGGCTGTTAGGTTGGGCCCTAATCCATCTGGTCTGATAAGAAGGTCCCTTGGGGCGCCTGGGTGGCTCAGTCAGTTGAACATCTGACTTCGGCTCAGGTCATGATCTCACAGTTTGTGAGTTCGAGCCCCACGTCAGGCTCTGTGCTGACAGCTCAGAGCCTGGAGCCTGCTACAGATTCTGTGTCTCCCTCTCTCTCTGCCCCTTCCCTGCTCATACTCTGTCTCTCTCTGTCTCTCAAAAATGAATAAATGTTAAAAAAAATTAAAAAAAAAAAGAAGGTCCTTATAGGAAGAAGAGATTAGAGCATACAGGGAGAGACAGCAGGGATGCACGCACACAGAGGAAAGACTAAGTGAAGAGGGAGCAAGAGGACGGCCATCTGCAAACCCGGGACAGAGGCTTCAGAAGAATCCAATCTTGCCAGAATCCTGAACTTGGACTTTCAGCTTCCAGAACTGTGAGAAGATAAATTTATGTTGTTTAAACCACCCAGTCTGTGGTGTCATGTTATTGCAGGCCTAGCAGATTTATACAACATGGTAACTGTTGTCATGGAATAGGGGGGGTCTAACTGGGAGCCAAAGGAAGGTTTTGTTTCAAAATATTGTGACTGTTCAATTGGGCCAGTGCTGCAAAGTGGGCAAGAAAGACAAGGACGGAAAGCTATCCCCTGGGTGGAGCATAGGGAAGAAATAGGAGGAAAATGGGAAAATTTGCATTTTATACATTTTTATACAACCCTATTTGATCCTCTTATTGATCTCAGGATGCAGGTAATATCTTGCCTAGTGTCCTACAGTTAATAGGTCATAGAGCCAGTATTAGAACCAGGTATGTTTGAGTCCCAAGAGTCCTCTTTTTCTACTATACCGTGCGTACCTACTCTGTTCTTCAGAGTGCACGGCCAAGGGCATCTCTGCAGCCTCATCCAGCTCACCTTCTTGGATGTTGAGTGGCTACTCCCATCTTGTTTCTGCCAATTACGGTCATTTAGGAAATTCAGCTCCATTTCTGTTGTCCCAACATTTCAAGGATAAAACGCTTGGAATAGCCTGGCAGGGAGGTACATTCGCAGTATACAGCTATTCTCCCTTCCCAGGAAAACCACACAGACCCATGGCTTCCAGAGCTCATCTCCTGAGCTGTCAGGTCTCAGCTCAGCTGCTGCTACATGATCCCAATCCTACTTTGTTTGGGACATAGGTTTCTGTCTCTCACAGAGTTTACAGCTGCCCACCTTCCTTCTGCATGTCCTATGCTTCCTGCTAACTCCCACTTGGCACCGGTCCCCTCTGCCTGGGCAGTGCTGTCCAGGACCTGCCAGGGTCTCATTATGACAAGCAAACCCAAACATTTACCCAGGACTGTAGGAAAACAGATGAGATCACGGAATTATTGACATTGATCTTTTTTTAGGAAAACTTATAAAAAATGGGGGGAGAGTGGGAGGATTTTGGATGGATAAATGTTATTCTAAGTGGAGGTTTTACTCCCTGAATATGGCCAAAAAAGGATTATTAAGATAATGGGTTTTGAGCACTTAGAAGAAAAATGATGGCCACCAGACATTAACATGATGTCCCTAAAACAGAAATTTGTCAACTTTTCAATGTTTCTGGACAATAAATTAGAAGCTGTGAATATCAAAGAGTTTAATTTTAGGAAGGAGTCTGACAAGATTCTCCAAATACTCTTAGAGATACAATGTGGGCTGGAAGGCAATATAATTAATTATCTGCTCACCCAACCACAAAGTCTCTAGAATTCCTCTTTCCTTGGACCAAAAACCTAACTGTGTCGGGCCTCTTTCTGCTTCAATCTATTCTGCACATCTGCTGATTTCACCTTCCTAACTTAACTTCTGGCACATTTCGGGCTTCACCCAGATTTAGCCTGGACTGATTTCTATTCTCCCTATTCAAGAAAATACATTGACTCTGGCATGCAGCTGAACTGGCCTGAGAAACAGGTTATCAGACCAGGGGACTAAGGGATAGGCAAAGATTTCTTTAAATAGGACATAAAAAGCAAGAACCATCTCAACAATGACAAATGACAACAAGAACATTTTAAAAGGATATACCATGCAAAAAAGACAAATCAGACTTCATTAACATTAAAAACTATTCAAGAAAACACATCATTAAAAAGTGAATGGACAAGTCATAGAATGGGATAAGATATTCTAAATACATACATCCAACAAAGAACCTATGGTCAGAATATATATTTTTTAAGCCTGAAAAACAATAAGAAAAAGACAAAAGAAATGTTTAAAAGGAGCAAAAGACATGAATGAGCTCTTCACTGAAGAGAATATACACGTCTAAAGCATATGAAAAGGTGTTCAATATTGCTGTTCATCAGGAAAATGTCAACTAAAACCATAATGAGATATATCTACATAACCAGTTGAACAGATAAAATTTCAAAGACTGTCCACATCAGGTGTTGGCAAGGATGTGGGGCAACTGGAACTCTCACACACTGCCAGTGGGAGTATAATTTGGTCCAGCTACTTCTGCAAACTGGAATATTTACTAATATCTATGCCTACCCTGTCACAAGGAATGCTACTTCACGATAAATGAGTGCATGTGTCTACAAAAAGACATAAGTACAAGAATATTCATGACAATTTAGTTCCACAATAGCTCAAACTAGAAACAACTTAAATATCCATTAACAGGAAAATGGATTAAAAAATTGTGCACATTCATAGAATGGGTAAGTACCCAGGAATTAAAAGGAACAATATTGATATTGATATATATCATAACATGAGTGAATTGCAAAAACACGTTGAGCAAAAGGAGCCAGTCACAAAAGTATATGTATTTTATGGCATAGATCAGCCAAAGTGAATTGATGATGTCAGAATAATGGCTATTCTCATTTGGGAGTGTTATTGACAAAGAAACTACCTGGGGTGATACAGATGCTTTCTACCTTGATCTGAGTGTTAGTTACAGTGGTGGTCTGCTACAGAGCTCTGTCTGCATAAAGTCTATGGAGCTGTACATTTAAGATTTTATGTATACTGTATGAAAATTATATGTTAACATTTTTTTTTTAATGAGGGTGGATAGAGACTAAAATACCCCACTGTATATAAAGGCTTTAAAAAGCCAAAGAGTGGTTTCTCTTCCTGTTTCTTCATTACTAGCCACCCTGCAAATCTAGAGTTACTCCATTCATAATTCTAGTTCCATTTTTGATGACCAGTCGATAGAATGCTCTAGTGGAAAAATACTAAATTTGACAGCATCTAATTCACCAATGATAGTAAAAGCACCATTATTTTACATACCATCTAGTAGGACAAGCATTGCCAATTAGGGGCACCTGGGTGGCACAGTCAGTTGAGCATGTGACTCTTGATCTCGGCTCGGGTCATGATCTCAGCTCAGGTCATGATCTCATAGTTTGTGAGTTCGAGCCCCACATCATGCTTTATGCTGATGGCTTGGCTCGGAGCCTGCTTGGGATTCTGTGTCTCCTTCTCTCTGTCCCTCCCCCAAATTCTCCCTCCCCCTCTCCATCTCTCTCTTTCAAAATAAGTAAACTTAAAAAAAAAGGCAGGTCACCTGGGTAGCTCATGTGGCTGAGCGTCCCACTTCGGCTCAGGTCATGATCTCACAGCTCATGAGCTCAAGCCCCACATGGAGGCTCTCTGCTGACAGCCCAGAGTATTCTTTGGTTCTTGTCTCCCTCTGTCTTTGCCCCTCCTCAGCTCCTGCTTTTTCTCTGTCTCAAAAGTAAATAAAACATCAAAAAAAAAAAAAAAAAGAACTGCTTGTAACTGGACATACAGCACATGAGGCACATGTTGGATGATAAAACGTAGGTGGCAATTCCACTGATTTCAGGGTTCCCAGACCTCCTTTTGTAGCCTAAGCTGTTCTTTGCAGCTCCACTTATTTACGGGACTGCCACAAACAGAAAGTAAGGTGACCACCAAGGCCAACTGGTTTCTGAGAACTCTAGATCACATCTCCCCGGAAGTGATTTATAATGTCGGCTTATGTCCCCTGTCTAGCATCCAGCCAGAGTCCACACCAATAGTGAGGGGGACACACACTATTTCTCTTCACAAATGATCACTCTGAGGAGAGACAACAACTTCCACCAAGCCACACCTGATGCACTGAGACAGTGAGCAAACCCACCCCCTCATCTCCCAGGGTCCTCACTGTATCACTCTTTGGGTGAAAAAGAGGGATGTGCAGGTGGGAAAGAAGTTGATCATACAGGATTAACCAAATATTAATGGCCTTTGTCCTCAAAGCACATTTTTGTAGAGCTTCTGGGCTGAAAACTCATCAGGCACGAGGCTATGAACACAGCATGGACTTTTTCAGAGTACTCTGAAATTTACTTTAAAGAGAACAGTCAGCTTGTATAAAACCAAAAATAAAGGTAGGAGAAGGTTCAGGAGGAAAGAACTTGCTTCTTTCCAATAAATCACAAGGAAAAAAGAGGGAAATTTTCGATCTTTGAAACTGTATTTTCTAGCTTCGTATATTAAGCTGCACATTTTCTAGAGGCTGCTGTTTTTGAGCCATTAAGAGACTTGTATTTTAATATAAAACACAAACCCTTGCTTTTTTCTGTGCTGTGCCATTATCTGACTCTTGGCAGACTTAAAATTCTTCCTTTTAAAACTATTTCCTTTTGGAGGTCAGCTGAAGGCCCAGTTCAAGCACCACATTGATAAAACTGAACACAGGACCACTCTTAAAAGCCAGCCATTATGGGTCCCAGTAGAAAAACACTCCGTGGTGCCAGGCTTCCGAGACATCATGCCTCAAACGTGGCTTTGTGTCAACGCAGCTGTATCCACAGGCGAAAACTTAAAAGATTTATTTAAAAATGTTTCCACTTCTGGAAGCTCTCTCTCTGTGACTTCGATGAAGCAAGGAGCAAAGCGCTAGGGGTAGAAAGACATTGTCTCAGCTACTGAACCTGTATGGAGCTCCTGTGCCCAGGCCTCAGCCCCCATCTTTTCGGCTCTCTCCTTAGATCTGAGCAGGCATGCACAAGAGCCTTGATCATTGGTCAGCATCGAGGTCCAGAAGGAAAAGTCATACTTTGCTGACTGCCTATATTTAAATGACAAAATATTAAACCCATTTATTCATTCTGCAGACAGGATGAGCTCATAGGGAAACAGAAGTTTTTGGGTTTTTTTTTTTTTTTTTTTTTAATTGGCGAAATCTGGTGGCTTAAGCGTATGCAGTTCTAAAAGCTTAAGCTTTTGCAATCCAGTGAATTCTGTTCCCTTATGCCTCCCCAAATGGCCAGGGGCTTGACTATTGTCCCTATACAATTCTCCCAAAGGTAGCGACCGTGGTACAGAAGGAATGTTACAGTAAGACAGGAGTTACAGATGTTTGGGGGAAAAGCCAATTGTGTGGGACAACTTAATGGTTGACTACCAGCGGAAAACATGAAAAATAGCATCACTCTTAAAGTGGGAACAGGACTGTCACTGATTGACAAGAGCAGATACACATCTCTGGCTTTTTTAAAGTCAGCTTTTTATTGAAGCATTATATGTGCATATGGAAGAATAAACACATGACACAGAAACAGCTTGATGAACTTTCAAAAAGTTAGCATACCCATTTAACCAGCACCCAGATATGGTTTGAAGTGGGGTTCAGAGCTGATGGCCAAGAAAAAATTCTTGGGACAATCTGGTGCAAAAAGGTGATTTTATTAAAACACAGGCATAGGGGCTATGGGCAGAAAGAGCTGTACTGGGGTTGTGAAGAGTGACTGATAATATACCTTCAGGTTGGGAGGGAGTTAGGGACAGCATAAGTCTCTAAGGCATTTTGGAAACAAGGTTTCCAAGACCTTGAAGGGCTGCTGTTAGTTAGGAAAAGGTCATTTATTACTGTTTAGTAAAAACTTAGTCACAAGACACTTCAGATGTATATCCGGGGGCCATAAGCTTGGAGTATGAATGCCAACATACATCTTGGAGGAGTAGAGATAAAGGAAGTTTCCAAAGGAATTTTTATATGTTAAAGAAGACTTACAGGATCCTGGAGGTCAGGATAATGTGAAACTAAGATTGCCTTTTGCCCTTAGCAAAATGTCATCATCCAGGTAGCTGAGTTCCTAGAGGAATGTCACTCTGCCTGTCTCAAGGACTTATCAATGGGCTGTAAGTTGTAAGGAAATTTAATTTTTTTCTCTGCCTTTGTTTCCCACATCAAGACCAACAAGCAGAATGCCACTAGACCCTCAGAAGCAACCCCATCTCCTCCTTCCCACTGGTTTTTATCTTCTCATCAAGCAGGAGTCAGCAAATCTATACAACTGCCTCTGCCTATTTTGGTAAATTACAATTTATTGCAACACAGCCACATGTATTCATGTACACACTGTGGTTGCTTCTGCACTAGAATGGCAGAGTGGGCGGTTACAAGAAAGACCTTATGGCCTGACGAACCTAAAATATTTACTACCTGGGCCTTTGCAGAAAAGGTTTGCAGACCCCTGTTCTAGGGTACCACTACCCACTAGAATACAATGAGGGTCACCGATGTCATTTACAAGATTCTAGCAGCCAGAATAAAAAATAAAAATAAAGAAGTAAAATTAATTTTAATATTCTATTTGCCTAATATATCTAGAATATTATCATGTTAACATGTAACCAATATAAAGAATGAGATATGTTCTCTTTTGTTCATACTGCTTCCAAATACAGTGTGCATTTTACACTTACAACACATCTCAATTTGTGCAAGCCACACTCCAGGTGCTCAACAGTCCCATGTAGCCAAGGGTTACAGTGTGGGACAGCACAGTTCTAGAACACCCTCAGGCTCTCCAAAGCTGGAGCTCCAGCAACTTTACCCCTTGCTGATCCTGCCGCTAGCCTGGGTTCCTCTCCCTCAAATGCAAAGGTATTTTTCTACATCAGCTTCCCTGATTCTTTAACATGTGAAATGAAAAATTGCATTCAGAAATCGTGCAACTGTTGCTTGTAACTTATCCCTAGGACAGAAAGCACAGAACAAATTACCTAAACTCACAGCTTCACGAGATAGGGCAGAATAAGTTGGAAGGACTCTCTGGACTTTTGTGAGGGGGGGAAAGTGATACTAACAAACAAGCTAAAAAACAAATGGCAAACAACACTTCAGATGAAGGAGGAAAGAAAAAAAAGAGGAATTGATGAGAATTGCCTTCAGAATATCTTGGGCAACTCAGCAATATCATTATTCTAGTTAGCAAGAAAAGAAGGTTGGCTGCAGGGCCAAATACTAATTCTGGTCTGCCCAGTGATACAAAAACAAAGAAACAAAAGAAAAACGGAATTGTTGCCAATATCAACAAATCCGAATTTCTGGTAACTTCTCAAAAATTACAAGGGCTGGGAACACAGGTCCTACACCCCCCAAGTGACAAATAGCTGGATGGAACAGTAGACATCCCCTCCCCCACAGAAGGGGATGGATGTTCTCAGTTGGCCAGTCTCTGCCATTCCCAGTTGTCATACACCAGTTGTATACCTGTTTACATGCCTACCTGGGTTTGGAGCCTGTGCCGCCTGCAGTAGACATAACGTTAAGTCACCAAGATAACTGCGGAATTGTGACAGGCTAATGTTGAATGTCATAGTTACACACCATTGGCAATAGAAAAAGAATTTAGCAGAAGTAAAACCGATTACGTTTCAGCTTGTGTTCTAGTGTTTTCAGTTCACCATTGACAGGCTTTGATCCTTTAGTGTATATCTGGTAGAATAGTTGACCCCAGATTCAGAGGCAAGCAATGTTTTTTAGCCTTTAAATATCTGGGATGATGAAGTGTTTAATGGGTAGCTCCCAAGAGCACAGGACTGCAATTATAAACTGTTTCCAGTCTTACCAGCCAAACTGGAAAAATACTCCATCGACATCACTTCTGGAGTTATCCTCTCTTAAATTATTGTGGCTTTGGAACCTGACATACTTGAGGATTTAACTCTGATTGACAATCAGGAAACTAAGTTTATTCTTTCAGCATCCCCATTTAAGCTATCTGTACCCTGAATCTTGTTAATTTACCTGAACCATGTCGTGCGGAAAATTATAAATGAGCCATGACACTCCATTGCAATGTTTTATGGCCCTAAAAAATGTATTCGTTATAAAGTCAACACCTTGGGGCACCTGGGTGGCTCAGGCGGTTGAGCATCTGACTTCGGCTCAGGTCATGATCTCACAGTATGTGGGCTTGAGCCCTGCATCAGGCTCTGTGCTGACAGCTCGGAGCCTGCTTCAGATTCCGTGTCTTCCTCTCTCTGCCCCTCCCCCACTCGCGCTCTGCTCTCTCTCAAAAATAAACATTAAAAAAAATTTTTATGAAGTCAACACCTTGTGTTTGAAAACATTTTGAAAACTGAAAGTGATTTTGTCAGAATAACTTTCTACTTCTAAGAAGACTAGTTCTTCTCAAAAGAAACTCAAAGAAAGTGATTCTCTTCTTTAATATTGCTTACCATTTCATTTTTTAACATGCCGGTGGGGTGTGGTACTATGAGATTCTTGGATCAGTTGTAAGAGAAGCTGTCTTTGACTAGCTGGACAGCATAGAAGCTCTATTAATCGAGAAGCTGTGTTGGGTTCACTGTATAATCTAGGAAGGAGTTGCTTCCTTCCTCTGAACCTCAGTTTCCCTATATTTAAGCTATGATGAGTAGGCTGGCTTGGTGAATTCCAACCTTTTCAGTTGCAGCTCATCTCTTTTTTCAAGTGAAATTCTATGTGGAAGTTCACCAGATATGGGCAAAGCTGTCTTGGCTGAAGGGGGTGAGTGTGAGGCGCTCAGCTGGAATACCCCCTTGGTCCACTCACAAGGCAGCCCTGACTAGTCTGAACACAACTGGCCAAGTGACACACTCAATCCTTTTCCAGGTGGCAGAGTATCTGAAGCAATCATTAAACTTACCCTAGGGTATCCTGGAATGCCTTCCAGAACGATACAGACCGTGCTCACTCTCCTCACAAAAATGCTCCATATACCTCTGATGGGAGCCTCCACAGCCTTCGACTATGCTTTGTGCCACTCTCCCCAACTGCTTTCTGCTTTTTTGAACCTCGCTCAGTCAAGAGCCTTCTCCAGCCCTGCCTCCCTCCAGAAAGCTTTCCCAAACACTGTGCCATCCGATCCTATGTCTCCCTGGTACCCTTCTCCATTGCCAGCACTTACATCACAAGGACCTTATTAGCAAATCGACAAACACTCCTGACAGGACCCTCCCTCGGTGGAGGGACAGAGGAGCTCCTGACAAACACCAGCTGAGTTCCATGGCCTTCTGTCATTCTGAGACCCTCGCTTTCCATGTGAGGCGCAGGGTGTCCCCAAGATTTTCCAGTGTGGGAGGCTCCCAAATGTTCTGATCTTTCAATAGGTCATCTTCATCACACGATAAGCCACTTCACAATGAGGACAACTCGATCGTCTTCCAAAATAAATATGAACACTTACTGGTAGAGAAAAAGAAACTTCACCTTTATGGTTCAAATAATCATTTCATTTTTATTCCAGATGTCAGCAAAACCTATGGGCCAGCATCTGTGCCCCCAGATCCAGGTGAAGGGATGGAGTCAATTCATTTCAACAGAACTGAAAGAACAAAAGTCAACTCATGTTCAAGGCGGCAATGCCAAAAAACCTATTAAAGTCCTTTTGAAAAAGTCCTTGCCTGGTATGCATGAAAGCTTCAATATGGCCCATATGACCAAATGCCCTCAAAGAACAAAACTCTTAGGGAATGGGTGGAGCCAGAGAAGAAGAAAGTGGTACAAAAGTCCCATGTTGGAGATGATGGGAACTCTTTGGAATCTGACTTATGTGTCAACTCTCAACAACAAAAATACCGTAACCACATTTTAAGACTTTAAATCTGTAGGTTTCTAGAAAAAAAAGGCATCTGCTGATGGGTTACTTTGGAAAAGACCAAGCACGGTAAGGCGCCCAAGGGGACCTTGAGAAACCTGCATGGAAGGGGCTGTCTGTTGGGCCCAGGAAATGCAATTGTATGGGTCTGAGGCTTGACCACCTGCTAGTCATCCCAGATGGAGACTCTCTCCCAGCAATTCAGGGTGTGACCAGATATGTAAAAACATCTCCTTAATTTTCATAAATATTTTTGGGTTGGACTAAGGAGCACGGCAACTTAGCCTTGAAAGGAACCTATGAATGGGCTGCGTCAACAATTTTAAAACATTCCTGGAAACTGTAGGGAAGGGAAGGATGGAAAGGGAATGATGATGTGTCTTTGTATATTAACAACCTAACAAATCAGGAGTACTTATTTGCTTCATTTTGTGTCTTCCCAGACATTGCCTGCTCCCTGTTACATAGGGGAAACCCAGGCACCTTATGAAGGATGGAGAAACAACCAACTCAAAACTCATGCTCAGGTAAGCACTGCCAAGCCTGATTGCTCTCTTACAGGGGCACGGCACTAGAGGAAGAGCCATGGGGACAAAAGCCATGAGATCTGGACTCGGTCAGTTCTACTGGTAACATATCGTGTGACTTTGGACCAGGCATGTTCTCTGAGTTTCAGTGCCTTCGTTTATGAAATTTGAGGTCTTGAAATTGATGGTCTTGAAATATTATATTAGCTTGTGGTATTTTTCCCCTCACTTGATTATAGAAATAATACACATTCATTGTAACAACACGATTCATTCAGAGGATGAATGGCAAAGGGAAGTCCCATCACACCAGGAGAAGTGGGAGGCATGGGAGGGATGGGTGTCTGAAGCATGAAATGAAAGGCCTAGGAGAGAAGTCAGGTGTGAGGGTTGAACTAGATCCTCCAGCAGCTGACTGGAAGGATGAGACAGAATAGTGTCTCTTCAAACAATTCCTTATGGCACAGCAGACTCTGAGAAGGTCGACCGGAGGAAGAGCATTAGGCCAAGAGCCAGGAGACATGTCCTACTCCATCGCTGAACTGGTTTTGTGACTTTGAGCAGGTGACTGAACCTCCCTGAGTTTCCATTTCTTCATCTGTAACAGGTAAACAAAGCAGGGTTGGGACAGTAAAAGGGATCATGAAAGCTGTAGGCAAGCTCGAAAGCATGTATAAGGGCCATTATTGTCAATGTCATGAGAAAGGAGGCCCCTCCCCATCCTTGCCTTTATTGTATTTCCTTCATAAGTATTAGGGCAGTTATATACTGACAAAAGGGACTCTGCACATAGCAGCTTTCCTCACCTGTTATCTTGTTCCTCCCTTGAAAATCACATGGTGGTAAGGCATAGGTTAAAGCAGACAAGGGCATAAGAACAAATGTCAGGTACATCATGAGGTGATGGGTGTAGGCACGTGCACTCAATCAGAATTGGGTCCATCCCACTGGGAAAACAATCTCATCCAACAGTTCCTGCTGGAATCCTGCTCTTAATAAACAGGTTTGTGCCACTCATGTTTAGATCAAAACTGATGGCAGAGGCCTCACAGGCCCACCAAGTTGACCAGCTTGTGTCGTCAGCTCACTGAGTGGAGTTACAGGACAAAAGAAGAAGGCTTGGGTGAGATCCCCAGGGACCTAGTTTATGGAGTGGGTGGGGTGACACCCCCAGCATCAGCCTTGAACCCAGAGCCATACCCCACCTTGGAAAAACGGATGCTGGAATGTGGGTGTGCCAAAACATGCTGGGCTATACAATCCCCCAGGCCACAAACAGTGTCAAACCTGTCTGCAATGGACTCATCCAGGCCATCACTCTACATTTTTCCATGTTTGGGAGTGTGATTTCCCCTAGTCATAAGGGGAAAGAGACTTAATGGAAACAGCCAGCTCCAGGCCCCCGGATGATGCCCAGTGGGGAAGGGAGTGGCTACAACCACAGTCCTCCCCAAAGTCCTGTGAAATTTCCCTGCTCTTCACAACATCCACTGCCCCAAAGACCCCCATTCCCTCTTCATATTCTCCCAGCACCAAATTGCCCATTAAACGCATTCCTTCCCCCAGCACTTATTTATTCATTTAATATTTTTTTCAAAACAGAAATCCCTTTAATCTAATACACAATCATTGCAGGAAAATTTTTTTTCCAAACAGATACACATAGTAACATTCTCCATCCTGTTTCCACCCATAATTCTGCTTTTCCTGCCCCCTCACTATTTATAGTTTGGAATATATCTTTCCAAAATTATTTTTTCCCTGAATTTGGGGGATTGATGTGACACATATGCACAGGTCTTAAGTGAACAGCTCTCTATAAATTTGTAAACATGTTTACGCCTGCACACCAAGATTTAAAAACTCCCTGCCTCCCAGAAGCCTCTATCTTGTCTTTTCCCAGTTACACCACCAAAGAGAACCACTATCCTGACTTCTATCCTCATATTTAGTTTTACCTGTTTGAATTGCATTTAATGCAACCATATGGTATGTACTCTTTGGGTGCCCAACTTTTCTTTTCTTTTCCTTTCCTTCTCCTTCTTTCTTTCCTTCTCTTTCTTTCTCCCTCTTCATTTTTTTCTTTCTTAAATATACTTAAAGAGGTAGACATTATCCTTCCTATTAATTTATCCCTCTTTGCAGGATCCTTAATATATAAAATTCTCTCTCTCTCTTTCTCTCTTTCCCTCCCTCCCTGACTCATATCTTCCCCCTAGTAGACTTGCAAGCTCTTCCATGACTCAGGGATCCTCAGGTATCTAATGTTTAAGAGCAGCCCCAGACTCTTGTCGCTACTAGGGAACATGCTCTTTCTCTGTGAAAGGTGAAGAAGTGAAAAGTAGCAAGCTCTGCTACCTCCTATCTTGTCTGTTGACCTGGATATATGATCTCATCAGAAGCCATGCAGGTCAGAAGGCAGGGGGATAACATATTCAAAGTTCCAAAAGAAAAGCTCTGTCATCCAAGAATTCTATATCCAATAACACTGTCCTTCAAGAATTAAGGAAAAGTCAAAATACTTCCAGATAGATGAAAACTGAGAGAACTTTTGCTACCAGAACTGCCCTACAAAAACTACTAAGGGGAGTCCTCTGGCTGAAATGAAAGGACACTAGATGGCCACTTGAATCCACATGAAGAAGTAATGAGCACCAGGAGAAGTAACTACATAGAAAAATGTAAAGAGCCATACAAATGTCTTTTTGTTTGAAATAGCTTTTTTCTCCTATCTGATTTAGAAGACAATTGCATAAAACACTAGTTGTAAAACTGTGTCAATGGGTTTACAGCATAAGGATGTAATATGTCTGACAATATTAACACAGAGAAAACAGAGCTATATAGAAGCAGTTTTTACATATTACTAAAATTAAGTTGCCATTAATCCAAGCTAGACTATTATAAATTAATATGTTCATTGTAATTCCCAGGACAAACATTAAGAATATAACTAAAAAAGAGAACCAAGAAGGGAGTTAAACTGGTACACTAGAAAATATCTGTTTAGGGGGTGCCTGGGTGGCTCAGTCAGTTAAGCGTCTGAATTCAGCACAGGTCATAAACTCACGGTTTGTGAGTTCAAGCCCCACATCGGGCTCTGTGCTGACAGCTCAGTGCCTAGAGCCTGCTTCAGATTCTGTGTCTCCCTCTCTCTCTCTGCCCTCCCTTGCTTGCACTCTCCTTCTATCAAAAAATAAATAAATAATGAGCACTGGGTGTTGTATGGAAACCAATTTGACAAAAAATTTCATATAAAAAATAATAAAATAAAAAATAAACATTAAAAAAATTAGAAAATATCTATTTAACACAAACAAAGGAAGTAATGGAGGAAGAGAGAAACAAAAAGGCATAAGACATGTAGAAAACAAATAGCAAAATGACAGATGTAAATCCGACCTTACCAGTAATTACTTTAAATGTAAATGGACTAACTCCAATAAAATAGAGTGGCAGAAGAAATTCACAAATCCAAGTACAGTTGACCCTTGAACAGCACAGCTTTGGACTGTGTTGATCCATTTACACACAGATTTTTTAAAAAATAAATACAGTACAGTTCTGTAAATGTATTTTCCCTTCCTTATGATTTTCTTAATAACATTTTCTTTTCTCTAGCTTACTTTATTGTAAGAATGCAGTATCTAATACACATACAAAATATGTGTTAATTGACTATTTATGTTATCATTAAGGTCAACAGTAGTCTATTAGCAGTTAAGTTTTGGGAGAGTCAAAAGTTACAAGCAGATTATTAACTAGATGAGGGGTCAGCCCCCAACCCTCATTTTGTTTAAAGATCAATATATATGTTCTCTGTAATGACTAATTTTGTATGAAACTTGAGTGGGCAAATAAGTGCTCAGATAACTGGCAAAGTATTATTTCTGGATGTGTCTATGTGTATACCTCCAGAAGAGATTAGTATTGGAACCAGAAGACTGAATAAAGAAGATCACCTTCACCAATGTGGGTGGGCATCATACAATCCACTGAGGGCTTTAATAGAACAAAAAAATGAAGGAAGAACAAATATGCTCTTCCAGTTTAAATCAAGACATTCATCATCTCCTGCACTTAGACACTGGTACTTCTGATTCTTGGGCCTCCAGACTCAGACTTGGATTTAAACTGTTACCCCTACTCCTAGCGCCCCAGTTCTAAGGCCTTTGGACTTGGATTTACATCATTGGCTCCCCTGGTTTTCAGGCCTTCAGACTGAGACTAAATTGCACCACCAGTTTTTCTGGTTTTCTACCTTGTATAGAGAAGACTATGAGATTTCTAAGCTTCTAAAATCACATGAGCCAATTCCTAAAATAATATGTGTCTATGTCTGTCTAGCTATCTATCTATCTATCCCTTATTATTTCTGTTTCTTTCTGAAGAACCCTGACTAATATGCTCTCTATAAGACATACCCTTTAGATCAAAAGACACAAATAGCTTGAAAGTAAAAAAATGGAAGAAAATTGTACTATGCAAGCAGTGCCCAAAAGAAAGCTGGAGGAGCTATACTGATATCAGACAAAGTGGAATTTAAGACAAAAATTACTGCTAGAAGCAAAGAAAATTTTATAAAGATAATATGGTCAATCCATCAAGAAGACATACAATATGCACCAAACAACAGAGCCCCAAAATACAAGTAGCAAAAAAACAGTTGCAGATTTCAATACCTACTTTTAATAAGTAGAAGAATTGGAAGATAAAAAAATAGAAGACTTGAACAACACTATGAACCAAGCAGACCTAACAGATAGCTATAGAACACTCCATCCAACAATAGCAGAATACACATTCTTCTTAAGTGCACAGTGAACATTCTCCAAGACAGATGATATCCTAGGCCATAAAAGAAGCCTCAACAAATTCAAAATTATTAAAATCGTACAAATATCTGTCCATAATAGATAAGTTAGAAATCAATTGCAGAAAGAGAATTGGGAAATTCCTATATATTAAATTGACAATTTAATTAAACAATTAAACAATACACTCAACTAACCAATGGATCAAAGAAGACATCATAAAGCAAATTAGAAAATACTTTGAGATGAATGAAAAAAACCCACAACATAATAAAACTTGTGAGATGCAGCTAAGGCAGTGCTTAGCAAGACATTTATAGCTATAAAATGGCTATATTAAAATAGATAAAAGATTTAAAATCCTAAACATAATACTTCACCTTAAGCATTTTTATTTGAAGAGAGAGTGAGAGCACACATAAGTGGGGATGTGGCAGAGGGAGAGGGAGAAAGACAACCTTAAGCAGGCTCCATGCCAAGCACAGAGCCAGATGCAGGGCTTGATCTCCTGACCATGAGATCATGAGCGGAGCTGAAAGTCGGACGCCTAATGAAATGAGCCACATGGGCACCCCAAGAATTTTTTTAATAGCAAACTAAACCCAAAACAAGTGGAAGGAAAGAAAGAAAGATTAGAATGGGAATAAATGAATTAGAGAATAGAAAAATTGAGAACAATCAACAAAAACAAAAGTTGTTTAAGAAGATAAGTAAAATTGACAAATCTTTAGTTAGACTAAACTAGGAAAAAGAAAGAAGTCTCAAATTACTAACATCAGGAATGAAAGAGGAGACTTCACCATTTACTTTACAGAAATAAAAAGAATTACAAGAGAATACTATGAACATTTACCAACAAATTAGATAACGTAGATGGAAGGACAAATTCCCAGGAAGATACAAACTACTGAAACTGACTCAAGAAGAAATAGAAAATCTGAATAGACCTATAACAAAAAGACACTGAATTAGTAAAAACAAACAACAACCCAAAACTACACACAATATAAAGCCTAGGACTTGATGACTTCGCTGATGAATTCTACTAACTTTTTAAAGAAGAATTAACACCAATCCTTCACAAACTTTTCCAAAAATAGAGGAGGAACACTCTCTAACTCATTCTAGGAGGTTGCATTATGTGATACCAATACCAGATAAAGTTATCACAAGAAAACTACAGGTCAATATCCTTTATGAATATAGCTGTAAAAATCCTCAACAAAGTAATAGCAACTATAAAACCATTTTATATTTAAAATTTTATATTTAAATATAGCAACACATGGGGCGCCTGGGTGGTGCAGTCAGTTAAGCGTCCGACTTCAGCCAGGTCACGATCTCGCGGTCCGTGAGTTCGAGCCCCGCGTCGGGCTCTGGGCTGATGGCTCAGAGCCTGGAGCCTGTTTCCGATTCTGTGTCTCCCTCTCTCTCTGCCCCTCCCCCGTTCATGCTCTGTCTCTCTCTGTCCCAAAAATAAATAAATAAACGTTGAAAAAAAAATTAAAAAAAAAATAAATAAATATAGCAACACATAAAAGGGTTTAAATACCATGACCAAGGGGCATTCATCCCCAAAATGCAAGGTTAGTTCAACATACAAAAATCAATCAATGTACAAGTGTTAACAAGGATGTGGGAGAAAAGGGAACCCTTGTGCATTGTTGATGGCAATGTAAATTGATGCAGTCACTATGGAAAAAACTATGGATGTTCTTCAAAAAAGTGAAAAACAGAACTACCACATTATCCAGCAATCCAACTTATGGGTATATATCCAAAGGAAATGAAAACAGGATATTAAAGAGATATCTGTACTCATTGCAGAATTATTCACAATAGCCAACATAGAAACAACCTAAGTTCCATCAGTGGATGAATGGATAAAGAAGATTTTGTATGTTTATGAAAAGAAATATTAGTCATGGAAAACAGGAAATTCTGCCACTTGCAACAGCACAGACAGACCTTGAGGACATTACACTAAGTGAGATGAATGAGAAAAGGACAAATACTACATGATATCACTTATATGTGATTTCTTTAAAAAAAAAAAAAAAAAGGCCAAAGTCATAGAAACAGAGAGTACAAAAGTGGTTGCCAGAGACTGGGGATTGGAGAAATTAGGGGGAAATTTGGTAAGAGAGTATAAACTTTCAGCTATAAGATGAGTAAGATCTGAGGATCTAATATATAACACGATGACTGTGGTTGATAACACTGTATTGATAGCTGAAATTTGCTAAGAGACAGAACTTAAATGTTCTCACCTCAAAAAAGAAAAATAGATAAAATTAAGGTGATGGATGTGTTAATTAAATAGGAGGAATCCTTTCAGAATGTATACATATATCCAATCATATATGTATACTTTAAATATCTTACAGTTCTACTTATCAATTATATGACAAAAATATATGATCATCTCAAGAGATGTAGAAAAAGCAACCAACAAAATTTAATCCATGATAAAAATACTCAACAAACTCGGAATAAAAGGGGATTTCCTCAACCTCATTAAGAGCATCCATAAAAAATCCACAGCTAACAGCATACTTAATAGTGGAAGACTAAAACTTTTCCCCTTAAGACCAAAAACAAGACAAGGATGTCTGTTCTTGCAACTTCTATCCACCATTGTAGAGGAGGTTCTAGCAAGGACAATTAGGCAATAAAAGGAAATAAAAAGCATGCAGACTGGAAAGAAAGATGTAAAACTATATTCACAGAGAACATCTTGTATATAAAAAAATCCTAAGGAATCTATAAAACAGATCAGAACCAATAAAGAAGTTTAGCAAGGTTGCAGGATAGAGTATCAATATACAGAAAGTAACTATTTCTATATATTAACAATTGAAATGAAGAAAACAAATCCATTTAGAATAGCATCAAAGAGAATAAACTACTTAGGAATAAACTGAACAAAAGTAGTTTAAGATTCATATGGTGAAAACTGCATAACATCCTTGAAGCAAATTTAGGAAGATGGAAACAAAAGGAAAGACAGTCCATGTTCATGGGTTGTAAGACGGTAAGATGGCCCCTACACTCTAAATTGATCTACATATTCAACACAATCCCTTTCAAAACGCTTTTTGTAGAAATCACCAAAATGCAAGGGATGCAGAATAGCCAAAACAATCTTGAAAAAGAACAAATTTGGAGGACTCAACTTTGAATGTGAAACTTCCTGGTTTAAAAAATTACTGCAAAAATACAATACAAAGTACATCTCTGATTACAGACATGTATCCAGAATTTATTTAAAAGTTTGCACAACTCTAACAATAAAAGGACAAATAAACCAATTTAAAAATGGGGAAAGGATCTGAATAAACCTTTCTCCAAAGAAGATATACAAATAGTTAATAGGCCCATGAAAAGATGTTCAGTATCATTAGTCATTAGGGAAATGAAAATCCATGCCACAATGAGATACTACTTCACACCCACCAGGATGGCCACAATAAAAATGAGGTATGATAAGTGTTGCTGAGGATCTGGAGAAACTGGAACCCTCACACATTTCTGGTGGGATTGTAAAATGGTGCAAATGTTAACCAGTTTGGTAATTCCTCAAAAAATTATGCATAAAGTTCCCCTATTGATCCATCAATTCCACTCTGAGGTATATACCCAAGAGAACTGAAAACACATGGCCACACAGAAGCTGGCACAGGAATGTTGATACCAACATTATTCATAATAGCCAAAAAGAGGAAATAATCTGAATATCCATCAGTTGATGAGCGGATAAATAAAATGGGGTACAGCATCCTCCCCTCCCCCCCCATCCTTGGTTAACTTTCTGCGGTTTCAACTAACTTAAGTCTACCATGGTCTAGAAGCAGATGATCCTCCTTGTGACTTATCATCAGGTCAACAGCAGCTTAATGCTATGACACAATGCCTATGTCATTCGCCTCATTCAGCTCATCACGAAGGCATATTATCATCTCACATCATCACAAGAAGAGTGAGTACAGTACTATAAGATATTTTAAGAGAGAGACCACATTCACATAACTTTTATTACAGTACATTTCTAGAACTGTTCAATTTTATTATTGATTATTGTCACTAATCTCTTACTGTGCCTAATTTATAAATTAAACTTTATCATAGGTATGTATGTATAGAGAAAACGTAGTACATATAAAGTTCAGAACTATCCACAGTTTTAGGCACCCACTGGGAGTCTTGGAATGTATCACACATAGATAAGAGAGGACTACTGTATATTCATACAATGAAATATTATTTAGCTATAAAGAAGAATGAAGCAATAATATATGCTACAACATAGATGAACCTTCAAAAAACATTACGCAAAAGAGGACAGATACCAAAAGCCACATATTATATGATTCCATTTATATAAAGTGTCCAGAATAGGTGAATCCACAGGGGAAAATAGTAGATTAATGGTTTCCAGTGGCTGGGAGAAAAGAGGAATAGGAAGTGACTGCTATGGTTATGGGGGTTCTTTCTGGGGTGATGGAAATGTTCTGTGATTAGACAGTGGTAATGTTGCAAAACTTTGTGTATATACTGAAAACCACTAAATTGTATGCTTTCAAAAGGTGAATTTTATGACATGAGGATCATATCTCAATTTTTTGAAAGGAAAAAAAAGTTATGGTCTTATTAAGGTCACTGGATTTGATTGAGGAAATGACTTACCCTTGACTGAGTAAATTAGGTAAGTAATCATAGCATCTATTCCCCCAGGGAATCCCTCTATTCTTCAAGACATAGAGCAAAGGCAGCTCCCTGTAGTATGATAAGACTAAGACTGACCATGCAGAATCTGTTATTTTAAAAATAAGTTAGAAGGTAGCTAGCAAAAGTTACTTCATATTAAAAGAAGAACAAAATAGCCTCCCAATGAGAGAAGGTGTGATTTTCTTCTTTTTTTTTTAATGTTTATTTATTTTTGAGAGAGAGACAGACAGACCATGAGGAGGGGGGGAGGGGCAGAGAAAGAGGAAGACACAAAATCTGAAGCAGGTAGGCTCCAGGCTTTGAGCTGTCAGCACAGAGCCTGACGCAAGTCTCGAATTCAAGAACCATGAGATCATGACCTGAGCCAAAGTTGGACGCTTAACCAACTGAGCCACCCAGGCGCCTCGTTGTGTGATTTTATTTTCAAAAATCTCTGAAGGTTTTTTGGCAAAACAAAGCCAAACCAAAACTTGATTTTTTGTAAAGCTATTGTATCAGTCTGCTGAATAAAGCCTTTCTTTTTCTTCCCCCAGTCCAACTCGATATACATTTCAGATATTACAGAATTAAATATATAAATAATTAAACCAGATGAAAATATAGGCATATATCTCTCTCATCTCTGAATAGGAAAGATCGCTGTCAGCATACACTCCCTTCCATGCAAAAAAAAAAAAAAAGAATCGAAAGGAAAAGGTTGATAAATTTAATTACACTGAAAAATTAAGTATTCGTACATCAACGCACATATAAACACAATTAAAAGGCAAAGTAAAAGGATGGTTTAACATTTGCTAGGAGTTTGACAAAATACAATTAATTTATAATTAATTCAGATAAATCAATAAAAAATTCTAAAATCCCAACAGTGAAATCTGCAGAAGTTATGAACAGGAACACACACACACACACACACACACACACACACACACACACACACACACACCTGCCACAGGATAGAAAAGATATGTGGTTAATTTGAAGCTGTTGAAATTTCCTACTAATAAAAATGCAAATTGAACTAACAGTGAAAAGCTGTTTCTCACTTATGAAATTAACAAAGGTTAGGGAAGAGATAATGCTAAAATTTGTTGATATCTCAGTGCCTCTATTTTCCCCTGAGGCATTTTAATTTTCTTTGAACAGTTCCTCATGGTTTTTGAGTTAAATTCATTCGCAAGCATTTCCTTTTTTGCTGCTGTTACATGTAAAGGCTTTGGACTCAGCAACCCCAGCTGGTTAAAACTCCAGCTCTGTAATTTACCGTTTGTGCACATGTGTTTGTGTGCATGTTTGTGTGTATGTGTGTGCACACGTAGGGTTTATGTTCAGTATTACTTAACTTCTCTAAGGCTCAGTTTCCACATCTGTAAAATGGGGACAAATAAAGCTTTAAGAAAAATATCTGCATATGACAAGCAATAAATGGTAATAATAATGGTGGGGTGGCCATGATGCCCAATATCTTTCCATTCCTCTAAAATGAATATCTATTGTTTGCATCTCAGGTAGACAGCAAGACCCTGAAGCAGAGTTCCAGTGAGGAGGACCCATACTTTTAGTGGGTATTTGATGTGGGTGGAGATATTAGCACCTACCATAAGGATGTGTGGATTAAATTGGCTGAAGTATGCAATGTACCATGCCTGCACTAATAACATGCAGGAGTTGTCATTATTATTATTATTATTATTATTATTATTAATTATAAACCCTAGAGACTGCCTGCCCGACTCAGAATATTCAAGACCTGCCCTAGAGTATCCTCTTCTTAGAAATAAATTACCAGAGACACAGGTCAGCATTCCACCTCAGCTGTGTGACCCTGTGCAAGTTACTTCCTTGTGTCACAGTTTCTGCACCTGCAAAATGGAGATGATAATAGTACTGCTCATAGGACAGTATTGTGTTAGTCCGGGGCCTTTGAGATGTAGACACCAAGACAGGAGCAATTGTGTGAAGATTTAATTAGGGGATATGCCCGTGGGGGAGATGGGAAGGGAGTCTGGGGAGGCTGGGAGAGGCAAGGGGAAGGGTGGAGCATCCTTGACCACCGTGCAGTCTGAGGAGGCCGCCAGAGAATCATGGAGGGAGCAACAGCTGTCATAGGAGTTATGTGTCTCTTAGGAATGGGCCGGTCTTAATATCCCCGTGGGGCATGGTCCCTAGCTGGGAAATTCAGGGATGGATTACAAAGTACAGCAGTTGGCTCTTTGGCCAATCACGCCCCCTTTAGTTGGAACTCTGCCACCCAAGTATAAGGATGAAATGTATCAAAACATATGAAGCCCCTGGAACATGGCCAGGCACAAAGTGAGCACAATGTAAGTGGCTGCTATTATTATTGTTATTAATTGCTTGAAACATAACCAATTAAAACCAATTAGAACCATTAGAACCAATAAGTACATTTTAAAAGTCTATGTTAAGAATAATGTGATATAAACTATTATTATTTAACATTTTGTATGTATTTGTTTTAGCTACTGTAACAAAATTGCAGAATAAACCTTTTATATTCCTTTATCTTTCCTGGGACATCTACTGTATACACATTCTCATAGTACATGCTCAATAAATGTCTGTTGAATAAATGATGGATTCAGTTATCAGGGAAATTACACTGATAGGATCTTCAATAGTAGATAGGCTTATCCTTACTTTGGAAATAAATTCACAAAAGGTTGCCAGTCTACCCTTCCTAGGAAAACCATACCAAGTTGTTTTTCCAATACTCTATAATAAAAATTTCAAACAGAGCAAAATAGATTTTTTTTCAGTGAATACCCACAGACACACCACCTAGATTCTACCATTAACATTTTACAATGCTTGTTTTATCACCTATTTGTCCATCTATCCATCTCTCTACTCAGTCATCCATCCATCTGATTTTGGGTGCATTACAAAGAAAACTACAGACACCTATTCTTTTCCCTAAATATTTTATCATGTGTATCATTAACTAGAGCTCAAAAATTTTCCAGGTTATTTTTTCTTTTAATGTAAAATTTACACTGAGTTTTTGAATGAGTGTAACCAGTTCTGAGCACCAGGACGTCACCTGGTTGAGAGCAGTTGGCAGCTGCATATTTTTCTGGGGAATTGAATGCCCTTGGTGGGTGGAGCATTTGCTTGGCACATGGCACGTTATGTGCTTCTTGCAGATGCTAACTATTGTACATTAGGGTCCCCAGGAAACAGACTCAGAGACACATTGTGCAGGTTTATTAAGGAGCACCCATGAGATAGACGCCTGTGGAATGGAAGTGGAGGAAGCAGGAGAGGCAGAGGGAGAAGTGGAGTTGAGGGACAGATGCAGCCAGCCCCACAGGGAGCTAGAATACCGGTCAGAGTTGTCCTGAGTTGGGCTGAGGTAGCTGGGTTTTGTATTCTCCCTGCCATCAGTCACTGGATGTGGGTCCCTCCAAGAATGACAATGACCTTGGACCAGGCAGGCAGCTCTCTGCAGCTGAAGCACCAAAGGGCCGACATTTAAGGCTGCCTTAAGGCTGCCTTCAGAGACACATCATACGGCAACTGCACATGCTTTATTCCACAGGAATAGGAAATTCCATCCAAACCATGTTTAGGGTCCTGGAGACTGAATTAGTGGCCTGAATAGGTTGTGATAAACATTTGTTTGTATGTTACAGCCAATGGGAAACAATATTGCAAAGGGCTGGGATTGATGACTGATTGTTATATTATGAGGGTATTCCTCATGTGACACAGGAGAGCTCTGTATCTTGGGTAGCAGAGGGTCCTCACCAAACTGCGCAAGAATGACACGTGAGAGAGGGCGCCTGGTTGGCTCAGTTGGTTAAGCGTCCAACTCTTCATTTTGGCTCAGGTCATGATCTCACAGTCTGTGAGATAGAACCCCGGGTCAGGCTCTGCGCTGACAGTACAGAGCCTGCTTGGGAATCTCTCTCTTCCTTCCTCCTTCTTTCTGAGGCTCTCCCACAAAATAAATATATAAACTTAACAAAACAAAACAAAACAAAACAAAAGAATGACGAGTTAGAAAGGGTCCAGGAAAGGATTCCAGGGTTTTGCCATATAAGGATGAAAGGACTTGTGACCTGGCATAAAAGTTAAGGAACTAACTTGCATTCCGAAAACCTGGTAAAATAAAATGTGAGGCTAACTAAAGACACCAGTGGTCACAGACCTTATACACAGTCATCAGGATTGGCCTTGGCTGAAAAACCAAATGATTTCATCAAAATGATATTTTTAAATGAAAAATTCATCTCCTATGGTCTGAATATTTGTGCCCCCTAAACTCATATATTGAAAACCTAATGCCCAAGGTGATGGTATTAGCAGGTGGGAGGTGATTAGATTATTAGAGTGGAGCCCTCATAAATGGGTTTAGTGTCCTTATAAAAGAGGCTTCACAGAACTCCCTCGTGCTTCCCACCATGTAAGGATACAACAGAAGTCGGCCACCCAGAAGAGGGCCTTACCCTACTACGCTGGCACCCGATCTCAGACTTTCAGCCTCCAGAACCGTGAGAAATGAATTTCCATTATTTATAATAACTGTGGTATTACATTACAGCAGTTTGAACAGACATCATTTTGTATGCTCTCCCTTAAAACAAAAGCAAAAACAAAAACAAAAAAAAACTAGTGCCTTCTCAAAGTGGACACTTGTCATTTGGGTATGCCCCAAATCTTTTGACCATATTCCCCACACTTTGATAATGTCTTACAGGATAATTCCCTCTTTTTGTAACATAGAATGTGAAGATAAAGCAAATCTTCATTTCCTGGCCTCCTTGCGGCTGGGACTCAGTCACGTGACTTAGCTTCTGCCAAGCAGAAGGGCTTTTCTGGGAACTGAGTGAGGCAGGGACGGAGGCGGGGCCAGTGGCTGTGGCAGAGCTAGTGTGGCTCTGAGACAGCTGGGGAGGGAATCTCCCGATTCACCAGCTGACTGACACTTGGCAGGCTGACTCTGTTGTGTCACTCTGCAAGTCACTTGGGAAGCTCAGCCTAGAGCCCTTTTCTTGAACCCTTTTATGATTCTGAGAACTCTGTTCCTCAATATCCCTTCCTTCATAAGCCAGTTACAGGCGATTCAGTTGTATGTATCAAAATACCTTGAACAATCCATTCCTATCACCCACAACAGCGCTAATTGGAACTTTCTAAGCCACAGCACACTTTCATCAAATACAATATTCTGTAGAAGCCCGGTAGACAAAATAGACTATGAATGGAGTTGTGCTAATATAAGTTGTGCTAATATAAGTTGGTCTTCTTGCTCCTCCCAATTCTAGATCTCTAGGGTTACAGTGAACTCAACTATAGGAGAAAGTACAAACTCCTTAGCAAGGTTATTCCAGAGGGTCCTTCATGCACTGGAACCAACATATTTTCTTCTGTTTCATCTCTCATGATTGATGCCTTCTGTTCTACAGTCCTACCTGATTGTTTCCCATTTTCTCCATAACCAATCATCTACTTGTTCCTCTTTTGAGCATGTCTGTCGTGACTGCCAGGAAAACATCCATGTGCTCTTTAAGACCCAGATCAACCATAACCTCCATGAACCTCTCACCAATGCTTCTTTTCATCCAGCAATTGGTCATTTCACTAGTCCTTACCATTCATCGGCCTACCATTTTCTGATGTAAGTAAGTATTCTCCAGTGATGACCCCAGGTGACGAGTGATTTTTGCTGCAGCACAAATCTGAATCACTAATACACCAAGGCTGGCAAATTGCCCTGGCTTTTCCCTTCTTTCCACCCATCAGGGATTTACATTGGCCAAACCTGGTAGGAAGCCAGTTAACAAAGGGGGCCTGAGAAAGTGTAGCTGGGCCAGTCCAGGTACAATAGAGGGCAGAGTCAGGGAGAAGCAAAACTGGATCTAGAGGGAGAGGAGGAAATGGTCGGCTCAACAGAACCTCACAGGATCATGAGTGGGCCTCATTAGAACATAACAAATGAAAGACATACTTTGTCACATTTTGCTCATAAGAAGTGGATTTTGATCATTCGTTTTGGAGAGTCAGTAAGCTAGCAAATCTATGCAGCCATGCATGAGTTTTCATGTTGGGAAATAATGGAGATGAATGAAAAAAAAAAAAAAAGAAGTGCTTCTGTAATGGCGGGATACCACAGCCCCTGGCAAACACAGGAAATGAGGGATTCATTTCTGTCACAGAAATCAGGAAGAAAGATGGAAGACCGAACTGATGGGAAATTCAACTGTGCACCCACATTCTCACAGTATCGTTGTGATAGAAATTGCATATGACACACCCCTGACCTACCACGCTGGCAGACTCAACCCTAAGAAGATTGAGCAAGCAGTGAGAGGCGGTACTGTTCTCATCTTACTTCCAATCAAAAGGAGGAATTGGTTGGAGAAGGGGCAGTGATGAGCACCAAGAGCAAGAATTCTCACATCATCCTTACATTCGCATCTGTTTGGAGTGAGACACCTAGTCTGGCCAGGAATTTTGTAGTTATGAGCAGAGAGTTTTAAAATGTTTACAGGTGAGTTGGGGTTTATAAAAAATGTCTTCCTTCTCATCAAACAGGGTGAGACGTCCTTGGCAATGGGGTTCTGACACCACAAACACAACTACACAGCTAGAAGGAGAAGAAACACAACAAGCTGATATGTTGGCAGACAGCTCTATAGTGAGCTCACAGCCAGAAAGGACAAAATATGGGTACAGGTCCCAGAGGCCTGGTTGAGTCCCACACTGAGGTGGATCTATGTGAATACTGTCTAGAAGCCTTAAAACCCAGGAAGGGATGTCTTTCAAATAAAACACAGCTAAATAAAACCATAAAGGAACTTTTAAAAGGTATTTTTGGAACAAGGTAAGGTTGACTGGCAGCAGAATAAAAGAGGAGCAAACGTACTCAAATCCTTGTCCACTGGAGTATTTAATACCCATAATATGAACAAATAAAGAAAGAAGTAAGACTGTAAGCCTGGGGAGAGGAAGCCAGCATTAATATGCAGGACTGAATCCTCAAGGATCTGGATATTCCATAGGCATTTCCATTTCCCAATATGGTAGGATCACATGCCAGGCTACAGTTAAAAATAAAACACACGTGAGATTATTTGTGGTCATCTTCAAGCATTCATAGGAAATTGAAGAGGGGCTGGGTCAAGGCTGGTGAATAATTTTGACCCCTGGCTTCAAAAAACAGAGAAGGCAGTGGACTCTTCCAGCTATGCAGCTGTGGGCTGGAGGGCCACCTTACTCATGACTATAGTTGGGATTATTGGCAAAATGGTTTGGCAAAAAGTGTTCATCCCCAGGGGTCAGCTTGGGTTTTCAAAGGCAAGCTGCGTCAGCTTAACCACACTTGTTATGTTTTTGGCAGGGCTATTAGACTAGGAAATTAGTAAGAACCTGTTACCAATGGGGCTGAATTTCATAAAAGGAGCCAACAAATAATGACACCTTTTGAGTAAGATAGAAATTGTGCATAAGAGGAGGACAGTATGATAGTTAAATGCCCACACACATTGAGCCCTACTTGATGGATTGCAACAAGTGGAGCAGGCCCCAAGTCTCTCTCCAGGCCTTTCCTGTTCCGGATGTTTATTAGTAAGTTGAACTAGGATAAGGGTTGAGTGAAGGTGAAGTTGACAAATGGGTTAAAGTACAGAGAAATGTCAAATCTTCTAAGCAGTGTTTCCTGAACATCAGTCATTCATGTACTGCCCTCACGGTTCCCATTACCATGTACCACATGGGCTTAAGGACTTTCTTTAAGTTGACTCATTTTTAACTTAAATTTATATTAAAAGAATCCACGTATTTGATGTGCGAATTATATTTTACAGTATAAATTAAGTTCATAAGAATTAAAAGAAACAATGAAATAAAAGTTTAGAAAATGCTCATTTGAGTACCATCTAAGAAACTTCTGGGTTACCTCTAGCAGCATTTGTAACATGCTTTGGAAAAATAGGACCTGATGACACATTTGGGATACAAAATACAATTCAAGTGGCTGAGATAGTAGGCTCACAAAATGAAATTTGGCAGAAATAAATGTGAAATCCTGTGAGTAGTACAAAACACATTGCTACAGCACGTACCAGGGGAAGGTATGGTCTACCAAGAACACATGGGTAAGGGTCTCTGGATCAAAGTTGAATGTGAGTGCCACGATGGATGTTGACATTGCCTGAATCACTGATGCCTATCCTATGTGGGCCCATTGAAAGCAGTTTCTCCGCTGAGGGAAGCCCTGCTATGAGTCCTCAGCTCTCAGCGAGAACATGGCAGTTCAGTTCATAGGGCTCAGTTTTGGTGAGCACCAACACTGGTACTCTGCCATGCTGGACTACAGTGAGAAGGGAAGCCAGGAAGTGAGAGAAGAACAGAAACCTGCCCACAAAAGGATTAGCTGAATGGCCTGGTAAGGTTCAGAGTAAAGAAAAGAATAGGAAGGGGAGCTGTCTTCATAAAACGAGGCTCAACCTGCTGGGCTCAGCCTTTGACACACCTATGATCAGAGTTGCCTACAACTGAGAAGGATGTCCTGGAAAGCACAGAGCCCCTGTTTGCTGGGTAGAGCCAAGCATAGGCTGCTCAAGCATTTGGAGGGGTGGGTGAGGAAGGCTTAGTCCTAGATCAGACTCTCCAGATGCAGAGCCTGAAATGGGGATTCAGATGCACACAGCTTATTGGGAGTGTCTTGTCAGGGAGTGAGGAAAACAGAGACAGCAAGTCTGTGTGAACACAGGTAAAGTCTAGCCCTAGTCCGACTCCACGGGGAGCTGTGGTAGCATGAACTAAACCATACTTATCCCACTTGAGGCATAGGGCCTCCCTTTTACATCTGTGTATCAGCCAGTCAATGGCTTGGGCTGCCCTACTGGGTATATCTTCCCGGGTAAGGAGGTTCCTCTCAGCCGAGAGCAGGTCTCTGGAGAAGGAGGCTACTGAGATGTAATTTGACTTCAACACACATGGCCTCCTGGAGAGGGGTGTACTAGCCTGGTGATCCTTGGTGGATAGCTTCTAGCCAGTGGTTTAAGAGGCTGGCCTTTGAGTGTTCCTTCCTATCGGGAAATGATTGATGACACCTGAGCTCTTGTACCTTATGTCTTGAGGTTGTTGTTTAAAAACTGCTCAAGACCATTTTTCTTCTTGGCTCCTATTGTGTCTCTGACAGCCAGAACTTGCAAACAACAACAACAACAACAACAACAACAACAACAACAACAACAACAAAACTCTTCCTGAAATTCTAAGAAGCTCCTACAACCATTACAAAGTCCAAGTCATGCAGGGGTAGATCCAAGTTTCACGGGGCATGAAGTTTATTCTATTTTGGAAGCCCCCTTTATATGAAAGAATACAAAATTACTAATGCAAAATGCCTGCAGGCCCCTGGAAGGGCTCTGGGCACCGGGAGGGCCTTGAAGAACACTTGAGTGTAACTAGATATACCATAAATCTATGTCTGCCTGTATTATATTTTGCCATATACATGTAATACTGTACTGTTATTTACTTTAAAAAATCAATTCATTTAAAGACAAATCTAACTCATCCCAAGTCATAATCATGGTGATATCATAATTGGATGTGGTAGTTAATATATTTTAAATAATTTTATAATGAATCCCTATGTTCAAAAAAGATTATTTATTTTTGGTCAGTCTAAAATCAAGTTACATTCAATCAAGGGCAGACGTTCCCCACCACCCCCACCTTGATAACTGGTGGTAGGAAAGAGTCCTGAAAGCTTCCTTCTCTGCCTTAGACCTCTTCCAGGAAGGGAAGTGTCATCTGGAAGGAGGCCTAGTTCAGGGTCCCAAAGTAGGATCTTACTCAGGCCCAGCTTTTAAGGGACTTTAATAACTCTGCTAATGCTTAGACTAGTCTCCGGGTGGTTGTAGCAGGGAACAAAGAAGATGTTATTACCATTCTCTTACTTGTGTTCAGAGAAGGGCAAACAGCTACTAAATGGTGAAATCGAACTTAACTCAGCCTTCAGATTTCAGAGCATAAATATTTTCACTACCTTCTGCTTTCTTACCATGTTCATTATCAGTTAGCTTTGATTTTAAGGTAAGAAATTTCTTGGCAACATCTTCTTGCTATGGCTCTGTAACTGCTAAAACAGGGATTCACTAAAAGGCATACTTTGAGCAGTTGGTCCCCCTATCCCTTAGTTTCCTCAACTGTAAAATGAGTGTTCAATGTAAAAATCTATGGAAAAGCACTTCTTAGCACAATGCCTGGAATATAGTAAGTCTTTAATATATGCTAGCTTTCTAATGATTATTATGAACCACTAGAAATTATTTAAAAGATTTTTTTTAAGTTTGGTTGACTAAGTTGCTAGGCCAAGATAAGACGTATTTATGAAAACAGCCACCTCCTTTTACAGGACACATTGTGAAGAAATAATATGTTAAATGCATGCAAAGCACTTTTCAATTATTAAATTGAATTATTTACTTGTTGTCAAGGTTATATAACCATATTAATGTATATATTAGCATGAGCAATAAAGAGTGGCCATAAATAATTAAAAATTCATTATGCTCATCCAAATAGATGTATACAGTGCTTTAGCATTTGGGATTTATAATTGTGTGTATGTCTCTCTCTTTCTCTCTCTCTCATTAGTGTAATTCAGCAAGCACCTATTGTGCCTGGGAGAATAAGCATTATTAGCTGAGCCATTACTAGTGCTCTAAGTTAATGTAACTCTTTTTTTTAAGTCTTTATTTAAATTCCAGTTAGTTAACATACAGTGTAATATTAGTTTCAGCTGTACAATACAGGGATTCAGCAATTCCATACATCACCCTGTGATCATCACAGTAAATTAATATAATTTTAACACCTGACAGAATACAGGTACTTAGTGAGGATCAGGATAGGAGTAACGATAGGACTTGAACAATAGAGTTTGAAAGATGAAATTAGGATACCAGTTTAGAATCTATTGGAGGCTTTTAGAGTTCCTTACTTCATACAGATATGGGCTCTTCCATTTATTCCACTGGTCCAGCCCCTAAAAATTCTTCCCATTCTTTGGATTCATGATAGGAAATTTATCTAAAAGCTCTGATAAAATGCAAGAAGGAAAAATGAGTGCTGCCACTTCTACTGATCAGGTGTAGGCAGTTCTCATCCTCTTTGTCAGTCCTGGAGAACTGGCCAGTCTATCCCACACCTGTCCTGCAGCATTTCTAGCCTGCAAAGCTTCCAGGAAGCTCAGACCTCTGGGCCACATAGGTATAAAATACACTTGGGTCCACCTTAAAGGATGGAACACAGACAAGAATGGACTTTGTGGGCCTGAAGGTTCTGGAGACCATGTTCCTGGGTAGTGCAGAAACATCCTCCAAAAACATGTGGGAGAAGGATGAGCCAGCTCTAATCCTGATTTTCATCTTTCCAGGTCTCACTTTCCCAACCTAGGCACTGAGAATGGGTGTATGTTGGCCCACAAGTCATTCAACCATTCTATTTAACCAGCATGAGTGGGCATCTACAATGTACCAGGCAGATAGCAGATGTATTAAAATGCTGCCCTCTGCATCAAGACACTCACAAGACCACTGCTAAAATTGAGATTTGTGACCCATGCAATAGGAACATTTGGTAAGAAGTGTAGGTTCTTCCGAGGGAGACCAGAAGAACTTTACAAGGAAGGCAATCTGAGCTGAGCCTGGAAGGAGAAGTAGGCAGTGGAACGGGTTCCAGGCAGAGAGAAAAGCACGAGAAATGCCATATATAAGTGAGAGGTGATGTGCTTTGGAGAAACTGCAAATCCAGTACTGCTATTTCTAGAGAGGGAGTATCCTGGGGAAAAGGAAGTATCCTGGGGAAGGGAAATTGAGGTTGGACAGAACAGATTATCTTGTAGGCCATGCAAACAAATTTAGGTTTGACTCTATGGGTCATGTTGAGGTACCACTGAATATTTCTTAATAGGAGAGTGACAATGTGGTGGGCCAATCAGGTGGGGGGTGGGGCTAGTACATATGTGAGACAAATATAAAGGGTGGAAGATATATACATGTGAGATCTATTTAAAGGGTACAGGATTTGATACATGTAATGAGGTAGGAAGAGGAAAAAGTATCTGAGACAACATTCAGATTTCAGCTATGGGAAACTTGGGTAGAGGTGGTAAAATTTACCAAAATACAGCATCTAGAAAAATAGCAGGTGTAGTAGGAGAAACAAAACAGCTCACCTTTGGACGATCTGAGTTTGAGAAGTGGGTCCCCAAAGCTGAGATGACCAAGAGAGAGTTAGAGATACGAGTTTGGAGCTCAGACACACAGTCAGGAAGTAGAGACACTGTAGTGAGTGTGCAGCATGGCCAATGGATGAAATGGATAAAATCTGAGGTATAAAGCCAGAAGATTCCTCTAGACGAGCACTGCCCATAACGCCTGCAGTAACATTCTGGGACCAGCTCACACCATGTCCAATTAGTCCCCGAAATTAAGTTCTATGAAATGTGTAAAATGTGAAATAAATAAAAGGCTAGAGAGAATACACATTATTTGACTCACATGGAAACAAATTCTTCCTCATCGTAAGAGCCAGAAGGGACAAGACAATTAAAACTAAACACTGCAGCAGGAATGGAAACAGAAACAAAAAGGGTTTATGAATATCAGTTTATCAGAGCTTCCCTGGATTGCTTGGTTGTTGGTGGATACCTCCAACTGCAGAATAGTGATCCATAGGGATCACCACTGAAACCACTCAATTTCTTTCTAGCTCTAGGCTCATCAAAGGCACCTTTTGAAAAAGTAGTGTATTTTCCTTGGCCTTCACATTCCAAAACAGCAGGGAGTATTCCAGTTTCCCCACCAGGCACCAGCTCCCAGGGTGGAGCAGTATCCGGGCACCGTGGTTTACAGGAAACCACGCTCTGAATTCAATTAGGAGAAACAACCTATGGCCTGGGCTTCCCCTTGTGGCTGACTGAGTTTTTGTGCCTGTGAAAGATTTCTGAGCAACGTTCAGGCTAGCTAGTTTATCCATGACATTAGCAACAAATAGGCTCTCCGGACCAACAAATATGGCTCTCTGGACTTGTCGTAAGTCGCAACATCTCAGAGTGCTGTTAGTATGAGGGGGAAGTGAAGAAAGAGATCACTGTGTGGATGGCACATGGCAGACTTCCTCTCTCCCTGACATCACAGACACTGATGATCAGGTGTGGTGATATATCCCAATGGGGTACCTCAGAACCCTTTCCAACGCAGCACCCCAAGCCTTCAGGTAGAGGTTACTCCAAACTGATTCTGTCAGTGAAAAAAGTGAGGCTTTTCAAAGGCTAAGTAACCTCTCCAAGGTCTTGCAGCTGGCCAGTGTCAGAGCTGGTGTTGAACATGGCTCTCCTTGACTGTCTCAACAGCATGTCAACACTCACCTTCTAATTCCAAGTTGGAAGGTCACTATGTTCTGTATTCTCCCAGAGCTTCCAGATGATCAACATGACAGGGAAGAGTGGAATATCCAAACAAGAACTCCGTTGTCTCAGTGAGATAAAACTGGCAATACTTTTTTATAGCAAAGGTCAAGGAGTTATAGTTCTCTGTGTTCATCTAATATTTGGTCAGGATTTTTGTTTGTGTGACCCAGTTCTGATTACAGGTCAACCATGTCTAACCCTTATGTGGGTGCACTGTTTTCTGCTGTATGTCCACTTCTACTTCTCCATGCTAACAGACTTATAAGAAGCCTAAGTCCTAGCAAGGCAAAAGTAGTTTCCCAGTGCTACCCAGGGCTCAGCCCAGAAATTGACTTTCTGACACCTTGCTCAGCCTATCTACCTGGTTAACCATTTGTCCCTGCTCTTCAACTGGTCTAGTTCCTTAAACTTGAAGAGGCTACTCTGATTTAAAAAAGTTAAAGAGTTCTTCTGACTGCATAGATAGCAAGCTAAGCACCCTAAGGTTAGGTGGTATTCAGATGGACGTAAGATCACAACTGTATTTTACGGATAGGTGATTACAAGCTGTCAATCAGCAATGCTAAATGCAAGTTGAAACCTAAAGACCATAATTGATATGATTAAGGTAGGACTTTAGAAATGTCTTTGTAAGTCTGACCTATGAAGAAAAATCTTTTGGCTTGAAACTTTCTGCCATTAGACCCAAGTGGGTTAGACAAGAATATATTTGAGATAAATGAATCGGTTCCAACTTTTTCAAAACTGCATCAATATATTAAGATTCAACCCATCCACAAACACTATATGTGTGCAACAGTGCAAGGGGCTGTGACCAACTCTTAATGGCTGTTTCCTGAGACAGAAGTGTGCCTGATAATTTTCTGAACCTAATGAGGCATCTGTCTTTTGTAATATCCAACTTGCTTGTATATTACATTGTAAAAATGAAACCACAGACCCGCAAACTGACGCCCTATTACTTCCCCAAAGGAAGATGCTACAGAAACTTTAATCTTCCTCCATATGACACAGTTGTTGGAGTAGATGCTGACCACGGGCACGCAAGGTGCCTTGCTCGATGGTGACTAATCAATTTCCCAGAGGACTCTGTGGGGTAGTGAGCTCCGGAGGAAATAGATGGCAATGAATCACAGTGCTCAGGAGTGGAAAATGTAATGTGATTCCCATTAACTAAAAGAAAAGGTTGAGGGAGAAAAAAACAACTAAAAATTAAAACCACACACACACTCACACATCAGCAAATACCACGCTGAGCATGTCAGTATAACTTCTGCTTTTTCAAAGTCCAAAGAAGGCAGAAGAGGGCACATTTTCAAAACAAAGCCCAATACATCTACTTGGGGAAAAACGGAACTAGTATAGTGCATAAAGTACTTACATGAAAATAAATGGATTATTTTTAGCGAAGTTGGTATTTGTTATAAGAAAAAAGGAGCCAGTATGTTATTTTTTATTCCATCACAAATAGTCCTTTAGACACCTTCTTTATTTTTTGTTGAATACTATCAAACTCTAAAATGTTAACTTTCGCTGAGAGCATACTTTATCTCTGTCTATGCATCTATCTAAGCATTCTCTGGAGTAGCATCATTCAATTTTTCAGTAATGAGTTACCTAGGAATACGAAATAAGGGAGTAGAAGTTGGGCTCCTTAAGAATCCAATCAATAAGCAAGTAAAAAAATAAACAAACAAAAAACAAGCCTTGAAGCTGTTGAAATCAATCACTTTGAAACAATGGAAATTATTAGAAACAATGAGTAGGGCCATAGAGCTTTGATTTAACATACAAGCCAATGACTAATCCATGCGGGCACAAATTTTGAGTTTCTCTGTCGGTGCTTAACTGGATAAGTATGCATCTGAATTGGTTAGTTACAAGAAAACATGACCAAGTTTACAAAACATAAAATGGAGATCATATTTGGATAAGATTTGGTTTATTCCAGCACCAGAGATGGCCAAATAGATTTTGAAATCAGTATGAGCCAGAAACTGAACAACTTGACAGTATGAGGCAGGAAGATTTGGGGTAAGGGTCTTGAGTGGGGGTGTTGTGTGACCCCACTAGTTATTTGTTATGATCTAAGTGGTGGTATTACGAAATAAAATGTCACCTCTTTCGGAAAGTGGCACCAATCAGTGAAAAGGAGCACCGAGGTGGGAGAAGGGCAGAGGGCAGGAAGGATCACCCCTCACATACCATACACACAGGCATCTGTTCTGGGGAGCTGGGCCTCCAGGAAATAGCCTGGGTCATGCCTTCAAATGCGTTATCGTTGTCTGAATTTTCCAAGTTTGGGAGTTTTCTTGGGCCAAGCTAACTAAGTGGCTGAAATCTCCACTTTATGTTTTGTTGTGTGAACTCCTAGAAACACCTTTGTGCTCCCATTTGCCAGTAAAAACAAAACAAAACAAGGTCAGAAACAGCATTTTGGGCTCAGATGTTTTGGTCCCTGCATCTTTCATTTAATGCTATCATTGTTTACTTTGATCTAACTAGTAGCAAAATTTACAATTTACCAAGACTCGAAGGGATTATTAATCATTTCAAATTACCAATCAGGAAAGCATTTTATAAACACTCCTGGTTTTTTGTAATTTGTTTATCTTGTATTTCCAAATATCAAAATTCCTAACATATTAAGAAACCACGCCCCCAGATAATAAAGACTATGTTTTATTTTCCAGTTGATTTTTTTCAATATTTTTGGTTAAAAACTAGGATACAACCAAGTGATCCGATTAACCAAGTAAACATTCAAATCTACTATTTTACTGTAAATTTAGAATAACCTTTTTATTACAAAAGCAATACAAGTTTGTTATAGGAAAATTTGAAAATAAATTCTAAAATGAATAAATAAATAGATTTAAACAATTAGATCTATTAATCCTCTGTAGTCCATCCTTCCAGAATTTTCATGACTCCATCTGTCTCTACCTCCACACTGTATTTTGTTTCATTTTGTAATGTTTAGTATAACCTGGAATATGTTGTGTATTTACTTGCTTATATATTGTCTAATTCTCCCAGGAGTGTGAGAATCTCAGAGCGGAGGACTTTGTCACACTGGTTCACTACCAACACCCACTGGCCTCACAAAGTGTCTGATGCATTGTAGGATTTCCTAAAGATTCGATGAATGAATGAAAGAATGAATAATTGGTACGCATTAAATATTTGAAAACCTGAAAGCCATTAAGTCAAGGAGATGGCATGCGGACCGCAGCATCTCTGTTCCATCTCATTGTTCTTTATACTCCATCTGCTATTAGGTAACTAGCCTATTCATTTCTGCTTGAACTTTGTAAATTTAGCTACAGGCATATATTTAGTTCACTTTCGTTATATGAGAAAATGTAGAAGAAGTAGCAGATTTGGCAGGAAGTGAAAGAGAGGCAACTCCACAGACCCGCTGGCTGTGCACAGTGTCAACGCGGAGAAGATGTGAATGGGGGCGCCACTGGGGAACACGCTGGCGCCCTGAAGCAAGTGCCTGTGCCCATGGGCGAACCAGCTTGGCTCACTCCTCTGCTCCCCAGGTCTGAATCTATCTACATTGGCAGTAGGACACACAGCAAGTGCCTGACCTTACCATATGCGGAGGGAAAAGGCTGAGGAAGATGACCTCTGCAGGGACTGAAAAAAGAAAGATTATAATGAGCCCTTTCATGTTTTGCTTTATCCAACATCTGGACATTTTTTAAATCATCAATTTCCCATTCACAGAGAAAGTAGTTGAGGAAGTATATTTTGATTTAATAAAGATCCACTGTGTCCTAGGGGCGCCTGGGTGGCTCAGTCGGTTAAGCGTCGGACTTGGCCTGAGGTCATGATCTAGGGGTCGGTGAGTTCGAGCCCCGCGTCGGGCTGACAGCTCAGAGCCTGAAGCCTGTTTCAGATTCTGTGTCTCCCTCTCTCTGACCCTCCCCATTCATGCTCTGTCTCTGTCTCAAAAAAAATAAACATTTAAACAAATTTTCAAAAATAAAAAATAAAAAAAATAAAGATCCACTGTGTCCTTACCAGACAATGACACTTCTTGGCAAAAGATCAAAAATCTGATCTCGCCCTTCCTTTTATTTCTTTTACTGAGGATGTAACACCACGAGACAATTCCTGAGTGTACCATTCTGACGGGGCATGGGGACAATGATGGGGGCAGGGATTTTTTTTTTTTTAACTTTCTCTTTGGAAATAATTTTGACCTTACAGCAAAAAATTACAACAGTCCAGAACCCTTCTTAATCGATAAGAAAACAAAGAAAAATGAGAAAAGATTTGAATAGACATTTCCCCAGAGAAGATATATGAATGGCAAATAAAGTATGGCAAATAAAGTTTCATTAGGAAATGATAAAACACCATTACACTTCTATCAGAATGACTAACCTCGGGGAACTTGGGTGGCTCAGTTGCTTAAGCATCTAACTTCGGCTCAGATCATGATCTCACAGTTTGTGAGTCCCAGCCCCACATTGGGCTCTCTGCTGTCAGCACAGAACCTGCTTCAGATCCTCTGCCCTTCTGTCTGCCCCTCCCCCAGACTCTCTCTCTCTCATTCTCAAAAATAAATAAATATTACAATTTTTAATTAAAAAAAAAGAATGACTAACCTCAGAAAGATGGACAATACCAGTTGTTGGTAAGGATATAGAAAAACTGGATCCCTCATACATTGTGGGAATGCAATAAAATGATACACTCTCTTTGGAAAACAGTTTGGCAGTTTCTTAAAAAACTAAACATATTCTTACCATATAACCCAGAAATTTCACTGGTTAAGTACCTACCCAAGAGAAATTAAAATATATGTCCACATAAAGACTGCATGTGGATGTTCATTACTGCATTATTCGCAATAATAAAACAAAAAACAAACCAAATTTCTATCAACTGTAGAATGGATAAACAAAAAGGTGGTATATCCATACAATGAAATACTATTCCACAGTAAAAAAGGGAACAAACTATTGACATATGCTATGATGTAAATAATTTTAATAACATACGCTAAGTGAAAGTAGTCAGACACAAAGTCCAAATATTATATGGTTCCATTTACATGAAATTTCTAGAAAATTGTATGTATTTACCCAAACACTCATATTTGTAGACTTAAAATGGGTGAATTTTATGACATGTAAATTATAAACCAATGTTTTCATGAAAGCATATTCTAGGGGCACCTGGGTGGCTTAGTCGGTTAAGCATCCAACTCTTGATTTTGGTTCAGGTCATGATCTTGCAGTTGTGGGAACTGATCCTCATGTTGGGCTCCGTGCTGAGCATGGAGTCTGCTTCGGATTCTCTCTCTCTCCCTCTGCCCCTCTCCCCCACTCTAGCTTTCTCTCTCTGTCAAATTAAAAAACAAAAAAAGGTAGCATATTCTACACATATTGTTCTGCACTGTGCTTTTTTTCTAGCCAAAACTATAACTTGAATAGAGTTTCATGTCAGCACATTAACTCTCCCTCTTTTGGTAATGGTTGTATAGTGCTTCATTGTATGTCTGTGCCAAATGTAAATAAATTAAATAACCATCCAAATGAATGCTCACCATTCAGCCTAAAGGCCTTAACGGTATTTAGCCTCTCTGTGCTCAGTTTCAAAAGCTACAGATTCCTTCCTTCCATTCCCCCAAATCTCTGGAGTGCCCTATAGCAGATGCTAATAGCACCTCACCATGTCCCCTCAGCACCTACCACTTCCACAGCTGTCTAGGGTTTTCACAGCAAGTACCAGTGGCACTCTTTCTGAAGACTGACAGCAGCAGGCTTGACTCACCCATGAGTGGACCAGAAGACCAGTGAGTCACTGGCCCTTGAAATGTTTCTCACCAGTGATGGATGGGAATTGGTGAATAAAATACCCCAGCAACCTCACTCCTTTGTGAAGCAACTCTGAGTTGAGGTCGAATACTCTCCCAGAGCTCGCCTGCAGGATGGAGCCCCACTTGCCCACAGTGGTAATCTGCCCATTAACACAACCGCTTTCCCTTCCCTGTCTCAATTACCCACCCCCACCATCCTTCCCACCAAGAAGTGACACTTAGTAATTGGCTCACACATCTGGCACTTTCTGCTCCACCCTTGTGCATTTATAAAAACAGAAACAAACCACTAAGTTCACAGGCATTTTGATTTAGTATTAATGAAGCATATGATTTCATGGGCTAATTAGAATGCTCTATTGGGACAAAGAAGGTGCCATCGTCAAGACGTCAGCATCAAGGTCTGTGCTCACTTGATTGCTCGGCTGCTACATGGACACAGTAAAAATAACTTATGAGCATTTGCAAAGACGTTTAATCGTTCAAGGCTTAGGGTTTTTTTTCAGCAGACCTCCTTTACAGGGCCAAGAACACAACAGTCAAGCCACCCTGAGCATATGCTTTACGACTTACAACTCACAAAAAGCATAAAACGGCAAGTCTTTTCCATGCTAACTTGGAAAAAGTCCTGCAAATTTATGGCTGCAAATTCCAACCAACATAAAAGCTCTGCCTCCTCTCCTTCCAGCCAAGCTGCAGTCGTGCCAGATGAGAGAGCCAAGGCACTGAGAAAAGCAGAGAAATGAGATTTTTACAGGATTCAATCCTTCTCCTGAAATGCAGGAAAATACACCCATCAATATAATTGACAATTTATTCATTCCACTTGCTGCTCTTATCTCCTTCTGACAAGCTTGAGCAACTGGCAGGGGCAGATGCCATTTAGGCAGCTGCCCAGGTGGTAACAAGTTGTCACGGTGGGACGGCAGAGCTCAACAGCTCCAGACACTTTGTGAGTCCACACTGAGACTTCATCGTAGGAGATAAGGCAACAATCTCCAGCTGAGGTCTGAGACAGCAAAGAGGTTTCTGGAACCTGAGGGTGTGCGGTTTTAAAGAACCATTTCATCTCCCATTAATTAGAAATTAGAATATTGTTAAAGATTTGGGACTTTGCCCAAAGTGATAACGAAAACTGGCATTGTTAAAACTTTTAAATTTCACATTGTATTTGCACAGTTTAGCAGCTGACAGAGGAAACACAGTAGAGTGCCTTACTGATTCTAAGCCACGGCCAGTAGCAGAAGCTTCTCCAGTAAAAGCAGAATATACCTCTCTGCCTCTGACCTTGGGTTTGGCTGTGTGACTTGCTTTAGTCAATAAGGTAATATAGAAAGGTCTATTAAGAGGCCTCTTGGGTTTCCACCTGCACCCCTATGCTTCTGTCACGGTCACACACAGAGTTTCCATTGAGTACCAGCTGCCCACAAGCCTGACATAGAATATGCTCAGGTGCACCAGACCTGAGCCTAGACCTCAGCCAAGAGAGGCCAAGCCCAGCTGGACCTATGCCAGAAGCAGAGCCACCCAGCTGAGCTCAACCCAGATCAGCCAAACCCCAGCCAACTTTCAGTTGTATGAGCTAAATAAATGCTTATTATGAATTTTCCACTGAGGTTGGGGGTGGTATGCTGCACTGTGACTGGGACAGCTAATGCGGAGAACACAGGGGAAGTACAGGAAGCCAAGGGGAGTAATGCACAATAGCTTTTCCTGGTTTCCTTCCCTGGATAAATGGGTGGCAACACACGGGATAGAGTGATGAAGTTCACAACTACTTTAAAAAGATCCCCATGATTTCTCCAAGAATACCCCAGCTTCCATGTCCTTTGGTGGGATGATTCAAAGATCTATCCTACACTGTCTCCCACAGATCCCCAGCGGGATTGAGCCCCAGTTTCTCAGTGTCACCCACTCATGGTCCATCTTGATGGCCTTACCCCTTCTCAATTCCACCCCTCTCCTTCCCTGTCTGAGCATCAATGCCCATATAAATATTTGCACATGATTCTTTTTTATATATAATTTTTTAAATGTTTATTTTTTTTCAACGTTTATTTATTTTTGGGACA
Source organism: Puma concolor (assembly GCF_028749965.1). NCBI lineage: Eukaryota > Metazoa > Chordata > Mammalia > Carnivora > Felidae > Puma > Puma concolor. Next base: position 96,447,759 of record NC_141669.1, read on the forward strand.
GAGAGAGACAGAGCATGAACGGGCGAGGGGCAGAGAGGGAGGGAGACACAGAATCAGAAACAGACTCCAGGCTCTGAGCCATCAGCCCAGAGCCCGACGCGGGGCTCGAACTCATGGACCGTGAGATCGTGACCTGGCTGAAGTCGGATGCTTAACCGACTGCGCCACCCAGGCGCCCCTTAAATGTTTATTTTTGAGAGAGAAAGAGAGACAGTGTGAGCAGGGGAGGGTGGGGGGGGGGGGGGAGAGAATCTGAATCAGGCTCCAGGCTCCCAGATGGCAGTACAGAGCCTGATGCGGGGTTTGAACTCACGAACCATGAGATCATGACCTGAGCCATGCTTAATGGACTGAGCCACCCAGGTGCCCCAGCACATGAATTCTTGACTCAAGCTAAGACATGGCACATTTTTACAAATAAAAACTAACATTCATCGAGCACTTGAATGTCCCAGAGACCATGATACACAGATGACTTCACTGCTTTCAGTTTTCTCCTCTGTAAAGTGGGGACAAAAACAGTGCCTCTCTACCTCTCAGGACTGTGTGAGGAAAGAATGTGTTACGTGCCTAGAACAGGACATGACTCACAGCAAGCCATAAAGAAATGTTACTATTTCAAGCAAGACTCACTTATCTTTATTACTACCGGGCTTCTAAGCTGCATCTGCATGTTGGAAAGAACCGGGAGGACTGAGGAAAATACCTAGGAAAAAAGAATGACAAGAAGAGATAAATTCTTCACAAACCACTTTAAATTTCTCAGCCAGCTGATGGCAGCATGAGCCTTTAAACGGTGAGCAGGGAGAGCAACAGAAAGAATGAAGCATTCTCCACTGATTATATGTAATTAGTGAGACTCTGTCACATGGAGGAGAAACCCAAGAATCAGAGAAGATACAAGAGTCCAGGGGAAGACACCAGTCAGGTTGTGCTCTCGGTGTGCATGGCTAAGGCATGGGAGGCATTTCCAGAGGAACTGTTTAGGATGGGCCCAGTAGTAGACTGAGGATTTTGGTCTGGTGAGCAGAGACCTAGATTTGTTCTAGACCCTTCCAAAGCACCCTCTAGGTGCCATGAAATAGGGCACTCAAGCCCAGCCCCTAGGGCCTCAGGACTCAGGTAGGGGGGGGAGGGGGGGTGGAAGGAGATGGATCACCCAGGTAGGATGAAAATGACCCACTCCTGCTTACCCAGGGGAAGGCGGGGGTCATCCCAAAGATAGCTGCTTACTTGCTCCTTGACAAATTCTCCTCTGGTGATGCCATCCCACCAGCCCTGCCCTTCTGTAGCATGCTCCTCAGACCTGGATCCAAATGAAGGCCAGGCCAAGGGAAGAGAAGGGAGTAAGCCCCATGTTCTCTGATCACACCTGCATGGGGGCATTTGACCATTTCTGTCAAACCTTCAGGCCACATTGGCATCACAGGATTCAGCCAAGTGTGCTGGAGAAGCCATTGCACAGCCCGGATTTGAACCCAGCCTTTGCCACTGCTCAACTGTGATTAAGGGCAAGCTACTTGACCTCTTAGCACTCAGTATCCCAATCTGTAAAGCAAGGATAATAATGAGCCCACCCTTATAGGGCTATTATGATGATGAAATATGACAATAAATGTTGTGGTAGTTTCAAGGGGCCAAGTGTTCATAAGCTGAAGCCTTCCTGAAATCCCATGGGAACAAAGCGATTAGGCGGACAGATCATTTGACCCTTCTTCTTCCTCTGAGGAGCCCTGCTGGCTCCCCCAAGTTAGATGTGAGAGTCACACCTTCATCACCTGCCACCCCCAGCTGGCAATGGGGGAGAAGAGAACAGCAAAAAAAAAAAAAAAAAAGAAAGTCTTTACTACCGACTATTCTCCCTGTGCTCTACTATGCCCGTCCCATCTCAATCCCCCTTTTACAGAGTTAGGCAGGAGGGGAACGGACAGAATGGCCCATGGCTCTTCTATTCTCTCCCCATCTCGGCTTCTTCTTGCTGTCCTCTCTTCTCAGCCTAGTTCCATTTTTCTCGTAAATTATCAAACATACACATGGGTTCCTTTCTACCATTCTCTATCGTAATGCTGTTAATACCCGCAGTACAATATTAGCATTTCACGTGGTATTGTGGGTTGCAAAGACAGCCACAGTTCTCCACCCTTCCTATAGGCCTGCTCTTTGCAAGACAGCTTTGCAGTTCCTCCCACCAATGGCTACAGTCTAGTTCTCTCTTCTTGAACCTGGATTGGCCTGTGACCTGCTTTGGCCAAAAGAATCTGGCAGATGCACACTGTGTCATTTCAAGCCCCAGACTCAAGAAGCCACGCGTGCTCACTCTCTCGGAGCCCTAACCTGTGGGAGGATGAGAGACATGCAGAGCAGAGGGGAGCCATCCCAGGGGAGGCCACCATCACCAACCTGGCAGCTGACTGAAGATGCTCATGTCAGCCCAGCTGAGCCAGCCAGACCAGCAGAACCCCACCTCAGCTGTCAACCTGCAGAGTCCCAAACTAAAAAAAAAAAAAGCTACTATTTTAAGCTACTACATCTTGGGGATGTTTGTTAAAAATTTTTAATGTTTATTTAGTTTTGAGAGAGAGCACATCATCTGGGAAGGAGCAGAGAGAGAGAGAGAAGAGGATCTGAAGGAGGCTCTGCACTGTCAGCACAGAGCCTGATGTGGGGCTCGAACCCATGAACCATAAGATCATGACCTGAGCTGAAACCAGGAGTCAGATGCTTAACTGACTGAGCCACCCAGGCGCCCCTCGGGGTGGTTTTTTCAGGCAGCAAAAGTTAACTAATGGATTAGGCAATAAAAAATACAATTAAAGAATTAAACTTGTCTAACATTTTACATGCATTTATTTATCCTTCATCATAATAAAAAAAACCCTCCTATTTTGGTCCTGCTGCCGCCTCCATTATTATTGGAGCTCTGCACCTACTAAGCGTAGGGTAAAATGGTGCACATTCTGGACACTGTAGAGATAAGATTTATTCACAGTTGTCAAGCAGCTGCAGTGGTATGTGTATGACTAGATATAAGGTGAAAGACACAAGTGCCACCATTCCAATGGGCTTCCTCACAAAATGGTGGCTGGTCTCAAAGCAAGCGTTCCTAGAGAATGAGTGAGCCAGGTGCAAGCCACGTCATCTTTGATGATCTGGCTTTGAAGTCACTCAGTGTCACTCCCACCACCCTCTCTCTGTCACTGAGTTCCATCCAGACTCCAGGAGAAGGAAAGTAGACTTCTGTGCCTGAGGGAGCATGGCAAGGTTCTAAGCAATATTGTTGTGGCCATTTTGGGGAAATACGATCTGCCAGTGACATATGCTGACATCTCTCTGATGCTAACTCTCTGTCATATGGAAACCTAAGATACTATGAAAAAAAATAGATGAAAAGCAGGGATAGGAAGGGATAGGAAGAGAGGCTGTGGGAAATGTATGAGAAAGGAAGAGAGAGAGCAGAGTAAGGCTTTTATGCTGGGATGGAGCTCCACCATCGCGATGTACTCTCAGTGAGTAACCAGCTTCTTTGTGCTCCCTGGTGGCCCATTTCTAAAATGACAACAACTGTACCTGGCTCATGGTGGTATTGTGAGAATTAAAAGGATTAATCCATTAAAGTGCTTAGAGCCTTGCCTGGCATGTATTTTGTGCTCCATAAAGTGAGTGGCTACAGTTTATGTTCTCAACCACCTTGGTGTTGGTTTGGCCCTGTGGCCAATGCATCATACACCGAATCCCTAAGATACCTGGAAACAGGTAAGCAGCTGCCCCTGTCAGAGAAGTCACACCCATACCAGCATATCAGAGCTAGAGCACACAACCTCTCCAACTGCACGGTAGAACCTCAGAAGCCAGAAAAATCCCTGGGGTGCCATGCACTGGGTTTTATAATCTCGATATTACATACCCTTCACATCAGCATGCCTCTGTCTTCCTCTTCAGTTCAACCCCAGCCTCCCCAACATCCCAAAGGGCTTGCACATTTTATCTCTTCCAGCAGAAGTTCAGAAGTCCGGATCTCTTATCTCCATCTACAACACACAGAACTGGCCATTTAGAGGGTTGGAAGCATTAAAAAAAATACCATGAAAAACTGCACAGAGGATTTGCCTCACTGGTTCTGGAAGGATGCACTCATAGCTGGGAGCCCAGAAGATGGCTTTTCCTTACTTTTCTGACACTAAGTCCTACTCCTGGGCCTAAAGAAGGACTTTCTGGGGCACCTGGGTGGCTCAGTCAGTGAAGCATAGACTCTCGATTTCAGCTCAGGTCATGATCTCATGGTTCATAGAATCTGTGTCAGGATCTGTGCTGACAGTGCAGAGCCTGCTTGGGATTCTCTCTCTCCCTCTATTTATGCCCCTCTCCTGCTCACATTCTCTCTCTCCCCAGTCTCTAAATAAACATAAAAAAAAGGACTTTACCAGAATGTTCTTTAAATCCCTATGCCAATGCTAGAACTCCAAAATACTCTCACTTTAAAAAATGGAGCTAATTACCAACCAAGCTGTCTTCTCTTTCAGTTAAGTGTCATTTTGTTTTCTATTATCCCTTGCATCATATCAGCTTATACAGAGTCATGCAATCTTCCAGTCTGAGACTTTGAAGATGGGTCCAGCCTGAATATGAAATTCCAAATTATCTCCATATCTCATTTTTTGTATCAATGCCTTAATCTTTCCAAAATCACCCAAGCACACAAATGTAGTCAAACTGCTCACAAACAGAAACAAAACACAAATATTAGATCAAAGCTCAAGTCCCTTTGACCATCACCACTAACAACTGGAGCCCACATCCTCAACAGGGGTAGACACTGTTATAGTTTGGGATTAAATCTTTCCAGATCACTTCTGTGCATTCAAAGATTTAATCTCTCTCTCCCACACACATACGTACACATATATATTTCTTTTCTAAATAAATGTTCATTGTGTGTCATCCTACATCCACTTATTCCATGCTCCAGATGTCCTATAAAACCCCCTACATCAGTATAAGAAGACTCTTTCTCTCTCTTTTTGTTTTTTACACTTTGATAATATTTCATAGTTTCAGCTTCTCCATCAGGCTGTGTAACTGGACAGACTCCCTTGCCAGCACGTCCTCCAGGACACTCCTGTGCAGATGCCACATGCATGTCTTCGTTCCCTGGATGTGAGTTAGGCTCTAGCCCGGAACAGCCTCCCTGACCCTCTTCTCACACTTGAGAAGTTTCAGCTCTTAGGCCTCAGGGCAACACATTTGATCTTGAATCCCAGCTGTGTTTCTCAGGCAATTCACTTAACTTGGGTTCCTTCTATGTAAAGTGGGGTGACTGGAATAGCACCTACTTCAAAGGGGTGTGCTTGTAAAGTAATCCATGGAAAGCACTGGCCCATTGCAGGTTACTTAGTGAATGCTCAATAAATGTTTGCTGCTACCATTACCAATATCAATGGTCATCATCATGTTTTTTGGGTAACAATTTAAATCTCACTTTCTTTTTTAATTCAGGTTTTCCCCTGACTCTTATTTCACACTTAGATAAGATTATTGATAAACAGTCCCAATAAGTTTTAAGGGCCATTCACATCACATCACAATGTCTCCTAATCTTTGCTAATAGATATACAAGAAATAGGGAGTTAATTTACTGGCCCACTGTACTCACAGTGAGCCACACAGTCACACACAGCAAAGGAAGCCAGTGAGTTAAAAAAGGTTATCCTTATAAGGGACAGAAATTCAAGTGCTTCCTCCATTATATTATTTATATTATAATATTAAGTATGTAAACATAAAATAACTAGGTATAAATACCTGATTATCATGATCCTACATAATTATAAAACCCATATACAATTATAAGTCATGTAAGAACAAGAATGTAAACCAATACAATTAAAAGTAACAAGATTAATTTAATGTTAATTTGATGATGTCGTTTTGCTAAAACTCACTCTTTCTAACATGAATACAGCAGACATTCATCTTCTGCTAACATAAGACTAACATAAGAGAATAAATCAACTTGCCTTAAAATTTTAAAAGAAAAATTGTAATAAGAGACAAAGAAGGATACTATAGAATCATAAAAGGAACAATCCAACAAGAAGATATAGCAATTGTAAACATACACCCAACACGGAAGCTCTCAAATATAGAAAACAGTTAATAACAAACTAACAAAATAACAAAGGAAGTAATTAATAGTAATACAATAATAGTAAGGGACTTTAATACCTCACATCAATGGATAGATCATCCAAACAGAAAATCAACAAGGAAACAGTGGCTTTGAATGACACATTGGACCAAATGGATTTAACAGATATATTCAGAACATTCAATCCTACAACAGTAGTATATACACATTTTTTTCAAGTAGGCATGGAACATTCTCTGGGATAAATCATATATTAAGCCACAAAATAAGTCTTAAAAAATTTAAAAAGATCAAAGTCATACTATGCATCTTTTCTGACCACAATGCTATGAAACTAGAAATTTCATATGAAACTATGAGAGAAAAAAATCAAAAAAGAGCACAAATACATGGAGTTTAAATTGCAGGCTACCAACCAATGAATTAATGGGTCAACCAAGAAATCAAAGAAGACACAAAAATATTCATGGAGACAAATGAAAACAAAATAATCCAAAATCTTTGGGGTTCAGCAAGAGCTGTTTGAACAGGGAAATTTACAGCAATACAGGTCTACCTCAAGAAGCAAGAGAAGTCAACCCAACCTTAAACCTAAAGGAGCTAGAAAAACAACAAACAAAACCTAAAACCAGCAGAAGGAAGGAAATAATAAAGATTAGAGCAGAGATACATGAAACAGAAACAAACAAACAAACAAAATCAATGAAACCAGAAGCTGGCTCTTTGAAAAGATCAGCAAAATTGAAACAAAATTGAAAAACCTTTAGCCTCATTTATAAAAACAGAGAGACAGAGAGAGAGAGAGAGAGAGAGAGAGAGGATTCAAATAAATAAGGACTCAAACAAATAAAATTAGAAATGAAAAAGAGAAAGAACAACCAACACCACAGAAATGCAAAGGATTATAAGAGAATATTATAAAAAATTATATGCCAACAAATTGGACAACCTGGAAGAAATGGATAAATTCCTAGAAACATATAACCTCCCAAAAGTGAATCAGGAAGAAATATAAAATTTTAACAGACTGATTACCAGCAATGATGTTAAATCAGTAATCAAGAAACTGACAACAAATCAAAGTCCAGGACCAGATGGTTTCAAAAGGGAACCCAACATTTAAAGAAGAGTTAATACCTATCCTTCTCAAACTATTCCAAAAAATAGAAAAGAAAGGAAAACTTCCACATTTATTCTATGAGGCCAGCACTACCCTGATATCAAAACCAGATGAAGACACCACTAAAAAAGAAAACTACAAGTCAATATCCCTGATGAACATAGATGCAAAAATTCTCAATAAAATACTAGCAAACTGAATCCAACACTATGTTAAAAAAAAATCATTCACCACAATCAAGTGGGATTTATTTTCAGTTGCAAAGATGGTTCAGTATTTGGAAATCAATCAAGGTGATACATTGCATCATTAAGAGAAAAAATAAAAGCCATGTGACCATTTCAATAGGTGCAGAGAAAGCATTTGACAAAGTATAATATCCATTCATGATAAAGACCCTCAACACTCAACAAAGTAGGTTTAGAGGTAACACACCTCAACATAATAAAGGTCATTTATGAGAAACCCACAGCTAACATCATAGTTGATGGTGAAAAACTGAGAGCTTTTCCCCAATAGTCAGGAACAAGATGTCCACTCCCACAGCTGTTATTCAACACAGTATTGAAAGTCCTAGCCACAGCAATCAGACGACAAGAAGGAATAAAAGGCATCCAAATTGGTAAGGAAGAAGTAAAGTTTTCACTATTTTCAGATGACATGACACTATATATAGAAAAGTCTGAAGACTCCACCAAAAAACTACTAGAACTGATAAATGAATTCAGTAAGGTTGCAGGGTACAAAATCAATGTATAGAAATCCGTCACATTTCTATACACTAATAATGAAGCAACAGAAAGAGAAATTAAGAAAACAACCCCATTTACAATTACATCAAAAATAATAAAATACCTAGGACTAAACTTAATCAAGGAGGTACTTAATCAAGACTTGTACTCTGAAAACTATAAAAAAATGATGTAAGAAATTGAAGATGACACAAAGAAATAGAAAAATATTCCATGCTGATGGACTGGAAGAACAAATATTGTTAAAATGTCCATACTACCCAAAACAATCTATAGATTTAATGCAATCTGTATCAAAATACCCACAACATTTTTTCACAGAACTGGAAAAAACAATCCTGAAATTTGTATGGAACCACAAAAGACACAAAATAGCCAAAGCAATCTTGAAAAAGAAAAATAAAGCTGGAGGTATCACAATTCCAGATTTCAAGCTATACTATAAAGCTGTAGTAATCAAAACTGTATGGTACTGGAGTGAAACCAGACACATAGATCCATGGAATAGGATAGAAATCCCAGAAATAAACCCATATATATATGGTCACTTAATCTCTGATAGAGGCAAGAATACGCAAAGGGAAAAAGTCACTTCAACAAATGGTGTTAGGAAAACTTGACAACTACATGCAAAAGAATGAAACTGGACCACTTTCTTACACTATACACAAAAATAAATTCAAAATGTATTAAAGACTTAAGTGTCAGACTTGAAACCATAAGTATCTTAGAAGAGAGCACATGCAGCAACTTCTCTGACATAGGCCATAGCAACTTTTTTTCTAGATAGGTCTCTTGAAGCCAGGGAAACAAAAGCAAACATAAATATTTGGGACTACATCAAAATAAAAAGCTTCTGCACAATAAAGGAAACAATTAAGAAAACTAAAAATGAAATGGGAGAAGATATTTGCAAATGACATATCTGATAAAGGGTTAGTACCCAAAATATATAAAGAACTTATAAAACTCAACAACCATGGGGCGCCTGGGTGGCGCAGTCGGTTGAGCATCCGACTTCAGCCAGGTCACGATCTCGCGGTCCGGGAGTTCGAGCCCCGCGTCAGGCTCTGGGCTGATGGCTCAGAGCCTGGAGCCTGTTTCCGATTCTGTGTCTCCCTCTCTCTCTGCCCCTCCCTCGTTCATGCTCTGTCTCTCTCTGTCCCAAAAATAAATAAAAACGTTAAAAAAAAAATTAAAAAAAAAACAACTCAACAACCAAAAAGCAAATAATCCATTAAAAAATGGGCAGAAGACATGAACAGATATATTTCCAAAGAAGACATAGAGATGACCAACAGACACGTGAAAAGATGCTCAACATCACTGATCATCAGGGAAATGCAAATCAAAACTACAATGAGGTATTATCTCACACTTGTCAGAATGGCTAAAATAAAAAACACAAGAGATGAGGACTGAGTAATGTATAGAATTGTTGCATCACTCTACTGTACACCTGAAAATACAACACTGTATGTGAGCTATACTGGAATTAAAATAAAATAAAAAATAAAAAGAGGGGTGCCTGGTTGGCTCAGTGGGTAGAACATGTGACTCTTGATCTCAGAGTCATGAGTTCAAGCCCCACACTGGGAATTGAACTTACTTCACCAAGAAATAAATAAAAAGTTAAAAAAGAAATTACCTTTAAATGCAGTTTGCTGTGTGGAGAGGCTCGCAGTAGTGAGAAGCGACCCATAAACAGACCACCTGGGGAAACAGCAGACTCTGGGGGCCCATATCATGCTGACTCCAGGCTGTTCACTCACAGAGTGGAATGGTAGGTGGAATGCTCACACAATTCAAATTTTTCCAGTCTCTTTTCCACTCTCTACGTTCTCCCTCCACATTTCTGTGTTCTGAACTACTGTGAAGCTTTCCTTTTTTTTTTTTTTTAACCCCACTAGACCGCCCTTGTCCTTCACTTGGGGCAGACGTTATCTACGTTGTAAGACCTCTCCGCTCCTTCACCGTACTCTGCCACAATTCCAATTTGTAGGACAACTTGGTCCCAAGGCAAATCAAATAAATGCAAACCCAAAGGCAGGCATTGGAATTATTTGACAGAACTTGGCTAGAAGACTTGGCTCTTCCAAGGCTCTTGTCCCCAGCTACACATCTAAGAAGTCTCAAACATGCTTTGGTCACATCCCAAATCAATGACAGAATACCTGAGGATTGGACCTATGCAGCCCTATTTTCAAAGTTCACTGGGAAATTCCAATGGGCAGTGAAGGTTAAGGACCAGTGATCTAGCAATTAATGGCTTTCAAACTCTTTTGACTTCTGTCCATAGTAATAAATACATTTCACATCATGACTTATACCATACACATACATACAAAACAGAAGCAAACATTTTATGAAACAATACTTAGCTCTTACATTCTGATGTTTTCTATTCCACTCACTTGTATTTAAAACTTGTATTAAAACAAGGCTGGATGTGCCCCAACTTCCGACTTCACAATCCCTTAGATGATGCCTTAGATTATCCAGAATAGTTAACTAGTAAACGCTGTCCTCAGGATAAAGATATATTTCAGAATTTCCCAAAGAGGATGTGTGAAGCCCTAAGAATAAGTCCATATTTACAGATGCCCATTTTGAAAGTTATATTTCAAATTATAATTTTGGATTTTATAATCCAAATCTTTCATTTGACAAAACAGGAAAGGTCACACTCATATGTACATTCCCTCCAGTATGCACATATGCCTGTGTATTCAACTATTTGAAAAATCTTAAAACAGTTGCATTGTGGACCCCCAAATTTACAGTTCTTTGGGCTCAATTATTATGTTGCTTCAATGTGTGTAGCTCAGGGCTGCTGGTCTTAATTCTTCCTTTGCTCATACACCACGGTGCATCACACAATATGGAGCCTGAAGTAGTATTTGCATTAATACTGTTGTTCTAGCATTCTGGCATCTATTTCTAATTTTGATTTAACAAAATAATACACAGGGAGGCTGATAAACATATCTGGCCATCTGGAGAAGGGGATATGTCGTCACTACCGTATCTTAATAGTTACCGTGCTTCTTACATCAGACTAGAGTTTTAGGTGGCTGGTGCTCTTACTACATGGGCAAAATAGAATTAAATGTTGCTGCCAATATTCACTTTTCACTAATGTTGCTGCAGCAGCAGCCCTAAGTGCTTAAGATGTTTTTTGAGCCCCTGAGGGGAAAAAAAACCCACCAGGCAAAATGCTACTAGCCAGCTTCCGAAGGGGTTTTGAACTTAGAAAAATACAATTAACTTACCAAGCCCAAATAAATCTTGGAAGTATAAATATTAAACTGAATGAACAGTGGACTTATATGACATGTTATAAAATCTTACATACAGAAACGTAAAACACCAGCTACATAAAGATCATTTTTATATAAGAAAAATGTAACTGCACATTAAAAAGAGCAGCAGGCTGACTCAGGCTTCCCGTCAGTCGGAGCGAAGCAGCTGGAAGGATCTGGGAAGCTGTCCCAGCATTGCTGTGTTGGTTTTACAGAGTATGCACATAAGAGGCATTTCCTCAGCAAAGGGTATCTGTTTTCACTTGGTTATTGAACTTCAACATGGTGGTGTTCCTAAGACAAATGCAAATTCATTTCAAACTTGCATTGGTTGCCTAGCAAACCAGACTTTCTCGAGGGAATACTAAAGTGTTTCTCACCTTGACAACTTTAAATCATCTTAAATTTTTTTTAATCTCATTTCTCTGTGGAGAAAAGCTAAATTTGTGAGGAAGTGTCTTGATCACAACTATTTGTTAATTAAACAAATATAGATGAAGCATCTATTAGGTGTGATTGCACTGTGGGAAATACTCATCGGAAGCTCTAAAGCCCTTATAAAATATTTAAAAACTGAAACCCTCAAGGTAAAAGCAGATTGAAGAAAACAGGCTGCCAATCAGTGTTACCAAAGTTAGTTAAGTGTTAAAAGAAAACATTGTTCCATAATCCTAATGAATTGGGAAATGTGGAGTTACACAAAGTAAAACAGGTTTCTTTGTTACAAGATTTCTAGAGCCCCTATGTGAATATGATCTGGAAGGGTTATGTTCCAGTATCTCCCAACATTCTTTAACATAAGTCAATATCTCAGGATTAGGCCAGCTGTGAAAGATGGTGACCTGGAGCATGTTTTCTCTCTCTTTTCCATTTCCTTTAAAGTAACTGTGTCAGAGAAAGGCACTGTCATCTATTTCTTTAGGGGGAAGGACAGAAAGAAAGAGCTCAAAGAAAACTGTGCTGCTATTATCAGAATAAGACCCTGTATGGCTGGGATGTCTAATACAGCTGCCAATAGCCCTACATGACTACTGATGGCTTGAAATGTGGGGAGTCTGAATTGAGTTGTGCTGTAAGTAGAAAATATACACCAGGTTTTGAAGACTTAGTTTAAAAAATGTAAATCACTTCATTAAAAAATCTTTACATTGCTCACATGCTGAAATGTACATATTGAATTTATTACATTATTAAAATTAATTTTACCTCATTTTTAAGAGCATTTTAAAACAAAACTACTAGAAAACTTAAAATGACATATGTGGTTCACTACTGAACAGCATTTCCTTATGGAATAGCCCTCAAAGCCTTACGGGTCACCACACCACATGGATATCCCCTTCCCCGTGGCTGGTGTGCAACACACACACACACACACACACACACACACACACACACACACACACACACACACTGTGGCTGCTCAGCCTAAACGCCTTACCCTCTACTGCCACCTCTTGGCTATAATCCTGCCCATCCTTTAAATCCATCTCGAACTATAGCAGGCAACTGTTGACATTTATTAAGAATTGATTACATGCAAGGCATCGTGTGAAGTACATGTCATGCGACTTTCCTAAGCCATTATATCTGCTTTCTGAAATGGACAGCATTCGATTCTCATTTTATAGCTCGTGCTCATTGTGTGCACTATCAGCTTGTCCGTGGCAAAGCCCAGATTCATCTTTGCTTCATCAATCACCACTGCCCCACCTGGTGGTCCTTGCCTTCATGCCCTAAGTCCGCTCTGAGTTCCTGAACATATGTATCCCTCACTCCCTGGAATCCTTACTGCCCTTAGCTAATGCATCTTAATTTATATACTTTTTTCAGTGCATGGATTACTGCATTGTATTATAACTATTATTAATGTGTGTGATCCACATGATTCTCACTGAAGACCAAAAAGAATTTTGCTCATTTAAATCTTCATTGCAAATAACACTTTGAAACCTGTCAATATTTGATTAATGTACAGCATATTATGTATTTAAACACATCGTACACTCCTCTCACGCCGTTTACAAATGTAAATCTTGCTGTTGACATAAGAACTGGGTATATGGATGTGGATGGCCATTACTGACAGGTGGAATTTAAAAGCAAAACAAGAGACAAGCTGGAAGTCTGGTCTCCCCTCTGGTGGGGTAAACCTCTGAAGACCTTCCCAGGGCAGTTCCTCTACAAACAGTAGTTGCTCTCTCTTTCAGCTCATACTGTCAAGCTGACCCTGTCCTCTGCTCTGGTCTCGTTTTAAAAGAGATCCTCCCTCCACCTACCCCCACCATAGAACAGTGCCTGAGAAAAAAACTGATAGGGGTTGGAGAGAAGGAATTACTATAGTAATTAGGGGTAATTCCAAAACTTCAACATTTCTAGTAAGTTTAGAAGACTTCTCATTCCTTCCCCATTTGTTGTCTGAAAAGGGCACAATAAAAGCAGACTAAAGACCCCTAATTGTACTGATAAGTCATTCCAAATGCTGGTATTTGCATGAAAATAGTAACATTTCCCAACAAAACATCTCCTGGTAACAGTTCTAGGAACATCAATATTCAAAGAAATATTTTTTTGGTAATAGAAAAATATAGTACCTATGAAAAACAAGGATTCAATTTGATTTATTTTTCATTCTCCTCACAAAGATTTTTGTGTTATGGAGAAAATTTAGGTTACCTCACATCACTTCAAAATGGACATGCTGGTTAATTTTCCTTAACCAATAATCTGGATTTTTCCCTCAGAAGCCAGGTTGCCGGGTCCTTATGAAGTTTTCCTCACTTTCAGTGTACTCACATCCAAGTGTGAGGCATACCTTCTCTCCAGTTTGACCATTTTTTTCTCTGCAATGTTTTCTTTCAAAGGACAAGCTACGGAATTTATTGACCTTCAACAATCTAAACCTTAGCACGGGATCTCCAAATTAAATTCTTTGACCTTTGTTTAAATACATCTGATTAGGAACTCCTGGGTGGCTCAGCCAGTTAAGACTTCAGCTCAGGTCATTCTCTCACATTTTGTGAGTTTGAGCCCCACTTTGGGCTCTGTGCTGACAGCTCTGAGCCTGGAGCCTGCTTCAGATTCTGTGTCTCCCTCTATCTCTCTCTGCCCCTCCCCCACCCCCGTTCACACTCTGTCTCTGTCTCTCTCTCAAAAAAAAAAAAAATTAAAAAATTTTAAATACATTTGATTAGACAAACCATAAGAGACTCTTAAATACAGAGAACTGAGGGTTGATGGAGGGAGGTGGGTGGGCTAAATGGGTGATGGGCATTAAGGGGACACTTGTTGGGATGAGCACTTGGTGTCATATGTAAGAGATGAATCCCTGGGTTCTAATCCTGAAACCAATACTACACTGTACAGTAACTAACTTGGATTTAAATTTTAAAAAATAACAATATTGATGAACATAAAGTAGTACTAATATGAAAAATACATTTGATTAAATGAAATAAGATCCACAAGATTATTTTGAATAATTTTCTCATCAGTATGTTCATTATTTTGGAAACCCCTTATTTTCAGAAATGACTAGTATTTCTAGGAACATATATCTACCTGTAGTGATTTTTCAACCACTTTCTATTTCTATTCTGCCAATTAAAGAAAGGGGTAAGTAATTCATGTGTTTATTCAATTTTACAAACATTTGCTGGATTTTGTTCCAGGTCTAAGATGGACACTGTAGAGACACAAACAGGGTCCTGTTTTTAGATGTAAGCATCTGAAGGGGAGGCAAAGATGGGTGCAGGTTCAACTAGGGGAGCACGAGACAAGACATTTAGTTTAGACAGAACCACCTGGCTAAAAGCAGACGTGCCAAGGCAGAGGCATGAGAATACTGGCTGGCCTTGGAGGAGAAAGGCATGAACTCAGGGGAGGGCTGTCATTGTATGATGGGAGCCACTGAAATCTGTCTGGGGGAGGGGTGCTGGAGGTGGAAGGATAACTTAGGGAAGTTAATGAAGAGCTGAGCTAGGGAACTATAACCTTGTTCAGAAAGAAGATGTCAGACACAAGAGCTCTTACACCAGATACAAGGAGGAAGCATCCATATGGACACCAAGAGAATGAGGAAGTCAGGAGAAGGGGCTGGTGCAGGCAGGTGGATGATTTTTTTATGTTTGGATAAGTTGAGTCTAAATGGAGAAGTCCAACACTAGTTGAAAAGTGAATAGGGCTAAATGCATAATCTCCATCAGGACAAACAGTCCCCTCCCCCAACCCACATATGCAAATACAGAATATAAGGAAGTGGTATGACAGCTGCCCTTGTGATTGATAAAGCCAAGGTCAAATTGCCTATGTGGGAAGGAAGCAACCTGACTTGCTGGGCTTATTAAGATAGAGGAATTGCTGCTGTGAGTAGGTGTATGATTATTTCATTTTTGGATGAGATGAGTCTGAGGTTCTGGGGAAGATCCTGATTAAGAAATCCAACAGGCAGTTATAGCACTAACACAGATAAATGGATAACTCTATGTCCAGAAAAGAGTATCCACAATGAAGGAGGTAATGGTCTCTAGAAGCCAGGTCACGCTGAAGTCTTCTATTTAATTTGGGGTACCACACTTTGGTGACAAAATTGGGGCCTCTCCAGAAGGGGAGAGAAATGAAATGTGTGGCCGTGGCTTGGGGGAAAAGCTTGAAGGAGCTTTGAATGTGTGACATGAAGAAAAGGAAAAGCAGGAAAGACTTCTTCAGTCATGTGAAAGAGGAATCAGATGTGACCAGCAACAGCAAAGAGGTAGATCTAGGAACCAAAGGACAGATACTAGGGGAAAGCACATTCTAAGTCAAGGTAAGGACTCCCTGGCCAGCACTTTGGGATGGGGTGATTTCCTCATCCTTAAGGAAACTAAAGCTTAGACTATACAACAGCTCCAGAGGATGCTAGTGAGGGGGCTGAACAATATGGTGGAGAGCTCGATAACGGATGTCCCCATCAGTCCTATGACCCCATAGGAAGAGGCAGATTGGAGCAACAGATGCATGGGTAAGGGTCACTTACAGAGAGCAGACAGGTGAAGCTACAAGTAGGATGCCCAAGACACAGATTGCAGCAAGAGAAAATAAGTGAACTGGGAAAGAATCTGGTACAGAATGAGAGAAAAGAAGCTAGTGCGGACAGAAACATCATAAAAGAGTAGGAAGAAATTCAAAGACTGTCACATAACAAAAGACAAGAAAGAGGAAACGTTATTGAGGCATAGCTTATATATAGTAAAGTGCACTACTGTTAAGGTTGATTATTTTTCACACCATTCCAGAAGGTTCTCTCAAGCCTTCCCTATTCAATAAGCCCAAAGAATAATCACTGTTTTGACTTGTAGCATAGATTAGATTAGCCTGTTTTTGAACTTTATATAAACAGAAGCATGCAATATGTACTCTTTGATTTCTTTAAGTCAACATTATATCCATGAGATTCATCCATGATGTTATGTGTGAGTAGCTCATCCTTTCCCATCATTATGTAGACAATGGAAATTTCCAGCTTTTGGCTATTATGAATAAAGCTGTTATAAACAGTCTTGTACATGTGGACATAAGCACTCATTTCTGTTGGGTAATCTGCACAGTGTAATCTCTGTGTCATAGGACATATATATATTTTGCTTTAATCAATACAGCCAAACATTTTTTTCCAAAATCTTGTGCCAATATATATTTTCTCCAGCAATGTAAGAGAGATACAATTTCTCTACATCTTCATTAACACTTTGTATGCTGTCAGTCATTTTCATTTTAGCCATCTTGGTGGGGTGTATCACGATATACTATTGTGCTATTAATTTTAATTTCTCTGGTGAGAACAGCTTTTGCTAGAGATGAGGCCATCTATGGTTGAACATCATATTATCATGTATTTGGTAACCATGGTAATGCCCTCCTTTATAAAGTGTCTGCTCAAGTCTCTTGTCCATTCTTAAAGTGGATTGCCTGATATATACACACTTCTGAATGTGAGTCCTTGGTTGGATGCATATGCAAAAGACATTGCAAATATCTTTTCAAAGTTTGTGGCTTGCTTTTTTAATTCTTTTAAGAGCATCTTTGGATCAATAAAATTCTTAATTTTTATTCAGTAAAATTTATCTAGCTTTTTCATTTATTACCAGTTCTGTTTTTAAAACTTTTTGCATACTACAAGATCCCAAAGTTATTCTTGTTTTCTTCTGGAATAGTAATAGTTTTAGTTTTAACATTTAAGTCTATGGTTCATCTTGAAATAATTTTTGTGTATGACACGGGAATCAAGTTTAATTTTTTTTTCCTTACAAATATACAACTGACCTAGTATCAGCTATGGAAAAGACTCTCCTCTCTTCCTCTTAATTGTAGGGTAGCCTTCCGTGTAAGTCAAGTGAGTGCATATCTATAGGTCTGTCTCTGGATTCTCATTCCTTATCCATTGATCTATTATTAGACTATCCTTTTTTCAATGCTAAAATATCAATTATTTAGCTTTAGAGCAAGTCTTAAAACTAGTATGAAACTTCCAGATTTGTTGTGATTCTTAAATATTGCCTTGGATATTATAATTAGTTTTCATTCCCATTTAAATTTTGTAATCAACTTGTCAACTTATACAGGACAAAACACTGGGACTCTAATTGGAATTTCAAAGAATCTATAAGTCGTTTAAGGGACAACTGACATCTTTAAAATATTGAGCATCCCAATCCATGAACAGGGTGCATGCTTCTATTTTTTAAGATCTTAATTAATTTCTCCCAATGTTTGGTACTTTTTGGTGTGGCATTCTTGCACACCTGCTGTTAATTTTTTCCTAGGTATTTTTTATGGTATTTTTATATGGTAAACCATATATATTTTTTAACTTTTCTAATTGTTACTAGTATATTAATCTCTGAATGAGACACTTTTAATTGTTATTTTCTAATTTTAATAATTTTCATTTGTTTTTCCTTGCCTTAATGTCTGGTAAAATAGCCAGGACAATGTGGAATAAGTGATAGGATGACACGTGATATAAGATGGGAGTGACTATGGGTAGGGCATCCTTGTCTTGTTCCTTACGCCAGAGTGAAAGCATCAGGATTCTACCATTAAATGTAGCTGGTACATAACATATATCAGACTAAGGCAGTTGCCTTTTAATCCTAGTTTGCTTTCAGTATTTTATTTATTTTTTTTAATTTTTTTTTTCAACGTTTATTCCTTTTTGGGACAGAGAGAGACAGAGCATGAACGGGGGAGGAGCAGAGAGAGAGGGAGACACAGAATCGGAAACAGGCTCCAGGCTCTGAGCCATCAGCCCAGAGCCCGACGCGGGGCTCAACTCCCGGACCGCGAGATCGTGACCTGGCTGAAGTCGGACGCTTAACCGACTGCGCCACCCAGGCGCCCCGCTTTCAGTATTTTAAATTTAGATGTTAAATTCTACAAAGGAATCTTGATAACTTATTTGGACATTTCAGGAAGGGAGCATAGTACTCTGTTGACTGAAGAACTGTCCCCTCTCTATTTGGGAAAGACAATCACCTTGGACAGCCACTAACCACACATCTGAGTCAGACACTTTAATCTCTGGATGGTTCTTAGTTCCTGTGTTTTATCCTCCCTTTTACTAGATCTAGGTCTCTGGATCTTGAGCTTAAAATCCTGACAGCACTGAATAATCTCTACATGCTTGACACTGTATTAAGCCATTCCCAGGTATTATCACTCAATCTTGTGACAACTTTTGTAACAACAGATGAGGCAATGAGAGCATAGTGAAATGGATTTACTGATCCATGGTCACACTCCCATTATGCAAGGGAGCCAGCAACCAAGGCAGGCAGTCTGACTCCATTACATAGCCACTATGCCATTAGGAATCAAATCTTCTTGCCCAACTCTTTGTTTGAGGTCACTTCTCTTAATTATGGCCTAGACCATTGGACACATTTCTTCACTATATAGCCAACAGGGAAGCTACTGAACTTCATGGACTTCCTCAGAAGGCCTTGAAAATAGCAGCCATGTTCTTAATTTCTGCGTTTTTAAAGCTTTATCCCATTTAAGAACAAAGTAAACAGTTTTCCAGCATTCTGTCCCATCACTTACTTTTGCCAAAAGCAATAGGTAAAGCTCTGCAACTACGAAAGAAAATTACCCGAAAATAACTCAACTGTTTCCCAGTGGAAACGTTAGTTTATACGCTCAATCTAGAGAGGTACATAATTCTTCTCAAAAGAGACACATTCTGTTCTATCAACTGTTTCTTTAAAAATTATCCAAAACAAAACTACTGCAAAAGGTATTAGGCATACAAAGAATCCTTATTCCTTATATATTGAGGCTTCATTAATTCTAGTTATTTAACTACATCATAATAAATCACCACAAGACATAGTGACTTAAAACAATAATCATTTTATTATCTTTTTGGTTTCTGGGGGTCTGGAATTCAGGAAGGGTTTGGCTGGGTAGTTCTGGCTGAGAGTCCTGAATGTGGTTGCAGCTAGATGTTAGCTGGAGCTGGAACAAAGAGCCTGGGGCGGGGGGGGGGGGGGGGGGGGAGTTGAGGAGGAGGAGGATGCACAGCTGGCACATTTGGAGACTGGCAGGGGATCTTTCTCTAACTTCCTATAGTTCCAGACTATTCAGTCTCTTCTCATGGACTACTTTGGGCTTCCTCACAGCGTGGTGGCCTTGGACAGGTATAACTGCTTATATGGCAGCTCAGGGCTCCAACAAGAATGTTCCAGAAAGCAAAGTTGAAACTCTGTTACCTCTTCCAAATTATTCTCAGAAGTAAGGTAGTATTTTTTTCTGCCACATTCTATTGTTACAAGTGAGACACAAATGTATCCAGATACATAGGGAAGGGATTAGATTTCTCTCTTGATGGGGAGCTAACACATGAGTTTGGGCAATGATGTAGCCATCTTTGGAAAAATACAATCTGTCCCACAGTCCCAAGTTAGCCATGTACTGCAAATGTCACATATCAGGGAGCCCATGCCATTCTCATATTTCAGATATGTAAACCAAGGGAAAGCATTTCTAAGCCACTTCTGGTTACACAGAAGAGGGGAAGAAACTATCATATCTGTTTAAACATGCAACTTTAAAGATAAACATAATATATAGAAATTACTTTGTGAACTATAAAATATGGCTTATTTTATTGTGGTCATTCATTGCAACGTGCAAATATCTCTGAAAAGCCTGTTATCTCTGAAAATCTGACATTTTGTCAAGGCAGAAGAAGCTCTCCTTGGAATGTTTTATCTACTTAACAAGTACCACTTGACTTGCTCTGGGAAAGTATTTGGGTATTTCCTAGAGTTATATTTAATGGAGAACTTGAAAAGTTAAAACTCTCAACAAGACTGGCCTCACAAAATGTTTCCCATTGCAAAAGAGTACAGTTATGGGCAAGGAATACTTGCTTTGGCCTGGAGCTCAGGAAAAGAAAGAACCATGGATGGAAAAGGCAACTTGCAAAAGATGCCAGGTTATCAGCCAGTCTGCTGTCCAATTAGCATCTGCAAATTGAAATTCTTCATCTCCTCTCCCAAGTTCAGCCAACTCCCATGCCATATCTTCCAGGGTTTTGTCCATTTTAGTTCTGATTTTTGGAATTCTTGGTTTGGGGTGTATATATATACACCTATATACATGTAAATATATATTCGTATATGTATTGCATATGTATGTATGTATGTATGTGAAAATGCTTAATCTTAGTATAATTAATGTTGGAAAACTATTGTTTTTTCTTCTGCTTTGGGGCAGGGTGTGTGTGTGTGTGTGTGTGTGTGTGTGTGTGTGTTTGGGGGGTGGGGGTAAGAACATTCATCCCCTGGAATGTTTTGATTCTCAAACGGTTTTCTTCTGACCGCAGCTTTGCTTGCAAGTTTGCTGCTTTCCGCTCCTCCTACAATATTTTCTTTTCTGGACCAGCAATGAGTTGATGCAGACAAGGGACTGGGCTTGGGGTGGCTAACTAGGTTTCTTGATTCAAACACACCCTCTGCTGTTGACTTAGTGAAGTGCACTCTCCTTGGTGAATAGTGCTGCTTTTCAGAGAGGGGACAAGAGGGTCTCCTTTGATTTTGTGATTCTTTTATCTCTGCAGGTTCTTAATTTTACCCCTTTCGCTTTTCTTTCTCCACATCTCCCGGTGTCCAAGGGGTAAGTGCCTTTCCAAGGTCCCTCCTTCTGTCCTGAAGCCTCATCATTCCCAAGACTATCACTGCAGGTCCTACAGGCATTCAAGTATTTCCAGTTGGGATGGGGCTTGACTTTCTAGGGGTGATGTTGCCTGGGCTGTGTCACCACAGGCTCTCCCATCTCCTGTCCTCTTCCCCACTTGTTCTCTGCTGTCTGCCCAGCACTCCTGACACGGGTGGGCTCCAGAGCAGCTTCGCTGGACCTGGGTGTTTGTTGCTCCTTACAGGGAACTTGAAGTTTGTAGAATGATGTCTCCCAGTAATATTGAATGCATGCGCTTCTTTTTGCTTTTATTTGCTCTGTTTATTGATTTGAGTGATTTGGGGAAGAAGTTATTCGAAGTGATTTGGATCTAGGCAATCACCATTATTCTACTGCAACTCAGAGCTCTCTTTATTTTTTTCTAATTTTTTAATGTTCATTTATTTTTGAGAGAGAAAGAGAGAGAGAGAGAGTGCACACGCACAAGTGGGGGAGGGGTAGAGAGAGGAAGACACAGAATCTGAAGGAAGCTTCAGGCTCTGAGCTGTCAGCACAGAGCCTGATGCAGGGCTCGAACTTATGACCTGTGAGACCATGACCTGAGCCGAAGTCAACGCTCAACCGACTGAACCACCCAGGCGCCCCTATGTTTACATGATAATACCATTTACTGCATTAAATATATCCACTTTACCCAAACCTGATTACTCTTCACCATACAGGAATGTCTCAGCACAATGCTATATATAACTTTGTAAACAAGGAACTCTGTAATAACTAACAAGCAAGCAAAAAATTAACACACACAAAACTGATTGTTGAAAATACTTTCTGATGACCTAATGCATACCCAAAGCTAATTCTTATTCTTATATATCATCAGCCATCACCAAAACAGCCAAACCTGCCCCAACTATATTGGCAAAGGGTAGAGCTCTTGACAGCACCTGCCATCCAGAATGAAACTGTAGGTAGTATAAGTCACTAGAAAAGCTGTACTTGTGTTTTAAGTTGCCTTGAGACTTTCCCATTTGCGATGCAGGTAATTCGCTGAGTTCTAGCAGAGTTTTCCTGGCTCCAGGTGCCAGCTTTAATCAGATCCATCTGGCTTTTCACTGCAGGCCCCTGTGGTAGACAGTAGAGGCCACCTGTGCCTGCTCTGGCTGAAGATTGCTCTGGCTATGGGAGCAGGCTCTTCCTAGGAGCAGAGCAAGCCTGAAGTGTTGGGAATTAATCCTCCCATGCCCCAACAGCCCTCATCTATGACTTCTGAGAGTAGCTAGGAAGATTCAGCCGCCTCCACCCCACCTAATGGGCAGGACAACTGAGTCAGAGTTCATGCTCTGGCAAGGTTACGTTCTTATCCACAGGGCTGATTTGATTGATAATGCACCCTGGATCAGCTGCCTCCCTCCCAACTCACCTCCCTACTCCCCTACCAGTGCTTCCCAGGGCCACCCCCCAAACAAACTACTTACATTTGAATCTTTGCTCAGGGCCTGCTTCTAGGGGAACCCAGACTGAGACGGCCCCCTAGCTTGGTTGTCTTCTCCAGGCTCTCAGAGCCTCCACATAAGACGGTTCAGAGCCAGGAAGACAGCCCCAGACCAGGTCGCTGATCCAAACAGAGTAAGGAGGAGAAGGGTCTTGGGTGTCAGAGTCCAGGGATGCACAGAAGAAGGTCCTAGTGGGAGTGTGCAGGGCACAGCCTGGAGTACTCCTCGTCCCCAGGACCATGGGGCCGAGGCCAATTATTTAAAGGGACAGTGGCCATGGCCAATTATTTAAAGGGACAGTGGTGAGGTGGCCCCTCTGCATTCCATGGCCAAACCTGTGTACATAATAACGTCTATGTAAATATTTGTGGATGAATGAACGAGTTGGAATTCAGTTTGAGGAAACCACACTATTGTAAACCCTGTTAAACAGGAAGGAAGTGGGAAGGTTTAACTCTTACTCTGCTATAACTCTGCTATAACTTGTTGTTTCATGATGTGATAAAGAAATCAGACCACCACAATTGTGGGGGATAAGTTTAGGAATTCCCCAGGCTTACACCAATGGGTTAACAAGGCATAAAGAAATACAAACCATAACATGCTCACACCTGTGTTTGGGTAAACCAGACTGGCATCCCAAGAATAGGGGGGTGCAAAGGCACCCCAAGAATAGGAAGGCACAACGGTGCCAGGAATAGGGAGGTGCAAAGGCACCCCAAAATAGAGAGGGGGTGCAGAGCCCCCAAAATAGGGAGAGGCAAAGGTCTAAAATAGGAATAGGTGCAAAGGTGCCCAATACATAGGTATATGAAATACACAAGATTAGATATTCAGGGGAAAGCACCCCCAATTTAGTACTGTAGCAGAAAAGCTGCTTTCACAGGAGGATAGGGCCAGGTTAGGTAAACTGGTGAATTGGACTATGGACTATACAGGCAAAGCAGCCCAGAGCAGAGGTGGTTAGCAAAAGAAAGGGTGCCTTGTCAACCCTCAGGTTATTCCCCCTGTCTGTCTCATCCCCTAGGCTAGCTAAGATAAATAGAGGTGCTGCCTCATGTCTGCTGTAAACAACCTTCTTCCTGACTGCCCAGTGCCCAGATTTCGTTTTGTATTAACCAAAACCTTTAACCCTGAATATCCTCAAGACCCCCTTTCCCTCCCATCCACAAGTTAATGTTCACAGATTCATCGTCCCTTTGTGCACGTCCATCGCCATGTTTGTAAGCTTTCTGATCCTAATAAAAATGGGGCAAGGACCCTTATTCGGGGCTCTTGTCTTTTTGCGGACATTAGCCATCTCTTGCTTTCAATCCTGCATCCCGCTGTTTTGCTAGACAAGAGAGAACTTTAGACCCAGAGTCTATGACACAGGATGAGTTGAATTCTGTAAAATCCCATCCCCCTTTTGCTACCATGGGAGTTCTAGACTACTGAACACTGAAGCACTGCAGCCTCTTTGCTGTGATTTTTTTAAAATTTATTATTGAGAGAGAGAGAGACCAAGAGAGTGACTAGGGGAGAGGCAGAGAGAAGGAGAGACAGAATCCCAAGCAGGCTCCATGATGTCAGCACAGAACTCAATGCAGGGCTCAATCCCATGAACTGTGAGATCATGACCTGAGCAGAGATAAAGAGTTGGACACTTAAACAACTGAGCCACCCAGGCGACCTTTAGCTGTGAATTCATGGTGAGGTTGCACACAGAAGTAGTGGTCATACGTGGAGGGGTGGGAATGATTTAAGGTTATCTTCTCATCCCCTCACCTTGTCACAAAGCTAGGGGGGCATTCCAGGCTTCCCTCCTGTGACAGCCCTGGAAGCTTCCATCCCAGCAGCCATGCATGTGGCAGGTCTTATGAAATACTTGTTGAGCGGCCATGAAGGACATGCACCTCTGCACCAGCTGGGGCCCACCTTAATGATTAAGACAAGAGTGGCCAACCTGGGTCATATTTTAGAAGAAGCCAGGCAAAGCTCATCCCTTCTACAAACCAGGGAAGTATTTAGGATGCAGGAGAAAAATATAAATATTTACAGTGGGATCATTGCTTTTTTGAATTCTTGGAGAGATCAGTTAACCAAATCAACAGCTATTTTTAAACTCCATTATTTTATAATAACCACCATTTTAAAATACACATTTCATGCCTGGCATTGGATTAGGTGCTGGGCCCATGGCAAGGAACAGGCAGGCTCCATCTGGACCCTTCCTCAAGATGTTTAGTGAGAAAGATGAGCCAATCTGGTGTGATGGGGTATTTTATGAATAATTCTCCTGTAGATATCTATTTTGTCTTATGTGGGCCTATGGGTTCTGGTCACATGCAGAGGCCAGATAAAGAATGGCTAACCATTTAAGCATTAAAACCTCAAGAATCAAACAAGTTTTTTACAGGGCTTGCTTTTTTATTTTATTTTATTTTATTTTAATTTATTTTATTTTATTTATTTTATTATTTATTTATTTATTTATTTTTTGAGAAAGAGGGAGAGAGAGAATCCCAAGAAGGCTCCACACCCAGTTTGGAGCCCAATGTAGGACTCGATCCCATGACCTTGAGACCATGACCCTTGAGCTGAAGAGAGAACGCTTAACTGACTGAACCTCCCAGGTACCCTAGGGCTTTATTTAAAATGTGTTCTATCGGGGCATCTGGGTGGCTCAGTCAGTTAAGCGTCTGACTGTTGGTTTCGGCTCAGGTCATGATCTCACGGTTCATGAGTTCAAGCCCCTTGTTTGGTTCTGCACTAGTGGTGCAGAGCCTGCTTGGGATTCTCTCTCTCCCTCTCTCTCTCACTCAAAATAAATAAGCTTAAAAAAATGTGTTCTATCGCCCTACCTTAGAAACCAGCCTATCAGGAGAAACATAACCTGTCTTTGATGATCTGGGTCAGCAATAACCTTTAGTGAATATGTTTTAACTATAAGTAGCATTCTAAGTGTGAGCACAGAGTTAAGGAAGATTGGCTGTAGATGAGTACCTAGAAAAAACAAAACAAAACAAAACAAAAGAGCACATCATCTTCTTCTGTAGTCATCTGCCTCTGCTAAAAGCACAGTGAAGGGTATGCAGATAGATGTAAGATGACCAGGGTGTTGCAACCTTACTGCTGTTTAAACAGATCCCAAGTGTACCTGGGTGGTTGAGTCGGTTAAGCATCCAACTTCGGGTCAGGTCATGATCTCGTGGTTCATGAGTTCGAGTCCCACATCAGGCTCTGTGCTATCAGCTCAGAGCCTGGAGCCTGCTTCAGATCCTGTGTCTCCCTCTGTCTCTGCCCCTCCCCCACTGGTGCTCTGTCTTTCAAAAACGAATAAATGTTAATTAAAAAAAAAAAAAAAAACAAAAAAAAAACAGATCCCCAAAGCCAGGATGCCACTTTTCCTAACCTCCAGAAAGTCACCTAATCAAAATCATGATCAATGTTCTCTCTTGGCAATGATATAATAAGCAATTTCTACATCACTACTTACAATATAGCAGTCCCTGTGGTAGAGGTCACCAAGCCTCCCTATGTGCCTTTTATTTTGGAGGTTCTTGCATTTGGGAAGCACCCATGTAACTGGGTTCTGTCCAGCTACATATGGGTGGAAAGCAATGTATTCCACCCTCCAACATGTCGTTTAAAACCACCCCCTGCCATCCCCGGCCCCCTCTCCCCTTTTGCAATGACCCTGTAAACTGTGCCTTCCAGATGACATGCTACAAGGTGGGAACAGGCTGGTTCCCTGCGTCACCACCTGGAGGAGAACCACCAGACCCACACTGGCTAGACATTTATTTTTGTGGTAAGGTCCTGAACGTTGGAGGTTTATTGGCTCATCTCTCATTAGAAATGCAACCATCTAACCAAGTTGCAGCCACTCTTCCCTCTCTATCAGGAGCAAATGTAAAATAAAATGAACAAAGGCCCTGCCCTATTCAGGACCCCTATTATCATCCTTATTGCATGGGCAGGTCATGAGAACATGTCAATCAAAGCGAAGTCTGAAGTGCATAACTCGATACTCTCCTTTGTGGCGGGGGCTGTTCTTATCCCCACTTCACATGCAAAGAAACTGAGGCTCCGAGAAGTTAGTTAATTAATTTGCCTAGAGATCCCCAGCTGTTAACTGGAGGTACCACAACTCTAGAACACATGCTTAGTCACCACACCAAACTGTCTTTCCCACTGGCCTTTGGTTTCAGCACCTGCCACCCCCTGGAGCACTGCAAACCTCACCTAACAGCACATTGATTCGTGGTGGCCTCGTGGTGACAGCTCTCATTCACACTGGGTCTGCTCTGCTGTACGAGGGAGCACATGCAGAGCTCTGAGCACGGCAGGACATGTGACATCCCAGCAGAGAATGAAGCAGCATCTCCCCTTGTGAGAGTATTTTCAGGGAGGCAATGCTTCTTCAAAGCCACGAATTGATGACCATTATGGGAAGCAGTCTCCGCCAGAGCCCTAGGTTAGGCCTGCGTCTGGGCTATTTTAATGCTTTCTTTTTAACAGAATTCTAGGCATAGGTAGCTTTAAAGTGATGTAGCCACCCTGCGTGATGGATGACATTTCTCAAGAAACATCTTTCCTATTAACAATTCATACTCTGAATCACATTATACTTGGGCCCAGAGAATCAATCAATGAGCTTTGGTGTTTTGTCCTTTTGTTTTTGTATGTTTCTAAATTGTTCAAATTGTATACAAGTGGCTATTACCTTTATAATCAGAAACAAAAGGTGTTATCTACTAATGATACAATTACTAATACAGAAGCCATAACATTGCCTCTTTAGGACAAACACCCTGGCTTCCACAGTGGGCTGGTTTTGTTATGCTTTAGCAGACTTCAGATTTGGTGCATTCTTTCCCTAGAGGTACCAATAAAAAACTAAATCAATCGCATTCACTTGAGTTCTGTCCAAAATTCACTTTTGAGAGTGTGGTGTCGCTGGATTATCTCGCCAGTGAAGACTTTATTTTAGAAAATCTCTAAATGTTTGGGTATGTAAAAATACTCATATTTCTCATGTTTGGGTCTAAGAACACTTCTCTGAGGCTCCCTGCTTGGCTACAGTTCTGACAAGTGTGGCCCACAATGAATGGTTTTCATCCTGGGAGGAAACATGGGTCCTGGAATTTGGGATTACATTCCTTACTCAAATCCTGGCTTCCAAGTCTTTTAATCCTGGGATCCTGAGCAAGTTAATTATACCGGTCTGAGGTTCAGTTCTACTGACCCATGAACTGTGGGCCAGGCTGTACTCAGAAACAAATCTGAAAAAACAAACTGGGAGTTTCCTTGAACACTGCTCTTCAGCATCTGATTTTGCGGACTGTTTTCTTTTTTCAAATCTATCACAATCCTTCACAGTATAATAAGAAAAGCCCTTAAATGCATGCCTGGTAATACTCTGTGTGTGGTAACACTCAATAAAGATTAACTCTTGTTACTATTATTATTACTATCACTATTATTGTTATTTCTATCTGCACTTTGGATGCCTGACACACAGGATGCGGCATTTGTTGAGTAGGGCTGAGTGAATTTCAGTGAGAATTAAGCCAGAAATAAGACTCTCCCATCCTTGCTATAATGTCCTCCTGGGCAAGACACTGTTTCTCTAGACCTGGAATTGCAAAAAAAAAAAAAAAAAAAAAAGTCACCAGGTCTCCTTTTACAGCTTGGCTGTGATCCAAGTGGAGGGATCCTCCAAAATATTCCCATTAGCACCCTCACCTGATCAGCTGCATGGCATGGTTTTCTCTTTTAAGTTACTTATAATTTTCTTTTGGCTGTTTCTACCTTCTGACTTTGTAATTTTCCCCCAATCCAAGATCCAGATTCTCCACTGCTGATCTTTGGCTGTGAAGAGAGGAGAAGGGAAACCCCTAGGGTCACAGAAAAGTCAGGAGGCCTGAGACACAATCCCAGACACGAACAGGCAATGCCTGTGGCTTCTCTGAGCCTCAGTTTCCCTTGCATCTCAAGGGGTTCTCTGAGGTCCCAGCTCTCTGAATAGATGCCCTTCCTCTAAATGTCCACAGCACACACACTGCATTGCTTGGCGTGGCCCAAGCACTGGCCTCCAGGCTGGGTATTTCCTGGGTCTCTGGTCTCCTGCCCAGCATCTGCCACGTTTGGGATTTGTCCTGGAAAGTCCCTGATGAGCTTTACAATCTGCTGCTCCTGTATGCAATCCTGGTTCTGGCACCACTTACTAATTTTGCAACTTTGGATAAGTTCACTTAACTTTTCAGAGCCTTAGTTTACCTATCTACAAAATGGAGACCATGGCACTTAATTCACAAAACTGTACAGGGACCCCAAATGGAATAAAATGGATGAAGTTCTCAACACAGTGGGAACTTACATTTTCATGTTATTCTAATCAGAAAAGCTCTATTCAACTTAATTAGACAGTTTTAAAAAGCATATCACTCTTGGGCATAAAAAGAAACACATAGAAAGAAACATATAAGCCAAGTTAATTGTTTAATGTCTTTAAAAAACTTCCTCACATTCAGAATCCAACCCTTCTGGAGCATTCTCATACTGGGAGTGGTTTATGGCCAGGTTTTATTCATATGAAATCATCCTCTGTGACATCAAGAGAAAAAAGAGCATAAATGAAGGGGGTTTTTCTTAACTTAAATTTTTACTTGTTTAATTTAAAAAAATTAGAAAATCATCAGTTTAAAAGTAGAGCAGCTAACACACTGGGGGCAACAAATGTCTAAAAATAACTCAGTCATAAAAGTACAAGTATACTATACAGTATCACGTATCTCAGAATAAATAAAAACACAAAATGTATTTCCTTCTACATCAGACTGATTTCTCCTCAGAAAGAAAACAAAAGGCAACTAATGATCTGAGGTTAAAGTCAAACATACTGTTATTCACCTCAGCAACATCTAAATAAATGACCCACACAGCACAGTGTCAGCACATAGGTAACAGCCCCAAAATGTTATGTGTGCTAGTTACAAGATCTTGGATACATACTTTTAACTTTTCTAGGACTCCCCTTGTGGAAAGGTAGGTGGTAGGATTCAATGAGGTGTAGGATGTTTCTATCTAAAGCTCTTTGTCTATATAGACGCTCATGCAACTTTAATCCACCATCTTGTTTGGTCACTGAATGCTGTCCCTTTTTTATAGCACCTGGCACTGAAGCACATTCATGTAGACATTTTGTAAATTTATAAACGCCCAGAGGTAATACCCTTTGCATTTCTGAAATTAATCTCTTCTATATCAGGAGACTTTATATTTCTTCCCCAATAAATGAAAATATATTCAGGTAGATCCCATATCAGAGACATGATTTTTTTTCTATTGTAAATATAGCTTCTGTAGCATTATTTGCCTTTCTGAGAATTTCATTAGATTCGGAGGAAAATCACACCTTGTAGAACTGGATTGTAGCACATGTTGATTGTAATTGTAGGTCTCAAGTCTCCCAACATCCAATTAAGGTTTTGTTTCTAAAAGAGTGAGGTTTTACTTTAAATAAAAGCAAAATAAAAGCCCAAGGATGTCACAAAATAGACTGTACTCCACCTGAACTCACATGGAATGAAAACTGCACCAAAGAAATGAAAGATTTTACATGACCAGGGAAATCCTCCTTATGGTAAAGAAGGTCAGTTCTCAGTCAGAAACTAATAAAGTTAGAGAAGAATATTGGTGAATGTTTCTGCTGTGAGTGAAGACAGCTCCAGTTTACTTGAGGATTTGGTTTTAAACAGTCATTTCCTGGAACCTCTAGGCTATGTGGGGTCAGATCGAATCAACAATTTATAAAAGCCTTGGGACTTCCTGATTTCAAAACTTACTACAAAGCTACAGTAATCAAAACAGTGTCATACATTTGTCTGTCCTTTATAGACCCTCAAATAGAATAAAAAGCCCAGAAATGAACCCATGCATAAACAGTGAAATGATTTTCAACAAGTGTGCCAAGGCTATTCAATGGGCAAAGGATAGTCTTTTCAACAAATGGTGTTAGGAAAACTGGATATCACATGCAAAAGAATGAGGTTGGTGCTTACCTTACACCATATAACAAAAATTAATTCCAAGTGGATCAAAGACCTAAGCATAAGAGCTAGAATCACAAAACTCTTCAAAGAAAATACAAGTTGGATCTAGCAGTGAGTTCTTGGATATAACACCAAAAGCACAGGCAACAAAAGAAAAAAAAATAATAAATTGGACTACATTAAAATTAAAAACATCTGTGCCTCAAAGGACACAAGCCATAGAGTGAAAAGGCAACCCAGAGAATGGAGAAAATATTTGCAAATCATATATCTGATAAAGGATTAATATCCAAAATACAGAGAGAATGCCTACAGCCCAACAACAAAAACAAACAACTGGATTTAAAAATGGGCAAAGAACTTGAATAAATATTTCTCCAAAGAAGATACACAAATGGCCAACACACAGATGAAAAGATGCTCAACATCACTAATCACTAAGGAAATTCAAATCAAAACCACAATGAGACACCACGTCACATCCATTAGGATGACTCCTATTAAAAAACCAAAGTGGCATGCTAGGGTGGCTCAGTCAGCTATGTGTCTGACTTCAGGTCAGGTCATGATCTCATGGTTCATGGGATCGAGCCCCACATCAGACTCTGTACTGACAGCATGGAGCCTGCTTGCAATTCTCTCTCACCCTCTTTCTCTGCCCCTCCTCTGCTCACTCTCTCCTCAAAATAAAATAAGTAAATAAAAACCAAAATAACGAGTGTTAGTGAGGACATGAAGAAAACTGAAACCCTTGTAAACTGTTGGTAGAAATGTAAAATTATGCAAGCTGCTGTGGAAAATCGCATGGCAGTCCTCCAAAAGATTAAAAACAGAATCACCATATGACCCAATAATTCCACTTCTGGGTATGCTCTCCAAAGAAGTGAAAACCACATCTCAAAAAGGTATTTGAATACTTAGGGTCACAGCAACATCATTTACAACAGCTGAAAGGTGAAAGCACCCCAAGTGCCCATCAATGGATGAATGGATAAATAAAATGTGGCAGACACAGATATAGATATAGATATAGATATAGATATAGATATAGATATAGACATATAGATATATTGGAATATTATACAGCCTTAAAAAGGATGGACATTTTAACACCCACTACAATATGGCTGAATCCTAAGGACATTATGCTAAGTGAAATAAGCCAGTCACAATGAGACAAATACTTTATGATTCCACTTAGATGAGGAACTTAGAGTAATCTAATTCATAGAGACAGAAAGTGGGATGGTGGTTTCAAGGAGCTGGGAGAGGAGGTGGAGAATTAAGTTTAAGGAGTACAGAGTTTCAGTTTTAGAAGGTGAAGAGAGTTCTATGGATGGATGGTGGTGATGGTTGTAAAGCAATTTGAATGTTCTTTTTTTTTAAAGATCCTTTTTTTTTTTTTTTTTTTTTTTAAGTAATGTCTACATCCAACGTGGGGCTTGAATTCACACCCTGAGATCAAGAGTCGCATGCTCCACAGACTAAGTCAGCCAGGTGCCCCAGCAGTATGAATGTTAATGCCACTGAACCATACACTCAAAAGTGGTTAAGATGGTAAATTTTGTTATATTTTACCACTATTAAAAATAATAAAAAAAGAAAAAAACTTTAACCAATCTTTTATTTGAAATTCTTTGTTAATAAAAGATGAGGATATGGTAGTCCACTAGCAATAGGACTTTACAAATAGGGGCATCTGGGGGGCTCAGTCAGTTGAGCCTCTGACTCTTGATTTTGGCTCAGGTCATGATCCCAGGGTAATGGGACCGAGCCCTGCATCAGGCTCTGCACTGAGCATGGAGCCTGCTTAAGATTCTCTTCCTCTCTCCCTCTACCAGTCTCCCCCACTCCTGCACGTGCATGCGTGCGCTCTCTCTAAAACAAAATTTATAAATAAAAGATTGCAGGGGGACATTCCCTTCCTGACCTTCCCCTAACACCTCTGTCTTCTTCCCACACCCCTTTTCCTATGTCACCAATTAACTGCAAAGAAATTACTGGTAGAATTTAGGATGCAGAAAGGAAGAGACTTGAGAATGCCTGGT
Source organism: Puma concolor (assembly GCF_028749965.1). Taxonomy (NCBI): domain Eukaryota; kingdom Metazoa; phylum Chordata; class Mammalia; order Carnivora; family Felidae; genus Puma; species Puma concolor. The sequence continues at coordinate 96,480,837 of NC_141669.1, forward strand.
AAAGTCTGCAATGAAATATAAACATCACAGAAATACTTACTACTTAGTATTTCTATTTTAGAGGGAAACTGTAAAGCCAGATTTCCCAAGTATTTCTCTACAGCTGGGGCAGGAGCAGAGCTGGAGGCTTGGAGAACATGCGGAAGATGGGCTCCTGTGCACAGAGCTCCACACTCACCCAAACAATGGTGGGTCACGTGATACAGTTGCTGTATCTGATAGATGGCTGACTTGTCTAACAAAGTGCCACAAACTGAGTGGCTTGGAACAACAGAAATCAGTTGCCTCATAGTTCCGGAGGCCAGAAGTGGAAAGCTAGGTGTCTGTAGGGCCAAGCTCCCTCTGAAGGCGCCAGGGAAGGAACTGTTCCTTCTTTGCCTTTCCCAGCTTCTGGTGGCCACGGGCACTGTTTGGCCTGCAGACCTAGGATTCCAGTCTATGATCCTCACAGGGCCTTCCCCCAATCTGTTTTCAGGTCACCTTCCCTACCTGCATGTCTCTGTCCAGATTCCCCCCCCCCATTTTTAATGTTTATTTATTTTTCAGAGACAGAGAGAGACAGAGCATGAGCAGGGGAGAGGCAGAGAGAGGAGACACAGAATCTGAAACAGGCTCTAGGCTTTGAGCTGTCAGCACAGAGCCTAATGTGGGGCTCGAACCCATGAACCATGAGATCATGACCTGAGCTGAAGTCAGATGCTTAACCGACCAAGCCACCCAGGTGCCCCCAGATTACCCCTTTTTATAAGAACAGCAGTCATCGGATGAGAGACCCCCCCTCATGACTTCATCCTCTTGACTGAATCTGCACAGACCCCATTTCCAAATATGGGCACATCTGCAGTACTGGGGATTAGGACTCCCATAGGTCTTTTCGGTGGGGTGGGAGGGGGGCATCATTCAACCCATAACAGGGTGTAAAGAGACTGATCACGTATCCGGGAATTGTGACCAAGGCACACAATCAGAATGGGCATGTTCAGCAGTAAATCGTTAAGTGCACGGCCAGAGTGCCTGACAGGAATGTCCTGTCTCCTGCTCTGTTGTGCCAGGGCACGGAGCCCTGAGCACCCTCTCAGAAGTGGGTGAATGCCAAGCATGCTCGCTGACGGCTTAAAGACATAGGCAGGCAGAGTGGGTGGTTCCTGACCATTGATTTGGAGAAGCTCTGTCCATTCAGCCTCTTCAGCTGGTTTCAGTGACCTCCTGTTGGCCCTGGGAGGTGCTGGGGCCTCTGGAGGGGTGGGTGATAAGTGAACCACAGCTTTGCCCCCTGCTGGCCTGGGGTGTGCTAGAGGCCAGAGGACAGTATTTGGGAGATGAGTAATAGAACCTCAAAATTCCTAATGTTACCATGATTGTGATCACAGTCACTGTGAAAAATAACGTCATGGAGCGGGTAAAAATAAAATGATTTTCTGGAGGCATTTTTAATTCCTTCACATGCCACAGAGGCAGAAGACAAGGTGGGAATCACAACTCTTCTTGACTGAATATTCCTCTCCCATCTTCTGCAATCCGTGGCTCTAGATGCCTCACTTCTTCTCTAGTTGCAAAAATACTGCTTTTATCACTTGCTGCTCCAAGAAAAATACAATGTGCCCAGCCCACATTCCTATCTGACTTCCTTTGGAAACAGAAGTCAGGGCTGGTTCCGCAGAGCGCCGTGTGGTGCCCTATGGCCCTGTCCTCTCAAGGGACCCCCAGGCTCCCCTTCCTGCTTCGGTGAACTGTGCTGGGTGCTGGGCTCAGGAAGGGAGAACTGACACTTGAGTTGGCTTAGATGCATTATGGAACCTGAGTTCAGGAACTCAAGCTTTGTCTTTACCAATTCTCTGTGAAAAAACAGAGGGAACCTGTGAAGGTCTCCAAACCCTGCCTGTGTGTGAGAGGAGTTATTCCACAGACAGAACCTAGGGTTAGAACGAAGGAACCCCCAAGGTCATGGAGACTGGTGCTTGCTGTTCAGCAGAAAGCAAGGGCATGACTGTGAGTTTTACATAAAGCTAAATTTCTTCCTTTTTAATTATATTCATTATTATAGAATATATTTTATTAGTTTATTTTTACCCACCCCGTGACATTATTTTTTACAGTCACTATGATCATAATCACCGTATCATTAGGAATTTTGTGTGCATTTGCTCACAATTCCTATGTGACCCTTTTATCTAAAAGGGGAAATCTAGACAGAGACATGTGGGTGGGGAAAGCGACCTGAAGACATGTAGGGGGAAGGCCCTGTGAGGATCAGAGACTGGAATCCTAGGTCTACAGGCCAAGCAATGCCCGAGGCCACCAGTAGCTAGGAGAGGCAAGGAAGGAACAGTTTCTTCCCTGGTGCCTTCAGAGGGAGCTTGGCCCTGCAGACACCTAGCTTTCCACTTCTGGCCTCCAGAACTATGAGGCAATTAATTTCTGTTGTTCCAAGCCACTCAGTTTGTGGCACTTTGTTAGGGCAGCCCTAGGAAACTAATACACCTTCATATTTCTGCATGGGGATACCTAGAAAGATATCATAGGGTAGCTGCTAAGAGCTTAGATCCTGGTATTTGATAGACCTGGTTTGAACTGTGGCTCTTCCACTTCATGCTTTGTGACCACAGATTAGTTACTTAACCTGTCTGTGCCTCAGTTTCTACAATATGAAGAAAAGAGGAAAAATTAGAATATTTCATGGATACCAGGGTATGATGCATGAGGTGATCACCTCACAGGCTTGTTAAGATTCTGATAGGAGGTCAGCAAGTGTGAACTGAGCACAGGGCTGCCACATGGGGGGCACTTGGTACCCTCAGCTGATGTGATTATTAATGGGGACGTTGGACCCCTGTCAGTGGAAGCTTATGACTCATGCAACATGAGCTCTGCATGGCTCCAGGGCTGGCTCTAAGGTGCATGACCCATGTAGCCACACGGGCCCTGCGTTCACAAGAGCTCCACCCTTAGTTTAATGCTCTGCTGACACCACCTTGAAATTATTAATAATTTTTTTTGAGAGAGAGAGAGAGAGAGAGAGAGAGAGCGCGTGCATGTGAGCAGGGGAGGGGCAGAGAGAGACAGGGAGAGGGAGAGAGAATCCCAAGCAGGCTCCACACCACCAGCACAGAGCCTGATGCAGGGCTCGATCCCATGAACAGAACAGAAAGATCATGACTTGAGCTGAAACCAAGAGTCAGATGCTCAACCGACTGAGACACCCTAGCACCCCATTATTAATTTTTAAACAAGGGGCTCCCATTTTCATTTGCACTGAGCCCACAAATTATGTAGCTGGTCCTGACTTGCTCCACCAGCCATGCACATGGGCTGAAAAATCTATCTGTCACCAGAATTTGCAAGAGCAATTTCTCTTCAGAATTTAAGGGACTCTCAGGAGTCTAGCTTCTTTACTAGCTTCAGAGCATTACTGTCCCCCAGTGCCATCCGTCAGACGTGGGTTGCATTTAAATTTTCAAATTTGTCTCAGACTTAATTTGAATACAACAGGTACTTAAAAAAAAAAAAAAAAAAGCTCCCTTGAAGAATTTTTCCCGGGGTTTGGAGAAAAGGATAAAGAGGAAGGACTTTCATAGCCCATTTCCATCCTGATTCTTCGGCGTGCACCCTGGGGCCTTGCATGGTGTACCTGAGTATGAAACGTGTCCCACTGGCACTTGTAAAGGCTCCCTCAGAACAAGGAACACTTTTATTTTTAGCCCAAAGGGAGATTTTGGCCTCTTTAGCCAAGCTGCCCCAGCCTTCAGGCATCTCTCTCCTTAAATGTTGCATTCAACAAATATTTATTAATAAGTATTTATATGCCAGTGCTACTCCAGGTATTGGGGAGGCAACATGGAACAAAACAGACAAAATCTGAATTTCCTCATTTATATCAGGCAAAAATAAAAGCTTGATGAAAAATAAGGCAGGGAATGTAGATGCAGTGGGTCAGGAGGGTGGGACTGAGGTTTGCTATTTTATAGGGGGTGGTCATGACCAGCTTCTCTCAGGACATTTCGGGGGAGACCAGAAGGAAAGGAAGGGAGGGTCATGTGGGTATGTGGAAGGAGCTTTCCAAGCCAAGGAAGAGCCAGTGTGGAGGCACAGGAGGGTTTAGGCCTATTTACTAAAGCAAGGATACTGGTGTGGCTGGACCGGTGAGAGGCAGACAGGTGAGTGTGGTAAGGAGAGCCCCTGGCTCAGGGGGACTGGCAGGTTGTGAAGAAAACTGTGGATTTTACTCTGAATGAGATGGAAATTGGAGGGAAAGGAAATGTCCTGATGGCTGTGAACTTGCTAACAAAACATGGACAGGAGGCAAGAACAAAGCAAGAGATCAGTTAGGTGGACACTGCAAGACTCCAGGTGGGAGATGACAGGGACCTGGAGGTGGCAGGAGTGGGATGGTGAGAGGTGGTCAGATAGGCATCTATTTTGAAGGCAGGACTGACAGCACTGCCGATGGTCTGGATGTGAGGTGTTGGCGGGGGGTTGAGGCAGTCCAAGGTGCTGAGCATGAACACCTGGAAGAATAGTGCCATTTCCTGATGGGGACACGATGGAGAGCAGGACAAGGAACCTGTCTGAGACATGTTCAGTTTGTGATTGCTATGAGACCACCAAGTAGAGATATCAAGAAGGCCACTGGATATGCAGCAGAGGCTGCCATTCGGGGAGACCTTCTGCACACAGCAGGTACTTAAAGCAGTGGGACTGGATGAGGTCACCTAGCACAGGTATCAGTAGGGAAGAGAAGAGGCCTAGGGACAGAGTCAGGCACTATGATGTTTAGGGATCGAGGAAATGAGAAGAGGCTAGCAAAGGAGGCCAAGAAGGAGACCCCAATGAAATAGGAGAAGCAAGAGAAGATGTGGTCTTCATAGTCAAGTATTTGTAAGAAGGAAGGACAGGTACCTGTGTCAAATGCTGCTGGAAAATCGAAGGAGATGGGGAAGAAAAATTGATCATTGGATCTGCCAACATGGAGGTCATGGGGGACCTTGACAAGATCAGTTCAGTGGGCAATGTCTTGACGGAGTGAATGTAGGAAAGAATGCAAGGCCCTATTGTAGGGCCAAGTTGTGGAGGCAGGAGCTGGTAGTGGATGTGGGATGAAGGTAGGTTCTCCAAAGATGGGCAGAATGCTTGTGCCTGGATGGAAATCACCCAAGACAGGGGAAGGGGGAGACTTGGTGATCCAGGACAGAGAGGGGGTGATTGCTGTGTCATAGATTCTAAGTCTAAAGTTCTCTTTTGGCCAGCAAAAGAGCGGATTCAGGATTGAAAGCAAGAGATGGTTAATGTCCAGGAAAAGACAAGAGCCCCGAGTAAGGGTCCTTGCCCCATATTTATTCAGATCAGAAGGCTTACAAATGTGATGGGCATGTACAAAGAGACAAAGAAACTAGGAACATTAACTTGGGGACATGAAGGAAAAGGGGGATTTTGAAGATATAAAACAAAATCCTGGTGCCAGGCAGATGGGTAGATGCTTGTCAATGGCAGACAGGAGGCGCCATGCCTGTTTATCTTTGCTAGCCTAGGGGATAAGACAGAGAGAGGGAATAACTTCAGGGTTAATAAGGCACCTTTTCTTTTGTTAACCATTTCCACTCTGGGCAGTCCATAGTCCAATTCACCAGTTTACCTAGCCTGGCCCTATCCTTCTGTGAAAACAGCTTTTCTGCTGTAGTACTAAATTGGGGGTGCTTCCCCCCTGAATATCTAATCTTGTTTATTTCACATACCTATGTATTGGGCACCTTTGCGCCTGTTCCTACTTTAGGCCTTTGCCTCTCCCTCTCTATTCTGGGGGTTCTGTATGCCCTCTCTACTTGGGGGTGCCTTTCACCTCCCTATTCCTGGCACCTTTGTGCCTCCTTATTCTTGGGGTGCCAATCTGGTTTACCCAAACTTGGGTGTAAGCATTTTATGACTTTGCATTTCTTTATGCCTTGTTAACCCATTGGTGTAAGCCTGGAGAATTCCTAAGCTTATCCCCCACCCTGCTGGAGTAATGTCCTTGAGAATGTGAGAGAAGTTGAAATCTACTGTACAAGCAGGGGGTGGACCCCCTAGAGGAGCACAAATGTTTTATGCTTTGTGGCAGAGGTGGGGTAGCGCATGTGGGCACAGGTACAGGTCTGGTGGCAGTTTTAAGCTGGGAGTGATGGAAGTTCTGATTAGTTCTAGTTTCTCAGTGAAATAAGAAGTAAAATCATCAACTGAGAGTGAGGAGGGTGTGGGAGGTTTGAGAAGGGAGGAATCCGAGTGAAATAATAATCCAAGACATATTTTTTTCAAAACCTATTAATAGGTTGTGAAATTGATTTTGAAGGTTGCCCTTGGCACATTTTAAGTAAATGAAACAGGACAGGATCAGAGAAAAAGGGAAACATCACAGTGTTAGTTCCCCAATCTTTATTTCACTCCTGTATATATGGATGTGATTTTTTTTTATTTTTAAGTTTGTCAAAGACTGATCAGAGCAAGAGAATGGATGAGTTAATAAAAATGGAGCACCCACATCCACATCCACCTGCCTGGTGCAGGCACAGACTAGGGAAGGTGTGGCTCAGGGTTGAGTTTAGTCATGGGAGTCACTTGAGAGAGGCAGGCAAGACAGTTATGCAAAGGAAGGGTTCTACTCCCAAACCATGGGATCCCCACTGGAAAGGAGGCAGATGTAGACATGAGGCAGAGGGACAGTGACCAGGGTGCATGGTTGGTGAATTGTAGAGCATGGTAGTGGCTGAGCCAAAGCAACTCTACAAGAAAAACAAGATTTCCTAATTCCTCCTCAAGACTGAGGGCAAGGCAAATTGTGTTCCTTCACCAATGTTCATTTGCAGAGGTTTTCTGTTGAATGGCTTATCATAAAATGCTTTATCAGTCAGAGAGCACTCTCCTTGTGTCTGTGTTGGGCTTTGGTATGGTGTGTAAAATATCTGAGGTCAAATGGTATCATATTTTGGTCACTTTTCCCAGCATTCACCAAAAGGAAATTTCTCTCAAAGGCAGTTTTGTTGAATTAAATAATACTTCACCATCCCATTGTAAGGTACTTTCAGTTCTATCAACCTTCAACAACTATTCTGCTATGTTCATCAGTTATTATTTCTATTTCTAGAATGATATTTATTTTAGAAAAGCATCATAATTCTTAAGAGCTATGAAGTCTTATGTGTTTTGGTTATGTTTTCTTTTCTTTCTTTCTCTTTCTCTTTCTCTCTCTCTCTCTCTCTCTCTCCCTTCCTTTCTTTCTTTCTTTCTTTCTTTCTTTCTTTCTTTCTTTCTTTCTTTCTTTCTTTCTTTCTTTCTTTCTTTCTTTCAAGAGAGGCAGAGGGAAAGGGAGAGACAGAATCCCAAGCAGGCTCCACACCCAGAACACAGCCTAATTCAGGGCTTGATCTCACAGCCATGAGATCATAACCTAAGCCAAAACCAAGAGTCAGATGCTCAACCGACTGAGCCACTCAGGCACTCCTGAAGCCTTGGTTCTTACACCAGACCCCTTTCCTCTCTGGAAGAATTGAATATAGCTTTCCCTAAAAGCCTTTCACACCTTCACTATATAGTCTTTCATGGGATGTGTTAAGAATCCCTCCATACTGGGGCACCTGGGTGGCTCAGTCGGTTGTGTCCAACTTCGGCTCAGGTCATGATCTCACAGTTTGTGAGTTCGAGTCCCGCGTCGGGCTCTGTGCAGACAGCTCAGAGCCTGGAGCCTGCTTCAGATTCTGTGTCTCCTCCTCTCTCTGCCCCTCCCATGCTCATGCTCTGTCTCTCTGTCTCTCAATAATAAACAAATGTTAAGAAAAAAAAAACTTAAAAAAAAAAAAAAAAGAATCCCTCCATACTAAAGATGAACTAAAAGCCACAAGTTTAAATGGATTCATGGTAAAAGAGCCACTACAATGTTACACTTTTGTGCCATTCATTTTCTTTCCTTCTTATAGCTGATCATATTTTTCCTCTTGCAATTACAATTTTAATGGTTTCTTGATGCTTACACTAAATGAAAAATGTCTTAGAGAAACTAAAAGAGGGACACCTGGGTGGCTCAGTCAGTTAAGATCTCTTGCCCCAGTCGGGCTCTGCACTGGGTGTGGAGCCTGCTTGGGATTTTCTCTGTTCATCTCTCTCTACCTTCTCCACTCAAGCTCTCTCTCTCTCAAACTAAATAAATACACTTAAAAAAAATAAAAAACCAAAAGAGTTTGATTTCTACCTCATATCAGTCATCCAAATCAGACTTTGTCAAGGTATCTCTCTTGAGATCCTGAAACACAATGCTTAAAATCTCATCAAATTCCACATGGTCCTGCCTATTATTCTGATTTCTCTGTCTCAACCATTATTCCAGGTGTTGTATGCTCAGAAGAGCAGATGCATAGAGTTCTTACTGGTGGGACATCACTGGTGGGATCCACATGTTAGATTGCAACCCCCTGGTAACAGCTTACTCCCTCCGTGAGGCTGCCTGTGATTGGCTAGTTTAAAACAAATCACATATCCCACCATCTTGTGCTTCCATTGGGGGGGCCCTGCACCCACCAGAAACAGGAGGAGGGGATGTTGGTGGTTATGGGGCAGAAATGATGGAGGCAAGAGGTGCATATGCTCTCAGATGCTTCTATGTATTTATAGAGGAAGAATTTGACAAATGACTGGCCTGGACAGTCAGGGGTATAGACTGCCATTACCTGACATGATTAAGAAATTCTCCTTCAGATGTTCAAATGTTCTCTTGTCTCCTCGACCCATGGTTCTCAGTGTCCTCCATTCTACACCTCATCAGTCTTCAAGGAACCAAGAGCCAATGATCGATTATAGAAACAAAGAGCTAACTATGTCCAAGAAGGACATTTACACAGTTACAAGCATCCTGTGATTACCATGAATGCTTCCAATAAGGTCTGAAGGCATAAATGTCTGCGGTAAAACTGTGGGAAATAACACTGCTGGGAAACATCTGGGATGGTCTTTGGGGGGCCAGGGTGACTGCTCACAGGCATGAAGGCATAACCCTCCTGGCAGAGGGTTAGTGAGGAACTCTTGATCCTCATCCATCACAAGAAATGAAGGGGGGCTAATTCTTCCTGACTGTCTGCCCTGCCGGCTTCTGTGAGGCTGAGAACAAGCATTCCCCAGACCCAGGCAGATGCTGCCAGTGGTCTGCCCATCTCCCCTCAGACTCCTCTACCATTTTCCTGGCCTAGGCCAGCACCTGTCTCTGTGGGAGGAGGGCTTCAGGCTGACAGCACCTGCTGTGCCTGCACGCAGAGACAGCAGAAGTGCTGGGGGCGGCCCTTGGCCAAAAGCGGACCCACGCAGGGGGAGAACTACTCCAGTCGGCTGGCCTCTGTTCTAGCCACTCTGGTGGGCCCTAGCCAGTCTCCAGAACTTTCCTGTGAAGACCTCCCCTTATTTCCTGGTAGACAAAGGAGGATGAGATTCTCCTTAAATCAGAAATAAGGCACAATCCCCCACAGAGCCTGAGCATGGCTTTGTGACAGGACTGTGCTGCTAGGGCAGTGGATGATAGGTTTCCCTCCCAGACTCTCCCCATCTCTCCAGTCTGATCTTTAGGACATGACACTGTCCTCCACAGGTCCCATACACTGATTCTCATTCTTTGCACCTGACATTCCTCTATCTGAAACCCAATGATTACTAGTCGTCCACCAAATAATCCACCTTTCAGAGCTAATCCCTTCCACTGTGAATCCTTTTCTGATGCCTGGGACAAGATAAAGTGCCCCTTCTATATGCAACCAATGGCACGCTTGAATAGAAAGAGGTCACTGTGCCCTGTCCTCACCCCTGCTCTTTGATATGACCCCACCCCTAGTAGGTACCAGAGTCCTGTGAAAATCCAGTATAAGAGAAGGGGCTGGCTCAAGCCAACATTACAATGTAGACTATCTATATCCTTTACAATACATTATGGCCTAAGGTCACCCTGTACACTGTTTAGGGAAAGACATTAGCTAAAAAATTAGGCATAATTGGGGTATGAGACAGGCCCATGGGAAAACTATGTGTAATGCCAAGTATGTGTTAAGTATGTGTCAGGACAGGAATGCAGAGAGCATGGGTAGGAGGCCCCAAGGACAGATGGCCAGGAAAAGGGAGGGACAGGTTGCTGTGGAATATGACTGCCACTTCATACATCAGACCTCACCCTACCAAGGGGTAGAAGCTTTGAGAAAAGAACCCTACATGGATATCTTCATCAACCTGGGTGGGGGGGCCTTCCTGTCTGCTCATCTCGTTGGCCCCTCCCTCTCCTCCTCCCTCCCTCCTTTTCTGAGAAGCCACTAAACTGTTGGGGGTGGAGTCTCCTTCCTTCAGGGTGTTGATCCAGAGAAGCCTCTGAAATACACCCCCACCACCCCTGTGTTTGATTAATAAAGAGAAGGCCTAATAAAAAAGAAAACATCTTTAAAAAGACAGGGCCTCTGTCTTAGTTCCCATTCAGATCCCTAAACTGCCAGGGGGAAAAACTGCATGGGAAAATAATAAAGCACTTTAATTAGGAGTTTTTGGGTTCAAATTCAGCACATGTCTGTCTCCGGAATCAAGCACTGACCACACTGCCCTGTCCTCAGCAGCATCTGTAAGCACACCCTGCTAAGCTGGGGGGCCCGAAGGACCAGCAATTACACAGACACACCTGCATCTGCACCAGTCAGATCTCAGATCTCAGATCTCAAAGGAACTCTGAAGTCCCTGAAGTCAGCCAGGATTCCACACCTCTCAGCAGCACAGAAACCAGACACCAGAGTGGCCTGAATATGCATAACCAAGGCCTGCGGGTTGCATTCAGTTTGTAATTTACTAGAGGAAGATCAAAAATTTTCATCAAGTCTTAATGTATCAGTGTCCCAGCTTAATGCAATTCCAGACAAACCCCACAGAATGAAATTTGACTGGAAGAATTAATAGCATAACGAAAAGAATTTGGAAAAAAAAAAAAAAGAAAGATGAAAGTATGGCAGATGGAGTAGGACTTTCCTGCCAAACAGTACAGATTACAGAGCTGGGGAGAGGTTGATCCATTCACCAAACAATGCTCGGTAAAGTAAGAGTTAAGCGGATTCTCTTTAAATCTGTAAAATGGACACCATCAAAGTTAGAAGGAAACATAAATGGTTAGTTGTTTGAGGATGCAGAAGGGCTTCCCAGGCACAAGAACCGTTAAGGAAATCCAAAGGAAAAGTACAAGCATTTGATTCTACAAAACGCTGAAGTGTTTGTAGGACAAAAAAAAAGTCATGAACACTCAGCACTTAGACAAGAAAAGTCTGGATAGTGAGATGAGGGGTATTGTTTGGATGCCACCTCACTCTGGCGCCATGTATCCAAGTGACAAACCCCGTGCCTTCCAAGACACAGCTGCTGGTTTCAGCCCTGCCTGTCGGTGTGGGATCTTGGCTCATTTCTGGGGACTCAAAAGTTCCTGTGCAACCCGACCCATGAAGGTGCCTTTTGCTTACCACAAAGAAGAGATATTTGTCTTGATTCATTTTTTTAAATATTTATTTATTTTTGAGAGACAGAGCATGAGCAGAGGAGGAGCAGAGAGAGAGGGAAACACAGAATCCGAAGCAGGCTCCCTCCCGGCTCTGAGTTGTCAGCACAGAGCCTGACAAGGGGCTTGAACTCATGGACCATGAGATCATGACCTGAGTTGAAATCAGAAGCTTAAACGACTGAGCCACTCAGGTGCCCCTGTCTTGATTCATTTTTAAGAAGTATTTTTGTAATCAAAGCACAGTTAAATGCAGTTGGACATTAGCTATTTGAGAAAAAAAATAAAAACACCTCTGGTGATTTCATAATAAAGAAAAAAATGTCTTATAAAGCAAATAAAGTTTATTTAGCTTCCTATTTAAACTAGTTAAGTGTTTTGATTTTTGTATTTAGTATTCCTGACCTAGAACATGGTATCATATATGTGAAAAACAAAGTGTTTGTTTATTTCATTTACTATGTTATTCTACTCAATTAAAATAGTTAATTCATTAAAAATTGTAAAATACAGGGGCCCTGAGTGGCTCAGTCGGTTAAGCATCCAACTTCGGCTCAGGTCATGATCTCGAGGTTCATGGGATCGAGCCCCATGTCGGGCTCTGTCCTGACAACTCAGAGCCTGGAGCCTGTTTCGGATTCTGTGTCTCCCTCTCCCTCTGCTCACACCCTGCTAGTGCTCTCTCAAAAATAAATAAACATTGAAAAAAAGAATATTAAAAATACTTAATGACATGGGATAGCCTGGCCCCTGACCAATCACAACAGACGCTGGCCACAAACTAGCAGGTTGAAAACTCTGCACTACCGGCTCATCAGTTCTTCCTCTTCCTTCCCTGTGTCTGGCTTCACAATCTCCATCTCTGCTCCTGGATGTGGGCTTCCTGGTTCTGCTTTGACCCCTTCCTGCTTGGCCTGTGGTCTCTCCCTGTGTAAAACAGCTTCCCTGTTTTCAGTCCCCAGCGTGCCCCAATGACACCTTGTCTGCAGCTGCTTATTGAAAATTTCTATCTTGGTAACATCCAGAACTTTTGTAGGGGCCAAGGGCAGCCCACCCTAAGATGGGCCAAGATGCCATCTTCATGGCATGAAGATTATTTTGACTTCAAAGCAATCAAACCCAGCAGATTCGAGGAAAAGCTCTTTACCTCTCCCTCAACTGCCTGTCCGTACCAGGAAGAGAGCTACTACCAGAGATGTCTCTGTACCTAAGAAACTTATCTGCATAATAGGGCAACCTCAGACCCCTAACCCTCTCCTTATCCTCATGTTGCCTGACTGTCCTTGGAATCCCACGTCCGTGTGGATTCCCCGTATGTCATTAAATTTGATTTTTTCCTGTTAATCTGGCTCACAAGAATCCCATTTATTCGATTCAAGTCCTTAGAAGGAACTTGAAGGGCAGAGGAAGTTCTTCCTCTGCAACACTTTTAAGTTCAAAATATTAAAAATTAAAAAAATAAATCACACTATTTCCCTCCCACTTTCTTCCTTGGCCGCAAATGCAGGAGTGAATACACACACACACACACACACACACACACACACACACACACACGCACACACCCGATAGGTCCATTTTTCTCAAAACACTAGTTTCCTTGACTTCTGTGATACCGTCCTATTCCATTCAAATCCCAGAGACTACTTCCTTTCCATGCTTTGGAAAAATCTCCGAAAAAAATCTGGAGATAAATTCCCTCAGCACTGGAGACCCAGAAATGCGAGTAGGCAGAAGTTACTGTCTGCTTGTGGCCACGACCCCTCTGATGTCAGTATCACCTTTCCCAAGGCTCCTCCACTAGCCAACCAGAGTCCTCTCAATCTCTGAAATTCAAACTCTGGCTTCCCCCATTGATCTTCTGTCTTAAATGCAAAAGAGGCTGAACAGCCAGGGTTACCCATCTGTGAAAAAAGCGCAGAATAGTTGGATGCTGGCAAACTCTTTCTTAAAAACACCAGATTTCAAACAATCGATGCCTGTGAAGTGGCCCCTGCCATCAGCAGCCCTTTGTTCCAGATTCAGTAGCTACCTTTTCAGGAGTAAATGCAGCCCTTGACCCACTACAGAATCCATACTGCCAGCTCCCAGGGAGACAAGTGAAACCTCCGGGGTGCACCTTCTCACTCAGTGGAGGTGATCAAACAAGATGTGCACCAGCCCAAGAACCCCTACCTTGCCATACCACATACACAGCCGCATGGGAGGCACACTCAGGGAAGGCTGGTTGACATCTGCATGAAGACATGCTCCCTAGAGCCTGTTTGCATTGTTTACTCGACTCCTTTGGTTCCCTCAAATCTGACTAAGCCCTGGAGAATGACTCCTGTTAGTCTGGCCCACAACAGCTGCAAACAAACAATTTACAAGGGGGGATTACTGTGCCTTTTTAATGTCCAGAATTTAGATTTTTTGCTGTCCTAAGCACTAATGGTCCTTGGAAACTGCCCAGATGTCAGAGGTGAACTAAAAAAACATTTGGGTGAACTAAACAATCCCCAAAGCGGACTCCTTAGAATACTGGATCCTAAAGATGCTTCATGAGAGTGTTCTGTGGCCAAATGAAGTTGGCAAACAGTCCATATTATGGCATCACCCTAAAGAGACCCAGTGCACACTATAATAATAAAGGCACTAAAAAGTCCTGCAGAGGAAACCCTGTTTAACATTAGCATTTGTCCTAATGCGTTCTACCACTATAACTCTTTAGTAATTTTTTCTTTAGTAAAGTTGCACCCTAAAACACAGCTTGGTTAAATTCTGCTGCAAACAGACACTGCCCAGGGTGTACCTCTGAGCACAGACACCGCTAGCAACTCAGCTGTGGTTCAGGGAGATGTGTATTGAGCCTGGAGCCCTGGTCCCAGCTTTGGTGCTTTGACCTCTCCAGGCCTCTGTTTCTCACTTACCAAGTGGAATTAACAGTACTTTGGTGAAAAACACTGAGGTATTATCTGTAAAAGCATTTTGCAAAGTGCTATAAAAATGATTATCTGCTAAGGATATACATCTATCTACTAAGGATATACCAAGGGATAGTTTTGTTCATTCTTTTCTATGTCCTGTCCCTGGTGTTGGAGGTGAGGCAGGAAGAGCTATGATCTGGCTTTTCATTTTGTTCACAGACAGTGGGCAAGTGGGGTCCACACCTGTGGTGGCCCTGACGTCTCATCAGGGAAAGGAGGAAGGAGGTCAGGGGAACCTTCCCAGCTGAAACCACCAGAACTGTGAAAGACCATTAGGAGGGCTGGACATACATTGGGGGGGGGGGGGGGGCAGTGAGACATAATACCAAGATGACATAGCCTGGGGAGTATGTGAAGAATGGGTCCCATTAAGGCTGGCCTCCCAGGGCTGCATGCCCCTGCACGTAGAAATCAGTTCTCAGTCTCCTCTATGCAGAGGAAGCAGATTCAGTCCAGTAAAGAGGTTGATTCTGGAGAACCAAACTCCTCTCTTTTTTTTTTTTTAATTTTTTTTTAACGTTTATTTATTTTTGAGACAGAGAGAGACAGAGCATGAACGGGGGAGGGTCAGAGAGAGGGAGACACGAACTCACGGACCGTGAGATCATGACCTGAGCTGAAGTCGGCCGCTTAACCAACTGAGCCACCCAGGCGCCCCCCGAACTCCTCTTTGGAGTAGGTAGTGGCCCTTGACTTTGGTGAAGGGGAGGAAAGGCCTCAAGTGAGGACAGAAGGGCTGCTGGGAAGCTCTAGTGAACAAGCACATCCCAGACCCCAGAGGGAGTCAAGCTCCTCCCATCCACCCCTGCAAGGGCAGCAGGTGTGGGTCATTTTAGGTCTCCTTCTCTACCTAGCTAACCTTCTCTACCTGCAGAAAGTGGCCAGACAAAAGAGGTCCTGGTTGCTTTGCTCTCATGTCCTCAGTCTCCAACTACTGAGAGCAGAGTCTGTAAACCTCATAACTCCTGTCAACCACTAGCCTTCTCTAGACCCAGATGCAAGGACCCCTCACTGTCCCAGGCCCCACCTGACCCCTGACGCCCTCTATAGAACTACCCCAGTACCCCAGCACTGGGAATGCAAGGGTTCTCTAGAGACACACTGGAAGCTGAGGCCAAAAGGAAAATGCACACTTCTCTATACACCTATCAAAATATCCCCCCATATTTGAGCTGGGTAAAAAGTTAATAAAAGCTCCACCGCAAAAAAAAAAAAAAAAAAAAAAAAAAAAAAAAAAAAAAAAGGACTATATATAAAGCCAGCATTGCCTAATCTGTTGCAGGCCACTGTCAACCCTCATAAACCTCCAGGTGGGGACCGGACAAACTGAGGGTGACTGGAAACCACTGTTCCCATTGCACAATAATGCAGGGGCCTAACAAAAGCTGTCTTTATGTTAAATGTTGGTATTTTGTTCATCGTTGATTTTTTACATTAAACTTTATTTTTTAAAACACTGCCTTAAAATATCTTAATTACGGAGTACTGCCAGTGTTTATTTTTGCTCACTATTCACAAAGTCCTGTCGGTGGGAGAGTGCTCTGAGATTTCCTTATTGATGACAGCACGTTCCTAAGAACCCCCAATGTGCCCGAAACCCTCAGGCCTGCAACAAAGTGCGGCTCTACTGTATGCAGCCTCCTCTGCTCAATTAGGAAAACCCAAAGGATTCGAGATCTTCCAGAAGAAAGGCGCCTCTTAGGGCCCAGGGGACCGGGTCTTGCCCTGTGTTTCTTGGCAACAAATCACAGGCTTTAAAGCAGAATTCTGCAAACGCTGCCGTCCCCCGACCATGCAGGGGCGCCCGGTGCCGGGTGGGCGGACGCTGTGCGGGTGGAAGCCCAGGCCAAGGGTGGAGGCCGAGCCCAGAAGGGGGAGGAGAGGCCTGAGGGTGAGAAAGTGGCCCCGTCCCTTCCCGGCAGGAACCCCGGGCTCCTCCTCCTCCCGCAGCGCAGCCATCAATCAGCGCGACAGCCCAGCGCACCGCGGCCAGACTCACGGACCCTCCCACGGGGTCTTGTGCCCCCGGAGGAGGAAGCCTCGGAAGGGAGCGTCTGCCCGTGCACGGAATGCGCGCACAGACTGGAGCTGCGCTGGGCACCCGGGCTGTGCGACCCCCAGTCCCGCCCGCGCTCCCAGGCACCAGGCGCACTTGACACCCCGTAGGCGGCCCGGAAGGTAGAACTCAACAAAGGTGCCCTCCCCGCCCCCTCCTTCCGCGAGCACTCACACACACGGCACCTGGAGCCACCGCGCCCGCACCCTCCGGCTGTCCCTCACCCCACCCCCGCAGAGGTCGGCTAAGGATACACCAAGACACCAACTGGACCTGCAGTCGCCTCAGGGCCTCAGAAGGTCACCCTACGCGGGTCCCGGCGTCCCACTCCCTAGCACCTCCTCCCCCACCCGTTCCCACAACCCCTCGAGGACACTCGCTCGCTCTCTCTACCCCCAGGTCCCCTGCGGAGGGGAAGACAGTGCGAGCAGCAGCACCCAGGGCCTCGAACCCCGCACAGCTCCCGCCGGCACCCCGGAGCCTCCCCGGGTGCTGGGTGCGGACACCGGGGGTGGGGTCTCCGCGGCCACCGCCCCTTACCTCGCGCAGGCCCTCCCCGCAGGTCTCGGAGGCGGGGGCGAGCGGTGGCCCGCGGACTAGCGCGGGGCTGGGTTTCCCCACTGGGGCGGAGCGGGAGGTGGAGGAGGAAGAGGAGTAGGGGAGCGGAGGGGAGGGGCAGGCTTTGTGTCTGCCTCCGGCCCTCCCACGGCTCCGGCGCTAGCCATCCCCCTCCCCCAGTCACCCTCCGGCGCCCGAGGAACGGACGGGGCGGGGGTGAGATGAGGGGGCGAGGACGGCGCCTGCGCGACCCCGGGTCCGGCCGCCCCCTCCCCTCGTGCAGCGCACCCTCCGCCCCTCGGGACTTGCAGTCTAGGCGCCTGCGGGTGACCTGGAACCCTAGCTGCAACCAGGCGAGCCGAGACCGAGAAAGTTGATCTAACCCGGAGCAAATTTGGCTGGATCAGCTCCCGACGCGCCTCGGCGCCCCCGCCCTGCTCCTCTGCACTCCCCGGGGAGGACCGGAGTTCTGTTCTCGGATATTCTTCTCTGTCTCCTTTCTTTGCGCTCACTGCTGAGCAGTTCAACCGCGCGCACACCTCTCCCCCAAGCCAGCCCCGCCAGCCCCGCCAGCCGGCTGCAGACCGCGGGATCAGCCGCGCGTGCTGGGAAGCCCCTGTCGGGGAGGCACGCGTGGGCTCTGGCCCTTTGTCCTGTGCCCGGACGCGCTGCGGGGGCCCGGGTGTTTCGTTGCATCCCCTCTGGGAAGCGGGCGACCGGGGGCAGTTCCTACGTGTGCAGAGCTGCCCAGCCCCGCCCCGGCCCCAGGGAGCCAGAGTCGCGGGGAGGCGGGATGTGGTTTAGCTCAGCTCTAAGCCACCCTCGTAACGCCTGGGGATAGCGAAGAGGGCTGACGGGGAGCTGGGAGCGGCCCTGCCAGAAATCTGCAGTTGTCTTTTCTTGCGAGTCAGGCCCGTCCCTGGTGAGCGGCTGTGCTTTTCCACTTGCCTGCCAAGGAGAGCACCTTTGTGGGGAAATTGCTAACAGTGTTAGAGTTACCGAAGTAGCTGGTGTCGCAAAAGGAGCCTCAGGCACCTGTTTGGGACAGAAGCAGGAAAAGGAAACAAAGTCCTTATTTTTATTCAAGGTCTGCTTCAGACAAGTAGCCAAAGAGGAGAATAGCATTGGTGTTCGTTCTTGCGATTCCTGCTTTCTAAAGATTTGTTTCATAATCAGCTCAACTCCCAGGAAATCATTACCCACTGCACTTCTCTTAATGTTCTAAGTCACCCATTCAATAAATTATTGAGCACCTGATATGCACCAGGCATTGAGCTAATAATGTTAGCTCAGTGTTCCCAGGGGAACAAAACAGATCTCCCTGCCCTGTTGGAGCTGACATTCTGGGAAGCAGGAGCGGGAGAAAGGGTAAATTGTGAACATCAGTAAGTCACTTAACCTGGAATGTTAGAAGAAGTCAGCAATAGGGGAAAAAAAAAAGGAAAATAAGGAGGCCAAGGAGTGCTGGTGTCTGGAGTGGAGGGTAGAATTGAATAGTGGGGTGGTCAGAGTAGGCCTGGTTGGGAAGGTGGGATTTGAGCAAGGACCTGGAGGAGGTGCATTAAGGTCAAAGGCTCTGAGGTGGTAGGTGGACACCCATGAGGGTCTGAGCAGGCGGTGACAGGATCTGATCTATATTGTTGGAAGACTTAGTTTGATGTTGTATGGAGAGCCAGCTGTGCGCACAAAGTTAATTGCAAGTTAGGAGCTATTGACATACTCTAGGCTGGAGAGAAAGGTTACACAGAGCAGAGTTACAGAGTGCACACATAGAGCAGTACTTAGACTGTCATTTATTTTGAAGGTAGAACTGTCAGAAATTCCTAAGAGGTTGAATATGTTGGCAAAAGGGAGAGGTGGGCCAAGGCGCACCTGGCTTCATATCTCTCCCTCTTCAGTCCCTTCTGCCCCCAAAGGATTCAATTTTATATACAAAGCTCCCCAAGTAAATATTCTCCCCCTGTCTCTGTTTCACTCAACCTCTTGAAAAGTTTCTTCATCTCGTGTACATTACCCCATGGATGGCCCTACAGGCCCAATCTGTTTTAAAACTTGGAGCTCATTTGGCTCTGTCCTCCCTCAGGAAAACCTCTTTTACTGTAGAGATGGATTTGGAGATTATTCACTCAAAACTATCTACTGAGTAGCTACTATGTGAAGTTCTATTGTAGGCGGTGGGGCTAGAGCAGTAAACTGAACACACAAACTGCTGTGCTCTCATGGAACTCACATTCTAATGGGGAGACAGAGACAATAAACCAGACAAGGTTGATGATACCTGCCATGGTGAAAAATTAACTCAAAAAGAGAAAGAGGGTGGTGGGGAGGCTACAATTTAAAACAGGTGGTCAGGGGCACCTGAGTGGCTCAGTTGGTTAAGCATCCTAGTCTTGATCTCTGCTCAGGTCATGATCTCACGGTTCGTGGGATCGAGCCCCAGGTCTGGCTCTGCACTGACAGTGCGGAGCCTGCTTGGGATACTCTGTCTCCGTCTCTCTCTGCCTCCCCTTCCTCTCTCTCTCTCTCTCTCAAAATAAATAAATAAACATTAAAAAAAAGAAAATTTAAAAAAATAAAAGAGGTGGTCAGAGAAAACTCCAAGAAAAAAAAATTAAGACAAAAACTTTGGACCCTCTCATGGACTTATTTCACATTTGGCAGGTTTGATTTCCTACCCCAGGGTCCTTGGAGTCTGAAGTGACCACTCCAGTCAGCTGCAGAGATCACAAGTGCTCTGGGGCATTTTGGTCAGTGGAGGACCAGCTAGCCAAAAAAATGTCACTTGTAATGAAGTTATTTTCCCTCTAAAGTAAACCAAGCAGCATTGGTTCTGCAAGCATTGCCCGGAGCTGGCAACTCAGCAATTTCTGTTCTCTGTGGTAGAAGTAGAGGTGTCTTATGCACATAAAATGACTTGAAAAGAGTGAGTGTGTGGTTTTTTTGTTTGTTTGTTTGTTTGTTTGTTTTTTTTTGGTCTGGGTCTGAGCTGTAGAATAACCATCATAATAATTATGGCAATTCTTTATTCATTAGTATGCATTGGAACTGGGTGACATTACTTCGGTGCATGCCCATAGCCACCCTGGGAGTCAAGTAGAGAGCATCCCTAGATAGTTAACTAATTCCTAGTGTTAGGAATTACATAGTAGTTAGATGGTAGTTAGAACTTCCCATCTCCGTCTCCAAAGATGCAGTGCATGTAGAGGGAGGTGGGTCCTCACAGAAGAGGGCATTTGGCAGGGGTACATATTTTATTTATATTCTTACTTATATGTTTGTTTACTTAAATCTGAAAGAAAGTCAGTGATTATCCCTGGAGTGTGGGATTATTGGGACTTTAACTTTTCAAGTTGTAGGTCTGTAAACTGAATGTTTAAAATGGTATATTACGGGGCGCCTGGGTGGCGCAGTCGGTTAAGCGTCCGACTTCAGCCAGGTCACGATCTCGCGGTCCATGAGTTCGAGCCCCGCGTCAGGCTCTGGGCTGATGGCTCAGAGCCTGGAGCCTGTTTCCGATTCTGTGTCTCCCTCTCTCTCTGCCCCTCCCCCGTTCATGCTCTGTCTCTCTCTGTCCCAAAAATAAATAAACGTTGAAAAAAAAAATAAAAAATAAAATGGTATATTACTTTGTTAATCAAAATAGCATTAATATTATATATAAAATTATATACACAGTACAAGTGTAAAGGCAAACATACATAGAATTACCTAATATTTTATTTTTTCCTTTGACCTTATTATTTAGACCAATTAAAAATTTCCAAGTGTTGAGGTTTGTTTTTGTTCTTTAAATTTTTGTTATTAATTTCCAGATTTATTGCATTGTGGACAAAGAATGTAGTTTATATAATTTCTGCTCTTTGAAATTAATAGAGGCTTTGTTTGTGACCTAGTATATGATCTATTTTGAAAAATATTTCTGTATCAGAAAAGAAGGCATGTTAAACACCCCCACAACCAGTCCTATAATTAGCATATAGTAGTTGTTGAAAACTGTTTATTGGTGAACCTGAACACCAACTAACTAAATGGTAATTCATCTTTTATATTTATTCTAATTCACGAGGTCATTTATTTTTACTATCTCATTTGCCAGTCTCCTAATTTATATCCTGCTTTTTCCCTACTCCCCTTCTAGGATATAATAGACTTAGGGCAGATGTGTTAAGATCTTCCATTTCAATTGGGGTTCTGA
This sequence comes from Puma concolor, assembly GCF_028749965.1. Taxonomy (NCBI): domain Eukaryota; kingdom Metazoa; phylum Chordata; class Mammalia; order Carnivora; family Felidae; genus Puma; species Puma concolor. Next base: position 96,502,130 of record NC_141669.1, read on the forward strand.
TGTTTTTCTCAGAATTTACAATTCTGGGGTGCTTTGGTAGCTCAGTCTGGTTGAGTGTCCAACTCTTGATTTCAGCTCAGGTCATGATTCCAGGGTCGTGGGATTAAGCCCTGGGTTGGGCTCTGTGCTGAGCATGGACTCTGCTTAGGATTCTCTCTCTCCCCCTGCCCCTCTCCCCTGCTTGCTCTCTCTTGCTCTCAAAAAAAAAAAAAAAAAAAGAGGAAGAAAAAGAATTTACAATTCTTTTTACATTTACAATACAATCTATTACAATTTACAATTATTTGTATTCTAGCACTTTCATGCCAGATCCACACTGTGGATCATGTAGCTGTCAGTATAATAAACCTCCTTTGCCCCATTCAATGTGCCTTGATTCATTCAGAAATTCCAATCACGACCTCTGTTTTCTTTGTGTTTGCAATCAACCAATGCATTTTTGTCTATCCTCTATTTTAGACATTTCTGCATCATTTTATTGTACGTGAATCCTTTTGGAGCAACATATGCCATAATTGAATTTTATTTTAAACCCACCTGGTAAATTTGGTTTAATTTCTGTCACCTTGTTTTATGCTTTTTGGGTTTTATAAAACCATGCCTTTGCCTAAGTTCTATGCTTTTTTTGATTAAAATAACTAAACTCTATCTCTTTATATAGTCTCCTGTATTTGAAAAGTATACTTCTTGTTTTAACCATAGTGGTTCATTCTCTAATTATTCAACACATGAATCTTAGTTATTTACTGGGTGTCAGGCACTCTTCTAAACACTGTGACTATATGATAAGACAGATAAAATCTTTCTCTCGGGGCGCCTGGGTGGCGCAGTCGGTTGGGTGTCCGACTTCAGCCAGGTCACGATCTCGCGGTCCGTGAGTTCGAGCCCCGCGTCGGGCTCTGGGCTGATGGCTCGGAGCCTGGAGCCTGTTTCCGATTCTGTGTCTCCCTCTCTCTCTGCCCCTCCCCCGTTCATGCTCTGTCTCTCTCTGTCCCAAAAATAAAAAAAAAAAAAAAAAAAAAATCTTTCTCTCAAGGTGCTTGCCATCTAATGGAGGGGGACAAACAATAAACATACGAACACATAAAAATGAAGATATACAGGGCATGATACGTGCCATAAAAACATGCCAAAGTAATGTGAGAGTTGCTCAAGGACTTACATTGTTTGGGTGATCAGAGAAGACCTCCCTGACAAGGCTACATGTCAGCTGAGACTAATGACAAAAGAGGGACGAGTCAGGTGAATTTCTGGGAAGGAATGTTCCAGTCTAAGTAAGAAGGAACAGCCAGAACCAAGGTGCTAAGGTGAGCTTCAAGGAGCAGGGAGGAGGCTATCAGGCTGGAGTTAGGGGCTTAGGGACAGTTGGAGAGGGTCTCAGATGGAAATGGCTCAATCTGGTTTCCATTTGTAAGTGACCAGAAAGGCATCCATGCGAGAAAAGGATGGAAGAGGGGAGACAGCAACGAATGGGAGGAGACTACCAAGGTAGCTTTGCAGTCACTGGGTGAGGGGCTGTGAACAATGTGGAGATGGTGATTAGACAGGGACTGAGACAGAGGTAAGCAGGTGGACTCCAGGTATGCTGTTGAAAAGGCTGAGATCATGTCATTTTAGGGGCATCTGGGTGGCTCAGCTGGTTAAGCATCTGATTCCTGATTTTGGCTCAGGTCATGATCTCACGGTTTCTAGATTGAGCCCCATGTCGGGCTCCACACTGAATGTATAGCCTGCTTGGGATTCTCTCTCTCCACCCCTCCCCTGTTTGCACACCCTCTCTCTCTCAAAATGAATAAATAATCTTAGAAAAAGAGAACACATCACTCCAAAATAATCCATTTGACATACTAATTGGAGCTAAAGGCACTTGAAAGACAAAGGAGCAAGAAGGATGCTCTGACCTCCCCCTTTTTTCCTGAAAGCAGGACAATGCAGAATTCCCATGTGAAAGCCGCCCTCCAGGGACCAGGAGGAAAAACACACTGTCATCATCAGAGATGGGGAGTTGAGGCCAAGAAGAATCTGTACAGACCACCTCGTGAAAACAGCCTTCTCTTCCTTTTCAACTCCCCCTATTTCACAATCACTGCTGTTTGTTCAACCTAAATGCATATGAACATTTAGACCTAACTACTTTGGGGGGCATCATTTTCCTGTGAATGCTTTTTTGTAAGTGTAAAATAGAATGTGTATGCCTTTTTCTTGTTGATCTGTCTGATGTTGACTTAATTCTTTGGCCCAGCCAGAGATTCTAACAGGATAGAGGATAAGTTTGCCTCCCCTATGCTATGAAGGTAGGGCCTACTGGGTATGCTCTGCTACATATCCCTCCTGTATTACATTTGGATACAATTAGGTTACATTTTCTTTTTTTTTTTCAATATATGAAATTTATTGTCAAATTGGTTTCCATACAACACCCAGTGCTCATCCCAAAAGGTGCCCTCCTCAATACCCATCACCCACCGTCCCCTCCCTCCCACCCCCCATCAACCCTCAGTTTGTTCTCAGTTTTTAACAGTCTCTTATGCTTTGGCTCTCTCCCACTCTAACCTCTTTTTTTTTTCCTTCCCCTCCTCCATGGGTTTCTGTTAAGTTTCTCAGGATCCACATAAGAGTGAAACCATATGGTATCTGTCTTTCTCTGTATGGCTTATTTCACTTAGCATCACACTCTCCAGTTCCATCCACGTTGCTACAAAGGGCCATATTTCGTTCTTTCTCATTGCCATGTAGTACTCCATTGTGTATATAAACCACAATTTCTTTATCCATTCATCAGTTGATGGACATTTAGGCTCTTTCCATAATTTGGCTATTGTTGAGAGTGCTGCTATAAACATTGGGGTACAAGTGCCCCTATGCATCAGTACTCCTATATCCCTTGGGTAAATTCCTAGCAGTGCTATTGTTGGGTCATAGGGTAGGTCTATTTTTAATTTTCTGAGGAACCTCCACACTGCTTTCCAGAGTGGCTGCACCAATTTGCATTCCCACCAACAGTGCAAGAGGGTTCCCATTTCTCCACATCCTCTCCAGCATCTATAGTCTCCTGATTTGTTCATTTTGGCCACTCTGACTGGCGTGAGGTGATATCTGAGTGTGGTTTTGATTTGTATTTCAATTAGGTTACATTTTCGTTGTTCCTCCACTGCCACCAACCTATGCCAAGCCACCATCATCACTATGCTAGGCAGGAAGCTTTCTGCCTGGAATCTGGCATCCACTCCTGCCCCCTACTGGTTATCCTACACATAGCAGGTAGAATGGTGTATTTAGAAGGGAAATTGGATCCTATCACTCTCCTGCTCACTCTTCTTGCTACCCACTATTCTTAGAAGAAATCCAAAAATCTTTCCCATGGCTTGCAGTGTCCTCCCACTTTGACCCCAGCCCTCTTTAACCCCATCTCCTGCCAGTTAACTTCCAGCTTTCCCTTTGTTCCCTGAACACACTGAACCTGATCCAGCGCCAGAACCTCTGCCCTAGCTGTTTTCTCTCTGGTCCTTTGCATATCTGCACCTCTAGTACAGAACACCCTTTTGGAGACTTTATATGTCTGAAGATATTTTTATTATGTCCTCACAGTTCAGCAACAGTCTGGCTAGTTATAAAGTTCTAGGTTCACAGTTCTATTTATTAACACCTCAAAAATATAATTCCATTGAGCTTAAGATTGGTGTTGAGAAGTCTGAGGTCAATTTAAGTCTTCCTCCGTTGCGAGCAAGAAGCAAGGAAGCAAAGGCAATCTGCTTTGGTAATCTGGAAGCTTAAAAATCATAGTTTTGCCTTCAGTGTTTCTAATTCTACTATAACGGAGGGATCCAAGAATTTTTTCTTGTCTACAGTATTCTTGGTGCCCTTTATATCTGCAGACTATCATCTTTTTTTAATTCTAGGGAATTCAAGGACATTATTTAAAGTCTTTCCTCCTCTCCTTGTGGCTCTCCTATGACCTGGCTCTGCGTGTTGATTTCTGTCTTCCGTTCCTTTTAACTTCCTCATCTTCCTCAGCTGCCTTCTCAGAGAGGTCCTGGATCACCTCTTCCTACACATTGGTTCTTGGGCTATATCTGTCTGTTCTTTAACCCACCTATCATTTTCTATATTAAAATAGTCTCTCACATCTAATATCCCCACTTGTTTCCTTTTCGTGTGATCCTTGATTCTTTTTTCATATGGCTAATTTCTTCCCCCACGTTCTTAATATGTTTATCATGATTATTTAAAATTTTTGGCATGACCATTTCAGTAATTCTGCTTCAGGTGGTATATGTTGTTATACTTTTGCCCTTTTGTGGCAGTTGTACTCCTCAGGCACACAATATTTTGGCCTGAGAGCCCATGACATTCTGAGGGTACTGACTATTCTAACTGTTCTGTGTATTGGAGAAAGGTCAAAGGTTAGCTCCAGGCTTTATTGCTTCTCAGGAGTTTAAGGATATGTGTACTGTTTTTCTCTTACCACATAACAAAAGACCACAAATATGCTAGCTTCAAACAGCATCCATTTATCATCATGCAGTTTCCATGGGTCAAGAGTCTGGGTACAGCTTGGCTGGGTTCTGTCCCCTAGGGTCTCACAAGGCTACAATTCAGGGATCGGCCAGGGCTGTGGCCTCAGCTGAGACCTTTGAACTCTTATCCGAGTTCACTTCTAAGCTCCTGTGGTTGTTGGCAGAATTCACTTCCTTGCAGCTGCGTGACTGGGCTCTCAGTTCTGCGGAAATAAATTAAGACCAACCAAATGAGAATAAAAGTAGAGGCCATCCATTCAGAGCTTGCTAAAGAAAGGGAGTTGGCCACTATTATTTGTGTTCACTGGAGACCCAGATGCAGGTAGAGGAGTTGGAAAGATTTGTAGTGGGAAAAGGGAAGGGGCTTCAGGTCAGGTGTGCCCTGTTTGTAGTCTGTTGGCCTGGGGAAGCTGGAGGTGAGCTAACTAGCAGCCAGCGTCCTATGTGACTGGTCAGGAGTGCATATTTGGCAATCTCTGGTCCCAAGGTGGAAACCGGAACAAAATTAGGAAGCTGCCAGTTATGAATCAAGTTCTGGTCATTTCGGACCAATCATTACAGGAGTTATTGGATTCCTGGACCAGTTGCTAGAGATGGTAATCTGACTTCTTACAAGTCTGCCCTATAAATAGTGGTTGGCTTCCTGGGCTGGTTACTGTAAATTCTGAGTTGGTTTCCTGGACCAGATGCTGTAGGCTGTGGGCCACAGTTTTATTTCTACACTCAGTCTGGTCATTGTCCATTTCTGTGTGTGTGTGTGTGTGTGTGTGTGTGTGTGTGTTGCCATCGCCCATTTGTATATTCAGTCTTCCTGGAGACTGTCTGCAGCTCCCTGGCACGTGGCCCTCTCCACAGACAATTCACAACATGGCACTTTGTGTCTTCAGGGTCAGCAGAGAGTGTCCCTCAATCTAATGCACTGTGGTAAGATATAGATGATATAGATGATATAGATGATATAGATAGATATAGATATAGATATAGATATAGATATAGATATAGATATATGTCACAGAAATGAGAACCTGTCATATTCTATTGGCTAGAAGCAAATCACAGGTCCTGCCCAAACTGAAAAGGAGAAGATTATAGGACACAACTCCAGTATGGAGATCATGGGGCATTTTGCATCCCCCATGGAGTCTTCCTACCACGGTAGGAAAGGATGAGCCCTGTGAACAGCTCCCCAGGCCCTGAAAAACAGCTGCTGGTCTCTACTGTCTACTGGCTTCCTCCCTGCTCAGGGTTTCACCTTTAAACCAGTAGGAGAAGCAACACTGGGAGAAAGCCATTTTCCCTTTGCTATGCTTCATGGCCCTGGAGTCTAGAAGAAATGCTCTAGGACCATTGGTCCCTGTGTTCCTCTTTACACTAACTCCTCACCTTAGCAGGCCTTTGTGCTGCCCTGTTAATCTCTAAAACCTGTATCCAGGCTTTGTGGCTGATTTCTGTAAGGGGCTTCCACTGCTTCCTCTGTGGGCGGCACCCTTTAGCTCCGGCCCCTGCTACATCTCTCACCTAATCCTCTTTTGGCATTAATGCTGTGTTACATGCCCAGGCAAGTGGGTGTCAGCCCTGGCTGTACATTACAATCACCGGAGAGTTTTATACAATCCTAATGCTCTGATCTCACCCCCTACCTATTAAATTAGGGTCTCTAGAGTGGAATGAGCCATGAGCAGCTTTTTAGCTACCAGGTGATTCTAATATGTAGCCCAGGTTCTAGAAGGGTCACTGTTCTAAAATCGGCAGCCTTTAACTCAGTTCTTAGCCTTGCTGCACAGTGGAATCACTGGGAAGATTTTTTAAAAAAACAAACACTGATGCTCAGGCCCCCATCTCGAGAGATCTGATGTAATTAATGTGCAGTGTGGCCAGGGCTTTGGGACTTTTAAAAGCTTCCCAGGTGATGCCAGCACACAGCTGAGGATGAGGGCCACTGATTCTATGTCCAGATATCAAGCTGCTTGCAGGGAAAGGGGCTAGTTCCTCCCCTCCTCCTGGTAAGGAAAGGGGCAGGTGCCCAGTTTCAGTGTAATTAATAAAAGGTGATGACCAGAGCAAAAGGATCTGTATTGCTTTTGTTCCAAAAGTTGAAAATAATCAAGAATGTGAATCCAAAGATCGACCAGATTCCTTGCTTTTAGGAACGTTTTCCAAACGAACAGTTGAAATTTCCCTTTGCTACCACATTTTGCATGTGTTTTGATTTTATAAGCAGTATGAAGAGGCCAGTCTTCAAATCCTCTGTCTGGTAAGTCAGTTTGAGTCTCTAAAGCAGTTCCCAATTGTACAGTGAGATCACTGTAGACTGGTGTTGCCAAAGGAGACAGCCCAGAAAAGTTGAAACGTGAGCTGGAGGCTGAGCGGAGACTCAGCTAGGCTGGAGCAGAGAGAGGGACACAAGGCCAAAGGTGTGGAGCAGGAATGGTGCGCACGGCATCTGGAGCAACAGACGACATAACTCAGCAGATGTAGGAGAGGAGGGGTTGCACAGAGGACAAACCTTTGCTGACTACCTCTGGGTTAGAACTTTTTCCTCCATCATCTCTATCAGATACATTTTTACTTTTCCTTGTGCATTCTGCTCTGTATTCATAATTCAGTCTTCCACACCTTGTTTACAGGTTGATTCTAAAGTCTGAACAACAATCAACCACATTAACATCACTATAACCAGGGTTTACTCTGCAGCCTCATAATGGGCTAAGATTTACTTTCCTTCTCCATGAACCAAACGTCACCTATGACATTTAAAGGAAGATGTTTCTAGCATCAAAGTCAAATGAATCTTCTTCTTGCCCCCCTTCCATTCCTGAAAATAATGATTATGCTATATTTCAGCTGACTTCATATTTGGACCTTTATTTCCTTACATGGTTCTTTCCCTCCCAAGGTTTCTAATTTTCCCTCCCTCCCTCCTTCCTTCCTCCCTCCCTTCTTCCTTCCCTCCCTTTCCTTTTTATTTTTTATTGTTTGTGTTGTCAACAGAGCACATTTACCATCACAGATCTTCAGAAATATCCAGACTTTCAATTACACCAACTGCTCCAGGGAATCCACTTTCTCTGTGAAAACATGCTTTCAGAGACTTCCACAGTTCTGCTCTGGTCTGAGCTGGTTATTTTCTAGATCTGTTGGGAACTACAGTTCCAAGTCTCTTTCTCTCTGTACTTCTCCAGTAGGTCCACTGTTTTCTAGATCTCAGGTCCTTCTTTGTTTTTTTGCCCTCATTTTATCTCAGGAAGGGTTCCGGAAGGCTAACTTTCAGAATCTGTGTATGTCTGAAGACATATTTATTTTTCCCTAGTGATTAATTGATATTTTGATTAACAGTGACAATTTGGGCTCAAAATAGTTTCTCCTCTTCAAATGAAGGCATTTGTTCATTGTGTTCTACCATCTGGCATTGTTGAAAAGAGATCTAACCAATGCCATTAGTCTGAGTCTCCTTCTCCTAAAAATTGATCTGGTTTTCTTTTCCTCTGCAAAATTTTCTTTATCTTCCAATTTGTAAAATTATGGGAATATGTCTGGGGCTGGATCTTTCATTCATTGCTTTGTTTTATCCATCATTATCCCTAATCTGCTTTTGTCTTCATTAAATTTATCATTGGCTCAAATTTTCTGATGAAGGTCATACAGATCCTCTTTGTTGTCATGGATTTAATTCCTTTTGCACCCCTTTACTTTCCTTTTAGGGGGATGTGGGGAGGGGAGGGACATAAATGTGCATGATTTAGTCTGCCATGTGGGACTCTACTTTCAGAAATGTTATTTGGATATTATAGGAAAGGAGGACCCTGGAATACAGAAGGTCTTGGGGGTCCTTGACTTACATCATGGGGAAACTGGCTTTCATAGTGGTCATTGGTGGCCTGAAGAAGTAACATCAGGTGTCTTTCATGTATTCTGCTCTTAAGCAAGCTATGACACCACTTTTCTAGTGAATAGAAATTATTGGAAATATTTCAAAATCTTCTGGACTGTTTCCATCAGCCCATGTTTATTCGAAGTATTAAGTGAAGGATGGAAATAGTGATTGGACAAGTCTATATGTTGTGCTGTGCTCACCACAAGGGCAGACCACCTGTCACCATACAATGCTATTATAATACCATTGACTATATTCCCTGTGCTGTGCCTTTCATCCCTGTGCTTATTCATTCCATAATGGAAGCCTGTACCTCTCACTGGCCTTTGCCCATTTTGCCCATCCCTGCATCCCCTCCCCTCTGGTAACATCAGCTTGTTCTCTGTATTTATGGGTGTGCTTCTGCTTTTGTTTGTTTGTTTAGTTGCTATATGAGCTCTAAGTGTCCAGCACTTCTGGAATGATGCTGGTCAGTGGACACATCTGACAATTCTTATATTCCAGTGTGCTTTGTCTTTGGCACATAAAATGCACTCTGAACCTAAAGATGATGTTACTTATCTGAATGAAGAATCAATCCAGGATGGTTCTGACTGGGCATCATGTAAGTGTAAGCCTTCTGAAGGCAAGGTGTAAATGCCTTGCTCCCTGGTAAGTCCAGACTGTGATCAGGAGGAATCAAAGGTTCCCTATGATATAGGATGATGACACCCGAAAGTAGAAGGAACTCTGCATATTCTCTTCAACAAAGTGGGAAGAGTCCAGAGTCCTTTGCTCAACATGATATGAGATGAAAAGAAATATCTATGAGGAGATAGAGGCCCATGGACCTAAGACAGATCCATGGGATTATCACACCTCCCAGATGGCAGCCCAGACCTGCCTGAATCAATGGAAAAAAAAAAGCAGAGACAAAGAGCACATCTCAGCAGATGCCAGAGTGAATAAAAATGCCACCCTGGGCTGGATGTCTCCAGAACATAACCCCAAGGCTGCTGATTGGGGCAGTGATGGCAGAGCCTGGGATTGACTACTGCTTAATTTCCCTCACTGGTCTCCCATGAGGACAGGTCTGGCATGCTAGTGTCTCAGAGAATCACATATGCCAGGCTCTTCTTTTGTTGATCTCCAAAAACATGGCTAATGAAGGCAAATCATTGCTGAGGACAATGGTTCTCTCAAGGTAAAAGCCCTGTTGAGTTGATGTTTGGTGCACAGCATAGTGATAAGAGGCCATTGCACACTCCAGTAGCCACATGGTCTGTGTCTGTACTAGCCTTCTGGATGTCTGAAGGCTGGGACTGTGACCATCCCATTCATCCTGAGGTTTTGGCTACCATCCCACTCTGGTCCCAAGTTCAGCCTCTGTCCCTTCCACAGGAGCTCTGGCTGCTTATCTCTCTTGGAGGTGATGTTTCATAGGGAGAACCCTCTTCTATCTTCTGCTCACCCTCTGGCTGGAGCTCTCAGCCCACCCACGTAAGCTGCAAATGGGAGCAGAAGCTGTACAAGTCTTGGTCTCTTATATGCACCTCATCCCCATTAGACAGTATCTCCCACCCCTACCCCCAGCATTTGGTGTCTAAGTCTCATCCCATAAACCCGTGGTCAACCACTACCTCTGGCAGAATCACGGATGCATCTGTTCCTATCTTCAGGACTTGGTGGGGAGGGTTGTATATGTAGGTGCTGGGCAATGATCCTGTGGCCTTGACATCTCTACATGCCACCTGGAATGGATGTTCCATAGCAACATTGTTTCAGAGGTGGCAAAATTGGAAGAGTCCTATTTGTCCTGTTTGTACTATGGCCCCACCTGGGAAAGGACACAGAGAATTTAAACAGCTCTGTGCAATTTTCCCTCATTACCAATAATTACAACTTTTTCCTATAACTGGTCAAGATCCAATCAAAGAGACCTAGTGTGCTTACAAACTTGGTATTATTTTCATGTTGCTATCTGAATCATCATGGAATTGGCTTCCTAGGGCAGCCATAACAAATGACTACAAGCTGGGTGGCTGCAAGCAACAGTTATGTACTCTAGGGGCCAGTTATGGCTCTGGGGGCCAGAAGTCCAAAAGTAATCTGGGTTGGTTCCTTCTTGGGGGCTCAAGGGAGAATCCATTCCATGACAATCTCTCAGCTTCCTGGAGACTGTTGGTAGTCCTTGGCATTTCTTGGCTTGTGGCAACATAACTCCAGCTGTGGCTCTGTGGTCACACGGCATTCTCCCTGTGTGTCTGTGTCCAAATTTCCTTCTTATCAGGACACCAGTTATTGGATTAGGAACCACGTGAATCCAATATGGTCTCATGTTAACTTGTTAATAACTGTGAAGATTCTCTCCAAATAAGCTCACATTCATAGGTAGGACTTGAACATAGGTTTTGGGGATGGGGGTGGGTGTGTGTGTGGGGGGAGACACAGTTGAATCAATAATTGTCAAAGTAAATTGAAAGATAATTCAGATAGTAAAATGTGATGAATCTTGTTCTTAGTGTTGAGAAATTTCCTTAGGTTTACCAATAGCCACAAACTTTTCGAATACTGGAAGACTGGTTTATGAATATTTAGATTTCTAAAAAAAAATGGAAAAATACACGCTCCCACCTCTCCCAAGCTCCTAATTAATGCATCCAAGTGGAGGGAGAGTGATAAACACAATAGTCCTTTATAATAAATGGCAAAAACAAATATAGAGAAATCATATTGGCATAAAAATGAAAAATTAGTTTATCTCTTTTAAAAAGACAAACCACAGTTTGTCTCTTAGTTCGGCTTACTTTTGAGTGAAAAATTTCTTTGAGAAGATAATAATATTTGAGAATAGACTTTTACTTTCATAATTCTTTGATTTCTTTCTTTTTTAAAACTGTAGAGTCCCCCACAAATAGAAAGTAACACTAAATCACATAAGCATTTCAATTTTACACTGTTTCATGCATGTATTACACTCAGAGAGAGAACTTTTTTTAACTTTTTTAAAAATTTATTTTGAGAGAGAGAGAGGGCATGCACACATGAGCGGGGAGGGGCAGAGAGAGAGAAAATCCCAAGCAGGTTCCATGCTGTCAGCACAGAGCCCAACGCAGGGCTTGAACCCATGAACTGTGGGATCATGACCTGAGCTGAAGTCAAGAGCCAGACACTTAAACGACTGTGCCACCCGGGTGCCCCAGAGAGAGAAGAACTTTTAATTCAACCCAGTACAACATTCCTATTTCATTTCTCACTGGCCCATAGAACATGCCCAGCTGAGTGTTTCCTGCTATGCTTTCTCACCGCCTTGAATGAAATGTGGGCACTGCTGAGTAGGGAAAAAGACATGTGTGCAGGTGAGAGGAATCTAGCTAGTGTTTTAAGTTCCTTTGAATTAATACCATGTTTGGGGGAAGGACTAAGGAGCATTTTAGGAAGGGGAAAGGCAATGCTTTTAATGAAAATGCTAGGACACCAGAGGAATTTCAGGCCTGTTTAGCTGAATCACTTGTGAACAGGCATGTAAAAATGAGTGATTTCAATGGAAACCAACTGGGGTGCCATGAAATTATCCAGCACTTGGAAATAAGGCCAAGAGAGGGTTAGGGTTAAGGCTAGCTTGTCCTTTCAATGCCATACATACTGCAACATTGTTCAACACATCCACTCAGGAATTCATCATGGAGTAATAATTAAGGGAATGCACCTCTGTTCAACTATTATTGATTAAGGGCTCAGAATGTTAACTTGTGGGTCTTATTTGAGAGAGGTAAATAACTTCCCTCAGACAAAAAAGATCACCATAGGTTATGGTCTGGTTGCCCTGGCGCTCGTGAGCCAGTCTTGTATCTAGCACTTTGGGTATAGCTACAAGTCCCCAGATCTACTCCCACACTTAGGACCAGCTTTACCCTCTTACTGGGTCCTCTGTTATTGAGTTAATACTTCTTCAACCTATACTTATTCCCTTATTTTATTTTTTCAGGAGAGTAATTTTGAAAAGCTTTTGGAATAGATACTTTGACACATGTTTGGACTTTTTACCTGTACCCTCGTTTTTGGCGGCGGAATATAAGAAGTTATTTGTCAAATTGCCAGTGGTGAGTTTTCTCATGCAAGGACATTGTAGGTCCTGGGAGGAGGCCATGGATCAAATCTCCTCAAATGCTTTGCTCTTGTATGTGGGCAGAATCACATCAAATGCCAGAATAAAATACCTCATTTGTTTTCATCTTGTGCTTATTTGCAAATGAAATTCTGTAATGATAGCTTTTAAAAAATAGCTTTTGTATAAAGAGGGGAGGAGGTAAGATGAATGTTAATATCAAATAATTGAATCTGATTTCTAGGGCACTTGGGATGGTCTGAAGAGCTGTGAGAGAGGCATTTAAAACCAATTCCCAGGTGTTTAGTTTCATATTTGGATTGGGGATAGTGAGGAGACGAGTATGGGACAGGAGGTCCCACAGGCAAGGAAAATTCAACCCTAAGGAAAGTTTAGGGGCTGTTGGTGCTAAATATCCAGATTTTGGCCTGCATAAATGCAAGTAAATGACTCTCATGAGCTGCAGAAGGACAAATTTTATTCTCGTTTACACCATGAGGACTACAGGCCACCGCCAACACAACAGATGACTGTTGGTGCTCCCCTGGGTGAAGCAATCATCCCAACCTCCCGTGCCCTGTGGGCTGAGTCATCTGAGACTCCACTTCCTGGCTGTGCTGGCTCCTGGCTTCGAACCTTACCGCTATCCAGCTGGGGCCCAATTTTCATTTCAAAAATTACAGCCTAAATGTCCTTCCGGTGGGACCTGTCCCCACACTTATTACAGAAAATTGCTGTTACATAAACCACTCTCCTCCTTGTTCTATTTTCTGCCCCTTTTTGCTAAATGCAATGACTTTGTTAGTTGAGTTTTTTTTTTTTTTCAATAGCTTCAAAGGAGAAATCTCTCCTCTTGCTAGTGAAGCAAATCTTGTGGGACTTCAGAAGGTAAAAAGTAGAATCAGTACCCAATTTCATTAGAGGAAGAAGACAGGCCTGTTTAGTCAATCAGTACAATGCAGGAATTTCCAATATTAACAAGATATCTGGCAGCACATTCACTGTGAGTCCCATACCTAAAGAGTAGGGCGAATTTTTTTAATGTTTATTTATTTTTGAGAGGCAGAGAGTGAGCAAGCAGGGAAGGGACAGAGAGAGAGGGAGACACAGAATCTGAAGCAGACTCCAGGTTCTGAGCTGTCATCCAAGAGCGGGGCTTGAACCCACGAACCATGAGATCATGACCTGAGTGGAAGTCAGATGCTCAAACAACTCAGCCACCCAGGTGCCCCAAAAGAGTAGGGTGAATTTAAAGATGACGTGAGATACCCCGAGTTAGATCTTGGCCTTCCCATTGAATTCTCTGTAGTACTCCTTTACCTTTACTCACCTTCTGCCCCTCACAGCTTACTGGAACTAAAACATAACTCTTGTCCTCCAAATTTACCAATTCATCCCCAACTGCAAATGTTTTGTTCTCTGTGTAATCTGTGCTTATCCCCAGTTGGCGATTCTTTTTTTCAATATATATATAGAGAGAGGGGCGGGGAAGGGCAGAGAGCTAGGAGGAGAGAGAGAATCCCAAGCAGGCTCCCTGCTGATGTGGGGCTTGAACTCACAAACAATGAGATCATGGTCTGAGCTGAAATCAAGAGTTGGAGGCTTAACGGACTGAGCTGCCCAGGTGCCCCTCCCAGTTGACAATTCTTATCGCATACACTGATACCAGTGACAATATAGAGGGTATTTGTGCAAATGGCTATGAGTCTTCTGGAGGGCAGAGCAGATGTCTACGTGCAGAGCATCTCAAACTCGTACTTACACTTCTCAATGTTTGTACAAATCACCTGGGATCTGTTTAAACGCAGGTTCTGATTCAGAAGGTCTGGGTGGGGCCTGAGATCCTACATCTCTAATCAGCCACCAATGCTGCTGCTCCTGCTGGCCCAGCAACCAGGCTTTGAGAATGGCTGCTCTAAGGCATACCTCCTGTTTCAGGACAGCGGGACTCACGACCAAGGGCAAAGACGAAGAGGCACCTTCTCTATTATATGGAAGAAATCATGATCTTTGTCTGCCAAGTTGGCCCCTTAATAATTTCATACCTGCTCTGACCTATACTGCAACCACTAATTATATGTGGCTCTTACAACGCAAATTAATCAAACATTTTATTCCTGGTTGCACAAGCCACCTTTCAAGTGCTCAACAGCTACATGAGTCCAACAGCTACCCTATTGGATGGCAAAGATGTAGGCCATTTCTATCCCTACAGAAAAGTTCTATCTGACAATGCTATTCCATAAGAAATCTAAAAAACTCTTTCTAGTCAAAGATGCTAGTTCAAGGTCCACCGACACTTTGAGTAGCAAAAACCTACGGAATACATAGCATTACTTTTTGGATATGCACAGTGTCACAAATCGTCTGATTATACTTCCGTGGACCCTGGTTCTGAACCATGGACACATGTAGAAACACCTGACAGTCCAAAACATGTAACCAGATAACCCCAATCAGAATTATGGGAGATGGGGGTCGGCTAGGTATGGTAGTCTTAAATGCACCCCAGGGGATACTAACGTGGGACCACGGTGAGGAGTCTCTCTCTGCCTTAGGCTGGAGTTTGATGCCATTACCTGCACTGACACACACAGTGAGGAGGGTTAGGAAAAATGCACAACTCTCCACACAGGGAGGGTTAGGGTGTAGGGGCTGCCTCTGAACAGCCAGCAGATTCTTTGGTTCCGTCTACTCACAGATTTTTATCAGTGCCACCATTTCAGGTGACGTCTCCAACAATCAAGACTAAAGCTTTAAAAATTACTATTATTTTAAAATTCTAATAGGGACTAAGAAGCCTGGGCATTTGGCCAGTGGAATTAAGACAGTCAGAGACTGTGAGAACAAGCCCCAAGTGAAATGTACTTGGGGCGCTTTCTGTTTGCTATTATTGTGAAACCACTTCTCTTACAGAGCAGAAGCAGGATGCGGCCCAATGTCTGTACAACCTGGACCTAAAGCTGAAGACCTCGGCTCCAAAAAACACCAATAAGCTGTCCGAGTTGCCTGCCAATATCGACCAATCAGGACGAGACCCTTCCAACCAATCAGAACAAAGCACTTTGCCCCTTTCCCTTACTAGCACGTGTTCCCAACCTGGGAACCTGAGTGGGAATTTTCTGTTTATACGCAGGGTGCCAGCTTTGTCTGGAGAGACCAGCCTCTCTTAGCGCTGGCTCCTTTCACCTTTCAGAGATGAGATGCAGCCCCAATAAAGCCTTTGACTTTGGGGTTCGGTCTTGTTTCTGTCATTATCAGGTCCAAGAACTGGACTCCAGTAGCAGAGTTCTCATGCAAGAAGGGATGTTTTGCAGCCATTGAGGGTAGATTGAGCATCCTTTTGACATTTCTTTGCTTCCACGGGCCCCAAACTGACACCTGCCTCGTTTACAGAAGTAGAGTGGGGGAAGTATAGTTTGTTTATGTTAACACATTTCTTACACCCATCAGTATCCCTTTAAAATACTCTCGTGTATCCGTTGCCCCATTAACATGCCTCTCACTGGGACACAGATGGTGCTGGGCTTGGGAGGCCCATGAAAATGGCGAAAACAGTCACAGTTAACCAGTTTCATCTGTAGTTGGATTTTTCTCTCCAACTGGTGTCTACCTGGATGTCAGGGATAAATTAGGGTTACTTGTAAGGTTTTCGATTCTCTATGCTAGATGCGTGAATTAAGAAAATACATGTTGTCAAGATTTGAGAGAAAAGTGTCCTGGTTTCTGTGTTACGTTCACATGACAACATTCAGATAAATGGACAGGGAGTGTGGAAAGAACTGTATAGGAACAGCACCAATTATGACAGAGAGAGAGAGAGAGTTAGGCCTTTCAAATGAACTGTCATTTGTCCTGCAACAATGACACAATGAGCTGAGTCTCACAACCATGTACCCCAACACATCTCTGGAGGATCCACTCATTTAATATTTTGTCTGCAACCCCTTAAGTCCATTCCTTGGGCAGTTGGCCATCTGCTACCACAGGAATGATCTTTTATCGGTTGAAAATACCCTGGGGACTGGACCTATTCGTACCTGTGTAACCCAGGCTTATCAATTCAAAAATAAGGCCCAAGACATGTTGAGAGCCCCTGGTCATGTGTGCTTTCCACATATGACCTCAGCAGACTATGTGAGGCTAGTCTTCTGAGTTGCAAATCTCCCTCAGCCATTTATACTCTGTCAAGCTGGGCCATCACAAACACATTTTATGGCCCACCTCCAAAAAAATGTCCAGAGATCTCCTTAGTAAGCTGCTGATATAATATTTACTAATAGATTGTACAAATATATATATATATATATATATATATATATATATATATATATATTACCATATATGACCAAGGTTTTCTCTGGGGGAAAACTGCCAAAATTCAGTAAGTATTGAACCAAGCACTATTTTCCCCAACGGAAAGCATGCCGGGGGTGCAGAGATAGCTATTTCCCCAGTCTCAACCCCTCCCAGCCCTAATAAGCATGTGTGGCATTAAGCACTTTTGCCTTGTGATGCTACCCGATTTTGTCATTGTGCTACATCAAAAAATGAATTGTAAGTGTAAGCACAGACAAAAAAGTGACTCTGACCTTCTGATGGTCATAAGACCTATAAGAAAATGAATAACCTATAATCACAATGATTGCACTTTCTTCATTCTACTTATTGTAACTATTTAAAATAGGCACTGTCCCCAGATTGACTTACATGCACAAGGGAAGTCAACTATGTGAGGAGTTCTCCAACTCTGATGTGTGTTAAAATGACCTCATTAAAGATGCCTGGCCTCCTCTCCAGGCCAGCAGACTGTCTGAGGTTGGGCACATTCCACCAGCCCTACTGGAAAGTTCTGATACATGTCATGTACTCAGAACCACTCATCATGGCTTGGCTTGGCTGCCATGGCTTCCTCTAGCCCAGCAGGTCCCTGCATCCTGTGGAACTCCTTGTTCTCCCAGACGGTAAATGCTTGGGAATTTTTTTCGGAGGTCCAGAACTCACACTACATTTGATGCCCAGAAAGGATAAACGTATTTCCATCTGTTGCCACAAAAAGGAGAAATGCCATTGTTCCTTTAAAATGGATGTGTTTTTAGTCTCTGAAACCCTAAAAATTCTTTCTGGGCATGACAAGGGATGAGACTTTGTCAAAGACATTTGATTTTTCTAATAGGCGCTGTCCAAATTACATACATTTAAAAAAATTCCCAACAGTAAAGATGGAATTCTAATTACAGGGGAACTGCAGTATCCAGAATAACTTGCAAACTCTTTTATTTAAAAACTCATGCCAAGCTTGCTGTATTTCCATAACATATATATTGATTTCAACAGGGAAATCATATTTTCTCTGGTCTAAATTAATAGAATGTCTGAGGGGCGCCTGGGTGGCTCAGTTGGTTAAGTGTCCGACTTCGGCTCAGGTCACGATCTCACAGTCTGTGGGTTCGAGCCCCGTGTCTGGCTCTGTGCTAACAGTTCAGAGCCTGGAGCCTACTTTGGATTCTGTGTGTCCCTCTCTCCCTTCCCCTCTTCCACTCATGCTCTGACTCTCTCTCTCTCTCTCTCTCTCAAAAATCAATAAAACATTAAAAAATTTTGAATTAATAGAACTTTTGAGCTGGTGGGGACCTCACTGACCATGCAATCATGCAATCACAGTCATTGGGAGAAATTCAGATGTCCATGTGTCGGGCCAGGCCAGGACTTCTGCCCTTGGGTCTAGACCTTGCTGGCTCCTCTGAATTATGGCTTTCACAGGAAGAAGGATACTATTATGGCCACCATGTCATTATCTAGAGTTTGAGAGTTGGGTTAGAAATGTTCCCTGTTTTTAGACATGGGGATACAATGCACAGCATATGGAATGTAGTTAATAATATGTAACAACTTTTTACGATGACAGATGACAGCTATTTTTATTGTGATCATTTTGTAATGTATATATATGTATGTATGTGTGTATATATACATTATATATATATATATAAAATCACTATGTTGCACGCCTGAAATTAATATAATTTGTATGTCAGCTACAATTCAATTTTTATTTTTTTATTATTATTATTTTTCTTAATGTTTACTTATTTTTGAGACAGAGAGAGACAGAGCATGAATGAGGGAGGGTCAGAGAGAGGGAGACACAGATTCTGAAGCAGGCTTCAGGCTCCAAGTTGTCAGCACAGAGTCCAACGCGGGGCTCGAACTCACAGACTATGAGATCATGATCTGAGCTGAAGTCGGATGCTTAACCGACTGAGCCACCCAGGTGCCCCTACAATTCAATTTTAAAAAAGGAAATGTTCCCAGTTTTTATTCCATGTATCACAGAGTCTATGGTTATGCAGGTAAACATAACCTGTGGTTATGCTTTGACTTCCCCTCCCTGTTCTGGGGTCTTCTGCTGGTGTACATCACATCATTGCTCAGTTAGCAATGAGAACCTCTGAGAAGCCCATGTCTGGCTGCCTTCAAGCCAGCAGAAGGGAGAAGTGGGGCCAGACTGTGACGTGAAGAAATGCTAGATGGGAACAGTCAGGACCATTGACAGTTGGGAAGGCCAGGATAAGAAAGAGGAACCAGGAAGTATTTGGGATGGGTCCTGATTATTTTTCAGACCATTGAGTCACAACTGGGAACTCTCAGAAGTAATGGTGATACATGACATTGATTTCCCTGATGAGGTACAGAGGAAAGCTTACCACTCACCCTAAAAGGCTATCTTGTTCCAGGATTCATATAAAGTGTGAAACTTTCTGTGTAGCTAGTCAACCCATGTTAAAGTACTAAAGGAACATAATTTCTTTCTGAAACAAACACTAAAATAGAGTTTGAAATTTGGAATTATATTAGATTCCTTTTGGGAATAATGTAAACAATTCTGTTACCATGTCCATCCAAAGCACATTAAGAACCAATGCCTCTGATGGATTGTTTTGTTTAATTTATAACAGAGCTTTGCCTCATTTATAACAGATGAGTGAATTTCTTGGCATGGATCTCTTTTATAGATTCAAACTTCTTGTTTTTCCTCCTAAGACATGTTGTTAATATTTAGGTGGCAGATTAAATTCTGCCTAGATGTGTAAAGAGCTGCCTCCATTACTGAGGGGTCTTTGCATTCAGGAAATGGGAAACCTCACATTCAGCTGTAATATGACACGGGCTCTCGCATTAGCCATGCTACCCTCAGGAGCATGCTTCATGATTGGTGATGCCCCTCTAGGAAGAGAGCCTGACTGTGGCTTCGTAGTGCACAGATTTAGGGAGTGAAATAGAACATCTCCTTGCTTTTGGGCAGACTGCCCCCCACCCCAAGCTGGTATAGGCTAGGCATAAAATGTTTTCTTTCTGGAAAGGAAGACTGCCCTTCTCCTTCCTTCCCCTCCTGATTATGCATACCAATATCTAAACCCACTTCCTGACTCTGAGCAAAACTTTCAGGATAGAAAAATGTGGCTTTCACCATGCCATTTTAGAGTGCAGTGTGTCCCCTGAGGTTCTTGTAGATAAACCAAAAGTCCATGTCTGAATTAAGGTCTGGCCATAGGCACACACTAAACCTGCACCTGTCCCTCACCTGGGAGTCACAGTCATTTCCCATGTGGATGCTGACTGGGGTCACAGCCTGTGCATGCAGGTTTCTGTGCCCCAGGCAGGAGGTGTGTGGCTGGGGATGTTCTCTGGTTTCTTAGGAAAGAGTGTGAAGTGGGGGTGTGGGATTGTTTGCAGGACTGGGGGCCTTGAAGGCCAACTCTGGTGTAAACTTTTTTTTTTTCTGCACCATGACACCTTTGTTGGATAGATTTGCATCAAAATAACCTTTTTAGATAAGAAAGTTAGCTGTACCTGGTTGTAATGTGTGAATTGGAATTCATGTAAAGGAAATTTCTCTTGTACTTACCATTAGTTTCTCTTGTTAAAGTATATAATTAAACCTTTTTCACCTTGAACGAATTGGTCATTGCCTGCGTCCATTTCTACTGAGCTAATAACTCCACCCAGAATCTTGGCTTTCCCTCATCTCATCTTAAATCATTAACTTTGATCTGGTTTGGTTTTATATTTAAAAAAAATTTTTTAATGTTTACTCATTTTGAGAGAGAGAGCAAGAGAGTGAGTGAGCACAAGTCAGGGAGGGGCAGAAAGAGAGGGAGAGAGAGAATCCCAAGCAGGCTCTGTGCTGTCAGTACAGAGCCCAACACGGGTCTTGATCTCACAAACTGTGAGATGATGACCTGAACCAAAATCAAGAGTCAGACACAAGCAACTGAGCCACCCAGGTGCCCCTGATCTGTTATCTTATAAAATTTTTAATGTTTATTTATTTTTGAGAGAGAGACAGAGTGGGGGGGGGGGCAGAGAGAGAGGGAGACACAGAATCCAAAGCAGGCTCCAGGCTCCGAGCTGTCAGCACAGAGTCCAACTGACCCACAGACCATGAGTTCATGACCTGAGTCGAAGTAGGATGCTTAACTGAGCCACCTAGGCGCCCCAGGTTTGGTTTTAATTTAACAGTTGTTTTTGGCTGGGAACATAGTATAGGATGACAGAGAATGTAGATTATGAAGAGTTGACCAAACTTCTTTTTCTACTTTCAGCCATGTGTAGATCTCAGTGGAAATAGAAAGAAAAACGAATTTTGAAAGAATGAAAGAAATAGCACATCTGTGTGTGTGTGTGCACATGCGTGTGTTTTCCATAAGCTATATACCAGTGATATCAGTATAGGCTGGTATAGGCTTTCTGGACAAAGGACATTATTTACACCAGTGACTCTCAAAGTGGGACTCAGACCTAGCAGTGGTAGCATCTGGGGGTTGGTGAGAAATGCAAATTCTTTGACCTACTGAACCAGAAATGTGTATTTTAATAAGTCTCCAGGTAATTCTAATGTATGCTTACATTTGGGAGACCTGGATTTTAGACAATGAGCAAATGCAGGTAAATGCATTTTCTCACACATGAAGTTGAATAGAGTAACATTTAAGCAACTGGAGGGAACAATTCAACGTGAGAAGACAATAAATTTTTACCTATTCTGGAGCTGGTTTTTCGGAAACCTGGAAAAGTTGACAAAATAAATCCCCCTGAAACTGAAGCAGTGGGCATTTTGGTTCCAATCCATTGGTGGTTAGAGAATTGATGATGGACGGAGCATCTGAATGTATCATCCTACATCAAGCATGGAAGGGACATGAAACATCTGATTTATGCAGCAAAAAGAAAGATACAAAACTGAGTAGAGTACATTTTTTTTCTGCAAAAATTTAAAAGTATTGGTTTTTTGCTGAAAGCATCTTTGTGCACAGGTGCATCTCTTTTTAGCAATGACCTGTGGGCATGGCTCCGAATTCTTCCAAACAACTGCCAGGATCCTGAAATTTCTTGTCACACTTCATTCCAAATTTTGTATGCAGTTTTCTGGAAGCAGTTACTGTATTAATTGCCTCAACACACCAGAAGATGTGATATCACCAAATTCAGTGTTTGATAAGTAGGGTAAGTTTGAAGTTACATAAAGACGAAATGTGATGTATGTATCTATGCATACATTTATGTAAGTTAATTGTAGCAGAAAAACCCTTACATGGCATATATACTAACACTGTCTTACTTTTTTATCTTTTTACTTTAGAGAGAGACCATGCAAGCAGCAGAGAGAGGCAGAGGAAGAGAGACAGAGAGAGAGAATCTGAAGCAGGCTCCAGATCAGCAGCACCCGACATGGGGCTCACCCGATGTGGGGCTTGATCCCACAATCCTGCTCCATCACTGTCTTAAATCTTCCCTTCCCTCCTACCTGTTGCAAAAACAAAAACCAAAGCCAAAATGAGTAGTAATAACAACTATTCACTACATTAAAAATCTCAGGCCGCCTGGTCAGTTAAGTGCCCAACTCTTGGTTTCAGCTCAGGTCATGATCTCACGGTTCATGGGTTTGAGCCCCACGTAGGGCTCTACACTGGTAGGGCAGAGCCTGCTAGTGTTCTCTCTTCCTCTCTCTGCCCCTCTCCCACTCGCACTGTCTCTGTCTCTCTCAAAATAAACAAATAAACTTAAAAAAAAAATAAAATCTCTACAGTTTGATAAGAGTGCTAAATTGAAGTTCAGTAAAAAATTAACAGGACTACTAGCCACACTTTATTAAGGAAATACATGTTCTGAGTGCAGCAGGGAGCCATCTGAGAGATTTTGGTGTTTTACTACTCTGCCCTGTGTTTCAAAACTAAGCAGAAAGCTCAGTGTGAAACTACTTCCGGGGGATCACATAATTTATCTTATGTATGGTGCTAATCCTCTGCTTGTCCATTGCTTCACTGCCTTTTTCAGCATCTCTTAGCGCCCCACATCTCTGGAGGATGATGCAATGGACACATGGTTTTTTATTTATCAGAGAAATGTTGGCTGAACCCACCCCATTCCTCCTTAAGTTGTATCATAACAGACAGCTGGATATTTGGAAATTTTTCAAAGATCCACTGGATTGTTTTCACACAGAGTTTTGGTGTCAGATAGATGGTGTGTGTGTGTGTGTGTGTGTGTGTGTGTTGAGAAGACATTGCAGAAAATATACAAGTAAACGAGACTCATAAATTAGTATGAGCCTACACAAAATTCAACATGAAAATGTTCCATCTACTTCAAAATAGCTGATTGAAACGGGTCAGAATAATTGGATAATTAGCCTGGAGAGTTATACTATTTTGAAAAGGTGAAGATAAATAACTCTTAGAGCATAGCCACCACCAATTTTCCACTTCTAATTTCTCCCAACAACCTGAATACTTTCATGACCAGTTAGGTAAAGCTCTAAGACTACATTTTATTACATTTATTGCAAGTTGGATGTTATTCCTACTTTATGTACCACAATTGAAAACCGTCTGGACCTTATGATTTTACCACCCTCCCATCCCCTTCTTCCCATTTTTAAACACTCAGGCTCTTCTTTGAAGCCTGTGTACCTAAAGTGAATTCAGATTTGCTGCCTGAGATCTAGAGTCTCCAATCTCCAGCATTTCAAATTTATGACTGTAATCTATAAGCGTCTTCAGCAACAGACTTAGGAAAACATAATCCACGGACTTCACCCACCTATCCCCCAGCCAGATCTTTTTGGAGGTAGATAACAAACAGACAGACATATGCCTAAAAAAGTGCACTACCCCTAAAAACACAGGGCTGGTACTTTGCTTCGGAAGGGGGAAGAAACCATCTGGAAACTCTCAGTGCATCCAATGCCACATAAAGGGTATGTGTGCTGGCAGTGCTCCCAGCAGGCCAGGGCATGGTCAGGAATATGCTTTCCAGAAAAAAAGAGGACATTCTGGCAGTTCCTCCCTGTGGGATCAACTACGATGTGCTGAGGAAGAAGTACAAACCAGTATCCGCCTTCCCTTGTCCTCTTGTGCACAAGAACACAGCCTGGGGAGTTAACTGAAACTAGCACACTCCAGAAAACTGCTGAGAGGGTTCTCTGGTGTTACTGTCAGGTATGAGATATTGAATAAAAGTTCTTCCCTCAAACCCACCCTAACCCCTCCCAAACAAATTCCAGAACAGTGGAAGCAGTGAAAATAGCAATATGGACAATTTTGCATCATTGGAGAAGCCAGCTCATTTAGAACCACATTCGTAGTCGACAATTCAAGAAACAATCATGCATGGCAGGGATCTGGTCAGAAATAGGCTAAATGCTCATTTCCTATAGGAAACCTTCCAGTTCCTAGGTTGGCAGTCATTACGAATGGGAACTTTACCCCATACCAGGATTTTCTCTTTGAGAAATTAAGCATGGAACTATGATTTCTAAAGATTTCATAGAAAGTATGCTTAAAAGAAAAAAAAAATCAAGTTTCAGATCAAATGCTGTGCTTAAGAGTAAAGCGAATTGAGACCAGTATAACAAAATATTTGAAGTGAAAGTATCTTATGCTTTGTAAGCACCAATCAGAATAATGACAATACTGTCTGTGCCCAGCATGTATTTATTAAATGCACAAATACAGTGGTAAAGCATTTTTAGATGTCAACATTCAAAACAAAGCTAAGGACCTTTTCCCTCCAACCTGGGAATATATTTTCTTAAATAGTTAAATAAAACTTGGTGCTGTGCCTTATTGACAATTTTTTTTCTGGCTCCTATAAATGAAGTCTGTTGCTTCAGGTGGACACCTGGCTTGTTCACTAACCTTGGTCTACTTTTAGATCTGGATAATTATTTCTTGGGAGTCCTGCAGGGTAAGAATGTGGTGTATTACAATGATGTGTTACCCTCTCTTTTAAGGAGTTGGCTTTGGGGAAGTCTGAGTTTTCTGGATCGAAAACTAGTACAATTAGACAGGATGGAGAACTTGAACTGCTGAACAACTGTCGGCCATGCTGGAATCTGTTCCTCCCACTTTAGCTGCAAGAAAGAATCCCTAACAGAGCGCTGCACGTATTCTATAGGATGACAGATCCTCAGCCCCTTCAAGATTTAGAGAAGACCCATGATTTGCCACTTCATACCAGAAACCCGCCATTTTGCCAGCTTTCCAGGTTGAGTCCACCCAGAAAGAGCAGAAGCACCAATACCTGGCAGCTTCCTTCCAGGCATACTGGTCAGCATAGTTAAAACAGGCAACACTCCAGGGGAGGAAGTAACGTGCGTGCCACTCAAGGAAGGATATAGAACAGAGAAGTTTATTTTACACTATCCGTCCAAGAAAACAATCTCCATAAACCAGTGCAAAATGTGCAACAGAATCAATACGTGTGTCTTAGCTCTGAGAGCCCAAATTGGTGATTTCCTCTCCCGTTCCTTCTTCGGGCAGGTGCCTCGTCGGCTGGCTAACGCTGGCCTTGGTTTGCACCATTGACAGAAACATTCAACCAATTTGTAGCAGGTTATTTTTACAATTCATACCAGAATGTGTACAAGGGACGGGGGGGGAAAACCATACTGAATGAATGATAAGTGATCAGTGCTTAAAGTAAATACAGGGGGCGGCACGGGCAAGAATCCACAGTTTCAATAAATACAAGTGTAACAAGCATGGGTGGGTCTCAACTCGGTGGAATTAGTCTGCATAATAATTCAGCATCATACAAAATCTAGCAGGGCTGTTGAGCAGTGATTGGCAGCAACGTTCACAATAACTTATGCCCTTGAGCGAGTCTGCATTGAACACATTCTGCGGTTCCCAAGGTGTCAGTTCTCTGTTTCCTCCTTCCCTCGCCATCCCTCCAGGATGGGAGGGGTGGAGCTGGGGCAGCTTGGTGGAGGCGTCCCACGAGGAAGGACGCTGGCCCAAAAGCCAGCTGTCAGGGTCCAGTGTACTCAATACCGAGTGGCAAATTGGGACTTTATTGACGACGTCTGTGCAAAGTGCGCTTCTCTCCGTTTTCCAAGAAACCAGTGTCTGTAGCTCCTGCACAAAAAGCAGTGGTGGCCTCTGGGTCTCTCCCTGTCACCCCGAATACCAAGTGATGAGAGCGCATCTCAGGGACTCTTGGGCTGGGAAACTTCTGGCGCTGACTTCCCGGCACCTCCAGGACGGGTGGTGTAACCGGGGCCCCTCATCAAAGGCCTCAGGCAGGCTAGAACTATTGCTTGAAAGACTAGAAGGAACCTAGTGACAAAATGATTGTCCTAATGGATATGTGGGAAGCTGTCTTCTTCCTCGAAAGCCTTGTGCCCCCTAGATGACGCCTACAGGACTTCAGGGAGGCATCCTTGCGTATGAAACGTCATGCATCTGTTCCCCGTGGCCTCGCCCAGATGTTCCTCTACTAAGCACTAAATTCATGCATGTTCCACCATGCCTGGGACTTGATCCCAGAAGACATGGCGGGGACAACCTGTGGATCATCCACTAATCCAGAGCCCGGTGAAAGATGCGAGAGTTCTCCATCTCTGGAAGAAAAGGAATAAAAAGGGGAGCCCCCCAAAGTGAAACAACCCCACCCAAACCCAGTAGTAACCTAGGTATCGCCTCAAAACATAACAAAATCCCAAACACTCCCTAGCATCAATACACCCTCTCCTCTCTATTCCTTCGACAGTCTCAGGTCATAAATTAGGTTTGTCTTCCATCCAATAACTTAAAAAAGGAGGAGGGATTGTAGTAAGTTTTGCCTGGCTTGGGCCAGTTAGCAGCCAGTTTTTCTAGAATCTCAGTTACTGTTCAAAAATGGAGCTTGAAAATTCACGCGGATGTCAGAGTCTTCACACGGAGGAGGCAGGAAGGGGTGGGTGAGAGAAACCCATGGAGGAGGGGGAGCAGGGAGGGGTGGGAACAGCCTGGGCCACCAAGGCAGGAGCAGAGGCCTGTGAACAGCGCGGGAGAGCCGGATGTGCCGGCTCTGGGGGCCCGCGTGACTCGGGGTGCGGCCGGGTCTTGTATTGCACAGTAAAGAAGGACTGAGGCTCGGTGGGTGGCCAGGCGGCTCAGTGGTCCCCGCACATGGGCAAGTTCACAAAGGTGAACACGTTGAACTCTGTCATGATGGAGAAGCACAGGAACACACCGTACAGGAAAAGGCACCCGCACCCGAGCTTCTTGTCCAGCTGCCACTTGTTCAGGTGAACGCCAAACACCTGCAACACACACAGCAGGGTCAGAAGGTGCGGGAAGAGGTAGCCTTGGGCCTTGGGGTGGCCATAGCCGGGGGTAGGGCTGCCAATGGCTGATCTCGTGGAGCACTGATGGTCTCTGAGCACCCCCAAACCCATCGTTCATGTGGGAAGTCAGAACTTGGGAGATAACTTTACAAAGTCATAATGATGGGACCAATCAACACGGGCATGGTGGCCGTCACTCCTCCGCACTATTCTGTGCTGGTGGCACCTGTTCTGCCTCTTCACCCTCTTGCCCCAGGCAGCCCCTGGCCCCTGCAGACACACCCCTGGCAGTGGAGGCCACACCTCTTCCATTCCTGCACCTAGAGGCAAGAAGGCTGTACCCCTTGCTCTTCGCTGCTCCTTATGCACTCTTTATTTTTTTCTCCTCTCAAAAAACCTAAGCTTGGAATCTAAAGTCTTCCAGCAGTCATACTCCATCCCACTCACTTGCAGTCAACACTGCAAAAGCAGTCTCTTTCGTCCTTCCCCAGAGCCCGGAGTCCTACCCACTGCCACTCCTGTCTACAGCACCTTGTCGTCCTGCCCAGCAATTTCACCATCAACCGAGAGGATCTTCCCAACACCCGTCCTACACCCAGTCTCCTGCAGCCATGCCCCGCACCTGCACTGCACTCACTAGCCACAGGTGGCCCCCCAAATTTAAATGTATATCAAATAACATTAAAAACTCCATTCCTGGAGCGCCTTAGTGGGTCAGTTGGTTGAGCATCCGACTCTTGATTTCAGCTCAGGTCATGATCTGACAGTTGTGGGGTAGAGCCCAGGGCTGGGCTTGGTGCTGAGCCCACATGGAGGCTGCATGGGGTTCTCCCTCTCCCTCTGCCCCTCTCCAGTTCATGCGCTCTCTCCCGCCTTCTCTCAAAATAGACTTAAAAACTCAGTTCCTCAGTTGTACTAGCCACATTTCATGTGCCTGACATCCACACGTGGCCAGTGGCTGCTGTCCAGTGCAGGTACAGGACAGCGGACAAGTTCTGCTTGACAGCCCTGCAGCTGAGACCTGGTGATTAGCAAGAACAGAAAGGACTCCGTGCCAAACACCTCACTCTCTGACAGCCATCTCTTCTTTCCTGCTTACTCCATCTGGTTCCTGTACTCCTACAACTCTGCAGACTCCCAGGACCCAGAATTCATTGCCACCCCCACCATTTCACTGCCCATCACCCCTCTCTCACCTTACCCTGCTTAAATTCCACCAACAATCGTTAGAACCACCCCTAAGCACTCTTCACTGTTTACATGTATCTCTCTAGCACTTTTGTCCTTGTATGGCTAAAACCACAGCCTTTTGGTTCAAGCCCTGCTTCCAGCTATTCCATATTGCTTCCACGCAGCTGACCCAGGCTGGAGGAAAACGCCTGGCCATGCCGAAGGGTCTCACTTTTTACGTTTGTTTTTTTTGTTGTTGCTGTTGTTTTGCTTTTTAAATTTATTTTCAGAGAGAGGGAGGGAGGGGCAGGGAGAGAGGGCAGAGAGAGAATCCCAAGCAGGCTCCATGCTGTCACTACAAGAGCCTAATGCAGGGCTGGAACTCACAATCTGTGAGATCATGACCTGAGCTGAAACCAAGAGCCGGACGCTCAAGGGACTGAGCCATCCAGGTGCACCCGAGGTTTCTCACTTTTGTTTGTTTTTAATTTTTTTGATGTTTTTATTTATTTTTGAGACAGAGAGAAAGCACGGGCTGGGGAGGGACACAGAGAGAGGGAGACAGGAACCCAAGCAGGCTCTGCTCTGACAGCAGAGATCCTGATGTGGAATTTCAATGCACAAGCCGTGAGATAATGACCTGAGCAGAAGTTGACACTTAATTAACTGAGCCACGCAGGTGCCCCCCTGAAGGTTCTGACTTTTAATTCAAGCCCACAAACCTTGAGTGAGCCATTTATGGCAATCATTCCACATTTCCCTAAGTGCACTGTCTCTCCCTTTCCTGGATGGCTGTTTCTGACCTCTCCCCTCTTCTGAGACCCCCAATACCTTCCTTTTCCACCCTCACTCTCAGTGCATGATGATGTTCCCATCCACAGAACTCCCACCACCAGATCCATTTGCTCACCTTCTCTCCTGCCAGTGAGGACCCGTCGCCCACGACCCTGTCCATGGCCCACTCCCCCACATGTGCACACCATCCCACCTCCCCTTACTGCTCAAGAACATGGTCCCAGAAACTGCCCCTCTTTTATTTCTATCTCCCCATCACTCCCCGGGTTACTCCAACTGGAGTACAAGAATGCTGCTAGCTCCCTCATATTAAAAAACAACTACATTTTTTCTGGATTCCCATTTCTCTCCTTTATTCACAGAAAGATGACTTCAAAGAGTTGTAAACACCATTGCATCCCATTTCTCTCCTTCCTTCCTGTTACCTTGTTCTACTCAACCTTCGGCCTTATTGCCCCATGCAGCCACCCTCATCAAGAGGACTGATAACTTTGTATTTCTTTTTTCTTTTAATTTTTTAAAAATCTTTATTTATTTTTGAGAGAGTGAGAGAGAGACAGAGTGAGAGCAGGGGAGGAACAGAGAGAGAGGGAGACACAGAATCCGAAGCAGGCTCCAGGCTCCGAGCTGTCAGCACAGAGCCCGACACGAGGCTTGAACCCACGAACTGTGAGATCATGATCTGAGCCGAAGTCGGACGCTTAACCGACTGAGCCACCCAGGCGTCCCCTGATAACTTTATATTTCTAAACCAAATGGCCAACACTCAGGACTCCTTTCCCATAACAGAGCCAATCACTCCCTCCATCCCGAAACACCTTCTCCCCTTAGCTTCCAGATGCCATACTCTCCTGCTTTGCCTCCCACCTCTCTGCTCATTCTCTGTTCCCTTTGGTGGTTTATTGTCATCATCCTGACCTCGAACTACCAGAGGGCACCAAGACTCAGATGCTGGGCCTCTTTTCTGTCCTCACTCACCCTCTTGCTGACTGATCCAACTGCAGGGCTTTAAATATCATTGTGCCTTCAGCTTGGACGCTTCTCCTGAACTCAGACTCATCTTTCCAATGGCTTTCTTGACCTTTCCCCTTGGGTGTCAAATAGGCAAGATAGCTCAAGAGGTTTGAAACTACTCTTCCCCTGCCTCCCCCCCCACAAACCTACTTCTCTCCAGCATTCCAGCAGCCCCATTTCAACATCCCAGGTGGTGGCCAGCCCCATCTCCTACAGGTGTACTCATGTAGCTGTAAGCATGCGCTCTGGTGTCAGATGGCTTGCCCCTTCATTCATTTGGTGTCAACTACCCTAGAGGTCTCAGATGTTCATCTGTATAATGGGGCTAATATAGTGGCTACATGATGGGGGCGTGATGAGCTCCAAAGGGGAAAATGAATGCAAAGCACTGAGCACAATGTGTGGCTATGACAGGTCTCATAACCCTAAGTCATAACAGACTCAAAGAAACTCCTATGCTATGGAAGAAAAATTGCATAGGTTTCCACTTTTGTGTAAGACAGTGTTTGCTTTAGTAAATCTTTGAAATTTGACTCACAGTCTGATCCCATAAATGACCTCGCCAGCTTCCTGCCTGCTCTTCTAAATTCCCATTATCAATTATATGGACATTCACATGCCAGTATAATTCAATGATGATTTCCTTGAAGATTTCAGGAAAAACCACATTGCATCTCAATGTTTTTTTTATATTAAAAAAATGTTTTTATTTATATTTGTGAGAGAGACAGAGCAAATGGGAGAAGGGCAGAGAGAGAGAGAGAGGGAGACACAGAATCTGAAGCAGGCTCCAGGCTCTGAGCTGTCAGCACAGAGCCTGATTCAGGGCTTGGACTTATGAACCATGAAATCATGACCTGAGCTGAAGTCAGATGCTCAACTGACTGAGCCATCCAGGTACCCCTCAATGTTCACTAATGTGAAAATTTAACCACATACTTGTATATGAATGGATACTTCATGTGTTGGTATGAATCTGTTTCTACCAAACATGGCAGCTGAGTTGGAATATCGTACTATACAAATAGATATGATAGCCAAGACAGTGGAATGGCATGAAAGTATACTGTCAATGAAATAATGTATTCTTAGTCTCTGAGAATTGGTCAAATCCATGGATTTATAGAGGTGTTTATTAACTTGGAACAGACAATTAATTGGAATCTACCCTTTTCTTCACTAATCCTGCAGAAAAAGTGGATCTCCCCTTTGCTTTTGATAAAATGGCTTGTGCTTGACATAAGGCAGGGCCTTGCTTCTCAGAGGTGGGCTGGCTCCATTCAGAAAGAGGGAATGTTTTCTAGTGAGTTGCTAGGATCCACTTATAGAAGAGACAGCCACGAAGGAGATGGGACATCTGGAGGCTGACTGTCCCCATCCACCAGAAGGCCAAGCCCATCTGGTGTCCAAACAAACTCTGTGGCCAAAGAACCCAAGGGTGGGGGTGGGGAGAACACAGGAACTCGAGAGGGGAATGAGCTGAAGCCCTACCGTAACAAAGACGGAGGCCAGGAGTAAGCCCACGGAGTAGATCAGTCCTCTGCTGTTTAGCCGAATCTGTAAGAAAGGATGTGCAGTTAGGCTTCCAAAAAGGCATCTGCTCTGTGCAGGAGCTCAAGCAATTCTGAGTAGCAGTCAGTGCAAATCTCTCCTCTAGGATGGCAAAGGGCAGTTTGGATAGCCTTGCTCTGGGATTGGTAGTGGGAATATCTACTTCCCTAGGACAGCTAGGGGGTGCCCTTGTGTAGTCCACTCTCAGTCCAACCCCGTCCTTCCCTCCAGGGGCAGTGCCTACTGGGCTGCAGCATGGCACTCCAATTCTCTGACGTGTGGCCTGATTCTTATTGCTCACAATATTTCCCTGTGGACCTGACCTCCAGGGAGCATTTGGTTTCCTGGCATATAGCTTTTAGGTTTACCTTTTGAGTAAATTTCCTAACATGGGTGATGGGAGCAAAATTTTGAAAAATATTACTGAAATTTTCTCTCTCTCTCTCTCCCTCTCTCTCCTCTCTCTCTCTCTCTCTTTCTTGAGAGAGAGGGAGAGAGAGCAGGGCAAAAGGGACTGAGAGAGCGAGAGAGAGAGAGAGAGAGAGAGAGAGAGTGAGCGAAAGAATCTTAAGCAGGCTCCATGCTCAGTTCAGAACCCCACACGGGGCTCAATCCCAGGAGCCTGAGATCATGACCTGAGCCAAAATCAAGAGTTGGATGCTCAACCAACTGAGCCACCAGGCACCCCATAAAAACTTTTTTCTCTCTTTTGCATTAGTTTGTGACCTCTTCCCAAACTTGACAGGAAGAAGTGGATAAGGGTTGTTACTGTGAGCAAGCAAAGAAGAAGAAAGAGTTAACATTCCATTTGTGATATTCATAAAAGGATTTTTGTTTTGTTTGTTTTTCAGAGTAAGACAGTGGGGTTAGCAGCCAAACACTGAAAAGAGAGAAACAATTTTTGGAATTCTTATAAAATAGCTCTGTCCAGTAGAACTTTCTGCAATGATGAAAATGTCCTGTATCTGTGCTGTCCCATATGGCAGCCATTAGGCACATGTGGGCTATTGAGCCCTTGAAAGGTGGCTCATCCAACTGAACAAAAACTTTAACCTTATCTTCAACCAATTCACATTTACATTCAAAGAGCCATATATGATCAGTGGCTATAGTAGTGGGCACAGCAGGTAGGGAATATTTAGAGGCCGACGCTGTACTCAAAGCGTTGTCCCTGGATAGGCTCGAGCAGCATCACATGGGAGCTTGTTAGAAATGCAGGATCTCAGGCTTCACCCAGTCTTCCTGAATCAGAAACTTTGGGGATGGGCCCATCGAGCTGTATTTTAATAAACCTCCAGGTGGTTCTGATGCATGAGAAAGTTTAAGAACCACTGACTTAGAGCAAGTACGGAGGTTAAACCCACTTCTGATCTCCACGGGTTCTGGGGCTTTGACTTTGACATCCCTTTTACACCAGTTCTCTTATAAAGTCTTATCTGCATGGAGGCTGGGGGACCATAGAGCCCCACCAATGTACACTGTCTTGCCGGGAGTCAAAGGCTCACCTGTGTTTACAGAAAGGAAAAGCAAGGCAGGCTGATCAGTTCATTAGAGAACAGAGAGTGATTATTGTCAGTAGAAGTGGTCAGGGGACCTTCTGACAAGGTTCAAGGCATCTCTTGGTGCCCCTTTACCAGTTTATCCCTACAGTGTAGGTATGGAAACACATGGGTATCTCTGTAGGAGGATGTGTTTGGTTTACCTTTTGGTGACAGGAAACTGCTTTCCCCAAACAGACCCTTTGTGTGGGGACCCAGGAACATAACACATCTCCTTATGCAAGGTTCTGTCCCAGAGGGAATGCGCTGGACTTTCTCCCCTGCCTGCACAATCCATGTGAGCCAATCTGCCAAACCCCAGCTGGAAATTATTCCCAGCCAATAAATGCCTTCCTAAGAGTAAAGGACTCAAAGCATATCTCTGTGACACTAAAGCAGTGGGTTGACCTGGTTAAGTCAGTGTAAAAAAAATAATGAGGGATTGGATCCATCCCAGTCCAGCTGGTAGTTCACCTTCCTGCAGACCCTCCACCTGGCTATAGATCGATTTTCCTCCTTTGATCAGCTGTGTAGGTATAACGAGGCCAATGTCCATCACAAATGCCTTGTACTGAAAAAGATTCTCTGCCCCAAAGTATTCTGTCCATACTGAACCTATGATAATGCCACATGTACCCTGGCCAGAGTTTAAGGGGAAAGGCAGGGTTTCTCAGAGCAAGATGGCAGCCCCTGTTCAGAGTGAGTAAGAGCCTGCTGGGGCTGTACTCATCACAGTCCTTGGGCTGACCCTGAAACTGTGAACACTCAGAAAACCTTTTGAGCTCTTAATTTTCAACATTACATGGATTCTTCTAAGAATGTGGCCAATGCATTTTAAGCCCAGCTCACCCTTTGAGTTCCAGGGTTGAATCCTTGTCAGCAGCAAGAGTTGAGTAAAGTGATTTCCTGCCCATAGGAAACCAAGAGCCAGTGAAAGCCAAGCTCCAAGCAGGAAAATTCTCTTTGGCCAAGGCTTTTGCCTTTTCCAAATGAATAATATTCAACTAGAGCACTGGAACTTCACCCTTCCTCATTGACATAAAGTCTCAAGGAGTGGTGCTTCTAAAATTCTAAATCTGGCTCCAAAGACTAAAGACAACCAACCTTGGTGAGGTTTCTGAGTAGTTTTTTTTTTTTTTCACATTTTCACCTTTTTCTCTACCACATGCACCCACAGGGGTTATTTTTGCTATTTCACTAGTTAGAGACCTGCGCTCTCAAAGACTGTATTGATTCCTTGCTAGCTAAACCCCCACTTCCACATGGACATGACTGTTAGGGATTAGGGTTCCTTCAGTTGCCTCTGGGTCCAATTTGAACACTTGCCAATTACTGGAGACTATGGATGGTTTGGGGCAGGAGTTAGTCAACTACGGGCCATCGGCCGAATCTGGCCCATCGCCTGATTTTGTAGATGAAGTGTTACTGGAGCTCAGCTCGTTCCTTAGCATGCCGTCTGTGTGTCTGCCTTCATGTAGAAATGGAAGAGCTGATAAGTTTGATAGAGACCATACGGCCCACAAGGCTTAAAATATTTCTCTTCTGGCCCTTTCCGGAAAGTTTGCTAACCCTTGGTTTAGGGCATGGGCTCCAGACCCAGTTCACCAAACCTCTTCTGAATCCCTGCTTGGTCACCCTCTTGATATATAATCATGGAAAAGTGACTTAACCTCCCCAAGCCTCAGTTTCCTGAGAAGTAAAATGGGGATAATACAATTCCCACCTAATGAGGTGGTTGTGAGAATTAATGGAATTAATCTGTTAAAGCTTGAACAGGACCCAGTGTATAATGGGTTCTCAGTGCGTCTGGGCCATTATCCTCCACTCACTCATGAGCTGCCTAATCCCTTCCCTGGCATCCCTGGCTGCTGCTTTTATAAGCTCACCACCCAGCAGTCCCCTGATCAAAGCCTCAGTAGATGTCAAACACCATGAGGGCAGGAACCATGTCTGACCTTTTCCTCTACCTGGCACAGGGCTAAGCACAGACCACATGCTTCAATATGTAACCAATGGATGGACAATGAATCCATTTCATTGCAAAAGTGAAATGGAGCAGAGTAGACTGGTCAGAGAGAGGCTGAGAGCAGACAGACCCTGGATGCCACTTCCAGATGGGATTCCAGAAGCAATGCATCCTGCCCAACATTCCCTGTCCCCCTTCTCCACTTCATTTTTTATGAATGTATATAGCTTATTTTGTCTACCTAACATTTTATTATGAAAGTTTTCAAGCAGTCAGAAAAATTGCAAGAATTATACCATTTTCATAGTGTTTGATAATAGTTCACAGGTGTTCTGTTTCTGGATGCAATTTCTGTATGGTGAAATTTACAAATCCTAATTGCACTGCTCAGTGTGTTTTGAGAAACACCTACAAACCGTGTAACCTAAACTGTAGTCATGATATAGAGCACTTCCATCCTTCCCAGAAAGTTCTCTTGTTCCCTCATCAGTCTCACTTAGATCAATCACTGTGTCTAAGCTAGGCCTGTCTGAGAAATTTCATATAAATGGAACCCAATAATGTGCATTCTTTTACACCAGGATTCTTTTACTCAGCATAATTTTTTTAAGATTCCTTGGTATTTTTCATTGCATTACTAGCTCACTTCTCTTTATAACAGCATAAATATAACACAGTTTATCTAATTATTCTCCTGCTTATAGGTATCTGGGTTGCTTCCAGTTTGGGGCTATTAGGGTGCATTGTTTTCGTAGCTCACAAACAACATGAAAAGAGATCTACAGTGGTCCCTCCCACCCAGAGGAGAAGAAGGAATGAAGATCATGAAGACCTCCAGGGGCTCTTCTGGGACCCCAAACACACACACACACACACACACACACACACACACACACACACCACCAGCATCCTCTCTCTGTAGTTGGGCACTGGGAGCCTCTCCAAATGGGGGAGATTCACCTTCCCCACCTTGGCACACTGCTGTCTCCCTTTCCGGACCTCAGTCGGGTCAGATGGGGTGCTCACATCCTTCCCACCTCACTTCTATTCTGCCCATTGCTCCCGAAGTCCTTTCGTCTTTTCCAAGTTCACTGAGCCCTTGCTGGTCTTATCCCCCCTTGTGATGCAGATCATATCCTGACCTTGCCTGGTCTCCTTCTTACCTCCCCAACTAGTCCTGATGCTTTGAGGGTAGATGCCTGTGTCTTCAGTTTTTCCTCCTTCCACATAGCACCTAGATCTCTACCTCTCTACACACACTGTATGTTTTTTAATTTTAAAGTTTATTTCTTTATGTATTTTGAGAGAGAACGAGAACAAGTGGGGGAGGAGCAGAGAGTGAAAGGGAGAGAGAGAGAGAATCCCCAGCAGGCTCCATACCGATGTAGGGCTGAGCTGAAGTGGGACGCTTAACCGACTGAGCTACCCAGTCACCCCCGCACTGTACATTTAAATAAGCATCTGCTGGTGATGCTGAGCACGTGTGTATCCTTGTGTACATGTGTATGTGCATGTGTGTGCACATGCGTGGGGTGCATGTGTGCATTGGAGGCAGTGAGGTGGGGTGGCTAGGGGCAAGAGTGCATATAGAGCTAGATGAGGAGACTGACGTGGGGGTGGTTTTAAGCTGATCTTTTTAAGCAACAAAGTGAGGGGGCCAAAAAACCCAAAATGTTTTTTTTTTTTTTAATTGGGGCATAATTTGCACACAGTAAAGGCACAGATCTCAAGTGTACTATTGGATAAGTTTTGACAAATGCATGTACCCATGTGTGTGACATCTCAACAAGATATAAAACATTTCCATCACCCCAGTAAGTTTCCTTGAGGGCGGCAAGTTTAACTTAACCCCCTTAAAAGTAGTTTCTTGGGGTGTGCTAAGCCGGACAATAGCACGGGCCATCCTCATCTCTGGACCACCTTTGCATAAGCCTCTGGGCTGCAGCTGTGCAGTGTTGCTCTGAATGATGGTTTCGTGCTCCCTGAGTCACAGATGCAGGGCCCATTAAGTGCAAATGCAGAAAATCTCCATGGCAATGCCCACCAGAGAGCATCCTAGGCACAACTGCCCGACATTTAACACTGTTTTTATTTCTTGCCTTCAAAATACACAAATTCATTCTCTAATTCCCTCATGGTAAATAATTATTGCAGAGGAAACAGCAGGCTAGTTGGTTCCAAAGAAAACAGGAATTTGGCCCACAAATGTGGGCCCTCAAAATGTGCATTTGTTTTCATACGGATGCACACACAGAGACCCAGTCAGACCTAGTTTTAAGCATGCACGCGGTTCAGAAAACAGTTCTCTAAATCCTACACAGTTTGGAGAGCCAACATCCCTGGCCTCAAAGATTATAACTTCCCCATATTATAGTTTAAAATCTCTCTATGGTTTGAGGTCAGCTCCACACAACCGGCAAATTCTTTGAGGAAAAATAAGAAGCCCCTGGATTCTTGCTAATTTATTATAACCTGGAACACATGTTACATGTCACTTCGCATTTTCAGATTTGGGTAATTTGAACATTTGTGCGGGTGTAGGCTCCAAATGGAGTGTCTAGCTGTGGCTTGATGTTGTAAGCTATCACTGGGTGGGAATCTCTTTCCCTGACACAATTAAATGAGGTAAAACAATGAATAAGCCTTGAGAAAAAAGGCACTTTGATGGCTGAGTCCTGTCCTTCCCAGAGTGCTGTCATGAACACAGTTGCACAGTTGCTCTCCGGAGCAAGTAGGGTGGGTTTTGTTCTCCCTGTGTAAAGACGAGGCAGCTGGCACTCTGGGAAGTTCAGCACGTGGCCAAGGTAAGATTCTGCTCACCAACTCCAGTGTGTGTGTGGTGTGGGTTTTCCCCATGCATGCAAGCATTTCTGTGACCCCCATGGGTATCCTACAATTTAACTCAGTTCTGACACTATTCACCCAGTGACCCCGTCAGACGGCCCAGGTGAAGGAAGGGCTCAGTCCTACAAGACTCTCCTTCCCCCACCCCAGACACCAGTCACAAGTCCAGGTGTCACCTGTGCTTCCGAGTGACTGGCTATAGATTGGAGATTCAAAGGACGCACTGCTTGCGTTTGATTAGCTTGTTGGAGTGGCTCACAGAGCTCAGGAACACATTTTATTGACTGTGTAACCAGTGTGTCCTAAAAGGGTAGAACTCAGGAGAAGCCAGTTGGAGAAGATGAACAGGGCAAGGTCTGGGGAAAGGGACAGAGCTGTCTCTGAGCGCACCACTCTGCCAACCTCCACACGTTCACTAATCTGGAAGCTCCCCGAATCCCCTCCTTCTGGGTTTTTATAGAGGCTTCACTGCATAGGCAATTGGTTAAGTCCTTGGCTATTGGCAACCGATTCAACCTCTGGCCTGTCTCCTCTCCCTGGAGGTCAGAGGTGGGACTGAAAATGTCAACCTTTCAATCACATGGTTGGTTCCTCTGACAACTAGCTCTCATCCTTATGTGGGGTTGGAAAGTCATCTCATTCACCTAACAGAAGACACCTTATAGTTCTTATCATTTGGGAAATTTCAGAAGCTTTAAGAGCTCTGTGCTAGAAACAGGAATGAAGATCAAACATCTATTTCTTACTATAAATCACAGTATCACACAAGGCCAGGGAGCTGGTGAGGGATCAAGTAAACACTGAGCACTGGAATTCTGACAGTAAATTTTAGACTCTTCTTTGTAGCCAGCAGGGCACAGAGAAAAAGTCAGAGTTCTCTTCATCCACTAAGAACTCTCAAAAGTGGCACCTTGGCCTTTCTTGCCTACCATTTCTGAAACCACCTTGAATGAACCATAAGAACCACAAATGCCAGTATGGCAGATGCTAATGGGACTCCATCCCAGTGCCCCTTCTTACCATTCTGGTGGGACCGGCTGCCTCCCCATGACCAGTACCAGTGTCTGTGCCTGAGGGCTTTCCCCCCAAACCATGGAAATGCCAAGCTGCCCTGCATCAATGACTCTTGGGGCAGGCACATGAACATGAAGCCCCCCTGCCCCTTGATATTTCCTCCTAAATATGTTCCCTACCCCCTGGTGGTCTTACACATCTCAATGAATGGCACCAGAAGTTACCTTCACTTTTTCTCTTCCTCAGCCCCTCCACGCATCCATGAGAAAACCTTATTAATTCTTCTGAAAACTTTTTGTCCCTTCCTATACTCACACCACCTTAGCCCCCATCGCTAGCATCTTGTCACCAGCTCCTGGACTAGTTTTCCTCTTCTTTGCCTTCTTGTCATACATTTCCAAACAGTATCAAATATGATCTTAAAGCATAAAGTGAACGATGCCTTTACTCTGCTTGAATCCTCAGTGGCCACTGGAACACAATTCAAACTTTCCACAACAGCCAATAAAATCTTCAGATGACCAGGCCCCTGTCTTCTCCCAACTCACCTCCCCATTAACAGATGTTTAGAAGCTGATGAGAAATCAACCACCAGGTCCTGCTGATTCTTATTCTGCAGTTTCTTCTGGCACCTTCCATTATTCTCTCACTTCACTGCTACAACTGAGGCAGAGTGGATCACTGGTCTCAGTTCCCTTCCCTTGTATTCTGTGTCCACCCCCTTTCCACAGCCTCATGGTGGGCAGAGGCATTTTTCTGCTTCTTAGATTTGGGGTTGGCCATGTGATATGCTTTAGCCAATGGGATATTAGTGGATTTAACACAAACACAGGTTTGAAGTGTACTTCCATTATTGAGATGACCTTTTGTGCTCTTCATCCTGCAAAGAATGTGCCTCAGGAAGTCAGTGGTCCAAAAAGGATGACAGACACACGGAATAACCCTGTCTGAAGCTTGGAGCCAAACCTAGATCAGCCAAACACGAGTCACCTCACAGAAGCATGAATGGGAAATGTATGATAATGTATGTTTGCTGCTGAATTTGGGGATGGTTTGTTAGACAGCATTACGGTAGCAATAGCTAACTGATACAAACTATCCTAATCCAGGTCACTGTATTTTCTTTCCCCTGCAAATGTATCATAACTGGTCTTATCTGGCTGGCTCCGATGCTTTCTCTATATGGTAGTCAGAATATTCTTTCTAAAATGCACATGCAATCACACCACTCCCTCCCTCATACACTTCATTTTCTGATTGCCATGGCTCTAGCTCATTGTGTCCTTTAGCATGTGACTCCTGTATCTGGTTTCATCCCAGCCATTCATCCCTCCACTTTTCCACTTCCTGTCCCCACCCTCTACCCCCAGCCTAGGCGCTACCCTCAGGTCCTTCGGTGTGTGAACCTTTCTTGGAGCTTGGTCTTCTACAAGCTATTCCTCTTACTGGATAATCATCTCACATTCTTTACCTGCTTGGCTCCAGATAATCTCAGATTTTCAGAATAAGCATCACTTCCTTACAAGCATTGGAGGTCCTTAATCCCTGCCACATACCTTAAAAAACATCACACTTTGGGCACACATCACACTTTCTTTTGGAATTACTTGCATAACTGTCTCCTTCCAGAGGCTGCAGCTCCAGGGGCACAGGACAGTGTCTGGCTTGCTCACCAAAGCATTCCCCAATGGTGGTTACCAGCTTAGCACACAGTAAGTGTTCAGTTAATGTGTGATCAAAAAAAGAATGAGCTGGGCAGAAAGTGTAGGATAAGAATGTTTCTGATCACCAGGGCGACTGGATGGCTCAGTTGGTTGAACATTTGACTCTTGGTTTCAGCTCAGGTCATGACCTTACAGTTGTGGGATTGAGCCCTGCACTGGGCTCCATGCTCTCTCTCTCTGTCTCTCTCTCTTAAAAGAAATAAACCTTAAAAAATGTATTAAGAAAAGGAAAGTTTCTGATCACCTCTTCTTTTTCCCTCTAAAGTTTCTGGAGTTAGGTGGACTCCTGCTTGGAAAATAAAACAGACTCTCCTCCTATTACTTTGTGGATTCATTTTGCATTTTTAAGCCCTAACTCGGAGATCTGAGTTTTGTCCTGGTTTCCTGGAGCCTGCCTGGTGACTTTCTTAATTCTGTTAGAGCATGTGGAACAGACATTCATTGCCAAAATGGGACAAGAGGTGCTCATTTTCCAAACTTTAACTTTTAGAAATATTTATTTCAGGCACTTAGGTAGCTAACTGGCTTCCAAGCAAACCACAAGTGCTAAGAAATGTCAAAATTTGTAAAATTGCCTTTATTCCACACTATCAAATGCCTGAAACTATGCACAAAACAGCTGTCTTGATGGTAATTATCCAGTAATTATGACTTGGAAACCCCAGCAACTTGAGATGGAAACATTGCTTCAGAATTGTCAGCAGGTCCATTGTGAGGGCGGGAGAGGCCATTAAAACCCACACGGGCTTCTTGGTTCTGATATGAGAGATGCAGAGAGATATCATGGGGTTACCACTATGCTAAATGAAAGGAGGCCCCTGAGTGTCCTTCCAGAAATGAAGCCTCTCTCTCAGGAAAAACTGGAAGTGGAGAAAAGGGAAGACAAAATGCTCATGGCAAATAAACCCTTAAGTTTGCACTTTTTTCATGAGCCTGGAAATATTTTTCCAAGCGAGTTCTGTATTGTGGCGTGAGGTTATACAGAGCCCCCATATGTGGCTGGGCATTGGGGACTGCATAGAGGGGCCTGATGAAAGCCAGGTGGGGATCCAGGGACTGAATAAATGGGGATAATCCTCATGGAAGGATCCAGAATGTTTCCTCCAACCTTTAGTTGGGAAACCACTGTAGACATATAATGAACCATAGCCTAGGGAAGCGAGGATTTTAGCTGCCACAATCACTCTGGAACGTATAGAATAGGAATCTTGGGGTGAGGAGTGGTCTTTTTCCTCCAGGTCCTTCCTTCCTACTCTTCCTTCATTCTCTTTCTTCTCTTTTCTTTCTTTCTTTCTTTCTTTCTTTCTTTCTTTCTTTCCTCCCTTCCTTCCTTTTCTTTTTCTTTCTTTTTTTTTTTTTTTTTTTTTTTTTTTTTTTTTTTTTTTTTTTTACAGAGAGAGTGCAAGCATGGAAGGAACAGAAAGAGAGGGAGAGAGGGTCCCAAGCAGGCTCTGAGAGGTCAGTGCACAGAACCCGACATGAGTCTCAAACCCATGAAACCACGAGATCATGACCTGAGCCGAAATCAAGAGCTGGACGCTGAAGTGACTGAACCACCCAGGCACCCCCAGGTCCTTCTTTCTTTACGTGAAGCTTGCAGAGCTCACTTTAGCCTTATAGGCAGACCCTATTCTCCCCTCTAGCAAAGATTCAAACTCAGGGATGGATCTGGTCTAAAATCCCACCCCAGCAATGTCCCTCATACCTCTGTGCCCTCAGCTGTACATGGCAGCACTGTGGCACCGTTTGCTTTGGGCGATATTCTCCTCCCTGCTGCTTTGGTCTCTGGTGTTTTGCAGAGAGAAAAAAGTCTCACTGTTTTCTCTCTGCCTATTACTGGCTGTGACAATCTCTCTGAACCTTGGTAGTTTGATCTCCAGAAGAGGACTTGGGACAGCAGTGCACTTAGAATGAAACCCATTACCCCTGTAAACCTCACCCCTGCATTTCTATTGCCTGGCTTCCCTTCTATTATCAGATACAGCATGCTTCAATGCCTTGGCATTTGCAGTCCCCTCTTTCTAAAATGCTCCCCCTGCCCTTCAGATACCCAGCTCTTTTTTTTATTATTCCCTCCTCGGCATGGAACCCACCTCCTGTCCAACAAATCCAAAGTGGCACATGCTGCCCATTCTATGATATCATTGTCTTCATAAGGCTTTTGCTCTCCCAAGTTATCGCACTCACTAATGGACTGTCTATCTCCCCCAACCCTGGTGCATGTTGTAACGGGGAGGGTCTATTCTACCCAGTTCATTCTGTGTTTCCAGCACTTTGCCAAGTTCTTCGCACATAGCAGCTGCACAATAAGTGCTGGCTGAAGAAATAATCCTTGCCTCATTTAGCTATAGTCAGGATTAGATGAGGCTATGTGGGCACGGTGTGCCTAGAGTGCCTGGCACATAGTAGGTCAATGAATGTTAAGCTATTCTTATTGCGGTTTTCTTCCCACCCCCACCCCCCATCCCCGCTCTCTTCTCAGGTCAGGCTTTTCCTTCATTCTGTTCTGCTCACATGTCTTTCATCACCCCAGGTGGTAAAGTTTAGGATCATCTATCCATCCATCCATGAAGCCATGCAGCCATGCAGCCATTCATCCAACAAACACTTGTTGAGCAAATTCTAAGTACCAGGCACCACCACCAGGCATGGAGGAAACAACAAATGCACAAGACGGGTACAATCCTTGCCCTAAGGGAGAACATGTGTCTGGGGGAGACTCAGACAAAGGGAAAAAAGTAAGCTATGATGGGAACTGCTCAAAAGTATAGGAATGACACCTGACGCGAGCTTGGGAGATTACAGTAAACATCTAAGCCAACACCTGAAAGATGAACTGGAGAAAGACCAGAGAAGCCTCTTGTAATGGCCCTTTTACCCCTTCTGTGAGGTGCTCTGGTTCTAGATGGCTATGTTC
Source organism: Puma concolor (assembly GCF_028749965.1). Classification (NCBI taxonomy): domain Eukaryota; kingdom Metazoa; phylum Chordata; class Mammalia; order Carnivora; family Felidae; genus Puma; species Puma concolor. The sequence continues at coordinate 96,545,755 of NC_141669.1, forward strand.
TGGGACTCCTAGATTCTAGGAAAACAAAAAGACACAGGTTGGTTGGGCAAAATCCTGGGCCACTATTTTGGTCTACCATGACTAGGCAAAGATGTATTCTGTACAAGTGAAGTCTCCCAGAAAATTGAAGTCCACCTCTCTATAGGCCAGCAACTGTTTTTGATGAAAATATTTCATCACTTTTTCTTGATGACTCAGAATCACCACCATGAATATAAATTTTTTACCTGAGGTGAAATATGGCAAAGCTCTCAGGACCTATTGATGTATATGGAGTTTCTTGCCCCTACCATTGAGAAAATAAAATTTATTCTCTATTTAAACAAGTAAAATGTCCCACTATGTGCATGATGGTAAAGGGTGCAGTGTGAATGGCAAACACAAAGTGGACATGGTCCTACACTCAGACTCTAGTAGCAGACAGATGATGTGGGTACCTAACCATCAGGCAAGGTAAGAAACAGAATGGATCAACAGGGACATGGGGAAGAGATTATTACACAATTTGCAGCATGAGGCTGTATCTGGGCAGCAAATGGAAGGGCTAGAGACCTAGGTATGTCGTCGGGACTCAGAGTATTCTTTTGCTTACAGGATTTCCTCCTTGTTGGATGCCCTCTCAATCAAAGAGATCAAACTATCTGAGTAAAATACAAAAAAACTCACAGCATTTTAAAGAAAGCCACTAGGCTCTGAGGATGGTTTTGTTACTCTGTCCCTCCTTAATTCAGCTCACCCGGCTGTCCTTCCCTGCTTCTTGACCATTTACCTTTTAGTTTCTGACATAGTTAGGCTCAAAAATTTTCCTGATAAGATTTTACTACTTATAAAATACAAGATTCTAGACTACACAGTCTTAATCATATATAATCATTGGCTTCCTAATAGCCCCTAAGTTGTGAATATTACTGAAAAATAAGTAGACATCTTTCCAAAGACATGCAGATGGCCAATAGACACATGAAAAGATGTTCAACATCACCTATTATTAGGGAAGTGCAAATCAAAACAGTAATGAGGTATCACCTCACATCTGTCGGAATGGCTAAAATCAACAAGACAAGAAGTGACAAGTATTAGCAAGGAGGTGGAGAAAACGGTATCCTTGTGCATGGTTGGTGCAGCCACTGTGGAAAACAGTATTGAAGTTCTTCAACAAAATTAAAAAATCCAAATACCACATTATCCAGCAATTCCAATATTGGATATTTATACAGAGAAAACAAGCACACTAACTTAAAAAGATATATGCACTCCTATGTTTAATGTAGTATTATTTACAATAGCCAAGACATGGAAGTATCCTAAGTGTCCATCAATAGATGAATCAATAAGGAAGATGTAGTGTGTGTATGTGTATATATATATACATGGACTGAGTAAACCACAGGAATAAAAGGCACAGCATAAGGAATACAGTCAATGATATTGTAATAGCAATGTAATGGGACAGATGGTGGCTACATTTGTGGTGAACAAGGGATTATGTATAAACTTGTCAAACCATTAACTTGTACGCCTGAAACTAAGGTAATGTATGTCAACTATACTCAAATAAAAAAAAATAAATACAAGAGGGATTCCTGGGTGGCTCAGTTGGTTAAGCGTCCAACTCTTGGATTTAGCTCGGGTCATGATATCACTGTTCATGAGTTTGAGCCCACATGGGGCTCTGCACTAGCAGGACAGAACCTGCTTGGGATTCTCTCTCTCTCCCTCTCTCTAATAAGTAAATTAAAAAAAAATTTTAATTAAAAAAATAAAAAATAAGTTAATAAATATTTTCCTTTGAATTTTAAAAGTTCAAAATGAAATCTTTTCAACATATGGTGTTGAAACAACCATATGTCCACATTCTAAAGAATGAAGCTGCACCCCTACCTCACACCATATACAAAAAATTTTGATTTCCCTGCGATTCATAAACTTTATAGATTATATTGCTGATTTTGTGCTTTCAAAAGAGAGCACTACATTGGATGTCTGTATCCTGGAAATAAAATGAAGATCTCTCTGGGATGGAGTACAGAAATAGCAGCATTTGGAAGAAAATGCAACATGACACATCTTTCTCCAGTTTTCTGAGCAAACATTTCCCCCAGGAGCACTCTCTCATGTGCCATGCCTGTTGATCACAGAAGTGGCCTGTTTCTTCTCCTGTCTTTTCCCCTTCACTTCAGTTAAGGGTGATCTTCAACCACAGGATTCGATGTGCACAATCCCAGCAGAATGACCAAAGTGACCCAATTATGTCATGTACAGATGGAAAACATGAATTTGGACCAAAAATCTAATAGGGCCTGAATTTCTGTCTTCATGATGTCACCCTGTCACTAAAGTCAGGAACCTGAAAAGCATATGTTTTCATGACTGTGGGTGTTACTGAATGAGAATTATGTTTAATTTTCTGTTCTCTGAAGAGTGTTGGGAGAATTTCAGAAGGACAGGAAAGGCGGGCAGATATCAGGGCTCATTTATGGCAGACAATGTGCCCTGCTAAGTTGGGATTTCAGACCTGATATCCACGTTCAGTCAGGGAGATTTCAAAGCTGATGGGGAGGAACTGGTTCATTTACAGGACGAATTCTGAGTTGTTATTGTTGTTGTTGGTTGAAAGGCTTTGCTTTCACATTATATGATTGCACCCTCTAACCACAGTAAAGAAAAAAATAAGCACAATGGATCTCTGGTACACTGGAAGGATTTGAGTCTCCTGCTCCTGTCTGTCAATCCCTCCCTGGAGAGAGTCCATATGGTAAAAGTCTATTATATATGGATCAGTTTTCCAGGTTATTTAGAAGACCATTTTTTTTCATCTTTTTGCTGCCTGCTTTTTTTTCAAAACTATTTTATTTATTTATTTTTTTTAAGAGAGAATGCCAATGCAGGGAGGGGGGCAGAGAGAGAAGGGAACAGGGGATCCAAAGCAGGCTCCATGCTGACAGCAGTGAGCCTGATGTGGGGCTTGAACTCATGAACCATGAAATCATGACCTGAGCCAAAGTCAGTTGCTCAACTGCCTAAGCCACCCTGGTGCCCCCTGCTGCCCGCTCTTTAGCCACTATTCTCCGGTCTTCACCAGAGGAAACAAAAAGCAGTTGAAATTCACACAGGTCTGAATTTTACTTCTTTACAACTCTGACAAGTGGGGAAATGCAACAGGGGCACACGCCAGGTGGATCTGCTGGTGAACTCAACAGATCCACACCCAGTGCTCTGAGCTGGGTTAAGGTGCACAGAAACCAGGCAGAGATGGGGTGCTGATGAAGATAGGCTCTAAAGACGGACCAGGAAATGAGAGACAGAGCATTGCGTTTAGCAAAGCGAGAATCTCTGGAGGGAGAGAGACACCCAAGGCTGAGTGTGACTGAGTAACGATAGAGGGTCCCTAGTAGCACTTCAGAGGAAGTTATGTTGTACTATTCCCGTTATATTCAACACTCTTTTCATGGCCCAAGTATGTACATGCCCATACTATGTGCCGCAAAGAAGCTCGCCCTCATATGGCTTCCTCTGGTCAGAATGTCAGGGTAACGCCTGTTTTTTTTTTTTTTTTTTTTTTTTTTTAAAGAATATGAGGGTGCCATGAAGCTGTCCTCCAAATCTCAGGAATGAAACAAGGACAAATGAAAATGTAAGGAATATTGCCATTTGCAAGAAATAATTAGGCACAAATAAAGAACTTCAAGGTGTTCATATTCTTTATAACAATTCCAGCTTTGGGAAAATAGCCTCAAATGTAAATACAGTTTTATGTAGAGTTTTTTTTAGATGTCTAGAATCTGTAAGAGTGATTTACAGAGATGTGTGTTGCATCATTATTTATAACAGTGAAAATCTTGAGGCAAGATGTGTCTAACAGCAGCACGGTTAAGGAAATTTTGGTAGAAGTAAAGAATATGAGGTTGCCTTTAAAGATGATGTTTCTAGTGAGGTTTTAAGGAAATCTTGATATGATGTTTGATATAATGAGGAGTATAAAAAGCAATGCACATAACTGTAGAGTGGAGTGTCAGCTATATAAACCAGTATGGAAAGGAAAACATGCTGAAATATTGAGAACTGATAGTTACAGATCATATTATGCATGATTTTTATCTCGTCCTCTGAACCTGCAGTCTCATGGGCAGCCACAAGCCACATGTGGCTGTGTAAATTGAAGTTAATTAAAATAAAATGAAAAGAAAAAACTCCAAGTCTGCCCTTGAACGAGCCACATTTCAAGTCCTTAAAAAGTCTCATGGAGCTAGTGGTTACTATATTGGACAGCACAACATACAACAGCTCCATCATTACAGAAAGTTCTACTGGGCAGACACTGCTCCAGAGTTTTCTGGCATTGGTTTCTCTAGTTTTCGATGAAGACCATGTGCTATTTTGATAATCAGAAAAAAGGAAAAACAAAGTCAAGTTAAGGTGACTCGACTGTAGAAAAACCCAGGAGATTGTCTGAGGAATGGCGAAAGAGAAGCAAGGTGATTTGTGATTTAAGGAAGCAGCTACTTTAATGAGAGAGATTCAATATAATCAATAATATGTTCTCAACGTGGTTACAGGAAACATGTATTAGCTGGGAGGGGGAGGGTCCACATATGACTCAGAAAAAGGAGCTCAAAGAGGCAGGATTGGTCAGTGTGCCCCAGGATGGTTGTCATGACAGGGAGAAGAGCCCTATGATACGAGCTGATGCCTCAGACAATAGCAACTCAACGGCTCCCGTAAAAGGTTGTCCATTAAATCCTCTTTCTTGTTTGGCCCCCACTCACAACCAGACACTCCAGACTTTAGAGACTGCTAGTGTCCACTGACATCTTCATTGCCTCTCCTTCCTGGATGCACAGCTAAACAAGTGTCCTGGATCCTTCTTGCATCTAGGTGGGAATGTTTGACTTATCTACATAATGGGTGGGAGCAGAGAGGACATATACGACCTTCAGTCCTCATCACAAAACCATCTGCATAATATTCCATGCCCTTGCTTTCTCTGCTTCCTGTGTGTCTATTGGAGAAGGACTCCAGGAGGGTAGAACCACAGGATGAAATAAGCCCCAATCTGAGTCTCTGTCTGAAGAGCCATGGGAGCTGCCAGGATGGAAATATCTGCAGGGGATTTGGAGGAAGAAATAAACGTTTCTTGGGCTGCCCCAGTGAAATGTTGGGGTTGTTTATGATACATACAGTAGTAGCGATACTTACTCTAACACATAAATTCTCATTTGATCTTCTGTGCAGAACGTGTTAATGCAGCAGGTCTGGTTCCTTAATCCTTGCATGCCTCTAGGGGAGCCTAGAATGATGACAGATCCTCAGCCAATCCCCAAGAATGCGGTCCTTGGAATGTTCTTTGTGTTACTGATGAATGATGTTGTTTTGCGCTCCAAAAGCAATGGGGCATGCTGTACCAGCTTGTCAGGATTGTTTAGAGAGCTTTATGATGTATATCTGGGGTCTATGCTGGAATTCTGAATTTTGCTATCATGGCTGTATACTGAGCAGGAATGTGTCTACCTGACCAGCACTCCATAAAAGTCTCAGATTCCCGTGGACTGCCCTGGATAGAGATATCTCACACATGTCCGTATAGGTTGCTGCTAGAGAGAAAGCATGTCTTATGTGACCTGGTGGGGCAGGAATTGGTGCGTGCATCTGACCTCTCTGGATTTTTCCTGATGCATTTCGCTTTTCTGCTGCTTTTACTCCATATCCTTTGTTATAATAATAAACCTTGGCCACAACTAAAATCTGCGACTAAGTCCTGTGAATACTCCTGGTGAGTCACTGAACTTATGGGTAGTCATGGGGCTCCCTAAATGCCTCCCACCCATGGGAGGTACAGGCTCTAGTTATGGAATGAAGAAGTCATGGGGATGAAAAGTACAGCATAAGAGAATATAGTCAATGGTATTGTCATAGTATTGTATGGTCATTACACTTGTGGTGAGCATAGCATGATGTATAGATTTGTCAAATCACTACTTTGTACATCTGAAACTAATGTAACATTGTGTGTCAACTATACTTAAATTAAAAAAAAAAAAAGAAAGAAACAGGGGCACCTGGGTGGTTCAGTTGGTTAAACACTGGACTTCGGCTCAGGTCATGATTGCACAGTTCATGGATTTGAGCCCTGCATTGGGCTCTGCGCTGGCAGCTTGGAGCCTGGAGCCTGCTTCAGTTTCTGTGTCTCCCTCTCTCTCTTCTCCTCCCCTGCTTGCCCTCTCTCTCTCTTTGAAAACTAAATAAACATTAAAAAAAATTTAAAAAGAAACTGTAAACAGAGGGGCCTGGGTGACCCAGTCCAGTTAAGCATCTGACTTGATTTGGGTTCAGGTCATGATCTCACAGTTCATGAGATCAAGCCCTGTGCTGGGCTCTGTGCTGACAGCATGGAGCCTGCTTAACATTCTCTCTCCCCCTCTCTCTCTGCCCCTCACCTTCACATGCATGCACACGGGCTCTCTCTCTCTCTCTCTCTCTCTCTCTCTCTCTCTCAAAATAGATAAAGAAGTCTAAGGAAAGAAAAAGAAACACACGAAAAAACCAAAACCAAAACCAAAACCAAAAACCAAACTACCTCCTACATAGGTCTTCACCTAGGAAAACAGAACACAAATTGTCCAGAATAAGTATGCTTTCTATCTTGCACTTATGTATCTTAGTACCATCTGTTGACATTCTAGCACATACATCAAACTCTTGTGAATCTGGTTGATGTGAGTCTCTTCATAAGTGCCTGACTGACAACAGTGTCACTCATAAAAATCTTAGAAAGATTGTCTGGAATCCTGTGACTATCCAATTTATGATGTCATTTCAGGGGCCAACCTGGATGACATTTCTTCAGTGTCTCTTCTACATTCATCACTTAACATGTAATAAGATGAAGCCAAGTTCAAGGGCCATGAGTGAGATAAAAACAAAGGGTGTGCAGGGATCCCATTTAGTGGTGGGGTCCAGAAAGGAATCCTGAATGAAGGGGCAATAGAGACCCCTGGAAGAAGGGACATCATTTCAAATGGGACGAGTGACAAGGTATGCGCATCTGAGGCAGAGTAGTCTGCAGGAGGGGAAATATAGGGCATCTTCAGGGACAGTGATTCTGAAGGGCGCTAGCTTGGCTCTAAACAATGTCAGAGGTGGCAGGTAGCTTGGGAAGTATGATGTTCAGGGTACACTGGGAGCTATGGAAGAATTGGCCTTTCTGGTGGATATGTATCTGTTTACATTACAATCAGTCAAGGCTTGGTGGTCCTTATTCCTGGGCTCAAGGCCAGGAATGATTTTGAATAAGCATGACATTCTCCAACATGCCAAGTGCATCTCTGCCTCAGGGCCTTTGCACTGACTGTTCCTTTTGCCTGGAATGCCCTGCCCTGCCCATTTCCCCATGGCTGGTTCTCTCTAGTTATTTAGATTTCATCTCCAAAAACCAGCTTCCCCCCAAGGCAATGTGGCCTCTCTCACCACATCATTACCGAATTTCACTGACAAAATAGAAGAGATCTCCACTCCTTAGAACATATTCTGCTTCTTTCCATCCCCTTATGCTTATCTTTATTCTCTGATGAAATCTCTCAGTCAACAGGTAATTTCACATGAACCAAAAACACTTTCTGTATGAATTTTGATTTCATTGCAACTGGCTGGACACACCTTCCCTAGTTGAAACGGCCATTTGTCAAACAACTTTGACGACAACCCTTGTCTGAGCCACAGCATTTTCTGCAGGATATACAATTACTGAACAAATTTTGCAGCTAAACTAAGGTAATGCTCAGTAACACACTGAGAGAGGCACTCAGCACTGGGTTGGGTGTAAACACTTTGGAGGCATGCTACCCTTTTCTTCCTGTGTCCAGGCAAAAATCTTGAATTGTAGTTTCTCCCTCAGTCCTCAGACAGTGTCGAGGACAGTGGTGCCATCAGCAGAGGGGGAACATTTTCAAAGAATGGGAAAGAGTGCCAGACCCTCCGGGTCGCTCACCTGCAAATCTACCTGAGGTCACAATTAGCTCAGGCTTGAGAAAGAGCATGGAGGCCATCGCCTCACAGTCTGACTGTCACCAGATCCCTGACAGAGAGGGTCTATTATGTTTTGTGTCCCTTAACCTTCACGAATAAAATTATTTTGCCTGTAAAACAAATACACTAGACAGGGGTTGGCAGATGATGGCCCATGGGCCAAATCTGGCCCACCTCCTGTTTTTGCATAACCCATGAGTTAAGAATGATTTTTATGCTTTTCAGTAGTTGAAAAAAATGGAAAGAATCATAGATCATGTATCATGACATATAAAAATTATATGGAATTGAAATTTCTGTTTCTATACATAAAGTTTTATTTGCACAGCCATGCTCATTCATTTACACGTTGTCTCTGGCTGCTTTCAGGCTACACAGCAGTAGGGGTGGATAGTTGTGATAGAGACTGGCCCTCAAAGCCTGACGTATCACAATCTGGCCCTTTACAGAAAAGGTTTGCCAGTTCTGTTCTGGAGTCCTGAATGTGCCCACAAGCCTGACTTTGGAAGGACTTGGATAAGAAAGAGTTTGTTTACCCCTCGATATTAGTAATACCGCATCTCCTTTGCCCTGAAAACAGTGTCCGTGTAGCCCTAGATTTAAAGAGAAATCACGGAGAAAACCCACTTACATAGGATCCATAATCCACAGCCAGGGTCTGCAGGGCCCATGGGAGACCAAGGCCAATAAGGATATCAAACACGTTGCTCCCAATGGAGTTGGATACAGCCATGTCTCCCATGCCTGCGAGGATGAGAGGTCACTTGAGTTAGAAAGGAGATCTCAGGGTAGGACAGGGAACCCCAGAGGGACTCTCCCAACCCTTTGGTCTGATAGCCAGAGACTTAGCTGGTAGGTCTGCTAGCTCATTTGCTAGGTGATTCCCTTCCCAGGCCATCACCTGTATTTTCAACAGCATATGCATTTTTAGTAGAATGGAATGGAATATGACAAGAACAGAATAGAATGAGATGCACATTCTAGTGAGTTGTTGACCTTTACTTCAAACATGACCACTGGCTAAATGGGAATGATTCCAAACACCAAATAGAGTTCCAAAGATTCTGAAACACCCTTCTAGAAAGGAATAAACTTGATAGTTCTGTTAAACCTCTCATGAGCTCACCAACCCATATATTTTAGTACCATCTCCCAACTGCTCTACCCTGTTCTCAATTCTTCTAAATAATTGAGTACTATTAAGAAAAAATAACGTGGAGTGCCGAGGTGGCTCAGTGGGTTGAGCATCTAACTCCTGATTTTTGCTCAGGTCATGATCTCATGGTTTCATGAGTTCCAGCCCCACGTTGGACTCTGCCTGCTGACAGCGTGGAGCCTGCTTGGGATTCTCTGCCTTTCTCTCTCTCTGCCCCTCCCTCGCTCATGTTCTCTCTGTCTCTGTCTCTCTCTAAATGAATGAATAAATGAATGAATGAATGAATGAATGAAATCAGCAAAATTTAGTGAGTACATCTAGAGGATACTATGCTAAGTGTTACAGCTGCACATTGTGTTTGTTGAACACAAATGCCGTCTAGCACAAATCAGGCATATAAATTAGAGCGGTGCTAGGGAAGGGCATGGCCATCTGGAAGGGGCGTCCACCTGTGAGCTTGGTTTTGAAGGAGCGGAGGGCGGGCCATACACTGACGACTGACCTGTGGCAACCATCACTGTCAAGGGTACTGCAGCTGGGCAGACCTTAGGTCATGGAGTCTGTCTTCTCTAAGCCTCAGTTTCCCTAATCCATAAAATGGGCATATGATTTTCCCTACCCCATGGAGCTGTTTAAATTAAATAAGATAACAATACCTAAACTGCTTTGCTCAGTGTGTGGCACTCAGCAAAGGTTAGCTATATTACATTTATTACTATTTTTAATAATAGAAGAATGGTAATACAACCTTCAGAAGAGGTTCTGGGTGCTACCTAGAAAACATCTCTGCCTTTCTTAAGGGTAGATCTTCTAGCTTATTTCCCTGTTCTATTGATGCCAGTTAGCTTTTTTTTTTTTTTAATTTTTTTTAATGTTTATTTATTTTTGAGACAGAGAGAGACAGAGCATGAATGGGGGAGGGTCAGAGAGTGAGGGAGACACAGAATCGGAAGCAGGCTCCAGGCTCTGAGCTGTCAGCACAGAGCCCGACGCGGGGCTCGAACTCACGGACCGTGAGATCATGACCTGAGCTGAAGTCGGACGCTTAACCGACTGCGCCACCCAGGCACCCCAATGCCAGTTAGCTTTTTGACCAACACAGCACTGAAGTCACCCATCACCCTGGTAACTGCCATGTGGATCCCCCAAAGCTCTTCCTGCCCATAGGGAGGCCTTCCTTCCTCCCCTATCCCTGCCCCCATCTAACTGGAGGCCTCACCTTGTCTGGCCACGATGAGGCTGGCCATGCAGTCAGGCACACTGGTTCCAGCTGCCAGGAAGGTGATCCCCATGATGACATCAGGAATCCCCAGCGTGTATCCAATGATTGTGACCTGGATGAGGCAGGAAGAGGTGGTGAGCAGGGAGCCGGTGCCAGCCCGACCCACTTGTGGATCCTCTGCCTGACAAACAGAAAAAGTTGCAGTCTGGCTAGTCTGTCCAGGGAGCAATGCCTGCTCTCTGTATCAATGCAGAGGACCAAGAACATTTCATGGAGCAGACCAGGACTGCAGGTCAGGGGACCAGGGTGCGGTGATGAAGCCCAAGTTTTCCAACCAAAGACTGGTGTTTTATACATGTTCCTTTCAGGCGAGGCAGCCATCTCGAGATAGGAGAAACAGTTTCTGGGAAAAGGTGATATTGGGACAGAATATTTAACCTCAGACTGGTCCTGGGAAAGAAACCCAGAATGGATGACTGCCATCCTGTGCTGGGAATTTAGGTATCTGAGTTCTGAGCTGCACAACTGGAATTCACGAGAACTTAAAGCGTGGGAACAACAGCCACACTATACTCGCTTATGTTGATTGATGTAGTACTCAGACACCGTGCTAAGTAATGTTCATGAGTTTTAACTTGTTAAAGTTTCACAACAACCCTACAGGGTAGGTGCTAGATTACCTCCACTCTTCAGATGGGAAGCGGAGGCAATGCTCAAGGAATGCTGGGGACAGCCAGGCTCCTCTCCACAGGCAGCACCACCATTTGCATAGAAGGGGTTAAGCCAGAAGGCAGAAACAGGTGCTACCCAGGCAGTGCCTGCATTATGCAAATGTGCCCATTCTTGGCCCTGATTTCCAGAGGGGGGAGGGGAAATAGGCAGGCAGTTGGAGAGGCTAGCTGTTGAGGGGCCAGTGGTAAAATGGAGGCAACTGGAAAAAGAAAGCAATTCCCGTATGTTGACCTAAGGAGCGGTCCATCCACAGGAGCGGAGATGATTAGGTCATTTCACGATGCCACCTGAGCGCCTTCACTTTCCAGAAAATTAAGAGAAATGCAAACCATGTGTTGTAAGTAGCACGCTCTCTTTTCAGCTCTACCTGGCCTCTCAGCCCCACTGTAAAAGACACGTATCCCTGACTTGGCTCCAAAGGTCACAGTTGCTCCTTCCCCATCCAAAGGTTTGGGGGATGGTAAACCGCTGGGATACCTGACTTCTTCTTCCTCTCAAACCAGAAAATGCACTTGATGTCCATTCAGTGCAGGACTGATTTGGGGATGGCCTTGGGGCTCTCTGTCTCCCATTCTCCAGGGAGGAAAGTGAGATGCACTTGTTCCCAGGGACCTTTTGTGAAATGGAGCTGGCCAAGCTGTGTTTCTCCCTTCTTAACCCTCAGCTAGGTCCCTTCAGGGACCAGTTTGGCTCAGTGGCATTTGGCCTGGAACAGAGCTGGGGTTCCTGCTCTTGCTAGTGTCATTATTACCAGGTTTGCGGTTTTGTCTGGAGTTTGGGGAACCGATTCTCCAGGGAGCTGGGACCAAGTCTTGTATTTCTCCTTGTGTTCTCCCTTACTCTTGGCCATTTCTCAGAACTTCTTAGAACCTCCACCAGGGTGGAAGGAAGAAAACAGGAGGGGCAACTCCAGGTCTCTTGGTAGGCTTGCAGGTTGGTGGACCTGGGAAAACCAGCTAGCACCTGGAGGTTAGGAACACCAGAACTATTCCCCAAACTCGGAACAGAGACGGCACCCAATGAATATATCGAATAAAAACATCAATGAATCCTGCATGGGGGAGAAACCCTACAAGATGTGGGTTAGAAAAAAATTATCTGCAGGGGCGCCTGGGTGGCTCAGTTAAGCATCTGACTTCAGCTCAGGTCACGATCTCGCGGTTCGTGAGTTTGAGACCCACCTTGGGCTCTGTGCTAATAGCTCAGAGCCTGAAGCCTATTTCAGATTCTGTGTCTCCCTCTTTCTGCCCCTCCCTCTTGCCTGCTCACACTCTGTCTCTGTCTCCCTCTCTCAAAAGTAAATAAACAAAAAAAAATTATCTGTTGATGTTAAAGGCAAGGGATAATTTGTGAGTTAACTGTGTCAGGTTTACAAATTTGCCATGATTTCCAAAATAATCTCTTCAGAACCTTTTTTTTTTTAGCCCTTGGATTTAATGTTTATTTAGTTTTGAGACAGAGACAGAGACAGAGTCAGCAGGGGAGGGGCAGAGAGAGAGGGAGACACAGAATCCAAAGCAGCTCCAGGCTCCGAGATGTCAGCCCAGAGCCCGACGTGGGGCTCAGACTCACGAAATGTGAGCTCATGACCCAAGCCGAAGTTGATGCTCAACCGGCTGAGACACCTAGGCGCCCCTAGATCTTGGGTTTAATTCTCCAGAATTTATATTACAGTTCTGTGCAATGTTTGAACCAGATTAATTTAGATTTGAGCAGTTTTGTCACAGCTTTTCATCTCTGCCTAACTCTGACTGGACTAGGTTTGTTCCCCAGTTAAAAAGCAGAGTTGTAAATGGGCAATGCACTCTGGATGGTTGTGTTGCCTTAAAATGGCTTCGGGGCAGAGGCTCTTTTGAGCCCTAGCCCCACAACCAATGCCAGTCGTTGAATCATTGTTTTAGCTTCAGAAAGGACCCTTGAGTGGTCTCCGGGTCTAATGACCTTATTTACTGGTTGACAGTAAACTGAGACTCAGTTAGGGGAAGTGACTGTGACAGAGGGAATTATTACTCCCTGATTCTTCATGCCTTTCCTTCACACCCTTTGCCTTGTGGCTCTGCTGTTCTTCTGGCTAGAGTAGGCAGAGTATATTTTCCCTACTCCCATTGATGTTGGGCACAAGTCACCAGCCAAGGCCCTAGGAGGCACCTCATGTTTCCACCAGTCCTCTAGCATTCCAATGATCCATCATGAGAAGAACATTCCCCGGGTAGCCACAGGGTCCAAGGAAAATGAGCAAACCTATGGAGTAGACATGAAACCCACCCACAGCCTGAACCAAACATAATCATGCTGTAGCTGGAAGGAGAACTGCTCGGTCGGTCAGTGCCTGCTAAGGTGACTCAAACCACAGTCAACCTGTAGATATGTGAGCAGGAGGATAAATTCTTGTGATGCTAAACCACTGAGTTTAAGGATGGTTTGTTAGGCAGTTTCCTGAGGTAATGGCTGACTGATACAGTTACTGGGCTGAAACCCCACTCCCTATTCCCCTCTGATTGGAGCACATTTTTCCCTCTAAAGAGATCTAGCAATGCTGTGGGGTTCTGAGTCTACTCACCATCCACACCATCATGTAGGAGAAGGCTGCAATCCATAACGTGGAGGAAGCAAATGTCACCATGAACCACTTTTCCCAGCGCGGCTTGTTGCAGTTGGGTACCGTGAAGTATAAGACAAAACTCAGTGGCCAGGTGAATGCCCACTTCACTGTTTCCAGTTTTCCAGCTGGGAAAATAAAAAAGGCAGAAAGCACATTAGTTAGCTTCCTCTCTCTGTTTTACCAGCCCTCCATGCTGCTTGCCCCTGACATTTACAGCCTAATTGATGGCCTGGGAAATAAGCCTTATCACGTGTTCTTTACATAAAAGACACAAATGGCTTTCCACCAGCCATGAAACCTGGCGTTCAAAACCCAGTAGAAAAAAAAAAAAAGGTATCCACTGCTCACCTGCTAGTTAGGCACCCAAATGACAGATACGTCACTTCTGAGCACACAGGGCTGGGAGGATGGTTTGGCAAATGGGGCCAGGTGGGAAAGGATGAGGATGATTCTCAGACACAAAGGGAGAGGAGTGTGTGGGGGTGGGGTGAAGGTGGGGGAGGGGAGCTAGGCAGACCACCAGTCTGCCTGGGGTCTCTTCTCCCCATGATTAGATAACACAATCTTACAATATTATAAAGTGTCAGTGGTCACAGCGCCATCTAGTGGAATTGCTCAATATTGTCTGTCAACTCACTGAAATCTTGAAAGATGGTTTGAAAGCTCTCAAAGTTGTCAAAACACTGCTTGGGGGTATCTCAAGCTGATATGAATTTGCAAATTAGTCATTGATTTCTGGCTTTCTAAATACCTGCTTTCAGAGATGAGGTGATGGATTGGCCAGTGATGACCTAATCCTATCATCTCTGTGTTGTCTGAGCTCTGTGTTTCAGGCATACCCATAAATGCTTATTTTGGTGACTCTATTTCCATGAGTTCCTTGTCGTCTCAGATTTGACAACCATATCAGGTCTCATTTGGCCTTTATTACAATCCTGCTTAAGGGTTAATACCTCTGGTAAGAAATGCATTGTATATACTCCCTGCTCCAATGGAGATAAAAGAACATTTCCACTTTCCAGAAAGTTCCCTGAGTCTCTTTCCAGTCAATCCTCCACCCTCTGCCACCATAGATTAGTTTTTCCTGTTGTCCACCTTCAAATAAAGAAAATCACATGGTGCATGATTTTAGTCAACATGTTTTTTGAGATTCATTCGTGTGTCAGGAATTCATTCCGCTTAGATTGCTGTATAGTCTTATTATACACAACTTATTATCCATCCTCCTGTGGATGGGACTTTGGGGTTGTTGCCAGTTTTGAAGTATTACAACTAACGTGGCCATGAGCATTCCTGTATACTTTTTTTGGTGGGCATGTTTTTATCTCTCTTTGGTTGAAGACCCAGGAGTAGAACTGCTGAGTCACAGGGTGGGTGTTTTTTCTAACTTTGTTAAGAAACTGTTGAGAAGTCTTCCAAAAATGATCGTCCCATTTTATACTCCCACCAGAGTTAAGGAGGTATTTTTAAAATGACACTTTGAACAGTGATTAATAAACTGCTAAATGAAATTTATTTCATAATTTTATAGCGGTATCCAGCACTTTCCCAGTTCGCTGCTACGAGATGGGAACAAATGCCACAGACACCAGGGACTGTTTGGCTGGATTTCAAAGCAAGAAAGCTGTCGGGGGATTTTTGTGAGCATTTTTACAAATGCTATAGAATCCAGAACATAGTCAGACCCTTGGATCCCAAAGGCATCCTGGAGTCCTGCGTGCTGCTAAATCCTGTGATGTAGGGATGTCAGTTACGCATCTCGGGCTCTGGGGACCCCCTCACTGGCCTTCCAGTCTTCCTGAGGCCCCTGCACAGACAGACTTGTCCAATTTAAATACACACACCCCATCAAAGTTATAAAGAAATACACCAATGGGAAGGGGAATGACTGCCATCTGGCTCTTTGTCATCCTTCAGAAATTCTTCAGAAAATTAAACAAACAAAAAAAGAAATCGGAACTTATGACTGCAGGAGCTTAGAAAATGATATTAAGTAAAGCTGGAAGCAGTACATGTTAGGACCAATGAATTTTGAGTTTTCTTCTCTCAGCTGCTTTAGAAAGTTCTGACTTGACTCTGGTTAGGGCCTTATATCTAGAAAAGAGTCTTCTGTTTCATGATATAGATGCTTTCTGCGAGTTATGGCTCCACTGCAACAACAAACATACAGCAGAAATTCAATCAGTATGGGGAACCTGGGTGGCTCAGTCGGTTAAGCATCCGACTTCTGCTCAGGTCATGATCTTGTGGTTTGTGAGTTCGAGCCCTGCGTCGGGCTCTGTGCTGACAGCTCAGAGCCTGGAGCCTGCTTCGGATTCTGTGTCTCCCTCTCTCTCTGCCCCATCCACCACTCACGTTCTCTCTCTGTCTCTCAAAAATGAATAAACATTAAAAAAATTTTTTTAAATTCAATCAGTATAATCTGGAATGTAATGTAACAAATACAGCTCCTTCAGCAAACCAAGTGATACAGAAATGTGCTTTTTAAGTGATTTTGAGGAACTGCAGCAGCAAATAAGGAACATTCCTATATTTTGGTGTGTTCTTTTTCCTGTGGAAGTGTGTTTACCTACATTCACATATAAACGTTTCTATTTCTGTTAGTCAATGGTAAGGCTTTCTTCATGCAAGGATAAGAATATATGTTCAACTTATACTCTGCATAGGTGTATATGATTTACATATATGCCATATGAATTTAACCTCTATGTATATTATATGCACATATAAACACAGTGATGCATGTGCATATTTTAGCTAGCTTAAGTTTCCATTTCTAAATAAAGAGGTAAAAATGGTTTCCTTTCCTCTCTGAGTCAACAGTATTTCTGGATATTTCCCCATCTTTTCTTCCATTGCTATGTGATCCAAAGAGAGTGCCCTGGGGACAGGTTTATTCCTTCATTTAACGAATATTCATTGAATGCTCCTCTGCCAGTGTGCACCAGGTGCTGCTTCAGGTTTTAAGGATACAGCCATGAATGAAGAAAACAAAACTCTCTGTGCATGAACCCGATGTACCAGTGATCATGTGATTTCTCGGAAGTCAGCCAGCAACTGAGAGATGAAGCCAGGGGACATGAAGCGGGGACTCTGAGCATTACAGTATCCCTTTGAGTGTGACTTGCCTCTAAAAAGCAAAGGACCTGTTCTTAAGTTATACTCCTTATTGAGTTTTTAAAGAAGCTTAATTCTATTGAGAAGAAAAAGTCATTGCTCATTATCATAGGCCTAGATTAAATATATCAATTTGTTCTAACTATACAGGCAATAAAAATGTTTTAGAATGGAAAATCTAGAAAAATTTAAACAATAATTCCACCTAGGATAAACATACTCATATTTCGGCATACTTCTATTCAGTCTTTTTTTCTGTGGAAGTATGTTTGCCTATGTAAACATTGCTATTTCTGACAGTCAATAGTAAGAATTTCTTCATGCAACAGATAGGAATATATGTGCAATTTACACGTATATATATGCACATACATATACTGTGCATAGGTGTATATAAAAACATACATACGATATGAGCTTAGCCTATACACATATTATACGCACATATAAAAACAGGTATGTTAATATCTGTGCATATATCATATAAGCATAAAACAGTACACAAATGTATATGGTATATGAATAAACATGTTAGACGTATACATTATATCAACATGTGCACACTGAACATATATGCACATGCTTATATTCATGCATGCCCATGTATGTGCACATATATGCATATACAATGTATGTGTGCACATGTACATACATCATAGATATGCCTGTATTTACATACTTCTACATAATTTCTTATTTTTTTTAAAAAGTTTACTTATTATTGAGAGACACAGAGACACAGAACGTGAGCAGGGGAGGAGCAGAGAGAGGGGGAGACACAGAACCTAAAGCAAGTTCCAGGCTCTGAGCTGTCAGCACAGAGCCCGACACGGGGCTTGAACCCACAAACTGTGAGATCATGACCTGAGCTGAAGTCAGTTGTCTAACCAACTGAGCCACCCAGGTGCCCCTCTACATAATTTCTTAAATACTAATTATACTCATTATAATCAAATTCTGGAGAGAAGAAAGCCCTACAGCTGTGACAGGAACAAAGACAGCCCATGCCCCTGCAAGATTACAGTGAGAAGGAGAAATGTCCTCATTGTGTGGCCAGACCTTTTTCAGGCCAAAGGAACTTAGTGCAGAGGAACTGGATGTTCCTAGACTGAGTCCTCCCAGCTCCTCGAGTGGCCTCTGTTGACCACTGCTTGAAGGGGTCTCCCTGCCCAAGGAAGGGCCTGCTGGACACTCAGATCAAAGTTCGTGAGTCCGGGAATGGGGTTTGGCCTCAGTTGGTGGAAAGGGACAGAGGATCATAATTGGACAAACCCACTCTCTGTTTCAAAGGCAGAACCTGGCTCTGAATGAGGCTCCCCTAAGGCTTAGGGGAGCTGTAAAGATCAGCCATGTGAGGGTGCCACTCCCTCACTGGCTCAGGTGTGGCCCACAGACAAGCAGCACCAGTGTCACCTGGGGGCTTGTTATAAATGCAGAATCTTGGGCCTCCCACCAGACCTTCGGAATCAGAGCCATTTTATCAAGGATGCCCAAGGTGAAGACCTTGGATTCCATTTCATGTCTTGGTAGCTCGGGCAGGGCGGGGGGAGGGGTGGGACCGGGGGCGGGGGGCGGTGGGTAGGAAGGCCCAGGAATGAAGCAGAGATCCTGAGGAGTGGCAGGACCACGCAGAGCATCCTTTCTCCTCTCATGCCTGTGCTTCCCAAGGATGTGGAGGCCCCGAAGTGGGCTTCCTGAGCCCTTGTCTACAGCCACATCTCTTAATGTACGCAAGATGGATGATGTAGCTGGAAGCCCCAGGCCTCCTCAACTGCAACTAACCTGAGATGAGAAGGGAAGGTGAGCAACAGTTACAAGGTACCTTGAAACCTCAAGGGTTGGCCTGGCATTTATCCCATTCAGGTTAGAAACACAAACAAGTGATCCGAAGGGGGCCCCTTTGTCCTACTAAGTAACGAGGCTCAGTTGTGGAAGCCAGATGTCTGGTGTCACACATGTATCTTTAGTGTGAGATAGAGGGGTGTACTTGGGGCTTCTGGGAGGCCGACATGGCCCCTTACAGAGCATTAATCAGTGAAAGACTTTAGCAAAACAGTTATTTTTAGAGCTTGGTTGTGGGCTGCCAGTGGTGAACTCTGAAAGCAAAGGCCAGGCTAGACAGAATTTGAGATGTAGGCCCCCAAGAGTCTATGCCCTGACTCTCAGAACCTGTGAAGGGGGGCTGAGCTACCAGTTCCATGATTATGCTATGCTATGTAGCAGAGCTGACCTCCTGACGGGGAGGTTATACAGTTGGGCCTGATCTAGGCCCCTCAAAATTTGAAGGGGAGGGCCAAGATATTAGAAGCGTGAGAAGCACCCAAAGCACCATTGCTAATTTGAAGAACACAGGCCTTCAAGGGCAGTGGGCAACCCCCAGCTGACAGCCAGCAAGGAAAGAGGACAGCCTTACAACCACAAGGAACCAGATTTTGCCAACAGTCTGCATGTGTCTGGGAACAACTGTCCCCAGGGCTTCTGGGAAGGACTAAGTCCCGTCTGCACCTCTAATATGGCCTTCGGAGCCTCTGAAACCCAGCCACACTGTTTTAAGCCACTAAATCTGTGGTGATTTGTTATGCAGCAATAGAAAATGGACATAAAAGTTCATAAGGGAGAAATAGAGGGGACTGGTCACTTCATCCTTAAAATGCTTTTGTACTGGCTGATAGGGAAGAAGGCTGCCAAGAAATATAGCCAAAGGTGGCAAAATGGGTAATGAGCCAGTATACTTTTTTTCAGTCAAGATAACCTTCTAACAAGTAATGATTTAACTCTGGCTGGGCAGTTGGGGACTTTGGGATATAGGATCTGAGTGAACAGTGTCTAGTTAATTTTGGTAAACATTTGATGAGGCTGAGATCTGAGGAGCCCTGAGGGGGCACAGGAGGGCAGCTCTGGTCCAAGTTCAACTTGATGTCCCCTCACATCTGAAAATAACACAGAACTCTGAGACTCCACACCCACATGCTACCATTAAATGGCCTTTCAAGTGGGTCAAGCAATATTTCTAGAATTCAGTCCTCCTGGAAATTCAAACATCCTGGAGAAGTTGCACACATTAATTAAGCCTCACAGATTTGACCAGGGCACTCTTTCCTAAAGCAGCCAGAAGTTTCTGGAAGGTCTGGCAAATAGGTAGAATTCTTTGGGCTTGGTCCACTCATTCCAATAATGGGTGGGGTAGGAGGACAAGGTCTCTGGAATAGCCAAGTCATTGTTGGGTAGCAGTCAGGAGAGGACAACTGCCTTGGTGGCTGGGGTCCTGAAAACTATACATGCCTTGCCCCTCCCCTTCAAGGTACCAGGGTGATTCCCGCTACCAGTGTGACTGTATGAGATTCAGCTGGGGATGGGATGCTTTTGCTAGGTCTGTATCTTGGTGGTATTTTAGGTCATGGGAAAGGAGAAACCTGTAGGGGGGTGGGTGAGGGGTAGGAAGTGAGCAGAAGAACAAAAGCCAACTGGGAAGGCTGCACATGCTCCCCTAGACTGGCCTCGGCAGGACAGCTCCCCCAGCCAAATGTAACGGGATGGGTGAAAGTGGGTGAAGAGCTTCTTCCCTTGACCACCAAGCTGTCTCCCCAACATGGGTTGTGAGAATTTCCTCCTTAGCACCAAAAGGTCCCACAGAGCAGCTAAGAGAAGATCTTTCTCCATGAAGTGTCGACAAATTTTACATTTTGTCAAAGAACCCACATTTCAGCTAATGATCATGTGTCACCATCTTGTTCATCTCTGAACCCTCTAAAACAGAGTCTTGCCCATGGTAGAAGTTAATATAAATATTTCTATATCCATGTATAGAGATAGTTCTTTGAATTGGATGGCAAAAAGATCATCAAAGTCAGGGACATGTACTCAGTGCCCAAAAATAGCTCCCGATCCCAGCCCCACATAGGTCCTCTTACAGGGGAGGTCGAATGGTGTGTATGGTCCTTCATCATCATCTTCATCCTCCTCTTCCTCTTCATCATTCTCGTTGTTGTCATTGTCCTCATTCTCATTCTCTGTCTCGTTACCAGCCTCAGCAACAACATCATCCCTCCGAGTCCCATTCACACCTCTGTCTGGGCCACTGCTGGGCCCTGTCCCATTCTCCACGGTGTGCTTAATTGGGATTTTGATGGCCACCTCAGATTCTCCATTGGCGTAGGCCCTACTATTTATGAGTCTTTGCCTCTGGAAAGAGAAAGTCACATTCTTACCACAGTCATAGGGACTGTAGATCCTTACAACTAAGACACCAGCTATTAGGACCTTTTTTAGGCTGTGACAGGGAGATGCTTCCAGAAGACTCTTCAGTGAAGTCTTCAGGGATTCTTCAAAGTAATAAGCAACTCAGACAACCTCCTTCTGGGAGGAAGGATTCATATGTTATGACCACAGGAGTTTGCAAATCCGTTTAGAGAAAATATCCTATTTCTCCAATGTGCCCTTCATTTCTGTCAGCGTTCTCAATTCCCTGGGCACTGCACTATTATCTTTCTTCTTTGGACTGTAGGAATCACTTGGTCCATATATGAGAAAGCCACAAAAATGTGTCTGGACTAGTGTATCAATATGGCTGCCACTCCAGAGAAAGGGTTACACAGGAGAATTCAGGTCAGAGACTGCATTACTTTAAAGTAAGGCAACCTTGATTTAGCAACTGCTTCTGTGCAAGTTCACATCAAAGGGTTCTACCCATATGAAAGATGAAAAGAAAAAGGTAGGTAGAGGGGATAAGAAAGTTTTTCTATATGACTGGGAGCCTGATCATATCTTTCAACACGTGGACACGTGGAGAGAAGAGCAAGAAATAGGATGTACAGCTGGCTCCATCAGCAAAGATGTTGGGAAATATCTGAGGAATATTATTGTGTTCAATGTTGAGTTTGGTATTTCTCTTTTTCAGACCAAGAAATGTCCTCCCCTTCCCAAAGTCTCCCACCCTGCTCAGAGGCTAACGCAGTGTTTCCCAGATACCTCATTGATCAACATGCGACTGGCCATGGAGAGTCGGGTCTTGGGGGGGAAGTGGCTGGTGATCATGATTCGAAGTCCAGCCTCAGAGAAAGAAAGCTGGTGAGGGTAGGCTGACAGCAGCTCATCTACCATGATCACTGACGCTTTGCGGTGGAAATTGGCTAGGGAAATTAAAAACACAAAGTAAAGAAAACATTGAGGCTAGGAGCAGGAAGGAGATATTAATTTAGACTTCTTTCCCTTCCTTTCCTCCCCTTTCCTCCCCTCCTCCTCCCTCCCTCCTATCTACTCATTTATCCATCCATCCATCCATCCATCCATCCTCTCATCCACCCCTCTATCCTTCCTTCATCTACCCAATCGTCCATTTATCCATCCATCCATCTACCCACCTGCCCATCCTCCCATCTACCTTTCCTCCCTCCCTCCCTCCCTCCCTCCCTCCCTCCCTCCCTCCCTCCCTCCCTTCCTTCCTTTTTTCCTTCCTTGCATCCATCCAACCATCCAACCACCTGGCCATCTATCCAAGGAAGGCTGTAGTGGGCAAAATTTAGAGAAGAGTCAAACTCTTCTTTCCATAAGGCTCATTGATATAGCTTATTTGAAATGTCTTGAAACAATTTAAGCATCATTCACTGGCACAGTAAGAATGAGTGATAACCTAAGAGAATTCTTCCGTGTCTTCAAAGGATTTTTTTCCCTGGGCACAGGAAAGATCCCAATAATATTTAGTAACCCTTTCTGCCTTTCAAATGTCAACAGTGTTCAATGTTCTGAACTGTTAAAAGCTGCAGAACTGACTTTAATGTCTAGTGGAGGGCTTAGTGGAGAAACACGAACACTGCTGTAGCCCAGTCTACGAGTAGGGCTGACAAACAGGCGTAGGTGGCTGAGCTGGCCACATTACAGAGGCCCAAGGTCCAGTGGGACCCAAATTGGTGCACAAGATTTGCTGACAGGCCTGATAAAAAAGTTTCACCAAGGCCCAAGTTCCCTCTCCATGAATGTGCAATCCGAGCACACAGCTCACAGGTACCTGGACGTACACTCTCCTGGTCCTCACTCCTGTTTTCCAAGCCACTAAACCATCAAATGATCTCTGGAAACACTGACTAATAGGAGGTAGCTCTTTTTGGTTCCCTAAGAGTATTCCTTTTATGGTTAAAAACTCTCCAGAAGAGATTAAATTCTGATGTGGGATGGCACTGAATACTCTAAAGTCTTTGGTTAAGCATAAGTAGAGAAGTGTGCCACATAATCGATTTTCAAATTCAAATAATTACCCACAGATTTCAAACTCAGACATATATTTGAAAATAACATAGATTTTCTAATTTCTTTTTTGTTTTTCCTACAAAGCAACCATATGGGACCAAGCAGAAATAAACCCACACATTTTCGGAGGAAGTTAAAAGAAATTAAGTGAAAAACAAAACACATTCTAAGGCAAATGTAAATGACAATTTTCTATGTTCCTCTAAGAAAGAATATTATTAGGGAGCACTATCTTAGTTCTTTTAGTATATCAACTGCTTAATGAGAATGAGAATCTATTGACTACAAAAATTACTTTGTAAAAAAAGGGCGAGGGAGTAATTTACCATGTCATTTTTCAGCTTGGAAACTGAGGTAATGTGGACTGAAAGTGAATTTGGATATAGTAATACACTAACAACAATTATCGCAAATGGAATATTTTACATATTTTATCTCCTCTACTCGTTAAAAGGTTATCCCCATTTGGGAGAAGAGAAAATCGAGGCCCACTTGCTTCATGGTTATACAGCCAAATTGTGACAGTCAATACCTCAAACCACCCTCTCTCCCCAGTCTTCTCTCCTATATGGTCCTGTCCTAATTCTCCCTCCCCCTTGTCACTCCCAGCAAATGTTTTGCTCAAGAACTTCAGGAAACTTTCCCAGGCAGCTCATCACCAAGTATGACTGCCCCAGGATGTAGCCAAAGGGAGGCGGTGGGTGGGGGGGACCAGACCCTTCTCTCCTTTGGTCTGCTCTGGGACAGGCAGCATCCGGCCAACCCAGCCATGGCGCCCTAGGCAGCCTCCCAGTGCTCCTTCCTTGGACCCAGGCTCCACGCGGTTACCTTTCTTGAGTAGCACCACAGTTGCGTCACAATTGCTGCTGTCATCGATTTCTGCATTGTTGGCTAAGCCGTTGACCATGTTTCCAGTACCTTTCGTTCTCCTTTCGAAGCACTGATGGATGCAAGCGTTATATCTGAACAAAGTAATGAGCAGAAGGAGTCTGTCAGCATTTGCTGCTGCCCCATTTCCCATCCCCCATCCAGTGTTGTGTGCAGCTCCCAGTCTAGGTGTGTTATTGTCATTGTTATTATTTTGTCCTCCTGTTTTCCCTGCAGAAAATGCACCCTGTCCTATTTTCCAATTTAAGGATCTATGGTAAATGAAAATAAAACCAACATTACATAAATAAATAGAGACCCACTGCTTTCTTTGCAGCCTCTTCAAGGTCAATGGAGGCACCCCAGGATTGAGGTCCCCTGCTTGCAGTCTGTGTGTGGAAGGGTTGCCATGAGGCTCAGTGGGATGGGCAAGGTCTACCTTCTTTTGGCTGTGTCTCCAGGACCCACTGCTGCAGGGACCTGCTCAGTGGGGGGAAGGAGGAAGGAGCAGGTGTCACATCCACGCTGCTACCCAGTGTGTCACAGGCTGGCTGGCACTCTAGGTCTCTGTGTTTGGTTTTCTAAAGTCACAGGTTGGGATCCTGTGAATCTCTTGTTAATGCTGTATTAGGGCGCCTGGGTGGCTCAGTCAGTTAAGCATCCGATTTTGGCTCAGGTCATAATCTCATGGTTTGTGAGTTCGAGCCCTGCCTTAGGCTCTGTGCGGACAGCTCAGAGCCTGGAGCCCGCTTCGGATTCTGTGTCTCCCTCTCTCACTTCCCCTCCCCTGCTCACTCTCTGCCCCACCCCCTCTCAAAAATAAATAAACATAAAAAAAAAATTTAATGCTGTGCTATAATTCCAGGTCTGATGGGCTGCTGGCTTCATGGAAAAAATTCTGGGCTATGATCCTTAGAATGACTGAGTGAAAACATTGTGCAGTTCATCTTACATGTGTGTTAAAAAAGGAAGAAGCTTATTCAAATTCCTAGCACGTTTTTGGCAGGTAAATGTTCTGGTCCCTTTATCTTTAGTATTAGAAGACCTCACCCCCCTTACCAAAGAGGAATCCTAGAAAACTCTTGGGGAAAGGGAGGGGGCATTGTTCCCAGGGTGTTGTAGGCCACTGCTGCTTTTTGCCCCGCTCGAAGACCTAAAGGCCTTGGTGGCTTATTGGCCATGGGACAACCCACTGAGGTGTCTCTCCAGCTTGATCTCTGGCCTCCCAGAGGAACTGCAGCCAGGCATGGCAACTCTAAATTGCCAGCTGGCAGGCCACTCAAGCTGTATTTCCTCACACAAGCTTCTCTTCCACACCCTTTTTGCTGCTGCAGACAGGAGGCTCTGTGGAGTACTCTTCACTGAACCTATGCTTCAGTCAGAGCAGCACTGGGTGGCTGGGCCCACTGGGATATGACAGCTATCGTGGAATAGATGGAGGGACCCTCTGTGGCTGGACAGCCCCTTCCTGTACTCCCTGGGAGTTGTGCTTCACCCTCCATTGTGTGAGGGAGAGAACATAAAACTAGTCAAAGGTAATGGTGGTTTCTGTGAAAAGGGAACCGGGCAGGCCAATCCTAGAGCACTCTTTATAAGAGGTGGAGAACAGAACCAGAACATCACTATTTTGCAAACCTAAAGAAATGATGGAGCCAGATCCTGAGCATCAGTGGCTGCCAAAACCACAGACAGGAGACATCAATGTGCCTGTTGATGGCAGAATTCACCACCACTTGGGACACAGTCTACCTTGAACTGGATTGATGGCTGGCATATAGGAAACACAGAGCTCAGAAGAACAGGATGCACCATAGTCCCGGATGTAACCAACAACTTCCAAACTGCGGGAGACTGTGTAGCTAATAATACAACTTTGTCGAAGAATAAATTGCAAGGAAAAAAAAACAGATGGGGGATTTGTAGATTAAAAGTTGGAGCAACTCGGGGCACCTGGGTGGCTCAGTTGAGTAAGCACTTGATTTGGGCTCAGGTCATGATCTTGTGGTTTGTGAGTTTGAGCCCCGCATCAGGCTCTGTGCTGACAGCTCAGAGCCTGGAGCCTGCTTCAGATTCTGTGTCTCCCCCTCTCTCTGCCCCTCCCATGCTTATGCTCTGTCTCTCTCTGTCTCTAATAAATGAACATTAAAAAAAATTAAAAGAAAAAAAGGGGCACGTGGGTGGCTCAGTTGATTGGGCGGCCAACTTCACCTCAGGTCATGATCTCACGATCTGTGAATTCGAGCCTTGTGTCTGGCTCTGTGCTGACAGCTTGGAGCCTGGAGCCTGCTTCAGATTCTGTGTCTCCCTCTCTCTCTGCCCCTCCCCTGTGCATACTCTATTTCTCTCTCTCTTTCTCTTTCTCTCTCTCTCTCAAAAAAAAAAAAATAAACATCAAAAAAAATTTTTTAAGTTGAAACAACCAATTATAACAAGTGACATTTATTTGGATTCTGATTTTAAAAAGATTTATGAGATTAAAAGAAAAATGTAAGAAATAACATTCATGAGATCATTAAAAGTTTGAACACAGATTTGGTATTAAATACACTAAAGAAGTAGCACACACTTTCGGGTCTGATAATGACACGGTGGTTGTGTGAAAAGTGAGTCCTTTTAGAGATGTGTACTGAAATTTTTACAGATGAACTGGTATGCTGTCTGGGGCTTCAAATCATGTGGAGGGAAGGAAATGGATAGGGGTGTGGGCTGCTGGCCATCAGGGCTGGTGATGAGCATGGGGAGTTTGTTATACTATTCTGTTGGCTTTTGTAAATATTCAAATTCTTCTTAATGAAAAGGTCTTCCCACTTTCTAAACTCAAGAAGAATATCTTGTCCTACTGATAGAGCTATGGGGGAGAGGCAGTATTTCTGTCATCTTGACTCAGAATCCATAGATATACCAACTTGCAGTGCAACTGTATGTTACACATTTATTTGGATTTGGATAACAAGGAAATAACACTACATGTAGTATTGTTACGAGAGCTTTCTTGAAACCAGATATCGGTTAATAACTTAACTATGCTGTCACATTTCATCCTTACAAACAACCTTTGTGGTAGGAGGCATTATGAATCCTGTTTTGGAAGAGAAGAAACAGATTCAAGATGGCTGAATGACTTGGCCGAGGTCTTACTGCTGTGACCAGACAGAGCTGAATGTGACACCCTTGTTCTCAACCACCAAACTACACTGCCTCACCTGGGGGCCAAATCCCAAGAAGGAACCCAGATATACAGAAATCAGTCCTCACTAAGGCCAAGTATGTCTCATGCTCCCTTAAGATCTTTGTCTACTTGGCCAAACTAAAATTGCTTTTTGACCTTCACCCAGAATTTTTAAAGTCATCCACCCAGGAGGCAGCTGACAACTCTAATATATGCTGTTTTTAACTGATGCTACTCAGTTTTATATTTTTAATTGAATGTTTTAAATTTTGTGCCTGCACCCTGAAGCTATTTTATTGTGGAGCGTGCAATTTTATAAATCAGATTTTATAAAGCCTAATGATTAAAGCCTCTGATTGTGGATGGGGATGGCTAAAGAGCAGAGATTTCAATTTAGAATTTGGGACCAGAATTTATGCAGAAAATTCTGTGAGCACAGTAGCTGCCATTCCCCATTTTATTTGAATCCTGCTGGTTTGAGCAGCTGGAAGGTTGGTAAAGTTAAGGCATCAGCAGAAACACACCTCATTAGCTTTCACACTGGGCATAGTTTGGGGGCGAGGAGAGAAATTGTTCACAGTGTTATCTTAATGTACACAAGCCCTGCCAGCAACTCATGGGCTTTACGATGCTTCAGTAGAGGGGTGCAGTGGTCACACTATGCATGCTAGCAAAATTCCTCAACCTTCCTTCCCTTTAGACCTGCTCTGCTGTGAGCCTTCCTTATTCTGTGAAGCCCCTAGTGGGACAAACTGTCATCTAAATTCAGATTCAAAACCCAAGATCAATGTTGGGCACAGAGTAGTACTCAGTCAATTCTCCTGGAATAACTGACTGATTCACCTTTTCAAAGGGGAAGAAAAGGACGCTTGACTCTTTGGGAACTCGAACTTAGAGCCTCAAAAAGTTAAAAAAAAAAAAGGGAGTGAAATAATCAATTTAAAAAACACTGAAGAAGATGTGTGCATTATTGAGGCCTCCTCATAGTGGCCCTGATTCCCTAATGGTTTTGCTATTTAAGAGAAAGAAGAGCAAGATTCTTTCAAAGACTTTTCTTCTGAGGTCTAGAAACTCTGGAAGGCCTGTGGGCCAACTCTGGTTTTTGGGGGAGCCCATTTAATCGGTATTTTTAAATGGAAGGTGATGAGTCGTAAAAGCACCTGATTCTTTGTCAGTTACCCCATGGTAACTCCATACCAGGATACACTAGAAATATGCTCTTCTAGTAACAAGACCCGGGTATCAGGACAGCTCCGGAGGTGAAGGCTGGACGCCATATTGAGTGGACTGATGGCAGATCGCTTACAGCCCACACTGAACATCAGCTAAGCCTGTTCGTACCTTTACTCTTAATGTGACGTTTGCCAATGGCCAGACTGATTTCTCCAAACACATCTCTCAGACACTAGTGGCCAGAATTAATTTTTGTCAGACCTCAACAGGAAAGACAACTTGACATGTCAAATTCTAGACTGCTACCTGATATGTCCAAACTGGAAATTTCTGAACGTGTTCTACTTTCATGCCCCCTGAGAAGTAGCCACATATGCTGGGGAAGTATGGGTTAATTTAGAATGAAAGAAACAGTTCCCAGGGGGTCCAGCAGCTGCAGCATGAAGTGTCTCTGCATTATTTATAAACTCCTCATCTCAATGGTACTTGGCAAAAAGATGAACCAGCAGGTTCACAGCTTTACCTTAGAGTAAGGGAAACACCAGCAATTTAATTCTTGATACAAAGAGTAAGCCACCCAAACTCCAGGGAAAAAAGAACGTATGAAGTGGTGGTTTTAAAATACATCTGCAAATTCTTTGACGCTCCTCCTTTTAAAAGGTGAAGCAGATCCCTTGAGTGTGGGCTAGACTTACTTCTAATAAATAGAATATGGCAGAAGTGACAGTGTATGACTAGTGACAGCAGATTACAAAAGGCACTGGGGCCCTTCTAGCTGTCTCTCTTGACTCACCTGTTCCCTTGTTGTGGAGACACTCAACCAACCCCAAGGAGAGGCCTATGTGTTGAGAAACAGAGGACTCCAGCCAACAGACAGTATCAGCTCGCCAATACTGCAAGTGCACCATTTTGCATTCCCAGTTAAGTAGGTGATGGCCACCCCAGCCAACCTCTTAACTGCAATCTCAAGGAAAACCCTGATCTAGAACTCCCAAGTTAAGTGCTCCTGGACACCTAACTGAGAAGTTGTAATGAGATAACACATCCTTCTAGTTTTAAGCCACTACGTTTTGGGGTCATTTATTACCCAGCAATAGATGACTAATACAATATGAATAATGGAAGTCTGTAGGTTTTTGATCCATGGTTTTACTCATCTCTTAATTAGCTCTGGTCCCATCTTCATCACCCTATATAGAAGCATAACATAGTGCGTTTTACCTCCTTTCTTGTTATGAAAGAGAGTTTAAAGCATCCCAAAGAGCCAAAAGCTAGGTTGCCAGGTCTTAAAGAGGGTGCAAGGGTTTGTCAGATCTCTCAAGTTAAACACTAAAAGCTTTGATTCCGTCATCACATGTGGGTTGGAAGAATCTTTGCTATTGTTACTAATCAAAACTGCAGTGATTCACAGCAGGTTGCTGAGGGGACCAATGAGTTTGTGACAGACTGCATTGAAAGCTGGTCAGCTAACTGCCCTCCCCTCCGTTTCCCTTTTCACATTATCCCATAATGCTAAATGTAGGAAACAGTTTTGGAAAAGAAAACCAAGAAGACATTTTACTTACTTCATGATGACAATGTAGACAAGATACATCAGCACAAGGACTAAAGACTCCCACCTGTGTAAAACCAAGAATGGTTTGTTAAAGGAAGTCACCACAGACAGGCATGCAACACACCAGCCTGTCTCTGAAAATCCATGTGATGTCAATGGCAGTCAAACCAGGTGAGCAGGGCAAGGATGAAGTGAATGTGTGGACTGGCTACAAATATTTCCTGGTCTGTAGACATTTCTCCATTGCATACAGCTTTAAATGCACTTTCTTTTCCTTCTCTACCTAAAAGGAAAATGCTCCTTCCCCTGTCATTCACTCACCCAGAAGAGTTCTGTGAGAGCAGCAAGTCTACCATAATATTGCTGAATATAGGCCTGTATTTATAAATCTGTGCACAGCTTAATCATTCACTAAAACTATTCAGACATATTTACAAAGGGCAAACTAAAGGAATTGATAGGGGGTGACAGAGGGATTGCTGGATACAGAGGAGTAAGGCAAAGAGAGAGAGAGAGAGAGAGAGATGGGATGGGGGAGAGGGAGGGGAGAGAGAGAGAGGGAGACTGGGGGAGATATAATGGGAGAGGGAAGAGACAGGGGGAGAGAGAGAGAGAGAAGGGGGAGAGAGAGAGAGGGAAAAGATAGAGGAAGGGGGAGGGAGAAGAGAGGGAGAAGGAGGGATAGGGGGCATGAAAAGGGAAAGAGAAAAAACCTAGGCAGGGAAGATGTCAGCAGGAAGGATAAGAATGGACAAGTGGAAAACGGCCAAGAGAAAGAAAGAAAAAAATAATGAAACCTACTGGAATGTACCTTGAGCGTCCGATAATTTGAATACTCCTATTTTCTTCATTTTAGTAACTTTCCATTAAAAAACTAGGGAATTTGATTTCTAGGTTCCCCTTTAGCTGTAGAATTGGGGGAGGAATTCTGGTTTCAAGAAGAGGTTACTGGAGAATGGTCTATGAAGAAATTCTAGGTCATGCCTTTCTTTCCAGTTTTTCTTTTCAAGCTCCATGTCTAAAAATTGACC
Source organism: Puma concolor (assembly GCF_028749965.1). Taxonomy (NCBI): domain Eukaryota; kingdom Metazoa; phylum Chordata; class Mammalia; order Carnivora; family Felidae; genus Puma; species Puma concolor. The sequence goes on from NC_141669.1 coordinate 96,576,644, forward strand.
CTCAGGGGTGCCTTGCTGGGATAGGAGGTTAAGCATACAACTCTTGGTTTCAGCTCAGGTCATGATCTCACAGTTTCATGAGATTGAGCCCTGCACTGGGCTCTGTGCTGGCAACATGGAGTCTGCTTGGGATTCTCTCTCTTTCTCTCTCTCTGCCCCTCCCCCACTCATACTGTCTCTCTTATAATAAATAAACAAAAACAAAAAAAAATTGACCCTCAGGAAATATGTGGTCAAGTGTAAAAAGGATGCACACACAAGGGTTTTTGTTGCCGTGGTGTTTATAAACACGCAATGCAGGTAAGAAGCAAGACAGTTACAAGATGGGAGCCTGGGTACACATGTTAGGACACGTGCATCCACAGGGTGGGCTCCCATGCTTTCGTTCAGAATGATAATGCAAACGTGTGTGTATGTGGTATAGAAAGTGCTTTTGATGCTAGTAAGAGAAGAAATCAAGGGGTCTACACCTCTCCACCTTCTGGCACATTTCTGGGCTTCACTCTTAGTAAACCATCTCAAAGAATGCATACACTTCACTGCAGCACTGCACTTTCCCTTGGCAAATCCCTCTAATGTCCACATTCATCCATCTGTTGAAACACTTGTCCACAGCACCAGCGACCTCCATGTGCATGACTCCAGGGATGGTTCTCTGTCATCCTGTTCAATTTCCCTGCAGCATCTGAAGGCTGGGCACTTGCCCTCCTGCATACAGCACTCTCTTCTGACTTCCGAGAGGCCACGCTCCTGGTTTTCCTCCTGTCCCCTGAACTTCTTCCCTCTGCCTCCTCCACTTCCCCAGCTGAACCTCTAAATAGGGGGCCCTCTTCTCTTTTTACCTACCTGTCCCCTGAACTTATCCTTCCCTCTGCCTCCTCCACTTCCCCAGCTGAACCTCTAAATAGGGGGCCCTCTTCTTTTTTTACCTACACGATCTCCTTAGGTGATGTCATCTGGTCCTCCTGACGTAAACACCAGCCCACATATCCACTCCACTCCTCTTCCTGGGGCTGTGCTCATATATCACTGTCGATGTATGTCCCATGTGGTGTCTCAATGCACGTCGGAACAGAATTCTTAATTCCTGCTTCCTGGCTTTGTGCTTCCCCAGGCTTTGCCATCTCAGCCAACTGTACCTCTCCCTGCCCAGTCAAGCTCCAAGTCTGGAAATCAGTCTGGAGCCCTCCATTACCTTTGCCTCACATCCATCACAACCCTACATCCCAAATATTTCCTGAATTGTTGGATTCCATCCACCCTGCTATTTGCTAGTCCACCTTAACTTCAGCCTCTGAACTGGTTTCTGCGAGGCTCCTGGGTCATGTCATTCTTCTGTTTAAAGCTCTTCAACTTCTTCCCAACATAGTTAAGAAGAAAAAAACAAAAGCTGCCTCCCCATTCCCACCCCGCAAAACCAGTTCTTTTGTTTTTTAAATTGTTTGTGCCCCATCACACTGTGTCTGTGTTCCATCACACTGGTCTCCCTTCATTTGCACACGCCAAGTTCTTTCCTTCTCTCCAGAGCCTTTGCACTTACTGTTCCTTATGCCAGGAATACTTTTCCCTTTATTCCTTGGCTGGCCCCTTTGATCCTGCAAATGCCAGCTGAAATGCCACCTCCTCCAACAAGTCTTCCTGTCTACCCCTCCTTTGCTTTCTATCACATGACCTTGTGGATGTTTGCTAAACAGGTGACCAGTCTGTGATTTCCATGTTGATTTATTTATTCATTACCTATTTATATGTAATGCCTGTTTCTGGCAGTCACTTCATACCACTCCTCACATCTGACCCCCACCTCAGTTATCTGGTTTTTCATCTTCCAGAGACTTAGAGCCGACCCCCTGACAGCTGACTCCCCCAAGCACATACCCCTTCCCTCCCCGGCTGCCCACTATTCTCTTCTCAGCACACAGTAGTCCTCAGCTCATCTGTGCAGGGCGAGACTTCCTTTAAAACCCACTTTCAGTTGTAAAACACCTCCTGAACATGGTTTTTACCTCATTAAAACCAGTGTATTATGTGGCATAAAGTTAATTGGGAAGAATAAGATTTTATTCACAGCCTTCATTTTGAAGGAGGAGATACCTGAGATCAGAAGGGATGCCGTATAACAGCTTGGATGCATTTTAATAGACTCGGTGAGGGTCACCAGAAAACAGACCCATGTCAACGAAATATTTCAGCTAGGCTGAATGAAGTCCAATGCTTTGTAAACAGGTATATTTATACTCTAATTCCTTTAGACCTTTTTTTTTTTCCTACTCAAAACAAGCCCTTCCATTGCAGTGTTCAAGTCAAGTTCTCTTCTGTTACGTATCAGGGATGCTTGTGAGATGGGGGTTCTCTGCTCCTGCTGACATTTCAACTTGGGTTGGTCAGTGTCCAGACTCAGGGCTCACCCAATGCCTTCTCCATATGAAATACACCAGGCTCTCTAAGGCCTCTATGACATCCATCTGCTGTCCTCTCTGCTTTGGGGCCTGATGAAGAGTTCATTCTAGTTTAATGCATTCTAGTTTAATGCTTTTCAGAGTCCCAAGGCTCCCCACCTCCTGCCCTTGCCCCCTATCTCCAATGACCCTGTGATGACATGTCAACTGTCTCCCTTCTCTCTAGCCCAAGTTCTGTCTAGCCCAAGAGAGCCTCCAGGTCAGGGCTGAGTTTGGTTTTGTGTTCAATGTCTGGTTCTGGAACAGAACCTGGCATTCAGGAGGTGTTTAGGAAACAGTTGTGGAATTGGACAGAGTCCACATGCAGACCTCTAAGGTCACAAGGCTCTTGTCCCCTGGCTTCCCCTTGGGGACACTTCTCCATCTGCCTCTCCTGACTGCAGCCTATCCACTGTCCTCTGAGAACCTGGTCTTGTGGCATGATCTCGGTTTGTTTCTTCCTTTCCCACAAACTTCCAATTTAAACCGCCTTCAACTGGCCCCTGGTTCTCCTGCCAAAGATCATTCTTTCCTGTATTGGGAGGGTTATTCCCCGTTACTCCGTATTCTCACCCAGAGGGTGAGGCCCTGCTTTCTTATGGTCCAGAACAGTGAATGCTGGTCCCAAATGCTCCACATGTAGATATGCTCCAAGTCATGTCCCCTGGCTCTCCTTTCTCTCCCAAAGTTACAGCTTGAGGCTCAAAGAAGAAACAAGAATATCAACCTGAATCCTTTTGCTTTCTTATCAGGACTTCAGACTCACTGAAGACATATTCCAAATTCCTTCTGGCAATATTGTGGGCCTCACTGAGCTGTCATTATGGATTCAGGTTGATACAATGCATCTTAACCGGTGGATCTCTGATACTTTCTATTTTAACTGTAATCTTTAGGGGTAGTTCTCTAACTGAGAAGCACCAAACATATGAAGAGCACCCTGCCTCTGGCTTGCTAATAGAACTATAGAACCCTACGAGTTGAGACAGTAAGTGGGGACTACTGGATCTGAAGGAGGGTGGTCCTACCTCCAGGATAAATAATGATTGGTCTAGGGGAGCCTGGGTGGCTCAGTTGATTAAGCGTCTGACTCTTGATTTTGGTTCAGGTTATGATCTCATGGTTTGGTTCTTGTGAGATTGAGCCCCGAGTTGGGCTCTGTGCTGACAGCGTGGAGTCTCTCCTGCAGGCATGTGCATGCGTCTCTCTCTCTCTCTCAAAAATAAATAAATAAAACATTTTAAGAAGTAATAATGATTAGTCTAGAGTTGTAATTCTATCCTGCCTGGCCACTTGTTGGTCAAGGTAGACCCAGTTGGGACCGAAGAGATGTAAGGTGGAAAAGAGCCTTCCTTCTTCCTTCTTCCTTCTTCTTGCTGTCAGTCCGACCTGATGCCCGGAACTGCAATAGCCTTCTTGACCATTAGGAAAGGCCGAGAGAAATGCGGAGCCATCTCGTACCACCACCATCTGGGGCGCTTGTTATGCAAGAAAAATAAATCACTATTTCTTCAACACGCTTTAGCTGGCTTTCTGCTACTAAAAACCTTCTGCTTGCTACTTCTTGTCTGATTGTGACCTGCTGCAGACACTGAACCAGGAGCGGGAAAGCCGTGTACAACAGGGAAGCCTTGCCTTTGTGTATTTGTATTTGACAAGGCTCATAAAGAGTACTCTTGTTTCAGGGAGCCTGGGTGGCTCAGTCGGTTAAGCGTCCGACTTCAGCTCAGGTCATGATCTCATGGTTCATGGCTCTGACCCCCGCGTCAGGCTCTGTGCTGATAGCTCAGAGCCTGGAGCCTGCTTCGGATTCTATGTCTCCCTCTCTCTCTGCCCCTCCCCTGCTCATGCTCTGTCTCTCTCATCTCTCAAAAATGAATAAATGTTAAGAAAAATGTAAAAAAAGGGTACTCGTTTCAAAATAAACACAACTGAAATGAGTTTCCTTTTGAGGATTTGGGATGAATTGGTTACCTCCCTTGAAATCGCTAGGACATGATGGAATGTTCTACAACAAGGAATGGAATTTATCATTTAGTAATACTGAAATATTATTGTGGTCTAATTTGTACAGGTTGAAGCAGCTGGCGTTAACTGAGAAATCAGAAATCAGCTCCTAGACACACCTTTTCAGCAAAGCCAATGCTTGTGTTTGGCTGGGTATGAAAAATACCCAGTATTTCTGGTGGACGGCGAAAAACACCTTAAAGTTCAATATACTTTATATTTAAACCAGGAGCTGAGATCCCTGGAAGTCTAGAAGCAGTTACAGGTCCGTGGTGTAGACTTCAATTTCTTAGCCTCACTTGTATGAAAAATGTCCTCTGTCAGCCCATCCACATAACAGCAGTCATTATGTAACAGGCGGCAGTCTGGGAATGATGCTCTGATGCCATGAGCTTCCTTGTTCTTCCCTGCAACTACTCCTGTGCACGAGTTATGATTCTATCCCAGCCCCGGCTGGAACAAAGCATGCTGGGAAATTTGCACCTCATTCATCCATGGCCTTCCTATCTCTTTACTCATGTGGGAGCATTGGTGCTGAAGCTGGGGATCTGAGGACCTCAGAATCTGGCTCTTTGGAGCAGGCCCAGGGTTCTAACCTCCTAACATCTGTAGGAGATTTGACCTTTGAATGCAGAGGAAATGGTCTCTCCCTTTCTTGCTCCATACCACCTGAAATATCCTAAAAGACACTTTAAAAAAGTGTTTATTTATTTTTGAGGGGAGGGGCAGAGAGAGAGGGAGAGATAGAGAATCCCAAGCAGGCTTCGTGCTGTCCGTGCAGAGCCCAACACGGGGCTCAAACTCAGAAATCACGAGATCATGACCTAAATGGAAATCAAGAGTTGAATGCTTAACTGACTGAGCCACCCGGGTACCCGTATCCTAGAAGACATTCTGAGGATAAGGACCGAAACTGGCTGGTCACAAAGCCTGCCTTTGCCAGCAAAACCAGGCAGGCGTAGAAAGAGAGCTCTACTTAAGAAAAACCAACAGGAAACCACCCATGGATATCCTTTCTTAAGGTTTCTGCACAGACAGAACACACACACACACACACACACACACACACAAAACGGCAGAAAAATTGCTGAGATCAACTGTGATCATAACTTGTCTGTATAGAAGCATTGTTAGCTAAGAGCAGCAACACTGAGCAACTCTTAAGCACCTACTGTTTGCTAAGGCAAAGTGGTGGTCATGCTAAATGTGCCATCAGTTTGAGAATATTTTTGCAAGTTTTCTTGTTCTGCACTTAAGGACATGGGGGGAAGAGGTCACCACTCTACCTGGCCACTACATCCAGGTGGATCCCATGAGGCGGTTCTCCCTCGCTTCTGACCTCTGACCTGAGACATCTTAATCCCAGTTAGCCTGCTCATCACAGTTTCCCAAAGAAGACCTCTTTATTTTTTATGGGTTGATATAAAGATTACGTGTCTTAAAACAAGTTTTCCTAGCTGTCTTTTCCTCGCCCCTCCTGAACAGATGAGAGGGAGAGTTGGCAAAAGTATACTTAAGACCCTGCCTGATGAATAACATTTACCATCAATGAGACAAGTTCGTCTGCAACGCCCAAATTCTGAATATCAGAGATAGCCTAAGACAAAGAAATGTCACTCTGACAAAGGGCCAGTTGAAGGCTCATTTTGCTGAAGGCTCATTCTTAGCTTTAAATAATATCATGAGGGGTGCCTGGGTGGCTCAGTCAGTTAAGCATCTGACTTTGGCTCAGGTCATGATCTCGTGATTCATGAGTTTGAGCCCCGCATCAGGCTCTGTGCTGACAGCTCAGAGCCTGGAGCCTGCTTTGGATTCTCTCTCTCTCTCTCTCTCTCTCTCTCTCTCTCTCTCTCTCTCTGTCTCAAATACTAATAAACAAAAAAAAAATAGTATCATGGAAATTGTTTACCTACATTCCTACAGTGCCACACTTATCTATCCCTAAAATGCTATTTCACATTCCTCTATATCTACAGATCAAATGTTTGAAAAACATAACAGGAATGCACAACATACCCAATTTCTATTTCTATTCCAAACATATTTGACTTGTTTAGAACCCACCTGAAAAATGGGGATTTGGATAGTTGGCCCAAATGCACATGTTCCCATATATTTAATTTGGTTTAAGTTTTGTATCCATCAAAAAAAATCACTGATTTTTCATCGGCCTAAGATCATCTTGAATGTCAGGCAGAACTTTAGTGGGTTAAGGATAATGGAAGTGACTCCATCTCCATTTCCTAAGATTTACATGGTATTTGAATATGCCAATGTGGTTTGGACACAATTTGAAAAGATTAGTCAAATCTTAACCACGACCTAGCAAATGGCTAACTGCAGAAAGGCACAGCTAAGTCATGCCATCTAACCTGGCTGATAGAAGTATCAGCATCCCCAATGGAAGGCCACCATCCCAGCCCAAGGGAAAAGGTCTCTGCTCTGTCAGAGCTAATTTAGTTTCTTTGCTGCGGTCAAATGGGTCCCAAGAAATGTTAGTTGTTCTAAGCTGCCATGACATCCCCCTTTCTTTCCTAAACCCTGACTCTGGTCTTCAATATATTTTGCTCTGTAACACATCAAGGAGAAATTGGAGGGGAAAAAGAGGTACTTACCAGGAAACTTGTTCGTCATAAATGAACTGTAAAAAAAAAAAGAAAGAAAGAAAAAGAAAAAAAGGACAATTAGACATACACACATATGCAATGTCTGTATGCATACGCGTGCTTTATGACTGCACGTCTTCCAACCCATGTAGCTGGTTTGGTGGGAATCAGGCTGGGGCTGGCCTGGAACACGACGAATCTGCAGATAAGCTTCCCTCTGTGCTGGTTTCATGTGTGGCTAATGTTAGTGGCAGGAGGTGGTGTTGGCGGATGGGGGTGGCACGTTGAGGAGGAGAGAAGTAGCAGACCATCCTGTCCCTCCTGGCAATTTCTGTCCAACAGTGCAGTGAGAGGAATGCATGACCCCCTGCTATGCAGAGCAAGCCGCACTGTAGAATTTTAGATCCAGAAGGGGATGGGGAAGCCTGGCAGGTGCTTGCAAGCATTAGCCACTTGTGGGCCACCTGTAAGACGTCTGCATGTGCCTGTGCACTCTGTAGTACCTTTAAGCTTTCAGGCAAGCATGCAGACTTCTATGTACTCAGTATTTTTTAAGTGGACCTATTTTGTTTGTTTGTTTATTTGTTTCCCTAAAAGAATTTACTTTCAAAGGAAACTCTGCATCACAACCAGAAGTAGAGAACCAGCTTCACTTGCCACCAGTGTGCAGAGGGTGAAAAATAAAATGTGCTGACAACAGTGACTGAAAGTCTCAGCAGGGCACTGTGGGCTGCCCATGCCCTGGGCCACGGGCCTGCCCTTTTGCTAAAGGAGATAAGCAGGAGTCAGAGGCAGCTGGAAGAAATACAAGAACCAAATGGAGATTTTGCCCCGATCAGATAGTATCCAAAAGGAATACACAACAAAAATTGAATTCATTTAACCCCTAGCTCATATATCATTCCAAATCACTTCTCACTTTCGGGGAAGAAGTGGTATAATTTTGGCCCTTTGATTCTATATGGGGAAACGGAGCCACAGAGAACACAAGGAATTTTCTTGAGGGTTCACAGAGTTTGTTCTAGAACTCGGGCCTGGCTCTTAAATCTTCTTTCCATGACACATTTATGTGCCCAAACGGTACACTGTTGAAAACAAGTGGGAATGCCTATATATTAGTCAAGCAGGAAGCTGAGCGTTTCTTCATAGCTTGCACCTTCCACCTTCACCAGATACGATTGCTCTGGGTATGATCATCTCTGAGCAGGTGGCCCTCTGGAGACTCTAAGGCAGAAGAAACATCTGGGTTCAAAGTGTCAGTACTGCACAGATTTGGTAAAGTCAACAAATGACACAGGCATCGCTTCGGTCCCCAGAGATCAGAATAACCATATGTTGCGAGAGAGAGGCAGAGACGAGCAGGGGAGGGACACAGACGAGCAGGTATGGCTCAGAAGGCACATGAAAAGACCTCTCTCCAATTATCCCAAAGGCGTAAAGACAAGAGGAAAAGAAAGGGTCCTCACTGATTTGTACTCACACTTCCTGACAAGACATTGACAAAGATGTTGTCTTCAGCAGCTTTGTGACTCTTGTTATGGGATTCAACAGGTTGACATTTGCATGGAAATGTCAAACCAGAATGGGAAGAGAATTAAAGAAATAAAGGAAACCATCCCGTGATCTAGGCTGGATGGTATGCAATCCATCCCTTGGAAGGCTCCCAGACCCTTTTGTATAATCACCAGCTTAAAAAAATTATTGTTGAGAAATCATGGGACAGAACAAATGATTTAAGATGGAAAACGTTTCTATTAATTGAAGTTAATTCAGTATCAGTCTCGAGTAGCACGCTGGAGCAATCAATTCATCGTCACTTAAGAGAGCACGAGACACTGTTAAAGAGTTTATTAAAGTGCCAATTTAATTTTCGCGTATCAGGGAAGGCAGGCAATACTGTATAATATAAAAGCAGCTATAATATAAAAGAAGCCCTTATTCTATGCCATGTGACGGACAGGTGGGGGCATAGATCAGTATGCCTCTAGTGATTGATTATCTCAGTGATCATAACAATGGGAAAAAATCAGAATAGGCTGAATTGTACAAAATGAGAATGGAATTTACACAGGACACAATGAATCAGGGAATAGTGGGCTCTGAACTAGATACACAATTAAGGGGCATCATGAATCCAACGTTAAGGCAGTGGCTGTGGCCAGGGAAGTTGGGGGTGGGAATGTGCTTGAGGGAGGCAGGCCAGGAAAGCGAAATGTCCATGGTCTCCCTACAAATTCTGACAAATGGTGGTGACCTGGAAGACTCCAAATAACGGATGAGGGATATCCCATCACTGACCACTGACAGCCAGGAGCCCTTAGCTACCCTGTGGCTAATGAGCAAACACAGTCTGGGTTTTAATCAACTTCTTTAAGAAGATTGGGTGGGAAAATGAGAGGACTAAAAAAAAAATAGCAAAATAGATAAAAGGAAATAAAAGTTAGGCCTTTAAGAAAACCTACGAGGAAACAGGAAAGGAGGCGGACGGCGAGTTATGTCTCTGAGCCTTGTTGGTGGCCTCTGGATGAGGTTGAGCCACTGATCATCACACACTGAGAGGGCTGAAAATGAGGAAACTGGCACTGTTCACAGAATGTTCCTGTGGGAGAGTATGGCACTGGACCACCCTGACGCAGTGCTGGAATCGCTCTTTCTGGAAACTTAAAATGACAAGGACAGGCAACGCTCCCACTTGACATTGCTGATGGTTCCAGGGAATGGATTTGTTACTCCTAACAGTTTTATTTTATTTTTTATTTTATTTTATTTTAGTCTATTCTATTTTTCTTAAGGCAAATGTTGAATATCACTCTATATTTCCACACTCTTTCCATGGCTAAAAGAAGACGAAACCACTGCCTTGGCCCCTTACAGCGGCATTACTAGGGTAGAAAAAAACCCCGAGATCGTTTATATAGGTACCTGTCTGAAACAGGAAATCACACCCCCACTCCCACCCATTCACCACTAGGTGGTGCTCACGTCCTACCCTCTGCCTGTCCATTCTGCCAAGGCAGTGAGTGGGGTTGGAAGAAGTCAGATCAAGTCCATTTCAAGGCTCCATGAAACTTCCTGGTAGGAGGGTAAGCACCTCAAAACAGACGGCTTCCTAAAGGAATCTTCAGCCAACGTTGGGGAGGCAGGACATGTTCTGAGTTGGGGACAGGCAGGTCCCTCAAGCTCATGCCACCACTCAAATCCCATGTTGCAGTCGAGGGTCCTGCTGTGTGGCCTTTGGAACTGACTCACCTTTATCCTGGTCAGGTTTTTGAAAACGAGCCTTGCTTGGGGAAGCATCTCTTTGTGCTTTTCTGGTTGTGTTTGTGCCAGACACTGCGGCCACCCCCAGTGACCACACATGGGTGGTGCTAAGTGGCACCTGAGCCCCAGGTTTGCTACACACGGCTGGTCAGCAGACCTGCTCTCTGACCCCAATGTGATTCATCCAAAGCTACCTTTGGCTTCACCCTTAAGCTTTCCACGTGTTCCACAGACGAGCTAAATGTGAACACACACACGCAAGAGTGATTTTGAAGAAAAAAAAAACCTCTCTTTTCCTTCAGGCCTCAGACAAACAGTTGGGTACCATGGAAACCAGCTTTCAGTCCTAGTATCTGCTCTAGAGTTCTTCTAAGAGAGATAGGCTTACAGCAGGCAGGTGAATCCCTGGGTGACATCCCAGGGAACTGCTAAGGATGTGGCACCCTCAAGCAGGGAAAACACGGGCCAGGAATCGCCCAGGTGTGTGGACAGCAGACAGCCTGGCTGGCTTCTGAGCAGAGAGGCAGGTGGCTGTCCCCACACTGCATGTCAGTCCATGGATTGGCTTACCACAAGCTGTAGCCATGGAGCAGAAGCAGCCGCACTGAAGAGCCTGAGATTTCCGTAGCTTGTGTTACAATCACTGGCACCATTAGGATGTTCAGCAGCACACGTAATAGGAGAAAATCAACACCAATGTTGTCTTTCAAGAGACTAAAACCTTGAAAAATCTTTCCTCCCTAGATGGAAATGGAAGCTGCCCCTGCCGCCCCGACTTGTCACTCAACAGAATGGAGACGCCCTCGGGAGATGTGCCCAAATGGAGTTTTGACTTCCTCAGCTCTGGGGACTGGGGTGCAGATGGCTTAGGCGAGGCCATCTGAGGGAAGGCCTTCTGAGGGAAGGAATCTGATGGAATGCACTGGAAAGCTGCTGTTATGCACTGATATGGTTTACACTTGAAGGTTAAACAGGAGTTTCGATGTCAGGATCTCTAGCAGGTGGACGACAGTGGTGGGAGCTGAAAGAGGGTAGGAAATAAAGACTATCTAAAGGCAGGGCTTGAGCAGAACTTGCACTATGAGCAGGGCTTGAAGTATGCAGAGGCAGGATACCAGGGGAAGGAAATGGATACAGGGACAGATTTAGGATACGGGGAGGATAGTTTGCTAAACCAAAAAGGTTGGTTTGCTGGGCAGTGCGAAACCAGAGACACATTAACTACAACTTCCAAGTTGTCTTCCTTATGAAAGACAAACGGGTCCTCTCTGCATCCCACAGTCTGGCTGACCCACTTCCATGCTCCTGGAGCAGACCCAAGGAAGACACGGCTTCCTGGTGTACCCCGACATCATTTAGAGCAGGCCCCTCCTCCTCTCAGGGGCAGGGATAATGACACAGGCCACACTTTGTATGATCATCGTTGATTTGTTTAAAGAACTTAAAATTTCTCACATTCATTCCCTGGGAGAATCTTCCAGCTTCCATGGTTATTTCTCACTTTGCTAGAAGGGGAGCTGAGACGTAACAGGGGTACCATGAGCATAAATGAGTTTCAGTGTTGCTGAACTGGAGAGAGAAGAAGCAGGGAGTGCCTTGCAAGAAGGGGGCCAGGAAGGAGAGGCCGTGAGCCAGAGGGGCAGGGCCCTGGAAGCCAGTGGAGGGGTAGGGGGAAAGGACAGGCATCAACATGACTCTGACATGTCTTTTCTCTCACAGATAGGGCAACATAAGAAGATTCTGGATCAATTACAGTCAGCTGTCTTAAGGAAGGAATTCCAGGAGAAGGAAGGCAGAAGCCATTCCCTTCAGTCTAAAAATAGGAAGAAAGCACAGCCAGCACATACTTACTCTCTAATGGTGGACTGCATGGTGGGTGAGGGAAAACAGGATGATTTCAAGATGAAAAGGCAGATTTGATTGGAGGGGGAATCCAAATTCTTTTCTAGGGAGGCACAGATGTACCATCTTAGACACCTCCTCTGGCAAACCTGAGCTATTGCTGCTCCCTGACCCTGGGCAAGTCCCTGAATTTCTGGAGCCTCAGTTTTGCCATCTGTAAAATGGGACCCATGTAATTCGCTGGCCTGCATAGTCGTGAGTACTGAACTAGAAATCCTCCATTGACAGACCCAGCACTCGGTCTTGCAGTATTGAGTCTATGCTTGTTAAAACTTAGGGAAGGGGGAGCCTGGGTGGCTCAGTTGGCCAAGCGTCCGACTCTTGGTTTTGGCTCAGGTCATGATTTTATGGTTCATGGGTTCGAGCCCTGCATTGGGCTCTGTGTTGATACTGCAGAGCCTGGTTGGGAATCGCTCTCTCTCTTGCTCTCTGACCCTGCCCCACTTGCTCTGTCTCTCTCAAAATAATAAATAAACTTAGATTTAAAAAGAAAAAACTTAGGAATGCCTGTGAGAATGTGCATATATTTTCTACGGATGGATTTGCTCGCTACGACTGTGCTATCCGGTATGATAAGCACTAGCCGCATGTGGCTACATACATTTAAATTGATCGAAGTTAAAATTCAGTTCCTTGGTCTCCTTAATTGCAAACCAAGAGCTCAAGAACAACCTGTGGCCCGTGACTACACTCCTGGACAGTGCTTCCCAGGCCATCTCTGGCGGCTTGGTCAGCTAAGTGGTCTCTCTGTGTCCCCACAAAATCCCCTTGGGATGGGGGATTGCAGTCAGAAGAGAGGGAAGCGTTACCTCGGATGGGCCTCACCCCACATGCCCATGCTCAGTTGCCCCAAGGGCCCCCCCAGCTGCTGCCAAGTGCTTACCGGGCCCTTCTCCAGGTAGGTGGCCTCCTGAGTCTGGATTTGTGAGCCAATGAAGTGATCTAGAACCTGTCTCTGAGGCCTATCCGCTCTCCCAAGAGGTTTCCCTTCTCTTAATGCCCACAATCTGCAATCTCAAAGCAGAGACGAAGGGTAAAAATAAAGTATTCCTTTTTAGGGCAGCTGTTAGACGGAGGATGTAATGAATCATTTGCATTTATGTAAATTACACGATTATGTAAATTACAGTAACATTTCAATAAAAGGGATGGGTGGGGCCCGCTGGAACTGGGAGAAAGTAGGGCCAGGCAGAGCTGTGCTGCTGATGGACGTCGGTTGGGGGTGGGTCACCGGCGTGGGACAGATGCAGCAGGACGGTCTGTAAGAGTTTGCAGATGCACATAAGGACATGCACCAAGAACCCAGAATGCTTTCAGAACCTAAGAGGGGACACTTCTCTTGCAGAGAGAGACTCAAGTCATGGGGTGAGCCTCTGGGCCTTGTGCAGCTTCCCCAGGGCCTGAGGCTTCTCTATGTGGAATGTCACCAGGGCTAGAGAGAGTTGTCTGATGGGGCGGGAAAGGCAGACAGACACACACTGAATGTTTCTGATACTTTAACTGCCATTGACAATAACACATTCTTAATTTCTTCTGCTTTCTCCCTTCAAGACAACAACAAGCCAAGCAGAAAATAGCACAGAGCCAAGGTAGATGGAACCCAAATATCCAAGTGAACCGAGTCCCTGGTCTCTAAGTTAACTGTCTTTTTTTTTTTTAATGTTTATTTATTTTTGAGAGAAAAGGAGAGCAAGTGGGGAAGGGGCAGAGAGAGAGGGAGACACAGAATCTGAAGCAGGCTCCATCCTCTGAGCTGTCCGCACAGAGCCCAATGCGGGATTCAAACTCACTCACCGCGAGATTATGACCTGAGCCGAAGTCAGACGCTCAACCGACTGAGCCACCCAGGCATCCCTCTTAGTTAACTGTCTTAAGCCCTGTTGGTTTCAGTGCGTACATGCTTGTCTTGTTCCTATGTGTTTGCTTGTTGGTCTTATCCATCTCTCAAGCCAGCTTCCATTTCAGCTGCTTCAGACCCAGGTAATCACGACTGTCTGCACTCTCCTGGTCCAGCGGCACAAACGTCCCTGTGGAAGCTGTCTCTCCTGTTGTCTGGATCCAGGGCCCCACAGTTTGTCCTTGGGGCGCCTCTGAACGGGGGTCTGTAAGGCCTCTCACTGGGATGTACATAGAAATAGCCATCTGGTCCCACTTAGTCCAGACTTGCCCTCTGGGTGAACGAGCTCTTTATTGCATCCCCCCAGGGGACCAGGAGTTCTGTCTTCTGAACATTTCAGAACCATAAAGAGTGGGTAGAAGGTTAAAAAAAAAACCCTAATAGTTAAAATAAATTGTTCGGATGGTTGGTAATTATTTGTGGATAGGAGGAAGGCTTTTAAATACAGGAATTTTAAGTGTCCACTGCAGGGTCCCATAGGGAACCCCATATTATATAAGGAAGGCCAGAAGGAAAATGATTTTGTTACCATGACATTGGGGGAAACATAGAAAAAGGAGAACAGGAAACCCTGATAAAAACAGCGGGTGTGAGCAGTAGCCTGGGGCTGGGCCATGGAATAGATTTGGGGACACTGAGAAACCCTTTCTGCTAAATGCCATGCTTCTATGTATGACTGTTCTACTCCTTACGCCAGTTTTAAGACTTATGTGAAAATGACCCCAAAAATGAACAGCAGTCAGAAATCTAGACAAGTGGGCTGCCACGATGTCTTGTGTTTGAGAATCTCAACATCTCCTCTGGAAGCGATCACTGCCAGGCAGCAGAGGACTTATCCCAAGGAAATGGTGTCCAACCGCATTTGAAGTTGAGTTTCTGAGGTGAGCATGCATCAGAATCACCTGAGGGGCAGAGAAGATTGTGACCAACATTCAACTTCCTGGGCTCTCCTCCAGAACCTATTGGATTGAAATCTCAGAGTTACACCTTTTAGATAAGAATGTTGGGTGTTTCCAGGGTGCACTGAAGTTGGCAGGACACCAGTAAAAGTCAGAAGAGCCAAGACTAAACGCTGAGGACTCAAGCTTTATCTCTGCCATTACTTTCTAACAGTGGAGAAATGTAATTTTTCTCAAATCGGAAAACTCCAGCCTTGACATCTGGTCTGTAAACACACAGTATAGACCTTCAGGGAATAGCAGAGAATCACTGGCTTTTGCACCTTGCGGCCAGCCATCTGAGGAAAATACAGAGCTGCGGCAGCCTGGGTATTTCAGCTGGCTCAGCTCTGTGATTCACAGCCACGCATGAGGCAGATTACTGGCTGGCCCAAAGACCCTACTCGGGTGGGCATCACCCGCAGCCCAAAGAAGCAAAACCGCTTTACATCTTTACACATCATCATTAGCAACAATTATATTAAAAAAAAAATCATGGGCATGTCCCGATAAATCTGACTGAAGACAAGTTACTTCCCATCGAGTCCAGGAGGTGTCTGTACTGAGAACAGAGAAAGAAGCCAGTGTGGGCAATTCACTGTCAGGAGTGCACATGCCAAGTCTATGCCCTGGGGAAATCTCAGCCTGTACTTTCTGCCTCATCACCTCGCCTTTCTGGGAATGGTCTTCTCTTTCTGAAATGCAGCAAAATACAGAGTTGCATTCATTTGCGCTATCTCCAAGCCATGTCTCTTGAAAACAGTAACTTTCAAAACCTGTCCTAAATTACCCTACAGGCCGGTTGAGCAAATGGCACACATGATCAGTGTGGGTTCCTACGTTGCAGGACAAAGCTCAAAGCTCACTGTAACGAGTGTTTGAGAAGTCTGGGCTGTGTGAACAGCAGAATCTTCTAGATTTGGGGTGATCATACCTTTCTCACAGGTAATAACTGAGAATGAGAACACAGAATCCACACATGTCTTTAAGTCTACCAACTGAAAGTTCAACAGAAGAGGCATGTCTCTAATTCCAATGCGGTGTAAATGAACTCTCTACTCTTGGTCAGATCTTTACCCTCCCAACGGTTTAACGGCCCTTGGAAAGAGGTTGTAAACCCAAGATCTTCACTGTCAGGAACTGCTGTTGGCTGAAATACCTACTTGTTCATTGTAGAAAGCCTTGTATTAAACATCACTTTTAGCTTAATTGTAGAGATATTTACGATTAAATAACCTACAGGGAAGTGCTTTGTAGACAGGTGAGTAAACCCTTCAGTGGATCTATTCCTATTCTGTAGGTAAGAAAACTGAGACTTGAAGAGACTTTGATTTCTCCAAGGTCATTAGAGCTAGCAAGAAGGGAGAGGACCACAATTAGAAGTCAGATGTGCTAGCTTCCATTTCAGGTCTTTCTGATTTGCCCCCTTTCTTCTGGATGACTCAAGCTAAGGGGTCTGGATTTGTCCCCACAGGTGACATGGAGTCACAAGGGACTGGCATGTACAGGCAGCTCTGAGGACTGCCTGGGGTGAAGGAGGGGGGCTGGCAGCGATGTTACTAGTTTTAAGACTGACCTGCGATGGGCTGTATCAGTTCAGGCCAAAGACATAAAGAGCCTCAAGTAAAATGGGCTATGAAGGGACAAACTGAGGACATTTTTACAAGATGAAAATCTACAATTAAGCCAAATGGGTATATGGTGGAATTGGGAGAAAGGTCAACTTAAAGTCATTCTCAGGTTGGGTGGCTAAGAGAGAAATAGGGGCTGAAATACTAGAAAGGGGGTCCTGTCTTGGGGAAGTCATCCTATGTTTAGAGACATGTTGGGTTTGGGACAGAAGATGTCTGGTACAGAGTGGCTTATCCGTGACTGGACCTTTGAGAGATGCCATTGCCAAGAATATATTGTGAAGGTGTCCGCACAAAGGTGGTAATGACCATGGGCACTGTCCTGGGAGAGCATACAGAGAGGCAGAAGTAAGGTCTAAACCCAGGGACACTGACGCTGAAGAGAGTTACAGAGGAGACCATGAGAAAGTGAGAGGCAGTGGTCAGGGGATCACAGGGAAACAGCAGAGGACTCTCATGGAACCAGATAACCAGAGTCAGTCAAATCTCTTGTTGTGAGCACCAAACTATCATGCTGGGGTTCTGGGTGATCAAAGTAGCTGGAAGAAAGAAAAGCCACCTCCATGCATAGACATCCATTCGCTCATTCATCACCAGAGACCTTGAACTTACTCCATGCGGAGGAGCTGCATATAACCCCGAGTGGTGAGAAGGACGAGGAAGAGAAACAGCAAGGGACTCAGGTGAGATGTGCATCTCACACTTACCACGATGAGCGCGACCACAGACAGCGTGTAGTAAATCGAATCCCTCAGCAGGCACCACGAGGAAAGAGCCACAACCTGAAGGGAAGGGGGAAAAGACAGTAAGAAACAGGCTATTCCACAGCACAAAGGAGAAAGCCTGGCTCCTGGTGGCTCTGGCCAGTGATAAGCTGGAAATACAACCAAGTATTTCTGTCTCCCGTGCTGGTCCCAGTCAATCTGTCCGGTGATATGAATTTACTGAAGGCCTTTGGGCATATTAGTCTGGATCTTCTGAAAGGCAGATTCCAAGGTAGGATCAAACCTGCAACAATTCTGTGAGGGGGAGACACTCACGTGAGAAAACGGGGAGGGAGTCAGGGCAAAGGTAGGAGTGACCCCTGTGAAGGAGAGAGGGAAGGTCGGGGGGACGTGTTCCAGGCTGCTGGGCAGCGTGGGGAAGGCTCGGCAAAGCTGACTCAAAGACCCGTGTCTCCCAGGAACCCACCAGCCTTAGCATCCCTTATGCCAAGGGGACGTTAGAGCAACCTACTCTGTGTCCTTGTCAATGCTCTAGTGTCTGCTGCAGCCCATGCTCCTGTATACAATGAGCCCCAGGCCTGGGCAGCGGGTGCCCTTCAGAAGGGGCCTGGAAAAGCCCAGTCTGCTACCCTCTCCTCTCACCTCTATTACATGCCTGTCCTTGTCGGCACCTGACTCCTGGTTTCATCGGAATTTTTAAAACATCAATTTGCATATTTATCTAGAGAAAACATTATTCTTGGCAGTTGGGCAATGTCCCTCTAAGGATACAATGGTTCTGCTGTGGGATGAGGCCAGGAGACACACTGCTGGGGGCTACAGCAGCCCTGACCTGCTGCTCCCAGACTTCCTGCAGGAGAAGAAAGCCCCTGGGTGAGACAAAGGAGGGCAATGGAGCCGCAGCTGGGCCATGGGGAGGAGCAGCTGCGGGCAAGGGGGGGAGCTGCAGACGCTAGGTCAGGATCCCTGTCCCGGAGGAAAAGTCATTTCTCCTTGGTAAGCCCTTCCAAGTCTCTTTTTAAGGGATGCATGCTATTTTCTCTTTGCTTTGTGGAGCAGGTCCATTTTGACTCTCACAAAGAACCTGGGACAGTCTGGAGAGATGCGTCGGACGTGCTTCCTGGGCTGTCATTCATAGCTCCCTCCTGCCTCCCTAGACAAGTGTCAGCCACCCCATGGCCACAGGACATGTCTAGCTGCCTTTGCCCTTGGCCTCGTACGTGAATAAGGACACAGCAAACGTCAGCTGTCAGCCGGGCCAGTGACAGGCACACGCTGCACCAAAGACAATAGAAAAAGGGATTCAGGGACAGGGCCACATTTGGAGCCTCCTCTCTTCCTGACTACTGTGTCAGTCTATAAAGAAAAGATCAGGCAAAGTCAAACCAGAAAAGGATTCAAATAACATGAAAGAATGACTTAAATAGAACCATAAATGAGTAATGAGGCCAGTCTCTTTCCATGAACACATTCTTTCACTTGTTATAGGGACACTTAGGTATTTTCTGGTGCTGATTTTGCCTTATTAGGCTTTGTATTTGCAGATCTAAGTTCCAGATGATGGGGTTGTCAAGAAAAGGACTCATGCCACAGAAATCACTTCAGAACAAATGTAAAGTATTCTTTACCCCTTTAAAAACTTTTTTTAATGTTTATTTATTCTTGAGAGAAAGAGAGAGACAGGGCACGAGCAAGGGAGGGGCAGAGAGAGAGGGAGACACAGAATCTGAAGGAGGCTGCAGGCTTTGAGCTGTCAGCACAGAGCCTGACGTGGGGCTCAAACCCATGAATCTCAAGATCACGACCTGAGCTGAAGTCAAATGCTTAACCGACTGAGCCACCCAGGCACCCCTTCTTTACCCTTTTATCATCCTCTCCCCTTGTACAGTGTACCCATTAGCATCTATGCTCATCTATGGAATGCCGTACAGGGGACTGGACTGTCCATTTTCCAGCAGGTCATAAAATGTTGTGAATATTGATTCAATGTATGATGATTAGGAAAATGAACTTAAAACATGTGGCAAATATCAATTCTGAATTTCCTTAAAAAAATCACTTGGGCTTTTAGTTATAGCTCACAGATTGTGGACACATACCATGACCTTTGCTCTTTCTTGTTATAACAGGACAAGGTAATAGTAAAGGGCTTTTTTTTTTCTTTTTTGCAAGATAGACCCCCAAGGGAAAGAGTATATAAGAGCTGATCAGAGCAACAAAATTTTGGATGCTGGAAAGCAGAACAGTGGGCCACTCAGCTAGGCCATGTGCAGAGCTCTAGAAGTGGGAAGAAAGGAGGGTCTGAAAACAGGGACACTGAAAAGCTATTTAATCATTTAATCCATAAACTTCCTCACTCACTTCAAGCAGACCAGTAGTGAGGTGAGGTACCTCCTTCACCTTAATGGAAACAGGAAACCTGGCATGAAGAACATAAGTTCCAGAAAATAGAGGAGAGAGAAAATAATCAAATTAAGTAATTAAAGAAAAATTCCCAGAAGTTATGGATGGGCATTTTCTGAGTAAAACGGCCTCCTGAGTGTTCATCACAATGGACCAAAAAAAAAAAAAAAAAAGAAAGAGAAAGAAAAACGATGTACGCTGAGGCATATCATTATGAGTTTTCAGAGTGCTGGCACAGAGGAAAGGTCCTAGAAACCACTAGAAAGAGAGTAATGGGATTACATACAAAGGATCAAAACCAGAATGACATTTTATTTCTCAACAAAAGCACTGAAAACTAAAAGACAATGAGTGACGCCTTTTAAAATTAGAGAGAAAATGATTTTAGCCTGAAATTCTATGCCCGACCAAACTATTCATTAAAAGCGAGAGAAGCATAAAAATAAAAAGCTAAATTGTCTCAGAAAATTTACTTCCTGTGTACCCTTTCTCAAAGGCTGCTGGAGGATATGCCCCACCAATCACTATGCTGCACATCTAATGTACATCATTTAAAACGCACAGTTGCCTTGGGGCACCTGGGTGACTCAGTTGGTTCAGCGTCCACCTCTTGACTTTGGCTAAGGTCATGATCCTGTGGTTTATGAGTTCAAGCCCCACGCCTGGCTCTATGCTGATGGCGCAGAGCCCGCTTGGGATTCTCTGACTCCCCCTCTCTCTCCCTAAAAATAAATTAATAAACTTAAAAAAAAACCCAAAGCAAAACACAGTTGACTCAAAAAGGTGGGAAATTGGTGCTGGTGGGATTGGACGGGAGCTATCTTTCATAATAAGCTTTCTAGAATTGGTTGCCTCTTTCAGCTCTTTGCATGTATGACTTCAATAAAAATTAAAACCTAAGAAAGTATGATACAAATTACCCACTTAGATATGCTGCAAGAAATACATCTTGCATCAGGCCTAAATGCCAACTCTAGTTGAAAAGTGGTTCATTTATCCTCCAGAACAGCTTTCAATCACTAGACCACCATCAAATTTAGCTTCAGATTCAGAGCCCACACCTGAGCAAAACCAATTTTTTTTCTATAGAAGGGATGACCAAAAGACAAGTAAGGAGTCAAACCAGAGAAGAATTTCTTTCCGTACCCTGGAGGGAATTAATAGAGCATCGTTGAGGAGTCCGTGATGTCTGTATTGAGAGCTGTGACCATGACCTCCTGTCTACCTCTACCTTACCTTCCTGTGATCACCATTCATTACCGTGGCAGATATTTACCTGACACTTCCTGCAAATACAGGCATTGGGAATGGTTATGTCATCCAATCCTATAGTCACTGATAAGAAGGGTCACTGTCACCCTTGATGGCCAGCAATCTGGGCAAGATGGTGCTAGTAGCAGTGGGGAAGAGCTGCGATCTGAACCCAGGAAGCCTGGGTCTCAAGCCTCTGTCCCTGCACACTCCGGCACAAGGCCTCCCTGCAGGCAGCAATGAAAGCACACACTGATTCATTACTGCCTCCCACAGAGATCTTTTCTCCATGACTTTAAGTCATTAGGTAGGTGTTTTGGAGATGGTAGCCAAAGGAGGGAAGAGCTGAAGGTGGGAGACAAAAAAGCAGTGACCACAGCTCAATTAAAAAAACCATTCTGCTTTAGGGGCGCCTGGGTGGCTTGGTCGGTTGTGTCAGACTTCAGCTCAGGTCATGATCTCACTGTTGGTGGGTTCGAGCCCCACATCGGGCTCTGTGCTGACAGCTCAGAGCCTGGAGCCTGCTTCCGGTTCTGTATCTTTCTCTCTCTCTGCCCCTCCCCCACTCTCACTCTGTCTTTCTCTGTCTCTTGAAAATAAATAAATGTTAAAAAAAAATTAAAAAAAACATTCTGCTTTAAAAAGATTCAGGGCAAGTAATCAAAGCAGAAAGGAGTTGCCATAAAGACTCTAGACATGGACACGGTATAGACATATTCCAGGAGCAAGAGAGTCCGTTAAACAAACCGGAAACTCCTCTGTTTAGCTAGTTTGGTTGGTTAAAACAAACAAACACCAACACAGCTCATTGTTCTGTGTCTGAATGTTTCACTTTTCCACAGATTGGGGGACGTGGGGTCTAAGGCATTCCCTTTGCTTCTCGGTGAAGGGTCTTTTTTCTTTACATGGGGGTCAGCAACCATCTGACTCAGATCCTGAACATATTTATTGATAGAGAGGGACATGTTAGCACTTCTGCATCAAACTGGGAGCCTCTCTGTCATCTGTTGGCAGGTGTCTCCCAACTCAGAGCAGGGGAGGCACCGATGAGAAGACAATGCTTCCTTAGCGCTCTGCAAAATGGCTGCAAGGAAGACTGAGAAGTCACTTTGGTGAAGAGACTAGAACAGGGCTCCTGGGAGAAAACCAACAGTGAGTAATCCTGCCCTTGACCTTGTTAATCAATGATACAGATGGTGCAGATTACAGAAGGCCATCGCTGGCACACTCCTCCATAAATTAAAGGCAGAGGCTCTATTTCCCCTAGCTCCAGGAATCCTTCACAATTGAAATTTCATCTTGGTATTTCTTGATCATCTTTTCTATTTCTGGAGTGCATTTCACACTTTTTCTATTGAATATGCAGCTTTAGTTTCCTTTTTATAATTTCATTTAGTTTCACAGTGGCATAATGCCAAAAGAAAAAAAACCCCAAAACATCACACTTCCAAAACAGAGGAAAAAACACATTCTCCTTTATTCAAATGTTGAGTGATAATCTTCTTGAATTCTGGCTCCTTCGAGGAGGTTAAAAGTTAACTAACTGTTCACAATAAAATGATATATTTTTTGTAGATGATTACTGCAAATCTACATGCAGCTGTTTATATATAGGATAACATACACACATAAAATATATGGAGATATATGGTATAAATGTATCTAATGCAATGTAATATATATGATGATTTTTTTAATGTTTATTTTTGAGAGAAACAGAGAGAGACAGAGAGAGAGAGAGCAAGCACGAGTGGGGGAGGGGCAGATAGAGAGGGAGACACAGAATCTGAAGCAGGCTCCAGGCTCTGAGCTGTCAGCACAGAGCCTGATTTGGGGCTCAAACCCACGAACTGTGAGATCATGACCTGCGCTAGTTGGACGCTCAACTGACTGAGCCACCCAGGCGCCCCATGACGAGTTTTCTCGATGAACAGTGGAATTTGACATTGTAGACACATTTTAAAAGGCACAAACACCCTGGGCTTGTAAGTGCTTTGCCTTTTTGAAAAACGATTGAAGCAGTCGGAACAGCATAATAGTTACACGACACAAAACATACAACGATCCTCTCAGAGAAATGTTTGTTATTTCACACAGATTTCACGGAAAAAGGATTAGAAAAATCATAACATGAGTTTTGTTCCAAGCTTTTGAGCTGACACAATTTCTACAGCCAATTCTTATCTCAGGAAAGACAGCCATACGACGTGGGGCAAGGATGGGCCTCCGGGGTGTTCCCCAAACACTCTGGGAGCACATAAAATTCACAAGCGGTGTTCAGAACAGGTGAGGGCCTGACCCGGGTTTTCCTCCCATGGGGAAGTCTTGGCACTGATGTCTGTTCATTATTTAACTACACTTTTTTTTTTATGTTTATTTTTGAGAGAGAGAGAGAGAGCGTCTCTGTTGGCAGAGGAGGGGAGGGGCAGACAGAGAGGGAGACACAGAATTCGAAGCAGGCTCCAGGCTCTGAGCTGTCAGCACAGAGCCCAACATGGGGCTCGAACCCACGAACCATGAGATCATGACCTGAGCAGAAGTCAGATATTCAACCAACTGAGCCACCAAGGCACCCTTTAAAAAAAATTTTTTTAATGTTTATTTTTGAAAGAGAGAGAGAGAGAGAGACAGAGCATGAGTAGGGGGAGGGGCAGACAGAGAGGGAGACACAGAATCCGAAGTAGGTTCCAGGCTCTGAGCTGTCGGCACACAGCCTGACATGGGGCTCGTACCCACGAGACGTGAGATCATGTCCTGAGTCGAGGTTGGACGCTTAACCGACTGAGCCACCCTGGCGCCCCTCAACTACACTTTTTAAATACTTTGATCCTGGGAAAACCCCTGATATATAAATGACTCCTGCTTTCTGGTTTATAGTCAGAAATGGACGGTAATAATCAGGTCATGTAAAAAGACAATACCATGCTTTTGCAGAATACAGTGAACTTTGGCTTATTAATCTTCACAAATTAAAATTCACAAAATGAATTTATATTTAAAAATTCTTTTTCTAGGAAATCTCATCTTGAGTTATACTTTTAGGTGAGGAAAACAAATGAGAAGTAAACAAGCTGCCACTGGAGATATAGTTAAATAAACATGAGGGCACACCAGGACAGGGCAGATACACAGTAATGTCTTGAACGGTCTTCATTGATTGTACTGAACAATAACCATGGACGCTCATCATGACCCAGAGCACCCAGGACTCAGAAGTGCCTTCTCAATCATCCAAAACATTAGTGCAGGAGTTTTCATGTCAAATGTAAGCTGTTGCCTGGTAGGTGTTCAAAATGTGGTAGCTTAGGCTGTTCTCATACACATCAAACTTCACAAGGAGTCAGCTTTGCCTTAAGGAAGAAAATCCCAGACTTGCCGGCTGTGCTCCTGGAGCCCTTTGTCCACTCTAGGACAGGGTGTAGAGCATACATTCACCATCAGGCATTGCTGTGCCAGGTGCCGGCACCAGGTACAAGTAAATGTAGGGTATGAGGGTAATTTCACCTAACGGGGATGTGATTCCACCCAGAAATAGAGCCCGAGGCAAGGATTTGAGTTCACCAAGGTTATTTGGGAGGTGGTGGTAGGAAACATTGCTAGGGTCTGGGGAAAGTGAGGTAGATGACAGAAAGAAGACAAGGGGCAAATTACAGTAGGGGGCAACTGGGGTGCAATCCTGATTCCTGGTGGGGAGTTCTGGGAGGCCCTGGAGAACACGCTTCTCCCCTTGTCTCGCCCCAGGGCAGAGGGAGCTGGAGTATATCCACCCACTCCCATTGGTCATGGTTGAGGGCTGCACCCAGGACTGTTAATACCTGGTACTCCCTGTCCAGGGGCAGTGACCAAGGAGAGCTGTCAGACAGAGAAATGCAGTCAGGCTGGTGGGAACTGAAATGGAGAGGATGAGGGATCACGGGTGGGGCACCAGCAGTGTCTGCCGTATCCAAAACACGGATTTACACAATAATAATCAGGGTAAGCATTCTCTCCATCTCTCTCCCCCCAACCCCCCCTCTCTCTCTCTTTCTCACACACACACACAGTACTGTAAACTTAAAAATACAACCCAATCCCATTTACATAAGGTTTGAAAGCACAGCATACTAACTTATGCTGGGTTTTTTTTTTTTTTAAGTTTATTTATTTATTTTTAAGTAACCTCTACCTCCAATGTGGGACTCTAACTAGCGACCGTGAGATCAAGAGTCGCATGCTTTACTGACTGTGCCAGCCAGGTGCCCCCAAAACTATGCTGTTTAAGTCTGGAATGGTGTTCCCCTTGGGCCAGGGATAGAGTCTGAAAGGGCATTCTCCTTGTTGATCAGGGTGCTGGTTACTGGGTGTGCTTGGTTGGGAAAAGTCATTGAGATGTACTGATGATATGTGCACTTTCCTGAATGTTTGTGGTACTCCAATAAAAACGCTACTCACACAAAACAAAAATGCAATTACAGTGCTAGTTATTAATATTAATGACACATATTAACTTTAATAGTAACTACTCCATCACACTTGGAGTTGGCTTATTAGTGAAGTTTCCAGGTAAGATACAGGACACAGGATACAGTTAAATATGAATTTCAGGTAACAACAAGTAATTAAAAAATAGAAGTATAATTTCAAATATCACCTGAGAAATATATTAAAAATATATTTGTTGCTTATCTGAAATTGCGATTTAATTGGGTGACTTCTATTTTTACTTGCTATATCTGGTAATCTTCCTTATGACATTTCAGGCCTTGGTTAAGATAACTACTTTGCCTTTCCTTTAAATAAGTACAAAATTGGAGGTTTAGTGAGTTTGGAATGAATATTCTTAAGGCAAAGGGAAAGCTAAATTTTTTCTATATTGTCTATCTTCTGCTGGATATTGATTGCTGTTTTATTCTGGTTGTTGGGCCTGCTCAGAGTATCTTTTTACCTTTGTTTCTTGTTAACTGCAGTAATTGCCAATGCCAAGATGTACATTATAGTATTTTGTGGTTGTAGGGGGGATTTCTACAACACCAAGACTTTTGGCTTCTCTCGGAAGTATCTGAAGACCTGGCAACCTGGGGCATTCTCACATCACTGTGGAGCCATCAGGCATGCCTTCTTTAGATAGGACATACATTCATCAGCTTAACACTGTCCCCTTGATTCTACTGCCCCAACTCCAAAGTCAAGAGTCAGCTGCCATATATTACTTTCTTTCTGCTCTTGTTCTTAGACTGACCACTTCACTCATGTATTATATTCCTGGGCTCTGCAGGAATATACATTTGTGATTCCTGACCTAAAAGAATTATTTTAATTAGTGTTGACAATACTAAAGGCACCAGCTGCCATTTCTTCACAGTACAACATTGTGTTGGAGGTTTTCAACATTTTGTGTGATGCATGCCTTCATACCTTATGGACCCCTTTTCAGAAGTGTGTATTGAAAGATATAAAATAAATAACAAAGAATTACAAAGAAGCATATTTCTTGAAATATGGTTATCAAAACATTGAGATATTAGTGATATATGTGATTCTTTATTAACAAGAGCCAGTAAGCTTCCTTATTATAAGAAGAGTTAGCCATTTCAATGTAGTGATGAGTAAGAAGAGCGACCCAAGATAATCTGCAATCTCTGTAATGTAGCATGAAGGTATCTTGTATTTCTGCTGGAGATAAAATCAGGTACTGTGACTACTACTATGGCTTGGTGCCTCATGAATAATAAAGTAAAATGTTAAACATACGTGGTCAGTAAAAATAAGTAAGGATGTAATTTTTTTCTCACTCAAGTTCACAGACTCCTCTAATCTAGTTTTTGGAAACAGAAGTCCTGAGGTTCTACTCCTTCTTGGCTCCTGGCTTTTCATTATTTCCTCAGTTGTCCCTTCTGCCAGAAAGGGTGTGGGAGGTGAGGGGGCTCTCTGGGTATGCAGATGAGAACTCAGATGGAGGGGTTTGATGCTAATGGCAAAAACACTATTTGCTCAAAACCACACTCAGATATCACCTCACGCCAGTCAGAGTGGCCAAAATGAACAAATCAGGAGACTATAGATGCTGGAGAGGATGTGGAGAAACGGGAACCCTCTTGCACTGTTGGTGGGAATGCAAATTGGTGCAGCCACTCTGGAAAACAGTGTGGAGGTTCCTCAAAAAATTAAAAATAGATCTACCCTATGACCCAGCAATAGCACTGCTAGGAATTTACCCAAGGGATACAGGAGTACTGATGCATAGGGGCACTTGTACCCCAATGTTTACAGCAGCACTCTCAACAATAGCCAAATTATGGAAAGAGCCGAAATGTCCATCAACTGATGAATGGATAAAGAAATTGTGGTTTATATACACAATGGAGAACTACGTGGCCATGAGAAAGAATGAAATATGGCCTTTTGTAGCAACGTGGATGGAACTGGAGAGTGTTATGCTAAGTGAAATAAGCCATACAGAGAAAGACAGATACCATATGTTTTCACTCTTATGTGGATCCTGGGAAACTTAACAGAAACCCATGGGGGAGGGGAAGGGGAAAAAAAAAAAGAGGTTAGAGTGGGAGAGAGCCAAAGCATAAGAGACTCTTATAAACTGAGAACAAACTGAGGGTTGATGGGGGGTGGGAGGGAGGGGAGGGTGGGTGATGGGTATTGAGGAGGGCACCTTTTGGGATGAGCACTGGGTGTTGTATGGAAACCAATTTGACAATAAATTTCACATATTGAAAAAAAAACACTATTCGGGGCAATCTGGTGATTTCAATTATGTGTGTTTCTGTTTCAGCCATTATTGTGGAGAGAAACTTGGCTATATTTATATCATTTTCCAAGAAGAATTGAAGTGGCTCACAAATATTCATTCTTCCACCTCATCCTAGTAAGTGCAGAATGGGTGTCAGTCCTCTGGGTGAAGAGATGCTCTCCCCACAGCTTGGTGCATGCCTCCTATTTACCCCAAGTGCGGTCCAGAACAGCTGCTTTGAACTGCAGCTCTCAGGCCCTGAGCTAGAACTGCTGAATCAGAATCTGCATCTTAACAAGACCCCCAGATGACCCACATTCACATTACAGTGGGAGAAGTGCTGGACCAGAGGACAGAGAATTTTTTGGGTCTGGATCACACCTGTGGAACTGAAATGAAAAGAGCAGGAGGCTGGTAGGGTGGCCCTTGGCCTTCACACTGGGCAGTGGGGCTGGACTCAATGCTGTGGGCATGAGTAGTTACTTAGGATCTTCACGCCAAAGAGCAACTGTATATGTCTGAGCTGTAGCTGCAAATTAGAAGCACCCTAATGCTTCTATATATGGAATTTCTTATTTCATCAGTTTCTAGCATCAACTTTGCTGAAGATGCTGGGAGATCACCCCTTTGTATTGTCCCTTTGTAGAACCATGCTAGAGAATTCCAGCTCCCTTGTGCGCTCTCCTATTCTATCTGCTAAATAGATGGGATAAAGAATCCAAAGAAGACTGGTGCTGAATTTATTTTTATTTTATTAAAATTATTTTTAATGTTTACTCACTTTTGAGAGAGAGAGAGACAAGAGAGAGAGAACATGAGCAGGGGAGGGGCAGAGAGAGAGGGAGACACAGAATCTGAAGCAGGCTCCAGGCTCTGAGCTGTCAGCACAGAGCCTACATGGGGCTCAAACCCACAAACCGTGAGATCATGACCTGAGCCAAAGTCAGACGGTCAACTGACTGAGCCCAGATACCCTGAATTTATTTTTAAATTTATACTATTTGAGGTAGCAGCCAGATATACGTAGGAAGCAGGCATCTCCTCATTTCATTGGTTATGAAACCTAGAAGGACAGTCTCAAGCTAAAGGATCATGTCAGTGTCCCAATCTGTGATGCATCATCATAGGTAGTAGGGTCCCCAAATGCTGTGGGGCTTCTCTTCATTTGGAGTACTGATGAAAAAGGAAGTTAATACATATCATTTGAGTTCTGACATGAGATAGTGAAGACCATGTATTTGAGTTAGGCTTATGGAAGTAAGACCCTGGCTTAAATTACACAATTACAATAGTGTTTGATGTCCATAATAGTGCTACATGCAGAAGCTGATGTCCTTGCTGTCGGAAACCTGGTAGTGGAATCATGAGGGACAGGACACACCACTTCCCTCTAAACATTAAAATATTCAAGACAAAAAGGACAGAAAAACAGTAGAGCCAGCTCCCCCCACCCCCACCCCAGCTCACAGACTTAGGTATGGATTTAGAAGTGTTCCTTTCATCCCTGGAAGGATCCATGTTTCTCTGGCTTCATCAAGTTATAGAGGAGAGGCAACATGGATTATACACTTTAAAAATTAAGATGTCTACCCACTGTTTGACAAAGAATAGGACTTTAGCAATAGCAGGAGTTAGTCTGACTTATAACAGACTATGTGTTCAAAGGAAACGTGGGAGGCCACCACCTGTGGGGGCTCTAGGTTGGGAAGGAAGCACCTGTCCCCTAATCGTGAGTGGATGCAGGGCAGTGATATTTTCATACTAAAAAAATACTGGTTGCTACGTCTGTGTGGCTCATCCGGCTGCAGTTGATCTGTCAGGCAATCTATTTTAAGCAATTTCTGTGACTCAGGGCAGGGACAGCAGGTGACGTTCATGAATTGATTCTGCAGCCAGGGCAAATTGAAACAAGAACATTTCTTTAATGAGTGCTTGGAAGATATCCCCCCCCCCCACACACACACATTAAGGAAATCAAGAATTAAAACATGGTGACACCAATAACACATCCTGGCTTTATCTGTGTTAGGCAATAAAACAGAGAGCTGAGGGAACGGAGTGATCAGGGCAGCCAGTAACACCAGCCAGCCAACCAAAACCTCCTTCCCCAGGAGCTGAATAGTTCTCAGCCAAAAACATGGCAAGAGGTTATCTAAGAAGTTAGGTTAATTTTTCACTTTGCAGATGACTGTGTTAGGTGGAAGGTAGTTAGCATCTTAGCTGTTGATGGAATAAGAAATGTAATCAAAATGCAGTATGGAAAGTACAATAGTAGGGATACGTGTTTACACTGTGCAGAGGAAGCCAAGACAAGGAGTGGGTTCCAGGTGACTCCCAGGAATGGAGATCCCTGTCCCTCTGTCCGCACTTCCCTCCTCGGCATTCATTCTCTGCACTTTGCAGTTTCTCCCCAGGTTAACCGTTAATGTGTTGTGTGATCAGGAGCATGGCCTATGCTCTTCCTTTTCTCAGTCCTCTACCTGGAATAATATTTACCCACACTAGACTCTCAGCAACGTGCAAGGATTTATTTAACAATGAGAAAATCCTATAATTTGGAAGTGAAAGGGATCTTGGGCATGTGTGCATTTGAAACAAAGAGCACTTGGCAAGTTGTGGCCTTATCTGGAGCACCCTATCTCATTTCTAGGCAGGAAAAGGCCTCTGTGAGCAATTTGGAACCTTCCGGGACCAGTAGTAGGGCTGTTTCCAAAGAGGTCCTGGTACACAGTGAAGCCCCTTCCTATAACAGTCAACACCTTAAAATTAGTTCTTCTGTGTCAAATATTATACTAAGCACCTTATATGCCTTTCTCCTTCCAATCTTTCAATACTTTCATTTTACAGATGAGTCAACTAAGGCTTAGTGAGGTTACACAATTACCTACAGTTCACAGTTTGAAAGTGATTGAATCACATCTTGAACCAGGGGTGAATACCCACAGAGCCCCCATGGTCAGCTCCTTGCAGGTGACTGGCAAGAATTATCTGCTCATAAGAATGACCTGGGTGTGTTTGACAAATACAGATTCCTGAGCTCAATCCAGACCTTCTGAATCAGACTCTCTCAGGGAGGCCTGGTTCTCAGCCTTGGCTGCCCTTTGGAATCATCTGGAAGTTTTATGAAACACTCATGCTTGAGTCCCCCCTTCAGAGATGGTGAGTTAGCTGAGCTGGGCTGTGGTTTGGCCGCTGGAATTTTTCACTCGCAGGTGATTCTAACATCCAGCAGGGGTTGACACCACTGCCCCTTCCTGCTATGACCTGTTAGGGTGACAGATGTCCAGATAGTAAGAAATGAGAAACTACCCTGTGCTCCCCAGTCACACACAGCATGGAAGAAAACCCCATTCTCTGTGTATGAGGTTTTGAGAGATGACAATGAATTTTATATCTTCCTTATGAATATTTCAGAGTCTACACACTAGGAGTGTTGCCATTCATCACTCTGCTTATAAAGTAAATCTGTTTTAAAATCTCTTCTGGATTTATAATAAAAATTCAGTTTGAGAGTCATGTCAGTGTAAAACAAGAAGTGTAGAATTGTTGGATTTAACTTCATAGCTGAAAAGACGCAAAGGCTAGGGGCTGAAGTCATCGGACGGCTTGCACACTTGCAGGACTGGTGGCTCATGTGGGCCACAGACTGAGATCTCAGCTGGGGCCACTGACCAAACTCACACATGGCCTCTCCACGTGGCAGGAGCTTCCTCGCAGTAGGGCAGCCTCAGGGCGGTCAGACACTTAAGTGGGGGCTCAGGGCTCTGAACGCAAGCGTCCCAAGAGAATAAGCAAAAGCTGTATAGTGTTTTAGGACCTGGCCTCAGGGATCATATAGCTTCATTTTACTGTCACAAGACTGATAAAGTCTAATCATTATCTGGAGCTTTTAAATTGGATAGAAGTACTGGCAGGACAATTTTAATATATTTCCCTTCCAATGAAACAAACACTTAAAGTAATAAAATGTTTAAATCAAATTTCCAAAGGGTGCATTTGGTTGCATAAATCACACACATTTATACAAATGATCTCTGATCCTGGGAGACAGAAGAAACATAAACTGAGTTTTCAGAAATGTCTTCCTACTTCCATCTGATTTTAAAGGAAAAGTCCTCTGAAATTTGTAAGTTTTGTGTAAATAAACTTTAATTTTTTCAACGTTTATTCATTTTTTGAGAGACAGAGACAGAGTGTGAGTGGGGGAGGGACAAAGAGAGAGGGAGACACAGAATCCAAAGCAAGCTTCAGTCTCCAAACTGACAGCACAGAGCCCAACGTGGGGCCCGAACCCACAAACCGCAAGATCATGACCTGAGCTGAAGTCGGACGCTCAACCGACTGAGCCGCCCAGGTGCCCTGTGTAAATAAACTTTAAAACATAGAATTGATGATTATGGTTAAAAAAAAGTCACGCTGGGTGATGGGTATTAAGGAGGGCGCACTTGTGATGAGCACTGGGTGTATGGGTAAGTGATGAATTACTATATTCTACACCTGAAACTAATACTGCACTGTACGTTAACTGGAATTTAAATAAAAACTTGAAAAAGAAAAAAATATCAAGCCATAAACAGGGTATGAAGGGAAGTAAAAATCTTTGGTCTCCCTGTGCTTTCCACTTACCCCATACTCCTGTCACTCACCAGAGGTAACCCTTCTTAACATTTCTTCCTTTGGTTATTTTAGTTGTCACAAAGCTACCATGAAACAGTTTGCTTCTTCCTCTAGATCTTGGTCTCTCGACCTCTTATTAGGAAAGGTGAGGAAACAACATTCCCACAGGCACCACAGGGTATATAGCAGAAAGGTGAAGAACAAGGACCCAGGGCCAGAATTACGGAGTTCGAATCCAGCTCCAACAGTCACGGGGTGTATGGCCTTGGGCAAGCTATTATTTCAAGTCTCTGCTTCAGTTTCCTCGTCTTCAAAATGGAGATAATAATAGCACTCCTGTCAAGGGTTATTACCAGGATTAAATGCACTGATACATGTAACAGGTTTAGGACTCTGCATGGCACAATATTAAAGTCTATATGATAAGAGATAGCTACTGTTGTTTCTCTTCTACCTTCCCCTCCCTCTCCCCTGATACTTGAGTTAGTTCTTCTGGGCATTACTTTAGTGACTTTATACCCATATTAAGAAAATTAAATAGCACATATTTAAAAAAACTAAGTAGTACTTACAGGGTCTATTAATGAAAAACAGCTGTCCCCTGCCTCAACCCTCCCACCTCCCAGAAGTATACACTTATTAGTATCATTTTCCTTTTTGGTTCTTCCAGTTCTTATTTCTGTAATGCCAAATAAAGGGATCATAATAATTCTTACTAGATTTATTCACTTAGACATCATTTATTGAAAAATGAAGATTTAACTCATTTATATTACTCCCTACATGTTATACACTCCTAATGTCTGAAAGTTTTTATTATTATTATTATTATTAGGGATAATAAATCTTTGAAGGTTTCCTCCTCTATTTCATATTCCATTAGCTTTGGAAGTACTTCTTGATTCCATATTAGGTAGGACAAGAGTGCTCACCTTCCTGCCTGGAGCCACCTTCTTATTCCACCCTCTACTTAAGTATAACTTGATTTTTACATTGTCAACATGAAGTCATTTACATTCTAATCTATCACCATCTTTCAGCTGCCAAAATTTTATTTTTTAATCATTTTTTATTGTATTTATTATTCATTTTAAAAGTTTTATTTACGTAAGTGGTCTCTACATTCAATGTGGGGCTCAAACTCACGACCCCAAGATCAAGAATTGGATCCTCTACCAACTAAGCCAGCTAGGCACCCTGGTTGTTCATGTTTTATTTAAGGGTTGAGTGTAAATGTAGAAAAACAATAAATAGTTATATTAGAACAACTGGTAAGTGAATATTCCTCACTGTAGAGCCAAATAGCATGCTAAAAATGTAATCTCTTCTTACAGGTTTGATGTCACCACCCACTTGCTATTCAAAAGATAATGTTCTTATGTCAAGACAATATAGTTCATCTTAAACATAATGTTAAACATCGTCCTTAAACAAAAAGATTCCATATTTTAGTTTGCATTGTATATTCACAATACTTTTCTTGCATAGATTTTTGTCTTGGGGTTGGAAATGACATTTTTTTCCTTGTTGGGAGACTCAACATGGGGCTTCTTCCCCGTATTATCAATATGTGAAGACACATTTTTTAAAACATGACTTGAAATTATTTCTGTTCTTCTTCTCAGAGATCTTAGAACTTTCTTTCTTTGAAAATCTGAACCATTTTCTTTTTAGACCTGCTTGCTTAGCTTGCTTTTTGGGATTTCTTCTTCTTCTTTTTAAAAATGTTTATTTACTTTTGAAAGAGGGAGAAAGCATGAGCAGAGGAGGGGCAGAGAGAGAGAGGGGCAGAGGATCTGAAGTGGGGCTCTGTGCTGACAGCAGAGAGAGCCTGACATGGGGCTTGAACTCACGGGCAGTGAGATCATGACCTGAGCCCACGCATAACCAACTGAACCACCCAGGTGCCCCCGGGATTTCTTCTTATTGGACTTCTGCGTTAATTTTGCCAATGTCTTTTTTAGGCTTTACCCTCACTTTTCTGGAGCACATTCTTTTTTTTTCTTTTTAATTTTTTTTAACGTTTATTTATTTTTGAGACAGAGAGAGACAGAGCATGAATGGGGGAGGGTCAGAGAGAGGGAGACACAGAATCTGAAACAGGCTCCAGGCTCTGAGCTGTCAGCACAGAGCCCGACGCGGGGCTCGAACTCACGGACCACGAAATCATGACCTGAGCCAAAGTCGGCCGCTTAACCGACTGAGCCAGCCAGGCGCCCTGGAGCACATTCTTAAGTAGCTTACTAAAAAAGAAGTTATGTGAGAGGGTAAAATCCATGAGCTTTATTGTGCTGAAATTCATTTTTATCTTACCTCCATTTGATGGCTATAGAATTCTGGGTCTAAATTAATTATCTTTCCCAATTGACTATATCTCTGCTGTCTTCTAGCATCCAGTGTTGTCAGTTAAAGTCTGAAGTTCATCTAATGCTATCCCTTTGTACATGACCTGTTTCCTTTCTGAAAATTTTAAGATCTCTAGCCTTGATGTTTCAACATTTCATGCAGAATATAGATGTATTTTCATTCCCTTTGCCACTGTGTCAACTCTTTTAATATGTACACTTGTATTTTCCTTCTGCTTAGAAGACATTTTCTTTTTTTTTTTTTTTTTTTTTTAATATATGAAATTTATTGTCAAATTGGTTTCCATACAACACCCAGTGCTCATCCCAAAAGGTGCCCTCCTCAGTACCCATCACCCACCCTCTCCTCCCTCCCACCCCCCATCAACCCTTAGTTTGTTCTCAGTTCTCAACAGTCTCTTATGCTTTGGCTCTCTCCCACTCTAACCTCTTTTTTTTTTTTTTTTTGTTCCCCTCCCCCATTGGTTTCTCTTAAGTTTCTCAGGATCCACATAAGAGTGAAACCATATGGTATCTGTCTTTCTCTGTATGGCTTATTTCACTTAGCATCACACTCTCCAGTTCCATCCACGTTGCTACAAAAGGCCATATTTCATTTTTTCTCATTGCCACGTAGTACTCCATTGTGTATATAAACCACAATTTCTTTATCCATTCATCAGTTGATGGACATTTAGGCTCTTTCCATAATTTGGCTATTGTTGAGAGTGCTGCTATGAACATTGGGGTACAAGTGCCCCTATGCATCAGTACTCCTGTGTCCCTTGGATAAATTCCTAGCAGTGCTATTGCTGGGTCATAGGGTAGGTCTATTTTTAATTTTCTGAGGAACCTCCACACTGCTTTCCAGAGCGGCTGCACCAATTTGCATTCCCACCAACAGTGCAAGAGGGTTCCCGTTTCTCCACATCCTCTCCAGCATCTATAGTCTCCTGATTTGTTCATTTTGGCCACTCTGACTGGCGTGAGGTGATATCTGAGTGTGGTTTTGATTTGTATTTCCCTGATAAGGAGCGACGCTGAACATCTTTTCATGTGCCTGTTGGCCATCCGGATGTCTAGAAGACATTTTCTATTATTATATATTTGTTGACTTCTCTAATTTCTGTACTCTCTTCTGAAACTCCAGCTAAATTTCATATTGGAGCCCCTGATGATTTTCCAGGTTTCTTAATTTTTTCCTTCATATTTTCCATCACTTATTCTTTCTGCTTTAAAATTCACTCTTCTTATGACTCTCAAGTCTTTGTTTTGGTCATTGCCATACCAATTCTATTATTTCTGTCCTTTTCATATTTTTTTACATTTTGGAAGTCACATTACAGATTTTTAAAAACAATTTCTTTTTTTACTGATCATTTCCTCTTCACCTCCTGCCCCCCCCCCCCCCTTTAGCAGCCTGTTCTGGTTTTTATGGCTTTAATATCCATGTAAAAAATCTTGAAAATATGAATTAAAAATTTCAAGTTTATTTCTATCACCTCAATTATCTTTCGTTACTTGGTGGACAGCTCTTCTGTTTATCTATTTTGATCCTTCCTTTGGGAAGTTTTCTCAAATGCCTGACAGTCTTTGGAAGCACACTCATATATAGGAACTAGTGGCTGAGTAATATGGCAACCAGCATCAGTTTTCTTTGCAGGTGTATAGGCCTGTGTCCCTGAAGTCCTCTAAATGAGAGAGCCGATTGCTGACTCTTTGAAGGCACATAGGGTGTGTAGACAGGCAAGCTTCAGTTCAGGGTGTGTGGTCAGTGTTGTAGGGCCCCCAAATGGTAAAATAAAGAGGAGATATAATACTTGAGTGTGATTTACTCGCCAACTTTCCTGCTGAGTCCCTCTACAATATTAGACATTGTAAGGGTCCAGAGATAGTTCGGACTTTTATTTCTTAGCCATAAACTCCTATAGCAGAGGTTACAAACCTGCCTAGACAGATACTCACTTGCTTTAAAAACCATTTTTCTGGTTCTTCCTTGGGAAAGACACTGGTCAACTGATAGAGATGAGAAAGAACCAGCTGATTCACTTGTTCTAAAGTAGAGTGGTTTTCCAACATGGTCACAAATTCTTCCTGTCATCAAAAATTG
This sequence comes from Puma concolor, assembly GCF_028749965.1. NCBI lineage: Eukaryota > Metazoa > Chordata > Mammalia > Carnivora > Felidae > Puma > Puma concolor. Next base: position 96,613,496 of record NC_141669.1, read on the forward strand.
GAGATCTATATCCCCTCCTCTTGAATCCAGGTGGGCTTGTCGATACAGTAAGACAGAAGTGGTATTATATGACTATTTTCTGGAACACTAACCCTGAGATCCTGGAGCTACCATGAAAGTCATCTGATACCCTGAGGCTGCCAAATTGAGGCCAAAGGCACATGGAGAGGCCACGTGTAGGTGCTCCAGATAATAGTCCCAGCTGAGCCCAGCCTCAAGTTGCCCCAGTCCAGGGTTAAATGTGAGTGAAGAATCCTCCAGATGATCCCAGCCTCAGCCAGTCAAGTCACCTCTAGCCAGTCCAGAATTTCCAATGACACTGTATTTTCTTAGCATTTTCTAATATTTCCAGTATATTCTTAGACACTGTGGAGCAGAGACAAATCATCCCTGCTGTGCTCTGTCCAATTTCCTGGAGCACAGATTTAAAAGGTTGTTGTTTTACACGACTAAGTTTGGGGTGACTACTTAGACAGCAATAGATGCCTGAAGCGCAAGGATAGTCATTTAATTAATTACCCTAATTATTCTTTCTTGACCAACCTCTGCACACACCACACCTCCTGATTCTGTACTCGAAGCTCTGGGAGCTCAAGTGGACCCAGTTCTACTTTAACTCTTTTTTACACGTGGTCCGGATTGGGACTTTCTCTGCTTTGGATCAGTACAATCACATCTAATTTCCATCCTCTAGAAATTCATGAGAGTGTCTAGACCACTCTTGACATGCCTTCCTGGTCTCTGGGAAATAATAATGGATTCATTCCCTCTCTGTGTCACAACTGTTATTTCAATAAACTTGTAGGTGGGGATGGGGCAATAAATGTCCCTCCTGAGAACCAACCATGATGTGGTTCAGATGAAGAGACAGATGCTCCATTCAAAAATGGGCACATTTCATAGCCAGTAATGAATTAGAAACAGGCTGTGTCTATGAGAGAACAAAGGCACAAATATTAAAAATGTAGTCACATGTCTTCTTTCTAATAGCACAGGTTTTGAAATTGACAACATTAATTTTCTTTTATCTTAGGTGGATTTTTAAAAATTTTTTAAATTAATTAATTAATTTTGGGAGGGACAGAGAAAGTGTAAGCAAGGGAAGGGCAGAGAGAGAGGGAGAGAGAGAGTCCCAAGCAGGCTCTGTGCTGTTAGTGCAGAGCCCAGTGTGGGGCTCAAACTCACGAAACTGAGACTATGACCTGAGCTGAAACCAAGAGTTGGATGCTTAACCGACTGACCCACCCAGGCACCCCTATCTTGGTTGGATTTTTAAAATTTGTCCAATATGAATCAAATATTTATTATCATGTGCTATTTGGTCCAGTCTTCATGGGATGCATAGACTCAATAAGGAAAACTAGAAATATAATCAGACAATGATTTCAATACACTACATGCTCTAATTTGTAGTTCAAGTTGTACAAATTTTATACTGTATAAATCACATTATATTGCATTTATTTATACTGTATAAATAAATAAATTGTATATTATATAAATTATGTACCAGACTCTCTTTCAAACATTATGGAAATTCTTTCACTCCTTCCTACAAATTTCTGACTTAAGTCATATTGTAACCACACCCATTTTATAGCTGAGGAGAGTGAGAACATAACAAAATTAATTGCAAGGCCAGAAAACTAGTAACTGGGAGGACTGGATTTCAAACAAAACTTGCTTGGGGGTCCATGCCCTTAATCATTCCTTTATATTACTTCCTGTCAGAATGGAAGTTGGAAGGAATATGCACTGGAACCCAACTTATGGTTTTATACAGGGAAGGAAATGTAAGATTTCAGTTTTCACATTTTACCCCTCCCCCACCAGGTTTAAAGATTCTCCCTGGCAAGCAGACGCAGGGTATATAAGCCCAACCTTGGGCAATTATGTACTACACTTCCACAAACCATGTTCTCTGCCATTCTATTCAGAAAAATCACAGTTTGGTGATCGTGGAAGGACTCTTCTACATGATACAGCCTGTTTCCTCATTTACCAGAAGAGAAACTGGAATGTTACATGAATCTGGAAATAGCTCAGAAAATATAACTAACCATAATGAACTCTGAAAAAGAGAACAACAAAGAGGGAGAGAAGGGGAGAAGGAAAGAGAGAAGGGAAGGGATAGGGCTGTCGAAGGGATAGTCAAATGTGTCCTGATTGCATAGACTCAGGGAAGAGCTGGCTCTCATCCCCTTCTCCCAAGCACTCCTAAAAACTCAGAGTACCCCAAAGATGTTTCAGGTGTGGTACTGGCCCACTTGTTCACCTAGAACTGCCCTGCAACTTGCACCTTGTTTTTCCTGTCTTTTTCCAGTTCCTACATCTGCTCTTTGCAAATCCTTTTAGAAAAAGAAGTTTACTGCCTTAAAAAGGTCACTGTGCCACATTTTCTTTACCATTCATCCATCGATGGACATTTGGGCTCTTTCAATGAGCGGGGACGGACTAGATGGGTAAGGGGCACTAAGGAATCTACTCCTGAAATCATTGTTGCACTATACGCTAACTCATTTGGATGTAAATTTAAAAAAAAAAATTAAAAGGTCACTGTGCATGGCATCGTTTCTGTCTTTAGATTTAACAAAAGTGCTGAATGTCAGCATTTAGAGGTAGGGAAAAGGATCTTCTTGATCCTGTGACATTCTTTATCTCCTGGGACAGTCAGCTCTGCACATGCCCAGAGTTTCCATACTTTTAAGGATCACTCCCATTAGATTCTGCCCCTCAATTCCCTCTCTCCTTTGAGAACCAAAACCAACTCAAGGTGTGTGGCAGGTATCTAGCTAGGTCTTTCTTCCAATGGAACTCCTCTTTTCCTACTTTGTTACTGAACAAAGTCTTCCATGCAGATGAAGAGATAAAAACAATTCCTTTGAGGTGAAAGCAAGAATGGGGTGGGAATTCAGAGAATTTCTATTAATGGGAGAAAGAGGGTTCCAGTCCAAAATGGCTTGCTGTAAGAGTAAGTAGTAACAAATAGAGAAGAGATAAATCAGGAATTTTGTTGATGTTCAGGTAGACATTTATGGACCTACATGAAAGAAATGTGCCATAATACTATTATGATTCCCATCTTTTCTAGTTATTCCAACTTCTTATTTCTTCACCAAAACTCCATGAGACAGGCATAAGAAGGTAATATCTCCCATATACAGATGACGAATTTAGATCCATTTGCTAGTCATATCATTTAAGGGCCCTTGGTAAATACATAGCAGATCTTGTATTACACAGTGACCAGTTTTTTCTGGATGTTGAACAGGGAACAGCAGAAGTTAATATTCTCTGTTGCACAGTGTCTCCCAGCAAATTGTAATGCTCACTTTCTAAAGTACCAAAACTCAGGCAGAACATTTGCTGATAATTTATAAGAATTCTTTCTTAAAAGACTCTGGACAGAATGTTAGTCAGCAAATAAATATGAAAACCTATTTTAGGCTCCAGGAATGAAATGAGGAATTTAGAGGGCTTTTGAGTTTGCTGGATTTTCACAGTGGATCAGCAGAAAGTTATTTGTTCCAGGCATCCTGGTTGCTTGTGCATTATTCCGATATGTAATGTTCCATGGAACTCTGTTCAAGAGCTCCCAGCCTCACTTTCTCATCTCCAATCTGGCCCTTTGTGGGTAAAGTGCACAGGAATATGAGAACCAAAAAAGGTCGGCTGGCCTCAGGGCTCTGTCAATATAACCTCAAATTCGAATTTGGAGAAGACGGCCTGGAGCAGGATGTTGGTTCTTTTTTTACTGATTGGTTTTTAAATAAAATTTGAAAGCTAATTTATAGGCAACTAAATGCATACATTTTAAATGTAGAGCTCAGTGAGTTATGAACAAATCTGTGTGTCCATGTAACCATCACCCCGGTGAAGATATAGAACATTTCCATCATCCATAAAAGTGTCCCCACTTCCTTCCCATCAATCACGCCATCTATTCCCACCTGGTCAACCACTCATCTGATTTCTATCACCACAGATTAGTTTTCATTGTTCTAGAAGCTTCACAGAAATGGAATCACACAGTAGGTTTACCTCTGCATCTGCTGCTTCTGGAGCTCATCTACATTGTTGTGTGTCAATAATTTGCTCCTTTCTATTGTTGAGCAGTGTTCCTTTTGTGACCCATTGACCTGTTGATGAATATTTGGGATGTCACTGGTTCTGAGGCACTGTGATTAAAGGTGCTCTCGCCATGTTGGCACAAGTCTCTTAATGGACACTGGATGAATGTTCTAGACCCACATATTGTGAGGTCCTTCATTTCTTCCTTGGAGTAAAACTTCTCTGGCAGCATGCCTGGTGCCAGCTGGGTGACTGGGGTCCATAAATGAACAACTCATTTTCTCAGTTTTTCTATGAATGATAAAACTTTGGATTTACAGGGAATGAGGAGTTACAGGGAATGAGTGAATCAAATCAAAAGTGGTCAGTGAAAATCAAAGCCAGCATTGCTGTGCTGAGAAAGGTGGCTTAGGTATGTCTTGGTAATAAGCATTTCAAAGATAAGCAGCCTCCTTTAAATAGCATATAAATACCACCGCCATGGAGCAAAAGCCTGAAAATGCATCTCTTTTCAGTGGCAATACTGTCTTAGTATTTAGGAATGGCCATGCATATAAAAATAAGTAGGAACCCAAAAGGAAATGGAAGGCACAGGAAGCTTTTAAAACAATTTATAAACATGTGAACTATTTTATAACAGTTATAGAAAGGGGTAGGAGGGAGTGTTGGCCAACTTCCTTTAAAAACAATAGCAGCGGCAGCAACAGTAGCATTTTGTGGAACCGTTATGAGTGCCAGGCACCATCCTAATGGCTTTTCTCTACATGCTTTATTCATCATGTGCCTCATTGTGATGGATGTTCGTTATAGGCTGATTTGTGGTCCCCCCCCCCCCCCCCGTCCCAACCAAATCTGTATGTTACAGACTTAACTCCCAGAATCTCAAAATGCAACTGTATTTGGAGAGAGGGGTCATGAAAGTGGTAATTATGTTAAAAAATGAGGTCATCAGAGTGGGCTCCAATACACTATGACTGGAGTCTGTATGGAAGAGAAAATCTGGACACAAACAGAGGGAAGACATGTGAAGACACAGTGAGGGGATGGCCATCTACCAGCCAAAGAGAGAGCCTCAGAAGTAACCGGCTCTGCCAATGCCTCGATTTTGGACTTCCTGCCTCCAGAAGTGCAAGAAAATACATTTCTGCTATTTAAGGCCCCCAGGCTGTGGTGTTTTGTTAGGGTAGCCCCAGCTGACTGATGCAGGGCTGCATAATGTTTCCATTTTACAGACATGGAAAGCCAAGGATCATCATAACTTCCTAACTTGCTAACAAGCTTTGTATGCCCAGTAATGGAGCCAGCTGACTGACTCAAAAGCCCATGCTTGTAAGTATTAAAGAAAAGTAATGTAAGTAAAGAAGCAATTTTTTTCTCCAGAATAAAAATAAAATGGAAGGCAGGTCCCTATCTTGTAGGAACTTACAACTCATTGTGATGGCAAACTTCTGCAACGGGAGGCAGGCCACAGGGCCCAGCTGTCAAATCTTAATGACCCAAGGAGTTGCAGGATCAGGCTAAGCATTTTTGAAAAGACTAGTCTAGGAGTGCATGCCCAGATCTGATCTAACCCACCGCACAACTGCTCTTTACCCCTTGAGGTGGCCTCAGGGGTGACATAAAGGGGCAGTTTGATAGTTTCCTGAAAAGAACAGACACACAAACCAGATTGCCTGGTGTGGCTAGCTGAGTAATGGCTAGCAGAGATGTCTACATCCTGATCTCTGGACCCTAGCTTACATGAGAAGAGGGACTTTGCAGATACGATTGAGCTATGGATCTTGAGATGGGGAGGTTATCCTGGATTCCTGGGTGAGACCAGTGTAATCACAAGGGTCTTTATAAGAGGGAGGAATGAGGGTCAGAGAGAGTAGTAAATCTGATGACGGGAATAAGAGGTAGGAGTGACCTGAGGAAGGGCCTAAATCCAGGAATGCAAGTGATTTCTAGAAGCTGAAAGGCAAGGAATCAGAATTTCCCTTGAAGCTTCCAGAAGCTTCCAGAACCAACACAGCCCGATGGGCACTCTAACTTCTGACCCACAGAACTGAAAGAAAATCCATTTGTGTTGTTTTAAGCCACTAAGTTTGTGAGAGTGGCAGTAGGAAATGGATATACCTGTGTCCACATGCCAGGTTCTGCTGACCTCTACCAATCCCATGCCGGCAAGTGTTTGAATCAGAGTATGGTTCAAACTGTTTTCCTGACATAAAAAATATCTGGCTTTCCTTAGGCCAACGGAGGCCCCAAAGCCATGCATGAGGCTTTGCATGGGGAGTGGAGGGTCTTTAATGAATCTGCCACAGCTTCCAACTCTTCCAATAATCCTGTGCAGGCCCATTTGGTCCCATTTTGCAGAGACAAATGGAGGCTTAGAACAATGGAGAGACTTGCCACAGCTGAGAGTGACAGGGTCAGGTCCAGATCCCCATTGGCCAGAGCCTGAAGCTCACATATTTTTTTTTCAACTTTTAAAAAAGTTCTAGTAAAATACATACAACGTAAGAGTTATCATCTTATCCATTTTTTCAACGTTTTTATTTATTTTTGGGACAGAGAGAGACAGAGCATGAACGGGGGAGGGGCAGAGAGAGAGGGAGACACAGAATCGGAAACAGGCTCCAGGCTCCCAGCCATCAGCCCAGAGCCTGACGCGGGGCTCGAACTCACGGACCGCGAGATCGTGACCTGGCTGAAGTCGGACGCTTAACCGACTGCGCCACCCAGGCGCCCCTTATCCATTTTTAAATGTACACTTCAGTGGCACGAAGGACATTCACACTGTTGTGCAACCATCACCACCACCCATGGTCAGAACATTGTCTTTTCAAACTGAAACTCTGCTCTGTACCCATCATCCCCCATTCCTCCCCCATAGCCCCTGACAACCACCATTCTACTCCTGTCTCTATGAATTTGGCTACTCTAGGTACTTCCCACAAATGGAATCATACGGTATTTGTCATTTTGTGTCTGGCCTATTTCACTCAGCATAATGGCAAGGTTCAGCCATGTTTGAAGTCCACACTTAAAAAAAATTTTTTAATGTTTATTTTTTGAGAGAGAAAGAGAGAGAGAGAGAAAGGGGCAAAGAGAGAGAGGGAGACACAGAATCCAAAGCAGGCTCCAGGCTCTGAGCTGTCAGCACAGAGCCTGATGCGGGGCTCGAACCCACAGACCATGAAAATATGACCTGAGCCGAAGTTGGACTCTCAACCAACTGAGCCACCCAGGCACCCCTGACATCCACACTTCTAACCTTTGCATCATTTCCTTCATCATTTAAAGCTACCTACAGGGAAGCTTTGGCATGGCTCAGGGTGGAGGCACCCACAGTTCAAATTTACAGAAGAATTTAGGACTCATTCTTGATTATACTGTAGTACTACGTTCTGTGCCTAATATTGTGGTCAAACAGTCTCTGCACTGCCCTCAGAGAGGCTTACTAATTACAAGAGGATGAAAGAGAACTACAAAATCCTTCAAGCTCATAATTTCCACCTACGCTCCTTCTATACAAACACAGATGCCACACAGAATGATGTCCCCACCACATTCATTTCCTTAAGTTCAAAACATGACAGAGGGAGAAGCAAGAGGCATTAGTACTCTATAGACTTAAAAATAATAATAAAAAAAGGAAGAGTTGGTATGTTTTGACTTTATGTTAATCATTCCAGGATGGATGGATACACGTGTTTATGTTATTTTGCAAACCAACACAGTATTTGGTTCATCACTCACAGTATTTTTTTATACAAAATACTTAAAAATAACATATTCCACACACATGCTGACATGGTCATGGTGACTATGTTTGACATAACTGTTAATGCAATTAGTCTTTACTTCTAAGCAGCAAACACATTCCATCCATACAGTTAATTAACTCTTGGAGGGCCAGCATCCAAAGTCCCATGAGGCCATTTTCAGAGCGTCATCCAGGAAGACCCACCCCTTCCTTGCTTTTCTGGTTCTGTGACACATTTTCACCCTGGTGTATACCCCCGGGCTGGTAAGTCTTTTTACACTGCCTGACTAGATACTATAAAAATGTTTTCTGTTTAATGGAGTTTGGCTTATGTCACAGATGTGAAAATGCAATTAAATAAGAAAATGAGGTTAAATATCGCTGAAGTGAAAGAAAAAGGAAAACTGTATCCTCTTGTAAAACAAACAAACAAACAAACAAACAAAACAAACAAACAAACAAAAAAAACCTTTTAGCCAGAGAACATTTCAGGACAGTTATATTTTGTTATTCTTCTGGGATTCTGTTTCAGAACCAGAATTGGGGTCATTTTCTTTCTCAAATGGTCTCTTTGATCCTAACCTGTTATTTATTTTCATCATCAGAGTCTCTTTCAAAACAGAGCCAGAGTTACCTAGTTGGCATAAAAAGCAAAGGACCTGAGGATCCTGGAAATTGAGCAAACTCACGTCATATATTACCAGTCAACCCAGATCATTCAAGTCAAACATGGGGTCCTCATGAGTATTCTGGTAGCTTCTTCTTGTCACAAAACCTACTGCTATTAATATTATTACTGAACAAATATACCTTCAAAATCACATGCTATCTTCTATTATTTGACTTTACCTAATGCTTTTACTTTTGACCGTTTCCCTCATCTCCAGCTGGAAAACTTTACTCAAAATATAAACTTTTCCGAGTATAAATCAAAGAGGTCTTCCACAGAATCTCATGTACATGGAGCTTCTGATTATTTCTCTCTACTCATCTATCATTTATAGTCATTTTAATGCTTTTGTTCTTTAAATCCTATACCAGAAATTAAAAGTGATTATGCACCAACACTATAACACTACAAGATTCCATATTCGTCTATGGATTTATCTTTACCAAACCGCTATATATTTTCATTTGCTTTCATATTGCTATTAAGCACCCTCTCATTTCAACTTGAAGGACTCCTTTTACCATTTCTTATAGGGCAGGCGTACTGATGATGAGCCCTCAGCTTTTGTTTATTTGAGAGTCTTGCTTTCTCTTTGATTTTTCTTTAAGTTTATTTAGTTTGAGAAGGGTGGGGGAAGGGGCAGAAAGAGAGGAGAGAGAGAATCCCAAACAAGCTCTGCACCATCAGCATATAGCTCGATGTGGGGCTCGAGTCCATGAACTGTGAGATCATGACCTGGGCCGAAATCAACAGTCAGCCACTTAACTGACTGAGACACCCAGGCACTCCTCTCTTTCATTTTTGAAAAATAGTTTTGATAGTATTCTTAGTTGGCCATTTTATTTACTTTTGTTTCAGAACTTTGAATATATTATTCCATTCCCTTCTGGCCTGCAAAGTTTCTGTGGATAATTTTATGAGAGCTCCATTGTACATAATGAGTTCATTTTCTCTTGTGGATTTTTTTAAAGATTTTTTTTTTTAACTTTTTTTTTTTATTTATTTTTGGGACAGAGACAGAGCATGAACGGGGGAGGGGCAGAGAGAGAGAGGGAGACACAGAATCAGAAACAGGCTCCAGGCTCTGAGCCATCAGCCATCAGCCCAGAGCCTGACGCGGGGCTCGAACTCCCGGACCGCGAGATCGTGACCTGGTTGAAGTCGGACGCTTAACCGACTGCGCCACCCAGGCGCCCCTCTCTTGTGGATTTTAAGACTCTCTCTGTGTCTTTGCCTTTCAGTAGTTTGATTATAATGCGTATTAGTGTATGTCTCTCTAGGTGAATCCTAGTTGGAATTCTTTAAGCTTCTTGAATTTGTATGTCTATTTCCCTCCTTGAATTTGGGAAGTTTTCAGCCATTATTTATTCAAATAGGCTTTCTGCCCACTCCAACACCACCCACTGCCCCTCTGCAATCTCTGAGACTCCCAGAATGCTTATATGTCCGCTTAATGGTTTCCCATAAGCCCCTTAGACTCTCTTCATTTTCTTTCTTCTCGTTTTTGTTCTTGTTCTTCCTCTTCTCCTCTTTCCTTCTATGACTGGATCATTTCAAATGACTTGCCTTCAAGTTTTCTGTTTCTTCTTCTTGATGGTCAGTCTGCTGTTGAGCTCCTCTAGTGAATTTTCCAATTCAGTTACTGTATTCTTCAGCAGAATTTGTATGGTTCTTTTTTAGTTTCTCTCTCTTTGTTGATATTCTCATTTTGCTCATACAGCATTTACTTGATTTCATTTAGTTGTCTGTTGTGTTCTCTTTTAGCTCATTGAGCATATTTGTGATGGTTATTTTGAATTCTCTAGATAATTCCTAGATCTCTATTTCTTTAGGGTTTGTTTCCAGAGATATATTTTGGCCCCTTAATTTGGCCATGCTTTCCTGTTTCTTTGTATGCATTGTATGCATCTTTTGTTGAGATTTGGTTATCTGAAAAGAAGAACCACTTCTTCCAGTCTTATGGATTATCTTCATGTAGGAGAAATCTTGACCAATCAGCTCAGCTGGATATTCAGTAGGTCTCTCAAACCTTTTCTGGGTTGAGTCTTCCTAGGTTTGTACATGTAATTTCCCAGCTGAAGAAAGATGCCTGTTTCTACCCACCGACTTCCCTTGGTGTCTTTCTGTGGCACTGCAATCTCTCTGATTGTTGTAGCAAGTCAAGAGGCTCATCTTTGTTCTCAGTGTCCCCCAGGCATCCAAAGTATGCTACTGCCTTTCCTGTCAGTGCTCTGAGTCAGGCAAGACAGAAACCATTCTTTGGAAGCACCTTGAAAAGCCACAACACTTGACATGTGTTCCATCTTTCTTCTCCCTCATGAGGCACAGGGAGTGAGATGGGAGTTTTCTCCCAATCATGCTGCATATCCTGATAATGAGATGGAACTTGGTGGGTAAGTGCAATGGACTTTTCTACCTGCTCAAACGCAGCTCATTTTGGCCTTGGACTCATCTCAGGTTGCTCAACTGGCTCTTGGTGTTCTCAAAAGGCAATTATATGGTTCATATATCTGGTCCATATCCATGGGGAGGGAATGTCTAGGGCTTCCTATTCCACCATCTTGCTAATGTCACTCTCATGCTCTCTGTATTCATCAGTGATATGAACACTTGTATTTCTGCAGGTTTTTCATTAAGATATCTGTTCATCTTGACAGCTGATTAAAATTTTTCCTTAAAGTTACTTCAATGTGCTTCTACCTGTGCTACTACAGGTCTTCTTATGAAATCCTTGCCACTTATCATTGCTCAGTGTTTATACTTTTTCAAAAAAAAGGGACAGTAAATATTTCACAAGCCGCTCAATGGAACATTCTTCTTAAGGGAAGGTAACATGGTGTTCCTTTCTCTACTAATTAATATAGTGGAAAAATTAAGATGATGTTGGTCAGGCATGATTTATTCTTTCCTTTCTTGAATTTACAACTTGTTGTTCCCTTATCTATTTTATCATAATCCCCTCTCCCCAAGAACATTTAATAGTTTTCATTCTGTACCTTTTAATTCATCTTCAACCAATATGCCAAGTAAAACACAAGAGTCAGGACTCTTTTATGTCCATAGAAGGTGTAAGTGGTTTAGAGGGTTGTAAAAACAGAATGCTCAAGCATCATGTTAGACTTATGAGTACTAAAATTAAGTAAAGGATTTCTCTCTTCTTCAGAAAGCTGAAATCTTTCATGGTAGAGATACCATGGTAACAATGGGAGAGATAGACAAGAAAGTAGAAAATCCAGACATAATGGAGTAACAATAACAATATTTTTACCTGTAAAAATAGGGAGATAGTGACTGGAAAGAATGGATTGTGTGCAACTTTTCAGAAAGAACACAGGTAACTGCATCTTGGTAGTAGGCATATCCTCCAATAGAATGGATCACCAAATGAGTGCCTTCATTTCCACAGACCTTTCTTAAGTGCCTTTTGTACTCACACACTGACTCTGACACTGAACTGGTTCACCTTGCCTTGCAATGAACAAGGGAGTCTGAAGGGCTCCAATGGGCTTCACTCCTGGTCAAATTGTAGATCTCCAGTAAGCCAGGCATTTTCTGGTTGTATAACCTTGTAAGAAGAGTCTTCAATTCCCAGGAATCAACTAGCTCTCCATGACAGTCCATATTCATGTTGAAAAGGTTGGGGGAGATGATCAAATAGGCATATTGCTAGTAACTGAAATACTCAAAGTCATGTCAGAATTGGGGGACTTAGTCCATGAAAATAAATATTTTACCTCTACATCAACATTGTTTATCATTATTCCTAATGCTTGATGGTTAGAATACTCGTAGGGTGGAGTAAAATTCCCAGAGTAATTTTATGTAAAGTTTTTAGGTTGTAGTGTATACAGAGTGCTGGAGTTAAGGAATAACCACTTACAATGAAGCACTAATTACTTAGGTTTAATGTCTCTTATGTTTCCCTGGGAAGACCTCTCCGAACCTAGGAGGATAGAACAAAGGAATAATCACTTACTCTTGAAATAAGTTGCATCATTACTCTAAAGATGGATTTGATTCTGTTCAATTAGACATCATTTTTTTTTTGTCACCTACTATGGACAAGTACAAAAATAGATGTTTTGGGGAAAAACATTGGAATTTCTGACTTACTCTATGTATAACTTCTGTCACAGCTTTGTCATCAGGAAAAGCAACATGAATCATATTCTTGCTTTTCTTGACTTTCATGCTAGGACTTAAGCCAAGTGCTTCACTGTTCTGAGCCTCAACTTTCTCAGCTGAAATGTGAAAATAATAATCTAGCCCTCACATGCGAGTTAGAGGGTGAACATGGGAGGATGAGCAGGATAATGGCAAGTCTTACTGTGGAGCATGTGATGCTCAATATACGTCAATTTCCCTTTCATTCTGATTTTTACTGGACTAAGTTGAAATATATTACAAATCTAAGTAATATTAAAAAATAATAACTATTTACTAAAACAAATTCACTTACACCTTAAAAAGCTATGGGTGGGTGAAATAAAATGATGGAATATGAACTATTCTCACAGATAAATGGGAAGAAAGATAGAACTCAGCAAAAATGGAGAAAGGGCAGTCCAAAAGAAATTTCAACCAGATGAATAGATTAAAAAATGTCTGAAATAAGAAAGTGTTGCATTAAAACTCTTGGTGGGATGAAATGGAAAACTAGTACTTCATGGAAAAGTGACATATTTTAAGGATTTACTACTTGCATTTGCTTGTGGACAACTGTTCCTGAATAAATATACTGTTGTAGGGATAAATGACACAACATACGCTTGTAGTCACTTTGGCTCCCAGAAAGAATGAAGTTACAGAGACTTGGGGTTTAGTGTTATTGTTACAGCTGTTGTTGACAGCTGCAATTCCATCTCTTAGAAAAAAGCCTGACAGGTGGTACTGGCTGAGGATGGACATCCACGGGGATTGTCTTGGTAAATTCAGACACAGGGAACTGTCAGTGTCATGTTGGATTAATAACTGGCTGCTATCATAATATATCTTATAATGTCAACATTCTTTTAACGTGGTCTCATCAAGTAAGACAAGACACGCAATGACACCCCACTGCAAAGGGAGATGTGGAGGAAAGGGACACAGCCTTCTCTGAATTCCACCTGCCCCTATACTTTGCCCTCCTCAGGATGCCTCTACATTGTAAATTTTGGATGTGGAGTAAGCCTCATATTTTTATTTCCAATCATGGAATATATATGCCAGATATGTCTAATGGACTGAAAAAACAACCCCAAATTATTTGAAGCTCCTCCCATCAAGAGGCAGAAACTATTCCTTATTCCTTCTTTGAACCTGGGCTTCTTTCTTTGAGCCGTAAGATGCAGCCGAAGTGGTGGGGTACCAGCTCCAGGCCTCAGTCTCTAGAGGCCTTGGGCTTACCTCTCAGTGGGAACTCTTCCACCATCATGTGAGCAAGCCTGGGCTAGCCTGCTGGAGAATATGAGGTGCAGCCTTCCCAGCTGGTGACATTGAACAAACCCAGCCAGGAGCAGCCCAGACAGAAGGATCATCTCACTGAACCGAGTTCTAATTGCTGACCTATGGAATGATCAACTATATAAAATGGTTGTTGTTTTAAGCCACTAAGTTTTTCCATAGTTTCTTACACAGCAATAGAGAACTGATACTATCCAGAAATCATCCACTGAGTTAGAACTCAATGAGTATGAGCTGCATGACTGATTAACCAGCTCATTTTCTCTTCTCAAGAGCTGGACAAAGGTTCTAGCAATGCCTCAGACTGAATTATTGGCCCTGATTCTTCATTCTGGATCCACACTCTATTCCACATAACTGTGTACTTCTTCTTATAAAAGGTAGAATGTACTTTCTTTGGATGCTGGAATGAGAGCAGAAGTGATGGTCCATCAGTTCTAAGCCTAGAATGAAGAGTTCTGGCATATTTTACTCACTCTGGCATATTTACTCACTCATCACCATGAGAATACCTTCCCTTGAGTAGCTGCTCCTGTCTCAATCTGGGTCCCAGAATACATACATATATGAGAAATAAATGCTTATTGTTTGGTATAACTGAGATTTAGGGGATGCTTGTTACACAGCAATAGCTGACTCAAACATACAGCTTCATTTTGACACAGAGAACATGTATGAACCTCGTTCCCAGGTAAGCGAGTGTCTCAGGCACTAATCTAGGCCTAGGCTCCAGGATTCTGGGCTAACTGCCTGCAGAACAGTCACTGAGAAACTTTGGAAAAATGATATTCAGAGGTTACATCAAGATCAAACCAAGAAGAGAGTCCTATCCAAGCATCAGAAAGAAGGGACTGGGAATCAAGGCAGATGCTAGGTAAAGAGGCCTCAAAATAAGAGCTGGAGGAAAAGCAAGTAAGTTCTTGAAGAAAAGTAATAGGAGGTGAGACCTGAAGAGATTTCATGAAGGCCTTGGCTTTTCTGAGGGAGGTCTATGTCCCAACTCCTGACAAGAGAAAGAGTTGTTAAGTCAGTTCAAAAAAGGGGGGCTTTTGTGGAGAATAAAGTATGCTCTTCAACTCCTTTTCTTCCTGAGCCACAGGGATGCAACTGGCCACCAGGTGTTTGCACCTGCTCACCTGTTGGTAGTTAGCTCAGCCCCCCTGGGGTGATACAGGTGTGATCTCTCTTCTTAGAGACACACATTTGCTCTTCTTCTCTGGATATTGTGCTCATATTCTGGCAGGCCCATTTCCCATCCACCACTGGGTATCAAGACAATGTGTACGCTTAGCTTCCAAAACAGCTGTCCGATAGAACTTTCTGTGATGATGGAAATGGTCTACAGTCTGCACCATCCAGTATGGTAACTATTATCACCTGTGGTTACCGAGCACTTGAAACTGGTGTGATGGAGAAACTGAATTTCAAACTTATATTCAATTTTAATTAATTAAAATTACACTTACAATTTAACTTAATTCAATTTTAAATGCGGCTAGTGGCTGCTCAACTGGGCAGAGCAACTCTAGAGGCCAGTGTGCTGGCCGACCCCACTGCATTATGAAGCTTTAATAAATATTGCTCATTAAAAAGCAAAGCCTATTGAAAGGCTAAGTCTCTGCAACAAGGACCACAGGCTTACTGTCCCTCCTGTAGCTCCAGCTTCAGAACTGAGCAAACTTCAGAACTGAGGTGCTTGCAGTCAGCACATAAAGTGATAGAGGTTAACTTCTCAGGGCCAAGAACCACTCATTCTGAGGATGGTTTTATGGCAAAAGAGTTACCATCATCAAAATAAAATGGACCCTCCCAAAATGGGCCTTTGGGTTTCTCAAGCCTCCTGGAAGAGTTCTGGAGCATGCAGCAGCCACTGATGGGAACCCCCTTCTCTTGCTTGATTAGAGATTCAGAACTCAAGTCACGACATTTGGTAGCTCCTGTTGTTTAAAAACCCAAACCAAACCAGAACGAAAAGAAAAAAAAAAAAATCTAACTGAACTCATCTGAACTCCTCTTTATGCTCCAGGGTTGGAAAAGAATCCAGCATGGTTGGAATGTGAAGTTTGCTTTCAGATACGCTCTTCCCCAGTTTAGGTAAAGTGTGGTACGTTGTGAAAGGCCTTCTCAGCAGTCTACGCAGACTTCAAGGACGGGAGTGAAAATGTTCTGGACCATGCTCCCTGAAACAGATTTTTCATTTTTATGCTCTTTCTGATAAGAAACTCTTCCTCAATGGCTATAAATTGTGGCTGCTGGTTTGAGGACAAGGTAAGAACTACCTTTAAGCACTGGTACCGGATCACTCAGAGACTCTCTAGACATTACCCAGGCATTTTGCCTCAGTTTCCCTCATTTGTATTCCTTTAAACCTGTATTGACTTTCAGCTACCAACAAGTGAGGCTCTTAATGGTCCCAACCCATCCCTCCAATGAGTGAGCGCTTGCTCTGGTCACCATCTTGGCACATCTCAGCATCCAGCCCCCACTCCCCATCCCGCATCAAGCTCCAAAGGCTCTTCCCAATTTCCTGAAGGTTGTGGCAACAGTGCAATCCCACACTTCAGTATTCATCTTATTTTCTCATCTGGTTCTCTTTCTGTGTCCTTGACTTTGTGAATGCACAGCAGGAATTTTGCGGGGGCTGCCTCAAAGAGCTCCTGGAAACCCATCACCTCCCTGCATCTTGCTTGATGTCAGCACGAGAAGGAGCTCAATGGATGCCTGACGTTGGATGGAAGGGCATTTGCAACTAGGGATCTGGCATTTCCAGGCTTCCATGCTTCATGGGGTAATGATCTGCCACAAGCAGACCAGCGGAGAGGATGAAGGAAAGGGGGCGGAACAGGTAGTTCTGGGCAGGGTGGTAAGAGCAGAAGACTGGATACGCCCTACAGCCTTGTTCTTTATTGTGGTTTGGGGTAGAGGAGCAGCAGCGTCACATAGGAGCTGTTAGAAATGCCAAGTCTCAGGGTGCCTGGGTGGCTCAGTCAAACATCTGTCTCCCGGTTTTAGCTCAGGTCATAATCTCACAGTTTGTGAATTCCAGCTGCACATCAGGCTCTGTGCTGATAGTGGGGAGCCTGCTTGGGATTCTCGCTCTCCTTCTCTGTCTGCCTCTCCCCCACTCATGCTGTCTCTGTGTCTCTCAAAATAAATAAACTTTGGGGGGAGGGGAAGAAATGCTGTGTCTCAGATTCTGCCTCAGACCTTCTGAATCAGAATCTGCATTTTAACTAGATTCCCAGTGATCCATATGCACATTAAAATTTGAGAAATGCTGGTCTAGAAGCAAACAGACATACCTAAGGACATGACTAAGGGATGTGAGTCCTAGTAAAAAGGAATACTTCAGGGGCGCCTGGGTGGCGCAGTCGGTTAAGCGTCCGACTTCAGCCAGGTCACGATCTCGCGGTCCGTGAGTTCGAGCCCCGCGTCGGGCTCTGGGCTGATGGCTCAGAGCCTGGAGCCTGTTTCCGATTCTGTGTCTCCCTCTCTCTCTGCCCCTCCCCCGTTCATGCTCTGTCTCTCTCTGTCCCAAAAATAAAAATAAACGTTGAAAAAAAAAAAAAAAAAAAAGGAATACTTCACTTCCCTGCACGTTTGAGAACTACATATTATTCCTGAAGGGACCAGAACCAACACACTCTGAGAAAGAGTGCCAAAATCCAGTTCTTTTTGTGGGTGAACAATACTAAGTATCCTGAGTTTAAAAAAAAAAATAAGATAAAACCCTTTACTCATATATATGGTAAAGGAAGTTAGGTCTGAGTGCTAGAGGGCACTCCTGAGGGCACAGGTAGGGATAACTATTCAAGGAGCTAAGGGATCTAGGGGAAAATGAGCCTATTTTGACCCTATTGGTTAGGTAATGTTAATCTCTGCAAATCCACTCAAGAGTCCCTGAAGGCCTGCTACCAGAACAGAGGAAGCTACAACTGGGCAGATGCCAACCAAGAGGTGATCCTTAAAAACTAGAAGCTTGGTAGGGGTGCCTGGGTGGCTCAGTCGGTTAAGCATCTGACTTCAGCTCAGGTCATGATCTCATAGCTAGTGAATTTGAGCCCCGCATCGGGCTCTGTGCTGACAGCTCAGAGCCTGGAGTCTGCTTCAGATTCTGTGTCTCCTTCTCTCTCTGCCTCTACCCCGCTCATGCTCTGTCTCTGTCTCTCCCTCAAAAATAAACATTAAAAAATAATTAAAAAAATAGGAAGCTTGGTGGATTTTCGTGGGTGGGGGATACTTAGAAATTATGTTCTTTGTCTCCTTTTATTATCTCCAGATGGTGAGAGTGAAGAGTATGGAAAATGAACTTTCAATTGGCCGCTAAAGAAAGAGAACAGAAAATCCTAGAGGCACCTTTCAAATCAAACCCATACCAGAAAAAGACCAGCAGCTCTTAAAGTTGTACTTTTCAGTTAAGAAACCTTTTCAGAGCCAATGAAACTGTCATTCTACAGGACACTAGGGTAGATCCTTTGAAAATGACTCTGGGCTTTACCAACATTTACTCTGGCAGGCGTTAGGAGAGCCGGGAAGCTCAACATTCTTTCTCTATGTTAACACAGACTCAGAATAAGCTGTGGCTTCTTCCAGCTCAACAAGCGTTCTCCCTTTAGATCTCTCACGCTAGGACAGAAGCTCACATCTCACTTTTCAGGTAAGGAATGAGTGATTTACCCATTCAGTTGTTCTGTACACACAAGACAGTAGACCCAGCGATGTCCCAACGGATGGGGCCCCAACTGATTTCCTTCACTGCTGTGCTGGGTGTCCCGGTGACATCAGATGACAGCTGGTATGGACTCTGCAGCTGCCTGCCCCCCAGATGAACCTCTGCCTTGCTGTCAAAGCTTCAATGTCAAGGTTCTGGTGATATCAAGTTCTTATTCTTCCCATCTTTCTCTCAAGAATGCCTGACCTCTCACCACCTATATGGTTTCCCATGACAGAGCACTGCAGAATGTACTGATTTTGAAGAGCTTTGAACTTGAGACATTCAAGTGCAATCATTACCTCTTCAAGCCTCCCCCAAAGAAGACTGACAGCACACAGACTCTTAAGACTTCCCAATTCGTCATTTCTTTTATCCCAAAGGGAAAAGAATCACCATTTAATTTTATTTCTAACATGCTGGAAGCTGTCCTGATGATAAAAAGATCTGCTTAACTAGTCAAGGTGACGTGGGGAGGCTTTGCAGGATTATAGCTTGGATGCATCCAGAGATCCTCAGGCTAGGAAGATTTTGATGGGATTCCCAGTTGCTGAATTAACTTTGGGGATTATGGAGTGAGTCAACCAATGGAAAAAGCTGGTCAATTCCTCTGAAAATGCAAAGGAGAACCTTTGCAGAGTATGTGTGTGTGGGGGGGTGTGGGTAGCAGAGGGGTCTTTTTGGTGGGTGTTTTTATTTCCCTGCAGAACAAAGTGCCCTAAAACCATAGTTATCCCCCCACCTTCCAGCTCTTCCTTCTTGATCAACCTTCCTCTCAGTTAAGATTTTACTTTGCCATAATTTAATTTGCACCCATAATTTATCACTTGCAAAATTTACCACAAACCAGAACTGCTCTTCTTTTAAGATTCTCAACTGTCATTGGCAATAAACAGAAGTTCCTTCTGTCAATTTCCAATAACCTAAACCCAAACCCAAACAGGGCATAGATCTCCTTATCATAGATCTGTAATCTAATGCTCCAAAGGGAGGGGCCATAGCCCAGAGAAGTACCCCACACAAAGGCTGCCCAAAGTGGTTGCCTGTTAGCTAAACTGCTGCTCCAGATACGTCAGTTGCCTAACAAGTTACCCCAAAATGTGGTGGCATAAATCAACTATTCCCATGCTCACAGATCCAGGGAGACAGCTCATCTGCTCTAGCTGGCATTGTTTGGGCTGGCTTGAGGAATGGGGACTGGAATCATATGAAGACTGCTTATTCTCATGTTTGGCTTCTGGGCTGGATGCATTCAAATAGTTGGAGTAGGAAAGCTGGGGCTCTTTGGGCTTCTCTTTCTATCCTTGTATGGTCCTCTAGCATGGCAGCTCAGGATCGCTGGGCTTCTTTCATGGAGTCTCAGGGCTCCAAAAGTCCATACTCTGAGAAACTGAAGTCCTATTGCCTTTTATGACCCAGTCTGGAAATCCATGCAATGTCACTTTCTTCTATTTTCTGGAATGAAGCACTAGCCATCCCACAGTGAAGGAGAAGGTAACAAGACTGTTACTTTTCGATGAGAGAAAATATAAAGGAATTTGCTGCCATGTTTTAAGCCACCACAGTTGGGCAGGACTGGCATGGGGGAGATATTCAGGTGCCACGAAGCAGTGCTGGGGAGGTGGCTGGGAGCTCTGGTCTGCCCTCAGGGTCCACCCTGCCATGGTTTTACATTTTGGTTTGTGGGAATCTGAACCACTCAGCACTCCCAAAGAGTAAAAATAGATGACCACGGACCCTTTCTGATTCTGAGGACAGAGCGGGGCATGCCTTGTCCTAACAGATCACTAGAATGAAAAGGCGGTGTCTTGAGAATCTGCTTGGCTTCCCTCTGAAATAACAATTCCTGACACTGTTCTAACTCCTACTTAATCCATAAAGTATCTACCCAGTTAATCCTCACAACAGCTCCGTGAGGTAGCCATGATCACAGTGCCCATTTTTCAGATGAAGTAACAGAGGCGCATGAGGCATAAAAAAATTCTTACTTAAGATCACCTAGGTGGTACATGGTTGTTATGGGCTGAATTGTGTCGCCAAAATTTGTGTGTTTTAGTTCTAACCCCCAGTATCTCAGAATGTGAGTGAATTTGGAGACAGGGCCTTTAAAGAGATGATTAGGGAAAAAGAGGTCATACGGGTGGGCCCTAATCCAATATGATTAGTGTCCCTGTAAGAAGAGATTAGGACACAGACATGCATCCAGGGAAGACTGCATGAAGACGCAGCAAGAAGATAAATGGTGATCTACAAGCCAACCTCAGAAGAAATCAACCCTGCCGGCACCTTGACCTCAGACTTCCAGCCTCCACGAGTGTGGGCAAATCAAGTTCTGTCAGTTAAGCCCCTTAGTCTGTGGTACTTTGTTCGGCAGCCCTGGAAAACTAATACATGGTGACACAGGAATCTGAACCTACGTATCCTGACTCTGGTCTACGTTCCCTCCTATTCTACTCCTGGGTCTGGAAAGTGGGGGTCTCCATCAGTGATCCTCTTCCCCAATTTCCCCCATCATTAGTAATCAATGTGGCTTAAGACAGGCTGGCATCCTCTCCTGCTCCGTGGAAATGGTAGAAGGGCAATTCAAAGCGAGGGGAAAAAAACCCACTTGAAATGAGATTATTTAAAATAGGATGAGGGGAGTTTTAAAGCTCACTGGGATGTGGCTTGGAAGTTGGAGATCAAAAAGAGCCCCTCAGAGCGTCCCTGACTTCATTACCCTGCGGTTATATAACATGCAGCCTTGGCTGAACCAGGCACCAGAAATTCCTGCTGGGACACCCCTGCTCTTTTTTTAAGGCTCTCTTTTTACAGTTGCTGCTGTGACAGACAAGAAGTATCTGGGGCTGGTAGTGGATGCTGAGAGTATGTGGAGGGACCTCAGAACTGCCCTCCTACACTCAAGTCTTGGTTTCACCACTGTTCATCCTCCCAGACATGCCCTGAAACAAATTTTGTGGTTGATGTCCCATGTGAGTCTTCTATGTGAGAAGAAAAGGCCCCCAATGCCAAGGTCAGCTTCATTGGACATCTCAAAGCCCTGCTGCTTCAAGCTTGGGAGGCTGCTTCTGTTCTTCACTGGCCAACGACAGAGGGTGGTGGGAAGAAGGGCCTGGATATATGTCCATGGCTGCCACAGTCCTGGGTGCTTGTTGTCCAACATCTCTGGGTGACACTTCCAAGTGCTCGGGGGTGTATTTTCTGCTTAACTACTGGGGGTGGGGGGCATAAATGCCTTGGCACAGAACCCACCAGGCACTCTCCATGACCCAGTCTAGATTCTCACACCTCATCAGAGTCTGGAGTCCAGATGAAGGACTGCGTCAGCTCCAGATGAGCCTGATGAAGTCAGTTTCATTTGGAGCTTTGGACTATAAGCTCTGAAGGCTGGGGCCATGTCCATCTGACCTGGCATGCAATGCTCAGCATGGTGTCTGGCAGGCCGTACGATCCACTCAAATGTAAGCCCATCAGGACACAGGCTTCACTGGCCTTATTCGTAATAAGTAGGCACCCAATCAATACTGAAAGAAAGAGTGAGTGACAGGCCCACAGATCTCCTGTCCAAGGGGGGAAAACTCGGGGCATCTGCAGAGGTGGTTTGCTTCTTTCCCTCTTCCCCCTCCTCGAAGAGGCTCTGCGGGGGAGTTCTCAGCTGTATGACCAGCACCTTGGACTGAGCCCGGCTTGGGCTCTTGGCTAAAGAGGACATCAAGAGGAGTGTGATGCCGGCAAGGAGTGGATGTCCTTACAGATGTGGCTCAACATCAATTGATCACAATTCTTAAGTGACTCCTAGGCCTTCCAGTGCCCTCTGGATAATCAGACACTCTCTGGGACCCACTTCCTTGGGGGTGATTTGAATACAGAAGTTTCCTTTCAATAGCTCAGATGTCCACTGTTTAGGTGGCCTTGGCATTGGTGGGCAGGTCTAGGCCAGCTGTCTCAGGATGGACAGAAGGCCTGGGAACTGGGAGGTTGGAGCACTTGCTAAAATGTGACCAAGAACTTACTCTACTTCTGCAACACACTGTCCCTGACCGGGTGCATGTGAATGCTCAGAGGTCCTGGACAGTTCTGCTGGAACACAGGTAGTAGGCATGGAGAGGTGACACTCAAGCCCCCGTCAGGGAGGGACTTGCTGCCCAGCCGCAGGGAAGTGGACACAGGGTGGCCTCCAGCTGTCAGCTCCCCGGGCTGGCTCTGCAGCTTGAAGGCACATGCCTTCTGGGTGGCACTCATCCACTGACCGAGAGAGGCAGTGTCACATAGGCTAGCAAGTTTTGGCCCAGTGTGGGCCGTATTTGTGTCAGAACTCTTGCCGAGGCCTTGGGGAGCCTGTGTCATAGCCTGATGTCAACTTCCTCCCTCTTCCCTTCACAGGTGTTAATCCCCAAAAACATCTTGCACACAAAACTCTGCTTCAGTGTCTGCTTGCAAAAAAACCCAATCGGTGGCAGCACGTAATTAATTCATTCAAAATGTCTAGGCTCTGATTGAATTGGCCCTGGTTTTAAAATAGGACAAAAATGAAACAGAAGCCAAACTGAACGAACAACAAGAAAACCGACTGGAAAAGGAATTAAACCATTTGGTGGGAATGATCTTCTATCCCATAAAGGTCTGGTGGGATGAAGCTAAAGACTTCATAGTCAGTGAAATTAAAGCTTAAAAGATTACAGCTTTAAAAAGGGGATCATGGCTTGGATGATGAGCAAACACGGAAGATTCAGTAATCAAAACACACACGTGTACACACACACACACCACCACCACCACCACCACCAGCAAGTTTCAATTTGGGTTGTTAGATGCTAACCCAGTGGCTCATCTGATCTTTCCTGAACACTCCTGCTGACTCAGCCCCACTACTCATGATCAGTCTTTATGTTCTTAGCAAAGTTATCCAAGTCAGGGATCTATATGGGTCAACAGAAGAAAGGTCACAGGCAGCCGCAGAGTTGGTGGCATTTTAATCAGAATCCACATGTTATCCAGAGGGGCCTCAGAGCGTGACTGCACTTCTCTGATTCTACAGTTTGCACTGGGTCTTCGGTTAATAAGAGCCTGCTGTGTACTATGTACTGTATGGGGCCTGGAAGTATAAGCGATAATGCTTGCTCTCCCAGTGCCCACGGCCAGCCTGGTGACCCAGAATACCATATGCAAAGTGGGTAAGATTAGCAGAATGGGATCAAGAGCAAGGCTTTGTGGTAAATACCAACGTGTGCATGAAGGAGCATTGACAGGCCTTTAGTGCTGAGAGAAAGCTGCCCAGGAGAGGAAGGGCTTGGGCCAAGCCCTGCAGGAAGGGCCTTCTAGGAGAAAGATACTTCATGGGCAGAAGCATACTGGTAGGTCATTTTTATTGCATATTTACTATATACCTGGTGTCATTCTAGGTACTTTACATGTATTAGTTCATGCAACTATTACAACAACCCCACAAGGTAAAAGCTATTATTATTAATCCACCTTACAGACAAGGAAACTGAGGCACATCAAATTTGCTCAATGTCAGGGAGCAGGTGGTAGAAATGGATTCAGTCCCCACAGTGTGATTCCAAATTCCAAGCCTTTAATCATACTCTCAATCTTTTCAAGATTCCCACCCTTACAGTTCTACAGAAATGGCAAGGAAAACAAAAGCCCATTTTGCTTGACTGCAGACCCCAGTGGGGGTTACTGGACTCAAGGATGCAGACAGTATGGGTTGTAGGAGTGTCTTACAGAGCAGTCTACATTCTGGATTTAAGTCTAAATCATAAGAGAGTTTGGCTGTTAGAGAGACCTCAAGTCAAAGTCACGAGCAGGAGGAGTCACAGGTCTACCAGAATTACTTAGTATCCAGGGGAGAAGGCTGTGGGAAGCATTGCCCTTGCCTAAATGCAGTGATGGATTTCAGAACACAGCAGCCAGGGCAGTCAATCAATTACTTTCCTGCAGTTGGGAACCTGAGAGGCACATTCTCAAGGCTGTCACCAACCCAAAGATGATCAACACTCATGGTGGGCGGCATTGGGCCACCTGCTCCAGCCCTGTTCTCATCAGCGTTCATATCTACGAGTTGGAGGAAGACCAATCTTCCCTGGAAACTTACCAGAAATGAATTGCCTCCACCCTCATCACACTATTGAAATTGCTTATCAGATCTGTGGACACACACACCTGGGAGACAGGGAAAGCACTGCGAGAGAGAATCACAATTTAAAAAGATGTCAGTAGCCCATGCCAAGATAAACAAGGGTGGTGTGGGAGGAATGGATGTAAGGACTCTCATACCTAAATATAGGACAGGGTGGTGCATGGGAAAAATACCTAGAGCTCAAAAGTTCTCATGAGCCAAGAAAGACAGCCAACTCCCATACAGAGCAACATGGTCTCCAGCTACCTGAAGGGGCGTTTTATATGAGCAGGAAGTGATCTCTTCCCGTGCTCAGCACTGGTTATTACTTATTACACACTTAGTGAACAGCATCCCACAGGTCTGGATCCACTCTGGGTTGGAGATGTTGACCATGGGTGAACATCCCGAGGAGGGGCAGGTATCTTGAGGCCAAGTTCCAGAAGAGCAGCTGGGAGAACTGAGAAAGAGGGAGGAATTCCCATTCTGAACGGAAGCCTGAGGGTCCATCTGAGATCTGGCTTTCATTACCGACTAAGCAGGAAAGAGATCTATTTTGTTTCGGCAGATGAGGCAGAAATTGCACATTGCAGGGAGGGACATTTGAGCTTAATACCATAAGGAAGCAATCTTCCAAAAATTCATATAAGGAGCACTTTGCAAAATGGTAAATGCTGTATCACTGAATGACAAGTCATTGAGTATGTGTGGACTCTTGATCGTGATGTCTGTTCTTCCGTCCACTGCCAAACAGATACCAAGCACTGTTTAGGCACTGCGGATATAGCAGGAAGCAACACTGATGAACCTGCCTGCACCTGCGACACTTGCATCCCACGCAAGGAAGGTGTATAATAAGTAAATATACAGTAATAATATAGCATGTTAATGATGATATGAATTATGGAGAAAAATAAGGCAGAGAAAGGGGATTGAGAGTTCTGGGTGGGGACATGTGTGAACTTTTCAGCACGATGAGCAAGTGAGATCTAATGAGAGGTGACAATTGAATAATACATGAGGGATGTGGGAGAGTGAGTGCGTGGATGTCTGGGGCAGGGGTGTTCCTGAAGGGAGGAAGGGCAGGTGCAAGGGCAGGGGTGTGGGGTGTGTTTGTGAAACAGCGGGAAGGCCAGAGAGAACAGAGTGAGGGGCAAGTTCTAGGAGATGAGGTCAGAGGGCCCTGGAGGCTACTGTTTGGCTTTCATCCCATGTGACAAGACCCTAATGGAGGGCTTATGCTGAATGGTGATATGCTCCTCCTTAGACCTTCAAATGTCATTCTGGCTGCTCTGTGGGGCACAGAACTGGAGGGAATGAGGAAAAAAACAAGGAGGCCACCCAAGGGCCTACCCAGCAATTCTGAGGAGGGACTATGGTGGCTCGCCCAAGATGGCAGCTGGGGTGGTGGTGGTAAGAGGTAGTCAGATTCTGGATGCATTCTGCAGGAACATCCAAGACGACTTCCTATAGTCTGGACATGGGTTATGGGGTCTGGAGTCAACCAAGGATCACTCCTAGGTTTCTTTCAGCCTCTGCTAAGATGGAGACACCATTAATTTATAAGACTGTGGGAAGAGCAGATTTGCGGGAAATCAGGAGTCCAAGTTTGAGCTGTCCCACAGGTGACTGGGGGTGGGGGCCTAGGATCATCAGCATGTGGATGGTATTTAAAGCCACAAGCCTGGAAGTGAGGGTGGAGAGAAAAGAGAACTAGTCAGGCAATGGAGCGCTTCAGGTTTTTGTCCAGTGGGAAGAGGACAACAAATCAACCAAGAAGACAGAGGAGGATCAGCGGGGAGGTGAGCCAGGGCTGTGTGGAGTCCAGACACTGAGAAGAGAAAGTCTCTCCAGGAGTGAACAGCTTGCTGCTATTACAGCAAGTAAGAAGGTTGTGAATCAGCTTTAGATTTAGCTACTTGTAGGTCACTGTGACTTTGATGAGAGCAGTTATAGGGATGTGAAGGGGCACATGCCAGACTGAGGTGGAATCAAGAATCTATTCAAGGGATACTATATGGGGAGAAAATCTGGACTGAGAAATGTCCCCTTTGAACCCTTGGATTCTAAATTCTTATCATTTTCATTTTGGATGAAGTTTTGGTTTGTGGAGGGCGGCTGAAGAGGAGTGAACCACCCCAATTCCCAAAGGTCAAAAAAGCTTTTGTAGAAGGTATGGTGTTGACCAAAGACGCAGCAGCAGTCAGGTAAATTTCCCCATGTCGCCCTGTTCCTCGAGTGGCTCTATGGCAACAATCATTTGTGTATTGGCCATTCTGCCCTGAGGGGTCCTGATGGAGATATCAGGAGTCCTAGGTGAGGCATCAGACTGATCACTGTTTTCAAAGAATCTCTGAACAGACTGCAACCACTTCCTTTCCTCTCTGTTCTAAGAACCAGGTCAGTGATGGATTTAACCATACCTTAAAAATGGAAGAACAGGCAGGGGCACCTGGGTGGCTCAGTCAATTAAGTGTCTGACTTCGGCTCAGGTCATGATCTCACAGTTCGTGAGTTCAAGCCCCACTCTGTCAGCACAGAGCCCGCTTCAGATCCTCTGTCCTCCTCTCTCTCTGTCCCTCCCCTGCTTGTGCGCATGCTCTCTCTCAAAAATAAATAAATTTAAAGGAAAAAAAAAGATGGGGAAATACAGCAGTATAGAATCTTGCAGTGAAGACAGGCTGGCTAAGACTGGTCTTTTATCCTAAACTTGTCCACAAACCTATTGAATTTGTAGGGTTTCTGTGTGTTGACGAGACTGGCCCCAAAGGATTCCTTCTGAAAGGGAGCCACTTAAATTTAGAGCTGTCATATGTTCTAGTTCCCCCTTCCTCCTATCCGTCTTGAAAAAGGAATTTAGTATCTGTAACTAATTTCTTCCTCCCCGAGATCAGGAGAGAGGACCCGATCCTCTCTATGTTGTGTTTCTGTGATACGATGTGTGGAAGACACAGGTAATTTCCTGACCGTATCCCATCTACATCAACCATTTCCATGCACATAGGCTGGATTCCCAACTTCCAGCATCCATGACTCTGCCAGAATATTCTTTGCTCTCCCTTCACATGGGCCAGGCTGCAAGTGCTGGGGAGTCACACCCCCAAGGAACAGCCCTCCACCAGTGACTAATGGGAGTTGGTGTGTACATAGCCCCACCCTCTCATTGTTGGGGAAGAACCCTGATGCCCTGACTTGCGTGTTCCCCACCATCACCCAGTTTCCCCATGGGACTGAGTCCCAGATGTCTAGGGCAGTAACCTGCTTGGCAGCACACCAGAGGGTGCTTCCTTGTCTCCTTTGTCTGTCTCCCACTCTCCCACTCTCCCAGTAGGGTTTCCTGGGGTCCAGTCCCAAATATGTTACTTGCTCTTGAATCTTTGTCTGAACATCTATTTCTAGGGAATACAAAACTGGATATGGGGAAAAGGTTCCAAGATCTGGTGTCCCCAGATTCTGTGTCATTCGCCCTCATCCAGGCGGCAAGGCGTGGCTTAGGGGATGTGGGTTAGAGCCATGAAAGAATGGTGTAGGTGCCCAATCCAGCTGTACCATTCTGTCTCTAGCCAGAGTCATCTCATCTTTAAAATGAGTGGGGTAGGCTAGTGCATCTCTAGGGTCATTTTCAGTATTCACGTTCCACATCTTGAAGAAGAGAGAGAGCAACTGGAAGATCCCAATGTATGTCTGCATAAGTGAAATAATATCCGGTTAAAAAAATAGAACAAAAAACAAAAAGAAAAAAAAAAAAAGAAAGGGGGAAAGAGGAGGACAATGGAGAGGAGGAGGAGGAAGAAGAGGAAGGAGAGAAGAAAAAAGAAAGAAAGAATAAGAAAAAAGTACCAACTTCCAGGAAAAGCAACGGACTCCAGACAGCTCGTAAAGAAAACGAACAGTTTTGGGGCGCCTGGGTGGCGCAGTCGGTTAAGCGTCCGACTTCAGCCAGGTCACGATCTCGTGGTCAGGGAGTTCGAGCCCCGCGTCAGGCTCTGGGCTGATGGCTCGGAGCCTGGAGCCTGTTTCCAATTCTGTGTCTCCCTCTCTCTCTGCCCCTCCCCCGTTCATGCTCTGTCTCTCTCTGTCCCAAAAAATAAATAAACGTTGAAAAAAAAATTAAAAAAAAAGAAAATGAACAGTTTTTCACCTGAGTTCCCTGGTATGCAATCCAATACAGGCATATTGACTCAGATGGATTCACAGTTCAAACCAAGATGAACAAGAGCTTGCTCAGTTTAATGGCAAACACAACAAAGTTCAGTTACTGTTATCTCTCCCACCAACTCACCACAATACAGAAACCCCAAAACCAAATGTTTTCTGATCTCCAAGTCCTTTTCCAGAGATAGAAACTTCTCCCATTACTTAAACATAATAAACATGGGGGAAGCCAGAAGAGGAAAAGGATGACTTTGTGTAGACTACTTGAAATGAAAGTTGCAAAGTAAAAAGGCTACGCTGAGATTTTATCTTGCAAAAATAAAATGCAGAAACCTGATGTTTCCCTCAAGATTTACATTCCAAGAGCAACCATGCCCTGCTTGCTATAATGAACGAGGGAGGAATCGAGTGTTGATTATTCCTTGGTGTAATCTCCCCATAACACAGTGGAAGACCATGAGATAACAATGCTCTTCCATGTTTATTTCCCCATAATCACAGAGAGAGCATGGGGGAAATATTCAAGGCTTTCGTCCGGTTTTCCAAGTCTCTAATGCTAGTCCTTCACTATTGGAGTCATTTTCTTTGGAAGGATATAGCACCTGTGTCTCCATCCTGGTCTTATGTTCTTCCTAGTTGTGAGATCTTCATTTACTAATGCTTTTGTGTGTGGGGTGTAAGCAATTCTCCAGCACATCAACTTCATGAGATTTGCATTTTTGTGTGACTATACACTGTCTAACAAATAGCCATAAACTGGACAAAAAGACCAATATAACAGGTGGAAAAAGAGGCTACTGTTGAGCAGGGAAGGGTTCATGAGGGAGGCTCATTTTTTTCAAGTGCTCAATTGTGTGTTTTGACAGCTCTGCTTCCCTATGCAAACTGCTTAACAGCAGGGGCTCAGATAATGAATACTGTGCATAGATCAGTGAGGATCCCTGGTTCCATTATACATTATAGTTTCTTTGTCCACTTCAAGAATATCATTCTTTTTCTTTTTAAAAGCCTTATTGTTACATTGTGATTTTATAGAGACTATAAAAGCATTCCTGAAAAATAGAGCAAGTGTTGCTAATCTGCAAAGAAAAGTTACTTAGTTATGGTTCTTCATGGAAGCATGTGTGTGGACGTGAGACACCAACAAACAGCACACAGATATCAAAGGACCAGCTTTAACTTTGGTTGTAGAATAATGTATTGGGATCTTGAAAACAGTACAGTTCATCTGGCAGCTAATCATGTTGCCTTAATGGTGTATTTAAACCTCACACTGCTAATTAATAGACACAAGTTTATGTATCCTCCTTACACCCTCACCACCATAATACCATCTTCAAAGAAAGCAAAAACCAGAAAAATCCATTTGGACAGGAAGGTATAGGAGTCTACTTGGGCTTATCATCTGCACACTTTGATAACGAAACTGAAAGAGGGCTACAGTTCAAAGAAGAGAAGATATGTCCCCCTGATGAAACCAGGGAAGGCTTCTTGTAAGAGTGGCAGCCTTGAAGAACAAAAATGACTTGCACTTTCAGAATTGGGAGATGGTGTGGAGTGAACAGAGAGAAGAAAGGAAGTTCAGCCAGAAGGAACAACACATATGTACACACTTGCCTAGAGGTAAGAGAATGAGGGAAAGACACAACAAGCTACAAATGTGGATAGAGAGACAGTCAGAAATGGGAAATTGCCACCAGGATGTGACCACACAAGACAGGCCTAACAGGCAAAAGATGATGGAGATTCAGAAAGTTTAGCCGATGTGAAAATGGACTTGAGGAAGAGAGGCTGAAGGGCAGAAGGACAGGGATAAGGGAACTCTGGAAGTCCAGATGACCAAGAGTGAAGGTCTGCACTGGATGGTGTCAAGTGACTTGAAAGGAAGGGACAGATACAAGAAATGCTGTGATGGAGGAATCAATCAGATTTGACAACAGGCTGGATGTGGAGTGTCTGCCATCTGAGGCTTAAAGTGTGAGACAGAACAGAAAGGGTGTGTACTCAATGAACTCAGTGAAGAACTCAGATGAGATGGTGGGATGGTGAATTTTCTGTATCAACTTGACTGGACCATGGGGGTACCCAGATATTTGGTTACACATTACTTCCAGGCATGTCTGCCAGGGTGTTTCTGGATGAGACTGCCCTCCCCAATGTGGGTGGGCCTCATACAATCTATTGAAGGCCTGAAGAGAATAAAGAAATGATTCTTTCTCTCTGCCTGTCTTTGGGCCAGGACACTTGTCTCCTGCCTTTCTACTTGGACTGGAACTTACACCAATGACTTACATGGTTCTTAGGCCTTTGGACTCAGGGCTCCAGCTTGCTTTCCCACCCTGCAGATCTTGGGGCTTCTCAGCCTCCATAATCATGTGAATCTATTCCTTATAGTAAGTCACTTTATAGACGTGTGACTGTGTGTGTGTGTGTGTGTGTGTGTGTGTGTGTGTGTGTGTGTGTACATTGGGAAGTGGGGGTGGGATAAGGAGGTGAGTTGTTTCTTATAGGTTCTCAAAGAGTACCTTTGAGTTGATTCATCTTTCTGCTGGCTCCCTATAACTGTCTGGACCCACTCAACTTGTCCATCCCTCCTTCATGCCCACATGTCCAATCATTAATTCATGAAAGGGCCTGAGGGGCTGCAGTGGGGCAGGACTGACAGGTGAACCAGGTACAAAGCACAGTTTAGTCACACACCACGCACATACACACTGGAATGGCCAAAAGAGGCTGGACTCAATGCACCACAATAGGGTTCAGTTCACAGTCTGACAGTTACTAGCTGTGTGTGTGGACAAGCCACACCTCCTTCTGAATATCAGCCCACCCATCTGCCCTGATCATTGTCCTGTGGTTCGTGACCTTCCCTGGCGTTCTTCTCTCTACATCCCCAGTCCTACATTCCCTACGTCCCTCCAATCTCCCTCTTACACATGAGGGACACACAGATGCTCTCTATTTATATTTATGGACAGAGAAGAGGTTAGTTAGCATACTTCCTTGGGCTTTAAAACTTCACTGCTCAAAGTCAGGTGAATAGCATTTGCAAACTAATAGTTCAGAGTCACATTTACGGAGAGGTTTTAGAGCTTCATTGGAGCTTGAAATCCATTATAAGAAATGTGTTTCTGCATTTCAGTACCAACCAATTTTTAAACACTCTGAGCTACAGAATAAAAAATAAAATCAATACCAACTGCCATTAATTCCACGGGCACTGCCTGAACCATTCCCAACCAGAATCATCTCTGCCGTAAGAAGCTCTGTTAAGTGACAGAAGTCCCCCTCCCCCATGCTGGAAGCCCTAAGCACTCAGCAGGTAGTAATTAGAACAAGACAAGTCCACACACATCAGTGAGCAGCATGTTCACGTGCTGCAGGCAGCACACCCTCCTCTGCACCGCAGAATAACTCTCAAGGGGAGGAGTCTGTTGAGCATGGAGCCCTGGGCATGATGTCAAGGGCCCTCTTTATCTCAGGGACAGAAAGAAAGGGGGGTTGCTGGCTAGTTAGGCCAGCTCTCCTTTGCTGGGCCATTCACCATGGCCAAAGAGCAAGCCCAGTTGGGGGCATCAGGAGGCCCAAACTAAGGATGATTTCAGGCTTCAGGGACAACTACTGCCAGGCTAGGAATTCAACCTGGGTGTCAGAATGGCTTCAGAAAGTGGTCATAGCTGTTCAGAGCAAGAACAGGTGAGGGACAGCCTCTTCCTTTCACATCCCACTCTCACTGCTGCTTCCAGCCACCATTCAATGGAAGAGCTCGGAAGAAAAGCAGCCTCATAGGTAGAACTTCCTTTTTCTTTCCATAGCTATTAGGTTGTACCAGTTTTATTTTGGTGTGGCCAAGTTCAGTAGACTAATTCATGGGAACACTGCAGCTCTGACAATTTAGTGGTTGTGAGTTGCTGGAGAAAATGATGAAAAAATCAGGTCCCTAAACAGAGTCTCCACAGGTGGATGTGAGAAAGCTTGTGCTGTAAAGAATATCTTTTCAAAATGAAGACAGCATGTGTTATGGTTCTGGATGAGCAAATCTGCTGATAATTCGAACAGTAGTCTGTGGAATTGGACCTGCATCTCTTAATGGCAGTCAACATAAATTGCTAAAAAATCCTAAGAATCAGTTGACGTCATTTTCAGAAACTCACATGTTACTATTTATTACATTGTAGCACCAAAGCTACATTTGAAAGAAAGAAAGAAAGAAAGAAAGAAAGAAAGAAAGAAAGAAAGAAAGAAGAAAGAAAGAAAGAAATAAGAAAGATGAAGAAAAGCAAAGAAAACAAAAGAGGAAAGGAAAGGAAAGGAATGGAAAGAAAAGGAAAGGAAAGCAAAGGAAAGGAAAGGAAAGGAAAGAAGGAAAAGGGAAGGAAGGAAGGAAGGAAGGAAGGAAGGAAGGAAGGAAGGAAGGAAAAAAGGAAGGAAAGGGGAAAGGGAGGAAGGGAAGGAAGTGAGGGAGGAAAGAAGAAGTAAAGAAATGAAAAAAAGAAAAGATCTTTTCGGTGGAGAAAGCTTAGTAAAAGCTCTAATTGGAAGCAGACTATTTAGGCAGTGAATTTAAGTGATTTAAAAACTTATAGAGAAAAAAATAGAAATCAACACAGTGTGAAAGTCTAAACATCAGACAGATGTGGTTGAACAGGGTGAGTATGGAGGTTTAATTAAATCTGATCAGTGAAGTGCTTCATAGATTGTGAAATTACCTCTTTGCTTGGTCTTTGACCATTCCACACTGCTTTGGGGCTCTCCAAATCTAGGACCACTGCAGGACTGAGATGAAGTCAATGCAGTCTGTTGCTTCTACCTGGTATTACTTGTCGGTCAAAAGTCAGATGCCACAGGCAGCTGTGCAGGGAGGTAGGAGCATAGACTATTCCATAGAACAGGTGTGGGCCTGAGTGCCTGTTCTGCCACCTCCTAGCAAGTCCCTGATATCTCTGAGCCTTTGTCATGGGTCAAATGGGGACAACTTTTACCGTATTAGTTACCTACTGCTATGTAACAAACTTGCCCCAAACGAAGCAACTAAACACAATAAACAGTTATTACCTCACAGAGTTTTTGAGGGCTCGGAATTTGGAAATGGCTCAGCTGGGTCATTCTGGCTCAAGGTCTCACTAGGTTGCAGGAGAGATGTTAGTTGGGGCCAGTGTCATCTGATGACTTACAGGAGTGGAAGGAGCTGCTTCTAAAGTAGCTCAGTCATGGAGCGAGTAGGTTGGTGCTGTTGGCAGGAAGCCTCAGTTTCTCTCTCTTGACAGGGCTGCTTGAGTGTCCTCACAACATGGCTGCCTCTTTCCACAGAGCAAGTGATCCATGAGAGAAAGTAAGGCAGAAGCTATGGTGCTTTTTCTGG
Organism: Puma concolor; assembly: GCF_028749965.1. NCBI lineage: Eukaryota > Metazoa > Chordata > Mammalia > Carnivora > Felidae > Puma > Puma concolor. The sequence continues at coordinate 96,647,785 of NC_141669.1, forward strand.
CCAGCTTCAGAAGCCACACACATTGCCTTTTCCACAGTATACTATTGGCTACGTGGGTGATCCTTGTTCACTGTGGGAGGGGAGCCAAGAGGCCTGAATACCAGGAAATGAGATGCCATCTTGGAGGCTTGTTACCGCATTTGTCAAGTATCTTCATTTTTCAAATTAGGGTAACGACAACGTAATGTTATTATGAGGAATAAACAAGAAAATGCACGTGTAGTGCCTGGCTCTTAGTAAAGCCTGTCCCCTTTCACTAGGATTTAGGCCAACGATAGTCTGGGAGAGAATAATACTATGGGGTACACTCAGTTTAGGCACCACAGGGAGAGTCTAGGAAGTAGGGGAAACTGGGCCTGAGTAGAAATCTGACTAATTACAACCCAAAAGTAATACTTGAGAGTTGGCTCGTTTTAAACTGTGAGAGGCCGTGAACAAAAGGGCCTCTCTGAAGACAGTCCCAATTTCAAATATTTCGACCCGTTGTTCACAATAAACCACCAGACTGCCTAAGCGAATGCGAATACTTCAGCACCCGGATGACTTTCCGATTTAACTCTTGCACCTGGAAGTGGCATAAACCAAGTGTCCCAATATGGGCTTGGGAGGGAGGGGAAACGGGCCCCTGAGTGGGGGAGGCAAACATCAAGGCTTGGGACTAGCTAATCAAGATGGTTCACGTGAATTTGAAGGATAAAAGGATTGGGAATATGACAAAGAGGAGAAGGTGGCTAAGGCTAATGGGTTGCACACTCTTACAGGAACAGAACAAAAGCTGGTGAGAGCTGAGGGAGAGTAGGAGGGTCACTGGGGAAATTCCTCAGAGTCAGTGATTGGGGGTTTTGAGCCAGCATCCAAAGGCAGATGTCATGGGGACTCATACTTGGGTGGCCTTAGACATGCTGCCCATGTGGTATTAAGCTGGTTTTAGAACCATCTAACACCCTGACAGACCAAGATTAACATGAAGATTTCTGATCCTTTCCACCTTCTCTGATATCTCACCAGGGAAAATGCCCCCAAGGAATTCTCTACAACACTGTCCTGACTGCAACAAACCCCTCACCAGGGCCTTTAGGAGCCAGCTCTACCTCACTCCAGACTCTCCCCCACAGCTCCCTGATCTCCAGAAGCACTGGCTTCCTTTCTCCTCCCCCAACTTGCCCCTTTGCTCCCATCTCATGATCCTCACATGGAAGTTCTCTGCCTGGAATGTTATAGGTGTTTACATGGCTCCTCCTTTGTACCAATCTTGCCACAGCCCCAAAGAGTCCTTTGTTTCCTGCAGTCTATGTGATGGTCCCATCCCACCCCTCACTCCCTGCTAGTCACTAAGGTTACCCTATTTTATTATCCTTGGAGCACTCCTATCTCAAACTACCTTGTTGGTTTATCGTGTGCTTGTTTACCATCAGTCTCCCCTTGACTGGAATATAAGCAGCACAAGGGCACAGGGGCCTGTCCTGCCTTGCAGTCACTTCCCTAAGCACTAGAACTATTGCTCAGTGAATGATCACTGATGGAGTAAGTGACTGGATTGCACTGCACTGGTACTGTCCAGGGCTGCCCTTTGAGGGATAATGCAACTGGAGTCTCAGACCTTCCTTGGAAATCCTTGCACAGATCTGGAATGGTGGGCATCACGCAGACCCAGAAATGACAGAGAAGGAGGCTCAGCTGCTCTCATGTGAACCAGGCTCAGTGGGAACAGGGCACCAAGGACAGCTGCAGTTGGTACCCCAGGAATCCACAGCATTTTCTTGGGTTATGCACATATGTGGCTCCAAGGCTGGTGACAACACACCTAATGTCAGGATGAACAAACAATTTCATGAACGACAACCAACCAAATAACTGAAGGCAAAATGTGTCTGGAAACTCTGAAAGCTCCGGGACCCTTCTTTCTTCTGATGGGGAGAGGACTTTCCTTTCTAACAGTGGCTAAGTGGTTTGACACCAGTCAGCACCACCAGGCAAATGGGTATTCAGACCCCCAAAGGATCTGGTCACAAAGACAAAGTCAAGGGGCACCTGAGTGGTGTGGTTGGTTAAGTGTCCATCTGACTCTTGATTTTTGACTCAGGCCATTATCTCCTGGTTCGTGAGTTTGAACCCCACATCGGTTCTACACTGAGAGCACAGAGCCTGCTTGGGATTCTCTCTCTCCCTCTCTCTCTGCCTCACCCCTATTCACACACACTATCTTTCTCTAAAAAGAAAAAAAGAAAAAAAAAACTAAAACAAACAAACAAACAAACAAACAAACCCCATATACAAAGTCAATTCAAGACTATTTGTGGAGTCCATTAATTTCCATCTCTGGTGGAGCTTGCTTGACACAAGCATTAAAAGCCCACAAACAACCTCAGAAATACCCACTATGGACCACCCCCTTTCACACTGCTCTTTTCTTTGTAAAAGGAGAGAAATTAGGGTACCAAAGTTGGAAACATAAAAAGCCAGTATGCATCACGACCCCCCACTGAGTGACCTGGCTCAACAGCTGGGGACCTTCAGTGGGCAGATGCTATAGCTTGTCCAGGAGGGCTCAGACCAAAACCCCATAGAATGTAGGGCCAGGATTCAGTAGGACTAGTGAAATCAGCCCCAATTCTGGCAAAATCAGAGCCAAAGACTTGATTACTTGTAAGGATCCTTTTGCTTCTACATCTCTCTTGGGGTTCCCAGGGGGAGATGGCAGGGTTTGGCAGTTGTGGCTAGAGGCAAGGGGAAGCCAAGACGGCCAGAAGACGAACCTATCACCTGGGTAAAAGTCAGAGGTTTTCTGCCTCAATTTGGTTCACAACTTTGTGCAGAGAACACTGAGGCTTCTCTCAGGAAGACTCCCGTGGGCCTTCAACCTGGGCCCTGGGCCTTCACAGGTGTTATAGGCAAATCCAAGCCATCCAATGGCTCCAAAACACCTGTGTTTCCAAAAAGGAAACCAGCATCTTCACCAGGAACATCCCTATCCCTGAGCTTTGCCTCCCTGAGTCCAGTAAGAACCCACCTGGTGGACCCTCTCCACCTTTCCTCCTTTTTCCGAAATGCAGTGGACTCCCCTAAAAGAAAGACCATAAGCCAAGGGCAGAAAGGGCTGGGCCATCCAGTCAGGGGCAACTCTCATCAATGTGGGACATTGGAAGGGCAAGCCTTCTGCTGTTCTGTGCTGTGGAAGGTCACAGCACTGTAGCCATGGCAATAGAAAGGGCTCTGACATCCATTCCATGCCATGCCGCGTTTCAATACCTGCCATAGTCAGAGCATGTACAAATGTAGCTCAGAAGAGTCTGTTTCTGAAGCAAGACATCATCTTGGTTTTCACTCACAGTCCTCCGAGGTTGTCCATCTCAGCACTTTCTATAAGAAGTTCTAAAACAGAAAGACTTCAAGGAAACCCCATTCATGTAGACACTTCTAGACCAGAGAGAAGAGCTATCTGATATTCTGGGAGGACCTCTCTCTTCAATCATGAGACGTGTTTTTCTACGAGCTTCTACCATGAGAGACCTCCCTGCATTGTTTTGCTCTGCTGGTTTTTGCTCTACTGTGATTAAGGATACAAATTCTAGAACAAGACTGCCTAGTTCTGAATCCCAACTCTGCTATTCCTGGATGTGTGTTCTGGGGCAAATTTCCCCACTTTCCTCTCTGGGCTCAATTTTCTCATCTGTAAAATGAGAAAAATAATAGCTATGCCACGGGGTTGATGGAAGGATTACCTGAGTTAATATAGACATAATTTTGTATTAATTCATATGAAGTCCCAGTAAACATGAGTTGTTCATACTAAAACTGTCTTTAATTGGAAATAAAAATAGAATGTAACTGGAAGCAGAAGAATGGTATACATTGTTAAAAAGTAAAAAAGGAAATGAGGCAAAGACACTATGGGGAGCCTAGAACCCATATTTTTAGCAGCTATGTGTCACAGTGATCAGAGACAGAGCAAGGGAGTGGGAAAAAGAAGATTTACTGTATGATGACCAAGATCTTGACATGATGAAGGCCAGGGGTCTCATGCTATCTAATAACTGATCTAGCCCTGAGTCCCCCCACTGGGGACAACTGCATCCAGGATCCTAAATCTAATTTTCCATGCCCCAACTGCAGCCACAGTTTGACCTTGGGGAAAAAAATTCACAAACAAATAAAACACACCCAAGCCATTTTCTTCCCCAATTTCCTGGAGAGTGGCCGCTCATGTATATCCACTATTAGGAAAGAGAGTTCCCCTCCCTGCCATGTAAACAGAAGCTGCCCCTTGGTTGAGTCAGGGGGAGGGAAGCCCCAGGCCAACCTCTACTCCATCTTACTTTGCCTGTAAAAGCCAGACATTTGGTACATGAGCTCTCCCGTTGCCCCAAATGGTCTGCACGCTATCTGGAAAGGTTAATGATATTTTTTTTTATTTCTCACTTGAAGATTCAGGCTCAGGTCCAGTCTTAAGGTTTCCATTTAAATGCAGAGTGATATTTCCCTTGCAGGAAAGAGCAGATGGATCAGGAGGGCATAAATGTCTTACTTCACATAAATAAAAGGAGAGTGGTCTGGAATAGAAAAGGTTGGACTATAAAACTGTTTTTGCTATATTAAAAAAAAAGCAAAACAAAATGTACAGAATTTTCCTTGGTTGCTTCCCCATTTTCGAGTTGCAAACTGAGTCCTAGTGACTTCACAAGTAATGACAGGGCTTGTCGGGAACTCAGAGAAGCCGGAATAAAGATGCCCCCACAGTACCGCAGCCTAGTATGATCTGATAAAATATCCCAGCTCTCTCTAGACCCAGGGAAGGTAGGGGAAAGGAAATGATAGAGAATATGGTAGGGATTTCAAAGGTCTTATCTGGCTTCACCACATGCAAGAGCATGACTACCAGCAGTCTATGGAGCTCCCAGGTGTCAGCTGTAAATGCACAAAGACTGAGGTTGATATGAGATGGGCAGTGCCATTCAGGACTCAGGTGTCACCACATCTGAGGTCCTAGAAGGAGCTAATCAGGGCTTTCACCTCAAATGACCCCAAGAGGAATGGTGTCTCTGTAAGACAGCTGGGCTGGGCTGCTCAGGCTGGTTGAGAACGACTGTTAGTGGTGAAAGCTGCCCAGCAAAGTGGCTGGTGAATAACAGATGGCTGATCAGACGTCAAATTAAAAAAAATAAAATAAAATCTAATAATGCATTTTGGCCTCCTTACCAGGTTTCTGGACCTGACACACCAGGGTAGACTTTAGAATATGTTAGAGGATAGGCTGGCTCTTCTCTGAAAACAAACCCTCCTCATTTCTCATGATTGATTTGGACCCATTTGTATCACCAGGACCCGTTTACATGGGTCACAGCAAAAGTCCCGAGTCTTCCATGATTTAGCTCATTCTGTCATCTCCATTTCCAATTTGTCAGCAAATCCTCTTGGTGCTGTCTCCAAAAATATTCTAAATCAAACAACCTCTTCTGATCATCATTACTGCCCCCAATTCAACTCACGCCTCACCACAGGCTGCCTAACTAGATTCCCTGCCACCATCTTGTCTCCACAGGGTGCCTTTTTACTCAGGGTAGTTGGGCTAAATCTCCCAAATTACAAAATAGGTCATGTTACTCTATAGCTTACAATACTCCAATGGCTTCCCACCACAATCTGCTTCCACCAGAACTCTCACTCAGCCACACTCCGCCTTCACTAGGCTCCAAATGGGCCCTTTCTCTGACCCATGAACATGTCATGCTTTTTGCTGTCTGAACACCCACTACTCTTCCCCAGATTTCCATGGAGTTTGCCTTCATGATTTGGGGTGCTTTGACACGCTTTTCCTGACCGCCCGTCATCTCCTATTCCAATGTACTTCCTTTAAGAACTTCTTGTTTTGTGCTATTACTTGATCATTTATTGGTTTACATTCTCTTTGCCTGTGTTTCCCTACTGGCCTACGAGATCTAGAAAGGCAGGAACCTGTCCAATCTTGTCTACCTCTGTATGCCCTATGCCTGTACATAATAGGCAGTGAATGGAGCCAAGAATGGAAGTCCGCATAAAATCACTAATTAGATCTCATGACTTTGTCTCAAACCCTTCCCAGAGAGTTTCTGCTGTTCCAATCCACTTTGTCTTTGAGGTACTTGGTGGCAAGTTGTGACATTCATCCCTGCATCCGTCTATCCCCCGAACACCTGTCACAGAGTTCCTGAGCGTGTTTGTGCCAACTTACGTGACACATATATCCATACATCTGATCCATATATCCATCCTCCCCCTGCCCCATGTCCAGGGTGGTGTTATCAGTCAGTCACTTACCACAGATCGACTGAGTACTTACCATATGCAGGGGGCACCCTTAGTACCTCAAATATAGTTGGAAATAGGTGGATCCAGGCTGGACCCTCAGGGAGCTCACACCACACACCATGATTCCCCACTGGCAGAAAAGTGCTTCCCTACGGTTCTGCAGCCTCTTCATGCATCTCATGGTTGCTGGGGATGGTGGTGGTCACTGCATACACCTTTCCTGTTGCCCTTGGCATTGGTGTTTTCTTATTCTACCTTGTGAGGTTAGCAGGCCAGCCTTTTACAGTGTCCCAGGGCAAGAGCTGTCCATCTGCTTGAATGGCATGTTCCTTCTGCTCAGAGAGACTCAAATGTTCAAAACAGTGCACAGAACCAGAATCTTCATTTCAGATGATGCCATTTTCTTCATGGAGTGGAACAGAGTAGTATTTTCTCACTCCATAAAATTATCAACACATACAAAGGTGCTTTCCCTAGAAACCCCTTTCTAAATCCTTCTCTTCTCCCACCTACTCTCTGTGACCCTGAATTTGCTTTATTTTCCTTCCTAGCATTGACCACCACCTGGCATCATATGTCATCTCCTCATTTCACTACCACACCACCTAGGTACCTCAAACTCTATCACTCTATCTGTCCTCTATCTCATCTATCAACCTATTATCTTTGTTGGGTATTTAACATCCCACAGCCCACTACTAGAATGTAATTTTTTCACTAGCATCTCTTCTGTGCCCAGACCAGTGCCTGGTACATACTAGGTACTCAGTAAACATTTGTTGCATCAATGAATGAAATTACTGCCCAAAGAAAGAATATAATAAACATTTCCTCCCACAACACAATCGATGGATTACTACCCTGACTTCAAATTCACAGATGATAATACAAAGAGACAAAACACCTTTAAGTAACATCGTTGTGCAGACAAGCTTGGGATTTTAAGTACTGGGTATTCTTGGCATCTGGGACTGGCAATGGCTCATGCCATGGACACACTGGCCACAGCTCCCTGGAACCAAAGTGTAAAATCTGTTCTGTTCTGTCATAGCTCATGCAATGCCCTCTGTGTATGTGTGTGGGGGAGGGGTGGGGAGAGGAGGTGACAAGAGCTAAGACCAGGGAGGACTCTAATGGCCACCTGGCAGAAGGCCTTCTTTGCCCTGCTGCAGATATGCTTTCATGACTTGGTAACATTGTGTTTTCTTTTATCACGGGAAGCTTTCCAGCAACTTTCTGCCTGGGGTGGAATTAGAAGGCCATGATTAGAATTCCTCACCTCCCCTAGTGCTGTCTGCAGGCTCTGGCTATGAATAAAGGGCAAGTGTCTTTAAGGGGGTCTCTGTGCCAAGTGCCGGGGTGCCTGGGCCCCCCTGGAGCTTTCATGGAGCCCAGGTGTGGGTGTACAGACCCAAGATGCTGGAGTCTGCCAGAAGAATATAAGCTCAGCAGACACCACATACACATTACATGTGGGGGTGAGGGAGCATGTGAGGGTCCGTTGAGGGCTAGTGTGGATGGCTGTAATATGGAGGGAGGGTGAGGCTCAGGCTAAATCTGCTCTCTGAGCTGGGCCAGAGAGACAACTAGTCACTTCGGTGCTGCTGCCTGGACCCCTGCAGCCCCAAAAGCCTCTCAAATTACTGGTTCTGTGACGGACATTGCCTAGCCTCTCAGAGCCTCAGTTTCCTCTTTTCTAAAAACAGTGTCCTCGGGACAGGGCTGTTGTGAGGATGAAGGGTGTTACTATAGGCAAAGTGGTGAGAACAGTGCCTGACACAGAGTAAGGACTAAAGAGAAATACTACCTAAATCAAGCATCTGCCTGTCAGACTTTTGTCTTCCCTGAATTCATCCTCAGTCAACCCCAGGTTCAGCTGCTGGTTGGGAAAAGGACCTATAAACTGCTCACAGTTTATATCTCTTTCTGTGATGTCACTAAGGGGTAGCCTGCTCTGGTTCAATGTGGCACCAGCCCACAGGGTAGATTCCTGCTAAGAGCCCCACGTGTCTACCCCAGGAAGCAGTGTGGGGGACGTCGTATCCACTTGGGCATGAGCATGAAAAGAAATGTTATTTGTGCCTAAAATATGGACTCTCTTCATGGGGTGGTACCCAGCTGTGATGGCTGTAAGGTTCTGGTCTCCTTGCAAGTTGAAAGTCTTTGCCAACACTGAGAACAGTCCTCCCAAGGATGTAACCGGCAACCTGAAACCCCATCCCCTTTGCTCACTTTCAAGGAGCTACGTGAGACTTAATTACATGAGAGGAATGTTCAGCCCCGGCTACCAGAGACTCCCGTTTTCTTCCTCACATTTCTGGAGTGATGTGTCTCAGATCTCAGTGACTGCTATGCACAGTCAGGCTGGATGAAGAGAGGTGACCTCGGCATTTTTTGCCACACACCCAAGGAGTACTATTTCTGAGTACATCTCTTGTAAACCCACATGGAGGCAACAAAATAAAATATTGCCATGATCACTTTAAATCATGTCTAATGGCCTTACTCTCTGTTGATTTGGAAATGGAAATGAATTGGACTGAACGACTCAGAGGGGAAGTCGAATGAGATGGTTAGAGGGTCCAGTGACAGAAGTGACAGTGACAGAAGAGGACAAAAACTCCAATCAAAAAATTGGGCAAAGATTTTAACAAAGTGCCCATCAAAGAAGATACTGGATGGCAAGTAAGCATGTGAAAAGATGCCCAACACCGTGACTCATCAGGAAGATGCAAATTAAAGCCAACCACACTCACTAGAATGGCTAAAACTGAAATAAAGCAAAACCAGCAACACCAAGTGCTGGTGATGATAAGGAGCATTTGGAGTCTCACATACTGCGGGGAATACAAAATGGTGCAGTCACTCTGAAAAACTGCTGGCACTTTCTTGCAAACATACTCACCACACAACCCAGCAATCCCACAACTAAGTGATCTGCCCGAAAGGAATGTGTTCACACAAAGACCCATGATGGTCTCTGTTCACAACACAGAGACCTGTGTTCACGCACAAAGACCTGTGATGGGCCTGGGCATTTTATCATTTGTGCTACACCAGCCAAGGGAAAGCAACCATTGACACAGGCTTTGTGCGGGAGACATTTATCTGCTTTGTATGATAATCAGGGTCCAAAAGCTATGTATTTGGGGTGGAACTCATCACATTCTTAGCTCTGGAGAGAAGAAGAAAATGGGTGTGTGGTTCTTGATTAACCTAAGCCAACTGGTTACTCTAGTTCCTTTGCCACAGTGGCTGGTTCAGGGATGGTCAGGTGACCCAAGATGGCCCAATCAGATTTTTGCTTGATGATGCCAGGTGGAGGATGAGAGGTAGGGTGGCGGGGGAGATGTTCTCTTTCTCTCCCTGTCAATGTGGTGTGTGTATGTGAGTCGTGAAACTGCTATAGTCCTCTGCCATGAAGGATAGTCTGATGAAGGAGTCAGAGAAGGTTAGTGGTAAGAGAATCACAGAAAATGGGCTGGAGCCCTGAGACTACGATGCCTGATGTCCATTTTCCTCTGTATTTTTTAGAGACACCAATAAATTCCCTTCATTTAATAGAGCAGTTAGAGGTGCTTTGTTGTTGTGGTTGTTGTTACCTGAAACTGAAAGCCTCTTAACTCAGCTAAATGTGGGTCCAAGAATAGATCTGATTTCAGGAGGACATTGCAAGGAAGTAGAACAAGCCAGAGACAGGTGTTGTAAGCCCAAGTCAAAGCTAACAAAGAGATCTGGGTTGAGGATGCAGAGGCCATCCAGACGGAGCAGTGCAGAGCTGGGTGGGTAATATTAATGGAACTCTAGGCCAGGAACAAGTGTGTGTCAAGGGAAGATTATTACCCGGACTTGAAGGGAAAGTGGGGAATGGCCAGGGAAAAGAAATGGCCAAGAGACAGTGAGGGCAGCCAGTTACAGGACTGGGGCATCAAGGGGTGGGGGGACGGTTCATGCTGCCTGGGCCAACTGCCCAGTGAAGGCTGCCTCTTGCCCAAGGCCAACCTCGGTCTGAGATGTGAGCTGAGCTGAGCCTGCAGGTGGGGCGCAAGCAGGCACATCTGCTCTTCTGATTTCAGTTGGTCTCAACTAGGGCTGAGCATGTCTTCTAGCAAGCTCTTCCTGAGGCAGGTGGCCAGCAGGTGTCAGTGGAAGAAACTCCTATTTTACTGGAATGTGATAGATCCAGTGACTGCTCCAGACAGACCTGACCCTACTTGTGGTGACACCCGCCCCACAAATTTTCCCTCCTACTCACTGAATCAAATATTAAAGCATCCTGCCTTCAGGTGAGGCCTTCACCAGCACCCTCGAGTACTCCACGGACTACTCATTCTCCCTCGTGCACTTTCATCTCCCTTTCCAGGGTAAATGACAGACCTCCAGCCCCTGTTTTCAGGAGTGTGTGTGTGTGTGTGTGTGTGTGTGTGTGTGTGTGTGTAAGGGGGTTTCAGCCTCAGTCCCCCAGCCCTGAGTCCCTGTTCTCAGTCCCCCAGCCTCTTGGGGAATCAGAACTGGAACATGATAAGATGTGTCGGGTTTTGTCTAGAGAACAATAAGCTAAAAACTAAGGTGCCCAGGGTAAACCAGGGTGGTCTGTGGGCTTCTCACTGTGTTTATTAGCTAGAATCCTCTGTTTTGTGAAAGTGAAAGTCAGGCAGTAGATGATGCCATCTGATTATAAGAGAAGCTTCTAGCTGAGTACTGGTTGGGCTCACCCATCCCGGACCATCACCATTGTGCTGACAGGTCCATTCTTTGCATTGCCCCCAGCTCCTACACTCCACACTTCTAAAGAACACATAAATGCTATAAATCATCATAATAATGCAATAACAACATCTGAGAGTTTTAAGTCCTAGGCTCCCCATGAAGAGAGAGAATGGATTTTACAGGCAGCAGATCTGGGCTCCAACCACACTTCACCACCTCAAGGTAGCCTCTCCTGTACCTGGGTACCTGCTTCCTTGCTGTAAATGAGGACAATACAGTCTTAAAATGTCACAGGTGTATTTCTACGAATATTTATAAGGCACATTGTAGTGCCTGCATGCTTAAAAAATGATGGCTGGGATTGGTTTCTTTTCTTTTTGATAAACAGTTTCGATCTGGGTTTTTAATTTTTTTTCCATTTCTGTGCTGAAATTACCCATCCATTCATTTATTTTTCCCATCTGTCCCCATTTAAGATAGATGTTTTAAATTCTTTTCTACTAATTCTTGTATCTGTATCATCTGCGGCTTGTTTCTGCTGCTGCTTTCCATGGTTATGAGCCCTATTCCTGCCTCCTCACAGGCTTTGGATTTTATTATTGCATCCTGGAAATTATATACAGAAGAAGGGTGAGAACTGAAGAATACTACTGATGTTTCCCCTCCCAGAAATTTCATGTCTGCTCTCACTGGTAAGCTAAAGCAAGGAGGTGATTATTCAGATCTCATTTGATGGGGACTGAGCGGTGGGCCACCTGTTGTCTGCCCTACCTCCCACCCCCAGCTTCTGAAGGAAGGGCTAGTCTCCTAGTTCTCAGGGTTGGATTTGGGATTCCTCGATTTCGGGTATTGGGAGAATGTGAGAGACGGCGAAGATAGGATGGTTTCTTTCTGCTTCTCAGTCCTGCCTTCACTTCTGTTTTCCCAGAAAATTTGGGGTGGGGTGGAGAGGACCAGTGTCCTCCGTCGAGCAAATTATTATTGTTTGTGACAGTCTTCGTATGTGACAAACTCCAGGACATCCCAGCTGTCTCCGGCACTGCCAGTAGCTCAGTTGGCTTATCTCCACCCGGCAAAGTTCTGGATCTTCACAGCCGTCTGTCCTCCCTGCATCCAGACCTGCCAGGACTCAGCTCCCTTACAAAGGGCTCCTCTCTCTGGAAAACAGTTCATCAAGTCTCTCCTGCCTCCATTATTCTCTGATATCCTATATACAAGTATGATTTTTGTATTATCCAGACTGCTTTTTGGTGTTCCCATGGGAGCTAAGGTCTTCTGCGTCCTAACTGGAAGCAGCAAGTACCTAGAATAGTAGTTATTTTTAACACTAGAGGAAATTCCCTAAATGCAGGATGTTCTGGCCTTGAACTCTTAATAGTCAGCCTAATGCTAAAGCTTGTGTTTCATACAGGGGAGCTGAGAATGAGACCCTGCAGGTGGTTTATTTTTAAAGGCTTAGTCAAGTTTGTAGCAAATGCTTTATGAGTTCACTCCTGTCTCCCTACTTTTACCATTTTGGGTCCTTCTAGGGCCCAGCCTCTAGGCCTCTTAGCTTGGGGGTTTTCCCTGGGCTCCAAAGTCCATCCTGCCCATGTCCAGCAGGAGCAGTCTTTACCAATGATTGGCGGACGTTGGTGGATAAATGCCCCAGCTCCCAACCCCTCTAGGCCTCTTAGCTTGGGGGTTTTCCCTGGGCTCCAAAGTCCATCCTGCCCATGTCCAGCAGGAGCAGTCTTTACCAATGATTGGCGGAGGTTGGTGGATAAATGCCCCAGCTCCCTCCCCCTTGGGTTGGATACCTCAGGGACCTGTGTTCTATACAGTCGTCCATTCCCCCAGAAGTAAATCCCAGCTGCTCACAGTGGTAACTTACTTGGTAACACACTTTCCTTGGCTACTTTGTCTTCTTGGTCTCACTTCCTCCTGTCTGGCCTGTCCTGGGATCCCCTTTCAGATAAACTACCGGCCTTTGAATCACTGCTCAGATTCTCCTGCAGAAACCCGGCTGAAGGCAAGTGTCAAGTCAAATGTGCAACCTCTGGGTGCTGCTCGGGTTTGCGTGTAGGGGCCAGCATGGACAGGGCGTTACCAGAGAAAGGTGAAATCAGCGAAGGTTAGATGGACCTTGCCGGAGAACAGCAGGCACACTTCGAGAATACAAGGAGGGCTGATGCTGGAATTCTTTATTATAAACCGGAGCCATGTGCCAGCCTGGAATAACCAGAATATGAGCGTCCTAATTTGGGATGCACTTAAACTGTTTACTCTCTGTGGTTTTGTCTTTAAAGCCTAACATGCTCCGGATGGTGGATTTAAATTCATAAGTACATTGTTTCACAAAACTGGCATGAAGTTCTTGCAACACAATATGCAAAATGCATTAGTATGTTGCATCCAGAGCTTAGTGTTCTCGCTCTTATTATGTTTTGTTTTTAAATAAAGAAAACTTGTAGGACCACAGCCCTGTAAATGTCTTGTGGGGATGCCAACAACCGCTCTATAAACCACTCTCGCAGAAGCAATTTTCCTCTTGTCCCACAAAACTCCCAAAAGCACCTTAGGCGAACACCAAAGCACTGGGTATGTTTGCAAACTGCAAATACGGCAGACATTTAATTACATCGAATTCATCAGAACCCTAATTGAGACAGGAACTCAAACCTTACTGCTTAATTACTTGGATTTCAGAGGAGTAACAGACTTGGTCATGAGCAGCCCTTCAGGCCGGAATACATTAGAGAGAGGCCCACGGGCACTGGCGGGGAGTTCTCCCAGCCAAATGAAAGTGTGGAGCCACATAAATAACCATGCTAAGTGAGACCCATGACTGGATTTATTAATCAGTTCAATCCCCAATATCCAGCCCTTGCTGTAATGTTCCGCTGCACTGGCTGCATCACCTGGGAATGTTTGTTTCTCAATATGTAAGGGAATGCTCATTTCTCACAGTTTTTCTTTCCCTCCCGCTGATCAGACAGCACAGAGACGAGGACCAGTCCTCTGAGATCGTTCTTTGATCAACATCTCTTCATTTTGGTTTTCGTGTAGAAGGCCTTCTCCTTGACCTTCCCTTCCTTCCCTACCTGGTATCCCATGGCTGTTCCACCAGTTAGTTGATCCCATCAACTTCTCAGCCAAATTATCACAGTGACGTAAGGTGGGATTTGGAGGTGAGGACCCCATGGATCGTTATTCTTCTGAGAGCCGATAATGGTGTCTTTTATTGAGCATTTACCATGTGGGCCGACTCCTGCTTAATGATGAACATGTTAACGTTTCATCCTTATGGTGATGCTAGGTGGTAGGTGGGCTTACACCCACCCGCTCCATAGATTTGAAAACAGGCTCAGAGGAGCGATAAAGTCACTTCTCCAAGATTTCACAGCCAGCAAATGGCAGCGTCAGGATTCAAACCCTGGCCAGTCCTGTTCCTGGGCCCACGTTCTTTCTAAAACAGAATTCTTCTCCCTCTGCAAAGACTTCAGGGACTCCACAAACTCCTGAGGAAGAGAGGTGGATTGTCTCGGCAACCTCCAAGTGGGCAGGAGACAAGAAAAAGCAGAAGGAGGTGCCAGCACCCAGAATCATCATGTGGGCTACAAGGTTGTGGTGGGTTCTTCTCTCCATGATGGTGCAGGGTTGTGAGACGAGCTTGGCAAAGACCTTCCAGAGGGAGTAAAGCGACTGATACCAGCACATGCTACAGTTCAGGAAGCAATCTGCCTTCTAAGCAGGCATCCTAACCAAGCCAGTGATTAACTGCATTGCTAATAAATTATGAATACAAGTGAATCCAAACCACTTCATATGTAATTAGTTGCACGGCATTTACTAGATACTTCCTAGTCACTTGTTTCATTTCTTTACGTTGCTTCTCCCCCTTTGGGCTTGCCTTTCCATCAGGCGGCAGGTACAAATGACTAATGAACTAATGACAACACGAATAACGGCCAGCCTAATGATCATACTGCTAATGGTGACAATGCTAATTAAGAGAGTGTGAATGGCAACAGCTTCTTCTGCAGGATGTGACTATTCATCTCCGGAGGGCAACAAGAAGACGGCGGACACAGACGAGATCCAGGGAAGTGCAAACAGCACTGAAGGCATGGATGGAGACTTGTTTTTTTTTTTTTTGTTTTGGGTGATTTTTTTTTTTTTGCACTAACTATATTATAAGAGGTCTAAAAAGCATCATATTGTGGGTCCACAGAATCTAAGGTCAGACATGATGGATCAAAAGGATGAGAAAAAAGAACATGTCAGTCTATCAAGCTGGGGAGAGCTCAATCACCACGTGTGGACACAGCTGTCCAGGAGCTCCAGAAGTACCCTTCACTTGGGGGCTCTGGAGCTAATTCCTGATGAGATTGACGTGTCCCTCTGCCTGTCACCCACAAGCAGCAAGCCCACTAGGCAACCTGGACAAATCATTGGCATGAAATGACAGCAGTTAGAAACAGGCAGTGGAGAATAGCAATGCTGTGCCATGGGCCTCCTGCAGAGGCTCTCCAGTCTGCATTAGAGAGATGGGCAGGGTGGGAGCCCCTGGCCGTCTGACTAGACAACAGAGGGGCCTCAAAAAGGGTGTGAAAGAAGGTTCAAAGGAGTGTTCCTTAGCCCTTCAAACCAGCCCACCACCTCCAGTAGAGCCTGTGGCCCCCACAGTGAGGCAGCTGGTTAGCATCACCAAGCTCCTCAATATTGCAAGCAGAGTGCCGTCAATGGGCTTCTCGAAGGTGCTTTTCCTAGAAGATGTTTAAAGTGTGTTTGGGCAGAGCTCAGGATCGTGCTGTTCCTGAACAAAATTCCTAGGAGGGAACTAGGACAGCGAAGCTGCCAGACCCTTGGGAGCTGTGGCACTGTCCCAACTGCCAGAGAGCCTTGCACTTGGCTGACTTCTTGGGTGTCTTCCCAAGGCTTTCCAAAACAGATACCAGACCCCATGACACTCCCTGGAGTGGAACAGTCTCCAAAGATAAAATGCAGGCATGCAAAGCCCCTTGTGACGCCAAAAGCAAGCTAAGTCAACATGTAAATAAACTGCTTGATGGCTATAGCAAAACTGTCCTATGCTGTGATGACAGCAAATGGTTTTAGCAGAAAAAAAAGCTATCATTTCCCCTCTCTGTCTCTCTCTCTCCCTTCCCCCACTCTTATTTACTCTATTGCCATGGAGTCAAAGCCATATCTTAAATTGTTTTAGGTCATTCCAGTTCAGATCGTGACATTCAAAATGAGTTTGACACGTTCAGATTTGTAGCCTGCACCTTCAGGCTAGTTAATTACTTATGTGGATCTGGGTGCTCTCTACTCCATCAACATGGAGACCAAATAATGGTGCCTGACACTTTCTAGTTCAAGTTGGGCCAGCCTCCTGGCATGAGACCCAACGTTACTGCTGCCCGAGACCACTGGCCCCTGTGTTGGTGGTGCTCCAGCAAGACAGGCCCGTGCCTCGCCTCCGTGCTGTCCCCTCCAACCCCATGCCACCTTCTGCTGTCAGTCTTACCTGCCCAGCAAAGAGCCCGCAGACACCAATGATGCACAGGATATTGAACACTGCAGAGCCCACGATGGTCCCAACTCCCACGTCACCCTTGGTGATGAAGACCCCTGAAAGAGACCTGATGTCAGCCTGGCTGTTGTGGCTGGTTCAATTCTGATGTGGGTGTGGGAGAGTTTTCAGAAGTGCTAGACTGTTCTCAGGGTCCACAGAAAATAGCCAAGGGCGGGGAGAGAGTTTTAAAATCTGCATTAGGGACTCTTCCACAGGCCCATTGCCACAGGATCTGGGACACCTTCATGCAAAGTGAAAGCATCACTTCAAAAAAATAATAGCAAACACAGTGGGTGGGAAGGGGTGTTCTGCTCCTTGGGGTCTTGAGATTCTTATCTCTTATTAGCAAACCCACTGGAAGGCTGTCTGTCCCCACAGCCCTTGTCCTTAAGAGAAGGCAGGGCTGAGATGTCCCTGGGTCATCACCTACCTATGACGGATGTGAACAGCTCTGGGGCCGAACTCCCTGCTGCCATGAACGTGGCTCCAGCTACATCTTCACTGAGGTGCAGACGCTACAGAGGAACAAGGACAAAGCATAGATGAGTCGGGATTCCCCTGGGAACAGAGGCCACCGATGACTCCCAAGGTCTCAAGCTCAGGTCCTCCCATCCATCCTGAGCTTGGTCTTTCCTGCACATCCCCTGCTGGGCCACACCTGGCCGTCCTCCTCAAGGGGACAGGATGAGGGAGGGGGCTGCATGTTTCTGTGAGTTAAAGGCTCTTGACAAGATCTAAGAATTTCTAACCTAGAAGCCCCCAGTTCTGTGCAAGTAACAGGGGGTATAGGGTGGGCTGATGTGAGGTATGGTGGGCATCTGCCTCCTTTCTAAAGGGTATGCCACCCACCTCCCACCATGTTGCCAAGTATCCTTATTGCTTAAGAGATGGCCAAATCCACATTTTTATGCAAAAAATTGATTTGTTTCAATACCATGCCTCTCTCGGGCTAAAATGAGGCTCATGGCAATCAGCTTGCAAGTCTTGATTCTGGAAGGATACAGCAGCTTTGGGGGTGGAGGGGTCACCCTCCTGAAACCCATCCTTCATCATTAATGCAGTCTTGAAGCCCTGAGGTAGGGAGAATGCGGGGTGGCGTTGAGGCTGGGTGGGAAGAATGATACCCTGCCAAGATGTCCTATACAATCACTGTCTGTTAATCCAAAAAGTGATTTGCAAGAAGACAAGAAAAATATATATTAGAGGCTGGTTTAGCCTTTCTGCATTCCATCATGACCCAGAATGTTAGCGGCTGGCTGTCAGTAAATAGCCAGTTCTCTCTTGGGTCCCAGCTAGGAGATGCTAGTCAGTCCCTCTTCGCACCGGCACGGACAGATGCACTTCCCTGCTCAGCCATGGAGGGGCAGCATGGGCTCGGCCTAGGCCACTGGCTCCACTGGCCAGCAACAGGCTGCAGTAGGGGCCCTAATGGAGCACTGTGATCTGGAATCCTGGGGATCCCTCGCTCAGGACTGAACAGCTCCGCCGCACATGGGGCTCTGAGAAGAGTATAAGATGGAGGTACTGATACCTCAAGCTGAAAGGTGTGGCTGTGAGGGGTGCAGGTGAGTCCCCAAGGCAGGGAGTTCCAGAAGGTAACCTAGCACAGAGCTCACGCCATGTAGTGGTCTGCCAAGACTTGCCATGAGCCTGAGCCTGGTACTGCTGTGTCCATTCCAGCTCAGAGCCCCTGCTGGGGCATTAACTGTGGAGTCCACACCTTGAGCTCACCTCCGGTTCCTGTCTCTCTCATCCACTGAGTTTGCGTCTTCCTCCAGGTCTCCTTCCATCTCCCCCTCTTTTATCCCTAATTCACCTGGGCCCTGGCAACATCTCTCTGGATGCTTAGAATCATCAGCTAGGGGTGCGAGATCTTCTGCCTCTGGATGCCTCTATCCATCAAAAGCCTTCCCAGCTCCCTCCTGAGCCCTGGTAACTATTGATGCCCCAGCCTCACATTCCTCAGGATTCCCCATGTGCCGATTCCAGCCCTGGGCTCTCCTCTCTTGGTCCTGGGGCTCAGACACTTTGCACAAATCCCTCCTTGAAAGGTGTTGCCTCCAAATGTGAAAAATCCCTCCAAGGGCTGCTCCAGTACTGCTCCCTGCACAAGCCCTTTCCTGACCCCCATGGCCCAATCAAGCTCCCCCTCCCCTTTCCTCTCTCTGTACTTTCCAACTTCCCAGCACTTCCTCCAGCACTCCCGGTTTGTATCACCCTGGAGCTGCTCTGCGCCCCACAGCCCGTGGATGGCAAGGACCATGCTGTATTTCATCTCATTTCCTTCCCCAGGGGGTGTGCTTGCCAGTGCTATGGATTTCATCTCTCCTAAGTAGAAAACATTCTGACAAGAATATGTACATTTCTAGAACAGGCTCTTAAATCTGCTACAAAAAAAAAAAGTCATGTGGGAAAGAGACTACTCTTCTGTGCATAATGAATAGAGCACCAAGCGGTGGTATTTCAGAGATCACAAATGACCCCAGTTACAGGTGCGCTTCCTCTCCTGCTACATAAGGTGACCTGTATTCCGGTTACATCACTTTGGACAAAGGACTTCCACACATGCCCTCTGTCCATCTAAGATGCAACCTTATCATTTCCTTCTACTTCCACCGAATAAAGGAACCACTCCCAGGGCCCCTCCAGGGTTCCTGTGGAGAGATTCTATTTATTTATTTATTTATTTATTTATTTATTTATTTAATTTATTTTTTCAGTACAAAAACCAAAGAGACTTCAAGGATGTAGAAGAAGCTACTTAAGTTATTGGTCTCAAAGTGTGGTTTCTGGACCAACAGCCTCAGCATCCACCTGGGAACTTAACAGAAATGCAACTTGTGTCCTCTGCTGCCCCCCTCCCCCTCCCCCCAAGAACTAATGAATCAGACACACGGGCGGGAAGGGAAGGGGAAGGATGACAAAATCTGAGAACGACATGAAGAAACGAGTCCCAGATGGGAGGTGTGTCTGGGAGAGATCCTTTCTGAAAACAGGATTCTGAATTAAAAATAAAATAAAGTGGAAAGCTTCCAGATAAAGGAAACTACATTTCAGAACAGACAAGGAAATGAAAGAGGAGAGAGAATGAAAGTGTTCTAAATACGCTGAATATCTTCTGATGAACGGGATTTAACTTGGTCTTCAACCTGGTGTTCACTGGGCTGATTTCGAACAGAGTCCCTTTCCTTTTCTCTGTGGCCAGTTCTTTCATCTTTTCGCTTTTTGGGTCTCTGCTTGGAGCATTTCTGTACATATGCAGAGAGGAAGGGTCATGGAGGGGTGTAGATGAAGATTTAGCACACTGTGAGGACCCCACAAGAGAGAGTCATGGGAGCAGAAGGAAACTGAGGAGAGGACGATGAGGGGTACAGAGAGAGAAAGGAGGAGCAGGATTTAAAAGAGGAAAAGAAGGGGCACCGGGGTGGCTCAGCTGGTTTAGCGTCTGACTCTTGATTTCAGCTCAGGTCGTAATCTCACAGTTTGGGAGTTCAAGCCCTGTATCAGGCTCTGCTCGCTCTCTCTCTCCCTGCCTCTCCCATGTTTGCACTCTCTCTCTCTCTCAAAATAAATGAATATGCTTTAAAAAAGTGGAAAAGAAAACAGGCAAAGTTGAACACAAATAGCACCATGAGTTGCCTCTAAAAGGAGCAGGGAGTGCTGGTTGTTTGGGTTAAAGGCCAACTACGGGTCGGTACCCTGACATTTTAAGCAGGCTGTTGGAGCTTTTGGGCTAATACTGTTCATTGCTCAGAAGCATGCTGATGCCTGGTGTTCCCCCCTCCAGGGGCGGGGGTGCCAGGAGGGTTTCCCAGGACCTTGTTGAAGGAGGCTGGAGCAACACTGTTAGATGACCTACTCAGACATGCTCAGAATACAGGGCACGTACCTCACAGATCTTTTCCAAGGAGGGGACAAAGAAGTCATCACACACAATGGCCAGTGCGTAAAACATGTACATGGCCTGGAAGAGAGGAAAAAAGGGGTTAAAGTCAGAGTCAAAGCAGAGCCACGGGGTGAGGGTCTGGACACCCTCTACATCAATAACACTCTCTGACATCATGGACTCAACATCTTACTCAAAGTACAAAAACTGTAGTGCTTGGGAGGCCCTCCATGATATCACCACTCCTCTCTGACCTCATCATCTACCACTCTCTTCCTTGTCCACCAAATGTACTATGGATGACTGCCTCAGGGCCTTTGCACCTGCTGTTCCCTCTGCCCCAAACATACTTCCCTCAGATGACCTTGGCTCATTCCATCATGTCCTTCAAGTCCCTGGTTCAATGTCAACCTAAGCAAGAGGCCTTGGCCCCTCCCTCCCATTTCTCTCTATTCACCTTATCCTGATTTTTCATGACATATTATATGTTAAATTAATTTGTTTATTGTCTGTCTCCCTCACTAGAAGTCCACAAGGATATGAACTTTATCTGTCTTATTTGTCCCTAATACAGGGCACAGGGCCTGGCGCATAGCAGGTGCTCAAAAAATATATGTGCAATGAAGGAATAAACACATGAATACTTCTAACTGAGGTCATTCACTCTGCTGTTTCCTACAGGACAGGCTCCACAATCTTGCTTCCTGTCAGCGAAAACCAGGGAATACCCTGGAATTCTAACCTCCTGGGCATAAATCACCCATTTAACCCCAAGTTTCCTCTCTAATTGATGAAATTTTATTTGGATTCCATCATTGGTTGACCACCTAGCATCCATCCTCCACTCCTTTCTAATGGGACCCCAATTTCATCCCAATATCCACCATAACCCATGGGAAGGTGACCCCACCCTTTCCTCTAGGAGTAGAACTGACTGGCCAATCAGTGTGCAGTATTTCCCACTGATGGCTACTGGTTCAGGAGCGGATATGTGACCTGGGCTGATCCAATGAAATTGTAGGAAAGGTTTTATAGTCCTTGCCAGTGGCATCCATTTTTCACCCTCTGGCGCTGGTTATGGGCTGGGGGTCCTGGTTGCCCCCTGGCAGCCATATTGAGGGAAATGGGACTTGAAAGGAAGTTGACCCTGAGTCAACTTCATGGCATTACCAAGTTGTTGAGCATGTGGTACTAAAGCATACCTGCCTCCAGATTTTGTAATAGAGCATTTCGGCCAGTTTGATTTGGGAGTTTTCCTATTACTTGCAGCCCAAAGCATCAAATGGGTATAGCTGTTCATCTTTCAAGTTCCAGCATCCTCAGCAGTGACATGCTTTCATGTTTTGATCTCTCAACATCTTTTCCTTTTGAGAATTGCTCCACTGCACAGACCTTCAGTCACACATTCCCCATACCCGTCAGCACAGGGCACAGGCACATGACCCAGGCTAGCCACCAGGACACCCCATTCTCTGTCATGCAGTAGTGGGTGAGCAAAAGGTCTGCAAGGGGGCCAATGAGGGACTGACAGAGAAGCTGGAAGAGGAGGGCTCTCTGCTTATGAGATACAAACACTGCCTGAGTCCGGAGGCAGCTGCCATACAGAGGGAGCTTGCTGGAGAATGTAGTTCATACAGTAAGAAGCCCAACCAAGAGATGGGACAGACAGAATGACACACACACACACAGACACACACACACAGACACACGCACAAAATGGTGTTCAATGACAACCCATGAACTCTGGACCCAGCTCACCCCTGAAATAGAGGTGGACTTTCCAATTTCATGAACTAATAACATGCCTTTTACACTTATGATGACTTGAATGGGATTTCTGTCACTTACAGCTGTCCTTCATGAAGCTTTTTGTAGCAGCCTGAGCATGAAATGATCTCTCTGGCCTCTGACTCTTGGCTGTGGCACCAATTTAGCCATCCCTCCCCCTCTTTATGAACTCATTTTTCCTTTTCACACATAGGTGTTTGGGCTCTCCAACCAGACTGTAAGATTCTAAAAAACATCTTAACACTTGATTCGGTGGAATTATCAGACGAGTGAATGAAAACATATTCATTCCAAAGTGCTGCCTATAATAAATTATCAAAACCCAACACAATATACCACAGGAGATGGGTTATATAAACCATGGTTCATCAATCGATGAAATCCTGCTAAAAGAGATGATTTAAGTCCACAGTTAATGACAAGAAAAGGCATTTACTATACACTGCTAAATGAGAAATATTATAAAATAATGTGTACAATCTTTTTTGTTATTATCTATGTGTTAAGGCATACACACACGCACACGCACACACTTGTGCAAGTATATTTGCATATAAGAGTTTGTAAGACCACACATTAAAGTAGTTTTTCCCTCTGTTGGTATGACTCTGTTTTTATAATTCCTATCTATATTTTCTGATATGTCCACCTTGAATTTGTATTTCTTGTGTGAATTTTGCAGGTGGTGGAGATTTTAGAGCAAGGACTCTGTCTTATAGTTTTCTAATCTCCAAGGAGCCTGGGATGTCTGGCATGCAGAGACACCTTAAAAATAACTTTCATTGATTGGTCTATTCATAATCTGTACAAAATTATTTGTCTGTGGATTTGGGGGGAAGAAAATGTCAATTTTTACAAAGTTAATGCTTTATTTACATCTTGTGGATGAGTCAGAATATACACTCCCAAATTTCAGTGGACTCAAACCCTCTTTTGCTGTATGGCTTGGCTGATCCAATGATGCGCAGGCTTTATCATTATCTTTGAAAGAACAGCCAAATGTAGTAATTGGAATACAGAATTGTACATTTGTGAATTAACCAAGATCTAAATAAACTGTCTCTAGCTGCCATACTCAACTCACTGAAATAGCCAAGTCCATAAACCATCTTTCTAAGACTATGTTCCAATATTACGTA
The DNA here is from genome assembly GCF_028749965.1 of Puma concolor. Taxonomy (NCBI): domain Eukaryota; kingdom Metazoa; phylum Chordata; class Mammalia; order Carnivora; family Felidae; genus Puma; species Puma concolor. The sequence goes on from NC_141669.1 coordinate 96,671,153, forward strand.
TCGATCCTGTCGTGAGGCTAGAAACTTCATCTAACATATTGCAAATCAACACTTGGAATGGGTTGGGAAATGAATAGATCTTCCAGGCTCTCTGTGATTTCAAGGGTGATGGCTACTGAAAGCCACATTAGTTCTCATGCACAACGCAGTGTGAGGCCCCTGCCTCGATCAGGCACCCTGTGTGGCAAGGCACCTCTGGACATCTGGAGGGGTCTGCCAGGCAATGGGGCTCCTTTCCAGCCACAGAGCACCTCCTGGCCTGCCACTTTGCTTACAAGAAATTCTGCTCTAATTCCTGCCGTGTTACCCACTGGAAATCAGTTTCCCACTGGAAAAGCAAACAAAATAGAACAAGGTATTGGTGGGGGGAGGTTCTGTGCATGTAGCAGAGTAGGAAGGATAAGGAAATCAGTACCTTCTGCTCATTTTTGCTGTGAACCTAAAAATGCTCTAACAATGGGTCTTCTATTACTACTACTAATAAGTTTCAAAAACTAAACAGAACAAAGGAACAAAACAAATGTATGAAGTCAACTTTTTTTTTATTTTTTTTTATTTTTAAATTTTTTTTTTCAACGTTTTTTATTTATTTTTGGGACAGAGAGAGACAGAGCATGAACGGGGGAGGGGCAGAGAGAGAGGGAGACACAGTATCGGAAACAGGCTCCAGACTCCGAGCCATCAGCCCAGAGCCTGACGCGGGGCTCGAACTCCCGGACCGCGAGATTGTGACCTGGCTGAAGTCGGACGCTTAACTGACTGCGCCACCCAGGCGCCCCTGAAGTCAACTTTTAGATGCAGGAAGCCTACTGATATTGATGGTACTATCAGTACAACTGGCCTGAGTGTTTTAGAGTGAGGCATTTTTGTATTAATTTGGCCATTCCTATATTTCCAAAGGATATAATACTATAATTGGGGATAGTGACTAATAATAATATTATTAATTTTTGCCACTATATGTTGGGCCAGGAACTCCAAGCACGCTCACTCCAGATACTTTACAGGGACTGTCTCACATAATTTCTCTAACTCCTGTGGGAGGCAGGGTGTTACTGGCCCCAGGTCCCAGATACCTCTGAGAGTACAGTAGCGAATCCAAGGACACACGGCTAGCAAATGGCAGGCCTTGGATGTGACCCCAGGACTCTCTGAGCCTTCCTGCTGAGGCCAGTTCCACACAGAGGGCGTTCCTGAACTGCTGTCCAATCGACACCTTCTATGTTCACTTGGCCTACTAATAAGTTCACTTCTCCAACCACACGAGAGAGAGGGACAGTTTCAGAATCCCAGCCAGCCACCTCTGGGGGTTGCCAGTCAGAGCCACTGATGTTCTTTGTTATTTATTTTTATTTTAGAAGTTCAATTCTGATTATATAAATATACCATTTACATAAATGTATCAATGTGATCAGCATGAACAGGAGTAAACCCTAGTTACCTCTTTATTTTTAGTGGCTTCCAATTTTCCTCTATAAATAAATGGACCATCAACACTGCTACAGTGAACACCTTTACTCATATATCCTTTTGCATTTCTAGGACAGACTTCCAGATGTGGAATTGCTGGGTGACGTTCTTTTTCAGTAGTATTATTTATACAAGGTGCACTAAAAAATACAAGACAGACTTAACCCCTCAAAAATATTCAAGGTGATCCCTGGAATGGTGGATGTGTTGCGGCACACCCAGAAATCTGAGCCTCCGGCCTGGCTACAACAATCAGAACAAGCAAATGTGGGATGCTTTCCGGAAATGATGAGTGAGGGGTGTCTGCAGAGGAGAGGAGAGGAGGGGTCTGTTTCAGTTTCAACTCCAAGCTCACAACCACAGGGCCTTCACCTCCCTTGGAACTTATCAGGGCCCTCCCTGTGGGAATCTGTACGTTAGCACTGATTATGTGCTGCCTGGACCGTGAGCCATGTTTTAAGTCCATGTACCTGGCTGCTCTTCTTTTTCAGGGCAGCAACTATGCTCTTCCCACATTCATATCCACCCAGTCTCAGGGCGGGCTTGCACAGAATGAGGGAACTGGTTTATATGAAATGAATGAGTCCAAGCAGGAGGTACCCAGAGAGTAGCTGGTGTCCCCTTTAGAAAGAGAGGTAGCCTGGAGCCTTGGAGGAAGCCCAGGATGGAGTAAAGGACCTCGCGTCAAATCCCACACTTGACACTTCCAAGTTGTGGTGACCTTGAGTGACTCTCCTGACCTCACATAGCCTTCAACATGAGACCAATCACACCATCCGCTTGAGTTAACTTATGAGAGGGAGTACTGTGGGGGGTACACGGACACAGAGGAGCAAAGGGGCTTGGGCTGTGAGATTGTGCCCCAGCGGGCCTGCTGGAGGAGGACAAGAGACATGCAGAGCAGGGTCAGGAGGACAAGGGGCATGTGGAGCAGAGCCAAGTCACCCTCGTCCTAGCAGAGGCTGCCAGGTATCAGTTGACAAGCAGCTAACCCCAGACATGGGTCAACTGATCCCCAGTGTTCAGCTGAACCCAAAAGACCCAGAAGCTAAAGAAACGTGTACTGTTGTATGTCACTGAGGTTTTAATTTTGTTTTTTAAGTGGGCTCCAGACCAATGTGGGGCTTGAACTCATGACCCTGAGATCAAAAATCGCATGCTCTACCAACTGAGCCAGCCAGGGGCCCCTGTTGCTGAGGTTTTCGGGCCATTTGTTATACAGCATTATTAGGGCAACAGGCAACAGATACAGCCAAGATGATACAAACAGCCATGGTGAAAACAACAATAATGAGAAGTAACTTCCAAGTTCTGAGTGACAATATGCGCAGCTTTTCTAGTCTCCTTTGGAACTAGCCATGATCCTATGACACAGCTCAGACCAATGAGAAGAAGGCACGGATGCAACAAAGTGACCCTTTTTTTTTTCTAGCTCTCAACTTGGATGTAGTGTCTGGGGCAGCAGCAGCCATCATATGACCATGAGACAACAAGCAAGAAGATACACAGCAGCACACACGGGATGGCAGAGCTCTGAGGATGCCATTCGCGGGCTGATCCAATGTCAGGAATCATCTTTCTCTGTGCCGCTTCTTGGGTGAGAAAATGAAATATGAACCCCCATTTGCCTCTATGGCCATTAGTCAGGTTTCCCCCACTGGTGGCCACAAGCCTCCCTATCTGATTATGGGTGGAGATATTCATTCTGCCAGGCGAGGCTAGCGAAGGGGGCCAGAGAAGTCTTCACAGAGGAAGTGGCCACTAAACTGGGATTCTGGAAGATAAATACCATCTCATCAGGTGGTTTCAAAGGCTGACTGAGACTAATAAAACCAGAGAAACGCTGGCCATAGTAAACTGTGAAGCACCTAAGGTAACAGGAAATCACCATGGCCTGTGGCTTAATGGAGGTGAACAGGCTCTAGCTGAAATGTCAATATACATAAGGGCTTCTGAATTGTGAGGGCAAATGTCTCTGAACAGTGCGACATTAACCCTGCTGCTTTATGTGGCATCTACAGTCAGCGGTTTTCACAGACAATTTCCTTTTACTACATCATCTGCTCTCACGTTGCTGTCTTTAATTTCAATGAAGGTAGTGCTGGACAATCAATTCCTAAGGAAGATCTATAGAACTCTGGCCTTGGTGGAAATTGTTCTAAACCTCCCGGGGAATATGGTTTGAATATTAACCAAAAAAAGATTTCCTTTTCCCTTCTCTGTATTTTTCATAGTTTCAAGTGATAGTTTCTTCAAGTAAACTTGGAAAATACAACAACAATTGTATTTCTTTTAAAAATCCGCCCCCCCCCCATCACAGCTTGAATGTAATGGCCCCATGATGTCTTGGTGGGACTGACGTACATGGTCACTTCTGGGTTCTGTCACCACTACAGTTGTAATTCTCCTGGAAATACTCACTCTCCCTAGTGACTAGAGAGGGAGACTCTGAGCTTCCAGCCAGACTAAGGTTCTGTATAAGAGGATTTGGGGGGGAGGGCATCAGGGAAGAGGAATGTAGCAGGTGACTATGTGCCCCCTGGTCCTATCATATTCTTTAGGCCTTATTAATTTAGAACACCCCATAGTGTCTTGAACATCAGAATCTGCCTTGATTTGTTCAAAGAGCAATGATTTACCCTTACACAAAGTGGTCAAGAAGTGCTAGGGCATTATCATGCCCTGGGCGCCCTCTCGCAATGACTGATGGGAACTGGTGTATCTGTACCCCAACTCCCCTGACCCTGGAGTGGAGAAACCACTCTGTCTCCTTGGGCTCCCCAGGTGACTAAGCTTCAGGTGCCCACCCTGTTGCAAGCTTGATGACCCATCTTTTATTAGTGATCCTCCCTTCTCTGCCCCACTTCCTACTGCACTACTGATGTTTCTCTTTGCCCCTGGATAACAACTTGCATTCCAACCCTGGTCTCAGAGTCTGCTTCTGGCAGAGCCCGAATTAAACCAAGAATGAAGGGGGTTAAGGAAGATCATGAAAAGAATGAAATGCAGTTTGCAGTCAAGACGGGCCACTCATAGAAACAACTGTTTTCTAAAAATCCGGAGGGACTAGTGTAAAGGCATGCAATTCGAAGACATCCATCTCAAATAAACACATTGCCAGCTACACAACTAGATAAGGGGCCAGGCTGCCCCACCCATGAAGTTCCAACTTTAGAAAGCTCTGGATGACCTACACGTCTTACTGCATGAGGGACTCTGCTTCTCTCTTCCCACATCCTAATTCCCGCTCTTATGCTTTGAATTCACCAATAGAGAGTAAGCCTGTGAAACTCTAGGCATCCCATCCTCAACTCCAACGAAGACAGAGCCCCAGGTGTGTGCTCCCTCACCATGCCCCTCACTGTGTGGCTCTGGTATACCATGGACCCTCCAGAACCTCTAAGTGATAAAATCTTAGTTTTCCAAAGTTCCCTGATGGTTGTTGCCATTCCTGAGGGATGTTTTACATTCATAATAAGACCCACAAGGGTCATAAGAGACTCTTAAATACGGAGAACAAACAGAGGATTACTTGGAGGGGTTGTGGGAGGGGGGATGGGCTAAATGGGTAAGGGGCATTAAGGAATTTACTCCTGAAATCATTGTTGCACTAAATGCTAACTAACTAGGATGTAAATTAAAAAAAAATTAATTAAATAAAAATTAAAAAGAAAAAAGGCCCACAAGGACCAGTTCGGTCACAACACTGGCTCCCGCTGGGGAAATGTCTGTGAGGGTTTCCCACAGGTATCTGGGGACCAGGTGCTGCCCCAGGCACCCCTAGAGGGCAGAATCACTGTCTGTAGGTTGAGACCAACACAAAACAGGAACTCTATCTGAGTCCCAACCCCAGGGTCATTTTGTCAGTTGGCACCATGAAGATCTTTGAAACCACTGTCAACTGAAAAGGGTGAAGGTCTTTGAAACCACTGCCAACTGAAAAGGTTTCTCTTGCTGGAACTCAAATGCTAAAGGAAATGCGAATGTTAATGTACCTGCTCCATTAGCATACATCCTATAATTATGTTACTTGAATTTCATGATGGCCAAATAGCTGATCAGTGTTCTTGGAGGTCATCGCACTGGGGTGACTATTTTGGAGCTTTGGGAATGAGACATTTGCCATCTCAGGAGAAAGATTTCAGTGGGAAAAGAACCATTGTTTCCCTGTGTGTTCTTCTCTGTCTGTTTCTCCCGATCCCTGTTACCCCAGAAGCCTCTCCCACAGTATCCACTCTGAGAAACTGGTTCCTAGGTCCCTAAGGAAGTCACTTATTTCTTTTGGTTGTCAGTTTCTCAAAAAAGTGGGGGTAATAACTGCCATTTCCCCTCAATATTTGTTAAGGGAAAGTTCTGGGGGCAGGTGTATCCCCCGGTGGGGGCATATGCACACGTGGGCCTTAGAGGAATCTCACTGGGTACCAGACACACATTCTTCAATGACCTAACAATGGTACAAGATGGGACACTGGGTTTAATCCAGAGTCACTGGTGGGAACCAAGTTCAGTAACTTGGGTCAGATTACACAGTTAGTAGGTGCCAGAGGCAGGATTTAAACCCAGGGACCTGCCTCCTGAGTCCGCGCTCCTAACCACCACGTCACATGGCATCTCAGGAAGAGAGGTCTCTTCATGTAAGGAACTTCCTGCCCTTTATATAAGGAACATTTACTCCTCTAACCTGTGCCAGGTCTCAAATCCCCTTCTATGGAGACCTCCTGTGAGACAGGGGTTCTTAAACTGCGGTGTCTGAACCTTTCACCCCCCCGCCCCCAGACAGTACTCAGAACAACTCAGCAATTTGTTTATCTGGATGAGAACAAATCGCATCTTTGTGTTCACTAGTCTCTGAATGAAATTCAGCATTTCCTTCCACTAAGAATACAGGCAATAAGCCACAGCAGCACTGGCAAGACCTGGGAATATGGCCCTGGTGGAAATCACAGACCTTTCATATCACATCACCCGCATTGCAGAGACCACATACACGTTTGTCACTGCTTCAAAATAGATAGTTATCAGACCTGATGGTAGATCCTGTATTTAATATATTAACAAAGAATCACTCAGGTTTCAAATTGCTGTGTGCTTTAAAGTGTACCAGTATCATCTGGGAAATGCATACAAAATGAGGTTCCCCCAGTCCCACATCCAGAAGATCCTCTTAGCAGGCCCCTGGGTTGGGGCCTAAGGACCTGCATTTCTAATCAGCACCTGAAACAGGTGGTCCAGGTGTCCCTTGGTCTGTTTCTATGGGCCCCTAGTTGGACGCCTTGAGAGTGAGTCCAGAATAATGTCCAGAATAGTCTAGAATAGTGAGGAGGCTTGGTGCCTCTGTCAGGGTTTGAGCAGCAAACAGAAGGCCGCTCAAAAGGGTTTAACCAGAGAGAACTCTTTTTTTAACTGCAGAGAGTCTGATGAAGGGCTTCCCTGTAGTAGTACAGGCAGGGCAAGGGAACCAACAGAGAACGTAATGCACCCAGAGCCTAGCAACTCGAGAAGCTGTTCCCTTGTGGTGGCCTGAAGGTACAAGAGGAGGGGACGGAGTTGCTGCAGCCTCGTGAGTGGGGATGAGGCTCCTCACAGGGTGGAGGAAAGCAGCACTAGCCAGAGCCTGGAAAGCCAGGAGGGAGCAGGGAGGAAATGCCCGGACCTCTCTCCTGTCCCTCCCCAAAGGCACGGAATCTGGGAGATAAGGTCCTTAGAGGCTGGTCTTCTGGAGTCCAGAGTGGGGTAGAGAGAAGTAGACAAAGAAAATGGGGGTGCAGACAGAGAGTGATCAGCCAGGAAAAATGGGGAGGGATGGAAAGGAGAAAGGGGAGCAACAAAGGGAGAGGGCAGCCAGAGGAGAAGAAGGAAGTGAAAAGGGGACAAAACCAGGTTCTCTTAAAGTCAACCGCACTTCATCCATGAAGACATCAGCCCTTTGTTGCTCCCTTCCCCTGCTGGGGATTTAGGAAGGCTCACAATAAAAACATGTACAATAAAATAATGGTACACACAAATAAGTAAAAGGCATCAGGACATAAGACAAATAAAAATGCAAGTAAGAAGTCATGATCAGGAAGAAAGAGAACACATATACAGTGCCATGAACTTTTTACCCCCCAGAGACACCCAGAATTGTAGGAGGACTGGAGGTCAGGCACATTCTAGCTGGCTAGGTCTGGACCCCCATGGGGGCTCCCTGACACACCCTTTTCTGGGGTCATAGGCTGAACTGTTCCCTCGGGCTTGGGGACCACTCCCATCTCTAACTAAGCCTTTTTTTTTTCTTTTTCTCAACTAAGACAGAAGAGAGCAAACCTGATTGGGGGAGCAGAAGGGCCAAGTTCTCTGAAAGGGGATGGATCATTCTTTCTCCTTCTCTATCTCTATAGATGTATAATACATATTACTTATATTTGATATTTAAAAATTTAATTTTAACTTTTTTATTGTGGTAAAATATACACAACACAATGTTTACCATTTTAACCATTTTCAAAGTGTATAGTTTAAAGCCATTAAGAATACATACACTCATGGGGTGCCTGGGTGGCTTAGTCAGTTGGCTCGGGTCATGATCTCATGGTTTGTGGGTTCAAGCCCCATGTCAGGCTCTGTGCTGACAGTGTAGAGCCTACCTGTATTCTCTCTCTCTCTCTCTCTCTCTCTCTCGATAAATAAATAAACTTAAAAAAAGAATATTCACATTCAAATTCAGATTGTTGTACAACCATTACCGCCATCCATTTGAGAACTTTTTTGTCTTCCCAAACTGAACTCTGTACCCGTTAAACAGTAACTCTTCATTTCCCAACCCCACCCCCACCCCCAGGCCCTGGAAACCACCATTCTATTTTCTGTCTCTATCAATTTGACTACCGTAGGTACCTCATCTAAGTGGACTAAGTATTTGTCCTTTTGTGACTGGCCTATTTCATTCAGCATAATGTACTCAAAGTTCATCCATGTTGTAGCAGGTGTCAGAATTTCTTTCCTTAAGGGGTGCCTGGGTGGCTCAGTTGGTTGAATGTCCAACTTTGGCTCAGATCATGATCTCACGGCTTATGAGTTGGAGACCCGTGTTGGGCTCTGCACTGACAGCTCAGAGCCTGAAGCCTGCTTCAGATTCTGTGTCTCCTCTCTCTCTGCCCCTCCCCTGCTTGTGTGCTCCCTCTCTCTCTCTCTAAAATAAATAAATATTAAAAAAAAAGAATTTCTTTCCTTAAAAACTGAAGAATATTCCATTGTGTACGTATGTATGTATGTATGTATGTATGTCTATCATATTTTGTTTATCCATCAGTGGACATTTAGGTCACTTCTACCTTTTGGCTATTGTGAGTGATGCTGCTACGAACACAGGTGTATAATTGTCTATTCAAGCCACAGCTTTCAGGCTTTTTTTGGGTAAATACCCAGTAACGGAACTGCTGGATCATATGGTAATTCTCTGTTTAACTTTTTGAGGAAACTCCATATTGTTTTCCACAGCAGCTACACCATTTTACATTCCCACCAACACTGCACAAGGGATCCCATTTCTTTACATCCTCACCAGCATTTGTTATTTTCTGGGGTATTTTTTGTTTGTTTTATTTTGTTTTTTGACAGCAGCCATCTGAATGTGTGTGAGATGGTGTGCGCAAGACACAGTTTTGGGTTTTGTTCGTACGTTCATTTCTGGCGAAAAAGTAAATAAAATCTCCCTGGAGCCCTGCAGTCAGGACAGGAGGCAAGTGTGAACAGAAGATGACAAATGTTTCCTTATTCCCTTGCAACCCTTTCCCCAAGCACACACACAAACTCTATAAAGCCCATTAGTTCTTTCCAAAGAAAGAGCCTCATTTGCACAATCATGAAGGATAATTTCCCTACGTCTATATGGACTTCCTTTCCAAATACTTCCTTTTCAAAGTCTTACCCAGAAGTCTTTGTTTAGCTTAGACAAGAACAGGCATAAAGTCAGGGCTGAGGGAAATGGCAGTGAAGGAAGGGGCAGATGAAGTGAGTGATGACAAGTTTGAGCATCTTGGTGTTGTCAGAGGCTGCTGCCTGGCACCATGGCCTCAACTGCCCACAGGGGTCCACAAGATGTAGGAATAAGTAGATGAGGTAGGGTCTGTGGCTTGCTGGACAGTGGAGTTCTATCTCAGGTGGACAGCCTGTGCTCTGCCTTGGCTAATGCTCCTTGAGGATATGTGCTCAGTGTGGCCAGAGATTCCGATTTTCTAAGAGTGAAACTACGAATCTGGACTTCAGGTAAAAATCTCCTGGTTTTGAGTAATGGAAGCTAATGTAGTCACTCTGGCCTCACTGCCTACTCTCTCCCTTGCTGATTCTGCTCCAGGCATACTGGCCTCCTAGCTCTTGCATAAATAAACCTAGGCGGCTCTGAGTCAAGGCCCTTGCATTGGCTGGCCCATTCTCTCCTCAGCCATTCACGTGACTCCTTCCCTCACTTCATTCTTTCCTCAAATATCACCCTCTTGGAACCCACCTTGACCCTACAACATGCCTCTCCAGCACCTCCCCTCTTCACCCTCCAAACTCTGCTCCACTATTTCTTTTTCCATTGTATGGATTATCTTCTAGCATGCCAAACAATTTACTTATTATGTTTATTTTACTGCCTGCCTCCTTCTTTAGAATATAGGCTCCATGAAGATAGGGGTCTCTGCCTGTCTCATCCTCTGATGTATTCCAAGTGCCTGGAATGGGGCTGGCACATAGTACATGCTCAATTAAGTACTGAACGAATGAATGATTGAATTCAACAATTGTAAAGCACTGAGCTGACCAAATTCAACTGTCAATAGTGAGAATGGTGATCTCAGGTCAGGTCCAATTGTCCATTTCTTTGATCAGGAAAATAATGCCCTGGGCAGTTAAATAACTTTTCTGCAGTTGCCCTGCCATGATGGCCTGGCTTGTTCTGAAACTCCTGGCACTGGCCTAGTGGTCCAGGGTTCTTCCCACAGCATCATGCTCAAACTCAAGGTTCCCATCAGGGCTCAGATGAGGATGTATGACTCTTGTCCCTCAGGTCTTTCCTCATGTGGAAATCTAAGATAATAGGCACCATCTTTCCACCTTCTTTCCAGTTTCTTCCAGTAGACAGAAACTAACTACCTAGTGGCTGAAAGAATGAACCCATATGTGAACTTTAAGAACCCCACACCAAGGTGCACCCCCATACCTCCAGCCTAGAGTCTGTGCTGATGACAATACCAACAACATCCGGATGGCACACCAGGGCAGAGGTTTGGGACAGTTTTGTTCACTTTTGTATTCCCTCTCTTACATCAGTGCCTGACACTCTTTCTGAGATGTTTCTTGGAGGAATGCATCAATGAATGAATGAGCTCTTTCTATGGGCCGACCCTAGGCTCAGTGTGTAAAATGCATTAGCTCATTTCACCCTCCCAGTAACCCACATACAGAAGTTGGCCCTATAGTATTTCTATTTTACAGAAGAGGAAACTGGGGTCTGGAGGGAATAAGAAACACATCTTATTAGCAGAGACAGTAATCACTCAAATCTATTGCTGTGTGACATCAAAGCTCCTAATCTTCATCACATGGCCTCCACTCCCAGTGGACTCCAGGAAGTAAGGATGGAAAATTCCCTACCTGCCTGGTAGCCATTCTATCCATTTAAACATGAAACTTAGTATTAAAGAGCAATCTTCCCCCAGGTAGTATCAACCAGTCCAAAGGAAAGGGTTCCTGGATATTGGCTGTGTTCACCAAAAGAAGACCCTCAGGGGAGAATCCATATACAATGGGAGACTGATAAGGTAGTAGAGGATCCATGGACAAGGAAGGAGAAGAAACCAAGGGAAGGTGTGATGCCAGATGACACCTACTCTCAGCCTCATCCTGCACAGAACTCTGGAGTAGAGGCTGCCCCACAGACTTGGTCTTGCCTTAAAACAAAGGATCTGGGCATCCATACTACTGTACCAACCAGTCATTGTGGCTATTTGCCACCCCAGAGAATGCAACTTATCAGGCACTTGCTACTCAGTGCACCCTGGTGAAGTAGGCCTAGCAGCCCAAGATCTTAAAAGGTCACAGGGGTGAACCATGAGAAGCTCACGTGTGATCCAGAGACCCAAAGGCCACAAACTTATAAAGAGGACTCAGGTTGATCTGATGGGAGTACCACCACGTCTGCTAAATGTGTGAGCAAAATATTTTGTATTAAAGCTAAACACAGAGCTATTCACTAGATTCTATCAGAGCTTAGAGCAAGGACACCTAACCTACATTTTAGAGAGTGAGGAGAAGGTTATGGGAAGACTCTCTGGAGGAGTTGACGGTTACATCATGTCCGAAAAACCAAGCAAAGAAGTCAGGAAAGAAGTGGCTAGACAAGGGAACAGCATGAATAAAAGCATGGTGTCACAAATAAACACAGTTTGCTTTAAAAACGACAAATTATTCATTATTGCTGGAGTGTAGATTGTGGGTGAGAAAGCAGATGAAGAGGCTGTAGAAATAGGCAAAGGGCAGTTTGGGGAGGTTCTGGTACTCTGGGCTGATATTTGCATGCATAAATGCAGACTGTCTGCCTTAAACAGGAATCACTGTTGACTCCATTAGCTGAACACTATAATGATTAAAGTGGCTTTGATGATGACGATGATAGTAATAACAGTGATTATGATGTGCTCATGGCAGGGACAATAATAATTATGGTGATAATAGTGACTGTGATGATAATATTGATGGTCAGAGTGGTGGTGATGGTGGTGGTGATGGTGATGGTGATGATGATGATATGGTGATGGTGTCTTGGAGAGGTAGTGATTTGATAATGTGATGATGATGACAGTGGTGGTACGGATAGTGACTGTGATACTGATGGTGATGGTAAGGATGATGATGGTGACAGTGGTGATGGTGGTGGTGGTGATAATGTTGATGATGGTGATGTTGCTGCTGATGGTGGTGGTGGTCATGGTAGTGATGATGAAGATGGTGATGATGTCAGTGATGGTGGTGGTGATGAATGATGATGACGGTGATAATGATGGTGATGGTGGTGGTGATGGTAATGATGATAATAAAGACAATGATGGTGGTGGTGATGAATGATGGTGATGGTGATAATGATGGTGATGGTGGTGGTGATGGTAATGATGATAATAAAGACAATGATGGTGGTGATAATGATGGTGATGGTGGTAGTTATGGTAATGATGATAATAAAGACAATGATGGTGGTGGTGATAATGATGGTGATGGTGATCGTCATGGTGGTGATAATGATTTGACCATGTGATGATGATGATGACAGTGGTGGTGATGATAGTGACTGTGATATGATGATGACAGAGACAATGATGATGATGACGGTGATGAAGAGACAGACGATGATAATTATGACTGCTGACATTTATTGAAAATTGACCATGGGCCTAGAACTGCTTTAAAGCTTAATCTCTCAGCTACACCATGAAATGGAAACTATTGTCACCCCCACTTTTCAGACAAGAAAACTGAGGCAGAGAGAATATAAGCCCAAGATCACAAAGCCAGTCCATGACTGAAAATGGACTTCAGCTGCATTTGTAGGAGTCCAATCCTAGCTGGAACTCATGGCTGTAACTCCAATTGCTTTCAGCAGCAGGAGGAGTGGTCTGAAGGCTCAGAATGCCCACTGGCTTGAAGATTTCTCAAGATATTTCTTTCTTCCTTATTTCCTCCCTTTCTTCCTTTCCCATTTCTCAGTGACACCCCCACCCCACCCCTCCCTACTAAACACTAGTGGTACACTCTCAGGGAGTTCTCCAATCTCATGCGGACGCTGGTTGACACCAGGCGTGTCTGCCGATAGTGGCCTCTTTCTCTTCAGGCTTGTTTGAGAAAATGAGGACAATGACTTCTCCCCTAGAGATGTACTGTAAATATTAGAGAATTCAACTTTTCTGGAGGACTTTGAAATTTCAAAAAATTTCCCAACTCTCTGCAAGATGGTGGAAATCTTCACTTCAAGGTTGGTGATAAACCTGCTCCTTGCCTCAAAGTTTTTGTAACCAGAGCCAAGCCTTTTTGAGGAAACCACAATAGGGTAGGGATTTTCATGCCAGAGTTAGAGCTGTTTTATTGCACAACACTTTATTGCAAGACACCAGGCTGGTTAAAGTTATCAAGATATTTGCATTCTTGCCTTTCTGTCATTTTTTTTGTTATTCTCTCCCCAAACAGTCTTGGGAGTTGGTGGGCACCACAACTGCCAGATAACATCAAACAGTGGAATAGCAAGCCAATCATGGGCGAGCAACCAGCACTTCCAAACACAGGATCATCCTGAGACAGGCCATCCAAGCAGGCTCATAATCTGGCGCCTCTTCAAACCCATGTTCTTTAAATATTTATTCAACATTTATTTAGTGGAGGAGGGAGAAGAAAACATACATATATATAGAAATTAAGCCCCTTACTAATCCATTTCCACTGGTGCAAGCATAGCCAATGTTCTGAAAAATATTCTCCCATTCTTCCATAATCTTTATCCTTTTTTGAGTTTCTTTTGTAAAAAGAACTACTCTGAAGTAGACAACTTCTTGATGGTGAATCAAAGTTTAATATTTAATATTTAGATAATGAAACACATTTTATTCAATGTTGGTAAATACTATGAACTGTCCAATTTTTAAATTTCAGCTGGTGGGACAGTATGAGCACTTACAAAGTATGTATAACAGAAAGAGAACAGCAGTGGCAAAAAGCAGGAGGATCCTTTTTATTTCCACTTTAGGTGGCTGTTTGCTACAGGTGGAGGGGTTCGATTCAATTGCCTTTAGTTGTGTTATGTGGAAGCCCGAGTTAAGTGGCATCTTTCCCACTTACTATAGTGATGTTCTAGTGGTCTTGGTAGATCGGCACTCCAGAGAAGGTGCTTAGATGGCCGCCTGGGCACCCAGTTGAAAGCCATGGCAATATTCCCAGGTGGGGACCACTTCCTTAACTGTATGTCTTTACTCTGTCCTATTATCAGAACTGCCCCAGTATCACAAGATGTGCTCCCAGGGTGGAAGGCAATTTCCCATGAGTGGTGAAGGGCTACATGGGGTCATCCAGCATCCACAGCCTAAGCCTGCTCATGACTGGTATAGAGAGCTAATGGTTGGATGTCTGTGGGTAGGGGGCCAGTCTGGGACTGTCTGTATAAATGAACAAAGCCAACAGGCTTGTGTGGGGCTTAAACTCTGACCTTCATTTTATTGCTTAAGATCTAGTATAGTTAACGAAGCCAGACCAAAGCTTCATATTACAGTATTTCCAGCTTCACACTTCAATGACAATCCATTAAAATTACCAGATGATTACAATGGACTTTTAATTAGGAGGTTCAGAATCTCTCTTGCCAGACAATTAGCTTAGCTGGGCACATGCACTCCTCCCCCACAGCTGACATAGGCTGCCTAGATGTTTGGGGGGATGGGGATTCCAGGGAATCCTGTGTACCTGGACAACATTACAAATGACTGCTATTCTTGGGATGTCCTTCTTGTATTCTCTCCACTTGGTGTGCCCTTATAAAGCAATCAGGGCTCAGGACAAAGATGCTCTCAGACCATTCTACTAAAAATCCTCTGTGTTGTTGGAAGACCAATGTCACTGATAATGAGAAGGTCTGACTCTTGCTGCAGTTTGTAGATGCTGACACAAACTTTATGAGCTGTGGCTTCTAGGCAGAGAGCTAAAATTTAATCATGTTTTCACTTAACCTCCCCCAAGGCTCAGAAAAAGCAAGAGGCAGAGTTACAACTAAGAATCCAGGAGATCATCTAAAGGCATGTGGGTAGAGCACACTGAATCACAAGAGAGATGCATTCCCTAGAGGTTGTAAAGAGACTGAAAAACACTGGTACCTGAGTTTCTGTAGGCTCTTCCGCAACTTACAAAACAGGAATGGGAGAAATTTGGCAGCCACTAACTTCTACTCTCCTCTAACGTAAGTAAGTTGGTGGATGCTGTGATGAACCATGGTTAAAAAGCACAATTGGTGGGGCGCCTGGGTGGCGCAGTCGGTTAAGCGTCCGACTTCAGCCAGGTCACGATCTCGCGGTCCGTGAGTTCGAGCCCCGCGTCGGGCTCTGGGCTGATGGCTCAGAGCCTGGAGCCTGTTTCCGATTCTGTGTCTCCCTCTCTCTCTGCCCCTCCCCCGTTCATGCTCTGTCTCTCTCTGTCGCAAAAATAAATAAATGTTGAAAAAAAAAAATTTAAAAAAAAAAAAAAAAAAAAAAAAAAAAAAAAAAAAAAAGCACAATTGGAGAGCCTGGGTCCATATCCGAGTTGTGTGACCTGAAGTGAGTATTTCAACCTTGTTTTCCTCATTTCCCCATTTGCAAAATAGGAAAAATAATGGTACCTATCTCATATGGTTGTTTTGAAAGTAGATAATTCACACGAAATTTTTAGCATCATGGCTGGAATGTTACAAGCATTCAGTAAATGCTGAATAATGTTATTGTTGCCAGAGGTCATTATTATTTCAATCAACTTGTTAGAAAAGTGGGCCCAACTGAACCGAAGTGGAATCAAGGAAACACAAGAAAAGATTAGCATGCTTCTTCCTCTCTTCAACTACATCTGTGGTGGCCACTTCTACGGAAACAGGCACACAGAAGTGGTTTGCTGCAAAGCCTGGTTTCCTTTTCTTCTCCTGTCTCATAAGAGCTGTTGCCCATCGGAAGAAACCTAACCCAAGCTCCACATTCCAACAAACACATGATTTAGGATTCCCCGGCGGTCAAGGGGGACGGCCAACACCATGGTAAAATCCAACCCACCCCTGGATCCGATGTTAATTACAACTGAAAAGCAGATGGTGCCTCAATCTAGGCCCATCTGTTCCCCGTCTGTGGGAAGTTTCCCTGGCGGAGAAGACAGAGCCATAGCCAACTTCTTTTTGCCCCAAGAAAGACTGGACTTTTGCATTTAAGAAAACATCTTATTATTTATCGTGATAAGATTTTCTCTGATCTATGTAGCCACAGAAATGTTAGGTCAGACATCCAACAAGGGAAGGTCAGTGGGACGACCTCAGGACCGTAGACAACTACTCAAACTCAAAATGCCACCAAAAGTGAGACAGTCTGGAGAAAATACTTGAATATGGCTTGTCCAGGGGTTTATAAGACAAGGCTTCCTCTCACATCCAGAATTCCAGTTATTAAGTGGCTTGGATGAGGAAATTATTTGATTGGATTCTATTACTCATACTTACATTACCCATGTTTTTAAGAACTGACAAAGAAGTGATTTTCCCTCTCCCTTTCTATTTTTTTAAAAAAATTTATTTATTTATTTTGTGAGAGAGAAAGAGAGAGAGAGAAAGAGAGAGTAGGGGAGGGGCAGAGAGAGAGGAAGAGAGAGAGAATCCCAAGCAGGCTCTGAACCACCAGCACAGAGCCCCATGTGGGGCTTAAACTCACAAACCACGAGATCATGACCTGAGTCAAAATAGAGAGTCAGATGCTTAACCAGCCACCCTGGCACCCCTCCTCTCTCCCTTTCTAAACAGACTATATCCATTGAACAGAAGGACTGAACTTGTTGCTGCCACAAGGAATGTCAATGTCAATGTCACCATTCTGGTGTTGACTTTAAGTGTACTGATACGAGCCAGTAAAGAAAGCATTACCTAAGTTCACATTGGACAGGAGATTGTGCCCTTGACTGCAGACCTAATGGCAGGTGCTGTTGAGTAGTATTAATTTAGTGTTTAGGAAAAGCATGTGGTACATCGAGCAGATGCTATGGATTCCCCGTCTCACTTCTGACAATGAGCAACTTCAGGCACATTGGCAGCTTCCTACCCAGAGCAGCTCCCCACCTCACTTGTGGCTCCCTGCAAAGTCACCAGTTCTGGAGAACTTTCCTCAGCCTGTGAGCACATCAGCCTGAAAAGTGCCCAGGCTTTAACAACCCAGGGACCATCATCAAAAGAGAAACAGAAGGAGTCTGAGAATCAGCAACCAGCCTGCTCACCCCTGACTGGGACAATTCTGAGTCAGGGTCTGTACCATCCTCTGAGAGCCCTCACTGGGATTGAACCCCAGCTGTTCATAGTGGTAACTAGCTCTTGAATGCCCTTTTGTTGGTTCCCCTCCTCTCCCTGTCTTGCTTCCTCCAGTCCCTCACTTCTGTATCCTAAGCAGCACCTCAAATAAACTGCCTGTACCTGGTGGTATGCTGGAGCAGGGTTGTATCAGCTCACAGGGCCAATAATTAAAATTTCAGGAAATCTGAAGGCTGCCAATGTACTGGTAACTTAAAATTGGTCATGGCATAGGTATTTACACGATGGATATTGGCAAATGTTATAACTCAGGGCATTCCCCCACACCCTCAAGGAGCCACTTGTTAAATATGGAGCAGCACCCCACTGTCTCCACCCTAGATTTGTCTCAGGGTTTATTCTGGGGAGCACCCAGACTAAGAGTGTGAGTAGAAGGTGCCTCAATGAAGCCAACACATAAGCATGGTAGCAAAAGAATCAAATTTGCCATCAGGATTACAAGCATTCCTTCACTATCCAAAGGATTTATGATTCTTAGTGCACTAAATGAGTGGAAAAGAATTTATTTCTAAATTTACAGTTAGGAGAGTAGGTACAAAAAACGAATGAAAAAAATACTAGGAGCTATTGTTGCTTGAAACTCATTCCATGAGAAAATACAGGAGAAAATCTTTGTGAGGTTGGTTACACAAAGGTTTATCAGGTAAAATATAAAAAGAAAAACAAGACAGAAAATATATTCATAAAATGGAGCACATAAAAAACAAAACTCTGCTCATCAAAAGACACTTAAGATGACAAGGCAGGCCACAAACAGGGAGAAATAATTGCAAAATATACATCTGATAAAATGCTTGTATTCCACATATATAAAGAACACTCACAACTCTAAAACAAGAAATAAACAATTAAAATGGGCAAAATATTTGAGCAGACACTTCATCAAAGAAGATAAATAAAGGGGGAAGACATTCCTGACAAGATTATTAGTCATTCAGGAAATGGAAATAAAAACCACACTGAGATACTTCTGCACAATTACTAGAATGGTTGAAGCAAAAAAGACTGACAACATCCGGTGTTAGTGAAAATATGGAGCAACTGGAGCTCCCATACTTTGCTGGCAGGAATGTAAAAAGGTATAGCTACGTTGGAAGAAGTTTGGCAACAAACCAGGGACCATCATCTTATAAAATCCAACAAATACTTACATAAACTCCCAGGCATTTACCCCAAAGAAATGAAAACATCTTTAGGCACTAACACTTTCATATAAATACTCATAGTAGCTTTATTCATAATAACCCCAAACCAGAAACAGCCCAGACGTCTACCAACTGGTAAATGGACAGGCAAATGGTACACCTGTACAATGGAGTTCTACTAGGCAATTAAAAAAGAATAAACTCCTCATACATGTAACAGATACACACAACTACACATATGGATCTCAAATGCATTATGTTAAGTGATGATGGTTAATAACATCCGTAATAAGACATATCAACATCATATCCTCCTTGTATGACATTATAAAATTTTTTTTCACATTTACTTATTTTTGAGAGACAGAGACAGAGCGTGAGTGGGGAAGGGGCAGAGAGAGAAAGAGACACAGAATCTGAAGCAGGCTCCAGGCTCCAAGCTGTTAGCACAGAGCCTGATGTGGGGCTGAAGCTCATGAGTAGTGAGATCATGACCTGAGCGGAAGTCAGACACTTAACTGACTGAGCCACCCAGGTGTCCCTTGGTATGACATCATAAAGAGAATACAACATCAATGTGGTCTTCTGCTGAATATATATACCTCAGTCAAATCATGAGAAAACAGAACACAACCCTAAATTGGCCTGGACTCTTCGAAACTGTGAAGGTCATGGGAAATAAAGATCAAGGATCTGTCATGGATTAGAGCTACTAAATACAACTCATAACATCTAGCTAGCTAATACAACTAATAACATCTATATACCATGTGGGATCCTAGGTTAGAATGGAAAAACAGATCAGTGGGAAAACTGATGAGACAGATTAGTTAATAGCACTGTGCCAGGGGTGTCTGGGTGGCTCAGTTGGTTAAGTGTCTAACTCTTGGTTTCAGCTCAGGTCATGATCTCATGGTTCATGAGTTTGAGCCCCACATCAGGCTCTGCACTGACAACGCGGAGCCTTCTTAGGATTCTCCCTCTCGCCCTTTCTCTCTGCCTGTCCCCTGCTCACACTCTCTCTCTAAAAATAAATAAATAAATAAACTTAAAAAAATAGTACTGTGCCAAAGTTAATTTCTTGGTTTTGATCTCACTACGGTCATGTAAGATGTTAACATTAGGGGAAACTAGTTGAAGGGCATATGGGAAATCTCTGAACTCCTTTTGCAGTTTTTTTCCTATGGGCCTAAAATTATTTCAAAATAAAAAGATTTTTGACACGGTGATTTTTTTTGCATGCAAATTATACCTCAACAAAGGTGATTTAAAAATAAGCAGGTCCAAATTTCTCAAACTGTGGCCTAGAGAGTCTGATATTTCTTTGAGGGGCCTGAGATAGGGAAGTGGTTAGCATGGGGAGCTCCATCCCCATTTCTCTTCCCCATCCCCTACCTTAGGTCATGCTTCAACTCAGACAACTCCATTTTTTTTTCTGTTACATACACATACATATATACACACACACACACAAACATACATACACACATATTTATTCTGCTTATGACCTTTATTCAAAAAGGGGGATATTAGATCTGAGCTGAAATCAAGAGTCAGATGTTTAATTGACTGAGCCACCCAGGTGCCCTGGATTATATTTTCAAACATTCAATATAGGTGTGTCTTTTTTCTTTTTTTAGAAGAAACCCATATTTAAGGAAAATAGAAGTGGCAGGTGGTTTTAGAGATATTGAATTTGAGGTGGTAATGGACCCAGTGGTGAGCTAGTAAATGTTTACTATCTGACATTCTGGGGAAAAGGCCATAACAGGTAGCACTTGTCAATTTCCATGGGGTAACTATTACCACCGTGGCCAATCTTAGGCTACTCAGAGAAGCCTGGAAGAGATCTTGGCTCTCATGAGCTAGGGCAAGCTGTCTCCATGCACTCCTGGATATGGCTGGGGAAGAGGGCAGGACTCATTATATTGATAAATGGGACAGAGGATCTCACAAGCATTTGGAGATGGAAGAGGCCTCTTTGCCTGTCTCATAAAATCCATAGATGAATTAAGATGTCACCATCACAGAAGAGCAAAAGAGACTGGGAAGAGAAGAGCCACAGTTTGCCCTCAGATCGTGTGAGCTCCAGACTTCCAGGTAACCCAGGAACCTGAGCCCCACATGGAAGAATAATGTGCCAAAGAGTGCTGCTTGCACATGCTGGTCATTTCACTGGCAGCATGTGGCAGACGCCCAAGGGGCAGCCAGACCATGGAGACAGCCTTACTCCTTGGGTCACCAGGAATGAAGGGAAGATTTTTTTCAATGGATTTTAAGAAGCGTAGGGAATATTCAGCTCCCATAAGCCATCTGTAGATCTAATGACTGTCTTGTGTTTTCTAATTTTTGACTTCTTTCTTTATAACTTTGGGTTTTGAGGAAAGGATGTAGCACAGCCCCGTCCTTGCAGTAAGAAAGAAGATGCTACACAGAGGAAGAATTACATGAATCTAGTCACTTGGGAGTCTTGGGGAAAGGTGTCCCAACTTGGTGTCACAAACACCTATTGTAGAAGGCGGTTACATATGCTTTCTTGAGCTGCCAAGCTGAATTTGTCTTGTCTTTTTTCTTTTTTTTCTTTTCTTTTCTTTTCTTTTCTTTTCTTTTCTTTTCTTTTCTTTTCTTTCTTTTTCTTTTCTTTAAACACACTGGCTACTACAGCAACATTTTTATACTCTGGCTAAAACAATGCCTCCTTCACAATGTGACATAATTATTTAGAGTTTGCCGGAAGAAAACCCACACTTATTAAGTGGCTTAACTCAATGGTGAAATTATTCGGCTGACTCTGAATTCTATACCAATTTGGGTGACAGAGGCGGGGGAGAGGACAATTTAATAAGACAAACCCATTATTAACACCATGACCAATTTTCCCACTAGAATGCTTTGCCAGTAAAGAAGTTTTATTGTGGATTTTCTCGATGCCTAAGGCACACAGTAAGGGTATGGGTAACAGGTAACTTTTGATGCCCACAGTGTATCTTGTTGTGTGTCTCTGGGACTGTCAACATTTACTCAGCTTGGTTGCTGAAATTCTTATGTCATATAGAGGAGAGGGGTCCTTTACAATGCAGAGCAGTTTACAATCCCACCAGTCATTTACAGGGCAACTTTGGGGGCCTTCTATCCCCCATGACAGAATAAAGGAACTGGCTTGATGATATCCTTTCATGTACTAGTAATCTTCATTTTATAAATGAGAAACTGAGGCCTACTGAAGACAGGATGTTCCCAGGGGGGTGGAGCAAATTTCCGGTGCCACTGCAGGAGAAGTGGGTCTCCTGAAATCTTTCCAGACTGCTGGCTTTTAGAATACTTCGTGGAGCAACCTGGCAAGTATCTACTATCCTAGGTTATCCATGTGTCTATTGATCTTTCCCATTATTGGAACAAACAGAAGAAGAACCATGGCCACTCTTGAACCATGAACCCAATAGATTGGAACTGGATGACAGAATTTTTCATCTATGAAGGATCGTTGGTCTCAGTTTCCT
Source organism: Puma concolor (assembly GCF_028749965.1). Lineage (NCBI taxonomy): Eukaryota > Metazoa > Chordata > Mammalia > Carnivora > Felidae > Puma > Puma concolor. The sequence goes on from NC_141669.1 coordinate 96,693,352, forward strand.
TCATTTAGGAAGTGTCAAATCATCATCATGGGTCTCTGAAGTAATTCCCTTTTGTTCCCACCAAGCTTCACAGGGATCGTGCGACATTCACTGTTAGTTGATGTCCCTTTGATAGGTGGCTTATTTGTAAGCAACAGGTACCTGAGTTCTTCTCCTTGGGAACAGAACAATAAGCATAGGTTTTACAGTCTTTTTCAGGGATGCTAAATTCTATTTGGGGGATGTTACTGATGTTGTTGGTGGCTGAGGCTGTGGCCAACTCCAGGATGGCTACCCCAAACTGCAAAGAATTAGAAAATCACACTTCTTTATTGAAGAGGAACAAAGGTATCTGCTTAATCCAGGCATATCTGAGAGCAGCTTTCAGCAAAACTGGACAGTGCACCTCTACATCCTCCCTGCTAACCCTCAGAACCCTCTGTTGCTATCCCAGCCTCCTTCCAAATCGGGAGGATGGCTTTGTCATCATCATCTGTGTGCAGGCCATTCTTACCTCCTTTTGGTTTCTCCACTGGCGTTTCTACTCCTTTTTCATTTGCCCAGTCCACTGCAAATGAGGGCATTCAGAAAGTCGAGATACGCATTCAGAATTTGCTAATGTCTATTTGAGTTCCACCTTGCTGCCTCTGGAGCTCTTTGTGTGTTACTCTGGCTAAAGGAAAGGGCAGAATGCAACTACTATTTGAGGCCCTCCTGCTTCATGTAAGGTATCCCATTAGAGACTCTGCATGGTTTCCTGTTTAGGTTTAAAGATCACTCCCTCAAACAGACATTATTGGCAAGCACCATTTTACAGATAAGGAAACTGAGGCTCAATGAGATTATGTTCCTTGCCCAATGACCTACAGCCAGGACGTGACTTCTAAGTGATTTCTGCTCTCATGACATTTTCTCTCCTCCACCCTTCCTCTCCTCCCTAAATTTTGCTAGAAGTGTATCTAGAGTAGAGTTGTCCAAGAGAAATATAATGTGAGCTACATAAACAGTTTATTTACTTGTATTTTTTCCAGGATTTTCTAATGTCTATAAACAAACATTTTGAGAGACAGAGAGTGTGAGCAGAGAGGGGCAGAGAAAGGGAGCGAGAATCCCAATTAGGCTCCATGCTGCCAGCACAGAGCCGGATGTGGGGCTTGAACTCCCAAACCATGAGATCATGACCTGAGCCAAATCAAGAGTCAGATGCTTAACCGACTGAGCCACCCAGGTGCCCCAATTTCTTCCAGGTTTTTTGAGATTATCCTTGCAATCTAAAATTTTCTGCTTTTGAAGTAAAATGTTCAATTCAAAAAAAGTAAGAAGAAACAGGTGAAAAGAATGTTAGTATGTTGTATTTAACTGAATTTACCCTCATACAATTTCAGTATGTCATTTGAATACTGAACATATGTAATTTGAATATCAACATAAAAATACTAATGTGATATGTTACATTCTTCTTTTTTATCCTAAGTGCCTGCGAGCTGATGTGTGTTCTATACTTAACAGCACATCTCAGTTTGGACTCTCACTCCATGTACTCTAGATCTAGACCCATATGGCTGGTGACTGCCATGCTGGACGGTGCACAGAGAATGCCCTATTTCCCATCTCTGGCTTATTTCTTCTTAAATTACACTACTGTTGGCCCCATTCCTCCTACTTTGCACTTGACATCTCAGATTCAATTCACTCTGTGTTTTCTGAATCACTTCCTTCCTTTCCTGCGCTCTGCCTACTGGCTACTGGCTGCCTTCTGCTATTCTCATGTTGTCCACCCACCTGCACAGTCTTCTACAAAGTCACCCAAACATGCACAGGCTTGTGTGGCTCCCTGAGTGCTCCCTCTTCTTTGTACCCAAGTATTTTATTATATTTCCAAGGTGTGCATCTCTAGAAGCCTTCTAAGGAAGCCTGTCCATTCCATGCATCCACTCATGCCTCAGTCTTAGAGGCTTCACAGCATCATTTACAGGACCTAAAGTTGCCATTTCACAGTCAGCATCACTGCTCATAAACAGCTTTATCAGCGTTAGTTTCACACACCCTATCAGTCATTCTGTTATTAAATATTTACTTAGTACCCACAATGTCAAAGACACATTCTGAGGGGCTGACAGAGAAGTAAGGATTATTCCCATCTGGACTCCAGCCTCTTGAAGTTTACACAGCTGTGTTATAGAGTGGCTGTTCTACCCTTTGATGCGCAAGATTTCACATTTTCTGAGCTGAATGTCTCCCTGTCACCATGAAAGTCACCTAACTTTCTTGTGATGCCACGAGTTACCTTACAGGAACTGTAATTTATGTACCATCTTCCCATAGCTTTTAAGGTGCTCTGTCTGTACCACCCAGCACACACACAGGTGCGTGCATGTGCACACAGGTGCACAATCAGGTATACGGGCTGCCTGTTTGCTTTAAATTGTGATTTGGCAGAATAACTCTATAGATATTAGAAGAAGGAAGGAAGGGAGAAGGGAGGGAAGGGAAGGAAAAAGGAAGAAGGTTAGGTAGGTAGGTAAGGCAAGCCAGTATGGGACCTTTGCAAGCTTTGATATTGTACCCCTTGGCATTTGTCTACCGTACCTCACATGACAGATTCCTGCTTACTGGGATCTATGAACCTTGGCAGGAAGCAAGATGACAAGATGACACAGGTGTAGGCTGTCATCTAATCCTGTCCATTCTTTTTTTTTATTTTTAGAGAGAGAGAGAGTGCAAGCAGGGAAGGGGGACAGAGAGAAAATCAAGCAGACCCCATACTCAGCACAGAGACCAACACGGAGCTCTATCTCACAACTCTAGACAATGACCCGCGCTGAAATCAAGAGTTGGACACTCAACCAACTGAGCCATCCAGGTGCCCTAATTCTGTCTATTCTTGCTTGCAGAAGCTGACACAGGGGAGCTGGGGAGAGGGTCTCCACATTGGTGAGAACTATAGGCCAGGGAAAGTGAAGGCAGCTGAGAAAATCAAAACTGGGAGTTTCAAGAGGGGGCAGAAAGAAGAAAACCTGATCTTTTGATGTGTTTAACCTCAAAGTAAAAAGTAAATGGCATCAGCTAAAATCAGATGTTTCATAATAAAATTATATTCACCCCTCGCTGCAGCCCACAGATCCAGCTGGGAAGCAGTGAAGGAATGGTTCCTGTCAAGGAAGGAAATGTCATCACTGGAGGGAAGTAGAAACACAGCCTTGATTTTCCTAAACTTCTAAGGAGACCGCCACGGTGAGGAGCAGCTAACCTCCAAAGACCTGGATGATTTGGTGTTGGAGTAAAGTCCAAGTCAGTGGAATGCCACTGTTGGTCTCTCCCCCGGCTGGGAGGCAGGTGTGTAGGTGGCAACACAACAGGGATGAGTTTTACTTTCCAGGCATCAAGAGGAGCTGGTCTGTGGATATTTGGGGACGTGGAAGAAAAGCTGCTCATGTCTGTCTTCTCCTCTACTGAAGGGAGAGGTTTAGAAGCACCAGATTACCCTTCTATTCCTGGCTGAAGCCTGAGAACACACTGCCCAACTGGTTTCTTCATGGAAAGAGGAATAGTCCCAGAATGCAGTAACAATGAGACATTTGAAGAAAGAAAAAAAAGTTTCCATTAAGGTAGATCTTGAAGGAAACAGACATTAGGTGAGAGGGAACTAAATTGAAAATCACTTCCAGGCAAATACAATAAATGAGTATAAGCAAGCAAAGAAGTGAGCAACTTCTTGCACAGTCAGCAGAATCAACCTTTGGGTTTTTGTTTTCATTTCATTTCATTTCATTTCATTTCATTTCATTTCATTTCATTTTTATATTTTGACTTTGGGAGATTTTGATATAACCTGAGCCCCGAGAATAGATCAAGCAGCTGAGGTCAGGTTGTCTGGTCCTCTAGGGAGTGAAGGGAAGGAGGAAAGAAGGAAATGAAGCCATCTCTAGGAATCGATTCTAAGGCTCATTAGGAGGTAAGCAGAGAGTGTGTCCCACAGGGTGGATGATGAGCAGAACAGCCTTGCACTGGAGTGCTTTGGTCCCCAGGAGTCAAAGGAGCAGGGCATTCCCTGGCTAACCATCACCTGTTCCTCCAATACAGGACAGTATGTGGTCTTTCAAGGGGGCTGGGAGGACACAGCACATGAGGAATAAACAAGACTCATGGCATGTCATAGAAACTCCACCAAGGAATTTATTGTTCTATGCCCATCATAAAGGCAATGGAGGGTCATATAGATGTGGGGTGGGGAAGCAGGAATGATAATTAGTTTTAAAATAATGCCACTTCTGTTTTAATTTTTGGAGATTTCATTATACACACAGACAATGGTTTCAACACCCTCTAGGTTTCTTCAAATCTTCTTATCCAAAGGTCTTGTTTTCCATCCCACCTCAGACACTCACCTCTAATAATCATACCACAGTAGATCCTGTCATTATTAATATCCACAGTCCCTGCCTCAATATCAAATTCATGCCTTCCACTCTGATCACTGCCTCCTGCCTTTCCAGTGTATTCCGTCTGACATCCCACATCCATCAATTCTTTTCTTCCAAGTACAGTCTCCATCTTGAAACCATGGCAACCAAGAAGAAGCTATGCCAAGCAGAAAGATGGAAGGGTCCTGGCACATTAATGACACTGCCAAGACACTGCACAAGCCCTTGAAATGACTCTTCTAAACTTTTTTCCCTTGAGAAAAATAGTCACCTGTGAGTCTAAGACACTCTTAGTTGGGTTTTCTATTTCCTGCAGCTGAACACAACGAATGATGCAGAGCCCATTTGGTCTGTGCCTTATGTAATCCTTGCCCCTCCCCACCCTTCTCATTTGCTCTCAGACCTACCTCATTGCCAACTTGGGTCGAATTTACTTACCATTCCTATCTTTATTCTAATTTGCTCTTAATTACTGCCTCTTTTTAACTTGTTCAATACAGTTCCTAAATTGGTCACAACTTTGAAGGCACTTCCTCTCTCAAATACACTTAGCAATCACCTCTCTATGCAGGTACAATAGAAGGCCAAGGACTAAATCTCTTTGTGTAAAGACAAAAGGAAAATAATATTAGCCAAGAACCTAATTTTATTCCGACATCATACTGCTAGTCTTTGACTTAAGTTCAAAATAAAAGGTAGAAATGCATTTTCCATTTTCCTTATGTATTACACACACACACACACACACACACACACACACACACACACACACACACCAAATCCCATTTTTCTCTAGTAGTGACTGTATTGCTACACAAGAGGGTAGAATTCCTTTCAGTTGCCAGTTGTTCATTTGTTTCACTGCATGAACTTAGGAAAGTCTTTGGAAACTGCTGCTAGTGAGTCCCTCTTACCAGATCTTTCTTTTCCCCTCCTCTTTACGAGAAATGTCAAGTCTTATAAGACACAACAGAACTTAGTTCAGTGATGCTATATGTGTTTGGGGAGGATTCTCAAGTGGCACATTAGTAGAACAAAGGTTTTCTCATCTAATTTTTTTTTATTCTGTTACTTTTTAAAGAGCCAAAAGGACACACACACACACACACACACGAAGTAGACAAGTTAAAAGTGAGGAATAAAAGGAAATTGCTATAATTCTTAAGTTCCGTCTAGAATAGCATGACAGGGGCGCCTGGGTGGCTCAGTCGGTTAAGCGTCCGACTTCAACTCAGGTCACAATCTCGCGGTCCGTGAGTTCAAGCCCCGTGTCAGGCTCTGGGCTGATGGCCCAGAGCCTGGAGCCTGCTTCCGATTCTGTGTCTCCCTCTCTCTCTGCTCCTCCCCCGTTCATGCTCTGTCTCTCTCTGTCTCAAAAATAAATAAACTTTTAAAAAATTTAGAATAGCATGACAAAAGTAACTTTCAGAAATTTGTCAAGGCTAAATATAGTAAATGCTGTCCTGGCAACTCAAAGCTTTTATTCATATTTCTCTCAAACACACCTTCCCTGATAAGAAGGCCTGACACTAGTGATACATTTCTAATGAATGACCCAAATTTTCCAAGGTCATTATTTATAGTGTTAGGGTATGTGAAAATAAAGAACTTACATTGGAGGCCAAGTTTTCTAATTGGTGGCAAATGTACTCCTTGTAAGCACAGGGAATGTTCTAGATATGCAACACCAGGTAAGGATGAGTGCAAACAAATCAGACTAGTTGCTGTCCCAGTCAGAGCTGAGAAGGGCTGAATGTCAGCCTGACTTGTAGGCCAGGATCACATTCTTTCATGCACAGGGCCTGAATTCATCTGCATGGTAACTGAAAAAAACATGTCAATTCAGAGGAGAAAAGAATGGGGTCAGAAGAAGAATTTTACCATGACTAAAATTGGCTGGGCATTTTTGATAATCTGGGGGCAAAAATCCTTGACTGCACCACAGCTCCCAATACTTGGTTATCTTGCTAAACTTTGCAGTGCTAACTACAAAGATGTTCTGCTTTCTGGGCTGTGTCCAGAGGAGACTTGTCTAATTAGAAAGAGGACAGAGCTACAACCAGGGCTGACGGTTATTAGAAGTCATGAATCTTCTCTTGCCCTGGCTCTGGGACACCATCAAAGGAACTGCAATTTCAGCATCTGTATGTGAGCTCAGCTCAGGGCAAGGGGAGGGTGAGGGAGGGAGTTGTTTTTGGCCTGGACGCTCACCCAGCTGCTGGCTGAGCTGAGCATGCACATCTCGAGTGGAAAAAGGAGAGAGGGGGGATATGGTGGCAGCCATGTCCATGCAGTCACCCGTGAGATCCCCATTCATCTCATTTCATTCATTTTTTTTAACAGCCTTGCTGCGTTATAATTTACATACCATAAAATTCAGCCATTGTAACTGTACAGTTTGATGATTTTTAGCATATTTATGCAACCATGCAACCATCACCACTGTCCAGTTTTAGGACACTTCCACCCCTCCCAGAGAAGTCCCCCCATGTCCATCTGCAGCCATTCCTCACTTCCACCCCCATCTGCAGGCAACCAGTGATCTTCCTTCTACCTCCCTAGTTTCCCTTTTTTAGAAGCTTCCCACAACTGGAATCATACAGCATCTAACCCTTTGTACCAGCTCAATGCCTGTGGGACATCCATGACACATCCTGGGGATGGCATGAGGGGTGAAACTGACATGGTCCCTGCCATGTGGAGACCAGAGACTAGCAGGGAGAGAAATGTTAACTGAACAATCCTGCAAATAGATGTATAATTGCACATCATGATAACAGCTGTCACAGGAAAGGTACAGAGTACTACTAGTTCACGCCAACAGAGGAGGTCATCTGATCCAGGTCAGAAGAGGCTACAGAGATGAGGTAACCACTCCACTGAGATCTTAGGAAGGCATGGTGGTTAACCTTCCAAAAGAGAGAACAGACATCTGAAGAAATCGAAGAAGTTCAGGGTTGCTGGGACCACACCATGGGGTGCAGTGGGTGGCTGGTTAGGGAAGGACCCGGGGGGATGCTGGCCTCAGCTAGATCCCATGGAGGACTCTTCTATGGTATGAATGGCACTAGGGAGTTGTCCATCCTGGTGGCAAGGTGACTGCAGAGGTCTAGGCAAGAGCCTATGGGTTAACAGGCAGAAGAGATGCACGCAGACAGAGCTAAGTGCCACTGCTTCTCACACTAATGCTGAACGCAGATTCTGATTCAGTAGATGTGGGACATGGCCAGAGATTCTGAATTCTGTCCAGTGCCCAGCTAATACCCATACTGGTGGTCCACGAGGAAGCTTTGAGCAAAGACCCATGACGTAGGCCAGGTGGTGATTTCATCAAAGGAGACGGTACCAGCTTTCCAGGCTTGGCACAGTAGAAGGGGCAGCTCCACTTCTCAGAGAACAGAGAGGCTGCAAAGGGGCCAGTTTGGGAGGCAAGGCTGGGATTTACTCCCATGGGCAGATGGCTTGATGTACTGTGTGACTATGTGGAGAATCAGGATTTCCAAATTGGAAAAGACCATAAAAATCACTAGTCTGCCATCTGAGAAAATGAAGGCAAACTATGCTCTCTGGGTCTCAGTCTCCATGAAGCTGCCTTGTGGGGGGTAGGAGTGGGAGTGGGGTGGGGGGCAAGGAGTGATAGGATGTGGGGAGCAGGGCTTTGGTCCTTCCAGCCAACTTCTGTGATGCAATTCTATTTTACACAGTGATGAGTTTGGTTTATAACCTATTGTTAAAATAAAATTAAAAATAAAATAAAATAAAATAAAATAAAATAAAATAAAATAAAATAAAATAAAATAAGACAGGAGCAGCAGGGAAAGGGTTTGGTATCATGTGGTATCAAGAGAATGTGGCCTGGATCAGCCACAGAAAACTCTTTTCTCAGCTCTGATAGTCTTGGTTCCAGGTTCCCGCACAAGATCAGGGGTATAGGGAGGGTGTGGTTAAGGGTTCCTCACCAGCCACAAAATGCTCCTCCCAGCCACATCTTGGGGAAGAGAGAGGATAAGAAAGCCAGCTACCTTTTTTATGGGTTTTAAAGAATGGGGTTTACTTATGAGGAAATGAAAGCATCCTACTCATCAATCAATTTATGTCAGTAGAAGAGAAGATAGTACTGATAGTACTTAACCAGTCCTTTGTCTCCTCCAGGAACCCAAAAAGGTGATGGCTCCGAACAGGTACTGCATTTTGCTCCAGCACTGCAGAAATACTCCAGACATCCTCCAGTGGGGAGCAGGTGGCCTCGTGAAAACACGGAGGGATGTGGAGGTGACAAAGCATCTCCAGCCTTGTCTCAGGGGACCCGCTAATAACATCACCACCTTCCCAGGGCCAGGAAGTGTGGCTGACCTAGATGTTTGATTCCTTTTGACTCCACATGGGAGCAAGACTCAGAAAAGAGAAGCTCTTTTATCTGGCCTTAATTAAACACAATCTGCATAGAGGGGACAGCTCTGTACAAGCATGGAAGTGAAGCCAGCTGACTCCAGAGGGACCGTCTCTGACAGCAGGAGCTGAGAATTCACACATGCCTGTCATCCACGGGGAAACTGGGAATTCCATTCTTCCAGACCTGGTCCACCCTTGCTGTCTGAACTGCTCACTAACTCATATGCGCTCTTACAAGCACTAGAATTTCAGGTGTCCCTTTTAAGGCTTATACTGTTTTTGTTTTTTTTTTTTCTTTCAAGCCCCCTCTTGATGCTACTGTCAAGCCTGGATGGCTGGAATCTCAGAACGAAGACAGAGAATGGGAAAACGTCCATCTTCCATGCTGTTCTATCCTTATGTCTCCACAGGAAGACAGCATCATGTTCCCTGCATGTTCCCAGCATCCACAGCATCATGTTCCCTGGCTGGGTTTCTATAAGGGCAAGTGCGAACTGAGCACCTCTCAGGGACCCTTGAGGAAGTGGTTCTGTGATGTTACTACTGTCCTTTGGAACTGCTTTCAGAGCCTGCAGCTTGTCCTTTCTGATGACTTCAATGCGGCAAAAGAGGTCCTTAGAGAGTGGTTTAATTTTGGCCAAAAACCCTCTGGAGGTAAAATACGTGATAAGTGGATGACCAGGTAATCACACTTGTGGTTCAAATGAAGTATGAATGTAACGTCTGGACTTTGACTTTCTATGGGGACTCATAAACTCCCAAACTCTTCACCCAACAAAAAAGAGTTCCAAAAATACTCAGGACAAGAACAACGTCAGCAGAATAAATGTGTGGCCTCCCAGGTTACCATTCTGAAGAGGGTACAATTCACGTCAATGAGAACATTCTGGAATGTATGTGAAGATAAGCCTCCTTACTCACAGCCATCAATTGTGTCTGAGACAGTACTGGATTCTGATGCTCAAGATTCTTCTTGCAAAGAATAGCACAACAGACTGCCACTAGAAACCTAGTTTATTTATCAATTCAAGCAACATTTACCAGTTGCCAGATGCCCACCAAGCATGGTGACTGGTTCTTCCTAGAACACAAAATGCATAGTCTCATGGTCTGTGAGGACTTCCCACTGTGAGGGGGGACAGGGAGGTTGGATTCTTTCGCTCCTGCAGGGAGGCTGATCGCACAGCCTCCCTTGTATTCACCTTTGCATCCCCAGCACCAGCCACTGGCTTGGTGAACACATGGAGATTTGGAGAGAGTAAATAGGGTCCTTGGAGAGGCCACGGAAGCTCTGCTCCTTTTCCCCATACCTTGCCTCGTGCACCTCTTCTATCTGTTCCTAAGTTCTACCCTTTTAGAATAGACCAGTGATCTAGTAAATAAGATGTTTCTCTGAGTTCTGTGAGTTGCTGTAGCACATTAATTCAGCACAAGGAGGGGGGTCTTTGGAACCTCCAACGTGTAACTGGTTAATCGGAAGCATAGAAGACACCCTGGGCTTGCACATGGTGTCTGCAGTCGGGGAGGGGCAGTCTTGCAGGACTGAGCCCTTAATCTGTGGATTCGGATGCTGTCTTTGGGTAGACAGTGTCAGAATTGAGTCAAATTGAGTTGAATTCATGGATACCCTGCTGTTGTCTGAGAATTTCTGGATGGTGTGTGGGAGCCCCCATCCCCTGGCTTCTCCCCACTTGTTGGAATTAAGTCTAGGAACCTAATGTAGCCCCAAACTCAGATTTAACCCAATCTCTAACATTCACCTTGCAGTCACAAGGAACATCAACAACAGAAAAAGTCAAATGTTTGCAGCTTCGAAAAGAAAACAGGGGTGTTTTCACCTGGAAGTACCGGTCCTGGGTTCCAACAAGTTTACCATTCCTGATGCCGGAATCCTACCGACATTTACATTCTTGGTAAGAGGAAGCCTGAAAAAGCAGGAGGCATCGTTTGCAAAAAGATGCCCAGCAGCTCATCCTGATCCCAAACACAGTGATGACTCATTCACATATTTGCAGTACCTAATAAATACATACGTGTACAATATCCCAACTTCACAAACTCTAGGATTTCAGCACAGACTGGAGTGCAGTTCTAACATGGACCTCAACATTCAGCACCCAGCTCCAGTGGTCTCCTGGGGCACTGCCTCGGAACCCTGCCTTCACCTTCCCTGCTGATGCCACCTTCCAGCCTGGCTGCAGGTCCACACAGTAGGGTTGATGCTTTGTGTATATGATCCCTTGGATTCTTATCTGGAATTTCCACTGGCTGGGATCCCTGCCAGACTGTAAACTCTTGGTGGGCAGGACCAGAAGCTTTCCCCTCCTTCTGTCTCTGCTCCCCACCCACCAAACCCCCTGCCTTCATGCAGGCCTGGTAGCCTGCCTGTACTAGGAGCATCATGATGCACGTTGACTATTTCATTGCAGTCATGCAATGGGGACCCATGTAGGACTGACTGCACACAGCTCCTGTCCCGCAAGCCTCCCTAGAAAAGCTAAGAAATGAGGCCATGCATCCTAAAACTAATCCTTTGCCTTTGATTCCATCTGGGGGAATGGGGGAGGTCCCACATCTCTGGATCATATCTTTGAATCCTTTTCCTGCAGGGCGTGTCCTAACCTAGGGATAAGCACTTCGTGGTGCTTGTGCATGAAAGTTTTATCTTGACTGCGGGAAGGAAGTGAGAAAGATAAAGGAAGGAGAGAGCTGGGTGCAGCAGGACTCCCATTTCCCAGAGAACAAAATGTGTATGGGGGTGGAGGAGGATTAGGGCAGCACCAACATCTTCTGGAGACGTGTCCCTGGTGCACTGCCATCATCGCCATTATTACTATGATTATCTTGCACACAAGCCGTTCTTTTCCGTCCAAAAGATTTCCATCATAGATTTAGCCAAAAAGGTGCATTGTGTTGAAAGGTTTAAGCAGAATATGTTATGTTCACTATAAAGAAAGAATAGAGTAAAAAGCTGCCGTAAAAGCAGGATGTGAGCTGTAGATGTGGGCGTTTCTTCAAGCAGCTGGAGTTCAGGCCTTCAGTGTCTCAGGTTCTCACCAAGGATGGTTTTGTGGGGTTTTCCCATAAGAAGCAGGGGCTGGGCACAGGGAGGATACCAGTACTAAATCATCTGGAATTTTAAAATTACTTCAACGTTTATACATTTCAAATACATTTGCAGTGGCAGTGTTATTCAGATAGATTTTCCTTTTGTGAAAGCTTGTCATTAATCTCTGGTGATTGTAACAAATGAGCTAGGACCATGCTGTAAAAGGAAGGGAGATGGAAGATGTTTCTTTCCCCCTCAGCTTCCTTTTCCATTTGTGAAAATAATTTTGGAAATAAGGCCATTCCTGCAGCACTGATGTAGAAGCAGAATGTCAGGAAATCCGCTTCGCCAGTCTTCATGCAACATTAACCACCCACTCGTAACACATGTGATGTTTACTCCTCACTTTGGCGCTGGCTTCGTCCCTCCCATACTGTTTGGAATGTATGATGTGGAGGAGTTGGTGTTACCGGCCTCTGAGAACCTTCTGGTTTCATATTTGTGTAAAGTAACAGCTTTTGTGTCATCAAGGCAGATTACAGAATTCGTTTGCATTGAAAATGGGCACTCGAGCAGAGACAACTGTGTGGAAGGCTTCAGGCTGCTTTTGGGTTGTTCCGGTTGTGCCAGAGCAGGACTCTTGCTAGGAGCACGGACAGAGTCCCCTGCTGTCCTCTTCGGGGCAGAAGCGTTCTTCCGTTAGAAGGCAAGTGCTAGAGTCTGGGGGACCCTGGTTCCAGTTCTAGCTCTGCACTGAATGTATTCCCTGAATGATGCTGCATAGGCCATCTGTCCTCTTGGAGACTTGGTTCTTCATCTGTACCAATGAGACAGACTATATGGTATACGGTGAACACCACACTCCAGGTGGCTACCCAGAGCTGGGCCAGGCAGAGAGCGTCTCTGAGCTCTGGCGTGGCTACATCCCTCATTTTACCAGCGACTCAGGGGTTCTGATTTTATGTTTCCTTTCTTATTGAAATGGGAATATATAATTGAATAGCTCAATAGATTTTTATACAGTGAATACACTTATGGAGTCAGCAATCCGATCAAGAAACAACAGACCACACAACTAGCACCCCAAAAGCCCCCTTGCAGTCACTAACCCCTAAGGCCAACCATTATCTTGACTTCTGTTTCTGTTCTTTAAGTGGAATCATATAGTCCACACTCTTGCATCTGGCTCAATAATGAATTTGTGAGATTCAGCCGCATTATTGTGAGCAGTTATAGATCAGCATGGATCATTACCACTGCGTTGAAGTGTTCTGTTATGTGAACATAGCAGAGTTTATTGATCTCTTCCATTACTGACAGGCATTTGGGTAGCTTGCAGTGTTTGCCTATTACAAATAGTGTATCCACGGACATTCTAAGTATGTGTGGCACACACATACTGTACATTTCTGTTGACAACACAGGAGTGGGATACCTGAGTCACAGAGCAACCCTGTGTTTCTGTTCAGCTTCATTAACACTGCCAAATAGTTTCACAAAGTGACTGCATCAGTTTACATTCCCATCAGTGGAATATGAGAGTTCCAGTGGCTCCACAACCTTGTTGACACTTGGGATTGTCAGTCTTTTGTTTCCACCTTGCCAGTCGATGTGGAGGGCACTGTATAATGGTTTTAAATTAGTCTTTCCTTGATGAATGATGGAATGAGCCACTTTTCGTATTTCTACTGGCCATGTGAATTTCCTCTTCTATGAAAGTGTTTGTTCAAGACTTTTGTGCCTTTCCTTCTGTGGGGTTCCTATCTTTTTCTTATTGATAAACAACAGATTTTTTTTACATATTTTGGGTTTGTATCCATTGACAGATGGAGAGATATAGATACAGATATAAAAATTGTTGTGATTTGAAAATACCTGTAGGCTTGGGAATGTGCCACTGGGTAAAGAGGTATAAAAGGGAAATAAGAGACAAGCCTGGGAAGGGACATTAATAGGGAAGACGGATGGGAAATGAGGTTGGAACTGGATCCCCTACTGTGAATTGAACTCCTGAGCCTGGAGGAGGGCATGAACATGTTGAGGAGTAAGAGCAGTGATAGTTTAAGAAGTCTCTTCAACAGACACAGTTGGGGAATTTGGTATTTTTTTTTTTGTCCATGGTTAATGAAATTCTTGCTCCTAAAGTAGACACGTAACAAGAAAAAAAAATCTTGAAAATGCCAGGCAAGAAGGGAAAGGACATAAAAGGAATTAGAAAAGTGAAGAGCTGCAGAGTCAGATGAGAAATTAGAAACCTAGAAAATCTGGTATGATCTGTAAAATACAGGTGTCCCCAATCTAGCCAGAAAATAGTAAACAGTTGTACAGAGCATATGTCACATTTCCTGAGTAGCCCTGTCTCTCAGGGACTGTCTATAAGAATGCTCCGAAAATACGATTTAGGGCAAGGAACAAAGAAGGAGAAATGGCCTCCTTGTACAAAAGGTCCAATTTTTATGAGTCTACCTCATCATTATGGGGATGAAGAATTTGGAGTGCACTAACTAAAGACAGAGACCCAGTTTCAAAATTTACAATGCAAATGAAAATACCGTTAACTTCTAATTTTGCATTAATGGAGACGAACATTAACACAGACAATCCCGAATGCTCTCATATTTGGCTCTTGAATGTGTTTTGGTATTCGCACATGAACTCAGGTGTCCAAATGCTTCAAGTAAAATGATGATTTTGCCTGATACACTTCTGATTTTGCTCCTTGCTCCTGTTCTCTGTTTCCTGCTGAGGAAGACCAGGGTTATCTCTCTATTAGCAGCTACTGAGGACTTAGTGAATTCCAGCACCATGCAGTGTTTCATAGACATCTCCCCATTGTGACCTCATGACATAGGTATTACTCTTCTTATCTTAGAGGACAGAAAACTCATCTTAGGGAGGCCACATAACAGATGCACAGTTGCACCGCTGGCCTGTGGGGGTGTGGGGGGGAGTTCCAACACAGGCCTCTTTGATGTCGGAGCCCATACTCCTGATGCTGTGCAGTCCTATCCCTCCAACTGACACCAAGGTGTGGCCTGAAATGATGGACCCCCTTGCAGTAAAATGCATGGTCCACACTGGCCTCTGGCTGCAAGTGTAAGAGGCAGCGGCCATATTCCTGGTGGTCCTTATTCATAGTAGTTATGTTCTTGAACATCACTGTGAATGCTGAATTCATGAATACTGAACGATTCCTCATAGATAAAATACAGGGTTAGGTTTCTGTGAGCCCCACATCACACCATTTTCATCAAATGATTAACACATAACCTTGTTTTACATATGTTTCTGTTTAAAATCACCTCATTTAATACCTGCTGTCAAGTCATTAACATTGGACTCACAGACAACAGCACTGTAACTCATGCCTGAATGAAGCTTATCTAACATGCGTGTTTTCTCCGTAAGGCACATCATAGCCTTCATATGTGCTTAGGAACACTAGACAGCACTTCAGCATTGTGCTCGGAGGCAGTTTTAAACAGCAAAAACGGCAACAAAAAGCACAAAAATGCAAAAAGCCTGGCACTAAGCACACTGTGAAGGGGATGCTTGTTGACAGTGTCGGCTGAGACAAGAAGGCAGAGCGTTGCCTTATTTGACCTCAGCTGAGAACGTGCATGTGAAGTCACCCCTCTTCATATGTCTGTGAGTGTGAATATTGATTTGGGGGTTACAAAGAAAATTTAGCAGGTAGGTGAATATGAGTATGCAAATACAGAATCTGTGAATCATGGGAATCAACCATATATTTGTTGACTGATGGATGTAGGCTAAAGTATCTTCTTTATTCCACATATGAGTGAAATCATATGATATCTGTCTTTCTCTGACTTATTTCACTTGGCATAATAAACTCTAGTTGCATCCACACTGTTGCAAATGGCAAGAGTTCATTCTTTTTCACTCATATGTGGAACTTGAGAAACTCAACAGATGAACATAGGGGAAGGGAAGGAAAACTAAGATAACAACAGAGAGGGAGGCAAACCAAGAGACTCTTAAATACAGAGAACAAATTCAGGGTTGCTGGAGGGGCGATGGGAGGGAGGATGGGTTAAATGGGTGATGGGCATTAAGGAAGGCACTTTTCAGGATGGGCACTGGGTGTCATATGTAAGACATGAGTCACTGGGTTATACTCCTGAAGCCAAGACTAGCTGTATGTTAACTAACTTGAATTTAAATTAAAAAAAAAATCTTTATTAAGTGCTATGAGCTAGAATAAGCAATGACCTCGTGTAAAGTACTGAACTAATCAGAGTCATGGCCACACTCTTCAGCCTGCTACAGATGATGAATATAAAACTTTCTTCCAAAGAATGAAGACTTCTGAGAACAGCTTTGCTCTCTGTGCACTGCATAAGCCTTTCAGCTGAGGGGTGAGAGCTCCCAGCCTCCACTCCGTGGTTAACCATGCCCTGTTTACGTTGTTTCACTAAAGAAGGGGTGCCATTTTATCACTGGCTTTTTGTCATTCATCCAAAGGTACCATATGTGCTAATGTGCTCTCAAAGTGCTCCCCACATGATTTTCTACAAACTTCTCTGAAAGTCTATGAGCTTGGTAAGGGCAGGCAGCCACCTACTGGTTTTACCACTGGCACTCAAATGGCTTCTCCAGGGATATTCCAAGAGTCACTCTTCCGATCCATGCTGCTTTTGAGGCTAACAAAGCAAGGGCTCCTCTGAGCAGTGGCTACCTGTGTAGTGTTTCCCTTAGTCAACAGGAAGTACCAGGGGAAGGCCAAGGTTACAACCAGCCAACTCAATTTGGGAGTTCACTCTGGAGGATTCCCTGCCTCCAACATGATGAAGAAGCCTGGGGCCATGCAGTGCTGAGGCTAGTGCCTGGTAAAGTCTCTTACTGACCAACTTCCATCCTGGCCTGTGATAACATAAAAATCCAGAGGTGCCTGTCTGGCTCAGTCGGTTAAGCATCCGACTTTGGCTTAGGTCATGATCTCTCAGTTCATGAGTTCAAGCCCTGCGTCAGTGCAGAGCTTGCTTGGTATTGTCTCTCTCCCTCTCTCTATGCCCCTCCCTAACTCTCACAGTCTGTCTCTCTCTCTCAAAACTAAATAAACATTTTAAAAAATTAAAAAAAACCCTGCCACCAGCAACCAAATCACAATGATCCCAACAGAAAGTTCTGACATTTCCACACAGACTAGCTGATTCCAAGCAATGTGTCTGACAGCACATGGACAAAACTGAACCCCAAACCCAAAAAAACCACCATCCCACCTACTGGGATCCCTCTACCTCATCTTCCTCCATCCTTCGAAGTCACGTGGCCCACGGCTAACTTCCTCGTTCGAGAGATGTTCCCAGAGCTCCTCTGGGCATGATCTCCCTTGCTGCAGCATGCTAAAGAATCTAACTTTGTATTCCAGTGACTACAGGGATATTCCTGGTCATTTCTGATTGGTGGGCTTTGATGCCTGAGAATCATATTGTACTGGGAGAGAGAAGTTTAGATTCACCTCCAGTGGGCACATGGAGGAGTGGACTGGAGGGTGGTTTTAATCCCGTGTAATCTTCATCAGCAGCCCTTCGCCCGCGAGCACCCCGCATATACATGCGATCCAGGTCTGAAACTCTTTCTTTGTTATGTGATCACAGCTTCAACAACAACCCAGCCCTGTTCTTCCAAGAAAATTGCCTCTCCAAAGACCCCAGACATTTGGAAACCTTCATTTCTCATGCTCATTTCTCCTTGGCTTAGGATTCATGGGAGCTGACCTTGTGAATAGCTTTGAACAACAGAATGTGGCTGAGGTGACGCTGGGCCAGTGGTGAGCCTAGTGCAGCTTCTGATTGCTCTCTTGGAACCCTGTCCAGCTGCCATGTAAATAAACCCAGGGTAGCCTGATAGAGGTTGAAATGCCACGTGGCCCAATTGCTTTCACAGTTCCAGCTGACAGCCCGTCAATTGCCCAAGGCCAAGCTCTCTGGCTGCTGAGAGCTGATTACACACACACACACACACACACACACACACACACACACACACACACGAGGAAGGTCTGTCAAGCTCAAAAGAACCACCCAGCTGAGCTCAGCCCAAATTTCTGACCAACAGAACCATGAGCTGAATAAACAGCTGTTGGTTTAAGCTACTAAAACGTGGAGTCATTTGTTATACAGTAAAAGCTGATACAACTCCATTCCTTTGAGAGCTGAGCTGAGATCAATTAATGAGCCCTGAGAGCAGTTAGTCAAAGTAGGATGCTTTGCAAACTCCTATAAAATACTTTGTGAAAAGGAGAGTTCTTTGGTCCATTTTGAAATCCCTGCTACTATACTTCCCATATGGAAAGTCGTGACCCAAATCGGCATACCTAGAGCTTGTGAGAAACCCTGCCTTTAGAAATTAAACAGACAATAACTTAGCATTTCTTAAACGCTCAATTAAAGAATCCTTATTTTCCACATAATACCTATGATGACCTTCCCTTCAGTAGTGTCCTAAGAAAACCGTGTGGGAGACACTGCTCTAGATCAGTAAATGAGCCTTGGTTTCCAGTCTGTAGACCACAGGCCCCCTGAGATGCCTGACTTATTGGAAGGGTGGGCGGGCATCCGGGCATGGAAGGTTTGAGGAATGCTCCAATGCACTTGCTGGCTGTCAAAAAGGAGTCTCCATACTCCAAAATAGATTGGGGATCACTGGTTTCAGACCGCCTGGTTGCTTCATGGGCTTGTGCCTGTTGACGCCACGAGACAAGCCACAGAGATGACGTGAAGTGTCCCCTGGAAAGAGCTGAAACAAGACATGTGCTGGCTCCAGAAGGTGGACGAGCTGCTTGGCAGTAATTGCCAAAATTCTATATTTACAGAAAACTGGCACTTCGTAAATACCAAGCTGTGCTATTTATGTAGCTGTTTCTCATCAATATATGTGGGAATTCTGTAATTATCATGCGTGCTATTCAAAGGCTTCCGGAATCTCAGACAAATGAGGGTAAAAGAGCTGGCTGAGCCCAGCAAACACCATCGGTCCTGAGCTCCCACTCTCTCACAGAACCTAGCTGCTCAGATGAGAGCAAAGGGACAGGACAGGGCTCATGCCTGAGCTGTGACCAGAATCTCACCCAGTGGCCCCTCTCCTTGGGGTGTGGATGAGGGAGTAGTGAAGACAGACCCTAGTTACCAGGGGTCTGGACATGGAGGGGTGTGAGGCCTGTCCAAGCATCCTAGCCCACTTGGTGCTGGTCTTGAGGCTGGCTACATTACCCCGAGAGTGTGGCCACAGGCCCCATGTCCACTCTCCAGGAACCCTGGCTTCTCTGGCAGCTTATAGGAATCAGGAGGTTGTTTCTGGGGCCATATCTAGAATACAGACTGAAAACCCTGATCAGACAATGTGTCCACTAATCAAGCCTGGGGTCCCTTCCAAACTCATCATTCAAGTCACTGTCATGGGAAGAGGGCTCCCTCTACACAGTGGCCCCCGCTCTGGAGCCTTATGGCCTGGGATCAGACTCCAGCTCTCCTACTCCTGAGCTATGTGCCCTGGGCAAGTTGCTTAATTTCTTTGTGCCTTAGTTTCCTCACCTGTGAAATGGAAGAAGTCGTATCTACATCATAGGGAGAAAGACATCTGACCTCTCAGGGCCTTAACCTTCCATCAGCAAGATGGGAAGAACAGCCAGGTGATAAGACAAACCAATGTACATGCCGCTTGCACCATTCATTGCTGTGTACTGCTTCCCAGTTCATGTCTTACAAGATGTCAGACTCCTAGGAGGTGAGGACTGTGCTTACCTATCCCTCCCTGTCTCTGTTCTGCACTGCTCATTTACAGAGCTCTCAGTAAATATTTCTTCATTTGATTGAGCCCGAGTTATCTATGCATGCATTGGTCTAAACATGACATAAGCAATTTATTCCCCTGGACTAGTAACTTCTCCAGGCCTTGCTTTCCTCAGTTATAAAATGGAGAGGTGACGGACACCTAGAGAGATCAGAGGAGAGGGTGTGAGAAGACCCCAGCACACCTCTCCCCACGCAGTAGACCCCAGCCAGTGCTGTGCCCCCTCCTCTTTCTCTTCTTGGCTTGGGAGCAAAATGACTGGATGGCTATATGTGTATATTATGTATTCACACATGTTACATTTCTCTTTCTCCCACTTTCCCTTGGGAGCATCTTAGTAGGAGATAAGAAATTCCAAATGACTTGGTTTTTTTTTTTAACTTTGGGGAAACTGGTACACCAGGACAATGCTGGGCTTAGGACAATGCAGCTGAAAAATGAAATGGGGGCACCATTGGCCCGTAAACCTGGTGGCCAGCACACAGCAGAGGAGCAAAAAACATCAGTGCCCTTTCCACTCAGGTCTCATCCTGGTGCCTGCAGCCTGGCACAGAAGTGATGTGCGTGCAGTGCAGGGAGGAGCCGGGCCACTGGCAAACCAAGTCTGGCATCATCTGGCATCATCTGGCATCATCTGGCATCTTGCCTTTTGCCATTAATATTATTTGGGGGACAGTGGCTATGTTTCTCTACAGGAGTTCTATTCCTTATATAGAGCAGCGGTGGGCCTCTGTTCTGCTCATGCTGGTCATGTGGCTTGATCTAACCCCAGAGCCATGAAGATGCACCTGTTCACTCATGACAAGAAGGCGTAGAGCCTCTGAGAGTGCGTAGTTATACCCCAGTGCTGAAACTCCCAATGACTACCTGGCGACTGTTAGCTGGGCAATATCAAGATTCCTGTACGTTTCCAGAAACTCCAGCCTTCCTCAGAAGGGGGCTATATCTTGGGGGAAGTCACTCGGGAGCTTTATAGATTTCAGAGTCTTTTGGGGGTAAAGGGTGGATCTTGGACCTTGAGAACGTTTTTCTCATTTAAAGTTGAAGAAGCCAAGATCCCAAATGGCAAGTGACTTACTCAAGGTCCCAGAGCTGGTTATTGGTGGCTCTGGACAGAAGCCATCCCCACCTTTGAGCCATCATGGAAATCGACAAGCTTAAGATATTGACATCCTCACCTGGCCACACCATCTCTCCTTTGGTGAACAGGTCTAGTGTCATCACCCAATTACTCAAAAAATAAACAGACAGAGCCCCTCAGCACTCAATTGATTTAAAGACACTCACAGTAGCATGGCTATCCTGTTGATGCCCAGTGAGTATGATTTCTTTGCATTTTGTTATTAGAAATATCACAACCAAAGTCCTTCTATATGCTACAGTGCAGTATACCCACTTCCCTTCCCTCTTTGTGCCCCAACTCCATGCCAACACCATCACTAAATCAAGTTATGTTAATACACTCACAGAAGAGCTTTACCCTTCCTTTCCAACAGTTTTTTTTTTAATTTTAATGAGGGCCAGCTAATTTGATAAGGGATGACAAGGTAAATTATCTCTTCGGTCATGCTGAGCTCTTTCTAGTTTGAACAGATTCCTCTCTGAGCTGACTTGTCTATTTACTATAAGAAGGGAGACAAGATGATCTGCTTTTTTGCCATTTTTGGTATAGAAAATCGGGTTCCTTTGCCAGCAGAGCAAAAATTGGAGCAGAAATTTTAGACAGCAGGTTGTTACTGAGTATTCACAGGCGAGCAAGGATTGAGATGTGAGTGAAAACCTGCACGAGACAGCAGTACAGAGGGTCTGAGTGGAATCAGAGGAAGGGGATATGCCCAGTTACCTAAGGGGGGATGAGCTTGAAACATTTGAAGAATGGGGTGCAGGTCTGTGGGGTTGAAGTGTGGCATGCACGGCAGGTGAGGTGAGTTTGGAGAGGTCAGAAGGGCTAGAATGCACACTCCTTATCCTCACATATGTTTTAAAGGACACCTGGACCACTATATGGAATGTGCACCTGAAGGGGAGATCCTGGTCCAGATGAGGGATGATGGTAGCCTAAATGATGACCATGCCAGCAGAGGTGGAGATGGGATGGGATGGAGACATAGGTGGAATGGTCAGGACTTGTTGATGAGTGGGGTGCAAGGGGAGGAGTCAATGCTGATTCCAGTGTCCAGCCTCAGCAACTCAATGGATGGTGGTGACAACTGCTGAGGTGGCCAAACTAAGGGATAAATAAGTTATAAAGGAGAATAAAGGTCGTGTCTTTTAAAAACTCATAGCTCTGTTTCAAACTATATTCTGACTCCATGTCAACCCATGATGAATTGCCAAGGCAAACATTACAAACACACACACACACACACACACACACCTTTATTTCTCCAGAATCCCACTTTAAGTAGTTGTGTCTAATATGTTAAAAATTATTTCCCATTGTCTTTCTAAAATGGGTAGTTGTATCTATAGATGTACACAGATGTATGTGGAATGTGTCTATTCTGATGTGTTATGTGCATAGGAGCCTGGGGATAAAATTACCCTCCAGGCCCTGCCCTTTTCAGAGGAGAGTAATGGGTCTTGCCTCAAGCAACTCTGTAAAACCAGAAATAGTGATACAGTCAAATGAACTTGGGCCTGTGTCCAGGAGAGGATGAGAGGGCCCAGCAAATGCCAAAACTGCTGGTTCCGTCACAGCTCCAGATGCTGAAAAGCATTACGCTAACTGCCAAAAATACATGTCTGCCTTAATCCCTGTAGTACACAGCACAAAGGAAAAGACAGTTCTCACAAGTTCAGGAAGGGAAAAAATAGATCCTCAGGCCTCCCCCTCTGCACATAAGATGAGAACAGTCAGAGTGCCAATTAAGTAGCCTACAAGACAGATTCCATGATCACCTTTGGAATCTACTCATGGGCAAGGAGCTGAGGATACGTCAGGAGAATCAATGAAAAGCATCCCAACCAAAGGATCAAGAATGAGGGCCATATTTGCATACTTGCTTTGAGATTTGTAGAGGAAAAAGCATGTCACCAGGAATTTATTTGCAAACAGCTTTAGAATTGATGGGAGAAAGGTGAAGAGAACCTCAGGAAATAAAACTCTTGAAGAGAGTGCCATAGGTTGTCAAGGATACACATCTTTCCATGGCTAAAGAGTTGAATATGCGTATACCATCTTGGGCCCAGAGGGGAGAGTTGATGGTTGACAGTTTATTCCATATGTCCTCTGAATCAGCTCCTTGGGAACTGGTTCCAAATTCCCCAACGAAACAGCTGGTAAACACTGAAAGGGCAAGTTATCTTTGGGGATCCTTGAGATTCCTAAAAGTATAAGAACAAGAGAACAACAGTTCTGGAAAATCTTCAGGAGCCTTTGAAGAGAGCAAGAAATTCCCCAGGATCTTAGGGAAAGGGAGGATCCCAGGAGAACCCTGGTATCTGGGACAAATAGGTATTTATCATTGCGTCCCCCAGGCTGAATGGGGTTTAGGAAACTGAAGCTGTGTTCCCAAAGCCCCACTTTTGCTCATCCTTAACTGAACACATTTGAGTGCCTTTCACATGTGGGCACTACTTTTGGTTGTGGAAAAAAATACCTTAGTAGGTCGAGGCCAACCTTTCAGGGAAAGAATTTAGCTTAATGGAGTTAGAGAACATTGTGATTATCATTAATGATGTTGTTTGTTTAGCTGCTATGTCTTTGTACAAATATTCAGAAAGGATTTTGAGTAACTGTGAAATTGTGCAACACACACATCTCTGCAAGGGATGGTCTCCCCTGCCACTGGATCTTTGTAATGCCCACGCTACCTGGGCAGCACTGACATCATGGAGAGAAAGGCAGGTCACTGAAGTAGGAGGCCTCTGGGTTTTTGCCTTAACTCACTCATTCCTGCCTCAGATGCTGGGGTATCCTGAGCATTTAACTCAGTACACTTCTCTCAGTGAAGGTCTATCTCCAAAAGACCATCTCATTATACTCAGGATTGACGAACCCCCAGAACCTTATGAAAAGATCGTATTATTTTTAGTGAACAGACCCTATACTCAACAGCCAAGATACTAAGCTCATTTCATTCATTCATTTACTTACATACTACACCTTTAGCAAGCAATTCCTGCTGGCAAGCTGCCATGCTGGGTGTTATGGGAACATGAAGATGACTAAAGCATGGTCCCAACTCGGCAAGAGGGGGAGAGGTAAGACACAGGTTATAACAGAGGGCAGCTTGCATGGAGTTCCTTGGAAGATGAACAAAGTGGTAATTTAGAATATGAGACAGATTTGAGCCAATGTAAAGTCCCACTTCTCCTTATGGGGAGTAAGAGAAAGCTTCAAGGAGGATATACCATCCAGCTGAAGCTTGCAGGAGAATTGCAAGGAGACTAAAAATAATGGGAAGCTGGTCAGGAAGCAGAAGCAGGAAGGCACCTGGGATTGCTTGGCAAGTGGTGAAGAATCCATTTTTGCTAGACTATGATATACAAGTATATAGAAGAAAAGAAGAAAGACTGGAAAACTGGTTGACATATGGATGGTAGGGACACTCTGAAATAACAATAAGGACAATGACTAACAATTACGAGCACTTCCAAAGTGCCAGGCTGTGCTCTAAGCACTAAGACAGCATCTCCAAAGCAGATACTACCAATATTCTCAAGCTACAGGAAAACTAAGGCACAGAGAATTAAATTAACTTGCCCAACGCTATTAATGTACCTAAAGAGCAGTGAGGCTGGCATTTGAACCCAGGTGGTCTGATTCTGACATCCACCGCCCCCCCCCCCCCCCACTTCCAAGCCTTGTCAGCCCTGCTAGGAAGGGACATGAGCAGGGGAGAGTTCTGAGTGAAACATGACCAGGACATGTCCCTCAAGACTGGTATGATCTGGTTGATCTGGTATGAGTGGTGCTGAATTTTGATTGAAAGGGAACAGACTGAAGCTAGGAAGACAAGTTTGATGGCCATCATCCAGACAAGAGGTGACCAGAGACTGATCCAGGGTAGAACAATAAAAGTAATATAATAGCTAACCTTTTCTTGTTCCTGTGATGTCTGAGGCACATTACCAAGCATGCTACCGACTTTCTCTTACCTGGCAACAAAACTCCTATGAAGCAGGTGCTAGCCTCGTTCTCATACACAGATGAGGAAACTGAGGTCCTGAGTAGTAAAGGTCATGGGGGCAGTCTGTGGCAGAGTTAGGGCTTACACTCTTTACCTTCACATGAATGCTGAGAAACAGTAGAACTAACAGAACTTGTCAAGTTCAAAGTTGGAGGCAGTGCTGGAGGGAAGACTGGGAAGGGAAAAAATGCTCGGGGCCAAGAAAAGATCCTTGTGGGGAAAGAGGGAAGACACTGCACACCCCTGGGGGAGCAGTGATAGGTCTTCTTTGTGGGGGTATCAGAACTGGGTAGCTGCACACCTCACACAGTTCCCTTAGTGAAAGGGTTAACAGCTTTTTCCGCCACCCCCAACCCAAGCAGGTTCCGACAGACTGTGGAAAGCTACAGGACAGTCTGACAAACAACCAGCCTCAGGAGTCCCCAGCCGGGTAAACTCACACAGAGGACACTTGCTGGATTCGGACTCTGAGGGTGAAGCTGGGGAGAAGAGGCAGAGAAAAGTCACTGGCTAGCATCTTCAGAGCGAGCTCAAGGGATGGGCACAGGTGCAAGTCTGCTCCTATTTGGGGTGGCTTGGCGGGTCCATCTCATGGCAGACACCGTCAGTGCCCATCCTCATCCTTGGCACTCGTTCCTGGCACAACTTCCATCTATTGACCAGGGCTTTGGAGTGGCTCAGCTCCCATGGAAGTGCAGCCCTCGGCCAGTGACTGAGAGGAGGCTGTGGTCCCCTCGCACCTCAGTTAGGGTAATCAGGGGGGCGTGTTCTCCACTGTCTGCCGTTCCTTGTGCAGTGAAGCTCCAGCCACCCTGCGCACAGTGGGTAACTGGCCTCACCACACAGCCCTTATTGTCTGACTCCCTCCTCTGCCTCCCTCTTCAGGGTGCTTCCCGGCATCATCCCCCAAAGGGAGCATAGGCCCTGAACTCCTTGTCTCAGGGTCACCTTCTGGGGGAGCCCTGTCTGAGACACGCATCTTGGCCACAGGAGCTCCTCTGGTACAGATCCAAGAAGGAAACTGGCTCCTCAAACTGTGGAACAGGCTGCAGATCTGGGCCCCTGGATGCAGAAGCTTTTGGGCTTTAAGGTCAGGTTTTTTGTTAAACTTGAAACTCCTATCTGGAATCTCTGTACTACACCAGAGGCAGGGTTAGGGTGGGGGGAATGATAGATAGAGGGAATATAAAAAACTTCCCTCTGGAGAGCACTTATTCTGATGTCTTGAGGCATGATAAACAGCAGGTCTTATATGGAGGTTCTCCAGGGAACAGAATTGCCAGGAAACTACTGACAAAGATCCAAACCACTGGGCACCAACACTTAAAATACATGGGGTATTTTGTGATAAATTAGAGTACTTAATTGACTATTTTATCCAGATTGATTTGCTGAATACGTGGTAAAGACTAGTTCTTTAAGCTAGGGCATGTGATAAATCCAAATAGCAGTACCTCATGGCTTACTACGTTTTTGAACTTCTACTTTTCACAGAAAAAAACTACTACAAAATTTCAAATAGTGAACACATAAGTACTGCATACAAATTGTGACCGCTGGAAAAATCATCTCAGAGGAACACATAAATAAAATTTATTTTCCATCTAACAAAATAAGTTAAAAAACATAGACAGTGGATGGAGTGAACCAAGTAATAGATAAGTAAGACAAAGAGGAGCATACAGCAGGCTACAGGTGTCTGTCCTCCATGGGTTAATGTTAGGAATGTAAGTCACGTGCATGCTCTCTGCCATCACTGTTTGGGGCTCTTCATAAGGCCAAATTTCCTACTGTTTGCTCCAAAGTTCATTCCCCAAGCTCCTTCCGTATTGCACTGGGTTCAGGATATGAGCCACAGAGACAGGAGATCAATGCATGTCACCTCTTGCTCTGTGGATGTGAATATTCAGAGACTGGAGCCTCTGAATTCTGCATCTTGAATTTTAGAAAGGGACCTAATTTGCATCATAATAATGGTAGGTTATATCTATTCAATCTGTGCCTCAGAAGCAGAACTGGATACCAGGATTCCAGTGTAAGCCCTTCAGCTGGAAGAGGAGGGGGGCAGGTCCCAAAAAGCACCAACAGACAAGCAGAAAAGTGAGCTGGGGAAGAGGGGCAGCTGATCAAGGTGTCATCAAGCAGGGTCCTGGATAGGCACCTAGAGCTTATTCCTGCTCTGGCCAAGTCTTGGGAGAAGGTGGAACCTGTGTTTCATACAGCCCAACTGGGGCGTGAGGGAGCGGAGTTATTTACCAATCAACCCCACTCCATCTGAGGGCTACTTCTGGGCTGTCCTGCATTCTGGTAGAATGGGCTCAGAGTTGCGGGGACTGGGAGTTGGGAGGTGGGCAGGCACACAAGTTGCAAGTGTAAGGGGGTAGAGGTAGGGTATCATCTATGCAGTGCCAGACACTCTGCCAAGAGCTTGGCACACCTGCCTTCATGTATTCCTCAGAGCAAGCTGATGAGGCAGGCAGGTGCTGAATCTATATCCAGGGACAGAGGAGGAAACTGAGGCAAGGCAAGGCAAAGCAACTTGCCTGTGGCTATGCAGCTAATCAGTGCCAGAGCCAGGACAGGAACTCATTTGGATTTCATTCCCAGAGCATGCTCTAACCCATGTTCATGCTATGTATCCAGCTCAGGGGTCCTGGGGAATTAATCTCCCAGCGAGGACCTAATGGTTAAACCTGGGCCTTCTGAAGGGAGTCTCAGGAGCAAGGAGGAGAGGGAATAACTTAGGATCTATTGAAACATAATAATTTACTCTCTTTGTGCTAATCCTCTCTGGACGCCAGTTTTAGCTCTGTGTTGACACTGACAAATTAAGGACATGCTCAGCACTTTTCCAAGAGTAAACAGCAAATTCCACAAGCTCTTCTAATCATTCTCCTCTTGCAGGGTGAAATCCCTTAACTAAACACGTCTGCCCAGCGAATGAACCGCTGCTGGGACCTTGCTGATCAGATCATGCAGGTTCCTTTAAATTTCAACCCCCCTCCCTCACAGTAGCCTGTCTCCCAGCGCCCTGGGCCTGGCCAAATGCCAGCTACACAGAGGCCTCCCTTATGTCCCGTCTGGCTGCTCACAGGGACGGCGCTGTCTCTGAATGGATCTGGCTCTGGTCCCATGACAGGTGTTTGTAACAGGTTAATCACAGGTGAGCTGCCCTTGGAGGGCTGTAGGATGGGGAGAAGGTGAAGATTAAAACCCTACCATTTACTGAGCACCTACTGTGCACTTCCACTGGACAGATATGGAAAGTGAGGCCAGACGTTCTGTGACTTGGTCCAAAGCAAAGCCTGTGGGTGACATACCAGTGTTCTCACTCCTAATCTCAGTGTCCTTCCTCCTCAGTGAACATCCCGTTCTCCCCTGGCAATGTCTTCCCTGCATCCTGTTTGAACTGCTAAATCCAGGCTAGCCCTGAAGAGGACAGAGTAAGGGAACATCACCCCTTTGCAGGTGACCTTTTTTCCTGACCATCTCTGCTTCTTGATTTCAAGCTGACAACATGGAAAAAAAAAAAAAAAAAAAAAAAAGGAAGAAAAGGTGCTGAATCAGAACCCATCTGAAGGCCTTCTAGGGCAGTCCCTTGTCACAAGTGGCTATTTAAATATATGTTCATTAACATGAAATAAAACAAAGAATAAGTCCCTCAGTCATGCCAACCACACTTCGAGTGCTCAACAACCACACACGGGTCAGCAGCTGCCCCTACTGGACCGCATAGACAGAGAACATTTCCACCAGCATGGAAAGTTCTATTAGATAGGGCTGGTCTGTAAAAGCTGACTTGAATTTCAGAGCCATAAAAGCAAGGAGACAGACTTGGAGAGACAAAAGTCACCCCCGGGGTGGAGGTAGACCGTGAGCTTTGACACACAAAGCCGCCTCTTCAGGGGCTGGCGTGATGTGTGGGTAGTGGAAAGGGCCTTCTCCACCTCCCGCTGGTACCCTGGCCCTTCTTCCCCCGAATAACTGGCCGTTGCATCAAATAGTTTATTCTCTGGCTCTTAACGAAAGCGGTCTGGGCCCCGGGGAGAGGAGCACATCAGAGGAACTACTCCAGATATTAAAATTAAATGGCAGAGAGAACTAGAAGCTCAAGCCACAAGGAAATGACATCCTTTGGAAAGCTCCTTCCAGATGGCTTCCTCCTCCAAGACTGACAGGGGAACCAAAGTCTGAGAGGAGTAAGGGAGCCCTTCCCACCCAGGATGTGGGCTCTCCCCAGAAAGGACCCCCACCCAGCCTTTCCAAGAACATATCCCAATTAGCCTTTGCTTACACTCTGGGTGGAGGGGGTTTGTTGGGGGTTGGGGTCAGAGAGCCCAGACTCCTCCTTTGGGAGCTGCTCCATCCTCTGTACCTCCAGAAGTCTGGTGTTTTAATCATGCTGACTGGTTAGGACCTGACCCAGGAGAGGTCAACCCATAAGCCCGCTGGTAACCCATGGTCAGGCAGGAAAAAAATGAGGGACAAAGAGGCCAGTATGGGAACAGAGATGGTGTGGCAAGGGACGGTGGGATGGAGATATCTAGTCATCCTGACACTCAAGTTGGCTGGGAGCACTGGGAATACAGCAACATCAAGGCAATATGGAACAGACCTAGAAAAACCACAATTCCACAGGGAGGCTGGTATTTGAATAGTCCCCCCTTCCTCACATCCCATCACTTTTCAACACCTCTATCCCCAGGGCCTTCACCAATGCCAACTGGTTTCCTCTGCCACTTTGTGGAGAGCAATGATGTCTTAATAGAACCATGAGACAAAAATGAGCAAACTCTTGAGTTTAAAAAGCAGATTGATCTGGGAATAAGAATTTGGAGGCAGGCTCACAGAGCAGGTTCCCCTAAATTCCCAGACCAGATTTAAAAGTCCCTGGGCTACATGAGGAGGAAAGAAATATAATCAGGAGCTGGGGGCTTGGGAAGACCCCCACATTCAGGATCCAGCCCCAGACACCATCATACAAGGATGCCACAGGGATTGACATTAATGGTCCTCACTGCCAGTCCTGGAGAACCTCCACATTGTGGAAGCCCCGGCTTGATGACCCAGCACAAAAATACTGCCTGTACTTCTGAAATATTGCATCCTGTGTACAGCCCACCTCTTCTGAATACACATGAGCCCCTAAAATAGGCACTGGATATTGGGGAGCAGTAAAGATGTAGATGTAGATGAGGGAGTCCCCACCACTGGACAAAGTGGGCCTCAGGCAAATGGCCAGGGGACCTCCCAGTGACCAATGCATTAGGTTTGCTGCCTTGGAAAGCTTCCTGTAGCCCAGATGGTGGTTGCCCGAACACTCCACAGAGAATGAAGTCCCTTCTGTGTGCACAGAGTTGACGCCCAAGTTTCCTGTGGGGCTTCTCCAAGCATATCCATGTTTTAGCATATGAAGATGGACATCAGAAACATTCTCACTGCTGTTTCTTTCCTGGGCTGGTCCATGAATGGGTCTGAGTTGCTGGACCAGTTAAAGAGCCCAACTGCCTGCCGGACTCACTTAGCAGGAATTTGCCTTCATAAGGGCTATTCCTTCATTTCCAGGAGTGCTATACTTTATACTACCTCACACACACGCATATAGAAATACCTGTCTGCCGGAAGAGAGAAATTACATTAAAAATGTGAAAAGAAGGCTTGAACTTAGGAAGACTACTTTTGAAAGCTGACAAGGTACATGGAGGGTATTTATTTCTGCAATGGAAGTTAACTTACTAAGGACAGATTTGTTTCGAGAAAGAATTTCAAATATTGATTATTTAAAGCTTCTTTTACTAGACGAGAAAATGTATACCTTGGCTTACAATCTCCAAGATTCAACTACCTACCAACAGGAGAATTAGCAAATTTTACAAGATATTTATAAATCACAAACAAACCATGATCCTAGAAAATTATTCACTGGCTTCTCTATTTAGGGCAGGCTCCATGAGTTTATAGGGTGCAACCTTCCTCACTGACAGAGAATCTTGCTTTTAGTGTCTCAATACTAGAACAGATTGGCTACAAAAGCAGGTCCTAAAACAAGTGTGTTTTCTTGGGGATATTCACTGTTGACAAAGTTATTACACCAATAATGAATTTCCACACTGGTAAGGAACCCATACATGAAGAACAGTCAGAAGGAATAGAAATATTTCTTGTAGGGCAATCCCAGGATTTAGCATTTTTGAAATCCACAAAACCAGAAAGATCCAAGGAAAAATTGAAGCTAAAGCATTCGGAAAATTTAATCAGAAATAGCTATCTGGGGGCACCTGGGTGGCTTAATTGGTTGAGCGTCCAACTCTTGATTTTGGTTCAGGTCATGGCCTCACAGTTGTGAGATGAAGCCCTGCATCGGGCTCTGAACTGGCTATGGAGCCTGCTTAAGATTCTCTCTCTCTCTCTCTCTCTCTCTCTCTCCCCCTCTACCCCTCTGCTCCCTTCTGTCTCTCTCTCTCAAAAAAAAAAAAAAAAAAAAAAAGGAAAACGGCTGTTTGATTTCCATGAAGCTCACACAAAAGAGGAAATTATCTGCATGAAAGAAAAGAAAAAGAGAAGCACATTGTGATAGCTAAGATTTAAAAGATTGTTTTGGGGTGTCCTCAGAACCATCCATTTCCACAGACCAGGAACCAACTGTGGCTGAAGGTTATGGGCTTTATGGGGCCCCACACGTAAAGCAAACCCATGGGGCCCAAGTGGAATGGGGAAGTTTGAATTTGAGCACAAATGCAAAGTTCAGTCAGGTTTCAGATTAAGATCTGAAAGGACTGGGCTCCCTGGTCTAAATCCAAAATGACAGTCAGTGAATCCCAATGAAAGGACGGGCCCATGGCCCTCAACCTGAGGTAGGCTGAAGTGACAGGGCACACCTCTGGGACCCTCACCTCACTGGATGGGCAGACATTGCTCTTCAGGTGCTTACAGGCATCTGAGTGATGTTCAGTTCCCCACACCCCTTCTTGACCTTCCTCCCCAGGCCTTCAGTATTCTCAGGATACCTGGGACTCTGGGACCCCTGTCCAAATGGCCCTGAGCCTTCCTCTCTGGCCTGCTGGGGTCTTTGTCACCTGACTAGAGTGCAGACCACACTGGGTCCTCTCTGGCCGTGCCTAACCCTACTCCCTAGGCAAGGAGGGATGATCAGGCAAGATCAGGAATCTGCTTCCCCCCACTTCCAACTCTGCAGCGGAGTCACCTCGTGGCGCCTCCAGGTGCTGCTCCCCCCACAACCTTCCCTGTCCTTCATTTCTGTTCACTCCAGACCCCCTGTACTCTTGAGTCTCTACATCTTTGATCACGGATTTCCCTTTCCTGCCTGGAGTCCCTTTTCTCCCATCGTCGGAAAATGCCAACCTACTCCAGCTCAACTGCACCTCCCGACACTGGACGTGGACTTCTCTGTGCTCCTAAAGCACGTGGCACAGAGCATGGGCAGCACTTAGCATGGCAGGGGTTGTCCATAACGGGGTCCCCCCACAAGACAATGGCTCTGTTCAGGGTGAAGCTGTATCTTGGGGTTCTGGAGGGGTCCAGCCCAGCGCTACTGCATACAGGGGCTCAGAAATGCTTTCCAGGTGGCTGAGAGCAGGAAATCTACACTCAGCTCCCTGCAGCTTCGACTCATGTAATCATCTGGCCACCAAAATACCACAGGTCGGCCCTGGTGGTGTTTCTCTTCATATCCAGTGATGTTCATCTAACAATTCCTGTGCATTTTAAGTGTACCAGGTACCATGGTACGTGAAGGGGATAAAAAGAATCTTGCATTCCTGTGCTGAACTGTGCAATTTTGTTGTTCAATGCACCAGACACTGTACAAAAGGCTTCTTCATAAGGTTTACATCCTTATATTCTTGTGGGTAGGAAAACATAAAATTTGGCCCTTGACCTCAGGGAGGGCACCAGCAGGCCCGCCGTATCATATGCCTCTGACGCATAGAAGAGGTCCTCCTCATCCAAGCCTGGCTCCACCCCGCATGACATGCATGTGTGTGTGGACACCCCCGGCAGCAAGTTCAAGCTTCTCTACCTGGGTCTCTTCCCTCCAAGTGGCAGATCTGAGGAGGAGGCCCACACAGGCTTCAGCAGCAGGCACAGGCCATTTGAGCAGAGAATTCTGAACATCCATGTGCCTAGAGCAGGGTCATGAAGGGGTGGATGCTGACCTTGGCCCCTGGACTCCTTGCCGCTGTGATTTCTACAATGCAGGGCCCAGGGCAGGAGCTAACTGTAGTATTAGATACCAAGGGTGACAAAGCGCTAACCTGCAGGCCTGTGTCCACTCTTGCAAGGGAGTGTGTAAGGGGGATTTATCTGTTTTTGTCCTGTTTTGTCTTCATGCCCTCCCTGGGAATTGTATGATCATGGAGACAGAGGCCTTATGGGTAACCCCTGGCTCATGAAGAACAAGGTAAATGCACTCAGCTCTGCCTTTAGTTGGATTCAGAGGACCTGCGAGGGGAGATGGGGAGAAGGACTCTGCCAGATGCAGGTGACAACACTGCCCTGGGAGGATGGACACTCGCACTGTTTGTGCCAAGAGTGGAAATCTCATGCCTCTGACTTTGAGGCATCTGGGTGTTAATGGCTACAGGGGAATTCTGCATCGAACTCAGTGACTGGGGATCCTCAGCCTTGAGACAGGGGAGCCTCCTCGGTGCCTAAGGAGGCACCTGGCAGCCATTTTAATTGCTCTGTGCATTTGACTCTTCTGAAAGGTAGGGAGGATTGCAAAGAGTCTACTTTCTCTGGTATTTTTAGAGAATGTCTTTGCTAAAAAAAGACTTCTCATGACTTTTCTTCAAGAAAAGGGTTCTGGGTGTGGGGGGGGGGCAAGTGGGGAAAGACCTGAAGAGTTGATTGCTTTCACCATAAAGGGAGTCAGGCTTAGGACAGCTTCTGGGTCCAGAGAGGCTAAATATCTTGTCAGAAGTCACACACAAAGCAAGGACAGCAGAGCTGGGCTCCAGTCTGACTCCAGAGTCCAGGGGGTGCCCACTAGCCTTCTCCAGGTGTGGACTGAAAAGTAAGGTCTTTGTTCCCTCCCCTTGAGTCATGGTGGGTTTGTAACTTGCAAGACAGTCTGGTGGAAATGGTGTGTGTGACTTCCAAGGCTAGGGCATTAAAGGCCATGGAGTTTCCTCCTTCTCCAAGCCCTGGGCCACACAGAGCCATGCTGAGGAGGCCACACAGAGGTGCTGTGGTCAACATCCCAGCTGAGCCAGTCCTTTGGCCACCCCAGCCTGGACACCAGACATGAGAATGGAGAAACCCTCTTGGGAAGGGTCCTCCAGCACCAGGGGCTCTGGCCCCAGCCAGAAGCGTGGCTGCCAGCCATCTGAATTACTCCATCTCAGGCCCAGATCCTGTGGTACGACATTCCCTCCATGCCCTTTCTGAACTACTGACTCACAGAACGCATGAGCAACTAGGACGGTTATTGAGTATGTCACTAAATTTGGAGAATTTGTTTCACAGCAGTAAATAAGCAAAATGGAATCAAGAGCATTCAGGGGGAGAATGCATAGGGACAGGAAAGCATGGTGACATACCTAGTCCAGAATTTGGCCTGTGTCTTTCTGATTCTGGGGCCACTCTTAGATAGATTTTCACACACACAGCCTCCCCAAACTCTCCAAGTGGGGACAAGGAAAACCGAAGGCCTTCAATCCACTGGGTCTAGTGAGGAAGAATTAGGGCGGTGGTGTCCATTAAGAACCAGAACACACTCTTATAGATCGCCTACTATACGCCAGATGCTACACCAGTGCCATTATATCTAATCCATTACCATTAGTTTAACAACTACTTTGTCCCTACCAGGTGCCAGAAACAGATCTGAGAATGAAGCCACGTATGAAACAAAGTCGCAGTTCTCCTGGAGCTTACGTGTGAGTGAGGTTGATGGGCAATAAACAAACAATAATAACATATTATGTCTGATAGCGATCAGTGGTATGGAGGAAAAAGAAAGCCTGGTAAGAGGAAAGACAATGGCCTTTTAGAAAGGCTGGATAGGAAAGGGGTCCCAAGAGGGTGACATTTGAGCAGAGAGAGAAGCAAGGTTAAATTACAGAGAGCAAGTCTGGTTGCCCTCAGAGCCCATGGTTTGGGCTCTGATATCAAGGAAAGAATACATACAGTGTCTTCCAGCTTCCGAATCTGTGGCCTCCTATAGAGGGCACATTTAGAGCCAGTCCTCCACAGGCCTCAGGGGACGTGCACCATGTATGCAACTTACTGTCCACCCACCACCAGCCAGGCCTCCCCTCTGGACCTCCAGGCAGAGCCCCAAGAGGGGTACTTACGCAGAGCACGTGGAGAACCACTGCCCCCTGTCTTCGATCCTCGTTGGTGAAGATGTCATTGGGGAATTCGTGCAGGGCTAAAGAATGGAGAGAGAAAACCAGCTCAGAACAGATGACAATGTTTTCAGTGCTGGAGTTCTGGGATGGCATCACCAGCCCTCGTTTTCATGTGGAATCCATGAACTTGGATGAAAAAAAAATTACATCTTTATGTTCACACATCTCTTATCTGGAATTGAGTGTTTCCTTCAGATAAGAAGGTAGGCAGCAAACCACAGGAATGTGAGAAGCACCGGGGACTCTGCCCCCAACAGATATTTTCATGATACATTATACTATTATAGTCAAAGAAGCTCTCCCTCATCACTTCAACATCTGGGTAGTTTGTAGATGGCCCCTTGTGATTTAGAGGGTTAATGAGGAAATACAGCAGCTACCTTCATGCAAGTTTTATTTCCTAATACTCCAACAATTTCATTTCAGTATGATCAGTTTCCTTCTGTAAGCATATATATTTTATCACATGCATTGAAAAATGTTTTCCTGAGCAGAGGTCTGTAGGTGTCACTGCATCACCAAGGGGGTCCATGACACATAGAGCATTACAGCCCCTGCTCTAAATTGGTCCTCATTCCCCGCCATGACTGCCTTGGTTTGCCAGGGCCTTGGACCGGTTACAACATTCTCCCTGCTTTCTCATTCCCTTTTCAAACTTGACCCACATTTGCCACTGCTGAACTGGACCATCAAGCACAGAGCAGCTCATGCCCCTCTCCCTGCTTCCAAAACTTCCCTGCTAGGAGATAAAAGCCCCAGTCTGTACACTGGCAGTTCCAAGCTGGTCTTGGCTGCTTCCCATGTGAGCTTTCTTCCCTTCTCCCGCCTTCTTACCTTTTGAGTGAATGTACTCATTCACTCAAACAATGACTGTGCAGGTACTGCACGCCAGGCTGTGCACAACAATTCGACAGCCAGCTTTGTCACATGGGCTCTCATACTCCCACCAGACAGGATAGGCTGCTGTTCCTTGAGCACACCTTGCGTTTGCTTTCTTTTTCTATCTTTATCTGCACAGATGATACCATTAGTCCGGGCTATCCCCACCCCCAACTGCTCACCCTCTCTCCTTCCTCTCATAAAATCCAATCAGCATCATGGCCAGGGCCTTCATAAGCCTCTCCTCTCTGGAGGATGTTATCAGATCAGGCTCCGTGGGAAACTGTGCACACCACACTGCCCTCGGCATCATCTTCAGCAAATGCGGCTGGCTGATGCAAGTGACCTTTCTCTAAGAGCTCCACAAGCTCTCAGTCCTTCTCTAGCTCACAGGTAGAGAAATCATCACCAATTGATGGGAAAGATGTACAACGTGACACCTGCTTGCTGCTGGTCTTATTCTGGGTTTCCCAAAAAGTAGACTCTCAGTCAAGGGTTTCGGGGTGCATAGTTTGTTTGGAGGTGACTCCTGTACACGCTGTGAATGAGGAAGGTGATGAGACCAGGGAAGGAGGGGAGCCCAAAATGGTGACATTAATGAGCAAGTGGTGACTTCTCAGGACACCTGGGACCCAGTCCTGCTGTAGACCTGGCTTGTTGAGACTGTGGCTTGTTGGCCAGGGGGTTTGCCCAAGACACAAGCCTTTAACTATCCCTTGAAAAAGTT
The DNA here is from genome assembly GCF_028749965.1 of Puma concolor. Classification (NCBI taxonomy): domain Eukaryota; kingdom Metazoa; phylum Chordata; class Mammalia; order Carnivora; family Felidae; genus Puma; species Puma concolor. The sequence continues at coordinate 96,730,128 of NC_141669.1, forward strand.
CTCTCTGCTTCTAGGGTAGCACTGGATAAGCACATCGTGCAACTCTTGGCCAGTTGTCCAATCCTTCATGTGATGAAATGGGGGAGGTGAGGAAAGACAGGGATGTCATGATCCCCCTAAGTGATTTTCTAAACTAAAGCTGTTCCAAACAGGTTGCACTGAGTCCTCCTGATCAATGAATGGGAAAATGAGAGCAAGCCTGGAGGATTTCACCTTGAAGACCAAATGACACTACAATCTGGAAATTACCATGAGGGGACAAGGGTTCACAGATTAAGCCTGAAGTTCATCCATCTGGCCCTGGGCATTGCAAAGCCTCTAGCCACTCTACTGAGAGGCCTCTGTTCTAGCATCTTCCCTCTACAGGCCTAATGCCCCTGGCTAGCATGCTCTTGTCCAGTGAGCAGAGCTGGATGAAGCCCTCCAGCCTGATGAGAAATGCCTCTACTTCCTGAAACCTCTCTGCTGGCAACAGTGCCCACACAGGCTGGACCTGGAGAGACCTGGATTTTGCAGTCCCAAGTCATTTTTTTTAATGTTTATTTATTTATTTTGAGAGAGAGAGAGAGAGGGACAGAGACAGAGACAGAGACAGAGAGATGGAGAGGAAGGGGCAGAGAGAGAGGGAAAGAGAATTCAAAGCAGGCTCTGCATGGTCAGTGTGGAGCCCACGTGGGGTTTGATACCATGAACCCCGAGACCATGACCTGAGTTGAAATCAAGAGCTGGACACTTAACCAACAGAGTTGTCCAGGCATCCCAGCCCCCACTCATTTCTTGTCTGTCCTTCCTTCCCCACCCTCTGGCTCTCCCTGTGCACATAGGATGTCTTACACTCTTAAGAGATGCTTTCTAATGCTTTTCTCTTTTGAACTGAACTTTCAATGCAAGTGAATAAATTATAGTCCAAATAACCATCCCAAGGCTTTCACATTTCCTTCCCCTCCCCATGTTGTTCAGTGTGGATTGGAAATCATGAGAAATGTCCTTTTCTGTCCACCTCCTAAACCTAGGAAATTGACAACTTCCACAGGCCACCACTTGTGGGTAGGGGCACAAAGTTAAGGAGAGGAAAGGCCCTGCAGGGCAGGCCTCTCCCACACCCCTCTCAGCACCCAGGGCCAGAGACTTTCCAGCACTGACTGATCCCCATGTTTACCTGGACTTGCCCAGACATTGTGTCCCAATCTCTGGTTCTGAAGAAACAACAACTACCTTCGCATCTGATGTTCCTTTGTTTTGTACAGACATTTAAGTGCCCTTGGGAGGTGGGGCTTGGGATGGGCTGGCTGGTGATGGACTGAGATGGGCTGATGAAGGCTCTGGTGGGCAGTGGCCATGACAAACCTGGGCAGAATGACACATTCACTGAGCACCTGCTCCTGGCAAGAACTATGCCTTGTACTTTACACCCACTATCCATTTTTGTCCTCCCAGAAAGCTATTATTGCCATTTTATAGACAAGGAACCCCAGGGACAGAGGATTAGATTCCAACTCGAAGACCCACAGCTGGAAAGCTGCAGAGCAGGGCCACCCACACAGCAAATGCAGGCCTGGTAACACCCCTCTCTGCTGTTATCCAGCTACTGGCATCTATTTGCAATCTCACTCTGCTAGGTGGCCTCTTCCTTCATGGGACTTCCTCCAAGTAGGGGGTCTGACCAGATCCATATTCTGCCACCACACACCAGAGGGAAAAGCTAGGCTTCTTTTTTTTCCTTTACATTTCTCTATGTAGTTGCAATGGGGCTTTTCCACACTGGCCAGTTCAGGGTTCAAATGTGCCATCCTATTGCCCTTCTGCCCCCAGAGGACGAGAGACAGGACTAGTATGCTAAGTTACTGTATGGATCACAACAGCTATTACCCTCGAGAAACTTTAGCCACCTGTGATGGGTGCCTTGTAAAGCAATCATGCGTAGTGACCACTTATCATCAATGAGGAGTAGAGGTGGGTACAGACGTGGGACTGAAGGGTGTTCCATCACGGACATGTTGAAGCCAGCTACTTCTTTACTTCCTGCCCTTCAGGCTTCCTATATGAGGAGTAATGTGGTTTTGAGCAAAAATGGAGCTAAGGGCAGCATGTGAGGGAGTGAAGACACTGGAGAGTTCCCACCAGTCTGCATCTACAAGGTGTCCACACTTGTGCCGGCTCTGGCCTCCCTGCTTCTCTGCTGCTTTATCCATGAGCTAACCCAGGGCCCACGGTATGACTCGATCAAGGGTACCACGTCAGTAAGTGATACACTGTGTTTTGAGTCCTGGCATTTTCCTTGGCACTTAACAAACAGCAAGTGGATGTGTAATGACCATGAATGAATGGACCCACTAGGCTTCATGTTTTGGTTGGGGAAGGGTCTTGGCAGAAGTCTAGATGCCCAGTCAACCCTGGGACCTGGCTAGAGCTCTTGGAGAAGACCGTGCTGGACGCTGTGTCCTTGGATAAGGTGACCCACAGAGCCCAGTGCTGGTTCAGGAAGGGCTGAGGCGCTGTCCGAAGTCCTGGCCAAGCAGGCCACTGTCAGACTTCCTCATGAATCTGGATGTGGCTGGCTGGTCAGCGGCAGAAATAAGGATGGGTGTGATGAGAGGCAGTGGGAAAGGCAGAAAAGAGTCAATTCAAACAACAAACAACAAACAACAACAAAATTCTTAATTGGTGGTTCACAGCAATGTGGAAAAAATAACCAGGGTAAGTATTCTCCCAGGAAGCTTCTCCTGACATGGATCCCTCTCTGGCTATTTATTCACTATTGTGCATCCATGAAAACATGTACTGGGCTGGTGATGAGATATAATAGTGATTTCAAAGAGCTAGCACACATTTTTTTTTAAGTAGCAGTGATTTCAAAGAGCTAACACACACCCAACACAGCCCAACATAGGACTTGAACTCAAAACTGTGATATCAAGACCTGAGCTGAGATCAAGAGTCAGACGCTTAACTGACTGAGCCACCTAGGCACCCCAAGCTCATGCACAATTTGCAAAGAATACATAGATTTTATTTTACTCTTATAGCTGCATTGTCTTTTGACAAAAGACACAAGAAAAGATTTCTTTGAAAATCTGAGCTGGAAGCCCGGGATCTCCTCTTTACCTCCATGCAATAAGCCTTCCTTCATAGACACATATGCCTATATCTGAGGCTGTCTCAGGAGCCGACCCTGAGACAAAGATCTGAATGCCAGCAGTTTATTTGGGAGGTGATCCCATGATGGGACAGGAGGGAGATAAGTCAGAGAAGGGGCTGATAAAGTAGGCTCAGACTTGCTGGGGACCCTCTGAGAGATAGTGTAGAATATGCCTCAGCATTGTCCATGGATGGTCATCCATCACTGTTGAAGGCTGTCCTAAACACTTTAGGGCTGAACCTTAACTCTTCTCAGCTCTACACTGGCCAAGTCAGTGTGTTCATGGTACCAGAGAAGGCCCTAGACAGAGTCACATGTGCATCAAGAAACCATCTGCATGTATGGTGTGGTGTCTGCTCCAGCCTGAACGTCCCATCCCTATGATCCTCCAAGCATCTCTTGTGTAGAAACTAGAAAAGAAGAGGGAGTCTGCAAGAGTAGGAATGAGAGACCATGACTTGCTCGTGCATCACTGGCATCAGCACACAGCAGTGGGGTGTCGGGTGGAGGTAGCAGAAGAGAGGCTCTGTGCATAGGCATAAAGACCCAGATAGACTATTCTGGGACTTGCATTCTGAATCCAGCATGGTAAGGCCCAAACATTAAGATTTCAACTATAGTTACCTGCATTGTAACGTGTTCTTGTATTAAGCATTGATTCCACCATGTTAGAGGCTTCTTTGTTTCATTTGCAAAGGACATTACCAGATGACCTTGGCTGTAGAGAACATGACTCAGGGACAGCCCTGTCACCAGACCCACTAAGGCAGCAGCTTTGTTTGAGGGAAGCTCTTAATGTTTACCAACAATCTCATCAGCCTCTACTTATGCACTATAGACACACTATTATCTCACCAATATTGCTTGCTGTGGTTCTAAAGCAGTTTGGTATGACTATTTTAATGTTAATAAGGAAGGGGTCAGCCTGGGGACAAGGAAAGGATCCTCAGTTGGGCATCTGGAAATGAATGGCTCAGTCCTAGCACTCTTCACAGTGTGCCTTTTGGCAGTGTGTGTTTTAGCCTTTCGGGGCCTCGATTTGCCTATTGGCCATCTGAACAACGGCCTGCAATCCCTCTTCACTGCTCCCTCCATATTAAGCTCAGAGTATGGTTAGTGCACATAGCAGGTGTCTTAATAAGTGTTAGCAGGATGAAGAATGCCAAAGAAAGCAGACCCTAGGCACTGACTGGGATGGAGCACATCAGCCTTGTCCAGCTGGCCCAATGGGTTAAGAAAAGAGCAGCCAGCAGCAGCTGAGCTGGCTTCCGTGAGGCCGAGCAAACTCCCCACCTGGCCAGCACAGACTCTGAAGCCCCAAACACACCTGAGAAATGGTATTTTCAGAACAGCTGAAGCTGTCCAAGACAAGAGTATACAGAGACAGGGTGGCACAGTGGACTAGAAGGCTCTGCCCAGTACTTCTTGGCCTCAGTTTCCTCATCTATAAAGCAAGGTATGGCTGCTAGTGCCTCCTGCAGAGCTAATGGCAGTGCTGATGTCATCCCATCTGCCTTCCATTTGGGTGTATTTCCTCCCACCCAAATCCAAAGAACCAAGGGCATGTCTTAGTCAAGGTGGGAACTGGTGGGTCGGCCATCTTTGGGTCTCTAACATTTTCCTTGGGCTGTTGGTTAGATTTTGCATAAGGGCCCAGGGTAGAGAATCAGATCTGGGTCTGGGTTCAGATCCCACCTACATCACTCACAGGTCATCCTTTCCTCTCTCAGAGCCCCATTTCCTTCATCTGTAAAATGGGTATGTAAATGCCAGTCCTGCAGGGTGGCTGGGAAACAGTGCAGGCAACATATATGACATACCTCTCACCATCTTTCTGGGCCACCTATCGCTGTTCTTCGCAATTATAGCAATGATGGGATGTTGGTCTGGCCTTGGGCCAAGGACACATTTTTCCCTGGTCTTAGTAGCAAAAACCATCTACTGCCAATTCCTGCCTGCTTTGTGCTGGCATCTGTTTCTCCAGGACAGTGTACAGTCCAAGGGAGCTTCATGAATGCATGTGCCTCTAGGTACATGCTTCCGTGTTGAGGCTCTGCTGGAGCCAAATGGCCCATGTGGTGTGCTGGGAATAGCTACGCATCCCGTGGAGGGTTCCTTCGAATACCTTCAAAATCCTCAAAGTCTCTTTCTGTTCCTCTCTTTCTTTCCCCCAGTTTTCCTTTCAGTACATCTTGCCAGCCTGGGGGAGCCAGCAAAGATAAGCAGTGCTGTTCCCATAGAAACCACAGAGCCCTGACCGGAGTAGATTCCCCTTACCAAGGCAACAGCAGTCAGCCGACCTGCTTCTCCTGGCTGCTTTCCTGAGGCCCGAGTTTGATGAGTCCAAATGGAGGTTTGCAAAGGATGGGGAGTATTCTCTGTTTCGTTTGGGGGAAAAGATGCAGCAGAAACATTCATGGCATCTGGAGACATACGGATATTATGTGGATCAAATGGAGCCACCAAAGAAGATCCAAAACCACAGCTACCTTAACACATCGAGTGAAAGGAATCTGGGCCGCTGCAACCATCAGAACACTAGTCTCTCATCCCAGGGCTTTTTCATGACAAACTACCTATCTTGATTGGCCTCTCAAGGGATGCCTCAAGAATTTAGGGTCCTGACATCTCTCCGGGTGCTCCGTCCCATAAAGCCTATTCTGCTCCCTCTTCCCCTGGAACATTGGGAGAACACTATCAGCCAGCTGTAGTAATAACTGGCTTCCCATGGAGCCTTCCAGACTCATTTTGTGGACCCCTTATCCTGTGCAAGTACCCAACAAGTGGTTTTCCAACCAAACTGCAGTCACTTGCTGCCTGAGTGTACCTTTGATTCCTACACTGTGAGCTCCCTGTGGACAGGAACCCTGCATTTTTCTCTCTCTGGGACCAGCATCCACTGGGCCAGGGTCCACGAAAGAGAAAGATAAATACCAAGTGAAGACAAGTGTAAATAAAATTATTATTTTTTTTTCTCAACGTTTTTATTTTTATTTTTGGGACAGAGAGAGACAGAGGATGAACGGGGGAGGGGCAGAGACAGAGGGAGACACAGAATCGGAAACAGGCTCCAGGCTCCGAGCCATCAGCCCAGAGCCTGACGCGGGGCTCGAACTCATGGACCGCGAGATCGTGACCTGGCTGAAGTCGGACGCTTAACCGACTGCGCCACCCAGGCGCCCCAAGTGTAAATAAAATTAAAGGGACATTTCTCCCGGAGGGATGGGTTTAGTATAAACACAAGACAGAATTACTAAGAAATGACATTGGGAGAAACTGTTCAGTAAAACTCCCAGCAACTGGGAGTGGCCACTCAGGCTGTTCACAAATGCCCTGTCTCTCCTTGTTGAGAGACCTGGAAGGAACATACTTCTAGGTTCCCTTTAAGGTAGGTGGGGCCATGCAGCTTTCTTTGGTCAATGAAATGGGAGCAAATGGCCACTGTCACACTTCCAGGCAGGCTTTAACAGCCAGTATCTGATTCACCACTTTGCATTTTCTTGCACATAAGTCAGGATGCATCTTCTATCAGTTTGTGTCCCTGAGCAACTGATATCAGAATCCCACCTTACTGCTACTCACATTTATACATGTAGTGTGAGTAAAAAAATAACATGTTTATTCTCTTAGCCACTGAGATGTGGGGCTATTTGTCACCCAGCATAGCCAAGCCTGCTCTGAGTAATACAATAGCTAATATGGTGCTCGGCATCCCCACTGCATTCTCTACGTGAGGGCTCGCCTCAGCAATTTTTGGTTTCTTTGGTCTTCTCCACCAGACTGGGGGTAGGCAATTGAGGTTGGGGGAAATTTATTCTTCTCTTCTCTGTAACCCCAGTGCCTCGCTAGGTGCCTGGCACAGATCACTCATTTAATTAAGAGTGTTTGTTGATTAAATGAACACACATGTCATAACTGAAGGCCCTGGGACAAAATTATCCACAAAAGAATGTGTGTGAAAATGGATATATTCTCAACTTAACTTTCTAAATATTTAGTCTCTGGAAAAGTTTCAGAGACATTTTGGTGCCTTCCTCTTGCACTCAGTGAGGTTCAGCGAGCCACAAAAGTACAGAGGGGGTGGGATGTATATGGCAATGGGAGGGTGCAGAGTGTCCCAGAGAACTGCAAGCTGCTTTGAGGTCATCTTCGGAATCTGTGTCTCAACAACACTGGAAAATGTATTAACAAATCAATCATGTGCAAATAAACACACACTTATTTAGCCCTTAGCATGCTCTGGGCCAGGTACCATACTCAACCCTAGTTATACAAAAGCACTGAGGAGTCCCAAGTTGAGTGGACCAAAGTGTAGGTTGGGGGCCAGGAAACACTCAGCTCTCTCTGCAATCATCCCAATATTTAAGGATGGAACTAATCTTTATCGAATACTGTAAATACATATTTATCATTTTGCATAGTTTATACAATTGGAATCTTTATCCTCGATTTACAGATAAGTAAACCAAGACCAAAAGAAGGCAAGTAATCAGCTCAAGTTCACACAGACAGTACTAGAGGAATTGAGATCATGATTGGGGTCTGACTTTCTAGCATGTTGATTTTTCTGTGTTAGCAAGGGCAAATTGATCTTTTTTTCCTTGACTTTCAAGGGCACAACTTCTTCCCTTTGAAAACCAGAAACAAAGTGTGGATTTAAAGGATTGATGCATGCATAGAAAGAAGACTGTGAACAGGTCATGGTAACCAAGAGCCTCCAAGTGGGACCATCAAATTGTCAATCAAAAAGATGCTACCAAGCAAATTTGCTGAGAAAGATTGTTTCAGCCAAGGCCTATGTGGTGATATTTGTTTACTACAGGCAGACAGGGTTTTGTAAGAGCCTGAAGGCCTAGACCTGAAGCCCTCCTTCACCACTTATGAATCCTGTGGCCTTGGGGGAAGTTCCTTGGCTTTTTCAATCTTAATTTCTTAATGTGCAAAATGGCAGGATGAAAACAATACCAGTTTATGTAATTATTATGAGGATTAACTGTGATGCTATTTACAAAACATGTAGTGCCTAGAATCAGGCAAGTAATTATCACAAATGATAGCTCCATTTACCTTATTAAATAGCAGAGAGGGAGACATATGGAAGGGGTTTTTCCCAAGACGTCAATGCCTTGCCTACACTCCAGGGGTCCTACCACTTTTATGCAAAGCAGCTACTAACACCCGCATTTCTTGGCCTGAGGACTTTTTCCAAAGCTGAGATAGGGTTCTCTGCCCAGACACTACATGCTAAAGGATTAATACTGCTCTTTCCCCCAGGCAAAGCCCTCACCAAAGTCTGATGACAGATAGGTGTATAAACACCCCAGCTCCCTCACCATCTGGGTAGGAGAACTCTCATGTGTGTCCTGCACCATTTGTTAGCATTCACAGCAGGATTAAACTCCAGTTGCTCACCGTGAAAACTGGCTTTATAACTCTCTTTTGATTGGCTGCCTTCCCTTCCCATCTCACTTCTTGACTCTCCTCCCTGGATCATTTCCCAAATAAACTTGTACTCGAATCTGCCTAAGGACCTGCTACTGATGAACCCATATTTAGACAAGGGAAGCTAAGAATTTTGCACTTTTTCACCTCTCCATTTCAACAAGGGTTAGTTTTTCCAGCAGAGGGCTCATCCATATTCAATAGTGAATTCCCACCCCCCGCCCCCAATAATGGCAACAGTTATCAATGGTCTTATTTCTATGCATTTACATGGAAACGATGCATCCTGCTTTGTTGACAGCAGTGCAGAAACACCCAGCCCCCAAATGCAGGTTGGAAGACTGTCTGCCCCTTTTTGATGGTGCTGAAGTTGGTCCAACACACCCATGAGAAGCTCCTTGATTTCCACTTCAGAGGTCTTTTTCTCATATCCATATTGGCAGAAGATTTAAAAAAAATCATCCCACAAGCTTTTCTCCTGGAAGGGAACAGACATTCTTTGCAACTAAAGAACCCCAATCATTAGTTACCATAGACTTTTGGCCTGGCAAGGCACTGAGATGTAATTTGACGAACTGGAAACATATTTCTTTATCAATAATAAAAAGCCATGGCATCAGTGTCATTCATGTCTCCCAGCCAGTAGCTACTGTGGAAAACACAGTGATCCCGTGACTAATGTAGTGTTCTCAGGCCACAAACATGGCAACACATAGGAGGAGGCCTATCTGTAGGGATAAGAGCCTACAACCTGTATTTGTTGCTCATGTGGGATTACCATGGCTGTGTCGGTAATGAATCCTCATTAGAAGATATGGGAAATTTATGGTAAATAGCCCTGTGGTGTTCATGCATTTCACGGACTGCTCTGTTCTTCGAAATGGCCCTTGGTGCCAATGTCAGAGAATGTGTGGATGGATGAACTGGGGTCTGACACAGGCGTTGAATGTCTCATGCTCTCATGTCTCTTTACTGATCCAGAGAAATTCAGACCAACAAGCTGATGTGCACAGAAACCCACTAAATAGCTCCTTAAGAAGATGCACATTGTTAAAAGAAATGCTCATTCCTCCTCAGCACCTTTGGAGGGGATGAGGGTGGATGAAAAAATTTTACTAGGAAAAGTGAAATTAAAACAGTTCTTTTGGGATATAATAACTTCCCATAGGAACCTACATTAGAAATTTCAGACTTCATGCATTTATTTTACAGAAGAGACTGAAGACTCCAAAATCAGTGATGTTTTTGAAAAAAAAATGTTACCCCATCAAATTGCAGAGCTAGAAGTAACCTTTAGTGTTCTATTGGTCTACAGATGGAAAGGTAATAACAGAAGGATTTGGTGAGAAGCACAGTTAAAGTTTTCCTTATGTTTTCCCTTTCAATAGCTATTTTTTTCACTTCACCAAGATGATACTCCATGATCATCAATTTCAGGGACAGAAAATAGATCTCCTCTCACGTGTTCATCAGTTGACTAGTAATGGCTGACTATTAGGCTGAGTCTTAGATGGGGTTCAGTGTGGCAGATGATCTTGATCTATTTACAATGTCTGTCATGGTTATGGGAACAGGAGTAGTGGCATGTATGCTTCTTATTTCCCTTCACTGAAACTTTTCTGACAAAGTCCTAAAATGAAAGAATAACTAGCACTCCTTGCTCCTGGTAAAAATGATTACTGCCATAATTTCCTTTGTTCTGCACCTCTTTTTGAGTATCACCTATTTAAATTATGTTGGGGGAATTAGAAATATCTCTTTTTTTTAAGTTTGTTTTATTTATCTTGAAAGACAGAGAGAGAAAGAGAGAAAGAGAGAGAGAGAGAGAGAGAGAGAGAGAGAACGTGCAAGTGGGAGGTGGGCAGAGAGAGAAAGAGAGAATCAATCTCAAGCAGGCTCCACACCATCAGCACGGAGCTGACATGGGGCTCAACCTACAAACAGTGATATCATAACCTGAGCCAAAATCAAGAGTCAGATACTCAATTGACTGAGACACCCAGGCACCCCTAGACTTCTCAATACACTCTCCCAAAAATATCAAATATATTCAAGCAGATGTATTAGGTTGTTACACACTTTTAATATAATAGCTTAAAATCTTGTCTATAATAATGAAATAAATGTCAAAAAAAACCTCACAGTTAATTGCAGGAAGAGATGTAAATAAATAGAAAAACTACTGGCTAATTCAGCTGGTAAAATAACAAGCTGCATTTACTCCTCATTTAGTACTTGGCAACTTCTACCTCTCCTTGGAAGAATAATTAAGATGTTACCTGGAAGAAATCATTCTCCCTTTTATGTTACCATACATTAAATATTAGATACCTATGGTTTTGGTTCAAAACACTCAAGAATCTTCTAATTACAACTGAAACTCTTTTAAGGGTAGGGATCGCTACCCTTGTTCGATCACTAAGTTTGTATATCCAAAGTCTAGATTCCAAATATGATGTCTCCATCTGAATGAAATATAAGAGAAGAATGTAATTAGTCCAAGACTAGAAGTAGTTTTCTCATATCAATTTTTCCTTCATTTCTTTTGGCCCATCATTGGGCTGTGCTGATGGAACATTATAGTTCTGAATGAAACAGACTAAATTCCTTCTGTCTTCACAATGTGCTCTGTTCTCCAAACTAGGCTTTTAAGGGTATAGATCAAGAGTAGTAACAGGGCGGATATCTTAAGAAGGCCACTGTGCTGTCTTGCAGTTAGCAGAGCAAGACTGGTTACAGTTTAGAGCAGGCAAGATTAAAGCAAAAGAATTTAGAATCTACTTGATGCATGTCTAGTCATTTTTGATGATATATTTGACTTCACAGATGATGCACTGAGGAGACTCTGGATTCTGTTGTCTTCCCTGGAAGAGCTGAATTTGTTCTAGTAGGACAGAAGATTACTGGAAGGTAATCTCTACTGCTGGTTTTAGGCTTTTCTCTAACAAAAGTCTGTTCTGATTATGCTCTCAATCATGGGACGTGGTCCCCATAGGATCTGAATGGAAAGTCTGAGCCATTTACCAAGCCCCTTAAAGCACTAGGGACTTCAACTCCAGAGTCTGTCTCTCCAGAGCTGGGTGGCTCTGAAATCTCTACTCAGAAATTCCACACTTTTAGCTGTTGTGGGCCCCCCTGTTGCTCGGTGTGCCCCCAAGCATAGATAGTTCAGGGGTAAGTCAAGAATGTCAAGGGAATTTCTATGTATGTTTTAGGGCTCCCTCTCCATGAATCCTCCCTTTCTGGAATGCCCTCCAATTTCTAGCTCTTCCAGGATCTAATCTCAGATTCCTCAGCCCAATAACATCACTGCTTTCCGTTCCAGCTCTATCCTCCATGCACACACTACGGAGTTTCACAGGGGGAAAGCTGACAGATGTGGTTTCCTTCTTTCAAATTTCATACTGCTTCCACACCTCGGGCAGAAAATTTACAGTAAACTCAATTTACATTAAAGGTTCAAAAAACTTGCTATTAGCCACATTAAGTTCCCCATGGAACTAATGTAGCCTGAAGTAACCATGTGGCCCAGTGGTAAATAAGGACCTGGGGAAAGTGAAGGTCAGTGGTGTAGACTGGCAAGACTTGATAAAGGGCTAGGAGGTAATCTAACTGCACACTAACTTCTATCTATAAACCAAGGATTGGACAAAGAGGGTCCTCAATACAGTAGGAGCTTAGGAAGAGATACTGCAGCATTCCACAGCCCTCAACTACAAATATTTCAAGGTCAAGGCAACCTAAAAAAACATCTGTGGCATTTCTGATGTCTCTGACAGGTGATACCCGAAGGCTCAGAGGCAAGAATGTGTGTAAGGGGACAAATGATATTGGAAACCAGTTACCGCCAAGGGAATGAAATCATGTTCTACTTCTTTCAGAGTCTGGAGGTTCTCTTACATGTTTCCCATAAGTGTCAAATTTTGACATTCTACATGAGGTTGGCAAATTGAAATTCACAGCAACAGAAGGTAGGTGTTTAATAAGTGCCTTTCAAGTCCAGACAAATTTGTGAAGCTTCAGAAATAGGAAAGAAAGGTAGGCAGCAAATAAAACTTCTGACTAAATCTGGCCATTACATCAAGCACATAAACATATTAGTGTTTAACTTTCTTAAAAGGGAGAAAAGGAAAATCCTGCTAAATTCCTGAATTTGTCATGAACAAAATAATAAGTACTACAATTTCTGTTCAAAGGAAAGAGGAAAGGTATAGATGGAGGAGGAGGGAGAGGTTCCACTTTGTTCTTGCCCCTGAACCCCATCATATTCCCTGTTACAAGCCAATGACCTTTCAGTCCCCTGTCAGAATTTAGGATTTTGTGTCATTGATGGCTAGCTTATGTCTTTCTAGGTGCTTGCATGTCATTGTAGGATTGTTGGACCTGAAAACACATTGAAAGAAATCCTTAGAGCAACCAGCATAATTATTTTCAGAATAAAAATAATGCAGAGGCAACACAAATCTTATGATGCGTTAACCTTAGTCATCATATCACAGAAGCCAGATGCAAATGTACATATTTACTGCATAAACCAGGACAAATCTTAAGCTTGTTTGAGAAAAGGCCAGAGAAAATGAAGACCCCTTTGCCACTCTACCATCCAAAGACTGGTTTCATATGTACTCAAAGATGCTGGTGTGCACCTCACCTGATCTGCTTGGACAGTAAGTTCGTGCAATGGGTGAGTAAAAGAACTTAATGGATTTCCAAAGGCCAGAAGAGTTCACATCATTACTTCCTTCCATCTCTTCTCATATAAGCCCTGAATTTCAGGGCATTTCATATAGATCTAAGGACAAAAGCTATGAAAATAATTCTCTTAAACATGACCCTTTTGACGTTTGAGAAACATGGTTTTGTTGTTGTTTTCAGGGAGGTATATGAATAACTTTATTATTCTAGGAGAGACTCCAATGTTTAAGTTTTCTTGTCATAGCTCAAATAAGCAGGACCAGACTGTCATGGTTATCTGCATAAAAAAACCTCCAGTCTCCTAGGTAACAGTAAGATGGGGAAACAGGCAAAGGGGCTGTTTTTCAGTCTGAAGATGGAAGCTGCAAATTCCACAGGGGTCCTGGACTGAGGAAACAAGATCCTGCCTACTTGCCTCCAAGAGGTTGGCTGTCAAGTGCCCATAGGTACAAGGGCTGGCAACAGCAGTGTTCTCTTTCCCTGAGTCTATGACACAAAAGAAAATTGACTGGCTTACTCTCAGAGATTTCCAGCAAATGGTTCTTTCCAAAGATACAGGGTTCCTTTGAGAAAGATTCAAGTACCAAAGGGACTCTGATTTCTTTATGATCACAGTTGCGTCCTGTAAAGGATAGCATGCTTTTCAGGGACACAGATGTGCACACAGATGTTCCCTTGTCAATTTCATTCAAGGATGCACAGTGCAGTGGTTACATTTGCCAGGCTGCTCTAACTCTGGCAGAGGATAACCAAGAAATATACAACATAGCCTTGCCCTCGTGGAGTTTATAGACCCATTGAAGAAGCCAGATCTAGGTGCACAAAAACACAAATTGGAAGATAGTAAAAGGCAGGCTATACCCCCCCCCCCCAAACACATATATATGTATGTGCACACACATCTATCTGTATGTGTATATACAGTTACACACATAGGTATCATATACATACTTATTGCCACCTAATGAGTATTCTAAAAAGTAGTGGCTTAAGGCAACAAAACTTTTACTATGTCTCACATTTCTGGAGGTAAATGGCCCTTACTTGGCTACTCACGAAACTGTAATGACTTGGAGTTTGGAACTGGAAACGTGATTCCTACTCACTGCCTTTCTGGCACCTGTGCTGGGGAGTGTCAAACACCTGGGGGGCTGGAACTGCTTGGGCTCTTTGGCCTCTCTTTCTGTTTCAATGTGGTTTCTCCACATGGTCTTTCCTCGAGGTCTCTCTGGCATGAGCACTTCTCACATGGTGGCTCAGAGCTACAAGGCACAAGTTTCAAGACAGAAAACCAGAGGAGGAAGTTGTATGGTCTTTTACAATCTAGCCTGGGAAGTCACACAGAGGGTAGTTACAAAGGTATGGCAGGCTTTAAGAGGAGAGGAACAAGATTCTGGAAGAGCACACGGTCCTGGAGTTTATCACTGTGACCATTTTGGAAGATGCAATCTGCCACTACTTACCTCTATCTGAAAATGAGAACTACGTATATGGCCATATTTACAACAAATATTTATCTATATTAATATGAATCAGACATTGAACGGTACTTGGGGACAGGAAGAAAAGTACCAGCATGAGCCAGGGCAGTGAAGGCTGCATGGGTGAGTCAGATGTGTGGAGCCTTACAGAAGGAAGGGCTTACATGCCTACAGAAGAGGCATTCCAAGTGTACAGGAAGCAGAGACAAAGGTATGGAGGTGGGAAGGAGCAGAGCCATTTCCTGTTCTAATGGGGTGGGTACTGTTCAATGTGTTTCTCCTTGAATGAACAGCCAAGTTCTCCAGGGGAAAGATTAAGAGGTACTAATGTGTTAACGTATCACCATTTCCCTTACATGATCTTTCCTAATCCTCATGGCTATCCCCAGAGCTCTGCTTTGCAGAGGGGGAAATTGAGGTCTAGCTCACAAAGCAAGAACGATCCTGGGGCCAGATCTAAGTCAAGCGCCCTTTCTTCTACACCCCAGTAGCCATGTTTTCCCCCAGGCTCAGAGAAATCAAGCACGTGCGTAAGCAAAGCCTAGCTTTTTGTTTTGTTTTGTTTTGTTTTTCCCAAAGGAAAAGGCTTCACCCAAAATCTAAGAAAGCACATGGGACTGCACTGAATTTCATGGTGCATTAGAACCCAGAATGGGACCCAAGACTAAAATTGGCCAGTTTTTCTGATCAGCCTTTTACTAAGCCTAGGGCTAGAGAACATAACTCTGGCACACGTTGGGATTCTGCCCCCCTGCGGGCCTTGTGGTGGATAGCTTTCTCCATCTAGGGCTTCCTATTCAGACAAAACGGATTCCTACCCCTTCTACCAAAAAGGAACTGGTTCAGAGTTCTGCCTTATTTAAATGCTGGAAATGTCTACTTGCATCTTTTTTTATATATGAAATTTATTGTCAAATTGGTTTCCATACAACACCCAGTGCTCATCCCAACAGGTGCCCTCCTCAATGCCCATCGCCCACCCTCCCCACCCTCCCTCCCCCTATCAACCCTCAGTTTATTCTCAGTTCATGTGTTATAGGCCGAAAATGAACTAGGAGTAAACTCACATTCTTCTGCTATCTAAGATACATCCTGATGGAAAGCATGTTGGCAACTTTTGCAGCAACTCTACCTGTGCCCTAGAGCCCCCACTTTATCATTTGCACATTTTAAGGCCATGTGATGCTGGTACCCCAGTATCTGTTTGGTGTGCTGGGACCCACAGGGGTAAAGGCAGAAAAGAGTTGCTATCAGGGTTCCCGAGAGATCCCAACTTACAACAGAGTGAGGTTTACACTGGGGGAGAACTGAGGGTTCTTCCTCCTATAAACTCCTCTGGAAGTTGCTAGAAGGAAAGTGAAGCAGTGTTCGTGCTTTAAGCCCCTAGCTGCAGATCCCTTTGCTGTTTTCCTTCTGTCCCTCCCTGAATGCTTTTACATCTGACAAGCCAGCACCTAGGGCTCCCTGGAGCTAAAGTGGCTGTTGTAAGTCTCTGCTTGACACTGCATCCTTCCCCTCTCTCCTCCTTCCTTGGTCCCACCGCTCACTTTCTACTGGTTTTTCCAGGGAGCACTTTCAAAATCACTTTCGCATGAACGCTCATGCCAGGCTCAGCTTCTGGGAACCTAGGCTAGCCCAGGAACCACACAAATGCTGCTTCTTCCACAAACATTCCCTTGATCATCCCAAAGGAATCCTGCACTAAATCACCACAGAGATTGGGATCCAGACCACATGAGTGGAGGTTGGATGGTGGGCGGTGGGCAGCAACTTGTTCCCCACACCCCTGGCTATGGGTACAGCAATGCACACTCTCCCTTCAAATGACAGGGCCCCAAACAAGCCACACACATCACTCATCAGCCTGTCAGTTCCTAGGGAGTCTATTTGAGCTCAACAGACCAGCGGTTTTTTTTCTACTGAGATTCCAGCATGCCTACAGGTCCTTGCTGCATGTAGATGAGCTGGCTGGCGTTTAGGACAAAATGATACTAGATGGGACTTGCTCTGGGAAATCACTCTCGAGAAGGGGAGCAGGCCAGGCGTGAGGCAGGGAATGGAGAGCCGCAGAAACAACTACCCACGGCCAAAGTTTCCATTCCCAGTGCCAGGTGTTGGGAGCCAGGGGGGTCCCAGGGGCACGTCTGACTTGTCTGAACCAAGAGGCGGCAGCAAGACTGTCTTCTTACAGGGTTTTCACTGGTCTTGAACACATTCCAGATGTTTCTGTCTTCTCCTGTCACATCATTTTTTAAAAATTGTTTTTACCAGAAAGCTCAGATCCAAATAGTCAAAAGAATGGAACCTGTGATTTTATCTTGGTCCACTGGAAGTGGACACAGACTCAGGTGACAAGAGAAGACCCAGCCCCAAATCTGAGGTGCTGTGGAGGAGCTGGGCATTAGAACCTCATGGTACGAAAGAAAGTGGCAGCTTGGGTTGGAGAGTGGAAAAGGCTGGAATTTTTTTGTGACCATTTCCAAATAACAGTAAGGCACAAGCTTGAGAAAAAGCGAGAAGCATAAGTAATGGTCAGGGGCAAGTCTAGGCATAGTCAAAGGAGGAAAGTCTTGAAAACATCTTCCACACAAAAGGTATGGACCACACACATGTTGGCCAACCTTGCCTTTCCTTGGGGGAACTAGACTGCCATAAAATGTATGAAATCAGCTCTTTTTATGCCCTCATTTTTAACAAGCCTGGCTGAATAGCTGAGTGGCTACGTCCATGGCTGGTGGTGCTGTATGCCGGGGAAGGCAATAATGTCTGACCAGCTATGCACTAACTTAGGCATCTACTCTCCTCCCCATCCCTCTATAAAACATGTCTAAAACCTGCTAAGGTATAATGTCTTGGAAAGGGAAGTGAATCTCGCAGACTGATGAATGGTGCTATCTTGTGAAGGTAACAAAAAGCTTGTGGTTTGATCACACCCAGTCTGTGTGAAGTCAAGCAGGACAACAGAGTGACTGTGTACCACCAAAGTGGACAATTTGACGCCCGCTCAGGATTTCCTTCACCCAGGCCGGTGCACCCAGCACCCAGTGCCGAGAATGCCGTCGGCTAATGGCTCCGTGTGCCTTCTCCAGAGAATCGCTCCAGGTGAATGCCTGCTACCTCACCCTAAGTGCCTGGAAGACTAAGTCCTCACGCCAAGAGTGAGGTGTGGCCAGTGTCCTGACTCAAGTTGGGACAGCTCCATGCTGCTATTCATGTGCTATGGTCCTGTGGGATCAGGCTGAGGCCAGTCTGCGGCTGAGAACACAGCTTTGTTGACTTATCTTCCTGCTTAATCCTGCTTCTCTTGCCACCCCCCACCCCCCCACCCCCCGCCTCCTGAGAACTCTCGAGCAATAAGTCCCCTGCACAAGGATCTCTGTCTTGGGTTATCTAAGATAAACCCTTGGGCTGGATTTTGCCGGTAAGACTCCAAGGGAATGGGGCATCTCACTGAAATGGAAGAGGTACACCAGCGGGGAGAGGGGAGTCCCTGTGCACTCAGGATGCCCTGAGCAAACTCTGCCTCTTTTAATCTCTCCAAATCACTGCAGCCCAGAACTGGACCAGGGGTTCTAGCTCCTTCTGTTCCAAGTTAAGGCCCCGGGCCTGAGAAAAGTTGCTGCCCAGGCGGTATGCCCTGGAAACTGACCCACAGCATGGAACCAGATTCAGATTTGGCACCACAAAAATGATTTTCCTTCCCTCCAGCCCCCCCCCCCCGCAAACATCCGTGGAACAGTTAAAATTGGGTAGGATTTCCTTCCCCCAAATCTCCCTTTGAAGTTTGCAGATGGATTCTGGGAAGGTTTTATATTTTAATAAGAAATTTATTTCCCAGATGATTCTGTCACTTGGAAGGTAATGAGTTTGGATGAAACCAGGAATCCTTGTCGAGATGCCCCAAAGATTCACGTTTACAAAGCTTTCCTCGGCTACGTTTGTAGCTCTTGAAGACAGAGCCCTATCACCACAGGAGGGCTTCTCCACTGCAGGACTCCCACCTGGAGGAGGGTACTGCTCTCCTTGAAGGATGAAAAATGCTTACAATGTTTTCCACAAGCACAGTTGATTGAGTGGGAGGGACAGCGCTTGGGCAACACCGAGGTCTAGATATTTGGATAACAAGGGCCACATCTCTGCTGTCAGGTGAAGGCCTGGTGGCAGAGGTCACGGGCACAGACAGATGCCCATCAAAAGGAAGATCAGCAGCCTAGAGTTTTCTCTCCCTCCATGCAGATCTATGCCCCAGGCCCTGGGGAGGCTGCTAGTTCCCACCCGGAAGGAGCGTGAGCTATTTTAACTTGGAACGCAGCAAGCCAGGCCAAAGGAGCCACAGCCAAGAGATACAGTATACGGCAAGCATTTTCCCCACAAACCATGTCTCTTGTGAGGACCCAAAGAGGCCGGCAGCACAGTGGACTGCCTGTAGCCCGTCCCTAATCAGCCACATTTCAGTGTTTTGGGAATGGGAGGGCTGGAGTCGTGGGTGAGCAGGCGGTTGGCATGGCCAGTGTGCTCCCAACACTGACTCCTGACCCCTCCCGGTGTTCCCATTTTCTTACTGGTTCCCCTGCCCCAAGAAACTTCCCAAACCTCTCCCTCTTCCCTTCCCCTATGCTCCCCACCCTTACACTCCAACAGCGCTTCCCATTTCCAGATTATTTTACTCTTTTACCCTCAACCTGGTCTGGAAGAGTGCAGAAAAGAGCAAATGTTGGTGAAGGAGTGGACGCCTGACTATTACAAAGAATGGTTTTAGTACTTGGGTTTATTCATTCAACAAAAATTTTGGAATTGCTACTTTGCTCCAGGCACTGTGTTCACTAAGTAAACAGGCAATGCTTTCCCTGTTTGCTCATCTTTCTTTTTAAAATTTTTTAAATTTCATTTTATTTTTTTATTAAATTAAAAAAAATTTAAGTTTATTTTCAGAGAGAGAGAGAGAGAGAGCACGTGTGTGCACGCACGAGTGGCAGAGGGCCAGAGAGACGGAGACAGAGAATCCCAAGCAGGCTGTGCATTTGTCAGCACAGAGCCTGATGTGGGGCTCAAACTCATGAAATCATGAGATCATGACCTGAGCCAAAACCAAGAGTCAGATGTTTAAAACATTTTTTTTTTAATTTTTTTTTCAACGTTTTTTATTTATTTTTGGGACAGAGAGAGACAGAGCATGAACGGGGGAGAGGCAGAGAGAGAGGGAGACACAGAATCGGAAACAGGCTCCAGGCTCTGAGCCATCAGCCCAGAGCCCGACGCGGGGCTCGAACTCACGGACCGCGAGATCGTGACCCGGCTGAAGTCGGACGCCCAACCGACTGCGCCACCCAGGCGCCCCAAGAGTCAGATGTTTAACCCACTGAGCCACCAAGAGCCCCCATCTTGTTGTTGTTTTTGCAATATATCAGTGTATCATGTGCTGCTATGTTCCATGGTTTTCAGGTCCTCCCAAATGAGATGTCAGAGATGGGATCTGAGGTGGTGACTCGGTGTGACCCAATCAGGGGACCGGAAAGAGAGTGAGTGAGACGATGACAAAGAAATAACTCCCCCCCTGTAAAGCGTCTCCAACCAGCTGGTCATCTGGTCAACTGGTACTGATTCCTGTCACCATGATGATGAGGCCAGAACCAACCATTTAATTCTGAAAGCTACCCGCCAGCCCAACCAACAACCTCAGGGTCCAGAATAATTCTCTGCCTGGGGTCAGACACTGGCAATCAAAAGCATCACACGTTATCAGAAAGATTAGGAATAATGTACTCATAACTGCTCTGCAGGCTATGGGGCTGTTGAGGTCCATCGCTCTGGCTGGACAGCACCCTATGAACAAAGCGCATGCAGCAGGAGTACCTGGTGTTTTTTGGGGAGACATGAGATGATATCGGGCCATCCAAGAACAAATTATGTCAATAGTTATATAATGCTTATTTTAATGTTATGATAAAAATATCTGTGTTCGTTTATGAGAGATATATAAGAGCACCTTTAAAAATAAATTCTTTAATTCTGCATTGATAGTGTGTCAAAACCTTTTTTTGTTTCTTATGAGCACTGAAATTTACCCAAAACTGTACTGTCAGAGTATTCCCAGGTGTCTGGGTGTATATGTTTAAGCAATAGTGTTTATTGTGCAATCTTGTTCTGCTGCTATAATTTAGGAATGGATTACGAAGAGCAGTGCACATACACGATTGCTGTAAATGTATGTACAGGTGCTTGTCCATGACTGCTTTTCATCTTCTCACCACAAATGAATTTTCTTGTTTGTGCACTGGAATGATTCAGGAGCAAGTGACTGTAACTGGATATATCCACAGAAAGGGACAATTAACTATCTTACAGGGAATTTTAGCACACAAATAAACTTCTAACTCTATATACTTGGGGAATCTTGTTCTCTACAAAGCTGAGAAAACTGTCATTGTGATATAGTAAAATAAGAACAAAATTCTTGTCGGGAGTAAAAAAAAAAATCATTCTGAAAGTTTAAAAAGTTCAAAGTTTTAAAAGTTGAAAAATTTGGGGCGCCTGGGTGGCGCAGTCGGTTAAGCGTCCGACTTCAGCCAGGTCATGATCTCGCGGTCCGTGAGTTTGAGCCCCGCGTCAGGCTCTGGGCTGATGGCTCGGAGCCTGGAGCCTGTTTCCGATTCTGTGTCTCCCTCTCTCTCTGCCCCTCCCCCGTTCATGCTCTGTCTCTCTCTGTCCCAAAAATAAATAAAAACGTTGAAAAAAAAAATTTTTAAATAAAAAAAAGTTGAAAAATTTAAGAAAAGTGTATAAAGGGGTGCCTAGGTGGCTCAGTCGGTTGAGCGTCCAACTTCAGCTCAGGTCATGATCTCGCAGTTGACGAGTTCGAGCCCTGCGTCGGGCTCCGTGCTGACAGCTCAGAGTCTACAGCTTGCTTCAGGCTGTAGATGAAGCTGTGTCTCTCTGTCTCTGCCCCTCCCCCACGCATGCTCTGTCTCTCTCTCTGTCTCAAAAATAAAATAAACATTAAAAAAAGAGAAAAGTATAAAGAAAATAATTGTCCATGGCCAACATGGGATGCAAGTGGCTACCTTGGCCTCAGAATATAAGGGTCAGAGGTCCACAGTGAGTGAGGTTACTACTGTGGGCATGGAAGACAGTTGGCTTAGCCAATTTGGGAATGTGGCACATGAGGCAGGTGCTGCTAGGGAAGGGAACACTGAAGAGGCGTGGGGGGTCTGGGGGGGAGGCAGTTGGTGGTGGTATGCCTGGCATCCAAGTACCAGGCTGGCAGTGAGGACCCATCCTCCCTAAGGAACAGCAGGGCCAAGTACATGTGCTTTGAAGGAGGATTGACATAATGGAGTTATTAATGCATGGGAAGTGGGGAAAAGGTAAAACTGAATTTTATTGAAATTCCACATTTTAAAATAGGAAAAACACGCTTTCTGCTCATTGAAAAGATAAACAAAGACAATCCAAATTTTAAAACTGGCAGTGGCATGACTGCCACTAGAGAGCGGAGGAAAGAGAATCTTTTGTCCCAGAGCCAGTCATTTCCCTATGTAACATCCGTAGATGCACATTTCTAACACCTCTGAGGGAAGGCAATGAGCAAGGGGGAGGAGATTAAGTCCCCAAATCCCCCTGCGGCAGATCCCATATTGTTTTGTGCAAAGAGCCCATGCGATCTTGTTTCCTTCAGGAAAGGGGACATGGAAAGTGGGGTGTGGAAAAACCAAATCGAGAAACAATGCTCGTTTTCAACACCACTGTCTTCTGTAAAATCTTCACCCTACCCTCCAGATCTTACAGCTCTGACCATGTTAATCACTGAAACATTGTCTTTTAGCAGACTTCCAGGCTTTCTCAGTGGTTTAAATACGGTGTTCTTGGGGCACCTGGGTGGCTCAGTTGGTTAAGCATCCAACTCTTGGTTTTGGCTCAGGTCATGATCTCATGGTTCATCAGTTCGAGCCCCACTTTGGGCTCTGAGCTGGCAGCATGGAGCCTGCTTGGGATTCTCTGTCTCCCTCTCTCTCTGCCTCTCTCCCTCTCTCTCTCTCTCTCTCTCAAAATAAACATTTTTAAAAATTAAATAAGTATGATTTTCTTGGACCTTTTTTTAAAAAGTAGTTAATTATGATAGTACCTAGATATCTCTTTCCCGAGAAAACCAGTAGTTCAGTAACAAAGTCAAGGACCCTCAGGCTGATTCGCCTCTCTCTTAGGCTCTGTGGATGGAGTGAGTGTCAGGAGACATTTTTAAACTGCCAGCTTTCTCATGAGTCTGAGAAGAGTTTCTGCCCTGGGGAAGTAGACCAGGATCCACTTTCTCAATTCCCAAATGGCCACGAACTGTGCATGGGGGAGGTGCTACTCTGGGCTCAAGATTGAGTTCCATCTCACTACCATCCATAGGGACAGATGGGAGGATAGGTGGCCTTTGAGATCAAGAGGACAGTCTGAGTGAACTGGCAACCGTTCATGTGGCCAGTCTGGGGCCACTGATGATCAGGTAATGTGGTTTCTATGATCCCTGGCCGTCCTTGGAAGTTTATAAAGTTAGAAAAAAATATAGAAATTCAGAATCACATGCATACACACAAATGACAGAAACTTTATTCCCAAAGACACTTCCTACCACCTTCTACCCAAAGGTTCCAAGAGCTACTGTTGGATTCAGAAAGAAAATGGGGCAACATTAAACTCTGTTACTCAGTATGGGAAAGGGAATGGCACATTCCAGAGAGAGAGCTACCTACCACGTGTTAACATATAGGCCATCAAATAAAAAGACCACATGTTATAAAGCACTAACACTTTTCTGGACATAATTTGATTTTTATTCCATGCTCAAAAGATAGTTTAGGACCCACAGATCCTCAGGGCCAGTATTAAACTCAACAAGTTAAAACTTTACTGACAAGCACCTTGGTGCCTTTGAATAGTGATTTCTGGCTGATAGAATCCTGGAACAACACCCCACTTCTACTTTGCTTCCAAAGACCCTTGACCTCCTTTGAAAAAATTAGTTGGGGAAAAATTCACAAAAGAGCAAAATCTGTAAATGTTTAGAATATAACTACCAAAATTCAGGTGTTTACTAAATGTAAATTACTAACTGAAAACAGAGGAATCGAGCCTGTGTAGAATATATTACTATGGGGTTTACTTAATTTTCTTGAGTCATGTACTATGTAATCATGTAGTCATGATTTCTCTGCAATCGTAATTAAAACAATATAAAATAAAATGCAATACTTGCTATTAAAACCTATTTAATGTTTATTTTTAGTTTTGAAAGAGTGTGCACAGGGGGGTGGGCTGGGGGAGAGGGGGACAGAGGATCTGAAGTGGGCTCCGCATTGACAGCAGAGAGCCCAATGCAGAGTTCAAATTCATGAACTATGAAATCACGACCTGAGCCTGAGTCGGACACTTAACGGACTATGCCACACAGGTGCCCAAAACCTATAATCTTAACTAAGGATTCTGAAACATTCATGTTTATGTGAGTACATACATTGAGAAAATAAAAAAGCTCACAGAGTCAATGAGTCAATCCTGTAGAGAAAGGGACCTGTGTCTTTACTCATTAGTCCCTGTGAATGGGACTGTGAGTCTAATAATTCTTCATTGTATCACAGGATGATGCAGAATAGAACCCAATCCATGAAATTCTCTAACAAAATACTGTCCTGGTTTTATCCTCCTATGTTAAGACCCCTGTATAACTTCTCCGACTAGTCCTGGGAGTGCTCAAGGCAGGAAGGAGGAGGTCCAATCAATTCTCAGAGGTGAGCAGGGAACAGAGCTGAGATTAGGGGTCCAGCTCAATGCTCCAAAGCACTTGCCCTGTGACCTATTTGGCCCAGAGGAGGGAACTAAGCACTGCCCGAGGCCCCATGATTGCAGCTGTATCTGTGGGACAGATGCCAGAGTAAATAGGAACAGTCACATTACTCAGAGCATGCTAATTTCTCTTGCTTAGTATATGAAAGTCTTCCTTGGTGATGCCTTCCCATCCCCGTCAGTCTCTGGAGAAGGGGGTATAAGGATATAAGGGTCTGTTTTGGGCTATGATGACAATAAACATGCAGAGAAGGTTATGGATACATCCCCCAATTAAGCCTAAATTTGAAGAAGGAAATAACCCACGTATCTAGCCTCATCAGTAAAACACAAACAAAATAAAACTCTGTAGGGAACTTGACAAAAAAAAAAAAAAAAAAAAAAAATTGAAGCAGCAGCTAACCACAAAGAAACATCATTCTGAGAGGCGTGGAACAGAGCTTTGTGACCTCAGGGTGGTATCAGCACCTTGGGGATCAGCAAGTATTTCCAGAATTCAGTAGCTTATCTCATCCTATAAATTCACTGGGAAGTTGGTGTGGTGTACAGATCTTCGTCCTTCCTCTTTTCCACTCAGTGACTGACTAGGTTTAGTGGCTGTGACTGACTCAAGATGGAACTTTTTTTTTTCTCTTAAAGTTTATTTACTTATTTTGGGAGAGACAGAGAGAGTGTGAGTGGGGGCGGGACAGGAACAGAGGGAGAATCTCAAGCAGACTCTACTCTGTCAGCACAGAGCACATGTGGGGCTCTATCTCACAAACCATGAGATCATGACCCGAGCCAAAATCAAGAGTTGGACACTTAAGTGACTGAGCCACCCAGGCGCCCAAAGATGGAATTGCTTGATGTCTTCCAGTACTGATGCTCAATTGTGCCACCAGCTGGATTCAGTTCTCCAGAAAGCTATGGGTTCACCATGGTGAGTCATGGGTTTCCTCTGAGCCTCAGTTTCCTCATCTACCAAATCAGGCAAAAGACATTTTCTGATTTGGAAACTGTAAAGTGCTACTGTTGGCCTCGCTATTATTACTCAGAAGTACTGATTCTGGTGCCAGGAAAACCAATCAGGTTTAGTCAAAGGGCAGTGAGGAACAAAGGAATGTTGAAAATGAAAATAATGAACTAATAAAGGAAAAAGACGGAATGAAGGCAGAGTGGACAGAACCCCCCCTGTGCCTCTGGGTGGACACTAGGAGGATTCCCAGTGGCAGTGACCTCCAGGCTCGGAGACCACTTATCACATTCCCAAGCATTTAATTCAATCCAAGAGGAATATTTCTGGTATCTCCTGTGTTCCGAGCACTTGGTTCTATGGGAGATGCCAAAGGAAGGTTGTAAGAAAATAGTTAATTCTCCACATTTACCTAATGGATCTTCCAAACTCTTCTATGAAGAACGTATCTTTACTATTTTCCTCACTTCATAGATGAGTAAGACTGAGGTTTAGGCACTTAAATAACTGTATTCAAGGATCTGGAGCCAGAACTCAATCCCAGGTTTGACTGATCCCAGTGTCTATACCTTTAGCCACCATCCAAAGAGGCAGTGTCCATGGCAAAGACAAACCTTGACCATGGTTGCCTCTGAGCACCAACTCTGTAACACACCTAGTCACCGCCCCCTTCAAACTCCTCTGCACCATTGCCCCAGTCCCTGCACCTGTCTACACTGGACTCCTTGCAGGCAACAGAGCCCATTATCCAGAGCCCTTGATGGCTCACCCACAGGAGCTAACCCCAAATGTGGAAGGCAGCCCAGTTTGGGGAAAACAGAATGAGACAAATGGTGCTTATTCTAGCCACCTGGATGACACTCTCTGTCTCTCCCCCTCACCTAGAGGGAACACACCTTCTCCAGCCAACCCTTAAGCACCTCTCGGGGCCTCAGTTTCCAGGAAGCCTCTCTCTTCAATCTTTAAGCCCATCACTGAATCTGTCCCAAGCTCCCTACTATACTCTTGGGCTTTTGCCTTCCAAGGTGACCTCAGAATAAAGACAGAACCAGCCCTAACAGTGTGGACCCAACCTGGCCTGGTAGTTTTAAGAGGCTGGGCTCTGAGCAGAGAAAACTCCTCCCAGAGCTCCTGACGCAGCAGCTGTGTGTGCTCAGGCCCCAGGGCACTTGGCGAGGCCCCCTGACCATGCTGACCCACAGACTTCTCTCCTGCTCACGGCTGCTGCGACTGTGCACACAAAGGAGGCGGCTCCTTAGGGCATTTGGAACGTCATTTAACCTCAGAGGCAAGACAAACAGCTGGCTGGTACAGCTAGTAAAAACGCTACCTACCCTTAAGATCTTGCCAAAAATACTCCAAACCCTACATTTAGGTTTGGTTAAACCATACACACAAAATCCCACAAGCCACCGAAATGTGATAGCCGAATTCTGTGTCCAGCATCCTAGGCTGGCTGCCTCTAGAATTTCTTTTCCTTTTGTTTCAACTGCAAATAACTCTTTTCCCTTTTCAGTCCCCTTTCCCACTGCTTTGGAAAGCCAGGCTCGGTCAAAAGTCTGCCAGGGAGCTTTTGCTTGTTAAATGTCAACTCCTGCTGCGTGGGTAGGAGGAGAATTATTGGTGACTGTGTGCAGGTGCTTCCTGGAGTCCCTAGTCAGTGGGACAGTTTGATCAATGAATCAGGACCGATCACTGGCCCTGATTTGCCTGCCCTCAGTAGTCATTAATTACAAGCAAACAAGCGAATCATTAGTAGGTAACTTCTTGCTGCAGAGCCTCGATCCTTGCAGTGGAGACAAGACGGTGTGCTGACATGTGGGTTCAACCAGAAGGCCGGGCTGGCTCTGCCATGCTTCAGAGAGGGGACGACCCCAGCAATACCACAGTGCATTGCTGTAACCCAGCAAACTTCCCATCTGCTAAGTTGGTTTTCACACTGAATCATAAACTCTGTGTTTCCATTTGGTGCACAGAATTTGAGAGCCTTGCACTGGCTGAGCCATGTCCTCAAACTCTGCCCAAGGGTCCTTCCTGATCTCCAAGGTCAGGGGCCGGAGGAAATACCTCAGCAGAAGAGTTCTTATTGTCCAGAACATTTCAGCAAGGTATGGCTCTGTCCTCATGGAAGGTTAAGAACAACCTCTAAATGGAAGGGAAGAAAGACTGCCCTAGGCTTGCTTCATTCATTCATTCATTCATTCATTCAAGTAATATCTGTCAAACACCTGTTATGTGCCTGCCATCTGCCAGGCACTGAGGCACAGGGAGATTAGTAACTGACAATTTAATTTCACTAAGGAATATAAAGTTCCAACTGTGATGAGCACAGGAAGATACTCCCTGGGACTTGAAGTACCTGTGAAGGGAGGGAAGAAGTAGGAGGGAAACAGGAAATGAGTACAGGAAAAACTGGTAAGACAGAAAGCCCAGAAAAGCTGGGGCGGGAGTGAGGGGCCAACATGTGTTGGTGCAATTCAAGAAGGATAGTGAGGCTGGAGGGGACAAAAGTAGGGGTGTGCTGAGAGAGGTGAGGTGGAGAGGGAAGTGTCAGACCACACATACCAGATGGGCCAGGTTAGAAGTGCTGCCCTGGGGCACCTGGGTGGCTCAGTCGGTTATGCATCCAACTCTTGGTTTCGGCTCAGGTCATGATCTCACGGTTTGTGAGTTGGAGCCCCGTGTCGGGCTTTGTGCTTTGCATGGAGCCTGCTTGGGATTCTCTCTCTCCCTCTCTTGCTACCCCTCCGCCACTCATGCTCTTTCTTTCTCAAAATAAATAAATAAGCATTAAAAAACAAAGAAGTGTTGCCCTTTATCCTTGAAGCAATGGGAAGTTATTTATGCATGTTTCAAAAGGGAGGCATGATGACTTTCAACATGTAGAAGGATCATTCTGGCCATCGTGTGGAGAGAACTGGAGGGGACAGAAGCCATGAGGCCTACAGCACAGTCCAGGAGAGAGAAAGAAGTGCTTGGCAGTCCTCTGGAGGACGTGTGGCCAGATTCAAGAGCTCACGAGGAGATACAGCTCCAGCGACTGCTAGTGGATGACACAGGGTGTGAGGCACAGAGGCTTTAGGAGACATCCAAGTTTCTGTCTTCAGCAATGGGTGGGTGCACAGAGAGAGAGTGCACCTGCGGCCTGGTCCGGGAGGAGGACCCAGTCAGGGAACAGTCAAGGGGTCAGTTTGGACGTGTGGAGTGTAGCACACTCCCTTCCCAGGAGGGGGTGTTAGCCAGGTGTAGAACTCAGAGGAGAGCTGTGAGGGCAGGGGCAAATACAACAGGCCCTAGTGCCCCCTCCAGAGAAGAAAGTCATGTGGGAAGGTCAGCTAGTGAACACACACTGGCCATCTCTGGATGAACCGAAATGCTGCCTTGACTTTCCAGACTTCTCCAGTGAGCCCCTTGGACATTCACCCACTATCCCACCAACCCCACTTATCCTGACTCAGACCTGCTCTGTTCTCTCCCATCTCAGAGCTACCCAGTAGGCTCTCATCCTATATCCAGGATGAACTGGCAGGGCTACCAAATCCCCAGGCACCCAACTGAAAAATCAGAGTTGGCTCAAATTTTCCTGACCCTTGATGCCCTCACCCCAGACCCAGCTTTCTCAGCCCCTCCTCTCTATTCCTACCAGGTTCTTCTCATATTCTTCTCATCCTACCAGGATGGATTTTCAGTAAGGTCTGAAGCCAGGTCTCCTGGATTCTCATTCTAACTCCACCTCTTACCAGCTGGGCAATGTTGGGCCTCAATTTCCTCATTTAAAATTGTGACTATTACCTCCTATACTTTATACAGTTGTGTGAAGCTAAACACTAACATATATAAAGTGCTAAAACTAGTGTCCAGCACATAGTAACTGCTCAATAAACCCTAGCTATCATTTTAATATCTCTTTTCCACATACTTTGTGCACATTGACAGACAAGACGTGACCATGTAGTACCTTCTCTTCAGAGTGCCGCCTCAACTATCTGTTTCTTCCTCTGGATTGGCCACTCCTCACAGGCAGGAGCTATTTCTCATTCATATTTGACTCCTAAGCTCCCCTTACAAAGCCTGAACCTGCTCTGTAAATGACTGCTCTGTCAGTGAATATACAGCAACAAGAGATTTTACAAGTCTGGGCATACAGTAAGTGTGGGAAAGGCAAGCATTTCAAACGTTCCTGTCAAGAACCCAAAGTATTTTCAGAGGCTTTTTATTAAACAGGGTAGTCAATACACATTTGTTGAATTCTACTGGATTCTTCTTATATTACTTAACTCAGCTGTGCTGTTTCAAAGCCTTCCAGAAGAACACCAGAGCCCCAGTGCCAGGAAAGATAGGTCTTCCACAACACAAATGTTCCTAGACAATAAATGCAACTCTCAGATTGAGTCCACTGACCCAGGGAGCTCAGGTAAGTTGACATTTTCTCTTGGGAACTTTTCCTTCTCCAACACCCACACACAATTGTGAGGTCTACAGAATGTTCTGAACTCCTCTGTGAGCAGGGGCTCAGGAGCTAAGTGGACTAGCTTTCCGACAAAGGCAGAGAACCAAATCTAGAGCTAAGGACCCTACTACCTATCAGCTAGGCAACCTACCAGGCAGTCCCTAATGAGGTAGTACAATAGTGCATCTCAAACTGGGTACCATATTTTTTTTCTTTTTGAAAAAAGCAGAATTCAGGCAGCTGTGTGCCCACTAATGTAAATATAGTTCCCAAGGCAAACTTGCTAAGGTGTGTGAAAATGGGTTTGGGAGGCAGAAAGACCAGTGGGGAGTAAAGTGCAGCCTTCCATGAGTAACTGTTCCATAGACTCATCAGTGATTAGAACCCTCCTCTAGTCCAAAATTTCTGAATGAGAAAATGGGCCTGAATGAGAAAAGAGGGGAAATGACTCTCCTTAGCTCACTAATCTTAAGGCCAGACACTCATGCTCCCCGTCTCCTAGTAACTGCAACTTCTTGAGGCATGTTTGTGCAGACACCTTATCACAGTGCACTGAGCAAATTTAAGTCTGAAACAATCAACAAAAGACAAGTACGGTAATGGCACCATTAATGGCTAAAATGTTCTTGAACTTCCTGAGCCAGAGAAAGCTCTTTTTATGCACTTCCTAGTTTTGGTAACCACCATATGAGTGTGTACCACAACTGTACTTGTTTTTCTGAGGCGAGAATTGAATCCAACAGAGTTTGGGCTGTCCACCCAAGCAAGCAGGTACAGAAGCCAAAGCCCCTTAGAATTTTCTTTGAAGATCCTCAAAACCTGAGTGTAGCTAGTACTCATTAATATCCCAACTGTGCACCCTGAGCCCTTACAGTCCTCATGTAAGAGCTGAGAATCTCCACTCCAAGGCTGTCTCCCATCATGCAGTTGGGACAGTGGAACAGACTAGAGAGCTAGGGGTTAATGCCTCAGGGACAGCCCCAGCCAATGACAGGTGGGAGCTGCAGGTTAAAAACCACCTCCCAGAGCTCCCCAGTGGGACTGAACCCCACCTGGTTGTTGACACACCTTCCCTTCCCTTCCCTTCCCTTCCCTTCCCTTCCCTTCCCTTCCCTTCCCTTCCCTTCCCTTCCCTTCCCTTCTTTCTGATTTCCTTCCCTTCCCATCTCACTTCCCTACTGCCCACCAGGTTTCCTGGGGTCACCTCCCAGGTTAACCTCCTGCACTTGCATCTTAGCCCAGGGTCTGCTCCTTGGGGAACCCAGGCTAAGACTTGAATAGAAACAGGAACAGTCTCTCTCCATGTCTGTGAGAACAGAGAGCACAGAAGGCATCTGAAACACATAAAAGAGATGTCAGGAAAGCCAGTCAGGAGGGGTGGTCCACAAACATAGATGTGGAACAATTACGAAGCCAAGAAGAGCTGTGTGCAAAATGGACAAGAGTGAAAGACTCTGGCAATGAGCAGTTAATCTGAGGACCTGCCTGCAGCCAGTCATTCCTGAAGAAGGTGCTGAAACCCATCAGATGTCGGCAGGAAAGGAAGCCGCATGTGCAGTACATTAGCTGTGGAATAATGAGGCAACCCAAGCTATGACCCTCTCTGGGCTCTGATCTCTCCACGCAAGGGTAGCCAGTCAATGAACCCAGCCTGGGCCTGTGAGAAGCATGGGAGAATGCCACACCATCCTCAGAAGCCTGCAACAGGCTCCAAGACAGCAGAGTCCTCTTGTGAAGGAGGAAACAGAAGGTTCTACAGCCAGGGCATCCACAGTGCTTTGCTCCCTAAGGACACTTGGTGCTGGCAACCGAGGCCACCTGTTCCCTCAATCAGCCAACAGGAGTTGATTGTGCCAGGCACGGGGCTATGTTTGGGGACACAGATGAACTGGATTTAGTTCTCATATTCAAGATACTCATGGTTTATAGTTCCTTGTCACACAATGGGAATGACCAGGTGAGCCTGAACTGATCCATGGACAGCTCTTACAGAGCATCAAAGCTCTGGAGTAACTCACTGCCCCACTGGTGGAAATGTTCACCCTTACCCCAGCTGGGCTAAGAAACGCGGCTGGTCACGCTGAGTGCAGTCACATTTGGGGCACACTGTAGCTTTCTGAGCCTGACTTCTCAAAAAAACACAGTGGATCAAGGGCTGTGGTCCCTTCACTTCCCTCCTAAAACATCTTTGAAATTAAGGTTCAGAAATGCTTTCCAAGGAAGAAGGGGGTGTACCTGAACCCCAAGGATATTCTCCACATCAGATATAAGAAAAAATCATGGCATAAAGGATTGTGCCAGGAAGAGAGGCAGCAATACATTTTGTCAGCTGATTTACAGACCTGAATCGGGTCAGAAGGCCACTTCTGAAATAAAAAATAGAGTCCTAAAGATGCATCTGTTGTTACGGAAAATCAATAAGGCCCTGAGCCTGTACTTCATTTCTCCCAGGAGTGGGAGGAGGGGTGTGTCATTTATCAAATGCAGGAAGGCTGGGACAGGACCAGAGGCAGCCATACAAGGTCATCCCCTGGCTCCCGATTCTGACGGACAATCTCTTGATTCAGATCACTAAATGAAACCTCTACAAATAATCAAGATGACAGATGGCAATAAGCGAGAATGACTGAAGACTTCTTGCTGGCCCCATGGATGGGATTCCTGAAGGCCTTCCAAGGGAGGGAATTAATACCCAGAGACCTGGGCATTCTGTTTCTCTATAGGGTTTTTTTTTTTTTTTTTTTTAATCCCCGCTAAAGGCTCTCTTATGAAAATACAATCACATTCTTTCATTTACTTCCAAAACTCTCAAAGTGCAATATTAGTAGTTTAATTTCTTTTGGCATCAAGTCTAAATGGCTTTATATTACACAGATTATATATAATATGCATACAATAGAGTGTATGCAGAGTTTATACTATCTTCATGTATTAGGCTGGCAAATGGGAGAAACTGTGGGAGAAGCAAGAACATAATCAAGCCATGTGCCTTGATTGTGATGTTACGAACACTTGATTTTTAGGCATGTGGCATGTGGTTCTCTCCTGACGGGCAAGGCCACCTTGGTCAAGGGGAAGCTAACCTGTTGGCTGAAAACATTCTCTGATACAACAACTATGGCACCTGTATAATTCTTAACTCTGGGTTAAGCACTGCTTTTTCCCTGCAGAGTCCTTTTAGCACAGGCATATTCTGTAGAAGAGAAACTTTGTAACTCAAAAATACTTCCAGGTAATTAATTTATCTGCTATTAAAATTCCTTTCTGTGGATTTCGCTTGCCTTCAACTGAACTGGCAATCCACTCTCTGAAGGTCCTTCCAGTTGCAAACACCTGTGTCTTTCTCCTGCATTTGTCATTCCTGCCAAAGGCAGAGACACCCACACAGGTTCAGGACAGAAGGTCTGGAATCATTTGGCCTCCTCATGCTTGCCCCAACCCATATCCAGCCAGCTTCCAAATCAAGAGGCCCATTTCCTGCCAAATTTCTTCTTTCCATAGGGTCTCCTTTACCCCAGCACCACAGGGGGCGGATCCTTGGGAGGCCCACCTGGTTGTGCCATTACACACACATGTAATGTTTCTCCAACCAGAAACCTTCCTTTTTCAATCTTCCCTGCTCACTTCTACCCAGAGAAGAACCCTGTCTCAGCTCAACTGCCAACCGAGTGGGGGCCACAGTGCTTACCACAGTGTTCTATATACTCCATGGCTGCGTGTCCCAGTCCATGCCCCAGCAGACACCCCAGGGGCTCATCCACAGGAAGGAAATGAGCCTTCACCTGGCACTGTCATTTCTGCCTCACTCAGTTCCTAAAAAATCCTGTAAGGTGCCCGGAAGAGTCAAACAGAGAAAAGGAGGATTAACTGCTGGCATCCCTCCTCCAGGAGCTGCCTTTGGAATTCTTTGTGCTCTGGATTCCCACAACTGGACGATTACACCCCTGGTTGCTCCTTTCTCCTTGCTGTGAAGGCCACACACTCTCTACTGTGTTTCCCTTCTCTTCTGAAGCTACGGTCCGCAAGCATTTCCCAAGCCTTCTCCAACAGTGTATTACAGAATTTTATGTATTTTGGATAACACCCCTTTATCATATCTGTGTTTTGCAAAGATTTTCTCCCAGTCTGTGGCTTGTCTTTTTATTCCCTTAATGATGTCTTTCAACGAGTCCAAGTTTTTCATTTTAATAAAGTCCAACTTACCATCTTCTTCTTTTCATGGATCGTGCTTTTGGAGTCCTATCTGAAAAGTTAGCGCCAAACCCAAAGCCACTTAGATTTTTTTCCCATGTTATCTTCTAGGAGTTAAAGTTTTGCATTTCACATTTAGGCTTCTGTTTCATATTGCACAGCAGGAAAAGCAAAGTCATTTGCTAAGTAGTAAGAACAGCAGGACTGCCTTTTTCTGTCTTTAATCAAGACTAGGATTTGCATCCGAGGCCAGCTCAGACTTATCATTATTAACCGCTAGCATCTTGGATTTATAGCAATTGCTCCTCAAAATGAGGCTCTGGGGGCATTCACGTAACCAGCTGCAATTCCAGCAAGAAAGAGCATGGAAGGGCAGATGGTTCATACTCGCCCATCTGTGAGGGGTTTGCTTGGGTCTCGGAAAGTGGTGGGAGAACAGGGAGGGTCTTATCTATCAGTGAGACGGGACCCCAACTTGAGTCTTCCCAAGCAAGTTACCAATTTCCCCACGCACTTTGCTAAAAATCCTTCCCTTTTGCCTTGGTCAAGCCTGTTCCCTTTGTTAGAGACTAGGTTCATGTCCTGATGGCAGTTTCTGGCTGTGTACTGTGTCACACCCGTCTGTCTGGTTTAATGCTGTAGTGCTAACAAAATGTAAAACACATTTCAGTATAGATGAGGGGAAAAAATGTTCCTTCATTGCTTCTCTTCAAAATATTTTTAGATCTTCAGGTAAATCCAAAAATAGATCCTATAGATTTTTAAATTAAATGGGAAAGATGATTTAAAAATAAGTTCCCATGATCTATCTAAGAACATCTACTTTAAAAAATATTTTAATATATATTCAGATACATGCTGAATTTTTCTATATAGAGGTGTGCACGGTCAAAATCAATACCAGTTAATACATTATATTACCACTCTTTTATTGTTATTTTCTGAATAAAAGATCCGGCGTGTCTTTTAACTGGTCACTGTCAATATTTGGGAAAGCTATTGATTTCTGCATATATACCTGTGTCTGACCACTTAAAACTTTCTTACTAATTTTAAGAGATTATTGATAAGTTCTTATGATTTTCCAGGTATGCAACTATATTATCTGAAAATCATATGCATCATTCTACCAATAATAGCTATTCACCAGGACCATTTATTTATTTATTTATTTATTTATTTATTTATTTATTTCACCAGGACCTTCTAAAAAGCAAGTGTGTTAGGTCACCTGGATGGCTCAGTCAGTTAAGCATCTGACTGTTGATTTCGGCTCAGGTCATGATCTCTCTCTCTCTCAAAATAAATAAATAAACAAAAGCAAGTATGTAAAAATAAAAATGGTCATGGTTATAGATGTGATTTTTATGGATCATGTATGTTTCATGGTCACCCCCGAGGACTGTTGGTGTCAGAGAGAGAGTGTGTATCTTTTTAAAACATTTTTTAAATGTTTACTTATGTTTAAGAGAGAGAGAGCCGGCAGGGGGCGGGGGGGGGGGGGGAGGGCAGAGAGAGAGGGAGGCATAGAATCTGAAGCAGGCTCCAGGCTCTGAGCTGTCAGCACAGAGCCCGAAGTGGGGTTCAAACTCATGGAGCACGAGATCATGACCTGAGCTGAAGTTGGATGCTCACCTGACTGAGCCACCCAGGTGCCCTAAGAGTCTTTTTGACATCAGGGACACCCTTCCCTTCAACATCAAAATTTTTTTTCACATGATTTTTTTCCATGGAGTCTCATCTCTACAAAATATGGCATCGGTGGATATTCTACTATTAATCAATATTAATCTTTGCACTAAGATTACTCCTACCTGCTCATGAGAAATACTTCTTTAATGTACTGCCAACCTTAGTTAGTATTTTCTTTGGCAGGTCTGAATTTTTAATAATTTTCTTTTCGGGGTATTCTCTGTTAGAGTCTAAGATCTGGGCTATGATGAAATTCTAAGCCATTGGGAAATAAACACTACGCTCCACCATTCCTGGGCTACCCTGCCTAGGGGCAGTGGGAGAATCCCCTGTGGACTTGGGGGCTTTCTCAATAATCTGAAATCATGTAGCAATAATGAATTTTGCTTCAGGTCAGTGCCACTGGAGGCCACACTGGGAAATTTAGAAGTAACTAACACCAAATCCACCCCAACTTCAAAGGAAAGCTCGACTTGAGTTGCCACTGTGGCTGACAGGCTTTCTGAAGCAAGCTCCTGGGCCTGTGTTGAGTAAGACAAGTAGAAAATCTCCTCAGACAGTTTAATTAAGTTGAGTGACTTTCACTGTTCTGGAAAATAAACCGAACCATTTTGTCTATTAGCAAATATGACAATTCAGCATTCAGGCAGACTGTTGAATTAATAAAAGTTCATTTAAAAAATCCATCTTTTAATTAGAAATCTCTGCAGACCCAACCACCGAATTACAGACTGATCTGATTGGAAAAGACAGGGAGAGGTTTTTGGGGCCAAGGCCTGCACCAACCTGGTCCCTCCTGCACCACCTTGAGGGCACTTCCCCAGGCATCCACAAAGGAGCTATCAGACCCCCTGTGGAAGTGCCAACAGCTCCCCTGGAAGGTCTTGTGCGGTCTTGTAGATATTCCAAGACCTACATGGAACTTACGAGAAGGCAGTTAGTAGGGCCAGGGAGAGCTGGTTCAGATCCTGGCTTCCCAGATCCCCAGCTGCCTCGCCATGGGTGAGTGACCCTGCTGCATGAGCCTGTAAAGGTGAATAACAATAGTCCTTATGCAGGTTATCGGTCATTGTGGGATGAAAGAAGAAGGAAGGCCAGCTGTCAGTGACTATGACTGCCACTATGCTATTATTATTTCTCTTTGGCAGACTGGAGTAGATTGTGAGTTAGCAACCTAGGGCTCTTGCCTGAGCTAACTCCATAAACTCCACAGCTCGGTTTTCTCACCTTTGTAAAACAAATAAATAATATCGATCTTGTTCTACAGCATTCTAAGGAGTAAGTGTTTTAAGGTCCTGAAGATGAAGAGAGAAAAGAAAAAGAAATGATCCCATCAGTTCTGAGAAACAGTTCTCTGAAGAAAATATATTCCCCAAATAGCAACTATATTGAGAATGACATGATTCTATTCCTCAGAACATAATTTGTTTATATACTAACCCTATGAAGGTGTAGTGTGCATTCATGATTTTTTAAAGAAAGTGTTGCTTCCCTAGAAAAGGAAATTAATTAACGCACAGAGAACTGCAAAAATATCACCTATCAACCAGCCTAAGGATGCACCAGGAGCAAGGCAGGCAGAGGTTGGTTGACTGACAACACAGGACATTTACCAAGTTGTGGGGCAGGAGCTCCTATGCTAATCCATCTGCAAGGGGTACCCAGGAGAACCCCACAAACCTAGGAAGGAGCAAACAGCTATTATAAAGCAAAGTGTCTCAGTGTTAGTGAGTTTTCCACTTCCAGTTGGTGACTGACAAACTGAATTTAATCCCTCTCTGTAAATTATGACCGCTTGGACATATACAAAAAATTAAATAAAATCCTGAAGAGTCACATGGCTATGAGGCTTCACGTGCTGCTGAATGTGTAACTATAGCAAAAGCGTAAGTAAAACCCTGTCCCACCAAGTCTCAGGAGCAACATCATTGGCTCTGAAAGTGGCAAAATTCAGCTTTTGGGGGCTAGAGATGTGCGGAGAGGCTGGAAGTACTAACTCTAGTGTCAAATGCAGGAGTCCTTCATGGCCAGGCAAGCCCTTCTCACCCCACCATCAACGCAGTGACCACGGAGTGCTCCATGAAATGGCCCAAAGGCTCCTTGTGCCCTCCTCAGTCTTCTTGGGGTTCTGAGGAGTGCTCCCACTCCTGCTGACACCCGGGGCCTCTCCACATGTGTGCAAGCGAAGTTGATGGGGAGACACTGTGAGGGCCTTGGGCATGAACATGCGTGCTTGGGAGGGATGGTGCACCCCCCTGTGACTGGTGACAGATGGGGAGACGGCCAGCAACAATCTCCTCCCTCCAGCAGAAAATCCTTTCATCCTTGGGAGGGCCAGGTGTAGAGGCCTTGGTTCCCCCACTTAACAAGGAGACGGAGATCAGCTTTTTGAGAGACCCCCACATGGTGATTACTATTGTCACGGAAGACTGTCCTCACAGTCCTGGTGCAAGGAGCATGTATAACACCCAGAGACTCAAGAGCAGAAACAGGCACAGTGGCCTCATGCATGAAGGGAGGCAATGAGCTCTGACTTCTGGCTTGGTTTGGTTTCCTTCCCCACATACGTAAGTTATGCTGAAGCGTCATCATTGTCACCGTCATCATTAAAAATCTGTTTCAGACCTTCCTCACAAAGCCCAGGTTTCACCTCCCATCCCAGGGCAAGTGCAGCGTCTCTAGCAGGAGAAGGGGGCCATTTACACAGACTGACTATGCACTGACTTTAAACGTGTCCTCAACTTGGAAGCACCTCGTAGTATCCCAGAGCTGACCACCCATGAATTTATGATGTACATGACAGAGGGCCCCAAGGCACACGACAGGCCATCACCTTCTGAGGACTGAATATATTTTAGAATATGTTGATAGCTGCACCAACTCCCTAAATGCTCACCCCAGTGGCTCCTTCCAGACATTCCTGGACCCCAAATTAAGAACAACTGCCTTATACAAGAGGAATTCGTAAAGACACAGTAAGTTAAATATTTGCAAAACTGAATAATTAAAAATCTCCAAGATTACTTGGTATTTAAAGAAGTACATGGCAACTTCCTTTGTAAAGCAATAATCTCTTTGTCATGCAGAAATTTGCAAACTATTATTTTCATGTGTTAAATTTTCAGTTGTTGCTCTCTTTTAAAGGAGCACTTTGAAAGTTGGGTATAGGTAGATAAACCAGCTGTATCGCTCAGTTAAAAAAATTTTTTTGGGGGGGTGCCTGGGTGGCTCCGTCAGTTAAGTATCCGACTTCGCCTCAGGTTCGTGGGTTCAAGCCCTGCATCGGGCTCTGTGCTGACAGCTCAGAGCCTAGAGCCTGCTTCGGATCGGGTGTCTCCCCTCTCTCTCTCTCTGCCCCTCCCCCGCTGTCCTGGACCAGCCCCTAGAACCATATATTAAATATTCAGAAATTTTACAAGCCAAGCTCTTGTTAAATTTTACTACTGTGGCATTGGCCATTGTGTGGGTAGCTACACCAAAGAAATCAGCAAAGGCTACAAATCACAAACTGGGTCTTTGTTCCATCGCAGAGAACCAAGTTACCAGGACACCTATGCCTCACTTCCTAGTTATATACATGCAGTCAAAACCCAGAGGTGTTCACAGAGATAGCACCTGGCTTCCTGGCTTCCAGAACAAAAGCAGAAATGCATTAGCAGTGAACCCTAAGGAAGAAATTGGTGCCAAACTTGATCTAAATGGCATATTATTTAAGGTTGAAATCTGAAATAGTTTCTGTGAATGTTTCAGGACCATATTCATGCAGTGACTGAAACAGTAAAAGACCAGGCAAATCTGGGATCTCCCATCAAGAGGGCCTCATGCTGATGCCACAATTGCAGACACTGCCAGCCACATGGCCACGTGTGGCATCAGCACAGAAGCTCCTGCTTTACTGCTTCTCCCTCCAATTCCCCAAGGATACTTTGAACCAGAAACGTCACAATAGGCAGGAATCCCTGATGTGCCCTTCAAGGCCCTGACATCTATTCTGCTGGGCCCTTCCCCTTCCCCAGACCCTGCCTGCAGTAATCACAGGCAGCATCCTACCACCTCAACTCTGCAACCTTTGTAGAACACTCCTTCTAGGAGAAATTTATGCTGCTTTGAGCTCCCATGGTGTTTTGCTGACAGGTTACCACATGTCACTTACTACATTTGCATCATGGTGTGTGTGTGTGTGTGTGTGTGTGTGTGTGTGTGTGTGTGTTCACCTCCACTAGCCTGGACCTCCCTGAATGCCTGGGGCTATGTGGGTTTCATATCACTAACATGTGAATGAAGAGTAAACCAATCAATGAACAAACGTGTGCATCTATGATCTACCTACTTCAAGTCCTGTGCAAGGCACAGGAGATACACAGTGGGTCAGTCTTTCTTTGTGTCTAATTTCTGGGATATTGTGTTGTTAATGTCAGCATTAGCCAAGAGTGGTCTTGCGCGTATGTGTGTGCATGTGTGCACATATACACGTACGTGTGTGCAGAGAAGAGAGAGTTCAGAGTGTGCACTTAGCACTGTGTATCTGAGCCATCATCTCCAAGACTGTGTAGTGCTCCATGTTTTAGGGTCTGAGCAAGTGCTACTCAGGAGAGAGAAGAGCCCTCTCTTCACATCTGGGCAGTGCAGCCTGGCCTGCTACTTCCAATCCACTCCCTTCTCAGAGAAGGAAAGCCAACCCTAAAATCTCACACCTGCAGTCACTGAGCTAAGACCCCTGCTCTGGGACCCACCAGACCCCCTATCTTAAATCAAATCTGGCCACTGGCAACCTATGAGCCACAGGCCAATCCACTATCATCAGCAGGTCCACAGCAGAAAGGAAAGGGATGGTGTTTGGGTTAACCTCTGTGGACAGGACATAGGACCCTAGTTTGAGTCCCTGACTATGAGACAAGACAGGTAAAGCTGCACTCTCTAAGGAGCCAAGCAGGCATAGGGTGGTAGGGCCTCTCCACACACACGCATCCAACCCTAGACTGTGTGAGTAACCTAGCTTGCCTGGTGCTCCTCAAGCAAGCATCCCTGGCTTGACTTGACAGCACCTCCAAGGTTGCAGGGAGGACATCTGTGTGGACAGACATCCCTTAACAGTATGATAGGTGTCTCTTCTGCACAGGAATACCTTTAGATTTGAGGAGGTGAAGGTGGCAAGGTGACATGCTTGGATGGGCTTGGTTTGTCAATATTCACAAACTAATGGTGTCCTTTATCAATGTAAACAGCTTGAAGTATGCTGGGTTTTCTCAAGGCTAATGAGAGAGGCCAGGTGCAGGATGAAAAATCATGGAGGGCTAGAGCAAAAATGGCTCTAGGTCAAGGAGTGAGTACATTTACTCTTCCACATTACATGTGAGTAAACTGAGGTGGCATCACCTGTCCACAGTCACACACGGACATACTGGCAGAACTGAGCAGGTCTTTTGGTCCCCAGATGTCCCCAGGTGAATGCACTATGTGACCATGGACTTGGCCATACAGCAGTGGATGCAGGCCACATGGTGCACTCCCTGCTCAGCACCGTGAGACAGTGGCATCTTTCCAGCACTGCAGGTTGGCTGGAGCAGCTGGGAGTCCTCAAGCCTGGGATGTGTTGTTCTCCAAGAAGCTTCTACAGCACACAGTAAAACACTGGCTCCAAGCCTGAACAGTGAGAAAACTTAAGCATTCCAGATAGCTTTCATTTCCATCAAAGCTTCCCAACTGGGGTTTCCAAACCATGTCTCCTCTTCCTTCTTCAACTTCCG
The DNA here is from genome assembly GCF_028749965.1 of Puma concolor. Lineage (NCBI taxonomy): Eukaryota > Metazoa > Chordata > Mammalia > Carnivora > Felidae > Puma > Puma concolor. Next base: position 96,771,745 of record NC_141669.1, read on the forward strand.
GGTTAGTCGCTGCTTCTCCATCCTTGCTCCTGTCATTATCACAGTGACATCAACATACATGGGGATAACCATCTAGAGCCCTGACCTCTCCCCTTCCTGACCTCATTATCCCCAAGGTTCTCATTCTTTGCCCCTGCTAAGCCTTGACTCTTGTTATCATAAATGACATCTCTACATCCGACATCCTGTTTTCAAGCATCCTTTCTGACCACGCCCACAAGCTGTGTAGGCCACTTACTCTAGAACCCCAACTGCCACAAGCCCTTTTCCACTATCCATCATCTTCTGTTCTTTACTTCTCTCATTGTCCAGTAAGTCCCACTGTCTCCTTCTCATTACTCCTTTTCAAATATCCTCACCTCCTTGCCCCTCATCTCTTGTGTGGCACTGTGATAGCAAAACTTCAGACTGTGGTTTAATGCAATGCTCCACTTGCTCTGGGCCACACCTGAGCAACTTACCTGGCCAGAGAAAATGACACACCTGGGTTGGCAGGCCTCACCTTACAAGGACCACTGAAACTCAAAGCATTGACTAGGGAGCCAGGCAATCGGGCTACATTTTCTATGTGAACTTGACCCTGCTCTTTGGGATGCTCTTCAAAAGCATCCTCTCCATAAGGTCATCACTTTGCCTCATATTCAGAAAAAAGATAAGCAATCAGGCTCTTGTCTTCCTCCACCAGATCTCTGAGGCTCCCTGTATCTACACCTGTGTTTTCCCTCACCTGCTGTGAAAGCAGAGCATCCCTGTTGCTTCAGAAGGATTGGTGAGTGTGTGTTCTGGGTACCACCCCCTCCTGGATTTTTGACATTTTTACCCCTAAAGTTCTCCCCTCTGCTCTGAAACGTCAGCTCTCCCTTTATACTCCATCATTTCCATCAACAAACAAAGATGCTGTAGAATCTCCATCCAAAGATACCTCTTAAAAACAAATCCTTTCCCTGTTCAGCATCCTATATCCAGCTGTTTCTAAGCTCAGTTTTCAAAGAAAAACTTGTGAAAGTATAAACTCGACTTGCTAATCTTCCTCCTTGACTCACTCTTCGACTCATTCAATTCATTTCACGACCTCCAACCACCTTCTAGAGCCGCTCTTGTCATGGCCGCTTATAGGCTCCATGGTGCAGGACACCTCACTGAGCGTCTCTCTCACCTCATGTCCCCAGTGACCACCCCTCTTTCCCGCTCTTGGCTTCTAGGACACCATACTCTTTTTCCCTTCTTCTTCTTCACTGGCCACTCCTTGGTTTCCATCACCTGTACCTCTCCTATTGGATTCCAAATGGTAACAGATCAGAGGGCTCATTCTCTAACTGAACTTTCCAGATCAGTCCATAGCTTCAAACATGGCCTATAAGCTTAAGTCTCTAAAATGGATATCTCCAGGCTCAACCTCTTGCCAGAACTCTAGGCACATCTCCATTTATGACATCCACACTGACATCATTTAGATGACAGTACACTTGATATTTGTCCGCAAACCTGCCCCTTCTACTCACATCTTGATCTTCCCTGTCGTGGGAAATGTTACAACAATCCACCAAGTTGCTGAGTTGCATATTTAGGAGTTTGTCTTGCTTTTTTTTCCTGCTATCCTGTCCAAATCACCAGCAAGTTCTCTCTCTTGCACTCTCAAATAGGCTGCAAATCTGCCCTTCCTTGCCACCTTCATCACCACCTCCTCCCTGGGCCACTGAAACAGCCTCTTAATTGGTGTCCTGGCTTTTATGTTTGTCCCCCTACAATCCATCTTCCTACCCAGCAGCCAGAGTGATCTTTCAAAATGCAAATCAGGTTGTGTCACTTCTGTGCTTAGAACATGTCACACCACCCCACTTATTTCTCTCACAGCAATTGTCACAGCCCGTGACTACCTCAATGTTTTCTTGTCTGTTGTCCATCTCCTCCAATTGGAATAGAAGTTCAGGGGCCAGGAGCCCTGTCTTACTCACCACTCTGCCCAGCACAGGCCTGACCAATCATGGATAATCATTGCCATATTTCTGGGGGGGAAGAGGTCTTATAATCTAATCTCAGGTCCAGGATAGTTTTTCGTGGTCAGCAGAATCTTTGTACATTAGAAAGACAAGATGTGCTTTAAATAGGCACCAGCCCTGGCAAAAGACAGGGCACTGGGAGAACTCCATCTCTGCAGAACCTTTTATCGCCCTCAGAAACTGAAAGCCCCTAAATATAGGCCAGCCATTAAAGATTCATGAGCTCCTGCCGTGATATATCAGAGCTGTGGAAATCGGAGACTTCCATCATGGTGGACACTTTGACATTTGTTCCTAATCAGAATTCGCATATATTTTATTACTTTTTAAGGGAAGGACGACCAGGGAAATATTCCAGAAGCATAAGAGGCTTCCCCCTCAAGCAGGGATTATGCTTTGCTCTCCAATGCAAACACAGAACACCCACGAGCCACTTCCACTGAATATAGGCTGAAAAGAGAGGTGATTCTGGCTGGAGTCCCTTCCCCATGTCTCTTCAGGCATCACAGATGCTCACTGTCCTCTTTTCTGTGGTGCATTTTACTTAATCCCTGTTTAGGAGAGGTTTGCAGTGTCTTTCCTGCGGCAACGGGACCTTTTGATCAAAAGAGCTATTGTAGGGAACAGCAGTAGAGGGGATCAGCCTGAAATAATGCCATCATTTGACATTTTACAGAAATTAGGCTCAGATTTACAGTTTGGGCTCCTATATTCAAGAAAACCCAAACTTCTATATACATGGTGAGAATAGGAGGTTATACTTTCTCTAATGAATAGGATGAGAAACTTTATTTAAGGTTTGCCAGCCTACTTGTAAATGGACCTTGGGCAGGTTACAAGGAAATCAAATGCAAAACAAGGTAGCTGGGGCAATCCAAAGACCACCTCAAGCAGGGGTGCTCACTCTAGGGACACAGTACATGCTCTTGGGTAGCATTCAAAAATGTCAGTTCTTAGGCACACTAGAGAGCCTAGTTTAATTGGCCTGGGGTGGAGTCTGGGCCTCAGTTATTTTTAAAGCTCTCTGGTGATTCTACCAGACTTCTAGTTGTAGATGCAGCGGCCCAGAGGAAGTAAGATTAGATTCTATTACATTCCAGAGATGAACTGTTGAGCACAACTGGGTGGGCACAGAGTAGGTTTTCTGACCTCCCTGACAAAAGGGAACCATGCTGTGCCACACCAATTTCATTTTCTGCTAAGGGGACACTGCAAGTTGGTCTTCAGAGACAGGAGTCCCTGTTTTCCTGGAAGATCCCGGAATCAAGCATGAATTTATCACATGAACTCTATTCTACAGAATCAGTGATACAACAGGCATACCATCAACTCTGTTTGTTTTTTATGTTTATTTTTGAGAGAGAGCAACCATGTGCATGAGCAAGGGAGGGGCAGAGAAAGGGAGAGAGAGGATCCAATGCAGGCTCTGAGCTGAAATACAGGGCTCGAACTCACGAACATGAGATCATGACCTGAGCCAAGGTTGGACACTTAATTGATTGAACCACCCTGGTGCCCCTCAACTCCAGTTTTGGTGGGAAGTATCTTAAACACATTTCATTGCTCATTTGCTGGATTGCAGCAAACAAACAGGCATCCTAAGGGCAAGCAATGTGAGTGACAATCTTGTATTTCTGTATTTGCCTGGGGGAAAAATATTCTCAAGTCCCTTATGGGAGAATGTGTTCCAAGTGGAAGTTCTCTCCAAGGACTGGACACTGCAGATGCTTCCACAACCATTAACTCCCAGGCACCAGCTCTCCACTCTCCTGCCTTGCCCCTATGAAGGGATCCCAGAAGAAAGGGAGCCAAGGAGAGCCTACTATCCACTCTTTGAAATCTACCCTTTCCTTTACATGCTCTAGGTAGGTCCAATACAGGAGTCACAGACCACATGTACTGGGTGCTGCCATAGTGAGAAGCATAGGCATACAGTATTCCCATCTCTGCAGAAAGTTCTACTGGACAGAACTGCTTTGGACCCACAGTATCCTTGTCAAAGTCACTGGAGAAACACTGACTGGGGGAAAGGGAGGGAAGTGAAGGAAAATCAAATGTCTAAGTATAATCCATGACCTCCTAGGAACAGGAGAAATTATGGTGTGTTTGTGGACCTTAGTTTCTTAATCTGTATAATGGGCACACCCTCTCCTTTCTGCACCCCTCCCACTTCAACATATTTAAACCTTGCTAAAAAGGCTTAAATTCCTGAGACAAATGTCCTGTGTATGTAGAATATGCAATTATTATTGTCAAATTTTAATAACAGTATGTACTAACAAACAGCCCTTCAGAAACCAGGCCCAGGAGGAAGAATTACTAGGAACAAATGAGCAAGCACACGAGTTTGCCACGTGGTGTTCTAAACAAGACAGGGCGTCAGAGGGTCACTCCTTTCCCAACGGATTTCATGTCTCTCTTTGCCCCTGTCTTTCCGGGCACACGCTTGAATGGGCTCACATTCATACATCCACTGACAGTGCGTGTGTGTACCTGTGAACAGGTGTATGTGAAGGTGTGCACCTGTTGTGAATACGGGCTCAGGGGCTCGGTGATCACCCCCACTGGCAGTGCATACGTGTGCAGGTCTATGGTGTGGTATGCACACATGCATGTGAACTCCAGGCTCGGGAGCTGGGTGATCACTGAGGAGGGTGGGTAGGTCATAGACAAAGTCACAGAGCAGCTCTGAGAAGGCAGGAAAGCCCACCTCCAGCAGCCAGAGTTGGCCAGGAGGCCGGGCAGGCCCTGACAGCCCGTGTGATGAAGAACCTTTCACTGTAGCAGCAGCTTTTTACAGTTTCTATTAACCTGTAAAAAGGTCAATAGAAAACCATTAACTTCCCGATGGCCTTGGTGACAGCGTGTCGCGATTTCCTTCTTGGTGTTTCACGAGTCAGGAGTGAGCATCCAGGCCTGTGGATGCTGTGTGAACAGTAAGAGTGGTCAGAGAAAGTACCAGGGCCGCCTCCCACCCCACTGGGCTGCCTCCCGGCAATTTTGGGAGAGCCCCCTGATGAGGCTACTGCAACCCACGCTGAGCCCCCTCCCGACCAGACCTCCATTCGGCCAGGATGAGCCCCTTGCATCCCTTCCTGTGCTTTTCTCAGCCCTCCCTGCATCTGCAGGCCACCCCTACCAGATGGATTTCCTCCTGAATTTCTCACTCTGCATGTGCAGTAGGGGAGAGGGGTTCTGTTTATGTGTCCTAGCTTCTCAGCAGGGCACTCAGGGCTGTCAGGAAGGACTCCCTGCCCTTGTGGCCTGGCTGAGCCCACCCCCATGCCCACCATGTCTGATGGTCCACACCCCTCTTCTCTATCCCTCCCCTGTTCTAATGTCTAATTCATGCTCTGCGTTCACCCGGCAGCTGTCTCAGAACAAATCATAGAAAAGACGTAAAAAGCTCTCCTGTATCTTGATATGTGCTACTCAAAAACACAATGATGAAGGATCAGTGCTTTGGTGGAGGGATCCTAGGGGTTTCTCCACACAGATATGTGAACACGCACCTTCGATGTTATTTCATCAAGATTGAAATGTTAATAATGAAGGGACTGTGGTGAATGTGTGTGTCCCGGCAAAGGACCCATGTACACCACCTCACTCGGGAAATACTGGCATCACCAGACCTGGCAACTACACTCTAGCAATCTGTTGTTAAGGCAAGGTGGGTGGACAGGGAGGCAGTGGTGCTTACAACCTGGAGACACTGGCAGTGAACCAAGTGCCTCACATGAGAAGCCTACACAAATAAACACGGAGCTCCCATGCAGGGAAAGGCCACACACTTAATAAAAGCCATGGATTACTTCTCTTTGCATGGACAAGGAAAGGCACTGATAACGTATTGTGAACTGAACAAAAACATGGAGACAGCAGCCCTTAGAGACATGGAAGGTGGTCCATCAGGGAGGATGGATCCATTATTCTCACCACTGGGAACATCATCAGTGATGTCTCCCTAATTAACAATGGAATTTTTCAAACAGAATCCCAACTCTGTCCACTGATGCTTTCTTTCAAAGGTGACAGGAAGAGGTGCCTGCTTGAAAATTAACAAGAGGGACCTTTTCAGGGAGTTGGGCACTGCTAACAAACTTGGCCTGAAGAGCTTCTCCAAACATGTTTTGGGGAATACCTGGAGTGCCTACTAGGAGTCCAGACCCCGAGGAAGGAAGCAGAAGTCCCGGGTAGTCAGGAGGCAAGTTACTCTGGGAAAAACTTGGGTGGAGCAATAAATAAGTTGTTTGGATTTGCATGACAGAGAGAAGACTGGGCTACTTGAGGGCAGGTAACCTTGAACCTAATGACTGTGTCACTTTGGGGTATATGCGGTTACACTGCAGTGATATACAACTCGGGATCTCCGGGGTTCAACACAGCATTTCTCATTCATGCCACATGCCCCATGTAGTTCAGCGGGAGGCTGTGCTCCTGGAAATCACTCTGGGAGGCTTCACCTCAACCCCTGCTCCCACAATCAGCCAAGCAGGGAAGGAGGATGTGATGAACCACCACTGGCTCTTACAACTCCACATGGGACAATACACAGTGCTTCTGCTGGAAACACATCACATGACCATGCCTGGCTTCAAGGGCAGGGGGATGTCATCCAAGTGCCTGGAGGAGAGGAAGACTGAGCCTCTTTGAGGAGCAGCACTAACACTACTGCAGAGGCAGGGGGCTGTGGCGAGGGGAGTACCATCATCCGCCAAGACGCAGGCTCAGTTGTGTGCAATGGGACAGCTGCAAGAAGGAAGATCATTGGAGTCAAGTACACCCTTGGTGAGTGGGGCCAAAGTGAGAGACCACATGCAGGGGAGTGTGAGGCATAGGGCCCAGATGTCAGGGCAGGGGCTGAAACATCTCGCCCTCCACCAGCATGGAGGCTCAGGTTCACCTCAGGACGCAGGGCATGTAGGGGGCCCATGACCTGCTGGCTCCTTGCTGGCTCCCTGCTGTTTGCACAACTCCCCCACCCCATAGTCTGGAAGGGAAGAGCTCCTCTCTTCCTCTCTGAAGTTCAGTTATGCTGGAGGCCCCAAGACTCCCCGGCCATCCCTGATGGTTGAAAACAGTCATTTTACTACTTTTCTCTGCTTCCCGCCACCTACTCTCTAGCTGATCTAGCTTCCATCAGTGACCTTGTTGGGCTCTTAATGTGCCATTGGCATATTCAGATAAATATGGACCTGGATTTCTGTTGGATTACTCAGTAACTGCTAGCAAGAAAGTATGGAGAGAAAAGAGTAGGAGTGTGACAGGGCACAAACCCTGGGGGGGTAGGGAGCTGATAGCTTCCAAGGGCTTGGGCTTTTCTTGGCCTTCAAGGTTCAACTGAGAGCTGTGTCTACACGCAGCTCCTCTCTTCCCTTGGAAATGGGAACAAAGGGGACAGTTGGCACTCTCTCTCTCTCTCTCTCTCTCCCCCAGGTTCTGGGGGGTGGGGCAGGACAGGCATGCACTTCACCACCAGGCATCTGTGCAGGTGTAGGGGATGATCCTAATGCCACCAGTGCCCATGAGAACTTGCTTTCTCTGACAACAGAGCCTTCTCTGCCTGTGTGCATGGCCAGGGAATGAACTTCGCTCAGTGAATAATGGGAGTTGGTGCATAAATACCTCTGTTCCCTTACCCTCAGGTTGCATAATGTTGAGGCATATGTTCTGCTCTGTCTCCCAGAGCCGCCCAGTGGGATCGGGCTTCAGCTATCCAAAGAGATAGCTGGCTGGATAAAGCACACTGTATTGGCTGCCTTCCCTCCCTGTCTCACTTCTCCACTCATCTGCCAGTGATTCCTAGAGTTACCTCCCAAATAAATTACGTGCATTTTCAGGGAAAGAGCAAACTCTGCTTCTGGGGAAACCCAAACTCAGACATATGAGAACTACTGGCACAGTGGTTAAGACTCCAGGCATTCGAATTGGAGCATCTGGATTCAAATCCTTGATCAGCCATTTAATATTTGTTTAACCTTCAATACTTTACTTCACCTCTTGGGGGTAAGTGGAGAAGAGCATTGGTTTTTTCCTCTTAAGGCTGCCACTAGGAATATAGGACATAGTGCAGTAAAGTACTTGGCCAAGTATCTGGCAAATAAAAAAAGTTCAAGGCATGCATATTATATGCATACAATGTATATATGTGTGTCTATGTATAATATGTGTATGTATGCATGTATATTTCCATATATGTGTATATGTGTGTATGCTTTTTTTCCTTTCCCGTTTTTCTTCTGGTGGAGGAAATAAGACCCAAATCTTTCCGCCACACTTTAGGCAGGGGACAAGGGACTTATCCAAGACCATCCAAAAAGAGCATGGAGCGAACTGAGACTAAGCATCCCAACCTTCTTCCCGGGAAATGAACACAGTGTGAGCAGAGAAGCAGCCTCTGGAAAAGCCGGGGATGCTGAGGGCATTCCCCATGTGTGGACATCATTAGCCTCACCTCGTCCTTTTCAGGGACCTGCAGGTCTGGGTGTGGGATGAGAGGAGGTTTGCCAGTCCCTCTGTGGGCTGAGAAATGAACTCTTAGCTTGAGAACAACCAAAGTCTGGTCTTCTCTGTCATGTGATCCCACCAGGAAATGTACATCCGGCCACCCACCCACTGGAACCATCCAGGAAAGCCCATGCTATGCAGCTGTCAGCTAACCACTCATCCTTCTTTTCTTTTCCTTTCAGATAATTGAATTTCACTGGAGAGTTAGAGACTTGCAAAGAGGAACATGTAGAGGCTTTGCAGTGATCCCTCACATGGCTAACATGTGGGAGAGAGTCTAATTACCCATGATAAGCACCTGGAGGGAAAAACATCAACATAAGATGGCCTGCACTGAGCATGCTCCATCGGTCTCGCTTCAGCTGAGCAAGTGGTTAAGACACAGCAAGTGTTCAAGTCACAGCCCTGTCACTGACTCACTCAGCATCCCCCCAGCTTGTTGCCACAGGGCGGGTGGGTGTGGGGGCATTGCACACATCACACCACGGAGCATTCAGGAGAAAATTTGCTCTTTTTAAAAGGTTGCACCCATCAGGCAGTGAAAGGACAGACTGAGCTATGTGGGAGTCCTGCCCTGACCCGGTTAGGCAGTGGGTCAATTAGGTGGGCCTAGGTGGCTGTCCAAGGTCAGCTGAGGGAGCAAGAGAGACTGGGAATCTCTGGTCAAACTTTCCACTGCACTGGCCCATGGGGTAACTCAGGTTAGAGCAGCACATCATGTCCCCAATTCCCTGGACCAAAAGCTTCCTTTCTAGTGTGGGGTGAGGGAGGAACTTAGGGTGCAGCATGTAAGGAGTCCCCTGGGGTCGAGGCAGCCATGCACTAGCATGCCCAGAGAAGAAAAGCAGCCCTAAGTGCACTTACATAACACTGAAAGCCAGTGCCCCCTTGCATTTTGTGCCCCAGAGGGGTCCCTCACCTGACCAGAGCCCCCCACTCCTGTATATCCCTGTGTTCCCAGGAGCCCTCCTTATACAGAGCAGTGGGACCAGCAACATCAGCCTCATCTAGGCTGGTTAGAGATGCAGAACCTTAGTTCCACTCCAGCCCTTCTGACTCATAATCTGCATATTAACAAGATGCCTGATGATTCCGATGTGCAAAATTAACGTCTGAGAGCTGGCAGGGCTGAGGAATGGCAGAAATTACAGGCTTGTCTGGCATTTGCTATCTCTCAGCCTTGGTGGTGCTGGGGTCCCAGTGGGGGGGATGTTATCAGTGGGAGGAAGACACTCCCCAGGTTCCCTGCATCTCTCAACTACCGGAAGATCACAAATCTACATTCAACTTCCACAGAGACATCACATTGGTTATATTAAAAGAACTAGTTATGGACCATTTATTAAATATTTAACAAAGCTCACACGTTATATTTGGATAGAAGAACAACTACTTTCTAAAGTTCCATCCAGGACTAAGAGTCTACTTAATATTGCATTATGTCAATACAGTCCATGCAATAAAAATCAATAAATATTTACATGGTGTCTCAAATGTATCCAGAACTTAAAAGAACAATATGTCAGGCACATGCCCACATTCCCACACCTTCCACAACTGAAAGATATGAAGAATGGCAATGAGCAGGTTATTAATATGAGGAAATCTTAAAAGAAATCCATTTGTACTTGGCTGTCTTACCTGATGGAGACTTAAAGGGAATGATGTTAGGGAAACTCTAAATAGAAATCTTTAAGTTACTGGTAACTGTAACAAGACCAGCCTCGATGTTCAGGTTTATGATCGGTATCTCTTTAAAATATATTGGAAAAGGGGCTCACTGCTATCAGCGCAGAGCCTGCTTCGGATCCTCAGCCCCCTGTGCCCCTCTCTCTGCCACTCCCCCGCTCACACTTGCTCACTCTCTCTCTCTCTCAAAAAAAAAAAATTACAAAAATAAAATGCATTGGAATGTATATACTTTTCATTAAAAGCAACTCAACTCAGTAAACCATGTTCATCACTCAATCAAGTCCAATAAGATTGATCTATCACCCACCATGCTTGCATCCTGCACCCGTGTGCCCTAAAATCTAAGGATACTCCAATGACCCCGGGCTCACACTGGAGGGGAGAAGTGAGTTCTGAGCAAGGCTGACTATCACACTATTGTTTTAACCACTCTGATGAGTGAAGGCAAGTGTGTCCCAAGCTCCCCAGTGTCTACAGCTAACAATTTTCTAGTCCATCAAGTTAAGGGACTTGATAAAGCTCACATGCAAAAACTCACCAATATTTTCCACTCTCCCCACAGAATTAAATATAATTCTTATATTTCCAATATGGACGGCCACAAGATATATATTAATAACATGAAATAGACTGCTCGCTCAATCAGCAGTGAAAAACACAGTCTGAGATAAAATGTGGTATATCCATACAATGGAATATTAATCAGCCTCAGAACTGAAGGAAATCTGTCACAGACTACAACATGGATGAACCTTGAGGACTTTATGCTAAATGAAATAAACCGGTCACAGAAAGACAAAACATAGGATCCGTCTTCTATAACGTACTTAGAGTCATCAAATTCTTAGAAAGACGGAAAGAAGAATGGTGTTTGCCAGGGGCTGGGAGGAGGAGGGGAATGAGAAATTTGTTTAATCAGGACAGAACATGCATGTTCTGACAGTCAAGTCAGGACTGTGACTTGAACACTTGCTGTGTCTTAACCACTTAACCAGCACGGCATGCTGGCCGTGCAAAACATCAGGCTTTGCACGGCCAGCATGGAGCCTGGTCAGGATTCTCTCTCTCTCTCTCTCTCTCTCTCTCTCTCTCTCTCTGCCCCTCTCCCTCTTGTACATACACACACTCTCTCTCTCTCTCTCAAAATAAATAAGCAGTTATTTTTTAAAAAGGGTCAATATGGCACATTTTATATATAAAAAAAAAGGTCTATTGAAATTTTTAAAAAACCAGCCTGGACTCCTGCCAAATATAAGGCTGGAGTTGGTTAGACATAACGTTTATGTAGCTACACTGAAAGGCTATGTAGGAAGCCTCCTCTGACTTTATTCAAGTGGGACCAAGAATGGAGAGGACACTGGCAGACACACATGGACACGGCGGTGTGTGCCTGTGCACATGCACGTGTGTGAGAGGCAGGCCTGAAGCCACCCTTGTTACAGGATGTAGAGTAAATGAGTCCAGAACACGTCCTGACTTAGGCGGCACTGCAGCTTCCGGCCAGCCCTACCAGCGCAGGTGTGCACAAGTCACACAGAAAAGGGTAATTATGTAACTGCAGAGTGTGTATGGTCTGGATTCGGGGGAGGAAAAATCTGGAGAACAAGTCCATCGCCGTCCCCTGGATTCTCTGAGACTCCCCCGGGGGCACCTAGTCCTGAGGCTTCGCCACCTCCCAGCCTCAGAGCTGGAGTCCCCACTCCCAATTATCGTGAGCCGGAGGAGGTTCCTGGAGAAGCCCCATGGGGTTCTTTCTCTGGGGACTGCCCCACTTGCTCTCCCAGCTGACGCCCTCACCCTCCTCCAGATGGGACAACAGCCGGCCAGTCACACACCCAGAGAGTATTTGTCCTCAAAGGGGACTTGGGTCCCATGATGAATGATCCGCAGCCGTCGGGATGCACAAATGTGCCCAGCTTCATAAATAGCCCAAAGAGCCAGTTTTAGGGTAGAACACTAGGAAGCTTCCCCCACTGTACTACTTCTCGAATATACCTAGATATTAATATTTCCAAGGGTAAAATTTCTCTTTTTTTAATGAATACTTTTTTAATGTTTATTTATTTTTGAAAGAAAGAGAGCATGAATGGGGAAAGGGGGGGAGAGAGAGAGAGAGAGAGAGAGAGAGAGAGAGAGAAAGAGAGAGAGTGGGGCCGGATGGCAGTGGATCTGAAACAGGCTCAGCACTGACAGCAGTGAGACTGATGTGGGGCTTGAACTCATGAACCGTGAGATCATGACCTAAGCCGACGTCAGATGCTCAACCCACTGACCCACCCAGGAACCCCACCACTGACATTTTCATGGATGTTTTTCTATTCAGTGGGAGTAAATCATCTAAATTGTTAGAATACACATTTTTTTCAAACAGAATTCAATAAAGCATTTTCATTTTGAGTAAAAAAAAAAAAATAGAGACCATAAGTAATTTATATTAATTATAGCCAGAATTTATAGCATGCAAAAAAAAGGGGGGGGGTGATTGAAAATGACCCAGTTTCATTCCTTCATTTGAAAGTTAAAGCCCAGGGAGGGACACTGATTTGCCCCAGGTCACACAGCAAATGAGGCACCAGAACCCTGCCCTCCTGTGTACAGTCCCTCTGCCTCCACCAGGGACCCTGGTCATAAATGTGAGGCTCCAAGAAGATCTGGGATTGTGCCATGAGGCTTTCCCTTGACATCCCAAGCCACATGTTGGTAAATGCTACATTATTCATTTTTTTCTTGGGGTGAGATATTTTTCTGGATGCCCTTTGCAGCGTTTCTTTTTATAGCACCAGAGAGCTCATGCAGGAGCTGTATCTGGCACACGCCTCCCCTTATATTAATCCCAAGAGAAAGCTCAGCCTCTAATATTTAAGCTTCCAAGACATTAACGGGGAGGCTCTGCACAAAGTCTCAGTGTCGTCTTCTGCGTCCGTGAACACAACACGCCTGCCAGGGTATGAGGAGCGCTACATACTCAGGCTGGTGACCAGGCATGGCACAGACTCTCAGGTCAGAGCCCCCTACTCCACCCCCACCCCCACCAAGCAGAAGTCACTGCCCCAGCCAGTCCTTGCTCCCACCAGCCTGCCTTGCCCTGTGGCCAGTGTTTGGGGTTTGTAGGTTGACAGGATTTCTGAGCCACTGCTAGCTGCAGAGGGGCAGTTTGGGAGAGAGGGTGGTTACTAAAGTGCTGGCCATCAGAAAACAGCATGGCAGGGCTTGAAAAATGCAATGCAGGCCTGCTCCTCCAGGGAATGAACACCTACCTTCTCTTGCCATAGGACGTCCTCAACAGGCTTCCTAATTGTGGGCCCAAAGCAACAGCATCCTATCATCTCTTTTCCTTCAAGGCTAAGAAAAGGTTTTACGAATAAAGATGGAGAAGAGCAGAACACGAATCTTGGGGGACACTCTCTGCCAGGCAGTGCAGAGCACTTCCGGGGTGGGATGTATGTACTTCACCTTCCCCAGTACACTACAAACTCACTCATCTGTGTAAAAATGTGCAACATAGAGTGTAGTTCCTTGTATACAATAGGTGCCTACTGGGTGTAGCTTAAGGAACTGATATGTGGTGACACACTTGTCATTTTCATCTCCCAACCAAATATGGTTGTAATAATTCAGCCTCTATCTTCATCTGGGTTCCCCCAGAAACTGACCTTCAAATAAGTACTTGATTTGGGGAGTGGTCCCAGGAAGCAGCAGTAATGGAGCGGGGAAGGAAGCCAATACAGGGTGTAGTCACAAGCTTGTAACCTCGCTGGGCAACCCCACCAGAGGCCGCTCTGAGAGAAGATGTTGAATCACTTTGAATTGTTCCACAAAGAGGCAGGGAAGCTGACATTTATCTGCCAACTCCTGTACATCACTGGTGAAGTTTGCTCCTGGGGCACTGATTCCCAGGCATTTTCAGCTTGCTCTATGTTCAGGCTGAGCACACACCCATGACCAACGAACACCACAAGGGAGAAAAGATGAAGAATCCGATAGTTAATTAATCGACCCACCAATGACCCAGTGCTGTAGCAGACTTTCCGGAAAATAAAGAACTAGAGAACCTTAGAGTCGCTGACATTTTCAGCTGCTTGCCCAGCAGCCAGCTACCCCTTCCTTTCTGCCAGGATCCTGACTTTGCTCAGGGGATGGGTTCTCATAGCCAGTCATTCCATGTGACCCATAATGGTTCCATTCTACTTGCAAATACTGGGCTCAGGAATAGGCTTGAGATATGAGGAGGAAGTCTTCAAGGAGGCATTAAAAGTCTCCTTGTTGATAACGAAACACAGAGCAAGTGACAGGGAGGGCAGGAAGAGAGGGGGGTCTGAGAGCAATGCTATCATCTGGGTTCTTTCTATTAATGCACATCCTCAGCCATATCAGGTCACAGGGATGTGAACAAAACCAGAAGGTACAAGCACTCTACAGAAAGTGCTCTTCAGCCAGTGTTCACCATCCCGTACTTGGGTAGCTGGTTTTGGGGCGTCCATGTAGGACTTTGCACTTATCCCAATTAAGTTTCGTCTCCTCCATCTGCAGGCTGTGGAGACAGCCCAGGATCTTGGCTCTTGGTCACACTTTGTGGTCACTACTACAACCCTCGGGTCTCTTGCAAATGTGATAATTATGCCTTTTATGTCTTCGCTGAAATTCTTTATGGCTTGACTTTTCTAATTCGCTATTATTTGTGAAAATGTTGAACTTGCTGGACAGTCAAGTGCAGACATGCTGTGATAGAGGACCCCTCCCCATAAGAAGAACATTAATCACATTTTTGAAGCAGTCTGTCCACCAGCTACTAACATGCCAGCGGTACTCATGCCCAGTTATCTGTCTTGCCTCCAATGGAATCATAACAGATCCTTCAAATCTCATACTGAAATCAAGACACCCCCCCCATATCTACCTCACAGTTGTGAATTACCTGGAAATCCTATTACAAAACAGGAAATATAGGACCAGTGCAAAAGACTCCCTCAGTGAGCCTTTAATCCATCATGAATCAGAGGGTCAGAAGTTGGGGATCACATAACATTGATGTGTCTCCCCTCCACTGACCTGGTGACAGTCGACTCCCTAGATGGTTGGGAAGTGTGCAAGGTGGCTGCTCGGCCTCTCCCCACACTGTGTGTCCATAAATATTCAATTACATCAGAACTGTCTCTAAATCCCTGGCTTTTAGCACATTTGGTAACCTCCAGTATCTTTGCCTTTTGAACTAGGAGATCGTAATGTCACCAAGGTGGTCAGATTTTTGGAAGGAGTGATTCATTAAAACTTGGAGACAGTGGCTTATAAAGTGGAAAATGGTCCTTTCAGTGGTGTTGGCAATCCTTCCAAATTCTTGCAGTAAGTGAAGCCTCTGGGTGTGTTTTTGGTCTTTTTAAAGGCATACAGGGCAGCCTGCGAACACTTTCAGCCCCTCAAAGCCCTCTCCTGGGCATCTGTTTTTGATGTCCCCATTGGACAAGGACAAAAGAGGGCCTGCAAATGAGCTGGGGAGAGGCAGCAGCTCAGATGGGAATGAGAACATGCAGGAGTCCTGCATAAAGGAAAGGGGGGGCTTGGGTACATTGAGGGCAAAGGCAAGCCAGGGAGACTGGGAGCATCTAAAACAAATGTTGCAAATATGCTTCAATCAGAACCTGAATGCTTGCCACCTGTCTCCAGGCTCCTCTCTTCCACCATCAACTACTGCCCCCAACCCCAATCACTCCTCGGGTCTCCTTGGAAATTGGCAATTTTTCATTTAAGATCAGAATCTAAGGACCTCCAAAACTTGACCAGGCTCCCAAAGGAAATCTGGTGGTGGACAGCATGCTTCTGCTGCATCAATGCATTCTCTCCCCCAAAGGGCTGGAGCAGGGTGTGTGATCCAAGGGATCTCTCCGCAGCCCTCAACAATGCCCTCCCTGTGGATGGGCAGAGTTAAGGTGCCTTGTGGGTCCTCTCACTAAGGGTCAACTGCTGTCCTCTGCTTATTTCCTAGCCCCCACCGAGTACCTCAGTTATTCCAGTTAAGCATCCAGAGTATCCTACCTGTCTCAACATCTTCCTTCATTCGTCTGTCCACCACTTCACCTCCCCCGACAGACAGACAGACACACACACACACACACACACACACACACACCACACACACCCCTCAGGTCCCACATCAGCCACCTGCTTTCCATTTCATTTTTTTTAACTCTGCCACTGACAACAGTAAATATAATTAGGACAGAAATACCGCTGGGAGCCTGATGGCCAGATAGTGGGCTCTGATGTGAACCTCTGATAAATCGTAACCCCCCTTGGAAAATTCTAACCCTGTTCTTTAAAAAGTACATCATCTCTTCCCCTTGGCGTCTCAACTGTTGGTCTGTGGCTGAAATAAACTATTGCACTTGTGGGATAAGCCCCCAAGCGTCTTATCTCTCACACGCAATGCTTCCCCAGAGCAGAGCCGGGCTTCTTTGAATTATGTTCTTGTGCTATGACGAGATGTGGTCTGGGCTCCTGAAAATAGCCACACAGAGAATCCTGTCTTATGACATGTGCACAGACTGAGGATATCAAGAAAAGCAAATAAGGGTGGGGAGGGAGGCTCTTGGGAAGTCTTTACTTTACTGGGGCTGAAAACCCATTTGAGCATTGCTAAGAAGCAAAAAAAAACAAAAAAAACAAAAAAAAAAAAACCGGGGCCTAAGTGTGATTTCCTTTTGAGATCTAAGATTCCAGCTGCATGACAAAGACCGTGTAGTCCACTCTTGAGGCAGGTGTGCAGAGAAGAGGGAGGAGGGAAACAGCACCAGAAAGGGATGGAGTCACTAAGAAACCAGTTGAAAGCTATTTATCAGCAGCTGAAAATGCAACCTCCCCAATGACCTTGAGAATCTCCCAATCCTACACGCATTTGGAGCCATCATTCAAAATCTCTCATGCACAGGGAGCTGCCGGCCAACCTTTCATTTGCTCTTGCAAAAGAGGGACTAGCTCCAGTGACAAAATCTCAGGGTCGCACAAGTGACCTCTCCGTGTGCCACACAGCTGAGCTGTCACTAGCAACGAAGGAGACAAAGAGCTGTCTCTGCTCAGAGGGCCACAGAGGCTCAACACAACTGATGAATAGATCAAGTAGACACCAATTAACAAGATGACCCGCCGGAGGCCAGACACAGTTTCAGGAAGCCCTCCCTGAGACATAAGATATTGAGGAAGGTCAGGGAAGCCACGCACAGTTGTACAGGATGTGCAGTGCACAAAGCCCCTAGCTGAAGAAGCCAAGCCAAGTTGTAGGAAACAGTGTTTTTAAATATATATGTTCATATTCCTTTAATGTTTTTGTAAATGTCATTAAGCATTACGTAACTTAAGAAAAGTATATAAATCATATGTTGATGAATTTTCACAAACTGAACACACCCAGGTAATCAGCACTTGGGTCAAGAAACAGAATACTAGCACGAACCCCGGAAGTACACTCCAAAAGACCTATATGAACCAAGGTGCCATTTGCCCACTAGGCCCAGTGACCACAGACGGTGACCGGCACAAGGGGTCTGCACAGAAGTGTTCTGTGAGCTAGTGGTATCTCAAGAAAGGTGGTCACTGACTGCAAGAACTTACCATATGGTGGGGTGGGGTGAGCACATACAGAGATGGCAACCTTCTGATACAGAACGTGACAAGTGACCGTGCACAGAGGGAGGGCTTCCTTCCTCTGTGCACACTCCTCCTTCCTACTTCCCCTTCACCTTCTCCTCCTCCCCACAGAAAGACTGTTCATTGCTCACTACAGGGCTGGGGAGATGGCATCAGAATGGGAAGCAGACTGGCAGAGAGAGCAGAGAAGACGGAACCGAGTGTCACTGAGAGCTGCCTTGAGTCTAGATGTTGCTGGTTGACTATCATCTGAATGTTAAAGTGAGTCCAGTTTATTGCTTAGTGGAAGGATCTTCATCATGTCATCGGAAGTGTCTCATCTGATGTCTTGTGAGCCAGAGAAAAGGCATGTGCTGTGGTCACACTAACTCGTGGGGACACAGCGCCTCTGAACCACAATGCTCTCATTTGGCACAGGTGGTGAATGCTCCATGTTGGTTCTTTTCAAAGTGACACACACCTTTGCCTCCTCTCCCCAGACTGTTTATGCCTTGAGGACTGAACCCTAGAGCTCTCTGTTCCTCGGGAAAAAGGGGATGCTCAAGAAATACTGAATGAATGAATGAATGAACGAATATGAAGGTTATAAAAAAAGAAAGGTATTGCCTTTCCCCTTATTTTCTGCTTAATGTTTCTTTTTTTTTTAATTTTTTTTTAACGTTTATTAATTTTTGAGACAGAGACAGAGCATGAACGGGGGAGGGGCAGAGAGAGAGGGAGACACAGAATCGGAAGCAGGCTCCAGGCTCTGAGCCATCAGCCCAGAGCCCGACGCGGGGCTCGAACTCACGGACCGTGAGATCGTGACCTGAGCTGAAGTCGGATGCGCAACCGACTGAGCCACCCAGGCGCCCCTTAATGTTTCTTTTCAATAAAGTTTCAACACAGAGAGTATCTGGAAAGCTCTGCCTGCCTGGCGATGCTTCCAGGGCCAGGGTTGGAACCTCTAGCCACAGAACAGTGGTAGGAGGGCGGGGCTCACAAGAGAGCCTACAGTAGTAATATATTCCTCCCCTTTCCCCAAATCTCCAAGGTTTGAGAACATGACCGGCCAGGAAGAGGTTCTCAAGCATCTCATCTGCCAGGCACTTTTGAGCCAGTGGAATGTGCAAGCTTGAGGACAGGGTGAGAATCAACAGTATTGGGAGGGCTGCAAGAGTTCAGGGCACGAGCTCCAGGCCCGGGCTTCTGGCTGAGCTGGGTACTATGGCTGGGAAGACCTGAGAACCTTCCGTTTTCCTGACCTAGGGCAAGGGTTTTTCCCAGTTCCTGACTCAAGGCCCCAGCCTGGGGCACCATCAAGATGAGCTTCCTGAGAAGGCAGGTCATGAGCCACTGCAGCCTGGGACCAGTGGACCCTGGGCCCTTTATTTCAGCTGTGGCTTTGGGGCACATCCCGCATCTCCAGGCAGAGCCCCACCTCCAGCACCAGCATCGGCTCTCAGCCTTCTGCCTCTGGGCTTTCCTGGGCCCTAGAAGTGCGGGGGAGTGGTCCTCAGCCCCTGGGGGCGGGGGCTGGAGGAGAAGCCTCCCTGCAGCCATCCCTGCAGAGAGACAACTTCGCAGGGTGATTTGCCCAGCCTGAGCGCCATGGAGCCGCATCAGCCCCAAGCACTGCACTCAGTACTGCTCCCCTGACTGGTGCCTCCTCCTTCCTGCCTGTACACCTGCCCCTCACTCCAATTTCCTGTCATCACTCTCCTCATGAACCACATGAGTCGTTATCTTGGGCTCTGCTTTCAGGGGATCCTGGATAATCAGGGCAGACTTCCTGAATGTACCAAGCCAGGGCTGCGCACAGGGGGTGCCCAGGGACCACCACTCCCCTGTGCATTCCCTGCCCAGGAAGTGTGGCTTTCCCTCTCCATTAAGGAACTGCTGAACACTATATCGTCCACCCAAATCTAAGATAACACCATATGTAACGACACTGGAATTAAAAAAATTTTTAAGCAAAAAATAAGATAAAGATATTTATCTTAAACCTGAAAAAAAAGAGAGAGAAAAGATTACATGTGAGGAAATGACCTCCAGGCCTTCCACTCTTGCTCCCGTCCTAATAGTTTATGGAGCATTTATGAGGTGGCAGGGCTGTGCTGCGTTGTTTTGTGTGGTTTACATGTCCAAATCCTTGACAAGTGCCTGCATGATTAGCACAGGTGTCACTTCGGGATGCCATGCTGCTAAGTGGTGGGGCCTACACTGGACCCAAAAGTGGTCTGAATCCAGCCTCATACCCTTAACCATGACCGCAGGGGCCTCGTCCAATTACTCATGGGCACAAACACAACCTTGACCTGGGGAACCATTAAAGGCTGCTTCTGGGGAGAAAAGGGCAAATAATAACCTGTCTGACACTGTGATTTCAGAGAAGTTCAGAGAAGCTATGTGCCATCCTGCCGGGGAAACATGGTATTAGGGAGGACCGGGCTTGCATCCAGGATCAGCCACATATCTTCTCTGAAACCTAAGATTTCGTTTTCATGTTGGAAAATGTGGATTATAAAGACTATTTAAAAGAGGTTGTGCTAAGTAACCATCTGTTATTTGTGCATAATAAACATCCAATACATGGCAGCTATCAGTATTGACAATGTTAATTAGTAATGCTAAAATAATCTCAAAGCACTGAGCCCAGTGCTGTGTCTAGCAGTGAGGTGAGGGTTTGGAGACTAGGCCCATCCATCCTTGCCTGTGCAGGATTTGTGGTACCCCTGGATCCTACATTTTGGGAGAAGGTGGCTGGTGCTGTGGACCTCCCCCAGGACTCAGAACCAGCTACGGTAGGAGGAGCTGAATGCACTGGTTAGTGCTGGGAGGAGAAGGGCTCATTCTGTGCATGGAAGCATGAAATCCTTGGGTTGGAAGGAACCCAAGAAATCATGTGTCCCTACCTCCCAAACCAACATGCATTCATTCATTGATAAGCCTTTATTAAGTCCCCACTCTGTGCTAACCACTGGAGATGTAAAGGTGCATTAAATCTACTGAAGAAATTAAGTTCACTAAGGTGTCCCAAGTGCAACAAGGCTCTTCCAAGGACACGCTTGAGGGAACAAAGGAGAAAGTGGACCATCTACCACTGGGGCATCCGGGAGCAGTATCACTGAGAAATGGCCATCACCCCCAAGGGGTGTCTGGATTCCTTCAAACACCACTAGCAAATCATGCTCACCATTGGCCCAAATACTTCCAGTGATAGTGAACCTGCTATCTTCCTGTCTCTGTATTAAAAAAAAGAAAGAAAGAAAGAAAGAAAGAAAGAAAGAAAGAAAGAAAGAAAGAAAGAAAGAAAAAAATGCTCTTTCTTATTCAGAACAGAATTTTGCCTCCCCAAACTGCACCTGTTCAGGGAACTGGTCATACTGCTCAGGGCTCTGAAAAATAGCCTACACAGGCTTTCATTCATTCAAGTAGATGGAGCGCCACCCCAAATGCCCTTTCTCCAGACCAAACAGTGCCAGGTATCCAGTCTCACCTGCAGGACAGGGCTTTGACATCATGCCTGCCCCTCACCACTGAGCTCACCCTTCCCCTTCTGCCAGAGTGTGGCACCAAGAACAACCATGAACATCTCAGGGTGTCTATCTAGCATGGAGGACAGTAGGATTACTCCACTCTGGTTCAGAAATCCATTCCTTTAGAAAGACATGAAATCTGAACAAGGCTGATACGGACCTGAATTTCATTTGCCCCAAGGGAGCTGTGTGACCTTGGGCAAATTAGCTGGTCTCCTTCCACTCTGGATTTTGATCTATAAAGTGAGGGTGATGAGAACATAAACGCAGAGGGAGGCCATGAAAATGAGATCATGCATGCAAATGCCCAGAACAGTGCCTGTCACACGGACTGGACATAGCACTTGGCAAACATTAGCTGTTCAGTATGTGCAGTGCAGACCCAAGGAAGCTTAGAGTCACTTACAGGTGGGATGCTCTTAAGCCACATCTTCTCCATCCCATGCTTCTGTAGACAGGCTTTCACTGAACTAAGAACCTGACTTTATAGAATTAATATCCACCAAATTTCATCTTTTAAGATACACCCTCTTATTAAAGGCTCTCAGACCTTTGTGAATCCCGCTTCTGCTCTCACATGATTGAAGCAGCGTTGGCTGTAACTCCAGCAAAACCCATGCCCGTCCACCTCACTTGCAATGTGTGGCCACATATAGGAGTCCTGACCAAGAGCACATGGGCAGAAATGACAGGCACCACTTCCAGGCCTGGCACTTTCAAATCTCCCTTGTGGTCTTCCGTGCTTTCTCCTTCCTCATCTGCCAGGTGGAGGGGAACACCTGAGGTCCCAGCAGATGGTGAGTTGAAGACAGAGGTCCCTAAGTCCCTGAATCACTGTATGGAAGAGTGCCTGCTGGATACTGCACAGGACCCTGCAAGAGTAAGAAAGAATCTTCCGTGGTATTAAGCCGCTGAAATCTGGGGTCCTACCTATCACAGCAACTACATCTATCTTAAGTAATTGAACAACGTAATTTCTGCCCATCCTTCCAGCTTTATGGAGTCCACAAGTGGGTGGGCATGCTTTCAGTGTCCTCATCCAAGTCACAGGGAAGATGGTAGACAAGGGAGCCCTGTAGTGAGCCTCCAGGCTTGGCCTAAGTCATCAGTCATCAAGGCCCACTTAGTGACGCGAGGTGGTACGAGCTAGTGGCAGACACTGGCAGTAGACCCTCAGTACCGTGAGCGCACATGGGGCATCTGACGCAGGCTCCATTCATGGATTCACCTGTTTGCCACGTCCTGTTAGAACTGAACAGGACGGACGGAAAGTCACTAAGTCCACAGAGTTCCGTGGACGTGTCCAACGTCTGACAGCTGGTTAGTGGCTAGACTGAAGTCCTCTTGTTTTTGGCTCAGGAGATTTCCCCGTAGGCAGACATTCTGGTAGAATGAGTCAAGGTCACATAAAGGCTATTCTCCCTTCAGTCACTTGCTGCTCAAATGACTCCTCCAAGTCACCTGAATGCAGAGAGTAAGAGTAACTCCATCCTTCCCGGAGTGCTGCGCCGGGACACTTGCCTCCAACAGAATGCCCAAAGACGTGTCCCCTGGCAACAGGCTGCAGGGAGCCATCAAATCCAAGACTTGTCTAAAGGCCAACTGTGAGCCGAGAATTAACATCTTTGTCTGTATTGCTAGGAAACGAGAACTCGGTAATTATATCAGCCCTAACAAGAGCCCTGCATTTCCAGAATTTTACATGTTTTTTAATCTGTAAATATTAGCCTTCCCATTGAAGCAGCTTACTTTCAATCTCCCGTGCTTTTTCAGTGTTTAATTAAAAGGCTCCCAGCACTCATTGTATGCTGCCCTCTAAAAGTTGGCTCGAAATAAGCTTCCTTTGACACCTTCCTGAATGTTCTCAAGGGTTACTGGAGCCACACTCTCTGACAGGCAGTGTGGGGTCCTGACAGGCGAGTCAAGAGTTCTGGTGCTGGCATCAGCCACTGCTGAGTGAAGTCTGACCAGCCTCATTTTCCATATCTGGACAACAGGGATAAAGGTAACACCACCTTCTTCACAGGGTTCTTACAAGGATGGAACGAGATCCCAGGACCCGGCACAGATTCTTCCTTTTTTAATTTTTACATAATTACTAAATAAGCTGAGCTTTTAGCAAAGAGGCATTTTATGAGAGGTTTAGCTGGTGCTCTCAGTGGGTAGTTCACATCCCCTCAAGTTGACAAATGCAGAGCACACATGCCTGATTTCTACCTGCTGCCACCTGCACCTCTGTGCCCTAGGGCTCCTTCTGGCGCCAGAGCCAACTTTGTCCATGGCCAGGAATTCTAGGGGCCCAGTGGATGCCGGAGCTCCTCTCCGTCACTGGCTAAGGGAGGTTGTGGTGAACATCCCGCCTCCTCATCTGTCATGTGCGCTCTGCGCTGCCTTCCATGTCCCCAGAGGGCGGGGGCTCCATTCGTCACAGTTACAACTTCCCTGAGATGTGCCTTCCCCAGAGTTCTCCCCTTCCTTGTCTCACTTTCCTGCTCCACATGCTGCATGTCAAACAAAAGACTTGTCCTTGAATCGCTGGCCCTGGACCTGCTTCTAGAAGATCCCAAACTAGGGCAGATGAACCCTGCATGAATACACATCTGTGCATTTCAGACTAGATAACTATGCATCCTGCTTCTGCTATCTTCTGTACCGACTGCTCTCCTTTTCAGAACCATGAGGTCCACACTGTTGATGTAAAACAAATTGAGGTTGTCCCCTGAGTCAGTAGAAGTAACTGGATTGGAAAGAAACCTACCACCTTCATGACAGCAGTTGTTTCTGGGAATGGTGGGCGGGGGGAGTGATTAGGACTGGTGACAAGGACAGGACACTTATATCACATGTAGCGTTGTGCCGGCTTTTATTAAAAAGAGATAAACTAAAAGGTTATTGACAAAGTCAATTCTGGTTAGTGATTACCCTGAAATGTGTTAAATTATCTTGGTACTTAACAATGTTTTTTTAAATTTTTTTAAATTATTTTTTTTAAATATGAAATTTATTGTCAAATTGGTTTCCATACAACACCCAGTGCTCATCCCAAGAGGTGCCCTCCTCAGTGAACTGGAGAGTGTTATGCTAAGTGAAATAAGTCACACAGAGAAAGATAGATACCATATGTTTTCACTCTTATGTGGATCCTGAGAAACTTAACAGAAGACCATGGGGGAGGGGAAGGGGAAAAATGTTTTTTTTTTTTTTAAATTTTTTAATGCTTATTTATTTTTGAGGCGGGGAGGTGCAGAGAGAGAGAAGGAGACACAGAATCTGAAGCAGGCTCCAGGTTCTGAGCTGTCAGCACAGAGCCTGACACAGGGCTCAAACTCATAAGCTGTGAGATCATGACCTGAGCCGAAGTCAGACGCTTAACTGACTGAGCCACTCAGGAGCCCCTAAATATGTTTTAAGTAAATTTACAATGAATCAAAAATGTATCAAGATTTGTCTGATATAACAATAGCAGTGCTTAGAGGGAATTTTATAGCACTGTATACATATATTAGAAAGAAGATTCAAAGTCAATAATCCAAGCTTCCACTTTAGAAAACTAGAAAAAGAAAAATTAAATCAAAAGGAAGCAGAAGGAAAGAAATAATAAAATTAGAGCAGAAATAAATTGAAAAAAAAAAAAAAAGAAGAAGAAGAAAACTGGGCAATAGTAGAGAAAACAACAAAACCAAAATCTGGTTCTTTGAAATGATCATTAAAATTGATCAATCTGTAGCTATGTTATAAGAAAAATAGGAGAAAAGACATAAATCACTAATATCAGAAATGAAAGAGGGGCCATCACCACTGATCTTATGGACATATGAGAATAATGAAGGGAAATGGTGAATAACCATATGGCCAGAAGTTGACAACTGAGATAAAATGGATCAATTCCTTGAATGAAAAGGTCTACCAAAACTCACATAAGGAGAAAGATACTATCTGAATAGGCCTGTATCTATTAAAGAAATTGAACCAGTAATTAGTAATCTTCTAAAAGACAAAGCATCAGGCCCAGTTTGGTTCACTGGTGAATTATATCAAATATTTTGGGAAGAAATTATACCAATTCTCTACAATCTCTTCCAGAAAATATAAGTACACGTAATACTTACTACCTCATTCTGTAAGGCCATCATTACCCTAATACTAAACCAGACAGAGAAATTACAAGAAGGGAAAACTATAGAATATCTCTCATGAATGTACATATAAAAATTCTCAACAGAGTATTAGCAAATCTAATCTTAAAATGTATAGAAAGAATTATACATCATGACCAAGTAGGATCTATTCTAGATATGGAGGCTGGTTCACCATTTAAAAATCAATTACTGTAATCCATAATATCAACAGGTCAAAGAAGAAAAATCATATGATCTTATTAATAAATGTAGAAAAAGCATTTGACAAAAGCTAACATCCATTCATGATGAAAAAAAAAAAAAAAAGAACCCTTAGCAAATTAGGAACAGGGGAGAACTTCCTCAACCTGGTAAAGAACAACATCTATAGCTAACATCATACTTAACATGAGAAAGCAGGTGCTTTATTAACTCTCAGCATTCCTGGCCTTTCCTAAATATGGACTAAGTCGGCTCTGCAGCCAGAGATAGCCCTCCAACAAGGAAGAGTGGGTGGCAAGGGAATATGGCCAGAGCACCCACAACCCCATGTCACATGGAGGACTTAACAGTAAAAGTAATGATGAGAAAGTAGATGCTTTTCCCCTAACACCAGGAACAAGGCAAGGATGTCCCCTCACACCATTCCTATTTAACATCATACTGGAAGAGTCCAAGCCAATGCAGTAAGACAAGAAAAATAAAGCGACTATCTTTTTCCATTGGATACTCTTTCCTGCTTGGTTGAAGATTAGTTGGCCATACATTTGAGGGTCCGTTTGTCGGTTCTCTATTCTATTCTATTGGTCTGCATCTCTGTTTTTGTGCCAATACCATACTGTCTTGATGATTATAGCTTTGTAGTACAGGCTAAAGTCTGAGATTGTAATGCCTCCAGCTTTGGTTTTCTTTTTCAACATTACTTTGGCTATTTGGGGTTTTTTGTGATCCCACACAAATTTTAGGATCATCTGTTCTAGCTCTGTGAAGCCAAAACTATACTGTATACACTGTATGTTAACTAACTTGACAATAAATAAATAAATAAATAAAGTCTGCCATTAAAAACAAAAGAAACAAAATGAAACAAAAGGCATACAGATTGGGAAGAAAGAAATAAAACTGTCTTTTTTCATGGATTAGATGATTATCTGTGTAAGAAATCCCAAAGAATCAAAACATAAACAAAACTCCAGGAACTAATAAACGATGATAGCACAGTTGCAGGGCACAAAGTTCATATACAAAACTCAATTGTTCTCCTTCATGCCAGCAATACACAATTGTAATGTAAATTAAAAATACAACACCATTTATAGTATAGCACCCAAAAAAGAGAACTAAATAGGTATAAATCTAATAAAATATGTGCAAGATCTTGATTAAGAAAACTAGAGAACTCTGATGAACGAAATCCAAGAACTAAATAAATGGAGAGATATTCCATATCATGCATAGGAAGATTCAATAGTGTTAAGATGTCAGTCCTTCCCAACTCAATCTGCAGACTCACTGCAACCCCAATCAGAATCCCAGCAAATAATTTTCTGAATATCAACAAATTGATTCCACAGTTTATACAGAGAGACAAAAGACAGAATAGTCAAAATAATACTGGAGAAGAACAAAGACAGAAGGTGGATACTACCTGACTTCATCACTTAATATAAAGCTATACTGATCAATAAAGTATGATACTGGTGGAAAAACATTAATGGAGCAGAAAAGAGAACAGAGAAATAGACCCATGCAAATACAGTCAACTGATTTTTGATACAGGAAAAAAAGGCACTTGAATGGAGAAAGACCAGCCTTTTCACCAAAGAGTGCTGAAACTAGATATCCAAATGCAAAAAAAAAAAAAAAAAAAAAAAAAGAATACAGACACTGACATTACATGTTTCACAAAAATTAACTCAAAATGGATCATGGGCCTAAACATAAAATACAATACTATAAAAAGTTTAGAAGGGGCACCTGGGTGGCTCAGTCAGTTGAGCATCCGACAGCAGCTCAGGTCGTGAGCTTGTGGTTCGTGGAGTTCAAACCTCGCATCAGGCTCTGTGCTGACAGCTCAGAGCCTTGATCCTGCTTTGGATTCTGTGTCTCCCACTCCCTCTGTTCCTCCCCTGCTTGCACTGTCTCTCAAAAATAAATACAAATTTTTAAAAAAATTAAAAAAACATTTAGAAGACAATGTAAGGGAAAATCTAGGAGACCTTGGGTTGGGGGATGACTTCTTAGATACAATACCAAAAGTATGATCCATGAAAGAAATAACTGATATAATGGATTTCCTTAAAATTAAAACTTCTGTTGAACAAAAGATACTGTCAAGGGAATGAGAAGACAAGCCACAGACTTGGAGAAAATATTTGCAAAAGACTATCTGATAAAAGACTTCTGCAAAATATACAAAGAGCTCTTAAAACTCAACAATAAGAAAATGAACAACCCGATTAGAAGATGGACAGGGGTCCTGAGTAAATACCTCACAAAAGAAGGTATACAAATGGCAAATAAGCATAAGAAAATATGCTCAATATCCTGTATACCTATTAGAATGGCCCAAATCCAAAACACTCACAACTCTAAATTCTGGTAAGGATGTGGGGCAACAGAAACCCATTCACCGCTGGTATGAATGTGAAACTATACAGCTACTTTCAAAACAGCTTGGCAGAAAATAAAACTAAACATGTTTTTACCATGTCATCAAGCAACTATACTTCTTGGTATTTACCTTGAATGAACTGAAAACTTAAATACCTGCACATAATTGTTCTTAGCAGCTTTATCCTTAATTGTCAAAACTTGGAAGCAACCAAGATGTCTTTTAGTCGGTGAATGGAGAAACAAACCGTGGTACATCCAGATGATGGAATATTACCCAGTGACAGAAATGAGCTATTGGCAACAAGACATGGAAGAACCTTAAACACGCATTGCTAAGTGAAAAAGGCTGATCTAAGAAGGCGCCTGTATGGTTCCAACTATATGACATTCTGGAAGAGAGAACTATGGAGACAATAAAAGGATCAGTGGTTCCCCAAGGTTAGGGGGAGGGAGGGATGAACAGGCAGGGCACAGAGGATTTTTAGGGCAGGGAAACTATTCTATAGGATACTGTAATGGTGGATACATGACGCTATGCATTTGATAAAAGTCATGAACCTGTACATCATCAAGAGTGAACCCTAAGATAAACTATTCAGTTTAGTTAAAAGTGCTGTACCATTATCTGTTCATCAGTTGTAACAAATGAACCAGTGATGCAAGATGTTAGCAGAAAGGGAAACTGGGAGGTAGAGGTCAAGAGGTGTACAGTGTTTTTCACCCACTTTCTAGAAACCTAAAGCTTTAAATTTAAAGTCTATTAACTTAAACTATCTTAAATAAACATGAAGTCTATATGCATATATACATGCATACACACTTTATATTTATAAATGTATTTCTATTTCCTGGCATTCTATTTCCTGGCATTCTTAGAAGTACGGCCTGTTGGTGAGTGAACTGAGTGGGTCCATGCCAACGTCAGCCCTACCCCAGCATTCACTCTTTTGGTTCTGGATGCACAGGGTCCCTCACCTGGAAATGAGAGCTGTGCATCCCTAGCAGGCCATGAGGTTCCTGTGCTCAGCTGTGAGTTACTGACCATCACCACTTCCAGCTCCCGGGTGGGGATGCCAGGGTCCCGTGAGGGTGAGAAAACCAAGATCACAGCTTGTCAGCATCTGAGCTGAGATGAGAAGAGGGCTCCTACTGTGTGAGGAAGGGACAGCCCAGAAAGAGGTAAGCCTGACTCTGGCTCAGTGGGCAGCAGGAAGACTAAGGCTTCCAATTTTGATTTCAAAACTGGCCTGACCCAGGCATTACTGCACGGTCTTGTCTGAAACAGTGCTACGGGTGTGTGACATGACATCCCGATGACTGCACAGTCTCGGGCTCCAGGCTGCTTCCTGCTCATAGAGCCAATAGCTTTGCTTTTAATGCACCCACCTAACACGCCCATCAGCCACATTTGATCAAAGTCCTGTTTGAGTCCAATGCAGCCTGAGGCTGCCACTGCCCCAGTGCTGAGTCTGCAAGAGCACCCTCTCCCCTGGGGGCCTCAGACTTCACCTTCCATCCACCATCTTCAGACAACTGGCAGAGCCCTGTGCACCATCACCGTTGTCTCCTTCTACCTCTTCTGATACTGATTCTTGAACTTGTCTCTGGTTGTTGAAACTCCATTACTTCTTTAAAGAGTAACTCCGCCAGGCCTCTCCTCTGGGAACTGTTTCTGGATTTCTTTCAAGTAAATAAATCTCTTCTGTTCAGCAAGTATGGGAATGGCAATTGTGGCTGCCATTTCTCTTTCTGACCTCACGGTTTAGAAGCCAAGTTAGTGGTGCTGAAGACAGTTTGCCCTTCCCTAGGGAACCCGCAGAGCTGGGTTATTATTTTCCTCAAAGCTCTGAAGCCTATAACTTTGGAGGATTACCACAAACAGAGATGTTCTAGGTCTTCAGACCCTTATGCACTTGTCTCCCCATTCCACCGGCTCCCTCCTAGATTATAGACAAGAGATTCATCACCTAACTGGCAAATAGGTGCTCCACAGAAGTGGCAAGAGGGCAGGAGAGCAGATGGCTCTAGTAAGCTGAAAGTAAAGTATGGGGTCTGGGTTTGCCCTTAAATTTATATTTGGTGTTTCTGAGCTTTGAAATAAGTGAAATGTGCCAAACAGGAAGAAAATACGAATTCCAGAGTGATGTCTGATTTCAACGGCCAAGGAGTCACATGTATTTCAGCAAAGAATATTGTCAAAGTTAGGTCTGATTCTTCTCCCTATATTTGAAGGAGGTGAAATATAATAAATCCATTGGAATATGTACTTCTTCTTGAGTAGAAATAAAACCCCTGTATCCACCAATCAGAACCCAGCCACCAACATCACCCTGCTCCAACACACATCCACCCAAAGCTGGCTAAATGCAAAACCAATGCTCCTTCAACCTTTCCCTCCTTTTCTGTTCCCCGGAGGAAGTCAGCCATATCCACACAGAAAGGTCTTGTTCTTTGTCAACTCAGACCCTCAGATCAGTGAGGCATTCTGTTTAATAAGCTCTGATTAATTCAGAGATCTCTGAATTTACCCACCACACAGATCAAACCCACCAGTTATTCTGAGTCTATGTAGATATAATTTATGGACAAACAAATAGGAAGAATGTAAGAGGTCTGGAAGTCCTTGGAAGGAAATGAGTTCTGATTTGCTTGGTAAATTCTGGCTATGACTAATAATTACTCTTGTGGGATTCTAAGGGGTCACTTAACATATGCCAACAAAATTTGTACAGAATTACATGGGATATAAGTCATTCATAAGTGTTTCAGAAATACATCTCTAGGAGAGAAATCCAGCCAAATCTACCTGTTTGGGGGGCACTATGCTCTTCTCCCCATATACATCTTGGTTTTTGTGGGTTTTTCTATATGGAATAAAAAAATTAAATAAATCCAAGCAACACTACAAAGACAAAAATTTGGTACTGTACTTCTCCAGGCCTTCAGAGTAAAAGAACATTGCTTGGAATGAGTGAGGTTTGACCCTCACACCTGGGATGGCTGCCCAGTGGGATCACACACCTTGCCTGACACAGGACAGAGTCGCAGACCTAATGGAAGCCACAGTGTGCTAAGGGGGCATCAGGCCTGCCAGCGACAGTGGACACCATGGTGGACACGCGAACAGCAGCTGAACAGGAATGTCTGTAGAGTGGAAAGGAATCCCCACTTGGAGGCAAAAGGCCCAATTTTTCAAGAAAGATGCTTTGAATTCCAGAAAGCTACAAGCAAAGGGCATTTTCACCCTGGCCGTGCTCATCTCTGAGCATGAGGAAGGTGCTCTGATCAGCCACAGCAGCAAATCACTCTGTGGTGGGGGTATGTGGGGGCAGAGGCCAAGTAGTGGCTTGCTGTCTAGACTAGCTATCACCCCCAAATAGGCAATGGGTCAGGGGGAATCCAACATTGAAGGTCTCCAAGATCAGCTTTCTATATCACTCAGACAGCCACTGTACAAACCTAGCCTCCCTGAAATGAAGGCCTCCTTTTTAAAAGTCCAATTTATCCCTCCTGAAAGTAGTAAAAAGCCACTTCTTCCAACTCTGTCAGATGCCTTTTGTATGCTCAAAGGCCAGCATTTTCCTTTCACAGTGGAATGCATGGTGCCCAGACACTGGGGACTTGCCAAGCTCAACTGACTTCTTTTCCTCAATGATCATTTCATGTTTTGAAAACACGAGGCCACTGGGTTCAACCTTGAAGCGAGGAGACTGCTCGGGGCACCAATGCCAGAGCCTTTCAGGGGAAACTCCACTGGGTCGTCTGGGAGTTAGACACGTGCCCAGAATACTGCTCTGAAAATACAGCAGGTCCCTGCACTGGCCTCATTAATGTGACCTCACTGCTGTGTGGTGAAATGGCAGCAAGGAATTTTCTGGAATCACAATGTGAGAGGTAAGCATGGCCAACAGCTGCACCCCAAGAGCAGTATGGAGAAGGCAGAGGAGAATGAAGACAGGAAACAGAACTCACACCATACAAAGCACCATGGCCCAGCTGGTGTCCGTCTGTCAGCTATTTGGAAACCCATCTCCCTTCAGACACACCAACCATGGAGTAGGGTCATACTGTGATAATCCAGATGCCCATCGTGGACATTCAGATAAACTTGCCTAGATAAACCCCCCCCACAAATGAAAAGTCTGAGAAACCCAGAGATCTCTGAGGGCATTACATGGGCCCAGTCAGTTCTTGCTTCCTTCTGACTTCTGACTCTCAGGCTCTCATGTCTTTCTTCTATGTATCCTCTGTCCTTTATTTCCTCTCCATACTGGCCCAGCACATTTGCTTCTGATCATGTCATACAAACAAAATTCATACAAGGACAGTATTCCTCCAACATTTAGAGTGCCCCCTGATTGCCAAGCATTGGCAATACATAGGAGAACCAACACCCACAGTCCAGAGACAAGGAACAAATAAAGAAACAATTCAATAAATGACTAAAATTCACTGTAAGTGCTCTGAAGCAAGGAGGGGGTCTATGGAAGAGAAGTAAAAAAGAGGCACCTGACTCATCTCATGGGCTCAGGATCAGCCTCTCAGAGGAGAGATTTCTTACACTAGGATCTGAAGGATGAAAACAGAGGCAGCTACAGTTAGTATGAAAGTGTAAGCATTATGAAAGAGGAGACATCATGTGCAAAGGCCCCGTGGTGAGTAGGCTCAGCTGTGTTCCCCAATCTTCCCTCACGTACACCCTTTACCCCTATTCTTCCTTCTGAAGCCCCCCAACATCCCAATGCCAAAACTTCCTGCTGCATATTGGCAGAGAGTTATATTCTCAGTTTGTCTCATTCTGAGACACCTCCTGAGGACTATTTTTCTATATTTGCTGCTCACGTTGTTATTCTGTCTACCCATATATCTGTTCTGTCTTTTGGAACTTGAGCTCCTTCTTTTCAGGGAGACATCTCATCCCCCACCCTTCCTCTAATCCTGTCAGCCAAAAAGGGGGCTGCTATCTTCTGATGTGACCCCACTCTTCTGGCTACAGTGATTGGTCAAAGGTGGACATATGGCCTAGGCTGGGCCAAAAATAGTCCCTCACTACCCTGGCCACGGCAACTGATGTAGCCAATCAGCACCCTTCCTTGGGGTTTTCCTAACTGGAGCTGAGAAGAGGGTTCCTTTTTAAAGGCTGGAGATAGTTGCAGGAGAAAACAAGACCAATTACAATGAGAGATGCAGCCATGCAACCACATAGTCCCTTTGCTGCAGCAGCTGGCCACTGGCCATGAGGTTGCTGACAGCAGCCAGCTAGAACCTGAAGAGAAGAGATCCTCTGGAGAGGCCCCTGTGAGTTACCAGGGTCTCTGATCCATGCGAGCACGCTGATTTTTTTCCCATGGAGAGCAGGGATTCTTCCCGTACTCACGTGGGACATGTCAGAGACACAAGTACCAGATAGTCATGCTACGCAGTGATAAGAGCACGAGATGAAATTCTCCTGGATCCTTTTGCTCAGCGTTTTGAAAGGAAATCAGAGGAGACTACTCACAACCTCTGAAGAATCAGTGGTCAAACAGAAGACCCGTCAGTAGCTCAGCACCAATCCACATCTACAAGCTTCCCTTCCCCTGCCGTGTAACTTGGGGGCAGGCACTGAAC
This sequence comes from Puma concolor, assembly GCF_028749965.1. Lineage (NCBI taxonomy): Eukaryota > Metazoa > Chordata > Mammalia > Carnivora > Felidae > Puma > Puma concolor. Next base: position 96,805,444 of record NC_141669.1, read on the forward strand.
TTCTCAGGGCCTCGGTCTCCTCATCTGGGCAAATATAAATACTACTGTCTCAGTGTATGATGTAATAATGGTCCTCACTTCATACGGGGCACGAGGGCTGAGTGAATGTGTATGTGTCACATTCTCAGAACCACACGTGGCACACATCGCAAGTACTCAAGAAACGTTAGTTCTTATTACCTCTTTCTTTGTATCCGAACAGAGGAAGCCCTCACACCTCTCCTTAACAAGCACAAGCCAGCATGTGTAGGAGGGAGATCTGGTATCTGAGTATGTCACTTGCTACAGGGAGTTTTAGGGGATCAAACTGAACATCTAGGTCATGATACCATTCATTCCTGGAACTAGTATGGGCGACCACTACAATGTGGTAGAATAAAACTCTTCTCTCTGCTCTAGGTTTCTCCTACAATCATTGACTGCTCCAGATGGAAGACACCCTGAAGATAAAGAAAGCTGTCCTAGACACTCATGGGGTGCATGAGAATGCTGCAGTCACCTTCAGACATCGCCTGCCAGGAGTGGGGGCTCCAACTGGGTTACCCTGTGCCTGGCGAAACGGCTCTGTAAACCAGGAGTACATTAAGCACATAGTAACTGCCCTGAAACACCCTCAAAATGGCCAGCACCCATCTGAGGACACAACATCTAGTCAAGCAGATCATCCTGGGTTCCTAACATTTTCAGTGGGCAGATGAATCTCCTCTCAAAAGATTCCACCTTGAAATAATACTTACTGCTATAGTATCAAATATGAAAGGTGAAAATAAGCATCTTTAAATTTTATTTTTGTTTTTTATTTTTGTGAGAGTGAGTGTGAATGGAGGAGGGACAGAGAGAAAGGGAGAGAGAAAATCCCAAGCAGGCTCTGTGCTGCCCGTGCAGAGCCTGATGGGGGCTCAGTCTCACGAACCATGAGCTCATGACGTGAGCCGAAACCAAGAGTCGGACATTCAACTGACTGAGCCACCCAGGCGCCCCAAATATCTTGTTTTATTAAAATACTTTTGTACGTTGTTTGGGGTATAAATGTAAAAAATAAGTCTACAACATGGCAAGGTTTTCACGAACAGTGTCATCTGACCTTCTGGTGAAGCTACGGGGTAGGTGCTGTGGTGTTCATTTTGCAGAGGAGGAAATTCAGGTTCAAGGATGTTAACTGATGGGCCCAAATTTGTCTAGCTGGTAAGTGACTCAGCCAGGATTTGGACCTGGGCTTGCCTGACTTAGAAGTCTGTCATCTCTAAATTATAGACTGTCCTAAAATAGATACGGCAGTATCTTGTAATCATTTTTGGCAAAAATCCATTGTGAGAGTAACTGGATTAGTTGATCAAAAAGCACCTGTTGAAAGACGTGCACGTATCCCAGAGCTAGCAGCAACACAAAGGCCAGGGGACTCCTGGTGCCAGCCAAGATAACTCCAGGTTGTTATGTAGCCTCCAAAACTAAGAAGTGGAATCCCTGTATGCTGTCAGCAGGAAGGGAAGGGGTTCCTATCCTTCGGGTGTGCAGTCAGCATTTTCCCTTCCCTGCACACATGGCTCTCTAATTAGGTAGGAGACGAGTTCCATTTTTCCTAGGAAAGAAAGGAAAAAGGTAAGTTTCTCTTGTCCCTAGCTGTGAGACTATAACATTCCTTCTTTCTGTAATTAGCTAAGAACAAATAAGCACCCAGAAGTGGCTGGGCAATCCGCTGAAGGCATGCAGAGAAAAGGGAGACCATGGTAGATACTGTTGCTACACTGTAGAAATTACCAACAGCTCACCTTCCCGGCTTTCTAAGCAAATGGCAAGTTCTCCAAAACGAGGTCATTCATCACCAGTGCCAACAGTACAGACTGGGGTTCTACAGTATTCTCTATCTTATCTACCAACGGAAATGTTATTCTTGCAGCATAAATTTTCCTGGGCTTAGGCCATCTGAAAAAAAATCATCTGATTTGTTCTCATCCCGCACTTCAACTCAGAGTTGTGCTGCCTTCTCTTCTGCGGCTTGCTTAGCTGCCTGCTTCTCTGTCCAGAGCCTTCCAGAGCCCCTCAAAACTTCGTGACCAGTGGAGGCTGGTGAACACCGGGTTTGTGGACTTCTGTGGGAGAATAAAGCTCTGTGATTTCTTGGTTTTAATATCCAAGAAAATGTCCCTCATAGGAGGGTTTCTGTGAACAACAGATGTAGCCGTAAATCTTTACTTGTCTTGTTTGATAAACCACAGGATTTTCAGCTTGGAGATATGCATGAATCATGTCTTCTATTTTCTAAATTCTAATGGTTTGACATCTGGGGCCCCCACTGACCCTGGAGAGACTGCCTCTCTCAGGGGAAGCCAATTGCTAAAGTAAACACATGAGTAATGAACAGTAAATAATGAGCACACTTTTCAATGCAAACCAATCAATCCAGAGCCCACCTTCTTCACTATGCCGTCACACTCAGGGACACTCTCCACCTGCCCCAATCTGGTACCCGGGGCCACCAAGCACCAGACAACTAGGGACAACCCCTATTCCCCAGAGTCTACTGAAATTATTCAAACTAGCAAATCCTAAGCCTGCTTACCCTGCCTCACCCATTCCTTCCCATGGAAACCAATGTGCCCTCACCCTCTGACTCCTGATTGACCCTGAGGTTTTCTTACATGGCCCCACATGGTGTGGAATGCCCCCTTCTCTCAGGAACTGTGAGGAACAAACTGTTTTCAATGGCAATCTGCTCCTGATCTCTAAGCCCTATCCTATTTACCCATTAACACATTGTGTTTTATTATTTTCTAAGTTTATTTATTTTGAGAGAAAGAGAGGGAGAGAGAGAGAGATCACCCACAAGCAAGGAAGGGTCAGAGAGAGAGGGAGAGAGAGAGAGACAGAGAGAGAGAGAGAGAGAGAGAGAGAGAGAGAGAGAATTCCAAGCAGATTCCATGCCATCAGCACGGAGCCCGATGTGGGGCTCAAACTCACAAACGGTGAGATCATGACCTGAGCTGAAATCAAGAGTCAGATGCTTGACTTGAGCCACCAAGGTGCCCCAACACATTATATTTTAATCCAAGAAGGGAATCTCTATTAAGTCACTCTCACCAAACTCCAAGCCTTCTTCCTACAAGACACTAGAACAATTTGAGTGGCCTCATCTTCCTTTTCAGAGTGGAAAACCCAACGGTTGTGACTGAAAAAAAGAATGAAAAAAATCAAAGATATGCAGACTCAAGCTTAATACCCTGCATATCGGAGGAAATTTACCTAAAGTGACCTAAGTTTAGTCACTGCCTGATTGAAACAAAAAAACTCGGTGCATTTTCCCCCTGGAACATTCATTAAAACCACTGCAAGCATGATTTCTGAGGATCTGGATTTTGTAACCTCATTAGTTTGTGTAAGAGCTCACTGGGATTTGACCCAGTTTCAACTCCCAAACTCTGAAAATAAAATGTAAATGTTTTCTGTATGAGGATCTGGTCACATGTCATTAGTCTACTAATCAAATACGGGGCCAACCCGCCCCACACATAACCTGAAATGATCCACATGAAGCATCCCAAGGAAAGCATGTCTTCCATTAAATCCTGAGCAGGAGCACCTTCTAGAGAGTCAGCTACTCACACTGGATAAAATATCTGTGTCTCCACTGGAACTACCTGAAGAATGGGACTATATTCCTTCTAAAACGATTGAAGATGGAGACAATGACAACCACCACCTTTCGTCACTGAAAACCTGGAACATTCACATGGATTTAAATGCTCATAATTTACAGCACTAAATCAATGTTTTAAGATGCTTTCATGAATGCACTTTAAATAATGCACCTGGCTACTAAGAGCTGGCAAATCATTCCACTTAGTAGCTGAGGCATCACAGCTGCGAGAGTCTCTGCAGCGTCACATTACACACTCTCTACCCAGGAAAACCAGAGACCCCAGCTCCCAGATAAAGACTTCCTTTCATGTTTGTTGCTGATTTTTGCTCCCCTTAGCTTATGGATGTCTTGGGGCTTGAGATATGTGTGTAGTGGTGGAATCAGACCTTAGCTTGGAATTCTCTGTGTGGTCATTTGCCACTACTTGAATTACTGCAGCCAAGGAGAGAAAGCTCTACGGTTACCTTCAAGATGGTCACAGAAAAAGAACAAGAAATATTCAGGCACTTTTTCTTGTCTTTTATGACTGATTGAGCTTTTTTTTTTTAACTCTGAAATTTTCCATTGTTTATCAGGACGATCTCTAAAATTACATATAAACCCGTTTGGTTTCATTAAAATGATGTCAGGTGACTACCAATCATCTCAGGACATCAGCTTTGGGGTTAGCTTTTGCTAAGGGCTGTGTTTATATGGACATACTCAGCATTTCCTTGTCCTCCATGTGACGACCTCTACCGCCTGTCACCCTACCAGTGCCTTTCACTGACCCCAAAATGAGGATAGCGAGATTTAGGTCATTGGGGAAGTTAGAATGACAAAGTATCTCCTCTCAGACAGGGTCACTCAACCTACCTTAAACCAATAAGGTTCAAACCTGATCTGTCAAGCCCCTAAAATGAAATGATTATTATGACCCTGTGAAATATCTAAAAAATATTTTTTTTAATGTTTATTTTTGAGAGAGACAGAGCATGAGCAGGGGAAGAGCAGGCAGACAGGAAGACACAGAATCTGAAGCAGGCTCCAGGAGCTGAGCTGTCAGCACAGAGCCCGATGCGGGGCTCAAATTCATGGACCGCAAGATCATGACATAAGCTGAAGTCAGACGCGTAACCGACTGAGCCACCCAGACACCCCAACCCCGTGTAATATTTAAAGCTCCCCTTACATCCAGAAAGACCTCCTTATTTCCAAACCAGGAGTGCTCTTACACAGTTTAACGCCTACGTCCTTGGTGCTGATAACAAGGGTGCCTGCATGTTGGACATAGAGAGAAAACCCCTTGAGTTCAGACACCTTGTTAGCAAATGATGATTGGACTGAATTTATCATTATTTTAAAAGTGAACCTATTTCTTGAGTGAATTGTTGATTTTCTGTTTCAAATCAGTACAAATAGAGTGGGGTCAGGGCACCTGGGTGGCTCGGTTAGTTAAGCGATCAACTTCGGCTCAGGTCATGATCTCGCGGTCCGTGGGTTTGAGCCCTGTGTTGGGCTCTGTGATGACAGCTCAGAACCTGGGGCCTACTTCACTTTCTCTTTTTCCTCTTCCCCAACTTGTGCTCTGTCTCTCTCTCTCAAAAATAAATAAACATTAAAAACAGACTTGGGGCAAAGTTTCAAATTCTTTCTCTGTCTGCTCTGCAGCCATACACCTAAAACAACTCCCACACTGACCACAGGATGATGGGATCCACAGCCATGTGAGTGGGGATACCAACGCAGACCCATCCCCAGGAGATGTGAGACTCCCTTGAAGGTCAGAGATAGCTCAGTGATTCCTTGATGGCCCTGTAAAACCTTCTCGAGGCTGCACGGCCATCCTAGAGAACACTTCTGTACAACCTTCCCTCCCCTTTCCACCTTCCTTATGGGCATTTCCCTAGGAAAGTCCTTGCATGTTTCATCACATCCTGGCATCTGCTTCTTGGAAGCTCCCATGATGGCCTTGGGATGTCTGATGGAGGCTGAGTCAAGGGTACAACCCACGGCCTCACCAGACTCATGTCAACACTCTCTTCCCACTGGCTGGCTGGTTAGTTCAAACTTTCACGGGTGTATAAAGGCTGTTCTACCTGACTCCAAAGCCCAAGGTGTTCTTTGTTTGTATTTAGCAGCAGTAGAGACTGGCCCCGGGGTCCTGAAGGCAGGCAGAGGATAACAGGACATGACCCCACGGAGATCCTACCCCTGGATCAGGGGTGAAGACAACCACAGAGACCAAGACTCAAGACAGAAAGGATGGGGCAGGGTGTGATTGTGCCTGTGTGTGTGTGTGTGTGTGCGCGCGTGCGCGCACATGATCGCATGTGTGCACGGGCAGGAGTGTGTGTGCATGCGTGCATGTCTGTGCGTGCCTGTGAATGTACATGTGTGTCCATGTAATGGTGTGCATGTTATCTCTGTGTGCATGCATCTGTACATGAGTGTCTCTGTGTATGTGTGCATGCTGCATGCATGTGTGTGATCATGTGTGCAAGTGTGGGTCTGTGTGTGTGCATGCCTGTGTATACCTGTCAGTGCACATGAATGCAGGTACGTGTGTACCCATGTGTGTGGCTGTGTGTGTGTGAGAATGTGTGTATGTCCGCATGTGTGCACATGTGCAGGTATACGTGTGTGGCCACAGGCTGGAGCAGGGGCATCTCGAGGGAGCAGGGCTGCTAACATGGATCAGCTGCATTTTTCTGCACTATTTTCCCCATTAACTCTATCCCTGAAGGCTACAGAAGTCCTGCAGTACAGGTTCTGTTTTTAATTTCCACACAAATCAATTGTGAGAATGGCCTTTTCCTCCTCCTTTCTCTCCTCCCTCCACCCCTCCTTCTTCCCTTCCCTCCACCGTTCCTTCTTCCCTTCCCTCTCTCCCTGCTTTCCTCCTTCTCACCCAATTTCCCTCCCTTCTCTGTTTCCTTTCCTTTAGTTCCAGGCCCTTGGTCTGCCTGGAGACAGCACCTGCCTGAACAGAGAACCACAGGAGAACCCTCTTTAGATTTCCTGTCTTCTCTGCTCTAATTCTCCTTCTTCTCCTTGGTGATATCAGAAAACAGAACAAGGGTGTCTGTGGCATGTCTCTATAAAACGCTGCCAGCAGCCATTACTGCTCCAGGACCTAAACCCAAAGATGGGCTTTACCCCAGCAGGAGCCACAAGGAATCTTAGCTCAAAGGAAACAGTCAGGGGGGTGGTGGGAGGGGAGGGAGGCTCTGAAGAGGTGAGGAGGGGAGGGAGTTGGAGAAGCTTAGGGAGGAGAGGGATGGAGGTTGGGAAGGGGTAAAGTTTGGAGAAGGAGATAGAGAAGGGAGGGGTGGAAGTGGGGTGGAGACTGGAGAGGGGTAGGGAAGTGGAGAGAGTGAGGTGAGGAGGAACAGGAAGGGGAGGGGGCTTAGGGAGAATGAAACAAACCAAACAGAGCCTCTCCCCACCCCAGTCTCTCTCCCCAAGGGCACCCCAGGAATGCCTTCAAGCAGACAGGAGCTGTAGACTGCCTTCCTATTTTTTAATCCCAGGCCCAGGCCCCCCTTTCCTCTAAACTGGGCAGAGAGGCTTTCCCTCCTGAAGCTCTGGATTAAAAATGAGATTTACTGTGAGGCAATTCTCCCTACTTTAGGGTGACATAACTTCAAATCAGATGACGGGCTCATAATCAGCAACATGGAGGATGCCTTTTATGGGTCAGCCAGAAATGAACATGGAGTAACCACCCTGCCGCTCTCCTGTGACAGCGTACTTATGAGCCCCTGGGACGCACTGTATATAGAGGTTCTGCCAGCCCAGCACATTATTTATTTAGGAGATCGGCAGTGCTTCGAAGACAGCCCTCAGTGAACCTCCCTCCTGTCAAGTAAAGGGGGCAGTATATTAAAATGACACAGTAAATTCAAGTCCAATTTCCCATCGTCTTCCACACAAACATATGGCTTTATCCTGGCCTCAAGAAAGAAAGATACAATCACATATCTCTTGAATAGGGGGTGGGGGGCCCAGAAGAGAGTAAATTAAATGCTGGGTGTATTTATTACCTTTGCACCTATTTACATGGCATTCCTTGGGTTTAGTTCCTAGATTTTTCACCGTAAACAATGAGAGGTTCAGTGCAGGTTCAGCTGCACTATTGATTGAATAACCCTGAACCATGCGTGTCATTCCCTTTCCCCAGAAATCATTAGGTTAAATCATTGGACACTGGCATTTCTGCATGTTAAAAGTGGTCAAATGCCAGCAGCCTCCTACCGGTCTGCTCTGCACATCAGGCCTGGATTCTTTTCTTGAGAATAATAGAGGTAAAGGTGAGGACAGTGGGGGACAGCTGAGCTGCTTCCTTTTGCCCACATGGTTGGTTCACACCCTTCCTACATTGGGTAACCTTCAGAGAAATGAAACTCTGGCTGCTGATAATCGCAGCCCACCAGGGGGGACATGATTTCAGATTTTTTAAAAACAGTATTATATTTTCTTTTAAAGTTCTTGGGGGCAGAGAGAGGTATAAAAATATCCCTAGAGGAGAAGAAGGGAACTTGAAGATGGAAAGATGGAAAGAAAACGTCCCACGTTTGCTGCAGCTGAGAAAAGTCACAATTAGAATGGCATAACTCGTCTATCCTACACTTAACATATCTCCAAAGTGCAGATAAGGCTGTCTTGTGTTTGCAGACCATACTGCTTGTATAAAGCCTTTCCACTGTTACCACCTGGGCAAGGCAGGTAATAGCTCCATTTGTAGGGAGGAGGCAGGAGGATAAGGACGTTCTAACCTGCCCAAACCCCTATGGTCCAGAAGTGACAGCATCTGGAGTGGATAAGAACTCAGAACCCCAATCTGCAGCATCTTCCCTTCTGCCCCCCACCCCGACTTAGACTAGAGCTTGCCCACGCCATCCCCATCCACTCAGAGGAGAGAGTTCATACCTGCAATCAAACCGGAAGCTTATTTAGGTCAGCTGCAGCATGTGTTTGTCAGTTCGAGGAAAAGGAATACTTCCAGAAGCCACACTTTCTCCTCATCCTCACTCTCAATGGGAATCTCCCAGCCCTTGCTATGGTGCCATGAACCCTAGTCAGGCACTTATTTTCCAGAAGTCTCTCAGAGTCCCGTGACTCCTATTTAACATACAATATTTTAACACGATTACAGACCGGGTAGCTGTGTCCAATCCCACAGATGTTCAAGGCAGCAAACACAGGAGAACGACTGGATTCTACTGGTGTGAAAAGAGCTGTCAGAAGAAAACCAGAAGGGAACAGAAGTGGCCACTGGCAGCCAACCTTGAAGAGAGCAAACAGAAACTACAATAATCACAACCAGGCCAGGCTAATACTCATATTAATTCTACCAAGTTATTAAGAAACAACTAAGTAATGGGCCCTAGACACAGTGTAGGGAGGCAGGAAAGCATATAAGAAAGACTGCACTGGAATAAATGAAAACCAAAGGGGGGTTGTATTTTACTGTTGCTTAACTGGTGCTTGAAGGAATTTTTCAATGATTTGAGTAATTCGAGCGTAAGGAGCAGAGCAATGCCCGATCCCTGACGTGTTACTGCAAATATGTTGGTTTGCTGTTACATGTGTGCAGCGAACAGAGTTTTTGATAAGCTTCTAAAAATGACGATTCTGGGGCTCCTGGGTGGCTCAGTCGGTTGAGCATCCAACTTTGGCTCAGGTCATGATCCACAGTTCGTGAGTTTGGGCCCCATATCAGGCTCTGTGCTGACAGCTCAGAGCCTGGAACCTGCTTAAGATTCTGTATCCCCCTCTCTCTCTGCCTCTCCCCTGCTCATGCTCTGTCTCTCTCTCTCTCTCTCTCTCTCTCTCTGTCAAAAATAAACATTTTTAAAAAATTAAAAATAATAAAAAATAAAAATGGCCATTCATCCACTGCTACTTAAGTTGCACACGAACACACAAGGCTATACCTTTAGCCAAACGTAAAGCACCCTCTAGAAATGAAGAGCATGTTTCCTGATGGAAGATAAGTACCCCCTTTCCAGGGAACCTTTGTGGATCCCACAGGAGCTTGTTGGTGAACTGATTCCCAATGCCTTCTAGTGCTCTGAGCCTCTGGCAAATAACTTTTTTCCAAGCGAGATCTTTATTGTGCCCGGGTCAGCTGAGGACAGGCCTGTTAGAGGATGAGGACGAGGACAGGTCTACAGCGGACAGAAGCACCACAGGAATTGCTCAGGATGTCCCAGCAGCTTCATAACAAAAGCCATCACGCCTCCAACTGGGGCCAACACGCATCCACCTGCCCCTGAGTGGGGCTACTAAGGTGTGTGTGGGATCTGAGAGGTCGGGAAACATCAGATCCATTTTTTCAACAGTGGTCACATTTTTATGTAATGTGCTCACTGTACTTTTCCTCATCCTCCAGGGACTCTTTCAGGTGAGGACCACTAAATCTAAGGCAGCAGGTCTGCGTGTACATCTGAGAAAGGTAAAATCGATGTGCACCATTTTCCCTGTGTGTCCAGAGGCTGGGGACACTCAGGAGTGTAGGTCCTGATCTCAGCCATGGTCATGCTTTTTACTGCCCTCTTCATACCAATGGCTCATTGCCGCCCGCCCCGCCCCACTCTGTGCTCCAGGCCTCTGCATGTCTGTTTCCCAAATGCATTCACACATGTGTGCATGCACACCCAAAGACACACACACACACTCATTCACATGCACCCACATGCACTCTCGTACATACGCGTGCACATATACATGCACGTGCATGCACATACACACACAGACACACATCTTCTTCCTCCTCCTGTTTCCTGCCTTAGTGTGGACACTGAACTGCCTTCTTACCTTAGTCTAAACACTTGGGAGTCTTTTTATTCCCTTGCTCCCCACATCCAATCAGGAGCTAAGCCCTCAGCCAGCCCCCATCTCCTTCCCCAGTCTCACTGCTACTGGTTGAGGGACCGGCCATCGCTCATCTGGACGGCCACGGTGATGTCTTATTCCCGACCTCGTTTTCTCTCCACTCCATTTTCCAACAGAAGCTACTGAAAGCTCAAATGCAGTCTGTACCAAATGAAATGTGGCAACAATTCACAAAATGACACGTGCACTTGCCCTTTAATGCAGAAATGGCACTGGCAGGAATTTACCTGGAAGATACATGTCCACAAATCAAAATCATCTGCCATGGCATTATTTGTAATAGCAAAATACTGCAAACAACCAAGCGCCCATCCCTAGGAGATTAGTTACATAAAAATTTCCAAAAAATACATTTCTAAAAAATGCATGAAAGGTGAAAAAACTAAATTGTATTCAAATGAAGCTAATCATATACATTGGTAATATAACTGCACACACAAGTAACAAATGCAGGTACTCTGATTACACACCCTTGTAAGATACGTTCTATAGAGGAAAATAACTGCAAAGAAATCTTGCATTTTATCCAGTAAGTCTGCTGTTAGTGGTGGTGTTACCGGTATAGTAATCCAGAATGACTGTGGAAATTGTATGATAGAGCAAATAAATACATGTGTTCATATATTTGGAGACCAATATGGGGATACCAAGTGGGGAAGAAAGGACCTTGTGATGAATTGGTGTTATTTGCATATACTTGTGAGTTTTAAAAAATGAACATTTCTGGGGTGCCTGGGTGGCTCAGTTGGTTAAGCATCCAACTTCAGCTCAGGTCACAATCTCACAGTCTGTGAGTTTGAGCCCCGCATCGGGCTCTGTGCTGACAGCTTGGAGCCTGCAGCCTGCTTCCGATTCTGGTCTCTCTCTCTCTCTGACCCTCCCCCGCTCGTGCTCTGTCTCCCTCTCTCAAAAATTAAATAAACATTAAAAAAATACACATTCCTAGCACTCCCTTCTCAAAGGGCCTAGAAACAATGACACTGCTATAGTGTGGAGCACAGCTGGCGCCCAGGCCATGGTTTCCAATGATTACTCCTCATCAAACCAGGGCTCCTCAGAGAAGTGGTCACTTCCAAGAGTGGAACACAAAAGTACCAAGCAAGGCAGGAAGCCCAAAAGTGCTCAAGGGTCAATGGCGACCCATCAAAGACACACGGGCTAGCTTGATGGGGCTCCTACTGGCCCAGTGTGGGACAATTTGAGCATGAACGAGCATAATAGCAATTTCTAACACACTGAATCAAAAAATGAATCCCCTGAGCCTAAAGTGATGATTTGTTAATAGTGGGGTGTGGTGGGGAGCTTTTCTTGAGGTAATGCCAATCTACAAATGGAGAAGGAAAAGACAGAATTGCAAAATCATCCTTAGCTATAGAGAATAAGATGTTTGTGTACAATGGACAGACCGTGGTGACAGTTTAGCCCTGCCACACGAGGACAGGTGAGCTTCTGGAAATGATGCGATGGGAAGGAGTACTGCTTTTGCCAAAAATGTTTAACCTTAATTTAATATGACTGAACCATCACACAGATCCAACTTGAGGGACGTTCTGCTAGGCGACTGGCCTGTATGCTCAACAAATGACAATATCAAGAAACACAAAATAACAAAAGGTGGGGGACATTCTACCTTCTAAGAGACTAAAGAGCCAGTGTCCCCAAAGGCAAGGTGTTCTTGATCAGACTCCAGATGAAGACTAGAAGAGCTATAAAGTTTATTTCGGGGAAAACAGAGGAAATTGAACTATGGACTGGATGCCAGGTAACACATTCAATGTATTGCCAATGTTCAGTCCTTGGGTGTGATAATGGCATTGTGGTTATATAGGAAAATGAATGTCCTTTCTTCCTTCTTCCTTTCTTATTTGGCTATGATGTCAATAATCTACTTTCAAAGATTCTGCAAAAAAAAAAAATACTAATAGAGGAGGGGAAGGTCAACATGACAGATGTTAAACTTGAGAAGCCATGTGTAAGGTAAGGGTGTACAGTTATTTACTGTACTATTCTTTCAACTTTTCTCTAGGTTTGGAAGTTTCAAAATAAAAAGTTGGAGAGAAAGACTTTCCTCAGTCACTCACAGAGTGAAGCGTAGTCTCTGACCTAGCAAATAGTCTGGGTTGTCTGGTTTCTGCTCAGTCTCCCGACTACATCCCTCCTCACCCCCAACCCCCAGCCCTGGCACCTTTTGCTCCAGCCATGCCACTCTGTCTGCCGTTCCTCCTTCACACCATGCTTTTCCTCCCAGCTCCACCATGGCTCATGTGGTTCCTTGACATTAAGGATTTCTTCTTTCCTTTTCATACTATAACTGTTTTTCCTTTAAACTCATCCCAGACGAGGCTCCTCGCTGGGCAAACGCCTAGCTTTTCCCCACCTCTCCCTCCAGGCTCTGTGCCTACCTCCATCCAATCATACACCATGGAATACTGAAAAGAACTGCGGATGTACCTGGCATCCTTCACTAAATGGTACGCTCCCCAGATAGAAGTGGCTTCAAAGCGTGATTGAGCCATTGGGACCTGGCACCCTCAAACATCTACAGGACTAACCTACTGTGGAGCTGCATAGGGATGTCTGTGAATAGGCTGCCCTCTAAATATTAGGATTCCTGCTTCCCTGGCTGCCTGTCTTTGCTCCAACTTGGAAAGATGCAGTGTTATTAATAACAACAAAAGGAGTTCTGGAAGACCAATACCGTTCAGTGCCCATACCAAAACAGAAATTGAACCCCTGGGAGCAGAGAAAACAATTCTGCAAACCCTCCTGCTGCTTAGGCCCATTAAAAACACCTCTGGGGGGCTCCTGCTTAGCTGTTTTTTGGGAGGGGAAGCATCCTGCAAAGTTGTAAATGGCCTGGCTACATTTTTTTCTGTCCTAATTACAGCCATCTCTTTCAGACTGCATGGAGATCTTTTATCACATCGCACTTGCCCTGCTATTGGCCTTCTGTGTTTGTGGTTGGGACTGAGCAGGGGGGGCAGCAGGAAAAGCTGGAGAAAGTGTGATCTCCCCTCCTGAGTCTGGGTCCCCAACTGTTTCCTTCACATGCCATCTGGCTGTCCTGTGTTGCAGAGAGGAACAAACGTCCCCTGCTCCACTAAAGCAGCTTCGCCATGACCCAGAACATGGAACCACCCTCAGCCTGTCCAGCTGGCTATGCGGCAGGGGCTGCTGGTGTGTGACCTGAGCATGGTAGGCACACAGTGTATGTGAGTTTTCTTGGGCACACAGATCCCCATTTTAGAGATGAGGAAACTGAGGCTTGGGGAGTTGAAGAGGCACAACTAGTAAACAGGCTTTTATGTAAACAGCAAACCTCTCCAAATTGCTTAGCAATCAATCACTAATCAATGACACTCAGGAACTCTCTTAATCCATCAGAGACCTGCAGGCAAAAGGGACTTACTCACACACCCTTCTGTTGGGTCTCATTCTTCCTCATCCTCATTCAGTGGTTGGAGCTTCATAAAAAAGTGAGAAATTCCTTCCTGATTGCTAAAATAATACTTGCTTGCAATAGGGACTTCCTGCTTAAGCGTTTAGAATTTTGTTATAAGCTGTGGCTTCTCATTAGAAACACCTCGAGAGGTTTTTAAAGCTCCCTGTGCCAGCACTCACCGCAGACCAATTACTTCTGTCACTTTGGAGATGGGACAGAGGCATCCACTGTTTGAAAGGTCCCCAGGTGACTGTAATATGCAGCCAAGGTTGAGATCCACAAGAAGCATTTCCCCAAAGGTGCCAGGTGAGAAGCAGAATTAGCCCGAGGGGACGGCTGCGAAAGATGCTGCATCTTGGAAGGACTGCCTGGGTCAGAAGCCAGGCCCCTGTCAGCATGCTGAGCAGAAAAGTGTCCCCGTTTCTTTCTGGGACACATCATGTCAGAGTCACCTGTGCACAGTACTAAGTGTCTGCTCCCCCGACACATGACTCCTGCTGGACTTAGGCAAGTCCAGTCATTGTCAGCCTGTCCTCCCTTCCCGAGTTCCAGGTCTGAACCTTAGTAAGGACCCCCAATACCTATTTAGAGCAGCAGTTAGCATCGCGGCCTTGGGGCCAGGGAGGTCTGGTTCTGCTGGACTCCATTCACCCCGAAGGTCACCTGCAGAAAGCTGCCCTACAGGTTGTCGGCTCCCCAAGTCTCTCTGTTTGGGGGGGTTCTCTGGCCAGAGAGCATGCTCAGTAGGACCGGCCAGAAGCGTCAGGGAGTGAGTACCCCTAGAGCAGCCTTCAGCCACTGGGTCATTCACTCCAAATGACTGGTGGAGGAATACTGCCTCTTCCTCGTCCCTTGATGGGACAATTCCTGGAGGTCCCCAGGGGGACCAGGTCCCAGCTGCCCATGGTGGCAGCTGGCTTCCAATGCATCTTGCAAGGGTGCACCCGTCTCGCTTTCTCACTCCCTCACCGTGCCTTCTGGGATCCCTCCTTCAGGCTTGGCTGTTGGGGACATCATGAAACTCTGAGTTAGTGTCTCTGGGTCTGGCTTGCCTCTGCCTCTAAAACCTGTGAAAGCAAAAGACGGCACTGTGCATGAGCAGCTCACTCACTGCCTGCGGTGGGGAGAGGCAGAAAAGGTCAGCTGTTGTGACTTCCCAGCCTTGAGGCTGAGCCCTCCTTTCCTGTCTCCTCCCTGTCCCTCCCCGAGTGGGTTCCAGAGGGCCTGCAGCGCTGGCCCACCTGATGGATGGACTCTGAGTCAAACCTCCAACATTCCTTCTGGGCAGGGATTCAGGAACTTTCGCTTGGAGGCACTGGGTCGCTCATTAAATGATTAAGTCACTTACAAAAACCTTTATGCCAGATCCCCAGTCCCTATGCTCAGTATAAACTGAGCCTCAGCCTAAAATATTCTGTTCCGTTTTAAATAGCCAGGAAAACGAGAAATTGGCCTTTTACTGTCTGGTTTGTGGGAATTTGTCCATACCACCTTCCAGGTGCTACTCCCAGGTACTTCCATTTGGAGGCAAAATGTGTCTGGATGTCATTCTTCTTGTGATGTCAGTGACCACCAAGGATCTTAGCTCGGATCCTTCATTCCATTGGGGAATGCAACACGGTGAAGTTGTCATTTTGTTCATTCCTTCCTTGTTTGTTAGCTGAAATCGTTTCATAAAAAGAAACGTCTCTTGGGGCACCTGTGGCTCAGTCTGTTAAGCATCCAACTTCAGCTCAGGTCATGATCTCACCATTCGTGAGTTCCAGCCCCGCATCGGGCTCTGTGCTGACAGGCTGGAGCCTGCTTTGGATTCTGTGTCTCCTTCTTTCTCTGCCCTCCCCCACTCTCATTCTGTCTCTTTCTCTCAAAAATAAATAAACATTAAAAGAATATTAAAAAAAAAAAAAAGCAACATGTCTCATCAACTATTTGGTTACCAGAGGTACAATTTTACAAGAAAGACAAAATAAATGCTTGCTTTTTTGTTATTTATAAGCTTTCAAAATAGTGTGTTGGTTACCTGGCATCTTCTCAAGGTGACCAATGAGATCTTTCAAGTATCATTATGGACTGTGGTTCGATGGATTGCAGGCTTTATTCTAAGTGAGGCTCAGAACATCACATTTTTGGCCAATGGGAACGTCCCAAATTGGCTTCTGAGTCAGTCCTACTGACATGACCCAAGCTGACTTCAGTCACTGCTTTGCTCTCTGGTGTAAAACAACATTCCATCTATCTTATGCCTCTTGTACATTTTCTGCCCCAGACCTAGAATCAAGCACTTCTGGGGTGCTGAGTGGCTCAGTCAGTTGAGTGTCTAACTTTTGGTTTCAGCTCAAGTCATGATCTCACAGTTCGTGGGTTCGAGTCCCACATGAGGCTCTGCACTGACCATGTAGAACCTGCTTGGAATTCTCTCTCTCTCCCTCTCTTTCTGCCCCTCCCCTGCTCACTCTATCAAAATAAACAAATAAGTAAAGAAATAACTTAAAAAAAGAATCAAGCACTTCTCTGGTTCTTTTAATGGGTAATGGTATTTAGAGATGAGGGTCTTTTTAAATTTATTATAATGTATACTCAATGGGCCCTTTCAAAGTGGGTAACTCTTATTCATGAGTTGGACATTTTCTTATAGTTCCTCTTCAATAATTTATTTTCCTTTCCCATTTTCAGGGGTGGAGGTTGGTTGTTGTTTTTGTTTGTTTTGTCTCTATAACTCATTTACCTTGATTTTAGATTTCATAGACCAGTCCTCTAATTTTCTTATCCCCTCCCCCATTCCATTTATTTTCATTTTATTCTGCTTTCTGGGAGACTTCCTCAACTTTATGTTACCACTCTTTAATTGAACTTTTGGCTTTTGCTATTATGTTTTATTTCCAGGAGTTCTTCTGTGTTCTCTGAATGTTCCTTTTTTATAGCATGCTGTTCTTGTTCCATGGTGCAATAACATCCCTCACACCCAAGGCTATTGCTTATCATTTTCTGGCTGTTTCATATGTGTGCCACATGATTTCTGTGTCCTCCAAATTCCTTTTTGTGCAGCTCTTTCACTTTGGTCTGACTTCCCCCTTCAAATATCTGATGCCTCTCTGTTCACTCATTGTTGAGTAAGGTGCTGAAGTGCTAACTCTATTTCTGTGGAAGAAGAGATGGTCTCCTTCTGGGCTTCAGAGTGATCAGGCAGAGATCTAGCGATTTCTCCAGGGACTTCCAATGTCAATATTATACTATAGGTCTTTTTCTTTTCTTTTCCTTTTTTTTTTTTTTTTTTTTTTTTTTTTTTAGTTCATCGGTTTCCCAAAAAAGACTCCTTCACTCCTCCAATTTCCTGCCTGAAAAGTACAACTCTTAAAAACTGAGAACAAACTGAGGGTTGATGGGGGATGGGAGGGAGGGGAGGGGGGGTGATGGGTATTGAGGAGGGCACCTTTTGGGATGAGCACTGGGTGTTGTATGGAAAACAATGTGACAATAAATTTCATACATTGGGGGGAAAAAAGAAAAGAAAAGTATAATTCTGGCTTCCATTTCTGGGCCCCAAGCAGGCATCTTGCCAGTCAGCATGCAGATTTTCACTTGCTCCTCTCATTGCAATATGGGGCCACAACTGGCACCCTCAGCTCTGTTGACACCAGAGTCAGAATATCTCAGGGTCAACTCAGAGACTGTGCCTTCAGTCCTCTGCTGGGGCTGGTACCCTGACTGGGTGGTGCAGGAATAGAGGATATGTGCAAGTTTACTTAATTGTTCTAATAAAGAACCAATGGATTCTTCTGTTTCTAGCCCTTCCCCAAGTCTGCACCTGCAGGGGTACCTGGCACCTTGAAGCCCGAGCTGTTTGAGAGTTCTTCAGAGTGAATCACCTGCCTTCCAGTTGGCTTCTCTCCCATTCCCATGCTCCGGGGCAAGGGCGGGGGGGGGGGGGGGGGGGGGAAGGGGACAGCCCTCTCTGGCTAAGTCAGGCACTGGTCGTCCATCCCCTCAACTGCTGGTAGAGCTGTGTTGGCCTCTCTTATCTGTGGACCATCCTTCCTCTGTTCTCTTTGAACTTGTGGGTCAATGTCTTTTTAATCTGTGTTATTATCGTGTCCACAGGTTTTGTGAGGAAACAGAGATACATGCATACACTAAAGCCATATTTAGCCAAATGTCACATCCAATCTATTTGCTATACTACTGCCAGAGGAATTCTTTACAAAACGCAATCTGATCATGTTACTTCCTTTGGCCATTCTTGGCTGTCTTCAGGATAAGATCCAATTTGTTAGTATTTAAGGTCCTTCACTGGGTCTTTTTTCTTTTCTCCCCTCTCACTTATCTCTCCTGTCCACTGTACACAAAGTTACGCGCAGTTCCCTAAACACCTGACATTCTCTCCTGCCTTGAGCCTTTGTGTGTGCTTCCTCTCCAGTCTTTGTTGCCTTTCCCAACTCTTCTCATTCATTTAATCCCTGCTTGCCCTAAAAAATTAAGCATCAATGTTGCCTACTCCATACTCTTGCGGGTTCAAGATTGATGGCCCTTGCTCTGTGTTCCCATCTTAACACAATTTGAACACCTTAATTTCTTTGATATCCTTCACTGACATGTCTGGGGATTGTATTTTTTTAATAACAGCCTAGCATCTTAGCATCTGCATCTTAGCATCTGCATCAGCCTGGGAGGATGATTGTGGTTGCCTCTACAGAAACAAATGGAAATACCCTCAGCCTACTAGGGATGGGGAATTGTATTCGTTTCCTGGGGCTGCTGTAACAAAGCCCACAAATTGGGAGGCTTAAAACAAGAGAAACTTATTCCCCCACAGTTCTGGAGGCCAGAAGTCCAAAATCAAGATGTCACCAGGGCCACACTCCCTCCAGAGGCTCCAGGAGAGAATACCTCCTTGTCTTTTCCAGCTTCCAATCTCTGTTCCTGTCCTCAAATGACCTCCTTCTCTGTGTCGGTCCAGGTGCCCTGTCCCTCTTCTCTTATAGGGATACTTGTGATGACATTTGGGGCCCACCCAGATAAGCCAGGATAATCTCTTCCTTTCAGGACCCTTAACTTAATTACCTCGTTGGCCATTCAAGGTTAATACTCACTCATTTGCCATATAAAGGGAATATTTATGGGTGCTGAGGATTAGGCAGCATATCTTGGAGAGGGACATTTTTCTTTTACACCCTATCCCAGGTATAATCAAGTTTTTGTAACTCTCTTTAGAGAAATAATGCAAATTTCCAATTTGCTAAAGCAATACTTGACTGGAGACCAGGACATTATTCAAGTTGCAGGGCAGGTGTTATAACATGTCCTTCCTTAATAATGACTTCCCCCAGATGCCACTGTCAGAATTGGGGGTGAAAGGGCAATCATCACTTTACTTGCCCCACTTCACCTAATCCTCAGGGGAGTCCTCTGAGGTAGAGATGATCAGCCAAGGAGGGCAGTTAAGAACACAGGCACCAGGGCCCAGCTTCCTAATTGCAATCTAGGCCCTGCCACTTACAAGCCATGTGAGCTTCAGCAAATAATTGTGCTCACTTGTGATTTGATTTCCTCCCTTGCACGGAGTCCACATAATGCCCACCCCATGCAGTGGGAGAGCCGAGCCCTCAAAACAGAGTAAATCTGCAGCACATTATATGTTATTTTTGTTTGCGTTTACAAATGGAGAAAGCGAGGCTCAGGGGAGTTAAGGGTCACTGCCCAATTCACAGAGCTGGAGAGCCGAAATTCAAAGGGTACAAAGTTCCACCTACACGGGATGAATAAATTCTAGAGCTCTGATGTACTGCTCAGTGACTAGAGTTAATCGTCACGTGTTGCACGCTGGACACTTTCTAAGAGAGTAGATGTCCGGTGCTGTCACCCCCAACACAACGGTAAGAATATGAGGAGATGGACATGTTAGTGAGCCTGACTGCAGTAATCATGTCACTGTGTAGATGTATAGCAAAACATCATGCTTTCTACTTTAAATATACACAATTTCTATTTGAAAAAACTCACAAAGCCTGGTCTGAGACCCCACAAATCTGTGCTTGGCTATCCTGGGAGACCACCTTTTGCATCCAGAAGGAAAGGTACAAAAGATCCAAAAACACAACAGAGCTTTGGAGGGTTTTCCTTTTAATTTAATATATTAATTGGAAGCTGAAACCATATACTCCGTTTTTCCCTCCTGGCAGTGAAATATGATGACAGAATTCACTTGATGGAGCAAATTCTCTGAAACGCCTGCAGGTTTACAACACCTCGTGCCAAGAGAAAGAAGTCCCCAGACGGGGCTCCAGAGTTCGTTCTGGAAGGCTGTTTCAATCCTAACCTTTTTTCCCAAGGCGAATTCTGAATACTTTTTAAGTTCTTTTGTTTATTTCAGGAAAAATCAATGGTATGACTGAAGCATTTGTTTCTACCTTAACTTTTTTGCAGAGATGTGTGGGGAATGGCCAGGAGTCTGTAATACAATTTTGCTGCACTATATAAACAAATATAGAATTCCTTCAAGAAGAAAAAAAGGCTGACAGTAGCCTTGTTAGGCCCATCACTCAGACCGCACCATGAACCAAAGGCACAATTAGGCACAGAGTCTATCTACACAGTTCTGAAGGAGCACATCAAGGATGTGGCTGTGGGTTAGGTATTTTGCTGAACAAGGAAGGTCTAGCAATATTGTATGTGTGTGTGCTTCCACATGTAAGCAGGTGTATGTGTGCTCACACAGGTGTGCACGTTATGTGTGTTCTAGCATACCTTCAAGTGTGTATACTCCCAATACTGCTAGGATCTTTCCACAACTTTCCACGTGTCCCTCCTGCTGGAGGACACATTACAACCAAATGTGTCTACTGAAATTTAAGTAACATTTTGTGTCAATTATACTAAAAAAAAATCCCAAATGTGTCTAGACTACTAAACAGAACACACACACACACACACACACACACACACACACACACACTCCAAAGGTATTCAATGCTTTTCATTAAGTCTAAAACCCCATAAACATGTTTGTATGTATTAATAAGGTAATTGCTAAGTATTTTTAAAATAACTTAAAGTGGTTTCTAATCAAAGATTCTCACTATAAAAATAAACTAAAAATATACAAAGTAATTTAAAAAGAGATGGGGAAAAGCAATGTATAGTCAAGACTGTTTATTTTGGTTGGGTATTCAATCTGATCTTAGCTTTAGGACAGGCAAGGCAGAAAGGCCAAGGTGATCGAACACATCCTGTACTTTATAGGTCAGTCGTCCACAGATGGAGCACGTGCTGTACAATACTTATGAGGGATCACTATTATTTGCCTCTTTCTGGGAAACCTGGGGGAGACATTTAAAAGGAACATAACAGTTCTATAATATTATCACCCTGAGATAACTGGGGTGGGGATTTGGTACTTTCCTCCACTCTCTTCCCATTTAAAAAATACAGATGAGGGGGACCTGGGTGGCTCAGTCAGTTAAGAGTCCAACTTTGGCTCATGTCATGATCTCGTAGTCTGTTGAGTATGAGCCCCGTGTCAGGCTCTGTGCTGATGGCTCAAAGCCTGGAGCCTGCTTCGGAATCTGTGTCTCCCTCTCTCTCTGCCTCTCCTCCTCTCACGCTCTGTCTCTCTCTCTCAAAAAGAAATGAATATTGGGGCGCCTGGGTGGCTCAGTCGGTTGAGCGTCCGACTTCAGCTCAGGTCATGATCTCACCACTTGTGGGTTCGAGTCCCACATCGGGCTCTGTGCTGTCATCTCAGAGCCTGGAGCCTGCTTCGGATTCTGTGTCTCCCTCTCTCTCTGTCCCTCCCCTGCTCACGCTTTGTCTCTCTCTGTCTCAAAAACAAATTAATAAAAACACTAAAAAAAATTTAAAAAAGAAATGAATATTAAAAAAAATTTTTTAAGATGAAAACATATGTAATGGTATTTTCCTATTTTTTCTAATAGTCCTCTATCTTGAGAGTTTCTCCATGCCATGAAAAACTTGTCTCACACCTCACATTTAAGGTGAAGGTGGCTTATAGTTCACCTATTTAAGGTGAAGGTGACTCTATAGTTCTTGGAACAGATCAGCCTTATTTACTGAGCTATTCTCATCACTTGGTGGACTTTGGCTCTTTTTTTAAAAGTTTGCTTATTTATTTTGAGAGAGAGAGAGAGAGAGAGAGAGCACAAGCTGAGGAGGGGAAGAGAGTAAGAGAGAATCCACTGTGTGGAACCCGATGTGGGGCTCAAACTCACAAACCGAGAGATCATAACCTGAGCCGAAAACAAGAGTCAGATGCTTAACCAGCTGAACCACCCAGGCGCTCTTTTAAATAAGTATTTAAATAAACCAAATATCTGTTATGAATCCTTTGTACATAAACAAGGGTCCACATTTCTGATGACCTCTTTGACATACATTTCTAGAAGCTGACTTCTTGGGTCAAAGGCCGTCTGCATATTTTAAACCTCCTGAGAACTATGACCAATTGTTTTCCAGAAAGTCTGTTTTTTTCCTGAGTAGCATATACCATTCTATCTCACTGCACCTTTTTCTGGGCCATCATTGTAGAATCTTTGCTAATTTGATAGGGGAAATGATGTCCCCTTGCTACTTCAATTTGCATTTTGTTAAAAACCAGCCAGGCTGGACGTTTTATCATATGTTGATTTGCCATTTGCATTTCCTCTTTGGAGATTTGTTTGTCCTTTACCTGGGTATCTATTTTGGGTCTTAATGTTTTTCTTATTGATTTGCATGAATTCTTTGTATATTAGGAATATTAATCTTTTAGTTCTGTCCTATTTGTTTCAAACATTTCCCAGGTTGGTGTTCACCAGCTAATTCTGTTAATGAGACAGCGTCATGGAGAGAAGTTTTGAAGTGTTACGCAGTCAAACCTACTGGTTGCTTCTGTTAGGCTTTCGTTCAGTGCATCCACATTCTGCAATTCCAGCAGCAATTTCACTAAAATATTCCTGTCCGAGGGAACTGTGGTAGAATGTCACAGAGACTTTCTTCCTTCTGTTCACTTGCTTCAGAACAGGAAGTTGCAAATCAAAACATAATCATTAATCTGTGTGCCAAAGGTGGATTAAGGGTAAAGTAAAAGCTGATGATTACGTGTCAGAATCCTTAACAGAAACCAGAAACAGGAGCCAGAGGAAGCAATCAGTGTAGCTGGAACCTGAACCTTCAGGTATCTTCTTGGACAGAACTCTTAAAAGATTGGCCACACCACTGGACAGCTCAAGGGCCCGCCTGGAACTTGGTGATCCTCTCCTTGAAGAAGAATTTGGAGATTTTTCTTACCCTCGAGTATTTTCTCTAATCCTTCAGCACTTTTCCATTGTGACTGAGACCAGAGAGCTCAACGAATGGTACCATTGTTTGTTTCTACAACAAATACACATCACATTTTGGCTTCGCCCAAGATACTCCATGAGGCATCATGAACCCGTGCTCTCATTTTCCCATTTTCGTCCTTTGTTTTCAGAAAAGGGTCTGACTTATCGATACATAGCTACTTGCAAGTACAGGCCAACTCCCCCAGCCTTAGACTTCTGGGTTTGACCTTTCTCAGTGACTAAGTAGGTGGCCAAAGGCAAAGCAGCCGAACACTACTTCAGGAGCTAACAGACTGTGGGAGTGTCCCAGAAGCACAAGGGTAGATTTCCCTAATTAGATAACTCATACCAAATGATACAGTGCCAAGGCAAGTGTCAGGTGAGAAGTCTCTTCCTCATTTAAGCCACTGTTCCAATTCTGATTACCTTTTATTTTTATCCTGTAAACACTGCACTGTGCTTAACAGAGATAGACTGAAAAGCAGGAAGCCTACCAAGTAACATGAATTGGCCGGTTACTGGGAGTTTCATTTAGAAGCTGATCAGGTAATGATTTGCAAACTGTTACTCCACATATGGGGAAGTACAGGGGATTCGGGCTATGAGCAAATATCCCATTTCCTCCTTTCTTGCAAGATACTAAGCCAAAGGGGCATCCAAAATAAGCTTCCTATACTGTGCTGTGAGAGATCATGAAATCATTTCATCAGGACAGACTGGCCATACTGTTGCCTTTGGGTGGTTTCCCTTCTCCTCCTTCTCTTCTCTCTTCTGCCCCCTCTCCTTTTCCTCCTTCTCTTCCTCTTCCTCTTCCTCCTCCTTTCTTTTCCAATTTGGCATTTCACTCATGAGGAAAATTCAGTGGTCACAATTTTCTTCATGATTTTATCATCCCTGTCCTATAGGAAAGTCTTCTCCATGAGCTTTCTGGCTCTGTCTTACCAGCCTAAGCCAGAGTGTTTTTCTTTGTCTGGGTCACTCCTTCTCCCTGAATAATTTCATTAGGACTTAATTTCATTAGGCTTGAAACAAAGATGCATTGGATGAATGTGAGCAAAATCACAGGCCAAATGCTCCAAATTCCTAGTTACTGAGATTGAAATCTGCCTAGTGCTATACTCAATAAAACTGAAGTTTAATACCTTCAGAAGTTTTCCCCAGTTGCTGCAGAAGGAGAGGCTATGACCTTGTGCATACTCACAGTTAAAAATATGATCAGACACAAGCACAGGGAATGGCACAGGGGTAACTACCTTCTTTAGTTCACATTGTGAATTTCTCATACCCTGGTAGGTAGGTCCCGAGATAAACACAGAGTAAGTTAGCCAAATACATAAGAAACAAAATTCCACTATTTTGGAAAAGTGTTGAGGGAAATTTCATGTCCCTATACCCAAAGCTATAGTGACTGAGGGCATTGAAGGCTGCTAAAGGGGAACATTTGGGTTTTTGCTTCTCAAAACCATAACCCACAACTACTCAAACCAATGGGAAGACTGCCAAACCTTTGTGGGGGGAAAGCAAATGAGATGCTCCCCAAGGGACCTCCCATTGTTCCTATGTATTTTCCTTATGCCACCTCCCACCTCAAGCTTGCTGGACTCACTCATGCATCTAAACAACACTGTTCTGACAGCCAGAGCCTTCAGCTGCTTGAAAAATCCAACCTTCTCCTTGCTGCTGGATGCCCTTGAAATATGCAGACCCTAGAATCGGGCCAAAGCTACCATAAAGCTGCTCAGTGATGGCCAAGGCAGAGTCCAAAGATATAATGACATTTCCAAAATACTGACTTTATTTCTGTCAACTAACACGACACATCTGAGAATGCTGAAGACTCATGCTAGAGAAATAAAGTGGTGTCCACATACAGAGTCACTGTTGCCCATCTTTGCTCTGCTCGAGACACTGCCCTAAACAGCAGAGAAGGAGGTGTCAACAGGACTGGAAGGGAAGGGATTCAGGAACCAGATCCACAAATGCATGGCCATTCTGAGGTCCAAGGAATACAGAGGGGAGTATGAGGCTTCTTCCTAGACTCCATCCCTGAAGGGCAAAGATGTTTCCAGGAATATCATCAATCTCAGCTCCTTTTCACAACCTAGTATGGACACACTGATTCAGGCAAATTTATTATGAACTTGTTTCTATCTTGAAGATGGTACCTTGCACAGGAAAATGTTCAATAAATATTTGCAATAAGAAGCAGTGAATTTGTGATGGAGAGATTGTTAGCTCTTGAGGTACCTTCCCCTCATGGTTCACTGCATTCTTTTATCCCTTTCAGTGTCTACAGGGCACCTACTATGTGCCCTATGATGTTCTTGGTTGTGATGTAGAGCAAAAGTGGATGTGATTCTGCCTGCTTGGAATCCACAGACTTGACTGAAACAAGGATAAAGTGGCATGCTCCCTTAAGTTTCACCATTTTATCACTGCACGATCGGATACATACTTACTGCCTTTCATACCAAATGTTTTTCATCTTTTATGTCTGCCTTGCAGTGACCATCTCTCCTCCCATGGCTCCAACCCCGATTCCTGACTCACAGAGGGCACTCCACCTCACTACCCCAACCACCCAGCAAGCGGTATGGCCATACCTTCTTGGGCTTGGAAATCAGACCTGGGCAAGTGGCCCACTCTGCGCCTTGGTTCCCGTACCTGGAAAGGCAGGTGCGCCTCATGGGGTCTAACTAAATATTAAAATAAAACCCCCAGATGCCTCTTCTCCCACTCGCCTGCATTTCCTCTGCCCTGTCTTTCTTCTGGCACATTGGCCTAAGTCCCACCTAACAGCTCAGAACGAAGCACAGCATTTTCTGTTTCTCTTCAAATGTGTCTAAGATGCACAGCAATGCAGTACTTCCTTTTTTTCCCTCCATTCTCTTATTCTGGGGGAGCGGCGTGCACAACCACACCATGGGTCAGTTTCTTCAAAGACATTATCTAATGTCTTTTTGTCAAGGTGGTAGGTTTATTTTTGGCCCCTCTGGGTATCACATCTCTTTGCTTCTTTGTAAGTATTTTTTTCTAGGCCCTTAACGAGGTGTTTGATAAAGTCTCCCAGCTCCTTGTAAGGCACTTCCTTTGTTCTGTGCTTCCTTTGAACATCTTTCTAACTAATACCCCTATTCTTACTATGGCCGTTCTTCTCCTAGAACTGAATATCTATGCAGTGAATTTCATCTGAATTCTGGCATTCACAAAAGCATCTATATATCTTAGTTTTCAGATCAGAGATATAATGCCTATATCAAGTTCTGGAAGATGCAGAAAATTATAAGGATTAAAAATTAAAGATAACCCTAATCCTACTACCCAATGACATCCACTATTAACACTTGAGACTACCCTGTTCATACACATTTTGTGCATGTATATATATTTTTACATAACCGTGCTACTATATATAGTTTTAGGTCTTTTTTTTTTAACTTAACATAGTATCATTAGCATTTTTCTATGCTCTTAAAATTTTTCACAGCCATGATTCTATATTGTAGCATAATATTTTATACTATGGATCTACCATTATTTATTGCATTATTTCCCAAGCTTGACACTTGGGCTGTTTCCCCTTTTTTGCTACAATTGTATAAGGAAATACATGTATTTCCCTCAAACTCTTCTCCAAACAAACATTTGAATTTAATTGGGCTGCAATCCTTCTGAGTCAGTGTCTTACCCACAAATGTGCCCTGAAACCTTTCCAGTTTACTGGTCAGAACAGGCACAGAATGTTCTCCTTCCTCCTAGGGCATGTGTCCTGGCCAAAAGTTGCACATCCCAGTCTTCACCTGATAGGGTACGGCCTGCCTCTGGATCCCTCAGTGTCAACATCTGTGCTCACATTTTTGCTTCCTTGACTCCACTGAGTCTGGCCCCAGCCGCCCCTCCAGTCCTGCCTCCGACCCCTACCCCCTCACCTTCACACAGAGGGCCCAGGCCTTTGCACCTGCTGCTCCTCTGCCTGGAAAGGCTAACTCTCAGATCTTTGCAAGGTGTCTCTTTATAACTCCAGTCCCGGCCTGCGGGTCACCTTCTCAAAGGCCTCTCTGGATCCACAATCTAAAGAAGCTGTAGGTTCCCCTCCTTGTCAATCATTCTCAAAGATACAACATGAGACCACTGAGTTTCTCACTCAGCACTCTCTGAAAATATCTGGTTCTTTAATGTGTTCCTCGATTATCTGCTCCCTTCTGCTAAACCCAGTTGCTCTCGTTCATTATTATGACACTTTGCTCAGAACAGTGAAGATCTATAGCAGGAGCTCAATAAATGTTTCCTGATGGATGAGTGAATGAATCAATGAAAACATGAAGGCCAATCTCATTTCCTTGGTGAAATACTCTATATATGTGCCACATTATATGGATGTATTTTATAACCCAGAGAATTTCTTAAATCTTGAAAATATCCATACACGTCTGGCCCATATTTTGCTTCAAGGAATCTCTCCTGATGACATGGAAAGGAACGGAGATGCCAATTTGGGGAAAGAATGGTCATCAGACAACTGTTCATAATATTAAAAACTGAAAGTCAATCACTATGTTGTACACCTGAAACACCTGAACCATAATACTGTATGTTAATTATATTGGAATTAAAAAAACAAACAGAAAGCAACTCTAATATAAAGAACAAAGGAGACATCATTGTACATGTGGATCTCATATGGAAATGGTGAAATATGATGCACCTGTTAAAAACCGTATTTATACAGAATTTTTAAGGACATGAAAATGACAACAAATGCACCAAGTGTTAGTAGTTAAATCTCTGAGTGATGAAATCAGGAGGACAATTTCCTTTATCCTTTTGGTGTTTTACAAATTTTCGTCAATGAGGATGTGTTCCTTTTACGGATAAAGTAACAAATTAAAAATCCCCCCACCCCATGTCTGAGTTTAAAGATATTTGCACTCAGTATTATCCCCCCACTTCTCTTTTTGAGTTCTCCTCCTCGTCTCCTGTTCTTACATGTGGTGTTTTGCAAATGGCAGATATTTTTTAAGCGTCACAGAAAGAATGTTCAAAGATGGAACCAGTTTCACAAGGTTAGTCCTATAAAACCACTAGGATCCCTTGGAACTGGAAGCAGTCCTTACCTTTGTCCTACCCTAACCCCCACTAACACAGAAAGAAGTGTGAGGACTTATTCCTATCTCACTGACACCTTCTACTAAATTATTTTAGGGTAGTTAGGTAGCTAGGGTGCAGACACCACAAGAGAAACACACTTTGCCACCATTTGCTTGCTGAGGTATAAAAGGTTGAGCAATCAATATGGTGGGGAAAGGGAAAATTGATAACATAAAACACAGGGGGTGAATTGACACATCTACACGGGATTACTCTCATTATTACTGTTGTAGGTTAGTTTTTTTCCTGTTTTTTTTTTTCTTTCCTTGCCTGACATTAATCACCAGTAACCAGACTCCTAAAATAGACCTTTTTGTAATTCACTTATCCTCCTCGAAGATCTTTTCCTGCTCATCTTTCCTACAGTTCTCTTCTAAGGCCAGGAAAACTTTGTTGTTATTTTCCCTTCTCTGTTTCTGACATGAAAGGCATCTCCACTTTGCCAGGTGGCCTCCCTCGATGCCTGAAGCAGCTGGAGTGCACACCATCACAGCACAGCCTGCCCTTTTCTTCACTCCCAGGAGGAACACGGAAATTGGGACACAGCATCGGGACACAGAGAAACTAAAGATGACAAACATCTTCCATCTGAGGAGCATGTCCAACCTATCCCCAAATCTCTCTCCACCATCATTTCAGTTGATCACCACAAATGACCCTATTACTATCTCTTTGTCTTGGACCTTCGTAGGCAGACTCTCAGCACTACTGTCCAAAAGCTCTCCCAGGGTGGCCACCCTCTGTCCATGGACTCAATGATAAGAAAGGGCTCTGGTCCTTGGGAGCTTCCACTGTCCCTGGGCCAAAATCAAAACAAAACAAACAACCAAACAAAAAAACCCCAAAACTCGGTTAGCTCCTACCTTCCTATTCAGTTTTCAGAAACAGACCCTCTAGTAATAGTCAACCCCACTGACTGGTAGAAAGTGCCTGGTTCACCATCTTGTCAGAGACCAACAGAAAAGAGTGCCATGATTGATTAGTGGTGACTATCTGTGAGGGTGACCCAGGAGTACCACATCTGCCAACCGCCATCTCTTACTGGGCCCATCCCCCTATTTCCCCTATCTTTTCCACCTCATTCACACCTTTAAATGGGGTGGGCAGTTTCTCTCAATAGAAAAAGGAACTGAATAACCTCACGCATGCCTTGGGATGCCCAGGCCACAGCACTGCCTCAGTGCCTCCTGGGGGACTG
The DNA here is from genome assembly GCF_028749965.1 of Puma concolor. Lineage (NCBI taxonomy): Eukaryota > Metazoa > Chordata > Mammalia > Carnivora > Felidae > Puma > Puma concolor. The sequence continues at coordinate 96,835,062 of NC_141669.1, forward strand.
AACTGGCCACTGAGGACATGGAGAAGGCCATGGATCCCTGCTGTGTCCAGACCCTCAAAGTTAATCCTTTCCCCTTTTGTGCTGCCTTTCCCTCTTCTTGTTATATTCCTATACTTATATCCCTCCTCTTCGTGCTCCATTGATCTGTCCATATTGTGATAAATCTGTCACATGTGCCTTTGTTCCCCACTAGGACTGTCAAGTCTGTTAAGGCAGGGATCAGTTTGTTCAGAGTGGACTGGCACAGAAAGGGCTCTCAGAGAACATTTCTGAATGGAATTGGACTGAATCTCTGGACAAAGATCTAAAAATCAATCCTCTTAGTCTCTGTATGGACATTAAAGGAAAAGAGAGGTAGAAAAGCTGTAAAATTGAGCTCCAAGCCCCACCATTTCTAAATCAACTGTGCCAATCCTCTGTAATTTCACAATTGTTCTCACATGTAACTACAAGGATACTCATGTGGAATTTCAAAGAAAATGGAATCTTCCAGATGGGGTCTGATTTGGCACCAACATTCAAATCCTCCCCACCCCCAAACACACACACTAATCGTATATATTTAAAAACACTAGACATTCTGCTAAAATCCAGAGTACTTTAGGTTAGGCCACCCAAATATCACTGAAGGCCATTAAGCCTCTCAGATTGAGTTCTAAGAATTTTTCCAAAGCAATAAAATAAAGAAGAAAGACAGGCACAAGATTTTAGCAAATTCTATGAAGTAATTCAAAATCAGATTTTGAGAGGTTCCTTTTTGAAATTCCATTTGCCGACAGAGTATTAATACAACCCTTCAGCACGGGAAACCATTCACTGAACAAACATGAATATATTTCCAAATCCATGCGTTAAAACCATTCCATTATTTCACCCAAAGTCCCATCTATAAAAAAGGAAAAAAAAAAAAAAGCACCTTCATTTTACACCATCCAGTCAGAACAGTCCCATCAGCCCAAGCACCTTTTGGTAATTTTCCTTAGCAGAAATAAAATTAAAATTCTTCAAATACTTCAAAGTGTGGGGCTTTGTTTTAAACTAGTTGGAAACAATGCCGATGTGAATGTACTGCTAGAAATTAGGCTATTTATGTCAGGATGATTTTTGACGAAAATGTAGAGAAAATCCCAACTGTGAAGGGGGATGCAGCTGAAATTATGTCTCCACCCTTGTGGACAAACCCAAGTTGCCACTCTGTCTTGTGTGTTTCAACGATGTGGCCAGGGTACCCATGGCATATAGTGATTTGTTTATGCCCTTGCCTCAAAATGAGAAGGAATGAGGCAGCTAGGAAGCCAAAGATAGAAGACTCCCCCAAGTTTTGTCTTCTCGAACATGAATCTATCTTCCTAGCTGTAAGCTTTACTTCACATAAGGAATCGGAAGATGGAATCAAGATGGATGCTCCAGTGGTCCTGGTGGGTCCTGGTTTTCTGGAAGAGGCTGAAGGAAGGAGGAAAGTTCAGAAACACTGAAGGGGGGCTGTCCCAAGCCTGGTTTCAGTCATACCCACAGCTGGAGGGGATGCCAGGAGTGGGCCCTCTCAGTGACATAGCGATCGGGGACTACGGAGAAATACACTAGACTTTGGAAGTAAGACTCCAGACAAGCCAGGGCATGGAGGAGTAAAGGGGATTCCTGACATTCAGAGACAGCATGCCAGTAAGAGCTCACCTTAAGGCCAGAGGACTCTCACTGGGGAAGGACCCTTTTGGGGTGTGTCACCTTGTCTGCAATTTCTGTTCTTAGTACCCTGAGAGAGCCAGTGGAAAGAAACTGAGTGGGCTCTTAAACATAAAGCCATGTTGGGGCACCTGGGTGTCTCAGTCAGTAAAGCGTCTGACTTTGGCTCAGGTTCGTGAGTTCGAGCCCGTGTTAGGCTCTGCACTGACAGCTCAGAGCCTGGATCCTGCTTCGGATTCTGTCTCCCTCTCTCTCTGTCCTTCCCCTGCTCGCGCGCTCTCTCTCTCTCTCTCTCTCTCTCTCTCAAAAATAAATAAAACATAAAAAAAATTAAAGCCGTGTTGGGGCTCCTGGGTGGCTTGGTCAATTAAGCATCTGACTTCAGCTCAGGTCATGATCTCACGGTTTGTGAGTTCTAGCCCCACATCGGGCTCTGTGCTGACAGTTCAGAGCCTGGAGCCTGCTTCGGATTCTGTGTCTCCTTCTCTCTCTCTGCCCCTCCCTGGCTTATGTTCTGTCTCCTTCTCCCTTTCTCTCAAAAATGAATAAACACTAAAAAATTTTTTGTATTAAAAACCAAACCTAATAGGTTTGAAAGAAACCAGGAGTGCAGGACCATCTGGCTTGGGAGTCAGGTGAAAGAAGCACAGCCCAGTGAGGGGGAAGCCCCTACACTTCTCCCACTGCGCTATCATTCCTGTGAGGGGGTATGTGCTGCAAGCCGACTGGTTCATACCTGCAACAGACTGCAACTGACTAACATGTCTGACCCCAGGTCCCATCAGTGCCATGCTGTAACACACTGAGTCTGCATGGAACTGAATGAAAACTCATGCCCAAGTCATCTGCTTGGCAAACCATCAGCTTGGCCTGAGGCAAATTAACAAATGCATGAAAAGGTGGGGCCGGGGGGGGGGGGGGGGGGGGACGATGAAAGTACAGAGGAAGAACTGGGGTGAAACTGAGATCCCCTTTGGCCCCTGTTTCCTGGGAATGCCTATTAAAGGCCTACTAGTGAAGGTACTAGGTACCTTGTATTCAGTGGCTTTCAGCGACCATTCAGTCTTCCACATTTACCTACGTCCACCATACCAAGTCAATAAAGGCATTTTTATTTGCCCACTGTGCTATGTCATAAGAACCTAAGGATTTCGACAAGAAGGACAGCCATCGGCTTACCCAGTCCAATATTTCATTGTCTGAGTACAAGCACATAAAAATTAAGTTCCACAAAGGACTGTGGCCTGTTTTGTTAACTACTATATTCTTAGCTCTACAAAGAGTAGCTGGCACATACGAGGGATGCTCAAAAATATTTGCTACATAGAACTGAGTTCTGAAAGAGCTCCCAAGGAATCCCCAGTGGTAGGCTCAAATTTTTCCTTTGCAGTAAAGCAGAAAGAACAAGTGACGGGGGGAGGAGTGGAGACAGAAGACCACAGTGCTGGTTTCCCTTGGCCCTTGACAAACTATGGGACTTTAATACAGTCATGCACTTGCCTTGATCCTCGGTTTCCTCATCAGTGAAAAGAAAAGGTTTAACTCCAGCAATGTTTCCCACTGTGTTATGTCGAGCTCCAAAGCTTAGCAGTGGTGCTTCTGTGCCTCAGTGGCACAAGACCCTTGCCTTCGTCATTGACTAAAGGATTCCACTGATAATAATAATAAAAGACCCATTGCCTTCATCATTGACTAAAGGATTCCACTGATAATAATAATAAAAGGTTGTAAAAACCACTTGACTCTTTTGCCTCCTAAAAGTACTCCTACTCCACAATATTTATAATCCCTTGAATCTGGCTACACTGGCACCTTATGGCTCCTACAATTTCCCAAATTCCACACATTGTTCTTGCTATCTGGAATGTCTTTTTCTGGACACTCATGGCTACATCTTTGCCAGACTAACTCCCTCTGTCCCCTGCTATCCTCAGATGAATCAAAATCCCGTTACTTGTCTCTGTCCTATTTACTAATAACACTATCCATAGTTAAAATTAAATAAGTCAATGTGATCATTGGTCTGATGTCTGTTCCTCTTGCTAGATTATCATTTCCATGAGAATGAGGACAAAGACAGAGTCTGCTATATTCACCACCTTGTCCTTAAACCTGAACTCATACATCTTACTCAGTAACTACATTGGGAATAAATAAATGCATGCATGAATGAACGATAAATTTAACAGGCATTAAGACGCTGCCTAAGAGCTACATAAAATTTTGTATCACAGTTAATTATCATGGGGGTAGATCTCACATACCTTAAGATGTTAGACAAGCAAGTCCAGGGTCACACTTCTCACAGAAAGGTAGAGAAGCGGGGCACCTGGGTGGCTCAGTCAGTTGAGCGTCTGACTTCAGTTCAGGTCATGATCTCACAGTTTGTGAGTTCAAGTCCCGCATCAGGCTCTGTGCTGACAGCTCAGAGCCTGGAGCCTGCTTTAGATTCTGTGTCTCCCTCTCTCTTTGCTCCTCCTCCACTCACTCTTGGTCTCTCTCTCCTTCGAAAATAAACATTAAAAACACTGGCCCTTCCCCAGTCCTCTGGCTCGTTCTCTGTCCTAAGTGATATCTCCAAGTGATGGGCTAGCAGCAACATGGGAATAGCTGTAATTACCCAGGAGTGCATACTCCAGACCCGGGCTAATATGGAGACACTAGTCACATGTAGTTATTTAAACTTACAGTGATTAAAATTAAATAAAATTAAAAATTCAGTTCTGCAGCTGCTGAGCACTAGATACCTTTCAAGTGCTCAACAGCCCTGCATGGCTAGTGACTACTGTCCTGGATGGTGCGGACTGTTCCCGCCAGGCAGAAAGCTCTTTTGGACAGTACTATCCTAAGCATCTGCTAAGCTCAACACATGTTGCATTTCTGGGTCATCTCAGACCACACTGTTCCCTGTCTGGGTTTTGCTTTCCTTCCTAACATCATAAGCCAAGACTAGCTATAGCCGGATGTTCACAGCGGCTCTTTTCTGAAAGGACAGAAGTGAGATTTTAAAAGCTTTCACCTGTCAAAGAAACGAACTTCTCTGATCTGTTCCTTCTGGCCGATAGATTTTAAACGTTCTGTTTGTTTTCATTATTTTCACACCCTTTGCTGGCAACACTTCCTTTCAATGCTAACACTCTTGACATTGTGCTTGTGTGCTTGGCTGTCTCAGGATGCTCCTCTTTGAGGATCTGGCCTCATTCCCTATGTGCCCCAACTCTTTGGAGTCTGGGCTAAGTCCTTGGTTGATTTATTTCTCAACATTTCTGTGCTTCTGAGATCCTGGTTTGTTCGTTTCTGAAGAAAACTTCAGGCTGTTGAAGAATAACTCCAATGCCTGCATTCATGTTTCTCTTTGCATATCCCGTTGGGAAAAACAGCTGCAGTGAAAATCTAAGCAAATCTGCCTTCCTGAGATGGAGTCTCTTCATTTTCTGGCTTATTCCTACGGAGAGCATTGTGGATTTGATTATCTCGTGATCATTTCCTCCCAGGCTTCTGTCTAATCTCTAGATTACAGCTTTAGAGCTTTAATTCCTTCTTTCCTCTTTCATAACATTACATTAAAAAGGGATTTCTGCCTCAGTTGCTCCTGCCCTTCCTCATGCTTGTAAACTGTCCTCATGTAGCCCCACCCCCAACCTCTGTTTGGGTTCTTCCAGAAGCTGACACTGACACAAAAACTCAAGGGCAAGTGATGCTTTGGGGAGGTGGTTCTCCTGCAGGAAACACCAGTTGGGGGTGCAGGAATGAGGCAGGGAAGTGATGGCATTCAATGACAGATGTGTGATAAAAGTAGCTACCACTGTGGCCAACAGGACTGGACCTCCCTGGGGAGTTCCAGGAGGTGCTGTAACCCAAGTGCTTCTGAGGCAAGGGAGCTGAGGTATTTACACATCAACTCTCACAGTTGTTTATTGATTCCTTCAGTTTCCACTAGACAAGCAAAACATGATTCGCCAGCCAAAGAATGCCTTCTAACGAAGAGGTACAGGTGCTGGCAGTGAGGGGGAGTGGCTTTGGGAGGGTCCCAGGAGCGGCTACCTCCAAACTGGCTCCTAACCATCTCTTTTGGGAAATCCTTTGGGACAAGTCGCATCACCTTCCTGTGCCTCAAAATTTTTATCAGCCCAAGGGAGGGTCCAAAGTAGATGATTCCCAAGGATCTGCGAGCTTCTGTAGATTCTTTCAGGCTCTGAACCACTTTCCTTAAAGATATCTGAGTGGATGCCTGTTACAAACCAAATGTTTTTGCAGGGTCCCCCACCAAAACCCCCATGTTGAAATCCTCACCCCACAATGTAATGGTATGAGGAGGCAGACCCTCATATGAGGGAGGGAGGGGCTGGGTATGAGGGAGGTGATGGGGTCATGGGGTGAAATTCTCCTGAATGAGATTTGTGCCCAAATAAAACAGACCCCGGAGAGCTCTCTTGATTTTCTTCCTATCATGTGAGGACACACCAACTCAATGGCTGTCCAGAAACCAAGAAAGTCCTCACCAGAACCCGACCATGCTGCATGTTGACCTTGAACTGCTAGTCTCCAGAACTGTGAGAAATCCCATGTCTCTTATGCCATCTGGTCAATGGTATTTTTTGCTCTAGCAGTCTGAGCTGAGGCAAGGCCCCATGTCATACCCAAGCCTGACACAGACATCAGATGCCACAAGCCCTCTGGTCTCCAAATGTTTCAGAGTGACCTCAGCCACTTGAGAGCTGGCTGTTGCTTGAACCGTTAATGGGAGAAGACAGAACCTCACACCGTCACTATCAGCCCCCATCCATCTCTGTGGACTAGTTCTTCAGCTAGTTTCTGACCTCAGGGGTTCTCCTTATATTGTAGGTGCCATCTCAGGGGCCACTGTCCCTTCAAACCCCAGCCAGTCCCCCTCTCAGAACAGGAAGAGAGTTTATCATGTGGCAGGTGTAATCTAAGTGCTTCACACCAATCCCCTCCCACAACAGCCCCAAAGAACACGAGTGGAAGCTGAGAAAACCCAGGCACAGAGATCTCAGCATGTGTCCCAGATCAAGCTTCAGGTCAAAATTGAGTAACAGGGACTGGATGTATCCTGCTACCTGAAACAGCCAGGAAAATGTGCAAAATACGTGAAGGAACAGTTTTCAAGACAATGCACATCAGGCATTGAAGGGCAGGGATCTTGAAAGATGGGAAACCAATGGCATGAGCCCTAGGAATGCCCCAGCTTGCTGCCCTGAGAGAGTTCCCAGGCTGCCAACACAGGGAGGGGGAACACAGAAGGAGACTGACAGACCCCCTGAACACAGGAGACAGAGCTGAGCCAGGGTACAGGGTACTGGAGAGAAAAGGGCTGCAAAGAATGAGCTCCCTGGAGGGCTGCAGAGGACCAGCCTCAAGCATTCAGCCAAGTACTGACCAGCACATGCTACCCAAAGCCAGAAGGAACCACTCTAAAGGATTAGAGGTCACAGTGCCCGGTGCTCACAAAGGGCTGGGAACAGTGCCTGTTCCCACCAGCCAGCTTGGAGCAGCTCAAGATTCATGGGGGCAGTGGGTGGAGTACACAGTAGGGTCTCCCCTTAGCAGTGGGAAACAATTAACCCTACTGAGCACCGACTGCTACAATCTTGCCAAAAAAAAAAAAAAAAAAAAAAAAAAAAAAAAAAAAAAAAAAAAAAAAAAGGCAAGATCCAAAAGGATCAAACCATTTCCAAGTAACTTAAACGAATCCCAGAACAAAACTCAAGAATATATACAGGAATACAAAAATACCCAGCACCTAACAAGGTAAAATCACAGTGTCTGGACAGCCAGTCAAAGATTACCAGTAATGCAGAAGAACAGGAAAATAGGACCCATAATGAGGAGAAAAGGCAATCAGTCAAAACCAATGAAAAACTGACACAGATGTAGGACTTGGCAGACAAGGACATTAAAACAGTTGTTACAACTGCATTCCATAGTTCAAAAAGTTATGTAGCGACATGGGAGATATTAACAAGATTCAAACTGAGCATCTCTAGATGGAAACTACATCTGAGATGAAAACGTACCGAACAGGATTAATGGCATACTGGGCATCTGAAAGAAAACATTAGAGATGTTCAAGATATAGTAATAGAAACTAAAATAAAACAACACAAAGATATTTTAATGTCCCTCTCTCAATAATTAATGTAACAAGTAGACAGAAAGTAAGTCAGGACACAGTAGACTTAAACAATCCTATCAACCAACATAACCTAACTGACATTTGTGGAACACTCCACCCGGCAACAGCAGAAAGCATGTTCTTTGCAAGGACACATGGAACAATTTAGCAAAATAAACCATCTTCTGGGCCGTAAAAGTAATCTGAAAGGATTAAGTCATACAAAGTTTGTTACTCTCCACAATGGAATTAAACTCAACTAATCTGAACTGACTTCTAAATAATTAATTTCTAAATAATCCATATGTCAAAGAATGCAGAGAGAAATTAGAAAGCATTTTGAACTGAATGAAAATAAAAACACCATATCAAAATTTGTATAATGCTACCAAGTATGGGGAAATACATAGTACTATATATCTATGTTGAGAAAAAAGAAAAGTCTCAAACCAATGACTTTGGTTAAAAAAAAAAAAAAAAAAACAGGAAAAGAGGAACCTCCATACTGGTTTCCATAGTGGCTGCACCATTTTACATTCCCACCAACAGTGCACGAGGGTGCCCTTTTCTCCACATCCTCGCTAATACCTGTGTGCGTGTGCTTTCTAATTCACAGTCATCCTAACAGGTGTGAGGTGAGGTCATTGTGGTTTTTATTTGCATTTTCTGATAATTAGTGACATTGAGCACCTGTTGGCCATCTGTATGTCATCTGTAGAGAAAAGTCTATTCAGTTCATTTGCCCATTTTTAAATTTGATTATTTATGCAGTTTTTGTTACTGTCTTGTTGTTTGTTATTGAGTCCCCTATATATTTTGAACATTAAATGTCCTGCAGATATACACTTATCAAATATCTTCTGCCATATCATACACTGCCTTTTTCTTTCATTACTTATTTCCTTTGCTGTGCAGATGCATTTTGCTTTGTTATAGTTCCCAAAGAGAATTACTATATGATCTAGCAATCCTACCTCTAGGTATATGTCCAAAGTGACTAAGGATCCCAGAGAGATATCTGCACTCCTACCCCTATATTTATTGCAATATAATTCACAACAGCCAAAATAAGGAGGCAATAAAAATGTCCACTGACAGATGAATGGATAAAGAAAATGTGGCACATACATACAACGGAATATTATTCAGCCTTAACAAAGAAGGAAATCCTGCCATTTGAGACAACGTTAGTGAACTTAGAGAACACTATGCCAAGTGAAATAAGCAAGGCCCAGAAGTGCAAGTACTAGGTGATACGACTCATATAAGCTTGTAAAATAGTCAACTTCACAGAAGCAGATAGCAGAATAATGATTGCCAGGGACTATGGGGAGGAGGAAACAGGGAAGTATTAGTCAAAGCGTGTTAGCAAAGTTTTAGTTATGCGGGATGAGTAAGCCCTTGAGATCTATCATACAGCATAGAGTCTAAAGCTAAGAATACTATATGGTAGGGGTGCCTGGGTGGCTCAGTCAGTGGAGCGTCTGACTCTTGATTTTGGCTCAGGTCACGATCTCATGTTTTGTGGGGTCAAGCCCTGCAATGTGCTCTACGCTGACAGCATGGAGCCTGCTTGGGGTATTCTTTCTCTCTCTACCATTTCCCTGCTCATGTAAGCTCTCTCTCTCAAAATATATGAAGTTAAAAAAATAATATTATATTGTGTACTTTAAATTCTCCTAATACAGTGGGTCTTCTGTTAAGTGTTCTTATTACATAAAAATAACGATAAATAATTCAAGAGGGCAGGAGGAAACTTTTCTAGGTGATAGATATGTTTACGGCATAAATTGTGGGTGATGACTGATGAATGGATAAAAAAAAATTGTGGTTTATATACACAATGGAGTACTACGTGGCAATGAGAAAGAATGAAATATGGCCCTTTGTAGCAACATGGATGGAACTGGAGAGTGTGATGCTAAGTGAAATAAGCCATACAGAGAAAGACAGATACCATATGGTTTCACTCTTATGTGGATCCTGAGAAACTTAACAGAAACCCATGGGGGAGGGGAAGGAAAAAAAAAAGAGGTTAGAGCGGAAGAGAGCCAAAGCGTAAGAGACTCTTAAAAACTGAGAACAAACTGAGGGTTGATGGGGGGTGGGAAGGAGGGGAGGGTGGGTGATGGGTATTGAGGAGGGCACCTTTTGGGATGAGCACTGGGTGTTGTATGGAAACCAATTTGACAATAAACTTCATATATTGAAAAAAAATAAATTGTAGGTGATGGTTTCATACATGTATACTTATCTCCAAACCTAACAAGTTGTATCCATTCAATATGTACAGCTTTTTGTATGTAAATCATACCTCAATATAGTGGTTAGAGAAGAGGAAATTAAATTTGAAATAACTAGAATAGAGAAAATAATAGAAATCAGAGTGGGAATGAATGAAATAGAAAAGAAAAAAGCAATGAACAAAATCGAAACCAAAAGTTGGTTGTAGAGATCATTAATAAAACTGACAATCCTCTATTCAGACAGATAAGGAATGAGAGAGGTAACATCAATAAGAGTGTGTGGGGGCACCTGGGTGGCTCAGTCGGTTGAGCGTCCAACCGTGATTTCGGCTCAGGTCACGATTCCAGGCTATGGGATCAAGCCCCATGTACTGGGGCTTAAGATTCTCTATCCCTCTTCCCTTCCACCACACATGCATACACTCTCTGTCTCTCTCTAAAATAAAACAAATAGTGTGTGTGTAATATGTGTACATATATATTTAAAAGATACTATATAAATATTATGAACAACTTTATGCCAATAAATTTGACAACTTAGATGAAATGAACAAATTATATGACAAACACAAACCACTAAAGCTCATTCAAGAAGAAATAGATCATTTGAACAGCCAACTATTAAAGAAATTGAATTTGTAGTTAAAAACCTTATCATAAAACTTGAGGCCCAGATGGCTTCGCTGGCAAGTTGTATCAAATTCTTAAGAAAGAGATAATACCAATCCTATGCAAACTTTTCCAGCTCCCATGCAACTTATGAGGCTAGTATTGTTCTGTTACTACCGAAACCAAACACCGACATTACAAAAAAAGAACTATTGACCAATATCCCTTATGAACATGGGTGCAAAATTATAAATAAAATTTTAGCAAACCCAATAAATATGTAAAAAGGATATTTAATGACCAAGTGAGATTTCCCAAGGAATCAAGATTGGTTTGACATTCAAAAATCAATTAATATAATTCACTATATTAACAAAAACAAGAACCACACTGTCATCTCAGCAAATACATAAAAAGCACTTGACAAAATCCAGTATCTATTCTTGATGAAAACTCTCAGCATACTAGAAGTATGGGGAACTTCCTCACTTGATAAAGGAAAACTAGAAAAAGCTTACAATTTATATCATATTAAATTGGTGAAAGACTGGATGCTTTTCCCCTAATAAACAACAAGACAAGAATGTCTACTCTCTCCACTTCCGTTCATAGCCAGTGCAATAAGGCAAGAAAAAGTGATGCCTGGGTGGCTCAGTCAGTTAACATCCAACTCTTGGTATTGGCTCAGGTCATGATGTCATGGTTCGTGAGTCTGAGCCTTGCATTGGGCTCAATGGTCAATACAGAGCCTGCTTGGGATATTCTCTCTCTCTCTCTCTCTCTCTCTCTCTCTCTCTCTCTCTCTCTCTCTCTTTGTCTGCCCCTCCCCCACTTGCATGCTCTCTCTCTCCCTCTCTCTCAAAATAAACTTAAAAAATAAGGCAAGAAAAAGAAATAAAAGGCACTTAGATTGAAAAGAAAAAGTCAAACTGTATTTATTTGCAGACACCATCATCCTCTATGTAGAAAATCTAATGTAATATACAAAAAGCTACTAGAACTAAATGCGAATTTAGCATGTTGCGGGATATAAAATCAGCATACAAAAATCTACCGTATTTTTATGTGCTAGCAATGAACAATCAAAACTTGACATTAAAACAGGTTTCTCACTTCCTATTAGGATCTTACTTCCTACTGGAATCTTACTTCCTGTTGCAAGATCCTAAGAGAGCAATTTAATTCCTCCTCCTTCTCCTCCTCCAGTCTCTCACAAGACTGCATCAGGAATTAAGAGCCCTTTTGTCATCACAAAAAATAGTTCTAAATGGTGTTCTTTCTTGGGAACCTCCACCTTATAGAAGAGATGCAAAGAGCCTCACTGTTCTCTCTAGCCTCAACTTTGGAGGCTTCACCTTGTCCCCCTTATCTGTTTAACAACCAAATTTTTAGAAGCACAATCTTGCCCTTTTTAACCATCCACATGTTAAGAAGGTATAGTATTTTCAAGGTAAAAGGAAATAAGAGATAAAGAAAAAAACCAGTTCTTCTTTTAAAGACAACAAATGTCTCCTGTCTAATAAGTTGTTTTTAGGATTTTGTTTTCATTCAAAATTTCAAAACACTACTAAACTCCTGGGCCCAGGTCTTATTTTCTTTCCAACTGCTGTGGTTTCCAGCTAGTTTGTTATCTTGATTGGAGGACTGAGCTTCATGATATGCATCTCAAATGATTATTGCATATACCTTTGGCAAGATCTAACTGGTTATGATGAAAAACAAATCATTTGTATTTTAAGGGGAGAAAAACATATGGCTTGTGGAAGAAATTTTGCTAATGAGAAAAAGATAATGCATGATTTTAGAGTTCCAAATCTGTATGTTAAAAAAATGTAAGATGTGGAAAGAGGGAAAGTTTGAAAAGTGGGTAGGAGTGCTTACATGGAGACTGAAAACATTAATTCTATCGAGTTGGGCTGAAATGCACACATACATACAAACACACATCCCAGTGTCTAATACATCCTTGTGTGTTTGCTACCTCAAATATTCAGTGACACTAATGATCACTTTCGCATTTGCCCTTCAGGCCAAATTCTCTTCTAAATTCAATCCCACCCATACTAATACAGGCCATGTGTATGTGTCCTGAAGCAGAATTCAGTTCTGTTGGCTGGAATGAAAATGCAAAAGAACATCCGTATGCAAGGTTGGCAAGTGGAGGTGATAGAGTCTGCAATGCATACCCCTGACAAGTTTGTTTTTTTTTTTTTCTGGCACTAATTGCCATGATTTGACATGACTGCATATTTTTTAGACACCATATGATCTTGGCAAACGAGAGTGTCAGTGAAAATTATACTCCATCAGCTTAAACCTTCCTAAATGCCAGAGAAGTAATTTGATCTGTGCTGTGAGCAAAGTCTTTAAAAGGGGTGCTGATCCTCATCATGTTTTAGAGAATACATGGCTACTATGCATTACTTTTAAACCACTGCATGTTCTAGACTTGCTCTTTCCCACACAGTAGTCACTAATGACATGTAGCTCGTCTGAATTGAGACGTGCTCTAAGTGTAAAATACACACCAGATTTCGAAGATCTGGGATGAAAAAGAGAATGCAAATAATTCATCAATAATTTTATATTGATTACATGTTGAAGTGATATCTCAACAATAAAATGGGTTAAATAAAATACATTATTAACGTTAATTTCACCTGTCCCTAACATAACCAATAGAAAACTTTAAAGCACATATGTGTTTTGCACTATATCTTTATTAGACAGTGTCATTCTAGATAGATAGTAAAGATTAATAAACCGTTGCACTCACTGCTTGGTCTATTTTTAAGTACATATATAGATTTGAAAAGCCACAGAAAAAGCAGACCACCCTTTGTGTCAATCCCCACATACGTTAAAAGTTTAACCCTCTGGGAGCACCAAGGTGTGTAATTTCCTCTTTCAGAGCAGTAAATGGTCATCTTCAAGGGTTATTTTGCAACTCCTGCAGTGACAACTGATTTGTGGTGATCATTTTAATGTCATGTTGCAGCCAAAATGTCAATCTCATTATTAAAAAACCAAACACACAGCACACATCTTTGGGGCAGGGAGGGGTAACTCCTCCACTGGCCGACAGCTAGAAGACTAAAGCTGCCAAGTGGGTCCTTGAATCATCTCCTCTGGGTTCAGGCCCCACTATGGTCTCCCCCTCCCAATACTCCCACCACCTCTATAAACTTATTCACTGATTTCTAAACTTGTCACTGCCTTTCACAACCCCATGCCTTTTCACATGCTGTCCCTGATCCTCTTTCTCTGCCTGTAAAACTCCTACTCCTACTTTAAAATCCAACTAACTCAGATGCTCCTCCCTGACAAAATTATCCTGTTCTGCTCCCATAGTGCTCCAACATTCTTCGCATTTAATTACTAGAGCACAACTGGGTTTCACTGTAATTATTCAATTGCTCTCTGTTCTCCTTTCATTTGTACCTCTCCACTGACTCCCACACTCTCAGGCCAACACAACAAATGGTGTGTTGGTGTATGTATGTGCATATATGCACATACACATTTTCAAACATACATGCACAGGAAAGAAATCTACAAAACCTAAGATAGTTACATATTAAAATGGGCACCTGGGTGGTTCATTTGGTTAAGTGTCCAACTCTTCATTTCAGCTCAGGTCATGATCTGTGGGCTTGAGCCCTGCATGGGGCTCTGAACTGACAGTGGGGAGCCTGCTTGGTATTCATTCATTCTCTCTCTCTCTCTCTCCCCCTCCCTCACTTTCTCTCTCTCTCAAAGAATAAACTTTATTAAATAAATTAAATAAATAAAATGTTAAGAGTAGTTAATTCTGGTGGTGGGATTATAGGTGAATTTTTTTTATTGTGGTAAAATGCATGTAACATTATAGGTGACTTTTTTTTAATTATGGTAAAATGCATATAACATAAATTGTATCATCCTAACCATTTTTTAAAATGTTTATTTATTTTGAAAGAGAGAGAGAGAGAGAGAGAGAGAGAGAGAGAGAGAGAGAATCCCAAGCAGGCTCCCTGCTGTCAGCACAGAACCCAATGTAGGGCTTGATCCCATGAACACAAGACCATGACCTGAGCTGAAACCAAAAGTTGGACACTCAACTGACTGAGCCACCAAGGCATCCCATCATCTTAACCATTTTTAAGTGTAAAGTTTAATAGTGCTAAGTTTATTCACATCGTTGTACAGAAAATCTCCAGAACTTTTTCATCTTGCAAAACGCAAACTCTATTCCCATCCAATGACTCTTCTCCCCTCCCCCCAGGCCCTAGCAGCCACCATACTATTTTCTGTTTCTATGAGTTTGACTATTCTAGATACTCCATGTAAGTGAAATCATACGGTATTTGTCTTTTTATGACTGGCTTATTTCACTTAGCATAATATCCTCAAGGTTCATCCATTTTTGTAGCATGTATCAGAATTTCCCTCCCTTTAAAAGTTGAATAATATTCCACTGTATGTATATAACACATTTTGTTTTCCATTCATTTGTTGCTGGGCATTTAGGTTGCTTATAAATATGAGTGTACAAATCTCTCTTTGAGAGCCTACTTATAATTCTTTTGAATATACACCCAGCAGTGGGACTACTGGATCATGTGGTAATTTTATTTTTAATTTTTCGGAAGAATTACCGTATCATTTTCCACAGCAGCTGCACCAGTTTGCATTCCCACCAACAGTGCACAAGAGTTACCAATTTCTCCACATCCTCAGCACTGTTTTTTAATAATATACTGTTTTTTAATAATAGTCATTTTATATATATATATATATATGTGTGTGTGTGTGTGTGTGTATATATATATATACACATATATATGTGTGTGTGTTTATATATACATATGTGTGTGTATATATATATATAATATATATATTAAATATATATATATATGGCAGTATCATGGTTTTGATTTGCATTTCCCTAATGCTTAGTAATATTGAGCATCTTTTCTATGCTTATTGGCTATTTCTATCTTCTTTGGAAAAATGTCCTTTGCTCATTTTTTAATTGAGTTGGGTTTTGTTTGTTTATTTGTTTTGGACTTGTAGAAGTTCTTTATATATTGTGAATAGTAACCCTTTACTAGATACATTATTTGCAAATATTTTATTCCATTCTGTAGGCTGCCTTTTCACTCAACTGACTGTGTCCTTAGATGCACAGAAGTTTTCAATTTTGTCAAAGACCAATGTACCCATTTTTACTTTTGTTCCCTGGGCTTTTGGTGTCATATCCAAGAAATCATTGCCGAATCCAATGTTGTGAAGCTTTTACCATATGTTTCCTTCTAAGATTTTTATAGTTTTAGGTCTTACATTTAGCTCTTTGGTCCACTTTGAGTTATTTTTTTGTATATGGTATAAGCTACTGGTCCAACTTCATTCTTTTGCATGTGGATATCCAGAATTCCCAACACCATTTGTTGAAAAGATTGACCATTCCCCATTGTATGATCTTGGAGCCCTTGTCAAAATCATTTAACCATATATGTAAGGGTTGATTTCTTGGCTTTCTCTTCTATTCCAGTGGTCTATATGTCTGTCTTGGTGCCAGTACTACATTGTCTTGATTACTGTAGCTTTGTAATAAGTTTTGAAATCAGAAAGTGTGAGATCTCCAACTGTCTTCTTATATTTCTACATATATATGTGTGTGTGTGTGTGTGTGTGTGTGTATGCCTATGTACATATATGCTATATATATATATATATATATATGTTTAGCTAATCAGAGTTCCAGGGTCCCTTGAGATTCCATATGAATATTAGGATGGATTTTTCTATTTCTGCAAAAAATGTTTACCAGGATTTTGATAGAGACTGCATTAAATCTATAAATTATTTGAGGTGGTACTGACCTCTTAAGAGTGCTAAGCTTTCTAAATCATAAATATGAGATGTCTTTCCATTCATTCAGGTCTTTTAAAATTTCTTTCAGCAGAGTTTTGTAGTTTTCAACTCTTTTGCCTCCTTGATTAAAACTGTTCCTAAGTATTTCATTTATTTTGATGCTACTGTAAATGGAATGGTTTTCTTAATTTCCTTTTTGGATTGTTCATTTTTAATGTATAGCACATGATTTACCTTTGTATGTTGATTTTATGTCCTGAAATTTTGCTCAATTCATTTACCAATTCTAATAATTATTTTGTGAAATCTTCGTAAAGATCATATCATCAAGTAGATAAGAAAAATTTACTTCTTCCTTTCCAACTTGGATGGCTTTTCTTTCTTTTTCTTGCCTAATTGCTCTGGCTAGGACTTCCAGTTTTCTGTTGAATACACATGGCAAAAGAAGGCACCCTTGTCTTGTTCCTCATTTTAGAGGAAGAACTTCCAATCTTTTGCCACTGAGTATGATGTTAGCTGTGGCTATGGGTGATTTTTATATTCTTCTCCTTTAATTAAGCTCTTTTTTTTCCACTGAATAAAAATGTAGTGGGTACCTGTTATGTTTCAGACACTGTCCTAAGTTGGAAATTCAGCAAGCAACATAACAAATTCCTATTTCTCATAGAACTTGTAGTAGGGGGCAGGGAAAACTAACATTTAAATATCTGATATTTGAGATGATGATACATCCCATGAAGCAATACAAACCAGAACTAGAAGGTGCCTGTAATGATGGGAACGACAATCTTGGATAAGGTAGTCAGGAAAGCCCCTGATTAGGTGAACTGAGCCACTGGCTATCTGGGGAAGGATAAACATTCGATTTAATGACTGTGTATCAACCATGCTGCTGGCAGCAGGGGCAGAACACAGTTGGATTAGGATACTGTCCCAGACCCTGTGGAGGCTTTACATGTGGTCCTAGAGAAGGAAAGCAAAGACAAGGAACTAAAAAACTGAAAGGGCTCAGGTCACAAGCATAGGTGCAAAGGTCATAAACAACCTAAAGAAAGCTTTCAGCTCTGGGGTGCAAGCAGGTGGCAGGTAAAACAGGTCAAAGTGCAAACAGTTCTCAAGGCTTCTAATTGGCAGTCAGCAGGGACAATGAAGAGGTCATACAAATACCAGTTTCACCCCAGTGAAGCTCCTAACCCAGTGAATCAAGAGAAACAGCCAAAATGACAACCCAAGACTCAGTAGGTCTACAGTATAAACACAAAACATCACAACATCCATGGGAACCGATTATTACATGCACATTTAGCATGTGCTTATGTCATTTCACAGATCAACTTTTGTCCAGGTGGAAGAATAAAACTTCTACCCAAAAATGTTAAAGGAGAATGAGTTGCTCCTCTAGCTTTTCTGGCAATTCGACTGAATGTTATAAAACCACCAGATTTCTCTTCTTGAAGTACAGGGTTAAACAAAAAATTCAAAACCAGCAATGGAATAGCAGCTGTCTGAAGTGATAATATCTATGGCAAATGGACTGGATTAGCCAAGCAGCATCCAGAGAAATATGTATATCATCATGATTACCTCCCATTTATAGTCCAGCCTCTTGGGAGGGTGTTGATCAGGGCTGCCAAAAAAGATAAATCAATTCATTCCAATCGGACTTGGTGACTTTACCACTTGCACTCCGAGAATCAGGCTGGAATCACTTTGAAAAGAGATCATCTCTCTTCTCCTATTTAAACAGAAGCCTCTGTCAGAAATGGACGGAAAATATGTTTTGGCAGCTGAGTCAGTGGTAATTGCGAGAGTTGAATGCTTGCAATTTTGCAGGCTTTGCCATAGAGACGTGGGGCAGACACTTGAGTGAACGTATTAGAGCATTCGAACAAACGGCGGTCCCATCACCTAGACTGGCTGCAGCCAAGAGACTTCTGATTGATTCTCTTTGGGCCCCAATAATGCTGTTTGTTCACAAATGAATTTCTAGATGGGAGCAGACAGAACAAGCCTTGGAGGGAATCTGGAATTAAACCCTCTTCTTCCTCTTCACATCTGGGGAGTCTGGCTATTTCATCTGGGTGCACTATGGAGGTTTGCGTTTTGCCCGACAAGGCTAGAGAAAGGGGTGCCATGTAGAGAGTCTCTGGTCACATCTATGCCTCAGACAGCTCCTGAACCAGGAGGGACACATGCATTCACATAACATGTCAGCCCACCGCCAGGCCCCAGCAGCAAAGACAAAAGCCTCTCCTGGTTCCCACCAAAATGGATGAGGAAGCTGCTTAATTTTAATCATTCTGACTCTTAGATGTAAAAAAATAAACCTCACTTTATTTTCCTTTTAAACCTATATCCCCCCCTTCCTCCCACTGCAGTAAATTAGACTAATTCCTGAGTGGCTTTAATTAATCATATTATCACCATCAACAGTAATCGAGTTTCTGGAACTTTTCACAGACTCACATCGTTCATTGTGTAATCATCATACTGGGGAGAACTTCTGTATTTTGCATGTCCGCCCACAGATAAGAAGTGGCATTTTCTCCTACATTCGCATACCAATCGATCAGCCAAATCCATAGCACTTATTCACGTGTGGTGAATCACAGAGATTGTTGACATGTTTACCAAGATGCTGACACGCTGAAGAGTGCTTCCCAGCCCCAGCAGGGAACAGGCACATGGCAGACGTCTGCATACATGTTGGAAGGGCTGCCTGTGGCAGAGAACATCATCTACTGAATGCACGGCAGACATTTCGAATGTCAGTTGAGTGACTCCATTTCATCCAAAGATGTACGTCCTTCAATTTCTACTTCAGCATGTCAACTCTCACTGCTTATTTCTGTGTTCCACGTTTAACAGGACACCTGCCCCGCCAGTGACCATGTCGCCAGACAAATGGAGATTGTTGTCAATCTTGAAAATTGTCAGAAAGGAGATGAAATAATACTTCAACTTGCTAGACCTCTCAAAACATTTCTTCTGGGAACCTCTGCCTAGTATATGAATGGCTGTGAGTCTAACCTGTGCAGAAACGGCAAGAAGGGGGTGGAATCAGAGCCCCAAGGGACAAAAAAAGAAAACTGAAAGTAAGCACCAATCCCTTTTATCAGAGTTGCTTACTTCCTCCACCAAAAAGAGGAGCCCACTCCTGTTATTAGGCATTACTGATTACATAAGAACAGAAGCTTGGAGCACACAGTGGAGAGCACTCTCCAAGCTGCACTAATCTCCTCCCTCCTTCTCAAATCCCGAAAGCACTTCCTGCCACAGGGCTATTGCACCTGCCCTTCAGTTTCCTTAGTCATTGGCAATCTACGTCCTCCACTCTGTTCTTGGCTCAGAGAGGCCTTCCTGGACTTAGCCATCACTCTCCAGCCTCTCTTCCTACCTTATTTTTCTCCTCAGCTCTTACTCTCATCAGCCAGGAAATGCATTTATTTATTTGGCTTTTATTTATTCACCTCCCTGAACCAGAATGTAAGCTTCATGGAGACTGGAATATAGTTTTGCTCACTGCTATGTCCCCAACACCTATAACAATGCCTGGTATAGTTGGTTCTCAATAGACATTTGTTAAAAGGATGAACTGGATGGATAACTGCATGGATGGATGGATGGATGGATGGATGGATGGATGGATGGATATTAAAAGGTGAGACAGTAATGCAGGACATTCCTGTTGGTAATAGTGACACTGATATTAATAATAGCCATATCATAATAGCTAACATCTATGTAGGACACTGAGTTAAACACTTTTACACTTTTCCTCCCCTCAACCTAGGGTCTGGGTCACCCAGGTACCTTACCTATTTTAATCTTCGCCTGGCTCATTATTTCAAAGAGTCAGAAATCATTCCCCAATGCTCTATGGTTTAAGAGTTGCTGCCAAGGAAAACCTCTCACACTTCATTCTGGATGTCAAAGGAAAAACTGGCTTAAAACAGGAACTTACTCTTCATGGCCAAGGTTTGGTGGATGGAATCATTTCATCAGTTTACCTGTTAGCACCATAATCCCCCCATTTAGCCCACTGCTGCTGGCATATGGTATTCCTAATCATTCCACAGCCCAAGGAATACATTTCTGGAATATTCCATCCCATCTCACTTTTATTAAATACCCTATGACCAGTCATTCTGCTCAGAGACTGTCAGAGACTAAATCAGCCCAGGCGCCCACATCCCAGAGGGAAAGTAAAAGAAGAAAAACAAGCCCACAGAAAGTTATCATTCCAGGCTGAGTCTTCCCCTCTGGTCCATACAAGCACTGCAGCCAGAGGGAGCTTTCCAAAATGCAAACCCAAATGTACATTTTCCAAATGTAAATCCACCTTAATTAAAGTACTACAGTAGCTTCTCACTGTTCTTGGATTCCAGTTTGCCTCCTTAATATAATACACAAGGACCTGCACTGCAAGGTCATTCCCAGTGTCTTCAGCCATGCTGTATCTTCCACCCTGAAGCCTTGTCAGAGTTCCTCTTATGTGCCCTGTTCCTTTGGACCACAGGACCTCTGCACAACTTCCCTCAACCCTCACCTGGTCAAAATTCTTCCTGTAGATTCTAGCCCCAGTGCCACTTTCTTCCCTGTGAAATATCTTCTAACCCCCAGACCTACTGTGTGATCTCCTGATACTGAAGCTAGAGAGCTCTGAGTTCTCTGTGGACAAGAACTGGGCTATTTTTTTTTTCCTCACTATTTACTCCCCAGTACTAAGCAAGGCTGCTGGCAGAAGGCAATGTGATATGTGAAAATGAATTAATGAATGGATGGATCAATGAATGAATGTATATACATACTACCTAGTCAATGTTTATATCACAGGGTTATTGTTAACACTCCTATAAGAATACTTACAAAGTAAATACTTTATAAAAAGTATAAAATATGATATTCTGCCTCCATCCCAAATCTGTATCTGAAGCTGAAAGGAAAACAACACATCAGATTACAGAGTGTATGTGTGTGTGTGTGTGTGTGTGTGTGTGTGTGTGTGTGTGTGTGTGTGTTGTTGTTGTTGTTGTTGTTTTGCTGGTGCTGCTATTGTCATCGGCGGGCACAGCAGCCTGAAGGGAGGAGAGGAGGCCTTTATATACATTTAACTATTTTTGACACTGCCACGCTGTGGAAGTAGTGGCCAGCTTAATTCTGCTGAGGTAGGTGTGTGCAGGTGAGCTCACACCCATGGCTCCTCACTTCTACCAGCATAAAACACAGCACCCTAAAGTGCCTGACATTCAGGAGGCCCTATGTCTATGAGGCTGACTACAGAACAAATCCCGCAGCACAGGCCACACAATCCAGTCAGGAATTCTCTGTTCTGTGGAACACATCTCCAGGACTCACGATTCATCTGCTTGTTTCTGAAATCCTCTCAGTGAGCCAGCGATTTTCCTGTTCCGGTAATTCCGCCCCACCTGCGCGCAGCCCTCGTAATCTGGGGCCATGAAGGAACAGCCTAATGTAATTGCCCTGATTTTTTAAGTCCCCAATTACACAGACAGATCATTATTGTATTTATCATTTACATGTTCATCACAGATAGGTATCATTCACATATGTATGTGTCATGCATCATTATCATACACACACACACACACACACACACATACACATTTTTAAGAACAGAAATCTACTTCTTTTCATTAAAAAAGTTATTGATCCCTCATCCCCAAGACCTAGCTCTTTAATTCTGGTAACCACAGAGTAAGAAAATCGGACAGATGAGGGAAATAACGATTGCAAAATGAAAAAAGCTGAAGCTTCAAAACCCGTGTGCCACATTACCAGACCCTCGAGAGACGGTCTGCCTGGTCACAAGCATTAATCTTGGGGAGAAAGTAGAGAAGGGGTGTAAACCTTTTTAAACAATGGTCTAAAAGACTATCTTCAACAAATCAACACTATAAAGTGTATCTTCCACAAAATAACTCATTTAGCCCCAAATACAAACCCAAATTCTGACATTAGTTCACATGTTCAATTAGTTCCTTCATTTACTTAAATCAACGCTGCCAATCACACTGATTAGGTCTCACCAGACCACACCTCCCTACTTTTATCAATATCAATTAGCTGACTTTCATTTTCCATGCAGGGATCATTTACAGCCACAGGCTTAGGGGTTTAAAACAGGAGTTTTGCTTTGGCCACGGAGAGTTTCCAGGCCTTACTTATTTCTCCCTCCCTAAAAGCAGCGACCCAGAAAACTTTTTTTAAAACTCTATATAGGCCAAGATGTACTCCACTGTACATCCATGGCACCATGCACACCTGGCAAAGTCCAAGGGATGAAAAACGACTTATCCCAACAGCAACCACAACTCAATAGCTATACCTGACCCTTCCCAGGACAGCATTCTCTGCCCAAAACCTCTGCCCACACAGAGCTGTAGTGAGAAGCTCCAAAAGAAACGGTCCTTTAGACCAAGTTGTCACAGACCTTTTCTGTAAAGGGACAGACAGTAAGTATTTCAGGCCTGTGGACCAGTGGTCTCTGCTGCAGCCACTCAGCTCTGTCACTGTGCCATGAAAGCAGCCACAAAGGACACGTAAATGAACAGGCATGGCTGGGTTCCAATAGGATTGTATTTACAAAACTGCGGGTGAGCGGATTTGGCCCGAGGGCCACGGCACACTGTCCCTGCATTAGACTAGGCTTCCTTATAATGAGGGGCTTTTGTGAACAACTCTATGGACAAAGAAAGGCTGGGTGGTCAGGGTAGACTGTGAACATGAGATTAGGGACAAACCGAGTAGGGCTCAAAATCCACGGAAGGGCATAGCGCTGGAAGCCTTCCTATATTTCTTTCAACGGGGAACAATTTACATGCAATGAAACGCACCCATTTTAAGTGTACTTCCAATGTATTTGGAAAAATGCTCACATCATCTAACCCTTGGCCCAAGAAAGAAACAGAAAATTCCCCGATCACCTTATAAAGTTCCCTTGCTGAACCACAGACCTGCTATGCATCACCACAGCTCAGTTTAACCTGATCTAGAACTTCACCAACATGGAATCAGGCAAAAAGGACTCTGAGGTATGGCTTCTCTCCACTCAGTATACTAGAAACCCAGCTACACTACTGTTCCATGCTATCAGTATCCACCCCTCCTGACTGCTGTATTGTAAACCACTGTAAGAATATGCCACGACAGGGACACACTGCCCCAGACCCCTAAACCCAAAGTCATTTTGAATCAGAGAATAAATACTTCTGGAAGTGCCAAGACCAGAAACGCCATACTCCACCATGATCCTCACCACGCTCAAATTTCCATGTGGATCAAACTTAACCCCCCACGCCACCCCACACACCAAATTCCCACCTTGGCTCAGTGTAAAATAGAAAAGATACACACACCCCAACTAATAAATAATCTTGCTTCACCAGAATCCCAAGTAGGCAGCCCTGGCAAATTCTCTAGAAATCATGAATGTGTCTCTCCCAAGCCTTTCAAGCTGCCATGTGACGGACTGGCCCATGGCATTTCCTCTGCTAACACTGGACTGTAAAGCTGGACTGCATAATTAACACCCACGGTTATTTTTCAATGCCTGCACCTGGCACTCTTAATTTAATTATCTCTCCGTTTCTACAATCCACTGCACACTGGTGACTGCTCCACCTGGCCATCCTTGCCCTGAATCTCCACTTGCCTGCAGGACTTTTCATCCAGAAATAATTAGGAACACAGGGTCCTCTGTCTCATGGCCAATTCAGCCTTGAATGCTACTGGACCAGGAGGAAAGTTTT